>NC_073636.1:22500000-25000000 GCF_029407905.1 Bubalus kerabau
CTGGGTAGAGAATGAGGTCAATATTGGAAGAAGAATCTTGTTTAGAAAGCTACTGCAATGATCCAGGAGATAGAGATTGTGGCTTGGACAAAAGTGGGGAGAGGTAGATGGATCTAGGAAATCATTATGGTTATGGAGTCAATAAAACTTGCTGACAATAGTAATCAAAGTAACTTCTGGGATTTCACTGATACCACTTGCAAAGAAAGGGGTGAAAGAAGGAAGCAGATCTAAGGGAAAAATGAGGATTTTCAGTAGGTTATGTAAAATCCCTGTTATAATACATTTAAATGTCATTGACATGTGGTAATGCCTAAGTGTAAGTGTAGTTGCTCAGTCGTGTCGGACTCTTTGTGACCCCATGGACTGTAGCCCATCAGGTTCCTCTGTCCATGGGATTCTCCAGGCAAGAATACTGGAGTGGGTTGGCATTTCCTTCTCCAGGGGATCTTCCTGACTCAGGGATCGAACCTGGGTCTTCCGCATCACAGGTAGATGCTTTACCCTCTGAGCCACCAGGGAAGCCCTACAGGACATTAAAGGCAAATGGCTGCATATTTATATCCATGTTACAGAACATAATTTTTCTAAAACAATGAGGTAGAATTATATAAAGTAACATGGAAAAGAAGATATTAAGAAGCAGAAGATATTAAGAAGAGATGGCAAGAATATACAGAAGAACTATATCAAAAAGATCTTCACAACCCAGATAATCACGACAGTGTGATCACTCACCTAGAGCCAGACATCTGGGAATACAAAGTCAATGGGGCCTTAGGAAGTATCCCTACGAAAAAAGCTAGTGGAGGTGATGGAATTCCAGTCGAACTATTTCAAATCCTAAAAGATGATGCTGTGAAAGTGCTGCACCCAATATGCCAGCAAATTTGGAAAACTCAGCAGTGGCCACAGGACTGGAAAAGGTCAGTTTTCATTCCAATCCCAAAGAGAGACAATGACAAAGAATGCTCAAACTACCACACAATTGCACTCATCTCACACGCTAGTAAAGTAATGCTCAAAATTCTCCAAGCCAGGCTTCAGCAATACGTGAACCATGAACTTCCAGATGCTCAAGCTGGATTTAGAAAAGGCAGAGGAATCATAGATCAAATTGCCAACATCCGTTGGATCACTGAAAAAGCAAGAGAGTTCCAGAAAAGCATCTACTTCTGCTTTATTGACTATGCCAAAGCCTTTGACTGTGTGGATTACAACAAACTGTGGAAAACTCTGAAAGAGATGGGAATACCAGACCACCTGACCTGCCTCCTGAGAAATCTGTATGCAGATCAAGAAGCAACAGTAAAAACTGGACATGGAACAACAGACTGGTTCCAAATGGGGAAAGAAGTACATCAAGGCTGTATATTGTCACCCTGCTTATTTAACTTATATGCAGAGTACATCATGAGAAATGTCCGGCTGGATGAAGCACAAGCTGGAATCAAGATTGCTGGGAGAAATATCAATAACCTCAGATATGCAGATGACACCACCCTTATGGCAGAAAGTGAAGAAGAACTAAAGAGCCTCTTGATGAAAGTGAAAGAGGAGAGTGCAAAAGTTGCCTTAAAACTCAACATCCAGAAAACTAAGGTCATGGCATCCAGTCCTATCACTCCATGGCAAACAGATGGGGAAACAGTGTCAGACTTTATTTTTCTGGGCTCCAAAATCACTGCAGATGGTGACTGCAGCCATGAAATTAAAAGACACTTGCTCCTTGGAAGAAAAGTTATGACCAACCTAGACATATTAAAAAGCAGAGACATTACTTTGCCAACAAAGGTCCGTCTAGTCAAAACTATAGTTCTTCCACTGGTCATGTATGGATGTGAGAGTTGGACTCTGAAGAAAACTGAGCACCGAAGAATTGATGCTTTTGAACTGTGGTGTTGGAGAAGACTCTTGAGAGTCCCTTGGACTGCAAGGAGATCCAACCAGTCCATCCTAAAGGAAACCAGTCCTGAATATTCTTTGCAAGGGCTGATGCTGAAGCTGAAACTCCAATACTTTGGCCACCTGATGCAAAGAACTGACTCATTGGAAAAGACCCTGATGCTGGGAAAGATTGAAGGTAGGGGGAGAAGGGGATGACAGAGGATTAGATGGTTAGATGGTATCACCAACTAAATGGACGAAAGTTTGAGTAAACTCCAGGAGTTGGTGATGGACAGGGAGGCCTAGCGTGCTGCAGTCCATGGGGTCACAAAGAGTCAGACACGACTGAGCAACTGATCTGAACTGAACTGAACTGAACATGGAAAAGGGTCCATGATATTCAGTGAGAAAAGCAAGGACAAACTACATTGTATTTATTTAAGGTTTTTTTCAGTTCCTTGTGCACAAATGTATAGTTATCTATATACACAGAAAAATAGATCTGAAAGGCTCTACAGAAAATTCCTAACAATGGCTATCTCTCAGGAGGATGACAGAATTAGGGGTAGAATTAGGGGCAGAAGGTTTTCAAGTCTCTGTTCAGCATGCACCCTCCCACCCCACTCCCACCATTTCTAGATGGAATCCCTTTTGGTCAAGAATTCTAGGCCATCCCTAGTTTCTATATCTGAAACAAAGTTATCACCATTCCATTCCCCTGGCCAGTATCTAACACTGGGGATGGAGGCAGATCTCAGCACAGCAGTAATTCCCCTGGTCATTATTCAGCTGCTTCTCAGCCTCCAGATTCCCTGGGTGGGAGTCAGTCCTAAGCCAGCTCTGCCTAACTGCAAATGTCACATCGTAGCTCTCAGGATAGCGCTACTGGAGCCTCAACCCCAGCCAACCTTAAGGTACGGGAGCTGTACCCCTTAGCCTGCACCCCAACTTTCGCCTTACACGTGTTTCTTCTAAGTCATCTCTTCCCAAACACTCTCTGCTCCAGTGGCCCTTCTATATTTTCAAAATTTCTGGGGGAGTTCAAGAGATGTAGAACTGATTCTGGGCTATTTCATTCGAAAAATACATATAAGATCTGACTCCTACAACTTTGTTATTTTATATCTATCACATCATAGCATCTAAGACAAAACTTCAATATCCTGTTGTTCATGTATTACATGAAGAAGAAATGGTTTTAGATGAATGAACTTCAACACAAAATGCTGATTCTACAGAAATTTCAGACACACTGTTGAGGTCAACAGAGCATATTTTGAGAACACACAACCAACCAAACATAAATAGCATCATTTTCATGTTACAATCTCAATGTGTGATTTTCAAGTTCTGCTCACATAGCTGGAAATGAAATGCACCAAGTAGCACATGATCCATCCTCAAAAAAAATGATATGAAAATATTAATCATAGAGTAAAATTAACATGAAACTTGTATTATGGGATAAAGTAAAAAACTGTATCCGTGTCTGTATCTGTGTGTTCTATTAAAATGCCCTTCTCCAAGTTTTCTTTGACATACTTGAAGTTAATGAGCAAAGCAGAAACTGTAAATTTTTCCAGTAAGCATGATGATTGCGAATGGTTTCCATTCCAAACTGCTCAACTAGTCACAGAAAGCTTTGAAAAAGTCCATGTATTAATCAGTTTGTTATTATGATTTGTCAAGTTCCAAAATAGGAGCCTCAAGGTCTACATCACTCACTCTCAATACTCACCTCACTCGCTATCTCAGAAGCTCTTTTGGCATGCTGAATTCCAAGGGTGTCAACGCCAACTTGCATTCCCTTCCCTTTAATTTCTGATTCCAGGTCTTTCTTGTATTCTTTCTATAAGAAAGCAATATTTTGCAATACTCAGACACTGAGGGGACAAAGACATATTTCATTTCAATGATACCAAAAATGGCTAAACATGTTTTTGTTTTTTTTTTTAAAAGAAGAAAACAGAGCTTACTTTGTACTATGAATGATCACCTAGACCTAAATTTTCTGAACTGCTTAGAACTATATTCACTGTCCTCACTGAAGAAGAGTTTATACACTCTCAAGACTTTTGCTATATAAGGCAATTGCCAGGTGACAATCTTCTCTGACAACTGTCTTGGGGCCAGAAGGATCGGAAGGCAAGTTTAATTGAGTTGATGTTTTAGAAAGAAGACTGACTTTGAGGTAAGAGCACTCGTGGCCATGTGTGTGGTACTGGGACTGTTTCTTCACATTTCTGGTTTACTCATCTGCAAAATGAGGATTATAGTTCCTCCGTGCAGGATCACTGTGAGGATCATGGAGACTGCATATAGCCTACTGCCCAGAACAGAGTGGGTTTTCAGTAATTGATAGCTTTTTTCCAGTTTTTTACTCCTATATCCACATCCTAAGGCCTGGTTTATTGGTGTTCCTGCCACTGTCTTGCCATCAACTCTCTTTGGATGAACTCTGCCACTGAGAGTTTAAAAAACCTTTCCCAAGTATTATTGATAAGTAATTTACAAAATTGAAATCTGAATGTCACTAGATATATTACCCACAACAGAAAAAAACTTATAGAAAATTACTGCTATAGATAAGTGTGATGACAATGTTAGTCAAAGACATCACAGTGGACACTGTTGTTTCTGACTCCTGGCAAAAAGTTCCACAATTTCCCATTAGGAATTGCCTCTAATCTCTCTCAATCCATCAACTCTGGGTGGGTTGTTCTGGGGTGAGTGTGATTTTTCCTACATATATTTTTAATTCCACTAAAATGCTTTTAATATTTCCTTTATGTAAAAAACACAAGCCAAAGATGAATATAAATCTTTAAAAAACACATATCAATTTAGAATAATTTATACGTAAAAACACCATTAAACTGCTAGAAAGTAAACTGAACAATGGTGACCGTGAGACCCATACTAGATCATCAGCACGTGACATTCCTCTGACTCCAGAGAGGATGACTGGGTTGAGTCTGGGCACAAGACAGAAGGTGACTCAGTAAGACTCAATCCTTAGACCTTAGTCGTACTGTAAGCAAACAGATGCTCACTTCCTACTGGAATTAGTGGCCACAGATATGAGTTATCCTGTCGTGAAGAGGGGGCTTCCCTGATAGCCCAGTTGGTAAAAAATCTGCCTGCAGGAGACCCTGGTTCAACTCCTGGGTCAGGAAGATCCACTGGAGAAGGGATAGGGTACCCCCTCCAGTATTCTTGGGCTTCCCTTGTGGCTCAGCTGGTAAAGAATCCACCTGCAATGCAGGGAACCTGGGTTCGATCTCTGGGTTGGGAAGATCCCCTGGAGAAAGGAAAGGCTACCCACTCCAGTATTCTGGCCTGAAGAATTCCACAGACTATATAGTCCATGGGGTCACAAAGAGTCAGACATGACTGTCGTGAAGAGGTGCCATCACATAGAAACAGCCTGTCAAGAGCAAAGCAAGAGTAAAGATAACAGAAGAGAGAGATGAAGGAAAAGGGACAGCATTCAAATTCCAACCTGAATGTGATCCTCAGATTTCTTTGTTCTTAAACCAAAACAGTTTCTTAATCAGGTTTGACTTGGGTTTCTATCATTTGCAACCTGACTAATACAATCACATCAACATCATTATTGTGATTATCGTTATCATTACCGTGGTTTATTGACATATGTGGATAAAGTCTTAGATTTCTTCACTGTTAAAGTCAGTGAGACTCTCCTCAAAGACAGTGTCATTATTTGCTACCAAAGTAATGAGATAACACAAGGATTAAAGGACTTACAGCACTTCAGAGGCACTTCATTCTTAAAAATTTCATGTACAGTGAGTAACAGCCACTTTCATTTTATAAAGAGGTTTAAGTAGACTCAGTAGCTAGCCAAGGACTGGGACAGCCAGTGAGCATGTGAACTTTTAAACTGTAGTTACTAACAGACCACCTTCCTAATCTGCTTTTCACTAGTTTAAAAGATGACATTAAATCTTATTCAATTATTTTGGTTAAGTATATAGAATTTTTTCTGAAATAAGGAAATGTTCATTTTTCTCATACCACATAGACAGGAGATGGTGAGCATCATTTTTTAAAAAAATGCATTGACTGCAAAAAGATTACTAGGACATAACTGCTTATTACCATCTTACACATAAAAGCTGCGGAATATTTCTATACAGTTAACTTTGGCCACCTCATGCGAAGAGTTGACTCATTGGAAAAGACTCTGATGCTGGGAGGGATTGGGGGCAGGAGGAGCAGGGGATGACAGAGGATGAGATGGCTGGATGGCATCACTGACTCGATGGACATGAGTTTGAGTGAACTCCGGGAGTTGGTGATGGACAGGGAGGCCTGGTGTGCTTCGATTCATGGGGTCGCAGAGTCGGACACAACTGAGCAACTGAACTGAACACACAAACAACAAGAGGCTTAATTCCCCTATTACTATCATCAGCCCTCCACATGAGAGGTTCCTCAGCATTCACAGATTCAACCAATCATGGACCGTGGAGGATTCCAAAATTTACAATTGAAAGTATGTATAACTGGACCTACCTGCACAGTTTAAGTCCATTTTGTCCAAAGGTCAACTGTATAATCTCTGAGAAAGACTTACAGACAAGGAAATCAGCTGAAAATTCATATATTCTCAATTGTTAAATAAATGAACTCACCTCACTAGTCATTTCAGATGCTCGTTTTGCTCTTTGAATATCAAGTACTTCGGAATTAAGCTCCATTCCTTTCCCTTTTATTTCATTTTCCAAATCCTTTTTATATTCTTTCTATGAAACAAGAATATTACTGTTTGAAATTTACTGGGAAACTCTTTAATTTATATACTGTTTTACATGTGTTTCCAGAGACCACAGAAAGAAAATATTTCTAGAAAGGAATGAACCAGATTTCTGAGCATTCATGCTCTTTATTTCCTACAGATACTTCATTTTCTTTTTTAGTCATGGTTGTGGAGTTTCCAATACTATCAATCTTTTTTCTTTTATCCTGTCTTCCCACATGTTTTGGTACCATATTGGAGCCATATTTTTAAAAGATATCTTCCCTTTTTTAAAATTTATTTATTTTTTATTGAAGGATAATTGCTTTACAGAATTTTGCTGTTTTCTGTCAAACCTCAACATGAATCAGCCATAGCTATACATATATCCCCTCTCTTTTGAACCTCCCTCCCCCCATCTCCCTCCCCATCCCCTCTTCCCTTTAAATGGTAAGGAAGGTCTTAAGAATGCATGCTTCTTACTAATTACTTGAAGTATTTCTTTGAAAGCTGTCTATAAAATATGAATCATTAAAAGAACATAATTGGAAAAGAATGAAAAATTACAAAATCAAAAGGACTGATGTAGCCAATTTTTTTGTTTCTATTTTATTCAAAGATTTGTAAAACCAAATAATTTCCTACAGATTGATAATATATAGTCTGAATTTCACCCATTTTAACATATTTTAAGTAGATCCAAATGTCTTTAATCTGTACATATAATATGGGTTTTTTTGTTTGTGCTAATGAATTTCTGTCTTCTTACTAATTGAATTATGAAAACAATGTCTATCCTAATCCAATTCAGCTAAGTTGCCTTTATGACTAACTTGTCAGATGAAAGATGAAACTTCCTTTAAGGATAAGAAATCACGTTCTAGTTAATTCTAGGGTTCATTTGATGTTAGTTTCTCTTTGTCCAGTTTAATTAAATTAGCTGGTCCTCTGCTTAACTAATAGCCTACAAGACATTGTAATGACCTGCATGTAATTTTGGAAAGAGCTCTGGAGTCAAATGATCTGGATTCTTTTCACTTGTTGGTCTTGTGACCTTCAAGAGGACTTTAAGTAACTGAGCCTTGATTTTCACATGGACAAAATGAAAATAAAAATACTTGCTATACCAGTGTCGAGGACAATTGAGGGAATCAAATTAAGTATAAAAAGATACATTATATGACAACAGAAATGCAAAAACCATAAGAATGCAAAGACAATTTGAAGCTAAATGCTTACACATTTAAAACGAAGTCACAATTTCATTGTCATGAGTCTCTTTTTAAAATTAGATATCAGTATCACTAACTTAATTAAAAGATTTTTAATCATAGTCTCTGGGCTTTTTTCTTATACTGATGCATACCTTCTAAATCAGTAAGTCTAAAACAAGATTCATTCACAGAGAAAAATAAAAGAAAATGGCAATAGCATGTATATTAAAGTCATTTACAATTCTCAAAATAGATCTCACATTTTCATTTGTATGTAAATAATAAAAAGACTTTCTTTTAAAAAATTCATGTAAATAGTGCATATTATTTAAATAGAAGACAATAATAGCAGGAAGTTGTCACGTGGTCAGCCTTTAACTTCAAAAAATTTTATAGGAACTAGAAGTGAGAAGAGATAGGGTAGCAAGAATTCTCTTCCATGATATGCCTACTTCAGCCCAGCATACATTGCAACAGTGAATCACATTAAATTTCTACGAGTAGTTAAATGCGAAAGCCAGCTGGTATTTTGTTATTAAAGAAGTTCACGATGATTAACATCTATGCAGGTAATTATACTCTGTTCCACTGGTTTAAGACACTTCTTTCAGGGATAGTTTCTTCAGTTCAAAATGTAGGATGAAATGGAGTTCTCTGATGCTTTCTCTTAATGTAAGGAGAAACTATTTAAACAAAGAACTGAAACAGTTTCAAGTTACTTAGAAACTATTAAAAAAAAAAAAAAGCAGAAACGAAAACAAAACTTTTAAACTGTGAACATGATATTCTTAATTGTTAGATCTGAGGGCCTTAAGTTCAACAAATTTAATAACATTGTGAGCCAAAATGTACCATTAAGTTTAGGGGTTGGGGGGAAATGCTGCTGAGTATAAAATGAAAAAGGGAAATGAATTCTTATGCTGTATATGCTAAATATATTATTTTTTCCCTACTTAGAACACAAGCCACTTATAAATGTACCATTTATCCAGACCTTCACACATCACCTCATTTCTGATATCAAATGTCATGAGAATGCTGCCGAGAAGTTACAGGAAAAGCTGGTTCTAATATGTGGTTTATAATAACTAAATTTGAGAGAATCAAGCTAACCTCATCCACACTGAAAATATTTTTTTAAAAAACTAACTGCTATAAAGCTACTTATAGAGCTTCTAAGCTACAAGCCAAACATAAAATCAAAGTATTTTTCAAGTTTTTCAAGGAAATCTGGGTAATTTCATCCTTCAACATTAAATGGAAATAGTAACACTTTCCTGTTTTTAATGAAAACATAAAACTCTATTAGTAAAGGTCAAAGTGAAGGAAAGCGTAATGGATGAATAACTCAAACACTGAATTAGAGAATTAGTAGAGAATTGATCAGTGCATATTTTCTGGGCTATTTCTTTTGCAGAACTAGAGTAGGATCATACCTCCTTCAGAAGGTTGGTGATGTACTTTACATGTAAAAACTCTGGAGTCTTGTCTAAATCCATTGATGACCTTCCTTTAATATCCTTCTCAAAATCCTCTCTGTAAACTTTCTGTAAAATAAGACCACATAATTTTACATTTAGAAAATACCAGTGACTGTTGAAAAGATAACAGAACAAGAGTTCCTGGAACAAAACTGATGTTTTTCTTATATAACTGTATCACCTCTGAGTCTTCTTACTAACAGGAAAATAACTCCAACCTTAACATAATATCTCAGATCACAAGCTGCCATCATTCATAATACAGAAAGGCAACAGTAGCGTATATTAATCATGCATTTACATTCCAGGATTTCTTGGTGAGAGGAAAGTAAATGAACTAGTACCGGGCAAAAATCAAGGAACCATGAGACCCGGATGGTACAAGGGTCCTCAGCGTGGGTGTTCCTGTGGCTGAACAGGGAAGTGGAGCACAGCAGGGCTGGGAGAGGATGCAGGTAAGCCTGAGACACCAGAACCTCCTTCTTCGTGTTGTTGTCAGAAAAGTAACATGATTTTTGGGACCTGTGTCTCTCAGGTACATTCACCTGACAATTTCATATAGTCTTAAACTTTCAGAGAAGCCAAATGGCTCATGAAAGCAGAAACCTTTATCTGGGCTGTGGATCACTGACAACAAGACAGAGGGAAATTAATTTGAAATCTGGCACTAGCAATGACGGACACGAATGAGCACTAACAGCAACTAGCAATGAAAGAGAAGGAGGTGATGTGAAGGATACATACAACACTTTATATACTGTTCTCAAAATGCAGACAAGGTGCTACGGACTGAATACGTCCCTCTAAAACCCATATGTTTAACCCCTACCTCCCCACCCACAGGATGACATTAGGAGGTGGGGCCTTCAGGACGTGATGAGGATTAGATGAGGCCATCATACATGAGAGACTATGAATGGGATTCACGTCCTTCAAAGAGTCACTAACAAGCCTGCTTCCTTCCTCTCCCTGCTCTCCATCATGTGAGGATGCAAGAAGGCAGCAGTCTGTACCCCAGAATTCAGCATGCTGGCACCCTGACCTTAGACCTCCAGCCTCCATAACTATGAGAAATAAGTTTCTATTGCTTAAGCTACCCAGTCTGTGGTACTTTGTTAGAGCAGCCCCAACAGACTAGAACAAAAGATATTCCAGTGAGCCACCCATTAAATGTGAGTTTTTGTAAGGCTTTTGAATTTTGATCAAGTTTACCCACTCTGTCAATTCACTTAAAAAGAAGTGACTGACTCGGGTAAAACAGTCACTGAACCATTCTTGATCAAATTCCCCTTTATTGGCTCAAGAAAACACGAGATATGAAAAATGTAAGTAATTATTTTCTCCTCTCTCCCCTGAAGAAGAAATTAAACAACTCTGAAATTCAACAAGCCACAGTATTCTGCATGCCCTTTGTCTAAGAAGATGAATCGTAACCTTTCAACAAAGCACATGTAATGTTTACTAAATTCCTAGGAGGGTTTTGCTCTCTCTAGAAATGATCATTTCTTGGGAATTTCCTGGAGGTCCAGTGGTTAGGGTTCGGTGCTTTCACTGCCAAGGCCGGGGTTCAATTCCTGGTCAGAGAACAAAGAGCCCACAAGCCACTCAGTACAACCAAATAAAAAGAAGAAATAAATGATCACTTTGCCCTGTTTTGATGTTGTTTTTAAAAACTAGAAAAGATTTGCCCATTGAGCATGTCTGGAGTCTAGCACTGTGGTTGTAACCAGCTGATAGTAACTGCCCACTACTTCTGTCCCTTTGAAGTAAAAACTTGGTTGTACCCACAGAAATTGGATGTGTCTGTAGACAAAACCATCTGTGTCTGGTGTCTGATTCCCCTCTGCCCACACTCACCCCCACTGCCCCCCTCAAAAAAAAAACAACAGAAGAAATCTCACTGGGGTAGACAGGAACCAGTGTCAGGTGACTATGTGGATGTGACCTAGCATTATCTTAAGTAGAGAAGTAAATGGATAAGTAGAAAAAAATAAACAACTTATAATTGATCTCTTCTCTTGATGTCTTGAAACTTCCTTGAAACTTTCTGATATCACTGATTATTAGCCAGGGGTAGGGGGAGAATCAGTTAAATAAATTAACAGGAAAAAGGGAATCATTTATGACTTTTACCCATTAGCACTTATTAAATATGTAATTTTAGGTAAGACAATTAATTTCAGTGGATGCATTATCAGTCTAGGAATATACTTACCTAGCATCATTACCTTGAGAGGATTAAATGAGCCAACATATGTAAAACATTCAGCCTGTCACCTAGCACAGAGTAAGTACTTAACAAATGTTAGCTCTATTCTCATTACAAAAAAAAAAGGTAAGTAAAGGAACCAGCCCTTCATTTTCCTTTTAGTTTTTATCTGCTCATTGTAATTTCACATGGATGCAGCCTGAAAGTGTCAATTTTATCATCACAGAATGCAAGAGCTCACCTGGCCTAGTATTCATATTTGCCAAATGGGAAAAACTGGGAAAATGAGGGCCAGGAAAAAAAAATCAATGACCTGGACTAGATGCCTGGGTCTCTAGTGCAGATTCCTTGGTCTGGCCAGTGCAGTATACTTTCTTCTGGACGCTCTAAACCTTAGGAACCACTGTAATGGTTCCTTTCAATGATAAAACATCAAATTTGCACTAAACAGCTGATAGCAAAACAAAAAGACTCACCTCACTCTGCATCTTCTGAGCCTCCTTTGAAACTTGATACGACGGTGTCTCAACAAATTCAAGCATCGATTTCCCCTTATTTTTCTCATACTCTTCTTTGTACTTCACCTTCATTGAAAAAAAGTATAAATGGCACATAAAGCTCACAAGCCCTTATACAAACAGAGCAAAGTAAAATAACTATATGTGCAAAATTGATCACCCTGTTTTCTAAAAATCACAATATTCTGGCCATTTAGGTTGATCACTAGGTTCCCTGTGGTTAATGATATACAAAGAAAGGAAACCGGTAACATATTAAAGTTTTTAAGGGATATGAATGGTTTACGATTAAATAATGTAGTTCTAGGACATGTATATGTAAACAGCTGGGATAGATAGATAGATATCACATGTGGAGTTATACATGTATACACACATGCCATTTTAATATACACACATGTATAGGTACATATACATATAGAGAGAGATAAGACACAGAGAGGCTGAGACAGAGGAAAAAAGAGACAAAGAGAGATCACTGTGATAACTTTGATGCCTATCAGTAAATCATGAACAAGAAGAAAACCAGAACTGTGACTATCTGTCTTTCTGACAAAGGAAGGACAGTGTTCTTTAGGACTGCTGAATTTTCCCATAGACATTGAGTGAAACACACACACAGAGCTTTTATGTGACTTCCTTCAGTTTTGCTAAGCATTATTTAATCATATCATATCATGAATTATTTATTCATTATAACCAACCCTTATCTATTTTGGTTTATAAAATGATCAGTATTTTCTATCTCCTAAAAAAAAAAACTAGAATTATATTCTGCAAGCTGCAAGAGTGGTTGGCTTTTTTAGCAATACACCTTTTTAAATTAAATTCATAGTTTTGATCATGATTCATTTTATTAAGATAGGTATTTTCACTAAAATCCTTATATATAAAAATTACTAATGAAATTGGTTCTTAAGATGCATTATAATAAAAATAATTTTAATGGTATTTAAATCCAAAAGAATCTTTTCAAAACAGAACTTTGTGGTAGCAGGACATATAACGAATTTTTTAATTCCTGTTTTTAGGAATATTTTTGTTTTAGAGAAGTATAATAGAATGATCAGTGAAAGTGAACTATGAAAGTGAACACTATGTTAGGGTAAAATTTTGTGGGGAAACTAAATAAAAATAAAAATGAAAAGAGAAAAAAATGTATACTTCCAACCTTAAAGGAGAGCTGGTTTGTATATTTTTTAAATAAATGAAGGTAGGTATCAAATCATTATGGAATTTATGTTCCATGGGGTATATTTAAAAGAGTGATTTAAATTTTATCTTATTAGATGCTGTAAATAATATTTTTTCAATTACTGAAATTCAGAATTTAAAAAGTTATCAACTTTAATGTATTCAAGGAAAAAGATATTTTTAAAAGTTTCTTTCAGAGAGTACATAGAATTTCATAGTTGAAAGAAACATGAAGGCAGAATACACTGGTAAGATAATTTCCCATTTTTAATACACTTACAACTGAGCTGAAAAGTTATAATAAACTTTATGCCTGGAAAATTATACTTTTGCAGCTCAAAATGACCAGTACACTATAAAAGTTTTCATTATTGTGAGATGTGACCATTAATTAATTAACTCATATCTTGTAAGTTTTTGTGTATAGTAACTATAATATTATGAAATGCCTGCCTGTTGACACATGGTTCAAGCTTCCCTAACCTAATAAACACAGAGAGAACAGAGTCTGAGACTTTTCTCATGATGCACATCCTTCCCAGCGGCTACATGTCCTCGGTGGAGGTGCCGGCAGTGAGTGCTGCTGAATCCAGGCAGGGGAGGCCTCGTACCTGACTCTGGAGCATGGCATTGCCTTTATGGAGCAGGTGTTCCGCAGCGTCCACATCAAAATGATACAGGCCTTTGTTTTCCTCAAAAACCTTTCTATATTCTCGCTAAAAAAAAAAAAAAAAAAAACACACACAAAAATAAAGTAAGACTAGAAGGGTCTGTTAAAAGCAACTACTACTTAGGAGGGCACACTGAAAATGCAAGCGAACAAGAGCTGCAAAGCTGCCACTAAGTTCCCATCTGCTGTCAACTGGCCGTGTAGATTGCCAACCCTGAGCTAAAGCGACAGTGGGAGATGGACCAGCTCTAGGTGGTCCATGTGAACAGCATCTAAAACACTCAAGAGAAGCAGAGGACTACTGGCTCTAAACACAGCATAAATAATATCTGCAGCACTGGGAAGTGACAGTAGAAAAGTCCATAACGTGTGTGAACAGGCAAAGTGGGCAAAAGAAAGGCAATTTGTCTTGCCCTTATCCTAGAACAGAAATGTATTTATTAATAACTGCATCTACAACAAGAGAAGGAAAGAAAAGAAGAACAGATGAAAGGAAAGCTGGAGTCAGGAAAGGAAAAAAAAGTTGTATGTAATGGATCATAAGGAAAATGAGAGGGAGAGAAATCATTCAACTAACTTTCCTAAAAGGACAAGATAAGAGGTGGCCAAAAGAGAAACCAAGGAATTTGGGTATGGTTGGTTGAATTTTTAAGGTGAAGAAAATTTTTAAGGATTAAGACACTTTTTAGACATACAGACAGAAAGGTGAATTTGGAAGAGAACAGAATGGATAAGAATGCCAAATTTGGCAAGTGTAGGACTCTAAACACAGCAGGCAGCAAAAAGACAAACATTGCTTTATGATTTTTACCACTAGAGACTTGACACTTAGTAATTTTGCCTTATTTGGAAGACTTTTAGAGGTACATGGTAACTCTCAAAGACTCAGGTATACAGAGACTTAAGCTAGAGTTGGTCACTTTAGACAGTGAGGATTTCAATGAAAATGGCAATTTAGTGTAGCATGGAGGGAGAAGTAAGCAGCATTAGAAAGGGAGCAGGAACAAGCTGGGACACTTAGGCCTAGGATACGCTCCAGTGATCCAGAGTGAAACAGGAGGCCTCAGTGCCAAGGATGGGAAGGACGGGAGGTCCAAGCTTTCCCTAGGGACACAGCAAGGTCCTCAGAGGCATTTTCAGTCAATTAGGGAACTAAGACATGCATCGCCCAAACTCTAACCAGAATATTTAAAGGGAGAATAGCACCCCCAGGAAGCTCATGAAAATGCTCACGTAGTACATCTTGACCGAAGAGAATAAGTTCTGAATTTTAGCTTCTCTGCTAATTTTTCTAAAAGATAGTTTCAAAGAATAACAACATACTTAGAGATGTTATGATTTAATTAGAAGTAATTTTATAAAATAGATATGAAATGCATGTAACAAGCTAGGATACATTCCATTACTAAGTTAAAATCCAGAACTAATAAAGTCTAGAATTGTATCTGGAATAATGTTTATAGATTGAGAAAAGGTCAAAAAATACTGCCCGTCACTTAATGATCTATTTTAGTTACGGAGAATTTCAGAAACTCCTGTTTTAAAACCAAAGAAAATCACCCTCTTTGAACTAAGATCTGCAAAAGAATGAGCAATGCTTGCTTTTTCTTATGTAAGAGTCTCTATTGCCTCCTAGTGGAAGTTATACAGAGTAACACAACATACACTTTTTTAATTTATGCAAAGTTACAAAAAAAAAAAAAAACCTGAAAGCTAACAGTGTTCTACTTCTCAAAGAAAAATATCCCCTCCAATTTAATCAGTATGGTTGTACAAACTAATAAGGCACTAATTTTACTCTGCACAGTAAAATTTTTCAAATTACGATTTATATCAAAGACATTTAGAGGTCTTTAAAAACCAGCCATTTATAACAAACTGACAACTAATTCTGGTAGAATGCCTGTTTAAGCATTCTCTTACTCAATCTTTTACTAAAATTAAGTTGCCTTTATAAATCAACAAAATTCTAATTCTCTTTACATTAAAATTTAAAAGAAGGCAATTCCGACATATAATAAATTTGAATCAATGTAATATCGTGCAACTTTAATAAGTAGAGACTTCAGAGCAACACCTTTTTTGACTCAAATTTTCTCTTCATGAAGCAACCGGTCAGTTACAATTTTTCTATGGAGAAAAAATATGATCTAGAAAAAAATGAAGGTTTAAACTTTACAAGTGGTATATAAAACAACTGTAATATATGAATTTGATGGGTTTTCTCAAAGAGAAAATAGAAACAATTACCATTACTGTTTTTCACCACTATTATAAAATAAAGGGCAATATTTTCAAAAAGAAATATTGCCTATGAGTGGCCTACATTTTTCATGGTAATCCAAATTTTTGAATTACGACCATGACATTTTTGCTGACTTATTTATACATGAATCCTCACATCCGAAGGAAATTAACCCACACAGGGATGAGAAAGAGTCAAGGTCAAATGTGACTGCAGTGATCAAGCTGGATGAGCAAAGACTACCTATGAAGAAAGCAGAGGATTAGATCTCAGAAACATACGGATTTTTAGAAGCACATCTCTGAGTCGTGGTTAAAAATGTGCAACTGAAGTAGAGTTGCTCAAGAAACAGGAGCGTCTGTACAGAGGAGGATGAGCACTGAAATGGCAGGACAGCAGGAATTAAGTGTCCAGGGACCGAGTCTAATTCTGCACCTGACAGTCTCCCAACCTTCATCCCTGCTCAACAGATGGGAAGAATAATGGGTTGCTTTTCCTCCAAAGACCAATGATAATTCATTAATTTCCTCCATAAATATGAATTCACACAGATAACATTTCAAGAAGAGGATTACAAAATAATGAACAGAAGTTTCAACATATCAAAGCCAAATGTAGACATTTTTAAACCTGAACTGAAGTTGTTATCTCATTATTTAATGGTTTGGGAAGCAGGTTATAACTACAGAGTTTTCTCATCCATGACTGTGGGCACATCTCCTGAAGAAGACTGTTTTCACTTTTTAACATTCTTTGACGATATACTTTGCCATCAAATCTGTGCCTGATCCAAGACAGATATATAATAAATGCAGATAATTTTTGAGTGAGTCATTATTAAAATAGGCATAGAAATAACTTGAGGTCAAATTAGACTTCATCATCCTGACATGGGACATTCTGAGGCATAGAAAACAGAGGCACAGATGAGCCAGGGTCATCAGTAATGAGAGCCAGTGACATCAGGGTTCAGACGCACTGTGTGTTGTAAAGAGCATCAAGAGCCAAGTTCTGATGCAATGGGCCACTGGGCAGCGGACACGGATATTTTAATTAGGACACCCTCCCCTCCTTGTTGTGTTGAAGAAAACACGGAAACCTTCACAAGACTAAAAGTACAGCAGCAGTGCAAACACTCTTGAGATTTATTTTTAGAGAAGGCATAATTCAGACTAAGACAACTTTTATGCTACTGAGACCTTCTGAGTACCAGACACTCTGCTCTGGCCTGCATAAAAGATCGCTGACTTAAGGGCCTGACCTCCAAGTGACGTCAATCTACTACAAAGAAAGGGGAAGGAGAAAGACAGAAAGGATGCTCACATAAACACTTGGAAGAGTAGCTATTCCACAAGAAAGTTTGTATTGAAGAGATATTAAAGAGCCAGCTTTGTAAAGCAACAGCCTGGGTGGGATTTAAGCAACAGACACTAGTTTCCATGAAGTTAGTTACTGAGGGGGCAGTGAAGGCCAGGCTCGCCTTAGCCAGCAGGTGCGCTCATAAGCACTTCAGACACGTGGGCGCCACGGAGTCACAGGTCTACACTAGCCAACAAACGGCCACTTACTCCGCTTAGCATTTTGCTGACTTTCAAAGCGTGGTCTAAGAACAAGTTTGGGAGACCTGAAACTGGATCATGCATATTCTGAATGTCTTTCTTGTACTTCACCTATGAAAATAACACGGAACAAAATACCATCTAGGAGAAGAAAATACTATGCTTTTGCATTATGGCCATTATTATTTTAAACACAACGAAGTATTATTTGGGCTTCCCTGGTAGCTCAGCGGTTAAAGCATCTGCCTGCAATGCGGGAGACCTGGGTTCGATCTCTGGGTTGGAAAGATCCCCTGGAAAAGGAAATGGCAACACACTCCAGTATTCTTGCCTGGAGAATCCCATGGACGGAGGAGCCCGGTGGGCTACAGTCCACGGGGTTGCAAAGAGTCGGACATGACTGAGCGACTTCACTTTCACCTTGTAAGTATTATTTAACGGTACTAAATTAAATGAATTCACAAGTAGCCACTAGATGGTGCTCATTTACTACTGGATGAATAAAAGTTCTTCCCAGGGACTTAAAAGTATTTTGATAACTCCTTTTATTGTTTATGTGCTCAGAAAGGGTGATGTTAACAGAAACAAGTAACTTTAACTGAAACTCTACTTTCAGAAAATAAAGAAAATAGAAGCTTCACTCTTTAGAAATTACCACTGTCTTCCAATTATATTTTGTGTCAATTTTAGAACCTTTGGTAGCTTTAATCCTATTACTATGTAGACCTTTTCTTTTCAATCAAATGCTTTGGAAATATAAAATGTTAATTACAGAAAACATCAAGCACTTACTGTGATGTTTAAACTTTTCTGTTTTAACACTTTATATGTATTAAGTACGTTCCACAAATTAGCAAGTAAACATTTAAAGTATGCTCATTTTACAGAGGAGGAAACTGAGACACAGAAAGACGAAAGTGTAATATCAGGTGGTGGAGCAAGATTCAAATCCAGACAACCGATTCTAAACCTTGAGCTTTCAATACCATGCTGGAGGTTCTTTTAAGTATATTCCTGCCCTATTTGCTTTATGCTTGTACACAACACAAAAATAATCAAATAAGAAAAAATGAACTATTAGAATATTCCCAAAGGTCCTAAAAGACGGAAACACCCATTTCAATTACTGGTAACAAAATCTGGTTAATGAACACAAATTATAGTACCTTCTAAACAGGAACGAAAGTAAAATATACTAAGTCCCCCAGATACAACAGGAGTTGAAAGGCTTAAATGCTCTAAAAAAGGAACAGTTCAACAGTCTAACTTAATATTTAAAAAAGGTACTCTATGTCTCATTCAACTATAGTAAAGTAATTAATTTTTTCTATGTATCTGTTTTTATACTTTTCCTAATTCTAATAAAAAATTATCTTTTCTTATAAATTGAAACTTCATTTTTAAAGATATGAAATGAAAACAAATCTTTTGAAGAGGTTATTTCACAGAATTTACATAAGAGATAAGAAAGAAATTGTAAGCCATCTCAAGTACAACTTCTGGAAATTTCCTTGTGATATACCACTATGTTCCAGGTATATTTTACAATCTTCACAATTTCATGAGCATAATTACATTTGCTAACTATTGTCATAATCATTAATTTATAATACTACACAGTTTTTCTGAAAAACTCTATAATCTATTTCTACTCTTGATCAAATATAATACTAATAGTTTTGCTAATAAAACTATTCCTATTAATGAGTAATTAGTAACACTTTTTTTTCCCCCCAGAAAAGCTTCAAGAAAATAGGCTTCAGTGTTTTCTAAAATTATTTGTAAATTACATGATCTTGATTAAGTATCACAATTACCACACAGCCAAGTCTATCAAAACAAGAATCATAACATACTGAAAATAATATTCTGCAAATTACCAATCATGAGGCAGAAAGCAACTTACATTGCTCGCCAGGGCAGTGGCCAGCTGACTTTGCCTAAAAGAAGCACTTTCAAGAGGATTGTAAAGATGTTTCTTATCCTTCATTTCACTATCAAATTTTTCTTTGTATTTAATCTGCCATAAAAAAAAAAAACAGGAAAAATTACATAGCACATTTACCTTCAAGCTTTCAAAGCAACACATTTGATTTCTAATTAGATCAGATAAAAGCTACCTTAAAAATGTATGGCAGCAGAGTTTAAATACTTAGTATTTTCCCCCCATATAAAGCTTAATTAGGCATAAAGGGGTTTTTTTTTTTAATTAAAAAAACACCTCTACTTGAACATGGATCATAAATGCAATTAGGCATGAACTCAAATCCTATTAACAAGAATTATATAGAATCTTGGGATTTTAAAATGTCAGTTTCCATTTCTGCATTCCTAACATCTATGATAAATTAGAAATCGAGACCACAAATGTCTTAACATCTATCACATTTAGAAAATAGGTCCCAAATATCAGAATTTGAATACGAATTTTCCTAAAAGAATGACTGCAAATGCAAGACAGAGCTCCTACCATGGTTTTTCTCATCATTTCCCACTTATTAAAAAACTCATTGTTAGGGATTACGTATTCTGAAACATCCTGGGCCTATTTAATGTCATTTATTACTTCTCTGCTTTCACTCCACATTCGTGTTCAGTGGCAGAACCATCTCCAACTTTCACTGTGGATTTTTTTTTTTTTTTTTAACTAATCTTAAGGTAACCAAACGTCTTCCCTTGTGGCTCAGATGGTAAAGCATCTGCCTGCAAAGCAGGAGACCGGGGTTCAATCCTTGGATCAGGAAGATCTCCTGGAGGAGAGAATGGCAACCCACTCCAGTGTTCTTGCCTAGAGAGTTCCATGGACAGAGGAGCCTGGTGGGCTACAGTCCATGGGCTGCAAAGAGTCGAACACAACTAGACAATTCTTTACTAAAATAAAACAAAAACAGCTAATCTCATTTATTTAATTATTTAGCTGCTTTAATTCCTGTAGCCAGGAAAGGATGCAGGCAGGCAAAAGCAAAAGTAAGCTGTTTTGCCCTTTTATATCTTATTATGATTCTTACACTATCTTATTTCTTTCTTTACAACATTCAGAATGCACATTTATCCATACATCCTAAGACTCTGCCTTGCAGAAACCTTTAGAAAAAAGATGGTTTGGGAACGGCTCATGTTACTCTTTGAATCTAGTGTATACTGGGTGATGGTTTCCCTCAGGGATACACGCTGATACCTCCAGGAGGGAGCCGGTAAAAATCCTGGTGGGAATACATCTGGAAAACATTTCAAGACAGTTCACATGCAACAGTTTCTGTTGCAGTTTCATTTGCTAGTAATACTTTTTGATCATCATATTACCTTATAATTTCAAGCAAAATCTCACTTATTATAATTAATAGGCGAGGCCTCCCTAAAACAAGAAAAGCTTCAAGTGTTAGATTATTTTATCTTGAAATCAGGGACACCATCACCAATGCAGTCAATTTAGATCTCCTTCACTACTGTCTAGAATAACTGGCACCAAAGCCAAGATCCTCCCTACCTGGTCCTCTGCTAAACACGCAATTCCACTCCTCAATACCCCGCTGCTGTGGCGCTTTTCACAACATTCTAATCTTTGTTTTTGTCTCTTCTAGGTTTTAGTGCGTGACAGGTATTCACTTGACTATGATCGTAGACTCTCTGAACTGACTTCCCCTAGAATGGCTCTCCCGATTCAGCCACATCCACCAACACTGTCCAGCGATCAAGGAAATCATTCTGCCCGATGCTGTGGTTCTAGGAACACTCTCAGCTGGTAGTTCTTTCCATCCAATCAACTGATCCTGCTGTGTAACATGGGCTCGCATCAAGTATCCTTTCAGTCACTCATAAGTCCCCAACCTCAGGCACCACGAGTGTCTTAGTTATGTATTAGCTAAATGGCAAGAATAGGTTCCATGATCCTTGAGCACAGAGAGCGCATCATTTTGCCTCTGTACCCCCTGTAGTTCTCAGCACCGTTACACTAAGCCCAGAGGCAACACGGAAGGAAGCATTACTTGGGAATGTCAGGTCCCACGGAACCCCGCTGCTATGTCAGGGATCCTGGTCTTTTACGCTAAGCCCAAGCAGAAGTGAGTTCAAGCGTGCATGTGACTCCATCAGATTTGGTTTTGGAAGAGATTACCAGCTCCAGGCCTGATGGGAGTGTGTCTGGGCTCACATCAGCATTCCCAAACTCAGGCAGGAAATTCATCCTAACTCAAAATAGGAATCCAACGCAGCCTCAATGTTTAATGAATACAGGAAGGAAGGAATCATCATCAGTGAACCGGTTACAGTTTTTTCAGAAATATACATTTACTCGGAAAGAGCAAACGCCAGGTTTAATAACAGTTGAGAATGTGTCAGACAAATTCCCAAGTTAACACCCCCACTCTGTTGTGTCTGCTCCTAGTGTAACTGTGCAGAGAACTACCGGGGGTAGCACAAAGGCAGAATGATGCACCCTCTGCTCAAGCATCATGTACCTATTCTTGCCATTTAGCTAATATATAATTGAGACACTCATGGTATACCTGAGGTTTAAGAATATGAATAACTGAAAGAAAAGTTGATGCAAGCCAGCACTGCTCAGCTGAATTAATTGATTAGATTTAAATACTTCAATACAAACAGAACCCTGAGTTTTTCCACCTGATGTTTTACAGGACAAACTTTAGTAACCTATTTTTTAAGTAGAATATTTTCATTGATTTCTGAAAGATATAGAAGATAAATTGGAAGTATATTTTTACAAGTATATTGTTGTGAATAGTAACCTATTGTTAAAGGTGGGTTTTCCCTGGAAATACAAGATTAGACTATTTTCTGAGTTTTGGACATAGTTGAATTATCCGCTCTCCCATTAAACAGTGAGCAGGAAATAGATTTCTATTCATTTTTGTATCCCTAGTACCCAACACCGGAGAAGGCAATGGCACCCCACTCCAGTACTTTTGCCTAGAAAATCCCATGGACGGAGGAACCTGGTAGGCTGCAGTCCATGGGGTTACTAGAGTCAGACATGACTGAGCGACTTCACTTTCACTTTTCACTTTCCTGCATTGGAGAAGGAAATGGCAACCCACTCCAGTGTTCTCGCCTGGAGAATCCCAGGGATGGGGAAGCCTGGTGGGCTGCTGTCTATGGGGTCGCACAGAGTCGGGCACGACTGAAGCAACTTAGCAGCAGCAGCAGTACCCAACACAGTACTTTGAAAGGATCTGGCACTTAATATATGTTCTTTAAAGAAATGTATAGATTAATGATGAAAATGATAAGCAATCAACCATCTTTTCACACTCACACCCTCAGGTAGGTGTTGGAACTATAATACTCTAATTTCCCAAATCTGTTCCCCAACACACAATCCCCACAGTCATTGCTAAACTGACTTGAACAACAATCTATTGAGAAGAGAAAAAAAGGTAAAAGGAAATGAAAAACAATAGATATAAAACTAATATATTGCATCTATATAAATATGTATTTAAAAAGTATGGTAGTTCCTGCCACACTTTTCCTCATTAACTAATTCATTTAGGAATTACTTATCTAGTGCACACTCTGCATCACTTACTACCCTTAAAGAGTGCTATACTGGAAGAGATTTGGGAATCAGAGGGAAACTGTCTTCAAATATTTGCAAAAATAGAAAAACAGCATTTGTTCTGCAACCAAAGGTAAAGTTGGTGTTGACAGGTAGAAGTTGTAGCCAACAAGATTTCTGCCGATTATAACACAAGTTTTTTATCAGCTGATCTGTCCACCAGTAGAACTATCTTCTGCTTTCCTGCTCAATTACTGCTCCCTACCTCCTCCAAACGGAGAAGGTGATGGCACCCCACTCCAGTACTCTTGCCTGGAAAATCCCATGGACAGAGGAGCCTGGTGGGCTGCAGTCCATGGGGTCGCTACAAATCGGACACAACTGAGCAACTTCACTTTCACTTTTCACTTTCATGCATTGGAGGAGGAACTGGCAACCCACTCCAGAATTCTTGCCTGGAGAATCCCAGGGACGGGGGAGCCTGGTGGGCTGCCATCTATGGGGTCGCACAGAGTCAGACATGACTGAAGCGACTTAGCAGCAGCAGCAGCACCTCCTCCCAATGTTCACCTGAATAATTTCTACACATCTTGCAGTTGCCCAAATGTAACTTCTTTCTGAAAGCCCTCTCTGACCTTCCAACCTAGAATACTTGCTGCTGATACATTTTTGAATCACTCCACATTTACGTGGTCCCTCATCATGCATTGCTGCAATTATTTGTAAAACTGTCCCTGGCTGTTGGTCTCCCCCATTAGACTCTAAGTTCAGTGAAGGCATCATGGGCTGTATCTTTCCTGTTCACCCTTGAAAATCTAACCCCAAGGATGTAATATCTATTCAGTAACTGTTTTGCTTGAATGAATAAATGGATGGCTTACATTGAGAAGGGATTATTTCATTGAAAATCAGGACCAGGTAACTTCCATAGTGTCTCCAAATTTTTTAATAGCCTTGTAATAGATTTTTATGAAAACTTTATTCTTAAAGTTATGCCTGGGGCTATAGACCTTAAAATTTGAATTTTAAAAGGGAAATAACCTTTCCAGGTTATTTAAAGATTAATTATTTAAAGTGTACCTGTCCTCCATGTACTTCTAATGAGTTTAATAATCAGCAAAGTATTGTGAAATTTATCTTATCCTAAACTTCAGAACTCTGTGTTATCTGATTCAAAAGGTAACTAAAGAGCAAGAATGCAAGAGTTTCCCTCATTAATTAACCAAAAAGTAGAATAACTGAATTCCATAAAAAATACATTTACCAGACACTGACACTCAATTCTTTCTTATCTTGCTGTAAGGTCTGCACATAAATGAACTAAGAAAATAGCCAAATAATTCAAACAGGTCCTATCCACTCACCTTCTGACTGGTTCATTCACGAACTACACATACACAGAACATTCTCTCTTACCATCAATCCACGGTTCTCACATCTAAGTGTCCACCTGCTCACACACACTCGCATCTCCTAAGAGATCAGGATGCTTTCCTTTCATTATAATGGGTGACTCAACCATGGAACATGGTATTTTTCCTTCTGGTTTCAAGACCACTTGAGACAAGAGGAAATAGGTGTTGGGTGCCTTTGCTATGACTTCCCTGGTGGCTCAGACGGTAAAGCGTCTGCCTACAGTGCGGGAGACCTGGGTTCGATCCCTGGGTCAGGAAGATCCTCTGGAGAAGGAAATGGCAACCCACTCCAGTACTCTCACCTGGAACTATGGTTTTAAGGCACAATGTTACCCCTTACACATAAATCAATCACTTTGGAAACAAACGAAAAGTTCCACCTATGACTGATTTTACTCATATTATAAATATCATATCCAATGGTCCTGATCTACCAACTTTTTGAAAAATACAGGGTAGGCAAATGGGATGAAACTTAAAAGTTTAGTAAGGAAGTTTCACAGACTTAGCAGAACTTTCAGAGGTTCAAACTAGGAGAAAACACTAGAATTGCTCAACCGCAATGACTGAATTTAACCTAGCCCCTCAAAACTGCATCCAGGCAGGGCTGTGTTTAAATGGCTAAAGTCTGATTTCCCAACTCAGTAGTTCAAAGCTTTCAGCACAAGGGGTACTGGGCTTCATGGCATCACCTATGGCTCAGATTCACAAAGGGCCAGAAGAGCAGAAAAAGAGCAGACCCTGAATGAAAGCTTTTCATCAGAGCCACAGAAGAAAATGATAGGAAAGAAATGGGAACCTGGACAAGCGCACTTAATTACAAGTGAACATGAAAGTAAACAAGACAACGCCACACATCCACGGGAGCAAGTGCCTCCAATTTTGGATGAAACTGAACTAAAAGCTGTGGAGGGGGAGAGCGAAATCAGATTTTTACGTAGAAGTCATCATAAATCAGTGTGTCTGTCTGAATTTTACACAAAATATACCCTGCCCTTATTTTCATGGCAAAATAATATTTTACTGACTTTGTATTGAATGTGAATGATCTAGAGAAATGTGTTTAATCGGTCTCTACGTATTTCTTGAAAACCTACTCTGTGCCATTAATGCCATTAAACTCTGTCCCCACAGAGCCTGTTGAGTGCTAGTGAAGCAGATATTTAATACACACACACATACCTTTATATGACTAATACACACTGTGTTAAGAACTATAAAGAAAAGCAGAATAAAGAGGAATAGAGCAATATAATTTAAATCAGCAAGTCAAGGATGTGACATTTAAGCCAAAAGTTTGGGGGAAGGAGGTTGGAAAGGTGTGTGCTTGCCCAGAATGGGAGATCCTGCAAGCCAATTAATACCCTTTACAATTGAAGGACAATACTTATTATTCAGTTTTAACAGCAATCTAAGAAGTAATGTTTAGGTTTAAAACCCACTCTTTTAAATACATCACATGCCATTTTAGAGCAAATACTGATTATTATAAATATAAATTTTTCTCTGATGTTATAAAACTAAAGGTATTTCATTCATCACATAAACAAATTTCAATTCATAAATTAAGATGATAAATGAATATGTTAACAAAACAACCACTCAGAAGAATTTGTTTTAAGATGATGACTTCAATAACTACTGCCCTAATACTTAAGATAGTTGTAAATATATCTCTTTATCTTGGCAGATGAGATTTCACTTTTATTGTTTACTGATTTTCTTTTCATTACTTGGCCATTATTTTATGTTCCCCCAGACTTTACAAAGGGAAAGTTTACAACTACGGAAGCAAAGCTACTGAACAAGTTAACATAGGAATGAGCTTTGTTTCCATTCATTACCTTTTCTGGATTCAGTCCCACAGAGCTCAGTTTCCAGATAAAATGGGAGAATTGTGCCCTCTCGCTTTCTCCTTGTGTCTTGTCATCGGGGTGTCTTATCTCTCCACACCACGGGCACTGTCCATCATCGCCTACTCTCTCACAATCCTGTCTTGCCCTTCCCCCCGGCATCCTGCATTCTGCCTCTAGCTTCCCAGCTTACTACATTCCTAAATTATTTCCCTTCTGCATATTTGCTTGCCTTTGTGCGCCCCTCTATTCATAATCTGTCAGTAGGAGCAAGAGAATACATGATCTTCAAAGTTGTCAATGAAAATAAGAAACTACACTTTCTGCCTTTGCTTTTAGTCAACGCACCTGAAAACACAAAAGATCATACTGAGTTCATTCCAGAAGTTCTGAATATTCATCTGCCCAGTTTCTCCCTTTTCTGATGAGTTTATACACCATGAGATCAGCAAAAAGTTCACTAAAAAATGAAGATGACAGATACAATGTAACTTGCAACTTACAATCTGCTTAAATATCTGATCATTCAGCTGTTAAATGATTTGAGATTTTTTTTTAAGTCTGCCTAAAAAAAGTGCGAGCATGCTCAGTCAGTTCAGTCGTGTCTGACTGTGTGACACCATGGACCTTAGCCCACCAGGCTCCTCTGTCCATGGAATTTCCCAGGCAAGAATACTGGAGTGGTTTGCCATTTCCTTCTCCAGGGGATTGTCCCAACCCAGGGATCAAACCCAAATCTCCTGCATTGGCAGACAAATTCTTTACCACTGAGCCACCTGGGAAGCCCCTAAAAGTTTTTCTAAGGACTCTCAAATAAGACTGTGAAGAAAAAAATTTAAGACTGAAATCTAAGGACCAGTCTTACTATACTTCATTTTGTGCATGAATTCATTAAAAAAAAAAAAAAAAGTAGAGTGGAAAATTCTTCTGAATAGCTACAGTAAAATTATTCCTTGGAAATGATGCAGTGTTTCTATGGGTCACGCAATATTTTAAGTTCCTCACAGTAGTTCATTTAATCCTCACAACAACCCTAAGAAGCAGTACTGCTCCATGTCATTTTACATGTCAGGAAACTGCAGATGGAGAAATTAAGCCACCTGTCCAAAGTCACTCGATGAGCCAGCAGCAAAACCAGGAGCTCAGGGGTCCAGCTCCACAGCCCTTTTATTAATGACTTGAAGGCAATGGCACCCCACTCCAGTACTTTGCCTAGAAAATCCCATGGATGGAGGAGTCTGGTAGGCTGCGGTCCATGGGGTCGCTAAGAGTTGGACACGACTGAGCGACTTCCCTTTCACTTTTCACTTTCCTGCATTGGAGAAGGAAATGGCAACCCACTCCAGTGTTCTTGCCTGGAGAATCCCAGGGACGGGGGAGCCTGGTGGCTGCCGTCTGTGGGATCACACAGAGTCGGACACGACTGAAGTGACTTAACAGCAGCAGTAGCAGCAGCCAAGCTGCACAGCTTTTCTACACCACCAATTGACCTCTGTGCCCCCAGAAAAGGCTGAAATCCTAAGTCAGAAAATCTAAAGCGATACTGGAAGAGCTACCAGGTGCGTGCCAACACCCACTTCAGCAAGTGTTGTTTGGACTGAGAAAAGTTCGGAATCACGGCCCTTCTCAGGCCCTCCAGAGCTAAGAACACAGCAGGTCTTCTCAATTGTCCAGATACTATTTTATGTTCTTCAGTTAGATTTTATAGTTCTCCTCATTTACGTTTCTCCGTTTTGAAATGTAACCCAATTAAGACATTTGCAACTTGAAGAAAGGACATTTTCAAAGTTGAAAACACTATATACATGCATAAAAATTACTGTTTGCTGTCTTTGTTGACTTTATAAATGTTACCTTTTTCCATTAAAAGAATTGTTATTTTTTATATAGTCAAGCCTGTCTAATTATTTCTTTGGAGCTTCTGGATCTCCAATTTTAAGAATAACTCTGTTATCCTTATGTAGTATATACAGTCTCCTGGATTTTCTTTTAAGATTTTAAAATTATTTTTTTGTTTACATTCATATCTTTAAACCATCTGGAATTTATTTTGTAGATGGTTTAAGATTCAGGTCCAATTTTATTTTTACCCTGAAGGATGGCCAGTTATGTCAGCACCATTTATTAACTAATACAACTTTTTCCCACTGACTTAAACCAAAACTTTTATCACATATTAAATTCTTATACACATTAGAGTCTATTTCAGGATTCCCTAGTCTAACCTACTGATTATTTTATCTCTTATATATCAATTCCATATTGATTTAATTTCAGTGGTTTTATACTATGTTATAGTAACTCACAATGTAAGTTCCCCTTCACTGGTCTTTACTTTAATACTTTTGAAGGCTATTTTCAGGCATTTCCTTGCCATTCAAACTCTAAGATCATTTATCCATACTTCAAAAAAATTACTGGATTCTAACTGAAATTGCATGATATTTAAGTATTACTTTGGGGAAAGTTGTAATTTTTATCTATTGACATGTTCAGCCAAAAATATGGCATGTCTGTACACTTCTTCAGATCCTTTTAATGATTTCAGTGTTTTCTTTATTGTCATTACCTAGTTTCAAATGTGTGATTAAAGCACTTAAACATTGAGAAAATTGTCGTTTTCCTTACTAAGTTAAAAATTCTGTTTATGAACATATAGATAGAAATTTAATTATTCATCTAATCTAATCTAATTGATATGACTATTGCTAAGTTCCAGAAATTCTAGGAAATGTGACAAAATGGCTGAACTCATTGGAAAAAGCTAGAATTTGAGCCAGGAGAAAAGAACACTTAGTTTCATGCTCAAAATGACATATTTTATCCCTTAGTGAAATTTACAATTATTGTAATCCTATCTGATATGGTTACAGGAACATTATCTTTGTATATGCTTGCCATTAAAGACATTATCTAAAGTAAAATATTTTTCAGTGCTGCTAGAAACAAAATCTCTGAATAAAATCCTTGTGAAATATCGCTAGATTCTTACTTGACTAGAAAGTTTAGAAGCTTCCACAGCATGTTCAAAATCTGGTCTTCCAATTACAGCAGGCTCTTTATTCATTACTCCTTGCCCTTTCTTGTATTCAGCCTAAAATGAATAAGAAAATGTCAGATATTTTTATTTTCCAGTGAAAAATTATACTGACAATAGCCAAAATAAAATTAATAAATGGTCAGCCCATAAAAAAATATTCTTTACAACTCGCCAAATTCCAAACTGCTGACTGCTAAGAAGAAACTGATTTTATAAAAACGATGTTTTTTTGTAGTAAAATAATTACTAAGCTTGAGTCTGTGAATCCAGTCATCATCATCATTGAGTTTATTATATCCAGGAGGAATTTCTAGATAATTAAGACCCTGCATTCTGCATACATGTCTTTTATGTTTAGTCTTAGGAACTGATCTAACCCCGTCTGGTTAACATGCAGCTGAATTTAGTAAATAATTATTGATTTTTTAAGATGAATACAGCCTAGGCTACTTAATCATTTGGTTCAAGTTAAGTCATCATTTTTTAACCAGAACGTAAGATATGTTTAAGTAAAATGGTATTTGCCAAGACGGATGTCTTAGGGAAGAGAAAAACGCCATGATGCACAGGAAATGTGCATGGGTAAGTGCTGACCAACAAGAACCTGCACAATTAACAGCAACAAGATGGAAAAAAAAGGCCAAAGTGAAGTTCTTTGGGACAAGATGACAGATAATTATGGAACCAGATGAATGACAAACTTGACTCTCAGGCTGAAACACGTGAATGTTACCTTAGGCCTGAGTAGTATTTTTTTTTTTAAGTATTACAACACAAACCATAGTCAAGTCAAGTTTGATCAATTTCTGCACATATCCAGATAATTTACACAAAGAGATAATTCAGATAAAAAATTGAGATGTCATTAATTCAGATTGATAAATTTCACTAATTAAATTAACCACCCAACTACCAAAGCCATGCTTTGTCTTCCACCAAAATAAGAAATCAATTCTGCTCAAAATAAGAAAGAGAGATTACATCGCTTATGATCTTGGAGATCTGTGTCGCCATCTTGATGTCTGGTCTGTCAAGCTCTGCGTTATACATGTGGGTGTCCTGTACATCTTTTCTATAAAAAATCTGATGGAAGAGACAGTTTTGGTTGACAAAAAAGAAAAAGGAAATGAGTAATGCCATACAGCTGCTAGCTTTAATGTCCCTAATGTAATTTATCCTCACCATAATCATCTAAGAAAGTCACTGATCATAACTTTTAAAAAATTTTTATTATGTGCAACATTTATTTGGATAACTATATTCTCTTTTTACTATACCAATGACTCATTGACATTATTGCATATGAACTGAATTCATACAACATAAAAAATATAATTCCAAGACCATAGCACAAAACCAAGCTTATAGGATTTTACATACGCTACCCTTATAAGCATGTCATTATGGATAAATGTATATAGGCATGATCACATATAGAGTGTCCTCAATCAAAGTCATTAACTTGTCGATCACTCAGTCTTGAGTCCCAGTGGATACAGGATAAGCTCCAGTACACAAATACAGAAAGTCATTTCCTGGGGTGAGGGTGTGTGAAACTCTGGAACTCTGCCTTGCACACTCCCAACCACACCTTTCTCTTCCTTTCCTGATTGGACTCTTCAAATGCCCCTATCTGGGAGGCCTAGTGATGGGTGCTAGTAGTTTTATTCCAGTAAACATCATTGCAATGACTTGATCCTCCAATAACAAAAGGATTCACATTAAGAAATAGCCATCAAAAAAAAAAAAGAAAGAAATAGCTGTCTTCTGAATGCACATTAGATACAATCAAACCAAAGTATAGAAAACAGAGATTTAAAGAGAAATATACAAACGTTGCCAAATATCCTTCAGGTGACAGTTGTCATTCAGAATAACTTGACTGACAAATGGGAGGAGAGACCAGAAGCCAACTCATATAACCCCTAATGGGCAACATCTCACTGTCTACCTGCTTCTCTCTTTCCTGAGACCAGTCATGAACTGAAAAGATGAAGCTCTATTTGGCAAATTCACCAGTGGGTGGGCTGGTCAACTTGTCCATTACATTAGATTTTATTACATTTATAATGCAAAGCATGTAGTAATGGTCATTTTCAAAATCTGTCTTCACTTTTTCAAGACATAAAAGGTAGAACACAGAAATGTACAACTGAACATTTATAAAGAATGCACAATTAATTGCATTTGTACAAAACAGGTGTTTCTTTTTCTTTTCTCTTTTCTTTTGGCTGCACTGTGCAGCTTTTGGGATCTTGGGATCTTGGTTCCCAGACCACGGATTGAACCTGCTCCTTTGGCAGTGAAAGCTTGGAGTCCTAAGGAATTCCCACAAATTTCCCAAAACATAATCCTTTTTTTTTTTTTTTTAAATTTTTGGCTGCATCACACAGTTTGCTGAATCTTAGCTCCCTGACCAGGGATTGAACCCTCCTGCAGTCGAAGCATGGAGTCTTAACCACTGGACCTCTAGGAAATTCCTCAAAATAAGTCTTCTAATGTTGCCTGCAAACTTTCTGCAGTAGCATCGTCTAGAGTACTTATTAAAAATTTAGATTCCTGAGGTCCATCCTCAATCCTCTGTAATATAATTTTGCTAAATGGGGCCCCAAAATCTGCATTTTAATGAATTCCCCAGTTGACCACTAAAAATCAGTGTTCTAGATAATAGTAATGTATCTTGTTATCGTCCTTTCAATCCTACAGTGTTAAAAAAAAAAGGTACTTTTTTACTTCTTTAAAAAATAATATCAAGTATAAGGAATGATAATGTGTTAATACTTTCATAGGCTCCCTAATGCATTATATTATTATATTTCAATGAAGCATGTATATACACTTCTATTTAAGATCTTGCATTGGCTTCACCATCAACTAAACTATGTTTATAATCATGAACCTGTCTGACAAGTGAACACAGCTTAAATATAATTAGCATAATTTTGGCAAGAACATCTGTTTTCTTCACTGCTTCTATTTTCAAAGGCTTAGCAAGCAATTTTAAGTCAGTTTTGTGCGCACAGGTAGCAAAAGATATAAGCTGAAAACTGAGTTATTTGGTTGGGTAAATTTAAAATCTTCAGGGATTTAAAATAAGCCAATTTTGATTGGTTTCAAAAAGCAACACACTCATCTACAAATGATGGCCAATCAACCTCAGGCTGCCCAGAGTTAAACACAAGCTGTGTAAACAAAAACGGACTCTCAGGTGAAAACAAACCAAAATTACTACCCACCTACAAGACTGTTTCTAAGTTACTACATTCAGATGAAAGCCATAGGGGGGAATGTCTTTTTGTTTACAAAAGAATGAGTGTAAAAATGGAAACCCTTACTTTTTGAAAAGAGCTGCAACCTCTCAGAAATCTATGCTTTCCATGGGTTTCCTAATTATATGCTGTTCAGCCTAATGACTGCGTGGAGAGAGGTGAACAGCACAAAGGCGGCAGGACTGGGGCAATGAATGGGGCCCCATCATCCATGTAAATTGCAAATTAGAGGCCGGCATATGTGACTCAAAACAAATATTAAGATTGACATGAGCCGCACATTCAAACTAGCGGATACCATGGAGCCACACAGGAGAAAAGCCCAGGGGCCTGGTCACTACAGATCTCCCAGGATATCAGGCTTGGGGATACTCCCCAGGAACAGGGGCTGATGCTGAGGCACACAGAGCCACAGGCTCCTGCTCTGTGCTCCCTGCAAGGATGTCTGAACATGGGTGGTGTAGAGACAATGTGGCCTGAGCAGACTACTCACCTTCCTCCACCTCACCTGTGACTTAGGGCTGAGGGAAACTCATCTGACATCTCTCAAACGCCTGCACAATGTATTTTCTCCCTTCTTCAGCCCATCCGAACCAGGAAAGAATAAAACTGTTATGTAGCAGAATGTGTGTGTGTGTGTGTTTGTGTGTGTATATCAGAATATATATATATTCAGTTTTATATAAAATATATATGTATATACATATATTTTATATAGAATATATATGTGTATATATATATTCATATGTGTGTGTGCGTGTGTGTGTGTGTATATATATATATATATATATTCTGAATAATCCAAAACTAAATGCAGCATTTTCTGAATAATCAAACCTTAAATGCTCACTGAATTCTCCAGCAGTCTTCTCATGGCAAGATGGTGTTCTATATAAAACTGCTTTGAATAAGAAGAAAGATAGGGGTTCCTAACAGTCATCAACCCAGGACAGGTGCAGGCCTGAGGGCCCATGATTTATTTTACCTCATTTTACTTAATGTTTTGTTCCCTATCGTGTCCTCAGAGGACAAGAGAGAATGAAAAACATGGCAGAGGGAGGAGCAATGAAAGGGGAAGGGGCAAAGAGGGAAGAAGGAAGAAGATGGGAAGAGGAGGAGAGGAGGAGGAGAAATAAGAAGTCATTTTAGGCAGTTTATGATGTGAGTGAGTGAAAGTCGTTCAGTCATGTCTGACTCTTTGTGACCCCCTGGTCTACACAGCCCATAGAATTCTCCAGGCCAGAATTCTGGAGTGGATAGCCTTTCCCTTCTCCAAGGGATCTCCCCAACCCGGGGATGGAACCCAGGTCTCCCGCATTACAGGCAGATTCTTTACCAGCTGAGCCACAGGGAAGCCCTGTTTATTATGGACCAGGTACATATTAAGGACTTCACATTCACTGCCTCACTCACATATGTCTTAAATGAATGACTCATAAGGATTTATATTCATTAAACCCAAGTTGCCTTTATTACTCTTCTATTTCAATTTTTTTCTTAATTTAAGCTAGTTATTCTCACTAATGAACATTAGACTAATTCTAATAAGTTCCACAAAGGAAACAAATGGACTTTTAATGAACACTGCACTAAACCAACCAAATGATTTCAGGGAAAACTATATCTCAACAATATTTTAGTCTGTTCCCAGGAGGAAAATGTATATTTCTCCATTTCTTTAAATCTCTTATTATAGCTTTCAGTGAAGTTTCATCCTTATCTTCTATAGGTCCTATATAAGTTAAAACACAACAATTATGACAATATCACATTTATACATTTATTTTGTACTCAAGATAAACTGCTGTATATTTTGGCAGTATGTAATATTTTCAAAAAGACCAACTATAGTTTCTTCCTCAGGAGCACCTAGGATTATTACTTTACGTGCTTGATCTCTTTTTCTTGCCTTTTTTTTTCCCCTCAGTGAATTTACTTCTTTGCCCATTTCCATGAATCTGTATCATTTTCCTAAATTACTCCTTTGTTCCTTTGTAGTGGACATGTGTTCTTTATTTTTTTTTTTTAATCCACCTTTGGTTGTTGTTTTAGTCACTAAGTCATGTCCAACACTTTGCGACTGTGTGGGCTGTAGCCCACTGGTCTCCTCAGTCCATGCAATTTCCCCAGGCAAGAATCCTGGAGTGGGTTACCAGTTCCTTCTCCAGGGGACCTTTCTGCCCAAGGAATCAAACCCTCATCTCCTGCATTGCAGGAGAATTCATTACCACTGGGAAACCCAAAAATCTTCCAGGTACTTTTTATTTGGAAACTGCCCCTCCCCTGCTCCCTCCACGTGATTTGGTGAGGCGATCAGAAGCAGCCTTCTTTTCTGGTGACAGGAGTGGCCACGTGACAGGCTATCCAATCAGATACTCCAACCCTTTGGAAATTATGATTAAATAGAGGGCAGACACATAAACAAGTAGGTCAGAGTCATTGATGGATCTGAGGCTGGGGGAGAAACAACTGCTGTCCTTTCCTCTGGGATTGGCCACAGTGAAGATGATTTAGTTTTGGAAATACCAGCCTTGAGACCAGCTAGACAGATTTGATCTGCAAATGAAGTCATGGAGAAGGAAGAAAAGCCAAGAGATAGGGAAAGAAGGGGGTCCTCGTGACACTGTGGAGCCTCTGGAGCCAGTTATGCCTGAAGGTAGCTTTACGCAAACCAATAAATTCTCATTTTTCACTTGAGCTAATGTGAGATGGATTTCTGTTACTGAATCTACAAACTCCAAATGTAGCCTCCATTTCGTATGTTTCTCTGCAATGTCAAATCTATTCTTTATTGCCTCCAATAGAGATTTTAATTCTATCACCTGAAGCTGCTGCTGCTAAGTTGCTTCAGTCTTGTCCGACTCTGTGCAACCCCATAGACTGCAGCCCACCAGGCTCTGCCGTCCCTGGGACTCTCCAGGCAAGAACACTGGAGTGGGTTGCCATTTCCTTCTCCAATACATGAAAGTGAAAAGTGAAAATGAAGTCGCTCAGTCGTGTCTGACTCTTAGCGAGCCCATGGACTACAGCCTACCAGGCTCCTCCATCCATGGCATTTTCCAGGCAAGAGTACTGGAGTGGGGTGCCATTGCCTTCTCCACCTGAAGCTAATACAATATTGATAAATAAATTATAGTTAAATTTTAAAAAATTTTAATTCTATCAAAATCTGTCATGGAATTTCTTCCTTATATTACCATGTTCACTTTCACTCTCAGCTTGCATTTTCATCTCATTTTATTGTCTTTTAATCTCAGTTTATTCCCCCCTAATAATCTTTCTACTTTTGTTTCATCAGGCCATGTCTTTTGCATGTTCCTTACATTCACGCAGGGTATGTGCCGGGTACTGTAGTTCTGCACACTTTAAACACATGAATTTACTAAATCTTCACCCCACCATTGTTGTGCCAGCCTGTACTCAACTCAGCTCCATCAACACTCCCTCCCAAGGCTGGAACTAGTTATCCAGAAGAATCTTCTTTCTTGTACCATTCTTGGTTGGACTTGGCCAATAACAGAAACTTTCAATTAGATATTGAAAATGAAGTGAAATGGATGCCTTTATTATCCATGTACAGCCAGACTGAGCACTGAGCAAAGGACTCCCAGTGACTCTGCAGCAAGCTTTTCATATTTTGACAACAGTGATCTGAGATTCTTCAATAGGTGAGTTCATAAACTAGACAAAAGCCAAACCTCCACCATGATGGTCCTTAGTGAAATGCAATTACTTGGAGATGTGAAGATTGAGAACTGAGGGATGGCAGGCAGCATGGAAGCCACAGACAGACACCTGTGGAGCCAAGGGCAATGTGAGCAGATAGAGTAAAAGAAATCAAATCCAACTGGCCCCAAACTTATTCATTCCCTTTACTACTCTGGAGAAAGTTAAAACAATTCTTGGTGAGAAGAAACTGCGGGATAGGATAGCTTTGTAGGATAGAAGTGAATAGTATGATCTGTATTTAGCCATAATCTCAAAACACCAGTTTAGTCATCCTCAAGAAATTCTTTTGTCATAAACTTTCACATTAGAGAAGCTCTCCAAGGTCATTAAGTAGGCACATAGACTGGAAATTACATCTTAATAAGGCTTATTTCTGTTTAGGTATGTTGCATGTAAAAAACTATTAAATAATTAAGTCCTAAACATTATTTTTAAAAGAAAATATAAATCTCTGAAATATAAGTAAACAGAGGACCTGATATTCATCAGAAAACACATTTTTTTCAATTTTCTAAATGATGGAGCTTCATCATTATTAGCAGTATTATCATTGTTGATAAAAGCATTTTAGAGATGATAAAAGTTTCCATGTTTATGATTAATTTTATCACCACCACAAGAACACATGTATACCTGTGGCGGATTCATTTGGATATTTGGCAAAACTAATATAGTTATGTAAAGTTTAAAAATAAAATAAAATTTAAAAAATAAATAAAAAAAAAAAAAGAAAGCAAACTAGATATTATTAACTATTCTGCCTTCAGTTCAGTTCAGTTCAGTCACTCAGTCATGTCTGACTCTTTGCGACCCCATGAACCACAGCACGCCAGGCCTCCCTGTCCATCACCAACTCCCGGCGTTCATTCAGACTCACGTCCATTGAGTCAGTGATGCCATCCAGTCATCTCATCCTCTGTCGTCCCCTTCTCCTCCTGCCCTCAATCTTTCCCAGCATCAGGGTCTTTTCAAATGAGTCAGCTCTCCGCATCAGGTGGCCAAAGTACTGGAGTTTCAGCTTTACTATCAGTCCCTCCAATGAACACCCAGGACTGATCTCCTTTAGGATGGACTGGTTGGATCTCCTTGCAGTCCAAGGGACTCTTGAGAGTCTTCTCCAACACCACAGTTCAAAAGCATCAATTCTTCGGCACTCAGCCTTCTTCATAGTCCAAGTGTCACATCCATACATGACCACTGGAAAAACCATAGCCTTGACTAGATGGACCTTTGTTGGCAAAGTAATGTCTCTACTTTTTAATATGCTTTCTAGGTTGGTCATAACTTTCCTTCCAAGGAGTAAGCGTCTTTTAATTTCATGGCTGCAATCACCATCTGCAGTGTTTTTGGAGCCCAGAAAAATAAAGTCTGTCACTGTGTCCACTGTTTCCCCATCTATTTGCCATGAAGTGATGGGATCAGATGCCATGATCTTCGTTTTCTGAATGTTGAGCTTTAAGCCAACTTTTTCACTCTCGTCTTTCACTTTCATCAAGAGGCTCTTTATTTCTTCTTCACTTTCTGCCAGAAGGGTGGTGTCATCGGCATGTCTGAGGTTATTGATATTTACCCTGGCAATCTTGATTCCAGCTTGTGCTTCTTCCAGTCCAGCGTTTCTCATGATGTACTTTGCATATAAGTTAAATAAGCAGGGTGACAATATACAGCCTTGACGTACTCCTTTTCCTGTTTGGAACCAGTCTGTTGTTCCATGACCAGTTCTAACTGTTTCTTCTTGACCTGTATACAGGTTTCTCAGGAGGCAGGTCAGGTGGTCTGGTATTTCCATCTCTTTCAGAATTTTCCACAGTTTATTGTGATCCACACAGTCAAAGGTTTTGGCATAGTCAATAAAGCAGAAATAGATGTTTTTCTGGAACTCTCTTCCTTTTTCCATGATCCAGTGGATGTTGGCAATTTGATCTCTGGTTCCTCTGCCTTTTCTAAAACCAGCTTGAACACCTGGAAGTTCACGGTTCACATACTGCTGAAGCCTGGCTTAGAGAATTTTAAGCATTACTTTACTAGCATGTGAGATGAGTGCAATTGTGTGGTAGTTTGAGCATTCTTTGGCATTGCCTTTCTTTGGGATTGGAATGAAAGTGACCTTTTCCAGTCCTGTGGCCACTGCTGAGTTTTCCAAATTTGCTGGCGTATCGAGTGCAGCACTTTCACAGCATCATCTTTTAGGATTTGAAATAGCTCAACTGGAATTCCATCACCTCCACTAGCTTTGTTCATAGTGATGCTTCCTAAGGCCCCCTTGACTTCACATTCCAGGATGTCTGGCTCTAGATGAGTGATCACACCATCATGATTATCTGGGTCGTGAAGATCTTTTTTGTACTTAGAAATGAACAAAACCTAATATACCTATTTTAATACTAAATTCTAAAAGCACTGTTTCTGTAAGTCACATCAGGGAATTACAGGATAATAAATATTTTTCCAATTTTTTTTAGTGATTTACTTATCCTTAAGATTTTTTTCTTTCTGATGGAATAGAAATTTTGTCTACTAATAAGTTTTTATTAATGTTAAGAAAGTACATATATCATTCTTGGAAAGAGCATTATGTCTTGGTTTCCCCTGATGAAAACCTCTTTCTAATACACATTGAATTGATTACCAATATGGTATTTTGGGAAAACTTACCACTCTAATTTCATCACAAATCTACACAGATCACATTATTTATAAAACTTAAAATGGCAACTAGAATTTGTTTAACTTAACTTTAGAAGTACTGCTCTTCATGCCTCTGATAAGATTGATGAAAACTAATAACGTTACTGAGGTTTTCATTTCAAACCCATCTTAAGGGGAAAGTAACAGGATAGGATATCTCCAGTTTCTTTAATTACATTAGAAAAATTTGGCAGGGGTACATCCCTGAAGATACAAAAAAAAAAATAAGTCAGATGAGGTGTTTTAATCATTTTTTGATAACAGTACCAACAAGATAGGTGGTTAAATGGGTTCAGGAACCTTGTGAATATGCCCTTCTGACCTAAATGCTTCTTAACATAAATTTCATATTGATTTGACCTTCTTAGAAATCTAACCTCATTTCATTGTTTTGAATTAACAATGATATCACCCTAAACTCTTAAATCACTCTTTAAAACTGAAGGAGGACCAAACAGAACTAGTATTTTCTGAACTGGCTCTTCAACAGAGCTCTTTACATATCATATCTAATTTATCACTTGAAAGAGCTCTCTGAGGTAGATTTCATTACCCCAATTTACATATGAAAAAAACCCCCCAGATTTGGAGATACATGTAACTTGTCCAAGTTTATCCAGGCAACATGTGGCAAAAGAAGCCTTTTATCCCTGGCCCGACTCCCAACTCCTTTTCTGACCTATGTGACAGTGGAGGATATTATGAGAAATTATTCTTTCCTGTTTCATGATCATTGAACTTGGGGGTGAAAGAAAAGACCACTGCCCCCAGAATACTCTTCATCTTGGAACTCTCAGTTATTCCGAGGTGGAAATTTAGTCGGCTAGTCACAAAGAATCTCTTCCCAGCCTCCTTATTCACATCTCCAAAGGTATAAAGGACAGTCAGCTTCTGAAAGAAAAATGATTCCATCTGGCCCATTGATCAATGTTCTAATAAAAAGTCTGACCAGAATGGAGGTAGGAATTAAAAGCTTTGAACTGTAATTGTCCCAGTTTCTTGGTTCTCTAACAGACATCAGAAAGTTGACTTGATTTGGGTGGAAACATAAAAAGAAAAGCCAAGATGCTGACATGTATTGTTTCTAGGAAAATCAGATACACATGTGACAACACATTTTGTTTTAAATTAGTAAGTCATTAATATAGTGCAAAGAGACTTTCACATTATGAAAAGGTAATTCTGTTAGTTAAACTCTCTACAAATGAATTTCATTTTACTGAAGCCTTATGGGAGACACAGTTTTGTATTTCATGGAGATGCTGTGGCCTCACCTACTGAACCAAGAGACATTCTTGCCTTCCTGTGTTTTTCAAGACCCACAATTAAATTTCATATCGTAAGGACAACAAATGTATTATTCTAAGTGACTTGACTTTAGGGGAATATCAACTACTTCACAGGTAGAATACAAATATCATTCTCACTTTAAATCTGAGTAAACAGTCTTAAACACTTTCTAAATCCTATTATATGTACAAACTTTGCATGTAAAGGTTGAGCTGAGCAGGCAGAGGAATGTAGGTAAACACATCCTTCTCCCGTAAGTACACAGTGCTGAATGGAGGAGAAAGGGGCTTGCTACTCTATTCCCTCAATCCCTCAATCAAAGACCTTTTAAAAGAAAAGGCAGAGTTACAATAATAACCTCAGCTCCATGATAAGGAACGTCTGTATTTGAATTTCATTGAATTATAGAGTTAGATAGTGTCTCCTGAGGGTCTATAAAATGGCAGCCACCTCCCCAGACCACCATGACCACCCTCTAAACCACACCATTTACAGAAATTCAAAGTTTCTTCAGCTCAAAACAGTGGAGGTGCATGGTCTCAGCTTTTCTCTCCCACAAGAGCACTGGATCCATTGAGAAATCTAATGATAACCTATTTTGACCTATATTTTAAAAATTTCATTTAAAATCTTGACACAATAACCAGAGAGTGACCTTTAAGAGGGAGGCAGCAGATTATAACAGAAAGAGTGGACTGGGGAGTTTGATTCTTCAGTCTCATTTTCTTCATCTACAAAATGGGAATCCGTACATGGATTCTGTGAGAACGGGAAATGATCAAAGTCTTGGCACAGCTCCTCGTGCACAGCCGTGCTCACTAAGTGGTTGTTATTATGGCTGTGATAGTTCGTTGTGTAAGCAGAAGTTCTTATAAAGCCTCCTGATAAAATGGCCTTGCTGGTAATTACAGACATGTAGCTTCTTCATCTCTTATCAATCTGAAACCATCTTAGAAAAGCACTTTTGGTATTGGCATATGTTTATACATTTGAATTAAAATGTAAAACCTCACTCAGTTCTTACTTAAGCATTGACCTACTGCAATTTAATATCAGATGACTGTTGCCATCCTACAAAGAGATGCTGCACAGCTGGGGCTCTGGAAGCACAATTCAGTAAAGAACTAAGTGACGGGGCTGAGCCTGTGTGAAATGACAAAGATGCTTCAGGTACTTTGCAAAGAAAAGGGAGCTTCCTGACCCAACAAAGGCAAACATTTTATCTTAACTGATTCTAACCCATAAAGAACCTGACAAACAGTGCCTACATTCCTTCTAGAAAGCAAAGAATTCATGATAAGGAGACAAATAAGCTTCCACTGCAATTTCAGGAAAAAATATTCTTCTAGGCCCCCAAGACAGTAGTGCTAGCTAAGTAAACACATGAAAGCGTTGATGTACTAGCTACTTTATAGCCAAAGAAGAAATATGTTTGCTACAGGCTTGTTTCGTCTCTCTGGGCTTCTGCTTCTAAGCTGGCCATCAGGCATCTATTGTCTTCCTGCTCCTCTTGGGTCTTGTGACCATCTGCCCCCACACACATTCCAAAAGAAATTGTAGTGGGGTTTAGTCTCCCTAGCATCCCAGTTCTTCTGCAGTTCTAGACTGGAAACCATGGGAGCATCGCCATCATGACAAGGAAGCTATAGGAAAGGCTGCTGGAAACCTGATTTCTAGGTCTGCAAGAAGTACGTGACATTTTAAAGGCATTCTACAAGGTTCTAATAACCATTGAGAGAATAATTCACATGTACTTTCTGAATGGACATGGAGAGATAAAGATTAAAAAAAAGATTTAAAGTCCTTTTTGAACAGGAATGTTGTAACATTTAAACTTCAACAACTTATCCACTAGCCCTGATGTGAGTTAACTACAATTTTCCAGAAAATCATGAGGAATAGCTTGCTTACATTACTCTGGTGCTTATTGACCTCCATGGCATGTTTGATCTCAGGCGGCTCCTTCATGTGGGCATAATCTGAGACTCCTTTGGCAGCATCATGCTTCTGCCTGTAGGCAATCTGAAGAAAAAACCAAATAACTGTTAGTTTCATTTGGAGGTGTATGAAATTTCTTACCCGTTAAATTTCAGTATTTTGCTAGGATTTTACGTAGTATTTGGTCAAATTTGCCTAAGCCTTTATAACACAATAATATACACAATACTTTAATCTTTGTGCTTCTGTTTAGACTAATTCCAACTCTGAGTAACTTATTTCAAAAGTTTTTGTCCACACGCTAAAATCCCCACTTGTATTCCTCTAGCTTAAATCTCATCTACAGTTTTGGGAAATCTTTCTACAACCAAGAGGTTTTAAGGTAATATATGTTCAAGGTTTAAATCCTGGGAAAGTAAATAACAAAACTGGGGAAACACTTGGATATTTAAAAGTGAATTGTTCATTTTTTAATTGACTGTTATAATTTTACGGAGGCACAACTATAATATTAAATAAACCTTATTAAAAGCCCTAACCTTTGGGAGAAAATATAATGCAAGTCTCATATATGTCAAGCCTTGTCCTCTGTTAGAGAAATAAGCATCTTTGCAATGCCACCCATCACTACCACATTAAATCTGCCCCACACCTGGTTGGAGAGAAGACATGAGAATAATCAGAAGTATTTCAGAAGTAGAAATAACCAAATTCAAAAACAGAGTTAAAAATTGAAGATCCCTAAGAAATCAAATTATGCCCTTCCAGGTAGTCTATTCCTATATTATCCTGTTTATTTCCTTCATAAGTTTAAATTACAAGCTTTCATTTTTATAAAATTAATTGTTTTCTGTCTTCTCTTACTAGAATGCAACTAATTCACTAAATCCTTATAACCCAGAATAGTGCTTGACATAAACTGCAATAAACATTGCTCAGTGAGTGAATAAATTAATAAATAACTGAATAAATGAATGAGAATAAAACAAGAATAAATTAATGAATTACTTTTAAATTAAAATATATGTTAAAAGTTTAATGATAAGATGTTAAATGGAATTGGAATTACTTGGTGCAAAATGTGTGTGCTTAGTGCTCAGTACAACTATCCAAGTTCAAATCTCTTTTCTGACTTCCCCACCCAGGTTTTTTTTTTTAACTTCCAGTGAAAGAGAACTCAACCCAGGCATCACAGTTTCTAAATTTTGAAGGTTCTAACACAAAGTTCCTCCTTTAAAGAAGCTCAAATCTATCTCCCCAGCAATGCAACTGTTTGGCCATACAGGAGGATTCTAGTTCACAGGACAGAACTGTAAATGTGGGAACCCAGCTCTCAGTGATTTCCACTCCCAGACTATCTGTGCAGATTTAGGCACTAAATCCCTGTATACTCTGCTGCTGCTGCTGATGCTGCTAAGTCGATTCAGTCGTGTCCAACTCTGTGTGACGCCATAGATCGCAGCCCACCAGGCTCCCCCATCCCTGGGATTCTCCAGGCAAGAACACTAGAGTGGGTCGCCATTTCCTTCTCCAATACATGAAAGTGAAAAGTGAAAGTGAAGTCGCTCAGTCGTGTCTGACTCTAGTGACCCCATGGACTGCAGCCTACCAGGCTCCTCCATCCATGGGATTTTCCAGGCAAGAGTACTGGAATGGGGTGCCATTGCCTTCTCCGCTATATACTCTACACACTCTCAAAAGTACAAATTCCAACTGTTCCACCTCTTTGTTAAGGTGTCCAAAATATACCAGATATGGCCTGACTGGTCCCAATTCGAATTCTTCAATTTACTCTAGGTTATCATCTCTAATGTGCTATATGCTGTTAATACATCCATAGATCATGCCAATTTTCTTTTGATTACTATGTTGAGATTTCTGTCAACGAATGCCCCTAAGTCTTGTTCACTCCTGCTTAGCTCTGTTCCTACATATGATTATTAAACCTCCCATATAGCACCACATGTTATTCCAGGGATAATTCATCTTGCTAGAGTCTGTTCACTGATTTTATCCATTGGGAAATCTAATTTTGATGAACATATCTTTAAAATGTTCACCAATTAATTATGTTAAACAGAAACCCATTAAGAACCTCCATTCAGGCTGAGAAAGTGCATCATCCCAGTTCCATTACATTCTATAACTTGGTGGCGGGAGGAGTTTAATGGGTGGCCAAGTCTCTTAAGCCGAGGAACAACTTTTATGAGATCTGCTATAAGTAAAAAGAACTAGCATATGCCTGTCTCCTTTCTGCTGGATGCCGGGTTGATTCTGTGTTTTTAACTGTGGAACTTGTGACATTATAAACATAACCAATGCAGCTGATCGTTTTGTGGGTTATCATAGAAGTAGTGAGTCATCAAGCACAATTTTAAAGAGCACTCTTTCTTAAAAAGGCTATGCAATTTTCTACTCACTGCATTAAAATAGTCATTTCATTTATAGCTGCTACTAAGCACCACTTTAGAATTAAGATTACATCAAATTGGAAGCAGCTGAACTTTAATTTATCATATTAATTTTCATCCTTAAAATAGCTAATGGAAACGCATGTTGAGCTAATCAATTTTCTAATAAATTTGATTTCTTAGGATGTGTCATTATTGTGTAGCATTTCCCCAGGTTAACACTGTGTTCTTCATACCTTGTGAGTTAAGGTTGCTATGGCCCTAAACACCTAACTAGGGGAAGATACTTGCAGTAGTCTTATATAAACTATATGTAAATATGTTTACACAAGGAATATATACATTTATCTTATATATTTCATCTTATATGTTTATATCTCATCTCTACATGTAAAAGATGTATTATATTTCTGATTTGCATTATATTTCATAACTACTAGACAGGTACTGAAGTGAAAGTGGCTCAGTCATGTACAGTTTTTTGCGACCCCATGGACTATATAGTCCATGGAATTCTCCAGGCCAGAATACTGGAGTGGGTCACCTTTCCCTTCTCCAGGGGATCTTCCCAACCCAGGGATCGAACCCAGGTCTCCCCCATTACAGGCGGATTCTTACCAGCTGAGCCACAAGGGAAGCCCAAGAATACTGGAGTGGGTAGCCTATCCCTTCTCCAGCGGATCTTCCTGACCCAGGAATCGAACCAGGGTCTCCTGCATTGCAGGCAGATTCTTTTCCAACTGAGCTATCAGGGAAGCCAATCCCATAACACAGGCAGCCCTGAAGCTCCGGAAACAGGACCTTGTGGCCACTGTAGATACAAACATAAGCTCTCATAAATCTTTGCCGTTCAGATGCCTGAGCAGCCTGTATCACTTCTATGATAAGGGATTATTTAGCCTCAGCGTGAGACAGCCCCTGTGAGAAGGGTCTCACCACTTCATGGCATAGTCCATCCATTTCCAGAACCTTTCTTTGTGATCTTTGTAAAATTTTTAGTGAGAGTTATCTAACAATATGTCCTCCTAAAATCTCCACATCTGTCTCTCTTTTTTTAAAGGGATTTCTATGTATCAGTCATTTTTTATAAGGAGCATTAACCTTGTCACTTCAATCTCAATATAAGCATTTGAGAACATTTGCAAATTGATTTGAAGATAATAATTTGTCCCAATATCAAAAGTTTAGGATACTTTTCACTAGAAACTGGAACATGCTTACATTTTAGAATTTGCCTCATATTCTCATTCAGGTTGCCACAAATCTGATACTATTTGGACACAGTAAAAGGTTAGTTCTTTAATTATCACAAATACTATTAAATTGTTCTACTTTCTTGCCTGTCATTATCAGGTAAGCTCTGAGAATTCCAATTTTAACAATAATAAAATAGATTTATGTGTATCTAAAGAAATGTTATTACAATTACATAAATCTTTGAAATAGACACCTTCTTCAGAATCCAGGTATTTCCTTTCTAACAAGTTCAAAGACTAATTATGACCTGGGGCAGTGATGCTTCTTGAGAGCACATATATTTCTTTCTTAGGGTGCATATTCTCCTCTGGAATAATACCTGTTACCAATTAAGCGACAATCTATTCTGGAAAAAAATAGGAACAGATTCCAAAATGTCCAATGTGGATTACTTTTTATGTTAAGTTCTATGTACACATAGTTGTGTACTATAGACATGCTTATGCCATAAAAATTTGAGAAAAGCTGTGCACTTCCAAAGCAATTAAGAATGTAAATGTCTGAAAATGTTACCTTCCCAAGTAAGTATAAAACTAAGAAAAGATTTTTCTTTTCTTTATTATATAACTGTTGCTTATTATTATCGCAAAAATCTTGTCAAATATCAAATGTTATAATTATTTGCTTTATAAAGAACTCTGTATGATTAGCAAGTGGCTGGGTCACCAGATGCTGGGTGGGAAAGAAAGGGCGGGCATATTAGTCCTGGTCAGCCACGCAGAGCCCTGACATATATTTTTAGCCTCATGTTGCACAGCTGAGATTAGCTTACTGCCAAGCTGGGTACACAGTGGACATTTAAGTCTGTGATAATGAAGTACTTAAAGATATTCTGCAAAGAATAACTATACTTGGTGTTGTTCAAGAGTAATCTATTTTCAGACTATTTTAAAGTTATCTATGTATCCTCTACTTAAAAGGATTCTGGAGAAAGAAGTGAACTTGTTTAATAATTTTTAAAAAGAGAGGTAGAAATAGTAAGAAAGAGGTGGTAATGGATATAGCTTAGAACCAAGAGTCGAGCGAATTCACCCATGTTCCTATGCCGGCTCTGCTGTTTGTCAGTCGTATGACCTTGGGCAAGTCACCTAACCTCTCTGTGCTTCAGTTTCCACATCTCCAAAATGAGGCTACCTCATGGAGTTGTGAGCACTAAGTGATAAAAATATATGTGAAATGAATAGAACAGTACCTAACACATAGTGAGCATTTTTATGCATTTATTATTATTAACCAAAAATGTAGCATGAAAAATATAAACTATGTAAAAGGAAACATTTCTTTTAAAAAAAAATCAATCAACTGAACAAAAATCCATTTTACAAGTATTTATTGAACATCCCTTGGGATTTCTTTGGAAGGAATGATGATAAAGCTGAAACTCCAGTACTTTGGCCACCTCATGCAAAGAGTTGACTCATTGGAAAAGACTCTGATGCTGGGAGGGATTGGGGGCAAGAGGAGAAGGGGACAACAGAGGACGAGATGGCTGGATGGCATCACTGACTCGATGGATGTGAGTTTGTGTGAACTCCGGGAATTGGTGATGGACAGGGAGGCCTGGCGTGCTGTGGTTCATGGGGTCACAGAGTCAGACACGACTGAGCGACTGATCTGATCTGTGTTCTAGGAGTCCCTAGACTCCTAAGCACAGAGATGGAGCAGGGAACAAGACAGATGAGATTCCTGCTCTCTTATGGATGAATAAAGTAACCAAAAAAAAAAAAAATCACAGTATACTATGAAGAAAACATAGCAATAATATGAGTGTGAAAGAGGCGAAATATTCTATTTTGAAATTCTGTTTTAAGGAACACAATAGATTAAATGCATTAAGGATTCCTTCTGTGTTAATGTACTCTAAAAGGAAAATTACTCCTAAACTTTCATGGATTCAAAATGAGTTTACATAATGATAGTTCTTAAGTCTGTCTGCAACTTGCAGTCATTAAAATAGCCATTTCCACCTGGTGGAGGCTTTTTTGGGAGCCTGATATAGTCTAAGTGAAAACACCATCCAGGAGAAAAAAAAAAAAATCAGGAACCACTTGTCTAATTGAGGGAGCACAGATCTGTGGATCCTGACTTTAACCATTAATTCTTTATGTGACTTTTAATAAGCTATGGGTATGTTCTCTCACAAGTTAAATCAAAGACTAGTTTAATATTTGCTATAAGATTGTAATCTAAGTAAATTGTCTAGATAAGATTCGTATTTGCTCTGTTAGTAGTGGTGAATGGGACTAGGAAAGACTGTATCGTGTGATTAACACACTGGCAGGTCCTTGTCTCTATCTGTGACCACCAGTGACCGTCACTATCAGTGACTGCTGTTTATCTAAGAGCAACAACTCTTTATAAAATGCTAAACAATGTGTATTAGGTATATATTTGATTTACATAATTGTATAATAATCTAGGAGAACCATACCTCACTCTGTAGTTGTGTGACTTCTCTGGCAAAGACACTGTCAATTGTGGCTGGCATCTGCTTATAAAGAGAATTGGAAAGGTCCGCCTTAATGGTGCCTTTGTATTTTGCCTAGGGGGGAAGAAAGAAAAGAAAAATAAATATGTCTCAGTTTTTCCTTTACTGTGAATATTGAAAGAGAATGAAGACAGGTACTTTCTTAGGAAACAAATTAGTTGGGATTGACACATATACACTGCTATGTATAAACTAGGTAACTACTGAGAACCTAATGAATAGCTCAGGAACTCTACTCCAGGCTCTGTGGTGACCTAAATGGGAAGGAAATCCAAAAAAGAGGGGATATATGTATACAAATAGCTGATTCATTTTGTTGTACGGCAGAAAATAACACACTGTAAAGCAACTATCCTCCAATAAAATATTTTTAAGTATGTAAAGTCAACTTTAATCTCAGATACCAAACCCGATGGTCATATTTGAATGAATAAATCCAATTTATCATGGTAAAACCTTTAAATCAAACATGCAAGAAAATAACAACTGGAAGAGGGGAGTTGAAGGATGGGAGAAATGGGTGCAAAGTGGTCAACAGGTACAAGCTTCCAGTCATAAAATCAGTACATGGGGATATAAAATCTAACATGGTGGCTATAGTTAATAAAACTGTATGACATACTTGAAAGTCACCGAGAGAGTAAATCTTAAAAAGTAATCATCATAAGGGAAAAAAAAGAAATAAGACGTGTGACTCCATATGATGACAGACTTATTGTGGTGGTCCTTTCACAGTGCATACAAATATGGAGTCCTGAAACTAATATAATATTCCACATCAATTATACCTCAAATGAAAATTTTAATTAAATCAATTTAATTAAATAATGGCTATTTTTCTACTTAAACCCATGCACATTTCTAAAAGTAATTCTATTTGTGTATCAATAATTTCATATATTTGAAATTGTTGTCTCACATTGTCAAAAAATATATGAGAATGAGACACTTCAGCTGTTCCAGAAAACACAAGTCATTACAATTTGTCTAGAAGCTGAACACAAAGGACAGCCTTCCTTTATTCAAGTCTTCTTAACTTCTTCCACCACAATGGCGGGGTGCTGAGGTTGGGGAGCCTTTTTTTGCTGTTTTTGCACTTTCCCACATACAATCTGCACTGCCTCTAAATGATCTCAGTCATTACTCATAAAGAGAGACACTCATTCACTATTTCCTCTTGGGAAGATTAGGTTCAAAGGAATGTAACAGATTGCCCTCTTCCTTTTTTTTTTTCCTCTGTAGTTAACTCCTTCAGGAAAAAGCCTCAATTAATAATTAAGAACACCAAGCATTTCTCTGTGAAGGAGAAATAATATTTAATAGCTTACACAAGTAAACAAAACTGTGGCTTTCCCCACTCTATCCACAAGTCCCTGATGTCACTCCTACTTGGAGCCAGATTTGAGTGTTGATTCATTGAGCATATAGCTTGTGTAAGCCTTGTGTTCCCATAACTCTTCAGATTTTCATACTTAAAATTTACCAGTTTTCTTCAAAATGCTTTCATGTTGGCAGAAATAATCCCAAGAATACCACGTTGCTCTTTTTCCAATAACTTACGAAACACTAGAGGTCAGTCATCTACAACACTAGCTAATCATCTTCTTTTCGAGTTTATCTCTTCAAAATGATCTATTCGCAGACACTGGCATTGCCTCATCACAGAAATCACTGTTAACATTGTGCTTTATAAGACAACATAAGCTGCAGTTCTACATGCGCTCAGAAAAAGATTATATGACTTTTCAGCTGGAAAATGAACGTAGCGCATTTCTTACTCTATGATTTAATAGCAGGTATCTCTGTTGAGCTGATCCTAACCAAAAATAGTTCAAATTGATCTGAAGTTACTTACCACAGATACCACATTTTATGGAATCTGCTGATCAGTTTGACTTATTTTCAAAATGAGATTGGATCATTTATATCTAATAAGTCTGTTAAGAAATAAAATAATGGAACTTCTGAGACTATTTTGCCAGTACTTTCTATTGAATAAAAATATCTCCTTTTAATTTGATGTAAATAAAAAAAGGTTAGAGTCAACATAGATATCTATAATAAAACATATCAACAATAGATAGTAAGCTACCAGTTTACATAAGTTAATTGACATAATGCATAGAATTATATATACAGATATTATTAATGTCAACATTCAGTGGTATTATCAGAAACATTATTCTCTAATTTTAATACACAAACTTTTCTACATAAATAGAAAATAATATAAGGCATTTAAAAAGTTTTGATACCTTACCTCAGAAATAAAAGCACCAATGTGTTTTACATGGTTTAGCATAGGCGTGTCAGTCACAAACGTACACTTGTCTTTAGACTTTTTATACTCTTCTTTATAATGGATCTGAAAGAGAGAACATTTTACATAAGAGAAAGTAAACAACTCTAACGCTCCCTTTTGAACAGAAGAATTAACCTGCACAAGTCTATTTTCTGAAATAAATACTCCAATGTGGAATGACGCTCAAAACAAGCCAAATCAAATAAACTGATATCCAGCCCAGAACAACAAAGGGGATGAGGCAGGGTAAGAAAAAGGCTGCTCTTTAGATAAGCAACGGTACAGTTACCATCAAGGATCTTGCGTGTTGGACCCACATTGACTGTGGGTCCTATTTGTCCAGCTTCTTCAGCATAATTAAGAAACATTGGTACCACGTATAAAATAGCTAACTCATGAGAACCTACTGTATAACGCAGGGAACTCTGCTCAGTGCTCTGTGGTGGCCTAAATGGGAAGGAAATCCAAAAAAGAGGGGATATATGTATACATACAGCTGATTCATTTTGCTGTACAGTAGAGGCTAACATAACATTGTAAAGCAATTATACATCAACAAAAATTAATTAAAAATAATTTTTTCTTTATTTTAAAAAGAAGCATTGCATAGGCTTCCCAGGTGGCCCACTGGTAAGGTAAGAATATTGGAGTGGGTAGCCACTTCCTTCTCCAGATTTCCCCAATCCATGGGAAATCCCATGGACAAAGAAGCCTGGTGGGCTACAGTCCACAGAGTTGTAAAGAGTTGGACACAACTTAGCAACTAGCAACAACAAAGTATTGCATGCATACTCAGCACACTCCTTTATCACTTGATTTCTTCAAACCATGCTAAAATTTCTCAATAAATAAATCTGGTTCTGTGCTAAGCATGGCCTTTCTCAAGATAACTTGAATACTGAGAACTAATACACAAGTTCGAGGGAATACGTACAGCAGATGTATATAAAATAGGTATTTCCAATTTACACATTTTCTGTGTAGCTATGTCATACCACACACACAAACTTTAACTCACATCTTAAAAAAAAATTCTCCATTTCACTCATACAATTGTCCTAATTTATTGTTACTTTAAGCCACAGACCCTAACAGGTAAGCCTACGGTCAAGCAGAAACACAGTTGCCTACCTCTGGGTTTAAAGTTAGGAGTCATCAGGACAGATGTGACCAATTAAGAAGAGGACGAAATTAAACAAACGGAGATTACAGTTAGCATCATTACCTAGACATGCTGGATTAGAGGAGGGGGCATAAATTGTGGCCACAGTGGGATTCTGGTCACTAATTAATTACACTCAAATCAAAGGCTGACTATCCAATTTATGAGAACTCCATAGGCCTCCCCAACCTCCTCCCCTCCCCCAAGCATAGAACCCACCGAGAAAGCCTGTCACCTGTGGAGATCACTGCAGAAGGCCCCCTTGTGGTGGCAGGCAGGCAAATGGGACAGAGTCCAGAAAGGCTTAGCTGAGCAATCCTCATTTCCTCTTTCCATTTCACTAGTGAGAGGAATCACTCTTTCTCCCCTCAGGAGAGGCCAGGATTACTCTGCGAGAATATCCCGCATGGGCAGATAAGTCAAAAAGAAGTCAGGAACTATAGAGAGGGACCTGAAATGTAATCCCACCGTCACACTAATTGCCATCCAGTCTGAAAACTGGGCAGGCAAAACCTATGACTGTTTGAGAGGATGAAGGTAATTTGCTGAAAGTTGTATCACCCTGTAATAAAGTCATGTTTATCTGCCCAAGACTGTAAATACTTAGACTGAAAAAAATGTCATAGTTCAGATGATTAAATTACATGGCCTCCCTAATTACAGCCTAAAAGTGAAGTTTAATGGTATACACTACCTGGTTCTTAAAGAACATGACTAATGTTGATGTTACACTTTAACATGACATAGAGATTTTACCATATTTGAACAGACCTAAGGGGCATTATTTGACCTGAGGTGTAACCAGCCACAAACATATTGAGTAACGTTATTTTAAATGCCGTATTTCACGGCGATGACTCAGATATTAGATGCTGACCACATTAAACATTTGCTTTATTCATGAAATCAACATTAGAACATATTTATCTTATCTGAGCACTGAATTGCTTTTTTTTTTTCTTCTCAAAGATTAGCCATAATTTTAGGTCTCTGCAAATCACCGTCCTCAGTCACTAGTAATTAAACCGTTAATGGCACTATGATAAATAGTAGGCTATTTTGATCATAAGGAGAAAAAAAGTATCTCCGTTATATAATTAAGCGTGAGATAAAATAAGCTATCATTAGGCTTAAGTTTGGCTCATTATTTTTATCTTTCGCCACCATCTCTTCCCTCTCCCATTCACATTCTTCACAGCAGTGGTATGTGCTGTGGCTACAGCCTCTGATAAGCTCTGACTTGAGCAGAATGTTCAGGACAGGAGCTAGGGATAAAGGCGAAGTGTTTATTTCCTCTGCTCTGCAGGCAAATATCTTTATTTAAAAGATAAACACACACACATACATCTACTATATGCTTATTGTCACTCATATTGTATTTCTAATGAATTTTACAATATGAGAGACAGTAAGCATATGTTCTTAAATTTTTATATAAAGAATACCACAAATTAGTAGATTTCGTATACTAGCAGAATTGGGAAAAAAAAGATGAAAGGGAACTACGTTGATGATTAATACTAAATCTTAGGTAAAATAAAAATCACTGAGTAGACAGTCAATTCCAAATCTAACAGATGGCCCCATCTATTGGATAGATTGCCTCTCCAAACCCTTTCTTTCCTAACAATAGAACTCAAGTGTATTTACGGGAGGAGATACGCCCCTACCACAGCCGCAAAGGACAAATTGCTCTGAGACAGGCATGGCTTTCTCATTCCCTTTGGCCAGCGATCGGTTGGGGAAGACAGGTGCCCAGCTCTGGCCATGAGATATTCTTGGAAGTCTCCCCAGCATTATTACTGGTAAAGCTCATACAAGGGGAGAGACTTGCTGACACAGCCCATTGACATGTCCACCTTCTGTCTTCCCCAACCACAGGAAAACAGCAGAAACCAGGCCATCACAAGAAATAAACCACCGTACCAATGATGGCAGAGCAGAAGGAAAGGAGCCTGAGAGACTGATAACATCAAGGCTGCAGCCCCTCCATCCAGGATTCATCTCAAAAAAATAGTCATCTATCTGTTAAGCCCCTGTGCTAGGATATCCGTGTTCTGTGCAGCCATCTGCACTCACAACCAACACACAATCCAAAGTTGATGACTTAATGTCAATAAGATGCCCTAAATAATTTACTTTCTCCTGACCTCACCCATTAATCCCATCATGTCTCAACTACAGTTCAACTTAAATTAGTTGAGTGTGCTTCCTCTTCTTAGCCTAGTTTCTTTCACTTTAGTATGAGACCAGCTAATGGCCGAAAGCGGAAGACAGATGTAGAAATGTTAGAGGGCATTTCCTTTTACAAGCATTCTTAACCAGAAGGAGCTAGGAAGTCTTTTCACAAATGGAACCACACTGGCTAAATGCAATGAACCCCGGAAGACAGAACTGCGGCTCCAGCACTGCGTGTTAACCGAGGCGCCCAGAGCCAAGGCTGCTCTCCCAGGTTTCTGAACACCATTGGAGCTTTCTCTGGAGGGGTAACCATGGAATCCCATGTTTTCAGCATCGGGAACGGTTACCCACAATAAACAATGTTCACTTGCCTGGAAAATGTTCTTCCTGCTGCCACACAAATGAACACCCTAAAAAGGTTTGAATCAAAACACTGAGTCAGAGGCTTCTGGCAGATGCAGGCTCACTTGCTCTGCAGAGACTCTTTATCCTAATTTACAAGAAACATACAAAGGGTCCCTTTTAACCTACTATTTTTTATGACCACCCTACAAAAGGCTCCCAGATCCATGATGCTGACTGCTCAGTGTAGTCAGTGGGTTTGATTTATTCAAGGAATTGATTAGATAGCTGAGTAACAGGACAAAATACCAAAGAGAGGATATCTGGGGAAATAAAAAGCATTACATGGCTAAGAGAAAAATAAAAAAGGCTGCCTCAGAGAACCAGGTGTCTTTCAAGATTGGGCAGTGAGCTATGCAGAGGGGAAACCCCACAGTATGGGCAGAGCATGTGCAAAGCAGAAATTAGGCAAGGCAAAAAAAAAAAAAAATTTTTTTTTAAAAAATTTTTTTAAATGCCTCATCCTGATCCCCAAAATGAAGCCATCTGATCTGAAAAACAGACATTTCTTTCTATGGAGAATTCTAAACAGTGCAAGCCTTCTAGGACTTATCACTAGGCCATTCTTACTTAACATTTTAATGAATTATCTGGCAAGGGCATGATACAGGGAAGTCTGCAGGTCTGCTGATGACCTCGCGCTCTTTTGGAGAGGGAGATGTTAAACTGAAAGAGACAAACTGCAGAAGCTCTCAAAGGGCTGTGCGAGAGGGTGGGCCACTACAGATTAGATCATCCCTAGCAAGGGAAAATCACTCGGACTATTAAAAGAGGATGGGCCCTACATGATCAGCTACAAGTCAGAAATTAGGACTGGAAATGGCTGAGGATGCTGTCCTTACTGAGGCTGATCTAATGGCTTTCTGCAGCCCCCCTTAGTCCAAGAAACTGTAAATATCATCATAAAACAGGCAGGAAACAGCATGCTTCCCTACTCACAGTCACAGCCATCCACATCTGGACCTCTGCGCACAGTTCCCGTTATTACATCCTGATAAAGACACATGAAACCTCAAAGAGGTCCGGAGAGGAATGATCAGAATGATAATGAAGGGGATGCAGACAGACTGTGCCATGAAGAGAAATCCATGAAACCAACCTTCTCATCTGGAAAATGGAGCAGAGTCGTGAGGGGCTACCAGCCAGGCGCTGGACTTGGCCAGATCTAAACCTGATTCTTGTCCCCATCCCTGACTAGTCAGGTGGCCAAGGACAAGCTACTCAATGCCGGGTTTCACCACCTCTGAGCTAAGGCTCACGGGGCCTTTGGCACCAGCTCACTGTGGCATGACATACAGTATTGCATGTGGAGTGCCTGGCACACAACAGAAAGAAAGGACATCGTGGTGGCCATGATTTGGGAGTCAGATAGACCTTGTTCCAAATCCCAGGTCAGTGTCTCACTAGCTGTGTGATTTGATCAAGAAAATGTGAGCCTGGGACTTCCCTCATGGTCCAGTGGTTAAGAATCAGCCTTGCAATGCAAGGGACGCAGGTTCAATCCCTGGACAGGGAACTAAGACCCCACATGCTATGGAGACGCTAAGACTGCAGGCTGCAACCAGAGTCCATATGCTGCAATGAAAAATACCGCATGCTGCAACAAAGACATGATGCAGCTAAACAAATATAAATAAGGAAATGTGAGCCAGCCTCTCAAAGCTTCAAGATGTAGGACTCTACAAAGCTGGCAAACAGAAAACCAAATTCACATGGTGACAAGCTGCAAACAGATTGCCTTCAAACAAACAAAAAGGCTCAGGTAAACACGTGGATTTCCCCCTTGGGATATAAAGGATTATAAAACAAGACTAAAGTCCTTGAAGGTTTGTCTTTAAGATTGAGACTGGGGCTAAGACTGGTGGACTAAATTAAATGTGAGCACGAACAGATGGACACTATCAGAGACGTAATAAAGACTTGACTGGAACTCCAATCTAACTCAATTCGTCCTTTCTATATTTGCTTTTAGCTCCGTATTGATGCAATTTCAAAGATACATTTTAGACCACCATCTAGTCATGCAGACAACACAACAAAGAAAAGAATTTCAAATTTAAGTTAATCTGCTCCATATAAAAACACTGATGACACCAGGTGTGAATGAACAAGTTATTACTTAATAATACTATTTAATTACATTTCTAAAAACAATAGAAATTTGATTCAGTTCAATTCCTGAAACTCTTCCAGAAAGGGTAAATTAAAATCTGATTTTAAAATGATTGTACAAACTCTTGATTCTTTTTTTTTTTTTAAGAAACAAAGAAAGTAATTGTTCAGACTGTTGGTTGGTAAATATAAAAATTTCAAAAATTGAACCAGTATTTTAATAAGTATGGAATTCTCTTTGGAAACAAAATGTAAACATGTACACAGATATAAACTAGGCCACAGTAATATGATCTAAATATTTCAGTAGAACGGCCTATGCAACATAAACCTATAATAAACAGAAATTACTCTCACGTATTTGACTTCACCTACATGAGAGGAAAATAACATGGCTTTTGCTTTGTCAAAACAGTAAAGGCCATCGCCCCTCACTACAAGATTGGTTTTGAAATCACTGAGAAATGTTCTTATCACCTACTAATTAAAGTTGTCACTTTAGTAGTTTATATAACTTGACTCAGCCACAAATACACCTCAAACAAAACAACACTGGAAGACTATCTCCAGAGCTCTGGAACTTGAAGTTTTACACGGTCACATCACTAATATTTGTGTAATACATAATAATAAAGCTAAGGTACACTTTGCATGAAAGCTACAGGACAGATAACATGGCAGACTGGCTAAGAGACAGGGCTTCATGTTCAAGCCCTACTCCCCACTACTTCACTGTGTGATCTGGGCAAATTACTTAACCTCTTGGACGGAGCCTTCTTGTCCTTCACCTCTAAAACGGGAACACAAGAGAGCCTACCTCACAAGCTGCATTACCTGGCTTTAGTCCTCAATAAATCTTAGCTGTTGCTGCTTTTACTATCACTGTTGCTGCCGTTATCATTTCAGTATTATTATAGCTTACAAAGAACTTTTACTTATAGTAGCCTGTGACGAATATTAAGAAATGGCACAAAGAAACACTCAATTTAAAAGTTAATTACATTACATGTCAAGAATACAGGAAGGAGTCTGATTTCCACCATCCCAGCTCTTCTAACAAACCAGAAGGGAGCACAGAATCATATATAAAATGTGATTGGATGGATACAAAATTAATGTATAGAGACAATCGTTAATAACAGCTAGCATCTCATTACTCACAATGTTCCAGACAATTTACTAAACACTTCAAATGTGTTATTATTTCTTAATCTTAGTATTTTACACACTTCCCTTGAGGAACTGTGTCCTGCCAGCCTGTTCAGGGTTACTGTTAAACTACTCAGGCAGGCTAATTTCAGAGAACACTGACTATATGGCCCAGGATTGATTTCCTCTGCAAATAAAAGTCTGTAAACTATTCTGATCATCTTGCTTAAGAACAACAACAGAAACAACCAGTTCTCTGCTCCCCTTTCTAGATAAGACAGGCACCTGCTCACGCTTCATAAGCCATCTTCCCTGTGTACCAGCAATTCTCTTATAACTGTTCTAGTGAGGATCATTAAATTCTCATCCCAAGATAAGAACACATTTCCCTTGCTTCTACCATCCTAGTTTGCGTATTTACTATAGGTAAATAGGTAGACAGAAATATATAGATTGTTGTTGTTCGGTCACTAAATTGTGTCTGACTTTTTGTGACCCAATAGACTTCAGCACACCAGGCTCCTCTGTCCTCCACTATCTCCCAGAGTTTACCCATATTACTTAATTCTGTAATCCCAGGATTCCCTCGATATACAACATAAACTGATCCCAGTTAAGAAAGAAAGTCACAACAACAATGCTCCTTTCACTAATAGCATCATCCACATCCAGTTCAGAGTTCTCAACATGCAGTTCAGTAAACTGAATCCTAAATTGCTAATAAATGTTACATGCACATAGAAACATTCATGTTTCTCGTCTGGAAAACTACTGGATTCATCAGATTCCATAAAAGCTACTCAAAATGCTAAAAACCATTATTTAGATAGAGATCCTCTCAAAACAAATTACATCATTACACGAATTGTAAAAGGCTTTGTATTCTCAGTGGAATATGCTCAGAAATTTGATGCCTTATGATTTCATGCCAGAGTGACAGTGAAGTTCAAGAAGGGACAAGATTCTGGCTTAAGAACATGGAGACATGTCCCCACAGAAATTCTCTGTCTAGGTGACCTTGGGGAAACCGTTTAACATTTCTGGACTTAGTTCCATGATTTGGAAAATCACTGGGTTTTAAATAAATGATTTCAGGGTTTTCTCCTCAGCTCTCTGATTCTATGATATAATCATGCCACATATGCAAGGCAAAACAGATAAAAATTTTTAAGCCACTTACATCACTAATGAGTTCAGTGCACCTTCTGGCCAATTCCATACTCAGGTCTTCAATAACAGGCTTAAAGAATACCTGTCCAGGGAAAAAGGAATGGAAACATTGTTCTCATCATCAACTTTAAGGAATGAACACCACACCTCAGCAAGCTCCTTCTCACCCACCTTGTCCTCTTCATTTTCTTCTTCCCCTGTTTTTTCTTCTTCAGTTTCATCTTTCACATCCTCAAATACAGGAACCCTCATTTTTACGCTTTATATATATATATATATATATATAAAATTCACAAGTGCAGCACCTTTTTATATACTGCAGCACCCTTGAGATCTTGGCATCTCTGTGTTCCGGCAGAAATGACCTTGCCCAGGCCTCCTCCCTATTTAGCTCACTCTTCACCCTCCTTATCACAGCTGCGTGTGAGTGGATAGAACCGGATCACTGAGGTTGGCAAGGACTAGCCTCATAAGAGGAAAGAATATTTTAATTGGCAAAATTCAATTTTGTGAACTTTTCAAGTCAACATTCTTTAAACTGAGACAAGTTCATTAACATTTCATGAATTCAATTCATTCATAAAATAGTTTGAATAAGACTTAGAGATTCTGGGAAAACCACTCAGCTATAACACTCAAGATAACACAGTGGAAAGCCTACTATCTCAAAGATTCCTCAACTCCATCTAAATAAAGCTTTCACTGGAATGTCAGACATACCCCAGAGTTGGTATGGTGAATCTGGATCATTAAACTCATTTCATTAAGTTAAATTAAAATTTTTATGAGACATATATATACTTTTTCAGTCTAAAAAAATACTTTATATTAGCTGATTAAAGGCTAGTAATTTATCTTGGAAAGCCCTTTGAACCACTTCGAAGAATCTATTCTGAGTTAATTATGGTTGTTAATCATACATTGCTATTGTATTATTTTAATTGTAAACATCATTAAACATGAGAAGCTATAGTTAACATAGGCTGATATATTATTTAAGAATTCTAGAAACATCATTATTTCAAAAAATAATAAGTACCCTCTTTCAATTTTGCCCATAGGGTCAATTTTTACACATTTCACTAGATATCTGTATATTTCTCAATGTGTAATACATGCTTGGAAAGGTTTAGAAGGATAAACTATAACAATATTTACAATGCAGTATGTATCACCAGTTATATAATTTAAAATGTATTTCTCAAAACAAACCCTTTAATGTCAACTGAGGTAGTTCTAAGACTATACAGTTGAATTTATCGATTTGTTTTTTTAAATCCTAGGATAAATTAATATTTATAAAGCTGTAGCATATCCATGTGGGACATAATAAAAAGTACCTTATGGTGAATAATGAAACAAATGATATAAAACATAACTTTAATCAAAAAATACATTCCAAGCAAAAAAGTATGATAATGTTTTCTCTTAATAGCATATCCAGTTGTTGTTTTGTTTTGTTTTGTTTTTCATTTTTGGAGTATAATTGCTTTACAATGTTGTGTTAGTATCATATTTAGTTTTAAATTTTTTAAATTGCCTTGATCTTGCCTAAAAATTCTGAAACGAAAAAATTATACAATCATCATGTATAGATGTCTCAAATTGTGCTGTATGAGGCTAAAATTCTGCAGAATACTCTGAAGGGGAAAAGGGGGTTTCTTAAACAAACATGTCTGGGGAAACCTGTATACTAATCTATACCTCTGCCACTTAGAGATCCACAAGGCATAATGACACATTAGAAGCTCCCACACCACACCTTAGAAGACCCACAACCAAGAAAACTATTTAAGTTTGCTTAACCCAGCAATTCCCCCAAACGAAAGCCTATTCATCTAATCTAATCTATCTACTACCTGCTTACATACCTACCTACCTATCTGTTCTTTTATTTGATACTGTATTTGATACTGCAGAAAACTAACATTCTTCTGTGAAATATTACTTAGGAAAACACTGTTGTATTCTGGAAAAAATGGTTGTGTTCTATTAAGAGTTGATTGTTTTATGAAATGACTTTTAATGCAAACTTAGTGGCATTATATAACCTACGTACCAGCCAAATGACAACATGAAATGCCCCAAGGGTTCTGAAACTGGAAACTTTAACTTTAAAATCATAGTAATGGGGACTTCCCTGGTAGTCCAGTGGTTAAGACTCCATGCTCCAATGTAAGGGGTGAAGGTTCAATCCCTAGTTAGGGAACTAAGATCCCAAATGTTGTATGGCATGGTCAAGAAAATATAAAAAAATAAAAATAAAATCATAGTCATGTCAGGCCAGTGTAGAGAATTCTATGAGGAAATTCTCTGTATGTTATATTTGTTCCATAAAAGAGAAGAATGTGTGGACTCTACTTGTTTCCCTCAAGCCTCTGCCAAAAGACTATCATAGTATTCCATAGAAACTATATTACAGTATCTTTATTTGGAAATAGGAAAAGCATATTTTTTATAAGCTTTTCTTGCAAACTTCTAGAAGCATAGGAAGAAAATCTCACCAAAGCTGCCTAAGAGGCACTGCCTGGCTAGTGTTCGAGGTGAGAGTACTCGCAAAGCGCACGGTGACGTCTCCTCTCTATGGTGAGATACCTTGGTCAGACTTCAGTGGCTGCTATTTTCTCATTTTCCATCATACAACAAATCCTCCACTGTGCTGGAAGAAAATAATCTGTTGAGATTATGCACAAAAGTTTGGAAATCAAAAACAAATGCCATATACAATGTGAACACAAATTTTCCATGTAAGGTTTTAAAATCAGAATTTTAAAACTATAAGAGTCCTTAAGAAGTCTATCCTGCTAAAGCCCTTTCTTTCATACAGAACAAAATTGATGTCAACAGAAATTAATTATTTGTCTTATTCACAAGGTTACCTAGTGGAGCATTAGGACCAAAATTTAACTAGAGCCCTACGTTTATTCATTCAAAGAAATGTGGTTATTCCAGGCACTGAATTTGATGTTAGATATGTAATGGTGAGTAAAATTTAATTTGTGCTAAAATGAGGTAGGAAAAAAAATTTTTTTAATCATTTAAGACTTGCTGTAGGAACTCCTTAATGGAATGTTTGGCAAGCTAGATACATTACTACTTTTGATTGAATGCATTTTTTTCCTTTTTACCTGTAGGTATAATATAAAATTCATGTAAAATTTTCTGTTAAACATTTTAAGCCCTGAATTTCATCACAGTAAAGGTCTCTTAATAGCTCCAAAATGGGACTTTGGGGATATGAAGGAAGTGTTCTTCATGGATAGCTATCATGTTTCAAAATTCCCCAATTTTCTTTCTTTTTTTTTTTTAAATCATGTTAAATGTTGTCTTTTAATACATATTTTCACCTTAGGCTTAGCCAAAAGGGAATATCTGTATAGCTGTTAAGCCCTTTTACTTTCCAAGCATTTCATTTCTGTCATCTACCTTTTACTTTCCTACTCTACCCATGCCCTGATGGAGGATGAGACCAAGGATGGGATCACATTATCTACTGCCAAACACCCCCTGAGGTCCAGGTCCGGCTCTCCCACATCCTCTAGGGAAAATTATTTCACCCCACTCTGGCTCAAAGTCTCCATCATTAAGCAGAAAAACTGAATTGCCCAAAGTTAATAAATGGAAAGCACCTAAAAATAGGAAAGCCCCTTACAAACACAAGAGTTTTCAACTATCGAATAAAGGTACACAGTTCCAGGGAAAGAACTTGATATCGCAAGATCGCCTCATTTGAAAGAGTAAATTCTAAACCTTCAATATGTTTTTAAAGGCCAGGAAGTCTTCATGCAGCATAACAACCCAAAGACAAGAGCTACCTTGTGTATTTGTAGTACAGAAGTCTTCCATATTTTTATAGTTTGATGTTTATGTATAAGCAAATCTATTTCTATAACAACTGACAGGTCCCAGGGGTAATTCGGGTCTCTGGAGACACAGACCCTGGCCAGGGAAGCAAGTCTACACCATCATCACGAGTCAGGCAGTGTCCGACTGTCTTCTTGTTCTTAAGGTCACGTACAATAAGAATCTCTTATTCAATCTCTTATTTTGAGAAGTGTTTCATATTTATTTCACTTTTTTTCTCCTTTCTGTTCTCTGCAGTGATGGAACATGTGGTTCTTCCCTAACATGGTGATGAGTGACTTGCAAATGAAATTCCATAATAAACAACTGAAATAGATTGAGATTCAGTTCTGTGTTGAGGGATATTTAGAGATAAACTGAATATTTCCAGTTTAAAAATTAATTCAACATATCTTATTATAACATATTCCCCCTACATGGTAAATGAGAGAGAAGCTTGCCTGCCTTGGCAGTCTTTTCAAGTACTCATTTTGCCTTTTTTTTTTTTTTAAATGACTATCCCCAGAAGGTTCTTGCTTCTCAGTTGAATCTCTGATTATTTTACTTTTGCCTTATGTGTTTCTTCACCGTTTGGCATCTATCTAAAAGAGAACTCTACTAATAGATGAGGGGGAGAAATCATTTCTTAAAACAAGAAATATAAGCTCTCTAGGGCAATTTGTCTTCTTTATATAAGAGAAGAGTCTTGCTTGTTATTAACCCAATCTATTTTTACAGTTAACACTCATTAAGTCTATCCTCTCCTTTTTAATGGCTATCTCATTACTGTTTGTTAATTAGAAATCTAAAGGATGCAAAGCAACTGAATAATTGTCACCATTACCAATTTTGCCATTAAAATAAGATTTTTTTAAAAACTTTATTTTATATAGGAGTATAACTGATTAATGGGGCTTCTCTGGTGGCTCAGTGGTAAAGAATGCTTCTGCCCATGCAGGAGACACATGTTCAATCCCTGAGTTGGGAAGATGCCTTAGAGAAGAAATGACAATCCACTCCAGTATTCTTGCCTGGAAAATCCATGGACAGAGGAGCCTGGTGGGCTACAGTCCATGGGGTCACAAAGAGTCAGACATGACTTAGCGACTAAACAGCAACAACAGTAACACAGCCGATAAACAACGTTGTGATGGTTTCAGGGGCACAGCAGAGCGACTCGGCCGCGTCCTATCCATGCTGCCACATAACTGTGATCGACATGTGCACACTTCTATGTTTAAAATAGATAACCAACAAGGACCTACTGGATAGCACAGGGAACTCTGCTAAAGTAAGATTTAATAGTGTTTTTCTGTATTGAACTTCCTATTTTTACAAACATAGATCCTACTCACAAACGAAAGCCACACATCTACACTTGCGTTGGAGGAAGAGAAGAACAAGAAACCACAAATAATCTTGGGCACAACAATTTGCAGGTTGGGGATGGTTGGGATGCCAAAATTTTAAATATCTATTCTTCTAAGTATATTGACAAGAGGGGGAAAAAAGAGTCCTCTTATTCCGAGTCTACATTAACATAAGTACCCAGTGAACCGAAAGAAGACTTTGGTTCAATTTGCTACTTACTTGAGTTATTTGTTCCAATTTAGTAACAACAAAGCCCAAACCATAAGCACTTCTGAAATCCTTCCCACCAAGAGAAGCCCAAGGTTTGAATGGTTTCTGTGTAGCTCGTAATCAGAACCAAAGTGTCAAGCAGGAAAAAAACAGCTTGAGTATTCTGAAAAAGTATGCCTTTCCTAGAGTTTTGTGTGAGGTGTCAGGGAAAAATGTGAAAGACTTTGAAATTGGCGGAAAAAAAAAAAAATTACATCTTTCCTTATCTAGCATTACCTTCTGGTTAATCTGGCTTTTCACTATTTTTAAACTACTTACCCACACCATAAATTATTGAAAACTGATAACAATGCTAATGATGTTTTAGCCATACAAATGCAAATTAATTGTGTCCTGGGGAAGAGTAATTGATTATTGGCTTCTTGATAGATCCTTTTATAGCTATCTGTAAACTCAATTCATCATTCCCCATTACTCATTTATGTTTGGTTCTTCAAATTCACCTTTTAACCTATTGTAATATCAATCTGGTGTCCTCAATTAACGAGTTAAAATCTTTGAAATGTGTTCATTTTATGTTTTACAAGAATCATGGTTTCACCTTTCCTTAAGAAAACCCTTTAACAGATGCAAATAATTTCATTTCTTCCCTTTGACATACAGTAAAAGTAAAAATTAAGAAAGTGATATTAGATAAAGCCATATTCTCTAAATTGTGAGCTATAGCTGTAAAATTTTTTGGTGTGTATGAAAATTAGCTTTTTGTTTTGTTTTGCTTTTTTAAAAAGGTCTGATCTCATTTGACTATTGGCAAATGCCACATGTGTGCTTGTATATATGTACATTCACACGCAAAACACACACACATAACACACACATGCACTCAAGCAGAGTTAATTCATCACAGCTGCCAGTTTCCTCTTGAAAAGCATACAAGGCTTCAATAAATGCAAAGACTTAATTACTTCTCACATCTGGAAAAACTTGAATATGAGAGTGGATTTATTGAAGAAGCTCTTTGCTTGGCTGTCAACACCATATCAAGAGCCAGAGTGTGGGCTTGATCAGTGTTGGCAATTCTTTAACCCTTCAGAGGTAGATGTCCTCCCAATTAATTCATAGCATGTCCTGCTTACATGATTTATGGATTTTATGAAAACACAGTAAATAATTTCCTAGTCATTTATGGAGAAAAGCTGTTTCTGTCATGTTTCCAGACGGGAAGAATCATACATTAAAACGTGGAAATAATGAGGAAGTCTTTATAGTCAAGGAAAAAGGGAAAGGCTTTGGAGTTGAGGCCATATTGAAAACAGTCATTGGAACAATAACTTGTGTAAACACATGTGAAACAATTCAGCCCTTTTTGGAGAAAGTATAACAATGTCTCTAAAACACAAGTAGGGAGTTACATGAGCTCAGAGCAAGAAGATCTAGCAGAAACCAAGTAATGGGCAGATCTCCCCCTAGAGAGAATACTTAAGCCAGAATTAGGCAAAGAAATGGGGTATATGGAAGACATCCAAAGAACATTTGCAGAGACCCAGAGATAAAGTTGGAGGAACCAAGATTTCAATGTCACTGGAGCATAAAATGGGAAGAGATGAGGGCAGTAGGGAGAACTCCATGTAGTATGTGTGTGGGAATCACTTACTAACACAGTGATCCTAAGTAGGTCTGAGTCACAAACTTAAAATAACACATTTCCTGGTCAACTAATCGCAGAAACATCTTTACACCTACTTTACACCTTCATGTGCCTTGAATTTAATTTTTACCCCTTCATTTTATCACTGGCCAACTGAAATATTCCTCTTACCTGGACTTTATGAAGACTCATACTGAAAAAATTATCCCCAACTGTATGAAGAAAAATACGCAAGGGAAATACATTTGTATTATATATTCCCCCCAATTTAATGGAAATTATGTTAAATGTTGTTTATAAGTTTCACGCTTCTACATTGCTATAATTACAATTTTATCATTAAAATGCACTTTTTTTCCTACTTTTTACTATACAAGCGTTATTGATCCTTCTACTTGAACCTTAAGCGTCCAATTACTGTACCTAAGCTGGCTAAGTATTTCTATCCTGAAGTCATGATTTCATTATTGGTTAAGACCAGGAAAACACCACAACTGACCCTTACAAGTTTGTAACTTTTGAAGCACTAACTCCTGAGTTTTGTTCCAACTGTTTTCATGGAGTTTTCTTCATGTGTAACTCAAAATATCAAAATAAGACCATAATTAAAGTAAATGTATCATTAAGACAGCTATAAAGTTAGTGATGTTTAAAACAATTGGTACTTTTTAGTGAGAACTAGTTTAACATATATTGGTGTTAATTTCTCTCTGAGGACTTTATATTCTCTATGATTTAGTATGTGTGTGTGTGTGTCCAACTTCATTCATTTCACAAATATTTCTTGTGTGCATTCTATGAGTCTGGCACTATTTTAATGTTCTCAGATAATGTTGGTGAAATGAGCATCTAAATATTTTGTAATACACTGTACTAGCTTTTGTATATATCTCCAGTATATTTCAGATACTGAATATACATGTGAAAATCAATATTCATTAGTATATTCAATTTAAAATACACCTTTTTAATACTATGATAAATTTGTTGGATTTTAAAAAGCTTCATTTTCAAACAATATTGTAAATCAATTATACTTAAATTTTTAAACAATAAAACTTCATTTTAAAATGCAGCATGCTTTTAAAAGCTTTTTATCAATGTTCAAATAATTTTGTAGCTATCAATTTTTTATCATTTTGTACACTAGTTATATCTACAAGTGGTTTTCTCCATATACCTTTTTTTTTTTCTTAAATTGCGTACGCAAGATTTTTCTTCATAACCCCAGTATGCTTGGCCTACTTTTGATTTGCTCATAAAGTGACTTTTCCCAGGCAAAGTCTATTTATGTTGTTTTAACTCTTTCCAAAATCATTCTCTGGAGTATCTCTGTCCAGAATTGTAATGTGAGCCACATATGTAATTTTAAGTATTTTAGTTGCCACAAAAGAAACAGATTAAATTGATAAATGATATATTTTCTATAACTCAAGGTACCCAGAATTTTATCTTTCAACATATAATCAGTATAAAAAGTATTGTGATATTTTACCCTATTTATATTCTGAAATTCAGTGTGTTTTAATTCAGCACACCTCACTTCAGACGAGCCCTACTGGACAGTGGCTCCAAAGTGGACACCAGAGCGGTGCCATGATGCTATAAGACTGGAAATCACTAGCTATCTTTTTTTCATTTTTGATCATCTATACCTTGCTGTTTAGTCACTCAGTCGTGTCTGGCTCTTTGTGACCCAATGGACTATAGCCCACCGGGCTCCTCTATCCATGGGATTCTCCAGGCAACAATACTGGAGTGGGTTTCCATTTCCTTCTCCACATTTATACTTTAGATGTGAAAAAAAGGACATTTAAAATTAAACTTCTTAAGATGAGAATTTCAGAATCCTAATAAGCAAGCAATAAAAACTGCAATCTATTTTAGTTTCCAGAACTATCCAAATCAGAGTTCTTTACATGGGAATTTATTTAATTAGAAGTTTAAATTGTTATTATAAATAAAGAATTAACTCTTTAAATTATGTTTTAATTAACTTCACCAAAGGTGTATTTTCAAAATGCTATCTTGTTTCATTAAAGAGAATGACACACTTCAAAGTTCCAGCAGTTTTGGGGATAAATATTCACTCCTTAATATTTAATAAATAGATAATAATGTGAATGAATAATAGATATTCACTCTCTCTTTCTCTATCTAAATAACAAAAGCCCAAATGGGGAACTATCTCCATCAATACTCTCATTTTTTTTTAAACTCAAATTTTTAACTCACATCATGCAATTCAGGCCACCAATTTGCTCATCCATTTGGCCAGGTAAGTTCTTTTTAAACCATGTTGTAAAGCAGTGTCATAGTGAAGTATGAGATTTTAATAAAGAAGCTGATAGATCACTTAAACAACCTAAGTATTTTACTGAAATTAGACTTTATATTAAACACATGAATTTCTCAAATACTCAACAAAAAAGATCTGGAGCAATGAGGGGAACACAACATCTCTTATTTCTGTTCCACAGAGGACCCAGCTTCTTTCCTTAATGGAGCCAGCAAAATGGATATTTTTAAACTGTTGAGTCTTTAATAATATCCAAATGCCATGAAGCACTATGAATCAAAAATGCTGCTACATAAAATGCTATCCAAAGCCTAAAATTTCATTTGCGTTATCCCTCATATAAACTCTGCTGAAAATTTTGGAGAAAAATGAACTTCATATAAAAATGGAGGGAGGTAGTCAAGAACTCTTAGAAGCCCCCTCTGCTGGTTCCTACCAGGATCTCTGATAGGACATGAAAAAGTAATAGCCATAAGCAAAGCACTGCGTTACATATAGAATCCTACTTAATCCTCCCAACGTCCATTTCACAGATGAGACACTGAGATGAAGAATGAACCCACTTCAGTTCTCACAGTCAGAGATTCAAACCCATGTCTGCATTATTACTCAGACAGTATAAAACCTATTAGAACATAGAGCAATGAGAGAGCACTTTCTGATTCCTTTTAGCAATATTATTTTCTATTTCCTTTTTCAATTTCCAACTTCAGAGGGATGGTCATTACCAATGGTTCTTGAAAGGAAGAGTACTTCTGGTTTGGAGACAATTGAGTTAGAAGGAAAAGTAGAAGCAGGTCACAGTGAAAGCATGATGAGCATCCTTGACTTGACAGGAACCTAATTTGAGAAGCTTTCCTACTTTTCATTCATTAATGGTACACTTATAAGCAATAGTGATCCAGCAAATACTTAACAACCATCTCTCCCAGGGAAAGAATGGAAGGAAAGAAGGAAGTGTGGGAAGGAGGGAGGGTCGAGCATAGCTGAATGGGATGAGCGGTTACGAGCACCACACATGAAGCACCATGAGTAACCACAACAAAAGCCTAGAGTAAATGGACCACGGGCGGCCAGGCAACCTGAGACTAACCTTCCAAATTTCAAAACAGTCATTTCAAGATAAGCCATTATGCCCTAGTGCTATCTGTTCCTTGCTGCTGCTGCTGCTGCTAAGTCACTTCAGTCGTGTCCGACTCTGTGCGACCCCATAGGTGGCAGCCCACCAGGCTCCGCCGTCCCTGGGATTCTCCAGGCAAGAACACTGGAGTGGGTTGCCACTGCCTTCTCCAATTCTGCTCCTTACCTGCATGTCGAAATCATTCTAAACAATAAAATTTCAAATTTATTTGAGCCTTGCTTTTTCTCTTCTGATCATCATATACTGAGATCATAAAGTTTGTGTTTGTGGTCCTCTTCTTAATGATGATTCAGATGCATATAAGGTATAGCAACACAAAATGAAGGAAGCAGAATGGAAAATAATTTAACAGGCAGATTTTATTGCATCCAAATAGAGCCTACCCTTTCTGCATAGCTGCCTTGACACCCAAAAAGATCTGGTGTATTATCCTTTAATGAGATTTAACACTTAACAGTTCAGAAAAATATAGTAGGTAGTCATTGAAAATAGTGGGATAATAATGACTTTTATGGTAAGGGTTTTCTGATTCACACAAAACTGATGAAGATAACTTACACACACAAAAACTAAAAAATTCTCTAGATTTAGACTAGAATATTAGGAATAATTCATCCCCAAATTTAAGAGCAATCATAATTGTATAAAAGAAATACTGGCCTTATATGCACGCCTGAGCTGAAAACAAGAACTTCATTTACCAATATGGATAAATTTTAAAATGCATGTTCTCTAGCCATTTCTTATAAAGCTACATTTTTAAAGCATGAAGTAGATACTTTTAAGCTTTTCTATTATAAACTATCAAAAAAAGTGAACTTTAAAAAGAGTATTCCCACTTTGAAGGTTTTGTTTTTTATGTCAAAATTTTACTTAGGTGTAAAGTTTGCTGAAACAAAGCAGGTTATTTTGCTGACATACTTTAATAAAGTTACAAGGACATCTTGTTTCAAGATTTTTAATTAAGCTTTGATACTACATTACTATTGTCATAATCCTATGAAATATTTTTTCTTATAGAAATATTACTATATGTGCATTTGATCAAGGTTGTACTCAGTTTCTTATGTTATGATTTAAAATCACTGGATATGTTATTTCCTTTGACAATTATTTATGGTATTTATATTATTCCCTTGTACAAATAGTCATGAGTAAGGAAACCACATATTTTAATTTAATGATTAAATAGCTAGATTGTATAATTTCTTATTCATCTGTATGGGTTTTTAAATATAATAATAAATTTTATAATACCTTTAGTTTATCTAAATAAACTTTATAAGATTATTTTAGAGACTACCTGATTGCCAATTAAATGTGGCCAACTCAAAATGCAAATTCCTGTAAGGAGTAAATTATCTGTATTATGAAATCTAATCTACTGGGATGGAGTTGCCAAGACTTTGTTGTAAAGAAGATTATGCTTTAACTAGTTCGATACTTAATTTATCTTTTCATTATATCTTAAGTTCAGCATTTTCTTTTACTTGTCCAAAAACAATACTATCTTTGTTTAATTATTCAAATGTTTATAAGGACTAAATAGTTTTCAAAATATCATCAAAAATGTATCTTTTAAAGTAAATTACAGGTTTTTATAATGTTTGTATCTCAGAGACAGGACCAGGGTTGTATTTGGGCCATGATTTGATGAAGATCATAACTGACTCATGAAAAAGGTGGTAATGGGGCTTCTCTGCTTAAGTTTATGTTATACTAAAAAAACAGAACACATGCATCAGATCATATTCCACACCAGAATGATAGAACTTATTCTACTTTTTTTTTAACTTGGCAAAAACACTACAAGTGACGAGGCAAGAATGACTAAGGACAGGAGAGATTCGAAGCCCACTAACTGCCCACTGAATGAACTGCAGTCACAGAGGCATCACTTGGGAAGGAAGTGTTCTGATATGTAGAGTGGAAAATGTGCCTCAGAGGGAGCAGTCCCAAGATCTGGGTTCAAAACCCCACTCTGCTATTCACCTGCTGTGTGGTGGCTGGGGGGTGCAACTTACATCCTTGGTCCTTTATATTCTCAACTGTAAAAAATGGGCTAGCCTTTCTAGTTCTGAGATTGTATGATTATCTTATTACCAAATTTACCTTATCTACTAATCACCATGGTACAAAACATTCAAAGATGACAACATTATTATCAACAAATTCTTTGATCAAATTAGTTGTTTTGTTTTGCTTTTTTGGTTAAAAGAAACGGAAGTCACCTATGTTGAATAGCAGACACTAGGGTAAGTTCTTTACATTCGTTACATGTTTCATTTCCTGGCATACTCACCAGCTCTCTGGAAAGTAAATACTATCAGGACCCCTAAACTGAAGCTCAAAATGATGCAGTATTTGCTTAAAATATCATCAGGACCAAGATCTTGTACATATTTTTGCACTGCCACACCATTTAGATCCATTGTGTGAATTCAAGCCTGTGAAGTCATACAGCTGGAATCTACTTTTAAAAACACCCTGTGTATTTTGACTACAGGTCAGAACCTAATCAGGTATGATTGAGCGGCTGGCACAATACAGGATATTTATAAAGCCCATTCCCACACACATCAAAATGTTTTTAAATATTAAAAAGACACAGCTTTTAAACCAGTACAAGAACATTTTTATAGTCTAGTCTATAAACAGAGTATTTAACCCAAGGTACTTATATATAAGAAAATATAAGTGGATTCCATATGCACATAAAACAGTGATGTAGTCCCAAGGCATGGGAGTCACTGGTCGTGTAACTATGGTGAGTATATTCCTAGCCATGTGTTCCAAAATTGATATAAACATAATCAGTGGGAAACTAAATTCTGATAGAGCCAAGAGTATTGCTTTGAAAAGCTTTTAAGCATTTATCTTTCCAATGATCTCATGGGGAGTTCAAGCTAGCTTTTCAAGCAATGACACTGTCCAAAGCTCTAAAAAGCAGATATTTATCATAGCATTCAATCTGTTGCAAGAATTTCTTGGCAGTTTGACTCAGTATAAAGAAATAAAGTTTTCATCTTATCACAAATGGGGAAAGAAGTTGTTATCTTAAGTACTACCTTTCCTTACACTTTAATTTAATTAACATACTCTCTCGAGGTTATAATAATGACTTATTATTCTTCACACTAATATTTGTTTCCTACAAATATGAATGCAAATATGTGAAAAAATAAAAATACCTTTTAAAAAATGACACTAGATGACCAATGCAAAATAGATGATCAACTTTATTAGTTTTGTTTTATATTTTCAGTTGTATTCAGTTCAGTTCAGTTCAGTCGCTCAGTCGTGTCTGACTCTTTGCGACCCCATGAATCACAGCACACCAGGCCTTCCTGTCTATCACCAACTCCCAGAGTTCACTCAGACTCATGTCCATCGAGTCAGTGATGCCATCCCGTCATCTCATCCTCTGTCGTCCCCTTCTCCTCCTGCCCTCAATCTCTCCCAGCATCAGAGTCTTTTCCAATGAGTCAACTCTTTGCATGAGGTGGCCAAAGTACTGGAGCTTCAGCTTTAGCATCATTCCCTCCAAAGAACACCCAGGGCTGATCTCCTTCAGAATGGACTGGTTGGATCTCCTTGCAGTCCAAGGGATTCTCAGGAGTCTTCTCCAACACCGCAGTTCAAAAGTATCAATTCTTCGACGCTCAGCTTTCTTCACAGTCCAACTCTCACATCCATTCACGACCACTGGAAAAACCATAGCCTTGACTAGATGGACCTTTGTTGGCAAAGTAATATCTCAGCTTTCAATATGCTATCTAGGTTGGTCATAACTTTCCTTCCAAGGAATAAGCGTCTTTTAATTTCATGGTTGCAGTCACCATGTGCAGTGATTTTGGAGCCCAGAAAAATAAAGTCTGACACTGTTTCCACTGTTTCCCCATCTATTTCCTATGAAGTGATGAGACCAGATGCCATGATCTTTGTTTTCTGAATGCTGAGCTTTAAGCCAACTTTTTCACTCTCCTCTTTCACTTTCATCAAGAGGCTTTTTAGTTCTTCTTCACTTTCTGCCAGAAGGGTGGTGTCATCTGCATATCTGAGGTTATTAATATTTCTCCCGGCAATCTTGATTCCAGCTTGTGCTTCTTCCAGCCCAGCGTTTCTCATGATGTACTCTGCATATAAGTTAAATAAGCAGGGTGACAGTATACAGCCTTGACGTACTCCTTTTCCTATTTGGAACCAGTCTGTTGTTCCATGTCCAGTTCTAACTGTTGCTTCCTGACCTGCATATAGGTTTCTCACTATCTCCCAAAGGAATGCTTCGGAGTCAATGGCACTGATAACTTTGAAATACAAATGTATACTACTCATAAATACATTATTTTCAAATAATTCAGTATTTTATTCAAAATATTAATGTTTGAACTATTATATATAAATGTTCGGCATTATGAGAATACAAAGCAATAAAATCTAGTTTTCATACTCAAGCAGCTTTCAATCCATGAGTAGAGATAAAACAATTAGAAAATACACTGAGGTCACCAGAGAATTACAGAGCACTGTGATAGCTCAGAGAATGAAGGAAATCACAAGTATCAGGGAGTCTCTAAAGTTTCATGCACACTGTCTTGGATCTGCATGCACGTTCTGAGGATGAATTAGTTTTTCATAAGTGAGAAAAGCGGGGCTGGAAGGCAAAGTATGAGAAAAGACAACAGAATGACCACACTATAGCCCCAATGAGAAATGAATTCAGCGTCCATGGGGAAGATGTAGGAGTAAGGAATACAAGAAAGGCAGTATTGAAGACAGCTTCAAATGCCAAGCCAATAATTTTAAACATAATCCAATCAGAAATGTTGCTTCACAAAGTTTTAAGCAGGGGGGTGACATAGAAATCCAATATTTAAAGAGTACTCTAATGGTAATGTGGGTAAAATACCCTGAAGTGGAAGGAAAGACAATATCAGAAGACTTCTGAAAAACAGTCCAGGCAAGAAATCAAAACCTATACCCAGGGTCATGAAAGCTAATGGAGATAAAGATTCAGAAGACACTGAAAATGCAGGCTGAGCAACAGACAAGATGTGAAACTGAGAGGTTGTTCTAAGGAATTTTTAGTTGTCTGGATAAAAAGGGAAATGGGCTCAGACACAAGTATATTGAATCTAAGATGGAATTGTTCAGATGGAGTATCAGTTATCAGTTAGATAGGCATAGCTGTCAGATTAGGGCACCGATTCAGTTCAGGAAAAGAGGTCAGAGTCCACAGAAGCGAATCGTGGAGAAAGAGAGAACAATTTTCAAAGGCATCTTCTAAACGAAAAGTAATTCACCCTCAAAGGACACTATTGGTCGTTCATGCTATACACAGGAAAAGGTACACTTCTGAAACAAGGTGTTCTGAGAGAAAAACAAAAATTCTCTCTATTTCATTTTCTTAACAATTCTCAAAACCTAGACTACTTTGTTCTGATGGGACACTTCATTTAAAATATTTATTGAGACACTATTGGATGAATAAGAAATTTGGAATACAAAAAAAAAATAATCTGCCCTAAAGGGCTTTTAAAAACTTTTACATATTTTTGTCTGGTTATAAAAATAATAAATGACAGCAAAAGAGACACTGATGTATAGAACAGTCTTTTGGACTCTGTGGGAGAGGGCGAGGGTGGGATGATTTGGGAGAATGGCATTGAAACATGTATATTATCATATGTGAAACGAATCGCCAGTCCAGGTTCGATGCATGATACAGGGTGCTCAGGGCTGGTGCACTGGGATGACCCAGAGGGATGGGATGGGGAGGGAGGTGGGAGGGGGGTTCAGGATGGGGAACACAGGTACACCCATGGCAGATTCATGTCAATGTATGGCAAAACCAATACAATATTGTAAAGTAAATAAAGAAATAAAACTGAAAAAAAAAACAATAAAAATAATAAATGTTCATAGTGTTCTGCAAATAGCAAAAAGCATAAAAGCCAAGTTTTTGAAATACTATGTCAGGAATTGTTGAACTGTATCAAATACTTTCTCAGCATCAGATAGCATTTCTTATTCGATTTTTTTAGTACAGACAGCACATTGGTTTTATTATATTATATTAACAGGTGTCCTAATATTGAACCATCCTTGCATTCTCAGATTACATACTGCTTTTTATAGATTATTCTTTGAAAAAATACAATTTTATAGCATTTGTTTATATAATAATACATAGACAAACGCGTAAATGTATTCATGACTCGAGTCATTTATATTTACACGCTGGAGTTTCTTCTCAGGCTATTACCTCTTTGTGTGCTCTCAGACAATTTATGTATCTTTGAAATAGTTTTTCCTTGAAAATAGGATGGACTCATCAATAAGCTATAGCAAATATATCAATAAATTTACCTATGTGAACCACTCTCAGGTCCCAGGCTCTTATGAGACTATGACTCACATGACCTTATTCAGCTATAGCTCAGAAATACCTCACTCGGGGAGAAATGCATTGGCCATTCAATGAGCAATAAGGCAGGGTTTATGAGATTGAACCAAAAGACATTAAGCTGCAGATAATCAGATGGTGATGAGAGCTAGAGCTATAAGGTCAGGTAGATTCAGGTGGGGGCTATTTTTCATCCATATGCTAATAAGCAAGCAAAGAAATCTTGTGTTCAGAAAAATAGACAAAGAACCGTATGACCCCTAGAGCACATGATGAAGGAGATTTGCTTTCTAAGAACTTCACAGTTCCCATGAAGTTCAGCCTTACATGTTACAACTGCTTTCTATGAGAGTATCCTGCTGCTGCTGCTAAGTCGCTTCAGTCGTGTCTGACTTTGTGCGACCCCATAGATGGCAGCCCACCAGGCTCTGCCGTCCCTGCGATTCTCCAGGCAAGAACACTGGAGTGGGTTGCCATTTCCTTCTCCAATGCATGAAAGTGAAAAGTGAAAGTGAAGTTGCTCAGTCATGTCCGACTCTTAGCGACCTCATGGACTGCAGCCTACCAGGCTCCTCCATCCATGGGATTTTCCAGGCAAGAGTACTGGAGTGGGGTGCCATTGCCTTCTCCTATGAGAGTATCCTAGAGCCTGCCTAAAAATCCATTTTTTTTCTTTAGCTATTTCTTAGAATCAAACATCCCTAAGAAAAGATCAGGGACAGGAGCCTTTTATAATTATTTCATGATATTTTTCAATGTTTTCCTTAGCTATTACTTTGCTCAGCTTTTCTAATTCCCCTAGTATCAATTTCAGTAATCTACATGTTTGTTTCAAAAATCTATTTTATTTATTTTCCAGATTTATTAGCTTAAGGGCCTATTATGGGTTGTTAATTTATTGATAAGCTAATCACTCTGAACTAGAGGTAACTACACAGCCAGATGTTCAAACCTTAAAAGAAATGTATGAGAGTAAAAATAATGGAAATGATTTCAAATTTTCAGGACAACTTTAATAGCCAATTAAGCATACACTGATTAAACTAGCTCTCAAGATTTATTTTTTATATATTTTCCTAATAAAACTTTTAGTATAGACCTGGGAATCTATTAATGAAATATGAATAAAAATAAGTGAACTTGTCGTTATAAGAATATTTCATCAACAAATACTTTTTTAGACATTTAACTATAAAAGGCACTTGAAAATGAAAGTCGCTCAGTCGTGTCGGACTCTTTGCAACCCCATGGACTGTCCATGGAATTCTCCAGGTCAGAATACTGGAGTGGGTAGCCTTTCCCTTCTCCAGGGCATGTTCTTAACCCAGGGATCGAACCCAGGTCTCTCACATTGCAGGCAGAGTCTTTACCAACTGAGCCACAAGGGAAGCGCAAGAACACTAGAGTGGGTAGCCTATCTCTTCTCCAGGGGATCTTCCTGACCCAGGAATTCGAACTGGGGTCATCTGCATTGCAGGCGGATTCTTTACCAACTGAGTTATCAGGGAAGCCCCGTATAAAGCACTAGGCTTTAAAAATTTCAAGGTCGATGTTTTAAATTAGACCTGCAGCTAATAGAATATATTTGGGTCTAAAGAGTAAGTGAACACTCTAATAAAAACATAATTATTAAAACTCATTTTCAAATGTTATATAACCTTATCAGTTACATAGCATATGTGTATATGTGTGCTCAGTCATGTCCGATATTTTGCAACCCCATAGATTGTAGCCCATCAGGTTCTTCTGTCCATGGAATTTTCCAGGGCAGTACTGGAGTGGGTTGCTATTTCCTACTCCAGGGTATATTCCCAACCCAGAGATTGAACCCATATCTCCTGCATCTCCTGCATTGGCAGACAGATTCTTTACCACTGTGCCACCTGGGAAGCCCAGTAAGACATAAAAGATTATCTTTATATTATAATCCTTATTAACTAAGTCATCCCTAATTTTAGAAATAACTAGCTTTTTCTTTTCTAGGAGAAGTGAAACATAATGAATTATAAGGTGATTAATCAGTCATCTAATTTGACTAGATGTTTGATGAGTACAGATTGCTAAATGTCAAAATTCTAGAACTACAGACCAGAATTTTGTTTATGGAGTTCCCAATTTTTAGTCTATACAACTCTGAAACAGAACTATACTGGAACAAATACAAAAGAAGGAAAGGTAGAAAGAGTAGCAAATTATCACATTTAAGGTATAAAAACATCAAATATAGGAGTATCTGTGGTCTTATTATGAAATCTTTCTTAAGCAACTCTGAATCAAACATTCAACTTTCAAATACTCCCTCAAGTGAAAGCTTCTAACTTTGTTTAGGGATAAAATATGTTCCCAGTTGAAGTTCCTCATGGCAATAGACTTTTATCCTCTACCACTGGAGTGACAGATCAGTGATATTTGAAACAGGAAACACACATCCTGTGCTGCATTGACATGCAGGGAAAATCATGACAATGTCTATCAACAACATTTTTTACTCTTGAACTTTAAGACAGAAAATTTTACTAATTGATGGTTCTAGTGTAGCACATGTATGTAATTTATAGGCTTCCCTGGTGGCTCAGACGGTAAAGTGTCTGCCTGCAATGCTGGAGACCTGGGTTCGATCCCTGGGTCAGGAAGATTCCCTGGAAAGGAAATGGCAACCCACTCCAGTACTCTTGCCTGGAAAATCCCATGGACAGAGGAGCCCGGTAGGCTACAATCCATATAAAATATACCAGGAAATGAGCTCAGAATCTTATTAACTGATAGGCACTGCATGGTGAAAAAGAAGAGTTCAGTGCACTAAACCATAAACGTCTTTTCTTTTAATTGGAGGAAAATTGCTTTACAGTGTTGTGTTGGTAAACTCCTTGATGACAGAAACTACCCTGGTTTAGCCTAATAATACATGTGTACCTAGAACAGAATATGAGAGTATAAACTTTTTACACAGTTAAAAAGCAGGTTGTGACTCCAGAATCTACTGTTGTGTTCTCTCCTAGCATAGAAACATACAAAACTGCACTTAAAATGCTTCCAGCCAATCACTGTCTCCGTAATAGTCATTAATACTGTTCTTACACACTGGCCTGATACACTCAAAGCATTTCTCTCTTGAAAATGTCTTCTCTATCATTTTTCATCTTTATTACTGACATGTCTATTGATATCTCAGCTGAATGTACAGTGTTGAGCTAGGATGCAATTTGAGGCAGGTTCAAGAAATTTCTATTTTATTTACTTCTGACTGCACACAGAGCTCCAAACTACTCACTCTTTAGCCACACATCATTATGCAAAGTGTACCTCATCTCTAACTCAGAATTTGAGACAACTTGGATCTGGGAAAGACTGGGAAAACAAAAAAGGTAGCTATGCAAATTTAATATAAACAAACTTTGCAGGGAGACTGTTCGGTCAACATAGGAAACTAAACTCCCTCTGAACCTTATGTAAAACGTTGAGCAGCAACCATGTCTATAGAAATCAATGTGTTTTTCTGTCTCATACTGGCCTCTGCCATAATAATTCTATTTTATTTTCAAGATACATCTTTGTGTAGATGCCAAGATCTAATGAATAATACCCAAAGGAAAAAAAAAAAGAAAAAATATTTTTAACACCAACTTCTTATAATCTGATATAAGCAATTTAACTGCATTAAGAGCAAGGTGGTATTACAAATGAAGTTTAACATGACCATTGAGGAAGCAAGAACAAACATTCCCATTAAAATATTAATAAAATAATAGGGTCCAAAATGGTATATATGGGACATAGTGGCATAGTGGTTAAAATATAGGGGCTGGAAGAACACATTATTACCAGCTCTGTGAGACTGTGCAAATTATTTAACATCTCAGAGCCAAGCATTCCTCATAAGAAATATTGAAATAATAAAAGACTGCAACCCTAGATGGGTTCTGTGAAAATTAAATAAGAGAATGTACTTAGAACACTTTAATCAGTGCACTTAAGTAAGTGCTTAATAAATGCTTAACGTTATTGTCATCCTCTCAAAATTGTTTTCACTTAACACTCTCATAATAAAAGATTTTGGCATTTAAAAAAATTCCAGAAAGAAATTGACCAAAATATTAATATATTTCTGGGAATCAGTAGTAGGGTTCTTTTCTAAATGTTCTAAACTGAACATATTATAAGTAAAATAAACTAAATCTTAAGTTATTTTAAATATTCAAAACTAAGAAAATATTTTGTAACAAGAGAAGGTATCCGACCTGGGTCTAGGTCGTTGCTAGGAGACAAGTTACCTATATTATCTGAGAAAATCAAATTTTTATGAGAAAATCATAGAGGGTATTAGCTGAGACTATGGGTTCTAGTCTCACTGCTGGCTATCTGGTAATCATTTTGGTAATTTTGGATGAGTCTATATGACCTCTGTAAGCCCTAATTCCCATCTTTGCAAAATGAAATAATAAAGTCATTCGAGTGTATTTTTAAAAATGTTTCTGTTTTGAATTTCAGGTTTCTATAAACACAGGAATCAAGGCATCATGACTTTTGTTTAAAAATATTTTCGACACATAAAGCTTCTGTTATTAGAACTCTATAACAGTTCTAATATGCTCCTGGAGCATTAATACATAGACTAAGATAAATTATCCAGAGGCAGACACAAGTACATATGATAAAGGGTGTTCCAGCAATTGGGAAAAAGGAAGATGCCTCAGTAAATAATGCCAGAACAACATGCTATTCTATGCTAAGTCACTTCAGTCGTGTCTGACTCTGTGCAACCCCATAAACGGCAGCCCACCAGGCTCCTGGTCCCTGGGATTCTCCAAGCAAGGACACTGGAGTGGGTTGCCATTTCCTTCTCCAGTGCATGAAAGTGAAAAGTGAAAGTGAAGTCGCTCAGTCATGTCTGACTCCTAGCGACCCCATGGACTGCAGCCCACCAGGCTCCTCCGTCCATGGGATTTTCCAGGCAAGAGTACTGGAGGGGGCTGCCATTACCTTCTCCGCAGAACAACATAGGAAAATATTTAATTGGATCCACTCCTCATACCTCACACCAAGATAAATTCCAAATGAAATCTAAATGTACAAAATGAAAACATGGAAGAAAACAGCTGGGGCTTACTTTATAACCTGGAAGTGGGAAGCTATTCCTATCTCAAAATCCAGATCCAATGGGGAAAAGAGTAACCACATAAAGATAAATTTGACTGCATAAAAATAAGTAATAATTAAAACTTATACTTAATAAAATATTGTAAGCAAATGACAATAGAGAAAAAACTGTAATATATGATGCAGGAATAATAGCCCCAATTTATAAGGAACTTCTAAAAACTGAGGAGGAAAAGATCAATAGCCCAATTCAGACAAAACATGAACACACGGTTCATAGAAAAAGAAATGCAAACGGTCCTCAGCATAATAAAAATGTTTAACTTCATTAATGATATGGGAAGTACAAGTTAAAACAACATGAGATCCCATTTTTCACCTTTCAAATTAGCGAAAGCTCCAAAAGCTTACAACATACTCTGCTGATGGGAAAAACTAGCTCTTGTATATTACTGTTAGGAACACACAACTATTCAACACCAGTGGAGGTGGATTGAGCAATTTCTATCAAAATTACCTATGATTTACTCTTTGACCCATCAATTCCTCTTATAAAAATCAACCCCCAAAAGTAGTAGTAAAAAATATGAGATAATGTATGTACAAGACTATTCATTACAAGACCAACAGCAAAGGACTGGAAATAACTCAAATGTCCAACAACAAGGGACTGGTTAAATAAACTACAGCCACACAAGGGAGCTGTCAGATACATAAGGCAGATCCCCATACACTGCTATGGACTGCTCTCCAGGATACATGAATACAGAAAAAACAAAGTACAGAAGACTGTGTACTGAATGTCATACGGGGAATATTATGTGCTATAAAAACACAGCTACTTACATATTTGGGGTGTCTAAGGTAGCTCAATGGTAAAGAATCTCCTGCCAGTGCAGGAGAGGCGGGCTTGATCCCGTAGGTTTGGTCCCATGGGATTAGGAAGATTTCCCCTGGAGAAGGAAATGGCAACCCACTGCAGTATTCTTGCTTGAGAAATCCAATGGACAGAGGAATCTGGCGAGCTACAGTCCGTGGGGTTGCAAAAGAGTCAGACATGACTTTGTGCCTCAACAATAACTTACATATTTGAGAAAAAAAAAGGAAAAGAAGAACCAAAACTGATCAGAAGAAAAAAATAAAACAATATTTACCAAGAAAGGGACCAACCAAGAAGGAAGAAATGGAGAAAAACGTGAGATCTCTCCCAAAATACTTTATTTCATAGTTTTGATTTTGGACAATCAAAGATCCATCTAGTCAAGGCTATGGTTTTTCCAGTAGTCATGTATGGATATAAGAGTTGGACTATAAAGAAAGTTAAGCGCCAAAGAATTGATGCTTTTGAACTATGGTGTTGGAGAAGACTCTTGAGAGTCCCTTGGACTGCAAGGAGATCCAACCAGTCCATCCTAAAGCAAATCAGTCCTGAATATGCATTAGAAAGACTGATGTTGCCAGAAAGAAAAACACCAATACAGTATACTAACGCATATATATGGAATTTAGAAAGATGGTAACAATAACCCTGTGTACGAGACAGCAAAAGAGACACTGATGTATAGAACAGTCTTATGGACTCTGTGGGAGAGGGAGAGGGTGGGAAGATTTGGGAGAATGGCATTGAAACATGTAAAATATCATGTATGAAATGAGTTGCCAGTCCAGGTTCGATGCACGATACTGGATGCTTGGGGCTGGTGCACTGGGACGACCCAGAGGGATGGAATGGGGAGGGAGGAGGGAGGAGGGCTCAGGATGGGGAACACGTGTATACCTGTGGCGGATTCATTTTGATATTTGGCAAATCTAATACAGTTATGTAAAGTTTAAAAATAAAATAAAATTAAAAAAAATAATAATAAATAAATAAATAAAGATACACGTAACAACATGAAAAAAAAAAAAAAAGAAAGAAAGACTGATGTTGAAGTCGAAACTCCAGTACTTTGGCCATCTGATGTAAAGAACTGACTCATTGGAAAAGACCCTGATGCTGGGAAAGATTGAAGGCGGGAGAAGAAGGGGACAACAGAGGATGAGATGGTTGGATAGCATCACTGACTCAATGGACATGAGTTTGAGCAAACTCCAGGAGTTGGTGATGGACAGGGAGGCCTGGCATTCTGTAGTCCATGAGGTCGCAAAAAGTCAGGACATGACTGAGCAACTGAACTGAACTGAATTGATTTTGGAAAATCATGTAAACATGTTATATAACTGAAAATACAACCAAAAACTACAAAAAGCAACCTCCAAAATTTAAAACCAAACAGAAAAAAAAAAAAAAGGACCTAACTATGCACCAAATTAACTAGCATAACCACACAGAAAAGAATTCTTTCTAGTATTCTGACATGCTGCATTCAGTATACTTGGTATCGCTAACATTGTTATTTTGCCAATACTACATTTTCTTTCTTATAAATACATGTTTATTAGCCCTGTCCACTGAAAATGTTTAGAAGTAATGCTATGCATGCTTGCTCAGTCATGTCTGACTCTTTGCAACCCCACATACTGTAGCAGGCTGGGCTCTTCTGTCTGTGGGATTCTCCAGGCAAGAATACTGGAGTGGGTTGCCATTTCCTTCTCCAGGGGATCTTCCCCACCCAGGAATCAAACCCACATCTCCTGTGTCTCCTGCATTGGCAGGCTGATTCTAGCACTGCGCCACCTGGAAAGCCCAGAAGTAAAGACAACCCAGTAAAAATGGATGTCCGACTCTTGGTGTGGGTATCAAGATATTAAAAGACTATTTTCAATCTGTGATCATGAACAGACTGAGATAATCATCAAGAGAGTGAATTTATGCCTTTTTATAATTCAGGGAACAAATGTTGAGATTTTACCTAAACTGTTAAGAGAATCCAGAGTAGTGCTGATCTGTGGCAAATTTTTCAGGTTTAAGGTGAAATTAGAAAAATAAGAACAAATTCTCTCTCTCTCTTACACACACACACACACACACACACACACACACACACACACACACACCCCTGTTATTCTCCATTTGCCTTAGGAGGAAAACCCTGAGCACTCCATCTCCTGGACTTCCTGGCAGGCTCTCTACTTGCAGAAGGCAGGAAAAGGAAGTCAGAGGTAGAGGAAGGGGGTGGTGGGGGTATTTCCTGCCTGACGCCTCGTTCCTGCAGTGGCCTATCTCTGGTAGGAGCTTCATCCTCACAGCTATGATACCACGATTCCAGTTCTCCACAGGCTTTAGTCCAACACATGGTCATGAGACTCTGGGCGCCTGTTCTGTTAACAACCTCAACAGCCCAGTAATATATTTACTGTCAAGTGGGTTTACTGTTTTTTTCTGCACCCTGACCACACACACACACACACAAACACAGAGTTATACCTAATATCCACATCTAAACATACATACATACTCTCCTATATTCTTATATCCACACACAACCACATATATACATACATATAAATACATAAATATGAACATATGTGTCTGTGTGAAGTTGGCAATAACCCTTACCACAATTTCATCTGAAAATGTACTTTTTTGGAAGGAAAAACATAATAAGTATTGGTCCTAAGTAGTTACCAAGATTTAAAAAAAAAAAGAAAAATTGGCTCCAAATCAAATGTCTGGACACCTTATGACAAGAGTATACACCAAAAACACAAAAAAGTACAAGGTTCAAGAGATAAGGTCGTGAACCTGGAGAGCCGACAGCCAGGAATGGCATCTCTGCTCTGCATCAGGCAGACTGTGACTCGGGGCCAACAAGCCAACATCTGGATGCCTTGCCAACTCCTCTGTGACACAGGCACCCAGAGAAGGGCCCCACCCACCTCACAGGGTCGCTGGGAGGCTCCAAATGCACCGAGTGCTTCAGAGACATTAAAAGCACCAGAGGGATAGAATGTATTTTGTTTCACCAGGATGTATACCGTGATGCATCAATAAATTCAGAGAGTGTCACTTTACATCCCACCTTCCCCCCACCAAAAAGCAAAGTGATTCATTTAAGAGCACTCAAGACAGAAACGAACCTTGACAGAACAATCTAGCCTATTCCTTCTAATCAGCGGGACCACATCAAAACTATTCTGGACAGATGGGTATTTAGTTCTATTTTTAAAGACCTCCAGGGAAGGAGAGTCCACAAACTGCCTTAGCAGCTGACTCGCCAACGCACTGTAGGATAGCTTATAAATACGAGGACAGCTGAGAAGGGTCTCCAGCATGCAGCCCAGCGTGTGTGCACTGAGCACTCACACACAGCTAAGGCGGATGCTGAAAACTGTAGCCATCCTCTGATTGCTCTTCCTCTTCTTTTTAATTATAATTGGTCCTTCAGAAAGCGAGTAAATTAAGTGCAAGGGAAAAAAGAGAAGGCTTTGTGTTGATAAGGAAGATTCTGAATCATATACAATAAAATGATCATACCAAACATGCAGAAATAGAACACTTCACACAGAAATAAGGGTGGAATGGAGAAGAGTGTTTTCCCTTCTGGCACATGGTAGCTCCTCAGTAAACATGGGTTAGATGACCGCAGCAGAGAAGTGTAATCTGCCTCTCATTCATATTCATGAGGAAGTGTTTTCTGGATAGCTGTTTGGAAGTGACCACAATACAGCTGACTGAATGCTGAAGAGTCGGTTAAAGCTTTTGCTCCATCCCCATCTTTCCGCAGGGTTCCTAGCTGCTCTCGAAATCTGTTGTTTACCAACTCACTAAGGCGGCCAGACAGCCCCAGGACACAGGAAGTCCTGCAGCCAAAAAGCCAGTGGAAATAACAGAAGGGACAAACGGGAGGATCCACCCCAGCCCCTAGAGTTAGTCGCTCAGTCATGTCCGACTCTTTGCGACCCCATGGACACTAGCCAGCCAGGTTCCACGGTCCATGGAATTCTCCAGCGAGAATACTGGAGTTGGGTTCCCATTACCTTCCCCAGGGGATCTTCCTGACCCAGGGATTGAGCCTGGGTCCCCCGCACTGCAGGCAGATTCTTTACTGTCTGAACCATCAGGGAAGCCCACTGGCCCTCTTCTAATTCATCTGCATAGAGAGGTCCCTCTTCTAATTCTGTACAGAAGCACTTCATACACTTTCAGATAGCTTTGCTTTGCCCCACCTCTAGGTCTCTGAGATTTGCAGACTTCTCTTTCAATAAAGAACAATCCTTGGAGACTGAAGACCAAATCTAACATCACTCCAAATCAATGACTGTCAGCGAGGGCACTGTGGCCCCCACGGGACACCTGGTAATGTCTACATTTTTTTACTGTTCCGATGATGGGGGTTCATATTAGCATTCAGTGGTCGGGGGGAGGGATGTTGCCAATTCTGTGTGATGCACAGGACAGTGGAGCCACAAAAAGAATTATCCCACCCAAGATGTCTACAGTACCCATGTCAAGAAGGCCAGTGCTAGATTAGAGCTGTTTCTGCAGTGTCTCTGAGGCCATGAAAGTTTTATGTATGAGTTTACAGTGACCAGCTTGCTTAGGCATCCACCCTTTAACTTACTAATCCAACAGATATTTGCTTTTTACTTGTTTGCCTGCCTGTCGCTCTCTACCAGGTATGCAAACAAGTAAAAAAAGCATTACCCTTCCTCTGAAAAACAGTACAAGACAGCTAGAGAAGAAAGTGCAAAACATAAGGTATTTTGTTGGAAACAAACTAGCAAACAAAAAAACTAGTAGGTATTCAAGCACATAACTGCATACAGCGTTTCTGTCATTTCTGATGAGCTGAGTGAGAATGTGGTCAGATAGGGTCTCCTGGAATAAGTCTAAAGTCCTCTTTTTTTAAAAAATAAAGGTAATAGACATGAAATTGAGAAAGAATGAGGGAGATAATTTAGTTTAGCATGTTCTCTGGAACACTGTAGAGTTTTCCCCATAGAAAGAGATTATAAAGAGTAGTTCAGTTCCAGGTCAGCCCAGAAAAGCTTATTTAACCATAATCCAGCTGAGGTAATAAAACCAGAGGAGTCCTGGGGTACAAGAGCCCTGAGTTTTGTGACTCAGAAGCGAGAAGGACACAGGGATTATTTGTCCCCCACTTCCCTAATTCCCTCTCCCACTGCCCCATCCCCCACCAATTTTCCTAAGGGTAAGAGAGTAACCCTAGAAATTTAACTAGTTCTCTTTTCTTATTTTAAAGGTAAAGAGCATAGAAATTTAAACTGTACTCAAAAAATTGTACACACACACACAAAAGTCCTCTCTCAAACCCAGGTCCCCAGCCTCCTTTCCTAGAGCCAAGTTACTCTTGAAACAAATCTTCCAGAAACACTCTCAGCATATACTCACACACACAGATACAAGCATAGGCAAGAATACCAGAGTGAGTAACCATTCCCTCCTTCAGGGGATCTTCCCACATTGCAGGGAGATTCTTTATTGTGTGACCCACCAGGGAAGCCCCTAATGTGCCTATATAATCTTTCAAATTTATATACAGAAATGGAAGCATACTACACAGTCTGTTCTTCACTTTCTTTTTAACCATAAATTTTCTACCTCATTTCTTTAATGGCTACAGAATACTCCATCGTATGGATGTACCATCTGTGTCAGCATTAGGATGGCTCCTGGGAACATTTTGAAAAAGCAATCGTTTACCCTTCCCCTCTTACAATCCAGAACCCCAGAGGTTTTCCTGTCCTCAGGGCAGAGCCGCCCAACACTGCACTTCCTCTATACTGACCAGTTCTACTCTGTCCCCTCTCCCAAAGCCTCCAGCCTCCTAAGCAGGTACCTCTCTCCACCAAACGCACCTCCCTCTTTTCATAGTGGTTGACCTCACTCACCAACTTTATTGTGAAGAAAGCAACCTGATTCATACTAATTATTACATATATTACTGACAAGTCCTTAACTCTCACATTTAGAAAAGTAGATGTTTGCTAACTAACTTTAACACCATTACTATAATTCCAGGGAGGACAATAACAAAAAAAAAATTTTTTAAAGAAGCTAGAACAGAAGCTATCAAGGGCGTACAATTTTGAGCTGGGGGTTACCATATTGACTGCTGACTCATGTCAAAGAATCTTGACAGAGTTTCCTCTAACTGACCCTAGTTTGGGCAGTTTCTTCTTTCTCTCTGGCTAAACATCTAATTATTGTTCCAAAGTTCTTAGAATACTCTTATTCAGTAGGCTGTCTGTGATCAGTAGGCAGTACTGCCTATTCAGTTGGCAGGTGTGATCACTCACACCTGGGTAAAAACGGGTATTTATAACATAGGGACCCACCTTTCTGAGACCTGCCACCAGAAAATTGAGAAAGAGCAGAAAAAGAACACATTGTTTAGCTAAACTATTATACTTCTTATGAAATCCTATAGGCCATATACAAATACCAATATCTCTACATCAGATGCACAGAAACCTGCCCGAGTGGCTACTCTCATCTTGCTGCTACATTATAGACAAAAACAACTGCTCTTTTTTCACCAGGGGCAGAAGGGATGCAGACTCATTTCTGAAATTATACCCCTTTTGGAGAAAGACCCAAAGTAGATGCTGAAGTAATTTGGTAACACGGAACTCCAGGCATTGTTTATATTAAGAGCATTCTTTTGCTGTCCTTATGAAATTTGACTAATTTTTCAGAGGACTTAAACTTGTGATTTGATTATATGGAATTCTACTTCCTTAAGAGTCTCCTTTTACTTTTGCTTTAGTTTTCTATTGCAAGCTTTGGCTCATAAACAGTCAGCCAAATGCTCTGCCTATATACCTACATGGAAATCATCCACAGTTTGTCCCAAGGTTATGGAGTATCAGATATCATATTCTAGGGATTTCTAGCCAGTTCCATTCCCTAGAGACACATTACTCAGGCTTCAAGAAAGCAATCTGTCCCTCGTTAGCTGGAGTGGCCAGGGAGAGATTTTCGTTGGATCCCCATGAGCCAAGTGGGAATGTGGGTACAGCATGAGATCTTACATTCAGGAAGGGCTTGCTACAGCGCTGTTGACTGTACATCCAGCTGGGAGTTACACTGAGTAAGCTTTGCTAACAGCACTCAGGAGGGAGGGAGAGAAGGATGCACAGGAAGAGAGAATCACAACCTGTGAACATTCCTGCAACAGCACAGGCTCTCAGCTAAGACCTAAAAACCCAAAGATAAAAGAGACAGAGGCCCTTTTGGGGAAGATAAATACGTAAACAATTGTGAGTGAATGGGAGCAGGAAGAAAAGTTAAAGATGTTGAAGATCTGAACTTGGCAGTGGCAGTGGGTTGAAAGAAGAGATGAGAGAGACAGGAAAGACGTGGAGAATCACTTCACCATGATTGAGGATGACTCACCCGGGGTGATGGAAGAGAATCGGCGGAGTTGAAGATGACTGAGGTTTCTGACTTCAGTGTCTAGATGTGCAACAATGACATTAAACAAGGCAGGGAATGAAAAAGAAGAGGAGGAATGGATAATGAGCTCAGTCTGAGATGCACTGACCTTCAGATGCCCATAGATCACTGTAGTAGATCATAATTTTAAATGTATATTAACTTTAAATTAGTCCTATAAAAAATAAATAACTCTTTTCTTCATGAGGATCCCTAATGAAAGCTTAACAATTTTCAGGACAAAAGGAGTGCATCATCAAATGTGGGGGAATGGACTAAGGGCACGCCAGCACCTGGTGAGAGCAGATCGAGTGCACAGAGCAAACAGTGGCCATCATTAGTAGTAAACAAGAAACATGAAAGAGCTGACTGTTAGTCCTTGAGTTCAAGGCCAGGGAGAGGCCTCACTGTAAACTGTGTATCCTCAGTTCAATCAAAACAAAGTCAGTTAACAGTACATTAAAACCATACCCGGAGACTCATAATTTCAACTGCTTAAGTTCAAAACCGAATTCTGTCCTTTAAGTGTCCATGTAAATATCCTTTGCTAGTCTAAACATGAAATAACTCAAGAGAAAGAATGCACAAAATGACTTCCATGTGACGCACAGTCCAGGGCACAGCCTGCAGGCAGCCAGAGAGCCAGGGTTCAAATCCCAGTTCTGCAGCCCTGAGACCGTAAGCAAGTAGCATCAACCCTCTGAGGCCACATTTCTTGAGCTGTGGTGAGATATGAACTGCTCTTAGGCATGACCAAGCATACACCTAAGATATAAGCCTTTCTTACAGGCACAGCCCCAAAACAGTGGCACCCAATAGAAACATGATGTGAGTCTTACTTTAATTTTTCTAACAACTACTTTTTAAAAGAAAATTTTTAAAAATCAACTGAAATTAATTTAACAACATGGTTTAAACTCTACATATCCAAATTATCATCCTTTCAATATGTAAGCAATATACTTTGCTGTTAGCAAAGCTTGGTAGTTCCCACAGGCTCAAAAGGGCTTCCCGGCGGGCTCAGTGGTAAAGAATCCACCCACAATGCAGGAGCCGCAGGAGATGCAGGTCCAATCCCTGGGTTGGGAAGATCCCCTGGAGGTGGGCAAGGCAACCCACCCCAGTATTCTTGCCTGGAGAATTCCCATGGGCAGAGGAGCCCGGCGGGTTGCAGTCCATGTGGTCACAAAGAATCGGACATGACTGAAGCAACTTGGCACAGACACACAGGCAAAAAACAAACAAAAACAAAAGTGATACATACAACACAAATCTTTTCACCTTAAATTTACCTCCACCACCAGCCCCTCCCCGCAAAACTTCTCGAACAACTGGCCTCTATTCACTGTTTCCAATTCATCACCTCCATTCCACTGAACTACCCTTGCCAAGGTCAGCAACTCCCTTGATGGTGCCAAATTTAATTAGCATTTCAACATCCTCCCTTTATTTGGCCATCTTAACAGGATTTGCCAGTTGACCTCTGATTTTTTAAAAAAACTCTCTCCTCCTGGCTTCTGTTTCTCACTTACCTAATTTTCTGTCATCTCATGAGACCCATCTTGCCTTGTTCTCCCTCTCCTACCAGACTTCTAAAGGGTAAAGAGCTTGGTGCTTGGTTCTGGCTCCTCTTCTCATCTCTACACTTTCCTTCTGGGTGACCTCAGCCATTTTCCAAGGTTTGAAATACCATATGTACCATCCAAGGTTTGATGACTCTCTCAAATGTATACCTCCTTCCTTTCCTGTCCCCTGAGTGTCATGATGTAGAGAGAAGAGCTTAATGGCTGCCTCCACTTGGATGCTCATATCCAAATAGAATTTCTGCCTTCCACTTGTTCCTTCCCTAGTCTTCCTCACTTAATAAATGGCCACACCATTCAATCATTCGTTAGAACTTCAATTCTGGAGACATCTTTGTTTTTTCCTTTGCTCTTTCATTCTCAACATCTCATCTTCAGTATGTGGCTGAAGGAGCCTTACTTCCAAAGTAAAACTTGAAACTGTCCTCTTTTCTTCATTTCTATTGCCACCAGCTTCCCTGACAGCCCAGTTGGTAAAGAATCCACCTGCAATGAAGGTGACCCTGGTTTGATTCCTGGGTCGGGAAGATCCGCTGGAGAAGGGATAAGCTATCTACTCCAGTATTCTTGGGCTTCCCTTGTGGCTCAGCTGGGAAAGAATCCACCTGCAATGAGGGAGACCTGGGTTCGATCCCAGGGTTGGAAAGATCCCCTGGAGAAAGGAAAGGCTGCCCACTCCAGTATTCTGGCCTGGAGAATTCCATGGACTGTGTACACCATGGGGTTACAAAGAGTTGGACATGAGTGACTTTCACTTCACTTCACTTCATTTCTATTGTCACCAGCTTAGTCCAAACTACTCTATCTTAGCCATGCCCCATAATTATTCCCTGTGTTCATTCTTGGCCACACACAATCCATTTTTTCCATCCATAAGCCAAGGTAATCTTCCTGAAGATGTAAATCAAGTTGGGACGCAAACTTTCAACAGCTTCCTCTATAGTCACAGTTAAGTCCCAACTCTTTATCATGGCCCCGCCTGGACTCTCTTCCTTAACCCTATGCCACTTCCCCCTTTGCTCTCTCTAGCCTTCTCTTCATACCTGCAACATACCAAACTCCTTCCTACTGCAAAACTTTTTACACTAGCTACTCCTGTCTTCAGCCTAAATAGATGGCCACTCCTTAGAGGCTGACCAAGCAAATACTCACAAGGAAGACAAAATCCTCCTTGTAAATGGTTCCAAGCCTCCTCCAACACAGAGAAGAATATGTGATTTAGGCTCCAAATGCTATACTATAGGACTTTCCCAGAATGATTTAACTAGAAAATGTTCAAAGAGGTAACACTATATGTCTGTTAGAAATCTGGAACATTTTAACTAGCCATTTCTGCTATTTGAATAATGATAGCCTTGAATTCCACATATGAAGCACAGAAACAAAAATCTGCACCTTCACCCAGTTAATCATGGGAAAAAAACCTATCTGGGTTTCAAGAAAGGACAGTCTAACTCTGAGAAAGCAATTCCTTTCAAATTCACATCTAAGTCATTCAGAATTCTCTCAATCCTTTCTTTCCCATAAGAAAAAAAATTAATTCCCTGGCATTTCAGCTTAAAATAAGCTAAGTAAAATTTCACTGGGAAGATTTTGCTTAAGCATGACAAAGACACACCATCATTCTCAATCTCTTCCAAACAGCTGGTAGCTTTTAAATTCCTAGCCAATGAGATGCAAAAAAAAAAAGAAATCTCTCACACATCTTTAAACTACAAAACTGATATTTCAGAATCAACTCTGTTTATTCTTGTCCTACCATGAACTGCTCACATCGGGAGCTGGAAGTTTACCAACAAATAAGTTTATAAACCAAGAAAAACATTTTTCCAGTTGACCCTAATAATGAGAAAGAGCAGAATTAGAACTATAAAGAGACCAAAGAGGGATTTTTCCTTTAAATCAGCACAGATACAGGGAAGGGGGTCAGTAGATTACCAAGCAGTAAGGTCTGCCAACCCCTGTGCTTCATTGCAGTCTCCTAGAAATGTCCAGGTCTCCTTGGGGAAACTCCTTAGCTTGCCTGATGAGGCTGAACCCCAGACACCAGGCTTTCCAGTGTGAGAAAGATTCCAGAAGTCAGACTCACCTGAGATGACATGGACAAGCATATCAACAATGATCATGTTGAACGTGAAATTGGAACCTTTCCTCTCTACCCAAACCCCCCATCCATTCTTTAATCTTTTACATTCTCACATGCACCCTTAAAAAAAGTAAAGGAAGCCCTGTTCTAACTGAGCCAAGTATTTCTTGGAGTCAATTTCAAGCTAAAATAAAGAAATAAATAATAAAGCAATAGAATATTTCTTACAAATATCAGTTCATTGCTCATAGCATGTTTTTTGTACTGGCAATGTATGAGAATAAAAGCCCTTTGTGAAAACTGCTATATATTCTAAAATACATATTCTATCCTCTAAAATATCACATTGTTAACAAGTCTTTAGACTGGTTACACACGTCTATTAAATACCATTAAATAAAACCGTTTCATTTGTCAATATTCGTGCTTGTGCTATTTCTGTGCATGCCTTTTCCAGTCAAGGAAATTTTGTTAAAAGGACAAAAGTTGAAAACTGTAACCTCAGCAATCACTAACTTTGGGGCCTTATCCCCTGGTGCAAATGTTCATGCATATGCATATTTTTATCACATACTCAGACAGATGCCCTTGCATTGATTTGAATACTTGCATAAATATTAATGTGTACAAATGCTTGCATGCAGAAAACCCATTTATGAAATACCCAATGGCATAAATTAGGAACATTAGATACTAACTGTATTAACACTTCATGAAATACATGCACAAGTTTGAATGACCAAAAAAAAGGCACAATCCATTGGAAGAGGCTATATTCTCTCAATGTGTTTGCCGTTTTGTAGGTGTAAACTAGGAATTTACACAAACTAGTTGAAGCCTTTAGGTTACTTATAATTCACTATTTGCATGCATCTCTCCTGGTCTGAAAGCTAAAGTTCTCTTTCAGAGTAAATTTATAAATTGTTACCCATGACCTCAAATGAACTGTCAATTTTTAAGGTCACCAAATGGACTCAGAAACTCTTTCATAAAGAAGATATCTCAAAAGTAATTTTCACAAAACACCACCCTCAAAGCTTAGCTGTATATCATTATACATTGTATACTTTATACATCTGATTCATCCTTAGAGGTGTCAGGTAAATGTAAACTTTAAAATGTAACCCTCCAATACACTATGCCCCACAGTTTAGTAAATCTGGATACAGCACCATTGGCAGTAGGCTCCTGTCCTCCATCCTGCTTCCAATTTCAAATGGGGACAGGCTAAAATTCTTATCTGGGGGAGATGGGTGACTAGGAATTAACTTCCTTGGGACCATTTTGGACTTCTCGGTTCAATAAATGGCCAGTTGGATACACTATGGATTTCATTTTATTTTTGTACTTTTGGGAAAACACAGATTGAGTTTAGATTATTTTTTCATTAACTTTGAAAAATATCAAGTCTGCATTTCATACTTGAACTTCTTAGATCCTCTTTATCATATTATTGCAAGATCTCACTATCCACTTTAGATTGGACATTAGCCTCATCCATGACTGAGCCAGACCTAAGAGACAGGTCCACGGTTGTCACAAAGGCAGGAGAAAGAGTTTTCAAGCCAAGGTATCACTTCTTCTATGGAGAGTGCTTAATTCTCCCTGAAACTCAAATTCAGCTCTATGAGAACATGATGAGCATCTTAGAGCCTGAGAGGACACACAAAGCATTTGACACTTTTTCTGTCTCTACTAGGACCTTTGCCAACAAAGGTCCGTCTAGTCAAAGCTATGGTTTTTCCAGTAGTCATGTATGGATGTGAGAGATGGACTCTGAAGAAAACTGAGCACCGAAGAACTGATGCTTTTGAACTGTGGTGTTGGAGAAGACTCTTGAGAGTCCCTTGGACTGCAAGGAGATCCAACCAGTCCATCCTAAAGGAGATCAGTCCTGAATATTCATTGAAAGGACGATGCTGAAGCTGAAACTCCAATACACTGGCCACCTGATGCAAAGAACTGACTCACTTGAAAAGACCCTGATGCTGGGAAAGATTGAAGGCGGGAGGAGAAGGGGACAACAGAGGATGAGATGGTTGTTGGCATCACTGACTCAATGGAGATGAGTTTGCACAAAGTCCGGGAGTTGGCTATGGACAGAGAGGCCTAGTGTACTGTAGTCTATGGGGTTGCAAAGAGTCAGACATGACTGAGTATACGAACTGAACTGAACTAGGACAGATTTTTGATAAAAGGTTGTAGGGCTGAAAACGACCATAGCCACTAATACCCATTTTTTGCCTTTCTCCTTGACATACCACTACTCCATATTTCCAGCCCCCTGAAGTTAAATGAGTTCACAGGACTGAATTCTGGCCTGTGAAATACAGATGGGTGTGAAATACACAACTGCCAGACCAAGCCCCTAACACCTTCCATGATCCACCATGGTTCGTCTCTGTGATTGACTGCACGCCAGGTGTAGCTCATCTATAGTGGGGAAGTCCAAGGTCCAGGCAAGAGCAGAAACACTAGCCGGAAGGGGGCTGGATCACAGAATGACTCCATGGAGCAGAGCCCTTAAACACCACACCCGCCCCCCACCACCACTGCACTGGAGGAATAAACTTGATTATGCTCAGATCTGAGGATTGTCTATTTCAATGGTTCATCTACTCCAATTCATATACTATGCTACCATAGCACATACAATATAGCTACCATTTCCTTAATAGGTAAATCTTTAAGACATTGCAACATATCTCTTCTAGGAGCCAAATGGAAGGAGAGGAGATCAAGGAGTGTAGAAAAATAAACTTACACGCTGTGCATCAGCGAAGTAAAGTGTCACACAGTTTTATTTATTCATTAAAACATTTATTGGATGCTAACACATACCAGGCACAATGTCTGGTGCTGAGGTTAAATATATGACAGGCCACATGCCCTGGGCTCAGGAACCACAGCCTAGCTGACTGAGGAGAAAGAAAACTAAATCAGTTCTTCGCCAAAGTGTGATAAATGCTATAAAAGTCGCCCTGAGGAAGGAGCGACAATCCCCTCTTAGATGTGGATTTTGTATAATACACAACGTGGGTATCCATAACAAAGGTCATGAAACAAATCCATCTCTGGATGAAAAATAACAGAAATTTTGACTCTGCCACGGCTGTTCAATACAACAAACATCAACCGTGAGCATACAAGTACTACTGATACTAACTAACGCTGCCGATGATTCCTGGCATGTCTTTATCGGAGTCGCTAAGCACCGCAGGGGAAGAACAGAAATAACAGAACTGCAGGCGCCACCCTCCCTCCACCATCTCCACCCTCTCCAACACCTCCACGAGCAAGCTCACCGCAGCACCCTGCCTTAAAATATCCATATCACCTGGACAAAGCCACGCACATTGATAGATCTCCTCCTGCAGATCAAATACCTAATTTGGAATCTGTGCCTTCTGATGAAGCAGAAACAGGACTGAAGTGTTAGTTTCAACCCTTTTAAGTTAAAATACAGAATTCCAGCAGAAATACGGGTTTTCTCCATCCTCCACCCACCTCCTCTATCCTTTTTAAAAGCAGGCATTTAAATAACCCTGAGGTTCATCATAATGCTTGTGAGGAAGACAAACATCACTAGGGATTTGTCTAAAAATTTTAGATTTCTGAGTCTAAACTGAGGAACAATTCATTTGTGAACTTATAACATGTGCTGTGCCGAGCTGCATTAATGAGAAGATCTTTTTTTTCACCTCAATACATGAGAATCATTAAATCAGTATGCACACTGCCACTGAAAGTACCAACTTCTACAGTCATCCATGAAAATTCTACAATAGACATTAGTTCCCAGGAAAATTCTGCCATGTTGTTTAATGAAGACGTTTTATACAAAACTATGAGTGACCATAACCAAAATAATATTTTGAGGATGTCCAAACAAAATAAAAAGTGGTTATACATGGTAACAAATTTGAAGACTGGAGATACTGTTTCCACAAAAACAAAATGAAATGACTCTTTAAACATTTTCATGCCAAAATCTTTTCTCAATTTTCAGTTTATTTCACAATAATAACAAAACTATCAGTCACCGAGCACTATGCCAAGTGTTTTAATTATAAGAGCTAATATTTAATGCTCATAATAATCGTGCAAGTGAAAGTATTTTTTAATTTCCACTTTACAGATGTGGAAACTTAGATACAGTGAAATAAATGAAGCAGACACTTTATGACTGTATTTGCTAGAGAAAAAGAGGTGATCAAAGGAGATGCTGTCATTCGAACCCCAGTCTTTTCTGCCTCTGAAACCAGCTCGTAAGGCCCAAAGTTCTGCTGAGGACAGAGCCTAGGAAATAGCAGGTAGTGATAAGGAAATACACATAGGAAGAATCCAAGCCCAGGTCAGCTTGTCTCTATGGCTCATGTCTTTCCTGGCCTGAGTCACACCGTTAACCGTGTCTGTTCCCCACCTCACTTTACAGTTAGATCTGACCTGAGAGCAAGAATCAAGTGAGAGCTTAAATTTGATTGACAGCTTCGCCTCTAGTCTACAAACATTCCAAAAAGCAGAAAGCCAGCTGCCTCTCCCTTGGCACGCTCGCACTGAATCCAAATAAATAATGCAGTGTTTTCCGTGTTTTAATCTTCTTTAGGATTACTGTTCATTATTGTTTAATTTCTGTCTGTTCTAATTATTGACTATTCTGTCCTTCAAAATGACCTTGTCATCCAATATTGTTCAACAGACTCCCACCTTTTGAATAAGGTTAAGTTGCCTCTTTTTCAGGGCCAGAAACATCAGTTCATTTCAAATATTCCTCTTAACAGAACAAAACCATAAGGAAGAAGAAAATGGGATCTTTCATAAAACAGAGAATGTTTTGCCCAGTATTAATCCCCATTTCAAAATATAACATTTTGGGATCCTCAGGGATAATCACCGCCACTTGGTTTTCAATGTGTGATCTGGAGGGATTTCAGAGAGCATCTGGCAAGTGCAGAGAAGCCCAGTGATGTATGCCCAGGGTCCCCTCCTCTACACACACATCTCCCTCTGACTCTCCCAAGCCAGACTACACTGCTTTCCCTGGGTTTCTCAATGACATTTTAATAAAATTATAAAAAAAAAACAAAAAAGGAAAGCCAACCACCCCTCCATGTACCCCTCCCCACGAGCCTGGTTTCACATTTTTATTTAACAGTGCCTTTCTTCTGCATCATACAAGGGCTTTTCCATCAGGCTTCCATCAGGCTCAAGTGCTATCATCTCCATTTGAGATGTACGAGAAAAGAAGCATAATGATTGAGATATAATGCTCTGCTGAAATAGGTCATTTTAAAAGCTGAAAGAGCCTTAAGACTTTATCATACAAACCACATATCATAGGAAGTTATTTCTTGTTTCTTATCCACATATCTTGCTACAGTTCAAAACTAACTTCCTTCTTCCTTTGCTTTTAACTAGGATCAAGTCTTCCATTTTTTACACACATAAAAGCTAAGTCATTCAAAACTATTCAACTACAAGGATTTTGTTCCTTTGCGTTCTGACTGGAGGAGCCAACGGTGAACAATCTCAGACAGATATCCTTAATAATCTCCCAGAAAAGATTACTTCCGGACAGTGTCTTGAGGACAACAGGAACCCCAAGTCATCTCTTGGACCATCTATGTGTACAACACAGTCATCTGTGCTGATTGATATCTATGAGTTCTGGCCTAATCAAAGAGCAAGAGGCAATTAAGTTTTTAGCCAAAGTGAGTGCACTCTGGTTTGTCATCTAGCTTTTAGAAACAAAGCAAACAAAGCTTAAACTTAACCTTTATTAAATCATAATAAGTCCACCCCAATTGCAGACATTTTAGAAACAAATTTTCGCACCCTATTTGTATGGAACTAATGTAGCATCTGCAGGCAATGCTAAAGGCATACATATTTATTATGGGTTTACACTTTCAGACCTGCCAACCTGACATTGTGTCTGAGACTAGCCATCCAGGCTTGTATCACAGTTGGGGCGTGAACACACCGCCGCCCTATTTACATACCATACAGACACCTGTGCTCAATGTTTGTCATTCAGTTCTAAATCCATGCCACAAAACTGCTTACGTTCTTTTTCTTTTTTAATTGGCATAGCTTAAAAATACAGAGATACAAGAAATCAAATTTTTTTTGTCCTGCAAAAGCCAAGCCCTACAAATACTACAAATATATCACCCCAGGCCTAACTACCAGACGTAACGGACTTCAGGATCCTCTGGTGACAAAACACACACAAAAGGTCCAGGTTGACAACAGGATTAGATGCAGCATTGCCAACATTCGGACAAATAATGACTCCAAAGTCTAGTGCCACTTCCTTACTAAAAAATATCTTTTAGTTACTCCCCCAAATCATCAGCATAAAATGAGTGTTTGCAGTTCCTCACCATGCAATTTCATTCTTGACTCCTTGTATACTTGGTCCTTTATAGGGGTAGTTTTCACCACTCACCACTCACTATCATCTCTCCCTTGCTTGTCTCTATCTTTATGCATTCTTTCAAACGCACCTCATTCCAGCTTCTTCTGTGACCACCTCTGACCACCACCATATCCCACTAGGGCTGGGTACCTGACTCTATAATACTCAAACCCCAAAACCTCCTCTCTTTCCCAACATGCCGACCTGGCTGTGTTGTATGATCTGGGCTGGAGGGATCCATGCTTAGATAGTGTGTTCCCAGCTTACAGCACAGTGTCAGGCACCTTCAGAGGTAGGGAAAACAAGAAAGGTAGGCACATCCTGAAACAGAAGAGGTCTTAATCAAGTATCACATGAATGATACCACGCTCACGCTGTCTGGGATAATGCATAGGCTTCCTGTACCCCAGCAGAGAAAGAAATGTTTGAATGGGAGATGCCACTCTTTGGTGATAAAGCTGTTTCCAGTGCTAACAAAGTTGGAACTTCTATATGTGGTCCTAATATCAACACGTGGCCTCCAAAATGCCATTTAAGGATGAGTTAGCTGCTGAATTAACAAAAAGAAGCTCCTGGGAATTCCCTGGCAGTCCAGTGGTGAAGACTTGGCGCTTTCACTGCTGGGTCCCAGGTTCAATCCCTGGTCAAAGAACTAAGGTCCCGAAAGCCACATGGTGTGATTAAAAATAGCTCACATCTTTTACATCTGCTCTCCAGATCGAACACATAATCAACAAACTCAAAATTCTGTTGTAGAGGGAAAATTTTGTATTTTTGAAGTCACACACACACACACAAAATAAACCCTGGAATCAAATCTCCACCATGTTCTTTACTGGTTGTATGCATTTAGAAAATTTATTTATGCTCTCTGGGCTTGTTTCATCCGTGACATGATAATGACAGTTATTTCCAGGGATTATTGCAAAAAACAAATGCAATAACAAGTATGGAAGACTGTGCCTGGCACCAAGTGAGCCCTTCATGAGCATTTGTCCCCACGTCCGTCCTGGGTTCAGGGAGGAGGCATCATCTACATACAAAGAGGGGTGCAGGGGTGCACAGTGTCACAGTGACTGACACTCTCATACGTGAGTTCTGAACAGCTGAGTAAGAATAAACCTGCAGACTGCGTGTGCTTTAATGGTGCAAAAAGCCAATCAGGTTTTTCTCTAAAACCTGTACTCTGCTCCCATGTACAGGAATTGTGCTTTCATACCATCTTCTCATCATTTTGATGTGAAAAATCTATGTTTTCAAGATGTGGTGGCCCTTGTGTCGCTGGTAGCTAGTCAGGGGAGATGAGCATAAACCTAAGGGAACAAAGGGGCCTTCAAAACGCTCTCTTCCATAAGCTGGGGTACTAGGTACATGGATGCCCATTTTATTATAGTAATTATTTAAACTGTACATAAGTTTCCATAGACAGTTTTCTTGTGTAATAGACTTTACAATTTAAAAGTGGGTGTCAACTTAATACTCGGAGACTGGAATCTGGGTCCTAGGCATGGAAATTCTGACGGTACTTACTAAGGATACTACTGCTGCTACTGCTAAGTCACTTCAGTCGTGTCCAACTCTGTGCGACCCCATAGACGGCAGCCCACCAGGCTCCCCCGTCCCTGGGATTCTCCAGGCAAGAACACTGGAGTGGGTTGCCATTTCCTTCTCCAGTGCATGAAAGTGAAAAGTGAAAGTGAAGTCGCTCAGTCGTGTCCAACTCATAGCAACCCCATGGACTGCAGCTTACCAGGTTCCTCCGCCTGTGGGATTTTCCAGGCAAGAGTACTGGAGTGGGGTGCCATTGCCTTCTCCATACTAAAGATAACACATTAATATTTTGTGAATTTGAACTGATGGATTTTATTTGAGCTACTGATGATATTTTAGAGGAATTACAGTTTAATAATTAGCAGTCCTTTTTAAAATGCACTTCAAAAATCTATTTCTAAATGACTGCAAATTTCAACCATGCTCACCAATGTAACTCAGAGTCCTGCATCCAAAGTAAAGGGCAAAATAGACTAGAGGTCAAGAGACCTTGGTTCAAGCCTCAGTTATTTTCCTGACGGTGTGGTCTAGCTGCAAGTTAACTTTCAAAGTATTTAGAAAACACAAACTCAAGGTCAGGCGGTACTCTGACACCCTCATCTGAAGTAACTGCAAAGTATTGGCTCTTTTGTGAAGACAGGCTAAAAGCTGCCAAACTGATACTGCTCCCCTCTTGTGCCTTCTCTCTGGACATTTTTTTTTTCTTTTAGGCTGTGTCACAGGGCATGAGGGATCTTAGTTCCCCAACCAGGAACTGAACCCATGGTCCCCACAGTGGAAGTTTCAATTCAACCACTGGACTGCCAGTGAAGCGCCTCTCAGGACATTTTTTTACCCCCAGTTAGTTTCTGGTGTGCTTATGGTGGCAAATTATAAAATAATAACTAGCTATTTAATTTCAAAGATGTTATTGTAATAATTGCAGTGATGATCTAAGGAGCAATCTTTAAAAGTAAACACAGCACTCACCAGGTTAAGTGTCTTACAGCTGTGTTATGCTTTGGCATTTACAAATCATAGTCACAGACATTTGTACTGAGAAATCACACACACACACATGCACACACAGGAGGTGTCAGGAGACAAATGGGTAGTAATGCAGGAAGCAGATGGAAGGACTGTCTCATAGGCAGACAGAGCACATGCTTCATAAACATAAGTGAGGTGAGGGCCCCCCAAAAAACAGAAGAGTTTGATGAAGTTATCCAGAAGTCTGCGATCAGAAAAATCTAACAAACCACTCATCATTTTCAGGTTATCTGTATGTTCTGTGCGTTAGAGTTAGCATTGTTAGTGTTGACTTTTTAATATATTTCATTTAAGGGAAAGCTCCATGTAAAGAACCCTCCTGCTAACGCAGGAGATGTAAAAGACATGGGTTCAATCAGTTGGGAAGATCCCCTAGGGGAGGAAATGGCAACCCACTTTAGTATTCTTGCCTGGAGAGTTCCATGAAAAGGGGAGCCTGGCAGGCTACAGTCCATGGGGTTGCAAAGAATCAGACATGACTGAAGCAACTTAGCATGCACACATGCACGCACCATAATCTTTATAGAATTTAGACACTTCAAAGTTTATCATCATCTAGGCCTAGAAGCTGGAGAAGGCAATGGAAACCCACTCCAGTACTCTTGCCTGGAGAATCCCATGGACGCAGGAGCCTGGTAGGGTGCAGTCAGTGGGGTCGCTAAGAGTCAGACACGACTGAGCGACTTCATTTTGACTTTTCACTTTCATGCATCAGAGAAGGAAATGGCAACCCACTCCAGTACTCTTGCCTGGAGAATCCCATGGACGCAGGAGCCTGGTGGGCTGCCATCTACGGGGTCGCACAGAGTCGGACACGACTGAAGCGACTTAGCAGCAGCAGCAGCAGGCCTAGAAGCAGAAATAGTCATGGAATAGAGGTTGGAAGCAGTGCAAATAATTTTAGCCATCTGTCCTGCCTTGTACTAAATACCTCATAGTTTTCTGACCGGTAACATAAAACCTATGATCAGAATGCAATAGGTTAGTCAGTTTACTAAATAGCTCAGTGGTGTGGCTCATCTAATTACATAAGTGACATTACATGATTTTTATAAGTATAAAAAATGGTTTTCCTTCTTAATAAATAATGACCTACCCTTCACAGTACTTAGCAATTTAACACATCAAATGCCTTATCTGCTGAAACATAAATGTGAAATAAAGTTATGAAAACATTTACAGTAAATGCCCAGGGGTAGATTGGAGCAACTTTGGGAGAAAATGAGGGAAATAAATGGTTAACTGCCAGGATACACATTCATGCTGGAAGACACAAAAAGGTTCACAGCAGTTGTTAAATTCATTTAGAGAAACTCACTTTATTTTTCCAACAGAGCTCTCACCAGCTAATCTGTATTACAACCTGCAGGAGTCTTAATATTCTCAGCAGGATCAAGATTCAGGCCACACTGATTCAGCTATTTAATCTTGCAAGAGAACAATATTTGGCAGGAAAAGACCCCACAGCACTGAGGGGACGTCCCAGAGGTTCGTTGTCAGCACAGACTGGGCCAAGAACACCAAAGGTGGAAACCAAACAGCATCAGCCGATGTTTAGCCATTCCTCTCGGTAGCTCTCTATCACACCCATACGTGCCCTCTACATATGTGTGCTAACTGACACATTACACATGTAGATATGGGTCTTTCAGATCCATGTATGTTTTTAAAATCAAAATGTTTTCTCAATATTTTGGACTTGAGTGTGAAGATTTTTTAAATCAAAACTATAGCTACAGAGGTTGGGAGTAGGAAAGAGATGAAAAAAAAAACGGCTATAGTTTTACCTTCAACCAGCAGATGAAAACCATCCTCTGGTGTTTACTTACCAATCTATGGCAAACTACATTTATAACCTCTAACATGATACAATGTATAACAGTTATATTTTGCAATAAAAATTAAAATAATTAATGAATTCTAATGAATATAGATTCTATTTTTAATGAATAGAGATTGTTCATTACAATATTGATTGTTCATAATATTGTTGTTCAATTGCTTGTTCATAACAAGCATATTTCCCCTATTTTTTATTATCTAATAAGTGTCTGTTACACTCGGAAGTGTGACACCTTCTAATTACAGTATTTTGACTTCATATTTGGAAATAGTATTTTCTATTTAAAAATATTGCAAAGTATTCTTGGACTGTTTTTGTTTAAATAAATTGAATTAAAAATAAAATAAACTTTGATGGTCAGAAAAATTATAAATGAACAAATAAATAAATATTCATTCACACACACACACACACACACAAAGCCTTCAACTTCTTAAGCACTGAAAACCAAAACAGAGAGAACATATACCCGAACTTTCAAATGTATGCAAATATTTATGTGTTGATCTCTTAAGCCATCCTGAAATTAATAAGCTGATCAATACTCTTCTATAAATGAGCATTTTTTTATATTTTATATATAATACTATGGTTTGATTAATTTTGAATGATATTTTCTAGAAGCCCATACTGACAGCCAAACAGGGGATAGGGAAGACAAACACAGGAGACAGGAAAACTTAAAAACAAGACTGACAGCGCCTACTAGACAAATGACCTGTATGAACCACTGTTCAAGAAGACGATTCCATAAAATTCTCCAAAAACTATTTTCAAACAGTGATGGTAAGGGTTCAATTCCTTTACCTCCAAAACCTGGTTAGTTAGCCCTCTGATATTAACACACTATCGGATACTTTATCACTGTGCTGCAAACATGTGCTCACCTTTTATAGGAGGACTGACAAACTCCATGAGGTCAAGGGTCATATCTGTTTTATTCCTCATATATTCCCACCTCCTAGCAAAGTACCTGGCAGATAGTAAGAGTAAACACTCAAAATGTCTGTTAAGTCAGCAACTGTTTGAAAAGTGGTTTCCTTTGTAGAATCTGGAGGGTGAAGGGATCTATAGATACACATTTGAAATCTGCACGTTTGAAAATACGATACTACTCTTTCAACAATCTATATTTCAGCGATAGTGTCTCTTTCTGCACCCTCACAAGTAGATTCTGGGTGTTTGTAACCTTATATTCATTCCTTTCTCCTGTTGCTCATCTTCTCCCTCATTTAGGACTTTACATTGCATTAAGGCTCTCCTTCTCCATGAAAGCGTTTCCCATACTTCACACATTCTAGCATGGAACATAAATGCATGCAAAAAGTAGTTTCTCGTTTTTTCTGCAAGCTACGGGGCCTGGTGCAATATGATGTCCACAGCAAATGTTTAATGTTTAACAAACACATATACAGCTAAGGGAACAGTGAAGGTAGCTTCTACTTCTATCTTATTCTTTATAACCAAGGTATTGTGTTCTGGAGGATTCAAACATGAACAGGAAATGCTGCTTGCCCTCAAAAGACCTATAACAATTACAGATCAAAAGTAAATATCTAAATCACTTTTGGGGGGGAAATAAATCCTATCAAAAATAACAAGTGCTAAGAACAGAATGATATTTTAAGTTTTTTCTTTTATTCTTCCTTCTAAATCTGTATCCTTTTTCACAGTTTACAAAACACAGGCAAATTCCAACTCTTTCATAATTCTAAAAGTGAAATGATCAAAAGCCTTAATTCAAACAAATTAAAAGTTGGCCTTGTTACAGTTAATATAGCCACAAGAGGAAAACTAAATCATAAATATGGGCAAACACAAAAAAATGATTATAACTTCTTGCTTCTTGTCTTTGGAAAAGCCTGGGGGTATGTTCCAAAAGCAATAGGTCCTTTTACAAGCAATCCTTCTACGAGCATCATTGCACAGGATTCTGTACAGAAGAAGAAAAGCCTACACAGCCACTCTGACAGCAGTAAAAGAAAAGAAAGCTATGGTAGGAAGCATAAGCAAAAAATAAAAGTAATTTTCATGAAATAATTCTTCTAGGAAAAAATAAAATGCAAATTAGAGAATGTATCTGCATATACTTGAAAAAAAATCATTGGTTCTAACTTCCAATCATGCAATTTTCTTTAATTGTCTAAACTTGGCTTAGGTTACCAATGGGTTTAAATTAAATCTCTGTATAATGTTTCCCTTGACTCATGACCTCCTAATAAGTTAAAATGACATTTGACTATTACACTTATTAACTGAAAAATACAACAGGTTTTAAACCTACCTCCAAAAATCCATTGAAATGATAATTATGTGGCATAATTATTAATGACAGTCACATCTGGGGATTTCACAAATGTATCTGGTAAGATGTCTGGGTTTTCCTCAGTAATCAGGATGTGCTCACTGTAGATACGTCCCAAGAGGTATAAGAAAATCTGGAAGAAAATGCAGATACTTTTTAAGTTTTAAATCTGTATAATGCACTGGAAATTGAGACTTTTATTTAAAAAAAAAAGCCAATCTTTATTAGATTTTCCCTGTGGCATGGAATATTTCTTCTCTATTGTCACACCTCTGGCCTCCTTTTTCTTCACACCCACCCAGGTCAAACTGCCAGCACAGGACATGTGAAATCCATATTTTGAGCTATGTAATTCAACTGAGGCCTAGAAAACTTAAAAATATAACTACTACTATGATTTATCTTTGTTTCCATAAATGTCTATGGCTTAAAATCACAAATGAAAAGAGGCTTGAAAGGCCCCAATTAAGGATTAGAAATAGGACCTAGAAGGAATTTTTTTTAAGTTAAGATTGTTCGTTTCAAAATAGGAAAAAACCTAAAAACTGAATGTACAAGTTTTCCTAGAATAGCAACGGGCAGTATCATCTACCTCCACTAAAGACAGTGGTTTATGGTAGAAGCTTGCATATCTAAACATATCTAAAATGTATATGACCTACCTCAAAATTACTCTGTGATTTTATGTAGATCATTTTTCATTATGCCCATTATGAATCGTGCCCCTCCCCCAACTCATATCTTAAAGCCCTAATCATCAATATGCCTATTTAAGATGGGGGCCTTTAAGAGAATAATTAAGGCTAAATGAGGCTTTCCAGGTGGCTCTAGTGGTAAAGAACCCACCTGCCAATGCAGGAGACATAAGAGACATGGGTTCCCTCCCTGGGTGGGGAAGATTCCCTGGAGGAGGGCATAGCAACTCGCTCCAGTATTCATGCCTGGAGAATCCCAGCGACAGAAGAGCCTGGCGGGCTACTGTCCATAGGGTCACAAAGAATTGGACACGACTGACGCTACTTATGAGGTCATATCGGTGGGGCCCTGATGCAATTCAACTGGTATCCTTACAAGAAGAGGAAAATACACCAGAAGTCTCTTTCTCTCATGTACGTGCACCGAGGAAAGGCCACTGCAAGAAAGGTTCCTTCAGCAAGCCAGGGAGAGCTCTCACCAGAACCCAACCCAGACAAAGTTCGACCTGAAACTTCCAGCCTCTAGAACTGAGTAAATAAATGTCTGCCATTTAAGCCACACAGCTATATTTTGTTATGGTGGCCCAAAGAGACTACTGCAAGTCCTATTTTTTTCAGGTACTTACTCATCAAAAAGAGCTCCTTGACTACAACCTTTTAAAACAGAGGAAGTCCTTGCATTTCTAATATAATAAGATTCTTCAATGCCACATTAGAAACCAAATCGTCCTGCTTTACCTAGAGAATACTACTATAATCTTTGGATAAAACTACATAAATCACTGAATATTGAAGTAAAAACAGGAGAAAGTAAAAAATAAGTGTTTATCAAGCAGCACAAAAGGAAAAAAAAAAAAAAACAGACTCAAAGCAATCTTAAAAGCTAAGAACTCTCTTTCAAAGAGAGGTTTCAAGAAAAAGAAAGTGACAAGAAAGGTAACATGCAAAGCACCATCTTGGAGACACAACACATAAATTAAGAAAGTCATGGATAATCTTCATCTTCACAAAGTTAGAGAGGTAAGACACATATCACATGAAATGTTAATTAAAGCCCAAAAGTAGAATGCAATGTGTGAGTTCGGTGGTACAGGTGACAGGGCTATCGTCAAAGCAGTTGTGACTCCGAGATGAGATCTCTAGATAGCTAGAGGGAAGCTGCTGTATAACATACGTGGAGCTCAGCCCGGTGCCCCGTGTTGCCCTAGAGAAGGTGGGAAAGCGGGGTAGCGGGAGGGAGGCTTGGGAGGGAGGGGATAGAGGTATACACACAGATGATTCACTTTGTTGTTCAGCAGAAACTAACACAACATTGTAAAGCAATTATCCTCCAATTAAAAGAAAAAAACCACTGTTCTTTGGGGTCTGAAAGTATGTCTGAGAACAAGGGGTGGAAATGTGGTGAACGGTGTGAAACTGTTCCAAATCAGAGGAAAGGCTCGTGCAAAGCCCAGAACAGAGTAAGGAGCCAGGCCTAAAAGAAATGGAAGAATAGTGTTGAAGGACAGTGAAAGATAAGGTGAAAAATAATTTAGGAACAGACTGTGGAGGGTCCTTAGAGTCAGAAATTAAGGAGTTTAGAAGATTAGACTTTATCCTACTGAAAGTGGAGGTCCAGGGAAAGTTCTTTAGTGGGTCATAATTAGGGTCATGATGAAAGAGGTATTTTAGAAAGAGTCATCTGGCGACAGTGTTTAAGATACAACGGAAGGACCGCAAGAGCCTGAAAGGAGATAAAGCCAGTTAGGAGACCTCTGTAATAACTTAGGATAAGGCCTGAACACAGCAGGATTGAAGAGAGAGGAATGTTGGGGGAAAGGGGTTTCACAAAAGAAAGATCTTCAGAAACTGTTTGCTGAGTCCTTAATCTTTGTTTCCAAAAAGAAGTAATATGTGTTAATTCTTTTATTATGGGGGCCTCTCCCAAACTTCCTCTTTAGACAATGCCATTTTACAAGGAAAACTCATGTACTTGCCATGCACAAGTAATTACTGGTCTGGGATGTATTTGTTTTTTTAAGTGACTGTGGGTAAAAAATTGAGGATAAAAAGAAGAGATTAACCTTTGAAGTTCTGCCCTAGGTGGAAAAATAAAACAAAACCAGGTGTATGGGAAACCACGGATTTAGATGAGAAAGAACCAAGACATAATTTTCCATACATTTTTCTCATGAAAGTATAAGTATTCCTCATAGAAATACTTTCCCTAAGGAGAGGATGTTCAGAGGATCCAATTAGACTGGGTATGTCAAAGTGTATTGAAACAAATAAACCATTCCTACATGTGGTAGGTATTATAAGGAAAATATATGTTATTGCAGTATTGCTTTCTACATACTCAATCTTCGCTTTAAAGACAAAGCTGCTGACCTACCGTTACTCAGGAATTCATGGGAGTTACTGGTTGAGATAAGCTGAAGATAAAGCATGGATCATTAAAGTAACACACAGATTCACTCTGAGAAAATACTAGATTTCAAGGGCTTAAATCCAAACCACTGACCTCATCACTAATCATCTATGTTAATCAGCCCAGTTAGGAGTTACAACAAAAATACCACTGGATTCTTCTTTCAAACTGCCTGGTGTACTAGATTTCACTACTCAAAATATGAGGATTCCACTATTTAAAATCAGAAGATTTCATCAAGTTTTCATTAGTTACAAAACAGTTATGCTTCTTGTATGAGCAATAAGAGTAACAATCTATTCAACACTGTATGGTATTTACCTTTCTAGCCTTTAAAAAAAATCCCATTTTATGTTTGCCCAATATAAAAAATAAAGAAAAATTCTATATCAGTTGTTCAGGTTCATATAAGGCCTAATTGCCTCATACACTATAATTTTGCTACCGGTTTACAATTAGCATGCATTTCTCATGCATGAGTTGACCCAATTACATAACAAATTTTGCCTTTGGGGATTTCTCTTGACTGCTTGTCTTCTGTCCACCATACAACTCAATTTCACACCATCAGCAGCTTGAACATGGCCACAGTCAGTCTCTGTCAAAGTGATTTATTTAAATTACAAACAGAGACCAGATCCCCAGACAATCAACTCTACCCTCATGCTCACCCTTTATACTCAGTGTACCTTTGAATCAAATCTTTTAATAGTCCATAGACACTGCTATTCAATTATTAGGCCATGTTTATCTCCAATAATCTAATATTTTTGAAGCCAACTCACAAAATCTTAGGGAACTAAATCAGCAGTATCCATGTGAGCTTATTAATAGGCATATAATTTATTTTGCATTCTAAGAAGTCAATGAAAAATTATGTAGCTATCTCAAAAAAAAAACTAAAAACAATTACATTTCAATATCAAATTACAGACAGACTCTTTCCTATTATGCTAAAAAAAAAAAAAAAAAAAAAGAAGGGCTTCAACCTGAACTTTTCTTGTAAAGCAAGTAAGCATTTCTGGGTATGCTAAATGTGAAAATAGTAATAAAAGGGGTATTTGGGAAACAGGACAGATAACCATAATGATAGATGCTACAGGTAAGGGACTAAATATAGAACAGGTGAAAATTCTATTGTCTATGGGCCAGTGATTTAAGGAAAGGGAGTTCTAAAGATTCCCACTGAAGCCAACATACATAGGTGCACTTATACATGCACTCATGTGCACACACACACACAACACACACATACACACACACATACTTGAATATTTCTTCTGTGAGTCAAGGCACAAATCTTGACAAATCACATAATGGTATACTTACCATTTTAGTCACTCTGTAAAATACAAGATTTGTCATCTGGGTCCTTTTTTTCCTTCCCCTTCATACAATATTTCTCCACCACCTGAAATAAATTAGAAAATAAACATCTTGATTTTATCTACAGCACTAAGATTGTCACAGTCTCTAGGGGTTGAACTTCATCATTTTATTTCACAATTTATCCCCAGACTGTCTCAGCTAATTGAAAATGCAGTTTATATTAGTGTGTAAACAGAAAAGCACATCAATACTCTTCTCCAGGCTGGACTGAGTCCCTTAGATGTCTGGGGGTGATTCTGCCTTACTATCCTGCTGCAGATTTCCTGAATGCACTGCTGATAAACTTGAAGGTGGTAACCACGTGAATTAGAAACTGCCTTTACAATTATGCCAGAACTACAAGGACAACAGAGGAAAGACTTTTTTTAATGTTTGAAGTCACAGGAATTCCTCAATTCATGTTTATAAGTTGTCATTTAAGAACGTTTTTCTAAATATCACTAAGTAAAGAAAATGTGAAAATGTACTAAGACATTTCTGCCATTCCTGACTTTATACTCTAGAACTGGGGAGGTGGGGTAGGCAATCAGACATCTTCTGGAATTTCATGGGAAAACTTTTTTATTTGGGGAACTAGTTCTTTTTTTCATTCCAACCACTCCATAAATTGTGAAATCTTGCTTCTCTTCTTATTCTTTCTGCAGCTATACTAAGAGAGAAATATAGTGGAAGAATTTTAAATTGCAGCATTTAATAAATCTCCCAGATTCAATATGTTGGCATTATAGACTCCAAAAGAAAGAAGTTAAGGCTAAACCTGCTCTCACCCTTTTCATTACACACAATTTCAAATTTACAGTTGTATTTCATCCCACACCTTGGTAACACACACAGACTAAGTAGGCATTTCCAAATGATTTCAAGCCTTTGACAAATGAATATGAGAATGTCTGAAAAAAAATTTCATAACACTAACACAGTAACAAGCAATCAAAAATGCCCACTCATCCATAACATATTATCCAAAACACCTAGGAGTTGTCATTAAATCCACTGTATTATGTCTTTATACTTTCCTTAGTCCAAAAGGGATTAAAGGCAGTTCAGAAAGATCTGGACAATATTCTAAGATAAACCAAATACAAGTAAGGAAATGAAGCAAATGGAAAAATAAAGATTACGAATACCCTGACTTAGTTAACATACCTACATCAACCTATTTTAAACCCAGAGCTCAAATCTCATATCCCTTGTGATTTTCAGGATAAATCCACTCCATCCCAGCATCAGGAGAAGACTCTGGTGTCTCTATCTGACCTTCTTCCTCCCAAAACAGACACAATCTAGGCCACGTTCAAAAACATCTGTCTGGATTTGGCCAATATATTTCAGTGGTTTGGGTTTATCTGAAAATAATGCAGAAAACTGGACTAGTCAAAATACCACCTTTCAGATTAGCCCATGTTTCTTACAGAAAAAAAGATCCTTGAGTAATATGGAAAGCCTGGGAGGTCACAGCAAAAGTTCATGAAGTTGTACCCTCATAAATGAATAATAAACTCACTAGACCTCAGAATATTTAACAGCTTCTTTTCTCCAACAGTAAATCCCTCACTTCTTGTGCACTGTTGGTGGGATTGTAAATTGGTACAGCCACTATGAAAAACAGCATAGCAGTTCCTCAAAAAATAAAAATAGAACTACCATATTATCCAACAAATCCACTTCTGGGAATGTATCCAAAGAAAACAAAAACACTAACTCAAAAAGATATCTGCATTCTCATATTCATTGCAGCATTATTCACAATAGCCAAGACATGGAAACAACCTAAGTACCCACCAATGGATAAATGGATAAAGAAATTTCAAGATGTACGTAAGTATGTATGCACGCGCACACACACACGCACACACACAAAGAAATATATTATTCCATCATAAAAAAGGAGAAAATCCTACCATTTTCAACAATATTGATGGACCTAGAAGGGATTATGCTCAGTGAAATAAGTCCAATAGACTTATTGACAAATACTATATGATCTCACTTATATGTGTTACCTAAAAAAAAAAAAAGAAGAAACAAAAACCTGCACCAAACTTACAGGAAAAAAGGTCAGTTTTGTGGTTACCAGATGGGTGGAGAGAGGGCAAACTGAAAGAATGTGGTCAAAAGGTACAATCCTCCAGTTATAAGATAAAGTAGTATTAGATATGTAATGTACAACATGATGTTTGTGGTTGACATAGCTGTATATTATACAAGAAAGTTGTTAAGAGAGTAGATCCTAAGGATTCTCATCCCAAGGAGAGTTCTTTTTTTCCTTTTCTTTTTGTTGTATCTGTTTGAGATGATGATGTTCTCTAAACCTACTGTGTTAATCATCTTACAGTACAGGTAAGTCACACCATCATGCTGTACAGCTTAAACTTATACAGTGATGTATGTTCATTATTTCTCAATAAAACTAAAGAAAAAAATGAAAAATCCCTAACAGTAATATTATGAAATTTATATTTTCTTCCTGCTATCTAAATAGTAATATGCCTCATCATGGCTAAAAGAACTACTTATAAGACTGCTATGGTTGATAACATCACGACTGTCGCATGTGTGTGCGTTAGCTCCTCTGTCACGTCCGACTCTTTGCAACCTCATGGATTGAATCCCACCAGACTACTCTGTCCATGGGATTCTCCAGGCAAGATTACTGGAGTGGGCTGCCATTTCCTTCTCCAAGACTGTTGTATAAATTTGTCTCAAAAGATGTTATCTAAATTCCATACTTTTTAAAATCACCACTGTCTACCTTTAGGTTAAGATTAAGATAACTTTAATCTAAACAGTATTTTGTATATACTGCTATGTATATAATAAACATAAATTTATACATACCTGTGTTATAAGGGTTTTTGCGTAATTAAGAATGGATCTGCAAACAGCCTCTGGTATTGAATAAAATGTATATTCCTGCTAAGGATAAAGGTTGGTGAAATGATCAGTTCTTTTCTTATTAAATATGAATACTGACTTAATTTGAATATAAATTAAAAGGCTTACCTTTGAATCAACTGCAATCCTTATGTGAGTTGTCACAGGGATGTCTTAAGTAGAACTGTTTAGTTCTTTTTGAAATAAATTTGTGACAGTTGAAGATTTATGATGTAACTTTGTTTTATGCAACACTTTTTATTTTTTAAAAAAAGGTTCTCCAAAAATAATCCAAAATCAGAAACATTACTGAATGTAACTGCCAGTGAAACGTATCTCTAATTTGCATTTTAGAAAACAAAAATAGGGTTTTGATTTAAGGAAAGAATGAAGGGGAAGAAAAATGATGGAAGCAATCTTCAGTATTCGTGATCAGTGGGTTGTAAGGATGGGGTGGAAAAAACTAAGGAACAGAAGCCTTGAATCCTTAAAATTCAACTCTTTCTCTTCAAAGGAAAAAGTCCTTGATGAAATAAAACACCCATTTAAAGAGCAAACAATGGATAAACCTTAGGGAATATGGCAAAAAAAAAAAAAGTGTCTCTGTCTTTTCTTACTCCCTAAACAAATTTTTTAAATATCATATAATTCTGTTTTTGAACTTTTGACAAAATTCATTCTCAGACTGTATGCTATGATTTTATCTGCAAATTGTGACTATATGTAGATACATGACGAAGACAGCCAAATACCAATGAGTTTAAAACAACCTGCTAACTAAACATTTCCCAGAAATCAATGCTACATAACTTAAAACATTTAGACACATAAATTTTGGTGACTGTACATGAAACACACAAAGTAGACTTCTTGTGAAAAAGTGTATGTCTCGCATATTTGTTCATACTTTTATATAATACAAATGGTTGCTGATTTTCATTTATATTTCCTCTGGAGTACTTAACATTGAATTAACTTATTTCTAGAAAAAATGCATTTTGACACACTTCATATAATAAAGAAACATAATTACCACTTTAATAAGTACTCAACACTTTTTGGTCCCTAATATGTTTTGAACTTCTGCTAGTTTCAATTTTCTTTTCCAAGAAAACACTATTAGTGAACAAGACGCAGCTTTCAAATCCAAAGCAACTTTATATGTGTTTATTTCAGAAATTAGATGCAATATGCCATTTCAACAAACACCTAATTTAAAATATGAAATCTTGAATACACACATTGAGCAAACAGGAGAGTTCTCCAGATACCTAACCTTGTATGTATATTCTGTATGCTTACTCACCACAAAAAATTAACTGATAGGCTTTAACATTTACCTATACAAGTTCTATTCTGGAGAAATTTTTTAATTGAGAATCATTTAAAATGAAATAAGACTCTGTTACAATAACATCTCTTAATAGCAATGACTATTATTTCTAAATACACAATTAATTAAATTGATTTGCTAGATAAGTCAATTTACTTGATAAACCAATTAAATAAATTAAAAGTGTATTCAGAAATACACAGGCATAACTCAGAAACATTGCATGTTCGGTTCCAGACCAATTCAATAAGGCAAATATCACAACAAAGAGAGTCGAATTTTGGGGTTTCCCAGTGCATCTAAAAGTTATGTGTACACTATACTGTCATCTGCTAAGTGCACAATAGTGCAACACGTCTAAAAACATGTTGTTGTTGTTGTTTAGTCGTGAAGTCATGTTTGACTCTTTGCGACCCCACGGACTGCAGCATGCCAGACTTCCCTGTCCTTCACTATCTCCCGGAGCTTGCTCAAACTCATGTCCATTGAATCGGTGATGCCATCCAACCATCTCATTCTCTGCCACCCCCTTCTCCTCCTGCCCTCAATCTTTCCCAGCATCAGGGTCTTTTCCAATGAGTCGGCTCTTCACATCAGGTGGCCAAAGTGTATCTACCTTAATTTTAAAATATTGCTAAAAAATGCTAAACATTGTCTGACAATACAGGGTTATCACAAATATTCTATTTGTAAAAAAAAAAAAACAAAAACACACATTATCTGTGAAGTGTAAAAAAAGTAAAGCACAGTAAAAGTAGGTATGCCTGTAGTCACTGCTATTAATGTTAGGCTCTTGATAACTGTGATGAAATCACAGGGAAGCAATTCATAGATGAACCTGGCATATTTTCTGAGGACACCAAGTACTGCTTGCATCTTACAGCAATAAGAACACTTCCAAGTTGTCCAATTTCACTTTCTCACCAGAAATACAAGTCAGGGTTATTAACATCACTGAACAAATGGTCACCTACGTTACTGATTTGTTCCTGAGTCCTCTTCAGCCTCTGTAGTTCAGGAGTGTCTGTAACGATGCTGAAGCCCCTCCCTTTGCTTTCTTCAAAATCTCTTTTGTACTTGACCTAACAAAATTAGGAGTGAAAGAAAAAAGAAAGAAAAAGAAAAGTAAACAAAAGAATCATAAAATCTGCTCAGGATCATCAGAGGCCATATAAGCTGCTAAAATTGGAAGCAGCATCTCTAGGAACAGCTCAATTAGCAGGTGGTACAGTGACTAGCGAGACTGCTTCATTTGTGTCCCAGCAACCACTTTGTGGCCTTAGGCAAGTTACTCAACCACTCTGCGCCTCGGTGGTCTAATTCATAAAACAATGATAATGACAAAAATAACAGTATTTAAATGTGTTGTTGTTTAGTTGCTAAGTCATGTCCAACTCTTTTGCGACCCCTTGGACTGTAGCCCACACCAGACTCCTCTGTCTATGGGATTCTCCAGGCAAGAATAACAGAGTGTGTTGCCATTTCCTTTTCCAGGGGATCTTCCTGATTCAGGGATCAAACCTGTGTCTCCCGCTTGGCAGGATGATTGTTTACTTCTGAGCCGCCTGGAAGCCCTAGTATTTAAATAACGCTCTTTAATAGGTTGAAAGATAATATCAAATGTCTTAGTTCACACACTGAGCCCATAGGAAACAAGCAAGTGCTCCATAATAGTTATTATTATCATCATTAACAGTAGTAATAAAACGGAAAAATAAATGTGGAAAGAGAAAGCTAAATCTTCTGGTCCCATGGCTTGTTTTGTCAGTGACAAAGTATCATTTTGAACCTGGACTGCACTATGGATGAGGGAGACATACAACATTATCAGCAGCAGCCCTGTCCTAACAAAGTTTTCATTTTATTTCATAAGGCAAAGCATATGGGTATGATTATACAGTGTTTAACTGCCAAATGTTGAATATGTAAATACTTAAGGAAATATTTATAAAACAGGCTACACCTAGAGATTAAAAGGCTTCAAGCACATACATGCCCTTGGCAGACTGTGTACTGAGGTACCAAAGTCTTTTTCAGTCTTTAAATATATTTCTTTCTAATTACAGCCCAGTGAGGCTGAATTTTACAGTTTCCTCAGGGAACTAGAACAGCCAGTGCTTAATCTTACTAGGGTCCCATCTCCTATTATTAGCATAGTGACATTAACTGTGACACCAGTTAAATATTCTGCTTGTTAATGACTGAGACGGTTACATCACTTGAACTGTTCTCATTTCTTTAAAAGCCTAACTATAAAGAAATATGGAAACATATTTTTGATAATTCATATAATCCCCATTTCACTTTCATAATCACCAGCTTCAAATAAAACATATTAATAATTAATGCACCTAATTTTAGCACCTAACAGATGATGCTGTGAAAGTGCTGCACTCAATATGCCAGCAAATTTGGATAACTCAGCAATGGCCACAGGACTGGAAAAGGTCAGTTTTCATTCCAACCCCAAAGAGAGGTAATGCCAAAGAATGCTCAAACTACCACACAATTGCACTCATCTCACACGCTAGTAAAGTAATGCTCAAAATTCTCCAAGCCAAGCTTCAGCAATACGTGAACCGTGAATTTCCAGATGTTCAAGCCGGTTTTAGAAAAGGCAGGGGAACCAGAGATCAAATTGCCAACATCCGCTGGATCATCAAAAAAGCAAGAGAGTTCCAGAAAAACATCTATTTCTGCTTTATTGACTATGCCAAAGCCTTTGACTGTGTGGATCAAAATAAACTGGAAAATTCTGAAAAATATGGAAATACCAGACCACCTGACCTGCCTCTTGAGAAATCTATATGTAGATCAGGAAGAAACAGTTAGAACTGAACATGGAACAACACACTGGTTCCAAATAGGAAAAGAAGTACGTCAAGGCTGTATATTGTCACCCTGCTTATTTAACTTATATGCAGAGTACATCATGAGAAATGCTGGGCTGGAAGAAGCACAAGCTGGAATCAAAATTGCTGGGAGAAATAGCAATAACCTCAGATATGCAGATGACACCACCCTTTTGGCAGAAAGTGAAGAAGAACTAAAGAGCCTCTTGATGAAAGTGAAAGAGGAGAGTGAAAAGTTGGCTTAAAGCTCAACATTCAGAAAACGAAGATCATGGCATCTGGTCCCATCACCTCATGACAAATAGATGGGGAAACAATGGAAACAGTGGCTGACTTTATTTTTCTGGGCTCCAAAATCACTGCAGATGGTGATTGCAGCCATGAAATTAAAATACCAACCTAGACAGCATATTCAAAAGCAGAGACATTACTTTGCCCCAAAGGTCCGTCCAGTCAAGGCTATGGTTTTTCCAGTAGTCATGTATGGATGTGAGAGTTAGACTATAAAGAAAGCTGAGTGCTGAAGAATTGATGCTTTTGAACTGTGGTGTCCCTTGGACTGCAAGAAGAGCCAACTAGTCCATCCTAAAGGAGATCAGTCCTGGGTGTTCACTGGAGGGACTGATGTTGAAGCTGAAACTCCAATACTGTGGCCACCTGATGCGGAGAGCTGACTCATTTGAAAAGACCCTGATGCTGGGAAAGATTGAGGGCAGGAGGAGAAGAGGACGACAGAGGATGAGATGGTTGGATAGCATCACCGACACAATGGACATGGGTTTGGGTGAATTCCAGGAGTTGGTGATGGACAGGGAGGCCTGGCCTGCTGTGGTTCATAGGGTCGCAAAGAGTCAGACACGACCCAGCGACTGAACTCAACTGAACTGAATAATTAATGTTTAGGGTAGCTAATAAAAAAATGTTTCTGCAAGTGTTACTTTCTGTATAAATTTGAAAAGTCTCCTTAGCTGAGCATGGAATGACTGTTTTTGTTGAGTCATGTTTGTTTTTAAATACTCTGTGCTCCCAGGCATTACTGTCCTTGAGTCTACTGGAAGTTTTCCTTTATCTGAAGCGCTTAAAAGAAAAAAAAAAAAAATCCTAGATGACAATAAATAAAAAGATACACATACTCTCATCACTTTTAGCCTAAGAATATCTAATTTTTCCTCCACATTTTCATTTAAATGTCTAAAAGTACTAAAATCCTTACTTTATTTCCATAAGTAAAAGGTCAAATAAACTGCATTATTTTTCTGCTACAGAGAATACTGAGTGAGATTAGCCTTCTAACCCTCAGTCTCCCAGCATGTGTGAAGATGCACACAGGCACATTCTCAGGGTTTTGTGCCTAACTAAGCAGGGAAGCCATTTAGCTTTGCTTGAAGTAAACACTAGGGCGCAGAGCAGTTATAAAAGTAAGAAAGATGGCAACGTTACAATAAGAGCAAGGGGAATGAAGAAGTAAGAATAAAAATCTAGAAGCCAAGTTTTAACATCCATTTCAGAGAAGGCACAATCACATATTCTTTTTGTGATGAGCTTGGAATTTTGTTTGTTTTTTAATGGCAATTTCCAAAGGAAGAACTGAAAAGAAAACCCATTAAATTCCAGAATCATAGCGTTCAAGTTAATTACCATTTAAGAGTCCTTTCCACATTCACAAGACACATAAGAGTCATCTGATTAGGGCTTGCCTCGTTAAGTGATTAGTTTTAAAGAATATACAATTATCTCCATAATTGATTTGCAGAGTTTTTAGATGTTTAATCCTTTTTTAATGGAGTGACCCACAACCATACTCAGCACTAACACAACCACCAGTCCACGCAGTAAATCTTGACAGCTCACAGGAGCTTTTGAGCCCTTCATCAGTCCCTCTCTTTTCCATACTCCCAGCCACTTATATCCTCTCTCTCTACTTCGGTCTAATTTTAAATATTATATCCAATGGTCTGCAGGTATGCATAGTCTGATTCTGAGAGACAACTGGATACAAAAATAGTAGATGCCAGGGGCCAGGGGCAGGGGTTGCAGGGTAGAGAGTGGGGAATGGGGAGTTAGTGTTTAACAGGGACAGACTTTCAGTTTAGAAGAAGTTCAGGAGATGGATGATGGCGAGAATTGTCCAACAGTGTGAATGTACCTAGTGCCACTGAGCTGTACGGTTAAATATGGTGAAAATAGCATGTTTTATGCGACATTCACCACAGTAAAAAGTTTTTTCAATTTAAAAAAAATAAAAAGAGCTCAGAGAACAGACAGAAGCAGATTCCTCTTTTCGGTTGTAGATGTCTCCTTTGCCCTCACAACATGACCCCATCCAACCAGTGAGTGCCTGCACTCTGCACTCAGGAATCAACTCATACACAAAATTCAGTGTGTGTCCAAGAATCCGAGACCTGGGACTGTGGTAGAAACTCATAGGAAAGGGCTACTCTTTCTCCATGGTCTGGCTCATTTCGTTGTTGTTCAGAATTATTGTTCAACCCCACAGATTACAGCATGCCAGGTTTCTCTGTCCTTCACCATCTCCCGGAGCTTGCTCATACTCATGTCCATTGAGTCAATGATGCCATCCAACCATCGCATCCTCTGTCATCCCCTTCTCCTCCTTCCTTCAGTCTTTCCCAGCATCAGGGTCTTTTCTAATGAGTAAGCTCTTTACATCAGGTGGACAAAGTATTGGAGCTTCAGCTTCAGCATTGGTCCTGCCAATAAATATTCAGGGTTGATCCTTTAGGATAGACTGGTTTGATCTCCTTGCAGTCCAAGGGACTCTAAAGAGTCTTCTCCAACACCACAGTTCAAAAGCATCAATTCTTCAGCGCTCAGCCTTCTTTATGGTCCAACTCTCACATCCATACATGACTACTGGAAAAACCATAGCTTTGACTAGACAGACTTTTGTTGGTAAAGTAATGTCTCTGCTTTTTAATGTGCTATCTAGGTTTGTCATAGCTTTTCTTCCAAGAAGCAAGCATGTTTTAATTTCATGACTTCAGTCACCATTTGCAGTGATTTTGGAGCCCAAGAAAATAAAGTCTGTCACTGTTTCCATTGTTTCCACATCTATTTGCCATGAAGCAAAGGGACAGGATGTCATGATCTTCACTTTTTGAATGTTGAGTTTTAAGCCAGCTTTTTCACTCTCTTCTTTCACTTTCATCAAGAGGCTCTTTCGTTCCTCTTTGCTTTCTGCCATAGGGGTGGTGTCATCTGCATATCTGAGGTTATTGATATTTCTCCCGGCAATCTTGATTCCAGCTTGTGCTTCATCCAGTCCGGCATTTCACATGATGTACTCCGTTTAGTAGGCTGTAAAACTGAAGTTGCTGGCCCTCATTTGGCCACTATGCAATGATGATGAGGCCAACACAGAGGCGAGCAAAACCCCAAGAGTGATTCCCGACATCATTCAAGCACCTGAATCTAACTCTTCCTAAAGCCAGAACCACCAGGCTTACCAGATGAGTGAGCTAATATCTCTCTCTTCAATAACCAAAAGAATTCTGGGGGAGGGAGGAGGGCTCAGGATGGGCAACACATGTATACCTGTGGCGGATTCATTTTGATATATGGCAAAACCAATACAATATTGTAAAGTTAAGAAATAAAATAAAATAAAATTTAAAAAAAAAATAAAAGAGAAAAAAAAAAATTCTGATTAATATGCCACCACCACCATGCCTACAAGGTGTACGCATGAGCAACAAGGTTCCCAGAAATACTGACATGTGAATTTCTCCTTGTTTACTTCTATGCTTTGGTTCTATTTATGACACTTGACTTGGGAGTTTATAAAAATAGGGGATCGTATCAGAGAAAGAGCCTAGACTTAACATCCCATCCCTGTCACTTACCAGCCACCTCACAGGTCTTCTAGCTTCTGTAAGCCCAAATTTCCTCATGTTTAATTAGAGAGTCTGGTAATAACTAATAAGGCTGTAGGGACTAAATGAGGTAAATCACAGGGAGGAATTTTAGAAGGTATGAGGCGTTTTGTGTGTGTGCAAATGTCCAGTATTATCATCATAATACTGGTTTAACCTGACTTGAAAGGATTACCTAATATCTGTCATGAGACATCAAAAAGCATAGTTCTACAACAATCAGATAGATCATGGTTAATAAAGCCATATGATTCATGTCAGTGTATGGCAAAAACCACCACAATATTGTAAAGCAATTAGCCTCCAATTAAAATAAATAAATTTATTAAAAAAAAACAATCAGCTATTAGTTTACATTTGCAAATTTTACTATTATTCTAGGATAGATACTTATTTTTTATTGGATTTGTGTGAATGATCAGACTCCTAAAAAACACCTTGGATGTGTCATCTGGTGACCACACAGGTGAAGATGAATCCTGAACCCCATCTGTGCAGGTGCTGGGTGACAATCTGTCTCTGCCAAGAGGAATGCCGCAGGCTCTGCAAACCTGTAAGAACTATGTGAAGAGGGCTCTCATAAGATCACTCAGAATTCCTTGTCACTGACAGAGTGATTCTTACCCTCAGCCCCTGGGAAGCATAATGTGTTTATTCATTAAAGCTCAGCACCAGTGGTGATGCTCTGTGTGCTGGACAGGTCCTCCCCAGTCCTGAATGTCATGGTTTTTCATCTCCTCTTAGAGCAGTTATCACCCTGAACTGCGATCACAATGGAGTCACAGTCCCTGCTCTAGAACACGTAGAACTCAGGGACAAGGGCAAACTTTTATTGAGCTTTGTGATCCAAAATTGTGGCATAGCACCTGACCTGTGCAAGTTGATTAATAAATAGTAAAGAAAGGGAAGAAGGGAGGGAGCAGAGGAGAAAGAAAGGGAGTAGACACAGACAAGGGAAGGTGGCCCAGATCTAGAAATCCAAGTGCTCTGTTCAGTCACTATGTCCAACTCTTTGCAACTCCTTGGACTGTAGCCCACCAGGGTTCTCTGTCCATGGGATTTTTCAGGCAAGAATACTGGAGTGGGTTGCCATTCCCTCCTCCAGGGGATCTTCCAGACGCAGGGATCGAACTTGCATCTCCTGCATTGCAGGTAGATTCATCCCACTGAGCCACCTGGGAAGCCTAGAGGTATAAGAGGAACCTCCTATTTGGGCACTGAACTTGGTTCCAACTGGCTGAAGAAACAGGCAGAGCTGGGAAATCAAGCTATGAAACACAGATCTAGATCTGATTTGGAAAGAAATTGCTATTCATAGTGCTTATCTTAGTCCATCTGGGCTGTTATAACAAAAAATGCCATTGACTGGGTTGCTTATAAACAGCAAAAATTTATTTCTCATAGTTCTGGAGGCTGAAAAATCCAAAATCAAGGTACGAACAGACTCAGTGTCTGAAGAAAGGCTGCGTCTTTGTTCACAGATGGCCATCTTTCCACTGTAGTCTCACGTGGAGTGGGGGATGAAGAAGCTCTCTGGAGTCTCTTCCATAAGGGCACCAAACTCACTTATGAGGGCTTCACCTTCATGACCTAATCACCTCCCAAAGGCTCCACTTCCTAACATCATCACATTGGGGATTAGGTTTAAACATGAACTTTGGGAGAATAAAAACATTCAGTCCATCCCAGCACTCCTATATATTAACTCACTCAACATGAACTCAACAAGTATTCACTGAACCTCATATCAGTTGCTATTACAAACTCCTGCTCTGTCCCTTTTCTTTCCTTCAGTATTGGATTAAAAATTATCATCTCTGGTCTCTTGTCCTCTATCCTGTTAAAAAGTATTTTATAACGATTCTACAAGTAACAGTGGTGAATTATTCTAGGAATGTCATTCTCTGGAATGTCCTCCTCAAATATTTACCTATTTAATCCTTTGTTCATTCAACAAATACTTACTGAGCAGCTACTATGAGCCAAGTACAGTTCCAGGGGTAAGAACAACACAGCAAAGAAAGCAGTAACTGACCTCTGCCTTGTGGAGCTTACGTTACAGTGGAAGAGAAAGAAAAGACATGAGATTTATATAATTTGAATAAATGGTGCATGAGCGGTAAGTGCTAAGAGAGAAATAAAGCAGGAAGTGAGGTGAGGAGGGTCAGGAATACTGCCCTTTTAAAGAGAGCAATCAGGGACGGCCTCAGTGAGAAGGTAACACTGAAGTAAGATCAGAAGGAGGTGAAGGCTGTATGTGAGCGGCAACATGCTGGGCTTCTGCTTCATGCTGGACTTCAGGCTCTTTCTGGCCAATGCATTAGCCCACTGAAGTGAGCAAAACAGAGGCAGCAGACCAGCAAGCAGGTAGGAAATTTTGGTCCTCTCTCCCCATACATGCACGTTCATGTCCTACTCTTTGTGACCCCATGGATTGTGTAGCCCACCAGGCTCCTCTGTCCATGGGATCTTCCAGGCAAGAATACTGGAGTGGGTTGTCATTTCCTCCTCCAGGGGATACTCCCAACCCAGGGGCTAAACCCACATCTCCTGCTTGGCAGGCAGATTCTTTACCGCTGAGCCACCTGGGAACCCCCTCCCTCCCCAGTTGTCCACTATTAGAGAAATGTTCCAGGACCACAGAAGTCAGGGAGACTTCCTGGGCCCAGCCTGAGAAGCTGGCCTCCTTGGGAGACCTAGCCAGGTGAAATGCATCTCTTGTCAGAAATGGCAGGAAGGACCCAGGAAGAGGGAGTACAGAGTCCAGACACGGCTGAGTTCAGCGAAAGGACCTGCAGTGCCTGGGAGGCGATGCAGTTTGTTTCCCATATGCTGATCCCTTCAAGACTAAATAAACACATGTTGAAAATGCACTCTTAAACTCAAATGATCCATGTTGTTGTGCAGCAGAAACTAACACAACATTGTGAAGCAACTACACTCCAATTTTTTTTAATAAACTAATTAAATTTTTAAAAATCAAATTCAAGAAATATACCCAATGGGCAATGTAAATTGCCATATTTTTCTTCAGAAGTATCTTTAAAATGTATTTCAAATACTGAATGCTACTACAATTGACATGCTACATACACATGTAAATGAATATGTACACACACACACACATTTCTCTTCCTGTATTACAGATCAGAACCCTAAATCAAGAACCAAAAGACCTAAATTTAAACCCTAATTCTGTCCTGTGATCTTTTATAATTTGTTCAGTTTCTCTAACACTCTTCATCGTCTGCTATAAAATGGAAAAAGAAAAGGGAAAAAAAAGTAACGTGCTACATGGTGTTTGGAGGGTTAACATAAATAACGTGGAAACATCAAGCAGGGACATGCCCTTACTAGGTCCTTAGCAAATATTAGTGTACTCCTTCTTAATACATTTTAAAAATGACCTTTATTGCTTATGTATGATCGTTTCTGCCAACATGTGCGCGCTCAGTGATATTCTGTGTTTGGAGTCATCAGTAAGCAACACTCACAAGTTCAGACACAGAGAGCCTGGAAACCAGGGCGGTTTGGCAAAGCTTAAGAAAAAGGCTCACAATGACTGAAAAGGAAAACTTAAAAATCAAAACAGTGAACAGAGCTATCAACTGAATTATTTGCTAATTCTGAGATATAAGTTCTCTCCCCCAATGCCATAATTATTAATCTTATAACAAACATAAATACATGAAGAAAATGAAAATGACTAATGAAAAAGGTCATTCTGAGGCAGAAAGTCATTTCTGATGGAAAAAAAGCCAAGTGAACCAGAGACTGGTAAAATGCTGAATGACGAACCAAGAGGAGATTAAGTGAGATCTTAAGATGGGCATGTCCTACAGTTCAACAGGTCTACCCACAAGTATGTTTCTCTCTAAAGGAACCCTTGCCCATGAGCAGCTAGGAATATAGACCAACATGTTCAATATAACATTTTTTGTATCCAAAAAAAATGCAAACAACCTAAATATCCATCCACAGGAGATGAATAAATTATCATATATTCATAAAATATAATATTATCCAGGAGTGAAAATAAATGAACTACAGATACATGGATCCATATGGCTGAATCTCAGAAACATTTTGGTGAAGGAGAAAACAAGCCAGGAATACACACATATGGTGGTAAGTAAATGGGGGAAGAGATTCAGTAAGCATAACATCCAGAAGAGCTGTGAGGAGACCTGATCATGGAAGGATGCCCTGGGAGCTTCAATGTTCACGTGACGTTCAAGTTCTTCATTTGGAAGGTAGATCCATGTGCAATCCTTTTATTATCAAGATGTAAAACTTACACGGATGCTCCATATATTCTTTTGTACTGATCAAACATTTTACAATAAAAGTATTTTCAAAGAACGCAGGGACAGAATTTTAAAACCTCGGATGGATAGGGGAAGCTGAATTTACCAGAGGATAAAGAAAAATCATGAGCAAGAAAACAGAAAAAGAATCTCAGAGCCAGGAATCAGCTGATACTTTCAGTTAGCTTACAGACAAAGCTTGGGTTTTCCATTAAGTGGCCAGTGACCTAGTCAGCAGCCATCGTAGGCAGAAAGTTAGTCTTTCTAAGTTTCTTTGTCTTAATGAAGCTGTTTTACTATGTTGGCAAATACTGAAATGAAGCAAAAAGGCAGGAAAAGAGAACTTGAGAGAGGATTAAAAGGATTCCAAAAGTGGATTAATGAGCAATGGTAGCAGTACAAGAGGATTCTTGCTGAATCACAACAGACCAGAGAGCTAAGAATCCAGGGGCAGAAAAGGAAGCAAAAGGAGAATATTATTTAGCATTAAAGCAGCTTACTTGTCCAAAAAGGTTTAACAGAAGACTAAAATATACAGGCATATTTATGACTGATTCATATTATTCTGCTCTTTATCTCACACATTTTAAAGTCTCCATCTGATACAATAAAATCAATGACCAGTTTTATGATCTTTCATGCCACGATGGATACTTTACTTTTCTTCCAGGGGAGACTGGGGAGAGTCATGTCATTTTCCAACTACATGCAAAATTCGTAGTTTGATCTGCAAAATTCACTCAATTATGTACCATCTTGTATAGTTCAGTAGATTTCAAAGTACTGGAGAATGTGTACCATATGCTTCTTTCTATCTCATCACATTCTGCTTGGTGCTAAGCATATATTAAAAGCTTAATAACTATTTCATGATTGATTACTATCCAGTTTTGTATTTTTAATGCCTAAAATGCAGAAAATTGGCTAATCTTACGATGCTAGTTGGGAATAAAACAACTACAAAGGAAAATCTGATTAAGGCCTTTTTTTTATGGTGAAGTTAATTTTAACAAATGTTAAGTCAAATAAGCTCAAAAGTGAATTTGCTTTCTTGTAAATTAATCTCATAATTTGTAAATTTATGGTTAATTAAATAGAATTAAAATTTTAATTACCTTTTTAAACATAATTAAAAGGCATTAAAAATAATTTTCATAGATCTCTAAGCCTTCAATTAGCTTTCCACTCTATGTGCAGAGGTACTTACTAAATAATTACAGATTTGTCAGTATTCTAAATATATTCACAACCCAACTTCATCAGTTTTGTAGTTCCTCTACCTTAAAATCACTAAAGTCTAAAGTTTATTCTAAACAAATACTCTGAATACATAATAAAAAGCACATCTTAATTAATTTATCAGTAAGCTAAAAAAATTAAAAATCACGCCTAAGACATTAACGTGTAGCTTAGAGGTTAATAGCCCAGGTTAGAATTTTCACAAACTCCACTTCTTAATAGCTGTGTGACCTTAAACAGGTTACTTAACCTCTCTAAGCCTCAGTTTCCCCAAGTGCAAAAATAAGCATAATTGTGGTACAACACTGACAACACGTTTGTGAGAATTAGCTAAGATGATGATGATAATGCCTGCCATGTACTAACTCTCTATTACATCCAGGCACTGCACCAAGTGTTTATACATCACATGAGCAAAGCCAGGGTGGGAAGGCCGGCAGGTCACACGTAAGGAGAGCGCAGCACTCAATTCCCGTAAGTTCATGTTAACTCACAGCACCTGAGTACCTAGAGAACGCTTCCTACTGCACAGGCCCAGCACCATGTCACCTGCATCTGAGCGCTGCTTCAGTCTTTTGAAGATCAAAATAGAATGTGAATAAATAAATAGAAATGAAAATATGCTTTATCTATCTATATCATCTTCAGATAAATCCTAGCAGGGACACAATTTAGTGCTCATTTTTATTGCTGAAGGAAGGGAGTTTGAGGAGGTGAGAGAGCTAACAGGAGGCAGAAGTCTCTCTCTGGCATCTCCCGACGTTGTCTTTCAATTCATCAGACAATGAAAAAAATGCCAAAATGAAAAAATCCAACTGAAGACATATATTAATACAAACAATGTCCTATAAACAAGCAAAGAGGGAAGTGGAAGTCATTGAATATTTCTTAGGGTGCCAGAATATTTGCATAAATTAAAATTTTAGCCAATTCATTATCCGTAATGGAACCTGTGGTGCCATAAAAGGGACAAAAATTATCACCCCAAGTAAAGTTTTTTACAGTTCCTGTTTTTCACCCAAAGTGTGTTTTCAGGTATTTCTTTTGAAGGAAACAATTATTTGAATTTTCTATTACTGAGGACCAGGCCAGGGAGAAGGCTGTTGCCAGAGCTATGGTACAGGCGGACCTTAGGGATACTGTGGGTCCATTCCAGATCGCTGCTACAAAGCAAATACCACCATAAAGCGAGTCCCATGAACATAGAAGTCATGTTTACACTACACTGTAGTCTATTAAACATGCGATAGCAGTATGTCTAAAAAAACAATATTCATACTTTAATTTAAAATAGTGTGTGTTAGTTGCTCAGTCATGCCTGATTCTTTGTGACTCCATGGACTGCAGCCCACCAGGCTCTGTCCATGGGATTTTCCAGGCAAGGATACTGGAGTGGGTTGCCATTTTCTTCTCTAGGAGATCTTCCCAACCCAGGGATAGAACCCTGGTCTCCTACACTGCAGGCAGATTCTTTACCAACTGAGCAATACTTTATTGCTAAAAAAATTGCTAACCCATCCTCTGAGCCTTCAGTGAGTTATAACAGTAACATCAAAGATTACTAATTACATATCATCATAACAAATACAATAATGGAAATGTTTGATATATTGTGAGAGTTACCAAAGTGTGACATGGAGACATGAAGCTGAGCAAATGCTCTCAGAAAAAAAAATGGTGTCAACACACTTGCTTGACATGGGGTTGCCACAAACCTTCAATTTGTAAAAAACTCAGTATCTGCAAAATGCAGTAGAAAAAAAAAAGCACAATAAAAAGAGGTATGCCTGTAGTGGTGGGACTATTGGTTCAAACCAAAAAATCATATCTGCATTGACAGAGAAAACTGGCGTGCAAAATATATACACAAAACGCATGTTTCAGCAAGAATCTCACAATAGAGAAATGTAACTAATCTACCAAACTCTGCCTATGAGTTATGGATTACTCTGGGGAGTTCATTAAGTATTTGGTGATGATGATTAACTTTTCCAGGAAACTAAAGTACCATCCAATTAACTATTCAGGTACTAAAGAAGCAAAAAACAATTAATATTCTAATACCTGATTTAGTCCTGAAGAGCAATTGACTCACAGAGTCTAATTCTTGCTGATTTATGTTTCCCTGTTACGTTTTAAATAACATATAATCATTCAGACAATTCATGAATTTTGATTTCTGGACACGTGTTCTCTTAACTGTTAATCCTTTGGAGAGAGCCAGTCTCATCCCATTACATGATTATGATTTTTTTAAATATAAACAGTCTAATTCACACACAGAGTAGAATTTTATTCAAATTATTTTGAACCAGACGATATCATGAAAGGTTAAGTTAAGGAAAGAATAATAAGTTACAATAGGGAACATGCCTGTGCGCATATTCTGATTTATAAAATATTAGAAGCTGGGGCAATTTCCAGTTAGGATAAAGGTAATTAGCAAATTGGCCATTCAGAAAAGAAAGCTACCTTCAAACTACAGTAAAGAAATGAAATAAGGATAAAAACAGGAACCAAGAAAATGTAAACAAAGACAGCTGAAACTAACACAAAACAGTTATGAAAGTGAAAATAACCTGTTCTTAATCTCAGAGTCACAGCTGATGAAAGTGACAGATGATTTCCACCCCCACCCCCCGCCACTTTCTTACATGTTCCTGCTTCCTAACAGATTGATAATGTCATTAAAATTGGCCTTAACAACCCTCCCACACCTGCAATGGCATTATCCACCAGGCAACACTGACTGTTTTTCTAAAAGAAAACACGCTTCTTCCACTTCTACAAAACTGGGGAGAAAAGGAAAATAAAAACCATAACACAGCAAAAACAAAGGAAAAAAGAATGCAAAAGAAGAATAAATCTAAATACATTATATACTTACTATGCACACAAATGACACTGAGAATAGCTTCAAAGATAGACAGTTTTTGCAACCCAGAAAAACCCATGGATCTCAGCAAGGCTTTTTCTTTGTGTGTGGTATGGTAGAGGTTTACTGGGGTGGGGGGGACACCAATTATTTCTGCAAATGTCAGTTGCCCGGTAACTACATTTCCGTATGAAAACAAACTGTTTTATTTCATAGGTGAGGTTCAGGACACTCAGGCCAATATACAAGTCCTGACCATCACTGGTTGAATCCCTACCTCCACTCATCTCCATCAGCAGTCTTAATAAATAATAATAATAAGATTAAATCCTTAATACAGAATTTTATTTAAAACATAAATTTCCTAGAAATGTTTGCAGGTTATTAACATACTGATAATACAACTAGAAATGTAGTCCTAATTCAGGTCTTCCACAGGGAAGAAGCTATGAGAAATAAACACCCGAGTGGTGCTGAAGAACTAAGTGAAGAATTATGGATTCTTATGCTTCTTAGTTAAGAGTGAGAGCTTCACACTGATTACAGGCATCAGTTTTGAGAAATGCTGGCTTGCTGCCTCCCTGCTATGGAATAGCAGCTATGATTTATTAAAGAGCTATTGTATAAGGTATCAGGCATTATATTAGGCATCTGACAGACCATCCTGCTTCATCTTCAAAATCACTCTGCAAAGAGATATCTTTTTACCATTTTGTACGGATGAGAGACGTAGTGGACATTATTGTTTGGGTCCACCCACAACCTCCTTCTTCTGGGTAATGGTCCCAAGCCTCATCCACCCATGCAGTTCTTTTCAAGAACTGTCATTTCCCTCTAGGACACACTTCCTTAACCAACCGAGGATCGTCCCAAAGGCAGCCAATCATCTGGCCCAAGCTAGTCCAAGTCCATATGTTTCGGAGGTTTGCAGTCTTGGGACCCAAAGTGTAGAATGAGTCTCTCCCTCTGGCAAGTAAAACTCTAAGGTACAAAGCCTTGGAACTATCAACAGCCAGGCTGGCAACATCAGAACCCAGAGGGGCAATTACACCCCATCTGCCAAAAGAGAATCCTGGCCTGGTGGCATCTGAGTCCTGATCCACACTGTTCCTAATGTTCAAACAGGCACATTCTTGCCCATGGATCTGTATACTCTAATATCCTCAAAAGAAATCATCATTTTGTTCAAGTGAATGAGAGTTGCATTTTCCATTTCGTGAAGCCCAGAATCCAACCTAATACAAGAAACTAACTTAGAGATGAAGACACAAACCACATATATATACTATCACGTATAAAACAGATAGCTAGTGGGAAGCTGCTATATAACACAGGGACCCCAGCCTGGAGCTTTGTGATGACCTAAAAGAGTGGGATGGGAGATGGGAGAGGGGCTCAGGAGGGGGATATATGAAGGTGAAAGTGAAGTCGCTCAGTCATGTCCGACTCTTTGCGACCGCATGGACTGTAGCCACCAGGCTCCTCCGTCCATGGGATTCTCCAGGCAAGAATACTGGAGTGGGTTGCCATTTCCTTCTCCAGGGGATCTTCCCAACCCAGGAATCAAACCCAGGTCTCCCGCATTGCAGGCAGATGCTTTAACCTCTGAGCCACCAGGGAAGCATATATATATATTTTCTGCCATACAGTGATGTGAATCAGTCAATTCTGATTCACATCACTGTATGGCAGAAACCAATGCAACATTGTAAAACAATTCTCCAATTATAAAAAAAGACACAAGCCTAACATCACATTCTGGTGAGCTGCAGTCAGGATCCAAACCCACATCTGCTGCCTCGGAAGCCTTTGCTCTTCTTTTCCTATCATACCACAAGATAGTAATTTGAATACTTTGAAAACTTTAAAGATCTTCACTTTAGCTCAGTTCAGTCGCTCAGTCGTGTCTGACTCTTTGTGACCCCATGAATTGCAGCACACCAGGCCTCCCTATCCATCACCAATTCCCGGAGTTCACACAAACTCACATCCATCGAGTCAGTGATGCGATCCAGCCATCTCATCCTCTGTCGTCCCCTTCTCCTCCTGCCCCCAATCCCTCCCAGCATCAGAGTCTTTTCCAATGAGTCAACTCTTTGCATGAGGTGGCCAAAGTACTGGAGTTTCAGCTTCAGCATCATTCCTTCCAAAGAAATCCCAGGGCTGATCTCCTTTAGAATGGACTGGTTGGATCTCCTTGCAGTCCAAGGGACTCTTAAGAGTCTTCTCCAACACCACAGTTCAAAAGCATCAATTCTTTGGTGCTCAGCTTTCTTCACAGCCCAACTCTCACATCCATACATGACCATTGGAAAAACCATAGCCTAGACTAGACGAACCTTTGTTGGCAAAGATCTTCACTTAGATTTAAACAATTTTGATGTAAATAACCATTATTTCTTTAAAAAGACTATATTTTAAACAACAGTATAAATATCTTAATTTTTAAATTATCCTAAACGTCACATACATCAGGCAGTGTGTCTGTGTGTCTGTGTGTCTGTGTGTCAGTCACTCAGTCGTGTCCGCCTCTACGACCCTAGGGACTGTAGCCCACCAGGCTCCTCTGTCCATGGAATTCTCCAGGCAAGAATACTGGAATGGGTTGCCATACCCTTCTCCAGGGAATCTGAATCTTTAATGGTTACGAACATCATCAGTTAGATGTTCGGTAGGTATTCATCAAATGAGTGAGTAAAAAACTAAGGTAACCACTTCAAGATGAAACTTTAACATGATGACCTTATTAAGCATTAACTTAGACATGTGTGTAGATGATTCAATACTTTCACTTTTAAATTCACTCTAATTTCCAATACAAAAAAATATCAGATACTAAGTAACTGAAGAAAATCCCAAAATGTAACTTAAATGTGATCATTTAAAAAGTATTGCATGTCTGCACATCAATTAATATATTATCTTGGTTATATTCCTATGAAGGTTCATGATTAGGTATCATTTTATGATGCTATAGGTATAATCCTATTCTTCCCTTGCTGATCTAAAAGTCTCCTCTTTGGTCAAAAAACATTAATGGAGTTTGGCTGAGTCCATTTCTCAAAAGGACAAAGGAGAACTTCCCTCGTGGTCCAGTGGTTGACTCCATGCTTCGACTGCAAGGGGCATGTGTTCAATCCCTATTCAAGGACCTAAGAGCCTGCATGCCGCACCACCGGTAAATAAGTACTATCTTTTTGAAAGAAGGACAAAGAGTCTTTCTTGTCCCTCCAGAACGAACATCTCAAGAAGAAATAGCATTTTTCCTTTGTGATGTGGGTTTTCAAGTTACAATGAGAAAGGGGAAAAAATGTAAATGGAAGAGAGCGGCCTGTTTGAGTTGATATGGATAAGTGTTTTAACATCTCTTAATAATTCTAATTTTGGAATGTTGTTCTGCCTGAGCCCATGAACGTCTCACTTATTTCACAGTCCGGGAGAGTGCAGCTATCTGAGAAACAGGAATAAGTTGGCATTGCCAGGGAGCCAGGTGGTTCCACTGTTTGGAAACCATCTGGTCTGAGTTTTCTCTTTGTCAGCACCATCAATACTTCAGTAGCAAGAGCTATTATAGGGATTGTGTGTGTTTCATTTCTTTAAATAAACTCAAACAAAACTACTCTGAATATAAATTCATTATTTCTTTGAATTGTGCTTGCAGAGCATAATGAAACCCTTGTCAAGACGAGTTACACTTGAATGCTTACATTCATTCCACAACTTCACAAAACCAAGTGGCAAAATACTGGAAGTTTGCCTACAACTCCAGCAGCCTCTCTTGATCATATTCACCTTTAAGGGGATAACTACTGTCCACATGCCTCTGGCAAAATGGAGAAATTTTTTCTGCTGAGGTAGATGCCAAGGCAAAGCTACATCTTCTATGTGGACAGTTTTAGATACCAGGATCACTCAGAGACAGTTATTTAATCAAAGAAGTAAAACACAGAAAGGCCTAAGAAACTTAAACCTATTAATCCTAGGCTCAATCGACTCTTCATCCAACAGTCGTTGCTGTTCAGTCACTAAGTCATGTCGGATTCTCTGCGACCCCATGACTGCAGCACGCCAAGCTCCCGCCCCTGTCCTGCATTATCTCCCAGAGTTTGCTCAGATTCACATCCACTGAGCCAGTGATGCTATCTAACATCTCATCCTCTGCTGCCCCTTTCTCCTTTCTCCTCCAATCTTTCCCAGCAACAGGGTCTTTTCCAATGAGTCGGCTCTCTGCATCAAGTGGCCAAAAAGACAGTATGCCAAATCAGTGAGCAAAATCCATCAAATCATGGCCTGGACTGCAGAAGACAGGACGATAAATGTACTGCAAAGCACAGGGCCCTTACCTCCACCAAAAAGAAAGGGTCATTGCTTACTAAAAATACCAGGCTCTCTGTAATACATATATGTGAACAGACACTGGCATTAATAAACCTTGTCTTCTAAGACCTTAATCTCAGCTTCAGTTAAAGATAAAGTTTCCAGACCCAGATGTTTTTATCAGAATACCCAAAGTCAAATCTCCCTAAATGCCAGCATCCACCTTCCAACGGCAGGCCTCCGTTTCACTGCCCTTTAGATAGAAGCTGGAAGTCACCATGTCACATTCACTTAAGAAGGGACAAATTAAAGAGGTTAGAGTACTGACCTAGAGTTAAAAGAGAAAGAAACTGAGGCCAGAAGAGGTTTTACTTTCTCCTATCAGCAGGTCATCCTCAACCCCCTTCTTTGCAACAATGTTTGACTTGTCAAAATTGCTTTGCTGCATCTGCACCTGACATCTAAATCATTTGACAGGCACATAACCTTATCAAATTTCTAGTTATAGTACAAATAGAGGTAACAAACCATATCCACTGAAACTGATAACAGCTCACACAAAGAACTGCAAAGCTGTGATTGCAGGAGAGGAGGGAGTCCCTACAGACATCCTGGCCCGGGAGCCCACCGAAAGGGGAGGAGGAGCAGCCAGAGCCAGACAAAGAGTGGTGGTGGGTTTGACTCCACCAAACCCAGTTGCTGCTCTCATTCTTCTGCTGAGACCGAAACAACCGAAAGGCCTCTCACTTGGGGTGAAAAAAAAATTGTGAAAAGAGTGGTGTCTGTCCGCTCCAACTAGCATTTAACTTAAAAGACAATTGGAACAAAAGCATAGAACGGTACTTTTGAAAGTCCCCTGCCAACCCCCATTTGCCCTAATACGGTGTCAGGTTGTTAGGTACTATGTCTCAATTCAGGAGACAATGCAAGCAACAACAGATATATCCCTGGCTTTGTCTGTAACTCAAGCCAAATGCTCATCTCTAGCATTTGCTCAGGAACACACAGGGAAAATAGTGTTTGCCAAAAAAGAATAAAATATTTTGAGGTAATGTTTCACATTAAAAAATTAATTTTAAATCATGGCCCTGAAACAAAAAAGCCTTTAAAAAAAAAATCTGTTTTCTTCACTTAAATGTTCCAGGCTCCTAATACTTCTGGAAAACACTGCAGAAGAAATTAAGGATGTAAATATGAAAAAGTATATATGTAATTAGAGAGACAATTCCCCAGGTAAAGGACACACACTGAAATCAGATTTAAATTCACCTGATCATAAATATTCCAGCTTCCTAAACAACTCCCTCGTCTGAAACCTTTTAATCCCAGGCCCAGGAAAGGCTCATGCAGGATTAAATACTCTAATCAGAACACCAAATCCTTTTCCTTTTCTAAAGGGAGAATATACATTTTATCAATATCGGATTACTTGATCTGTGTCTACCCTACTCTCCACATTTCTAGGTGAAATTAACAAGTTGCTTTCCAGGTCTCCAGTTTCCTCTCGTTTCTTTCCCTTCATCTCATCCTACCCAACTCCCAGTCTCAAATGCTAATGATGTTCCCTCATCAGTATCTCAAATGCAACCCACTTCTCTCCATACTTTCACCACTACTATTTATTTTTTAAAAAAGAAATGGGGAAGATAAGCATGAAAGCCATAAAAATCCATAAAGTAATTAGACAAATTCTGCACAACTGAAATTTCTATGGATCATTGCATGCCTGGTATTATCCACAGAATGTCACATGATAAACTCGACAAAAATATGATGGATATGTGAATATTCAGTAGGCAGTAATAGTCAATCTAAAATATACAGGATGCACTTGGGTGTATTTAAAATATGATTTTTATGGAGATGCAAATGAGACTAAATCTTGGTGTTTCTTATTTAAGAAAACCTGAAGTCAAGCTATGAAACTATCATTTCTTTAGTGACATTTGAAAACCAAATACTGATGGAAAATCAACAGGATTATTTTTTACCTGAAAAGAGAAAGATTTTGGCTGGGATTAGATTTAAATTCACCCAACCATTAATACCCCACCTTCCTAACCATGGCCTTGGTCTGAAGTCTTTTAATCCCTGTCCCAGAAAAGGCTCATCCAGGATTAAATACTCAGAACACCAAATCTTTTTACTTTCCTAAATGAAGAATATTCAGCTTATTAACATCAGGTTTGTTGTTGTTGTTCAGTCACTAAGTCATGTCCAACTAAATTCAACAACAAATTCAAGTAAGTAAATACAAAACTGCTAGAACATTCATTCCAGGCTATTTCATATTATCATAAAAGGCAAAACAGGTAAAAAGAAAATCTGTGCTTCAGATATTATGTAAATTTATTTCTTAATATAGAAATTAACAGAGAAATGCGTTTAAAACTATTAACAAAAATGATTTCATACACACACACACACACAAAACATCACCAGAATTATCTTTAATTAAAAAGAGAAAAGTATTGATGTAGTCTCAGCCAAACTATCGGAGAAGGCAATGGCAACCCACTCCAGTACTCTTGCCTGGAAAATCCCATGGACGGAGGAGCCTGGTAGGCTGCAGCCCATGGGGTCGCGAAGAGTCAGACACGACTGAGTGACTTCACTTTCACTTTTCACTTTCATGCATTGGAGAAGGAAATGGCAACCCACTCCAGTGTTCTTGCCTGGGGAATCCCAGGGACGGTGGAGCCTGGTGGGCTGCCGTCTATGGGGTCACACAGAGTTGGCCACAACAGAAGCAACTTAGCAGCAGCAGCAGCAGCAGCAGCAGCCAAACTATTGACCAAGTGTGAGGATAGGATGAGTCTAGACATATAAGGACTCAAAATTTATCAACCACATACCTTTTCTCAGAAAGCTACTGGAGGATGTGTTCCACCAAAATAAGAGAGTAAACCAAGAAATATGACATGGGATCCAAGGGTTTTCTAAAAAGGCAAAGGGAAAGCCGAGAGTAATGGTGAAGGAAAATCCTAGGGCAGAGCTATTAAATGAACCCAGAGAAAAAGCAGTTCAGATTAGAGTTGGGGACAAAAAGCTCCAGGAGGAATGTCTCAAGAAGATTATAGAATCGATAGATTACTGAATGCATGCAGATCTAGTGAAAGAACTTTTAAAACTATCAGACTGTGGAGATATAAAAGAAATTAGCTACTCTAGGAAAAAAGAAAAATGGTTTTCAAGAAAGTATAATCATAGTACATTCACTGGCTCAGCCAGGAACAATACACAATCTAATTACACTCATATTATTGTCCTTTGCTTTACTGCACTTCACAGACATCACTATTTTTTTTTACAAATTGGAGATCTGTAGCAACCCTACTTCAAGCAAGACTATCAGCACCACTTTTCCAACAGTATTTGTTCATTTTGTATCTCTGTGTCACATTCTGGTAATTCTTGCAACATTTCAAACTTTTTCATAATTTTCACATTTATCACGGTGATCTGTGATCAATGATCCTCGATGTTACTATCACAGCTCCCTGAAGGCTCCGTGACAGTTAGCACTCTTCAGCAAAAAAGTATTTCTTAATTAAGGTCTCTACATATTTTTAGCCACGATGCTACTGCACACTTCAGCATAGTGTTAACTTTTACATGCACTAGGAAACCAAAAATTCGTGTGGCTCACTTTGTTGCCATATTATCGTGGCACCCAACCCACAGTATCTCTGAGGTATGCCTGCAAACAAAGGCTTCCGAATATCCAAAAAATGTGACATGACTATATTGGGTGGATGGGAGGGGGTAGTTTAACAAAAAATAAATCTAATTCCATACTGAAAAATTAATAGATAATCTCTAAAAAAAATTAAGCTTACAAATAGCAATATATGCATAGAATAGACAGATGCTACAAAGAAAAACAAAGGCTTACAAGTGGCTGTCTCTGAAGAGAAGGAATTAGAGGGATAAAGATATACAGAGGGGACTGCTATATTTTACTATAATCAAAAATTATATATTTGAAACTCTGACAAAAAATTAAAATAAAATACAGATGCCATTCAAAACAATTTTAAAGGAAAAGAAGCAAATTTCTTTACTGCACTGCTGGAACTATCTTTTCAAATCTGGACTTATAGTAATTTCTCTTTGAGAAATAAAGTCATCACGGCAAAGATAAAGGCAGATATGATGTCACTATTTCTATTATTGATAAGAGTGGTCCATACTTTGCATATTTATCCCATAATCTGTCACAAATAAATACTCTCAATCAATTACTGTAACAAAAACTCAGGCTTGATTTCACATGGCAAATCTCTGCGATAAAGGGAGTAATGGAGATGTGTATGTGATGTTATGATTATGAGCTAAGATAGACTTGCTTTGTTTACATGTGATAAAACCTACGGCATTAACAGAAAATACAGCAATGTACAGTGTCGGGACTGGTAATGGCCATAAGAGCTAAAGGTCATCTGTGAACAGGCTTAGTGTTACCTCAGTCCAGCTCTAGTGATCACTAAGCTCAGAAAAGAGAGAACCAGGAAAAAGAAGGAAAAAAATTGAGGGCTTGAGAAAGCAGGGAAAAAAACTGAAGAAGAAAGCAGAAACAGAAACAGGCAGACGCACTAAGATCCACAGCACATTCATCAAGGTTCTGGATACGAAGCGTGGATGGCATGGCCATCGTGGGCAGCAGGGAGGTGACCACCATTAACCAGGGCCCTCACCGGTAAACTCCGCAATCCATCAGCGAGGCCCACTAACACGGAGAGAGCCTCGCCCACCTTGAGGACAAGGATCTCTGCACTGCTAACATCACCCTGAAACCTAGAAACGGCTTTGGTCAGAGGCTTAGCAAGTCCTGCCGCAGGACCCAACTCTTCTTGCTGCTTTTGTTAGCAAGAGCTGGTATCTATTTAAGTATCATTTTTTTTTAAATCATCTTATGTTGTTGTTCAGTCACTCAGTCGTGTCCAACTCTTTGGAACCCCATGGACTGCAGCACACCAGGCTTCCCTGTCCTTTATCATCTCCTGGAGTTTGCTCAAACTCACGTCCATTGAGTCAGTGATGCCATCCAACCATCTCGTCCTCTGTCGTCCCCTTCTCCTCCTGCCTTCATCTTAACAGATGGAGCATATTTTAGATTTATCATTTCTCCCTTCTAACAGGCAAGAATTTCCTATTTCCCCAAGTCTGGTCAGAACGGTTCATACAATCCACTGAAGTCCCCTACCTCTCTGAAATCCTGTGGATCCCCTAACTTTAACACACAGGTGATTTCATTTACTGTCTTACTACATGGGTACAACCTGAGGCCTCATGTGTTGGGAGAGAAATGGGCTATAGAACACACGACACTCAAAAACAAACTTATCAGTTCAGGGACAGGTCCTATCAGCAGGACAGCCTGCCCAAAGTGGCTTCGAATACCAATACCAGCCCCCTCCACAAAAGGCATTTTAATACTGGCTTCACAGATAGAGAAAATTGGTTTCTTTCACTTCTTTCCTAGTATTATGAAATGAAAGGTTCTATGACATATCACAATAAATGCAGAATCGCATAATGATTACTTTATGGGGTGGAAAACACAAATGAACACCTCTATTGTGGTCACTCTTTGTTATTCCCTGACCACCCACCATACATCACCCCTTCTTTTGGTACAACACCTTTCCTTTCTTTTGAGAACCCAGTTTTCCCCAGCTCTCTCCAGAGGTGGATTATGTAACTTGGAAATGGCCAGTGTAGTGTACCCCCCATCTCAGTGATTTTTCAACCATGGATATAATATCCAACCAGGACCAGAGAGAGAGCGAGCTCATTGGTGGGGGCCTTTCTGTCGTTGAACTTGTACCTACAGAGATGTAGGTTAAAGGCATGGCAGCTGTCTTTCAGCCACATAGGTGAGCCAGCCTGGACATGGAGCTGTCACAGAAGACACAGGACTGAGAGATGGAGGGAAACTGGTTCCCAGTGAAACCCTCTGAGCCCCTCGAGGAAGCCCTGCCCTAAAGCCAGTTTCACCCCTGGGCTCTTGCAGCATCTGAGCCAAAAATAATAATACCAGGCAGGACTGAGTTTTCTGGCACTTGCAAGAAAAAAAAGTCCTAATTAATATGCTCATATACATTTGCTAGGAGATAAAATTTCTAAGAGGGTTTAGAGCCTTCCAGATTACTTTCCTCTCACTATCGTACCTTTCATTGGGTGAGCTGATTTAACACAGCTGTTTGTGATTAAAGCCTAAACAGCAGATACCTGCATGTGGTTTGGGAATCCAAAGTTAAAGAAACAAAAAAATCATAAAACACTGCTTAAATATTTTTTAACAACTCCTCAGATGGGAGTCCCTTTCCCCCAAGTGACTGCTGTTGGTACAGGACAGTTAAACTTGAGCAAGAATTCTGTATTCCAGAATTGGCTGGGATGTCACCATTTGAGATGCTGGCAAAAACCATACTTCAGAGCAAACAATATATCACTAAAATGTTTTTTAAAACAATTTTCTGAAGAGGAGGTAATTCCACAAAATGATTGAAAACAGTGTACTTGTCATTTAGCTGTGTACACCCACTGTGTCTGTTGAAAGGTGTTTTCTCCATTATGCAGAATTTTTAAAAACCTAAGAACAGGAAGTTGCAAGCATCTCACTTATAACCTTTTGAATTACTCAGCACACAATCAATATTTGAAAGTTCTCACTATCTCCTCCTCCCCAAAATCTTTCCTATCTTTTCTTCTTTCTAGCCGTTTTGATATTTTCTTTTTTCAATCACAGTTTTGTTAAGAAATGTCCAAATAAAGATAAAATAAATTCTTGGGATTTCCCTGGTAGTCAGGTGGTTAAGATTCCACACTGCCATTGCAGGGGACACAGGTTTGATCCCTGGTTAGGGAACTAAGATCCTACATGCCTTGCAGTGTGGCAAAATTTTAATTAATTAAAAAGAATAACAGATAAATTCTCATACTAGATTGATTATGTCTTAAGTAAATAAGAATATCAAGTTTCACATGGATCTAAGCAGATTGACAATAAACTTAGGCAGGTTCACAGTTTAGGAACTCATAGTACTCACTAGAATGTTTTTACCTATACAGTCATACCTGGCTTTCTGAGGGGGATTGGCTCCAGGACCCCTCGCAGATTCCCAAATTCACAGATGCTCAAAGTCCCTTACAGTCAGCCCTCTATATCCACAAATGCAAACCCACAGATACAGAGGGCCAACCATAACCTAAGTAAAGAACAAGGAAAGTGCTAAGGCTGGAAGCTGATATCCTAGGTGGTAGGAACCCCCACACCCTGGGAACGATGCAATGGGGAATGGGTCAACCTGGTGAAGGTACCTGGATTCTAAACTTGGAGAGGGGCCTAACAAGCTTTGTGACCCTAGCAGGTTCCCTGAGAATCCTCTCTCTTCACTTGTAAGGTGAGAAAATTAAATAGATGATCCCAGTAGGTCTTGTAGAAAGCTAAGCATTTGTGCCTCCATTCTATAAAACCATCTAGAGAATTAACCATAAAAGATGGTGAGAATGGTTATCCTGAGACAGCTTATAATAAGCTGCTGCTGCTGCTGCTAAGTCGCTTCAGCTGTGTCCGACTCTGTGCGACCCCATCAACGGCAGCCCACCAGGCTCCCCTGTCCCTGGGATTCTCCAGGCAAGAACACTGGGGTGGGTTGCCATTTCCTTCTCCAATGCATGAAAGTGAAAAAATAAAGTGAAGTCACTCAGTCGTGTCTGATTCCTAGTGACCCCATAGACTGCAGCCCACCAGGCCCTTCCGTCCATGGGATTTTCCAGACAAGAGTACTGGAGTGGGGTGCCATTGCCTTCTCCGTTATAATAAGCACCAAACAAAAATAAAGTGAATATGCTTCTATTCTAATGCAAAAGTGTGCACCAAACGTCAACCAGGCTTCATTTCAATATATTTTGGGATTCTTTTCAAAACTCATCAGTGAAGTAAAGGGAGTTTTCTGATTAACCTTTGGCTAACCAGAACACTGAACTTGGAAAAATACCTCTTTCCTTAATCACTCCAGTTCTCTATAGCAATAAACATAACAGTTCTCAAATTGCAAAGAGCTGTGCCCAAAATATCTGTTCCTAAGTCTTCACAGGCATCCAGTGATAACTAGTGCAATCTAATGTGCACAGGGTAGAGAGAAATTACAGTAATTGGCTTGTCCAGGGATAGAACCCGAAACTTGGCCCCATTAATGAACTGAATGGGCCAACTGGGCAGCCCCACCACAAACTAATAAGACATATGCACTTACCTCTGCTATGAGAGGCTCCAGAAAAATGCAACACATGATACACACAGCCAGGAAAAAACTGCCTAAACATATCAGATGCTAAAAAATAGTGTTTTCTTATGGTTAACTGTAAGTTATACTTTAGTTAATGAAGTCCTATTTTAAATGCCTCAGGGAGCTGGTATTTAAAATTCTTTTACAGCAATTACATTCTTAAAGAAAAAGTAATTTACCTTAATTTATTTATTTTGTAAATCTACGTCATTTATCAAAAACTAAAAATATTAAACAGTTCACCCAATTAAATTTTAGTCAAAACCTATAAAGAAGAAAAAAAGCACCCTCTATGGATGCTTTCCAGGCAAACATTTAAAAATACAAACAGAAGTTTAAAAAGAAAAAAAACTCCACAAACTTCTAAAAAAACAAAAAATAAGTAAAGGTTATATTAAAAACACGTACACAAAGAACACATGGCAAAAATCTAATAGCAAACTTGTGAAAGCTACAGTGACTTCCACCATCACTTTAAATCAAATTATCGTGATGTTATTTCAACTTAATAACAAAATTATTTGTTTGCAAGCTATCTGAACAATGTAGCTGTCATTTTGTTTGACAGGGTCCAAAAGACAAAACTAAATAATCTAGTGGAATGGAATGTTATTTGTGTTTTTCATATAGAACAAAATAAAATTTTGAACTAAAACTATTACTTCTAGGGAAGTGGCAAACTGTTAAAAATTTTCAACTTGACCAAGAAGGACATCTTTTGTTTCATGAGGTTTTGACAATGAAACATTTTTACCCTATCAAACTTTAAATGCAGCTTTTCTTGAAGAAGAAAGAGAAGAACTGAGGGCTCTATTAGCCAGAGTCACTCCTTTCATCTAAAGTTTACAAGAAGCCCTGGAAAATCTCCTCCTGTGCATTGCTGAGCTCTGGTCCAATGCAGCCTTTCTTACCCTGGCTTTATGCTCTAAGGAAAACGCCCCCCATTTCTATAATGTCATCAATCTCCCCTAGATCCTGCCATCCCCATGGGCAAGGTGATCGAGGAAGGATGGTGCCTGCACCCAATGAAAATTGTGCTCAAAAGATTTTTTTTTTTTAATTGGGCTCTGTGACATTCCAATAAGATTGTTGTGGCTCAGTAGTTAACTCGTGTCCAACTCTTTGCTAACCTATGGACTGCAGCTCGCAGATTATCCCCACATAAAATACCAGGACATGGATCAACTCTATTACAATGAAGTCTCAAACTAAAGTGCCAATTAAATATCAAATGAACTTCAGCAAAATTTCTCCTTGAGCCCTGCTGCTATTTCGGTTAGTCAGGAATACCCAAAGTGTGGGAAAGACTGTTATATATGACAAAACACAAAACCAAACAAAACCAAAAACTTTTCCGTAATTACAAGCACTCATTTCTGCTAAATATACAATATTCAGGGTGGAGATCAATACTGAGTAAAGAGATACATGTAAGTGATGACTAAATTGTGGGGGTTTTTTTAAGCATGCATCCATATACAAAAAGGCTAGAGGGAAAATAAAAATGTTGATAGATCAGATTACCTCTAGGTGATTTCAGAATTTTTTCCATTATTACTGTTATAAAATTATTTGTACAATATATTAAAAGTACAAATGCACATCCCTTCAGGTAGAAGGTAATGGTATATTCTGGACCCAGTGCCACTACAAGCAAGGAGAGCTGACCTTGCTCTACAAAGCAAGTGAAAGGCTAAAAGGAATCAGAGAAATCATCCATTGAAATTGACTGTCCTCCTGCAAAGCTCCAATATATATGTAGTTATGTATATGTGCTTTCTCCAAATAAGTAAAATATAACCAGATAATCACATATGTTATTTATGCAAAGCAATCCACATATATACATATGGGTTATCTATATAATACATATAATATGCACATATATATATATATATATTTGCTTAATATATCTTAAGGGCTTCCCAGGTGGCTCAGTGGTACAGAATCTGCCTGCAATGCAGGAGACACAGGTTTGATCCCTGGGTTGGGAAGATTCCCTGGAGAAGGAAATGGCAACCATCTCCAGTATTCTTGCCTGGGAAATCCCATGGATAGGAGGAACCTGGCAGGCTAAGTCCATGGGGTCACAAAGAGTCAGACAAGACTTAGCAACTAAACAACAACAGCAAATAGCGTATCTACCAACTCACATATCATATGTATAACTAACGCAAAGCAAGCCAACAGTTCAGTTAATTCAGTTGTTATAATAACCAGATGAGCCTACTCAAAAACAAATACAAACTTTAAAATAGGGCTAACAGTAATGGAAATTCACATAGTACACTGACCTGAGCAAAATAATTGAGCTCAACATAATTCAATAACTATTCTCTTTTCAAAATTTCCAAAGTACTTTTGGTTTAGATCCCAACAGAGGCAACTCAATATAAGGATTAGAGGAAGCCCAAGACCAGTCAAATTTCCAAGTGTGTTGGCATTGCAATAGTTTGATTAGCCTAAACGATGGCTTAAGAAAGATTAAATTAAATGATATATAAAATCTCCTTCAAAAATAAATTCTGTGGTTCTCTAATTAATATATCAAAACACAGATACACACACACATGATCTCTGAGTTTTGAAGTAAACTAGCATTGAATCATAATGAGTAAGTCAACATTTCATAATTTCATTACATATGTTTAGATCAATGACCTAGAACCTTGTTTTCTCTTGAGTATTAATTTCTATGATATATCTGAGTCAAACTTATTTGAAAATTTAAAAAAGAAACACAGGAGAATGAAAAAGGGAAATAATACTTTTTCCAAACATTAAAATGAAGAAGGAGAATAAATCCAAGCATCTGCTTTATATTTAAAAGAACTTCTTTTTATTTCATTTGATTATGGGGAGTTATTAACAACCCCCCCTGCCAAAAGACACTATCAACTTACTATCTTGGAGATCTATATTATCCAGCCCAAAGCAACAGTATTCATTTTTAATTTAAAAGTTTATTCCTGAAACTACATTTTTAAAGTATTGGTTGGACTAAATATTGATTAAATGGATAAAAATCAATCCACTTTTTTTTCTTTTGGCCACACCCCACAGCACATGGAATCTTAGTTTCCCAACCAGGGATTGAACCTACATCCCCTGCATTGGAAGCACAGAATCTTAACCACTGGACCACCAGAGAAGCCCCCCAATCTACTTTTTCTAAGGTATACTATACCATGCTGCTGCAATTATACATACACTATCTACAGGATTGGTATTAGTGTGGCTATAAAGAAGATCACTACTTCCTCATGATAGCCGTAGGATTAATTCTAGCCAATCCCTGGCTATTTCCTTTAGATGTGGTTTTCCATGAAGCTCCTCAAGTGATGGCAATATTTTCTCCCAGGCCCCACAAAGCTGGGGCGAGTGGCCCTATTACTGCTCATCGCTGCTTCCAGGTTTTACTCCTCTCTCCTTCCCTGCTCTTTTAGGGTACATGGTGCTGGGTGACACCCCACTCCACCCTTTCTACAGCTATCACACCAACATATCATCTCATTTAACCACTGACTCACTATGGCACCCTCTACTTCCACTCTGTCAACATTCTTCAGGGGCCTCAGCATCACCCATGCAATGCATTCAACATCCGGCTCCTCTCTCTTTGACCAACTCTTCTCTGTCCTCCACGCATCTCATCCTCCCACTCCCATAGCCAAAGCCTGGAGCACGATGCCAAGAGCCGTGCCACCTCCAAAATCTGTTTTAAGCCTCCCAATCAATCACCAGCACCATTTACTTTTGAAGTCACTCTTCTCCTTACTTTAACTCCAACAATTCTCTAACCTCATCAGGACTTCCAATCTTCTGACCCTACCTACTGCTTACTGTCCATCACTTTCCATGTCTTCATACCTTCTACATAAATCTCAGATTCTATAGCTCATCATTACAGTCTCTTCCCAGCAATTACCCTGAAGTATTTTTCCCCTCTCGTCCTTTGATGTACTCTTCGGGCAAAACCCAGCCCTGGTGAAAACCCAACTCTTTGGCTACTCTGTGTTGCATACAAAAGGCCCAGTGTAGTAGAGGAAAACACAGAACTGTGCTGTCTGAACGCAGTTTAATATCTGATGATTTCAACTGGACCCTCAGCTCTGTCTGGCGACCTTACAAGCTGTCCCAAGGTCATCACTTTTTCACTATTCAGAAAAACTATTTCTGAACTCTTCCACAATATTCTATACCCACCCCCTGCCCACCGGGGGCCTTCTGTTTTGTTCCATTAATGATTTCTCGGTCCCTGGGCCAGTTATTCTCGGTTGATTACTTTTATTTCACTGCGGAAATGGAACTAATCAGAAGAAAACTTCATTTTCTCTATTTCCTCACCAAAAATCTTATTAACTTTTCTGTATCTGTGCCCACAGGACTCTGCCTTCTCTCTCATACAGCAGGATTAACCGTGCTGACTCCTAGATAAGGCAACCCCTCCACTCATGCACTGGGTCCTATCCCTTCTTGCTCAGTCAGGGACTTTGCTCTTTGCCCCGCCATCATCAAATTTTCTTTCTATTGAACCACTGCCTACAAATACACTGTATACCTTAGAACCCTGGGTTTCTGCTCCTTTTATAGCAGCAATCCTCAGATAGTCGTAGAAGCTCACAACTCCTATTTCTCTCCTCTTACTCGGTCATGATCCCATTCTAAGCAAACTTTCCTTCCACCACACCATCAAGACTCTTCAGTTCAGTTCAGTCGCTCAGTCGTGTCCGACTCTGCAACTCCACGAATCGCAGCACGCCAGGCCTCCCTGTCCATCACCAACTCCCGGAGTTCACTCAAACTCATGTCCATCGAGTCAGGGATGCCATCCAGCCATCTCATCCTCTAATGTCCTCTTTAATTTCTGCAACGCTCACTTAGTTATTTAGCAGAGCACTGTTTAGCCACGTTGTACTTGTGTCTTTTACAGTTTTCTTCCTGTAACTGATTTCTGATCCTATAACATTGTGGTCAGAAAAGATGCTTAATACAGTATCAATTTTCCTAAGTTTTCCAAGGCTTGATTTGTGACCCAAGATGTGGTCTATCCTGGAGAATGTTCCATGTGCACTTGAGAAGAAAGTATTCTGCTGCTTTCAGGTAGAATGTCCTATAAATATTACCTATCTGTTCTATTGTGTCATTTAAAGCTTGTGTTTCCTTATTTTTTTTACACAGAGTGGAGAGCTAGCTCTCTGTCCACCACGTGAAGACACGTTGAGAAGACGACCGTCTATGAACCAGGAAGCATGTGCTCTCCAGACACACCATCTGCCAGCAGCTTGATCTTAGACATCCTGGCCTCCATAACTACAAGAAACCGACACGTGCTATGTAAGCCACCCGTCCTGTGCTATCGGTTATAGCAGCCCAAACGACAAGACACCGGTCTTCAAGCCAAAGAAAACTCAGAGTACTGAGTCTAGGTAGATATAGAATTTATACAAATTAAAATGACTCACCAAATCGAGCTCAGCCAGCCCAAAGAATGACAGTTTTCTTCCTGTCTCACTCTCAGGGTGACTTGCTCACTAATCCCTGGCTCGTTTTACTCTGTCAGTGCATAATCCTCCTGCAGGTTACTCATCTCCTCTCTGGTGTTCTAATTACCAGTCTGACTGCTCCATCCTCTTCACATTCTGCTGGACTTCTTCAAACAGCTTTCTCTTCTTCCTCCATTCCACGCTCCCTGCCACACACCCGGGTGCTATACTTGGCACATCTGAAGCATGCTGTCCAGCAAATACACGCTGCTCCATAGGACAAATTAGCATCCTAACACAGTCTTACATGTGACAGCTTTTCCCAAGAGGGACACAGGGGCTATAAATTAACATCCAAGGCATATAGAGGGATGTGGGATATTTCCTCACAGGTTCATTTAACAATTTTCTCCAAAGCCAATGAAATGTTCTAGAATTCATTCCATTACTAAGTGGGGAATTGAGTCTCTGACTTAATGAAGAGTTTAGATAACAGATTTTTAAAGGTAGATTCAAGACTGCCAAGCCCTAATGAAAATCAAACAATGCTACCTAGCTTAGTGAAAAACAAGAATGTTAAAGTAAGTAGAATTGTACATAAATAGATGTTTCCAAAGTTTTGAGAATTTTTTTAACTTCGTGTTACAAACACTGCCATGTTGTGAAACTAATAAACCAATTTAGTCAAATCGATTACCACAAATTTTGAGTAAGTAGAATTTAAATCAATGAGATTTTGATGTAAAAAAATTTTTACTTGATATCTGACTTTCTGGGATATTTTTGAAACGAGTCACCAGTCCAGGTTCGATGCACAATACTGGATGCTTGGGGCTGGTGCACTGGGACAACCCAGAGGGAGGGTATGAGGAGGGAGGAGGGAGGAGGGTTCAGGATGGGGAACACAGGTATACCTGTGGCAGATTCATTTCGATATTTGGCAAAACTAATACAATACTGTAAAGTTTAAAAATAAAATAAAATAAAAAAAAAGAAATATATATCTATAAGGTCAGAGGTTCTTTGCAATTTTACTTTATATCACTTTATAAAAAAACTGGATAAACTATATTTATTTTCACCTTTTAAAAATTACTATACTAATTAATAGTAATAAAGGTTGGTTTTAAAACAGTACAGATTTATATAGACTTTTTTCAAGCTTTATGACTGTGTAGTATCTTCTGAACAACCTACCTAAGTTTCGGTATTTTTCCACATTGTAAGTCTTGCTTTCCTAAGGAAGAAGTTATAAATTCACTTCCTCAGGCTCGCATGTGGCTAGGATACAGGCTTGCAATCTAGGCACCACCAACCAGATGTAACCATAAGAGTCTTTGATGAAGAGAAGAACTTGAGGAAGCAGAATCTTCTTTCTGAAAAGGGTGATGACAAAGGTTCCCAGGCTCGGGGCAGCAGGGACGTTAGTAGCAGAGGTTTGAGGGTCCAGTAGCCCATGAAAGGAAGAAGGCAATGGCACCCCACTCCAGCACTCTTGCCTGGAAAATCCCATGGACCGAGGAGCCTGGTGGGCCACAGTCCATGAGGTCGCTAAGAGTCAGACACAACTGAGCGACTTCACTTTCACTTTTCACATTCATGCATTGGAGAAGGAAATGGCAACCCACTCCAGTGTTCTTGCCTGGAGAATCCCAGGGACGGGGGAGCCTGGTGGGCTGCCGTCTATGGGGTCGCACAGAGTCGGACACGACTGAAGTGACTTAGCAGCAGCAGCCGCCCATGAAGGCAGCAGAAGCTGTGAGGTCGCATCACCAGACATACCAGGGTCCCTGCTGACATAGTCGTGGTTCACTCTGGGAGCACTGACCCTGCCAGCTTGGTCTCCAGGCCTCTCTGTCCTGTCCTCACCATCTTTGAACTACCTAATATGGTCTACTAAACTTATTGTCTCCCTAAACTATAATGAAATTAATCACATGTAACTAAAAATTCTTTTACAGCAAAATTTTTGAGTTTTTTAAATTTCCTCTTTAAAGCCATCAAAAAGCCAACATAAACTTTAAAATATGTAAAGTCCCCCAATACATAATTAACTAGGAGTATTAATTAGATTAATATATAAGCTTCCCTGGTGGCTCAGATAGTAAAGAATCTGCCTGCAATGCAGGAGACCCAGGTTCGATCCCTGGGTCATAAAGAGGTCCTGGAGAAGGGAATGGCTATCCACTCTAGTATTCTTGCCTGGGAAATCCCATGGACAGAGGAGCCAGCAGGCTACAACTCATGGGGTCACAAAGAGCTGGACACAATTGAGCAACTAACACTTTATACTCATGCAACCTCTGGTCATGAAATCTAACCAGCAAAGGACATCACTGCATGGTAGCCAAAGGACACCACTAAATCATGGATGATGTTAACCCACACCCTATGAAGGGTGTGAAAATGAGGACCTTAACGTAAAAGGAGCTTGTTAACCCAAATGTTAACCCACACCCTATGAAGGGTGTGAAAATGAGGATCTTAACATAAAAGGAGCTTGTTAACCCAAATGAAATTCTTACAAAGGCAGGGATTTATTTTTTAGTATGCACATCTATCAGCTGTCTCCAAAATTATGGTTCATAATGAACTTGCCCGAAAGTCAGTGGCTTACAATCCTAAGCATTCATTTTTCTTGCTCACAGGTCTTCATGTCTCAATCTGCTTGGCTCCAGGGGGTGTTGCTTCGGTTCCATGTGCCCCATGACCGACCCCCTTAGGCCAGCAGCCATCCAGAACACATTCTTCTCACAGTGAATGCAGGAGCACCACAGGCCATACCAACCACAGAAGCACATCTAAGATCTCTGCGGGCATCATGTCTGCTTAAGTACACGGGCATGCCCAACATCAATGGGGCAATGGTACCTCCTCAAATGGAAGCCCCTACAAAATCACATGGAAAGGTGTGGGCATACAATTCTAAAAGGGAGAGGTGAAGGATGGAAGAAAACACTGCAATTAACTGCCGAAGTCATCCACTCCCTACTCCAAGGCACTGCCACCCTCATTAGCTCTCTAAGGAGCAAACTAGATTCGCTTATCATGGTTTACCAGGCTTCAGCGTCACATCACTCACTCACCGCCCTCACTGTGGCCAAAAGCAACGCACATTATGCATAAAGACTAGGCCAGCACATTGTCATATTAAACAATACCCACGGAAACAACTGCACCCATCTCACAACAGAATCGTCTCCCAGCAAACACAATAAATATTACATATCTCCAATTACCAAACCTCAGAAGGCAAAGTGATTCTTCTCGTACGGTAATTTAAACTGTCTTTCAGCCCAGCCAGTTAAATCATGTTTTCTCACATTTTGAACTGTGCTGACCTAAATGGAATATACTTTGTCACTGAGTCATTTATTTGATGTCATACCTAATTGCTCTCTTTAGTTCTTCCATGTGCAGTCAATTTATCAGACAAAATGTATTTGAACTTGAAACTGACTCCATGCAGGAGGAGCTAGAGGCAAAGTATGGCTAACACATCTGCAGAGGGATCTTTCACTGAACTTAATCCACAAGATCCAAAAAGAGAATTGCGTCTTTAATATGCCTTAATTAAAGCACCGACAATCACTGTGGTAATTAATAGGAAGATGATCAAGCATAACTAATTCAGGGTCTTTTTAAAATATTTATTTATTTATTTTGTCTGTGTCAGGTCTTAGTTGAGGCACATAGGATCCTGATCTTTATGGCACTCAGGATCTTTAAGTGCAGCATGTGAACTCTTAGTTGTAACATGTGGGATCTCGTTCACTGACCAGGGATCAAACCTGCAGCCCCTGAATTAGAAGCAAGGAATCTGAGCTACTGAACCACCAAGGAAGTCCCTAATTCAGTGGCTTTTTGCCTTCAAAATTCAGACTACAAGATAATCAGTGTCACTGCTCATAATCTAAGAAGCCAAACTCGTAGTAGTAATTAGCAAGTGGTGCTTTATTACAAACACTTCTCCTAAAGCCAAGCACCCACACTCATCTTGGGTTGGAAAAACTTGAGGGTGCTGGAAAGCCCTCACCTTTGAAACAAAGGCTGAAAGTCAGGGAAATGCAAAAGGAAAACGTTCCTGAAAATAAATGGTTATTCCCTTCCGAAAAATGCTCAGCACCTCCCAGTGAGGAAAGAGGAGCCCTGGGCTGACCAGCCTGCAGCACAGATATCAGAAGAAATGATGTTTATAGTCCCCAGGGGTGGGGAAAGCACCGCCTTCTTGAGAAGGAAACATATTAGTAATTGCATCAGATGTGAAGGTGGCTGCTTGACCATCCTGCCAGCAAGACAAAAGGAGCAGGACAGTCACTGTCGTTTTGGTGCAAGGTTAAAGCTGCCACACAGAAGCAAAAGGGACCCTCAGCTCAGGCAAGGCCTAAAAAGTGAAGATTCTTGAGTTCAGTGCAATTACGAAGGGACTCACAGCAGCACCGCATTGCTGAGGAATACCAATGAGCAGTGCTATGGTAACCGAGGAGACAAATCTATCAGGAAGATAAATAGGAAGATGCCGGGGAAACGAAATGAATTCCCAAGTTTTCTGTTCTATATTTTTGTAAACTGTTGCTAATAACCTCTACCTATCAAAACATCCTTGAATTCTTTTTTAATTTCCACAACCTACTTTTATGGTTTATTCTTGAGCCATTTTCACACATTCTAAAGCTGACACAGCTGTTCAGGAGCTATCTCTGCAAATGCTGCTCGGTTTGAAAATAATTATCCCTGAGTAGATAAGGCTAGCTATGAGCTAGATGCTGTGTGCAGCAATTCTTCCTGCTGTCTCAACCCACTTACTCTTTGTGGTACTAATTCTTTTTCCTTTACAGTATATCAAACACACACACAAATACACACACACACTTCCATTTTTAATCTTAAGAAGGAAGCACTCCCCTTTCCATGGCCAGCTTCCTCTACACCACTAATCCCTGCCAGAAGGCTTGGACTACAGCTCCCTCTGGCTCATAACCCAGCCAAGTCTAACATGGTATCCATGGGCCATTCACACTTATCATGAGCCTTGGGAGTTTGAGATTTTTAGAGGAGTCTTTCCATGGAACAATGAAAAATCAGTTCATGTACCACTGAACTGCATCATCATGGCCCAGAGCTTTAGATTAGGTAATACCAAGCCATTTAAGGTATTTTCTTCCTATAGGAGTCTGCTGTTGTTGTTCAGTCGTTAAGTTGTATCTGACTCTTTGTGATTCCATGGACTATAGTATGCCAGGCTTCCCTGTCTTTCACTATCTCCCAGAGTTGGCTCAAACTCATGTCCATTGATTCTGTGATGCCATCCTACCATCTCATCCTCCTTTCTCCCTTTTCCCCCCTGCCCTCAATCTTTTCCAGCATCAGGGTCTTTTCCAATGAGTTGGCTCTTCCCATCAGATGGTCAAAGTACTAGAGCTTTAACTTCAGCATCAGTCCTTCCAATGAATATTCAGGATTGATTTACTTTAGGATTGACTGGTTTGATCTCCTTGTAGTCCAAGGGACTCTCAAGAGTCTTCTCCAACACCACAGTTCAAAAGCATCGATTTTTCAGCACTCAGCCTTCTTTATGGTTCAACTCTCACATCCGTACATGACTACTGGAAAAACCATAGCCTTGACTATACAGACATTTGTCAGCAAAGTGATGTGTCTGCTTTTGAATATGATGTCTAGGTCTTTCATACCTTTTCTTCCAAGGAGCAAGCACCTTTTAATTTCACGGCAGCAGTCTCTGTCTGCAGTGATTTTGGAGCCCAAGAAAATAAAATCTTTAAACTGTTTCCACTGTTTCCCCATCTATTTCCCATGAAGTGATGGGACTGGATGCCATGATCTTTGTTTTTTGAATGTTGAGTTTTAAGTCAGCTTTTTTACCCTCCTCTTTCACCTTCATCAAGAGGCTTTTTAGTTCCTCTTCGCTTTCTGTCATTAGGGTAACCTCATATCTGAGGCTATTGATATTTCTCCCCACAGTCCTGATTCCAGCTTGTGATTCATCCAGCCTGGCATTTCATATGATGTACTCGTCATATAAGTTAAATAAGCAGGGTGACAATATACAGCCTTGTCATACTCCTTTCCCAATTTGGAACCAGTCCATTGTTCCATGTCTGGTTCTAACTGTTGCTTCTTGACCTGCATACAGTTCTCTCAGGAGGCAGGTGAGGCCATCTGGTGTTCCCATCTCTTTAAGAATTTTTCAGTTTGTTGTGATCCACACAGTCAAGGGTTTAGTCAACAAAGCAGTGGTCAATGAAGGAGAGAGAAGTAGATGTTTTTTCTGGAATTCTCTTGCTTTTTCTATGATCCAACAGATGTTGGCAATTTTATCTCTGGTTCCTCTGCCTTTTCTAAATCCAGCTTGTACATCTGGAAGTTCTTGGTTCATGTATTGTTGAAGTCTAGCTTGAAGGATTTTGAGCATTACCTTGCTAACATGTGAAATGAGTACCATTGTACAGTAGCCTGAACATTGCCTTTCTTTGTGATTGGAATGAAAACTGATCTTTTCCAGTCCTGTGGCCACTGCTGAGTTTTCCAAATTTGCTGACATATTGAGTGCAGCACTTTAACAACATCACCTTTTAGAATTTGAAATAACACAGCTGGATTTCCATCACCTCCACTAGCTTTGTTTGTAGTGATGCTTCCTAAGGCCCACTTGACTTCACACTCCAGGATGTATGGCTCCAGGTGAGTGACCCACACCATCATGGTTATCTGGGTCATTAAGACCTTTATTGTATAGTTGTTCTGTGTACTCTTGCCACCTTTTCTTAATATCTTCTGCTTCTGTTAGGTCCTTGCTGTTTCTGTCCTTTATTGTGCCCATCTTTGCATGACATGTTCCCTTGGTATCTCCAATTTTCTTGAAGAGGTCTCTAGTCCTTCCCATTCTATTGTTTTCCTCTATTTCTTTGCATGGTTCACTTAAGAAGTCTATCTTATCTCTCCTTGCTATTCTCTGGAACTCTACATTCTGTTGGGTATATCTTTCTCTTTTTCCTCTGTCTTTCACTTTTCTTTTCTCAGCTATTTGTAAGGCCTCCTCAAACAACCACTTTGGCTTCTTGCATTTCTTTTTCTTTGGGATGGCTTTGGTCACTGCCTCCTGTACAATGTTATGAACCTATTTCCATAGTTGCTCAGGCACTCTGTCTACCAGATCTAATCCATTGAATCTATTTGTCACTTCCACTGTATAATCCTAAGGAATTGATTAAGGGCATGCCTGAATGGTCTAGTGGTTTTCCCTACTTTCTCCAATGTCAGCCTGAATTTTGCAATAACAAGCTCATGATCTGAGCCACAGTCAGCTCCAGGTCTTGTTTTTGCTAACTGTATAGTATGTCTCCATCTGTATAGCAGTCTGCTTTACAAGCGAATACACAAAAACTGCTATATCTTCTCACGAAACCGAGATCCACCATTCAGAATGCCTTTCGGCATGAACAGACTTTGATTTGTTCAACAAAACACTATGATTTTCAACCTTGTTCTTGGTTTATGTCATTGAATACATAAGAATAAGCTGATGTGCCTAATCATATTTAATAGCTTACGATCTGTCAAAGGTTTTTATGGATTAAAAAAATTACTTGTTTTACAGTAAGTCTCCTATATACACACCTTCAAGTTGTGAGCTTTCAAAGATGTGCCATGCGTTCGCACATCCAGTCACATAAGTTAGCTCATGTGTCTGATGTGCATTGTCATGTGCCTGCCTCCTCGGCAAGAGGCTGTACTCGTGTGTACTTTACACAGCACGGTACTGTTGCTGCGCAACATGAGGAGCTTACTAATGAAGATGATGGAACTGGAGGCCCGGAGAAAGGAGGGAGAGAGACAAGAGGAAGAAGTAACTGAAGAACCAAGGAGATTCACAATGCAGGAAGTGGCAAGGGGGTTTTCTTTATCTGAGGAAGCACTGTTAGGTTTTGAAGTACAGGACGTGAACACAGAATGGTATTTAAAGGCTGCAGCAGCCATTCAGAACACAATCCAGGGCTACTGAGTCATCTTTGACAAGAAAGAAAGAGCTACTCCCCAGTCATCACTGAATCATTTTTTCAAGAGGGTTGATAGAATCGAATCCAGCAATGAACCAGAACCTGTGCCCTCAACACCAAGCATGAGGGAAATTGCAGCTTGCCCCCCCCCATCTCCTGTGGCTGACAATCCTTCAGCTCTACCACCTTCCACTTTCCCTCCCTCCTCCTGTCGGTAACCCTTCTTGCCTCTTTGCTCGATGCCAGCCCCTGTATGCCAGCTGTTGTGCTGAACTATTGTACTTTCCAAGCTACTGTACTGTAAGATTAAACATGTTTTATTTTGCGTGCTTGTTTTTTTTTGTATTATTTGTGTAAAAAGTATTACAAACCTATTACAATACAGTACTATATAGTCGACTGTGTTAGTTGGTACGTAGGCTAGCTTTGTTGGACTTAACAAATAAACTGGACTACAAAAATGCACTCTCAGAATGAAATTTGTTCATATATAGGGGACTTATTGCATTTTATTTCTTTTTACTGCCTTCTTAAAATTCCACTAATTCAACAACTCATCAAAAGTAGGTAAGTCGACACTCCTTTATTGAAAGGGACAATCCAGGTCATGAGAAGTAACTGATTGATTTAACTTTTCTCTAATAATCTCTCCTGAGACTATCATCAGTCTCTCAACTCTCAAATTACTGCTGCTCCTTGGATATTTTCCATAAACTAATAGATTATTTAACCATCCATGATAAATTATTTAATAAGTAATTTCACTATTTTTCATAAATCAGGATTTCACTAAGTTTTAAAATGATGAACAAGTAGTTCCTTTGTCCCCTCTTTTCTTTTTGAGCTTTGCCAGTAACACCTAAACAGGAACACCTATACATGCCCTAGACCATCTCCATAATCTGGTTCTCCTTCATTTTAACCCCCTCTACCCTGTCCAGCCCCATGGGACTTCCTGTTCTTCAGACACACATCATCACATCATCCTGTATGATCCTTTCAACATCCATGTGTGTGGTTACCACAACTACACTTAGGAGAAACAAACTCAAAAATTAAACTACTTCCCAAAGCCACATAACTAGCAGGAAACGTAAGAATTTTCACCCAGACCTGAATCCATGCTCTTTCATTCTATCTTATAGGTTCCCCTGTACCAAGTTTCAGGAGTGAGTTTTCTCGAGGAGGCGAAGACAATGAACAGGATTTGGGGATGTTGCCTCCAGAATGCCTGTCTTGCTCACAAGCCCCATCTCACTTTCAAAATTAAGGAAAACAGCTGTCATTTTCAAAAGTGATCAGTATCACCCTACGTACAGTGAAGTGAAATATGTAGTATCCCGGACAAAGCGACTCTAGTTAATGTTTGCTAGGTGCCTGCTATGTGCCAAGACCTGTACTGGGCCTGCTTGCAGAATATTTTATTGCTAACCTCATGCTAACCTTTGACGAGAGAGAGAAAAACCACCTTTTTAAAATGAAGTAGATAAGAGTGTAAGAAAACTGTCCAAGACCACAGTGTTAAGTGATGGAAAGAGGTTGAAACCCAAGTTTGAAAGTGAAAGTTTTAGTCGCTCAGTCATGTCCGACTCTGTGCAACCTCATGGACTGTCCCAGACCGCCAGGCTCCCTTGTCCATGGAATTCTCCAGGCAAGAATACTGGCGTGGGTTGCCATTTCCTTCTCCAGGGGATCTTCCCAACCCAGGGATCAAACCCAGGTCTCCTGCATTGCAGGCGGAGTCTTTACCACCTGAGTCACCAGGGAAGCCCCCTTCACTTTCACTACTTTAAATCACTCCAAAACCCTTATTCTTTCCTTCACATTCCACTTGCTCTTGGGGGTTAGACTGTCTAATGGCCAGCTTTCTAGCCAAGCCATTAAACTGCATAAGGTACCTTCTTAAAAATGCCATAGATCACCTAAAACCACCCCCAAATTACCCAAAGTTTCACAGGGTTATTTTTTATATATCACTTAATGTCAATACTAATGGCAAAGCTAAAGAAATTTAAAGAGCAGTTATCCTGTTTTTTAAAGATTTAAAGAATTTAAAGAATCAGAATCAACACTGATTCAATATTGAGGTTCTTTTCAGCTCTCTTTCTCTCTCTAAACCTCAAAACACATTTTGAAATGTGTGTGCAATCAATCACTATCTTGGCCACTTCACAAATGTTCAACTAGATAACAATTTGTTATGTGTAACCATAACAACACTTGTGTAACTTATCTATGCATAATCAATGTTTTCTTTTCAAAAATCAGTCCTTCTACATTGCAACTGCATGTGGTTTTAGAAAGCTTCCATCATTAATAATCGGCTTTCTCCTGAATATCAGTTTCATCCATCCGTATGGAAGTCAGTTCTCCTTAAATAATCACTGAACTCTTCAAGGCAGTGCTAATCCTGAACTCACTCTCAATCCTGTATTCATTCAAATGTTATGGTGTGGGGTTACAGAGGCAAAGGGCCCCTGGGCAATCTATCCCTGACCACAGGCCTGACAACAGTTCCAGCTACTCAAGGGCCTCAGTCACACTGGACTCTCTCTCTCCCAGTGGCACCACCAAAAGGGTACAGCATAGGGAGGTAAGTGGCCACAGTCTCCATCAGACAACCCCCCCACCAAGAGCACTGGATTGGGTTGCCATTTCCTTCTCCAGGGGATCTTCCCAACCCAGGGATCAAACCCAGGTTTGATCAAACACCAAGTCAACAGTCAATCTCAGTAAAAGCAGCAACTTGTTATATGAACACAGCATCCAGCCACATGACCTAAGGGCCTCTCCCCCACTTCCAACTGGTTTGTTCATTGAAAGGTCCTCCCAAAGAAACTCTAGAGCCCAACACCTTCTACCCTCACATCCAACAGTCTTCATTCTGTGCCTCCTTCAGAGTTCGCTCTTCTGTCCTTTCCTTTACCTTGATGATCTGCTTGATTATTACACACTTTCATCACAGCACACATTTCCTAACTTGGCTCCCTCCTTCAGAACTCTCCCCATCCAATTCACTTTGCTGCCTGACTAACCCTGCTGCAAGGTCATGTTCAGCAAACCACTCCCCTGCCCCAAGAACTGGTAGCTCCCCTGCTTGATACAGCCCAGACTCCTCAGCATACGATTTAAGTGCTTTACACCCAGACTTCCTCTTCTGTATCTTCTGTGAGGTTCCCTGGTCCACTGATGATCAGTAAACACATCTGTCACAGTCCCAGCTTCACCCACAGTTTACCAGACCCTGCTGTTTCTCCCACCACCTGTCAAAATCCTGTCCTCCATTAAAGCACTTCCTCCTCTCAAAAGCCATGCTTCCTTTCTCATTATACCCATAAATATCCTCTAAAGTATTTTCCATTGAAAGTGATCTTTAATCCTCTTTGGCACCAGCAGAGCACAGGCCGAAGCTCACACAGGCGTGCAGGTGTGCACATAAGGACATGCCTAGTGAACCCTGGCCAACCCACGGCAGTGGCCTGGCCCCTCTCGGAGCGTCCCCTGCTGCTGCTGACTCTATTCTGTAGGCACTGAGCTGGGGGAGCTTCTCTCCTCAGAGCCGAGCAAAGTCGGAAACCACAACTTCAGAGCTCCTGGAAGCAGCACCATGGCAGCCATGGAGTAAATGAGTGCTCTGGGTTGCTGAGTTGTCTCAGAAGAGAAAGACAAAGGATAAGACAAAATGGAAAACACCTCTGTCAACAAAAATTAGCTCCTGAAGAACTTACGAGTAGCCACCAATTCTCCAGCACACTGTGTATGAATGTGTTTAACCAGTTTCTTGCCACTATTTGGTGAAATATAGCTAACTGAAACTCAGATTTCTAATATAACAGTATTTTCTGTGATCAAGCCTAATGAAAAATGTCTTTGAACTGTGACTAATTTACTCTTCTTTCATCAGTTTCATAATAAATTAAGTGGCAATACTCTGATCAGTTGAAGAATAGAAATAAAAAGTTTAAAAATTAGATGCATGAGGTATGAACCTGTATAATAGATGAGAATTTAAAACTCAGTAAGCTGAAATTTGAGAACTACTCTGACAAGCTAAAACATGAGAACATTTATTCAACACAAATTAAACAAAATATCAGAGCTGTTCAAATAATAACTGGCTAAAATCACTGACATGTAAACAAAAAGTTATTGCATAATTTAAACAATTAAAAGTATTTAATAGCTCCAGGAACAATATAAACCAAACTAAGTGTCAAAATAACCACAAAAGTAAATAAAATGAAACCATAAGACATTTATCAGAAATTACAACTTTAAAATTCAAATATAAAAATTTTACCTCATGAAGAAAAAACTTGGAGAATTTTAAACCTAAAATGGCAGGGCATTGCAATGATATGGCATTGAAAGCACAGAAATGTCATTCATGAGAGGCTACACTGAGAAAGCCTGGCATGGTAAGGAATAGCTTGGGCTTTGGAGTCAGAAAGACGTAAGGCCGACTGCTGACAAGGGCTCCAGCTAGCTGTGTGACTCCAGGTGGTTCACTCAACCTCTCTGAGGCACAGCTTCCATACCTACAGCATGAGAATGAGCATGCTTACCTAAGGAAGTTATCATGAAGACTTAACGACACACTCTACAAAACACATCCTAATCCCTCACTAAATAATGTCTCATGTTGTCTCCACTCACTCATTCATTCATCTAGAATCCGTGGGGAAAACAAAGACGAGATCTCTATCCTTGCTGGAGCTCTTACAACACAGGCATTTGGAAACCACAGGCTCTGACGGCTACAAGAATTGTGCAGGTGAAAGAGAGCAGGAGGAACGGTAGAATTAATAGAAATGTTATATCTATGTCTCATCCCTAATATCAGAATAAACAAATAGATAACACAGCAGATGGCTGTGAGGAAAAAAGAGAAATCACAATAAAGCACACAGCAACAATACTATCTCTCTGCATACTATATTCCAAATCCAACTGGCTTTGCTTCTAGCACTCTGCAACATGTTGACTCGGATACCCTGTAAAAGCCACAGTCTGATTCTGTAATTGGCCCCAGTTAAGTCACTTAATTCAATCACCTCCTTTTCCATTAAGTGAGTCCTATCTGTCCAGTACATAGATAAGGAGAACAGCAGCAAAGGTGAGATGGCAGGATGACAATGAGGGACCCAGGAGTTGGTCGCACTCACGACAGGGTCCGGAAGCTGACAGCAAGGCAAGGTCAGTGTCTGGAACCAGTGATCATGCTGGATATTCAGGTCAGATAAGGCCCGGGGTCAGAGCCAAATAAAGAAGCCCAAGCAAACAGTATTTCTCTTTCCCAGGCTGTTGTCTGAACTGCTTATTCCTATCTGCAGTTCCCAACCCTGGGCCTGCTATTAACCATATGGAAGCCATGGAGAAGTCTAGGTGTGTGGGGGCAAGAAATGGGGGAAGAGGTGCCTCTCTGAGTGAATACTTCGGCAATTTATTTCAAGAATCATTGATTGACTGCCTAATGTGTACCGGAGCCTTGAAATCAAAATAAGAACTATCAGTGATGCTGTGCACTCCTACCCACACAAGAAATACACACCAAACGATTATATGTCCGGGATTTATACACCCTGGATTTGAAAAGTGCACGTGTTTTGCTTGCACTCATTCAGAGAAACGTCTAAAGCAATGAGGGACCACGGTTCCGTGTTCTCTTACAGCCTCTGCTTTAACTGCCTCTGAGGCCATTAAGCTTTCACATTTATTCAAACATAAACACGAACATTTCCCCTTCGATGTCTTTTTTTTCCCTCCCATAATAATCTGTACTCTAATTCAAAGAAATGCAATTTCATCGTTGGTTCACCAGGCTGATGTTTGAGAAAAGATCGTGTGATGCAGACCATAATGACTAAGGAATAGAATGAAGCCTCCACGGGCAGATGACTTCAAGCAATACCATCATTTACTATAAAGTGCTTCCTTCCCTGATGAAAGGTTGGGGGAAATTAAGCTCTAACTGCAGCCATGAATTGTTATATGCTGGATGCCAACTGTCACCATCCTCGTGAATGGTGAATCTCTTAACTCAGAAAAGACTCTGGCCACTAGGCAGAGGGGGCTGAGGAGGGTTGTGGCCATCATGACAGAGTTATTCAATATTATTGTTCTGCTGGGAAGTGCCAGTTTTACCCCAGCGTTATCTATATGAACAGCCACACAGGGTTCATAAGAGCCACCGCTGAAGCAGGTGGTTTAACTGAGTGCCTGGATGCTGCATGGTAAGAAGATTTTGGTTTGACTCATGTCCTCAGTCAAAAGTGACTCTTCCTGGCCAAAGACAGCCTGTCACCTCCCTGTCTACGAACAATTGCAGGACGCTGATCTCCTGCAAACAACAGAAAAGGGAGAAGCCATTCCTGGATAAACAAGCAACTCACAGGTCAGCATTTGCAAAAGAGGGAGTGAAACAGCTGCCAGAAAAAATCAAGCAGATTTAGAATCTGTTTAACTCTAAACTCTGAACATTTGGAGATGGAAGGGTCAAATACTTACTGCAAACAGGGGGGAAAAAGCCCTTAAAACAAGAAAGTCCTATCCCAGAATGTATCTAAGTAAGCAAAAGCTTCATATGGACACCAGAGCACAAATTTCCAGTCCTTCAGGATGCTCTGCCTCTTGGGAGATGGACAAAGATCTGGAAGGGATGCCCTAAAGGGAAAGCCAAGTGCAAAGAAGAAACTTACAATCCCGTCAATGTTAGTGTTAATCACTCAGTCGTGTATGACTCTTTACTACCCTGCAGGCTCCTCTGTCCATAGCATTCTCCAGGCAAGAATACTGGAGTGGTTATCCATTCCCTTCTCCAGGGGATCATCCTGACCCAGGGATAGACCCAGGTACCCAGGTCTACTGCATTGCAGGCAGATTCTAATCCCCTGGTGGGATTAACTAGTTAATCACCTACTCTGTCCCTATCATTCCATAGTGAAACTCTTTTCTCTCTCACTCTCTCATGAGTATACAGTGGAGTTTTCCAGAAGTTATATGATCTCACAAAAAAGATTAAAGGAAGAAACAGTATGAGAATACAGCTGCCTATTATCAAGCCAGACAATAAGATTGGCAAATATGTAAAACAATGTCACTCTTTTCACTACCATTTTTTAAATAAAATTGTTACTTATGTTTAAAAAAAGCAAGTGATCAGATGGTCATGGGTGTCCCTGTTGGAAGCCAAAGGTAGAAGACAAGCTTGGGAAGAACAGAGGAAGGGTGAAGAGCCTGCAAAGCATCCTCTTATTAGCTTCCATGGATCCCACTTTCTCTCCAGAAAGTCATGGGCAAGATGGCAAAAAGATGAAGGTTGTCAGGAGAAAGCAAGGGTAAAGTCAGACCTGGACACCAGGGCTAGCTAGCTGACCAAAAGCTGACACTGCCTGCCCACCACATTCCATGGGGAGAAGCAGGACTTGGCACCGGAGGACAGCTCGCATGTGTGGAGTAGGCACCTGTGTCAACAAACACTCCATGGAACAGGCTCAGAGCAAGTGGGAGCCCAAGAACCTGCAAAGTGAGACCCAGACAAAAGATTTTTCCTACCCAAAGGTTTTCCAAGCTGCAAGGTGGACATAATTTCATGGTCTACCAGAATAAATGATTTGCAGCATACTGTACAGCATTATCATAGATACTCCAGGGAAATAAAAACCCAGGAAAATAATACCACCATTGGTAAAGCCCTCTCATCAGTAATTAGGAAGTGACTAACAGCACTCCACATACCGACTATACAAGCTTACTGTTCCTTGACAGCTCAAGACACTTTCAACCCTAAGTCTTTTATTTTTCTTTTTAATCATCATATACTTTGTTTTCCAGTAGAAAATATGAACTGGTTTCCTTGCTCTGTTAGATAGCAATTTGATGTATCCATTCTCCCATACCCACTACGGCAAATATCCAAACAGTTCCTAACATAACTATTTTTCACATATGGATTGATCCAAAAACACACACAAGAGAAAAAACAATGCCAGTTTTTTTTCTTTGTAGGTAGTAATCAAGGTAATTTGTTTGGTTAGTTGGGTTTTTCTAAGCAATTATTTTCTTATCCAGAGGAAAAAGGTACTAGCTCAGTGTAAATGTCAACTTCTAAAAAGAAGTATGTACCTTTTAGACAAGAGGAAAATAGCTCTGATGTGGGAAGGAGGGAGGGGTTTTTTTTATGTTGATGAAACATTGTTCTTTTAAATGGCAATTGACAATACTCTTACTAACATTAGTCATAAAAAATTATTCACAAATAATTGTAGCAGAGCTTTGTGTCCCAGGCAGGAAAAAATGTCTCACAGAACTACAGATGACTTTGTAAGATAAACACCAGAATTTGTCATCTGGTACTTATTCACCATCTACTGAATGAAAGCCTACAAAGTTATTCTAAACTATAGAATATTTCCATGTGAAAGATCCATTCAATGATATCTGTAGTCTCATAAATGAATTTCTAAAGATCATAAATCCGCAGAAAATTTAAAAGTCAATCATCAGGCTCATTCCCCACCACTACTCAGTGTTTCCCCTCTAGTGTAAAATGTCTCAGGTTGATGAGCTTAAGACCTTCACAAATATTTTCACCGTATGGCTTTATTTTTTCCAACTGATCTGTAATATCTGATGTCCTCCAACAGTATCTCTAAGTTTTGCTTCCCTGTTTTCCTAGCCACTATCCTGATTCAGCCCCCTCACTTCATCATGCTGAACTTCTTTAATTTCTCCAAGCTTTGAATTTCATAAAATCCCTAGACCATAATTCTTCAACAGTTTTTCCACTACCCTGACTGAGGACACCTCATTTCCTTCTGGAGCTTCTCCACCCTCCAGAGCACAGACCCATGACTAACCGCCCAATCCGCTCCAGCTGACGTTTTTTGGACGGAGATACTGTATGGATTATGCTCACCCCTTTCTGCACATCTTGCTCCTGTTCAGCTATATCTCTCTGCCATCTCATGTGTCTGCTCTCCAACAACCCCTCCCCGTTCCACCATCACCTCTTTTAAGTTGGGTTCTCTAGTATTGTTGAAAGAGCCTTTTGTTATGGAACCATGTCATAGCATGCACGTTTGAACTACTTTCTGAATTAGATTGTTCTTCAAAGGCAGATACTATGACTCTTCTTTCTGTACCCTTCTGGTATTTAATACACAGCCCCCAAACCAACTCTACTCAATCGATGATTATTGACTGAGGGATGATGTTATGGGTGTCTAGCATCGACTTGGATTGTATATATCCTGCTGTGGAGATAAAAGGTTCTCAGACAGGGCTTTCTAATCAGAATAGTACTAAGGTCATTGTCTACATGGTACATGAGAAATGCAGGAAAACAGTCACTCAGTTCTGCTTTTTCATAAGAACTAGCCTTTGTTTCCGTTATTTTTTGACATTTCAGATAAAAGCATTGAGGAAGAAACGGGTGTAAAGGGATAAATCTCAGATGTCTGAAAAACACTTTCAGTTTTTGATTGTACTATGAATATGCATAAATAAACCAGAAGCAGCCCAAAGAATCAAGAATTCCAAAAAAATTTACATCATGTGTGCAAATCCTGGTTTTACTCCTGTTGTTACAAACAAAATGCATTGTAACCTGAAATTCTCTCTTATTTGTGTGTATATACTGACCCTAACTCTAACCCTAATTAAAGACATTTGAGTTTGACCATCAGATTTGTTGATTTTTCAAACCATTCTAGTCTTTCTCTGACCTACATTGATTTCTCTACATTCAGAATGAAATCATATGTTTGGTAAGTGCCAATGTTGTCTGAAATTTCTCTTCACAAAACCTCCTTCAAAATTCAGACATCACTAAAGAATAAAAAGAGGAAAATGAAAAGCCATTTTGATATTAGAAAAATTCTTGTTCTTGTAAGAATATCTGCTGAATCAAATACCTAAAAGTCCTAAAACTGAAGTAAAACATCCCTTCTTCTATCTATGTTCCCTGGACCTGGGTCCTGAGCAGCGGCATTACCTTTCAGAAGCCTGGAGCTGGGCACGACTCCAAGTCAATCCAACAAAGTGGCAGTATGAGAAACCAGGAAATGTGGACCGATTTCTGGGGCAAAAAAACCTAAGCATTCCACAACCATGTGGGAAAGGAGACCAAGGATATGGGAAACTCTTGGCAAAATTCTGGGAAGAGATACCAGGAGGGCTCATTATTTGCAGCAAAATTTGATGGAACTGGATCCCAAATATTAATGTGTGTAAGAATTATTACACGGGGCTCTTAATAACACTGTGGATTTCTAGACTTTCCTTCTTAGTGAGTCTGGGGCCAGGCCCACAAATGAGTATTTTCAACACACTCACCAGGCAACTGTGATGTGGGAAACTGCAATTTTGAGAGACACTGATCTACAGGAAGCACCTTTCACTTCTTTCTCCTCTAAAATCCTTACAGTACTATCCTTTCTAGAGGTCTCTGGGCATTTCTGAGGAAAATAGGGAGAATTAGACAATAGATCCTTTAATGGAACAAAAGAAGAAACATCAAGACTTTATTATTCAGGGATTTCCCTGGTGGTCCAGTGGTTGAGTCCCCACTTCAAATGCTGGGGGGATGGATTCAATCCCTGACCCAGGGAACTAAGATTCCACATGCCATGTAGCCAAAATAAATAAACAAATAAAATTTTTAATCTACTTTTTTAAAAAAGATCTTACTCCAAATTCTTAGGTTCTTACTAACATGAGAGCAGCACCTGGGCTTTCTATCTCACACCCACAAGCAAACGAGCAGATAAATAGCAGATTGAGGGGAGGAAGTTCAAATGCAGCTGCAGTCCCTGAGTTCTACAGACAGGCACAAGCCTCAGTTCTTCGAGTCTCCCCAGCAAAAAGCCGAGTACATGACATAAAATAGACATCCAACAAACATTTGCTATAGACCAAGTAACTTTAGAGCAGTAAGTTCACCTCTTAAGTCATCAGGGAGATCCCTAGTAACCCCACAAAACTGAACTGAAAATGTCTGGTGTTACCAGCTGTGAAGGAAGTAAAACAATGAAATGCTAACTACATACAAGCAATTATGTTTCAAAATCACTGTTTTTTTTCCATCGCATATATAGCCACCAACAGATATATAATGGAGATAGGTAGATAGATATAACAGAGATAATTGCATAAGAATGCATTAATGCTATCATATACATTTTTTAATTATTTCAACTTTTTTCCCCTTTGGCTCACCATGGATAGGTTTCCAGAACAAACTCTAACACCTTAGTGTATATTAGTTCATATTTTTCTCTCTACATACATAATCTTAATCAGACATATAGAAATACAGACACAGACGCACAGAGGGAGTGTTTTGTATCAGTTACTGATACACTTTTCTGTATCTGTAGTTCTCATTGGGCAATATCATAAGGACATCCCAAATTTTAATGCCTGCATAATATCGTTTGGTCTGGGTTATCCTAATTTATTCTACTACCACCTTGTTGATGGGCTTTCAGTTTCCAGTTTTTTGCTGCCACAAACAATGCTGACCGAGAGATCCTTGCCCATATGCCTTACATGTTGATATTTCTTTTTCTACAGGAGAAATTTCCAGGAGCGGACCTGCTGGATCAAAGAGTATGTATATTTTTAAGGTTTAACAGTTGTTGCCTGACTGCTTTCTTTAAGGAAGTAACATTTCACATTTCCAAAACAGTTAATATTTTAATCAAGATAAAATTGTGCTTAGAGGGCAGTGAATCCATAACCTCTCTGTGCCAGCCTCTAACCTCTGCCCAGCCTCTATATTCAGCCTATTCTCAGCTCCTCCCACTGGCTGACTTGACCACACTCCCTAAAACTTGGGGCTCTGATGACCTTTGCTGACTCATGAGCTCCCTGCAATTATAAAGTTCGCATATTTGTACTTCTATACATTTTCCAAAGGAGAATTTCAATGGCTTTCATCAAACTTCCAAAGGGGTCCCATGACCCAAAAAGAATGAGGGGCCACTGCTCTGGAGTCTGCAGAATAACAAGAGGATTGGGATATTGCTGATGACATGATTTAATTCTCCTGATGATAATCACCCCAAAAGTGGATTTTATTGGAGAAGCTTTCCTGTGTCCATCAAACAACTAAAAATATTTTATCAACATTATTTTAAGAAGGAACAACCTCTACAAACAGTTTACAAAAGGGCACAGGTGCTGTAGAGTTATTTTCAAAACCAGATAATTTCTTCTCCAATATATAGTTTCTCAGAGCAGTTGGTATTTGATCTATGTAAAGGGAAAGAGAGTCGTTCTGGGCTTCCATTCAAAGAAAAGGTAAATATCTCATCAGAGAATGTGAGGGGAAGACTAAACAGAGTGCAGGAAAAAAAAAAAAAAAAAACAACTGTTTACAGAATTTGGGAGAATATCTGTTGAGGAACTCAATAAACACCTCTAAGTCAGGGGTCATGTCCCCCTCTTCAACACTGCTGGTTTCTGTCCACACACACCTTCACCCCAAGAGCAGGCAGTGTCTGGTCAAAGGAGGTATTCAGTAAATGTAGTTTAAACCAATAAATAATCGAAGCAACTTTATAGAGAATTAAATTACAGGAAGTACGTGTGGGTCCTTACATGAGATTACTTTGCTAGCAAAGGTTTGAAATCAAAAACGTCTTGATTTTTCTTAATTTGTAAGTAATGCCAAGAAAGAGTTAGAAAAGCATCTGTCTACTTCTCAAGAAAGTATCTAATTCTTCGTTCTTATAAGACTATGTCATGAAATTACTTTCTTTGTTTCTATTTAATTTCATACATTATCACCCTTATCATCAAACAGTATAAATATAATCCAGAACTGCTTAGCCGCATTACCAAGTAATAACCACTACATTAATAAGACCTCTAGCTTCTGATTTAAAATCTGAAACAAAGGATAAAGAAAATAGATATAAAAAACATTAAATTAATTAACAAACTACACAGAGAGTAAGGCCCGTCAAAACAGGTAAAGCTTTAATGATGTCTCTGCTCGTTATACTGTGAAAAGTGAGTGATCTGCCCTCTGGAATAGGTGATATTTTGAAAAAGCTCTCATTACCTTCCTTCCAGTAATAATACCAGCTCTGTTATTCCTTTTCGCCTCAGCTAGTTCCTAAAACATATGGAATGACTAAAAGACACAGGAACTGCAGAGCTCATTTACATGATGGAAACTAAGATTTCGAATGGTGCAGCTGTTTCAGAGTCCGGCAGTGAATTAAATCATACTTAGTCATTTGATAACAAAAGAGAAAAGATAATTCACATGCTCTACTCTTGCAGGTTTTCGAGGAGACTATTTTCCAAACATTGTCTCTCTAAGTCAGCTTTATTATATTATTATATATATGTGTGTATATCTGCATATTATACACATTATACACATGTGTATACATATATGCACAATGTATATATGTATGTTGTGTGCATATATACACATACATACAAACATTTTACATGTATTATGTGTAATAATATATGTAGTATATATACATACCTAAGACTTAAGTGGTATTCCTGTAGAGAATAAAATATTCTAGAACAAAAATTCTCTCAGAGCCTTGGAGATTATCCAGTTCTAAACAAATCTTTAGAAAACATATAGAAGAAACATAGATAAGATTTACTTTGGTTTTAGTTTTAATGATTAAAAGTATTGCAGCCATACTAGAGATTTTTTAAATCTGTATAGAGGCTCTGAAAAAGGGAAAGTGGTAGTTGCTCAGTCATGTCTGACTCTTTGTGATCCCATGGACTATAGCACACCAGGCCCCTCAGTCCATTGAATTCTCCAGGAAAAAATACTGGAGTGGTTAGCCATTACCTTCTTCAAGGGATCTTCCCAAGCCAGAGATCAAACCCAGGTCTCCTGCATTGCAAGCAAAATCTTGACCACTTGAACCACCAGGGAAGTCTTGTATAGGAACTCTAAGATTATTTAATTAAAAATAGGATCCTTAGTTTCACTGTTCTTCACTTCTGTAGTTTAAGTATGTGAAATCTGGTATATTTAGTTGCTTGGTGTCTAAAAGTACTGTGTGCTTAGGAAGCTAAATCTGTAGCTAAAGGGGCTTGTTAAATTTTCCTTAGAAGATGTTTGCAGAGAATAGATTCACTTGAAATATAATCAATTTCATATTAATAGGAATTCAGAGCACCAGTCAAATGGAGCCTAGATATCCCTTCTAGGTAGGATCAAATTTGGGTTACCTTAACTTCTAATCTACTATCACCCTTATGCTTGACCACCAGAAATTAAGACAGGCAGGAAAGGATGAAGGAAGGGAGGGGAATTCTAATTTCTCTCCTCACCCTCTAAAAACAGTACAACCAATATTTTTGGAGGCTTAAGTAGAGATCTCATTTCAGAACACAACACAGTAATTGTTCCGAATGAAAGCTTTTTTAAAGAATGAAGCCTTCTATACACAATGGAGTATTACTCAGCCATTAAAAAGAATACATTTGAATCAGTTCTAATGAGGTGGATGAAACTGGAGCCTATTATACAGGGTGAAGTAAGCCAGAAAGAAAAACACTAATACAGTATACTAATGCATATATATGGAATTTAGAAAGATGGTAACGATAACCCTGTATGGGAGACAGCAAAAGGGACACAGATGTATAGATCAGTCTTTTGGATTCTGTGGGTGGGGGGGGGGAGATGATTTGGGAGAATGGCATTGAAACAGGTATAATATCATATAAGAAACGAATTGCCAGTCCAGGTTCGATGCAGGATACAGGATGCTTGGGGCTGGTGCACTGGGATAACCCAGAGGGATGGTATGGGGAGGGAGGTGGGAGGGGGGTTCAGGATGGGGAGCACGTGTACACCCGTGGCAGTTTCATGTTGATGTATGGCAAAACCAATACAATATTGTAAAGTAATTAGCCTCCAATTAAAATAAATAAATTTAAATTTAAAAAAGAAAGAAAGAATAAAGCTATCCTAGTCATCTTTCTGCACAGAATTTCTCAAGCCAGTTTCCATCTGTACAAGGACCATGTAGAACTCCAGCGGGCAGTCCTTCTGAAGACAGCAGATGCTATAAGCAAAGTTCTGAAATAACATGAAATAATAATTAGACCAAATAATTTCTGGCAAAAGAACACACAGGGACTTTATGAGAGCTGAAAGACTCAGTGCGCTCATCAGGCCTACTGTGTGCTGCTGGCTACTACCAAGAGGACCTTTCTGAGTCCAACAGTGGACAATAGATTTGGTTTTGCTGATTCCATGATGAGACAGTGACCTCGGAGGGAAGCAAGGGTGAAGTGCTGGACCCAGGCGGACTCATTTTCTGCTCATTTTCTCCTTTAACTCCTCTGAGCTCAGTGGCATCTCCTTACCCGCCTGCTCCCTGGGCCCCTGCTGGCGTCCTGCCAAAGGCTATGGCTGGTGACCTCATGTTGTCTTCTTCCCCAGCTCAGAAAAGGCCTGCTGGTATCGGCCCCATATCTGTCTGTCCTGGCTTCTCACCGAGGTCTCACTGGTCCTGCCTGCCCACACACCATCCCTGGCTCCTGGGGCCCGTTATTCCTTCATGGCACTGTCCATGCCAGCTCCACAGCAAGCATCCTCGGCATCTCTCTACTGTCTCTACACCAGAATATCCATCCTCTTCTGCGCCACATGAGAGACTAAGACACGGAGAAACAGCACTCAGGTTCCCTCCCTGCCTGCACGCCGCATAAGCCCAAGTATGCCATGGAGGCAGGAGGAGGTCTGCAGGATGTCTTGTGGGGTGGTCTTCCCTGCTTCTCGCCTTTCTCCACCCATCTACCATGCCTCCCCCATCTTCCCTCTCAGAGACTTAAGCCAGAAGAGCGAGGGGAGGTCACGTCTCAGCCCCTGATTTTTTCCCACCTTCCTTCTACAAGATACCAAGGCCAGAAGGGAAGACAGGCGTCCCCTTCACCTGGGACCATATTTCCTCCTTCTCAAAGTGGGGATTGCTCTTCTCCTTTCTCTGGAGCCATAAGTGTGAAATAGTAGGGCAGAACATGATTTATAGAAGACAAAGATGAAAAACTACATTGATGTTATATTTTCAAGACAGTCTCCTCATCACAGCTGTTACACCATGACCTCAGAGCCACAGTATTGATAGGCTATATATTCAGATGCCTAATTAAAGGACAAGTCATCTGACTCTAACACAGAATAAAAACAAGTAGCTTGCTGCCTGCCCTCCCAGAGAACTGCACCTCCACCCTCCACCCTCCACCATGGGCTGTGGGAATGATGTGGGGGGCGGGGGCAGGATGAGCCCAGGGTACCAAAGAACCACGCTGCTGGGACTCTGAGAACAGATGGAAAGAATATGGGTCATTTCAGGAGGATGAGGAGGAGACCAGGCTCCAATGATGAAAGGCTCTAAAACTCCATCATGACACAGCAAATCAAAACATCTTGGTTATTTTGCTGTCCGTCACTACTGACATTTTTGCCTCTTACATCATTTTATCCAGAAGTGAAAGAGAAAAACAATCTGACTTGTGGGAGATAGTGGGGGCGAGAGTTAACATCTGCACAGCATGTTATGTTCCCTGAAAGAAATGTGCCACATCAAGTGAATTAATATTTCTCCTTTGAAGTACTGATTCACATTCAGCCCTTCCTATATGTGAAACACAATCTCTCATCATTTTCACTGCCTTGAAACCTTGAAAAGAAACATGCCGAAGCTTCTCCCTGTGAACTTTTACCTTTACATACATGAGAAAGCGCTTATTGTGCGAAATAAGAAGGATCACCGGAGGATCAGAACACAGCATCAAATGGTGAAGAATCAAAAGATGGGAACTATAAAGCTGCCAAAATTAAGTTCAAAGAAAACGGAAAATTAAAAAGCAAATATGAAAGGCTTCTTGTCCGAGAGCAGCGGAATGTAAGCATTACCCACAAAAACTATCTGGAGAGACAATCTTCTGTTTAGAAGTCTGAGCTTGTCAGATGAGATAAGGAATGGTAAGAGGACCCAACAAAGAGCAAAGAATTGTCAGCTAAGATCGTGAAGTGGGGAAAAAAGAAAAGAGAGAGAGACACACTTAGAAATGGGATCCACATCTGGGCAGGAGGCAGCAGGCCACTCTGAGATCCCCTTATGTATCTGTCTGCTGAGAAGCACTCAGGCCTCTAACACCCTGAAAATGTTTTTAAACATAACTATAATACACACTGCTCGCTCTGCAGCTCTTGTCACAGTTGCGATTTTTCCGACGTTCGTTAACGTTTGTTAATTTTTTTTTATCACCCTCTCCCCTACTAGACCATAAATCTCTGGAGAGTAAGTGCTTTATCTGGTTTTGCTCACTACGGCATCCCCAATAGCTAGCACAGAATTTGGCATATCACTGGTGCAGATGAAAAACTCAGGTCAAATTTCTGATCAGGTGGGAACCTCTGGGGTGAGATTTGACACACATACAGAGAATGAACTCCAAAATAGCTCTTCAGTTCTCTTTCGACAATTAGTGATGTTCCCCAGTCATGGACCCGTTGCTATGAAGGAAGTCCATCCTCAATGATACCTTATTAAAAAGCAATTGCTACCTGAGGGGAGTTTTGCATTAGGTAATAATTTAACAACTTCCTGGATGGACAGATGACAGATAACTGAGAGAAAAACCCTCTGGAAATGGAAGACAGAATTAGGAGACATAGAAAGGTGCCAAGGGCAAGCTAGAGAAAGGGAATGCTGGACACAGCCTTACCTCCTTGACCTTCCAGAGGTATGTATTAGACACATGCCTTCGTTAATTCCACAGAGATGTGTAACTATTCCCTATAAAAAAAAAATCACGCTACCATCTCACCTTCCTACTATCATATATCCTGTTCCCTATGCACCATGTTTTGTATGCCTCCACAGAAACATGGAAGATTAAAGAAGAATCATATGTAAAGTCCTAGCATACATATGTCATAAAATTTAATCTTCAAATAAACCTTGTGTTATAGATACCATCCACATTTTAGACAGAAAGAACCAGATGCAACATGTCATAGGTGTTATCACTATTCCTTTACTTGACCTCCACAATCTCCCTCCTAAACATTTGTATCTAGCTCATCCTCTGTCATTCAGCAAACCACCATAGACTTCTACTGCTAGTCTCTTCCTATTGGGTATGAATCTGTTATGTGACAAACTGCAACTAAATAGCAATGATACCAAACTTATGTTAATATCACAGTAAGATATTAATGGAGAAGGCAATGGCACCCCACTCCAGTACTCTTGCCTGGAAAATCCCATGGATGGAGGAGCCTGGTAGGCTGCAGTCCATGGGGTCGCTAAGAGTCAGACACGACTGAGCCACTTCACTTTCACTTTTCACTTTCATGCATTGGAGGAGGTAATGGCAACCCACTCCAGTGTTCTTGCCTGGAGAATCCCAGGGACAGCGGGGCCTGGTGGGCTGTCATCTATGGGGTTGCACAGAGTCGGACACAACTGAAGCGACTTAGCAGCAGCAGCAGCAAGATATTAATAAGATAAAAGTAAGAGGATACAGTGTCCCAAACTGCTATCCTCACATTGCTTTGAAATTTTCACTTAATTCTGTTAAGAGAAAAACTTTAAGAATGATTTAAAAAAAAAAATCAACACAGATTACAAAACGAAGGCCCAAAGGTTCCAGAATCATTCGTAACTGACTCATCATCATCTTCAATTTCATTTTATCAGGACTCGTAAATTACACACACTCCATTTAAGAATACAGTGAACCCCAATTCTCCATTATTTTCAGGACTGCAAACAACTAAGTCAAGTGGGAAAGTGTCTTTGTTTTAGCGTTGATTTTCAGAACTCAGCCCCACAGAGGCCCAGGGTTTCCTAAGACACTCACCCCAAGGCCCTGGAAGCGAAGGATGGGGAGAAGCAGAGGGAACACAGGGAGGGGAGTTTGCACCCCACCTTCCCTTGCTTCAGCCACAACTGTCCTGTTTTGCTCTCTTCCTAGGAAGACTTCCCCTCAAAATTCCATTTGAAGAACCATTTCCCCAGCTTTAAGAAGTCTTCAGACTCCTGATGAAAAATGTTCAAAACATCTGTCCATTTTCTTCCACTGAGAGTATTCTACACAGCCTGAAGAAAGAACACTTGCTACATCATGTGAAAATAAAAAGTTAAAAAATTCTCTCCTAAGGGGCCTTTTCACCTGAAGTTTTTAAAAAGTTTAGGGACTGCCAACTTACAAAAAGTTTGTGTTCGGGAAGTTTAGTTTACCAGGCAAGTCTTTGGAACTCAAGGCTCACTTCCCCACAAAAAGCAATGACATTCTGCTGTCCCAAGGCACGCAGAGAAAGCCGGATGCTCCACAGGTAAAGTACAATGTTACTAATACACTGGAAGGAAAAGTTTACACTTTTGCACCTTATTGAATGGGTTCCTGCGGGCCAGTGAAGGTGCCTAACCTCCAGTTCTGTTATTTCTTGGAAGCAGTTCATCCTGTGAGATGTGCTAGAAAGGGAGCTAGTGACAGCGGAATGCTGCCCCTCCTGAAACTGCAGAGTTCCAGGGCCGTCCATGTCCACTGGGGTCAGTGGCTGGCCACGTGGGCAGGCACCAGTCATCTGCAAGCTAGATAACGCCTGCAGCCACTGCCTGTCCCCAGTTCCAAAAAGCTAACTCATGGTTTCCTTGTTTATTCTCTGGTATTTCGTATCATTTTATTATGACAATTGGCACTTAATACAGATCCCAAAAAAGCTTGAGAGGATCTAACACTCAGGCAAAAAAAAAAAAAAAAATGGGGGCTGGCAAAATTCATAACCCTCTCAAAAAGAGGACGACAGAGGAGGAAAAAAGGAAAAGATAACAACATGTAACCATAAATAACTTCCTAAGTTGGACTGCAACTGCTTTTGTTTTTCCTTCATTTTGGCTCATTTGGTAAGCTAATGAACTACAAGAAAAGGATTAATTTTAACCAAACAATTACAAAGGATTTCAGAATTTCAAAACTCGGAGTAATGAACAGATGAGTAATGTGACTCATTTAGCATCATAGGTTATCAAAACAAGTAAATAAAATATTAATAACCAATTTTCCACCAAAACTGTTGAGCCATTCAGAATTCTTGATATCAAAACTCAAAGGAAATACTCTACCACAGAATCAAATCATTTAATATGCTAACTTTAAATGAATTGCCAGTCATGAATACTACCATTAGGGCTGGTATCTTTCCATGTCTTTGCAAAAGGTAGAAATACTCTAGAAGTGCTTGCATCTCTCACAAACGAGGAGGGGGAGGGGGGAGAGAAGAAGGGGGAGAGGAGGAAGGGGAGGGAGAGGAGAGAGAAAGGACTTCTTCCTACGTGTGACTTTTGCACTTTATGCAAAATTCCACCTTTACATACACTGCACTATCAGCGGGCACCTCAAGTATTTGCTTACACATCTCCTTTTCCAGACACTGTCCAAGTAATGTGACCAGAGTACTGGTTGAGACTGTGGACACTTGGGGCTCACAGATCTAGGTTCTATGTCAAGTTCAACTCCTTGCTGTTCGAAAGGGCAAGTTCTCTAAATTCTTTAAAGCTTGAATGCTTCATCTAAAGAGGGATAATAATAAATTCCTGTCTCATAGGGCTGTTTGAGAGGAAATGAAATAGTGCATGTAAAATTATGTGCCCTGAATGCAGCAAGACTGATGATGGTGATAATGATGATGATGATGGTGATGATGGTGATTTTCCTTCCTTTCCTTCCCGCACACCTAGCACAATTCCTTGCACATAATAAGTAGTCAACACATGCTTCTTGAATCAAGTTGAACTTCTCCATGCTGTCTGTCTGATGAAGTCCTACATTTTCTTTCTGGAGAAGATGATTTTTGAGGAAAATCATACAGAAAATCTGATGCCTTCACCTGCCCAGTACTTGGAGACCACATAGCACTTGGTACCTCCCTCTATCAACTGTCCCACCAGCCCAGGAACTACATTCATGCTCTGCCTTGTTTGCAGCCTGCTACCTATGTGACGGAGAATAAAATCAACCTTTCATGAATCAATGAGCTCCTTTTTTCTTTTGCTTTACCAGAGTTAGGCATGTGGTAAGAAAACAATAAATGCTTGTTCATGGACCAAGTAGATGGCATCTGTAGCCACTAACTGAACCCAAAGGGAGAGAGGTGCTCTCTCAAGGAAGGGGACAAGGTTCATATCAGATTCTCTGTCAACCTTCAAGCTCCATTCAGACCCCACCTCTAGCATGAAGCATGACCAGACCAAGCCATACTCATCCCTCACCTTCTGAATCCTCATTGTAAATGAAACATGCTTGCTTGAGTGGAGGGGGAAGCATGTTAGTCCTGTTTCCTCAGACATCCCATGTGCTCTGGGAAGGGAGAATTATAAATTCTTTTGCACAGAACAAGGACATGTAATAGGCAGGAAACAAATATTTGATTTCTTGATTTAGTTCTGTTTTCCAATGTGCTCATAGTACTTCTCCAGAATCATCTAATTAATCCTAACTTGAGGAGAAGAAAGGCATATTGGATCTGCACAGACGGGAGCCAAGTCCTGGCACCCTCTGTGGTGTGAATGAGCAAGGGGTGTTCTTGCCGGCTTTGCAACAGTGCCTCTCTTTGGCCAGCACTCAATTTTTTGAATTAATGGCTTAGCACACAGAAAATTAGCATTTTACATAAACCAAAAACTAACTGCCAACCAAGTCTTCATGGCATTGTTAACCAACAGTAAACTGTACTCTGAGTTTTTTCCTGTTAATTAAGTGGACTGAGAAGTGGTCCCAAGTCCCCCGAAAAAGAGGGTGGAGGGAACTACGATCTCCTCTGCGATCCCCTACCCTCATGAACGTAAATTAGATCCACTGCAACTGAGAGCTGACTACTCTCATTGCAAACAGCTACAACTGACATTTTCAAAGAGTGTTAGCTAGACCCCTTCCTCCTTCACAAATTCTGCTCTTCTCCCTTTTCACATTGAGGATTCTCAGGGACCATGGTAATAATCATCAGCCTCCACAGTCATATCATCTTTTGTTAACTTTTCAAAATGCTTTCACGCCTAACTCCTTGTTGGACACCTGCAGCCACCCTCAAGACAGGTAGGCAAGATCAGATAGACTGTCTCACTTTACACAAGCACAAAGAATCAGAGTGGCTGGCCCAAGGTCACAACCAATCAACAGTGGAAGGGGGACCTCAGCTCAGCCTTCTCTCCCCGCTCCTCAGTGTTATTCTTCCTCGATGCAGACCAGCGGGCTCTCACGTGAGCCACGGAGCATGGTCCTACACGATGGCAGGCAAGGAAATGTCTCTGAGCGAAAGCGCCCTAGGCTTCTCAAGAAGAGACTGCGTGTCCCTGAAGAAAACACTGTCACTCGAATCCCTGGTCTTAACTGATGTGTTTCTCCATATTGAAGGCACATTTCCATCCAAAATGGTTGACTGGGAGCCAATCGTGGTGTTCTCATCTTTGTTCATGCTGTCAGCGTGACATATGAAAGAAATATGAATCAAGTGACAGGATGAAAACAAAGCTAGCGGCTGGTGTGAGATACACAGACAGGGTGTTAGCCCCACACTCTCTGCAACTGGGTCAAGTTAACACCTCTTTCTCCCCTACATATGCAGTGTGGAAAAGCTATTTATAAAATGTTTTTAAATATTTAGGACCAAATAAATCAATATTGTTGGAAAACACTTCCTCTGACCAGAACTCATTTGCTTTGCCCAAGTCCCATGTGGATAACAGAACCAAGAATATCAGGGTGATCCAAGACCGGGAATAAAACAGACGTTGGGCACTTGCTCCTGGAATGCCCGCCCGGGCTCGCTTTCAGTCTGCACACGGGCTGGTGACCCGGTGTGAAGAGTCCAACAACTGAACAGTGGTCTTATGAATAATATTAAGAATCAGTAGCAAAAAACAGGCCTTTCAGAAATTACCTGACTCTGCAATTCACTTTGCTGCTTCAGGCGAAGGTTTTCAGGTGTATCTGCCACCGTGGTGAAGGACTGCTTTGGGTAGTGTCTGTGGAGACATTTTTTTAAAGAACACAATTAAAATATTATGACAGCAAACAACGTTTTAACCCCAGTCATTTTATTCTGCCCTTCTGTCACAATGGCAGAGGCGTCTCTCCTCTTAGGTAAGGTCCTGTCTATCATGGATCCCAAGCCCTCCTCTGTTCTCAGGACTCTCTATGACCCACTTATCCCCACTGTCTCCCAGAATTTCACCCTAGGCTTCTCTATGAGCTTCTTCCCGTCAGCACCCGAGCATGCACAAGGCTTTCCTGACTCCATCTTCCCTCCACCCACACTACTCCAGTGTGAGGTTCCAGAGTTCATTCTCTCCCTTCTGCCAAACTTCCTGACAAAGAGGCCTCAACTCACTGTCTCTGCTCATCTCTTCCAACTCTCTCGTCAGCACTATGCATTTCAGTTCCTGTCTTCAGACACTCCTCTGGTTAAGGTTACTACGGCTTCTGGTGGCACAGAGGATCCCACAGACACCTCTTGGTCTTCCTCTTGCGTAGCCTCTCCTCTGACTTGAATCGTCCTCTTCCATTGGTGTCTCTGTGCCCCCACACTCCTGGCCTGACCTCTCCCCTTCTAGCTGTTCCTCCTCTGTCTCCTGGGACTCCTCTCTGCTCATCCTCCTTCACGGTTCTAACAGGCTTTTCTTCTCTTAGTGATCTCCAGGGCGATCTCATTTGTTCTCACAGCTCTGGGTACCCCCGATATCATGCCAATCACTCCCAAATCTACATCTCTAGCCCAGCTTTCTCTCCTGTGTTTCAGATCCACTGGCATTTCCACTTGTGTACCACCCATGCTTACCACAAACTCAGTCTGATATCCAACAGTTCATCACCCCACTACAGTCCCAAAATGATTTCTTTCCCCTGCGTTCTCTCTTTCACCCATTAGTGTCCAGCTGTCTACACCAGAAACCTGGAGTAACCTTGACTCTTCACACATCTAATTAATCCATTGCCAACTCTATTGATTCCATCTCCTAAATATGTCTTGATTCTATTTACATCTCTCTGTCTTCACTGAATGTTTCATTAAAGGCCACATTTATCTTTTAGGTAACGACCATGCTTGCCAATCTTGCCCTTCTAATCCAACTCCCCAAAGCAAACTTTCCAAAATGCCAACCTGATCATCTGACTCCTCTGAATAAAACCTTCCCAATGCTTCCCACTGATCAGAGAAAACAGTCCAGCCTCCGGTCCCCCACGGCCTCCACGGTCAGCCTTCTGCAAACTTCTCACTCACACTCCGCGCTCTAGCCGTGGAGCTCACCCTTCTCTTTCCTACCTCTATCCCCACATGCTTCTCCCTGGCCAGGAACTCCTCACTTCTTGGCTAACTCCTCTTTATTTCTTAGTTCTCGCCTTAGATTGCACTTCCTCAAAGAAGCCTTCTCACAAATGTGTCCTGGAATGTACTTTTCATCCCATTATAATTTTTTTCATATTCATTTGTATGTTCCTATTGACATATCTCTGTCTCACAGTATAAGGAAAGTCCCGCAGCAGCAAGACAGACTATCTTTCCCTTGTCAGAGCACACTCCACATCTGTGGGGGTCTGTCTCGGCATGAGTATGATTTCAATAAATATTTGTAGAAAGAAGAAGAGGCAGGAGGGAAGGAAGGAGAGAGGAAAAGAGGGCGGGAGGAGGGTAAGAGAGAGAGGGTCAAGCCATAAGACCATAGCGCATGGCAGGCTACAGAACAGTTTCACTGCATTACATCATATACGATGGCATGTACGCAAGCACACAGGCCCTCCTGGTGGTGAAGTGAAGGCGTCTCCTCCCATGTGTGGCTAAGACATGAGTGAGTGCCTCCGCTCCTGGTGCCCAGCTGGCACGGAGGGTACATCTGGCTCCTGTGACTCTATCACCACAAAAGCTGTGGAGCTCAGAGCCATCCCTCAAAGAGCTCCCATCCTTCTACTTTCTTCTCCCTGGACCCTCTTCTTGGTAATGCCCACCCTCCATCTATTCCTGCAGCTTCCCAAAAGTCCTCTAAGCCTCACTATTTCACCATAATTTCCTTGCTTTGTAGAGCAGATACAAACCTAATTTAAATTTGTGCATGATAACTCAGGGTCATCTAAATAGACATGATAAGACCATGATACAAAACAGTAGTGCTTTCAAAGTTTACAAAGGTCAGGATGGCCTAAATGACATGAGATCGCTTTTATGCCTGTTGACTGGCAAGAGAGTATTTCTCATACACAGAAGTCAGCCTTCCACGGTCTTCTGCCTTTCTGGTTTCCTTCTTCTAACTCAGACTAAGAAGTAGAGAGCAGTCAAGTTTAATGAAATGTTGGTAAAACTACAGTTACAGATTCAAGTGAGGAAGCTGTGATAAGGCAAGGTCTCCCCTCCTTATCCTGAAGTCATAGACTTGGTGTCAGCCACACACTGGGGGCTACTACAATTAATTTATTGAAGTATAGTTGACTTACAATATTATATTACTTTCAAGTGTACAACATAGTGATTCTTTATTTTTATAGATTACTTGGGAGCAACTGTGCTCCAGACAGGTGAAGCTCAACAAATAACTTCAGCGTGAGTGTTTCAGGCCATTTGCAACTCCACCTTGGAAAGCTGAACTAAGCTGGACTTCAACATGTAGCCACTATGTATGTACTGCTATATGTTAAAGCTAAAATAACAACTCAGCACATTTCCTTTTTCAAAATACATTCTGCAAAATAAAGTTTCACAGAGATTTTCAGGACTTCCATAATGTTTAATTCACAAAGTATATGCATTTTAATGACTTTTAAAACTGTAATTAAAATCTACTCTCAAATGTGTTACAGAAAGTTTAACCAGTTGAGACTGTATTGTACTAACTTACAGGTCAGCTCAGTTTAGGGGAGGATTTGGAGAGGACAATTTTCGCCTGTCATTTATGTTTAATTAAAAAATATGTTTAAAAGTTAAAAATTATGTCTTAAACACAAAATAACTATTAAACAGAATTTTTAAGGAAACATAATTTAAAAACTAAACAGAATTTTTATTGAACAGCATCCTAATATGGAAAAATGAACTGGCAGTGGTCGGGGGATTCAATTTGGCATTTGGTCCATACCAGGCAAAAATGTCTACTTGGATACTTACAAAACATCACTTGCCACACTTATCTCTCAATTTAAAGTAACCATTTCATGAAAATAATCTATTCTCACCCTTTGACTTTATAATGGAAAAAGTGATAGATCTGAACTTATACCTGAATGCAAATAAAATACCACTTTAATATGTTTGAAATCAGCAACCCAAACTAAATTCTATTTGGAACAAGGTTTTACACCTTTGAAAAGAAAAACAAATTGAAAAGCTTCTACTGTTTTTCTTTATTTTTTTTTAAGAGGACATACTCTGCTCACCTGATAGCCAAAGCAACACATTTACTGATATACAGTACAACTATATTGAGGACTATAAACAGATTGCGATGCTTTGCGTTTTTTCCAATATCTTCCCAATCCTAAAATTTAATGATTTTGTAATTACGGGTAATATAACTTTCTCTAAAGATGCATTACAAGAGAAACTATCCAAAGTTTTGACAGAGAAGAAAAATTCAATCTAGTATTAATAGCCAAAATATAAAAAATGCTGAAGAAACATGGAATTCATATCTGAATCTACTAGGAGTCATGAGTAGTATAACAGATTAAAACCTAAGACTTTGGAGACCAAAGTTATCTTCAGAGCTAGCAAAATTCAAGTGAGTAAGGTCTTGGGGGGAAATGCCTGACAAGCAAAAGACAGTGGAGTGGTCTCATGAGTTGGAACCATGAGACACAGACGTAATAAATGTAATTACAGAGAGGGCTGCACACACTGTTTATATTAAAAATAATAATTACAACATCTAGAGAAGCCTAATTAATTTTGCCAAACTGGACACATCTGAAAACCCTGGATTTCTCAACGTCATGTTCATATAGCAATGTCCATCTAAACTAATCCGATGATATTCTGCTCTGAAGTCATAGTCTCAACTCCCACTCACCCAACACCCCACTCCCAAAAGAAAAACAGACCCAGAAAAACAAATGAGGGCTGAACGATCCCTCGTGGGATCACAGGAACAGAGAAGCAAAGCATTTTAACATTAACTGATGGATATAGTTCATTCTAGCTCTTCCCAAGTACTGCATTTAAATGATTGTAGAAGGGCTTCCCAAAATAACTGCCTCAAAACGAAAGCTTCAGGAAAGATCATTTCTTCACTAGGCTTAGAGGAAAAATGACATTTTTCTCCTTGTCCATTTAGGGATCAGAACATGGGGCAGAAGGCATGGGAGCATGAAAAATGAATGTTCAAAGGGAATAATTAAAAAAAGTAAAAAGAAAAAAATTACCAAAGATGGAGTGGGTGAATTGGTACTTTAATAAATTCCCTGGATAATAATATATAATCATGGAAATATGAGAAATAACACATTTCTCATATGTGTTATGAGCTGGTGGAAAGATCTGAAGAATATCATAAAATGTTTAAGCATCATAAATAGAAGCCTCCTAGCTGAAGTAAGCAGGAATTGGACAAAGTGTATGTGTCAAGATGAGGCTGACACCTGCAACAAATCCATGCTATGAAATGAGTTGCCAGTCCAGGTTCGATGCACGATACTGGATGCTTGGGGCTGGTGCACTGGGACGACCCAGAGGGATGGAATGGGGAGGGAGGAGGGAGGAGGGTTCAGGATGGGGAACACATGTATACCTGTGGCGGATTCATTTTGATATTTGGCAAATCTAATACAGTTATGTTAAGTTTAAAAATAAAATAAAATTTAAAATAAAATAAAATAAAAAAAAAAACAAAAAAAAACAAACAAAAAAAAATAAATAAATAAATAAATAAATAGAAAGAGAAAGAATCAAGCTAATAACAGAAGACTACAACTGAAATGGCAAAGTTAGGTCACAAAAACAAGACTTCTGAATTTTTTCATCTCTGTGAGATTTGGTTGATAATATAGGAACACTATATGCACCCCACTCCAGTACTCCTGCCTGGAAAATCCCATGGATGGAGGAGCCTGGTGGGCTGCAGTCCACGGGGGTCTCGAGGAGTCAGACACGACTGAGCGACTTCACTTTCACTTTTCACTTTCATGCATTAGAGAAGGAAATGGCAACCCACTCCAGTGTTCTTGCCTGGAGAATCCCAGGGACGGGGAAGCCTGGTGGGCTGCCGTCTATGGGGTCACACAGAGTAGGACACGACTGAAGTGACTTAGCATAGCATAGCATATGCAAACAGGAGACCAGAGCTGGGCAGAGTGAGGAAAACCGTGTAATAAGCAAACGGCGCCCTCCCGGGGGCTTCCCTGATAGTTCAGCAAGTGAAGAATCCGCCTGCCATGCAGGAGACCCAGGAGAAGTATGTTCGATCTCTGGGTCAGGAAGATCCCCTGGAGGAAGAAATGGCAACTCACTCCAGTATTCTTGCCTGAAAAATCCCATGGACAGAGGCGCCTGGTGGGCTATAGTCCACGGGGTCACAGAGAGTCAGACGCGACTGAAACAATTTAGCAGCACAACCTCCACGGAGACAGTAATAAGACAGAACACCATCAAGAACCCAGAACCTCTCACTTTTTACCCAGAGCCCAGGGTTCATGAGAGCGCTGGAGCCAAGCAGCCTGGGTTCGGACCTGGCTTTTTCCCCTCCTGTGTGCCTTTGGGCAGGTTTCTTGATCTGTCTGGCTTCAAGTTCCTCATCTGTAAAATTAACACAATGATAGCGCTTCCTAGGCTTGTTGCAAAATGAACACCTGTAGAGCATCTCAGTGTCTGGCTCAGAGTAGGCACTCAGTTAATAACAAAAAATATTATCATTACCATTACTTCTACTATCACTTTCTCTTTGCTTTACTGCAAAGCAACTTAACCTCTGTGTCTCACTGCCTTCATCTAGGTAACAATGATAAAACACCCCGAGCTCTCTCATGAGCTTCTTGCTAGAAATACATGAAATGGAAAGCTTCTATAAATATGAGTTATGAGTAAACCACTTAGACATATAAAGCTAAGATCATCGTGAATTTATTTACCGTAAATTCTGTAGTAATAGTTCTCAATCACTGTCCCTGGAGGACAGATGGCAGCAGGCAATGCCTGGAGACATTTTTGGTGCCACAACTGGGGAGATGGTGAGGAGGCACGTGCTTACAGGCATCTAGCAAGCAGAGGCCAGGGAGGCTGCTAAACATCCTACAAACCACAGGACAGCCCCCACTCCAAAATGTCAGCAGCGTCGAGGCTGCGAAACTCTACATAATAAATACAGATTTCTAACATTATAGGGGGCCACTAATAAGACTGCTAGCTGTTTCCAGCCAAACTCTGGTGTTTTTTTTTTTTTAATTTTCATCTGCCTGGCAAAGTCAAATGGCCTGCCATCTCCCCCTAAACCTGTCCACAATCTGGGTCATTTCCTCCTCCTCACCAGCACTCAAGCCTACCTACCCTCTCCAGTTTTTTGTTTCCTTGAACACTGTCAGCTCTACTCAGACTAGGAAATCTAAGAACAGAGCTCAGGTGTCAAAAGCATTTGTTATTATATCATTATTTCATGAAGGCCCCTGAGCAGAAGAGTAAATACAGCAGGCCCCAACGCTATTTATGAAAGGCCAGCTTTCAAGGTCGACCCTCAGCTGGTGTCTAAGAACTTGGATTCCATGAGGGGGTGGAGGGGGGGCGGGATGGGAGGGGGGCGTTCCCACCACCACTAGCTGGGAAGAGTGGAGTACTGTGCCTAAGCTGTTTGCACAGACAATACGGTGAAGCAGAATCCTCGCTTTCCTTCTGGGAGTCTGGAGTTTGGGTACATGCCAGACAGAAGCGCCTATGTAAACAGCCCGCAGGTGAAAACTCTGGGAGTGAAGTCTCTAACGAGCTTCAGCTGGTTGGCAACATTTGACACAGAGGGGGACTCGGAGCAGCCCATGTTGACTTTCTGGGAGAAGACTCTAGAAGCCTGTGCTCAGTTTCCTCAGGACTCTGCCCCATGCGGCTTTTCCCTTTGCTGCTTCTTTATCTTTTCATTATAATAAATTACAGTCATGAAGCCTGGGAGACCCCCTAGAGAATCATCAAACCTAGGAGGGATCTTGGGGACCTCAGGCCCTCTTCTCATTAACAACACTCATGAAAGAGGAAGGGTATTCACATTTTTAATATATTATCTGCTTTAAGAAAACGCAACTTCATCTCTAAAAACATTTACTTTTAATATTTGTATATTTATTTATTTTCGGCTGTTGTGGCTCTTCACTGCTGCACAGGCTTTTCTCTAGTTGTGGCAAGCCGGAGCTGCTCTCTAGTTGCAATGCACAGGCTTCTCGTCGCAGTGGCTTTTCTTGTTGCCAAGGACAGACTCCGGGGCACGCAGGCTTCAGCAGTTGTGCAGCACTTGGGTTCATTAGTTCCAGCTCCCAGGCTCTAAAGCACAGGCTCAGTAGTTGTGGCGCACAGGCTTAGGCGCTCCACAGCAAGTGGGATCTTCCTGGATCGGGGATTGAACCCCTGTCTCCTGCATTGGTAAGCAGATTCTTTACCACTGAGCCACCAGGAAAACCTTCTTAACAACAATTAAAAGGCAGAAGGTCTGACCTCATGTTATTAAATTGGCTCTTCAATTTGACCTTTCTGAGTTAGGTGAGGGCCTGATGACTTTTCTCTGGACCATTTTTTTATGCTCTGATTTTAACCAAGGAGGTAATTTTATCCAAAGGTCAAGATCTGAACTGTACTGGATAGTGGAGAGATGACAGGTTTGTACATAATTTCAAATATTTCTTCCAACTATGAACAACTCCATTTTGTAGCAATAATAACTGTTTCACATCACTCAAAATTATCTTTAAAGAATGAAAAATAAACATTTTAAAATAATCAGGCCCACCACCAGGGTTCTCTATGAAGCTACTTACAAAGGATATGCTTCAGCAAGAAACCTGTGGCGGATTCATTTTGATATTTGGCAAAACTAATATAATTATGTAAAGTTTAAAAATAAAATAAAACTTAAAAAAATTAATTAATTAATTAATTAAAAAAAAGAAAATAATTCCAGAAGGATAAGCTAAAATGCAAAACCAGAATGGTGAGCAAATAAAATGCTAAATGCAATGCACCACACACATGCATATGAACACATACACAAACTCGGTATGAAACAAGACAAAGTAAAAATACCCGACAAAAAGACAAGAGGGTAGTATGAGAATAAAGCATTCGGAGGTCCTCTGTTCTTCAGGAGAAAGGTTAAGACATTATTGAATTTTTAACTGTGTGTAAATACATGTGATAAAACCCTAAGGGTAACCACAAAGATATATAGCACATAAATTTAAATCCTATAAAAGAGAAAAATCAAATTTTTTAAAAGTGCCAAAACTCTAACAATAAAATTAAAACCGGAAAGAGAACAAAAAGGAAAAAAGCAGCATAGAATAAATAGCAGCATAGAAAATAAAAAGCACAAAGAGAATAAAAGCAAATATAGCAAATAAAAGCAAAAGAGAATAAAAAGCAGCATAGAAATTTAACAGTTGGGAGAAACAATTCAATAATCACAAAACTGTAAATGGGTTACATCTGCTGGCAAAACAATCAATATACAGTCATATTTTTAAACTTCACTATAAAAATAGCAATCTCAAAATGAGACAAAATATACTTTAAAAATAAAGGCATTATTAAGAATAGAGACACTACATAGTGATAAAGACTCAATTCACCAAAAAGGCATCGTCTTAAACGTAAAGTTTTTAAAATATGTGTGTGTGTGTATGTGTGTACATCTATATGGAAAGAGAGAAAGGGAGAGAGAGAGATTGTGTGCAGATGCAAAATTGATGACAGGGAAAACTGGCATATTTACCAATATAGTGAGAGATTTCTATACCCCTCTCCCATTCATTGCTAGGCAGACACAAAATGAGTAACTATATTAAATATGTGAAATATGAAATATGTGACCATAACACTATTAAAGTCTTCACACAGGGCTGGTATTCAACCTCTCTAACAACCAGTAAGTACATCGTGGGCACCCAAGAATCAAAACGGGTCTCAGAGCCGGCCCAGCCATGAACCACTGGCAGGACTCACCAGTGTGAACCTAGGATCACCAGTCTGCCTCTAATGCAGGAAAAAGTAGGAGGCCAACATGTCCCATAAGGAATGACAGCAGAATCATACAAAGCAAGGAAAAAACTGTCTCAGCTATAACAGCAACTCTTCCTACGTGGATCCTGCCCTATGGGATACAGCTTCCCTGAGGACGCCTGCTTTGGAGCCCAGATGTAGTAAGAAAAGGAAACAGCACGAAACTGGGGTGGATGAGAGGGAAGAGGAAGAAGGAAAGAGAGAAAGACTGTAACCTAGCCTGGGATCTGCCATCACATACTAAACACGAGAAACATTGCTAACACTGCAATGAGCTCCAGGAAGAAAGGGCATGGAGCAGGGGGCCCAGGAGCCACGTGTTCTGCACAGAAAGGTTTCCAGGGCAAAGGAACAACAGAGACAAATGCAGCTTGAGGACACTTGAGCCAGGCACAGCTTTGAAAACTGGATCAAACCAGACCTACTCATGAAGGGATGGGGCCTCAGGAAGGGTGAGATGGAGCTACTCAGACAAAAATAGGAATTGGTGTATGTACAGCTACATTGTGCTGTGTTCCCCCCAAACTAAAATGTTAACAGATTTGTTTAGGGAAGATCTCCTCCATTGCCTAAAAAATCTGAACTGAAGCCAGCTCCAAATTGCCAAGGGCCTTCCTGTGTAAGTGCTTTAGCTGCCTGAGCACACTTTGCCAGACACATCAGGGAGTTTCTCCCACCATTTTCTTTCCCACCTAGAGCCCCAATCTCAGAAGCCTGAACACCCAAAGCCACTCACTGGATTTCTCTTCTTTTCTTTTTTTTTGGCCACTCTGCACATAATGCAGGACCTTAGTTCCCTAACCAGGGAGCAAACTAGTACTCTTTGCAGTAGAAGCATGGAGTCTTAACCACTGGACCACCAGGTAAGTCCCCTGGGTTTGGTTCTTCAAGGGTGAAGCATGTGGAGTCTCACATACCTAGTCTCCATTTTTATTTCTTTCTCCAAAAGAACATCTTAAAACTTACGTTCACTTTATTGTAAGGATTTTGTTTGTTAAAGAGCAATCATGGAAAATGGCACATTGTGTAAAAGAAGGTGAAAACCTGGAATTCTTTTTCCCTTGAATAAAAGTTGTTGGAAATTCCATAATTATTAATAATTTGCAAAAACAATCCTATTTTGATTATCTTTTCAGATGTGGAAAATTAACACATTACTGACCTGGGAATTTTTGTATAAGCAAACACCTGTGGCCATAATACATCTCTGGTCAATAATATGTTAGGAAATTTTCATATCAAATATTTTAAAACTTAGATGATAACATGAGTAAAAACAATTCTACAGTATTTTTTACTAATATTCCAGTTTGAGTGCTGCCAGAAAAACTAACATCTAATGGATAGAGGCATTTTAAGATAGTATCATTTTTACAGGTTGGGGTCAATCTGGACATTTCCTACCTAATAACACCCCTTAAGTATAAATTTGTTAGTGTACGATGAATGCTATTCAACATGAGCTAAAGACATATTCAAGTTTAAATGCTTCTTTTGTTCTCTTGCTATGTCGCTGATATGATGTCTATTCATGGATTCCTCTCCATAGCCACCATCTCGTTCTTAATTCTACCACAATCTTCTTCCCTGTAGCACCTCCATAAACAACTCACAAATGATGCCACTGGTTGCAAAACATCAAATTTATGATTAAAAAAAAAGATGGTGAATTAGAGCAAGTAAATGGGGAATGCTCTTCAGAAAGGAGGCTTACGAGAGCCGCTGGTAGATCATATAAAAGCGAAAAATGGATTATGATAATGCAGGCCTCCTGTACATGACATACAAGCCCAGCTGAAAGGAGGTACAGAAAGCAAACCCCTGGCTCTCTAAAGGGCAGTCAATAACCTAACGATTTACCAAATTCTCTTTCTGGCTGGAAGGGTCAAAAACCTGCCACCCTCTGATTTACTTCCTCGGCGGGACTCCATTGTAACCTCCATCATGTGTTTACAAAAGAAGGCAGGATCAAAGGGATTACATGGTAAACCGACCACACTATGAAATGCTTATCAGCTATTGGAACATGTCACCTAGATTTTGAATTATTGTGTAAAAGGTGAGAAATTAATACACACACTCACACACACACACACACACACACACACATCCCTAGATGCTGTTGAGAAAAATACAAGCTGGTGGAGAAGAGTCTGTGCCTATGCTGTTGCCAATACTGATGGTAGGAATGGACAAACAGGGGCGCTCGTGCGGCTGGGCAGCTCTGTGATCTGCGCTCAGGGACACTGAAAGGCACGGTGACCAGAGCCAAGAGGAACACATGCAGAACTGGGACTCAAGTATCTGAGGCACTGCCACAGTCTAAAAGATATTAAAAACACCAGTGTGGGAAGGAGAGGGTGGGGCGAATTGGGAGATTAGGACTGACACATATACACAACCATGTGTAAAACAGATAGCCAGTGGGAAGCTGCTGTATAACACAGGGAGCTCAGATCAGTGCCCTGTGACAACCTAGAGGGAGAGGATGCAGTGTGGGGCTGGGAGGAAGGCTCAAGGGGGAGAGGATACATGTAAACATACAGCTGAGTCACACTGTTGTACAGCAGAAACGCATTGCAAAGCAATTATCCTCTAATCAAAAATCAATAAAATAAAAAACATTAATATTTAAAACAAAGTTCATAGAAAAACAGAACATTAAAAACACAAGAATGATCACATTATCTTCCATTGCTAAAAATAATAATAAATATAATTCCTATGATAAATGCTCTGTATCCATAAAAATAATTATTTGAAGCCTAAAGATGGGGGGGGCATAAAATAATTCTATATTTTGGAAATATCTATGCAAACCTAAAAATGTGATATTATATCCAGTTGTGAATTTTTTTATAAAAATGTTATAGTCACAGAAAAATTATGGCCAAGAAAATCAAATAAATTGTAGGAAACTAAGAAGATGAAAAAAAGCCACCACTGGCAGATTGGTGTAGACTTCACCTGCATGTTACCGCCCCCCCCAGGCTCAGGGCAGACATCACTAATTCACACCATTCTTCCTGAAGGGAAGTCTAACCACAAAACAGATCAACTCTTCTTTAAACGCACTTTTTTATGGCTATTGATTAAACAAAAATACAATAATAATTAAACGAAAATACAATAGGTCATTACATTGCCACTGTGTTCAGTGCCATGGATGAAGAGAAAGATGTGCAGCTTTAACCCTTTTCCATCACAGGTTAATGGTACAGGGGAAAAAAGAGGGAGTTTGTGAAAGGTCTGGATGAAGTGCTCTATTTTTTAAAGAAATATAGTTATTACCTTCCATATATTTGACTCAAGTGGCAAGCCAAGCACTTCCCACACAAAGTCCAGTGGAAATATTTTTCAAATGTACCTAAATACAAGTACAATAAATATCCATACATACAGAGAGAATGTCAGTTGTTTAAAAACACAGAATGTAGAGAAGAAAGATTAAAGACACCTAAGTTGATGGTCAACAGAACAGAGTCAGAACTGTCGAGCACATATAAGGGGGCTCTGGAACTGTCACCAGGGTCAACATTGTATTAGATGAACCAGCCGACTCCTCAGGCTATTTCTTTCCCTTCTCATTTACTTCCCATTCAGAGCAGGAGCGGTAATCACCCTGGAAGTAGAGGTAATCACCCAGTAGACACTGGGCCTATCTCTAAATAAAGTGAATGACCAGCTTGTGGACAAATCCTGTCTTGAGGTCTGAGACAAGGAGAACAGGCCTTGATGTGGACACTGGGTTGGTGAGTTAAATATGCTAAAGCACTTAATCCAGCCCTCCTTGCCTTTGCTTGTTTGTTTATGTCTTGTTTGTTTGTTCCAAGAATGAGGGATTCTCCATCTTAGCTGGTCCTATCTGGCCACCTTAAGGATGCTGGCCCGCTGACTCCACTGGCAACCCACAGCACCCAGAGAAGGCCACCGTCAGCATTCACACTCTAGTAAGACCTGCTAGGGAAGCAACCATCCCAACTACAGTGGAGATATACCTACACCATACCGAAATCCATCCTGAATATTCACTGGAGGGACTGATGCTGAGGCTGAAGCTCCAATACTCTGGCCACCTGATGCGAAGAGCTGACTCACTGGAAAAGACCCTGATGCTGGGAAAGACTGAGAAAAGGACAACAGAGGATGAGATGGTTGGATGGCATTACCTACTCAATGGACAGGAGTTTGAGCAAGCTCCAGGAGATGGTGAAGGACAGGGAGGCCTGGCATGCTGCAGTCCAGGGGGTTGCAAAGAGTTAGACAAGACTGAGTGACTGAACAACAACACCACCACCCTTCAGCCTCCTCCTCAATCATAAAAATAGACAGACAGACATCAAATCCCAACTGGGTAAGATAATCCAACAGTAAGAAAGAAAAGAACAAAAATGTAAATGTGAGGGAGACAGTGTGTGTGTGAACAGAAGAGAACCCAGCAAGCCCTGAAGGAAACACAATTTATGCATGAGGACTCTGAAAATCATTCAAGAGGCTATAATATCACAGTATGCTGAATATTACAACATAATCAAGTTATATCAACAAAAAACAAATTATTAAGGAAAAAAGAGAAACCAAAAACACCAAATAGCTACTAGAAAATCAACAAATAAAAATTTACTCATTGAAATTAGTGACTCACATTGGCCGGGGATGAAGGGACTGAGTTGGCTACAAAGGGTCAACCGGAGAGAATTTTGAAGTGATCTTCAGCTCTAAAGGAAAACTAGGTGCCCAGCAGCACTTAGCAAAAGAAAACTCTAACATGCCCGAGTGAGATTTCAGAATTCTAAAAATAAAGAAAATCAGTAGAAATCCTTAGGGGTAGAGGGGAAAGTTTGCCTACAAAGTTATAATATCACCAGTTTTATGAGCAAAAGTATGGCTTTGAAATTTTGAAGGTAAACGATTTTATCAATACAGCCTTGCTGGCTCAGACAGTAAAAAATCTGCCTCTGAGGCAGGAGACCTAGCTTTGATCCCTGGGTTGGGAAGATCCCCTGGAGGAGGGCATGGCAACCCACTCCAGTATTCTTGCCTGGAGAATCCCCATGGACAGAGGAGCCTGGCAGGGTACAGTCCACGGCATCACAAAGAGTCAAACAAGACTGAGCGACTTTCACTTCACTCACTCAAGCTATGAGACAAAAATAGGACATTTTCAGTGAAGCCAACTCAAGTTTGCAATCAATGTACTCTGTTTTTCAAATATTAAAACAGGACATTTTCTACGAAAACAATAAAATTTGAATGTGAATGTGAAAGTCGCTCAGTCGTGTCTGACTCTTTGCAGCCCCATAGACTGTATAGTCCATGGAATTCCCCAGGCCAGAATACTGGAGTGGGCAGCCTTTCCCTTCCCCAGGGGATCTTCCCAACCCAGGAGTCAAACCCAGGTCTCCCATATTGCAGGCAGATTCTTTACCAGCTGAGCCACAAGGGAAGCCCAACAATAAAATTTAAGATACACCAAATTCAATGGCAGCTAAAAATGTGTTTTTTAAAACCCTGACAGGAGCTCACAGTAAACAATGCATCTTACCCCACAACCCAGTATACACACAGGTGTATACAAGACGGAAGTGTCCAAACAATATGACATCCGTCCTGTCTGATGATCTCTAACATTTTCTACTTTGTTCTAGCATATTCCGTCAGCCTTTTTTGTTTAATGTGGGTCCCAGCCCACTAAATCAATATCCTGGCCCAGGAATGGATCCAATCCACAGCTTGAAAAACACAGAACTTAAAGAAGCAAGAAAAAATAAATTAAAAATCACTAAAAAAAAAAAAAGTGAGGATCCACTCAACCTCAAAGTGTGGGGTACTCTGGTGACTTCCAGGATTTAAAGGCACAGAATCACATGGTTGGAGAGGACTCCTGAAATGCCAACTGATTTTTTTTTCTCCCAGTATTTTCCCTCTGTCTCCCCAAACTCTTGCTCACTCTCATTCATTCCAGAGTTCACAGTCTCACTGGCAGATGACAGGAAGAAAACAGAAAGGGCCGGCTAGTCTCTGCTTTTGTATTACCTGATTTCTGAGATAATTAAGGAGATGATGCTAGGTGGCCCTTGAGGGGGAAAATAATCACGGAGAGAAGAGCACCCTTAAGAGAACCTCAGGGCTTCCCTGGTGGCTCAATGGTAAAGAATCTGCCGGCTGATGCAGGAGACACGGTTCAATCCCTGATCTGGGAGAGTCCCACGTGCTACGGAGCAACTAAGACCGTGGGCCACAACTAGTGAGCCTGTGCTCTAGAGCCCGTGAGCCGCCAACTCTACTGAGGCCACCGCCGCAGCTACTGAAGCCCATGCGCCCTAGAGCCTGTGCTCAGCAGCAAGAGAAGCCACTACAAACAGAAGCCCGTGCACCACAACAAGAGAGCAGCTCCCGCCTGCTGCAACTAAAGAAAACACCCAGCAGCAACGAAGACCCTACGCAGCAGCCATAAATAAAGAGAATTCATTCAGATGACGAGGGGAAGGGAACACATAGAACAGAGAGGGAACTATGCACCCAGGCCCGGCTCAGAGCCCCCAAGTCCAGGCAGAAAGGGCCACAGGCAGCCCTGAGAGCCAGTGGCCTCTGGAGTCTGGGGCCACAGTGGCCCAGTGTGTTCTTCCAGACAGGACACAGAGCCACTGGAACCAAGAAGGCTGAGGACAAAGGAACACGAGACATCTTGGGGGTGACCTGTGTGAGCCTGGCCTTGAGAACCAGGTCATAAGGACCACTAAGGTCCTGGCAACAACTTCCCAGTAATTTAGCCACAATCGCAGGGAAAGGGGGATGAAATCACACATTTATTTAACACTGGGTTTTCATCACCCCACCAGAGTGAGGACGTGAGTAGAAATTAAGTCATCATAGGAAATTAAAGTCACATTTCTGGTACATTTTAGTTCTGGACTGGGACTTAATTATATTTCCTTCTTACTGAACCAAACTACAAATATATCTATTCTCCCAGGAAGATTATTTATAAAACCTAACTTCCAGTGTTGTTTTATAAGATTTAATTTTGCAGGGTCAATCTATAAACAAAGCACAGAAAACTTAATTATAATTATTGCATAAATATTAATATTAAAAAGTTTTAATTGCTTAAATGGTAAATATCAATCAATAAACACCAAAACTTTTCCTCAATAATTTTGAAGAGTTTAAAGGGATCCTGAGTCCAAAAATATTGAGAATCATTGGTTCAAACTACTATTAGTGAAATTTTGTCACTTTAAGCCATAAACATTCTAATCAACAAAACTATTTACTGGACTGAATAAAAGTTACACATTCAAGAATTCTGGGTTTGTTTGGGATTTTTTGGCCATGCCATGTGGCATGTGGGATCCTAGTTCACAACCAGAGATCAAACTTGCACCCCTTGCATTGGAAGTGCAGGGTCTTAACCACTGGACTGCCAGGGAAGTCCAAGAATTCTGGTTTTAGACCAACTTTTGCCTGCCCATGAAATCCAGAAAATTCAGACAAGAAAAACAGTTTGAATGATTTACTCAACTGAAAAAAAAAACTTAATGACTTTCATCTGAATTTTCAGATTCTAAATTAGTGATGTTCAACTTAATATAATGGTGCTTATTAATTATTTGAAAATATTTCAATCAGTTCAGTCGCTCACTTGTATCTGACTCTTTACGATGCCATGGACTACAGTACACCAGGCCTCCCTATCCATAACCACCTCCAGAGCTTGCTCAAACCCCTGTCCATCAAGTCAGTGATGCCATCCAACCATCTCATCCTCTGTCGTCCCCTTCTCCTCCTGCCTTCAATCTTTCCCAGCATCAGGGTCTTTTCCAATGAGTCAGTTCTTTGCATCAGGTGGCAAAAGTATTGGAGCTTCAGCATCAGTCCTTCCAATGAATATTCAGGACTGATTTCCTTTAGAATTGACTGGTTTGATCTCCTTGCAGTCCAAGGGACTCTCAAGAGTGTTCTCCAACACCATAGTTCAAAAGTATCAATTCTTTGGTGCTTGGCTTTCTTTATGGCACTCTGCATTCAGATGGGTATATCTTTCCTCTTCTCCTTTGCCTTTTGCTTCTCTTCTTTTCTCAGCTATTTGTAAGGCCTCCTCAGACAACCAATTTGCCATTTTGCATCCCTTTTTCTTGGGGATGGTCTTGATCACTGCCTCCTGTACAATGTCATGAAACTCCATCCACAGTTCTTCAGGCACTCTGTCTATCAGATCTAATCCCTGAATCTGTTTGTCACTTCCACTGTATAATCATAAGGGCTTTGATTTAGGTCATACCTGAATGGTCTAGTGGTTTTCCCTACTTTCTTCAATTTCAGTCTGAATTTGGCAATAAGGAGTTCATGATCTGAGCCACAGTCAGCTCCCGGTCTTGTTTTTGCTAACTGTATAGAGCTCCTGGAGACACTCTGACCGGGAGCTGACTGTATAAAGCTTCAATATTTTCAATGGTTAATATTAAATGATTTAGACTTTAATTATCTTATTGAGGATTTGATTTTAAAATAACTGATTTTTTCTCTTACTTCATACCTCAAAGCCCCACCCCCACAGCCTCTACGTTCACTTGTCTTTTCTGGACTCTGAATAACTTGCTAGCTTCATTCTAAAGCTACAGATGCTTCCTCTATCAAAAGCTTACAAAGATACTCCGGCATCAATACCACAATAGCACTGTGCAGACAGAATAAAGACAATGCCATCCTTTCCATTAAAACTGAGGGAAAATCCAGACTACGTGGGAAAAGCCATGGAAAAATGGAATTTTTTATTTGAAAGAGAAATTGCTTCTGCTGACAACAAAAATATTAAATTTTAATAAGTTATACTAATTAAGTTTATGGCCCCTTATTCCCCCTTATTATCTTCAGCCTGTACATAAATTATTTAGTTGACCCTGAACAACATGAGTTTGAACTGTTCAGGCTGACTCATACATATATTTTTTCCATAAATATATTGAAAAAATTTTGAAGATTTGTGACGATTTGAAAACATTCAGAGATGAACTGCATAGTCTGGGAATATTAAAAAAATTAAAAATTAGGTATATCATGAATGTATAAAATATATGTAGATATTGATCTATCCTTCAGTTCAGTTCAGTTCAGTTGCTCACTTGTGTCCAGCTCTTTGCAACCCCATGGACTGCAGCACGCCAGGCCTCCCTGTCCATCACCAGCTCCAGAGTTTACCCAAACTCATGTCCATGGAGTCGGTGATACCATCCAATCATCTCATCCTCTGTCGTCCCCTTCTCCTCCTGCCTTCAATCTTTCCCAGCATCAGGGTCTTTTCAAATGAGTCAGTTCTTTGCATCAGGTGGCCAAAGTATTGGAGGTTCAGCTTCAACATCAGTCCTTCCAATGAACACTCAGGACTAATCTCCTTTAGGATGGACTCGTTGGATCTCCTTGCAGTCCAAGGGACTCTCAAGAGTCTTCTCCAACACCACAGTTCAAAAGCATCAATTCTTCTGTGGCTCAGCCTTCTTTATAGTCCAACTCTCACAACCATACATGACCACTGGGAAAACCATAGCCTTGACTAGACAGACCTTTGTTGGCAAAGTAATGTCTCTGCTTTTTAATATGCTGTCTAGATTGACCTATCCTTAGATGGGCATAAGTTGTTTTAGTTTAGTTTTCTTACTGCTTTACCATTTTGTTTAATTTTCTTACTGTTCGTTTTCTTACTGTTTTATCATTTTGCTTTCAAAGAATTACAGTACCATATGGTTTGCCTCTTTCTCTCATAAGTGGAGAAACTGTTTATCATCGCAGGTAAGTGAGTTTTTTTAATGTAAGGATGTTCCCAGTTATGTGTTATGGATTTGACTGCAACACTGTATGCCACAGAGATTTTATAATGGTTCATTCATTAGTGTATAGTCTAGGCTACTGTGAGCAATCCTATCAATAACACTGGTGATCATGAAGCAATCATATTGCTGTTTCTTCATTATCAATGCATAGAACACTGCTGTAAATAAATATGAAATTCTTTTTCACATCATATTTTCACTTTTGACGTCAAGTGTTATAATACATACAACATCTACAGTGTAACACATCATATAAGACCATCTGGGTGTTGGTACTTTTAGACAATTCATCTTGTGAACAGATGACATAAACTTACTCTATCAATAAACACATACAGTCCCATGAATGTATTTTCTCTTCCTTATGATTTCCTTAATAATATTTTCTTTTCTCTAGCTTACTTTATTATAAGAATACAGTATATAATACATATACAAAATATGTATAACATACAAAATACCTGTTTATGTCAGGAGTAGTTAAGAGTAGGCTATTAGTAAGGTTTTGGGAGGAGTCAAAGTCATACACAGATTTTTCTACTGCACAGAATATGGTGCCCTTAACCCTCGCATTGTTCAAAGGTCATCTGTAGTTTAAAATAACTAGAAAGAAACCTATACAGAGAGCCATTGTGCATTCCCTTTCTTGTAAAAGATCAAACATTATAACTACTTGCAGTTTTTGAACACTTACTAGAGTGTCAGGCATTACTCTAAGGACTTGTACTCAATATCTCATTTAATCATCCTAACAACCCTATGAGGTAAGTACTCATCAAACAACCAGTAAGTGTCAGACACAAATCTAACACAGGTCTACCCCACCAGTGGTCTGCCCCGCTAGAGCCAACTCATGCTACCTTCTGAGAGTAAATCATTAATTTTTCAGGAATGTTGTGGGCAAGCTGCTAATACAGCCATTTTAAAAAAATTAAATTATATAAACAGAGTTAAATAAATTATAATACAACCTAAAGTAATAAATATTCAAATCTCACCAGTTCATAATTATTCTACCACACTGCGTATTATTATCTGTGCTCTTGGCATCATTTGCATCTACTGTGCTGTAAAGGAAAGCACTGTATAATCTGCTCTGTTGTGTATCTCTTTCCAACTCCATGTTCTGTGATGTCTGGCTGGTGACTTGAAATTAACCAGGGTGGGAGTCTTTTCACCACAGAAAATGGCAAACACTGCAAATTTGACTTTTTGTTCCCAGAGAGTCGATTGTTACACATTTACCAGCACAGAGCAGACCACAGGCTCTTAACTCTATAATTTTCTTTTCCACCTGATAAGCATTATACATTAATTTTGATTAACAAAAACAAATGGCTTTCACAGACAGGCGTCGCTTTTACTTAGAAAATTAAACCACATGAAAAGTAAAAGTAGTTCACTCCATTGAAGCATTTAATTAAGTTCTCAGAGGAAGACTTTGCCTTTCTGGCTCAAAAATAACATTTCCCAGGAAATGAAGGGGCGGGGGAGGGGGAGAGGCTGCTCTGTAAACAAACAAGAAAGGAATGCTTTTCCACCAGTACCTTCTTATAAGCTATAACCACTTTTACAGAAGATTCAAATCTGACAATAGTTATCTTTCCAAATGTAGTAAAATTTGTATCTTAGAAAGGGCCTGAGATTGCAGCTCAGCAGTACCCTCTCCTCACCCGGTACTATTACCCTTCCATCCCCTGATTCCCAACAACAGATGGTGGAGCCATTTTTGATCCTTTTCTTCTTTCAGTAAAATGAAGCAACACCAACCAGTTGTCAATCTACAAAAAGACAGCACTTGACATTGACTAATTTAGAAGCAGCCTTGTCAGAATTTTGAAAGCCTGCAATCATAAAAATCCAAGATCTCCAAGTGTGCTTTCTATGCACAATGAACAAGATAATTAGCTCCTTTCCTTGAAGGCTTAACTTTTCCATTTAGAAGGGACAACTGTTAGATATCATTCTCCAAAATTTAATTTTCTCTTTAACAAAATAACATTCATGTGACTCACATCTATATATACACACATACATGACTAAAGGAATTATGAATTTATTAATAAACTAAATTTCTATTTTCTCAAAAAGAATTCTAGCTGGGAATATTTTAATATCATCGCCTTTCCTACTGAGAGGGTTGCATATGTTGTAACTGTTACTCCTCAGTAAAATATCTGCCAAGCCAGAACACTGAGGTCTTGTCTCTCAAACCTTCATCCTTTCAACAAGTAATGATTAAGTATCTAATAATAACACTGTTACATTTATTCAACATAGATGCATCAGGCTATGTAATCACATATATTATATATATATATATATATATATATATATATATATATATGATGTATTTGCTTCTATTATCACCAATAAGATATCATAGTTGTCAAAGTTCAAGGTGGGAGGAGAGAAATGTAAAGTGAATTATATACACACCCGAACCACTAGTCTATATCCACAATGTGAGTACCGCTACCTGAAGGTCCTTTCTACAGAACTGTTTTAAAACAAGGTAGGAAATATAAGAAAGCTAAGGTTGGAGAACATTGCTGACCAATGTTCCATAAATAACGCTCCATGGAAAACAGACTCCATGGGATGTTGTTAACAAGTTGTTGTTCAAAATAAAGGGGTGAGGGTACTCTGTCATCAAATAAATTTGAATCGACCAAGTTAAACAGGTTCTTTATTGCAGGACTGCTCAGATTTGGCCCTCATTGGCCAGAAACATCTCACACAACTGGTGTTCCTCAGGATATATCCTGAGAAATGCCCATTTACACAGCACTTTGGCCTAAGTATGTATATTGGAAAGGAGAGTTTAAAACACTAGAAAATAAATTCACGTAAGTGTTCACAGACTCCTTGGTCAGCACTAAGATTTCCAGCCAGATGCCTTTGCTTTTGATTTTCTTTGAATGTGCTCTGCCGAATGGCTGATCCATCCTTTCAGACCCTGTTCACATGCGCCTGTTCCATAAACCCTTCTCTGATCTCCCAGCCACACACTCAAAGCAGCACTTGTGTAACTTGCTTACGACAGAACGTGTGTACATCCCATTACCGCTAACTGTCTGCGTGCTTCCTGGTGGGAAGGAAAGGAACTTGAGAAAACTATTGAATGGAGAGATGAGTGACTAAAAGACCGATTAACTGAAAGAATGATACACTGAACAGCTCATTGGAAACTGGTAGGAAAAAAAAGGTATGACTGATCCAAAATAGACATTTTCAAAAGAGTGTTAATTATAGACTACTTTGCTCAAATGGAATTAAGCTTTTCACTTCCAATATACCTGGATGCTTAAAGGCTTCCATAAATTGTTAAAATTTAAACTATATCTTTAAAATTATTACTTTCACTCCACACCAGTTGTTTAAAGTCACTAACAGTTTTTACAGTTTCTGAATTGTAGGAAATACTACAGTAAATCAATAGAAACCAAAAATGTATGCTCTGACCACTCAAGTACTGAACAAATCATAATTCGTTGGAAAATTCAGTTTACACATTTAAATAAACATGCTTATCTTCTTTCAGGTGTCAAATCCCAGTCTTGCATCATTAACTGCTGAAAACTGAAAACCCATCCCAAATGCTACTGCAATGGTCCTCACAAATTCAGAAGACATCAAAAACACTGTGAATGTCCAACTTCTTTAAAAAAAATCCTCTTTGGCCAAGAAATAAAGGCAGACATGCGACTTCTCATTTGCTTCCTGCTTTTAAAAAATTTGGATTCTTTTGTGCCAAGTTATAACCTCATTTCAATAATTTTATCACTTGCTACTTTAATAAATAAAGGGGAAATATCCAATTTGAATGGGGAAAAAAGTATACATACAATTTTAGTACATTTTTTATAGCTTTCTATGTTCAAGGAAGCATGATTTACCAAATACTAATTTTATGCCTATGTCTGTCAAGTGGCCTTTTCAGATACACTAGAAGTTGATCACTAACGACATCCCTATAATGAAAAAGCCGCAAATCTAAACTGTGTGGAAAAGCAGATCATAATTTTAGTCACTTTTACTTAACACTGTCAGTTAAATACACATACACTCCACACACATACACAGTCTTGCTGATTTACTCAGGAACAAAAATAAAAGATGGATGAAAGTTACACACACCGACTATGGCCATGGACAAAGTGATGACTGAGCCAACCCTTGTCAAAATGTCCGACAATACTTGAATGAATCACACCCTATCTGGAAGCTCTACACCCAAAGACAATATCCAGTCAGGTAGTGGATGAGGAGAACGGGACAGAAAGCAATAAAAGTATATATCAGAATTAGCAATGTTCTAGTTATTTCAAAAGAAGTCTCTATCAATAATAAACTCACATTGATTTATTAGAAAGTAAGTTTCCATAAATTGTTAGAAATTTAAGGTTCCCTTAAAATTTAAGTTTAATAACACTTAAGGCCATTCAATAACAGATCTCTTTGTATTTACTACTGTTCCAAATGAAGTTATAAAAAGAATTTTTTTTAATATAATCTTCTTTTTGCCACAAATAAGATTGATATAAAGTAAATATTGCCTAAGTACCCAGTAGGGACTCAACAACATACTGGATGACTTCTATGGAAATCTGGCCCCTAAATAACCTAAGCAACTATTGTATGAATCAGAAGAGATGTCTTAATTCTCTGTGACCTTGACCAAGTCACTTCATCTCAAGAGGCTCCTCTCTTCATACTGTAAAAAGGGGTTGTAATATCTTTCCCACATGCCTGAGTGATGTTGTCAAAGGCTATCAACTGAAATAGATCATGAAAGGATATATAAATTTCAAGTATTATTCACTTTGCCAAGAGGCCCACTTTTATCCCACAACGATGCTGTCATATAGCTTATAAGCTTCCTTTCTTTGTGAGGCATGCAAACACTGTAGAATATTTATGCAACTGATAAATCCAGAAACTACCCGACAAAAGACTTCTGTATGTCACAATATGCAAAGTGAGCAGCTTTCCAAGATAAAAATTTCCATGGTGGCAACTCCACCAAAAGGAACACTCTGCACTGAATTTTTACAGCATCCCTTGTCACTTGCATGGGCACCTTCAGTCTTGTTTTTCCCTCACACACTGTTCTGAAAGAGCTAGTATTCCATCAGTCACTGTGACAGCCCCACATTACAGATCAATGTAATTTGTTTATTGACTTCTGAATACCAAATTCCTCCGAGGAGAGTCACAGATCCGCAACATGCTGGGGAAACATGGCTGGAAAACATGTAAATACAGACGTGCCCTGACGGCTCTTGATGGCTGCCACTCAGAGTATCTCCCAGAGTGCACTTCTTCCTTCAAGGGCCACGCTACTCAGACGTGGTAAATTTCTTCCTGTGGCAGTGTGGAGGGGGGAGGGGGGGAAACAGGTAAACAAAAGTGAACAACAGATCTTAGCGCCACATGAATTTTTAAAACACCAAAGTGGTAAAGATGTAAACGCTGCTGTATTAGGTTCTCCAGAAAAAGAAGACTCAGTAGGATTTATATATATATATATGTGGGCTTCCTTGGTGGTTCAGTCAGTAAAGAATCCATCTGCAATGCAGGAGACCCAGATTCAATCCCTGGGTCAGGAATGTCCCCTGGAGAAGGAAATGCCTATATATATATATATATATATTATATACACACACACACACATATATACACAGACAGATTTATACACATATGTAGATAGATAGATAGATACATAGGTAGATAGATAGATACATGGGCTTCTTTGGTAGCTCAGTCAGTAAAAAAAATCCACCTGCAATGCAGGAGACCAAGATTCAATCCCTGGGTTGGGAAGATCCCCTGGAGGAGGAAATGGCAACCCACTCCAGTATTCTCGCTTGGGAAATCCCAAGGTCAGAGGAGCCTGGTGGGCAACAGTCCATGGTGTAGCAAGAATTGGGCACGACTTAGCAACTAAACCAGCACGACTATACACACACACACACACACACATAAAACGAGAGAGAGATTTTAAGGACTCAGCTAACGTGATTGTGCATGCATGCACAGCCATTCAGTCCTGTCTGACTCTTTGTGACCCCATGCACGGCAGACCACCAGGCTCCTCTGTCCATGGGAATCTCTAGGCAAGAATACTGGAGTGGGTTGCCATTTCCTCCTCCAGGGGATCTTCCTGACCCAGGGATCAAACTCTTCTCTCCTGCATTGGCAGATGGATTCTTTACTATTGTGTCACAGGGGCAGGAAAATCCAAAATCTGAAGGCCAGTTCAGCAAGAAGTGTTGAATACTGCAGCTGGAGTCTGAAGGTAGTGTGGAGGCAGAATTCCTCCCTACATGGGGATATTCCCTACATGGGGAACTCAGTCACCAGCTGACTGTCATCAATTAAACATCTGCACACAGAAGCTCTTGGCACCCAGGGCTAAGTCTGAAGAGATGCTTGAACCAAGATTAAATGGCATTTTCTTGAAATGGTGTGGATAACCCAGTGAAATCCCCAAAAATCAGGAAGAGCAGTTTCATTCCAGACCTGGAATAGGATGGATGTTACAGAATGGGTCCTCTCTAGCCTACTGCCTATGGAAAACCACCTGCTCACGTCCAACGAGAGCTCGAGCCACAGCTAAATGTGGCCGCTCAAGACCCATCTGCTCTGGCCTTGCCCTCTGGTGACCTCAGTAAAGGAGCTGGGATCACCGTAAAAAATTCACTGACAACATTCTTGATCCTCATCCATCTTGACCATGTACAATACAAAATTTGCAGTTTGGAGATTCCTGAGAAGGAAAAAGAAGGGGATGAGGTATTATGCTAACTTCTTGGTTATAATCTCACCTCCCACTTTTTTAAATAGTGTCTATCCTTCTAGGCATTTTTCACATTGTCACAACCACTCACACACTTCAAAAGTCTGGCAGGGAATACACAAAAATACTAACAACAATTGTTTCTGGAGGATGGGAATTTCAGATAGTTTTTTAATCACTTCAGTTCAGTTCAGTCGCTCAGTCGTGTCCCACTCTTTGTGACCCCATGAATCACAGCACGCCAGGCCTCCCTGTCCATCACCAACACGTGGAGTTCACCCAGATTCACGTCCATCGAGTCAGTGATGCCATCTAGCCATCTCATCCTCTGTCGTCCCCTTCTCCTCCTACCCCCAATCCCTCCCAGCATCAGAGTCTTTTCCAATGAGTCAACTCTTCGCATGAGGTGGCCAAAGTACTGGAGTTTCAGCTTTAGCATCATTCATTCCAAAGAAATCCCTGGGCTGATCTCCTTCAAAATAGACTGGTTGGATCTCCTTGCCGTCCAAGGGACTCTCACGAGTCTTCTCCAACACCGCAGTTCAAAAGCATCAATTCTTCAGTGCTCAGCTTTCTTCACAGTCCAACTCTCACATCCATACATGACCACAGGAAAAACCATTGCCTTGACTAGACGAACCTTTGTTGGCAAAGTAATGTCTCTGCTTTTTAATATGCTATCTAGGTTGGTCATAACTTTCCTTCCAAGGAGTAAGCATCTTTTAATTTCATGGCTTCAACCACCAACTGCAGTGATTTTGGAGCCCAAAACAATAAAGTCTCTCACTGTTTCCACTGTTTCCCGATCTATTTCCCATGAAGTGATGGGACCAGATGCCATGATCTTCATTTTCTGAATGTTGAGCTTTAAGCCAAATTTTTCACTCTCCACTTTCACCTTCATCAAGAGGCTCTTTAGTTCCTCTTCACTTTCTGTCATAAGGGTGGTGTCATCTGCATATCTGAGGTTATTGATATTTCTCCCGGCAATCTTGATTCAGCTTGTGTTTCTTCCAGTCCAGCGTTTCTTATGATGTACTCTGCATATAAGTTAAATAAGCAGGGTGACAATATACAGCCTTGACGTACTCCTTTTCCTATTTGGAACCAGTCTGTTGTTCCATGTCCAGTTCTAACTGTTGCTTCCTGACCTGCATACAAATTTCTCAAGAGGCAGATCAGGTGGTCTGGTATTCCCATCTCTTTCAGAATTGTCCACAGTTTATTGTGATCCACACAGTCAAAGGCTTTGGCATAGTCAATAAAGCAGAAATAGATGTTTTTCTGGAACTCTCTTGCTTTTTCCATGATCCAGCAGATGTTGGCAACTTGATCTCTGGTTCCTCTGCCTTTTCTAAAACCAGCTTGAACAGCTGGAAGTTCACGGTTCACATATTGCTGAAGCCTGGCTTGGAGAATTTTGAGCATTACTTTACTAGCGTTTGAGATGACTGCAAATGTGTGGTAGTTTGAGCATTCTTTGGGATTGCCTTTCTTTGGGATTGGAATGAAAACTGACCTTTTCCAGTCCTGTGGCCACTGCTGAGTTTTCCAAATTTGCTGGCATACTGAGTGCAGCACTTTCACAGCATCATCTTTCAGGATTTGAAATAGCTCAACTGGAATGCCATCACCTCCAACTAGCTTTGTTCGTAGTGATGCTTTCTAAGGCCCACTTGACTTCACATTCCAGGATGTCTGGCTCTAGGTCAGTGATCACACCATCCTCATTATCTGGATCATGAAGATCTTTTTTGTACAGTTCTTCTGTGTATTCTTGCCACCTCTTCTTAATATCTTCTGCTTCTGTCAGGTCCATACCATTTCTGTCCTTTATCGAGCCTATCTTTGCATGAAATGTTCCCTTGGTAGCTCTAATTTTCTTGAAGAGATCTCTAGTCTTTCCCATTCTGTTGTTTTCCTCTATTTCTTTGCACTGATCGCTGAGGAAGGCTTTCTTATCTCTTCTTGCTATTCTTTGGAACACTGCATTCAGATGCTTATATCTTTCCTTTTCTCCTTTGCTTTTCGCTTCTCTTCTTTTCACAGCTATTTGTAAGGCCTCCCCAGACAGCCATTTTGCTTTTTTGCATTTCTTTTCCATGGGAATGGTCTTGATTCCTGTCTCCTGTACAATGTCACGAACCTCAGTCCATAGTTCATCAAGCACTCTATCTATCAGATCTAGGCCCTTAAATCTATTTCTCACTTCCACTGGATAATCTTAAGGGATTTGATTTAGGTCATACCTGAATGGTCTAGTGGTTTTCCCCACTTTCTTCAATTTCAGTCTGAATTTGGCAATAAGGAGTTCATGATCTGAGCCACAGTCAGCTCCTAGTCTTGTTTTGGTTGACTGTATAGAGCTTCTCCATCTTTGGCTGTGAAGAATATAATCAATCTGATTTCGGTGTTGACCATCTGGTGATGTCCATGTGTAGAGTCTTCTCTTGTGTTGTTGGAAGAGGGTGTTTGTTATGACCAGTGCATTTTCTTGGCAAAACTCTATTAGTCTTTGCCCTGCTTCATTCTGTATTCCAAGGCCAAATTTGCCTGTTACTACAGGTGTTTCTTGACTTCCTACTTTTGTATTCCAGTCCCCTATAATGAAAAGGACATCTTTTTTGGGTGTTAGTTCTAAAAGGTCTTGTAGGTCTTCATAGAATCGTTCAACTTCAGCTTCTTCAGCATTACTGGTTGGGGCATAGACTTGGATTACTGTGATATATGAGTGTTAATAGTTGGGGGAGAGAGAGTAAAGCTGTTTTTGCTTTTCCAATACAAAAATAAGCAAATCCCTTGGATTCTTTGTAAAACTCATTCGATGGTCCCTTACTATAACAATCCCCAAGGAAACATGCACATTAATTTAGGAGTTCATTTTTAAAAGTGTCCCTGAGATTTCAGCGAAATCAATGTGAGAGTTTGTAAGTACTAGAAAGCAAAAATCAACAAATATGCTTACACACTAAGGATATCAGAGTAAAATGAGCAAAACAAGAAAAAATGGAAACTTAGGCTAAAATATTGTTTTCAAAAGAGCTTCTAACCACCTTGTGAAAGATACTGCTGTGGCTGATGAGGTAGACACAGCACAAAGGTGCTTATGGATCCACTGATAGTTTATCTTGTTTATGCTGGTTTCGGTTTTCTGTTTGTTTTTGTTGTTATTACTATTAACAAGAAAAACAGAAAGTATCCCTTATGGCAGAGCAAGGTCGGATATGTTTAGTAACTATATTTCCTGAAAAATATTTACAGTTTTGAGGACTGGCAAGAATTCTCTGAGACCCCAGGAGACATTATAAAAAGGGTGATGATGTTCAGCTGGCAGTGATTTTTTAAATCCGCTAATTCACATACAGAAAGGAAGCAGGGCTGGGATCAGGGGTGGGGGGTTGGTGCTAAAGTGACAGCTGCCTTAACTTTGGTGTCAATGCTGGATCGACACACAAAGGGCACACAGTGGGCATGTGACATATGGGAAAAGGCACTTCCCTCTGCCTTGCTTCACTAGCTTCAGGTAACCACCAGCTGTCTAGCTGTATCCTGGCTTTCCCACCCACCAGCTCTGTCACTTGGACATGGTGTTTCACCTCTCTAGGTCTCAGTTCCCTTTAGTAAGCACCTAACAGAGTTGTTATGAGGATGATGTGAAGTAATAAAGTCCTTTGAACAGGTCTGGCACACGGTAAGTGGTTTGTGTTCAATAAACTACAATTTACACAACTGCTTCCACCACCCAACTCTACGACACACCCACAGCCCAAACGATCCAATCGAATCAGCCCCCAAAGTAGCCACAATTCCTATAAGAGAACTCAGGGAGACTCTCGTATGAAAATGAAAAGAAACTACTAGAAAGGACTCGAAGTAGATGCACACACATTAGCACCAGCCAGAGGAGCTTGGCTGCAGGCTGCCCTGCGGCTACACAGACAAAGGCTTTGTTTGTCCTGAGGCTTAGTTGTCTCTGGGTGATTCATCACATTACAGACCAATGAACCATGTTCAAACCGGCCTCAGTAGCGCTGGAGCAGTTAGACAGGAAGCATAGAGCGGCTTGTAGTCACTGCGCTCTGACGTGGCTAGACACTGTGAAGACATCTCCACACCATGAGGTAAGGATGACTCTCTGTTCTTCACAGCAGAGAATATCCTGCCTCATGAAGCTCGTGACTGTGGGCCCAGAGCTCACGCCAGGAATCCCTGCTTCCCATCTGGACTTTCTCCTACATGGTGCTTCCTCTTGTTCATAAAAACCAGCATAGATTTCTTCAGAGAAGAAGGGGAAATTGGCTCAATTCTAGAACCCAGTATTTGCCAAATTTGAGAAAGTTTCAGTGTTGAAAACTGGATATGCAAACAACACTATGGTGATGACCCTCTGGCACTTTAAAAGCAGGGAGCAACTTCCCTGGTGGTCTAGTGGCTAAAACTCCACACTTCCAATGCAGGGGGCCCAGATTCCAGTCCAGGTCGGGAACTAGATCCCACATGCTGCAACAAAGATCGAAGATCCCGTGTGCCGCAACTAAGACCAAGCACAGCCAAATAAATAAACATTAAAAAAAAAAAAAAAAACAAGTGTTCATCTTAAAAAAAAAATCATTAGGGAAAAAACTCTGGAGCAACAGGAACAAGTATATGCAGCTGGTGGAAGAAAAACTTAGTACAATTGCTTTAGAAAACAAAGTAGCACCATACTCAGACATGCTGGAAATATGCACAGACCTAGCAATTCCATTCACAGGTATATTCTCTAGACTCAGACTCTTTCACATTTTATACCCACATTGTCTATTAAGAAACTGGATACACTGTGCCCTGGAATACTACACAACCATTAAAATCACAGCAGCACAATTCAATCCCAACAACATAATACTGAGTGGAATTAAGCAAGTCAGGAGAACACACAGTTTCATTCTACTAGTATTGATATACAGTTCAAGAAGAGATAAAATCAGGAAATATATTCTTTATGGAATTATCCATATCCAGATTAATTGCAAAAGAAAGCAAGGAAATTATAAACATAAAATTTAGGACTGCAGTTACCCCAAGAAGGAGAGAAATGTGGTCAAAGAGGATGTCATGGACTGAATGTTTCCGTTCAGTTCAGTTCAGTTGCTCAGTCATGTCCAACTCTTTGCAACCCCATGAATCGCAGCACGCCAGGCCTCCCCGTCCATCACCAACTCCCAGAGTTCACTCAAACTTACATCCATCGAGTCGGTGATGCCATCCAGCCATCTCATCCTCTGTCATCCCCTTTTCCTCCTGCCCTCAATCCCTCCCAGCATCAGAGTCTTTTCCAATGAGTCAACTCTTCGCATGAGGTGGCCAAAGTACTGGAGTTTCAGCTTTAGCATCATTCCTTCCGAAGAAATCCCAGGGCTGATCTCCTTCAGAATGGACTGGATGGGTTTCCTTGCAGTCCAAGGGACTCTCAAGAGTCTTCTCCAACACCACAGTTCAAAAGCATCAATTGTTCGGCGCTCAGCTTTCTTCACAGTCCAACTCTAACATCCATACATGACCACAGGAAAAACCATAGCCTTGACTAGACGAAGCTTTGTTGGCAAAGTAATGTCTCTGCTTTTTAATATGCTATCTAGGTTAGTCATAACTTTCCTTCCTAGGAGCAAGCATCTTTTAATTTCATGGCTGCAGTCACCATCTGCAGTGATTTTGGAGCCCAGAAAAATAAAGTCTGACACTGTTTCCACTGTTTCCCGATCTATTTCCCATGAAGTGATGGGACCAGATGCCATGATGTAAGTTTTCTGAATGTTGAGCTTTAAGCCAACTTTTCACTCTCCTCTTTCACTTTCATCAAGAGGCTCTTTACTTCCTCTTCACTTTCTGTCATAAGGGTGGTGTCATCTGCATATCTGAGGTTATTGAGATTTCTCCCGGCAATCTTGATTATAGCTTGTGCTTCCTCCAGCCCAGCGTTTCTCATGATGTACTCTGCACATAAGTTAAATAAGCAGGGTGACAGTATACAGCCTTGATGAACTCCTTTTCCTATTTGGAACCAGTCTGTTGTTCCATGTCCAGTTCTAACTGTTGCTTCCTGACCTGCATACAAATTTCTCAAGAGGCAGATCAGGTGGTCTGGTATTCCCATCTCTTTCAGAATTTTCCACAGTTTATTGTGATCCACACAGTCAAAGGCTTTGGCATAGTCAATAAAGCAGAAATAGATGTTTTTCTGGAACTCTCTTGCTTTTTCCATGATCCAGCAGATGTTGGCAATTTGATCTCTGGTTCCTCTGCCTTTTCTAAAACCAGCTTGAACATCTGGAAGCTCACGGTTCACATATTGCTGAAGCCTGGCTTGGAGAATTTTGAGCATTACTTTACTAGCGTGTGAGAGGAGTGCAATTGTGCGGTAGTTTGAGCATTCTTTGGCATTGCCTTTCTTTGGGATTGGAATGAAAACTGACTGTTTCCAGTCCTTAGATCCCCCCAAATTCACATGCTGAAATCCTGATTTCCAATGTGATGGTAACAGGAGGTGGGGTCCTAGGGAGGTGCTTAGGTCAGGAGCCCTCAGAATGGGATTAGTGCCCTTACAAAAGAGGCCCCAGGGAGAACGCTCATCCTTTTGGCCACAGGAGGACGCAGCAGGAAGACAACTATGAACTAGAAAGCGAGCCTCACCGGACACCAAACCTGCCAGTTCCTTGCTCTTGAACTTCCCAGCCTCCAAACTGTGAGAAACAAATGTTTGTTGTTTAAGCTACCAGGATGTGATATTTTTGTGACAGCAGCTGAATGAACTAAGACAGAGGGCTCCATGCAATAATGGCCACCCCTTTTGTAAGCTCAGCAACTTATATGCAGATGCTAAATTTTATGAATCTTTAAAATGTGCATTTAATTTATAGTCTTTTGCATGCATAATGTATTTTCTATAATAAAGTATTGTTAAAACAAGCAGAAAATATCAACTTTATTAAATGCTAAATGCAAAGTAGTCTTATACACAGTCACAAAATAAAGCAAAATAAAACGAGATGGAAAGCTGACATTCCTTAAGTGTCTACGTGCCAGGTACATATTAGGGGCTTTAACGTAAGTAATTTCATTTTGAAAAGCACAAAGCTTATACGAAGTTTCAGAGAAAAGTGAGATGACGCCAGATGGGAGAACAATTTGCTGAAGAGGGTTGCTATTTGACTCTTGCCATAAAACTGGGTAATACCTTTAAACAGGTAGCAATGGTGTGACTGGGCAGCTTGGGTAGAGAAAGCAACACTTTGAAAGAGGGCAGAAGAAGGACACTGGGGATGTCCCAGCAATGCCAATCAGTCCAATCGAAGACCCTTGTCTTAGCTTCACATGTTGCCAGAGATACAGGTTACTACAAACTGGTTCCCAAATGTGAGATCTGTTAAGAGTCTGGTTGACCCCAGTAGCCTCTTAACTCCCCAAATCTGAGTTCCCAGTAAGACTCTCTTAGAAATGCCTGTAGTCTTAATTTATTCACAATATAATATGATACGAAAAGAATGTTTAAAACTAGACTTAACGTTGTTTCTTCAAATTTCTTCAGTAAATCAGATACTCTTGAAAATCAGCTTGCTCTACCACCAAAGGAGAAGTTCTAACTTTAATTCTATTTCTACTGGAAGATACATCAATTAACTAAAAAAGGGACAAAGTTCAAAAGATGTTAACAGTCAACTTCAATCAGTGTTGTGTGTCTTCTCAGAAATATGACTAAAAACAGCTACTATCAAAGTGAATAACATTCATTCTAGAGGCTCTGGGACCTGGCCACGGTGCCACAGGTCATCCACTCTCCCCATTCTGGTCAAGAGCCAAGGTTGGTTCAAATAGGCTAGACTCGTCTCCCTTCATTCCGCCTGTGATCCTGATAGCAGCACATTCTCTCTGCTCCAGGAGAAACACGTATGATCCACCCTTGCTCTTCTAGACTTTTGGAAAGTGCATTAGCTAAACATGGCATTTAACAATTCTTTCTGATAAAGTTTTATTACATGTTTTAAAATAATCAAAAATAATTTCAAACACACACAAAATGGCTCCAACCATGTATAAAGATGAGGCTTTAAAATATGGAGAGGAACTTCCTGGTGGCCCAATGACTAAGACTCTGCACCCCCCAATGCAGAGGGCCTGGGTTCAATCCCCGGACAGGGAACTAGATTCCACACGCCACAACTCAAGATTCTGCATGCCGCAACAAAGACAAGATCCCATGTGCCCGCAACTAAGACCCAGTTGCAACCAAATAAATAAATAAAATACAGGGAAAGAGAGGCATGAACAAGAAAGGGGGAAAACTATATACCATAACATTCCATATTTGAGAAACTAGAAGTCTTTTTGACTTCTCCTTAGGAAATGACAAAGTATGCATTTAGTTTTATAATACTCTTAAAAAATAACTTATTCTAAAAGAATCAACATTAGTTTATGGCAAGCTTATCAAATGCCACATTAAACACAAAATTATCTCAGTCCAAAACCTCAAGCTAAACTTTCTTAAAACATCGCAAAGCTATTATACTATCAGAGTTGCATGTAAAGATTAATAATTTTGCAAAACTTAAAAACATTTCAAACATCCTTTAAGTAATTTCCGAGCCATCAGCTGTTCTAGACCTGATTGTGTTCACTTCAGAACCAAAGATTTCCTTACCTATGGGTGTAAAACATTTGGACCAGGACTCAGATGCCCTGGGTTTTAGGCTTAGATCCCATAATCCTATGCACAATTGGTAACTACAGGAGCTAAGCCTTAAGCCCAGGACATCTGAATTTGGGTGGGTCAAAGGCACTAAGCCTTGTCTTTCTCTGCCAGTTTGCCTATATGTAGAGTGCTTATAAGGATAAAACAGCTAAGCCTTAAGCCCAGGACATCTGAACTTGGATGGGTCAAAGGCACTAAGCCTTGTCTCTCTCTTCCAGTCTGCCTATATGTAGAGTGCTTATGAGGATAAAACAGATGGATATAAAAGTAATTAAATATAAAAATGTGAAATGGTATTATAAATCATTATGATGTATTTAAAAGACCATATATTGGAAAAGCTCTGCTATCACATCCCCCTGTTCACCATGCTTACCACTGACCACTGCACCCAGCACTCGGGGTAAGTCCCCTCATGAGGCAGCCAGAGCGCCCGTGCCTGCATCCACTGGTGCTCTTACTGCGTGTGTGGCAAGGGCTGTTTACCAGACTGTCAGCCCCCCAAGACCTGGTGCCCCTCAAACTCTGTGTCTCTGGTGGTGGGCACAGAGAGACGCTCATTTGTGGGACGTTAATGATGAAAAAAGTTAACATTTAACAAACAGGATACAAAATCCAAGTGTATTAAAAGGCAAATCTCCTTCCAGATTTCCTTAGACACATTCAGAGGAACCAGGGAAATACTTTCTAGTACTGAAAGGTAACTCAAATCCCTTCTGACTACTTCAAAGGGGAAAGGGGGATAAATGTCCTCTTGATAAATGTAAATCTCAGACAGTGGGGGATATATAACCCTAATAATTGCATATTTTCTACCAAATAATGTGCAGTCAATATTCTCAAATTAGTTTCAACACATAGTAAAGCATAATTCTCTGGGCTGGCCAGACATCTGTTCACACCAAGTTATTTTACTAAAACCAAAGTCAATTGCTGCTTTGATTAAAACCCTCCCTTGTCTTAACTTTCTTCAGTCCTCTAGTATTAGGAAAATGAAAGTGAACATTAATTGAGAAAGAAAGTATGGTTCTCTTATTGGAAACTGTATATTTTGGAATAAAAGCGAGTCAAAGACCAATTGCATTAAGGTGGTAACACCAACCTTCAGCTACAATTTTGGGTGAGCAAAATAAAATTGTACACTCATCAAACAAGCCAGACTAGAGGGTTTTCTTTGGAAAGTTTTAACGGAAATCCTAGTCCTTGTTTTATGTGAACCCAATGTACAAAAACGTGATATAATAGCATTTGAGTATTAGGACATTAATATGTCAGATAGCATTTGAGTCCTGCCAAACACAAACATTTCAAGTCCTCATGACATGCTCGTCACTCTATTAGGATCTGATGCAGGTCATCTAAAAATAGCAGTAGGGGATGCAGCCAGATCTCCCAGGCAATGCTAAAGAGGTGCCTCTAAATGGCAGAAACTGTAGTTTAAAGAGACAGTAGAGCTTATTAAGCCCCTGAGAGCAAAGCACAGTCAGAGAGCTACCATCTCCTAGGGCACAACTCCCTGTACGTGCTCTGTGGTCATATCCATCTGAACTCACTCTTCATGCACTTAAGGCAATAATCATTATTATAAACAAAAGGGGGGTTTCATACACAACTAATGGGGTAAGATACATCACAAGACACAGAACTTTAGCACGCCCTAGAGATCATCTGGAAAGCAGTTCTCCAACTTGGGCGTGCATCAATATCAGCTGGAGAACTTGTCAACAAAGTCATCCTCTGCATGGCTATTAGATTCCACATCCTCTTGCCAACTCAAAGACATCTCCTAGAAATTGTCCCCCTCTCTCTGTAATATTCCCCCTCTCTATTGTTCATTGCACACTGGTATATTAGCATGCTGCTATCTCTTACCCTCCCCACTTCACTGAAACCACTCATTGCAAGGACACCAATGACCCCACATGATCAAGCCAATGGTCAGTCCTCAGTGCCCATCTTGTTTGCTCCATCAGCACCATCTGACTGAATTTATCCATCCTTCCTGTCTGGAGCACATTCTTCACTTGGCTTCCAGAATACCATACTCTCCTGGTTCTCTTATCACCTTGCTGGCTGTTGTGAATTGTCCCCCTAAAAGATATGTTGAAGTCTTAACCCCCAGGACCTGAGAATATAGTCGTATTTGAAATAGGGTCTTTTCAGATTTCCCATATATAACCAGGTTAAGATGAGGTCATTAGGGTGGGCTTTAATCCAACATGACTGGTGTTCTTATGAAATGGGGAAATTTTGGATGCACACAGGCACAGAGGGAACAGGAAGTGAAGATACACAAGAAGAAGATGACCACATGACCACAGTGAAGCATCTACAAGTCACCAAACTTCACAGGTTGCCAGCAGACATCAGAAGCTGGAAGAGGCCAAGCGGGGGCTCCCCCCTAGAGCCATTAGATGTAGCATGGTCCTGCTAACACTTTGATTCAGACTTCTAGCCTCTAGAACTGTGAGATGATAAACTTCTATGGTTTGAACCCACCCAGGTTTTGGTACTTTGTTATGGCAGCTGTATGAAAGTAAGACACTGGCTAAATCTCCTAAGCATCTATGGCTCGTTTCTCATCTCTCTAATCTTGGGGTGGCTCAGGGCTCAATCACTGTACCTCTTTTCCTTCCTGTATATACCCACACAGAGTAGATCTCAACCAGTCTCATGGCTTTGAATACCTTCTCTATGCTGACTCCAGCCCAGACTTGATATCTGATTGCCAGACTAATGTATCCACCTGCCTTCTTCACACATTGTTGATGTCTGATGGACATCTAAAACCTAACCAATCCCACACCAAACTTGATTCTCCCCAGAAAACCCTTGCCTCCTCCAGTCTTTCCCATCTCCATAAATTACTACTCAATGAACCATTTCTCAGACCAAAACAACAAGGATATTTGTCTCCTTGTATTTTCTATAACCCACATCTCAAAGGCAAACCCTGATGGCTGTACTTCCAAAACATATTTAGAAAATGATCTCTTCCAATCTCTTCCAGTCTCACTACCAAGGCACAAACCCCATTATTTCTCACCTGGATTACTGCCACTGACCCCTGATGGGTCTTCCTGCATATACCCCTGCCTTCTACAGCCTATCCTCAACAGAGTAACCAGATAGAACTTTTAAAACATAAATCAGATACCATCATTTCTCAGTTAGTGAAAGTCAAAATTCTTAAAATCTTCCAAAAGACTTTTTATGATTTCTGTTTTTTCCAACCTTTACATGCTCTGCCCCGTACTCTCTCCATTCATTGTTCTTACTTTTTTTCAACACATCACTATGCTTTACCTCCTTTCTTTATATCTGTTCTTCCCCCAAATATCACAGCTCACCTTCTCACTTCAGGTCTATTCAAATATCCCCTGATTGGACCATCTCTTATCATCCTGCATAAAACAGGAATCCACCTCTCAACCTACCATTCTCTTTCACTGCATTACTGTTTCCATAGCATCGAGCACCATGTGATTTGTGAGCTACTCACCTTTAAAAACAAACAAAAAAAAAATCTGTGTCCTTTCACCAGAATGAAGTTCCATGACAACAAGGGAATTGCTATATCCCCAGTTTCTAAACTGGGCCTTGGACTTTGCAGACACTTAAAACACTTGTCTTGAGTGCACAAATAAATTTTTTAAAAGGTAGAAATTCCTAACATGGAGTGACATTTGCTTTTTTATATAAACAGCTTTTTCGCAAGTTCATCTATCTGAATTTCTCCAAACTCTCATTCAAGACAACATTCTCAGTGCCTGTAACCAGGAATCATAATGGAGAGAATCCAAGAGTGCTTTTCTTCGAGTGTATATAAGCCAAAAAATGTCTTAGTTTCCTCAAAACTGACAGCTCTATTTCAGCACCCCAAACACTGTAGCCATAAGAAAAATAAAAGTTCAGAGATCCTAGGAAGAAGTAACACTCTTCAGATTTACCCCAAAGAAAGCACACTAATGTCATTCTGCTCTTAAATGATGCTTTGTCCCTAAAGTTGGCTGGGTCCTCCTTGGCCTCACAGTCCTCAGGTCTGAGCTGCCTACACCAAGTGACTCTTTGGCATCGGTTCCTCCTCTGCAGAGGTTGTACCTGAGTCAGCTCTGCTCTACAGACAATAATCTGTAAACCACACTCTCCACGCACAGAAGCTAAAGATGCAATCACACAGCCACGTGAGTCAAGTGTCTGCTTCTTCAGGTTGAAATGACCATCCCAAAATGTGCTTTCCCAACATGGAAAATGCAAGCCCAGTGAAAGGAGCCAAGATCTACAACAAACATATCGAAGTAGTCAGTGATGAAGATTTTGGTAGGGTTCTATATGTACACAGCTGCTGCATAATTTGTGAGGTTTAATTTTATCAGACTGAGTTCTATTTCACGTGCCAAGTTTTTTTCTGTTAGCATTTCAGCAGGTGCAATGTGACAAATCAATACAGCTAAATTCTTAGCCACTGAGCTAAGAAAACTCTCTATCACAACATGTTAGGGTGAGAGACACCATAAGCTAGGGGAAGGGGAAGAAGGAAAAGGCAATAAAGAGAAAGAGATGAGATTTTTTAAAGGAATCTGTTATGTATGCCCAGGAGTGCTGTTAGAAATTGTGTTCCTTTGTTTCCATATCTGAGGGATTTAGATATGTGTGTTATCCGGCCAACTCCTAAGTCCCCCACTGGTCTATTACAACACAACAGAACTAGAACTTGAAAAGGGGTCTCTGGAAGGTAACAGTGCTGTGCCATCAAATTTTTTTAGTGCTTTGAATATTTGAGAAGAGTGTATCAGTGGCCAAGCTGTGGTCAGGAAGATGAATCCATAACAGTGATTTTGCTGCAAAGGAGAACCAAAAGTTGAGTATACAAAAGATAAAGTGTCAGAAACAAAGGTTGCACAAGAGGCCACAAGTATATGAGAGCTGGAATGATTTCACCTAGGGGACACCTGAGACATTACTATATATTCTCAATTGCTCCAGGGACTGAAGAAGGACTCCACGAAACCCCTGGCATTTGAAAAAGACTCTCAACCACACACACAGTCATGATCTTGCTCCCTTATACCTTTCCACGTTAGTTCTGACTTCCTAGGGTGTCCACCCTGGCACATATCACATGCATGGCCCTGTCCTCCCAAATCGCTCCCCAAGGGCCATCAAGGACACGGGCTGTGGACTCTGTCCTGCGTGGTACCTAACGCTCTAAGTTTGCAATTAATATCAAATCACTAAGTCATTAGATACCTAATATTTTAGACTAACATTAGAATAACATTTAATTAAACTTAATAAGTAAATCATAAAGAGTAACATGAAGTTGGAATATCTCTTTAATGAAATCTATAGAAACACGACTGAGATTATCAAAATTCTCTATTCAAACCCAGAGCACCAATGTTGGTTATATTTTCCCCCTGAGTCTCACTGCAAAACAGAAATGCTTTTAAGTATCTCCAGAATTACAGTTTGGGGATTTTTTTCCACTCGTGATTTTTGTTTTGCTTTGTTGTTTAAAAAACCACAGCAAAGATGGAAGCTTAAAATAGAAAACTAGTACCTATTAAAATATATAGTAGAGGTCAAAAAACAATTTGAATTCAAATGAGATTTCTAAAAATATATAAATATTTCCTTTCTGATTTCTACAGATTTGTTCAGTCCTTAAAAACTTCTATGCTATTTTGAGATTTTTACTGCAAAGCCAAGATAAGTGCTGATTTCTATCTATTGAGGGTGTTTCCTACTCAGAAAAACAATTCAAGTCAACCGCCACAATAATCGTAAAAACAATGGCCAAGGATACAGAAAAAGAAAATTCACGAGTTCACATTCAGTACATAGGGCTCTGACCCAACCTTAAGAAAAAAATTAACAATATACACAATCCCCTTTAGTTTTATTGACCATTTAAGGCAACTGAAAGTTTTTATTAACTTTTATTAATTAGGTTATTCCAATTCTTCATTGTTATTGATGTTTTTAAAGTAATAATTTAGGGAAATGCATTTCTAATTACTATTTCTAAAAATACTGCAAACCATGTTCTTACCACATCAAAATTAAGCAATTACCTATAAATGCCCATAATTGGAAATGCAGTATAAATTCTGTTCTAACAAACCAAGACACTGTGTCTTAAAGACAGGATAATTAGCACAGATACTACTAAATGGATGCTATGGTGATCGGTGCCATAGAGATGTGCAGACAGATTTGGGGGTGGGGGTTTGTGGTGGACGGGGGTGGGGAGGAATCAGCCTGAGCAAGGAAATTGATTTGTGCAAGCAGAAAAATAATCTTTAAGAATGAGATAGGCAACTGGAGTGAAGAAATAAGCCACAGAGGGGCTTTTTAACTGGTATTAGGAAGGTGTGTCATTACAAATATTTAGTACAAATATAGGTAGCTCTCCCTGTGTATCTGAATCTGCCTGATAATGACTCATTGAAAGAGTTTATTCCTGGAAGGCACTGAAGTAAACATGCAAGTGCCTTTAAGGAATAGGGAGAAACTTCACTCTGAGTGAAGAGAAAAATCTGACCCACAGCATTTGCTTTAGTTTCAGAGAGACACAGAATTCTTTCAAGTCTGTTTTGTTATTTACATCATGAAATTGATCACATTTTTCTGCTTAATACACTCTACACACAAATGAATAAAAGTGCTGTTTTGTTTTCTTCAACCTTGGCAGTAATTTGGGAGGATCTGAGATGACTTTTTAAAAGCACGTGTTACAGGACAAAAAAGTAGGTACACAGCCTCAATTTCATAAAAAGGAAAAAAAACTGGGATTATGCAACTGCTTTTCCATGCACATTGCCTAAAATGAGTTAAGTACTTAGCAGGTGTTCAGAAAGTATTTGTTTAAGAAGAAAGAAAGATGGGAAGGACTGGAATGTTGCCTTTTGAATTGTAGGCAGAAACTGTTCTAAAACATGTTCATGTCTTGACTGATGTTTCTTATTGCACAAGCTGCCCCATCAATCACTAATGTCTTCACTCAAATCCAATGGCATTTATTGAGCACCTACTATGTATGAGGATTGCCCCCTTCTACATCTGTCAGTCAGGATTAGTCTTTAATCCTGCAGCTGCAAAGCCCCAGGGGAGGGAGCAGATGGGACTAGTAATAGGGCCCAGTAACACTTTCACTCCATCTGGCACGTGATTCCTGGAACAGTCACTGGAAAAGAAATTGCACTAGGTAAGAACATTAACAAAGCTGGGTGATGGGTTTCAGTCGAAATCGCATGTGACAAGTCACTCTTCTGGTCTTAGCATCAGCAGCTGCACACCTTTCTTTCACCCGGTATCGTGTTAGCCCTCCTCTCTCTCCTTCCACACCTGCATCCTCAATTCATCCTCCTCTTAGACTAATAGCTCTGCCAACTCAAGATCCATCAATCTTTCCACATCAGCATTAAGCTGTGTGGAAAATGAGAGAGTGCAGAACAATCTTCCTAAGACTTGGGTCACTTCCCTCCATTCTCATAGGCTTAGATAACATTTAAAGTCCATTAGGCTTCTCCTCCCTATCTTATAAGAAGTGTATATGCTTCTTAAAGATGCCAAATTTCCTTTCCCCCAGACTTTCACCCACAATACATACTATATATTGCCATTCTTGGCAAAATGTTAATTATTAGTGAACTTTTCATGAAAACAGTAGTCATCACCTAGATAAATGAATAAATTTGCTACTACTGTATTTCCCATAAAGACGAGAGCAATTCAATGTTGATCAATCTTATTCATGCTAATGTTTATAAACAAAAATAAAGGTTAAGAATTAACAAAATTTACTGATTAAAAGAGGCCCAGTTTAAAGTGGAAAAAAACAGGAAACAAAACAATATACATCTTCTCTAAAACAAATCTAAGCTATTTAGCTAAAGGAAAATGACACTGATCCAGAAATGTAAATGGCTGGTAGAGAATCACTAATAAAAGAGTTTTATTTTAAGCCTCTGAATTTCCTCTAAAAAGCCAAGATTTTAATATTCTTGGCTTGGATTTACCATACTAAAAACACAGTTATACAAGGGAGAACAATGAGACATCCCTTGTTAAGAGTTCATTTACTAGGTCATGTGTGCATTAGAATCTTAATTCTGATCTACAAAATCATTAATCTCTTACAATTTAACTAAATATTTGTATCCAAGGACTATTTAAGGACACTTCAGAATTATTGCCATCATGCCCCGTTTGCTCCATCTTTAGAATGTTTAGAACACACACCAAAATAGTTTAAAGGCCTATGTTTCTGAAATTACTTTTAAAATTGAATACATCAATGTTTGAGAGTGCTATTTTTAAAATTCACTTTCATGATAAACTCTATATCAAGTCCCAAACTATAATTCATGAGAAACTTGAGAAACTTCTAAAAATGAACTACATGTCCAACAACTGCCATGAAATTGGGGAGACAGAGTCTCCTCCAATAATGAGCATCTATAAGGTTTCTGGGTTCAGGACAGGGACACAAGTTCACCTGTGGCTGATCCACGTCAATGTATGGAAAAAACTACCACAATATTGCACAGTAATTAGCCTCTAATCAAAATAAATAAGTGAATTTTTTTTAAAAAAGAAGGAGCAGGAGGAGGTGGGGAGAGTAGGTACAATGAACAGAATGTGTGTACCCAAGAGACAAAATAGAATTTGAAAGCACCACACATGAGACTGTGGCTTAGAAAGATTACATTTACTCCATATGACTCCAAAAGGCAGAAAAGGGCCCATTAGCCCAAAGGCAACAGAGGAGAAGGGAAATGCTCAACTTAATGTGAGAAAGAAGAGCTTCCTATTAAAATGGAATATACTGAGACTTCCCTGGCAGTCCAATGGTAAAGAATCTGCCTGTCAGTGCAGGGGACATGGGTTCGATCCCTGGTCCAGGAAGCTCCCACATGCTGCAGGGCAACTAAGCCACAACTAGTGAACTCGCGCTCTAGAGCCCACAAGCCACGACTACTGAGCTCACATGCCTAGAGCCCCTGCTCCGCAATGAGAAGCCTGAGCGCCACAATTAGAGAGTAGTCCCTGCTCACCTCAACTAGCGAAAGCCCACACGCAGCAATTAAGACCCAGCCCAGCCAAAAACACCTAAAGAGATAAACACATATTTAATGGAATATACTCACTTATGGAGTAACAAACGTATTCTCTTCCAAGGATTTAAGTAGAAGCTGAAAGACCATTTAGCACAGACACTGAAACTGTGAATTTCTCTACTAGGTAGGCAACAAGACTAAGAGGCCGGCTCCACAATGCTCCACCTTACATATGTACGGTCAAATGTGTTGAACCCTTCTACAAAGGCAAAAAAGTGTAGGTGAGCACTTTCAAATAAATGCATTATACTTTACATGTCAGGGATGTTTATCTGCAATCTGATGCTCAGCATCCATTTTCCCCCGTCTGTTAGCATCAATTTGCTCTTCCCTTTGGAATGATCCAGTCCCTCTGGTGTGCATGTGGCTGGTCGAACCCCCACCCCTTCAGTTTGTATCATCCTCCTGGCCACACAGATGGACACGTGATTAAAATCAGACTCCAGCAAATAATTGTGGAGTGTGCATTCAAACTATTAGAGAAGGAAAGTTCTTTCTGCAGAGCCAGCTAGGATGTAAAGCTGAAGCTTACTAAAAGGCCGTCTTGCCATCATCACAAGGAAAGAGGCTACCCAGAAAAAGTTGAGAGAGAAAAGCTGAAACCTGATGATAACCCCAGGACCCACTGACACCTGGGCTCTTCAGCCATCAGGTAGCAAGCCAATACATCCTCTCTTCTGCTTTAGGCTAGTTAGTGTTGCGTTCCTGTCACTTGCAACCAAAAAGTCCTGACCCATGTCAAAGGAGGAAACAATGAGAAAGGGAATTTGAACATATAAATACTAGCTAATAATGTAATTTGCTTCAAGTTTCAACCTTTAAAACCTAAAATATTTAGGGTATCTCTTGGTACCATTTGAACTTTCTCATTTTTATCATTATTTTCCAATTTGTAGTAAACGAGCTTTTCTCCCAGCTTTCTGCCTTGGTTTCCCTTAATCTCTCAAGAGGCTCTGTATTGGTTTCTCTCAATCTCCCAGGACAGAAATGCCATGGGGCACTTCCAAGAGTCATCAGCCATCCTGTTCATGCAGAGCAGCCAACTGTCCCTTGTGGCATCACACTCACACAAACCAACTGGAAAATTTCCCCTCTAAGTGAACAGAATGCTTAAAAAAAAAAAAAAGGATTCCAGAAATAGTTTGTCAAGCTGTCCAGGTTTGCTGTTATGAAACCAGAACCCAGGCCAAAAGAATTAATCTCTTTGCTCCTTGAATCAGAATTTTCTCAATGAGTGTTAGGTCCATTAACCGGGGTGTCCAAAATCTTCTCATCACTCCGTATTTAAGTCTCTACATTAATGCTTTTTTGAGCATTTCTAAATCTTTACTTACATTTTATAAACAAACTAAGAAACGCTTGATTGTACACATTTTAATACATCCTGGCATGGATCACTGGCAACCATAATTGTTTCTATAGAACAAAATAAGGTACAAAGAGACTAAAGTGTACATACTTGCTTTCATATCTGATGACTATCTAATAAAATTAATCACACCATCATTTTTTACAGAAGACATAAACAAGTTTTCCTAAAGAATAAATCTTATGACATTTTGCTCTGTTAGTGCAAGTCCTGTAAATATCCCCTACCATGTACTTATGGCAGTTTAACCAAAACGCAGGCACTCAGAAAAGAAATGAAGCATCGGATTTGCCGCACACAGTGCCACGTCCACATAAAGCCTCACACTTTGGACAGGAAGGGAAGAATAATACTGTATCCACTGGGAACTGCAGGGGGACTTTTCGGGAGACAAAATGGCATTACTTGAGTTGGAATTTGGCCAGGACACTGGGGCTAAATACCCGGACTCTTATGAAAAGTGCCCTGGGATTGTTAATGCCCTCCAGTCATCAGGACCTCAGTTTTGTGTCTTCTATGAAAAGAAAAGCTGATTAGATCATTTAAGTAAATCTCTCGGTGGGCTTCTTTAGCTTCTGATTATCTAGGTATGCTTTAATCACCGTCAGACTGCCCTGGTGAAAATTAATGACAGATTAATGCGAGACACTCCAAGATATCAAACCACCTAAATATATACCTCGATAATATATCACATATATATTTTTCATTTGTTCCCCAGGGGATTAATTTAGAGCCCCAGCAATTCCTACTTGGACTAAATCACGCTGTTTTAAAGAGTACATAATATCCCAATTATCCTGTTACCCTTATCTTTATGAGTCTCCAAAGGAGGGAGAGCCTAAGTGGGGTGATTAGATTTAATACCACAGCCCTGATCCAAGGTCCTGTTTCAACAGACACTCTTTTTTTCCCCAACAATTACTCTGAACATTAAATCTTCTATGTTATTTACTAAAACACTCACCCATAATAAGACTTAAAACACAACTATTCATCTCCTTTGCCAAAGAGAAATCTAGACTATTTAAATTTCTTAATGGAATAAAGCACCTGAAAATCTTCATTTTAGGTAATAGGTAATATCTATTTACCTAAATAGGTATTAAGGTAATAATATTCATAAATACTTTCCACTGGTGTACATTTCTTGTATTGTGTGAACAAAATGTCTTTTTATAACAGGACTGGGGGGAGGACCCTGGAAAATATTAGCAGACGAGTTCTTCCTCCTCCCTCTCTTCATTGCTAGTGCCTACAAAAGCCTGAAATGAAATAAATTCACTCCCTTCTTCCCCCTTTCCCTCTAAATCTTTATTTTACACACACACTCATTCTTCTGCCTAAATGAGTTGGTTTTCTCCCCCTCCCCAGGCTTCACAGAAGGACGTTTTAAGGACCTCTTTGGCCCACAGGGCAGCTTTACCCAGTCTCAGTTTCTTCATCTGTAAAATACAACAGCCAGACGAGATCAGTGGTTCTAAACCCAGGCTGTGCATTCGAATCACCCAGGATGCTTCCAGAAACAATACCCCCTTACCTCAGGCCCCCGAGATTCTGATTTGCCTGCTTTGGGTTTAGGGATCCAGCATCTAACCTTTTTTAAAGTTCTCCAGATGATTCTAACGTGCAGCCAGAGGTTAAAAAAAAAAAAAAAAAAAGACTGAATTGGTGTCTCTAGGATTCTTTCAGTCCTGAAGCTCCCTGTGTCCATCTATTCGTGTACGGACCAGGCAGCTAGCATGTCCAGCACACTAATGGGCTGTTTCCTAGTGCTGCCCAAACAAATTACCACAAACCTGGAGGCTTAAAACAAAACAATAAAACTGTCCACAGTTTTGGAGGCCTGAAGTCTGACATCAAGATTTCGGCAGGGTTCATTCTTGCAGGGGGTTCCGAGAGAGATTCAATTCCATGACTCTGTCCTCTCCTCCTCGCATCTGGGGGCTGCGGGCCATCCTTGGCTTCCGGCTGCATCGTTCCAGTCTCAGCCTCCATCTTCTCGTGGCCTTAGGCCCTGTGTGTCTTCTTTTTCTGTCTCTTAGATGGATGCTTCTCATTGGACTTAAGAGCCAACCCTAATCCAGGATGACCTCAACTAGAATTGGACTTAAGAGCCGACCCTAATCCAGGATGACCTCAACTAGAGAGCTGTACCCTCCTTACATCTGCAAAGACCACGGTTCCAAAGACAGTCACATTCTGAGGTTCTTGATGGACATATCTGGGGGCCACCATTCGACCCACTCCCCTGGAGGTGCCACTTTTATCAGAAGCCAATAATAAAATCCTCTGAAACAGGTGCTGGGTCAATGGAAAGGTGCACTGCACAGAGGCAAGACAGGCCACAGGGCTTTTAGCTGCCATCACAGGGAGGACAAGCGACAGAAGGGGGAGCACATGAAGGGTATGCCATAGTGGCTCTGGGTCAGCTCCCACAAGCAGCTCAGCGCTCAGCTGTCAGGTCAACTCTACTCCAGTTACAGACAAAATGAGCTGGTACCTCCCCTGTGCTGGGACAGAGGCTGAGACAAAGCAGGGCATGCAAGTGGCCTCCGTAAGAGGGACCACAGAATCTGGAAAGGCCTTCCTCATATGACTGCTCAAGAGGTGGTGCATTCCTCAACCCTGGAGAAAGGCCCTCATTTATTATACTCAATAGTCTCCCTACTTTCTTTCTCCTGCTGCTGCTGCTAAGTCGCTTCAGTCGTGTCCAACTCTGTGCAACCCCATAGACAGCAGCCCACCAGGCTCCCCCATTCCTGGGATTCTCCAGGCAAGAACACTGGAGTGGGTTGCCATTCCCTTCTCCAGTGCATGAGAAAGTGAAAAGTGAAAGTGAAGTCACTCAGTCGTGTTCGACCCTCAGCGACCCCATGGACTGCAGCCCACCAGGCTCCTCTGCCCATGGGATTTTCCAGGCAAGAGTACTGGAGTGGGGTGCCACTGCCTTCTCCGTTCTTTCTCCTACTATCCTCCAAAAACTCCTCAGATCTAATGGACTTCCATGAATCCTGTTATATGTAGCAAGGAGGAAAAGAGAGGACAACACTATAAAATGCCTACTACAACTATAATCTTGTTTTTATGCCAAATCATGTTATTGCTGTCTTTCAAAACTATACTCAAAATCCTCACCCATTTATAGTTTCACCTTACCCCCAGGCCTATGGATCATTGCAGTTCATTTTCTCTAGCATAAACATGCATGATTTTAACTGCGTCAGCTTGTACGTATAAATATGTTTCCTCCACACATCATGTGCCTTTTTAGACCCAGGTGCAGGGAGACTGGTGGCTCATCACAGGCGGAGATCCTGCCAACAACTTGTATAGGTTCCTCCTAGAAACCAATATTGTCCTCCTCGTGGCGGGTGTTGTTAACTGAGAGAGTACCAGTGCATCTCCAGTCAAATGCTGCTTCTCATTTATCTGCTTTACTTCTTTTAGGATTATCACCCAAAAAAAAAAAGAAGAAAAAAGAAAATAAGATGAAAGAAAGGTTTCTCTATTCTGAAATAAGGGTAGAACACCCTCTCTCGAAATACAGTAACATTTTGAATTACAAACACACAAAAGGACCTAGTAACAGCTACTTACATAAATAAATGCTAAGGGGGAAACACCTCTGGAACACCCACCAGTTTCTTCATGTCTTTAAAATGGTTGAATACTAACTGGGCTGTGTTCCTGGCTGATAACAGGAGAGCTGTAAACAGAGAGCCTGTTTCTTTTTCTTCAGTCCCTTGAAATAACAAGACCAGCTCCATCATTGACTTGATTACTTGGGTCTCACACCGTTACATCTGTGACCTGTGATATTATACCACATGGCAATAATGTCACATAACCAACCAGTCACACCGAGGGGACATAGCAGGAGCTGTTTTACCCTTGTGAACCAGTCCTCCCTGGAGATGGTGTGGTCACCCAAAAGGAAAAGATTCTGTCCCTGCTCTCCAGCACAGACTGCCTGTCCGGAGGGTAACCCTGATTTTCTTCAAACATTAGCTTCAACAGTTGTCTACTAAGTTACATCACTCAAATGGCAGATTTTTCTCAGCCCAGAGCATTACCATCCACTTAAATCAACAATCCACTTAAATATAGCCACCCTAAGAAAATATCTGCAAATCCTGCATCTGATAAAAGACTGATATCCAGAATATATCACAACTCAACAACAAAATAACAAAGAATCCAACTTAAAAACGAGCAAAGGACTCGAACAGACATTTCTCCAAAGGAGATCTACAATGGCCACTCATCACACGACAGGATGCTCAACATCATTAATCAGAGAAATGCAAACCAAAACCACAATGAGATACCACTTCACACACATTAAGGTTGCTGTTATTTAAAAAAAGAAGAAGAAGAAACTAACAAATGTTGGCAAGGATGTGGAGAAATTGGAACCCTGGTGTGCATTGTGGGTAGGAGCATAAAATGTGCAGCCACTGGGAAAAATGGTATGACAGTTTCCGAAAAAATTAAACACAGAATTACCATATGACCTAGTAACTCCACTTCTGGGTATATACCTAAAAGAATTGAAAGCAGGAAGTCTAACAGATATTTGTACCTCACTTGTGCTTTATTCACAATAGCCAAAAATGGAAAACCCAAGTGCCCATTGATGGGTGAATAAACAAAGTGTGGTGTATACATACAGTGGAACACTGCCTAAAAAGGAAGGAAATTCTGATACATGTTAAAATGCAAATGAATCTTGAAGACATTATGCTAAGTGATTTAAGCCAGTCACAAAAAGACAAATACTGTGTGACTCCATGTATATAAGGTACCTACAGTGATCAATTCATAAAGACAGAAAGTGGAATGGTGGTTGCCAGTGGCCAGAAGGAGGGGAGAATGAGGAGTTATTATTAATAGGTACAGAGTTTCAGTTTGGGAAGATCAAAAAGTTCTGGAGATGGATGGTGGTGATGACTGGACCACAATGTGAACTGTGAACGTACTTAATGTCACAGAACTAGACACTTAAAATGGTTTAAATAGCAAACTTAAAGTGTTTTTTATCATAATAAAAATCATATATACAATAAGAGCCATCCAAGTCCAAAACTGACCTACATTATAATACTAACTTTTAAATTAAGATTTTTAGAATCCATCTTACTTTTTGTTCTGTGCAGTACTGAAAAGTCAAGTTCATCTATCTTTCTTTTTTAAAAAAAGAAGGGGGGAATAAATAAAAGCTTCTTCCCTCGCTCATCCCCTTCACATCTGCTGCACAGTAAGGTAAATTGTTTTTGATAGTAAAAATAAAACCACTGCCATTTTCACAGGATTCACCCGATGTTCTGCTGGTTCCACTCCCCGTCCCCATGTTCTGCGTCTCACTTCTGTCCATTCAGAAATCCCCCAGCACCAGTCCCTCCCCTCAACACTCCCAGAAGGTAGGAGGAAATCTCTCTCCTCTGCGGTTTATGCCTCTTAGGTGCAACAGGATTTTATAAAAACCTTTTAGCAGCCCAACCTATGGGCTCCCCAACACCATTCATGACCACAAGAAAGTGCTTTAGCGCATGGAAAAGCAGTACTAAAAATTGCCAAACTATGGAGTAAAATGAATACTGCAGAGTCAGGGTCATAGCAGGGACACTGAGAGACTGATTCTAGAACCTCTTTTCACAGATACTCTTGAGAACCAGGAGTGGAGGGGAAGATGAATATAGAAAATATGTTCTATCGGTGAAAAAATAAATAAATAATGGGGAAAACAACAACCAGGGCTGGAAGCTTATCTCACATTTTGCATATAAGTGTAGACCTAAAAATAAACACAGCAGCATAAGTACAAATATATTCTTGTCTTAAAGATGGAAGAATGAACAGGGATGAAGTAGGTTTCTGCATATCTTGAAAATATTAACATTTTGTGTTACATACAAAGTATTGACTTCCCTGGTGGCTCAGATGGCCAAGAATCTGCCTGCAACGCAGGAGAACCAGGTTCGATCCCTGGGCCAGGAAGATTCCCTGGAGAAGGGAATGGCAACCCATTCCAGTATTCTTGCCTGGAGAATCCCATGGACAGAGGAACCTGGCGAATTACGTCCACGGGGTCGCAAAGAGTCGGACACGACTGAGCGACTAGCTCTTTCATTTTCAATTTCTACAAAGTATTTGAACAAGTAAAACACATTGTTTCTTAAATAATAAATTTTTCAAATGATTACAATGAACACTTTTACAAGCAGAAAAACAAATCTTCTAAATAAAAAATGAAAAGACCACAGGTATAATAAATGTTTTCCTTTCCTAAATATAGTCCTTTTTAGTGTCAGTGCTATTTAGAATTATCTATAGTAATACTTATCATCCTGGACCTTCATTCCTGGTCAACACACCTTGAGATACTTCTCAAATCCCAACACACACAGCCCAGTGCCACTGTTTTTCTCAATGGCCTGTATACGCATATGCAGAGGTCTCTACCTCCCATGCTCAGTTGGACAGGCCTTCAACAGCTTCATTTGCTTAGTAAAGAAGAATGATCTATCTGTACTATTCCGCAGGCCCAAGGAAGGTTCATTTCCCAGATCATTCTCTCTATATCCAGCCAAGGAAAATATACTTGATCTGCTTTTTAGAGAAAGAAAGAGACAGAGATGGCTACTTGGGCAATGCACTGGAGAAGGCTGCCGTCTTAGTATTTCCACTTGCTGATTAGCCTGGTGCCACTTGGTGGCACTGTTGATCCCAGTTTGCTCCCTGATCCGGGGGATGGGTGTATCAATTGATCCAACCATAATAAGCATGTGTGATTCTGGCTCCAAGAGGAACTTTATTAAGCCCTGACAGCCTTAATAGAAATATCAGAATGTCTGTATTCCTATCACTCCCATATCTAAATGGTAAGTTCTGTGGCAAATGCCCTTCTCTTGGAACCTTCCCTTGCTATTCTGTCTAGATATCCCACTTTCCTGTCAAAGTGCCTATCTCAGCCTGCCTCTGAGAAACCTTCATTACAAACTCTGGCCAGAGTCTCCCGTAGGGTGTGGCAATCTTGGAAAGAATCTGGGGCACCACCCTTGTTTGTAGAAACATGAGTGGGCCGGGACTGGGAAAGCAAATGAGTTGGTGGAAAGGAAGCAGTACCACCATCTTGATATTTTTTTTTAATAATATAAAATGCAAGGAAAACAACACTTTGATAGACTTTCATTTATGTGATTTATTTGGTGGGTGCTTTCATTACGCCTCCCAACACACCTGTGTGACCATCTGAATGGGAAAACAGGAAATGGGAGGTTCATAGGGGTAACTGGCTCAAGGGCGGGCGTGCAGTTAGAGTTCATGGCTTGAGGACTGGCGCTTCATCCCCTTCTCCAAGTCCAAATCCCACACTGTCCTGACATGACAGGGGCTCTGAAAGATCTCCCATGGTCAGTACACACAGAGGCCCAGCAACCTCTAACCCAACGCTAAGGACTGAAGTGGGGCAGCTACCCCTTAAGAAGATCTATGTCTCCTGTCTTCACTTACCCACTCCCCCTATGCCCCACAGACACATAACCACACATATTGATCTGCAGATTCCTCCCTTTGTTCAACTTTGCTTTCTTCCTTCAGGACTGCCAAAGTTGTTAAGTGTTTTAAAGATTTCAGTCACATTAACATTGGGAGGAGGCAACGTACATTGACATACATGGTCATTATTCTGTCCTCCCAACCCCTCGGGGAAGCTCTCTCTGGTCTACTCTGGTCTTTCATTTTTTTCTATAATGAGGGGATGTGACGGAAGCTTTGAACAATGACAAGATAGACTCCTCAGGGGAGGAGCAGAACATGGATGTTTTATATCAATAATTATTATATTATTGAACAACACGCATCACACTCTTTAGTGATGAGAACAACATTCTGTGACATTACAGCTACTCTGATCATAAATCACCAGCAGTGAAGATAAAAGCATAGGGAGGTATTTCTGGTGGTTGTGACCTTACCATCAGCATTCAGTTTACAATGCATATGAAATACAACTATTAAAGAATGATATTAATCTTTTAACAAACACAACTCATAAGTACAATGACAGAATATCATCACCGTCTAAACTGGTGCTTCAGAACATTATAAACACATTCTTGAGCCTGCTCAAAACTCCGTGAAAATTCCCCTTCTGATATTGCACTCAATACCTGAGACATGTACTTTTTAATTCTCCTCAACTACAGTAAATACTCATACTTTGAGGGTGGATTTCATTTTTGGAAACAGCTGAGTCATTTGGAACTAAATCGGGCACATAAGCTAGAGAAAACTGAACCAAAAATAAGATTCATTGACTGAATTATTCAACACCTATTGAGTTGGACACTAGGCAGTATGAAGTTAGCCTCAGCTCATAGGGGGCTCATGGTCTAATGGGGAAGATGAACCTGTAAATAAATAATTGCGATGAAAATAATACAATTTTCCCAAAGCTGTTTAAGCAGCTCTGGTTGCTGTTAAGTAGGATGATGACAGGAGAGTAACAAGGCTGGGTTTCTGGATTGGCTTGTAAAGCAGTTATAAAAGCAGTCCCAGAAGGAGGTGTTCCAAACCTGTTTGAGCAACAGCAACTTCAATGGCATGAGTATGTGACCTCCCAACAGGGCTTCTCCAACAAAGGATGCCTGCCCAGAGAGTAACACTCTAGTATGTGTAACTTTAAAATGTGATCTAGTATCACTTCACCATCAGATCTACCAACCCCAGAAAAACTGCACTTATAGATTATGATACTGAATGATAAGTCTTTCCATTTGTTTCCTGAAAGTGAAGTTGCTCAGTCGTGTCTGACTCTTTGCGACCCCATGGCCTGTAGCCTACCAGGCTCTTCCATCCATGGGATTTTCCAGGCAAGAATACTGGAGTGGGGTGCCATTTCCTTCTCCAGGAGATCTTTCTGACCCAGGGATTGAACCCGGGTCTCCCGCATTATAGGCAGATGCTTTACCGTCTGAGCCACCAGGGAAGTTCCTAAGTTGGCCTAAAAATCGGTGTGGCCACCATTAAAAGTAGGGGAGAGCTACAGTGCCTTGGCACAGGATGGCAGAGCCTCCCACAGGTGGGTGGTTGGGGGGACAGCCAGCAGCAGTGACAAGCAACTTATTACATATTGGGGGGGGGGGTGTCAAATAAGTAAATATATAGAAGATGACAGGAGCCAGGCTTCTCACTGGCAAAGAAGCCGGTTGCAAACATGAAAAAGGAGAAAAGTGGAAATGAAGATACTGCCATGAACTCATAGGTAGAGAAATTAATGATATTTAACACACACACACACATATATATGTATATATATATATTTCCTAGCCCTGACAACTAGGAAGATTTGGAAGTAGCAACACCCCCACAGCAATAAACATACCAAAGCCCTAATGCTTGGTTTCTAAAACCATTATTCACTAAAAGAAACCAGGGATCATTGAATCAATAGATGACTCCAAAGATGGACAGGGAAAATATCAGATGAACCTAAAACATCTTAATGTGTCAGAACCTAAGGAGATATGCAAAGAATGACGGAATTGTGTCAGAAGGACACAGAAACCTACTTATATCGGGTCACACTAGCCATATGTGGGACCATTGAAGGATCAAAATAAATAATGATAGTGATGGATTATAGCCCTCTGAATAAAAGAGGAAATTACAGTCTGTGCTGATAAAAATACATGAGTGAACAAATTAAAAGTCTGGTGAGGACTAGGATACATATCTAGTCTCAGAGGACTCTTAACAAAGTTCATATTAATTAAAAGGGAAAGAAGTAATTTTAGAGTGGAGAAGCCTGGCAGACACGACCTTAATCAAGTGACTAAGTGAACATCATCAGTAATGAAACAAATCAAAAATATGTGTAGGAGGAAATGAATACAGCACCATGGCCACGTAAACCCTGCCTGATGTGTGTGTGTGTGTGTGTGTGTGTGTGTGTGTGTACTGACCAGGAATGAAGGTCCAGGATGATAAACATTACTGTGAAAGTGTTAGTCACTCAGTCGTGTATAATTCTATGAGACCTCATGGACCATAGCCTGCCAGGCTCCTATGTCCCAGGAATTTTCCAGGCAGGACTACTGGAGCAGGTTGCCATTTCCTTCTTCAGGGGATCTTCTCAAACCAGGGATCAAACCCACATCTCTTGAGGCTCCTGCACTGGCAGGCAAGTTCTTTACCAGCTGAGCCACCAGGGAAGCCCTTGCCTGCCAATGCCTAACCTCAATACAATCATGAAGAAACATCAGCCAAACTCAAGTTGAGGAACAGCAGCTGACCTTCAAAACCATGGTGAAAGTCACTGAACAACTAAGGAATTGCTGCCGGTTGGAGGAAGCTAAAGAAACATGACGAGGAAAAGCAAAAAATGACTCTGGACTGGGCGCTTCTGCTATAAAGGATATTATTAGGACAGCTGCAAAATAGGAATGGCATCTGAGGATTAGATGACAGCAACAAATCAATGTTAGTTTCCTGATTTCGATAACTGTACTGTGACTATGTAGGAGAACGCCCTGGTTTATAAGAAAGTCACACTAAAACGCCTGGTGGTGATGACATGGCATGGTGCCAGCAACTTACTCTCAATGGTTCAGGGGCAAGAAAGAAAGAAAGGTTTTCTATATTATACCTTAAAATTTTAAGTTTGAAATTTTTCCCCAAACAAAGGTTTAAAACAAAAATGTGAAAAGAGAGTAGAATAAATTGTTTGACGCTGCAACTGGCCACCCCCTTATCCCACTCCACTGCTTGGTCCTATAACAATGAACCAGCATAGGAGGGAAGAATACTGTCCCCATCCCTAAGGACTTGAAAATACATCTATCTAAAAAGGGGGAATTATGAGAAATGCAAAAGGGATGTGCCTTTTTCTTGTTGACTGCTTCATGGACCAAGGACCAGAGTGATGAGAAGAAATATTAACACTCACCAAAGGCCATCAGAGGTCCTTAGGGTATAAAAGCTTTGAAGATTCCTTAGAGCATAATAAGACAAAGTAAGTTAGGAGAGCTTATCTGGGCAGACCTGGAGCAACACAGCATAACTTCAGGGCAAGCAAGAGTCTATTTAAGTTGGTTGAACTGTATAGCTATTGTGTTTGTTCAGGAAGTTTCCCTGTTCCTCTTCTAGGAATAGATTCCACTCCTCCCCACCACTGCCCACAATAGTCATCTGTTTAAGGGATACATATGACCCAAAATCTGAGTTCTTCCTGAAACACGTATACAATGCTAAAAGAAAGATGCTCTCTCTTCGTACTGTGGTCACAGCTCTTCCTAGGAGACTCCAACAGATCTGACACCTTTCCAGAGACAACATTCCCTTCCCTACTGAAGCCACTATGGACTGAGTTTCTCTCACCTGTCCCCACAGCATCATGACTAACACAGCTGCCATCTTGGACAAAGACAGTCTCTGGTGTAAATGTAAAATCTCTGGTGTAAACCTGAATTTCCAGCACCAGGCCCCACATGTGCAGCTTTCCAGGGCCAAACCAACTGCTAGATGGATAAACCAGCCACTGAGGTCCCAGACTGATGGACTAGGAGACTACACTCTGGAGTCCAGAGAATGGAAGTGGTCCTGAGTCATCCTCAACTCTCTCTGCTCCTTTAATTTAACCACAAATGGCCAGTTCCACTCAGTGCATCAGTTTACAGTCTGAGCATTGGATGCAGTTGTGTACATCCTTGCCTTGTTCCCCAGTTGCCTTATGTTTGTACTGCTCCTCTCCTTAGTTCTTGCCCAGAGAATTCCATTGACAGAGGAGCCTGGCAGGCTACAATCCATGGGGTCACAAAGAGTAGGACCTGACTGAGCAACTAACACACTTTTTCTCCTCGGTTATACACTTTCACCGCTTATAAAGGTATAAGCGGGCAGAAGGTATAAGGTAAGAACCTAGACTTCCTTTTTCTCTGCCTGCAAATCGCTGAATAGACACTCAATAAGCATAACTGAATGGTCATCCAAGGATAAAAAGATCATACTAAAGCTCAAGGCTCTAAATGAAAAAATGAGACTAACAATGGCTGAAGAGTCTCATTACAAACTCACGGCACCTTAGTCAGGATAGACTTCCAAGAAACACGGAATGAATGAAGTAGCCTAGCTGTCTCCCTCCTGTTAAATCCCTAGCAACAATCGCCAAAGCTCTGGGGTCACACACACCAGCCCGGAGCACGCCTGTTCGCTGCCAAGCCTTGATGTGACTTTAACCACCTGGTCTGGTCATGGTTCTTGGTCAACTCATTAGGAAGCCTGGTGGGGAGTTTATGCATGGCTAGCTCTGTCACACATGAATGCTTTTTAGAGAAGAGACCAGTGGGTTAGTGCCGAAAAATGTGAAAGGGTTATACCCATCTGATCTCCTCTCTGCTCCAGCAGCATCACCGTGCTTGTCACCCTTGCTGGGCCTAAACAGATTCCTCACAGCCATGAACCACCACCGTGAACACTTGGAAGACTAATAACCACAGATTTGGAAAAGCTCACCCTCTAAAGCTGCTCAACTTGCATGGGAAGAACCATTTTCTTTCTTACACTATATCACATTCTATTCTTGAAATCTCCGTATATCTTCCAAAAGTATAACGTACTTCAGAGACTTTATTAAGCTACATTAGCTTTCTTCTCATTGTTTTAGAAACACTGAATTTTTACAATAGCACATTTTCAGTGCATATGTTTTAAAACACCAAAGATGTAAATGTTCACTTAAGACATGAAAATTGTTTTTTTCTCCATAAAGATTAAAATGTTTACATTTGTTAAAGTAAAATTTTATTCTAATATAAATATGAAATACATATATACAAATGAACTTCATGACAGCCAGAGAACAGGATGAAAGGAGGCAAAAATATTTCTTCCTCACTGGCATCACACTCTACAGGGTAGACAAGGCACTCGGACATCATGAATAAACATAAAAATGTTTTAGATACATTGGGGGCAGGCAAAAATAGAAATCTGCACTTTTCATTTAGGATTTTCTTAAAATGGGCTATTTCTGTACTTTGCCTTATTTTCACAATACTCCTTTGATAAAATGTATTTTGAAAAAAATCCATAAATATTTGTTTTTTACTACTCAGTATTTAGTATTCGACTGGTGCAGTGATACAGAAAAGAAACAAAAGAGATGGGAGCAGTACTGTTGGCTGTGCCTCACCATAATTTTCACAGAAATTTAAAGGTTCAATTCTATGCTATTTATTATTGGGACCAACATAAAATAGAGCTCATTTGTATTTAGTGTTTTGTGTTTAGAAATATCCCACAGTCAATATTAGCTTATGCAAAACTGCACAAGTGTGAAAGGAGAAATCAATGCCATGGTAGATTTCTAATTTTCTAGCAATTGCATTAAGACCCCATAATTCAAATACCAGGATGCTACTTCTACAAGGTTATCAGTGCTCCTTAGCTGTTTCCTCTCAAACATGAGGAAAAAAAAAATCGTCTTTAAAACACTGATACCAAAGAATGGCCTGGTGATTGTGTTTCTGAAAGTGCAAATTAGAAATCAGACTTCTAGTAAAGTCTGATATTCAAAAACCAAGAATAGTTGCCAGTGTGCTAAGGAATCTAGTCACACCTTGTATAACTGCCAAGCCCAGGGAAAGTAGCAAGTCAACCTCATCTCCCTCTAGAACCACATGCCCGCCCTCACTACAAACATGCCACACACTTTCACACCTGGGCAACCTGGTGCTCACTATCTGTCCCCCAACTCCCAGGGTCAGTCCTAACCAACTTGTTTGTCTGCTAAACCATCCATCTAGACTCCCAACTATTTCTTTTGCAAGTTGTTGTCATTCAATCATGTCCGACTCTTTGCAACCCCATGGACTGCAGCACTCCAGGCCTCCCTGTCCTTCACCACCTCCCGGAGCTTGCTCACACTCATGTCCATTGAGTCGGTGATGCCATCCAACCTCTGTTGTCCCCTTCTCCTCCCACCTTCAATCTTTCCCAGCATCAGGGTCTTTTCTAATGAGTCAGCTCTTCGTATCAGGTGGCCAAAGTATGGGGGCTTCAGCTTCAGCATGTGTCCTTCCAATGAATATTCAGGACCAATTACCCTTAGGATCTTTTGCAAGGGATCTCTCTGAATCCAGCATCTACTCTCCCTCACCAAGAATGTGCCTGCCTCTCCTCTGAGTTTCTATCACATCTGGGTACACCAGGGAAACACACGATACAGTGTCACATTTATTTATTTTTCTACCTCTGGGAACTCCTGGGGGACAGAGATAGTTAACATCTTTTTGTGACCCCAATGACTAGCAGTGTCTAATGTTATCAACAATAAATGCTGAACAACTGAAGGACTGGGGTTTCTGAAAACTAACACTGTGTTTTACCTCATTTCTACTTTTTGTAATTAATCTTCATAAGACAACTCTGCCCTGTTAGGGTATAATACATCCTAATAATTAAACTTTCTTTCTTGATGACTCAAGTTCATCCTCATTTTATAAACTATAACTGAAGCCCTCTGGCTACTGATTCATAGAGGATTGCCTGATGCAATCCTAAAAGCCTCCCTATGGCAGGGATTTATAAAATCTTGAATCACTTCTTAAGTTTTATCTGTCTCTCCTTTTTTTTCCCCAGACTTTCTCTTCACCCTGTTTTTCATAAAACTGCCTCAAGTCATACTCACAATCCATCTCTCTTAATTAGTAGCCTCTAATCTGCTAAAGGCAGAGGAATTTGATAACTAAGCTTGTTAAACCTGTGCAACTAAAACTGAATAGCTCTTGAATTGGCGCCTATAAAATAATAATGTCCTGGGGCCCCGGTATTTGGAATGCATGACAACCACTTCAGATGCTTGAGGTCCCAGGAATTACATGACATGCTCTCCACCCTGGTTTGCAGTCCTGACCTCCACATAATTGAGATTTTATAATAATTAAGCACCTGAGATATGATTTGCCATAATCCATCATTAGAAGAAAAAATTCATGTGGAAATCACCCCAGAACTTGAAGCTTAAAATTAATTTAAATGGCTTTTGATATATTCTGAAATAGGCTAATCAATTTCTGTACTGAATCTGACCATTTATAAAAACAGAAAACACCACTGAACTCCTGTACGTAGATACCTTCTATCAATCAGGATAGACCTGATTAAGCTGTGTGAACAAACAACCCCAAATTATCAGTGTCTCCCACTGACACTCATGCCCCATGTCTATCACAAACTACCTAAAGGCGCACATTCTCAGAGGGGGATCCAAATATCTATCTCCGTTTTGTCACTCCTGATGGACAGGAAGAGATGCAGAGCACCATATACTGGTTAATAAAACATCTGCCCAGAAGTGACACCATCGCCTCTGCCTTCTTTTCACTGGACAAGTCAATGGTCACTCCTGAGTCCAGCCAGGTTGGAAGGAGCAATCCTTCTGCAGGGAACGGAACCATGGTAAAGGAAACTGGAATATTCAGTCAACAGCAACACCATCGATGAGAGTGACTATAAAAGAAGGGATGCGGATACCATCACAGGTGTTTCCAACAAAGAATAGTGATAGCACCCTCTTCCCACAGAGAACGGATGTGACTTCAGAATCTCTCTGACCCCAGCATTCCAGAAAATTGACTGAGGATGGCAAGTGAAATACAGTATTTGCCAACTCTTCTCTAGAGTCAAATAACCCATAGTTAGGGGTTAAAGAAAGACTTCGCAGAAGTAACATCTGAAGCGAGGACAGGTGATGCCCTGGGCAGGTAAGGAGGGGGCAAGGCCGCTTGTAGCAGAAGTAGCGGCACGTGCAGAGCTCTAGAGGTGGGATGGAATGGTTCTACATGCGGCTGACACAGCACTCCTGGAGCAGAAGGACAGAGCTGGAACTCACATGGTGACAGAGGACAGAGAAAAAGTGAGACATGACAAGGAGATCCAACTGATCTGACTGGACCTTACAGGGGTTGAAGGAGAAGAAATCAAAGTTGACATGTGTTTTTCTGTCCTGGGGAGTCTGGAGGACACTGACATTCAGGGATGAAGCACAAAGGAGGAGGAGCAGGCCTGTGGGGTAACTACGAGGCCGCTCCTAGGCACATGAAGTCTGAGTCCCTTGTGGGACCCACATTTAGAGTGGGTAAGTGGGGTGTGTGCAGGGCACAGATGGGGAACTCAAGGTGAGAGCTGAACACCAAAAACGGACCATCAGCTTAGAGACGGCACCTGAAGTCTGGGGTCCAATGAGCCTGTTCAGGGGGCAATCAGAGTGGGAAGCACAGAAGACAGGTCAGAGCTCAGGGAAACAGCACTGAAGAAAGGAGAGAGGCGAGCATGGGGAGAGGGCGCTGGAGACAGACAGGCCAAGAAAGACGGACTGAAGAGAAGCCTCTGAATTTACCCTCAATGTGGGGCACCTGTGACCTGTGAAGAGCAGGGGAAAGTTGGGAGGTTAGGGTTAGGGCAGTGACTGGAAGAGCAAATGGGAGGTGGGAGGACAGAGACCGCCCTTAACTCCCCAACACACCCCAAGGACAGCACTGCCTTCCTCCCACAGCCCTCCCTCCCGTACACTACCAACTGTCCCTCAGAATGAAAGTCTCCATTAGGGTCAAAATAAGATGACCACGGGTGTTTTCCTAAAAAGTATTTTTACGGTTCTAATATTTAAGCTAATCTTTTGTAGAACTGTGACTTCTTTTAAGCTTAAAAATGACTGCATATCACATTTTACTGCCTAAAGGAAATCAGTCCTAAATATTCATTGGAAGGACTGATGCTGAAGCTCCAATACCTTGGCCACCTGATTCAAAGAACTGACTCATTGGAAAAGACCCTGATGCTGGGAAAGATTGAAGGCAGGAGGAGAAGGGAACGACAGAGGATGAGATGGTTGGATGGCATCACCAACTCAATGGACATGAATTTAAACAAGCTCCGGAAGTTGGTGATGGACAGGGAAGCCTGGCTTGCTGCAGTCCATGCGATCGCAAAGAGTCAGACACGACTGAGTGGCTGAATTGAACTGAACTGAAAAAAAGAAAGAACACACACTGCCTCCACACTGATGACTCTCAAGCTTGTACTTCCAGCCCAGATCTCTGCACCCACTTTCTGGCTGTCCCATGGATGTCCTGCTCACCACTCAAACTTAACCTGTACAAGGCTGATGACTGCACCCCCCCAAGGGCACTGTGACCCCCAGGAAAATTAAATTCCTCTCGAGTCAGAAAAAAATATTACTTAAATTGTTCAAACAGCATTTTAAGTCAACTATACTTCAATAAAATAAATTTTTTAAAAGTTGTTCGGGTTTCCTTGGTGGTCCAGTAGTTAAGAATCTGCCTTGCAATGCAGAGGACAACACTGGTTCAATCCCTGGTCTGGGAAGATGCCACATGCCACTGAGCAACTAAGCCTGAGAGCTGCAAATACTGAAACCCATGCACCCTAGAGCCTGTGCTCCAGGGCAAAAGAAGCCACCATAATGAGGAGCCCTCACACTGCAATGAAGAGTAGCCGCCGTTTGCTGCAACTAGAGAAAGCCTGTATGCAGCAATGAAGACCTACCACAGCCAAAAAGTAAAACAAATAACAAATAAATCCTAAAAAGTATGTTGTTCAAGAGCTACTATGTTCTGTGGTGAACTGTTAACAAAACAGTATCACCCCAAGAATCTCTGCCTAGTAAAACTACAAACATGGATTCTTGTTATAAACAAAGATAATATGTCTATTTTCTCAATCGCAAGTACTTGGTCATTCCTTCCTTTGTGTTTACCCCTCAATTATAAGAATCTATTTTTATAATGAACAAATTAGTCACACTTAACATTTTTATTTTAGTTCTTATCTACCTCAGTGACCAGTGTTACACCAAGTCACCTGGGGTCAAGGGCCAGCTATTAGGAATTAGAAAGTTGAGAAGCCTCCCCGTCCCCATCTAGTTGTGTTATTAGCCATTTCCCACTTGGTTCAGAAATCATGGTTCATGGGTATTGGTCCCTGCTGTTCACTTCCAGAGAAGGCAATGGCACCCCACTCCAGTACTCTTGCCTGGAAAATCCCATGGATGGAGGAGCCTGGTGGGCTGCAGTCCATGGGGTCGCGAAGAGTCAGACGTGACTGAGCGACTTCACTTTCACTTTTCACTTTCCTGCATTGGAGAAGGAAATGGCAACCCACTCCAGTGTTCTTGCCTGGAGAATCCCAGGGACGGGGGAGCCTGGTGGGCTTCCGTCTATGGGGTCGCACAGAGTCAGACACGACTGAAGCGACTTAGCAGCAGCAGCAGCAGCTGTTCACTTCCTTCTGTTCAGCCTAAATACATTTCTCTACTGAACTTTAGATATACATATCCAACTGGCTAGCAGACACTTCAGACTCAACATGACCAAGTTCATTACACTTACACTTAAACACACACACACACACGTGTCCCACCACCATCTGATCAATCATCTCAACTAGAATCTCAGCATAACTTTGACTCCTTCCTCTCCTCTATAACACAAGACCAATTCCCCCTCCTGAATCGCTCAGATCTATCTGCATATTTCCATTCCTACCTCTACTGTCTGGATCCAAGCTTCCATCCCTTCTTTCTTGGCTTCCTAAAATAGCCCCTAAACAGAAGGAAGCAGGGAAACAAGGGAGGACTTCATGACTAGCTAAGAAGACTTTATACGTCTCCAAGTGCAATTCTGGTGTTGCTGGGGGAGAAGGATTGCCCCTAGTAATATCTCAGTTATAACTTTTATCCGTTTAGAACATTTGAACTTAAATCCTTATTTTCCTTAAAAAAAAAAAAATCTCAAGAATGGTTAATGTGGCTATGACATTTCAATCAATGAAAGAACAAAGGTTCAAGAATCATAGCTAAGTTTTGTGTTTTTTCTACTTCAAGGAAATGGAGTATGAGACTAATAAGCAGCCTACAAAATACAAAACAAAAACACATCTTTATTCAATCAGCTTTCAAGTATCTTCAAGTCTCTAAAACTTTCCCCAAATTTAATCATTTAGTCTCCATCCCTCCAACTGAGATTGTACCTTATCCTTATATTGCTACTATAGGATACTATAGTTCTTCTTCATCAGGTATTTGCCACTGACATTTTACCCATAATTAATATAATCTTGGGCTGGCTTGGGCTTCCCTGGTGGCTCAGAGGGTAAATCGTCTGCCTGCAATGTGGGAGACCTGGGTTCAATTCCCCAGGTTGGGAAGATCCCCTGGAGAAGGAAATGGCAACCCACTCCACTACTCTTGCCTGGAAAATTCCATGGACAAAGGAGCCTGGGAGGCTACAGTCTATGGGATTGCAAAGAGTCACACACAACTGAGCAACTTCACTTCTCTTCTTGGGCTGGCTCAGTGGTAAAGAATCCTTCTACCAACAAGGAGACTCTGGTTCAATCCCTGGATCCAGAAGATCCCTTGGAGAAGGAAATGACAATGCATTCCAGTATTCTTACCTTGATAATCCCAAGGACAGAGGAGCCTAGCAGGCTACAAAGAGTCACAGAGAGCCAGACATGACTCAGCGACTAAACGACAACAAATATAATCCTATAGCATATAATTTTTTCAATTTGTTAAGGTCAACTAGAATTCTTTCGTATTTTACAGAGCATCAGTGACTCCATGAAATCTGCTAACTTAATGTCATATTCTCCAATTCTTAAACAAATTACCTTTGGATATATTAAGCAGAACTAGTCCCTTTGTTCTATCCCTCTTCGTATCACTTCATTGGTTGTGGGAACAAAGATAGATGTTCATGGAAGTGACATTCATTCATTCATTCATTCATTTATATACCGTTACTTCAATCAAGAGAAAGTATCAGCTTACTAAAGTTAAGAGGAACATATCTACTATTGTCCCAAGGTTTACCTGTTCTATGCATAGAAGGCAGTTAGATTAGTCAACTGCTATTTAGTTTATGCAAAACTCAGTTGGTAACTAGTTTCCTCTATGACAGTAGTTTATTTGACAATTTGATCTGATGTGCCTTTTATCTATCATCTATGTATTCAATGTTAGAGTTATCTATAATTTCCATGGTCAAATCTATCAATATTTTGGCTGTCTTTTTAAGCTAGTCATAACACTTAACATATTTTAATTCTCAGGGACTTCTCTCTATCCCCACAATTTAAAAAATACTAACAATGACACCTGCCAGTTCCTTCAGTGTGCAGCGTGCCCGACTAATACAAATAGTTCCAGTTCTTCAAAGCACTCTTTAACTCTTTTTCTATTTGGACTCTCTTTACTTTCATCAAAACTGGGAACTGCTCCAGGCCCCTTCACATCTGATATCTCTTATGAAGAGTGAATTGAATAAGACATTAAAAGCCTCTGCCTTTTCACCAGCTTCTGTTATCAGTTTTCTGGTCCTGTCCATCAGGGACCCATGCCAAGCAACTGGTGAAATTATATGACAACAAAGTCTTCCTGAAACTTGCAGTAACTAGCCCATATGGACAGGGTCCAAAGTGGACTCACAGTAAGATTCTCTCTGATGTGGGGAAAGTTTGTAACATGAGAATAGGACGGAATATGGATTGCTTTCTTCGATTTATTGCATTTTATTTTTTCTCAGCTACTCATGCATCTTCCAAGAGGATGAAAAAGGAGGAGAAAAAATTTCAGACCATCTCTAGTCATTTAAAATCAGCCAGTCCATTTTATCATTTTAACACAGACAAATGAAGATTCCTCAAGATCTGGTCTCTTTTCACCTGGCTGTGTCTATCTTGGTGACTCAGAGGAGTAGTATGCAAAGAAACGCATGGACCCTACTGGCCCAGAATGTTTGAGGCATTGTATCAGAGGACCATGAGTGAGACAACATCTTGTGGGTAGAAAGTAAGAGAAGTAGGTAGGAGAAGGTGGCTTCTGATCTCTCTCAGTTTGCTTTGGTCTCCTCTTCCCATCACACAGCGCTTGGAAAGAACTAAGGACCCAGAGCCAAGCTCATCAGCCCTATACCAGCAGTGAAAAAACTCCATCAGTGTTTATACAGTCTGCAAAGCCCGTGAAAACTGAATTACATTTCCAAAATGCCACTCTTGCCAACAAGCTGAAATAGGAGAAAGAATGTGCAACTTTCTGTGGTCAAAACGTTTTAAGAGCTTTCTTCAAGATTAAAGAGTTGATAGAATCAAGAAATGGGAAAAGATACGTAGGCCCTCTTTGGCTGCTGTATCCACAAATCTCTACCTTGATCAGACACATCTGAGTTCACCCAGTAGAAGCAGAGAAAAAGCCTTTTTTCCTGAAAGATCTACTGCTTCATACACGAATCAATATACACCTTGTGAAAAACTTGTTTAAAATGTCCTAGAGCAGTTTCCTAAGCCTCTACAGCAAGTGTTTTTTCATACTGCATGAATCACACCGAAGTTCTTGCTGACCTTCTTTTGAACAGAGACTTTTTTTTTCTCAGAACCAGGAAACATTGTCTCATTTTTGTGAAAGACTATTTTCCATTCCAAGCTTTCCACAGAAAATTCTATTTATCTGTGGTTTGACACTTTAAGCGTCATTACTCAACTTAATTTGCTCTTATGAGTTCTTAAGAATCTAGAGAAGATCAGCAGTCTTCTAACTGCTTAAAACCTGTTTCTTCTAATACATCATTCTTTGGTGGTAGCATGGTTTTACAGGTCTCTTTTAACATCAGATGATACAGTATGGTCACCTCTTGGCTTCCAAGCCTCATGTATTGAAAGTGAAATTCACTGAACCAGATTCATTAACTGGAAGAATGATAATACTGCATGAGAAACTAGAATTCTTCCTCATCAGCTACTCTTAAGTGTTAACAAAGAAGAGGGCCAGCAGACAGAACCAGTAGCTAGAATAGCACAGGAAAACTCCTTATAATTAAGTAAAAGGTATCCAAAGTATAAGTGTCCCTATGATTTATATTACTGCAGCCAAAATTGGACACTGTGAAGCACTGTGGTTCATGGACCACCTGCATCAAAGTCGATGCTAGTGTTTGTTTTAAAATACAGGTTCCCAATTCCAATCAAAATAAAATTTTTAATTCACATAATTTAAAAATAAATAAAATAAAACACAGGTTCCAAGGCCTCGTCTCAGAAGGATACCCCAGTGGTGTTCATCTCCTGGCCACTGGTAAGCTTCATTCTGTCTCAGCCAAAGTCTACAGAGGTCAGGTTTTGGAGAAAGTGACTGGAAAGACTTGGGTTTGGTTTTCTCATGCGTCCCTCCCCTGCCAGTCCTCAGAGTCCTCTACAAAGAGGCCAGAACTGGGCATGAGTTGGATAGAACACTTAGTCCTCAAAAAGTTTTGCTGAGTGTACTATCTTAGATTAGCCTCAAGTAGTCATTTATATATTCTTAAAGGGTCTAATGGCACCCCACTCCAGTACTCTTGCCTGGAAAAATCCCATGGACGGAGGAGCCTAGTAGGCTGCAGTCCATGGGGTCGCAAAGAGTCGGACATGACTGAGCGACTTCACTTTCACTTTCATGCATTGGAGAAGGAAATGGCAACCCACTCCAGTGTTCTTGCCTGGAGAATCCCAGGGACGGGGGAGCCTGATGGGGTCACAAAGAGTCGGACACGACTGAAGCGACTTAGCAGCAGCAAAGGGTCTATAAAGGACAGACCATTTTTGGTCTGTAAAGAACAGCACAATTTTTTAGCACTATTCAATGTTGACTATATATCTTTTGTTTGTTTATTTGCTGGGTTTTTTTTCTTTGTGATCGCAGCATTTGGGATCTCAGTTGCCCAGCTAGTGATGGAACCCATACACCCTGCAGTGGAAGCCTTTAGCCACTGGACCACCAGGGAAGTCCCTTGACAGTATGCTTTTTAATAAATGTATTTACTTTTAATTGGAGGATAATTGCTTTAAAATATTGTGTTAGTTTCTGCCATCAGTCAGCTCAGTTCAGTTCAGTCACTCAGTCATGTCCGATTCTTTGCGACCCCATGAATCACAGCACACCAGGCCTCCCTGTCCATCACCAACTCCCAGTCTACCCAAACCCATGTTCATTGAGTCGGTGATGCCATCCAACCATCTCATCCTCTGTCATCCCCTTCTCCTCCTGCCCTCAATCTTTCCCAGCATCACAGTCTTTTCAAATAAGTCAGCTCTTCGCATCAGGTGGCCAAAGTATGGGAGTTTCAGCTTTAGCATCAGTCCTTCCAATGAACACCCAGGACTGATCTCCTTTAGAATGGACTGGTTGGATCTCCTTGCAGTGCAAGGGACTCTCAAGAGTCTTCTCCAACACCACAGTTCAAAAGCATCCATTCTTGGGCACTCAGCTTTCTTTATAGCCCAACTCTCACATCCATACATGACTACTGGAAAAACCATAGCCTTGACTAGATGGACCTTTGTTGGCAAAGTAATGTCTCTGCTTTTTAATATACTGTCTAGGCTGGTTATAACTTTCCTTCCAAGGAGTAAGTGTCTTTTAATTTCATGGCTGCAATCACCATCTGCAGCAATCTTGGAGCCCAGAAAAATAAAGTTAGCCACTGTTTCCACTGTTTCCCTATCTATTTGTCATGAAGTGATGGGACCGGATGCCATGATCTTAGTTTTCTGAATGTTGAGCTTTAAGCCAACTTTTTGACTCTCCTCTTTCACTTTCATCAAGAGGCTCTTTAGTTCTTCTTCACTTTCTGCCATAAGGGTGGTGTCATCTGCATATCTGAGGCTATTGATATTTCTCCCAGCAATCATACATCAATATGAATCAGCCACAGGTATACATATATCCTCTCCCTCTTGAACCTCCCTCCCACCTCCCACCCCTTTAGGTTGTCACAGAGCACTGGGTCTGAACTCTCTGGGTCATACAGCAAATTTCCACTATCTATCTATTTTACATATGGTAATATATATGTTTCAATGTTACTCTCTCAACTCATCCCTCCCTCTCCTTCCTCCACTGTGTCCACAAGTATGTTCTCTATGTCAACATCTCCACTGTTGTCCTACAAATAGGTTCATCAGCACCAACTTTCTAGATTTCATATATATGCATTAATATACAATATTTTTTTTGTTTTTTGTTTTTTGTTTTTGCATTAATATACAATATTTGTTTTTCTCTGACTTATTTCACTCCATATAATAGGCTCTAGGTTCATCTACCTCATTAGAACTGACTCAAATGTGTTCCTTTTATGACTGAGTAATATTCCAAAGTATATATGCACCACAACATCTTTATCCATTTACCTGACAATGGACATCTAGGCTGCTTCCATGCCCTTAACTATTGTAAATAGTGCTGCAATGAACATTGCAGTACATGTGTCTTTTTCAATTATGGTTTCCTCAGGGTATATGTCCAGTAGTGGGATTGGTGGGTCTTGTGGTAGTTTTATCTTAGTTTTTTAAGGAATCTCCATACTGTTCTCCATAGTAGCTGTATCAATTTACATTCCCAACAACACTAGAGGTTTCCCTTTTCTCCAAACCCTCTCCATCATTAATTGTTTGTACATTTTTTGATGATGGCCATTCTGACCAGTGTGAGGTGATACCTCATTGAAGTTTCAATTTGCACTTCTCTAAGGGCCGCAAATATGCAGGTCAGGAAGCAACAGTTAGAAGTGGACATGGAACAACAGACTGGTTCCAAATAGGAAAAGGAGTATGTCAAGGCTGTATATTGTCACCCTGCTTATTTAACTTCTATGCAGAGTACATCATGAGAAACGGTGGGCTGGAAGAAGCACAAGCTGGAATCAAGATTGCTGGGAGAAATATCAATAACCTCAATATGCAGATGACACCACCCTTATGGCAGAAAGTGAAGAGGAACTAAAAAGCCTCTTGATGAAAGTGAAAGAGGAGAGTCAAAAAGTTGGCTTAACGCTCAACATTCAGAAAATGAAGATCATGGCATCTGGTCCCATCACTTCATGGCAAATAGATGGGGAAACAGTGTCAGACTTTATTTTTGGGGCTCCAAAATCACTGCAGATGGTGATTGCACCCATGAAATTAAAAAACGCTTACTCCTTGGAAGGAAAGTTATGACCAACCTAGATAGCATATTCAAAAGCAGAGACATTACTTTGCCAACAAAGGTTCATCTAGTCAAAGCTATGGTTTTTCCAGTGGTCATGTATGGATGTGACAGTTGGACTGTGAAGAAGGCTGAGTGCCGAAGAATTGATGCTTTTGAACTGTGGTGTTGGAGAAGACTCTTGAGAGTCCCTTAGACTGCAAATAGATCCAACCAGTCCATTCTAAAGGAGACCAGTCCTCAGTGTTCATTGGAAGGACTGATGCTGAAGCTGAAACTCCAATACTTTGGCCACCTCATGCGAAGAGTTGATTCATTGGAAAAGACCCTGATGCTGGAAGGGATTGGGGGCAGGCGGAGAAGGGGATGACAGAGGATGAGATGGCTGGATGGCATCACCGACTCGATGGATATGAGTTTGCGTGAACTCCAAGAGTTGGTGATGGACACAGAGGCCTGGCGTGCTGCGATTCATGGGGGTGCAAACAGTCGGACACAACTGAGCGACTGAACTGAACTGAACTGAATAATGAGGAATGTTGAGCATCGTTTCATGTAAGAGATTTAGATTGGCTTCATCACATCAGTCTATCTTTCTTTGTCTCTACTTTTCACCTCACTCTGGGCCCATTTCTTTCATTCTAGCTGCCCCACCTGTTCTTCTACTCTTCTTAATCACAGTATCTATAACCAGAAAACTGTCTTAAAGACAAAAAAGTAATACCTCTCAGGTTATATATTTCATTTAACTAACTTGTAGGAGTTTTAAACTTCTCAGCTACCACTACTTTGGGAATTTTTGCTCACACATGGTCAATTCTTTACTGTTTCCAAATAAAATCCACCATAACTATTTGTTTGCTCTTAGTAAATAAAATGAATTCAATAACAGGGCGTATCCCTTCTCTTCCCTATAGCTATAGGCTTGCCTCCATTTCAGCCAAACTAGTCATTTTTTATATTGTCAGGCACCAGGGGCTCTGCCTGTTCTATTCTGGTTACATCATTACCAACAAAAGATTTACAAACAGGTTTCCATGGCAAGAAACAAGAACAAATGAAACAGTCCAAGAGAAATGTAAACTGGAAAGATAAGGCTAAACCCATTTCTGATGACATTGGAATGCAACCCTCCCAAAAGCAACCACTGAAATTACTGGCATTTCCCTGAAACATGACAGGAACCATACAATAAATGAAGACATTAGTTTTTATTGATATAATAGTTACAGCTCCATGCAAAAGAGTCTAATGACAGGGCAGTCACCTTCTGCACACAAATTCTTTTCCTTGTTTAATGGACTAGACAAGGATTGCCATTTTAATTCACGGTCCTCCATAAAATGAACACTTATAATAATCTCCTTTTGAATCTTTATGTTTTCTGTAACCTTGATAGCAAAGTGCTGCTATCAACAATTATCTGAGTGTAAACAGTTGTTAGAAAAGGCAGAAATTGGTAGTGGTGGGTCAGCTGAAAAGAAGTGGGTCCAGAAAAAGAGTGGAGTGGGTGTAGATTTATGAGAGTGTTGGGACTCAAGCTGTAGGCTCCTCTCAGGTGGATAGAGGACATGCCGAGAACACAGATATTGTACCGTATGAGAAAGGAAACATTTTCACTCATTCACACAAAAGACCAAGCCAAAACCTATGACTTTTTCCTCTTTGCAGCCCTAACCTCTTCCTCACACACAGTAGGCAGTCAATAAATGCTCACAGAATGAAAGAAATCATAATTCAGAGTCAGAAAACTCAATGATGTTAAAAAAAAATTATTATGCAAATAAAATGACATCATTTCACACAAAGGGGAGGTGAATGGATTTCTCTATCTCTCAGTAATGGGAAGCCACTCTGACCATCTTAATGCTTAGAATTGGAATAATTTCTTGTTTCTCAATTTCCTCTCTCTCAAAATTCTTCCCCCACCTCCATCATCAACCCATAAAAATGAATTCAGGTCTTTCAGGACTCAACAAGACTGTTACAGGAAAGCATAAATATTCTTCAATATGTACTGCCATAATTTGATTGTTTACAGAAAAAAAAAAAATTTGATAGCATCTTCCCTGGCCCACTTCCTCCACAGCCTCTCATCGGTGATGATTTAAATATTGTTTTGCCTATAACCACAGCCTCAGCAAAGAAGTCAAAGTCAAATCTGCCTTTGTCATAAACATAATAAAGGTCTGTTATAAGACATGATCTTGCTGAGTAAATAATTAAACTGAAAGCGATGGGTGTGGATTCAGTAATTCTAATCTCTTCCTGCTGCTGCTGCTGCTAAGTCACTCAGTCGTGTCGACTCAGCGACCCCATGGACTGCAGCCTATCAGGCTCCTCCGTCCACGGGATTTTCCAGGCAAGACTACTGGAGTGGGGTGCCATTGCCTTCTCCAAATCTCTTCTTGTATAACCTCAAAAGTTCTCAGCGCCCTGCCCACCAGCATGGCAGCCTCCCTCAGTCTCCCCCACAGGCTTTTTCTCCTTCTCTCCTGGCTTCCTATCCCCGTCTGGTGCCAGCCTGCGTTCTGTCCCTTCACACCAGCTTGCCATTGCTATTCCCGCCATCTGGAGTCAGTCTTCAGTATCTCTGTCTCATCAACTCTCCATCTATTTTAAAAAATCATCTGAAAACATATGTTTCCCCCACACACACCCCTTTCAATTTCCTCTCTGCTTTTATTTATTTCATCCTCTGACTTCCTTCAGCTCTGAAAAACCCATCTGATTCACTTCAGAAAACTGCTCTACAAAGGGCTGAAACTGCATTTGATATGAAAGATTGTAATCTCTCAGGTCTGAAATATCTCATATGAGTGGTCAGCACATGCTCCTCCATTTTATCTCCATGAAAATGATGGAAAGAGTGAGAAAGACTATGAATCAAGAAATGAGGGCATTACTAACATTAAAATTACTTCGAAGGCCACAGAGCATTTCCAAGTGTCCAGTGATGTTCGGCTCTAGCATACGAGCCACAGACAGACCAACCCAAGATCAACATTGAAAGTCATTGTTCTGAACATCTTTTCAAACACTTAGAACTCAAGAAGAGACTGCTTAAGCCACTTTCAGAGTGGCCAGCAAGTGAGTCAGGGAAAAACTTAAAAAGCCTCCCTCCATCCTTTCTATATCCCTTTAAATACTTTCTCAGTAACCTGGACCAAAAGAAAAAAAAAGGAGACAAAAAACCCTGAAACAGAAGATGAACGTGCTCAAGACACCCAATCGGTCAGCAACTTCCAGACTGCCTGGCCACCTGGTTCTACTGTCTTTTTACTTTCTCTAATTAACCTCTGCTGCCATGATTATTTCCTTTTAATTCTCCCGGCTAGTGTTTATTAATTATGTGTGGGATTCATGGTGCTCAACCATTCTCCACCATCAGCCAAAAGCCTTTCTGCACCATGCTGTTGGTTTTGATTCTTTCATCTTATTTGCCTTTTCTTTCTTTATTCCCCCCTCACCACAATGAAGAAGCTGAAAAATGAGAACCTCACTCTCAAACTCCACTCTATTGTCAGTTCCTCGGGCTGCAGCACTTGTGAGAGCTGGAAGAATCACTGTTGCTAAGCAACACTTTTGCACCCTGTGTAAAAGATAAAGAGCACCATGAACGGCTCTGAGGGCCAGGCAGTCCAGTCCCCCATAAACTCTAGGAGGCCGACCTCAGGACAATCAAGGAGAAATGTCAACTCTATTAATACAGGGCTTGGGGAGGGAAGTTCTTAATTTTTCTTTCTTTTTCTTTAGATCACGTCTCATTTTTTCCAAAAGAAAGATGACCTAATGAGCAAAGAAATGGATGAAAAACCCCTAATTTGAGTTTCCAGGATTGATCTGTGCCACACATTCACTCGCTAAACAGAGCTGCTTCATTATATACCCTTCTATGACTCGGTTTCTTATCCTTGGACAAGTGAAAATTAAAATCAGCTGTTTCACAAAACTGTATGCAACTGATTTTTTTTAAAACAGTATTACAAAGTTTTCAGCAATGATTAAACTACCATCTGTTATTAAACGGTAATAACACATTTCCTGCCAGTCTTTCTCAGATGTCCCTTGTAGCAGTTTTTCTTGTCAGAGATTCCACTCCTGCCTACTGACCTTCCATGAGAATATTCTGTGGTTTTTAGGCAGAAATATTAACCATCAGAATGTAACTTTAGAGAAGAGAGAGTCATCCTCATCATTCACAGCCTGAAACAGAAGTGGGTGTGTTAGCAATGGGATGGAAGACTGATCCACACCCCTCAGGCTCTTCTCTCTTTGTCGCTTGTGAAGTGAACCAAGAATGGAAGAATTAGGTGAACGTTACAATATTGTGACCTTCTTCAACTCCAGTTATCTGTAAGTCTAAGACTCCTGTGATACTCAGATTCTTCCCTGTGGCTCAGACTGCTAGTCACTCCACAATATCTACTCTCTATTCTTCCAAAATAAGACTTCACGTCCAGCTCACTGGCAGCAGGTGTGACCGAGTGGCAGCTCTAGCCAAAACAATCTTCACGGAAGTGACAGATGAAACTTCCTGGTCACTGTTTCCATTTCCCATCACCCCCATGCCTTCTTGTTGGAGGGAAAGCAGACATGGTTAGTCACCGTGAAACATGTCAATAAGGCCAAGACAAAGGGATGGTGGACAAACAAGAATGAGCCTGGGTCTCTGATGGCTTTGTAGACAGGTAACCGAGAAATACACTTTCCTCTTGTCTAAGCTGCTGTTATTTGGCTTCTCTGTCACTTGCAGATCCTGTGTAACATGGAGGATGTGTTCCATCTCAGAGGGTTTCCTAGACCAAAGCAAGACAATAAAACAACTTTGTGCCCAAAGGAAACTTCCAAAAGTTTAATAAGTGGAAATTGTAATAAGATCTACCACTTAACTGAGTGCATCTTTCCACTATACCAAGAAAGCGAAGCAGTTCTCATCTATAATTCAGCTTAGGAAACATCATGCTTTCAACTAACCAGCGTATATTTACTAAGCACCCCATGTACCAAATAGATAGAAGCCACAAAGATGGACAGGACATGCCAATCTTCCTGGAACTAACATCCTTGGGTGAGTGTCGTGAGATGCAGCATTTAAATAAGTGTAACTGAATGATATGTGAGTATCCTGGACAAATCATTTACTTCTCAGTGATGACAGAGATCACCTCTAAGGTCTCATCTGCTCTAAATGTGTAGGCTTCTACCACAATTGTTAACATGCTACCTCAGCGTCTCACCAGTGGTATAAGTTGAGTTCTTTTTACAGCTTTAATGAGGTATAATTGGCACACAATATAATGCACATATTTTAAATGTACAATATAATGGGTTTTGACATATGTATGCCACAAAACCACCATCACAATCAAGATAATGAACATTTCCATCATAACAATTTCCTCATATCCCTTTGTAATCTATCTTCTCTTCCTTCCCCACTAACCCAAACTCAAGGAACCAGCAAATGCTTTCTGTTGCTACAGATCAGTTTGCATTTTCCAGAATTTTATTTTAAATGAATCATTCAGCATGTTCATGTTACTGCCTGATTCCTTTCATCCAGTATAATTATTTTAAGATTCACAGTCCATAGGGCTGCAAAGAGTCTGACACAACTGAAGCAACTTAGCACAGCACATGTTATTGAGTGTATTGATATTTTGTTCCTTTTCATAGATAAATAGTATCAAATTGTATATATGTATCAAAATTTATCCATTCACCTGTTGATGGACATTTGGATTGTTTCCAGCTTGGGGCAATTGGAAATAAAAGATACAAGTGTATGGATATTTGATAACAAGTCTTCATACACATATGTTGTATACATATGTTTTATGTCTCTTGGATAACTTATCTTAGAGTGAAATGGCTCTGGGGTATGTACAGCATCCAAATTTTTAGGAAACTATTAAATTATTTTATAAAATACTTCACATTTTATATACCCACCAGGAACGTTTGGGAGAAGGCGATGGCACCCCACTCCAGTACTCTTGCCTGGAAAATCCCATGGACGGAGGAGCCTGGAAGGCTGCGGTCCATGGGGTCGCGAAGAGTCGGACCCGACTGAGCAACTTCGCTTTCACTTTTCACTTTCATGCATTGGAGAAGGAAATGGCAACCCACTCCAGTGTTCTTACCTGGAGAATCCCAGGGACAAGGGAGCCTGGTGGGCTGCCATCTATGGGGTCGCACAGAGTCGGACACGACTGAAGCGACTTAGCTTAGCAGGAACATTTGAAAGTTCCAGTTTCTCCACATCCTTTTTAACTCTTAATATGGTCAATCTTTTTTATCTTAGCCATTTCAACATGAGTGCAGTGGTATCTCACTGTGTTTTTATTTTATATCTACCTAATAACTAATCATGTTAAAAAAAAAAAAGATGTTTCTCCAACTCTTCTATCCATATTTATTTGAGGTTTTTTACTTCTTACTATTAAATTCTAAGAGTTCTTTACATATTGTGGATACAAGTCCCTTGTGTGATACATACTTCTCAAATATTTTCTCCCAGTCTCTTTCTAATTTTCTCATTTAGTATCTCTAGGGGAAAAAGTTTTAATTTTCATGAAGTAAAATTTATCTTTCTTTTCCCTATAGTTTTTGCTGTGGGTGTCATATTTTTTAAATATTTGCCTAACTCATGGTCACTAAAAATTTTTCCTACACTTTCTTCTAGAAATTTGCCTTAACTCTTACATTTAAGCTTACAATCCACTTGAAGTTAAATTTTTGTATGTAGTGTGAGGTAAGGTTTATGGTCCTTTTTGCTTTTTTACATATATGGCTACACAGTTGTTCCAGTATCCTTTGTTGAAAGATCTTTCCTTACCCAGCTGAACTAATTTGCCATCTTTATGGAAAATTATTGCAGTCCATTGCTCTATATATCTCCTACCTTTATGCTACTACCACACTACCTTGATCACTTTGGTTTTATAGTAAGTCTTGATATCAGATCGTATGTATCCCAATTTAGTTCTTCTTTTTTTAAGTTATGTTCTTAAATCAGCAGGTCTAATTCTACAAAATAAAAAGCCTACTGGGATTTCAACTGAGAAAATATTGAATATACAGATCAATTTGGGGAGAACTAACAAAATAATATTGAGCCTTCCAATCCATGAGCGTGGTATATCTCCCCATTTATTAAGCCTTAATGAATTCTTCTCAGCAACATTTTCTAGGTTTCAGTGTAGCGGTCTTATTTTTATGCATCTTTGTTAAATTTATCCCAAAGTACTTCATATTTTTTCTGTTATTGTAAATGGCATTATTCCAATTGCTCATTACCGTTATAGAGAAACACAAATAATTTTTGTATGTTGATCTAAAATATCATTCAATCTTATCAAACTTCCTTATTAGATCTAGTAGCTTTTCTTTTTTTAGATTCCTTTGGATTATCTACATAGATAAGCCATATTGTCTGTAAAGTAAAGGCAGTTGATCCTTCTTTTTAAACCTATGTGCTTTTTATTTTTATATCTTGCGTTATTGCCTTGACAAGAACTTTCAGTATTATGTTGAATAGAAGTTATGGAAAAAAGATATCTTTGCCTTGCTTCTCATCTAGGGGGAAAGCTTTCAGTCTTTAACCATCAAAAAAGACTTTAGCTTTACATATGTCGTGTGTGTGTGTGTGTGTGTGTGTGTGTGTGTGTGTGTTTGTGCATGCCCAGTAGCTCAGTCATGTCCAACTCTTTGTGACCCCCTGGACTGTAGCTCACCAGGCTCCTCTGTCCATGGAATTTTCCAGGCAAGAAAACCAGAGTGGGCTGCCATTTCCTCCTTCAGGGAACCTCATAGATGCCCTATATCAAGATGGCACTCCCTTCTATTCCTAGATTGCTGAGCTTTTATCAGGACGGGATGTTGAAGTGGTTAAATGCTTTTTCTACATCTATTAAGGTACTTTGGCCACCTCATGCGAAGAGTTGACTCATTGGAAAAGACTCTGATGCTGGGAGGGATTGGGGGCAGGAGGAGAAGGGGACGACAGAGGATGAGATGGCTGGATGGCATCACTGACTCGATGGACGTGAGTCTCAGTGAACTCTGGGAATTGGTGATGGACAGGGAGGCCTGGCGTGCTGCGATTCATGGGGTCGCAAAGAGTCGGACATGACTGAGCGACTGATCTGATCTGATCTGGTCTGATGGTTTTATTTTTTTATTCTGCTGGTATGAGTAACATTTACAATTTTTTAACTTAGAAACAACCCACAATTACTGGGATAAACCCTATCTGGACATAATGTATTATCTTTTTCATATATTCTTGAATTGGTAAGTTTGTTAAGAACTTTTACATCATGTTTATGAAGGATGTGTGTGTGCTTGCTAAGTCACTTCAGTTGTGACCGACGCTATGTGACACTATGGACTGAAGCCCGCCAGGCTCTTCTGTCCTTGGGATCCTCCAGGCAAGAATACTGCAGTGGGCTGCCATGCCCTCCCCTAGGGGATCTTCCCAACCCAGGGATTGAACCCATGTCTCTTATGTCTCCTGTATTAGCAGGTGAGTTTTTACCATGAGCACCAATTAGTCTATAATTTTCATTTCTTATAATTTCTCTATCTAGTTTTAGAGTTAGGATAATGCTGGCCTCACGGTCTCTACTATTCTCTGAAAAAGTTTGTGTAGAATTGATTTTTTTCCCTCTCAATTGTTTGCTGGAATTTACCAGTGAAAGCAACTGGGTCTGGAGCTTTCTTTGTGGGAGCATTTTTAAATAAAAATATCTTTTTAATAGAAATACGGTTATTCAATTAGCCTCTTTTTGAGTAGTTAGAGATTCATCAATTTTCTTTTCAGAAAGTAAGTTTTTGCTTTTGTTGTGTTTTGCTTTTTTTTTATATTTCATTTATTTCTACTCATATTTTATTATATTTTATTTCTTTCCTTCTGCTTGCTATGGCTTTAATTTGCTCTTTTTTTTCTAGTTTCTTATGGTTTAACCTCAGGTCATTGATTCTGAAACTTTCTACTTACCGAATATATGCATTTAATGCTATAAATTTCCCCTTAAGCACACTGCTTTATTTTTTACTCACAAATTGTAACACATTGTTTTAATTTTCATTCAATTAAAAATATTTTCTAATTTCATTTGTGATCTCCTCTTAATCAGTAGTTTTTTGGAAGTATGTTACATAGTTTCCAAATATTGGAGATTTTCCAGATATCTTTGTTGTTCAGTCGCTAAGTCATGTCTGACTCTTTGAGACCCCATGAACTGCAACATGCCAGGCTCCCCTGTCCTTCACTATCTCCCAGTTTGCTCAGATTCCTGTCCATTGAGTCAGTGATGCTATCTAACCATCTCATCTTCTGCCCCCCTCTCCTTTTGCCCTCAATCTTTCCCAGCATCAGGGTCTTTTCCACTGAGTCAGCTCTTCCCATCAGGTGGCCAAAGTATTGGAGCTTCAGCATCAGTCCTTCCAATGAATATTCAGGGTTGATTTCCTTTAGGATGGACTGGTTTGATCTCCTTGCAGATCTCTCTTTCTGTTATTGATTTCTAATTTAACCCCACTGTGATCCGAAACATATTTTATATGACTTAAATCCTTTTACATTGATTGAGATTTGTTTTACGGCCAAAATATGCTCTATCTTGGTATGTGCACTTGAAAAGAATACACTTTGCTGCTCCTGGGTGCAATTTCTGGACTTTTTTCTATAGATTGCTTGTCTCCTCATTATGGGTCATTTTTTCATGCTTCTTTGAAAGTTGGTAACTTCTGATTGGTTGCCAGACAATGCGAATTTTACATTTTGGAGTTGTTTTATATTCCTTTAAATACTTTGGGGCCATGTGCTGGATGCAATAAATTTACTTGGAAACAACTTAATCCTTCGATGGCTTATTTTTAAGCTTTGTTAAGCAAGGCCAGTCTAAGGGCTAATTTTGCCACACAACCAAGACATTGGTCTTCTGAGAACTTCCAATCAATACCCTGGATGTTAGGAGGTCTTTACACTCTGGTAGTTTAGTCACTAAGTTGTGTCCGACCCTTGCAATCCCATAGACTGTAGCCCTCCAGGCTCCTCTGTCAATGGAATTTTGCAGACAAGAATATTGGGGTGGGTTGGCATCTCCTTCTCCAGGGGATCTTCCTGACCCAGTTGTCAAACCCGTGTCTCCTGCATTGTAGACAGAATCTTTACCACTGAGCCACAAGGGAAGATCCTTTACATTCTGGGTGGTGAAATATAAACTACCGAGCTCCAGGAATGAGTCTGTCTGATTCTCTCCATGTCCTTCCTTGGCAATTTTCTATTCACTGAAAACTCTGCAGATCTCTGGAGCTGACTTTTTATAGTTTCTCTCATCCAGGACCTTAGCCTGTGAATTCTAGCAGTCATAGCCTCTTCAAACTCTTCTCAACTGAAGGTAATAGCTGGACTCTGTTATATACTTGAAAATACATAATCCAGACAGGAAGCTATAGAAATCTTGTTTCCCTTCTCTGAAAGATGACTGTTTTGTGCTACTTGTCTAATGTCTGAAAACTGTTGTATGATATATTTTCCCTAGTTATTTTTAGTCTATTAAGTTTTGAGAGTTGGAATAGTCCCTTTTAATCTATCATCACTGAAAACATGTCTTATCTCTAAAAAGTCCCCACATCTCCTTAATCTGACTCTCCAATATCAACTTTAGAGGGTTAGTTAAGTTACAGGATGGTGGTTATGAAACAGGGTTTGGAATCAGACAACCTGGGATCAAGTAGCAACTTTGTCACTGCTCTCTGTGTGACCTTACACAAGTTATTTAACATCTCTGAGTCCACTTTGCTTATCTGTAAAATAAAAATATTAGAAGTATATACCTATCTTATAGAGATGTTGTGAGATTTAAGTGAGAAAACACAAATAAAGCATTTAACATTGCTCCAAGTAGACAGTAATTACTCAGTGATTGTTGTCATTTAAAATATTCATCATCTTCATTTTGATATTTGGCAAATCTAATACAGTTATGTAAAGTTTAAAAATAAAATAAAATTAAAAAAAAATAAAATAAAATAAAATAAAATAAAATAAAATAAAATATTCATCATCATAATCACCTCATATGCCAAACAACAAAGGCAGCAACCGAGTGTCACTCTGGCTAATTACCAGTGGAGCCCGTACCCACCACATGCTACACCTGAACTGTCTACACTAGCTGAAGAATCTTGTCAAGTTCAGTAACTGACAAGAACATCTGGAGCTACTGGGTTATATTTGTTCCCCCCTAATTCCCTTCTTGTCATCTTTCTTTCTACATAGTTTTCTTTCAGTCAGGGTCAAAACACCACCATTTTAGAGATATCCTGGCCTGTCTTCCTCTGAAGGAGCAAAACGTTCATTTTCCATATTCATTCCAAGTACTCCATATACATTGACTCATTTTTATATTTACTGTAACAATAAAATTCTGAAAGCATACTTAAAAACCTAAATTGAAATTATCACAAGATAATAGCACAGCAGCAACTGTGAGTTTTTCTCTAATGTTCTATTAACTTATGTGAACGCTCTTGTTTGCTCTTTTCCAATCTCTGGGGAAAGATTTTTCCATAAGTGCAACTGGTTGAATGAGCATAAAAAGTAAGTGAAGTTCTGTCTCATTTTTGAAAAAGTTATTATTTGTTATACATATTTAGACAGCGTTTCTAGACAAGCCATAAGGTAGCACTATGCTAATCTCATCTACATGGGGCAGCTTCACTTTTCTAAATACATATGTTGTGGAATGAGTCTTAATAAAGTCACTGACCCAATCTGTCTTCCTACGAATGCATATTCTCTATAATGATACAACGCTGTGTGTTCTAATTTAGCACAAGCTATAATACCCCAAACACAGAGAAACTTGGAGACATTATTTTCACAGCTTACAAAGCACTTTCACATACATTATCTCATTAATTCTTACAATAATCCTGTGAGCTAAGCACTCACAAGAGAAAGTCAATATTGAGAAAACAAAAGAGAAAGACTAAGACGTCCAACTGTAAGCCTTTATCCACACTAAATATACTTAATTCCAGACTATCTGAGTCAAGTTCACTCAAGAGTTTATGTTTGCAAATACTTATTTTCAATGGACTGTATCACCTAACTTTGCTTTGTTCAACAGTAATAAAATGTCATTTCCTCAGAACATGAGTTTAACAGCTCAACATTTTTCTCCATTACCTCATCCCTAAAATAAAAATTCTTCTTTCCCCAACTTTTTAGTTTGAAAAATTTCACATCTCAGAATGATTTCAAAAATAATGCAGTGAATATGCCTTCTATCTAGACTCACCAATTGTCAACATTTTGCCATATTTGCTTTACACATGCACACAAATATGTGTAATATATAAAATGTGTATAATACATAAAGCAAAATGTATAATATATTAAAATAATGCATTATATTTGAGTTATTATTGTTATATAAATTATATAATAAAAATTATCATCTATATTTTTATCATGACAATTAAATAGCAAATACTTTAATATGAATCTCCTAATAACAAAGATGTTCTCTTACATACACAAAATTATTGCACTCAGGAAATGTAACATTGATACAATGTTGTTTCAAACATGTAATCCATTTTCAAATTTCCCCAAATGACCCAATAAATGTTCTTAATAGCTATTTCCCTGATCTACACTGCATTTAGATGCCATATCTCTTTAGGCTCCTTAATAAAAAAATAGCTTCCCCTGCTTTTTTGGTAACAACTGGCATTTCTTAAGAAAACAAGCCCTCACTTTTGGATTGTTTCCTCATGATTAGATGCAGGTTAAACATCTGAGACAAGAATGCTACCTAATGACAGGCATGGCTATCAAATCAGTGGGCACATGACAGCCATTTGTTCCTCTTTTGGTGATGTTAGATTGCTTAAATTTGATCATACCCTGAGTATGGAGTATTCTCCATCCTAAAGGTGCCTTTTTCCCTTTGTAATCAAATAGTCCAAAGGGCAACCCTTTGAGAATATTCTGTTCTTCAACAATCTTTCACTTGCTGACTTTATCATCCACTGATCATTCTTGCCTGAATCACTTATTAATTACCAAGATTGTAAAATGAGGATTTTCTCTTCCATCATTCCTTCTACATTTATTAATAGGCACCCTTCGAAAATACTTTGTGGTTGTAAAACCACCGAGGACCACCTCTACGAGAGGGTGAGGACAAGAATGAAGGTGCTTGCTGGGGAGACCAAGCCCTCCAGAGGACGGGCAGGTCCTGAGTGAAGTCTGGCGCTAGTGCTGGATACACGCAACTCTGCATTCGGTGCTATGGTGATACTCTCTCTTCAGTAGATCAGGTTCAAGGGAATACGCCCATTGTGTAAGCTGTGGATGTTTACCATGTTTTTGTTTCAAGATGATGACGGAATACTGGCAAAGGATCTAAAGGAACTACATTTTTCAAGCTTCATACAATAACCTCTAGCTTCCTCCCTGAAGCAGGGGGAGAAACCATGAAAGTAACAGACAGAAAATTGGACACGGCTGAAAAACACAGGAGATCATTCCTAAAGTGTGCTTGGCTCTGAAACTTTTTTTTACAGTATAGATCAAGCACCTCCAAATCAAAGCCTTTCATCCCCCGTCTTGCATGGCTTTCGTTCAAAGAAGGAAAAGGCCTTTGTTTCTACCCACTTCTACCTCTCCTATGAAGAGATACTCTGAGCCTTTAATGTAAGTTTATAAACTTGGTCAGGCTAATTGTCTTCAGACTATTGTGTGTGTGTGTGTGTGTGTGCATGCTTAGTCGCTCAGTTGTGTGTGACTCCTTTGCAACCCTATGGACTGTAGCTCACTAGGCTCCTCTGTCATGGGATTTCCCAGGCAAGAATACTAGAGTGGGTTGCCATTTCCTTCTCTAGGAGATTTTCCCAACCCAGGGACTGAACCCACGTCTCTTGGTCTCCTGCATTGGCAGGTGGATTCTTTACCACTGCACCACCTGGGAATCCCCTCAGACCACTTTAATGCCACGAAAATGCTAAAGCTGGTGCTTCCAAGGTTCAACACCTACCACCGAGTTTCATGTCAAAAAGTCAAAAGAATAGTTTAATTCAATATTCACAGTGTAATCATGAACACTCTGCCACTGATGCCACTCTTGGATGTCATTTGCGAGTGTTTATACTTTCTAAGGTGCAATAGAGAAAGCCAAAATCAATGTATACTTATTACCAATATATAACAGTAGGGATAAATTACTGAATAATTGTTATGAATCACTATAACAGGATAAAATCTTAATCTTAAAAGGGGTCACAGAGACCTAGTCCAATCTCCTACCCAATGCCAGGAGCATGTCTACAGTACCTGAAACAGCAATGCCATCTCTGTTTAAATACCACCAGCAAGAGACAGCCCAGGACACATGACGTTCATTCCACTAGTCATCAGCTACACATAAGACAGTCTGGAGACCATGGAGTTAAAAACCAATGTGTTTTGCATGTAAAGCTACCAGTATGCCAGAAAAACACAGTAGTAGAAAAATGCAAGTTTAATAATAGACTTCCTTTCAATACTAAGATTTTCCAAAACATTTAAAACAAACTCTTACCACCAAATTTGATATACCAATATTAAGCAAGTTAACAGGTAACATAAGTTTCGGGCCAAAGAATGCGGTGATTTCTCCCCCTGTACCTCTTTCCCTGAAACAGACCTTTCACAGTACCATTAAGTCAAAACTCTCCCATCTATGTCTTCCATCAGAGTCCCAAGGACATCAGTTTATTTCCTTCTGTCCACCACACTTGCTCTGCATATACGGACTCACTTGGTTAAAAATCCCTTCTATTCTCTTGATCTAGTCACAATCCAGAATAGAGTGGCAATGGCAACTGATAAACATAAGGAAATACGTATATACAGAAATAATTAAGGACTTTGAGCCTGGGTGATTAGAACAGTGCTATTACAGAAAATTCTTAAAGAGATGGGAATACCAGACCACCTGACCTGCCTCTTGAGAAATCTGTACACAGGTCAGGAAGCAACAGTTAGAACTGGACATGGAACAACAGACTGGTTCCAAATAGGGAAAGCAGTATGTCAAGGCTGTATATTGTCACCCTGCTCATTTAACTTATATGCAGAGTACATCATGAGAAATGCTGGGCTGCAAGAAGCACAAGCTGGAATCAAGATTGCCAGGAGAAATATCAATAACTTCAGATATGCAGATGACACCATCCTTATGGCAGAAAGCAAAGAAAAACTAAAGAGCCTCTTGATGAAAGTGAAAGAGGAGAGTGAAAAAGCTGGCTTAAACTCAACATTCAGAAAACTAAAGTCATGGCATCTGGTCCCATCACTTCATGGGAAATAGATGGGGAAACAGTGGACACAGTGACAGACTTTATTTTGGGGGGCTCCAAAATCACTGCAGATGGTGACTGCAGCCATGAAATTAAAAGACACTCCTTGGAAGAAAAGCTATGACCAACCTAGACAGCATATTAAAAAGCAGAGACATTTCTTTGCTGACAAAGGTCCATCTAGTTAAAGCTACGGTTTTTCCATTGGTCATGTATGGATGTGAGAGTTGGACTATAAAGAAAGCTGAGCCCCAAAGAATCAATGCTTTTGAACTGTGGTGTTGGAGAAGACTCTTGAGAATCCCTTGGACTGCAAGGAGATCCAACCAGTCTATCCTAAAGGAAATCAGTCCTGAATATTCATTAGAAGGACTGATGCTGAAGCTGAAACTCCAATACTTTGGCCACCTGATGCAAAGAACTGACTCATTTGAAAAGACCTTGATGCTGGGAAAGATTGAAGGCAGGAGGAGAAGGGGATGACAGAGGATGAGATGGTTGGATGGCATGACCAACTCAATGGGCATGATTTTGAGTAAGCTCCAGGAGCTGGTGATGGATAGGGAGGCCTGGCATGCTGCACTCCATGGGGTCGCAAAGAGTTGGACACAACTGAGTGACTGAACTGAATTACAGAAAAGGAAAAGGAACTTAATCTGGTTAGGTTTAGAAGTAAGAGGTTTGAGATGATGGAAAAATGCTCAGTGTCCAGGTATGAAATCCAGAACAGATATCAAATTGAGTCACTCAAAATGAGTCATTGATAGTAACATCAGTGAAAAATATGACACAGATCAATTTCCTAAGGAAAAGAGAAAAGAAGAAAAGAACAGCAGTGAAGATATCCTCCTTATTCTCCCCTCCAATATTTCTACCTTATATATTATCTTTTGATTTTCTAATTTTTTAATTGATTTATTTATTTTAATTGGAGGCTAATTACGTTACAATACTGTGGTGGTTTTTGCCATACATTGACATGAACCTCCCCAATAATATTCTTATCCATAACTTCTGTAATGTTAAGAATCAAGTCTCACATACCTTCTGTTACTGGAGTCATAGAAGATACTCAATAAAATCATTTTGGCTGGTTCTAATAACCACCCCAAACTATTTATGAAAAATCTAGTAGTAGTGGGACTTGACCAACACATACTTCTTAAACAGTGAAGTCCACCTTCTAAGGGTACGCTGGAGTATCAGTTATAATGCCTCTTTGAGGCCAACACCAAAGGACATCTTTATACTACTTCATTCATTCAATGAAAACTACTAAAACTTCACTGTGTGCAAGGTACTAGGCTAAGATTCAGCTCTTGGGAGACAGAACACTAAATCAGACAAGGTCCTCCCTCTTATAGATCTTACAGTATTGTAACCATCTTCTGCAAGGTCAAAGATAAACTTATGTCTTGAATCATTTTAGGGTGCTCCACTGTAGTTGCTAATACAAATGCTTATAATGTGATAGCTATTTTTTGACTTCAGGAAACAGTCTAAGCTACCTAAACAGGCAGTAACATTCTTTGAGTATAACTGCTACTTTTCTTTGTAACTATAGATAAAACTTCATATTCATAAAGTTCTCCATCATCAACTTTATTCATACACTAAAACTACTGGCAAAAAGTTCACTGAATTTTTTATGTCCATAAAGCTACAGTTCAAATTATCCTGGCCTTCCCTGTGGCCCATAAATCCTCATCACTTGCCTAAATTTCTCCCTTCCCCTACTAAACAAATAATTCAAATTCTTCTTCCCTTCCATGTGGTACCTGCAATTCATATACACTACTATCTCCTTTCTCTGAATTCTGATAATTTTGTATATAGCCAGCCTCCATCAATTGAATATTTAGGTTTAAGTTTCCTTATGTTATTCAATAAGCATTTCAGTTAAGCTTTTTTTTTCCCTTTACGGGAATATACCAATAAATTCTTTAAGGGAAATTTCCACACTTATGTGTCTGTGTGTGTATGTGTGTGCGCGCACACATGTGCACTCAATGGCACCATTTTATGCAACTTTCTACTTAAAGAAGGCAGACAATATATGCAAATACTTCATATCTATAGAATTTCACAAAATACTTTCCATACTTGGACCTTTAATAAATGTTTTAGATCATAATATTACTTTCTAGACCAACATATATTCAGTTCTACTCACAACCTAACTCCTCAGGGAAGATTCTATCTTAATGGAGGATGAAGCAGGATGGGGGTAAATCTTTTAGCATATTTATATACCTATTACTGCTCTACTATTCTTCATAATTTAAGGTAGCATCACTAACAATGAAAACAGTGAGAGACTTTATTTTGAGGGGCTCCAAAATCACTGCAGATGATGACTACAGCCATGAAATTAAAAGACACTTACTCCTTGGAAGAAAAGCTATGAACAACCTAGACAGCATATTAAAAAGCAGAGACATTTCTTTGCTGACAAAAGTCTGTCTAGTCAAAGCTATGGTTTTTCCAGTAGTCATACATGGATATGAGAGTTGGACTATAAAGAAAGCTGAGCCCCAAAGAACTGATGCTTTTGAACTGTGGTGTTGGAGAAGACTCTTGAGAGTCCCTTGGACTGCAAGGAGATCCAACCAGTCTATCCTAAAGGAAATCAATCCTGAATATTCATTGGAAGGACTGATGCTGAAGCTGAAACTCCAATACTTTGGCCACCTGACAGGAAGAACTGAGTCATTAGAAAAGATACTGATACTAGGAACAACTGGAGGAGGAAGAGGAGGGGATGACAGAGGATGAGATAGCTGGATGGCATCACCGACTCAATGGGCATGAGTCTGAGTAAGCTCTGGGAGTTGGTGATAGACAGGGAGGCCTGGAGTGCTGCAGTCCATGGGGTCATAAAGAGTCGGACATGACTGAGTGACTGAACTGAACATCACTAACAATGAGTAAAAAAACAAAGACCAGGGAATTATGAGTTACTAATAGGGATAAAAAGAAGTCTAATACCAAAGCTATGGGAGCTAATAATATCTTGCCTTTCATTTGCAGACCTGGAGTAATCAGACCAGTCCCACAGAGAGGTAGTTTCTTCTTGAGAAGTCATGATACCCTCATGGCAATAAAAATAGCCACTTTAGGTTCATTTAGTTCAGTTCAGTTCAGTTCAGTCGCTCAGTCATGTCCAATTCTTTGCGACCCCATGAACCGCAGCACGCCAGGCCTCCCTGTCCATCACCAACTCCCGGAGTCCACCCAAACCCATGTCCATCGAGTCGGTGATGCCATCCAACCATCCCATCCTCTGTCATCCTCTTCCCCTCCTGCCCCCAATCTTTCCCAGCATCAGGGTCTTTTCAAATGAGTCAGCTCTTCGCATCAGGTGACCAAAGTATTGGAGTTTCAGCTTCAACATCAGTCCTTCCAATGAACACCCAGGACTGATCTCCTTTAGGATGGACTGGTTGGATCTCCTTGCAGTCCAAGGGACTCTCAAGAGTCTTCTCCAACACCACAGTTCAAAAGCATCAATTCTTCAGCATTCAGCTTTCTTTATAGTCCAACTCTCACATCCATACATGACCACTGGAAAAACCATAGCCTTGACTAGACGGACCTTTGTTGGCAAAGTAATGTCTCTGCTTTTTAATATGCTGTCTAGGTTGGTCACAACTTTCCTTCCAAGGAGTTAGGTTCATTAGGATCACTCTTTAAGTCAAGCAGAACCACTACCCAACTATATCATGATCCAAAGTTTCAAACAAAATAGGGAACCGAGTTTGGAAAAGAGTAATAAAAACTGATCAGAAATAAATAGGCCAAAAGAAATAAAAAACACAGGACCTGAATCAGTCTGCACGGATGCCTCAGTGTGGAGGAGTAGCTGGGGGCCACAAAGGAAAGACCACAAAGGAAACTCACCCCAAAAATATGCCTGAAAGAACCATCTTGTGCTGGTAAGGGAGAGACAGAGCCATTGAAAACAACCTTGATGCCTCTCATTTCTAGAATTAATGGAATCTCTGGGTCTCAAGACACTTACAAAACACACAAACTCACACAAACTCAAACACACACAAACTCACACATCATGCACATACGTTAGGTCGAAGCTACACTCGCTCATCAACAAGGTGGTCCCATCAGTTTGGAATGAAATCAGAAGCTCCTTTTCACATCCTAAGACTTGTATTAAAAGGGTGTTTCTTTTTTAAACAGTCTTATAAACTAGTTTTAAATTCTTTCAAAAAAAATTTTATTGAAGTATAGTTTATTTAGAATGTTGTGCCAATCTCTGCTGAACAGCAAAGAGACTCAGTTATACACATACAGACTTTTTATATTCTTTCCCATTATGGTTTATCACAGGAGGTTGAATGTAGTTCCCTGTGTTATACAGTACGGCTTTGTTGTTTATCCACACCACTGTTTCAAATTCTGCAGACATTTATTATGATGGGAAGAAAAAATTGGGGGAAGGGCACAGGGGTGGGGCAATGATGAACCAGGCTGTCCCAGGCTTCACTTGAAATCATCTAGTGTCACCTTAGTCTTTTTCCTACAGAATAAAGCCTCAAAGTAGGGAGAATGCACACATTAAAAAAGTGGAAACAGTCGCTGCAAGAAAACAAAGGTGGGCCTGCTAAATGCAAGTGTATCTGGATGGACTGTGAGTTTTGTTTCCTAGCCATCAAAAATAGTTTGGAGGATTTATGCCAAAATTAGAAATAAAACCATGATCTTTTCTCCCTGCACCCTGCAGAGTTGCCTTTGAAGTCACATGTGCTCCACAGGGCACAGACAGAAACAAAACTCAGGCACTTCTTAAGTTTCATTATAGGCGGTTCAGTATGAGACAGTGTCCTTCCAGCATTTATTAAAAAGTCATTTTCAGCTCCTTCTTCTCAGATATGATGAGGTTTTGTCTTATGCCCTGGAATTTAAATCCATGCTTCCCTCTGGTGATACCTTCTGGTCCCAGGGATAGCCGCAGGGACTTGGCCCAGCCGCCTGGATCTGGTTCATACACTGCCTGGATGGACGTGCTCCAGCTCCAGGATCATAAGGACTGGGGCTGACTTTCTGCAGCCACCTGGCAAGACTTGGCTGGCTTTGCAGCCTTCTGGACTTCCCTGAATAGCTCATTGGGGTGCTTCAAGCCCCCCTTATCTCCCCATTCTGCCTTACCAGGGCTACATGAAATGCAGCTATCCCTGCTTCCTGCCAGTGTCCCAACTAGAAGGTGAGAAAAATAATCACATTTGATATAATAACAACCATAATGCTGGTATATTTTGAATACAATCCATCTGCAAAATCAGACATTTCCTTGGTAAGCCTCAGGGCAACCTTAAGTTTGGAAATATTTATACTGTTTGTTTTGTTTTGTGCCTAGATACTGAGCTGAGAGTGGAAGTGGAAGTGTCCTGAGCCAGTGTCACATAAGTGGGAGCTAAACGATCACAGAAGAAACAAAAAAAAACATTTCATATGTTCCAATGCATTAATTCATCCACTGTGTGAACTCAAAAAGGAAAAAAGTCAAAATAGTGTATTTTCAGCATAAAAGAGTTTATTGTAGGCTATTAAAATTGGCTTTTTTTGGAAGGGAAGCTAGAACTAAAGGGAATCTTAAAGACCAACTAATCCAATTACTTAACGAAGTGGAAAGTGCTGCCCTGAAGTCAATGGCTCAGACTGCTAGGATGGTGTCAGTAAGACGTGCAAGCCATTTAGAAGGCTTGCCAAAGTCAGAACAACTTGAATATCAAAAAAAGTGACTGCAACTGATTCAAACACTTCAAATCTATAATGTCCATGAGTTTATAATGAATAGGTAAGTTGTCCTTCCATGTCCACCCTCATAACAGTAGAGGATAGTCACTGGTGACTACCAGTAAAAGATGCTAGGGCCCCAAATTAATCATTCTGACAATCGATAAAGAAAAGGCAAGGCTGAATAACATATCCTATTTTTTCTTTTTCAAACTATATTTCAGGATAACCAAATAATTGATGATGGAAAATTCATCCACATAAAAGAATCCAAACTAATAAATGCAGAAATAATGATGGAACTAGAAATTTTCCATTTTGACTCTGACATCTGAAATTTAGTCTTTAAACCAGGTCCTAAGAGATGGAACACAGAACAATTAAGAATCAATGAAAGTAGAGGGGGATAAAATTCCACAATCAGGGTAATTAATTAGTAAAAATATAAAAGGAATGAGTTATCTGGAAAAGAAAGTTCAAAACGGAAATGAGGCAGCAAAAGCAGCATCCAGGGAGACAAAGAACACTATCAACACCTTTCCCAAGCTTCAACTTAGCCCAGGATTGTTTAAAAAGAAGGAAAAAGTATGACAAAAGTGAGAATATACACAAAGCACAGAAATAATCCTATGGGGGAAAGGGGGTGGGGAAGAAGCGGGTCCTGTTCATTGTAGTAATCTTCACAACAGTCAAAATATAGAAGCAACCTCAGTTTTACAGACGGATGAATGGCTAAAGAAAACACGATGTATATACACAATGGAATATTATTCAGCCATGAAAAAGAAGGAAATCCTGCCATGAACAACAACATGGCTGGACCTTGAGGGTATTACACTAAGTGAAATAAGTCAGACAAGCAAAAACAAATACCATATGACCTCATTTATATGTGGAATCTGAAAGAAACTGAACTCGTAGACACAAGGAAGAGATCAGTGGTTGCTAGACATGGGGATTAAAGAGTGGGTGAAATGAGTGAAGAGGTTCCAAAGGTAGAAACTTCCAGTTTAAGACAAATAGATTCTGGCAATGGCACAGCACAATGACTATAGTTAATAATATTCAGTGGCTCAGTCACGTCTAACTCTTTTTGACCCCATGGACTGTAGGCTGACAGGCTCCTCTGTCTGTGGAATTTTCCAGGCAAGAATAATGGAGCAGGTTGCCATTTCCTACTCCAGGGATAGTTAATAATACTGTAGTGTATATCTGAAAGTCGGTAACAGAGTAAATCTTAAAAGTTCTCATCACACCCAAGAAAAAAAATGTGTATGTGATGACCGCTGTCAACTAAAAGTACTGTTGTGATCATTTCACAGTATAGACATGTATCGAATCATTACGGTGCACATGAAAACTAATACAATGTTACATGTCAATTATATCTCAGCTTTTTAAAAACCTGGGGCTCAAAGTCCCACTTGATCCCCAACTCTAATGAACAGTATGAAAAAAGGACTAGCTGAGATTAAGGTTAACCACGGGCTACAGCCCAATATCAGATGAGCCCCATGCATATTAACCAGAAACAACAAAGTTTCCGAAACAACGACCTCGTGTATCATCCACAGTGAGGTCTCAGTGGGTTTTACTTGGCTCACTGTGAGGATTCTCTCTGTCAAAACAAATAAGCAGAAGTAACAAAGTCAAACAAACCCAAAAAAACCCAAGGCAGCCAGAGAAAAGCACAGCACTGCACAAAACTAATAAAGGCAGTGAGGAGAGAGTCAACACTGCAAAATGTTGTTGCTCTGTAATACATTTTGGATCCTCCGGAGTGTTTGACAGGTCATGACATGGAACACTGACCTTGTGATTGAAACAGAAGCACCATCTTTTTTTCTCCCTACTGAACTAGTCATTTCTTCCAACAGCTAAGTATGAGAGAGGGAGTGAAGAGAAGAAAAACAGAAGAGAGGGAAATTCACTTGATGAGGAGCTGGATCCTAGTTTCCCTTGGTCCCTATTTTCCAAACGAAGTTCGTAAAATGTCCTACTGTTGAGCTTTTGAATGGTCAACAGTGACTTGTTTCCAGCTTTTTCCAGAAGAGCAGATACAGCTTCCTTTTTTATTTATTTCTTGTGTGTGTGTGTGTGTGTGTGTGTGTATATGTTTATATATTGGGATATAAAGGGACTTCCCTGATGGCTCAGCAGGTAAAGCATCTGCCTGCAATGCAGGAGACACACGAGACACAGGTTTGATCCCTGAGTCAGGAAGATCCCCTGCAGAAGGAAATGGCAACCCACTCCAGTATTCTTGCCTGGGAAATCCCATGGATATAGGAGCCTGGCAGGCTACAGACCAGAGTCACAGAGTTGGACACAACTGAACAATTAAATCACATCAGATCAGATCAGATCAGTCGCTCAGTCATGTCCGACTCTTTGTGACCCCATGAATTACAGCACGCCAGGCCTCCCTGTCCATCACCAACTCCTGGAGTTCACTGAAACTCATGTCCATCGAGTCAGTGATGCCATCCAGCCATCTCATCCTCTGTCGTCCCCTTCTCCTCCTGCCCCCAATCCCTCCCAGCATCAGAGTCTTTTCCAATGAGTCAACTCTTCACATGAGGTGGCCAAAGTACTGGAGCTTCAGCTTTAGCATCATTCCTTCCAAAGAAATCCCAGGGCTGATCTCCTTCAGAATGGACTGGATGGATTTCCTTGCAGTCCAAGGGACTCTCAAGAGTCTTCTCTAACACCACGGTTCAAAAGCATCAATTCTTCAGCGCTCAGCCTTCTTCACAGTCCAACTCTCACATCCATACATGACCACAGGAAAAACCATAGCCTTGACTAGACGAACCTTTGTTGGCAAAGTAATGTCTCTGCTTTTCAATATGCTATCTAGGTTGGTCATAACTTTCCTTCCAAGGAGTTAGCATCTTTTAATTTCATGGCTGCAGTAACCATCTGTAGTGATTTTGGAGCCCAGAAAAATAAAGTCTGACACTGTTTCCACTGTTTCCCCATCTATTTTCCATGAAGTGGTGGGACCGGATGCCATGATCTTCGTTTTCTGAATGTTGAGCTTTAAGCCAACTTTTTCACTCTCCACTTTCACTTTCACTGAGATGTAATTCTAATGCCATAAAATTCACCTTTTTAGAGTGCACAATCCCATGGTGTTTAGTACATTCTCAAAAAATAACACCTGTATATAATCCCAGAAATTTTTCATCACCCCAAAAAGAAATGTTGTATTCATCAGTATATTCTCCATTCTCCCCTTTGCCAAAGAGTTAAAATTAATCTGTCTAGTTTGTCTCTCTGGATTTGCCTGACAAGGACATTTCCACTGTATGGCATCATACAATATTCGGTCTTTGGTGTTTGGTTTCTTTCACTTAGTTTAATGTTGTCAAGGCTCATCACGGGACACCATGTATCAGTACTTCATTCCTTTTTAGGGCTGAATAAAGTCATGTGGGGCTTTCCTGGTGCCTCAGACAGTAAAGAATCTGCCAGGAAACCCAGGTTCAATCCCTGGGTTGGGAAGATCCCCTGGAGAAGGGAATGGCTAGCCACTACAGTATTCTTGCCTGGAGAATTCCATGAACAGAGGAGCTTGGTGAGCAACAGTCCATAGGGTCCCAAAGAGTTGGATATGACTGAACAACTAATCCTTTCACTTTTTCACTTTCAGTGGAATCATGTACAGATGTGAGAGCTGGTCCATAAAGAAGGCTCAGCACCAAAGAATTCATGCTTTTGAATCGTGGCGCTGGAGAGTCCCTTGGACAACAAGGAGATCAAACCAGTCACTCCTAAAGGAAATCATCCCTGAATATTCATTGAAAGGACTGTTGCTAAAACTGAAGCTTCAATATTTGGCCACCTGATTTGAAGAGTCAACTCCCTGGGAAACTTTGATGTCAGGAAAGTTTGAAGACAAAAGGAGAAGAGGGCAGCAGAGGTTGAGATGGTTATGTGGTATCACTGACTCAAGGGAGATAAATTTGAGCAAACTTCAGGAGATAGCGGAAGACAGAGGAGCCTGGCATGCTACAGTCCATGGGGTTGCAGAGTAGGACATGATTTAGTGACGGAACAACAACAATGTTCTGCGTATTTTGTTCATCTATTCATAATGTGATGGATACTTCCACTTTTGATGAATTCACCTTTTTTGATGGACTGTTTCCACTTTGGGCTATTATGAATAATAGCCCATGAACATTCATGTACAAGTTTTTGTGTGAATGCATGTTTTTTATTCTCTTGGCTATATAGCAAGGAGCAGGACTATTGGATCTTATGGTAACTCTGTATTAACCTTTTGAATAACTGCTGGACTGTTTTCCAAAGTAGCTACATTGCTTTACATTCCCACCAGTAAACTGTGAGACTTCTAATTTCTTCATATCTTCACCAACACTTGTTGCTGCTAAGTCACTTCAGTTGTGTCCGACTCTGTGCGACCCCATAGACAGCAGCCCACCAGGCTCCCCCATCCCTGGGATTCTCCAGGCAAGAGTACTGGAGTGAGTTGCCATTGCCTTCTCCTCCAACACTTGTTAATGTCCATCTTTTTGACTAGTATATTCCAACAGGTATGAAGTGGTATCTCACTGTGGATTTGATGTACATTTCAACATTTGATGTGCTTAAAAACTAAGCCTCTTTCCTTCTGCTTATTGGCCCTTTATATATCTTCTTTGGAGAAATGTCCATTCAAATCTTTTTCCCAATTTTAACTGGGTTATTGTCTTTTAATTATTGAGTTGTAACAGTTCTTTATATATTCTAGATACAACTCGTTTATCAGATATATGATTTGCAAACATTTTCTCACACTTTATGAGTTATCTTTTCACTTTCTTGAGAATGTCCTTTGAAGCATGAGAGTTTTTAAATTCTGATGGAGTCCAATTTATTTTTTCCTTTTCTGACTGTGTTTCTGGTGTCATATATAAAGCCCCTGCCTAATCTACAGTCATAAAGGTTTATACCTGTCTTCTTCTAAGAGTTTTATAACTTTAAGTCCTGAGTTAATATTTTTAATGATTTGAGTTACGAGTCCTACTTTATCTTTTTGGTAGCTTTCATTTTGTGACATCTTCAGTGTTTGTAAGGCTGCAGCTCTCACATAATTTCTCAGTGCAAGTTGCTGCTTCAAGGTAAGAGAAGGAGGTTTTATTTTTTAACAAAATGAAATGACTGGGGAGGCAGTACACAAATCAGTAGTTCAAGTTCTGAAGTCAGACTCCATCTCAGTTCTACTACTTACATGCTGTGTGACTCTGAGTTGAGTTGCTCTCTTCTCTGTACCCAGATGCTCCCTATCTTAAAACCAAGAGAGAAAACCAAGAGTTGCAAGGATTATATGAGTTAATACAGGCAAAGTTCTCAGAACAGTTTACAGCTCATTGTGAGCATCAAGTCCATGTTAGCTATTGTTATCAGTAAAGATCCAATTACAGTAATCCTAGGGCTACAGTTTCCAAAGAAATATAGGTCTCAAAATAAGAGCACAGTAGAAGGAAATCAACCCTGAATATTCACTGGAAAGACTGATGCTGAAGCTGAAGCTCCAATACTTTGACTACCTGATGAGAAGAGCTGACTCACTGGAAAAGACCCTGATGCTGGGAAAGATTGAGGGCAGGAGGAGAAGAGGGCAACAGAGATGGGTGGATAGCATCACAGACTCAATGGACATGAGTTTGAGCAAACCCCAGAAGACGGTGGAGGACATGGAAGCCTCGTGTGCTGCAGTCCATAGGGTCTCAGAGTCCGACATGACTTAGCGACTGAACAACAACAAAAAGAGGCTGGATCAATGATGTGGCTTCCAAGACAACACCTCTGATTCTCCCCTATGGTGTTCTTGCATCCCAGAGGCCCCCTACCACTGGGGACCACTTTTTGCTGACAGTCATCTTTGTTCTGTGTACAAGTCACTCTCTGTTTTGCTTTCCACAAACTTTCAGGTTTACCTGCTGCTGCTGCTGCTGCTGCTAAGTCGCTTCAGTCGTGTCCGACTCTGTGCGACCCCATAGACGGCAGCCCACCAGGCTCCCCCATCCCTGGGATTCTCCAGGCAAGAACACTGGGGTTGGTTGCCATTTCCTTCTCCAATGCATGAAAGTGAAAAGTGAAAGTGAAGTCACTCAGTCGTGTCTGACTCTTAGCAACCCCATGGACTGCAGCCTGCCAGGCTCCTCCATCCATGGGATTTTCCAGGCAAGAGTACTGGAGTAGAGTGCCATTGCCTGCTCCTAAGAGGTGCAAAATTTTCAATGCCACACACCAAAAAATTACTTTTGAGTTTACTGGAGTGATATTTTCATCTCTTAGAGTCAAAGTATCTTTATAAGGGCAAAGTATTCTTTCTCTGTAGCCTTTTTGTGTCCAGGTCATTTTAGTAACAGCGTCAGAAATACTCAGTAACAGCAGAGTCAGAGGGCAAGTTTGATTCTCTCAATTCCTTTTCAGGAATTTCCTACATGTTTCATAAATTTCAGGAGATACCATCGAATCCATGTAAACCGACATCATGAACAACTGTAAGTCTTTCTTCCCCAAGGGCTATCTTTTTTATTTCAATTCCTAATTATCAGAGTTCGACCAAGTTTCCATTCAGAGGTGGTTTCCCATTTGTCAGAAACCTTCTAGAACATTGTCCTTCCTATCCTCACAACTATCCCATCAATTAGTGTGCGTTTGCTCCTACTGCTAAATCGCTTCAGTCGTGTCCAACCCTGTGCGACCCATAGACGGCAGCCCACCAGGCTCCTCCATCCCTGGGACTATCCAGGCAAGAACACTGGAGTGGGTTGCCATTACCTCCTCCAATGCATGAAAGTGAAAAGTGAAAGTGAAGTCGCTCAGTCGTGTCCGACCCTCAGCGACCCCATGGACTGCAGCCTTCCAGGCTCCTCCATCCATGGGATTTTCCAGGCAAGAGTACTGGAGTGGGGTGCCATTGCCTTCTCTGAGTGTGTGTTTAGCAACTATAAATTACTTTTAATATGAGCAAATGCAAAATATTATTAGATGGGAAAACTTCTGGGATCAAATTCCATCCTGGGTGATTACTGAATTCTGACACTGTTAGAACAAATAGCAGCATATGTTCACCCAGGATTTGCTGTTCCCCTTCCACCTGGGAGGTATGCCGCTCTGATTCTACAATGATCCTTTGGCTTAAAACAGAATTCCCTGGCAGTCCAATGGCTAACACTTCACCTTCCAATGCAGGGAGGGAAGGTTCAATCCCTAGTCAGGGAGCCAAAGGGTCTAAGGGGTTTCCCAGGTGGCACCAGTAGTAAAGAACCCATCTGTCAATGCAGGAGGTGTAAGAGTTCGATCCCTGGGTTGGGAAGACCCCCTGGAGGAGGCATGGCAGCCCACTCCAGGATTCTTGCCTGGAGAATCCCATGGACAGAGGAGCCTGCCGGGCTATAGTCCTTAGGGTCACACACAGTCAGATACGACTGAAGCAACGGAGCACACACACGCACAGGGGGCTAAGATCCCACATGCCTCACAGATGAAAAATCAAAACATAAAACAGAAGCAATGTTGTAACAAATTCAATAGACTTAAAAAAAAACAACAGAATTCCTCTTAAGACTTCCTTTCAGACTCTGTTATCTATGTGCACACATTTCAATATCTTACACCTCTTTCAAAAACCAAAAACGGGTTTATTCAGCTGGCTCATTTGCCCTGTCCTCCCTCATCTGAGGACATCACTGGTCCAGGTTCCAACACACTCAATTCACTTCCTCCCTGGACACCCCTAGTGCATTATTTTAGTTCAAACACAGCCATGTCTATAGATCCTGTTTCATTCCAGAGCCCAAGCTGAGAACAAAGCAGCCTGAACTCCACCTGCAGGATACTCCTCACTCAAGAAAACACATTTTCCTCTTCCAAACTGAATTCAGGAAGAATATACTAGAGTCACTCTAAGCTAACAGATGAGTAAATCCACTGGGCGAGGTGAGGCCACAGGGCCTCTGCCACCAGGACTGCCCATCTTCCCTGAACCCCTTTCTCTGATGTTTCCCCATTCTTAACCTCCCAAGGGGCTGTTTTAAGGTCTAATTCCTTCAGTCTCAGGAAATGCATATCCTAGTTACAGCCTCAGTAAAGAATGAAAAAAAAAAAAAATGTTAAGCTGGCAATGGTTCTTGGCATAATAATATCTGACAAAAATGAGGCGTTGATAAGTCACCTGGCCTCAGCCAGGTGAGGCACCTGCATTCAGCCTCCTGTACCTGCAGGAAATGAGCCTGAAGAGCCACAAAAAGTGCTCTCCACTAAAGAAAAGGAACAGCTCCAACTGACACGAGAATGTGCCTGTCGAGCTACACATCTGGCCGAGATGCCGCGACAGTCCTTCTGAGTGCTGAGCAGAGGTGTGATGGGCTGACACAGTGAAGGCTTCAGTGCTAACAGAGTGGTCAACCCTCCCAGTTATCTACGACTGTCCCTGTTTCAACACTGAAAGATCTATGTTCTCAGCAGCTACCCTACCACCATCAGCTCTCTGCAACTGGCTACTCTTACCCTTTTCTTAAAGAGATGGGTACCAGACCATCTTACCTGACTCCTGATAAGTAGGTATGCAGGTCAAGAAGCAACAATTAGAACTGGACATGGAAAAAAAAAAAAAGAACTGGACATGGAACAACAGACTGGTTCCAAATCGGGAAAAGAGTACGTCAAGGCTGTATATTGTCACCCTGCTTGTTTAATTTATATGCAGAGTACATCTTGTGAAATGCCAGGCTGGATGAAGCACAAGCTGGAATCAAGATTGCCAGGAGAAATATCAATAACCTCAGATATGCAGATGACACCACCCTTATGGCAGAAAGTGAAGAAGAACTAAAGAGTCTCCTGATGAAAGTGAAATAGGAGAGTGAAAAAGTTCTCTTAAAACTCAACATTCAGAAAACTAAGATCATGGCATCCAGTCCCATCACTTCTTGGCAAATAGATGGGGAAACAATGGAAACAGTGAGAGACTTTATTTGGGGGGGGCTCCAAATCACTGCAGATGGTGACTGCAACCACGAAACTAAAAGACACTTGCTCCTTGGGAAAAAAAGTTATGACCAACCTAGACAGCATATTAAAAAGCAGAGATGTTACTTTGCTGACAAAGGTCCATCTAGTCAAAGCTACAGTTTTTCCAGTAGTCATGTATGGATGTGAGAGTTGGACTATAAAGAAAGCTCAGCCCCAAAGAATTGATGCTTTTGAACTGTGGTGTTGGAGAAGACTCTTGAGAGTCCCTTGGACTGCAAGGAGATCCAACCAGTCCATCCTAAAGGAGATCAGTCCTGAATATTCATTGGAAGGACTGATGCTGAAGCTGAAACTCCAATACTTTGGCCACCTGACGGGAAGAACTGAGTCATTGGAAAAGACCCTGATGCTGGGAAAGATTGAAGGCAGGGGAAGGGACAACAGAGGATGACATGATTTGATGGCATCACTGACTTGACAGACATGAGTTTGAGCAAGCTCTGGGAGTTGGTGATGGACAGGGAAGCCTGGCATGCTGCAGTCCATGGGGTCGCAAAGGGTCTGATATGACTAAGCAACTGCACTGAACTCTTACCCTAAACTGGGCCAGGACAAAAGAGGAGACCAGAAATGAGTAAGAGGTGAGGAAGAACAGGGCACCTTATCCCGGAGGCAGAACTTTCTGGATCTTAAAGGGTTTTGACTAGTTAGATCCAGTACCGTTCTCAAGGAAAGAAATCTCCTTCTTTTATTCAAGCACCTTCAGTTTTCCAGCGAGGGAGGCAATACCCTCCCAGAAGCTGTTGGGCTACAGACTTTATAATAGCTCAGTGGAAGAGACTGCAACCCAAATTTTCTAAAAGTTTGGTCTTTGGATCATCTGCATTAGAATCATCTAGTGAGGTTGATCAAATCTAGGTCCCTGGGTCCATCCCAACACCTGCTGGATCAGATTCTCTAGCAGTAGAGCTCAGAAACCTCCATTTGTTAAGAAAGCCCCAAATGTCTGTTGAATATTGAACTTCTCTATTTCTTCTTTCACACCCTCTCCCTCACCCTCCGTTAGGCTTCAGGGCTCAACCAGGACTCCAGTAACAGGAATCCTCAGAAGAGAAATCAGAAGAGGAGTGAACTTGATTTGGGGGCTCCCCACTTTTCTGTACACCTGCCCTTTTTCAGCTCCTAAATTTTCTCTCTCCTCCCTTTCTAATCCATTACCTTTGACTGTCCTCTGGTTAGACAAGGCTCATGAAGACTTGCTCTATTCTGAGCAGTCTCTGTGTCCCCAGATTACTTCCAATCTCTCCTCCCTCAACCATCTGATCTTTTATTCAATAGTACATTGCAGTTTGTTGCTAGGAAAGCAATCTGGATAAATTAATTCATAGTTAGGGCAAAATCACTGATATGATGTCTTACTCTTCTTGGTAAGGAAGAGTTGCTTGTTACCACAATGAGTCACTAACTGTTGGAATTAATAGACATCTAGGGAAAGTATTTGGGGATTCATAGGGTTATTCCTTAAGTCAGTGCTTTCTGCTGACTTCCCTGACTGTCACAAAATCTTAATGTGGTGAGGAAAAGTCCTTCTACAATAGCCAATACATAACTCCTCATAACATATGCCTCCAGGGAAGTGATTAAAGCATGGTCTTTGGTCCCAGAAAGACATGGATCTAAGTCTTGACTCTACTCTAAGTCTTGCTCAGACATGACTGACCAACATATTTAATGTCTTACTCATAAAACCAGAGATTATTACAACACTTATTTCAGAAGATTGTTAAACTCAATAAAAATTTTTTCAAAGCATCTGGTATCTAGTACTTAACAAACAGTTATTATTATTAGCATTATAAGAATGAGTAGATAATGAGTATTCATCCAAACTCAATGAGTACTCGATGAGTATTCATCCGAACATCCAAACTCCACTGAATTCAACTACACAAAACTATTCTTGTGTGCTTAGTCTTTGTGGTTAATTGTTCAAGTCACCGTGGTATTCATTTACAGCTCTAAAAAACTGAGGGAAACATTGGTCATCATCAGCCTGGTTTTGCCTTTGACAAGTAGAGATTTGTGGAATTAGTCCAGGTTGCCAAACGATCCTGGCTCAGTGTCTAAGGATACCATGGCTACTGCTGCTCATTTCCTCCTGGGCTTTCAGCCTTTAAAACTCACTGAAGGTCAAGGTCACTGAGGTTATTGCCTCAGCCACTTCCTATTAATGGTACCACATAAGCAAAAGCAAAATGGAGCATGTAGAGAGGAGCAGAGCAACGGGAGAACCATGGGCAGCAGGATTTCTAAGAGTCGGTGGTCAGCTCCTCTTTGCCAGGTCCCTCTTCTACAGAGTAATGATGACTAAAATCATGAAGACAAGGAAGGACGAAGTATAAAACTGCCTTCTTCAAACAACAGAAACCAAGAGAGTCTTGCATTACTGGGACAATTGATGGCACTGTCCCAACTCACACTTAACACCTAGAAAATGTGTCCATTTACTGCAGCAAATTTCCAAGACTAAGGCAAAACAGACACATTCAAGAAAATAGCTTTCAGAGAGAGAGTTCATGGACTTTGGGCTCCTACCAAGTTCAACATGCAGTGACTCATAAGGTAAAACTGAGGGGCTCCCCCAGGAGACATAGAAAAGAAATTTTTCCAATAAATGGGCCTTCAACTATGCTTCTACCATAATTATAAGGTAAAAAACACAGAGCAAATGCAAGCAACGCTTGGCTTCTAGGAAAATCAAAAGAAGGGTCAGAGTTCAACAAGATGAGATGCCAGAGAAAGAAGTGAGGCAGACTGAAGGCAATGGATGATGACAAGAACACAACAAGGATGGCAATGTAGAGAATTAGAAAAGAGGATAATGGGACAGGATACCTGCCAAGAAAACAGACTACTATTACCCCAGACACTGGAAGTAAGCAAAGTGAAATTAGATTTTTTTAAAAGGTAAATAGCACATCATAATAAGCAGTAGCCACTATCCATGACTTAGATATTCTTATACAGTATCTATTCCTACTTGATCCTATCTGCTCAATTGTGATTAAGCCTTCAAATCTGCTCAAAAGCAATTCAATAACAAAATTCAGAAACAACATACTTTGTCATCTCTAGTTACAATATATACACAGAGCTCTCAGATGTTAAGAGCAGTGGCTGGCCTAGGAATTTTCATAATCAAATTACATAGCACTAGTGGAACTCTTTCTGGGAATCCAGGCCAATCTCTGAAGGCTATAATTCAAAGTAACGTGGAGAAATTAGAGAAAGACATTTTCATTAGCGTGAAGCTTTAGACTTGTGGCCAAAAATTTGAAAGGAAATGCAAAATCCAATCAGATAGAATAAAATGACTATATAATGCTGCCAAGAACTAAAGAAATGCAGAATGTAATCAAGCAGTAGAGGAAATTAGTTGCAACCTGGATAAGGATGCAGAAGTATGTCTACCCAAATCAGATGAAAGGATATAAGGCTATCAATACAGGAGACCAGGGCTGAAAAATCCATCTTATCAGAAGGGTGTGGACAGCCATCTGCTGTCATAGCAACTATATAGGATTTAGCCTTCTGTTGTCATAGCAATTATTAAATGGACTTACTGGCAGTTCTAAAGAAAGAAAGATAGTGCTAAGTCGTGTCCGACTCCTGGGACCCTATGGACTGTAGCCTGCCAGGCCCTTCTGTCCTTGGGATTTTCCAAGCAAGAATACTAGAGTGGGTTGTCATTTCCTTTTCCAGGGGATCTTCCCAACCCAGGAATTGAACCCAGGTTTCCAGCACTACAGGCAGATTCTTTACCGACTGAGCTACGCAGGAAGCAGTTCGAAAAGACCTAGACAAATGCCTCCTCAGTTCCAAATCTCTCTCAGATAAACAACTGCATGGTGGCCCAGTCACCCCAACCATTAGCATGGCAACCTCAGCCAACCTCACATAATCTTCTTCCTTTAGTGAGCATGCGTCTTGAATTAAGTACAGAGATACTGAAGTAAATAAAGGCAATAGTACTAATAATTTGTATTGAGTTCAGAATCATCTTTGTACATTAGGTATTAAACTATATGGAATGCTTGAGAACCTGCCATCTTTGGGAACATGCCAGACTGTAACAGACTTGTGACTATAAGTGAAAAATATAAGTGTTTTCCAACAGTATTAGGATAGAACAATGTGAAGGTCTTTCAGTTTGCTTTCTAGGCATTTAAAGCAATTAAAAAGAAGATTGGATATATTCATTTACAAATGAATCTTTACAAATTTAAGAAAATGTGATTAACTTTTAAATGAAATGGATTAATGGGAATTTAGTCTATCCAACTTGAGTTTGCAGGCCATAATTTAAACATCCAAAAACTGTTTGTTCTTATTTTATACATTACTTACTAGATTTGCATAAAGAATAACAAGCATTTTAAGTAAAATAAAAGCATAAATTAAAAATAAATCTAGTCTTCAACTTTAATAAATCAATATTAAGTAAAAGTTCATATCATTTAAGAAGAGTAGCCATTCTAGTCCTGCCAAAAATGAATGTGTGTGCTGTGTGCTTAGCTGCTCAGTCGTGTCTGACTCTTGCCACCCTACAGACTGTAGCCTGCCAGGCTCCTCTGTCCATGGGATTCTCCAGGCAAGAATACCAGAGCAGGTTGCCATTTCCTTCTCCAGGGGATCATCCCAACCCAGGGATCAAACCCAGGTCTCCTGTATTGCAGACAGACTCTTTACTGACTGAGCTATGAGGGAAGCCCAATGAAAAACCTGAATCTAATAACCAGTAAACATCAAACAAATGTAAAACAAGAGGCATTCTACAAATGAAGGAAGGAAGAAGGGAAGGCAGGAAGGAAAGAAGGACTGGTCTGTGCTGCTCAAAAATGTCACTGTCATAAAAGATAAGAAAGAACTGTTTCAAATTAAAGACATCCAAAGGGACATGACAATTCAATAAAATGCATGGTTTGGGACTTTCTTTTGCTAAGAGTGACTTTGTTGTTTCAATTCGTAAAATCTGAATGAGGTCTGTATATTAGATAGTAGGATGGTATTAATGTTAATTTCACAATTTTGATAGGGCTTGTGGTATTTAAGTAGAGAGGTTCATTGTTTTCAGGAAATACAGAGTGAAGTATTTAGGGACAGAGACATCATGTCTGACTTAGCCCAATGGTTCAGAAAACAAAAACAGAGAAGAAAGAGAAAAGGATAAAATGTCATCCTTTGAGAAATCTGGAAAAGTTTACAGGAATTCTTTGTACTATTCTTGCAACTTTTCTATATATCTAATACTATGCGTTCTAAAACTTCAAAGAAAGAAACACTAATATTAAAGAAATAGGTTTTTTTTTTAAGCCACTCTTTGACATCAAAAATAACCCACTGATAGTGAAGCACAAAAAGATGATTAAAAGCCAGAAAAGTAAATCTGAGAGAGTAAAATTGGATTGAATAAAATGGACAAAAGGGAAATTAGAGAAAGGATTATTTAAAGCACGTTAAGCTTTCCTCTACTTTGAACCGAAAGCCAATTATATCCCCTGAGATGAGGGCTCTAATGCCAAGAGCATGGGATGCCCACAGCAAACGTCTGCCCCAGAGTTTAACTCAACAGGGTGGCTGAGGCTCAGGGTTATCTCCCCCCACCCCATCCTCCTCAGCAGAACTCCTCTTCAGGAAAATCTCCCTCTTGACCTAAGAGTTTAACTCAACAGGGTGGCTGAGGCTCAGGGTTATCTCCCCCACCCCATCCTCCTCAGCAGAACTCCTCTTCAGGAAAATCTCCCTCTTGACCTAATACCAAATGCTTCTAGGTAGAAGGCAGGTCCCACGCCTAGGGATCCAGATATCAACCCTAGCCAGGCCAGGACCAGAGGATTATGAATCACTCTTTGTAACAGGACAAAAGACCTCATTCAGTGGAGAAACTTGTAGGAACAGTAATTCTCCTGGCGTTCTCCTTGGTAATACAAGCCCCCATTCCTAAGCACTCCCTACTGGTGGTGTTCCCAGTACACAGTTATCTGACTTCAAATGTGCCTAGCCCTTCTCTGAGCCCACAACCAGACAGACAAACCAACTGCAGCTTCACCCTGGGCTGTACCAGCCTCAACTACTCAGCACAGCCCGCGGCGCCCCACCACCTGTAACTGTGCAGACTCCAGCTGGTTTTACCCTGAGCGTGCTCTGGAGGCAACAGCCACCTGTGAAACAGAGACTGGAACACAAAGAAATCTCCTAACAAGATCAATTATTAAAAATCAAAATGAATGCCGAAAGGAAGCCATGGTATCCCCTTCTGTAAATTCTTCAAAGTCTTGGGAGAATTTTATTTACTCTGAGTATTTCAAATATTTCCATGTCTGAAACCAGGAGCCAGACTATATAGCTTTGAAATGGTTATACAGTGGTGACTTTGAAATTAAGTGTATGTGTCTGTGTGTGTGTGTGTGAGATTGAATTAGAAAAATACATAACAACTACATCAATCTTTCATCAATTCAACAAGTGTTGACTAAGTTCATGTTATATGCATAATGGAAGCTGTGAAAAGAGGTTTTCAAAAATATGCAGAAATGGGCTTAAAATTCAAATGTGAAAATGCTTTGTAAATAACTACTTAGCACAGCATTTCAATGAAGTAAGTACCACCAGCCTCACTTTCAAGGTAAGAAATCCAAAAGAAAAAGAAAGAAAAAAATAGAAAAACTTCAGAAACATGTCAAATGGCTCCAGAAGTCCTAACAGAGTTGAAGAGTCCCTAGTCCTAGTTTATAATTTGGAATAATTGGGTAATCTTGGCAAACCACCCTGCTTCACAAGATCTTAGATTCAATAAGTGAATTGAACCAGATGGCCCCTAAGGTTGCTTCCAGCCTTAAAAAAAAAAAAAAAAAAAGCTAGAATCTGTACCCTAGGATATGCCCTGTTGAACATACATCACAAGCCAGATGAGGATAAGAAGAGAAAAGTCTAAAATAAAGCCATTTCAGAAAAACTTTAGTTTACACAGAAAAGGAAATGGTTATGATTCAATCAGAAAGAAAAAAGTTCTGATTATTCAAAAGAGGTGCTGCAGAAAACTCAAATAAGGAGAAGACCTTTGTTCTGCTTCTCTTGTGATTATCAAGAATAGTAACACCCTCCAGTGTCTGCAATGCAGAGGCAGCTGAAGCGTAGGGTACTCGTGCCCTTGGAAGATGGAAAGGCAGCACCCTACAGGGCTGTCACTCTTGCTCTCCTCTGCCTTTGTATCCACCTCCCAAGGAACAAAGACACAGTCATCAGCCCCCAATCTTCACTTTTTCCCAGGATTAGGTAACTCAGGAAGGGCCGCTGGCACTTGCAGAAGCCTATGTTCAGCCCCTGTGACCCAGAGGCCTCCTTCACGCTGCTTCCAGCCATCTACCACGAAGGTAACTCACCCTCCCTGGCCTGCTAAGCCTCCCAAATAGCCTCTCTGCTCAAATAAAAGCAGACTGGACTAGGAGGAGCTGGCTATAAACCAAGCTCCATCATCAACTGGCTGTGTGACCTGTAACTAGCTATTTAACTTCATGTGCCTCTTAGCTCCCCTGTAAAATAGTGATTAACACTAGACCTATCATCTCAAAAGTATATACATACATGTTTTAAATGTATAAAATGTCCCTTCGAATTAATAAGAAAAATATGTATCTCCCAACAGATAAAGAGATAGCTAAAAAGATTAATCATAGAAGAAGGAAAACTGGCCAATAAATAGTAGAAGATGCTCATTAATAAATCAGGACTTGAAAATAACACAACTATTAGATACTACTTTTCATCCAACAGATCAGTAAAATTCTAAAGATCATATTAGCAAGGGTATAAGAAGATGAGTACTCTTATACGTGTCAGGTGAAAAGATAATTTGCCTTTTGGGGAGAATTTGATAGTACCCATAAAGATATTAAGTATGCATGCCTTTTGATCTTTTGCAATACACTCCTAGAAAAGTGTTCTCATATATGCTGAAAACATATGCATAAAGATGTTCCATGTAGCACTGTTTGCTTAAATGTTCATTAACTGAGGAATGGTTAAAGAAATTATGGAACATCTATACCATGGAATATTAAAGTGCCAGGTAAAAGAATTAAGTAGATCTACTTATCTGTGCTGGTATGAAATACATTCGGAGAAGGCAATGGCACCCCACTCCAGTACTCTCGCCTAGAAAATCCCATGGACGGAGGAGCCTGGTAGGCTACAATCCATGGGGTCGCTAAGAGTCAGACGTGACTGAGCAACTTCACTTTCACTTTTCACTCTCATGCATTGGAGAAGGAAATGGCAACCCACTCCAGTGTTCTTGCCTGGAGAATCCCAGGGACAGGGGAGCCTGGTGGGCTGCCGTCTATGGGGTCGCACAGAGTCAGACACGAAACCAGAATAGTGCCTGGCACACAGGAGCCACTCAGTATTTGATGGATAAATGAATACATATATACCTTTTCACAGCACTTTCATATATCTAATCTCATCTAATTCCTATGAAAATCCAACTACATGAGCCAAGCAAGGATTTCTGTCCCCAGAGGAAGGGCAAAGACATTAAAGTTCAAAGTGATCATGACTTGCCCAAGATGATAGACGTAAAGTACTGGTCAGTGCTCTTCAGTGACTGACACACACTCTGCCTGCAGCGAGGCCAAGCTGGGAGAAACCCCAGTGAGGAAGCGCCTAGTTTATAAGTAGCGGGAGGGTCACCTGGTATTACTCGTTGACTGGGACAGACTCCTCTTTTATCAGCAAAGCCATCCATGAGGTGAGGTTTGGCCGTCTGGACCTCTACTCTGGCCCTTTGGGCATCTAACAACAGGTCTGAAAGGAGGTCATTCAATACCAGGTCGTCATGGAAACTCTACCCTGCCCCCACTCCCCTGCCCCTGGAACAGAATGGACCAGGAAGGGAAAGAGGAGCATTTGTAAAGCGCCTGCTATGAGCCAAGCACAACAAATAGGAAAAAAATTCATCTGAGCCTTCTTTTAAAAATCACCAAAAGAAAAAGACAGTGTGCTATTGGTAAGCAAAGTACATAACATGCCTGCATCGCAGCTTCATCTAGGTCAGTCATGGCTGCCAAGGAAGTTGAGCTCACGTGAAGCTCACTCTGGTCACCCTGCTTGCCAGAGCGCAAGTCCAGACAAGGAGGGTCTGGGTACCACACGGCCAGCTGTGCCACAGCTGCACAGGGGGTGCTTACTGGTTCACATCAGGAATATGGATGTCAGACACAAAAGAAAAAATCACTGGCTGATTTGTAAAACATAAACACTCTGTCCCAGATGAGCCAGTGGACAGCCAACATATTCAGAAATGTCAGATGCTGGGCTCTTACTGAAATAGCGTCTTCTTCTGCTTTTATTCATCCTACTCTCAACATTATCAGAAAATGGTTAAAATGGTACTATGTTTGGGCATTGTTACCTTGCAAGTTTCATCTTAATTACACAGGCTCTTGGCAACCGTTGCTTAGTAACAAACACATTTGAAATAGATTTGTTGACTTAATATGAGACAATCTGAAAAGACCTTAGCCCAAAATTCACTGATGGAAAAACAGCAATGGTCTGGCAAAGCAAAAATACTTTTTTAAATTAAAAAGTACTCGTAAACTTAAGGTTTTACCAGATTCCAAAGACATTACTGAACGTCTACAGTAGTATCATAATATTTTATGACACTTCAGTACCGATCTATTATTTTCCAAAGGACTTCAGATGCAGTTATCTGACTGAGAGGCTAACTGCAGCTCTGCAAGACAGGCCTTAAACTTGGACTTTTAGTCAAACCAGGCTCCTTCACAGAAGAGCAATGGTGTCTGGGTTTCCACAGGTTCAAAATATCCTCCATGGCATAGTTTTGAACACCACCACTTCTTTCAAGATTTCTGGAAGTGTTGAAGGCTTCTGGTGAGTTTTCAAGTCAGAAGGAAAAAAGCAAAAGAAGCTTTCCCTCAATCTTTCCAAGAATATTCTTTTACCACCTGTTAATAAAATCTGCGATAAAAGTGGAAATGGAAATGCAGTTCAGGACTCTCTCCTACACACAAGGACAGAAACCCCAACCCTGCTCACTCTCCTCAGCGAGCGCCCTGCACACTCCCCTGCCCCCTGATGATGCCTCACTGGCCACCGGCCATGTCCGCCTCAGGAGCTGGGCATCAACATCCACTCTGCCCTGCTTTTACTATCTCAGGAAGAGGGATGCTCACAGGTGCTTTAAGTCCCTCCTACCCCTTGCATCTTATGGTATTTTCCACTGCCCCTGTTTCTGCTCCAGCCTCTTTTCTTCCTTTTTTTTGAAAAACTTCTCAAAAGAGGAGCCTCCATTCACTGGCTTTCCTTTCTCACATCCCACTCAACCGTCAACCCACAGCAATCTGACTTTAACTCATGATTTCCTCTTCCAGTCACCATTTCTGTGGATCCCAGAAAGACTTTGATGAATAGCAGTATACTTTTTAGAAATCTGTTTTTCTGATATGTTTGACTTTGCAAAAATAGTGTTAGATATTAAACTATTGGTTTGACCATGACATTTCTCCCAGTGCTTGCTTCATTTAGCTCTGGTGAGGACTTTACGCTAGCTTCAAAACCCACTAGTCCTCTGTTCTCCATGAAGACATCCCCGGCTGCCAAAATTTTCTTTCTAAACGCTCCCTCATCTGATGATTTCTCATCTCCGCTCAAAAACCATCCTGGCACTCCAGGTCTGCCAACAGCCTTCCTTCCAGTCTTCTCTACTACTTAAGTCCACCCCAACCTAATCCATCTGCTGGGGTGAGTCCTTCAAATTTATCACAGTCCAAGCGTACACCCCTATGATGAGAAGAATTAGCTTCCACTGAAGGAGGAAAGAGAACACCCACCAAGCAGACACCTGTCCAGGACATTCTATCTGGTTGCCCATCACATCACAAGTCACTTCACCAGTCTCCTTCACTTACTTGGGCTGCCTGGCCCCAAGGCATTTGAACTCTCAGACATAAGCCTAAATCTTTCTCAGTAGAAAGAGACCTTTCTATTGCTTCCTATACTCAACCATTCATGGATTTCATCATCAAACAAATCCCTATCAAGAGCCAAAATGTATCACTGTGCCAGGCATTGTCTATAGGCAACAATGATTCATTAATAACAAAAATAATGAAACTTTCCCTTATCTCATGGAATCCCTAGAATAACACATTATTCAAGTAAGTATAAGATAAGTGCTATGGAGAACTATATATGGCTAGAAAAGTGTACAATAGAGAGACTAACCAAAGTTATGTGGTAGGGGGCTGGGTGAGGAAGGGGTACTTAAGGAAAAGGAACATATGGTAACAGTCCTGCTCCTTCTCACATTCTTTACCCGTGATGTCACCAAAATGCAAGTTCACATGCCCAACACACAGTGAGGCTAAACAACAGCAAAATGTCAGAGTTTGGAGCAGAGAAACGTTTATTGAGGGTCCTACAAGGATATGGGGGCCCATGCCTTCAAAACCCCAAACTCCCTGAAAGCTCTCACCAAAGACCTTTTCTAGGAAAGCTGAGGGAGGAGCAGGTGAGTTGTTACAAAATTCTCGGGGGTCAGATCCTTTGTTCCTGAAGTGAGGCCAAAGTTCAGGGAACGATGTTCCTGTTAACCTCCACCAAATGAATGTTATTCTCTGTTCTGACAACAAAGGTCCCAAGTCATGACTTTCATTCTCTGAGGTCCAGTCCTGGCTGAGAGAAGGCAGAGCTCAGCTGGTGGCTCCCTCAGGGCCAGGTCCCCAGACTCTATCCAGCTGTCATGGCCAAGGGAGCCAGGTGCCCAGGACCAACTGTCCCCCAGGTTCCTCAGGTTGCCCAAATGGCAGGGGCCAGGTCCATAGACTGCATCCTATGCAGACGGCCACTGCCATGAGGTCACAGAGGCAAAGATGGGGGAGAGGGTCACCACTGTCTGAAGGCCTGGGCCCAGCCAGCAGGTGGCCTTGTGAGGGCTCCAGAGCCCTGCAGGACGGAACCCCTGGCCTGTTCCCTGGGCCCTCCAACTTACCCGCTGCTCTGAGGCTGGGTGAGCTGCAGGTCCCTAGGGAGGAGGCCAGGATCTGCCTCTACCTCACTCTTCCCCTCCATGGTGGTCTCCACCATGGAGGACCACCACTCACTCCATGGACCGCTTGCTGAATGCCTCCCTGGGGAAGGGAAAGGCTACCCACTCCAGTATTCTGTATAGTCCGTGGGGTCGCAAAGAGTCGGACACAACTGAGCGACTTTCACTTTCATTCACATTTTCACTAAGGGTCCTTCACTGACAGTTGGTTGCATGTGGGAGGGACCTGGAGCCAACCAATGGCTGAGCAAGACCACTAACGTTGCTCAATGACAGTTGGTCGCTTATGGGAGGGGCCCACTGTGGCACTGACCAATGGCTAAGCAGGGCCACTAATGGTCCCCTGGTAACTGCTGCCTGGTAACAGAGAGGAGAGTGGGTAACGGCCCACAGCGATGGCCTCTGCTAAGGGCTGCACTTGGCCACACTCTGTTACAGGGATACAGTCATCCCTCAGTATCCAAGGAGGGCTGGTTCCAAGACCCATTGTGAATACCAAACTCCATGGGAGCTCAAGTCCCATAGTCACAGGGTTCCACTTCCGAGGGTTCAACATACCTGAACAGTGATTGGTGGAGTCCACCGAGGCACACACTGCAGACACAGAAGACTGACTGTACTCACCATCAGGAACACTCCCTACTAAGTTACCCTTTCTTTCCAGTGTGTTATATTGACTTCTGAACAAAGAAACCCTTTGCAAAATCAGAGCAGTCATTGGTTTTGAAAGACTAAAACAACAGGACCTAGGTTTTAAAACACATCTTTACAAAAATATTTTTCTACATCTCAATACCCTAGTTTATTCACAGCTTGCATTTTTCTTAAACTAAGGGTTTAAATCTCAGTGCTGTAAGCATTCCCTTCTCTTCAACTTCCTACAAATTCCATTCAGCACAGCTGCAGCCATAAAATTTAATTTGCCACTTCCCCAAAATAGTCGCTTTGATGTAAAATAACTTTGCCTTCCTGCTAATATTTTACAAGGAATTAAAATGAAATGATGGACTAAGAATCCCCCCAGTTTGGCTTCAGTTTGGACTAAGAATTCCCCTCCAGTTTGTGCAGACCTGCACAACTGCAGTCTGTGGGGGAAAGTCATTCATGACTGCTGGAGAATACACATGTCTCCAAACACATGCACTGCCAAGAAACGGAACCAGTGGGGATGTGTTTGGCAAATACAAAAATGAGATGTGAAAACTTCGAACAGTTATCTGTATTAATCCGCTTCCGTATTCCAAGGGTTCAAAAGATAAGAGTCATCATGTTCTCCCAATTATAACTTCTGTGATAGCCATTGTTTGCATACCTTATGTACAAAAGTTGCCACCAAAGCCAACAGATTGGCAAATCACTTTATGGTATTTATTATGAGCCCACAAAATGAAAACTTTCTTCAAACGTTTTCCTAGGTGCCTTAATTGCACAAGAAAATTGATAGGAAGTAGAACCATGCCAGCCTCTAGCTGCAGAACATGGTTCCGTTGTCAAAACACATGCGTGCCAAGGTGGTACTCTACATTTTGAGAGAGGTGACAGGAACGTTTCTTCAGCCACGCCAAGGGAAATTAATGACCACCACTCAGAAATATACAGTCTGTTAGGGCAATGCGTTCAGCCCTGGTCATCACAGAAGGGCAAGAAAGGTGAGGATGGAATGAGGGAGGGTGAGGATGGAATGAGGGAGGGCAAGGAAAGGAAAGAGGTCATCTGCTGGGAAATCAACAGGACTCGATTATTCTATAGGATTTTTCCAAGTTCCTTCTAGACCAATCCAGGCCTATAGTACATTCAGGAAATAAAAGGTCTATTTTTGCAAATAAAACAATGTCCACAAATATCCACCTTGCTTAAATCAAAAGCAGTAGTCACCCATGATAATGGAAACCCCCTGCTCTGTCGCTTTTCTGGAACCCTCATGACCTGCCAACTTCCAGGGATAAAACTCCCTCAAGGACTGAGGCCTCATGAGAACTCTGGGTTAATTTTTACCATAAATTACACCCTTGGTTACACTAAAGACCTAAAGACAACATCAACACATCCTATGTGTGACTGTCCCTTCAGCATACACATCCCAGGAAAAGCCCTTTGGGGGCCTATTTGTACATTATTTTCACAACAGCCAGAGCAATCCTGTTAAAAAACCTCAGCCACACGTCACAATACTCTTCTGCTCATTCTCTGGCCTCCCCCAAGTTTTGCTCAAATGTTAAGGATTAGATTTCCCTGACCAATTGATTCTAAATTACAAGCCACCCTCCAACCCCCATCAATAAATATCCAACATTAATCCAGAATAGAAAACTCCAAAAAGAAAAAGAGAAGGATGTCACTTCATCCAAACATTCAGCTGGTCCAGCCAAGTGTGGATCAGGTGACATATCTGGTTCCAGACACAAACTCTATTCAGAACAGTAATTCGGCTTCCTGTTCCAAGAGAACAAGGAGATAGACGCATCAAGTTCCGGTCCAGGAATCCAATGACCACAAATATTTTCCTATTTATTCTGTTGAAGTGAAAAATGACTTCAAAGAAAATATTAATTGGGAGATTGGGATGGACAGACATACACTATTGATACTATGGATAAAATAGATTAATTAATGGGGACCTACTGTACAGCACAGAGAACTCTATTCAGTGCTCTATGGTGAGCTAAACAGAAGGAAATCCAAAAAAGAGGGGATATATGTATACAGAGAGCTGATTTACTTTGCTGTGCCCCAGAAACTAACACAAAGTTATAAAGCAACTTTACTCCAATAAAAAATTTTCAATGAAATCTTAAAATAAATAAATACACCCTGAATCCATTTTCTTACTTTCGACAATCTGAATAGAATAATCCAACAGAAAAGCAACACTGCCTTTTGTACTTAGAACCAAGAGGGTCTTACTCTCCTTAGTCTCAACCTCCCTTTCCATCCTTTGTGGTTTTCTCTAGCCTAGAATCCTACATCTCTGCTAGTCCCAAATTGTGACCCCACACCATGTATTTTCTGTCTCATAAATGCACACCATCAGTGGCTAACAGCTAACATATATGGGTCAGGCACTCACATCTTCAAGTAAATCTCTCAACAACTCCAGTTGGTAGCTGCTATTATTATCATCAGTTTACAGAAAAAGACACTGAGTCTGCAGAGATGAAGTAATAATTGATTGAGTCCAGAGCTCAAACTGAAAAGTTCAATTTCAAAACTTGGGCTCTTAATGACTACACCATACAACAAGTTTAGTCATTCAGTTGTATCCAACTCTTTGCAACCCCATGGACTGTAGCCCACCAGGCTCCTCTGTCCCTGGGATTCTCTACACAAGAATACTGGAGTGGGTTGCCATGCCTGTCTCCAGGGGATCTTCCTGACCCAGGGATCGAACCTGTGTCTCCTGTATTAGCAGGCAGATTCTTTACCGCTGAGCCACAGGGAAGCCCCACTGGAATGAGTAGCCATTCCCTTCTCCAGGATCTTCCTGACCGAGGTCTTCCTCATTGCAGGCAGATTCTTTACTATCTGAGCCATCAGGGAAGCCCTTACAGAGGCTGCTGCTGCTAAGTGGCTTCAGTCGTGTGCGACTCTGTGCGACCCCACAGACGGCAGCCCGCTAGGCTGCCCCGTCCCTGGGATTCTCCAGGCAAGAACACTGGAGTGGGTTGCCATTTCCCTCTCCAATGCATGAAAGTGAAAAGTGAAACTGAAGTCGCTCAGTCGTATCCGACTCTTAGCGACCCCATGGACTGCAGCCCACCAGGCTCCTCCATCCATGGGATTTTCCAGGCAAGAGTACTGGAGTGGGGTGCCATTGCCTTCTCCATATATTATAAATCTCAAAATAAAAGTATCATAGTCTTCTCTGATCTGTGGTTTCCCTTTCCAAAGTTTCAGTGACCCGTGGGCAACCACAGTCCAAAATTATTAAATGGAAAAATCCAGAAGTAAACAATGCATACGTTTTAAATTGTGCGCTATTCTGAGTACCATGATGAAATCCTGAGCCACCTGGTCTCACCTCCTGGGATGTGAATCATCCCTTTGGCCAGTGCATCCCATCCATTAGTCACTTAGTAGCCACCTGGGTTATCAGATCACTGACTGTAGTGTCAGAATGCTTGTGTACAAGTGACCCTTACGTCACTTAATATTGGCCCCTAGGTGCAAGAGTTGGGATGCTGGTGATTTGAATATGCCAGGGAGAAGCCATTAAGCACTTTCTGTGAGAGGTGAAAGGTCCCGACTTAATAAGGAAAGGAAAAAAATCGTAGGTTGAAGTTGCTATGAGCTACAGCAAGAACAAATAATCTATCTGTGAAATCATGAAGAAGGAAAAAGAAATCTTCGTGTTTTGCTGTTGCACCTCAAACTGCAAAGGTTATGGCCACAGTGCGTGATAAGTGCTTAGATAAGATGGAAAATGCTTTAAATATGGGATATTCTGAGAGAAATACCCACAGTCATATAACTTTCATTACAGTGTATTATTATCATTGTCCTATTTTATTATTATTTATTATTGTTAATCTCCAACTGTGCCAAATTTATAAGTTAAACTTTATCATATATATATATTCATATATATAGGAAAAAATATAGTTTCCATAGGATTCAGTACCATCCATGGTTTCAGGCATCCACTTGGGGTCTGGAATGTATCCTGCAGCATAAGAGCAGACTACTGATGTACAAAAATAATACGCAAGTCTCTGAAAGATGCAGGACTGCATTTATATTTATTAAATGGTGCATAGTATAATAAAGTCACATAGACTAAAACAGGCAAAATAGGAAAGTTCATAATGAACAATTCATGACACGTGTTTCAGAAATGTTTCACTGTTTTTAAAAAATGTTTGCTAAAAACTGACTGTGAAAAGAACAATTTCCCAGTTCAGAAGAGAATGCCTGATATTATTCATACAGAAAAGAAATTCTCTTTAAAGCAAACACTCAAGTCAAACTTAGAAAGGGAGCCACAATGTAAATGAGAGGTTTCCCTCTCTGCCTGCTACACTCCTGACCTTGCACAGCACCTGTAAACAGAGTATGAAAACAAACAATGCAACTCTCAACATGATTCAGAATGGTAAAGAGATGATACATGTGCCATCTTTCTTAACAATATCATAAAATAAATCTTTAAGATTTTGACCATGAGGATTGTTTTTTAATTGAAGCTTAGAGCTAACAGAAAAAAATTTATTCCCCTCCCAAGCTCTCATTCAAAATCTGAGTCCTACAGAAAACCTAAAATAATGTGAAGAGGCATATTCCAATTTGAAAAATATACTTTTGGAAAAGAACACTTTTGAAATCATGAGCACTGTGCCCATAAAAAGTTAACACTTCAGCTTTAAAATGCACACTCAAAACCCAAGTAACTGCTGCATTGCTAAGGCTCAAACAATCGCTACACTTGAAAGGAAGACTAGAGCAGTGGACTGGATAAAGTATTGGCCAGTTCTAGAAAGAAGAGAAAGATTGAGCAAGAGACATTTGGAAAAGCAAGTCAGGTGGTCATTCCTGCTTCCATTGATGTAGTGCTGTGCCTTGATATTTATAAAACATTTTTTCTGTTCCTCTCATAATCAATCCCTCCGTAGAAATTAGCTGCCCCACTGCATGAGGCCAGAGGTGGACAGGCCCCAGGCCACCAGCCTCTCCTGACTCTCAAAAGCCAGCCGGGTCACTGCACTACGGTCTCAGGCCAGGCCCAGCAATCCTCTTTGAGGGGGTCAAAGATTTTTAGAAAAATTAGAAAGGTCCATCATACAGCATGGCTGAATTCCTGGCCATAAGTGGTGAAAACAGAAAGGACCAACAGAAACTATAAAGGAAAACAAAATTAGAGGCATTCCTTTATTTACGAGAGGAGAAAAAGACACCAGGACAACTGGAGAAAGGTAGGCTAGGTCTTTTTGTTAAGGCCCTAAGAGCTTTCCATTCAGCTTCTTGTGGAGCAAAAAGCAGCCATGTGTAAATAGACAAAGAGTTACCAAAAATTAACTCAAGATAGAAACATCAACAGGACTTGGGAGGCATTGAAAGTTAATATCTGATTATGGGGAGGAAAAAGGAGGAGTGTGTTCGGGATTTGTTTTCAAAGTCAGGGGGCAAGGGTGGAGGAGAAGTGCTGCTTTTCAAAATACACATGAACTCGCTGGGTGGATAAGATTTCTATCGGGTGACAAGGTTCACCTGGGAGACTAGGTTAAGCAGGGAGCACGACTACTGAAAACAAAGCAGCACCCACACAAGCCTTATCACAGGATCCACCTGTCCTGCAGGCCTGGACATGCACTTTTCAGGAGCCCAGTGCCTACACTTAAACGCCAACATGACAAAAGTCAGCCCACTCCACTACCTCTTGAAACACAGATGAAACTCTTCATTACTCAGTAAAATAATAAAAGGGGTTTTAATAAAGAAGTTCTGAGAAAGTTTCATGATCAAATTAATAATTAAATTCTGAAATGAAAATATAAATCCTCAATGGTAGAAATATTACGATGATAAATCTCCACACTGGAATTTTTCACATGAAATAAAAGGTGAAGTCATCATAAAGGAGATTTTTTTTTTCCTCCTCCTTTTCAAAATAAAATAATGAGAACGGTGTCATTTTCTATGAAATTTTAAACCATATTTCTTCTGGCCTTTTCCATTGGAAACTGAAATTCATTTCTCTATAAATATTTTAATGCCATTTTCCTGTGAGCAGGAACAATCCATCAGAGAACAATTTCATAATTGTTTCGCAAGCTTACAAGGCACACAATGTCACAAAGTAAAGGTCCCGGGTGGACGAGAAGAAAGCCTTGAAAATAAGGGTGAGGTCTTGAGAACATGGAGGCAAGTGAAGAGGCAGATACTGGAGCCAAGGTGTATAATTCAAACGAAGACTAAACCAAGTGCCTGTGTGGGAGGAGGGGGAATATACTCACCATAAATTTCATCTGTGAAAATTAAGAGTATTGAAAACCTTTTTAAAAAATCTCTACGTTCACTCTGTATATATTTCTCTTCTTACCAAAATAGTAAGGCTTATTTTGCTTGACTTGACTTGTGTTAGTCAATCTGTTAAGGGCTGAATTTCCCTTTAAAAGGATATGTTAAGAGACTTTCCTAGTGGTCAGTAGTTAAGAATCTACCTTGCAATGTGGGGGGATGTGGGTTTGATACCTGGTCCAGGAACTAAGATTCCACCTGCCGAGGGGCAACTAAGTCCATGAGCCGTAACTACTGAGTCCTTGTACAGTAACTAGAGAGCCTGTGTGCCACAAATAAAGGTCCCACATGATGCAATGAAGATCCCATGTGCTGCAACTGAGACCCAGCACAGTCAGATAAATAAACAAATATTTTTAAAATAAAAGAATTTTTCAAATTTTTTTCCTAACCCCCTAGGACCTCAGAACATGGCTGAGAAACATGTACAGAAACATCAGAGGGAATCAAGTTAAAGTGAGGTCATTTGGTGGGCCCTAAACCAATATGACCATTGTCCTTATAAAAAGGAGAAATTTCAACACAGGCACCTTGCCAACAAAGGTCCATCTAGTCAAAGCTATGGTTTTTCCAGTAGTCATGTATGGATGTGAGAGTTGAACTATAAAGGAGACTGAGGGCCAAAGAATTGATGCTTTTAAACTGTGGTGTTGGAGAAGACTCTTGAGAGTCCCTTGGACTGCAAGGAGATCCAACCAGTCCATCCTAAAGGAAATCAATCCTGAATATTTACTGGAAGGACTGATGCTGAAGCTGAAACTCCAATACTTTGCCACCTGATATGAAGAACTGACCCCTTAGAAAAGACCCTAATGCTGGGAAAGGTTGAAGGCAGGAGGAGAAGGGGATGACAGAGGATGAGATTGTTGGATGGCATCACCGACTCGATGGACATGAGTTTGAGCAAGCTCTGGGAGATGGTGAAGGACAGGGAGGCCTGATGTGCTGCCGTCCATGGGGTCACAAAGAGTTGGACACAACTGAGCGAGTGAACAACAACATTTGGGTGGGCCCTAACCCAATATGACCGCTGTCCTTGTAAAAAAAAAAAAAAAAAAAAGGAGAAATTTCAACACAGGCACAGAGAGAAAATGATGTGAAGAGACACAGGGAGACAATAACCATCTACAAGGAAAGGAGAGAGACCCAGGACAGATTCTCCCTCACGCCCACCACCCCCAGAAAAGCCAGTCCTGGGGACACCTTGATTTTGGATTTCCAGTCTCCACAACTGTGACACGATACATTCCTGTTATTTAAGCCACCTGTTCGTGGTCGTCCACCCGGCAGGCCTAGCAAACTAATACAGAAGCCATTAGGACTCTTAATGCTGATCCTCCCAAGCATCTCTGAACTTATCCACATGAGAATTCTGCAAGGAATTAATGTCAAATTTATTAGGCTGTAATTTCTACAATCTGTCTCCTCTTCCCCTTTCTAAAACTTGAAATATTTTTCCATCTCCAAAGCGCTCTTGTGTGGATAATTTCTCAAAGAGAACAATAATTATACTCATTATTTCTCAAAGAATAATGAGTGTAACAGATACTTAGATGATATCAACTCTGTCAACTGTTTACACGGATTATCTGATTTCTTCCTTACAATGACCAGAAGAGTAGTAAGTGCTATTATTGTCAATATCTGAGACACTGATCATTGACAGGTGGGCTGACAGGACGTCATTTTACAAATGAGGGCCCAGCGGCAGAGCCCAGGGAAGTAACTAACCTAGCTGAGCACCCAAATCCATCTCATAACTCCCCATCACATCTTCTTTCATCGTCAAGGGTAAGGGAGCCATGATTTCAGTTCCAGGACAACGTCCACAGGGCCTTCTCAGGACCCTATGATGCCATTCATCCGGACCTAGAGATTCATCTGGATCTAGAGAGTCCAACTTCTTTTACTACCATGAAGAATGGCTTGATGTCTTCTTCCTCACCCTATTCTCCTAGGCTTTAATTTCTTAATGATTCTTATGGGTCTTTTTTAGTTTTAAATATCTTCTTCTTGGTTGAAAAGAGGAACGCTAACTAGGAATTGAATAATTCTACTCTTTCCTATGTCATTTTTATTATTCCAGTATCTTCCCCAAGCCACAGTTCATCTTTTCTCTTGAAACATGTGTGTGCTCAGTCGCTCAATGTTGTCTGACTCTTTGCAACCCCATGGACTTTAGTCCTCCAGGCTCCTCTGTCCATGGGATTTTCCAGGCAAGAATACTGGAGTGGGTTGCCATTTCCTTCTCCAGGGAATCTATCCAACCCAGGGATCGAACCCACATCTCCTGTGTCTCCTATATTGGCAGGCAGATTCTTTACCACTGAACCACCTGGGAGCTCCTTCTTGGAACATAAAAGCTTTTAAAATCCTTTCGTCTCAAGAATTTTTCACAAGCCATGGCTCATGTCAGCCTGTAGCTTTCCTGACCCTAATCTTAGACTGTTGGCGCATTTTTAAATTCCCAGTTTCCCATCTTTTAAACTGTGTGTCGTGCTAATCAGAGTTCAAAAGACTCCAGGGGTGGTGCCCTAGGTTGTTTTTTTGTGTGTTTTGGTTTTGGTTTTAAGAGTTGTTCCTCCTTTTCTCCCTCACTGGAATAATTAACGTTTTCAATCAGAACTTTATGTTTCACAGTCTTCTAGTTAACGGAGCCCCCTTTCTTTTTATTCCTTCTTTCATTTATTCACTAATTCTTTATTAAGGCCGACTGTGAGCCAAGGACCGTGCCTGCCCCTGGATGCACAGGGAGGACTGAACTTTACGTGGCTGCTGCCTCGTAACCCGGGGCTTCCTGAACTCACACGCCCCCTCTGCTTCTCATACACTGTGAACAGGTTTCCTGAAGTCTGGGGTGTGGTGGGACCAGCAATCTCTCCTCTCACTCTGGTGAGCATCAAGGGAGCAGAGACCACTTGCTCCAATACCCTCACAACCACTTGCGAGGATATCTCCAGCCCACCCTTCCTCACTTTCCACGTTAAGTTGGAAGCAGCTTGAAAACAGGGAAACTATAAACAAAAGCAAAGCGAACAGTCAACTGATATTCTTTTAATCTTTGAACAGCTGTCTCAGTAAAGCCTCCCTTTAGACAGCATCCAGCCTCTGAGCCAAAGTGTACGCACGTGGAGAAACCATCAGTTATCTTTTGTACCTGTGTCGAGTGGTCCCTGGTCTGCCATAAACTGGCTTCTCCTTCATTTCATCCTCCTCCAAAAGTTCTCCATCACTTTTTCACCTTCCACTTTCTTTCCTTCTATACACGGACCCACCTATTAGGTTTGTTTCTTTTTAGCACAGCAAGCCCCACCAGGACTTACTTAGCCTGTCCCCACCACAGACCCACAATACCTCTGGTTCCAGTGAACCATCGTTAGCACCTATGCTTTGGTATAGATGGGTAAGATTATCGCTATATTCCCCTGTTGGTCTCTTCCGAGGATTATTCAATCCTTCCTCATCCTCTACACAGGTACTTCTTATTTTTTTTTTTTTCCTTTTTATCTTGTTCAATAGACTTATTGTTTAAACCCAAGGGTTAGAACTGTTTCATAGCTGTCTTTACATCCCTCAGAATTTTGTACATGATTCAAGATTGCCTTGCACTCTGGATCTGAGTTCCACAAATACTTGTTCAGTTGAATTATTCAAGTGTAGTGTGAGACCCCATATTTACATTCTCTAGATGGAGACACCCCCTGCCAGAATACCTAAAACAATAATGATAAACACCGAACTGAATACAGATTCTTTATCCTCATACAGAATAAAACGGGGTGTCGTCAAACTATAAATTTAACTTCTACAGAGTCTGCCCTGAGAGTAAACACCATACACAGCATCCCAGGACCATTTTCTTCTGGGGGCTTTCCCCTCTCCTCCACGCTTGGTCAAAGTACAAAGACATTTAGACATGGAGAGTGGGTACCCCACCACCATCTTGGATATGTCTGACTCTAGAAATAAGTGACAGGTATAGACCAAGTTTTATCTGAAGAGACCTGGAGAGAGAGAGAGAGAAAAAAAATAGTTTCTATATACTGAGAACCTGTAGGTATAAGGTGCTGTACTGAATTCTCTGTAAATAATGTGCTCAACCATCACCGCCTCCCACTTACAGATAAGGACAGAGTAGGAAACTGTGACAAAGAACTCTTGAGTGACACTCCCCAGCTAGTGAGTGGCGAGGCTGGGATCTGACGTCAGGCCATCTGGCTCCACAGTTATTACTCTCTGTGCTCTGCCACCTCTTCAAAATGATTGCTAACCTTTCCTCTTCTTTTCTCTTTAATTTCTTATTTCTATATAATTTCTAAAGGCTCTTTTCCATTTACAGTTATTACAAAACATTGGCTGTATTTCCCGTGTTGTACAATACATCCTTGAACCTTACACCCCATAGTTTGTACACTGGGATCTTTCTTTCATGTTACCACCTGTTCTCTCCTGCAGGGAATTTTTTTTTTTTTTTTTTACCTTTAAACTTTTTATTTTTGTATCGAGTTCTATATAGCCAGTTAACAATGTTGTGATAGTTTCAGGTGAACGAGGAAAGGATTCAGCCATACATACTATCCATTGTCCCCCAAACCCCCCTCTCATCCAGGCTGCCACATCACATTAGGCAGAGTTCAGGGAATTACTTTTTAAACCCTGAGTAGCACTCTCTCCTGACCCGCCAGGCTACACCAGAGAAAGATGCCAGCGTTAGAAGGTTTACCATCAAACAGAGGACTGCTATATCCCATTCAGCACAAATGTGCTTTTAAAGTCAATCCACAAGTGTTTATTCAGTGGCTCTTACATACTCATCATGGCAGGAAGAAAAAACAAACTGCTTCTCTTTCAACATCTGTCCAATCACCATGTGCAGAACACTTCCTGGGCAGTAGCCCCCATGTACAAATTATGGGTGCTTGCGCTGACCACTTATCTCCTCAGGTACATAGACCAGGAGGCACACAATCAAACCAGCTTCCTCACTCTTGGCCAATTAAACCCAATGTTACATAACTACCATTTAAAAAAAAAAAAAAAAAGACCACAGAGGCAAACCCTCTAAACTGGATTTTCCTTCTTTAGCAGCCTCCAAGGAAGAACTGTTCTAATATGGTGCTTCTATTCCTGACAGGAATAACCCTTAATTATGATGTGCCTTAAACATCTAGACACTTTAAAATAGAATTTCACTTAATGTTAAGGAAACCAGAGAACTACGTCAGTGGCAACACAGAAGAGTTTAACACAGCGAGAGAGACAGAGAGAGAAGAGGGGTGGGGGTAAGGGGCACAGAGAGCATTCCAGCTTTGGCATGGGGGGAGGGGGAAGAAGCACAGATCACTGCTGAGTTGTTTTTGAAGCTCTGGAAATCTGGAAGAAAAGGCAGAATTGAAGAAAGTCACTAAAGAAAATTAAATGCTTCCATGAAGTGAAGTGGTAGTTATTCAGTCGTGTCCGACTCTTTGCAACCCCGTGCGCTATAGCCCACCAGGCTCCCCCGTCCATGGGATTTTCCAGGCAAGAATACTGGAGTGGGTTGCCATTTCCTTCTCCAGGGGATCTTCCCGAACCAGGGATAGAACGCAGATCTACCCTCACTGCAGACAGACCCTTTACTGTCTGAGCCACCAGAAGAGCCCCATAAAACAATGTAAAGACTTTTTCATCTAGCAGGGATGAATTAATCCCTGATTATATTTTGTTTCAGGGATTAAATAAATCATACTTATTTCTGGAAAAAAAGTATATGGATAGGCAAGTGAATGAAAACATGGCCTGATGTCCAGAACACAGGAGTGAGGGACTTCCCTGGCAGTCCAGGAGTTAAGACTCCACACTTCCCAACACAGAGGGCATGGCTTAGATCCCTGGTTGGGGGAGATCCCACATGCCATGTGGAGTGGCCAAAAAGTATTGGGTTGACCGAAAAGTTCATTCTAAACAAATTTAAAAACAAAGAAAACACAGGAGTCACTCCTGAGACCTTTGGAAAAACATAGTTGTGACCAAGTGATTTCACCAACTACCTCTGTAGATGGCACTCCTCTTGTCACCTTTTGACTGCATGTCAGTGACCACTAATCTAGCTATAAATTTCCATACTCCACCTAAACAGAAAAAGTAGTAGCTGTTGTTCATGTGTATTGTCAGCCCAAGCATGGCAGGTCCACTGGGATCACCGCACAGATCCTCATGAAAAAAAAAGTCTGTTTCTTCCTATTGAGCCTGCTCTCAGTGAGGGATGCCTGAGGTTGAGCTGTATGGCTCAGACAATTAAAGGGGCTTACGGCACCCCCAACAGAGCTGCTGCGAAATCTGCACTACGGAGGGACAGTAACCAAGCACACAGCAGGTACCAAAGGGTACAAAGGCAATTGGGACCATTCCCGCCCTCAAGAATGTAATGTGCTGATAGGAAAGACTTGCTTCTTTATAAAAACCAAACCTAGAGAGTTATATCAAGGGTCCTTCCACAAATAGGTCTTCCCACCCACCTCCTGTGTGCAGGCTGTCAACGGTTCACATGTCTTCCCCAGCCTCTACTGACGGACTACATAGATATGGTGGGTTTGAGATGGGCCTTCTCATCATGATGGGATAAGAACATTCATGATATGAAAGGGCAGTGCAGTCTCAACAACACAAACAGGACATCCGATGAGGACAGTGAGAAGCAGGCCTGTTGTATAATCACGAATCTGAGTAGCATTAGTCCCTGGTTCCTGGAACACACTCTAAAGAGTTGGAATTTCACAAGTAATTGGAAATATCTTTGACATTCATGAGCCCAGGATTCCACACCTGAGTTGTGCTAACAGGATGATCAGGATGGGGCTGGCCGCTCCAGAAATCATGTGATTAGAGGGCTGAAGCTTTGCGTTGGGTGACGTGAGTGGACTTCCTCTAGGGAGGGGTAAGGAGCTGGAATCGAATAATCTCATGGCCAAAGAGTCATCATCCTGTACAATGAAACCTCACTAAACACTCTGAACACCAAAGCTCCAGATCTGGCTGAGATCCCTGGTTTGGGAATGCATGGATGTGTGGGGAGGGCAGGAGGAAGGCAGACTGCTCCTGACTCCACCGCGCAAGGGCAGGTCCAGGACCTTCCCACACCGGGTCCTATGTGTCTCCTTGCTGGACTGGTCCTGCCTGTGTCCTGATAAAACAATAATCTTCAGTGTTTCTGAGTTCTGTGAGTTGCTCTAGCAAACTATGAAATCTGAAGGGGCTGGGGACCCCCTCTCCAAATTTGTAGCTAGTTGGTCTGAGAGACGCCTGAACTTCCAGAGGCATCTGAAGCAAGGGCTGTCTTGTTGAGGATGACACCCTTCACTTACACATCAGAATTGCACTTCCAGGACTGCCGTGGGGGTCCAGTGGTTAGGAATCCTCCTGCGAAGATTCCACATGCTGCGGGGTAACTAGGCCCATGCACAACAACTACTGAGCCTGTGCTCCTCAACAAGAAAAGCCACCACAATGAGAAGCCCATGCACCACAACTAAAAAGTAGCTCATGCAACAACAAAGATCCAGTGCAGCCAAAAGTAAATTAAAAAAAATTTTTTTAAAGAACTGCACTGCAGCATTGCAACATATTCTCAATTCCTGAAACACACGTGAGAAATAATCCCTTCAAGAAGAAAAGCTCTTGCAGCTGACCTAACTCCCCACATCCAACCCAGCTCCAACACCAGCTGAGAACTTCACAGCCCAATTGCAGCAGGAAACCAGCTTGAAGAGGAAGACAAGCACAGTTCTAGTACAAGGGAGGGTTCCTGATAAGAGATAAAACTGAGATATAAAGACTACAGTGGGTACACAGAGAAAGAGTCCAGTAATTAACTAAGCAATGTCAGCAAATTTGGAAAACTCAGCAGTGGCCACAGGACTGGAAAAGGTCAGTTTTCATTCCAATCCCAAAGAAAGGCAATGACAAAGTATGTTCAAACTACTGCACAATTGCACTCATCTCACATGCTAGTAAACTAATGCTCAAAATTCTTCAAGCCAGGCTTCAGCAATACGTGAACCATGAACTTTCAGATGTTCAAGCTGGTTTTAGGAAAGGCGGAGGAACCAGAGATCAAATTGCTAACACCCACTGGATATCGAAAAAGCAAGAGAGTTCCAGAAAAATATCTATTTCTGCTTTATCGACTATGCCAAAGCCTTTGACTGTGTGGATCACAATAAACTGTGGAAAATTCTGAAAGAGACGGGAATACCAGACCACCTGACCTGCCTCTTGAGAAACCTATATGCAGGTCAGGAAGCAACAGTTAGAACTGGACATGGAACAACAGACTGGTTCCAAATAGGAAAAGGAGTACGTCAAGGCTGTATACTGTCACCCTGCTTATTTAACTTATATGCAAAGTACATCATGAGAAACGCTGGGCTAGAAGAAGCACAAGCTGGAATCAAGATTGCCGGGAGAAATATCAATAACCTTAGATATGCAGATAACACCACCCTTATGGCAGAAGGTGAAGAGGAACTAAAGAGCCTCTTGACGAAAGTGAAAGAGGAGAGTGAAAAAGTTGGCTTAAAACTCAACATTCAGAAAACTAAGATCATGGCATACGGTCCCATCATTTCATGGCAAATAGATGGGGAAACATTGGAAACGGTGGCTGACTTTATTTTTGGGGGCTCCAAAATCACTGCAGATGGTGATTGCGGCCATGAAATTAAAAGATGCTTGCCCCTTGGAAGGAAAGTTATGACCAACCTAGACAGCATATTAAAAAAGCAGAGACATTACTTTGTCAACAAAGGTCCATCTAGTCAAGGCTATGGTTTTTCCAGTGGTCATGTATGGATGTGAGAGTTGGACTATAAAGAAAGCTGAGCACCAAAGAATTGATGCTTTTGAACTGTGGTGTTGGAGAAGACTCTTGAAAGTCCCTTGGACTGCAAGGAGATCCAATCAGTCCATCCTAAAGGAGATCAGTTCTAGGTGTTCCTTGGAAGGACTGATGTTGAAGCTGAGACTCCAATAGTTTGGCCGCCTGATGGAAAGAGCTAACTCATTTGAAAAGACCCTGATGCTAGGAAAGATTGAGGACAGGAGGAGAAGGGGACGACAGAGGATGAGATGGTTGGATGGCATCACCAACTCAATGGACATGAGTTTGGGTAAACTCCAGGAGTTGGTGATGGACAGGGAGGCCTGGGGTGCTGCAGTTCATGGGGTTGCAAAGAGTCAGACACGACTTAGCAACTGAACTGAACTGAACTGAATTAACTAAGAGTGCAGAATGGCTTCACAAAGGTGGTTATGGCCATGTGCCAGATGAAAGGAATTTCATTTTTTTAAGATTTTTTTTTTTGGTGTCTTTTTAAAGTATTTTTTAATGTGGATCACTTTTTTAAAATCTTTAATTTGTTACAATATTGCTTCGGTTTTATGTTTTGGCTTTTGGCCATGAAGTGTGGGCATGTGGGAACTTAATGGCCCAAACAGGGATCAAACCCACACCTCCTGCATTGGATGGAAGGTGAGGTCTTAACCACTGGACCACCAGGGAGGTCCCAAAGCAATTTTAAAAGAAGGGAGGATAGAACACAGCGTAAGAATAGTGTAAGAAAAAGGTCAAATCACCATGTCAAGTTTAATAACAATGAAAATCTAACTTTTATACCTCTTTATTGTATGCTTGAAACTGTGGCTAAACTTATTATTTAGAATGATATGCTATTAAGTCGCTTCAGAGTCTGTCTGACTCTGTGTGATCCCATAGACGGCAGCCCATCAGGCTCCCCCATCCCTGGGATTCTCAAGGCAAGAACAGTGGAGTGGGTTACCATTTCCTTCTCCAATGCATGAAAGTGAAAAGTGAAAGTGAAGTTGCTCAGTCGTGTCCGACTCTTCGCGACCCCATGGACTGCAGCCTACCAGGCTCCTCTGTCCGTGGGATTTTCCAGGCAAGAGTACTGGAGGAGGGTGCCATCGCCTTCTCCAAGAATGATATGCTAATAAACCCTTAATCCTATGAGGCAGAGTCTGTTACGATGCCCATTTTACAGGTAAGAATACTGAGACCTCAGCTAAGAAACGATGAAGGCATCAGAGCTGGCAGTCCAGTGTGGTTTGAGAGGAGTGTGAAAGGAAGTGGAGAAAGTATGAAAAGCCCTGGGTTTCTATCAGAAATCTTTTTTGTTTTTCTGTAGGCAGTGGGGAGCTGTCAGAAGTGTATGTGTAAGGGAATAATATGGCCAGAACTGTGGTTTCAAAAGATAAACTGCAGTGACAGAAAAAGCATTCAAAAAGAGAAAGACTAGGGACTTCCCTGGTGGTCTAGTGGTTCCAATGTAGGGGGCACAAGTTTGATCCCTGGTCAGGGAACTAAGATCCCACAGGCCACATGGTGTAGCAAAAAAAAAAAAAAAGTGAGAAAGACTAGAACAAAGAGATCAGGTAGGGGACAATGCTCTGATCACTGATGAAACAGTATGAGAGCCAGAAGCAGGGCGAGGACAGAGAGGATAAATGTGGGGAGGGACAGAAGGAAAAGGGTGTGTAGACTATAACAGAGATACCTGGGGCTCTGGGTGGACGGTGGGATGAGAAGCCAGGAGAAGATGATGCAGGCATCCAAACAGATCATCAAAAATACATGTTTATATGTCTTTCTGTACTGATGTGTGCGTTCGCTGCACCGTTCCTGATGCTCCTGTGTGTTGCCTGAACTTGGTGCAGTTCACACTCTTGATCCAGTAACACATCATGAAGTCAGATTTCAAGACCGAATTCAATCCCAGCAGGCAACCGTCTAACTCCACACCCCAGGTCTCTGACCCACGGCCATGCACGGCCATCCCGTGTCTCTACCTCTCTGTGAGGTTGACCTGCCCCTGCTCTGGATGGAAAATGAGTATCAGAAGAGTTGATCAAGGATTTCTGTCTAAAAGGCTTTCAGATTGCAGAGATGAAGCAGAAGTATACCACCAGGCCACCCATCTACAAATCGATCTCAGGCTGTTCAAAAGCACACACATCGAACTAGGTCTCTTCTAGCTCCTCCTACGGTTCGATGGGAATGAGTCGGCAGAGAGTGTGGAAAAGTAAACAGAAGCTGAACATGATGACAAGCTCTCAAGGACTAAGAAAAACACACAGCTGATCACAGATACAGTGAACCCTGGGTTTCCAGTGCCGGAATAAACGATCCTTGCCGTTCAGACCTGGTCCTTCCCCACGGCTTCCTGTTTTCTGGTTATGTTTGTGCCCCATGTCTAGCTTTGCAAGAGAGGCTACAGAACACTTTGATAGATTAGCTGAACATTAGAATCAATAATCATCCTCTTACTATATATAAAATAGACAACAAGGATCTACTGTACAGCAAAGAGAACTATATTCAAATCTTGTATTAACCTATAATGGAAAAGAATCTGAAAAAGAGTACATATATATATGGCTTCCCAGGTGGCACTAGTGGTAAGCATTCTACCTGCCAATGCAGGAGACAAAAGAGACTTGGGTTCAATCCCTGGATTGGAAAGAACCCGTGGAGAAGGAAATGGCAGCCTACTCAAGTATGCTTGTCTGGAAAAGCCCATCGACAGAGGAGCCTGGCAGGCTACAGTCCATAGGTTGCGAAGAGTCAGGCACAACTTAGTGACTAAACCACCGCCACATTCTAAAACAGAATCACTTTTCTGTACACCTGAAACTAACAGTGTAAATCAACTATATTTCAATTAAAAATAAAACCAAAAAAAGTATCCTTTTACCAAATCCTCAAAATGTTCTGAGTACTCAGCTCATCAACATTATTCTAGCTCCCACTTCCCCCACTGTAAAAAGCCTAGCTCTTCTAGTAACACTGACTAGAGGAGAACAGAACCAGAAAGGAAAAGAAAAAATCTGACTTCCTGTGCCTCTAGAGACTGAGCTATGAGGGGGCCATGAAGTTCTGGAGAATGGGGGTGTCATGTGTGGGTGTGTCTGCCTCACTCACCCTCCTGCATTCCCAAGAACCAAGCGTCCTTTAAAGCACTCATGTGAAAACGTTTAAAGAAAGACGTACTGAAATGCACTCTTACACAGGCCCCTGACACATAATCAATACCCCTTTAAGCGCACACATCTATATCTTGCATTAACCTTGCATCTCACTGTGATTTAGGAAGTATCGCTGTGCTTTAGCCCCAAATCTGTTCTAACCTGACATCACTCTGTAACACACAGATCATCATAAAGAGACAGAAATACTTCCAAATGTGGCAAAACTCAGGGCGTGACATGTAAATAGAGCCTTCTACAATGATTTCAAAGGATACTAAAATTCATCCGATGTCGTCAATGGTTCCATAAGGTCCCTGAGAATCAGATCAAGTTGCATGGACACTGGAACCTTTTTATTTAGTTCAAATAAAGCATCTCCTTCCCTCATTTTCAATCATCCAGTTTTAGCAAAACGAAATATGCAAAAGGTCTCATCTCTATGCAGTAGGCAATGGAAAAGTCAGACAAGGCAGAATTCTAATTGATACAAACTAGAAACTCTATGTATCACAATGTCCTCCAACAGAAACTGTTGCTTTTAACAATGTGACATTTTCCTCCTTTCTTTAAAAGGGAAATAAGCAACTTTCAATTTATTATAAATAAGGGAGGGGACCAATGGCACCCCACTCCAGTACTCTTGCCTGGAGAATCCTATGGACGGAGGAGCCTGGTGGGCTGCAGTCCATGGGGTCACTAAGAGTCGGGCACAACTGAGCGACTTCACTTTCACTTTTCACTTTCATGCATTGGAGAAGGAAATGGCAACCCACTCCAGTGTTCTTACCTGGAGAATCCCAGGGACAGGGGAGCCTGGTGGACTGCCGTCTATGGGGTTGCGCAGAGTTGGACATGACTGAAGTGACTTAGCTTAGCTTAGCTTAGGTGTTATCTGATGTGCTGAGGTTTACAAATATTTTCCCCTTTTCATTTCTATAAACGCTCCTCTTAGGTAGAAACTATCCCATTTTACAGATTATAATTAAACCCAGAAGAAAATTAATGAGCATCCATACAGAATCTTTTAGAAAAGTATCATATTTTTGAAACCAAGCCCATTAGCACAGAAAGGAAATTCCATCACGTTCACTTTGGATTGGCAAAGGTGAGTCTATGCCTCCAGTGGGGAGACTTTATCCTTTGGTATTCAGATCTAGTGAAGCTTGGCCACCGGACCACCATTCAGGTTCTATAAGGTCTATTCTCAAGCCAGCTCCTCTAGATGCCCAGGCTCAGAAGGAGCTCTGCTGGACCACATCCTGAACCGGGGGAGGAGGCCAGAGACCACACTCTGGGCTGCAGCATAACCATCACACTCACTGAAGCAGCCAATCTCTATTGAGCGCTAAGTGCCAGGCTCTGCAGATACGGGGGGAGCAAGACAGCTGCCCTCAGAGCCACGTCATGCAAGAAGAGGGCTCGTGGTTGCTCCATAGGATGGTGAGGGCTCTTGCGGCTGAGCTGAGTCCTGAAGGATGGCTGGCTATGGGAGAGGGTGTGGCTGCACGGACAGAGAGAGTGAAAACAGTGGCTGTGTGAATTCACGCACTTTCCACACAACGCTGTACGTACTGGCAACTTCCAATGCTCTGTGATGTGTGGGGCGTTAAGAATCGGGAACTAAGCTAGGGTTTCTCAAATCTTTTTTGACTACATCTTCCAGTAAAAATATTTTTTACATCATGATGTTATACACACTTTACACATATGACTTGAAAAAATCTTTGCCAAAACAGTACTCTTTCCACTACTCAAATGCATTCTGATATTTTCTCTCTTCTCTTCTCTCTCCCCTTCTCTCCTTCATTCTTTAAGTTCTAGATACAATCCTCAAACGGCTGGCAACCCATAGTGTGCAAAGTACTAGTATAAACCTTCTAACAGGTGTGACTATCATTTCTTTGAACAACACAAGTTTGAACTTTAAGGATCCACTTATACATGGATTTTTTTCCAATAAATACTACAGTGGAACCTGATACCCAGGTGGTTGAACTTGAGGATCCAGAACCACCAATGCAGAGAGAGCTGACCATGGACTTGAGCGGCCTCGGATTTTCGTATCTGAGGGGTGGTTCTGGAACTGGGTACTAAGGAAATTCCTTTTCTGCCTTCCATCCTTTTTTCCTCCTTCACCCCTCAATAAAGCACCACCAAGGAAATAAGAGCACCACAGTTTCCTGAAGGTCTGTGATGTGCCAAAAACCAGGCTGGAACCTTGACATGCCCAGTGTCATTCATTCTCACTCAGATCTGCAGGTTAAGCATTACTATTCGCATTTTAGGAGTCAGAGATGACTGCGCGCATGTGCACGCACACACACGCGTGCGCACACACATACACACATATACCCATTTCACAGGTGAAAAGACAAGCTCAGTGACCAGAGAATCAGTGGACCATGATAGAGCCAGGATTCGAGTTTAGTTCTGTCTGGCTCCAACTCGCCAATTTTCCCATTGTGCCTTTCATGAAAAGTTCTTAAGTAATTAAAGCTAACCTAATAGCAAGAATTTCCTAAGTCCCCTTGAGATAATTCAAGTCCTTGGAGTGTTATGGAACCAGGTTTGGGAGGCGTCAGCAGAGATAAGGCAAATATGTGATGGAAAAACCTCTCAGGTTTAAATTCAATTTCCTTCTGTGTCCTCTGAGGTCCCCTTAGTAAAGGCACTGGTGGAGAGTCACCAACAGAGAAAGAGGAGATGAGAGTTGCTGGGTCGCTGGCCTGGATAACCCCCTCACGGCAAGCTGGCTGAACGGAGCTGACCATTCCGAGGGGCCCGTAACCAGGAGCACCTAGCCCGGCATCATCCAGGCTGCAGATAGTCCATAAATATTCACAAGACAGAATGCTAACACAGGCAGAGTGAAAGTAAACACAGCGAACAGCTCCTGCTGGCTTATTTTTAAATTGTTCCAAAATTATGTTAAGTGAAACTATCTGGTGAGAAGGAAGCTTCTTTGGAAGGATAACGAAGCATATTTAGTACAGACACTTGTGTTCCTTCAGGCCCTTAACTGAAGATACACTTGACACAGATACAAGGGATATTAAATGTGGGCAGGTCACGACAAATGGGCAGCCCCCCAAAAATCCCTCCAAAAGTGATGATTGGGGGAAATTATTGGCAGTGTTCCACTAAGAGATGGCATCATAAACTGGCCCTTCCCCTGACCTAAAATAACATGCTGCTTGTGATAGTACATGAAATGGCCAGTCACTGGCATTGCTAAGTGACGATACTGCTCAGAATATCTTAAGAACCAATATGTTCTTTACAAACATATAATAAATGCAATTCTGGCACTTACAATACATTAAATTCTCTATTTGACAAACAGCCTTAAGGGGTTTATGTTCTCTGTAGGGCTTGTTGGGTAGCAATACATTTATAGTTTAACTTGGCATACTAATTCACCTACAGATATGAGCTGTGTTTTTTGTCTAATCAGCTAGTGTTATGTTCCCAGCATTTATGAGCAATAAAAATATCGCCTAGTCCTCTTTTCTTTGCAAGTTCCGTGATGGGAAGCAATCTTGAATGTGCAAAAGAATCCACTGCCTGCTGACAAAACATAAAGGCTTGTGGAAACATGACATGTGCTCAAGTCGATCAGTTTGTTTTTCAATATTTTAATAGGGTACACTGCTGCACTGGGAACTAAATGTGTATCATGCCTAATCTTACAACTAGTGTGCACTATACTTTGATCTTTCTATCAAAAGATCAAAATTTAAATAGTATGCAAATTATATTTTATACATGTTCTCCTTTGCATGAAATCAAACAGAAAACTTGTTTCTTCTCTAAACACATGAGAATATAAACAAGCAACACATTTAAACTAAAGAAAATACTCACTACTTTATTCCATTAAAAAAAATTGCCCCTGGGTATCAGTTAAAATGAAAAGCCTTTATGTTTTCCTTAAAAAAACCCTAAATGTCTGCTTATGCTTTCAAATTTTTTCAGCATATTTTAATATTTACTTTAAAGGTTCTCAAGTTAATTACATGCATTATTTTTACAAGAAATGCTACTTAAGTCCTTTTCCTGAAAGCTCTGACAGGTTATGTAAAACAACAGAAATGACAGCAGAAATTAAACACCTGATGGTGAATCTCCAGTAATCAAGAAAAGTTGTCATTTTTATAACAACTGAATGTAAAGTATGAACTTTAATTGGATCCTGGATTTAAATTAAAAAAAAAAAAAAAACACAGCTACAAAAGATATCCTGAGGATAGTGAAGGAAATGTGAATATGAACAAGATTTTAAAAGCTATTATGAAATTTTTGTTAAATTTTTAAGTGTGATATTGGCTCTGCAATTCCTTAAGAAAAATATCCTTATTCTTAGTACCTGTGTGATATCATTTTTAGGGATAAAATATCTTGATGTATGAAACTAACATGATGCCTAAAACTGATGAATGGCCCAACAATAATAAATATATCTAGACAGATAACTAGATAAACACATGAGGCAAATACTGCAAAATGTTAAGAACAGTTATATCTCAGTGGAGGGTATACAGAAGTTCATTGCCTTATTCTTTTAACCATTTTGTATGCATGAAAATCTTCACAGTAAAAAGTTACAGGGGGTGAAGAACAGTCATTTTCATTTAAGTATGTATATATATTCACTCCTGAGCCATACCAGGGGCAGATAAAATATTACTTTACATGGACATAGAATGTTTCATTTTCCGGTAGCAGTATGCTTCAGAGAATCAATTTTCCACCAATGACCCAGAGAAATGATGGCAGCCCCTTTGGCCAAGACCACAGGGAACAGCTGATTGACACGCAGCACCTGATTTACAGCAAAGCTGGGATCTCCAGAGGGTAATCCACGCTGACCAGTGAATTTACGTGGCAGCCTGTGCCCTTGGAAAAATAAGGGTCAAGAAGAGGGGCCTACCAGCCTGGAACAGCAGGCAGAACCTGCAAGCTTGCCAGGCTCATTTTCTGGGAGACAGCATATCAAGCTGTGACATGAATGTAAAACTAAATTAAACATTTAAGCCGTCAACTCTACTCACTAAAGATGGATTTCTGTCTTCCCTTGTCTCGCTGCTCTATGAAGTGGACTACCAGTTCCGACATTAAGCAAAACATCTGAGATGCTGCCAATCCCCAAAACTCAACCTAAACCTAATAACAAAGCTAATAACTTACTTCTAGTAAGTACATAAGAAATTTTAGAGAGAAAACCTGTAAGCATTCCATTTAGATACACCTAAAGTTTTCAAAATAAGACTCAGACCTATGAAACAACACAGCAGTATATTTCCTATCTACAAAGAGAGGGTTTTGGTTTGGGGGGGTCCAAATTTCCACAGTTCTGGGAATTAGTTCACTGAAGTCAGGGGACCAACCAGCCAACCATGACTTGCTGCAGAATCTGATAGTCTTTTCTAACTGGAGTGAACTGAAACTCAGCAGTAAGCTTTGAACTTTCAAGTGACCCAAAGCAGTCAAAGACTCCACTTCAGTTACACTTCTTTTTTTTGCCCTTTTTTGTTTTTGTCATCTTTTTTCTCCCTCATTCAGTTCTGTATGAGTGTGAGCATATGTGTATGTCTATAAACATATATTTGTTGTTGTTTTGTAGTCGCTGAGTCGTGTCCAACTCTTTTGAGACACCACTGCAGCCCACCAGGCTCCTCTGCCCATGGGGTTTCCCAGGCAAGAATACTGGAGTGGGTTGCCATTTCCTTCTCCAAGGGATCTTCCCCACCCAAGGGAACCCAAGTCTCCTGCTTGGAAGGCAGGAGATTCCTTATCACTGAGCCACCTGGGAAGCTCATATGTATAGATATATCTTACATACATATATATATACACACATAAATATATTATGCATATACATATATATTTGCTGCTGTCTTCTCCTTTTCTCTTTCCTGGCTTTCCTCTTCCTGTCTTTCCCCTTCCCCTCCCCATTCCTCCAGGACCACCAAAGTTTATCACTGGGTTAAACTTCAGACTGTGAAGCTATAAAGAATCCTGATGTGGCCCGATGGAATCAGGCCACAGGCTGGAAGAGTTACAGGGTTCACTTTCCTTTAACCAAAGAACAAACATCCTGCTTATGGGTCATAGGGGTGGGATGGCAGAGTTGGGGGGGCCTCTCCATTCTAGTTACTGCTGCCTGCTTTTAATCTCCAACCAACCCTCCATAGCTCTAAGAGAAGCAGGCGACCATGACACTGGGACCTCATTTATTGCTCTCTGTTATTCTAGTAAGAGGCATGATACTGGAGGGCTGAAAACATCAATGGTTTGGAACTATCTGTGGACTTATTCAAATCATGAATTCTGTTCAATGCTATAGTTTCATGTTTCTGGTCTATTTGTAAACACTAAACTAGGACCAAAGGGAATACAAAGAGATTCTTAATTAAGTTATTCACCAGAGAGGTATGAGTACATTACATCCATTTACCAAAAATTTACCATCTATGAAAAAATCACTCCCATGAGTGACGCAGGAATGAACCACAGGCCCTCCATCTCCAGGAGACCTGAATGAACCTGCTTTCAAAACTCCAGGGAGAATGAATCTCTGGCAATATTCCAGCCAGAAGGCTAGGGCTCCTCTGCCACCTCCAGGCTGGATAAGCCCCCACAAGGGAACTGGGAAGAAAAAGGTTCAGCTATCAGGGCCAAAAGCCCATAGTCGAAAATAGTCTGAGTGGGAGGATGCTCAAAAAGTGGAGAAACACAGGCAGAGGGTGGCAAGGTAGCCATTTGGACACACTGGGCTATGTTGACCATTTGCAGGCTCCAGGAGTGATCTGAGCCCCTTACCCAGGCTCATCCTCTCAAAGCCTCAACTCCTTCATCTGACAAATGGGAATAATAACAACCCTCTAAGCTATAAGGTCTGTAATGATTAAATGAGTCAGTATGCACAAAGTGCTTAGAATAGGGCCTGAGACATGATAAGCACTGTATAAATGCTCCCTAATCACTATTACCATAGATTGGTAGCATGCCAACAGTAAAGCCCACCAAAGATAACTTACCAACTTTAATCCCCACCAACAGACCTACTATTAACCAGTTGGAAATACCCAGGTCTCAATTCTTTGCTTCCCTTTTTAAGTTCCAGCATCTCCGGAGTGGTCTCAGCTAAGGCCAAAGGAGCAAGACTCCTTTCTCCAAGTGACTAGGTTGGGGCAGAAAATGTAGCACGGCCATACCATATGATTAAAATGGAAACTGGCATATGAATAAAATGCAAATCTGACATGCATTTCATAGCTTGCATGTTCTCAGGTGTGTAAGTTCCTCAGCTTCTAACCAATGTCTCTAACTCTGCAACACTGAATCGCAAGAACTAACCTTCTGTTTGAAGACACACACAAATTTCCCAGCACATTAAAAAGACGAAAATGCAATGACCTTCAACAAAGTACATGGCCCCAGAGGATGTGGCATAAACAGATAACTGGTCCCGCCACACCTGGGTGACAACAGTAAGCCAATTCTTCAGAACAGGCAGATCCACCCACTTCTCTGCTCTGCCGCTGTGCCCGCACCTGGCGCACCATGTTGACAATACTTACGCATTACAATAGGGCTTCTTTTCATAGCCTTTGTAGTTGTTCATGTTGAGAGCCATCTTGCAGACTTCACAATGGAAACATCCTTTATGCCAATACTGAAAAAAAAATAAATGTTTAAAATGTCAGTACAATGCCAGTTCTTTCCAGGATGGGTACAGAAAAGAGACATTTTTAGTCCTCCTATCTGAAAATACTACAACAAAATGACTGTAGGTACCAGTGGACTTCCCGGATTTTCAGTTAAGTAAATAACGCAGGCAGTTATTAAAACTGAGTTTTAAATGACTCCCCACCGCAATTTACAGACTCAGATGGAAGAAATGCCAAGGGCTCTGCCCGGATCACACTTCTGTGAGCAGCCAAAAAGGAATTCTGCGCCTGGTTAATGGAGAAATAGAAACTGTGAAGTGGCCTCAAGGAAAATGAATCCAGTTCAAAGTGCCTAAACTGTCCGGGGCATCTTGTTCAACAGTGTCCACCGCAGGTCAGGCAACGCGATGTGGCAAGAGGCGCACTATGTAGGTACCCCTGACCTCCCCATGCCTGTCCAGCTTCCACTAAATTGCGAGAAAGATGGACCCTGTCTGGAATGACTATAGGGATGACGGCGTGCTCTTAAGAGGCATTTGTGTGACCACAGGCAAATTTCACTGGGACCGCCTTCGGCCGGGTTCAATTGTCAGTCGCTTAGGATAGAGCCAGGGTCTCTCTCCTGGGCTGTTAAACTCCATCCACTCCCGGGAAGGGTAGGGGAGCAGGGCTGCAGGGGCTGGGCTAAAGCCACTTCCTCTGGAATTCCCAACCGGGTGGATTAGCCCACCGTGGGTCTGGCTCGCCGCGCTCAGCCCGGGCTCTCCGGCGGGGATTATTCTTAGCAATGCGGCAGCTGCTGCCCCATGACATATTAATTACTATTTGCCTCTCCACCTCGCCGCCTTCGTGGGAGGCGCTGGGGCGGCGGTGAGGTGGGGATCCGGTCGGATCCTTGAGGTGCGGGTGCAGGACAAGGAGGGGTCCGAGTGGAGGTGGGAGGGGTGCGGCCAGCCGAACTGCCCCTGGGGGCCCAGCCCCGGCTCTCCCGGCCCCGCGCCGAGCTCGGCCAGGCGCCCTCCGCAGTCGCTCCGCCGCCGCCGGCGCAGCGCCGCACCCCCGCCGCCCGCACCCCGACAAAAGCCTTTCCCGGTTCCAACATCACGGTCGCCACGCGTGCTCTCCGGCACTCCTGCGGGCGTCTTCGTGTGCCCTCACCCGATGCCAAGATACACACACACACATACACAAACACACACACATACACACAGGCACAAACCCACTCTTCTCTTTTCAACAGAGATGCCAAAACTTCTCCGAGCAGGTGCAGCCCGGCGCCCGGCAGGTCTCGGCTGGCCCAACTCCCCCTCGCTCACCTTATCCAAGCAGTTGACTTTCTCGGTGGGATACACGACTTTCCCGCAGCGGGCGCACTGGGGGTTCATTGTCGCGGTTCCCGGGGGCGGCGGCTGGGCGGCGGCGACGGCGGCTGGGGGCTCCGAGGAGCCGCTGTGACATCCCCCGGCGAGCCCCGCACCGCCTCGGGGCAGGCGGGAGGGCGGCGGGTGGCCGGGCGCGGGGCCGGGGGCGAGCGGGCGGCGCGGCGCGCGGGGAGGCGGCGGCGGCGCGGGTGGGTGCGCAGCGGGGCCTGGCGCCGGGGGGGTCGGCCGCGCTCTTTGGGCTCGGGCTCGGCTCCGGCTCGGGCTCCGCACCGCTCGCTCTGCGCAGTTCTCACTCCAGGTACCGGTGACTCACACAGACACTCGCTCCCGCCCCTCGCGCTCACTCGCTCCCCCGCCTCGCCGCCGCGGCGCAGGCCAAACCCACCGGCGCGCCCCGACCGAAGTGGCAGGGAACGAGCACGTCGGGCCCCGGGGGAGGGCGGGCGAAGCGGGGGAGGGGGGAGGGCAGACGCCCGGAAAGCTCCGCAGACAGCGCGACCCGGAGGCCTGGGAGCGAGCCTCCGGCCGCTGCCGCAGCAGGGACGGCCAGGTGGGCGGCGGCGGCGGTTTGGGGGACAACGGGGGGCGGGGAGGGCTCAAGCCCGCGCACTCCTTGCCCCCCATTTCTCCTCTCTCCTGCCCCAGCCGGTACCCCCCACCCACTCCCAGGCAGACTGACGTTCTTGGTACCCAAAGGTCGCGGGGAGCGCGGGGCGGGGGTACGCCCACCCTCCTCCTCCAGCCTCGGGTCGCAGGCGGCGGCGCAGGAACGCCCTCCGCAGCGCCCAGTCCCCGGGCAGAGAATGGTCCAGGATCGCGCAGCGAAGACATACACACACACAAGGCCCGGGAGCCTGGAGACCTGCGGGGAACCTGGGGATTCACGTTCCCGAAGCGCCCTGGGCTGTGCCGCGCCTGTTCCTACGGGTCTTCTCCCCGAGAAAGCGTCCCCCGCGTGCCGCGTGAAGTCCTCGGAACCTGGATGGGGTCCTCACTGGCTCCCCACCACTGCACTTTTTATATCTATTCTTGGAGAATGATTGGTCATTTTAGACCCAAATCAAGTCTTTCCTGATTAATTAAACGGTCGTCATTTATTTAGCTGTATTTTTGCAATTAAACAGCGTAGGGTCTACGAAAAGTTCTTCACCTCCATTAAGGGATGCAATTACAAACTCATGGTCCTAACCAGAAGGGCCAGAAATCAAGTTGAAGGCCCAGTGTAGGATATCAAATGGAATTAGAATCGGTTTGTTGTTGTTTTAATAAGGTCATTGGACTCGCTTTGTAAAACGCAGCAGAATGGAGGAGCTATTCGGCCTGAGTTGAAAGCCCAACCTTCCCATTTACTGTCACATAACTTTACGTAAATAGCCTCTCTATGCTTCAATTTTCACATCTGCAAAATGGGAATAACATCGCGCAGCAAAACAGCTCCTGCTCTCCTAGTGGGAGGATTTTATGAGTCAGCAGTTCTGAAGTGTTTCAACCTGCCTGGCTCTTGGTAAACACTATGGAAGTGTCAGCGAGGATTATCACAGGCCGGTTGTAACAAACAAGCAAACACATTCCAGTTGCTGGTACACAGATTAAGATTCAGCAATGCCACTCAGCAACTACTGTAGCAAATATTAGTTGTTAAAAAAAAAAATCATAGCTGGAGCTTTTCGTGAAAAAAGAAAGCTACTAAGCTCTGAGCTCCTCAGGCAGGCATGCTGATGAAATACCATTCAGATTGAGGCTGTGCTGTTTGACTTTTCAAAAGAGATCATTTCTTAAAAGAGATCCATCCACCACCGCAGCAGCCTTTGAACCACTCTTTGCCCTGCTCACAAGTCAACCTCGAAAGCAAGTAAAACAATAATTTGCTGTCAGAAAGGATCCCTTGTCATTTAAGAACACCTCAGAGCTTATTAGAAATGCTTAAGTCCATGGGTGAAAGTGAAAGATTTTATGCTACGTAAAAGAAGCCAGACATAATGTCAGTTACACGTGGAATCTTAGAAGGGGTAAAAAAAAAAAGGTAGAAAGTGGAACTCAGAGAGAGTACAAAGTGGTTGTCAGGGCCTGGGCACTGAAATTGGGAGAGGTTGGTTAATGGTTATCAATATTCAGTTATGAATAAGGCCTCAGGATCTTACCTATAACATGGTGACAAAAGACCCACTTCAGACCTAGAGATACATACAGACTGAAAGTGAGAGGATGGAAAAAGATACTCCATGCACATGTTATCATAGAACTGAAATTTGCCAAGAAAGTAGAACTTATATGTTCTCATCCAAATAAAAAGAGAAAATATGAGAGGTGATGGATGTGTTATCTCCATGGGGATTTCCTTTCACAATGTATCAAATCATATGCATCAAATCATCACACTGTACATTTAAATATCTTACAATTTTGTTAAGTATACCACAATAAAACTGGGAGGGGGAAGGACCTACATTGAATTGAAAAAACAAAAGAAAGGAAATGACTGAGGAAGAAAAAGGTAGACAGTAATTTTTTTAGCACTTAGATGTTCATAAGTGTACATCATAAAATAGAGTTTAAAATTCTGTTGTCTTTTAATTGGCAAGCAGAGAGTTCTCAGGAAGCATGATACTGATCTGTGACATTTCTAGCTAATTTATCAGATCTTTTAACTATGAATTATATAATTTCTTAGCCAACCAGCACTTATCACAATGCTCAACACACAGTAGGTACTTATTAAATGTTTTTTGAAAGTGTGTGTAAGACCAATGAATGTATTAAAAATGGAATTAACTATGGTGTTTTATTCTCTCAAAAGTAAATAGTAAATACTCAAGTTATATTTTCCTCTCATATGTGTTTTGCTTGCTATTTTCTGCATTAAGCCAGCTTCTAAGTTTCTTACTGCCATTTGACTGGTGTAAAAGGAGTTTTAATACCATCTGCCTTTAAAGGGCTTCTTTATTTCAAAATTCAAAGTACTGTAAACAGAGAATTGGCAGAAATCTGTCATCTGGTCCAGCCTTCCTCTTTCAAACAGATGAATGATTTAATTATCCACTAGGGAGACCTTTTGGCCCTTTCATGTCTTTTTTACTTGACTAGTCGAGAAATCGGTCCTTATGGTAACTATACACCAATATCTCTAATTAAATCCTTTTCTGCTGGCTTGGACATCCATAGATGTAAACAAAAACTTACCACCATGACCCCTATGAAAACATTTATATACTTAAAAAATTAAAATGTTTCTTTAGTTAAATTTCCCAAATCTGCTTACTTTTACCTCTGGGGCCTATTTATACAGATCCTATTGAAGTCCCTATAATTACCTATATTATTTAAGCTACATAAATTGAATTCCAAATTAAAATCCTTAAAGAGTAATTAATATTACAAAAGTCCAAATAGTGGCTTTGACAAACAGGATGCAGAGTATGGTGGATTGTATCGGTTCACAGTTTTTTGTTCCTCTTCAGCCTGGTTCCTGAAGGCAGTTCCTGTAGGCAGAGTGTATTTCTCCACTGCACTGATGCTGAGATTGATCATGTGACTTTCTTTAGCCAATGGAATTCCAGTGGGCATGCTGTATCAGAGTGGAAGCTTTACATCATTTGCATGGGTTGTCTCTGTTCTCCCACCTTCTTAAGCTTTGGCACCTGACTGTAAAAAGAGCGTATCCCAGGGAGTGCCTGCTTCTCTGACTTGTCCAAGAATTTAAAGACCTGTCTAGCCAGTACAGCCCAAATAAATTCAGTAACCCTAGTCATGCCCAGCAAAGCCACAGCAAGTCCACAACCCTCACGTAAAGGAAGAAATAATTGTTTCTGTGAGCCACTGAAATTTGAGGAGCTGTTCATTACTGCAGCAAAAGCTGACTGATAGACCAATGGCAGGAATTGAAGAGCATGCTTTCAGTTTCATCACAACAATAAGGAAATAATGGATTTACATACAAGATTCAGTGTGGGTTATTTTTTTTTTTTTCCTAAAATACACATTAGAAGTAAAGCTAGGACTTCCCTGGCAGTCCCAGGGGACACAGGTTTGCTCCCTGGTAGAGGAGCTAAGATCCTGCAGACCACCTGGTGTGGCCAAAAATTAATTTTAAAAAATAGGGTAATAAAGCATCACTCTCATTACTGAATAATAAATGATTAATTCTCTCATTACACAGTTTTATTATGTGCCTTATATTTGTCAGGCTTCCAAGGTGGCTTAGTGGTTAAGAATCCACCCTGCCAAGCAGGAGACCTGGGTTTGATCCCTGGGTCGTGAAGATTCCCTGGAGAAGGAAATGGCAACTCACTCCGGTCTTCTTGCCTAGTATATTCCATGGACAGAGGAGCCTGGCAGGTACATTCCATGGGGTCACAAAGAGTGGGACAGAACTGAGCAACTAAACAACAACAACAATTGTATTTGTCAGACATTGTGTAAAGTTGTGTACACTTTTTTCAGTTGTCTCAAATTCACGAAGTTTTCTCAGCCAACAATTTGGGAGGTGAAACTAGAAAATGGTAAATTTTAATTCACAATTTCATTTGATAGCTGCATATGAGCCTTAGCCTAATGAAGCATTTCTGCAAAGATCTATGCACTTTTGAGAAATTATCTCATTTACCATTATAGTGGGAGAAGGCAATGGCACCCCACTCCAGTACTCTTGCCTGGAAAATCCCATGGACGGAGGAGCCTGGTAGGCTGCAGTCCATGGGGTCTCGAAGAGTCAGACACGACTGAGCGACTTCACTTTCACTTTTCACTTTCATGCATTGGAGAAGGCAATGGCAACCCACTCCAGTGTTCTTGCCTGGAGAATCCCAGGGACGGAGGAGCCTGGTGGGCTGCCATCTATGGGGTTGCACAGAGTCGGACACTACTGAAGCAACTTAGCAGCAGCAGCAGCAGCATGAGTCAATGGGGAAAATGGAAACAGTGAGAGACTTTATTTTCTTGGGCTCAAAAATCACTGCAGACGATGACTATAGTCATGAAATTAAAAGACGCTTGCTCCATGGAAGAAAAGCTATGACAAACCTAGACAGCATATTAAAAAACAGAGACATTACTTTGACAACAAAAGTCCATCTAGTCAAAGCGATGGTTTTTCCAGTAGTCATGTATGGATGTAAGAGTTGGACCATAAAGAAGGCTGAGGGCCAAAGAATCGATGCTTTCTAATTGTAGTGTTAGAGAAGACTCTTGAGAGTCCCTTGGACAGCAAGGAGATCAAATCAGTCAATCCTAAAGGAAATCAACCCTATATATTCATTGGAAGGACTGATGCTGAAGTTCCAATAGTTTGGCCACCTGATGCGAAGAGCCGACTCATTAGAAAAGACCCTGATGCTGGGAAAGATTGAAGACAGAAGGAGAAGGGGACAACAGAGGATGAGATGGTTGGATAGCATCACCAACTCAATGGACATGAGTTTGAGCAAGCTCTGGGAGGTGGTGAAGGACAAGGAAGCCTGGTGTGCTGCAGTCCATGGGGTCACAAAGAGTGCTGAAGTCCATGGGATCGCCCGACTGAGCAAATGAATAACAACAACGGATCAATGAGAAATGTAAAATAAAAACATTCATGGAAATTCAAGATTCAGAAGCTGTTATAGAAACAATTATTAATTTTCATTCACCCACTCAACATAAAATTATTAGTAAGCAAGATGTTAGGTACAAGGGGATGCTATGGAGAATAAGGCAAGATCTCTGCTTATAATTAAATCCAGTGAGACAGGGAAATAAGCAATGAATCACAATGCAATGTGATAAATGCTAAGAATCTTAAAATGGAGAGATAATCCTAGATTATCCCAGTGGGTCAATGTAATCACAAGCATCTTTATAAGAGAGAGGGAGAAGGTCAGACTCAGCAACAGAGATGTGACAGTGGAGGCAGAAGTCAGTGAGAGATTTGAAGACGCTACTCCACAGGTCTGGAAGATAGAGGAAGGGGCCACAAGGGAAAGGATGTAGGAGCCTCTCAGTTCAGTTCAGTCCAGTCACTCAGTCACGTCCGACTCTTTGTGACCCCATGGACTGCAGCATGCCAGGCCTCCCTGTCCATCACCAACTCCCAGAGCTTACTCAGACTCATGTCCATTGAGTTGGTGATGCCATCCAACCATCTCATCCTCTGTTGTACCCTCCTCCTCCTCCTTCAATTGTTCCTAGCATCAGTGTCTTTTCCAGTGACTCAGTTCTTTGCATCAGGTGGCCAAAGTACTGGAGTTTCAGCTTCAGCATCAGTTAAAAAAAGCTTAACTGAAATGCTTGTTGAATAACATAAGGAAACTTAAACCTAATATCCAGTGAATATTCAGGACTGATTTCCTTTAGGATGGACTGGTTGGATCTCCTTGCAGTCCAAGGGACTCTCAAGAGTCTTCTCCAACACCACAGTTCAAAAGCATCAATTCTTCTGCGCTCAGCTTTCTTTATAGTTCAACTCTCACATCCATACATGACCACTGGAAAAACCAAAGCTTTGACTAGACGGACCTTTGTTGGCAAAGTAATGTCTCTGCTTTTGAATATGCTATCTAGGTTGGTCATAACTTTTCTTCCAATGAGTAAGCGTCTTTTAGTTTCATGGCTGCAATCACCATCTGCAGTGATTTTGGAGCCACAAAAACAATAAAGTCTCTCCCTGTTTCCACTGTTTCCCCATCTATTTACCATGAAGTGGTGTGACCAGATGCCACAATCTTAGTTTTCTGAATGTTGAGCTTTAAGCCAACTTTTTCACTCTCCTCTTTCACCTCTAGAAGCTGGAAAAGGCAAGAAAGCAGAGACTCTCCCAGAACCTCCAGAAAGAACACAACCCTGTCACCATTTTGATTTTAGGACTTCTGACCTTCAGAACTGTGAGACAATAAATTTATGTTGGTTTTAGCCAATAAGTTCATTTGTTACAGAAGCAATAAGAAGTTAATATATCCTATGTGTGAATTCTCTTCTGTCTTCAGAACCACATTGAGTTTCAGGACTGCTGAGGGAAGCAGCTGGAAGTCAAGATGACTGTGATTCTTCACCATTGATGTCTCCAATGGAAAGATCCTAAGGCAAAGTAGTTTAAAGCACAACATGCCCTCCCACTCTCTCCCCCATCCTAATTAAAGGGCCTGTTTTACTGCAAGTCTTCAGATAATTGCTTCACTTCTCCAGTTAATTTCTCACATGTAGATACAAACATCCTGGGTTGCTCAAAAAGTCAACACATTTTTCTCCAGGTTCCTCTCCTCCTCTTTAGAGTAACTCAAGGAGTAACATCCATATATTCCTAGCCAGAACCCTAAAAACCCCAAACTCTTTCCTCTCTTCCTAACCTGTCCAAAAGAGTTGATGAATCTGTTACCATACTCACTGCCAACTACCTTGGTTTAGCAATTTATCATATCCACTTTGGACTGTTTTATAACAAACCTCTAAGAAGTTTCATCATCATACAAGTCATGAAAGGGCTCCATGAATTGCGGGAAAATAAATTTCTATTGTTTAAGCCACCCACTGTATGGAGGTTTGTTATGGCAGCCCGAGATAACTAATATACTACCTGCATTCGTACTAAGTTGATTCAGTCGTGTCCAACTCTTTCCAACCCTATGAACTGTAGCCCATCAGGCTCCTCTGTCCATGGGATTTCCCAGGCAAGGATATAGCCGGGAGTTGCCATTTCCTTCTCCAGGGGATCTTCCCAACCCAGGAATCGAATCCATTTCTCTGACATCTGCTGCACTGGTGAGAAATGCAGGTGAGAAATCATTACAAGTTTCTAAGAAAGTAGATTTTATGAGTTCTCATCACAATAAAAAATTTGTAGCTGTGTATGTTTCAGATGTTAACTAGTTTTATCATGATCATTTCACAATATATACAAATGTCAAATCATCATGTTGTATGAGTGTGCAAGCTCAGTCATGTCCAACTCTTTGTGACCCTGTGAACTGTAGCCCACCAAGCTCCTCTGTCCATAGGGTTTTCCAGGCAAGAATACTGGAGTGGGTTGCCATTTCCTTCTCCAGCATTATGTTGTATACCTGAAACTAATATAATATTATATATCAGCTATAGCTCAATAGAAGTTAAAAGATTGCTTTCTGTCACTAAAATAATTAATTAATTAAGAATATTGTTGTTGTTTAGTCACTAAGTCATATCCAACACTTTGGGACTCCATGGACTGCAGCCCCCCAGGCCTCCCTGTACTTCACTATCTCCCGGAGTGTGCTCAAACTCACGTCCATTGAGTCAATGATGCTCTCCAACCATCTCATCCTCTGTCATCCCCTTCTCCATAGACCATAACCCACCAGGCTGCTCTGTCCATAGAATTCTCCAGCAAAGAATACTGGAGTGGGTAGCCATTCCCTTCTCCAGGGGATCTTCCCCACCCAGGGATCAAACCTGGGTCTTCTGCATTGCAGAAGGATTCTTGACCATCTTAGCCACCAGGGAAGCCACAATTAAGAATTAGATCAATGCAAATGCTCTTCTTACCCAATAAAAATAGTGATAGAAAAAAAAATTTTAATTCCTTTGTTGACTGAAAAAAATGCACAATGTGAGAGTTGTGAGTTAAATTTTATTGGGGGAAAATGAGGACTATAACCCCAGATACAGCGTCTCAGAAAGCTCTGAGGAACTGCTCCAAAGAGGTGAGGGACGGTCAGATTATATATGATTTTAGTGAACAGGGGTATATACAGTCAAGCACGTGTTTTGGCAGAGACTTGCTGCTAGTCACAAGGAACAGATGTCTCCGTTAATGATTTTAGTCTTTTCTAGACATGAGAAAATACAAGAATTGGGGCTCATTAAATCTTCTGAAAATATGTAACTATGTGAAGGGCTGTTCTACCAGTTTTGCCCAGAGCACAGAGTTCCTCCTTCCTGGTCTCCACCCTGAACTCCTTTCAGGCTGCATTGAAGGTCAGTGACTGCAGTGGCCAGCGACCTAATCCTTGTAGAGACAGATGCTGAGCGACAATTTTTATTTGACACCATGTAGTAAGTTCTTATACTTTTTATACCAAAGCTCTGACTCACTAATTAGCGACAGTTTTGAATTTCAAAGGAAAGCAGAATTCTAACCTGCTTGGTAAGAATTGCAATTATGTTCAATGACAAATTAAGGGATCATCCTCCTTTTACTATAATTCAAAAGCAAATAAAATTTAACCATTATGAAGTCATATCAAATTATATGGTTTAGGGGCAGTTGATGGAGGGTTGTTTTAAGTATTTTTAAAAAGCCTAGGATTAGAGTGGTTGGTTAAAATTCTGTGTGGACCTAACAGAAAAGTGGGAGTGGGAAGCAGCTAAAAAGTATCTAAAGCTCAAAGATATTTTAATGGGAAAAAGACATATTAACTCTAAAAATTATGCAAACGAAGGTGGTGTTTCCTTTAGATTCTGGTTTCATGGAAAAGAGAGCCACTCAAATACTCTCAATGAGAGGAAACTCACAGTGATGTTCTACAAGCTATCCAGTCTTTCTGGCATAGCAGCCGAATCAGACTAAGACACCTGTCATTGGGACAATTCAGCTGATCTCCATATGTCTCCTTCTCCCTGTCACTACCAACTTGCTTATTCCCACCCTTATCCTGTCCATCTTACATGCTTCCCCATAGATAGCTTTCCCTGCTCACAGATCTTACTGACTCATAGTGTCTTCCTTATAAATTTGGCTGGCCATGGCCACACAAGGTCCTGACTGCTTCTCTTAGCATCTTTTCATCTTTACCTTCTACAAGCAACAACCTTATTCTTGCCCAATTTCAGATCAGAAAAACATGCCGATGGACTCAGGTCATGGTTTCACATCTCTGGGTTGTTGGTCCACCTGTTGCTGGACCCGGAATCAGATCTAAGCAGCTCCAGAGGAAGAGTCGGGGAGGGACTTAGACAAAGTCCCCCAGGGTATAGGACCTGGTAGGTATTTGGTGGCCTGACCCATCAAGAATACTACGGGAAGCTTGAGAACAAAAATGAGGGAAGGGCTAGACTTGTATTGTTAAATCTGGATCTGAATATAGATCAAAATCTAAACCCAGATAAGATGTGGCTACAGGGATTTTTTTTTCCTTTTGAATTATATTTATAATAAATTATCAGAAGTGTATCTGTGTGTGTGTGTGTGTGTGTGTATACACTCTTGTCTTTAAGACATACTATTCCCATTTCTAAGGAGCAACAGTAAATAAGAACAAAGAAGTCATCATGGCCTCAAAACAAAGCTCTGAGCCCTTAGCATTTGGAAAATGGCAAGTTGTGAGCAATCATTCAAAGACCTGTACATGTGCTGCCCAAGAGAAACCAACTGAGGGGCGCAGATGTGAGCCTCATGTGCAATCTCACAGTATTTAGTAGCCACATTTTAAAAAGTAATAAGGAGCAAGTGGAACATATTTGAGTAATATATTTTATTTAACCTAATTTATCCAAAATGTTATTACTTTGACATGTGATCTGTATTTTTTCTTAATTAATGACCGAGCTTACTATTCGTCCTTTTCATAGTGAGTCCTCGAAAGCCAGTGTGTTTTACACTGACAGCACCTTGCACTGTGACCGGCCACATATCACACACTTCATAGCCGCTGGTGGCCACGTGGACAGCATAATACTTGTTCAACCTGAGATGGGAAAAGCAGGTAGTAGGAACAGGGTCAGGCAGGGGTGAGCACTTGCTTGCTCTAGAGGGCTCCAGGCCAGAGTGATGGCACTGGGGACAGCGTCACCTTCTGCTGACGTCAAGCTGGGGCAGGGCAGCCTGGAAAAGGCAGCGAGGGGGGGTGCAGAAAGGGAAGAAGAGCACAGAGGCTGGGGAAGGAAGAAATAAAGTAGAAAGGGTGGGAGGAAAGATGGGAAAGGAAACCACGAAGGATAAGGCATGTGTTGGAACCACAGTGCAGGAGGAGCTTGAACAGCCCCAGAAAGGGCACAGTGATGCATGGGAGGGAGCTGCTGTGCAAGAACCTGCCAGGGTGCCCAAAGGGGATTACAGAGGCAAATAAAGAAAAAAACTCCAGGAGGGAGGCCTGCCTGCTGCCCTGAACCACAGTGGGGCTGAAATCACCAGGCCCAGAAACACAGTTCATAAAAATCAAACGCCCAGAAAAATCAACAGAGAGGCATCAAGGACGAATGCCCTTTCCATAGCTGACAGAAGTAGAATATGTTTTGCTTCATATGAACAAATCAACTCAGTTGATGAATGTATTTGAGGTCTTGGTAATGAGCTCCACGGGAAGGCTTCACAGGAGAAAATAATCACGGGGCAGGTTTTTCATGAGTGAAGAAATAAAGACCTGTTCTAATGGAAAGTGAACTAGCAGTTCAAGTGATCAACACTTTTTTCTTTCATTTTCACTTCGTTCATGAGTATCATGTTTCAGTGGAAGAGCTTTTCCCGTTTCAAACACTGCAGCAAAAGATGCTATGTGGCAAAACTCCATTAGAAGCAACCCATCCAGATGCAAAGAGGCCAAGATCTCGGGGAAAGATCAGAAAGGTGGTTTCCCCTTTCGTTTGCAATGATCACTCACCAAACAAAGAAGCTGGGCGTCTGCTCCTAACCATTTTTACAAACATGCGAGTTACAGACGGTGCCCATTAGCAGTAGGTACCAGAGCAAGTAAGTGCTCTTCAGCGTGAGTCATGTATATAAACGAAGTAAAATGAATGCAGCTGACTACATAGAGATGGCAGGAGGAAAGTGCCTTCATTATATAAAAAAGAAACCTGAACCCCTCCTGCTGCTGCTATAGCAGCTTCGTCCAATAAAAATAGGTATTAAAGCTCAAATAAAACAAAGCGGAGGCTTAATGCCATAACGGAGTACCTCTTAAAATTAAAGTGAAAAGGTAAAGCATAATGTTAAAGAGTGTTTAATGACATGAAAAGATGTTTCTGATATTTTGTTAAATGAAAAAAACAGGTTATAAAAACATGTTCGCTATGATCTCATTTTTGTTAATTTTATATAAGTAAATGAGCACAGAGAATGCTGTGCTGAAATGTCCACAGGCGTGGGATTATAGTTGGTTTACATTTTCCTTTCTTTCTATATTTTCCAAATACTGTACAAATGTTCTACAATAAATATTATTGTATCAAAAAAAAAACAAAAAACCTCTTCCATGGAGCATAAAGGTGCTTTGTTTTTGAGATTGGTGTCTAACATTAATTCCAGCTCCACAGGCTCCACCCCACCCAGGCTCCATCAGGCTCCATCACAGCCATTCAAACCGGCAGCTCCACTTGTCATTCAAATGGTCCCTCATTAGCTCCATTAGAGAGAAAGGAAGAACCAAGGGGAAGTAATGACCAGTTTTCAGGACAGATTTTAGGGTGTAGGCTTTTCTTTCATTAACATTTTAAAGAATGTGCCTGGTAACACCCAAGCTTCTCATCCTACAGTCCCTGTTCCAGCTACTGACAAGAGCCCCAGGGCATGGAGAGGTCACCATCTCCCAGAGAGACTGCTAAGACCTGCTGGGCAAAAGCTGATGGGGGAGAAATATCGGTCTCACCCTCTCCTGGGACTCCCAGTGGTCAGGGAATGAAGGAGGTGGGGGCTTCTCAAAGTTCACCACCAACCTAAGCATACATAATTTCAACTTCTCTTTCGGCTCCATTTTCTTCAGACCCTATGACACATAAATGGCTTTCATAAAAATTCCAGCAGTATATGCAATAGATTTTGCTATTTGGAAAATTCTCATGTCTGACCTGTGTAGACCTTTCATTTTGTCTTTTTTTTTTTTTTTTACTTTCCAACATTTCAGCTGAAAATGGAAAATTCAATTATATTTCTGCTGCTACTTGAATTCCCAGGAAAGCTCACTAAAGACATCAGAGATTTGGTCTACAGTGGTTTCTATTTCTGGGGAGTGAACTGTTATTTTGTAATTTCCATTTGCCTCTCTCTAAATTCCCATCATTTAATAAAACAGTGAAGCAAAAAGTGACTTTCAAATCTGCGAACTTCTGATAAAATTAGTGCACGCTTTTAGAACTTAGAAAATGTGTCTTTATGCATAAAAAGATGTTAGAGATGTATCAAATGTAAAATGAAAAAGCAAATGAAACATAATGTGCAAAACAATCCCCTTTAAAAATTGTTTATCTGTATGCATTAAAAGAATCCAAAAGAGTGTTTATCAAGGCATTTTTGATCAAGGTTTTTGCTGAATGGTAGGGTTTTTTCCTTCCCTCTCTCTCTCTCTTACACACACACACACATACTTGATCAGTTCAGTTCAGTTCAGTTGCTCAGTCATGTCCAACACTTTGCAACCCCATGAATCGCAGCACGCCAGGCCTCCCTGTCCATCACCAATTCCCAGAGTCTACTCAAACTCATGTCCATCTAGTTGGTGATGCCATCCAGCCATCTCATCCTCTGTAATCCCCTTCTCCTCCTCCCCCGAATCCCTCCCAGTATCACGGTGTTTTCCAGTGAGTCAACTCTTCGCATGAGGTGGCCAAAGTATTGGAGTTTCAGCTTCAGCATCAGTCCTTCCAATGAACACCCAGGACTGATCTCCTTTAGGATGGACTGGTTGGATCTCCTTGCAGTCCAAGGGACTCTCAAGAGTCTTCTCCAACACCACAGTTCAAAAGCATCAATTCTTCGGCACTCAGCTTTCTTCACAGTTCAACTCTCACATCCATACATGACCACTGGAAGAACCACAGCCTTGACTAGACGGACCTTTGTTGGCAAAGTAATGTCTCTGCTTTTTAATATGCTATCTAGGTTGGTCATAACTTTCTTTCCAAGAAGTAAGCATCTTTTAATTTCATGGGTGCAATCACCATCTGCAGTGATTTTGGAGCCCAAAAAAATAAAGTCTGAAACTGTTTCCCCATCTACTTCCCATGAAGTGGTGGGACCAGATGCCATGATCTTAGTTTTCTGAATGTTGAGCTTTTAAGCCAACCTTTTCAAGCTCCTCTTTCACTTTCATCAAGAGGCTCTTTAGTTCCTCTTCACTTTCTGCCATAAGGGTGGTGTCATTTGCATATCTGAGGTTATTGACATTTCTCCCGGCAATCTTGATTCCAGCTTGTGCTTCCTCCAGCCCAGAGTTTCTCATGATGTACTCTGCATATAAGTTAAATAAGCAGGGTGACAGTATACAGCCTTGACGTACTCCTTTTCCTATTTGGAACCAGTCTGTTGTTCCGTGTCCAGTTCTAACTGTTGCTTCCTGACCTGCATATAGGTTTCTCAAAAGGCAGGTCAGGTGGTCTGGTATTCCCATCTCTTTCAGAATTTTCCACAGGTTATTGTGATCCATACAGTCAAAGGCTTTGGCATAGTCAATAAAGCAAAAGTAGATGTTTTTCTGAAACTCTCTTGCTTTTTCGATGATCCAAAGGATGTTGGCAATTTGATCTCTGGTTCCTCTGCCTTTTTTAAAACCAGCTTGAACAGCTGGAAGTTCACGGTTCACATATTGCTGAAGCCTGGCTTGGAGAATTTTGAGCATTACTTTACTAGTGTGTGAGATGAGTGCAATTGTGCGGTAGTTTGAGCATTCTTTGGCATTGCCTTTCTTTGGGATTGGAATGAAAACTGACCTTTTCCAGTCCTGTGGCCACTGCTGAGTTTTCCAAATTTGCTGGCATATTGAGTGCAGCACTTTCACATCATGTCTTAATTTTTCTAAATGCATATGCTGTGTAGTATTTTTATTTAATAAACACAATTCAAATTGTAGCAGTTCATCACCTATGTTATGTCTATACACAGTAGGTACTTAAACATATTTTTCTAATTCTGTCCAAAAAAATAATAGTAGGTAGCATTTATTGAATATTTTTCATATGCCAGGCACTATACTAAAGGTTTTATATATATATATATTATCTCATTTAAACCCTAAAACAACATTCTGAGGTTGGTATTACTATTCTACCCTTTTCAATGATGATTCAGACAGAGTTTAAGAAAGAAGACAAAGTCCCGGAACACTAAACAGTCTGGTTGCAGCCCTTGCTCTTAATCACCTCACTAGGAGGGGTGGTTTTGATTATAAAAATCTAGTAGGACTTTTGATATACCTGGATTAATAGCCACTATATCGATAGCTGTTTGCTATTCCTTGCCTTTGTTCTGAGTTTCTTTCTTTGTCTTTCACTCCTTTCTCTCTTGAGCATTTCATGATTCCCTTTTTTAAGCATTTCATACGATTCTCCTATCCTAGAGTATCAATTACATTTTCAAAAACTTTTAGTGGTTGCCCTTGAATTTCCATCACACATTTACAACTGACCCAAATCCTCTGTCAGATTACATTATACCACTTCAAGAGTCATGCAAACAACTTACAACAGAGAATTCCTGGCTCTTCCCCTCTGTCCCTTATATTAATAACATGGCTGTCAGTCATCTTATTAATACTTCTCCATAAACTAAACTTGCTGAATACATTGTTGCTATTACTATTTTGAACAAATTGTTATCAACTGAGAACAAAAAGATAAATGTTTTATATTACTTTGCTCTATTCCTTCTCTAACATTTTTCCTGTTTTATTTAGACCTGACTTCCTGACATACACAGGTTTCTTTCTTTCTACAGAACTTCTTTTCATATTTCTTGCAAGGCAGGTCCACTGGCAACAAATTCCCTCAATCTCTGATTGTCTGAGAAAGTTCTAATTCTTCTTCGCTTTTGCAGGATAATGTCACTGAATACAGAACCCTCGGTTGGTGGGGTTTTCTTCTAACAGATTTAAATGTTTCACTTGACTTTTCTTTCTGTTTGCATGGCTTCTGAATAGAATTCCAATATGACTTTTATCTCTATTTCTCTGTAGATAAGGTGTTTTTCTCTTCTGGCTCAATATTTGGTGACTAACTGACTGAAAATATAACAAAAGATCCTGGATCTGGTACCCTCTCAGATTAGTTGATAAGAATTTGGAAAGCAGGATTATTCAAAGCTAACTTAAAGCACAAATGATCCATTTGTTCACTATTAGAAGTGGATTGTGCAATGTAATTGATCTCTTAATGCAATTTATGAGTGTCATAATCTGCTTATACTAAGTATTTAAAGGATAATTAAGAAGAGATTCATTAAGAACAAAAAATCTAGGAGTCCAAACTGATATTGATATAGAAATGTATTCATAGAGCATAGAATAACTATTATGATGCCTTTATAGAATGAAATAAAATGCTTATTTTATTAGCAAGTAAATAAAACTATAGAATAGATGTGTCCTTTTTACTAACCAGCTATGTATTTTAGTGTTTGAGGGACATGATATCCAAATGCTTCCAAATTACCATCTCAGATTTCAAGTTTCCCCTCTTTCCGAGGGCTGAAAATAGGTACATTTCCAGAAAGGAACTGGGCACTGCTTTCTGGTAATTTTTTTCCTTTGTAATTATTTCCTACCCACCACCCACCCCCCTTATAACTGATAATGCCTTGTAAGTATCTTCTATTGGCAAAGAAAACTTACAGACTACTTACAATAGAGGGATGCAGTTCTGAAGAGGTTCAGTATTGGTTCAGGAATAGGGACAGGTGTTCTTATAAAATTTATCAATTTCCCACCAGGGGCCCCTCCCCCAAGCATTCTTAAATCTGGCATAACATCAATGAATACTTCTATAAAGTTTATAATATGCCAGGCACGCATCTAAACATTTCACATATATACTGGGTAATTTACCCTTCCGCTAATAATTTTCTACACTAGTAGTATCATTTTACGGAGAAGGAATCTGAGACATTCGGATGGTAAGCAACTTATCCAAAACTACACAACAGAAAAATGCAAGACCCTGAACTTAAACTCAAGCCTGCTGATGTTGGAGTTTGAATTACCCACTGTTCAATATTGGAATGAACTGACATTTCTTTTTGATACCTGGATACCAGGTTAGGAAGTCAGGCCCAAGGTCTTTCCCATCCATGAAAGCTCTTATCTTTGGGATATCCTGTCCCATGACCAGGACAACACCTGAGTTTACTGATTGGAACTTTCATTGTTATTATTTTGGCATATGTAAGAGAAGCCTGTTCAGCAAGCAAAGAATGAACCCAGCGTCTGCTGCTGGCTTTTGTAATCCTATTATGTAATTATTTGACTGTACGCCCAAAGCCTTGGACAATAGGTATATTTTTAAAATATTATTGTTTTTAGCTGAAGACATTCTATACAGTGAGTCATTCTTATTAAAAAAAAAAAGAAAAAAATCCCATCAACTTCAAGGTCATTTTCCCAGCCCCTCCCCTAGTAAGCCCAATCTGCTTTCCCAGAAAACTTTTAATGATAGGAAGCTTCCCTAACTCGTAAAACTGGAAATTACACAGGAGGCTCTGAAAGAGTGACAGTAAAAAGTCTGTAAAGCCAAGTCTTTAGAATTTCTCTTTTATAGGCTTAGCAGGGGCATTACAGGGAAGAGGGTGATGGATTGCTCTTCTCAAAAAAGCCCCCGAGGTTTTTGTTTCTTTAATGACTTATGCAATGGAGGGTGTCTTATGGGTAAGTCATCATTCCCATGTTTTCACAAAATCTACTTCTGTATTGGCAGGTTCTTCTAGGTTTTCTAGACCCTTCATTCATTCCTCCAGTTCAACAAAGGTGTATTTTTTTTTTTTTTTAATACCAGTCATTGTGATAAGCACCAGGAATGAAAAACAGTTAAAGGACAAAATTCCTGACCTCAAGGTGCTCACAGTCTAAAAACAATAAAACAGATAAAATATCCAAACATCCTCAGTACCAGTGACACACTGTAAGAGCCCTTTAAAAGGATTGCTTTTTCTTTTTAGTATTTATGAATTTACTTTTGGCTGCATCAGGCCTTAGTTGCAGCACTCAGGATCTTTCCATGCAGCATGTGGGCTCTGCAGTTTTGTAACATGAGGGTTCTCTAGTTGCCCTGCAGCATGTAGGATCTTAGTTCCCTGACCAGAGATTGAACCCACGTCCCCTGCCTTGGGAGGTGAATTCTCTTAACCACCGGACCACCAGGAAAGTCCTGGAGGGATTGCTTTCTAAGGCAACCTCACTCCAGAGATGGAAAATCTCCACAGTTGACCCAGAGTTGGGTGTTCAAGGATAAGAAGTTTGCTGGACAGTTGAGAAGGGAAAGGACATTCCAGACAGAGGGAAGACGGCATTCAGATGACCTGAGGAGGTGCCCATGCTCTCAGGAATCAGCAAGCCAGTCACCCCAGTGGGAGGAGAGAGTAAACAGGGAAAGAGGAGGCAAGGAGAAATATTGGGGGAGCGGGGGGCGGGGTTGACTCCTGGAGACCTGGAAGGGGCAGCAAGCTAGGGAATTCAAGAAGTCGAGAGATCTGAGTAAATGCAGCCAGCAGCTGGACCTGGACAAAAAAAAATGATGACTATAAGCAATTCAGAAAGTCAGAGTCAAAAGCCCAAGATCTTTGACCAGCAGGGACATACCCAGTAATGTAGTGGAAAAGCTTCAGTGCCCATCCCCACTGTCATCTCCCTTTGTCCTCCCCCGAAGGCCAAGCACGCAATCCAAGAGTGAAGAAGGGATGAGCTTGCTGTGCAAGCAAGGCTTCAAGCCAAGTCTTACAGAGCACTTTTCAGCCAAATTACTTGTCCAAAGCGCCTCTCTATAGAATTTTAGAGCAACCACTGAGAACCTGCAGGACAAAAGGAGAAAAAGCTGTGGATTCCACCACCAAAGGCTGAGTAATGATCGATAATAATTACAGCCAATATTCCCAGGTGGCGCAGTGATAAAGAATCCGCCTGCCAATGCAGAAGATGTGGGTTCAGCCCTTGGGTCAGGAAGAGCCCCTGGAGAAGGAAATGGCAATCCACTCCAGTATTCTTGCCTGGGAAATCCCATGGACAGAGGAGCCTGGCGGGCTATAGTCCATGGGGTCACAGAGTCAGACATGACCGAACACAGCACATCATAGCCAATATTGACTGAGGACTTTCTTAAGCACAGTATTCCACACTTTCTCTGCATTATGCCCTTAAATCTTTACACAATTCTGTAAGGAACCCTGTGTGGGCTGTCACTTATACTGTAGCACTGTTTATTTGTTGTTAAAAAGATTTCTTCAACATGAAAATTAACCACTACTAAAATTTAGAAGCTTTTTACATGCATGTTACTTTTCAATGTTCCTGATTCAAAGATAAAATGCCTAGTTATTGTATTTCTCCTCATTGAAGAAAGTAGCTTCTCAACACTAAACCATATTTTTAAATATTTAAATTCTACAAAGTTATAAGATCCATATTCATGTTTCTCTTCAAATCCAATGAATCCTTTGTCTTTTACAAAGTTACAGGAAATACTGTCAAATCTAGCAACCTTTTTTTTTTAATAAAAAAACAAGTTATTGAAACAAATAAGCATTCATACCAAAGGCAAAACGTGTAACTATTTTACAACAAATTATCAAATTGTATAGACTTCAATTTTCTCTTCACTAACTTGGAGCTAATTACTAGTTTTTATGAGTTGAGATAGAATAATTTGACTCGTATAACTTTACAGATAATTTTGTAATCACTGTTCTTATCGGAGAACTAAAGTGTAATAACTTATATGTTTACTTCAGGGAAGAGTATCTTTTCCAAAATCTCACAAGACCATTCTAGGAGCCAGCAGCAACCCTGGGAGTGAAACCAGGAATGGAAACTGTGTGTATTTTTTGAAGCCTCTCCTGAGATCTGCCGCTGCACAATTCAGTTATATGAGAAATACCTTTTTTTTTTTTGCATCATATACTTTGGTTTTCAATTTTCATTTTAAATTGCTGGCTACCAAAATGATCCTAACAGAGCAAAATGGTCAGACCTGCAAGATCCAATTCAGGAAAATCAGATAAGAAGCTAATGACACAGTTTAAGAAAAAGAACGAGGTTTGTCCCATGAGGCACCACAATGGAGTTGAACTCAACAGGTGGTCAACAGTCAGACTGGCTCAGTAGGACCTGAGTAGACAAATGGGACCTCGGTGAAGAAGGAGAGGGCATAATCTAAGCTGAGTCCCATTTCTAAGTGCTCTTTACTGTTGTTCAGCCACTAAGTTACGTCGACTCTTGCAACTCCGTGGTTTGTAGCCTACCAGATTCCTCTGTCCATGGGATTTCCCAGGCAAGAATACTGGAGGAGGTTGCCATTTCCTTCTCCAGGGGATCTTCTGGACGCAGGGATCAAACCCACATCTCCTGCCTTAGCAGGCAGGTTCCTCCTGAGCAACCAGGAAGCACCCTTTAGAATCTCATAAATTATTAACTGATAAAATTAGAAATGCCCTATGCCTGGCTCACTCTCTTCACCCCCCTCAGGGTTATTGTCAAATTACTCCAACAGTCTCTCAAGAAGTGTCAGGTTGATACAGCCATCCTTATGAGACTGAGATCCTCAAATTTTTTGGAGAGACATCACTCAGCAAGATTAAACCACAAGGAAGAAAAGCAGATGATGACAAATGAGGAAATACACCTGGCTCAATTTGAGTGACAGCCATAAAATTACCCTACTTAGGAGGCTTTTTTTAAAAAACATAAATCTCCAAGTTGTCAGGGTGATACTTAGCATAAAAATCACAACATATCCAAATATACAACATATTCTAGTAATTAAATCAACTATCTGTCACCAGAAAGGACTTTTACTCTCTGAATTTATTCCACCCATGAACCTGCCAGGCCACTTCAAACGTGAGACAGGTTTCAATGACTAGCTAAACACTGGATGTCAGCCATTTAATTGCATAACTAATTCCCAGAGTTGAAAAACAGACCCATCTTCACTGCTTTTATATTGTGTGACCACACACCTCCCTCCCACTATCCTTGGAGTTAAAATAAACATGTTATTATTCTATTAGCACTAAGTAAATCAATATTACCAAAATATGCTATAACAAAATGAAAATATTGGTGCGATTTGATATCAAGTATAACGATTCTGGTAAGGATGTTAAAATTTCTTTCACAAGGGCTATATTTTGTGTCATACAGCCAAATTTTAAGTAATCAATTGAAATTATACCTATACAAACCTTCTAAAGAGTTTGCCTGGGGATTTCCCTGGAAGTCCAGTGGTTAAGACTCTGAGATTTCACTTCAGGGGGTGCAGGTTTGATCCCTGGTCCAAAAAAAAAAAAAAAAAAAGAGTGTTTCATTGCCTTTGTTTTGACACTACTGCTGCTGGCAATAGCTCTTCATTTTTGGATCTGAAAACTCCGTTGGCTTCAAAGACTGTTCGGCTTCTGTCCTGCACCAGGACTCTTCTTAACAACTGATTTGAAAAAAAAAAATTTTTTCTCAAACCATTCATCAGTGTCACTTGGACCCAGTCTCAGAAGTGAGCATACTATGAGTAATATAACGGACATTCTTTAGAAAGCTCAGGATCTTGTTCTAATTTTTTTCATTAGAATCCTATTCTTCTTTAATACATGCCTCAGCTCCACTACTAAGGAAATGTACAACAGCATGTTCCATAAAGTGCAATTTTCTAGGACGTTATTTCATTTTCTCACATTTGCAGTTAGCAGTTATGGTGGATCTTGTACTTACCAACTAAAAGCATGATGAGGCTACATTGGCATAGATTTCACTAAAAATAATGACATATTGAATTTTGATCTTCAACTTGTGAAAAATGATTATTTCTCTTCTGGTGAATTTTATCAAATGGTTTTCTACAACCGTGGCGCCCAGCCCTGGCTGTGCATCAGAATCCCTGCGAGGTTGTTTAAACATACAGATGCCCAAGGCCCTGCTGCCAGAAATTCTGAATCTGCAGCTAGCACTTGTATATTTAAGAGCTCCACAGGTAATTGTGATGGGCAGCCAGCACTGAGAACTGCTGTTCTGCAATATGTCTAAAAGCTTTTCTTCTTAGGGAATGGAGGATAAAAGTGAAGTAATGCCTAAGTTTTGAAAGCAGCAATTCAATATTGACTTATATTTTTATGTAATGACTCAGATGGAGCAGGGGCTGTGTAAGTAAAATACAGATAACAGGGGGTCCAGCCTTGGGCTACTGCGGAGTCCTACATCCTGGTTATCACATACTTTGCTGATCTCCTCTAAACATAAGCCTCTCCCATGTTACACAGCTGTCTGCTGCTTGGATGTCCCCACGTCCTTCAGCTTGTTGAGATGTCCTTCTTCTCTGAGAGCTTAATAAAACTGACTTAAAACCATTTCTTTGAGACCTCTCTGGTGGTCCAGTGGTTAAGAGTCTATCTTCCAATGCAGGGGGTGCAGGTTTCAACCCTGGAGGGGGAACTAAGATCTCACATGCCTCACAGCCAAAAACCCAAAACATAAAACAGAGGTAATTTAATTTGCAACAAATTAAATTAAGACTTTTTAAATAGTCTTTATAAAAAAAAAATCTTTAAAAAAATTTCCTTTTCTTGAACAGGGAAAAACTCAGACTCCTTTCCCAGATCTTTGAGATTTACTGGGAGAGGGAACAGGAGTGGTAGAACCTCGCGTATTTCCTAGACTCTTTGGTCTTCACATCCACTCAGGTTGCTATCACAAAAGTACCATAGACTGGGTGACTTAACAACAAACATTTATTTCTCAGTTCTGGAAGCTGAGAAGTCCAAGATCAAGTCTCTCATAGATTCAGCATCTTGTGAGAACCCACTTTCTTGTTCATAAACATCTATCTTCTCACTGTGTCCTCACATAGAGGAAGGCACAAGGGAGCTCTCTGGGATCTGTTCCATAAGGGCACTAATCCCATTCAGAAGGGCTCCACCCTCTTGACCTAATCACCTCCCAAAGCCCCCACCTCCAAACCCCATCACATTGGGGATTAGGCATCAATCTACGAATTTAGGGTGCATGTGTGTATTCTAAGTTGCTTCAGTTGTGTCTGACTCTCTGCGACCCTTATGGACCATATGTAGCCCACCAGACTCCTCTGTCCATGGGATTCTCCAGGCAAGAATACTGGAGTAGGTTGATGTGCCCTCCTCCAGGGGATCTTCCTGACCTGGGGATCGAACTTGATGTTCAATTGAGTTGTTGGTCTCCTGCATTGGCAGGCGGGTTCTTTACCACTGCCACCATCTGGGAAGCCCAGGGGGCAGGCGGGGGTGGGGGCTGGGGGGACAGGGACTCAAATATTCAGTCCACAGCAGTTCCCAAGCTTCTCCTTCCTCCAGACTCCCCTCTCTGCTTCATGTTTTTGCATCTAGGCATGCTGTCCCTTTTCTGTGCCACCCACTCCACTCACTATAGCTTTGACACCAATATTCTTCCCCACAGCACCACCAAAAGTTATATTTTACTATTGATGGCTTAGAAAACTTTCTTTCAACTTCACAAATTTCTTTTGGTAACGTCAGGTAAAATTTTAGGACTGTCGTCAAAGTTGAGAAAAGAACCTCAGTCAGATTTTTTTTTTTTTCACATAGATTCAAAAGAATATTCTACAGAGAAGCTTGTAGTTTCGTGTATTTCCAACTTGCTCCTCTATTGACATTTTTCTAGCACCTTTCACTGTCCTCCAGCGTCCTCTCATGAGTCAACATCTATCCCTGCATCTACAATCAACAATGCTGGCTCAGACTTCCCTGGCAGTCTAGGGGTTGAGGATCTGCCTGCCAATGCAGAGGACATGGGTTCACTCCCTGGTTTGGGAAGATCTCACATGCCTCGGAGCAACTAAGCCCAAGTACCACAACTATTGAGCCTGTACTCTAGAGCCCAGGAACCACAAGTCATGAGCTCACATGCCACAGTTATTGAAGTCTGCACGCCTAGGGCCTGTGCTCTGCAACAAGAGAGGCCACCGAATAACAAGCCTGTGCACCTCAACTAGAGAGTAGCCCCAACTTGCTGCAACTAGAGAAAGCCCGTGTGCAGCAACAAAGACCCAGTGCAGCCAAAAATAATTAATTAATTAATTTTAAAAAACACTGCTGGCAACCAGAGAAAGCCTGTGAAGTTCATAGAGAATAACACCCGTGCTAAGTACCTCATAAAGTTGTTTCACTTTCTGTAATGTAAGGACTAAATGTGAATAAATATGAACAGCACTTTATAAATGGTTTGTGTGTGCGTGTGTGTGTGTGTGTTAGCTGTTCAGTCGTGTCCAACTCTTTTCGACCCCATGGACTGTAGCTTGCCAGGCTCCTCTGTCTATGGAATTCTCCAGACAACAGTACTGGAGTGGGTTGCCGTTCCCTTCTCCAGGGGATCTTCCCGACCCAGGGATCAAACCCGGGTCTCCTGCATTGCAGGCAGATTCTTTACCATCTGAGCTACCAGAGAAGCCCCTTATAAATAGTAGCCAATTTTTCTGTGTTTATAATGGTATCATATAACTGGAGGCACTTTTGTCACTGCTATTATTTTTTACAAGGTAAAAAGGATGCCCTGAGACCCTTATCAATCCACCCACATTCTAGAAACACATATAACACACAACTGGCAATAAATTTGGACAGAATAGTTGATTCACCTTTGTTTCAGTTTCTAAAGCATATATTAAAATATATACTTTACTTGATATATATATACTTGAATATATATATACTTGAAAATGTTTTCTTTAATAAGTAATGGTATCATTGGTGAATGTATACATAGGGCAGTTTACCTTGCTTCCAAAGAATTTCTGCGCGGAAAACTCCCTACAAATGAGGAACAGCACGTTAGGATCAGTAGGTTTGGCAAGGCATTTATTGGAAGCATATTTGCATATTCATCTTAAAAATTAACACTGCCGAATTGGAAGTAAGATTCTTGGGAATCAAATGGAAGATTTGAAGATTCCTGAATAAAGTCATGACTGTAGATCTTTTTAAAAAATCTGCCCTGATTAACATGCCGCTTGTTCTCTCACAGGAAAGATTCTCGAAGAAGAATGCTACTGTGCTGTTCCCCCATTACCAACAAATTGTGTCTCTCTCCAGAGACATTCTCTGTACAGTCATTAGTCAGGCCCAGATGGCCAACAGCTCCCACATCAGAACTTCAGAAATCCTGAGCTAAGTATTTTCCCAGAGGATCCACAGTCATCTATATAAGTTAGTGTAAAAAGGACTGAGAAATTGCTTTTATAAAAAAAAGTTCTCCAACTTGTGGACTGAAACCCCGTGGGTGTTTATCTGGGGAGAAGAATTTCTCACTTCATTTCTCTTTTAGCCTAAGAGTGGTCAGTAGATAATTTTCTATTTTTGCAGAACTGCAGCAAATGCCTTATTACTCCCTTTGTAATTGAAACAGAAGAGTGGTGCTGAATGGTAAAGAATAAAAGGAGAAAATTACATCCGTATTTTCTATACTAATAATGGCTTTCCAACAGGTCTGAACACAACCTGTTTCCATATGGGGAAAAGAGAGTAACCCAGCAAAAATACAGAGACCCCTCCTAAAGAATGGTTATTGTTCTTTCGGACTGCCCAGTGTTTGAACCTCCTCCCCGAGTGTGACAGCCTGAAAACTCCGCTGACTGCCTGACATTCGCCTTTCTATGCTCCCTTGGAGCTAGCGTCCTGACAGGTAAACTGGCTTCCCTCCCAGTGGCTGACCCAGAGCACAAGAAGCAGGAAGTGTGCAGCCTGCTCCTTCTGCAGTGTCAGCAGCTTTGTTTCTGAAATAAGCCCATTGGTCCAAGGAACCTATCAAGTCTGATTCCCTCTGATAAGGATCTGAAGACAAGAAGTTTATTTGGGCTGCCATCTCCCAAAGTTTGACAAAAGAAGAAAGCCAAAGAGCCAGCAAACCCTGGTGAACAGGTTACCTTTGTGAGCCCCAGAGGTACAGTCGTGCTGGGACCTTTAGGAGACAGAGCAGAAGAAGCCTTAGCATTCCACTGCTGGAGGGTTTATTCTCACTATGGACTGAACATATGTGCCCCTCAAAATTCTTACATTGGAGCCCTAATGCCCAATAGGACAGTATTTGGAGTGAGGAGGTAATTAGGGCTAAATGAGGTCATTGGGGTGGGGTTCCGAGTGAAGAGAATTAGTTTCCTTGTAAGAAGAGACATCTGCAGTCTTATCTGTTTATCTTTGCTTTATTTCCCTTGCCTAAGGAAACATATCCAGAAAGATATTGCTGAGACTGATGTCAAACAGCAAGTTGTCTATGTTGTCTCCTATTAGGGTTTCAGGTCTTCCATTCAAGTCTTTAATCCATTTTGAGTTAAGTTTTGGGTATGGTGTGAGATAGTGGTCCAGTTTTCCCAACACCATCTATTGAAGAGATTGTCCTTTCCCCATGGATGTTCTTGGCTCCTTTGTTGTAAATTAATTGTCTATATATGCATGGGTTTATTAATCAATATATCAGTATATAATCTTTTCAAAATCTGAGAATCCTTTGGACTGCAAGGAGATCAAATCAGTCAATCCTAAAGGAAATCAATCCTGAATACTTATTGGAAGGACTGATACTGAAGCTGAAGCTCCAATACTTTGGCCCCCTGATTCAAAGAGCCAACTTACTGGGAAAGACTCTGATGCTGGGAAAGATTGAGGGCAAGAGGAGAGGGGGCGGCAGAGGATGAGATGGTTGGATAGCATCAGTGACTCAATGGACATGAATCTGAGCAAACTCTGTGAGATACTGAAGGACAGGGAAGCCTGGCATGCTGCTGTCCATGGGGTTGCAAAGAATCAGACACAATTTAGTGACTGAACAACAGCAACTATATCAATCGATGCTATATTGAAGTGGTACAACAAAGATGATTTTTATTTTCACCTTATATTTAGACATATTTATGATTATTCCTTACTAAGCATTAATTACTTACTTATTTTTATATAATAACACTACCTGCTCTAACTCAAAAAATATTATAATATAAAAAAGCTTGTCACTAAAAACTCCATAAACATCCAGTTAAGGAAAATTTTCATAGCAGAAATAACAACCTTCAGAACAATATAACATATAATTTAACAATGCACTACTAGGGCTGCTATGATTAATAATAGTAGGCACAAAATAATGCTAAGATTATGCATAAACAATTAGCCATCAAGTGTGAATCAATATGGGAATTCATTCAGTACTAAACGTACAAACTTAAGATTGTCTTCAGCATCAGCTGCAACAAGATGTCCTGGAATAAAACCAATTACAAGAGATCAAAAGGTACTGGCCAATAAAACAGACACAGGATTATGTAAAAATATTAAAGCGGTAGATATTACTGATAGCATAATTACTCCTAGCAGGAACACTTTTAAAATCTAAGGAGACAGAATTAACAAGTAGCTATGGCAGCAGAATTAAAGCAAATGTGTAAATCGAACACTACTAAATTAAATGCTGTTGTCCTGGCAACTCTAATGCTTTAATAAATAAGTCACTCAACATCTTACAGATCTTGGGATTTTTCATGTGCTAGCGAAAATTCAGAAGCTATTTTTTCCATGTACTTGACATATGGCCAAAAGACTTCTATCTCCAAAATAAGTTACAGTCATGGAGTTAGCTCCCCCAGGGCCTGAGAGGTCACCAGAGAGGTAGAACTATGGGTTGCTCCCTGCTATTCCTTATTCCCTCTGCCATCCTGACAAAGCCAGAGTTGGTTTGGGTAATGGACTTGCATACCCAGCCTGTGCTGGATGTCCCCTCCAGGTCTTCTCCACTGCACTTTGACCTGGGAGCCTGACCTGCATGGATTACGTCATGGGCACCCTTGTTCTTGGGCTTCCAGTCGGGTTTGGATAATGAGGAGCCTCTACAGAAGATCGGGGGGCAGGATAAGAGCAAGGTCAAGATATTGTTCCCTCTGGCCTCCTCCTTGCAGACTAGCTAAGATCATAGGACTGGAAACAAAGCCCTCTGACCACAGCCTATCTGTTCCTATGGTACATTTGTCTCTTTGCACGCTAAGTCAATTCAGTCATGTCTGACTCTTTGCAACCCCATGGACTGTAGCCCACCAAGCTCACCTGTCCATGAGATTCTCTAGGCAAGAATACTGGAGTGGGTTGCCATGCCTTCCTCCAGGGGATCTTCCCCACTCAGGGATCAAATCTGCATCTCATGTCTCCTGCATCAGCAGGCGTGTTCTTTACCACTAGCGCCACCAGGGAAGCCCACATTTGTCTCTAGGTTCTGGAAACCTTTCACCAACACAACCCACCTTCTGGCCGAGGGGTGCCAAGGACCTGCTCTTACTAGCTTCAGGATACTGTACCATATGGTTTCCTTACACCCACTCCCATTTTTGTAAGCAGTCACTTTATTAAACTCTCCTCAAATTACTGTTTCCTGCCAGGACCTTGACTCATCACATGCCTGGGGGAAGTTGGCCCCAGCCCCAGCTCCTGGAATGGTTTGTTTAAGCCATCAGCAAAGTCCATTCCACTGATTAAAGGAGGGACCCAAGATGTGTGATCCAATGAGAGCAAGTCTCATGATTCCTACTTGGAACTTGAGGCCTGAAGCAGCATCTCTTACAACAGGCAATATTGATTTAGTTGACCCCAAGGAACCCAACATCTCAGTGGCTTAAGACAAGTTTATTTCCTGTTCATATTATAGTACAATGCAGGAGGAGAAGTGGGGGACAAGAGGATGAGACAGTCGGATAGCATCACTAATTCAACGGACGTGAGTTTGAGCAAACTCTGGGAGATAATGAAGACAGGGAAGCCTGGCATGCTGCAGTCCGTGGGTTCACAAGGAGTCAGACACAACTTAGCAACTGAACAATAACAAACAATGCAGATCAGCACAAGGTGGGGAGGGTCTCCTCTACAAAGTCATCAGGGGCTCAGGTTGCTTTCACCTGCTGTCTCCATTATTCCTTAGGGCCCCTTGTTCTGCTGCAGACATGCAGGGAAAAGCGGGAGTGTGGACTCAGACCTGAAAGTCACATACGAGACTCCGACTCACATTCCATTGGCCAGAACTCAGTCAATGGCCCCCACCTAACAGCGGGGGGCTGGGAAGTGTAGTCTAGCTATGTGACAGGATGAAAACAAAAGTCTGGTGAACCACCTGCCAGCCTCTCCTTCCCTCTTCCAGTAAGGGGTAGCTGTATCAGTTATGACTGCATCTGGCAGCATGTGGCTGAAACTGAACTACCATGACTTAACCAAATATGGGCTTTGTTTTTATATAACAAGGAATCTAGGGGTAGGCAATTAAGAGCTGCTCAAGGAGCCAGACTTCTCCTTATTTCTCTGCAATCCTTAAACAACTTTTATCCTCCTGGTTGCAAGATGGCTTTAGGTAATTCTGTCCAAAGTCCAGGCAAGAGGAAGGGGGAAGACAAAGTTCAGCGGATGAAAGGACTGTGTCTGACACGTGTGGTCCCTTTCTTCAAAAGCTCTTCTGGAAGCCCCCTCTAGCAGACTACCTCTTTTGTGGTCATGCTACCTTCCAGGAAGCCTGGGATAATGGTGCCAGGTAAAATATATGGGACATTCCATTCAACTCAAACTTCAGGCAAACCACAAGCCCTGCTTTGTGTAAGTATGGATGACTCATGCTGGGCATCCTGGTTTTGTTTGTTTGGGGTGGATTTAGTAAGTCTAACCTGTGAAGATGTGTATTTTTTTAATCTTTATTTATTCGGCTGTGCCAGGTCTTAGTTGCAGTGCGTGGGATCCAGTTTCCTGACCAGGGATGGAACCTGGGCTCCCTGCATTGGGAGTGAGACGTCTTAGCCACTGGACCACCAGGAAAGTCCCTGAAGATGTGTATTTTTTTAAGGGCCATATTGCAATTTTGAAAAAAGTCCAGGTTCTGTTGATAAGGAAGAGGAAGAAATGGACACTGGGCAAGCAACCAGAAATCTATACCTTCAGTAACCATGTGACCCAATACTTGGCAGTAACACAAAAGCAGAGGTGTATTGGGTGTGGCTTTCAGGAAAGTTTTGTCTTTCCCTTGGTATAAGTGGGCAGACTTGACTTTCCTGAACCATGGACATAAGTGTTATCAGCTTAGCAGCCGTGTTGAGACCATGAGGTAGCAGACACGAAGACTGAGGCCGGGGGAGCAGAACGATGGAAAGAATTTGGGTCTGGAAGGGATGGTTGCGCTGCTGCACCAACCTGGTGGCCGTCTCTGCCCCCCGAGACTTAAGACCAATGATATACTACCATCTAAACCGTCGCTACTACACGGTTCATTCTTTGCGTCTCTCTCCCTCTCCTACTCCTTCCCTCTGTTTCTTTCCTTTTCTTTAGCAGAGCATATTCCCAGCTGATACATCTCTCCTTCCCCAATCATGGATGTGGAGCCGAGAGCTCCTATGCCTCTTTATCAGAACAAGAAAAATACCCTGAGAATTACACCAACACCCAAAAGAGAGTTCAGATGATGGAATTTGCCCCAAACAAAGCCAGAACCACCAGGATGAACTGATCCTAAGGCCCACCATTTCTCTAGTTACGAGAGCCAACAAATAAATGTCCTTATTGTTTAAGATCATCTGTGTTGGGCTCTCTGTTCCTTGGAGGGAGAACATCCTAACTGATAAGACCAGATTCTTCAGCATAATACATACACTTGGATTTGACAACATTTATCTCATTACACCAAGGCACAGAAATAAAATTAACATGAGGTCATATAATGTGGCAGGCATTTTTAAATAGGAATACGCAGTTTTTCAGAAGTTCAAAGTGAAAATCATACAATTAAATGTCTTTGTCAAACATGTTTTTCCCCTATTACTCTATGTGTTTTGTAAGGCCTGTAAACAGATTAAAATTTTTAGTATTAATTATTCCCACTGGTTCTGTAGTCATGCACTGAAGGGTCGAATTTTTAAGTTTCAATAATTGGACTCTGGAGACTCACAGAGAGGAAGAACATACGTTAACATGTCATATTCTATTCTCAACATGTGAGTGTCATTATCTCCCAACTCAATAATGCTTATAAATGTACAAGCTATGTATGAGCTACTGAAAGTCTTTAAAATCCTACAGCTTGACATTTATAGCTATCCTCGCCAGCAGGAGCTCATTGCAGCTGGGTTGCACTTACTGTTTCAAGTTTGCCCTCTAGGTTCTTTGGAAACACTGTAAAATATTGTGGCAGAAAAGCCAAAACCATGACCCACATCCTCCTTTGGGTTTTCTGTGACTGTCACTGTTTGTAACACATTGAGTGGGAAGAAAGGCCACAAGAGGAAGTAGATGAGGGATTAAGTCTCAAGGCTACATCTTCACCAAGTGATTTGGTCATTCTTATCAAAGTCATGTAGGGAGGGAAAATCCGGGAATGGAAAAACACAGTGAAAATAGTTATCTCACTGAGTGGACTGATGCATGCAGTCAAAACCCCTTGACCCCCAACTGACCTAAACTGGCTCCTTTTTATTATTATTACTAACTGGAGTATAATTGCATTACAATGTTGTGTTAGTTTCTGCTGTACAACAATCTGTTTTATCTACCTGGCTGCGCCAGATCTTTGTTGTGGCACATTTGATCTTCGACTTGCATTTCAGCATGTGGGATCTTTATTTGTGGCAAGCAAACTCTTCGTCACAATATTTGGGATCTAGTTAACAGACTAAGGATCAAACCGGGGCCCCCTACATTGGGAGCATGGAGTCTTAGCCCCTGGACCACTAGGGAAGTCCCTGCTGCTGCTGCTGCTGCTAAGTCGCTTCAGTCATGTCCGACTCTGTGCGACCCCATAGACGGCAGCCCACCAGGCTCCCCTGTCCCTGGGATTCTCCAGGCAAGAACCCTGGAGTGGGTTGCCATTTCCCTCTCCAATGCATAAAAGTGAAAAGTGAGAGTGAAGTCGTTCGGTCATGTCTGACTCTTAGCGACCCCACGGTCTTCAGCCTACCAGGCTCCTCCATCCATGGGATTCTCCAGGCAAGAGTACTGGAGTGGGTTGCCATTAGACTGGCTCTATTAACATTCTTGCCTCCCTAATAAGGAAAACCAACTAGCTGTGGTCTCCACTTACATAGCAACACCAAACCCAATTACAGCAACTTCAGAAACCTATTGGAGTCCAGGTAAAATTTTGTTGTGTCAAAAGTTCCCTATGTCAACTCAGTTGGCCATTACCAAGAGAGATCTTTTTGCTATAGAGGGATCCTCCAGCTAACAGTTATTACAAGGATGGAAACTGATTTTTGGTATGGCTTCATTCATCCCTCAAGGTAGCTGGGGAAATAGAATTTCTTAGTGATGCTTGGGTCAGAAGTCTTTCAGAAATAACCCACCAAGTTAGCATCAAGTGTACTTGCTCTTATATAAGGTTATCCAATATAACCTAATAAATACATTTCAGGGTTAAAATTACCTAATAAATACATTTTAGGGTTAAAATTACTCAATTCTGTCTCATTCTCGCTTCCTCTCCACCCACCGTATATATTACGCTATATATCTATTGCTATTATTATATATATATTACTGTACATTTTATGTAAATACACAGTATTAAATACACACTTCCCTCGTAGCTCAGCAGTAAAGGATTCACCTGCCAATACAGGAGACACGGGTTCAATCCCAGGGTCTGGAAGACTCCTTGGAGAAGGAAATGGCAACCCATTCCAGTATTCTTGCCTGGGAAATCCCATGGACAGAGGAACCTGGCAGGCTACAGTCTATGAGGTTGCAAAGATTCGGACTTGACTTAGTGACTAAACAACAACAATTATATACACAGTACATATAGTATTATTTCTGTATACCTGAAAAATAATACCATATATGTGCTCTCTGTATAACACTATATATTTTACGTGTATCATACAGAGAAACTACTGAATATATTATTATATATTAATACAATATGTACATACCAATATAACAACTTGTAGATTTACATATACCTGTAAACAAAATTTTGTAATCTTTTAGAAAATTCATTGAATAAACTGAAGTACAAGTATCTCCCAAATAGAGCGATCCTTGCCCCAGAGTTCCTTACAAAGATTTCCAACACCCAACACATTTTTGCACACAGCTCCAACCTTCTACTCATCCTCAGAGTTATCAGAGGAAGGAATTAAAGGTAGATAATGGTTAAAGGACAGAATGAATGAAGTATCACCATCATTTCTCAAGATTTTGTGACACTTCCCACTTTCTACTTCTGTTCCTTTGGAGTAAATTAAGGAAGCTTTGGTAAAGGGGATAAAATTCCAGAGTGACCCAGGACAATCTTCAGATTTTCATTTCTGTGTCTCCCCTCCTTTCCTAAGGGCTTTCCAATGGCCTTGTGGCTACTGACCTTCCACTGGCTTCTCACATTTTATTCTAGTTTTGAAATAGTTGCCATTTTCATCCTTCAGAATAGCTGGCTTGACTACATTTCTCACTCTTTTAGCTGCTGTGTCAATACTTCAAAACATTCAGTCAGTTAACTCAATTCAGTCAAAAATTGTCACAATGTTTACATTGTGTTGACACAGCCCATGGCATTGGAGGAAATACAGCTCATTAAGTTCTTGGTGATTCTTTGTGGAGCAGAGCTACACACTGTAACAGAGCTACAAATGTAACCAGACCACCATGACAAAAGGCAGGAAATGATTTACTATTGGGGTGTCAGCAACATGCCAGGCACCATGTTAGAATTCATCCACATCTTAGCTCATTTAACCGAACAATAATCCAAGCCCTTCATGCTGACTATCATCCACAGTTGGACTGAAAATGATGGTCTATTGTGGAGTTCCTCTTTACACCCTAATATTCAACGAACGCAGGAAAAAAATATGGTTTTTTTCTTGAAGTATGGTTTCATGGTTTCATTTTCTTGAAGTATATTTTGTTTTGTTGCAAACTGATATGGCTCTTTTAGGATGCAGAGGGCTCAGCCTCCAAGTAGCCGGCACCCAGAGAAAGTGGATTTTAGAGAACTGGACACACATGCAGAGGTGGTGCTGGTGGAGGAAGGGGAGAGTGGAGGATGGGGAGGCTGGAGAAGGCATGTGCTCACACCTAAAGACAGTGTCTGTGAAATGCATACTCAGGACAACCCATCTGAATACCTACTGTGTGCAGACACAAGTCTAAGGGAGTTTAAGGAAACAGAAGGAGACACTAATGAGTAGTGAGTAGCTCAGGAGTGTTAAGGAGCCATTTAGGGAGGGCTCTAAGGACCTTACAATGAGAATGTCCTGAAGCGCAGTGTCAGGGCAGAAGAAGGCCTGGGGCGGCCCGAAGAGCAGAGAGTAAATAAGGAAATCTCTAAAAACAGTCCAAAAGAAGCTGTTTATATAAAAATGGAGTTTATATTTTAAATGAACTATTCTATCTTTATTAGAAACACTTCTGTCTTTAAAAGCACTAGAGAAATATCCACACCTTATATACCTGCTTGTCCTCTCTGTTCTGTGCCCAGAGGGAGTCCAGCCCCGGGCTGGTACTGGCCTGAGCTGCTCTCATCACTTGTGAAAGAAAGGAAGGGGGAATCCTTAAAAGTCACCCATCCACCTCTCCTGGACTTTCATAAAAATCTTGATGTGGCAAGGGAATTGTCTCAGGTGGAATAGATTTGCCCCACAATTATAAAACTTGGCAGATTCGTGTCTTGAATGACAATCATAGAGACAGATAATTAGATCCTAATTTCTGCTCCGATGTTCTGCAGTTCTCAATAACTAATTGGTAATTTACTTGTGAATTTCTCTCTGCTTGTATCTCACATTCACACACCAAAAAGTCAAAGTCAAAGGCAATTTCTTCCTATCTTATGTTTTTCTCAAATTAAAAAATTTGTATCTCGCACACAGTTTTAAAAGGTATGAAATAAAGCATTCTTTGAAGTTTCCAAAGAGTTATTAAGATGCTAGTAAGCCTTTATGGATTTATTCTAAGGGAAAAAAGAGGGAGGGGGGCTGAGAGGAAGGAAGAAAAATGACTCCATAGTAAAATCTCTCTCTCTCTCTCTGTCTCACACACAGACACACAAATACAAATGGGATTGTGCGTGCCATGGGCAAAGGGGTCTTCGAATGCTTCTTTTTCTTACTGCTAATACATTCTATTTACAGAAAGATCAGAAACTATTCTTAAAAGGGAAAAAAGTAAGAGTCACTTCTAATTCAGTCTCCCAGAATTAACCATTGTTGGTATTTTTAGGTTGACCCTTGGCATTAAATTCTTTGAGGAGAACATCCTGTGTTCTTTAAAAAAAAAAAAAAAACTAATAATAGTAAATTAAAGGAGGGATCCAGCTGCCTCCCTGGACCCCTTACCTGCCCGTGAGTGGCAATTTAGTGTGATACCCACACCTACCCCCAGTTCGCCTCACCTGATCCTACCCTAAAACCTCTAACCCTATGAACAGACATCAGCTGCCACTTGGCCAAAGTCCTGATGCCCAAAATGGGAAGAAGGTCAGATCTAAATAATTAAAATGAAGTTTTGGTTTCTCTGTTCATTCACATTCACATAAAATTTTGCTAGATCTGTACAAATCAAGAAATGTGTACATTATGCCATTTACACCAACATAGATGGACCTAGACATTATCATACTAGGTGAGGTAAATCAGAAAAATAAAAATACCTTATGATATAGCTTATATGTGGAATCTAAAATCTGACACAAACGAACTTATCTAAGAAACAGAAACAGGCTCACAGACACAGAGAACAGACTTGCCAAGGGGGAGAGCAGGGGAGGGATGGACTGGGAGTTTGGGATTAGCAGACGCAAACTGTTATATATAGAATGGATAAACAAGGTTCTATTGTATAGCACAGGGAACTATATTCAATATCTTTTGATAAACCATAATGGAAAAGAATATGAAAAAGATATATATAAATAATTGAATCACTTTGCTGTACAGCAGAAATTAATGCAGCACTTCAAATCAATTATATGTCAATATAATAAACATTTTTAAAAGAATGCATATATTAGCTTATATAATATTATACATCAACTATATTTCAATTAAATACATACATACATATGTGCATGCTCAGTTGCTAAGTTGTGTCCAACGCTTTGTGACCCCATAGACTGAAGCCCACCAGGCTGCTCTGTCCATGGGATTTCCCAAGCAAGAATACTGGAGTGGGTTGCCATTTCCTTCTCCAGGGGATCTCCTCCCGATCCAAGGACGGAACTTGCATCTTCTGCATTGACAGGCAGGTTCTTTACTGCTGAGCCATTAGGGAAGGAAATACACATATATATAAATGTTAAAAGAATGTATACATTAAATTGTCTTATTATAGCCATTTTGTGGTGTTTGTGAAATTCACTTCAGAAGACTTTCTGGAGCAACTGCTTCTGGAAAAGAATGTCCATGCAATTTAAGGGACAGAACTTAATTTTTATGGGGCCTGAAATCTATATAATTTAGAGAGGTGATTTCTTTAAGAAAAAGAATATCATAAATGCAAAATGTAGCATAAAAACAAATATTTATTTAGAATGAGACAAGAATTCCCAGCCAATAACAGATATTTAAAACTAGACAAATACCACAAATATAACAAAATACAGAAAAATCGGTGTAATCTGTCCAAGACCTGGCTGACCCACCACTACAATATTTATCCACAGACCAGTTTCCAACTTTACTTGCTTCTCCTTTGCTCCCTGCCTCCTGGAAACACCAGGACCAGAGGACAGGTTTCTATCACAACTTGGTCTCTGGCCCCACAGCTTCATTTCACAATATCAGGCCAGTTGGCACAGTAGGCATGTTACCAAGTCCAAGCTTTTACTCTGCTCACCACAGAAGGCCAGTGAATCTGAGAGATGAGATGTTGAGGCAAGGAATATTACTTTATTCGGAAAACCAGCTGACTAAGATGGGAGACTAATGTCTCAAAATAACCATCTTACCAGGGTCTGGATACCAGGTTCTTTTATACATCAGAGATGATGGGGAGGTGAGGAAACAAAGTAAAAAGGCCATTAACCTTGAAAATATCTCCAAGAATGGCAAGCCTCAGAAACAGGGGGATGTGTTAATTTTTTCCTTCCTGTCATCTACAAGTGGACAGGGTTCTGAACAAAAGCACTCTAGTTTATAGGTCAAGCAGAGTGGCAGGATTCTCTGAGGCAGGCTATTATGTATGATTATAATAACAAAAGCAATGAAAAGCAAGTCAAATAAACAGTTTCAACAAGGAGTCAGAATTGACTTCTCCCTACAACAGGTGGGAGGGTATTTTACACTCATTGCTTCACTAGACAGCTGGCAACTGTTAGTCTATAGCCTAACTTTGAACCACATAAATATAACCCACTATGTATGCTAAGTCGCCTCAGTCATGTCCAACCTTTTGCAACCCTATGGACCAGGTTCCTCTGTCCATGGGATTCTCCAGACAAGAATACTGGATGGAGTGGGTTGCCGGGCCCTCCTCCAGAGATCTTCCTGACCCAGGGATCGAACCTGCATCACTCATGTCTCCTGCAGTGGCAGGCGAGTTCTTTACCACTAGCACCACCTGGGAAGCCCCCCTAAATGTATCCCCAACTCAACTTCCTTTAGCCAGATCTGCAAAAGGCCTATGGCCACTTCCAAGACCACTCAACTTGAGGGGAAGTATGACAAGAAGTCAGAAGAGACACAATGGTCCCAACCAACTGCAATGGAAATATCTTACTTTTGCTAATTTCACTAAAACAACTACCATTGGAACACAGTGCCTCTGGGAAGGGAATCACACCCTGGGGAGCCCTGTTTAAGCCTCATTAGCTTCTGGATAAATCCACTTCCACTCCATGATGTATTCACACTTTTGATGAGCACTTTTGTCCAGCATCCCAGAAGCTGGCATCCCCAGAGAAGCTGAAACTGGTGAGGGGGTGGTCACCAAATCAGGTGATATACACACAATGGACTTGAGGGGCCCTGGAGAGAAGTTCTACAGCATTCTCCCAAGTGGAGAGGTGAGAGCCAGCCATAGTTCAAGGCAGAAAAAACAAACCAAACATGAGCCCCAGAGAAAAGTCACCAGGAACACCCTCCAAATTACAGCATGGATTTGCAAAGGAGCTGCTCTTCACAAGGGGTAACTCTATACAGTTCACTCATTGAGGAGCAGCAGCTGTTTATTTATTTAAGGGTGGTGAGCAGCTCTCCCAGATACCGCCAGGGAGGCCAGCAAGTTCTAAATACAAATCGTCTTCTAATAATTTGAAACCCTTAATCTTGATAGGATCCTCTGTTGGAAAAATGTAGCACTGGGGACTCTCACAACTCCAGCCTCTGTGAGTTATTGGTTTTATAATTCTAGATAAGGTACTTAGCTGCTCTGAACCTCAGTTTCCTCACGCATAAAATGGATTTAATACTACTCACCCTAGGATTGTTGAGGCTTCATGATAGATGTGACAATTATTCCACAAATGAAAATTTCAACCAATAGTAGCCATTATTATTAAGCTGTCTTTCCCATTTATTTTGCCAAGTTTGGTGACCTTGCCTGGTACACAAATATAAGTGCTTGCTTGTTAAATAGAGATTAAAATCAAATGTAGGCCATTGCAGAGTATTGAGTAGAGTTCCCTGTGCTATAGAGTAGGTACCTTTTAGTTATCTATTTTATATGTGTGGTCAGTCACTCAGTCATGGCTGACTCTTTGCAACCCTATTGACTTAGCCTACCTGGCTTCTCTGTCCATTCAGTTTTCCAGGCAAGAACACTGGAGTGGGTTGCCATTTCCAACTCCAGGGGATCTTCCCAACCCAGGCACTGAACCTGCGTCCCTTGCATCTCCTGCATTGGCAGGCGGGTTCTTTATCACTGTGCCATCTGGGAAGCCCATCTATTTGATATATATTAGTGTGTATATGTCAATCCCAATTTACCCCTGCCACCCTTCCCCTCCAAAAGTTCTAGTCTTTAAGTCAGTCCTGGTTACTTTGGAATTTATAGAGCCTTCAGTTATAAATATATACATAAACTTTGTTACTTGTAACTAATACCTCCTCTTCTCACTCCACTCCCACCCTCCCCAGATACACACCCTCAACTCACATCTTTAAAAAGGTTTTATTTTAACAAATCAAAGACTGATCAATATATAATCTGACCATATACTCTCAATTTTCCTGACAACAGGAAGCAGAGCCCCCCTACCCCACCCATGAAGCCATGACTTTTTCTCAAAGAGGAAAAAAAATTCAACTCATTGTTTTAGACCACTAAGATGTGAGACTGTTTGTTATCACAGATTAATCTAACCTGACCTGACTCTTACAAGTTCCATATAAGATAATATAATAAAATTTGTTGTGGATCACAACAAACTGTGGAAAATTCTTAAAGAGATGGGAATACCAGACCACCTGACCTGTCTCCTGAGAAATATGTATGCAGGTCAAGAAGCAACAGTTAGAACTGGACATGGAACAACAGACTAGTTCCAAATCGGGAAAGGAGTACATCAAGGCTGTATATTGTCACCCTGTTTATTTAACTTATATGCAGAGTACATCATGCAAAATGCCGGGCTGGATGAAGCATAAGCTGGAATCAAGATTGCCAGGAAAAATATCCTCAGATATGCAGACGACACCACCCTTTTGGCAGAAAGTGAGGAGGAACTAAAGAGCCTCTTGATGAAAGTGAAAGAGGAGAGTGAAAAAGTTGGCTTAAAACTCAACATTCAAAAAACTAAGATCATGGTATCCAGTCCCATCACTCCATGGCACATAGATGGAGAAACAATGGAAACAGTGAGAGACTTTATTTTCTTGGGCTCCAAAATTACTGCAGATGTTGACTGCAGCCATGAAATTTTAAAATGCTTGCTCCTTGGAAGAAAAGCTATGACCAACCTAGACAGCATATTAAAAAGTAGAGACATTACTTGGTCAACAAAGGTCCATCTAGTCAAAGCTGTGGTTTTTCCAATAGTCATGTATGGATGGGAGAGTTGGACTATAAAGAAAGCTGAGTGCCTAAGAATTGATGCTTTTGAACTGTGGTGTTGGAGAAGACTCTTGAGAGTCCCTTGGACTGCAAGGAGATCCAACCAGTCCATCCTAAAGAAGATCAGTCCTGAATATTCATTGGAAGGACTGATGCTGAAGCTGAAACTCCAATACTTTGGCCACCTGATGGGAAGAATTGAGTCATTGGAAAAGACCCTGATGCTGGGAAAAACAGAAGGCGGGAGAAAGGGATGACAGAGGATGAGATGGTTGGAAGGTATCACCAACTCGATGGACATGAGTTTGAGCAAGCTCCAGGAGTTGATGGTGGACAGGGAGGCCTGGTGTGCTGTGGTCCATGAGGTCACAAAGAGTCAGACACAACTGAATGACTGAACTGAATAAAATTTCACCAATTTTAAATATGTTTAAAAAAATAAATAAACTGGAATGTGTTAGTAATTCCTCTGAATTACAGAGATTTTAAGAAAAAGGTGTTACATCTAACAACAATCTGCTGTGATATTCCCACACCAAAACCATCCATTACACCATACCCTGGACCTCTCTCAGCCATCCTATCACTGGAGAGTAAGTGATGTTATTTTAAGTGGTTTTGCTCCCAGTTGTTTCCTTTCTAATATGTGTCTATAAAGTAAGTAGGAGGGGATATATCTAAATGGAGAATGGTATGGACAAAAGCAGATGGACCTAGCTTTCGGTCACATCTCTATAACACACCAGCTGGTAACCCTGAGCATGTCATGCCCCTCCATGCATTAAAAAAAGAAAGAAAGAAATAAGGATAATACCTGCCAGCACAGAAGCTGGTCGGTGGTAAACCTGGCTGGTACACAGTAAAACTCAGATGGTGGCCTGACATTGTCAGAAATTGTCCAGAGCAGAAGCCTTCCTTTTTACACTTAACTCCCTTCACGTTGTTCTGCCTGGGTGGCAAGCCTGCAAATGGAGTTGGCAGACAACATGTTTCAAAATGAATCAACTCTTCTTCTTCCTCCAGTTCATGGTTCATCAGCTAATTCCATCTCTTGGGGTGGAGATCCCTGCTGTGGCATTTTTAGATGCACACATTCAATTTCTTTTTTAAATTGGAATTTTGATAGCCCATAAAAATAATTCAGATATACCTGTGAGAGTCTCACTCGAGTTTCCCCCGTGGGAAGCAGTGTTGGGAGATTATAAAGAACTGGGGTTTGGGAATGAGTCAGGGCAGGGGTTGAATCTCAGTTCTGCCTCTGACTACGACCTCCAGCAAGTACATAATTCTCTAATTCTCAATTTCATTATCTCTATAAGGGGTAATAATACCTGTCCTAGAGCATGGTTATAAAAGTGAGCTGAGCATGCATGCTGAATACAGCGCATTACCTGGGACACAGTAACTGCTCACTTAAAAAAAAGACCAAAAAATAAAGTTTCCTAGCATGCTGTGTTTCTGAGTTTTTGACATTGCTTATTAAAATTTAAGTTCCTGTCAAGAGAGTGGTGGTTTCAAGATTGAACATGTCAACAGTCTCACTGTTCCTTCTTGTATTGAGAGGACTCACTTCAACACCACTTGGATCTTAAATGTAAGATAGTCCACAAATTGGAAACCACTAGTCACTAGTGTGTTACAAAATGAAAACAAACTCCGTGCAAGTTGATTTCTTCTTAATCACTCAATAAAACTGAAAACTATAACAATCCTGTTTTGTGTTTCAGTCCAAAAGCAGCAGCATCCTTGGAAGAAAGGAAAATCAGTTGGTTCACTGTAACAAACTGCTGAAAACAGGAAGACTCAAGCTCATTTCCTTACTTTTATGAAGAACTCGCTCTGTGGCAGGCACTTCCAGGGGACACAGTGATGAGTAAGACAAAGTAGCTGCCTTCGTGGAACTCATATTCTAATGGAGGAAATAAGCAAATACATAAATAATAAAATATACTATTTATAATAGAGATTATTTGCTTTTGGGGGGAGGGGACTACATTGTTCGACATGTGGGGATCTCAGTTCCTTGACCAGGGATAGAAACCATGTTCCCTGCAGTGGAAGTTCTGGAAAGCCAGGAAACTCCCTAGAAGTATTTGCTTTAAAGAAAAATAAGAGAGGATAAGAAGATAGATGTTGGGGGAGGCAGCATTTTTAGTCATGGGAGAAGATGCAATTAGCTCAGTGATGCAAACGAGCAAGCTAGTGATGACCTGGAGAAAGAGCCTCCCTGGAAGAGGCAGCAAAAGCCTTGAGGCAAAACGAAGTTGCCAAGTTCAAGGTAAAAAAGCCAACCAATGTGACCAGCAGAAGTGAGTAAGAAGAAGAATGGTAGGAAATGAGGTTAGAGAGCAAAGCAGCAACCAGATCTTGTAGGTCTCTAACCCATGCTGCAAACCTGGATTTGATGTTAGGTGCCCTAGGAAGACTACAGAGTTTTGAGCAGGAGAGTAACTTACAGTTTTAAACAATCACTTCAGTTTCTATATGAAAATGGGCCACTAAAGAGCCAGAGTGGAGGCAGGAGACCTATTAGGAAATTGCAATAGCTGAGGGGAGAGGTGATTACAGCTGAGATTGAAACAGTGGTGGTATTGGAAGCAAAAAGTGATCATGTTTAGAGTGTATATATATATATTTAATTTTACTTTTGGCTGTGCTGGGCCTTTGTTGCCGGCATGGGCTTTTTCTTGTTGCAGTGAGTGGGCTTTAGTCTCAGTAGTTGTGACGCTAGGGATTAGCTGTCCCACAGCATGTAGAATCTTCCCGAACTAGGGATTGAACCGTGCATTGGCAGAATTCTCAACCACTGGACCACAAGGGTTATATTTTGAAAACAGTACTTGCTAAACAACAGAATGTGGGATATGAAGGAAAAACAGGAACAAAAGGCAAGTCCTAGATTTCTGTCCTTAGCAACTGTGTGAGATGGGGCACCATTTGCTGAGAACACTGGAGGGCAAGTAGGTTTAGCTGAGAAAGTCCATAATCCTATTAGATATTAGTTTGAAATGCTTATTTGACATCCAAGAGGTGCTGAGTAGGCGGCAGGATATATAAATCTGAAGCTCAGGGAAGGAGTCTGGGTTGGAAACTTGAAATTCGCCAATAATTATGAGTCACTAAGCCATGGGACTAGAAAAGGTCAAACCAGTTTTAATGGATTCAGAGAAGCCAGCTGAACCCACAGGCACCCTCCTCCATGACCTGTGATTCAGCAGCACTCTCCCTTAATGCTTTAGAACTCTTGAGAGTCATCACTTTATTCGGAGGGAAGAGCCATGGAACAGCTGGCTTCGTCCAGAAGAGGCCAAAACGGCTTGACTGAGGTATAACCAACACCCAAGGCCTCTTGCACAGAGAGAAAGGAGCAGATCTACAGAGATCAAAGAACAGGGGCCTTGAAAAGGTCACACAAATACATCCAGAGGTCAGAACAACCGGAAGCATGGTTTTCAGAACTCAGCAATTGTTCTCCAAAAAATGAATGTGAGGTGGCATTCATCATTCGAGGCAGTAGATCAACTAGCATCTCTGAACTAAGAACAGCAAATAAAAACATGTGGAGTCACTAGAATTCTTAAAGATTCCCAGCTGTTAAAAAATAAAATGTTTACCTTGTTCGCACCTATAATTAGGGGTCAAGGCTGCACCAAGGCAGAAAAGGCATTTTACTACAACATGTACTGATTTATGACACGCCTACCTCATCTGAGATGGGAAGATCATTCATGCTTCCTGAAATATAGGTCATCAGTCAAATCTCTCAGAACATATTACAACATGGAAAAGAAATGACTTTTTTTTTTTAAATGATATATTGCACTGTCTCAAAGCCCTTTATGGTACAGAAGGGTTCAAGGCCACTGGCTTTGACATGCATGGCCCCAGAGTTTTTATTTGTATGATAAAGTAGAAGTTGTTCCTCTCCAAATCGATTTTCTCTTCACCTGTACAAGATTAGCGTTCAGTAATTCTTTCTACAGGTGTTTTGTATCAAATCAATTCCCAACGCCACTCACAGTCACCTAACAGAAAAGTTAGCATGGTTAGCAGCTGGGGGCAATAGCTGGAAATACCAAAAAAAAAAAGACTACACCAGATGTTTAACAACAGAAGTTTCCACTGTTGTTGCTTCCTGATGTTTTGTTGTTCTGGTGCTATTTACCTCAGTTTAGTCACTCAGTCGTGTCCAACTCTCTGTAACCCCATGGACTGCAGCACACTAGGCTTCCCTGTCCATCACCAACTCCCAGAGCTTGCTCAAACTCATGTCCATCGAGTCGGTGATGCCATCCAACCATCTCATCCTCTGTCATCTCCTTCTCCTCCTGCCTTCAATCAGTTACTGACATAAAATGTTTATTAATAACAAAAAAATAATCGCCTATCAAATTAAGTATAAACTTCAATCTGATATATTTGGGGCCACAAAATGAACCCAAACTCTTTCCAGTCTCATAAGCACTGCACCTCCTTCTAAACTCCACTAACAATGATAACAACCACAGCAACAATAACAATAGCTGACACTTTTCAAACATTTACCATAAATCAAGAGCAGTTCCAAGAGTTTCACATATCTTAAAGAATTTAATCCTCACCTCTTTATAGACAGAAGACTAGGGCTCAGAGAGGTTAGTGACTAACCAGCCCAAGGTCACACAGTAGAATGCAGCAGAGTTGGGATTTAAATCCAGGCAACCTGGAGCCTGAGCCTACACACTTAACCACTTACACCTCTGAACTAGATGATTTTGTGGGTCCATCTCTACCCTGCATCTTCAATACCCTCCTTGAAAAACATCCATTTTGTCAAAGCCCATTTCAAATCTTCCATGAGGCTTTCTTGGCTACACCCATCAAATTAATGTCTATTCTTCCTTGGAGTTTATGCAGCATTTTCTTCAGGTTTTCATATCTTTCTGATGACCCTAACTCTATTCTTTTTTATATATAAATTTATTCATTTATTTACTTATTTTTGGTTGTGCTGAGTCTTCACTGATGTGTGGGCTTTTCTCTAGTGGCAGCGAGTGAGGGCTACTCCCTACTTGCAGTGTGAGGCTTTCATTGCAGCAGCTTGTTTCCTTTCGGAGCATGGGCTCTAGGGTTCACGAGCTTCAGTAACTGCGGCTCCCGGGCTCTAGAGCACACGCTCAACAGTTGCAGCACAGGGGCTTCGTTGCTCCGCGGCAAGTGGGATCTTCCCGGACCAGGGATGGAAGCCACATCTCCTACATTGGCAGGCAGATTCTTTTCCACTGAGCCACCAGGGAAGTCCCTTAATTATATTCCACCTTTATTTATTGTTGGTTTTTTTTTTTTTTTTTTTGTCTTAAACCCTTCAGTAGCCTGTACATCATTGAGCACAGAGACTAAATCGTCTTTGTCCCTGCATCCCAGACAGCAACCAGCAGAATCCCTGGAACATTGAAGCCTCTGGATAAATGTGTTTAGTTCATGAACTTTTCTTTTTCTTTCAGTCTAAATTTTCCCAGGGTGCAAAACAAAAACAAGTCTTGACTTACAGTGTGGTATCTTGTGGCCTGGCCTTGTGTTATGTCAACCTCAACACAGCTGAGAGAAAGCCAGATAGGTATTGCCTTATTTTCTATAAAGTCATTTCAGGGAAAAAGGTGACTGTGTGGATTGGTACTTACCACGTAACCCAGGTGAACAAACGTCAAATAGTTGTGCTTCTAAAAGCTTCAGTCATAATCCAGTTTTACAATTTCATGAAGGTGAATATAGCTTTTTGTTTAAAATAAAGGAGAATGAGGGAAGGGAGAAGGTCCAAACTTTCAGTTACAAGAGAAATAAATACTAAGGATGTAACGTACAACATGATAAATATGATTAATGCTGATGTACACTATACATGAAAGTTAAGGGTGTGAATCCTAAGTGCTCTCATCACAAGGAAAAAGATGCTTTCTATTTATTTAATTTGGGATCTATATGAGTTCCCAGGTACTCATTAAAAATACTGAGGTAAGTCAAATAGCATTGCTACATACCTTAAAATTATACAGTGCTGTACCGCAATTAAATCCCAATAAAACTGAAGGATATTAATATATATACAATCCACAAACATTATTCAATTTTCACCAATTTTACTTTCGGGCACTTGTGTGTATATTTAAATGCAATGTTATCATGTATAGAGTCACGTGACTACTACTGTAGCCAAAACACCTAACAATTCCATCACGATGATACCTTGTTATGCTCTTTTCTTCTGTTTTTATTAAGATATAATTGACACACAGCCCTGTATACATTTAACATGTGACTGTTGTACTGTAATTATGCGACGTGTTAATTAACAGGAACTAGGTGAAAGGTGAAACGCTGAGCTGGAAGAAGCACAAGCTGGAATCAAGATTGCCGGGAGAAATTTCAATAACCTCAGATATGCAGATGACACCACCCTTATGGCAGAAAGTGAAGAGGAACTAAAAAGCCTCTTGATGAAAGTGAAAGAGGAGAGTCAAAAAGTTGGCTTAAAGCTTAACATTCAGAAAACTAAGATCATGGCATCTGGTCCCATCATTTCATGGGATATAGATGGGGCAACAGTGGAAACAGTGTCAGACTTTATTTTTGGGGGCTCCAAAATCAATGCAGATGGTGATTGCAGCCATGAAATTAAAAGACGCTTACTCCTTGGAAAGAAAGTTATGACCAACCTAGATAGCATATTAAAAAGCAGAGACATTACTTTGCCAACAAAGGTCCATCTAGTCAAGGCTATGGTTTTTCCAGTGATCGTGTATGAATGTGAGAGTCGGACTATGAAGAAAGCTGAGCACTGAAGAATTGATGCTTTGGAACTGTGGTGTTGGAGAAGACTCTTGAGAGTCCCTTGGACTGCAAGGAGATCCAACCAGTCCATCCTAAAGGAGACCAGTCCTGGGTGTTCATTTGAAGGACTGATGCTGAGGCTGAAACTCCAGTACTTTGGCCACCTCATGTGAAGAGTTGACTCATTGGAAAAGACTCTGATGCTGGGAGGGATTGGGGGCAGGAGAAGGGGAAGATAGAGGATGAGATGGCTGGATGGCATCACCGACTCAATGCACATGAGTTTGTGTGAACTCCAGGAGTTGGTGATGGACAGGGAGGCCTGGCGTGCTGCGATTCATGGGGTCACAAAGAGTTGAACATGACTGAGCGACTGAACTGAACTGAACTGAGGTTAAAGATTGGGACAAGACAACATGGCAGAGGAATAGGATGGGGAGACCACTTTCTTCCCCACAAATTCATCAAAAGATCATTTGAATGGTGAGCAACTTCCACAAAACAACTTGTGAACACTGGCAGAAGACACCTGGCACCCAGAAAGGCAGCCCATTCTCTTTGAAAGAAGGTAGGACAAAATATAAAAGACAAAAAGAGAGACAAAAGAATTAGGGATGAAGACCTGTCCTGGAGAGGGAGTCGTGAAGGAGGAGAAGTTTCCACACAGTAGGAAACCCAATGGAGAAGCTCTATACAGTCAGAAAAAACAAGACTGGGAGCTGACTGCAGCTCAGATCATTAACTCCTTATTGCCAAATTCAGACTTAAAGAAAGTAGGAAAAACCACTAGACCATTCAGGTATGACCTAAATCAAATCTCTTACAATTATACAGTGGAAGTGACAAATAGATTCAAAGGGATTAGATCTGATAGAGTGCCTGAAGAACTATGGATGGAAGTTCATGACATTGTACAGGAGGCAGTGATCAAGACTATACCCAAGAAAAAGAAACGCAAAAAGGCAAAATGGTTGTCTGACAAGGACTTACAAATAGCTGAGAAAAGAAGAGAAGCAAAAGGCAAAGGAGAAAAGGAAAGATATACCCATTTGAATGCAGAGTTCCAAAGAACAGCAAGGAGAGACAAGAAAGCCTTCCTCAGTGATCGATGCAAAGAAATAGAGGAAAACAATAGAATGGGAAAGACTAGAGATCTCTTCAAGAAAATTAAAGCTACCAAGGGAACATTACATGCAAAGATGAGCACAATAAAGGACAGAAATGGTAGGGACCTAGAAGAAGCAGAAGATGTTAAGAAGAGGTGGCAAGAATACACAGAACTATACAAAAAAGATATTCATGACCCAGATAACCACCATGGTATGATCATTCACCTAGAGTCAGACATCCTGGAGTGTGAAGTCAAGTGATGATTAGGAAGCATCACTATGAACAAAGCTAGTGGAGGTGATGGAATTCCAGTTGAGCTATTTCAAATCTTAAAAGATGATGCTGTGAAAGTGCTGCACTCAATATGTCAGCAAATTTGGAAATCTCAGCAGTGGCCACAGGACTGGAAAAGGTCAGTTTTCATTCCAGTCCCAAAGAAAGGCAATGCCAAAGAATGTTCAAACTACCACACAATTGCACTCATCTCAAACGCTAGTAAAGTAATGCTCAAAATTCTCCAAGCCAGGCTTCAACAGTACCTGAACTGTGAACTTCCAGATGTTCAAGCTGGTTTTAGAAAAGGCAGAGGAACCAGAGATCAAATTGCCAACATCCTCTGGATCATTGAAAAAGCAAAAGAGTTTCAGAAAAACATCTACTTTTGCTTTATGGACTACACTAAAGCCTTTAACTGTGTGGATCACAACAAACTGTGGAAAATTCTGAAAGAGATGGGAATACCAGACCACCTGACCTGCCTCCTGAGAAATATGTATGCAGGTCAAGAAGCAACAGTTAGAACTGGACATGGAACAACAGACTGGTTCCAAATTGGGAAAGGAGTACGAAGGCTGTATATTGTCACCCTGCTTATTTAACTTATATGCTGAGTACATCATGCAAAATGCCTGGCTAGATGAAGCACAAGCTGGAATCAAGATTGCTGGGAGAAATATCAATAACCTCAGACATGCAGATGACACCACCCTTATGGCAAAAGCAAAGAGGAACTAAAGAGCCTCTTGACGATAGTGAAAGAGGAGAGTGAAAAAGTTGGCTTAAAACTCAACATTCAGAAAACTAAGATCATGGCATCCAGTCCCATCCCTTCCTGGCAAATAGATGGGGGAAAAAAGGACACAGTGAGAGACTTTATTTTCTTGGGCTCCAAAATCATTGCAGATGGTGACTGCAGCCATGAAATTAAAAGACGCTTGCTCCTTGGAAGAAAAGCTATGACAAACCTAGACAGCATATTAAAAAGCAGAGACATTACTTTGCCAACAAAGGTCCATCTAATCAAAGCTATGGTTTTTCTAGCAGTGATGTATGGATGTGAGAGTTGGACTATAAAGAAAGCTGAGTGCCAAAGAATTGATGCTTTTGAACTGTGGTGTTGGAGAAGATTCTTGAGAGTCCCTTGGACTGCAAGGAGATCCAACCAGTCCATCCTAAAGGAAATCAGTTCTGAATAGTCATTGGAAAGACTGATGATGAAGCTGAAACTCCAATACTTTGGCCACCTGATGGGAAGAATTGAGTCATTGGAAAAGACCCTGATGCTGGGAAAGATAGAAGGCGGGAGGAGAAGGGGATGACAGAGGATGACATGGTTGGATGGCATCACCAACTCAACGGACATGAGTTTGAGCAAGCTCTGGGAGTTGGTGATGGACAGGGAGGCCTGGCGTGCTGCAGTCCATGGGGTCACAAAGAGTCAGACATGACTGAGCGACTAAACTGAACTGAGGTGAAAGGTTTACAAGAATATCTCTCTATTATTTATTGAAACTATATGGGAATCTACAATTATCAATAAGAAATTTAAAATAAAAAACTGAAGGATAAATAAAATAAAGAAGGATATGAGAGGCAGGAAGAAGAAAAGGAAAAGCTGGGCTTTTTCTTTTAGGAAACTCAGCCCAAAAAAACCCTGTGTAACTCAGTGGCAGGTGGCTGACTAGCTAAAGCGCGAGGTGTCTCTGATGTTGGCTTGGCAGGTTCAGGTTACCAAGAAAACTGAAGGCTCTGGTTACCTTGACAACACAGGAAACCCAGGGCTACAGCATGTTTGACTAAACTCCCTTTCAAAGCCTTCCTGGATTTAGCACCATTTTATTAGATCTACACCCCTGCAACTCTTGTTTCTATGATAGCATAAAACTGCACTAGAAATTTTTTTTCAGGTAGATACATGATTTGTTTCATAGATAAAGTTACAGAGCTTTAATAATTCTGATGCACCCAAATCTCCTATCTTGAAATGCCCAGGTTGTTATCTCTACCACTCAAAGTCTCTGAATAAGAGCCCCAATTCTGTTCCAATTTACCCCAGTAAGATGGCATAACCCATCTTACCTTTTTTTCTTTTTTTTTACAAGCACATTACAGTGCTCTTTGGCCTAATGTTTGGATGCTGAATACTTTAGTCTTAATTAAAAAGAAAAAGCTTCAGAAATTGTCATTTGATGAGATCAAGTTATTTCCTCGGGAATCAAGTCAGTTGCTGCTGATACTCAGTGAAACAGACACCTCTGAAACTCTGTCCTGACCTCAGCTACTCTCTGGCTTCCCCCTCAGCCTTCTCTAGCTCTCTGCAGGCTTGTGGGAAGGACCTACCTGCAAGACTTTCAAACGTAGAATCTCTGGAGTGCTACTCCTCTGAAAGTTCTGGGGTCTACTCTCTAGGATCCCCACACACACCACTCCCATCTGCCAGAGCCCATGGGGCCTTGACTCCTCTCCCTGGGTCACTGGAGGATGATCTTGGCCAGCCTGGTTAGAAGCCAGGATAGATTTCCCATTAAAACTGTTGTGGGTAGTGTATATATACCATGCATGCATGCTCAGTAGAGTCCGACCCTTTGCAATCCCATGGACTGTAGCCCTCCAGGCTCCTCTATCTATGGGATTTCCAAGGCAAAAATACTGGAATGGGCTGCCATTTCCTACTCCAGGGGATCTTCCAACCCAGAGATCAAACCCATGTCTCCAGCATCTCCTGCATTGGCAAGTGGATTCTTTAACACTGAGCCACCTGGGAAGCCTATAGGAAGTGTGTGTGTATATATACACACACATACATACATATATATAGGCTCAATCATGAAAAAAAAATGAAATTTTGCCATTTGCAAAGACATGGATTAACCTGAAGGGCATTTTGCATAATGAAATTAAGTTAGAGAAAAACAGATATTGTATGCTTTCACTTATATGTGGAATCTAAAAAATTGAACAAACGAATATAATCAAACAGAACAGACTCACAGATACAGAGAATAAACTAGTGGTTGCCAGTAGGGAGAGAGTTGGGGGAAGGGGCAAGATATGAAGAGAGGATCAAGAGGTACAAACTACTATGTATTAAATAAGATATAAGAATATAATGTACAACACAGGGAACATAGCCAATATATAATAACTTTAAATGGAGTATAATCTACAAAAATATGAAATCACTATATTTTACACCTGAAACTAATATAATATTGAAAATCAACTATTGTTCTATTTTTTAAGTATTGTAAGTGGTAGTTAATGGCAACCCACTCCAGTACTCTTGCCTGGAAAATCCCATGGATGGAGGAGCCTGGTAGGCTGCAGTCCATGGGGTCACTAAGAGTTGGGCACAACTGAGCAACTTCACTTTCACTTTTCACTTTCATGCATTGGAGAAGGAAATGGCAACCCACTCCAGTGTTCTTGCCTGGAGAATCCCAGGGACAGAGGAGCCTGGTGGGCTGCCGTCTATGGGGTCGCACAGAGTCGGATAGGACTGAAGCGACTTAGGAGCAGCAGCAGCAGTTAATATCTGTATTAGTGGTGATACCATAAAGTATGAGCTAAATAGAACTGTACAGACTGGCCTAATCATCCTTCTGGGGCTTCCGTGGTAGTTCAGCTGGTAAAGAATCCACCTGCAATGTAGGAGACCCTGGTTTGATTCCTGGGTTGGTAAGATCCCCTAGAGAAGAGATAGGCTACCCATTCCAGTATTCCTTGGGTTCTCTGGTGGCTCAGATGGTAAAGAATCTGCCTGCAATGCAGGAGATCTGGGTTCAATCCCTGGGTTGGGAAGATCCCCTGGAAGAAGACATGGCAACCCACTCCTGTATTCTTGCCTGGAGAATCCCATGGACAGAGAAGCCTGGCAGGCCACAGTCCATGGGGTTGCAAAGAGTCAGACATGACTGTGCAGCTAAGCACAGCACAGCAACCACCTTTCCACACCTGAGATCACTCTATCAGGAACATTTTCTAAGCTCAAACCAGCTAAGTTAGAAACTCTAGAAACTTAATATTCAGTTGGATTATGCCCATATTTATAGTTTTTCAATGTACTTTACATAGTAGAAATCCCTTTATTATTCTAAGATCATGAAGATTCATTGCAGAGAAATATAGCTGAGGAAAATCAATCACTTGTTCTGCTAAAAAAGAAGAAAACAGCAGTCATTATGTTTAATGTATTAAATATAAAAGTAACATTTAATATCTTTACAAGTTATTACTGGATTTATTTTTTCATGCTTTTAAAATTAATAACAAGTAGAGATACAAGCTCAGAATTTAAAATATCAACTCTCAGTGTTGGCTGATTTATGATATCAGAAAAATCTTAAGGTTAGAAGAAAACATCATTAACGAAGTTCCATTTCCTGGATTTAGTGTCTTTAGTGATGTCCCCCCAGAACAGGGGGAGAGCACTCATTTCAGAAACAGAACAGGGCAAGAAAAACAGAATCAGAACTTCTCCAAATTGTCTACAACTTTTGGCATGTGCAGCATTTTTTTATTAAGCCCCATTTTCTGGGTTTTTGCTCTCATATTTCCTGCCCCTTCTGTTGCTTTATTTTTTTTCAGCTTCACAGATCTGTGAAAAGGGGGATTTCTTCCCAGACTGAACCATGTTTCTCTATCCTTTCACATGCTTATTCCTGGGCATACATTCAAGCTTCTGTCCTGATTTTATATTAGCATCTCTCTAACACGCAATGAACTTCTCCTTCACAGAGTCAGAAGCTAGAAAACTCTGATGCCTGAGGAAAACAAAGAAGAGCAAGAGGCCAGGCCAGCCTGAGCCAGGCCAACAAGCTGCCTGTGGACCGAACTCCTTCAGCTCCCAGATTCTGTTCCCATGCAGCACATCTGAGGCTGTTCTGCCTCCTGCAGCATCTGGAAACATCTCTCCCTACACGGAGCCCCATGAATGGATGGATGTTTTGCAAAGCATCAGCACAGCACTAACACAATCACGGCTGACATCCCTGTCTTTATGCTAGAAAGATGTCCTTAGTGTATACTCGTGCCAAACGCTCTGATGTTGATGTTTAATTGTCATGGTCATAAGAAGTCATTTGTTAGAGGCTGGAAAGAGAGACTTGCCTGTGAAATTTTTCTCCACACCTAGAGAGCAAGATCCTGGATGAGGAGGTTCATGTCCTGTCCAGTATGGCCACCGAGAAGATGACAACCCTACGCAGCATCAAAGAAGAATTAAAAGACTAAGGCTGTGGGGTTTTCCTGATGATCTAGTGGCAAAGAATCTGCCTGCCAATGCAGGGGACACAGGTTCAACCCCTGGTCCAGGGAGACCCCACATGCCACGAGGCAAATAAGAAGTGTGCCACAAGTACTAAGCCACGACCCACAGCTACTGGAGCCTGAGTACCCTAGAGCCCGGGCTCCACAAAGAGAAGCCACTGCAGGGAAAAGCCCAGGCACCACAGCTAGATAATAGCCCTCACTTGCCGCAACTAGAGAAAGCCGGGGCACAGCAACAGAGACCCCACACAGACAAAAAATATATAGACAAACAAAGAAAATAAATCTTTAAAGAGAGAAAAAAAGACTAAGACTGTAGATGGTGACTGCAGCCATGAAATTAAAAGATGCTTACTCCTTGGAAGGAAAGTTATGACTAACCTAGATAGCATATTCAAAAGCAGAGACATTACTTTGCCAACAAAGGTCCATTCACAACCACCCTGACCCCCTGGGGTAGAACAGGTGCAAATGTCATCCTGTGCTCCTTTCTCCATCCTGCCCCATTGAGGATGGGGCACTCCCCCACCCGCAGTGTAAGGATGTTCCAGCAGAAATACAAAAAGTCTATTCCCACTTACCAAGTACTCTTATGGAACTCAAAGAAAATAATTTGAGAGGAAAGGGTGCTTTTATGAAGATGTAATTTATTTTTAATTTTTACCTAAAATATTATAATGAAAACTAGCAATCTTCCATCCCATCCCTTCCCATAACTTCACTGGCATAAACCTTGGAAGTCACAACTTTAAACTCTTTAAACTTATCCTTATATTTATTTTCTTATTACTAAATAATGTACGTATACTGCTGCATGGTGATTTCTCAATAGTGAATATTTTCTATGGACTTTCTGTTATAGTAGATAAGCATCCACACCACCACCTACCCCCTTTCCACTCGCCAATCTCCCAAAATAATTATATCATAAGTTTAGTTAAGTCAATAATTTCTATTTACACTTTTTTTTTTTTTTTGGCCTCACAAAGTGGTATGTGGTATCTTAGTTCTTCAACCAGGATCCCCCTATATTGGGAGCACAGAGTCTTAGCCACTGGACCATCAAGGAAATCCCTATAGCTGTGTTTAAATCACAGAGCTGTAAAGTAAAAGAAAAAAGTCCATTTTATGTATGACAATTTTTTAGCTTTGTTGAATATAAGTGAATTATTTAAAAGTCAGGTAGAGATATGTGAAGTTCTTTGCTTTTTTTTTAGCATGAAGAAAATTTAGATAATAGGAAGTATGGAAGTAGGCTAGTTCCAGGATTGGTTTGGAGACTCACTGACACCACCAAAGACATGGGCTTTTTCCAATTTTCTGCCTCACCATCCTCAGCAACTTGGCTTGTCTACAGGCTAGCACTGCTCCTGGTTGCCAGATAATTGTAGCAATTCACATGCAGCTCTTGAAGGTACAACCATAGTCAATAGAAAAGAGACTGCTCTTTACTTTGTGATTCCCTTTGTTTTTCAAAATTTTTTTCAATGCTGTGCTTTTTTCAGTAGTCACGTACAGATGTGAGAGTTGGACCATAAAGAAGGCTCAGCACCAAAGAATTGATGCTTTATAATGTGGTGCTGGAGAAAACTCTTGAGAGTCCCTTGGACTGCAAGGAGATCAAAACAGTCAATCCTAGGAGAAAGTAGTCCTGAATATTCACTGGAAGGACTAATGCTGAAGTTGAAACTCCAACACTTTGGCCATCTGATAACAGCCAACTCACTGGAAAAGACCCTGATGCTGGGAAACATTGACAGCAGGAAGAGAAGGGGGTGATAGAGAATGAGATGGTTGAATGGCATCACCAACTCAATAGACAAGAATTTGAGCAAGCTCTGGGAGTTGGTGATGTACAGGGAAGCCTGGTGTGTTGCAGTCCACGGGGTTGCAACAAGTTGGACATGACTTAGCAATTGAACAACAACAAAAATACATAATATAAAATTTACTATTTAAACCATTTTTAATTACACAGTTCAGTGACATTAGGTACATTCACATTGTTGTGCAACCATCATCACCACCCACCTCCAGAACTTCCTCATCATCTCATACTGAGACTCTGTCCCCATTAAATAAGTCCCCATTTCCCTCTCCCAGCAGCCCCTGGTAACCATGGTTCTACTTTCTGTCTCTATGAATGACTATTCTAGGTACCTTATGTAAAAGGCATCATGATTTCGTCTGTACTTTCATGTCTGGCTTATAGTACTTAGCATAATACTTGCAAAGTTCACCCATGTTATAGCATGTATCAGAATTTCATTCCATTTTAAAGCTGAATAGTATTCCATTGTTTGTACATACTACATTTTGTTTATTCATTCACCCATAATTGACATTTGGGTTGTTTACACCTTTTGACTAACATTAATAATGCTGCTATGGATGTTGGTGCTCAAATATCTATCTGAAGCTCTGCTTTCAGTTCTTTTTGTGCAGAAATGAAATTGCTGGATCAAATGATAATTCTATTACCTAGTCATTGTTTTCCACAGTGACTGCACCATTTTATATTCCCACCAGGAATGCAGAAGAGGTGCCGATTTCTCTACACCAACACTTGTTTTCTGTTATTTTAGTAACAGTCATCCTAATGGGCATGAGACTTCCCTGGTGGCTCAGATGATAAAGAATCTGTTTGCAATGCAGGAGATGCAGGCTCAGTCCCTGGGTTGGGAAGATCCCCTGGAGAAGGGCATGGGAACCCACTCCAGGATTCTTGCTTAGAGAATTCCATGGATAGAGGAGACTGGCTACAGCCCCTGGGGGTTCCAGAGTTGGACCCAACTGAAGGACTAACACTAATGAGAGTGAGGTGATATCTCATTGTGGTTCCGGTTTGTATTTCCTAATGATAAATGATATTGAGCATATTTTTATATGCTTATCGGCTACTTGTAGATATTCTCTGGAGAAATGTCTATTTAAGTCCTTTGCTCATGTTGAACTAGATTGTTTTGTTTTGTTGTGGATTCTGAGGAGTTCTTTATATAGTCTGGATATTAATCCCTTGTCAGGTATATGATTTGTAAATATTTTATCCCATCCTGTGGGTTGACTTTTTAGTCTACTGACAGTATCCTTTCATGCACAAAAATTTTAGATTTTTATAAAGTCCAATTTGCCTACTCCTTTCTTTCTTTGCCTGTGCTTTTGGTGTCATATCCAAGAAATCACTGCCAAACTCAATATCATAAGGTTTTTCCCCTATGTTTTCTTTACGAGAATTTTATAGTTTAAGGGCTTACATTTAGGTCTTTGATCAATTTTGAATTCATTTTTGTATATGGTATTAGGTAAAGGGAAGATCTTATTTAAACACTTCAATTTTTATTTAGTACCATTTAAAATAATTATTAAAATATTAAATTTATCTTTATAAGCCCTTCCAACTATTTCCTGAGTTTATCTAAAATCTTGTAGTTTAACATACTTCTCACAAACAGTCTCAATACTGGAAAGAAAGTGTTAGTCGCTCAGTTGCGTCTGACTCTTTGCAACCCCATGGACTGTAACCCACCAGACTTCTCTGTCCATAGGATTCTCTAGGCAAGAATACTGGAGTGGATTGCCATGCTCTTCTCCGGGGGATCATCCTGCCCAGGATCGAACCCAGGTCTCCTCCACTGCAGGCAGATTCTTTACCATCTGAGCCACCAGGGAGCTCAGTACTGCAATGCTGGCAGAACAATTCTTACCCAAAAGGTACATTCATACATTCCTCTAGGATCTGTCCAATAGAATTTTCCATAATGAAGGAAATTTCTTGGCACAGTCCAAAACAGTAGCTACTAGACACATGTACTTAAAATATGGCATGTGTAACAGAGGAATTGGATTTTTTATTTAATTTTATCTTAATTCAAATTTAAACAGTGGCTGCTGCTAAGTCACTTCAGTCGTGTCTGACTCTGTGCGACCCCATGAACTGCCGCCTACCAGGCTCCTCCGTCCATGGGATTTTCCAGGCAAGAGTATTGGAGTGGGGTGCCATTGCCTTCTCCTAAATAGTGGCTAGTACCTCATATTGTACAATGTCTATATAAAAAACAATGTCTAGATTCTCTAAATTTTTTCCCAGAAAGTTATATACTCAGACTATATTATTCTAGCTTTTCCCACAAAAGCCTCCAGCACCTCAAACAGATACTAAACCCTTAGTTTAAGGTTAGATGTAAGGAATGCCAAAAGAAAAACATCCTTAAATTTCCTACAGAATTCCCGTTAAAGAAATCACACTTCATGATAGCCTCTGTTCCTTCTATAAATGCCCTTTATGACAGAGTTCTCTCATATCCAGTATTTTTAAAGCATTTTTTTCATCTCTTGGCATTAAGGTATTCTTCCTTGTACAAAATAATAAGGTCCTTATAATCTTTCATCTTTCCCTTCTTTTCTTGGTTGCTAAGAAACCCAGGGCTAAGAGGAAGTACTTTTTGATGAATTGTAATTGTTCCTCTTAAACTTAGTTTTCTAGTTATAATCATTTTCTCCTCTTGCTCCCCCACTTTATGCTCCCATAAAATACACTCTCTTTGCTTGTGATCTTCTATCTTGATTGTAGTGATTTGGTAGTAGCTGTTTCTTTTATTTCCTTTTCAAGTAGTAGCTAGAGAGATATATTAGTGATGTGGCTATTTTAACCTCAGTGCTATTCAGATACAACTAGAAGATGTAACTTGTTCATTTTCTATAACCATTTCATCTTCTCATGAGCAACCATCCACTTGGGTAGTAGACAGGGTGAGGGAACGGCTCTTTAATCTGCCAGTTCGTGGTATCTCGACCTCATCAGGTTGAAATAATCCATTTCAGTTAGATCAGTTTCTGTTGGGTGAATTTTCAACATTTAGTTTTTCCTCTGCCTGCATAGTAAGTTGAAAAGTGTTCCCCCAAAAGTCATATCCACTTGGAGCCTATGAGTGTGATCTTATGTCTTCTTTTCCAAGAGATCTCAAAATGGGGGTCAAGTTATACAAAGCCTCCTTAACTTTCAGCTTCCCTCTCTCCTCATCTAAAACCCGGGATGCTGATCCAAGGAGGGAAGTCAGGACTCATGTTTCTGATGCTGGCTTCCTCATCCTGTGCTTCTTCATTCTACATCCTCGGGACTGAACGACGCCAGATTCTACCACTTCCCACGTATATCATAGCCTTGGCTTATGGAGAAGACTAACGTTCAAATCCCCCAGCTTTTGATGCATTAAAAGGAGCTTAGAAACTTAGAAAACCCTTCCTCTATTTCAAAGTCTGATTTTCAATAGTCTTGCTGTGGATTCAAACATCCTATTTTGGATATCAAACACTTAACATTGATTCATTCTTTCTTTTTTCATTTCTGCATAATAATCTTAATCCTCCCCAAGGCAAGTAAATGCCCCTGGCAGAATAGGCAGAAATTCACAGCAGCACTAAAGGCAGACAAGAAAAGCCAAAAAGTATTAGTAGATAAATAGATGATAGGTAGATATAGATAGATGGATGATAGATAAATAGATAGAAATTTTATATTAGCCTCCTTACAGGGAGATAGAAAGAAAATAAATTCCATTCAAGTTTAGGTGAACTTGTTTTGGATCTTGTAATTCTTGTTGAGAGTTTTTAAGGAACTGAATCATCCAAATGGTATCGGTATGTAGACACTACATTTCTCATGTAGTATCTGAACTGCATAAGCACAGGGATTTAGGACCGCTCCAGGAGCTGCACCCACTGGGAGCTCCTGGATTCCACTCCGTACCCCTAGACTGCCCAGTCCTTGGGTGGGTGACTTTCATCCTGGAGATCTGAAACATGAACTGGATGCACCAGAGTTGCCTGTCCATGACAGCAGGGACCCACTCTGCAGCAGGTTGCTGAGGTCAGTCCTGCTGATCAACCCTTAGCCACAATGTACACCGTGGTGAGTTCCAGAAAGCAGGTGTCACTGGAGCCCTCCACCTCGGGGCCCATGGGACAGTCGTCAGACTCCGCTCCTCTCAGGGGTCCCAAACAAATCAACTGGAGCCTGAGGGTGATTCTCCCAGGAGCTCCAGCCACACCACGCCCTACCAGACTATCCCACAAGCTGACGAGAACAATAGCTCACGGGCACTTCCTTACAACCCCTGAGAGGCACATACAGGCAGCCAGAACATCACGTTCAAGGGTCAGATATGATACCCAGCTGAGTGTGTCTATTAGGGATTGGAAAAAAGACCAGGGGAGCTGGGAACCAAGCTGAGAGCAGGAAGCGATTAATGTAGAGAGGCTAAGACAGCCAGAAGCAGTGATGCACACTGAGGAGCTGCTGTGCAATTTCATAACAAAGATCCATTAGAAAGTATGTACCAGGATGTAAGCTATGTTGATCAATGAGCCACTCGGATTTGAACTCCCCTGAACCTCCAGCCTGTGCATCGTGGGGCAGAAAGCACAGTGATACGAGGTATGCAGAGAGGTGGGACACTGACTTGAGTTGAAACTTGCATGGAACTTGCCTCTGAGGCTGAGGCTGAAGTGAGGGGATGCAAAGAGGTGCAGCAGGAGGTGAGACCCCTATGCAGCTGAGCCAGTCAGAAAAGAGAGGGATCGTTTGAGTGGGAAGGCTCCTGAGGGTAACTGGGCCTGCGTTGACAGGTAGGAACCCAGGCCTAAACCAATCAGCTCTGACATTTCCATGGCCACTGGGACTGCAAGTTCACACCTGGGGTGGGGGAGGACACAGGCAGACTTGGGTCTGATATTTGAAGGAGAGCGAGCCTCTCACCGGCTCACTCCAAACATGTGTGAGAAGCACACATGCTCAGTCGCTAAGTCATGTCAGATTCTTTGTGATTCCATGGACTGCAGCCTCCCAGGCTCCTCTGTTCATGGAATTCTCCAGGCAAGAATGCTGGAGTGGGTTGCCATTTCCTCCTCCAGGGGATCTTCCCGACCCAGGGATCGAACCCCAGGCCCCTGCTGCATCTCCTACATTGCAGGCGAATTCTTTACCACCGAGCCACCGGGGAAGCCCATGAATAAGAAAGCACGCGGACAAAGGCGGGTGGTAACCACCTTGCAACCCAGACAGAGACCAAACTCGGAATCAATCCGATACCACTGAGAGGCAAAACAGGAAGAGAGAAAGAAACCTCGACCTTGGTGATATCACTGAATGACTGGATCCAACAGGTCTAGTCCTGCCTGAGGTCTGGGCCCTCCCGTTAGGCAAAGCAGCGTGGTTCCTCATTGCCTGAACCAGTTGAGTTGGGTTAGGATGAAAAGAAAGGATTCTTTCGTGACTGAGGTCCCCAGAAAGCCTTAGAAGGAGACAGTCCATCTGAGGAGCCAGGCTTTTGCAGCCTCTGGCCCTTTGAGGACAACTCCAGATGGGAGTGGGCCATCCAACTCCAACTGCTTTAGAGCCACTTTCCTGAAGGCAGAGGAGGCTCTGGAGAGAGCCCAGGGCCCGCCATGTGCCAGAACAGCCAACAGGGCTGGCTGGCTCCAGACACAGTCTGACGGGCTCCTTTCTTCTATCACTACGTTCTCCATTTTCTTGTTGGCAATTAGAAACATTTCCTTCTAATTTAGATAATTTCCCCCTTTTCCTTTTGCCTGCCTTTAAAATACATCAGTGCCGTAATGCTGCTCTACACACTGCCCTTGATTTTCCATGTTCATTTATTCAAGTATTTGGTAGGTTTGCAGCCAAGAAGCCCTAGGCTCTGGAGCATTGTGTTCCTCTGTTTTCCCAAGCACTCAGTTAAAACCCGTGATGAAACCGGACAGGCAGGGCTTTCAGGCATTTTTCTGAAGGTTGAGCTCTACTCTTTGGCACCCCGACTTGTACCTAGTGGCCCCCGAGAGCCAAGAAGGCTGCCTTTCTGCGTGCCCCTACCTCAACCAGCTGCGCACAAAACAGCCAATCATTCAGATTGCAGGAATTTTCTTTAGAGATTCTTCTGAAAGCTCGAGGCAGCGAACAATAAAATCTTGCATCGTAACATGCAAAACACTAGAAGAACTAAGCTCTCCCCATGTTTAAAAATCCCACGGAGGTGTGCAGAAGTGCGGCCGTAGCCATGAAGACAGGAAGTATTTCCATTTAAGTCACTAAGGAGGGAGAGTTGATGGCACTGGGGCTTTGATCTCTAATCCTCTTCTGATCTGGCTTCCTTTGGTTCTTCTACTTGGGGGAATACTTGTTCCTTTGAATCACTAATACTTTCTGCAGGTCTTGGCTTACACCTATTAGGCTAGACACACCCTGAGGAAATGGTGGATGAGGTAGGTTTGTACACAAAGGAAGCATCAGAGCAACTAGACTTATGAGGCTCCCAGGCGCCTCTGCTGGTGCTTCTGTGCATGGAGGGTGACAGAGGATTGTCTAAAAAGGAAGTAAAATTGTTGTAGTTCTAACCTTCAAAAATGGACCCTGGGGTCTTCCCTGGGGGCTCAGGGATAAGGAATCCGCCTGCCAAAGCAGGAAACAGAGGCTCGATCCCTGATCTGGGAAGATCCCACATGCCATGGAGCAACTAAGCCCCCATGCCACACCTATTGAGCCTGTGCCCTAGAACCCAGAAGTCACGGCTGAGGAAGCCCACTCACCCTAGAGCCCATGTTCCACAAGAAGAGAAGCTACTGCAATGAGAAGCCCACGCACCACAACCACAGTAGCCCCCACTCGCCACAACTAGAGAAAAGCCCACGCAACAGTGAAGACCCAGCACAGCCAAAAATAAAAAATAAATAAAATTATCATTTTTTTAAATGGACCCTGATGGGAATTCCCTGGCAGTCCAGTGGTTAGAATCCACACTTTCCCTGCGAGGGGCATGGACAGGTTTGATCTTCAGGCGGAGAACTAAGGTCCCACACACTGCTGGGTGGCCCAAAAAATAGGAAAAAAAAAAAAATTGGACCCTGAGCAACATGATGGAAATGTTTTTATCCTGAGCACCCTGCCTTTAGCCTAAAGGGTAGAAGTGACAGTTCCAATACACACTAAATGCAAACTAAAAGAAGTTCCCAGTGGCCTCCTCCAAGCCTGAGGTATGCTCCCTCCTGTCTCCAGGGTGGGGCCAGGGTAGTGGGGCGACAGCAAGGAAATTACCCCACATTGGTTCAGTCCAAACTAGTGCCTGAGATAATGAGCAGAGGCTGAAGAATTCTGAAAGCCAAAAGGCCCTCTCTTTTGTGAGGCTGGCCCCAACTGAAGGCAGACAAAAAAGGCAAAGATGAAATAAAACGGACTTTGTCTTACTAACCTGGCACACACGCCTGCTGATCGGTGGCTTAGCTGGCAAATTGCAAGGACCTCGATGGGAGGCTGAAAACTCAACAAGTCACTGTCACTATGGAAACGGCTCAGATGAACCCCAAGAATGAAGAATCTCAGCCTGGGGAAAATGTCGGAGGAGGATGGATGTGGCCTGGAATCTGCCATCAGCTAAAGCTGTGCCAGGGAGGAGGTTAAAGTGATGGAAAAAATGCCTTTGCACAACACAAGAAGGTGCCATGGGGCACAGGACTTAGAAACAACTGTACCCTCTCTCCCCTGGGCTGGGGGAGGGCCGGGCTGTGTGAGTCTCCGCTGCCCACCAGACACAGCTGGCTCTGGGCCTGTGGCCCATGGGGCCTCTGGAGAGTGTTGGCCTTGCAGGGCCTACAGTGCCAGAGCTGGAAACCCAGTGAAACCAGGAGAAGCAGAACTCAGCTGGGATAAGACACAAAACTGGGCCTTTCACTCATTCAAAGCTGCTGGCAGTGATGTACAGAGCTGGATGCGCTCTCAGGGAGTGAACTGATGCAAGGTCACATTTTTTATAAGAAATTTACCCAGAAAACCCTCATTTGTGAGATAAGGCTCAGCTTATGTCTGAGTTGGGGGATGGGGGCTGAGGGCTGGACTGAATACCATCTGTCCTTCCTGCCAGCCTGTGATTCCGGAATAATTGCTGGCGAGTGTGGTGATTTCCAGTACAGCATGATTACAAACTGCTCTCTAAATGCACAGTGTAGACATTCTAATAGCATGTTGGAGACAATTACCCAGACAGGAGATTACACGAAGGCAACAGCTAACCAGAGCGGGGTCCTCCTCCAGTGTCAGGGGCAGGCAAGTCCATCTGAAAACAGTTCCCACGGTCCCTGGGTGGGGCTGGGCTGGGGAGGGGTAAAGAGGTGCTGATGTGTTATTCACGTCGAGTCTTTAGTGGGTGCACAGATTCAGTTCAGTATTTTATGCTTTCATAATAATAAAAACGATAATGTTAGGTAGTTAGAATAGGGAAAAGGAGTCCAAAATGGCGGTGGCTAAAAGACAAGGAAGAGAAAAGCCCACGAAAATTGAACAGAGGAAGGTCCAAGGACCGAGGACCGGAGTGAGGACTTCAGGTAGAACAGCAGTTATGACCAAGCCCAATTTGCATAGGGCAGGCCCAGGGGGAAGAAAAAAACATAAAAAGAGGAGCCAAAGCGCTTTCTCTCTCTCTCTCTCTCCCTCTCTCTCTCTCTTCCCCTCTGCCCCCCTCCTTCTCTCCCTCTCTTCCTCTCCCTCCCTCCCCCACATGCTGGCGTGCTCCTCCACTCTCTTCTCTTCGTGTCCTTGGGTTGGCATGCCCTCACGCTTCAAGGATGGATTCTCCTGCTATCTTCTAAATAAAATAGAGCTGTAACACTGATTTGTCTAAGAGCTATAACACGGTTTGTCCAAGACCCGAGAGCTGTGACGCGCCGAGGGCTTTAATGTCCGTTACTCCAAATCTTTGTTGTGGCGAGACAGAACCGAGGCGCATACACTCGCCGCCGAGGAGCATATACACTCGCCTGACATCTATGGTACCGTGACTCAGGTTTAACCTGGCTGAAACAACCTCGCTGCGGCCCCCACAAGGAGGAGGTCACGCACAGCAGGAGCCCAGCTCAGCGAAAGCTCCGGTGGTTGAAGCCGAACGCGAAAAAACCCAGTGCAAGGGAACTGACAAGAGGCCCATCACGCTGGAGACCAGGACAGCGAAAAACAAACTCAGCAGAAAGCTCATGTGGCCCAGCCTCAGATTCCAGAAGATCTCTGGTTAAGGTAGGAGGTCCTTGCTCCTATGGCTGAAAGGACATGCCTAACAAAATCTTAATTCCTTTACAATCCTTGTTTCTTGTTTCCTTGAACCCCCGCAAACAGGCAGGCGGCAGTGGGCGCAACTGAGGGACTCTGGAGAGGCTACTCTTTGATATGTCCCAAAGGCACTATCTGCTGGGCCCCAGTAGCTGTTACCCAAGTCGGTGGGGGTTCTTCTGTCCTTACTGTTCTCTGTGCCAAGAATCAGGCCAATGAAAACTGAGCACAGGTCAGGTATTTAGCAGATTTTCCGGCAGGCTATGAAGGGGATCCCTTGGCACGTTTTTCCGACTGCTTTTCCCTCCTGTCCTTCAGCTGTCTCCCGGGACTCAAGCCCAGCCAAAACTAATGAAGCACAGGCTCTGATGTCTCATTGCAAAAGTTCATTGAGAGACAAAGCGATAAGTAAGAGGTGGGTTTGTTAGGATTCAGAAAGAAGCCACTCTTCAGGGTGCAAACCATTGCCCAGTGCAAGGGCTGGGGCCATGGAATGTGGCTTGGCTAGGTTGGGGGGGGGGGCGCGGGGGGGTGAATTCATATGCTAATGAGTGAGAGGATCATCCCAACCATTGGGGAACCACCCACTCCTTCCTCTTTTGACCGTGCCTTAGAGCTGTCCTGCCACCTCTGGGTGTGTCTATTGGCTTATAGATTGAAGATTAAGGTTTACTTAAATTTGATTTGTCATCTTGGACCCAATTGATTTTAATTGGTTTATGTTATGCCCTTGTGCTATGTCATTCTTTCAAAGGTTGTGCTCTGCCTCCTTCCCTCCTGTTTCATGCTCTTTTCCTCAGCCCCATCCAGGCCCACAGCATCGCCTCTACAATCTTATGGAGGGACAACCAGAACATAGCTGGCCTGGGAAGGGAAATACTGTATAATATCCAACCCCTTAATCCTACCCATTACTGGTCATGCTGGAGATCTTGGGGACGCCCAACTCCAGCCCAGGGGTCCCAGGAGGTCAACCTGCCTTGACCTGCCTAGGGATCTGGTCCTTGAAAGGTTGTCATGCCTCAACCTGCTTGGGGATCCGCCAGTCCCAGGGGTCCCAGAAGGTCGTCACGCCTCGACCTGCCAGGGGATTCCATCTCTAGGAGGCTGTCACGTCTCAGCCTGCCTGGGGATCTGAACCCTGACCCGGGGACACCTGGCTCTCAGGTTACAACAGTACTGGGTAGGATAAGCTTCAGAAAGACTCACCCCTAAGGAAGTCCACCCATGGAAATTGAAGGAGGCCTATTAGTTTTTCCTTTTCTTTTACTTCCCTGTCATGACTGTCTTTCAGATGGGAAATACCAATCCACTTCCCGGCAGACGCCCTTGAGATGCATCCTTGATAACTGGAAGCTGTTCGATCCTCTAACTCTGAGGAGGAGTCGCTTAAAATTCTTTTGTGCCACTACGTGGCCACAATATCCACTGGGGGACGAGGAACACTGGCCTGAGGATGGGAGTTTAAATTACAATATCATCCTGCAGCTAAAATTATTCTGCAAAAGACAAGGAAAATGGATAGAGATCCCCTATGTCCAAATTTTATTTTGACTAAGAGATATGAAGGAACTATGTCTTAAGTATGGGTTTGTTGTATGCCCTAAAAGTGAGCCTACTAGGCAGATGGTGTTAGGCACAGGCAACCAAGAGGAGAAACCCCCCGTAAAGGCTCACCTCCCATGCTCCCAAAGAAACTGGAGCCTCCCATAGCTCCCAAATTGTCTGGTGCTTCTTCCTTGTATCCAAACGTACCCCCATAATCCGGGAGCACCCCCTCCACAAAAGCCAGCTTGAATATGTCCCTTAGTTGAAACTGGAGGAGAATTCGGACCAACCCGGGTCCATAAGCCCTTCTCCCTCTTAGAACTAAGACAGCTCAAACAAGACCTGGAAAGCTATACAGATGACCCAGGCAAATATATAGATACATTCCAACATATTACCTTGGCCTTTGACTTTACGTGGAAAGACATCATGGTCATATTTAGTCAAACCTTATCTGACCCTGAACATACTAGGGTCTTAAAGGAAGCCCGAAGGTATGCAACGGGGTTTCACATGTCAAGTGATAGACACTCAGAAAGGGAAACTGCAGTCCCCTCCTCCGATCCTAATTGGAATTATAATGACCCTGAGCACATCTGGGAAAGAGATCATTTTCTAATCTGTGTGATGGCAGGATTAAAAGCAGCCCAACAAAAAGTAATCAGCTATGCCCAGGTCTCAGCAATAACTCAGGAGCCCAACAAGAACCCCATTGCCTTTCTGGAAAGACTAAAAGAGGCCCTCCAAAAGTTCACCAATCTGGACTTAGACTCTTACGAGGGACAGGTGACTTTAAAGGACAAATTCCTGTCCCAATGTGCATCAGATATCAGGATAAAGTTACAACAGCTACAGCAGCAGGACCCTGTTGCCTCTTTAGATGAGATGGTCCAGACAGCCACCAATACCTTTTATAACAGAGAACAGGAGAAGGAGGCCAAGGCCCAGGAGAGGGAGAGATGGAAAGAGACAAGGCATGCCCAGATGCTGGCCACCCTCCAGAGAAGCCCTATGGCAAACCCTGAGTCCTTGAAGGACAAGGCACGAGACAAATGCCTAATCTGTAGACAGGCAGGGCATTGGGCCAAAGAGTGTCCAAACCATGACAAGTCTCCTAGAATGGCTTGCCACAAATGCCATCAACTGGTACATTGGGCGCACTCTGCCCTGGGGACCTAAGAGCCTCAAGGTCAAGCACCAAGCCTTCCCTCACGATGGTTCAAGAGGACTGAAGAGGCCGCTCCAGCCAGCCCGCCTGTCACAGATAACCATCACGGGGCTGGAGCCAAGGGTGCAACCGGATGTGGCAGGTAGGTCCAAGAATTTCTTGGTTGACACAGGAGCTACCTACTCTGCCTTGATCTCCTACTCCGGAGCCTTCTCTTCCCAAACCTGTACCATTTTGGGTGCTACAGGAAAAGCAACTACTAAAAGATTCACCCGAACACTTCTTTGTTGCTGAGATGGACAAATATTTGCCCATCAGTTTCTGGTGGTCCTTGAGTGTCCTACTCCCTTATTGGGAAGAGATATACTCACTAAATTGGGGACCACCCTTGTGACGAGAAGTTTTTCAGCCCCTAAATCTCTACAGTTCCTGGTTACTACTAAAGAACCCATTACACCCTCTCCAATAGAGAGGGACCAAAAACTATGGGAGGACAAAATTAACCCCCAGGTGTGGGACCAGGAAATTCCTGGACGACCCCACCGGTCTCGTCCTGAACCAGTCATCATTGTCCTCCGAGATTGAACTTGGTTTCCTAACCGGAAACAATATCCCCTCAAAAGAGAGGCTCGGGAGGGACTACAGCCTTTAATAAATAAATTCCTTGCGACAACATCCAATTCAGGTTCTAAACTTTTTGGGATATAAAGACTCCCGTGCTAAGGCACAGATGGTCGAGACAAAAGTCACTTATCTGGGAGTTCAGATTACACACGGGTCTAGGAGGCTGTCCTAAACAATTGCGAGCTTTCCTGGGGCTAACTGGGTATTGTAGAATCTGGATACCCAGCTATGGTCTAATTGCCCAGCCCTTATATGAATGCTTAAAGGGATGGGATGATTCAATCCCACTGATATGGGGAACTCCTCAAAAGAAGGCAGAGGCTATACTAAAACAGGTCTTAACTCAGGCATCTGCTTTGAGGTTGCAAGACCCAGAAAAAGCATTCCAACTTTATGTCCATGAAAGAGAGGGAATAGCCTTGGGAGTGTTAACTCAAAGGTTGGGATCTGAGCCCCAGCCTGTAGCTTACTTATCCAAGAGACTCCATCCAACCACCCAAGGCTGGCCCCCCTGCCTTCGAAATCTTGCAGCTATTGCAATCGTGATAGAAGATGCTTTAAAACTCTCCTTTGGAGGCAAACTAACTATTTTTACCAGCCACCAAGTAAAACAACTCCTAAATGGGAGAGGCCACTTATGGGTATCTGATCAAAGAATCCTCAGATATCAAGTAATGCTGATGGAAAATCCAGGCCTCACTATATCCCCTTGTGAGGTTCTTAACCCAGCCACCCTTCTGCCTACCCCCAAGGGCTCTCTCCTCTTTCAATCTTGTCTAGAAACCTTGTACCACTGGACAAAACCCCAAGAGAGATTGTCAGAAGATCCTCTAACCAATCCTGAGGAAATCTGGTACACTGATGGAAGCAGCTTTGTCTAAGATGGAAAAAGAAGAGCCAGGTATGCAGTAGTCTCCAATGTTGAGACCATAGAGGCTAAGCCTCTGCCACCAGGTACTTCAGCTCAATTAGCTGTCCTCATAACCCTGACTTGAGCTTTAGAGCTGGGAAAAGGAAAAAGAATAGCCATTTACACTGACTCCAAGTATGCCTTTCTGGCGCTACATGCACAGGAGGCTATTTGGAAAGAAAGGGGCCACTTGACCACTTGAGGGTCCCCAATCAAATATGGTGATCAAATTCTTAGACTCTTGGGGGCAGTCCATCTGCCCACTGAGGTTTCAGTCTCCCACTGTAAAGGACACCAAAAAGAGAGCACGAAAGTTGCACGAAGTGGAACCAAGCAGCTGATCAGGCAGCTAAGAGAGCAGTATTACAGAACCATGACCTAATAGGGGTTGCCACCCTAGTTCCACAGACTAATTTGCCAGAAACTCCTTCATATACAGAAGGTGAGACTCTTAAAGCTAAGAGTGAGGGCTTTCAAGAAGATCATATGGGGTGGTTCCAAAAGGAGGGACTCCTTTTTCTGCCTGGGAACCTCCAATGGAAGTTGGTTAACTCCTTACATGCCACCATTCATTTAGGGGAAAAGGCCCTCCAAAAATTACTAGAAAGGTCCTTCAGAGGAACAGGCCTCCAAACAACTATAAGACAGGTGGTCTCCTCTTGTCCCACTTGCCAATTTAACAACCCCCAAGGAGCTCGAAGACCCCAGCTGGCCCAGCCCATCCAACGACGTAGGGCCTACCCAGGAGAGGACTGGCAGATGGACTTCACCCAGATGCCAATTTCTCAAGGGTATAAATACCTATTAGTCACGATAGATACATTCACAGGATGGATTGAAGGCTTTCCCACACAGACTGAGAAGGCTGAGGAGGTGGTAAAAAAACTGCTCCATGAAATCATTCCAAGATTTGGTCTGCCCAGGTCATTACAAAGGGACAATGGAACATCATTTACTTCTAAGGTCACCCAAGGAGTCTCAAAAGCATTGGGCATTACTTATTATCTCCATTGTGCCTGGAGGCCTCAATCTTCAGGAAAAGTAGAAAGAGCCAACCAGTTCTTAAAGTCAGTGATAAAGATAACCCAGGAGACCTCCTTGGGATGGAAGGAGGCTTTACCAATAGCTCTCCTCCACACCCGTATTGCCCCTAAGGAACAGGTTGGTCTTAGTCCTTATGAGAAGCTATATGGGAGACCTTTTGTTTATGTCAATGACCTCTTCCTAGATCCAGAGGTTCAGACCCTCCAGTCTTTTATCATGGCCATTGGACAATTCCAATAGGATATACGCTTGTGGGGTGTGAACCAGGACCCAAAAGATTCTAAGGAGTCACCACTATATGCTCCAGGGACCCAAGTCCTAATTAAAGTCTGGAAAGATGGGTCCCCAAAGGCTCAACTCCAGCCCACATGGAAGGGCTCCTACCCTGTAATACTTTCTACCCCCACAGCAGTCAAGGTACCAGGACATGACTCCTGGATTCACTACTCACAAGTCAAGCCATGGAAGAAAACAGAAGAGGACACTCAATACACCTGTGAGCCCCTGGGAGATCTCAGATACCTATTCAGAACTACCAATGAGTGCCATTCTAATGAACACCCCCAAAATCTTGTTTCTGGGGATAAGATTTTTCAGGATAGCTCTAAAGAATAAACACAGCTTGACAGAGATTGTACTCCAAAACAAACAGGAGATATATCTTCTGATCCCTGGACAAGGAGGGACTTGAGCCATCCTGGCGATGTGAATTTAGAATTGGCTAATGCCCCTACTAGTCCTTGTTATGCCATATTGATGCTGCTTATGATTGCTCCATGTATCATCAATTGTCTAATCTGTTTTGTCCCTGACCAGGTCAACAAGCTACAACATGCAGTGCCAGTTCAACAAAGATATAAAACTACAGCCGACCACAGAAAATATCACTCACCCTTAGATGGACACCGCTATAAGGACTCTGAGGCTTGAGACTAGCAAGAGAGGGAGGCCCAATACCCCTCGCCATCCCAGTTCAGCAGGAAGTAGCCAGAAAGACCTCGATGCCTCTATTCCCAAAGAATTGGGCCTCCCATCTCTTGAGGGGAGAATGTTAGGTAGTTAGAATAGGGAAAAGAAGTCCAAAATGGCGGTGGCTAAAAGACGAGGAAGAGAAAAGCCCGCAAAAATTGAACAGAGGAAGGTCAAAGGGAGGTCCGAGGACCGAGGACCAGAGTGAGGACTTCAGGTAGAACAGCACTCCTGACTAAGCCCAATTTGCATAGGGCAGGCCCAGGGGGAAGAAAAAAAAACATAAAAAGAGGAGCCAAAGTGCTTTCTCTCTCTTTCTCTCCCTCCCCCGAGCACTAGCGCGCTCCTCCACTCTCTTCTCTTCGCGTCCTTGGGTTGGCATGCCCTCATGCTTCGAGGATGGATTCTCCTGCTATCTTCTAACTAAAATAGAGCTGTAACACTGATTTGTCTAAGAGCTATAACATGGTTTGTCCAAGACCCAAGAGCTGTGACGCACCAAGGGCTTTAATGTCCGTCGCTCCAAATCTTTGTTGTGATAAGCCAGAACCTAGGAGCATACACTCGCCACCGAGGAACATACACTCACCTGACAATAAGATAATAACAACAGCAGTTGAACACTTACTATGTTCTAACATACGTGCATGTTCAGTCGATTCAGTCATGTCTTTGTGACCCCATAGACTAAAGCCCGCCAGGCTCCTCTGTCCACAGGATTCTCCAGGCAAGGATACTGGAGTGGGTTGCCACACCCTCCTCCAGGGGCTCTTCCTGACCCAGGGATTGAACCTGTGTCTTCTGCATTGCAGGCAGTTTCTTAATGGCTGAGCCACTGGGGAAGCCCACTATATTCTAGGCATTCCTAAGTACTTTCATGTGTCATATCCCATTTAATCCCATTTTTATTCTATTTCCGGATTCTACATTTGAAGAAACTGTTCCCAGTCTTGCATTTGGAAGCTTGAACGTTGACTGGGGTTGGAGGTATATCTCCTTTACTCTGTGTCTTCGCTGAGGTGGTCCCATAGGGATACAGCTGGGAGCAGAGGTGAGAGCTGGAAAGACACAGATGAGACACAAAGGGTGTCTCCATCGGTCCCGGAATGCATCCTGGGACAGCACCGGGCCATCTCCAAGGGCTTTCAGGCAGCGTGTGTCCACCGTGTGAGGGTCCAGAGAAGAAGCATTTGCTGGACCTGAGTCCCAGAAGAAGCCTGGGCCATCGCACCGCACCCCTGCCCCTGCAGGAGCAGAGAGCGGACTGGAGCATGCCGACTGCCTCCAGCAGAGAGTGTCCTCAGCCCTTATTCCCATTCACTTGAAACATGAGCTATGTGTGTTCTTAAGAGATGTGAGCAGAAATTTAAGCCAAACGATGCTTCCTTTTTGGCCTGTGTCTCTTCTCAAATAATCCCAAACCTTTAGGAAAAGCACTGTGGTTAAAATCACTAAAACTCAACAAAAGAAAATCCTGAGCTTGGTTTTCGACCTTTGGAGTTCGAAGTGCCTTTAAACACCTAAGGATGGGGATCTGGGCCCTTCACTGAGCCCAAGGAGATGAGGAGATGGGAGTCCTCTCCCCTGAAGATCCAGGACGAATGCCATCCCCAGGAAAGAGGAAAAGGTGGGAACCAGAGGGTCTGATTGGTTGCCACTCTCTCCCCCTCTTCATCCTGCCTCTGGCCAGCACTGTCCGGGGTCACCGCACCTGTCCTGGTCCTTGGATCTGCTGCCTCACCTCCTTCTTCTCTCCCTCCACAGATCCCTGTGGGAGGGTTCTCCCTGCAGGTCTCACACTCTCTAGATGCCACCTGAGAATTCTGAGTCACAAGCCACCATCTAATGAAATCAGGTCTGCAGGTGGCTTGCAGGGGATTGGCAGCCTAGCTGTTGCTCTGCAGCCCCATGTCCCCCAGACCTGCTTTTGGGGGCCAAGAGGAAGGAGGAGCCATCTCTGCAAAGTGGACCCTGGCGACAGACCGTTCAACAGGACCCAGAAGACAGGGCATGTCCAGGTCTAAGACCACCCACCACTGGATGCAGAGAAGCAGGAACTTGTAGGCTTGCACAGGAAACAGCAAAAGGCTACACACTGAAATGCAGGGAATTTGTAACCCACTCAGAAGGTACTATAGCACGTTAATTAAGAGCGTGGATTTTAGTCAGCCAGACCTGGATGTGACTCCCACCCAAATCTACAACAGACTAGCTTGATGACCTTGGATAAAAAAATCTCTGAACCTCAGTGATCTCATCTGGGGGAGTATATTGAAATATAGATTTAAGAATTACCAGTTGGGGGAAATAGTATTTAAGGTCGGAAGTTGTGTTTGGAAGGTTGTATATGAGTATTTTTATATTTAAAAAGTTTAAAGGCAAAAAAAAAGATAAAATCAATATAAGAAATGTCTGTGTCTGTTAAGTTGCTTTCAGCTTCAAATAATGAAGACTCCTAAATCAATGGCTTAACCAAGAAGCAGATTTTTTTTTTTAATCTCACATGACCGGGAATTCAAACTCTGAGCAACCTCTAAGTCCCGCCCATCAGGGCCCTGATTCAGCTTCTCTGTGTTGGCTTCCTCTTCAGGCTACTAGCACCGTGGCTGCTGCAGTTCCAAACACTTTAAATATATAATGGCAACAACCAAAGGAGGAAAAAAAAACGGGGAGCTGTTTCTCTGAGTCAGAACAAAAAAAAAGTTTTCCCAGAAGCCTCCAGCAGCTCTCTCCTCCCTTCTCATTGTCCAGTGATGGAGTGCTCTCAGGGGTAGGCTGCTGTTGGCCTATACCCCACCTTTATGCAAACTGGAGAAAGGCACCTCTTCCCCAAACAAGACGTGGCTTTGAGGGGCACCCAGCTGCTTGCTCTGGACAGTGCTCTCCTAAATGCTTTCTTAGTGGAGGGTGCTGACATGGATTCATGCTCCAGAACTGCATTGTCCAATATGGCAGCCATCGGTCACATAGGACTTTTTAAATTTAATCTTAGGTCAACTAAAATTAAATAAAATTTAAAAGTCAGTTCCTCAGTCACACCAGGCACATTTCGAGTGCTCAGTAGCTACATGTGTCTAGTGGCTATTGAATTGGAACACACAGAACATGTGGTTGTCATCACAGAAAGGTCTAGGGGAGATAGCCTCTTTATGATTCAGCCAGAGTCTTCAAGCTCCAACACTGTCATCAGTTAATAGATGGCCACAATGTGAGTGGTGCCATTGTGTGGTATTCACCCTGACCACATGCTCATTCCAAACCAATCACTGGCAAGGGTAATGACACCCCAAGGATTTGATTGGCTCAGCTTTTGGCCAATCATGACTCTGCTCTGGTGTTTCATAGTCACCCCTCCCATAGCGCATGGCTACTCAGAAAAGAGTGGAAGCTATAGAATTAAGACTGTGCCAGGGGACTTTCCTGGTGGCCCAGTGATTAAGACTTTGCCTTCCAATGCAGAGGGTACAGGAACAGGAGCTAAGATCCCACGTGCCTTGTGACCAAAAAAAAAAGAAAAAACAGTAGCAATACTGTAACAAATTCAATAAAGACTTTTAAAATGGTCTACATTAAAAAAAAAAAAAAAAAAGACTGCTAACCAGGGAGTAGGTGAATTGGGGAGTCTGCTTATAACTCATAGGCTGTTGTAAGAGTTAAATAAAATAATAGCTCCAAAGCAGTTTGTATGATGCCTAGAACATAATAATTATTTAAAGGACTTTAGTTGCCATAATCATTATTGATTATTAATTCCATCTAAATTGTGTTTGGGGCACTGCCGAAGCTGAGCTTCTCACAGGAAGGCAAAGAAACACTACAGGGGTTCCCCAGTTCCTACTGGGGACACTTGTCATCTGTCCTCCCCAGTTGGCTTTGCATGAGGGCACCCCCAAGAGTGTCTTGGCCTGAGTCCTCAGAGCAGGACTGGCTGGTCAGGCAGGCTGGGCTCAAGCAAACGGGCCCTACACAAGAGGACGTAAGTGAATGCGCTTGTCACAGCCAGCTCCAGAGAGAAAGGGCTGGGTTCCCAGGGAAGGGATCTCCTGGAAAAAACTCTGCAAGAGCTGTGGACTTCTTGGGAAACTCTCAGTGAGCACAATAGAGATAGTTGCTTTCATCTCCTTCACCCCCTAAAGACTATATGTTTAATATTCCAAAGCAGGCCAATTTGTCAAACAAAATAATGAATGTTCGTAGTTTAAAATATCTGGCAACACCAGAACATTTTGACTTCAAAGCCTCCATTCTCTTTCATTATCAAATATTACAAAATATCAACACATTGGGATGGAGCCCACAGCTCATTAAAGTTGAATATAATTGCATCAGGCTGTCCATACTGGCTTTTCCACCAGGCTGAATCTGTAGTTCACCAAGATTTGCTGTAGGGAATATATTTGCATATAGAGTGAGCACCAGTGCCTAAAAGAGTAAAAAGTTTACTTCCAAGGTGGTGGCCCTTTCTCCCAGCCTTGGTCTCTGGAAGGTCTCTTTGCTGCCTTCTATTAAATCTCACGGTTACTTATTTGCACAGAGCAAATACTAAAAGGTGGTGAGACCCAGCAAATGAGACCATGTGCAGAACTTAAAGAGAAAGTTGAGTAGCTGTTTGTTGTCAGGTTCTCTACTGCTGATGTGCCTGAACTTCATGAAAAGTTACATTAAGAAAATGATTAATGTCTGAAACAGATGCACCCATCTTTCTAGCCATTATCTTAAACTTACCACAACTGTTACTTGTATCCCCAAAGCAAAACTCTCTGGAATTTCACTGAATAGTGGCATCATCTGGTGGACATAAGTGATACTGCAACTCCCCTACACATTTTTGCCATCCTTCTGTGACAAATATTAATTTCTTAATTGGGCTAAATTGCTCAGGAATTGCTGTAAGCTACTGAAGTTTCCTCTATGAAACATTTCCCATTAAGTGGCGTATCTTCAAGTTAGTATAGCACTTGCAGACCGTTGTACAAGCTTATAATCTGAGTTTGAGCCTGTTTTCCATACCTTCCTAATGGCTTGGTGGATAGATCTTGTTTCACCACATAAGGTCATGAACTCCTTGAGGGCAAGTCTTTCAACCCTCTTATATACTGTATGCTTTCTACTATCTTAGTGGGTTCTGGTAAGGACTTCTTAGGACTGAACAATTTACATAGCAGAAGTATCTATATTAAGGAGGGTAGAACTCTGCAGTACGAAGTCTACAGAATTTGGAAACAAAATGCCTGACCTTGTTCTTGTTCCAGATCTTCCATTTGATACCTATTGGTTCCTGTCTCTGGAGAAGGAAATGGCAACCCACTCCAGTACTCTTGCCTGGAAAATTCCATGGACAGAGTTGATTTTTGAATCTGAACACTGGGTACATGAACAGCTCTTTCATGGCATTATCTTGAAGAATGAATGAGATCATCAGAGTGAAAGAACAGTGTGAACTGTTCAGTCCCTGTTGGTCACTCTTAGAATCCTTTATATCCATTCTCCCTGGGCAGTTCTGTATGCACATTTGCTTTAACTTATTGTATAATAACTACCATTAATTGCAAGATAAATTGTGCCTTTAAGCCCAGGACGACACTGTCCATCTCTCTCTTTAGAGATGCAAAATAGACAAATTTCCTTTTTACTCTCCCCCCAACAAGAACAAACAAACAGATGCCCAGGTAACAGAGAGAGGAGATTTGACTCAGCATCTACTCACTGAAGGCAACTTGGGTTAGTCATTGATTGGAGGTTTCAAATAATGGAATTTGACAACCAGCCAAAGTGGCTTGGGAGCAGGGAAACCAGTGGGCTCTCAGCCTCTTGGACAAGGTTAATAGAACAGTGGTTTGTGGGGAGGTGGGAGTTTTCCCCCACCCCTTCCACATGCACTCTGAACAGACCACATCCAGGACTTGATATGCAACTCTGAGCACCAACCTTTAACACTTTAACCAAGACAAAGATTCCAAAGAAGCAGGACTCTCCCTTTGAGTGCCAGTCTATGGAAAGAGGGAATTCACTTTCTCCAAAGGGGACTAAAGATCTAAGGGAGCTTCAAGGAAATAGATTTCATTTCTGTATTAAGAATAAACTTTCTATGGCAAGTTGCTGTATAGCGCAGGGAGCTCAGCCTGGTGCTCTGTGACAACCTAGAGCGGGGAATGGGAGGTATCAGGGGAGGTGGAAGGGAGGTTCAAGAGGGAGGGGACATGTATATACCTATTGCTGATTCATGTTGATGTGTGGTAGAAACCAACACAACATTGAAAAGGGAAAGTGAAAGTCATTCAGTCATATCCAACTCTTTGCGATCCCATGGACTATACAGTTCATGGAATTCTCCAGGCCAGGATACTGGAGTGGGTAGCCATTTCCTTCTCCAGAGAATCTTCCCAACCCAGGGATCGAACCCAGGTCTTCCGCATTGCAGGCAGATTATTCTTCAATTAAAAATTAATTGGGGGCGGGGGGCTTCCCTTGTGGCTTAGAGGGTAAAGAATCTGCCTGCAATGCAGAAGACCCAAGTTCAATCCCTGGGTCAAGAAGAGCCCCAGGAGAAGGGAATGGCTACCCACTCTAGTATTCTTGCCTGGATAATTCCATGGACAGAGGAGCCTGGCGGGCTACAGTCCATGGGGTCACAAAGAGTCGGACAGGACTAAGCGACTGACACTTCACTTTAAACTCTCTAATAGTCCTAAAGGGAATAGGGTGGATAAAATTCCCAGCCTGGGGGACTCCTTCCTCCTGAGCTGATCTGAGGGATTCAGCATCACAGGACTGGTACACTTGCAAGCCTGGAACACTTGTGATCCAGTTTGAGATGCTGGGGTTTCATTCTATACTCCATCTCTGTTGACTTTGAGGAGAGCACCATCTCTCCCTATGCCCCACAACCTCTACCAAGCATTGCTCTGTGGTGCAGCAATAACAAGGAAACAAGACAGACCACCAGGCAGAGAACAGAGCATCCCCTAGGATGCAAACTCTAATACACCCTTGGAGGCTGAACCTTGCTCGCAAGTCCTCTGGGCTCTCCTGGGTGCAGGATTCTCAGTTCTTCTCATTCTCTCCCTACTTGACCTTGCCATTGTAATGACATTTTCCCACTGGCAAGAGGGAGGCCGTTCTGGTTGTCACCAAATATCTCATCCTCTACAGCCTTCCTTAAAGGCAGACTCACTGGATGGATGCCTTTCTTCTGCCAAACTCAGACTCACCATCTCCATTCTGGGTTTAGCCCTGAAGGACTCCCCTCCACGTTTCCACAGACTCTACAGGACCTGTTTATTGTCCTAATTTCTCCAGGATAGACTGCAAATAAGATGGCTTTATGTCTCTAAACACTGTATGTTGGAGCCCTATTGCAGGCTGAGCTCTAATCAGTGAGGCTAGGCAAACCCGAGCTCAGTGTTAACTTCGAAGCCCAAAATACTCCTTCAGTGATCTCCCCAAATGTGCCTTCCAAAATGGTGTTTTTGTTTTGTTCTGGAATATTCTACCTTGCCAAAATTCACTAGAAGTTCAGAGAGGAGGAACAGTCCTGCCTGGTTCTTGCCCTAGAGATGCTCACAGCCTAGTAGGATCACAAAAAAACAGGCACAGGAAGGAGAAACAGTCAGAGGGAGGAGGAGGTTTGGTGCCAGATGAGGGTCAGAGGCAGGTTGAGCTATCCAGTGTTGGGTGGCCCCAGGTCCTCATGTTGATCCTTCCTCCCCATTTGAGGTTGTGCTGCTAGAATTCAGTGATCAGGGGCCTGTTGGCTCCATGACTCCCAAGTAAGGCCAGGTAAATGCTTCCCAGCATCTCTGTTCCCTTGGCAAGGGTCTCTGGTTTCCTACTTACTTAAAAGACAACTGGGGAGGCAACCCTCTGATGTTCAAAGCCCATAACGGGCCTTGCCTGGGCACAACTTCATCTCTCATGAAGAACATCACACCTGGTTCCCACTCAGTCATTTCCTGGCTGTGAAACCCTGGGCATGTTCCCTGACCTCTGACCTCACCTTCCTCATTGGTGAAATAGAGCTATTCCCAGGGTTAAATGAAATCATGTAAGGTACACAAAGAGTGAGTTTAGCGCAGTAGCAAACCCCACCCTAACTGCTCTAGGCCTGTGCATCCAAGTAAGAAGCCACCAACCCCATGTGGCTATTTGACATTTAAAATGAAATGAGTTAGAATTCAGTGCCTCACTTAGACTTGCTGTATTTCAATGATACACAGGTGGATACACAGTGGATACACAGGTCTGGTGGCTACAACACTGGACGTGAACATCACCGCAGGGTTCTGTTGATGGAATTTAAAAGGCCCCACATTGGGCCGGTCCAGGTGGCACCCTTGAGCAATTAAATCTGAATGGTCCATTCTAGACACCGTCCACAACTGAACTCTGTTGCTGGATATTCCACCTGCACACACCTGACCCCTGACCTAGAGAACACCACAGAGACTTGTCCCTCTCCTAAACGCTAGAGTCTTTGCTTCTTATCTCTGACCCTCCATTTGCCAGCAAGGCTCCTCCTCGATCAGACTGTTTCTCCTTCCTGCACCTCGTTTTTTGTGGCCCTACTAGGCTGTGAGCATCTGTGGAACAAGAACCAGGCAGGATTGTTCCTTCTCTCTGAACTTCCAGAGCTCTGGCCTGAGGTCCCAACATACCCTATACACAGCCCTGTCTCCTGCCTTCTATCAGATCTTCAGCTCCTCCAGGACAGGATCTCCTCTAGCTTTACAGACCCCCACAGCACCTTCCAGATGAAACCCTCCAGAGAGTGAGCATGAACTGAGTCCCGCCACCCTGGGACACACTGCACTGCTGATTGTTAAATTGGAGAAATATTTAAACTGACCTTGCTTCTTGCAACATGAGCTACCAGTTGATCGAATGGTTTTAGAGCACAACTAAGAAGTATACTCTGGGAAGATCCCGTGGAGCAGGAACTGGCAACCCATTCCAGCATTCTTGCCAGGAACATCCCATGGACAGAGGAGCCTGGCAGCCCGCCTGACAGTCCACGGGGTCGAAAAACAGTTGAACAAAACTTAGAGACTAAACAACAGCAAAGGAGTGCACGGCCCCATCACGTGTGCAAAAACGGGGCGGGTACTTTTCACTGCACTACATTTCATTCTCACAACAACTTGTAAGGAAAGAACTACTTTCCCCTTTTTACAGATGAAGTAACTGAGGTTTGCTGAGTTTAGAAAACATACCCAGGGACCCAGTCAGTCAAGGGTAGATTCAGAATTCAAACCCTGGGTATTTCAGATTTAAAAGCCCCCGCTTTTTCTACTGTCCTATGCAGCCAATATCTGTCCCTGCACAGTGGGAGTGACGAAAAGAGAAGACACATGCACAGAGAACAATCAATGAGCATCCTTATGCTGATGTGTTGTTGATAGAGGTTCAATAAAACAAGACGCTACCTTGGCCTTTAGGGCAAATGAAATCCTCCCCCTGAAGAAAGCAGGCTAGAACTGAGTCTTTTAAAATGACCTCCATAAAATCAGTGGACATGAAGAGGGGAGAGGTGAGACAGGGGTAGGGGATTAAGAGGTACCAACTACTGTGTATAAAATAATAAGCCACAGGGATATATTGTATAGCACAGGGAATAGAGCCCATATTTTAAATAATTTTATTTAAAAAATTTTTACGTAGACCATTTTTACAATCTTTATTGAATTTGTTACAAGATTGCTTCTGTTTGATGTTTTGGTTTTTAAAATATATTTTAACATAGTTAAAGGCTCTGAGCCTCACATTCACAGGAACAGAAAAAACAAGAGACAGTGGATGATGATCGGTGATGGTAACAGAAGGTAATGGTCATTGGTGCTGAGTAATGCCAGGCACTAACTCTCACTCACTAATGTTCTATCAATAATGCACAATATTATTGATCTTATCATTATTCCCATTTGACCGATGAGGAAACAGAAGCTTAGAAAGGTTAAGTCTGTCCCCAGAGTCCTACAGCAAGTGAGTTATAAATAAATTCTCATACCTGTTGACTAAAAATAGCCTGAGAGAAATGAGGCATCCGTGCTCCCAGTAAAGAAATTGGCTTTGACGTCATACTGCCTGGGTCTATATTCAGCCTCCAAACCTCATATGTTCTCATGCAGAACACTCTACAGCTGTGTCCTCTGACTCTGTCTCATTTGTAAAGCGGGAGCAATTCCAGTACCTATTTTGTTGGATTGTGTATTAAATGACAAAAGACACATCATTGCAGGCAAAGAGAAAGTGCTCAGGAAATTTTAGCTGCTTTTTTCATCATTGAAGTATAATTGCTTTACAAAATTGCATTCATTTCAGGTGTAGGGATTTGGGTGTTTTTTGAAGATTATATTCTGTTACAGGTTATCACAAGATATTAAGTATAATTCCTTGTGCTGTAGAGTAAATCCTGTTATTTATCCATTTTATGTGGGCTTCTCTGGTGGCTCAATGGTAAAGAATCTGCCTGCCATGGGTAGACCTATGGCTGATTCATGTTGATGTTTGATAGAAACCAACTCAATACTGTAAAGTAATTATCCTTCAATTAAAAATAAATTTTTTTTAAAAAAGAATCTGCCTGCCAATGTAGGAAACGTAGGTTAAACCCCTAGGTAGGGAAGATCCCCTCCAGCAACCCACTCCAGTATTTTTGCCTGGGAAATCCCATGGACAGAGTAGCCTGGTGGGTTACTGTTCAACGGGTTGAAAAGAGTCGTACATGACTTAGCGACTAAACAACAACAATCTATTTCATGTGTGGCAGTTTCTGTCTCTTAACCTCATACTCCTAATTTCTCTCTCCCTCACCTTTCGTAACTATAAGTTTGTTTTCTGTGTCTGTGAGTCTATTTCTGTTTTGTATATAGATTCATTTGCATTTGTTTTTAGATTCCACATGTAAGTGATATCACATAGCATTTGTCTTTCTCGGTCTAACTTATTTCACTAAGCTGTTGTTATTAAGAGGATCTGAGAGATGACTGATTCCTTGAGGGGAAGAGCTGGCACCAGGGCAAATTCTAGTTGATTGTGCCAGAAAATGTGCCTCAGAGTATGTGGCACCGCTCAGTGGGTACCAATCAGTTCTCTGAAGAGAAGCAGTCTGGTCCAGCTGTGGGTCTCGGCTGCCTATGAAGGGGACCTAGACCCACAGAACCTGAGAGGCCTGAGAGGAGCTGTCAAATTCCTCTGGGCCATCCTCCGCTGAGGGACCCAGGCCAGGATCACTTCTATTTGGGGGCTCTATGTGAGAATTCATGTGAGTAAAGATTCTGCTAGGAAGAAGCAGAGAGGGAGGGAGGACTTTGAGAGCTCCTGAGAGGTCAGCTCTCTCCTTGTACAGATGGGAGGCTCTGAGGCCCAGAAGAGTTAGGCCATCTACACAGCCAGAATCAGGCCTCTCCCATTCCGCCCCGGCTGCATCAGATCCTGGGCCTCCTCTAGAGGGCACTCTTCCCATTGTGTTGAATGTCACCTCCCGGGGGCCCTGCAGCTCCGGGGCCTGGCAATTAGTAAGCTCAAAGCCCCAGTTCCCTTCAGAAAGATCACGGCATGGATCAGAGTGCTTTTTGTGCGTAGAGGTGGGCAACTTTCCGGACAGTTACTATTTGGCTCTTACAGGCCACTCCATCTGTTGGCCCCTCTCACGCCCGCTGTGATAGCATAAAGCAGTCATAGACAATAAGTCTGCATATTCCAGTTGCGTTCCAATAAAACTTTATTTACGGACACTGCAATTTGAATTTCATTTACTGTTCACATGTCACAAGGGACTCCTCTTTTCATTTTCTTCAACACTTAAAAAATATAAAAATCACTCTTAGTTTGCAGCCTATACAAACACAGGCAGCAGGCTGAATTCTGCCTATGGTTCACGTGATTTGTTCACATTCTTGCCTCTCCTGAGGTTTGTAAGAGTTATAAAAAAGTTGGGGGCACAAGTGTAAAACCACTTCCTACAAACATACATGGACCACAACTCAGAGAGGTTAATGTTATACCATAGTGCCCCATCTCTGCAACACTTCTGCCTCTCTTGAGAAGTCACAGGGTCCTCTAGAGAACCTAGAAGAGGCCAGTTTTGAAGTAACCTTCTGCCGGAGACTGTCTAGAATCTAAGTCAATCTTGCAAGTTATGGTCACTAAGGTCCTTTTCAAGATTTGTTCCACAAGCAGAAATCCCAATGACGCCCTCTCAGCAAACTGGCAGTAGTCTGGGCTATGGGACACAAGAGCAGAAGTCATACAACTGTCCCTTCCAGGTGTGCAGTTCTCATTTCTACATATGAGTGCTCACCCACATACTCCTACGAGCACCAAACCCAAAGACTAGAGTTCAGTGTTACGCTTCCAACATGGCCCTGGGCTCTAGAAGAACAAAATAATTCTAAGTCCATACTGGAGTTGGACTTGAGATGGAGAGTGAAAGGGGAGGAAGATTCTACAATTTGCAGGCTGAAGAGGTACACGAGACAGAGAGGAGTAGGGGGAAGTAAATAGAGAGAACTAAGAAAGACAGGTGGCGAGGAGGTGTAGATGGCAAACTGGGGCCTCCCCTGGTCAAGAAGGAGCCCAGACTTACTTGATATGCGAGGCACTGTAGGTTTCTTTGAGGAGAGAAGTGATGTAAAGAAAGTAGGGAAATGCATTTTAATCTGGCAATATTGATTAGGACAGTAGAAAAAGAGGCAGAAAGTCTAGGAGAAATGTCTAATTCTGGAGAATTCCAGGGTTGAACTCAAGGGAGCCTAACCCACAGAGGTGGCCCCCAAGTCACACACAAAGCCAAGTGCAAAGACACTTCCAAAAGAAGGGGAGGGAGGCCCAGATTCATTAGACCTTGAACTGTGGTGTTGGAGAAGACTCTTGAGAGTCCCTTGGACGGCAAAGAGATCAAACTAGTCAATCCTAAAGGAAATCAGTCCTGAATATTCATTGGAAGGACTGATGCTGAAGCCGAAACTCCAATACTTTGGCCACCTGATGTGAAAAACTGAGTCATTGGAAAAGACCCTGATGCTGGGAAAGACTGAAGGCAGGAGAAGGGGACAACAAAGGATGAGATGGTTGGATGGCATCACCGACTAGATGGACATAAGTTTGAGCAAGCTCTGGGAGTTGACGATGGACAGGGAAGCCTGGCATGCTGCAATCCATGGGGCCACAAAGAGTTGGACTGAGCAACTGAACTGAGGACCCGACAGAGTCAACAGGGCCTCCAGAGGATCTGGCCGGAGTGAGTGGACTGGGACAGGATGCTGGTAGGAGACTCTTTCTTGCTGTTAGGGATCATCCAGTTTGTCCACACTGACTACAATTAGTATAAATATAATCAGCCTCCCATGCAACACTCCAGCACTCAAGCTTCCTACAAGCTCTTTTCTTTTCTCAATTAATAGATTTTGTCTTTTTGAGCAGCTTTTAGTGTGCAGCAAAACTGAGTGGAAAGTACAGAAAGTTCCTGTAGTTTCTGCACAGGTACACCTGCCCCACTATAGACACCCCCCCTCCCCTGCAACAAGCGGTTCATTCATTCTGATCAGTGACCCTGCATGACACATCACCTATATCATCAGCCTCCTCCAAAGTCCACAGCTTACATTAGGGTTCACTCTGGGTGTTGTACATTCTGTGGACTTTGACAGACTATAGTGACACTGTCCCCCACTTACAGTATTAGCCAGTATCATTTCACTGCCTTAAAAATTCCCTGTGCTCCCTTTAACCATCTCCCCCACCCTCTTACTAACTACTGATCTTTTTACCATCCATGGTTTTGCTTTTTCCGGAATGTCATATAGTCCTTTCCTTTTTGAAAGATAAATTATTTTATTTTTAAATAACACCTGCAGCGGTACAATAATCAAAAGATTTTTTGCAAAATCTCTCTCCAACAGCCACCCTCACTCACCCAGTCCCCTTCCTACCAGTTCACACATATGCAAGTGTGTGTGGTGACTTTTGAGGGGAGATGTTGAAAATGAGGTGCTAGCAAGACAATTAGGTAAAGAGATAGGTAAATATAGGCAACAATGGAAAAGGAATTCTGATAGCAGGGCACACTTGCATATGTAGATTCAGAACCCCTGCCCAGCGGGGCAGCTGAAAACAGATGAGCTGGGAGTGGGGTGGGGGGGCAGGGGGCGTGCAGTGAGCACAGACGAGAGATGCAGGCTTGGAGAGTTCCTTCACTGCAAGTATTTCTTAGAACCTCCTAGGAGGGAGGCGCTGAGTGGAGCACTGGGGTAAGCAAAGGTGCGGACAAAACAGGGGTTTGGGCAGGAGGCTGCAGGGTTGTGTAACTACTACAGCATTCTGGAATGAAGGCAAGAGTAAGTACCCCGGTTGAGAAGTAAGGCTTCCCCGGTGACTCGGGGGTAAAGAATTCACCTCCCAATGCAGCAGAGCAGGAAATGGCAACCCACTCCAATATTCTTCCCTAGCAGATCCCATGGACAGAGGAGCCAGGTGGGTTACAGTCCATGGGGTCGCCAGAGAGTCGGACATGGCTTTAGTGACTAAACAACAACGAACAGGACAAAAAGGAAGGACTCTGGCAAAAAGAGGTAATGGTGAGAGCAATTTTAGCTGGCTCCTGCAGAACAAAGCCAGATATTGAGTGACTAGGGGATGCACTGTGAAGAAATGGAAGCCAGGAAGAAAACGTTTTATGACAGGTCATAACCCTTTATCCAAAATCTTTGGAGTCAGATGTATTTCAGAATTCAGACCTTTTTGAATTTTAGAAAGGTAATACTGTTGTAGGAAGGGGGACCCCTTCCAGGGCCCGAAACTGGGCACTTGACTAACATTCAGAAAAGAATTGTCCGAGGAGACACGTGCTGACAAAGCAAGAGATTTTATTGGGAAGGGCACCCGGGTGGAGACCAGTAGGGTAAGGGAACCCAGGAGAACAGCTCTGCTGCGTGGCTTGCAGTCTCGGGTTTTATGGTGATGGGATTAGTTTCTGGGTGGTCTTTGGCCAATCAGTCTAATTCAGAGTCTTTCCTGGTGGCGCACGCATGGCTCAGCCAAGATGGATGTTAGCAGGAGGGATTCTGGGAAATGGACGGACATGCAGTGTCTCTTTTTGACCTTTCACGAACTCTTCCGGTTGGTGGTGGCTTATTAGTTCCATATTCCTTATCAGGATCTCCTGTCATAAAACAACTCATGCAAACGGTTACTATGGTGTCTGGCCAGGGTGGGCGGTTTCAATCAGTGTGCTTCCCCTAACAACTCCCCAAGAGACTTCATACTCAAGATACTTCTTGGGAATTGGGGCAGAGGTCTCTTTCTTCTGTAACTTCTTCCTATCAGTGTGCTTCCCCTAACAACTCCTATAGGCTTCTTTCAGCCTCTTTGACCTTCCCTGAGTTCCAAAGGGTAGATTCAAACAATTGCTAATCAGAGAAAGGAGGGAATACAAAAACAGAAAAAACAATCAAAGGTTGGTACAGCCTCCAGACACAGTCCTGGTTCCGACTCAAAAAAAATATGCATAACAATGTCTTTGAGTTCTTCTACAGAACTAGAGCCCCCACCCAGGTGAAAGATGGTAACTTCAGACTAAAGACAAGATTCCTGGAACACAGCTCTGTTGCCTCACCACCAACCAATCAAAAAGGGTCACAAACCTTACAACCCTCACCCCAAATGTTGCCTTCTGTTTCCGGGGACCAGAGATGACCATCCTGTTAGGTCTCCTGTTTGGCCCCTGTCTATTTCATCTCTGAGAGGGGCCAACAGTTTCAAACTAAATTGCTGTTATTACAAGGGTAAATGCTGATTTCAGACCAAAAAAATACCTGGACTTAGATCTGATAGAGAAAGACTTCTGCCCTGCTAGACAGGCCTACGCCCATGCACAACACGAAAAAGTTACCCAAAAAAAGACCTCCGCCCCAATTCCCAAAAAATATCTTGAGTATGAAGTCTCTCAGGGAAGAGTTCTTAGGGGAAGCACACTGATTAAAACCGCCCACCCTGGCCAGGCACCATAGTAACCATTTGCATGAGTTGTTTTATGACAGGAGATCCTGATAAGGAATACGGAACTAATAAGCCAGCACCAACCCGAAGAGTTCGTGAAAGGTCGAAAGGAGACACCACGTGTCCGTCCACTTCCCAGAATCCCTCTCGCTAGCATCCATCTTGGCTGAGCCATGCGTGCGCCACCAGGAAAGACTCTAAATTAAAATGATTGGCCAAAGACCACCCAGAAACTAATCCCATCACCATAAAACCCGAGACTGCAAGCCACATGGCAGAGCTGTTCTCCTGGGTTCCCTTACTCTACTGCTCTCCACGCAGGTGCCCTTCCCAATAAAATCTCTTACTTTGTCAGCATGTGTCTCCTCAGACAATTCTTTTCCAAGTGTTAGACAAGAGCCCAGTTTCGGGCCCTGAAAGGGGTCCCCTTTCCTGCAACAATACAAATGCACACCACCATAATAGATTAGAAGTAACATAGCCAGCAGAGTCAGGGATAAGTTCCCCTAATCAAATACGTCAATATTTCTACAGTGAATCATATGAATATTCACACCAAGTGGGACCAATGAAGATCACAAAGTTTGAGCTCCACCTTAAGAAAATCTTTTTGGTTTTCAGAGTTGTTTTGGGTTTTATAGCAGATTAGAACTAGGTAAGGGATCTGCGCTGAGTTTCTTTTCAGCTTTTGGGTCGAGCATCACAGACTTATTTAATATCTGAAATAAAGTCTTTTACGGCCACGAAGAGTGAAGGTCCCTCAAGGGGTTTCACGCATGTGTTCTTCTTTTTACCTGGACCCTAAGTGGCTTGCAGACAGCATTCAAGTCTGATTGTCTTTGGGTCCTCAGCACAGGGCAGGGCCCTTGACCCTTGGTACATCCCCAACAACTTTGGGGGCACTGAATTTTCACGACTTCTAATAAGCCCTCTGCATAGGGCTTACCACATCCCAACTTGGCTCTTTCTGTGGCCCAACTTCCAACCTCTGTCTGCCCAAGCTCCAGAACCACTCCTCTATTGATATGCAGCTGACACATCCTATTTCTCTCCTTAAATCCAAACTCAATAGCCATCTGTTTGTTCTGGTATTCTAGCACTAATTGCCATTCCTGATTCTGTTTGATATGTTTGACCTGGTATTTTAGAACTAACTCTTAATTGTGTTTTTATTTAATATGGATAGCACATATAAAGCAAGAGCATAAGAAGCGCTATATAAATGCAAATTTTATTGTATTTCACTCCAGACCTCAGAGACTTGCCAAACTTGGTTCTGCTCGGAAGAAATTTTCCCCTGAGGGCTTAGAGAAGTCTCCCTCTCTCTGAAACAGCTTCTTCAAAGGTGGGCAAAAAGACACCAACACCCATCCTATATCAGCCAACATCCCAGTGACTGGTCCTTCGACACCAAGGACTTCAAATTATACCGAGTTCTGTGTAAAATTAACACAACTCACAGTAGGTCATGACATTTTTTTGCCTTGATTTTGTGAATTGGTTGAGCATTTTGCATTAAGAAGTGTCATCCTAGCTGGGTCACTATGACATTATGCGAAGTTCAAGTTTGCAATGTGAAGAGGACTGTTTTCATTTTCTGCTTTTCAAAGAACAGATTCATCAGTACAAAAATGTGACTTTAACCAGTAGATAATCAGTACAACTTCCAAAGCGCCACTGAAATTTTTCAAGATAAGCTATTCCACTTCCAGGAAGTGTCTGAAGTTATTATTTTAATGCGATTTCAGACTTTGTGAGAATGGAGTAAGACATGAGTTGACAGCCAAGGAGTAATTCTTCTGACTTGTGAATCACCCCATTCAGGGGCCACTGAGTCACCACACTTGGTCCCTATGCTCCAGGCAGCCAAGCTGGCCCCCATGCTACATAGAGTTTAGTGCTCCCACTGGCCAGGGTCTTAATTTTGAACTTCTCACCCTGACCCATTCCTCAGGCCACATTCCAAGCAGCTCTCATGTCTTCTGGCTTTTTACATCATTGCAAATTCTTCCATTTCTGGTTTGTCCCCTCTCTTTAGACTTGGCCCTCAGATTATCTTCCAAGCTACGACCTTGACTTTCTCTTAGCCTGTGTATGACTGGATGAATGAATGGATTTTATTTTCTATTCTCTCTTAGTCATTGATTCCATACCATTGTGTTTCTGAAACAGTCCAAATGGGTTATACATGTCTGCAATGTGAATAGCATATTTAGTTTTCATTGCTGGGGACAGAAAATGCTTGCCATTTCAGGAATCTTTCTATCTTTACTGGTTTATTTAATAACATTCTTTGTAGCCCAGAGCTGGTCATGGAAAATTACCAATATTCTCCATTTGTGGCGTATGGCCAAGCCAATGAAAAGCTACCAACATTATTATGAAGTCTCTGCTAATATCTGATATTCCATGTGTTATCTCATTTGTGTCACTGTGAGGTTGACTATGCCTCTATGGTTGTTGTTCAGTCGCTAAGTCATGTCCCACGCGTCACAACCCCATGGACTACAGCATGCTAGGCTCCCCTGTCCTTCACTATCTCCAAGAGTCTGCTCTCATTCATGTCCATTAAGCCCATGATGCTATCTAATCATCTCATCCTCTGTCGCCCCCTTCTTCTTTTGCCTTCAGTCTTTCCCAGCATCATGGTCTTTTCCAGTGAGTCAGCTCTTTGCATCGGGTGGACAAAGTATTGGCACTTCAGCTTCAGTATCAGTCCTTCCAATGAATATTCAGGGTTGATTTCCTTCATGATTGACTGGTTTGATCTCCTTGCAGCCCGAGGGTCTCTCAAGAGTCTTCTCCAGCACCACAATTCGAAAGCATCAATTCTTTGGCACTTAGCCTTCTTTATGGTCCAACTCTCACATTCGTATACGCCTCTACTATTGTTGGTCTTTAGAGAACCACATGTAGACTACAGTTGTTAAAGACTATAGGAATTGCACAAGAACTGAAAAGTTCATTTTTGTTCAGGTGGCAGTAGCAGTAATGACAAGTATGACCAAGAAAGGGTGGTGGGGAGGTGGTGGTTTCTACCTAGAAGGAGAAACCAAGCAAAGGATCAAGAACCGAGTAAATAACGTGAAAACCTGAGCCAGGTTCTACTACTTTGAAACACCAAGGCCTACTAAGGGTTCTAGAAGCTAAAGAGCCACTACCAGAAGTAACCAGTGACAGACAAGTGAGCCTCAGCATCCAGGAAATCTGAAGACCGTGGAGAAGTGCACAGAGGAAGGTCAAGGTCAGGAAACCAGGAAGTCATGAGAACAACATTGAGAGAGATGGTTGTGAAGGGCTTTGGTTAAGAGTCAGACAGACACTAACATGTGGAATGCAAAAAATACAACAAACTAGTGAACAAAAAAGAAGCCAGCTCACAGATATACAGAACTAGTGGTTACCAGTGGGGAGAGGGAAGGGGGAGGACAAGTTAGGGGTAGGGACTTAAGAGGCATAAATTCCTATATATAAAATAAATAAGCTACAAGGATATACAGTAGAGCCAGAGAATACTGCCAATATTTTATAATAACTATAGAGCATAACTGTTTAAAAATTTGTGAATCATATTGTATACTGATAACTTACATACTATTATATATCAATAATAATTCAATAAAAGACCAAAAAAGTAAAAATAAAATCACTTAGAGCCTATGTTCAAGTCCAAATACTTAATGAGTGATGAGTAGTATGCTACTATCTCTCTGAGCCTCAGTTTTCTCAACTGAAAGAAAAGGAATAAGAATAGTAGCCTGTATCCCCATGAGGCTGGAAGGATGATATGAGATGATGTATGGAGGGTACCTAGGCAAATCCCTGGCACCTAGAAACCATGGAATAAATGGTGATCACTATGACACCAGTCATCCAGGGGGTGAGGTCATAACAAGACACGAAAATAATTGCCGTCTGCCTTCTTTTTGTGTTTTATGATAGGGCAGGAATGGGGACCTAAACCTGATCGGCCCTGAACCTGAAAGAAGGAGCGGGAACCTAATTGTCCCCGGTTGAATGAGCATCTTGTGGCCACTGGGGAATCCTGACACCAGCCTGAAGCTGGCTGGGAGCTGAACGATTCAGTATTCAAGAGAGGCCGTCTGGAGGACAAGCAGGCAACTCATTCCTTTAGCTAAACAGTGTCTATTTTACACTGATTCTAGCCTAGACCACCAGCAATCCAAGTAAGGTGTCTCATGTCCTCAAAAATCCACTTTTTCTGGACCATGTTTTAGAATCACACCCTTGACTGGCTTGGTGGTATGCTTATCAGCAGCTCCATGAATCTGGCTGTTGAATTTACAATGCTGAGGACTTTTTCCCTTGTACCACCTATTGCCCCTTTCTCAGGACATAATCAAAGCCACAAAGCCAGGACTTCTCCAGAGCAACTGGTGTGCTTTCATCTCATGGAAAGTGTGATTTTTAAACATAAGGCCAGTGTTCCTCTTTGCTTTGACCTTTAGGAAACTCACGACTGAATTTACACCCTGTTGAGCAAATACGCAGGCCCTTGGGTTATACAGTTCACCCTAAATATTTTCTTTAGTTTAATTTTAAGATTCTGATTCTAGACCAGTGTCAGAAAATGACAGCCCATGGGCACATCCAGCCTGCTGCCTGTTTATGGGTCCAGGGAACACTATAGATGATTTGACTATTTTCTACGGCTACTTAGGCAAAGAGCAGAGTTGATACTCGTACCAGAAACTGTGTGGACCCAAAAGCCCCCAGTCTTGCTCTAGACTTATTTCCTTCCAGTCTTGATTTTTACCCAATTGTTTGTTTTGGAAGTTGGCTCAAATCCATTTTAAAAGAAAGCAGATTCTAAACAGTCTAATATTGGGACTTCCCTGGTGGTCCACTGGCTACGACTCCATGCTCCCAATGCAGAGGCCCTGGGTTTGATCCCTGGTCGGGGAACTAGATCCCACGTGCTGCAACCAGCAAGAGTTCTTATGCTGCAGCAAAGATAAAAAATTCCACATGCCACAACTAAGACCCACCGCGGTGAAACAAATAAATAAAATTAAAATAAATATTTAAAAAATTAAAAATCTAACTTTAAAGAGTGGCAAATAGGGCCACTGGATTCACTATAGTTCTCACCACACACACACACACACACACACACACAAGACTACATTGAAATTGGAACAACCCTCCCTGGTGTTTGCACAGATACTCTACCCTGATGCACAGAGCTATTGTCAGAGCAAAAGGAATCATCACATTTCCCCAGACTGGATTTCAGTCCTGGGTCTTGAGGATTCCTCTCGCCTAGAACTCATTAACATTGTTCTTCTCCCTAAGAGCTTTGCTAAGTTCCTCCCAATAATCCGTTTTCAGAAGGTCCCACTAGAAGCTAAAAGAACTACTGGGCAAGGAGAAGGGCATGCATGGAGCCTGAGAAGCCTGGGAGAGCAGGAGGCAGCCTGTGAGCCTTCCCACTCAGCGCCAAGCTTGACATAGAAATTGGATCATGGTGATGACAATTATGAAAACTAAAAACCTGATTTTTTTTTCATAATTAAACCCACATGCAGATAATAATTGCTGTTATGGGTTTAATGCCCAGACTTGTTTTTCTTCCAAAAAAGTGGAAAAAAAAAATCAGTCAGGATTTAAGTTAGTAATGCTCTTAAATCTGACTTAATAAGGAGCAAGACATCTGATTTTCAAGGTACTTGGTGTTTGGTTCTCGCTAGCTGAAAGTGGTTTTATTTTTCTCTCCACACAGGATATATCTAGGGAGAGCCTTTCATCAAAAACAACCAATTTCAGGATGTATGTTTATTTTATACAAGATGTACACGTTTTCCAAGATCAAGTTTAATTAACAAAGCATTGTACAGTCTTATCTAGCAAAATCCTGAAAATCGAAGTTGGCCATTAAAACCAGTGTATCATTAAAATTGCGAGATGATCTTGGTCTCTCTCACAGCCCAATATCAATGCAAAAAGACTGCATTTAAGAAGAAAATTTATGGCTCGGGTTAAAATAAACAATAGACCCCTGAGAAATTTACTGAGAAAGTAACTTTAGGGACTTTTTCCCTGAAACCCGTTCAAGCCTTAAGCAACTGCAATTACACTTTTCATCTTACAGTAAATACTGTCTTTATCATTAAGAAAAAGAAAATGCCTTGTGCTTAGTCTCTTAAAAAGGACTTTTCCTCCTCTACTCACCTAAATAGAAAAACAGTGTTTTACATTTTCTGGTGAAGTCATAAGGAAAATCATGAAGGTCTCCATCTCATGAAAGAAGTCATATGGGCATCAAACCTAAAACTATCTTGGCAGAATCGGAAAGATACATGGCTTCCTTTGGTTTCTTCAGAACATAAGAGAATTTGAATCACTCACATTCTTGGCCTTTTTTTCCCACCCACACAAGGAAACCAGGAGGAATGCACGAATCAAAGCGCCTCATTCCTCTTGGCCACAAAGTACTCACACTTGTCAAATGGCAAAGATTTGGGTCATCATTTTTTAAATGATTGCCAAGAAATGAGGAACTCAGTCTGAGCGCAAATAACAGCCTCCGCCATCCCTTCTAGCCCTGTGCCTGTGGCATCGACCACAGAGCCTGTCTGCAGGTAAAAAATCCAAATTTCTGTGTGCTGAGGGGAGGCATTCATTACTCAGCAGCACCCGCTTTGACTTCATAAGCAGGACAAAAGTCCTTTGCTGGGGCAAGACTTTTTGATGTCCCTTTAAATGGTTTCTGCATCTAGTCCAATAGCATGGGTGTGGAAGTGTATTTATTGCAACCACAAGGATATGCAAATTTATTTATAGTATAAACAGTCCTTTTCACAAGTCCTAGCTGTCAACAGCTCCCTGTTTTCCTGGAGTACCCCAGGAGCCAAGAATGCTTTGTTTCTGAAGCTTGGTACCTGGAGAGCTAAAGTAACAATCTTGTTAATGAGAAGACAATGAGACTAACTGCTGTTTTGCAGTGTTTCCATGGGCCATACCTTTTAATTGCCGAGTGCTGGCAACTTAACAGACTGTAATGAGTACATTGTCCCTCTTTTTTTTTTTTTTTTTTTTGCAAGCAGCCCCTTAAGCGTGATCGAAACAGGAGTTTGTTTTGTGTACAGAGCAGAGAAGACTCTTATTAAAAGCTGACGGAAGCGTTTGGAATGAGGAGTTTATTTTGACTGGTGAGGTATGTCTTGATAGTTTGCATTCAGATGCAAGAGAAAAAAAAGAGATAAAGTGGATTAGCCTCAATCATCTGGGAGATGACATTTCTCGCCGTATTTGAAGTATTTTATGAATTAGAGAATGGGACTGATTTCGAAGCCTAAATTAATTTAATCTGTTTGCTTTTGTTTGATGCCGCAGCTGCATCGACACACCCTCCTTCTTTGAAAAATCTTCAGCTTCGAGGGTCTGGGTGTAGAAAAGCGAGTGCAGCCAAGTGAGTGGGGGGGGCAGGGGCTGCCTTGGGTGGGGAAAGGAGTCAGTTTTCAATTTCCCCCGGTGGACGTCTGGCATTCTCCGATGGGGTTTTGTCTCCAACTTCAAGCTACTCACACTTGCCCATCATGCTTTTTATTAAAGGAGAACTTGCCAGCAGAAGCCAAGAGGAAGGAAAGAAAGGAAATTATTATCCCAACTCCTTTCCCTCTAGCACGTTTTCATTGGGGTGGGGGGTGGGGGAACCCTTCAGGGTGAAGATGAAAGAGGCAGAAAGGTTCCCATCGGTCATGGCCCATTAACGGTGACTGACACCCAGTTTGCTGCACATTCAGTGCGTCCATAAAACCCCAGTTGTGTTTAGAATCAGAATTCCTTTGGTGCTTTAGATGGGCCAGTATGCTCAAATTCCTGATAATCGTGCATGTATGTCCCCAAATCTTCCTAACTCCACCTCAGAAGGTGAGGACTGTGCGTTTCCCCCTAGGACATGGAGGAAGTATCCTTACAATGAATAACACTGTCTGAATGTTCACAGTCCCTGTTCCCAAAACTCTCAGTTACTCAAAAGGAGACTGAGTTAACCTGGTTCATCTCAGTATCAATCCATCACCAAGTCAGTTTGGCTTTTCACAGCCTGATACACTGATGAGAGATGATTTTGAGGCTGAGGGGTGGGCGGAATGAAATCTGCCTATCATGATTCTTGATTCAGGATTTCAGATACTATAACTCACCTCCCCACCCCTGACTTGGTCTGACAGGAAAGTAGATAAGCTGCTATTAGAGAAAAGAAAGTGCAGTGTAGAAATCAGAAGGGGCAAGCAAGTAGTGTCCAAGGACGGTCACATCCCCCTGGGCAGTTTCTGGTGGCGGAAGTTGCTGAAAGTCTACAGGGCATTTATGGATTGACTTTTAGGAGGACTTTCAAAGTTGTAAGGTAGAGAAAAGGAAACCTGAGGAGTTTTCTGATGAACCTCATTTACCAGGGCATTTGCCTTGCAACACAAGTCACCCTACATGTAGAGTGTTTTGGATTCAGGTTTGAAAAGCTGTTCCTGCCACTTGGGGTTAGAATCACAGCCCCCTGACTGTTTGCACAGGCACCTTGAGCTTAGAAAGTTTAAAAGCAATGATAAATCTCCTTAAGCCTTGGAGATGGCAAAACAATCCCAAATCTGCAGCGAAGGCCCTGAGAGGTTAATGATCTTCCTCCAGCAATAGGGACAGCTCCCAGGGGAGCCCCGCAGGCATTCCAGGCTATTCTCTAGGCTCCTGCTCCAATTTTCATTTAAATCAATCTCTCTAAGCCTCTGTTTCCTCTTCGGTAAAATGGGAATGAGAATTCCTACAGGACAGGTGCCAAAAAGACTCAGTGCGAGGATTATGCAAAGCATTTCAACCCCAGCTTTGCAGTGTCAGTGAGATGCTCTAATTATGGTTACTGTTACTATTACACTCATCAGACTGCATCTCCTTCCCTCTGGGAATTCATTTTGAGGTTCTATCTTCTGATCTTTTCTGTAAGACAGCTATTTGCAAGCAAATGAAGGCTAGTCTTAGCCAATACAAAATGAGAAATGATTCTTCTAGGGGTACATATCCTGCCATCACTGGATTTTTATAACTATACCACATTAGAAAACAAAACACTCCTAATTAATACTCATCCAAGATTGCAGCTTTAGCCAAAATATACTTCTGTATTCTCTTTGTGAATGTTTGTGTGTTAAGGATCTCAAGTTATTTAATTTTTTTTTTTTTTTCTTTTGGCTGCTTCGGGTCTTAGCCGCAGACACAGAGGCTCTTCGTTGAATCACTGGGATCTTTCAGTGTGGCTCACAGACTCTCTAGCTGCAGCTCATGGGCTCAGTAGTTACAGCACGCAGTCTTAGTTGCTCCTCGGCATGTGGGATCTCAGTTCTCCGACCATGGAGGGAACCGGTGTCCCCTGCGTGGCAAGACAGATTCTTAACCACCAGACCACCAGGGAAGTCCCAAGTCATCTAATTTTTTGAGCACCTGCTGCTGCTGCTGCTAAGTCACTTCAGTTGTGTCCGACTCTGTGTGACCCCATAGATGGCAGCCCACCAGGCTCCCCCCTCCCTGGGATTCTCCAACCTACTTAATGTTAAATGTCATACCAAATACTGAGGAGGACATAGACAAATGTCAGAAAAAACTATCTTCATTCAATCCATTTATGAACCCACTGTCAATATAGCCCCTATACTAGTCTGTCACCTGCAAGGGACAGATTCCCAATTGAGGCTGACTTAAGAATAATTTATTCGCTTGTACACCCTATGGAGTCACAGAGGGGTTTGCTGAAGGAGAAAAGATGCTACCTAGAAAATAGAGAGATGCCAGTGCTGGCTGTTACAATCCACCACACCTCCTGACTGATAACAGCATTATTCTCATTCATACAAACCACACCCAGAGTTCATACAAATACCACACAAACAAGAACGTCCTTTTTACACTGAAAAAATGATGATACTTGAATCTTCCAGGAATTAAGTCAAAGCAGACCTAAAAAGCAGATCCATTGTTACCAAGGGATCTTCCACAGGGAACTGTGTTTCAGGGCCATCACTCAGCCTAGTTCTAGAAACCTGGTGCATTTGGTACCTAGAACAGATGGAGAGGTGAGGACAGAAATGCGCTCTTCTACTCCACCTCCCATGCTGGGCAAGTCAGGCGTGCTGCCCTGCCTGGTATGCGTGGCGCCAGAAATGAGGTGTCCTTTTCCTGTCGACTAGCCTTACTAAACAGTAAGCTCTTGGGGGGCAGCAGGAGGGTCCACCCTACTCACAATTTACTGCGACGTTTCACAGGGTGGGGGCAGAGAAGTGAACAAAACAAAGTCCTTTTCTCAGGGACCTTTTCTTCCCATGGACTAAGCAGGTAAACATACATCAGATGTAAGAGGCGCTAAGAAGAAAGTGGAAAGACAAGACTAGTTTGCTCCAGGCTTCTCCTTCTCTGGGGATCCTGGAAACTCCATCAGAGAGCTGTCCCGGTGGAAGAGGACCAATGGGGTCCAGAGTTAAGACCCGCCCCCTTTTTGATTCCAGCCCTTTTGAAGAGCAGCATTGGTTGGAGTGGAAGACAGGGGTTGCAGTCAGAACTCAGGTTTAAGCCAAGTAAGATGAGAAGCTGTTGCAGATTCCTGAACAGAGAATTGGTAGTATTAGAACTCTGAACAGGACCTGCCACCTGAAAATATGCCACTTTGAAATAAGAATTATTTTGAGTTGTAGGCATTTGCATTCCTGGAATTGCTTATCTGCCTAAAAGCATTGCTTTCCCCAAGAACTCAGTTGCCATTAATCCTTTTCCAGAGAGCAACTCTAGTCTCTTCTAGAGACATAGCACCTCACCCAAGCAGACAGTGTCACTGAACTACCGTGTCACCCATCTCTTCTCCTGTGAGCCCATTTATCTTTCAAAAAAGCAATTGTTCTCCCAGAAGTGCCCCTTTGTCCCTCCCCATCTTCTAAGATGATGGTGCAGAAACCCTAATATCCAACCACCTCCTTGAGTCACGTTGCCTTGTCAACGCCCCTGCCCAGGTAGGTAATTAAATCTGTTTTCTTTTCTTGCTAACTAGCCTTTTGTCTATTTAATTTGCAGGCCCTCAAGGAAAACACTGAACAGGACAGAGAAGAAGCTTTTTCTCCCTGACACTGTCTTCTCTTTAGACACCTTCTGGTCCACCACTGACCCATTCATATTTAGACTGAGTACTTGAAAACAGCTTTACTTTCAGAGTTTGTGAAATGATATAAATTCTCACTCAAAAACAACAAATATATAAGGATATGTTTTTAATGTCTAAAGTTTATTAAGAGGGACTTCCCAACACCATACTTCCAAGGCAAGGGGCCCAGGTTCTATCCCTGTTCGGGTAATTAGATCCCACATGCCACAGCCAAGAGTTCTCATACTGCATCTGAAAGATTCTGCATTCCACAACAAAGATCGAAGATCCTGTGTGCTGCAAATAAGACCCAGCGCAGCCAAATAAATAAATACAAATAAATGTTTAAAAAAAAATAAGAAGGATCTTAAAAAAAAAAAAGTTTATTAAGAAGCCCTGGTACTAACAGTCTCTCTCATATCCTTCTCAAATAATCTTATAGATGGAGACAGTTTTTCAAGGGGCCTGCCTGGGTTCTAACCTCAGAACTGTGGAATTTCATCCTCTCCATCTGCTCCTCTTTCCACAAAGATAAAGAAGCCAGGCCCTTGCTGGTTATAGACTTCAGGGGAAGGAGGGCAAAGGGAGCGCCCAGAGATAAATGACCCAAGGTCAACGGGCCAGTGGAGTGGTCTAGGATGGACTTTTTTCCTTCTTTGAATGAATAGCCACCAGGCAGAGTGTTCTCTTTTCTTGCATTAACACATCATCACTGTCATTCTCCACGCCAGGAACAATCCTTATAATAATGCCGACACTTTCTTCACTGGAACACTTTTCCTGAGATGTACTGCATTGTCTCATTTGGGCAACTAGGTGGGGAAACTCAGGGAAGTTAAATACGTGACTGAGATGCTCAGAAGGTCCGCTGCTGACACAGAAAGGGATCATAGATACAGTTCAGTGGGTCTGGTCCCATCAACGGCAGCCATTTCGTCTCCGTGTAAGTACTGTTCTTAGTATCTGTGTAACTCTGTTAGGAAAAAACAGCACACTCTCTTGGTCATAGTCTCCACACTCTTTATTACCTACCAGGCCCTTTACTGTCTTAATTATATCTAACTTGCCTAGATTTAGACTCCAGTGGCCAGAATCTAGGCTCTGGTCTCCCAACGTTCCAAAGAACCCAGAGAGCAACACAAATACTAGGAGAGCAAAGATTCCCAGGAAAAGGCCTTCCCGAGCAACTCAGCAATGGATGAGCATCGTGGGGACAAGAAATAGGATCTTTTTCCACTGCCACCCTTTGCCTATAAAAGATTTCTTGTTACTTTAATTAAGTTTCTGACATCACCTCAGGAAAAATTCTGTGTTCATGCAGGCTTGCAGAAAATATCTCAGAACCCCACAACAGCAGGAAACCAAGAACTCAGTCACCCACCCCAGCCCCGCCACCTACTCCCCAGCAGTTACAAAGTCACTGTTATTAAAAGTAACAGTCAGAGAATCAAAGCCTCATCAGGGCCTGTCTTATCCTCCTATTGCTCCAATCTTCCCCTTCCCATTGTCCCTCCAGCCCGTACGAGGATCCATCTCTAGTGTTTCCAAAGGTGGCACGGCTGCAGAAACACCTTTCTTTCTGCAGAAACACCCTTCCGTGGCCCCTACTGCCCCCATCCCCTGTGGCCCAGCCTCAGGGATCATGACCCCGCGGGGTCCTGAGCTGCACAGAGTGGCTGCCGAGGCTGGAACCCTTCACATCCCGTCCCCAGCATTGCAGAGATGGGGCTACTCCTGGGAGAACACACACCTGAAAGAAGGGAAGTGTATTTCAAGATGCAACAGTTATCGTGGGGAAATCATGGCTTCTTGTGTGGTTCTAACATCGGTAAGTTGTTTCTCGCTTTCACTTACAAAAAAAGGCAACACTGGTCCACAGATCTTATCATGTTTTTCACTCACACAAGACAATTTAGATTTTAATTTTCACGAGAATGTCTTCAAGGGGGCTGGAGTGATTCAGCTCTTGAATCTGACCCGTAATATTGTCTCTTGTTCGTAAAGAACTTTCCGGCTTAGGAAGTGCTTCCCATAGTGCATTTGTTCACCAGGCCCTCGAGGCGGGCCAGGAAGCTGGAGAGGGCTTGGTTTCACCAGGGCTTCCAGCTGCTGAGAAACAGTCCACACCCACCAGGGCATGCTGCTGTGACTGAGGGGGCAGCTCACTTAAAATATAGAGCCACATTGTACTCTAGTGAAATTGCACAAAATGCATAGTGACCTTTCAGACTTTGCACACTTTATTCAACAAATATTTATGAAGTTCCTACACTGTGCCACCCTCTAACTAGGCACTATGGACCCTGCGGAGAGCAACAAAAGGCATGGTCCCCCTAAATTCTTACGGACAAGATATATATTAACCTATAACCACACAAAGTAAACATAAAGAAACAGGATGCCAACTTAGTCAAGGCAAGCTTCCTGGAGGAGGTGATCCGTGCATTGAGAAGTGGAGGACTGGGGGCATTGGGAGAGCAGAGAAGGGAATAAAACTGCAAGGAGAGCATGGATGGTAAAGGGCCTCCGAGAAGGCTACCTGGGGGAGCATGGGACACAAGGAGCATGTGGCAGGGGAGGATGAGGCTGGAGAGGGAAGGAGTCCAAGTGCAGGGATTGTAGGGATGGCTTCTGGAGCTGCATCCTTAGCACTAGGGTATCAGGAAGCCATTCAAGGGAAGGATCAGGATGAGATGGATTCTGTCAAGTATCACACTGTGAGATTATGAGAGGGAAGGAATCGGAATGGGGGAAGGTAAACTAGTCATGATGCTATTGAAGCAATTCATGTGAGAGATAATGAGAGCCAAAGGGACTTCCCTGGGGGTCCAGTGGTTCCATCCCTGGTCAGGGCACCTAAGATTCAGCAAGGGGTGTGGCCAAAAAACAAAAAAAGAATGAAAGCCAAGATGAGTGGTAAGACAAGAGAGGGAGAGAAATGAGAGGATTCCAGAAATAGAAGGTAAAAACCAAAAGAAGTGAAACATGGATCGAGTATGAAATGAAGAAGAGAAAGATATCAAGGTGTCCTTTTTAAAGCAATATTGTGTACTTTGATGATATTCACTTAAAATATTTGAATGTGTGTGTAAAACCATGACTAATGTCCCCCGAAGCAAGTCCCATCAGACTTTCCCTTTGTACCAAAGCGGAGTTCTCAGACTCGGAATCTGTGAAGAACTCCAACAGGTTCTGACAGTGTACAGAGCATCTGTTACCCTCCAGTGCCTTGTTTATCAGGCTTGATTGGTTCTTTAATGTGCTGAGTGTTTAAGTAACTGGCCCAAGGTGATGACAGAGCCACGATTTACTGCTGAAGACAGAAGTAGGTAGGAATTGAGACATCATAGCTTAGGAAATTAACGCACTGCTATTTCCAGAATCTAAGAGTTAATAATACCATATCAATTTACAGAGAAGTAAAACAACATTCAAACAAAAATTCATTCGCGTGCCAATGAATCACTGTTGAAGGAGAAAGAAGGTACATTCATCAGTTCACTAGAAACATTTTTATACCTTAAAACAGGGGTCCCCAGCCTCTAGGACCTAATGCCTAATGATCTGATGTGGAGTTGATGTTATAATAACAGAAATAAGCTGCATAATTAATGTAATGTGCTTGAAACATCCTGAAACCATCCACTCCCCACTCCAGTCGGTGGAAAAACTGTCTTCCACACAACCAGTCCCTCGTGCCAAAAAAGGTTGGGGACCACTGTCTTAAGGTATTTTAAAGTTACTTTAAGGCATTTAAAACTGAATCCAAAAATCAACCCAGTTGCATGCTGAGGATTAAAGATTTCCCCACATTCAAATCAACACCATGAAGTTAGTGCTTTTTATTTCATTCAACAAATATTTATTAAGTGAACTACCTTGCTGTTGTTCAGTTGCAAAGTTGTGTCCTACTCTTTGCAACACCATGGACTGTAGCACGCCAGGCTCCCCTGTCCCTCACTCTCTCCCAGAGTTTGCTCAAACGCATGTCCATTGAGTCGGGGATGCTATCTAAGCATCTCATCCTCTACCTTGGAAAAGTTATTTAACATTTTGGATCTCAGTTTCTACATTAGTAAAAAGTGGACCCTAATAGTACCTGCTTTCTAGAATTGCTGTAAGGATCAATTGACACAACAGTCTTAGATTAGCTGGTGCCTGGCTGCCTCTTCCACGCTATCTTGAGCCACACTCCCCCAACTAACAAATATCTAATAAAACCTTCTTTTCCTCTTCCCAAAGCTTCTCTGATGCATTTTCCTTCATGAAAACATTCTGCCTCTGGCTGGCTTATATTCATCCTTCACGTGTTGTAAGGGCAGAAACAGTAGAAAAAGATATGGGGACCAAAGTTACCTCCCCACCACACACAATATATATAAGTATGTTTGTGTGTCCAAATGAACACATACATGCACTTGCATATTTGTATGTAAGTCAACAGTCCAGTGCTCTTAGGACTGGAGGCAGGATCTATACTGGAAGTCAACGTTCTAACAGGAACTTGAGACCCTCACACTGGAAGTAACCACACTATTGTCCTCTGAATTGACCTGACCTTTGTAAGCATATTTCACTCTGTTGCGGCCCCTGATGTTTGGGATTTTTCTTTAATGCTACTGTGAATGTATTAGGGAGTTCCAAGTAAGTGTACTATGGATTATTAAAAGCATGAAAAATCAGTCCTGAAAAGAAAGTTGTAATGATTGTAAGAAAGACAGGACCAACCAATGACCAAATGCCTGCCTCTAGAATGACCAGCAGATGCTCTTTGATGGGAGGCTGGGTCTGTGGAGGATGGACGAGACAGCTTCCTTATGCAACAAGACAGAGCATTTTAATAACAATATAGGACACTGAGAACTGGATTTTTGGTGTCTAATACATTCAGACCGTCCTAGAATTTAGAACCCCCAGTTAGAATCCTTCCCTACCACTGTGCTGTGCCATGCTTAGTTGCTCAGTCATGTGCGACTCTTTGAGACTCCATGGACTGTAGCCCGCCAGGCTCCTCTGTCCATGGAATTCTCCAGGCAAGAATACTGGAGTGGGTTGCCATGCCCTTCTCCAGGGGATTTTCCCAAACCAGGTTTCCCGCATTGCAGGTGGATTCTTTACCATCTGAGCCACCAGGGAAGCCCAACCCTACTGCTAAGTAGCAATTAATCTCTCCAAGTCTCAGTTATTCTTTTTTGCCAAATGGGAATAATAATACCTACCTTATTTAACTTATATGCAGAGTACATCATGAGAAACGCTGGACTGGAAGAAACACAAGCTGGAATCAAGATTGCTGGGAGAAACATCAATAACCTCAGATATGCAGATGACACCACCCTTATGGCAGAAAGTGAAGAGGAACTAAAAAGCCTCTTGATGAAAGTGAAAGTGGAGAGTGAAAAAGTTGGCTTAAAGCTCAACATTCAGAAAACAAAGATCATGGCATCTGGTCCCATCACTTCATGGCAAATAGATGGGGAAACAGTGGAAACAATGTCAGACTTTATTTTTCTGGGCTCCAAAATGACTGCAGATGGTGATTGCAGCCATGAAATTAAAAGACGCTTACTCCTTGGAAGGAAAGTTATGACCAACCTAGATAGCATATTCAAAAGCAGAGACATTACTTTGCCAGCAAAGGTCTGCCTAGTCAAGGCTATGGTTTTTCCTGTGGTCATGTATGGATGTGAGAGTTGGACTGTGAAGAAAGCTGAGTGCCGAAAAATGGATGCTTTTGAACCGTGGTATTGGAGAAGACTCTTGAGAGTCCCTTGGACTGCAAGGAGATCCAACCAGTCCATTCTGAAGGAGATCAGCCCTGGGATATCTTTGGAGGGAATGATGCTGAAGCTGAAACTCCAGTACTTTGGCCACCTCATGCAAAGAGCTGACTCATTGGAAAAGACTGATGCTGGGAGGGATTGGGGGCAGGAGGAGAAGGGGACAACATAGGATGAGATGGTTGGATGGCATCACTGACTCGATGGACTTGAGTCTGAGTGAACTCTGGGAGTTTGTGATGGACAGGGAGGCCTGGCGTGCTGCCATTCATGGGGCTGCAAAGAGTCGGACACGACTGAGCGACTGAACTGAACTGAACTGAACTGAATATCTACCTGCTAGGTTTTTGTAGTTATTTTAACCTATCTGGCTGTGTCGGGTCTTAGTTGAGGCACGTGAGATCTTTGTTGTTGTGCATGGTCTCTCTAGTTGTGGCACAAAGGCTCAAGAGCAGGTGGGCTTCAGTAGTTGTGGCTCACGGGCTTAGTTGCTCCAAGGCATGTGGGATCCTAGTTCTCCGATTAGGGATCAAACCTGTATCTCCTGCATTGCAAGGCAGTCTCTTAACCACTGGACCACCAGGGAAGTCCCCTGTAAAGTTTTAACGAGAAAATAATTCGTTCCTGGCTTCTAGTAACAATTCAACAAAACCTGGCTCCAGTGTCCACTTCCTACCTTACTCCTCTCAAGACTGGTCAATCAGTATTAAGAAATTATGATCACGAAATATATTTTATTTCTCTTGAAACTATGTGTAAGAATCACTGAGTGCAAAGAATACTAAAATACTAAATGAAATTAAACCGTAAAGGATGCGTTTGGGGAAAAGATGGAGTTTGTTCCAGAACAATCATTTTAAACAAAAACAAATTAAGAGGCAGGAATGGCATCCATAAGATCAATAAAAATGTTTAGGCAGTCTGCACTGTGGCTAATTCACATGAGTGACTGACCGGGCTGCAGAGTTAAATTTAGATAAAGAAACAAACTCTTCCTTAGAGAAAACTTGAGCATGAAGGTTGCACCACACACGTTTGAGTGATAGATAGAAATGGAAAAGATCTATGCCTCTTTTGTCCTTATCTTTTAAGGACAGCTGAACAAATGGTACATTCCTCAGGAGTAGAGTAAGTGGCAATGAACCATGTGTTTTCCAATATGACCTGGAAAATAAGTGTCAGGGTCTGCAGTGGGACTCACCAAACCCCAAGGTAACCTACAACACTGATATATCGAAATCACAACCGATGACAGAGAGGACTGGTCCCTTTGACATCAGGGGCTTTGTTCATACAGAATTCATTCCTGGGGTCAAACAATCCATCCAGCTTATGGAGAAATTCCAAAGTCTGAGAGATTCTCAGCATTGCAGAAAGAGGGGATTCTAGTTCAAGGCTTCAACTCAGACTAAGCCTCTGTAAAATACTTTTGATATTTAAAAAAACAAAAGAAAAAAATCTGATAAGACACCCTCCTTGACCAAACTTTAGTCAGGCTTCTCTGAACCTTCTCAGCTTGGCCTCAACCTTTAGAATATTACAACAGTCTTTACGTTGCTCAGTTTTAGAAAAATTCCTGCTAAATTGGTTTAGCAAGGACCCTCACCCTCAATATCTGATCACCCTCCATACCGGATCAAATTTCTCATCTTCTATACTTGGCTGGTATCACATCACCCTGGCCTGCTTTCAGCAAGAATCTTAAGTTCATTTAGCCAGAATTCCCCTTTACCTGGATCTAACTTTAGTAATTTTTCATCCACTGACGCCATTCCTTGGCTACAAATCCCAACTCGTCCATTCAGAATGGAGCCCAATTCTGCACTGAGGTCTCTCTACCCCATTATAATTGTTCCTGAATAAAATCTACTTTCACACCTCTAATTTCTGTCTGGCTCTGGTTTTCTTTAACACTTCCCAGCCAGATCAGTCATCTTTTCCCCAGTGTTGGCTCCAATCACATGAAACTGTTCCTCAAAATCAAATACACTCTCAGAAGATGAAGATTCCCCACCAGGAAAGGACTATGAAAGTCTGTCTGTGTTGTCGGCTTAGGGAAAAAAGCCAAGGGACTTCCCTGATGGTCCAGTGGTTAAGAATCTACCTTGCAATGTAAGGGACATGGGTTCAATCCCTGGTCAGGGAACTAAGATTCCACACGTGGAGGAGCAACTAAGCCCAGAAGCCACAACTAGAGAGTCTGTGTGCCGCAGCGAAAGATCCACATGATTTGACAAAGATCCTGCATGCAGCAACTAAGACCTGATGCAGCCAAATAAGTAAATAGATAATAAAATTAAATAATGTTAAAGAAAAAAATAAAAGAGAGAGAATATTTACTAAAAAGAAACAGAAGTCTTCACATTGTTTGAATAAATGGCCCCAGGTGACTACTTTAAAGGTGACAGACAACAACTATTTAACTGTTTATGCTTTTTTCTTTAAACATTATACGGTATCATAGGCACAGCTCTCGCACTCATTAGTTAAGTCACAGATGCATAGCATCCAACGACTTGAACTAACTTGGCTGAGGGTCTTGGTTATCTCCAGTTTGACTTCCTAGCTCACTTTTACAGATCCTCTAAATAAAGTTCATTTTAAAGCCTTTGGTCTCTGACAAAGGGAAGCTCTTTCTGAATGAGCTCTCCTTACCCTCACTCCAGGCCAACAATATTCTAAGGAGTTTATTAATATCCTTGCTGGCCGTATCCTGGGATGTCAGACCTCACCTTGGACTTTCTTTCTTTGACGGTACCAAGTTCTAGTTGCAGCATAAAGGAGCTAGTTCCCTGACCAGGGACGCAGCCCGGGCCCCCTGCATTGGAAGCACAGAGTCTTAGCCACTAGACCACCAGGACGTCCCTCTCTCTCCCCACAATTTTTTTTAATAATGAATGTGTTTTTATTTCTCTTATAATTTAAAAAACGTGAACATTCTGTAATTCAGCTGCAGCCTTTACTTCCAGGTGAGTTCTTCATATATTAATATATACTATATATATTAATAACAGACTCTTGTTCCAGAAGGCAGTTAGCTTTTCATCATTCTTTCTGTCTAAATAACATCCGAAGACAAATCCCATAGGGACAGATAGACGTACCCAGTGGTCACACACAACCTGAAGTAAGTTCATCATGAATGCTGTGGCCTTGGAGCCAACAACCACCCCACAGCCAAGGGCAGCAGTGAGCCCAGCCACCCTCCCTCTCTCCACTTTTGATTCCCATGAGCGACCCAGTCTCCATTGACACCAGTCGCTTCCCAAGCCTGTCCCTACTGCCTCCATCACCAGTTTGTCCCGAAGTCTGACAAGCAGAGTCCTTCATTTCTATTTGAACATCTTTTCCTCTAAATACCCTACAGGCTTTCACCTTCCCCATCCCCATCCCCCAAGTCCCCCTTCTGGGACCTCAATCTCACATCCTAGGGCACCCAAGACTCCCCCAGCTCCACTTCCTGGTCACTTCTACCCCCATCCCCACTAACAAGGCAAGGTGCCCAAAGCATCATTCGCGACATAACCATTAGACTTTTCTGAATTTAATTTTTTCTTTCTTTTCTTAAACAAAAGGATTTTTTACATTAGCAATCAGGGTTTAGATTGCTCTTGCTGTCCAAGAGAAGTCTAGATGGGACAGTTTCGGGATAAGAATTCATTTAGCGAGTCCTAGAAAGCCTGATAAGTTGCAGGAGCTGTTCTCAGCTCAGGTGAGCCCAGTGTTGAGCCAGGCGCACGCTCTTGGCCTGTGGTCCAGCCGATGAGCCCTCTGGTCTCTAGACAGGCTGTTCAGCCCTCAGACATTGCTGGGACTGGGGGTCAAGGCACAGAAACCACCCAGACAGCGGGAGCAAGAAACTTGGTGGTCAGGTGAGAGGGCGGCCAGTCCTGAGTATATCTAAAGAGCCTTCTGTTGTTTTCCTTCAAATAACTTCCAAAGGGGGATAGCTTAGAAAAATCTGAGAGCATTCAAAGAACAAAGATGTGAAAGGGGCTGGAAAATAGGACCCATGAGGGCTGGGAAAAAGAAGCTCTGATTCTCAGTCTGAGGAAGAGAAGTCTAGAGGCCATTTCACAAAAGCCTGCGAGGTTTAAAGGGATATTCCTCAGAGGACTGGAGACCAGCTGTCACGGTCTCCAGTGAGGGCCGAACAAAAGGAAATGAGCTTCGGCTTCCACAGGAGTGACTTTAGCTAGAAATAATCTCTGCCAATGAGGTTATCAGGCTTGGGATAAGTTACCGAGGGAGACAAGGGCTTCTCCTCTGGACAAAACACGGAGAAGGCCATCTTCCGGGGCCAGTCAGGCGCAATACCGTTAGCAGGCAGAGGAGAAGAAGGGGACCCGGGTTCAGTCTCACTGGCCACGTGAGCCTAGGACTTTTACAAACAGCTGATGCTTTTGCGCAGCAGCATAATGGTTTTTTGGACGCTGGCATTTGCAGAACTGAGCCAGGGGAGAGGTAAAAGAGAAGGTATGCGAGGAATGAGAAAAAGGAAGAGAAACTGAATCATTTTCCCTGGGAGAACAAAGGAGAGACTGCAAATAACCAAACACGGGCCCTTAGTAACTGTCAATTTCTCCAGTAAGAATCTCTCAGTTTTTCATATGAAAATCAGCTTCCTTTTAAGTACACTAATTGGCCATTCTTTTCCTTTCTTTCCTGGTTTCCTGGTATCCTTTTGTATGCTCCCTTTACACCTTCAGTTTCCTACACAGTAAAAGCCACAGATTTTTGCTATTGAACCCAAGGCTTTACAAATCCAAAGCCAGAGTGTGTGGTATGACATGACCTGTCTATTTAAACTGAAACCTAGCATCGAATTCCTAGATATTTTTCTTGTTTTTAATTATTTAAGACCTTTGGGTGTCTCTCCGAACTTCAGCCTTTTTCAGTCCTGTTCAGTCCAACACAGAAGGCTGACTCCTGTGTCCCCAGAGCAGCATCGAGGGACAGTGACGCCCACTGGGCTGAAGTGCCCAGAAACACTCTCCATGGACGCGGGACTCCAGGAGTCAGCCAGCAGCCGCCCTCACAGTGCAGCCGAGTGACACCATCTGTCCCGGGCATCTGCTCCCACTCAGAGCACACCTGGAGACAATGGAAGGAAGGACACCTGTCTCAGCCTCAGCTGGTGTCCCGTGGTCTGCCCCTGGAGTGGCCAGCGGCAGGACCAACTTCATCAGGGAGCTGCAAAGATGGGTACCAGGCTGTGAGTCCCAGTAGAGCTGGGCCTCCTCTGCTCTGTTTGCTGGGTGTGTCCCTCGTGCCTAGAACAGTGCCCAGTGCCCCGAGGGAGCATCAGTATGGATACTCGGTGGCAGAACAAACAGATGCCAGAGCACGAAGGGCCCTGGACACCATCCATCCCCACCCCTTGTTCCAGACAAAGTTCAGCACAAGGCCTTTCTCAGGTTTGTTACAGTCCTTGAAGACATATCTGCGCTGTCTCATTTCCTCACCACTGGCAATAAATACCTTCTCCGGGACTTCCCTGGCGGTCCAGTGGTTTAGATTCAGCTTCCAATGCAGCAGACATGGGTTTTATCCCTGGTTGAGGAAGTAAGAGCCCACAAGCCTTGTGGGGAAAAAAAAATTTTTTTTAATAATAATAAAAATAAATAAGTACCTTTCTGATGCATTAGTCCACACTAAAATGTTGTTCAGTCACTAAGCTGTGTCCGACTCTGTGACCCCATGGACTGTAGCCCATCAGGCTCCTCTGTCCATGGGATTTCCCAGGCACAAATACTGGAATAGGTTGCCATTTCCTCCTCCAAGAGATCTTCCCGACCCAGGGAGCAAACCCATGTCTCCTGTGTCTCCTGCATTGGCAGGCAGGTTCTTTACAACTGAGCCACCTGGAAAGTTCACGCTAACATGTTACTGGGTACTAATGAGTTAATGTGTGTATGTGTCTGTCTGTCTGTTGCTGTGTCTCTGTCTCTCTCTCTTGGACTCTAGGCCTGAAGCTGACCTTCCCCTAGGCCCCCTTGCACCAACCCCTCCTTACTGGGTGATGGGCATTCACCCCAGAGGCAGAAAAGAAAGGATTCTCCTCCATCGTGCCAGAATTCTTGAGCTGGTGCCAAGAGACAGCCTCCTGGAGAAGAGCCAGGTGAGATGGGGTTTCACACGTCGACCAAGGACAGATTTCACCAGCCACCCCGGAACGCGCACGCACACAGCCCCGTCCAAGTTGAGTGAACACAGAGGAAGCCCTCACAAGATGAGGAAGCAAGAGAGTGGCACTCGGGGGCCCCAGGAAGCCCTGTCATCACCCCAACCTGGGGCTGCCAGCAAGCCTGTGCCAGGGGAAGTGGGCTGGGCCACCAAAGGTGCTGCTGAGGTGAGGCGCAGGGTAAAAGCTTCTGACTGCTGGCAGTACCACCCCCTAAACTTGGCCATGTGTGCCCAGAACCACCAGGGGCTTTTGAAAAGCAGACCCACTGCGCCCAGGTTCAGATCTACCAACTGCATCAGAGTCTGTTTTTTAAAATGCTGCGATTCTCATGTCCAGCCCAGTTCAAGTAACTGCCGTACTGGCTGACTGACATACATTCTCTCCCTAAACTCCCCCTCCCCTGCGATAGGAAATTTGGTGCCTCGAGTTACACCAGTAGACTATCAGCATCACTGGGGCTTTCCTGGCATTTCTACAGTGAGTCTGGCTTTGCTCCTCTGGGTCACATCCCTGAGCCAGCATCTCCACTGAGTACCTGAGGTGAACTCGCCTTTTCCTCTGTTATGAGTTAGGAGATGAAAGGCAAGTGCAAACATTTGTCTCTTCGATTCAGGAAACCCCAGCACCCTCTCTATCTTGGAGAAGAGGTAGCCAAAGTGGGTCAGCCACACTCCTTTATCTCAGGAGCTGAGGGTCGTGGTGGAGAGCTGGACCGTAGACGGCTGAGCAGGAAGAGAAAGCTGATGGATACAGAATTTCTACAGGTGGACAGGATCTTTGTTGAGACAAGGAGGATTCTACTCAATCAGAATTGGAAAGGGAAAATCCCTTTTTACTGCACCTACAGGCTCTGGTCCCAAGCGTGTCCCAGGCAAGGGGACCTTTCTAGATTTCATCTTTCTTGGTTTCACCACTCAGCTGCCTCCCTCCAGGGCTTATTCACCCAAATGGGCTCTCAACTGATTCCACAGGATGGAGCCCTGCACTTGAGCTCCAATTTGAGGATCTGAGGCTCCATTTCTTTTTGTGGCCAAGGCTCCATTTGACAGCTGTCCCCTGACTCCGGGGGCTTCCCAGGAGGTGCTAGTGGTAAAAGAACCTGCCTGACAATGCAGGAGTCATAAGAGATGAGGGTACGATTCCTGGGTGTTGAAGATCCCCTGGAGGAGGGTATGGCAACCCGCTCCAGTATTCTTGCCTGGAAAAGTTCAGGAGCCTGGTGGGCTATAGTCCATAGGGTCACAAAGAGTCAGATGTGACCAAAGCGACTTAGCACCCATGCCCTGACTCCAGTTCCTTTCTGGCTTCTCCTGTCCCCTCTCTGCCCCTGAATCCTAGCCCCTGTGCCTCACAGCCTCGACACCACCGCTGCCAACCCCCTTGGTCACATTTCCCCCACTGGCCTCAGCCCCACCTGTTGTCTCTTGCTGGCTCTCCATGACCCTGGTCACCTGCCCTCAGAAATGTCACTTCCCCTCTGTCATCCTCATCTGATATCACCCTCTGCCTGCTTCATCTCCTACCATTTCCTTCATCTGTCCCTCTTCCTGCCCCCACCCTTCCCCTTATTCTGTCTTTCGTGGGAACACTGGATGATATGAATCGTAAGTGGAAGGCACACATTCAGAGGATTTCATGTATAAATGACACTGTTTTCTTTATTTACACTGACTGCCATGCAATTAGTCGCCTTTAACCAGTGACTTCTCCCAAAACAATGCCTTAAAAATATGCCCTTTAAATGTTTTCATCTCTGTAAGATTTCTGTTCCTTAATAATAAGGGTGGTTGCTGTTTCTTTTATAGACCCAGGAATTCAAGAATGTACATTTATACGAATTCTCAGCATTCACCAAAGCCTCTTAATTACCTAGGATGCTTTTTAAAAGAACACAATGCCTGGCCTCCACATCCAGGTATTTCCATTCAATCAGCCTGAAGTTGGGCTCTGCATCAATATTTTAAACACACTTCCCAGGAGAGGCTGATGTGCAGAAAAGCTTGAGAGTCACTGATTTATAGGAAAATCACTCATGATAAATGTATATTCAAATAGTCAATTCCTGAGAGTCTTGATTTAAAGCAGCACCTCCTAACCAAATCCAACTGAGGCAAAGCAAAAGATCTTAAATCCCGCCCTACCCCACCCACTCCCAATTACCAATAGAGAAGGACTCTGGGATAAAGTATTGAAAGGCAACAAACCCGTGATTTTACATCTAAAACAATGTTGTGTGTATCTTAAAGGTAATCCAGACATTTTCTAATTTGCTTGTGTTTTATATGTGATGCAAGGAACACAAGTTATTCAAAGAACACAAATTCATTGGCAGCATATCACCAATGATTTGTTCCTGAAGAAGGAATGTTAGGAAGGTTATATAATCATTCACTTCACCAATAAGCATATAGATGAATATGTGGATTTAAGGACTAGTTACTGGGAAATAATAGGCCAAAAATACTGTTCATAACAAAATGCACCAAAATCTAGGTGCTGGCTGACTCAGTTCCTGGTGAGTGCTCTCTTCCTGGCTTATAGAGAGAGCTGCCTTGTCACTGTGTTCTCATCTGGCCTTTCCTCCGTGTGTGTGTGTGTGTGTGTGTGTATGGGTGTGTGTGTGTGCGCACACACACACACAGAAAGAAAATACAATTTCTGGTGTCTCTTCTTGTAAGGACACTAGTCCCATCAGATCAGGGCTCCACCCTATGACTTCACCTAACCCTAAGTACATCTGAAGGCCCCATTTCCAAATACTCATTGGGTGTCAGGGCTTCAACTTAACAAATTTTGCGAGGACACAAACATTCAGTTCATAACCCCAAACTTTTCTGATCATTAGGAATCCCTTAAATTACTCAACTAAAACAAACCCAGGGACTTTCCTGGTGACCCAGTGGTTGAGAATTCACCTGCCAATGCAGGGGACATTGGTTCGATCCCGGGTCCAGGAACTAGGATCCAACATGCAGCAGACAATTAAGCCGGCACGCCACAACTACTGAGCCCACACAGGAAGAGCCCATGTGCTACAACTAAGACCTAATGGAGCCCAAAATTAAAAAAAAAAAAAAAAGAATAAATAATAAAAAGAAACAAAACCAAATTCCCAGTACCTGCCCGTGATGTTCTGATTGGAGAAGGTGGAGCTGGGAATCATCCAGGGTGATTTTGATGATCAGACAAGTTTGTGAAACAAGGACCTGCCCTTCAGTGTCTAAGTGTGAGTTGCCTTTCTCTCCAGCCAGACTCTTTCTCTAGTCCTGGCAGGCTGGACTGTTTGGACACCATCGTACCCAGAACGTCTTCATTTTTCACAACTGAAGCCCTAAACCCACTAAACACCAGCTTCCTATTCCCCCATCCCTGGCAACCACCATTCTTCCTTCTTACTTCTGTGTCTATGAATTCGACTACTCAAGGTGCCTCCAGTAAAAGGAATCATATATTTGTTCTTTTGTAACTTATTTCATTTAGCATAATGTCTTCAAAGTTCATGCACATCGTGGCATGTATTGTAATTTCATTCCTCTTGAAGGCTGAATATTCCATTGTCTGCAAACAGGTTCTCCTAACTTTTGGCTACTGTGAATAATGCTGGTTATGAACATGGGTGTACAAATATCTGTTCAAGTCTTTGCTTCTCATTCTTTTGGGTTTATACCCAGAAGTGGAACTGCTGGATCCCATGGTAATTCTTTGTCTAAGTTTTTGAGGAACTGCCATACTGTTTTCCACAGCAACTGTTCTATTTTGCGTTCCCTCCAGCAGTGCACAAGAATTCCAATTTCTCCACGTCCTCATCATTATTTGTTATTTTCCGTTTTTTTTTTTTTTTTTTTTAAATAATAGCCGTCCTATGGTTATAAGGTGGTATTTCCTTGTGGGTGTAGTCTGCATTTCCCTCATTATCAGTGAAGAGTTTTCTTTTAGGGAACTGTAAAAAATGTAAGCTCCCAAGGGAAAATGTAGCTCCAAAGATTTAGGTTGGAAGAGGATCTCAGGAAACAGAGACAAATGTGCAGAATCACAATAGAAGAGAGAGAAATGATACCGGAATGCAGTCTTACAGATGCTAATCTCCAAAACATGCTTTAAAAATAAACGTAATGCTATCTTAAACAAAACAAAATCAAGAGGGTATCGCTGCCCCTGAGGTATAATAAGAAATTGAATTGCCATGAATACACACACAATGCACTCAACCTGTATGTAGCAAATCAAGAAATAACTATGGCAACATCTCTCTGATAGATACATTTTTTAAAAGGATCAATTTATTCATTTACCACGTTAAAAATTCAGAGGAAATTCAATCTACCATGAGATTACTTTCACAGTGATAAATCAAATTGATAAAAATCATCTTGCAGCTTGTTGAAAGACAAGAACAAAAATTCCTGGTGTCACTTTAAAACATCAAAACCTGTGTTTTGTCAGCCAACATTCTTTGCCCAGAAGATCTACAGGTTTTGGGTTATGCAAGATTCCCTAGGAGAGGAATCCAGATATGGGATTAGCAATAGAAAATTTGACATCAGGTGAGGGAATGTTCCAGAAAAACATTAGTGTCTAACTTCCTTCCCCACGTACAGACAAAGGAATATACGTTCATAATACAGTCATAAACTTTAAGAATGCAGACCAGTTTAGCCTAAACAGATAGGTAAACACACTTAGACTATTTGTTTTGATTTTATTTGTTTGTTTATTTTTTTGGCCATGCCACAGGGCATGCAAGATCTTAGTTCCCTTACCAGGGATTGAACCCATGTCCCCTGCACTGGAAGCACGGGATCTTAACCACTGGACTGCCAGGGAAGTCCCAGGTAAACACACTTAGAATTGGCTTTTGAAAACACACTCTAAAGGGAATTGATATTGTAAATTCTGTACAAAATACAGTATAAAAACAGTCTATTTACTGTGAAGTACACAAAGTCAGCATTATTTTCTTTTCTTTCTCAGAAGTAGTCAGTTATAGGACCCCATTATTTGACCAGCCACTTAAGTCTTAAGCTTCCCCTTCCCTTCTCAAATTACATTATTTGTCTTAAGAGGTCAAAAATAAAGCCTTTAAAATGTCCTGGGGTTTGTATTTCTGGTGAGTAACAGGCCAGAGTTCCATACGGATCATCATTAGTGAGGCAACTTGGTTTAAAGCTGATGTCGATTCAAAGTTCCTCTGTTCAAAAGAAGCTGCGGGCGGGAATGCCACGTTGCACACCTGTGACGATGAATCAGCCTGGCTGCTGCGGCTGCAGATGTTTCTTCACTTGGCTGCGCCTGAAACAGCAGTCTTTGTCAGTAAAAGAAGTGCAACTCTTAAGTGCCTGACCCAGTGGATAAATATGAGGGAAATGATAATAGGAGGTGAGGGCCCTCCCAGTGGTCAAGGAGAAGACCTGGGTGTCTGTGAAAAGCCAAGGAGGACCAGAAAACCATGGTACTGAAGGAAACAGATGGTCTCTCCTTTCTGGGCAAGTAGTAGAATCATTTACCCTCATCAAAATAAGCATATTTTCTCTCTCTCTTTTTTTTAACCACTTTAACCATTTTTTTTTCTTTTTATTTTTAAAAATTTTATTGGAGTATAGTTGATTTACAATGTCAAAATGAGCATAATATTTTCTGAGCTCAGCTCCTACAACCAAGATATCTGTTGGGATAAACTTCCTGTAGCCTATGATTAGTAGTTTTGTCAAAACTCTTTGATTAGTACTTGGCCTTGCACCAAGGGGAAAGAGACATGATCTAACCCATCAGTTCTCCTGCCTGGGTGGGATGGCAGGTATTTCCCTCTATGGGGATGGATGAATCAGATCGCCTTAGCCTGGCATCATTAAACATCCAAATTATAAAATGAACTCCCTTTGTTCCAATTTCTGTGGTCACTAAGCAACTTTCTCTTACAGAATTTGACTTCCCACGTAACCTGCTTTTGCTGTTGGCCAAGACTGCTAGTATACAGTCCCCTTGGCCCTTTTAGTCATAAGAAATTGGCAGCTACTTTGGCTTTTCCATCACTCTTTGAGTTTGGTTCATAGGACTCCACCCCTGAGAAACATTCCACTCCCCGCAATTCACAGATTGATAAATTAGGTTTCTGTGCTTCCAAGGCTTAGGAGGATAGTACCATGGGATCAGTTGAATCTGCAGATGCAGAACTGTGGAGACTGGGGGCCAACAATGGGACTTGAGCATCTGTGGGTTTTGATATCCACAGTGGGTCTTGGAACCAATCCCCTAAGGATAGAGGGGGAAATGGGCCCCTAACCTCCCACATTGTTCAATGATGAGCCACTCTGGTTTTCAGTTGACTTATATTCCCTCTTAAGATGCCCTCTGCCATACTTTCAGAGGCAGGAAATATGTTTATTCATCTCTGATATTTCAAGGATACCCAAGATACATTGCAGAATGGAAAGTGAAAAATGCAAGGTAAAAAAACAAGAGACAAAAATACCATTTCTTTGTGTTTTTAAGCACATGCGTGTATGTACATGGGCTAAGTCACTTCAGTCATGTCTGCCTCTTTGTTACGTATGGCTCCTCTGTCCATGGGGTTCTCCAGGCAAGAATACTGGAGTGGGTTGCTGTGCCCTCCTCCAGGGGATCCTCCTGATCCAGGGATCGAACCTGGGTCTCCTGTGTCTCCTGCATTGGCAGACAAGTTCTTTACCACTAGCATCACCTGGGAAGCCCATGCATGTATACACATCCAAAATTTTTGGAAGGATAAACAAGAGATTATTATCAGGATTGACCTCTGGAGATGGGTGGGAAAGCAGAAAAGAGTTGCACCTTTTCTGTTTTATCTTTTGTGTTTTACCATGTCATATATTAATTTTATAATTAAAAGAAGTGAAAAGAAAGTTATGTGTTTAACGATATATAAATGTTAAGATCACTCATCTGAAAAGACAGCTCAAAAGAGGAAACTTGAGAATCTCCAAATCTAATCCAACTGACTAGAGCATAAAGAGCATGACTAGATGTGATTCTAACATAAAAAGCCTGCAGCTTAGACCATTTTGATGAGGATGTTTTAGCAGAAGAAGGATGGAGACCAGAAAAATTGGAGTCTCAAGGAGGAAGCATGGTCAGTGTTTATCCCGTACTGTCCGAGTAGAGAGCCAGTAGCTATGAGAATGTGAATATGCTGGTTCCTTGAGAGCTGGACTCCATCGTGGGGAAGGAGCAGTTTAACAGATATACCACATCTGGATGGAATGTTCTTGACTACTCAAATCCCTTTGCTCTAATTTCATGCTCACCAAATGTATTACTAGCTGCCTGAGTGAATAATGCTGAAATTACATTGTCTTAAAGCAATGAAACTTTCTGTCTCGTATCACATTCCAGTGACAGTGGGGGTCACAGGTAAGCTCCACACAGTCCTTCAGGGACTCAGGACTGTCTAATATTGTGGCTCCATCCTCCCCTGAGTCCTTGGAGCAGGTGGAAGGGGAGGGAGAGGGTAAAGAAAGTACACCCACTCTTCAGACTCTTGGCCCAGAGGTAACACCTCACTTTTGTTCACATTCCGGTGGGAAGAACTTTCAGCCCCCATGCCCAGCATGGTGAGAATATGGACATGGGTGAGCCTCAGGCAATTTTCCAATGATTAACTTGGTTTGCCTGAAATTCAAATAAAGAAAGGGGAGCCTTGAACAACGTATATGAGCATTTCTATCCCCAGGAAGCCATGTCTCCTATCCTAATGCATCATCTTTTTAGTTTATAATTCTACCATGTGGGCTTCCCTGGTGGCTCAGATGGTAAAGAATCCGCCTGTAATGAGGGAAACCTGGGTTCAGTCCTTGGGTTGGGAAGATCCCCTGGGAAAGGGAACAGCAACCCACTCCAGTATTCTTGCCTTGAGAATCCCCATGGACAGAGGAGCCTAGCAGGCTATAGTCCATGAGGTTGCAAAGAGTCGAACACAACGGAGCAACTAACACTTCTATCATGACTTTACTTTTATTGCAACTTACCCCCAAGAACTTATCCATATCTATTAAAAAAAATTAATGTTTCTGGGAATTCCCTGGTGATTCAGTAGATAGAACTCTGTGCTTTCACTGCCAAGGACCCAGGTTCAATCTTATCCCACAAGCCAGGCAATGTAGCCAAAAAAAGAAAAAGAAAAAAAAAAAAAACCTGTTCCTGAATTTGTAAACTTGAGGAAATAGCTTTTGACCATGGTTGAATCACCAGGACACTGCAAACCTGTAAGATCCTTTCTTTTTTTTTTTTTTTGAGATCCTTTCTAATTGGTCAGATGGATCAAACATCACAATCTCTTCATCACCCCTTTCTAAAACTTCAGCTTTTAGAAAGAACTGTTCTAAGAATTGTCAGCTTCTGCTCATGGAAAAGTATGACTTGGAGTTTACCTGGACAGGGAAATAATTTTTCAAGTTCAAATTCCTTGTAAGTGACTAAATGGCAAAGGGTAAAGTCTTCATATAGGCCAAGGGTATTAGTCTCCTAGGATGGCTGCAGCAAATCACCACAAACGCCACCAAGTGTAAAATAGACAGAAGACTCTTAGAGTCCCGTGGACAGCAACAAAATCAAGCCAGTCAATTCTAAAGGAAATCCGTCCTGAATAATCACTGGAAGGACTGATGCTGAAGCTGAAGCTCTAGTACTCTGGCCACCTGATGTGAAGAACTGACTCATGGAAAAGACCCTGATGCTGGGAAAGATTGAAGGTAAACAGAGAAGAGGGCAGCAGAGGATGAGATGACTGGATGGCATAGCCAACTCAACTCAAGAATCTGAGCAAATCCCAGGAGATAATGAAGGAAAGGGAAATCTGGCGTGCTACAGTCCATAGAGTCGGACACAACTTAGCAACTGAACAACAAGAGTGGAAAAATGCTATATAGTACAGGGAGCTCAGCTCAGAGCTCTGTGATGACCTAGAGGGGTAAGGGTGGGGAAGGTCCAAGAGGGAAGGGATATATGTATACACATACCTAATTCATTTTGTTGTACAGCAGAAACTAACACAACACTGTAAAGCAAATACATTCCAATTGAAAAAAAAAGTAGACATTTTGGAAGCAGGAAGCCTGTGACCAGGGTGTTAGCAGGATGGCACTCCTCCAAAAGCTCTGGGGGAAAAGTCTTCCTGCTTCTTCCGGTTTCTAGTGCTTCCAGATGTCCTGTGGCTTGAAGGAGCATCACCCTAATCTTTGTCTCCACAAGAGCCTCTCCTCCTCTGCTTTTATGTATTCCACTTTTCTGCCTCATTTAAGGAGACTCGTCATTGGATTCAGAGCCTACCCAAACCCAGGGTGATCTCGTCTCCAGATTCTTACCGTAATTACATCTTCGGAGACTGTTATTCCAAATAAGACCACAGTCTGAGGTTCCAGGTAAACATACCTTTCGGGGGGACACCATGCAGCCCACTCTACCAAGTAAAAACTTTCTCGCTCAATATCATGTTCCATTCATAAAGGCCCTTAGCAAGTGCTGTCTGGATTACCCAGGGTTTCTTGCTTAAAGGATGCGACACGGTGACTAATGCCAGGAGGGGGAGCCAAGGTTTGCAAGCAGTCTCCCCAGAATGCGGGGCAAACGCCAAAGCAGAAATGCTATTCTGTGTCTTCTAAATATTGAAATTACTTTTCAGTCTTTCGAACTTAAAAGACTGCCCTGAGATTTTATATTTGGCTATGGTGCCAAATCTCAACAGAACACATGGCAACCAGCCTTTTTGTGACCAAGGGTTTCCCTGTTCACTTAGGGCAGGAGATGCTGACAGCTCAAGCCTTGACCGGAATAGGAGAGGGGACCCTGTGGCAGACTATGTTCAGGAATCCTGGTTTGTAAAGAGAGCAGTTCGAAGTGCAGGCAGATGGCGAGGAGGACGATAGAGCGGCACTGGACGGCAATCCCTGACCAGAGATTTCAGGGTCTATGGAGCAAACTGAGAGGTCATCGGCCACCTCTCCAGATTTCTCATCATCATCTGCAATGCAGTTTCCCACGTCAGAATATTCTTTTCATCCAGTTTTGCTATGATCACACCATCCGGAGTAAAGAGCCAACTAGATCTTTACACGGCACTCACAGTTATTAGAAGCAGTAATGAAGAAGACAAACAGAATAAGCTTAATGTGATGTGACATTTCTAATTGTATTGCTTTCTTCTTGCAACCTCCTTTACCATTTAGGGCTAGACACCATGATATATATGCAGGGAGGAAAAGAACAGTATCGATCTCTATATCCAATGACTTCATGCCTCCTCCCATGGGGCACGAAAGCTTTTGTATTGCCAAATTCTCCACCTTCCCAGCATGGAGAATAAGAAAAGTTGTTCTTATCTTTCTTATATTGTACTTTCTTCCTAAGAACCTTAATATTTACTCCACAAAGCGCTTCATTTCACTCTCATGCCATCCTGAAGGTAGGACATAATATTGTCACCCTCTTTTTTCAGATAGAGAAACAAAGACAGGAATGGAGGAGCTGGCAGGGAAAACAGGGAGGATTAACATATGGAGAATATAAGAGGCTTATCTAAAGTACTGTAATAAGATCAGCAACCAGGACCCCATAGCTTGACCCCATAGCTAGGCCAAACTAGCATGCCTGCTAAAAGATCTGACACAAAGAATACATTAAATGACCTCCCAACAAAGAAATCTGACAAATCCAGGGTGTATTCACTAGGTAGGACAAATGACCTGGTTTTACCAACAAATCAGTGAAAGCAGGAAATGGGAGATGAGCACTGACACATGGGGAAAAAACACTTAGAAGAAAAATCAAATGCAGATACTAATACTTGCTTAGATACTAATTTGAAAAAACCACCTGTAAAAATACCTGTTAGGAGTGATCAGGAAAATTCATTCCTTACCTAGAAAAGCATCCATGGAGGAGAGTTGGGCGGGCTGGAGGGGAGGGGCAGCCCAAAGGCTGAGAGGGTGTCATAGTCCTTTTAAGACGAGATCTCTTCAGGCTTCATTTCAGGGAGTTCATTCAGTGCAGAGGGCAGGCTTGAAGACCAGAAGGTGCCCCAAAGAGATGGGACGAGATTAGAGGCCCTAACAAGAGTTTGTATGAAAAGATAAGGAGGTACCAACCACAGGCCAGGGTATCAGAAGGAACTGTACAGAGAAGGAGACTGAGGAGCAGCATATTTAAAAGAGGGGAAAACGGGGCTCCGGGATTTATGTCTTCAGCTCTTGGCCATCTAACAGTCCAGTGTGGGACTTCCAAGTGGGTTTACCCCCGTTCCAGGCCTGAAGATGGCCGTTCTTCAACACAGGGTTTCCAAGGTTATCCAAGCCGTGGCCAGGCCAGACTGTAATAAAGGGGGAAAGAGTTGAGTCCAGGACCAGAAGTTCCCTGGTAAGCAAGTGACTCAGAAGTTGCTCCCAAGAGACTTCCCTGATGGTCCAGTGGCTAAGACCCAGTGCTCCCAGTACAAGGGGCCTGAGTTTGATCCCTTGTCGGGGAAATAGATCCCACATGCTGCAACTAAGACCTGATGCAATCAAATAAATAAATACATTTTTTTAAATTGCTTCCAAAACTTGCACACAGGCTCCATTAATAAGCACTGAGTCACATGGCTAATCTTTGCTGTAAAGATTCAGGCAGGATTCAGGCAGGGGAGTAGGAAACACAGTCCCTGGAAATGCAGCCAAGATCTCCAGCACCATTCTAATACTAAGGAAGAATGGGAGGATGGAGTTTGGCAGACAACTAGGAGTCTTCACCACTGCTTTTCTTCACTAGTGATGCCTGACTTCTTCTTTTTTTTTTTTTACAAAACCAAGTACCCAGCTCATTGCTAGACTAGATTAGTGTTTATTCCAAATTGTGATTAAGATATGTGAATTGCTTATGTACTTACCTTGTATAAGAAAAAATTACCATTAACCTGTTAGTGTATAATCTGTTTTCTGAATTTTTTGATATTACATTAATATGAAATAAGTAGACCTTAATAGGCAGTGCACATACTTAATATTTGTTTTTTTTCTCTTTTAATGTGTATGTAAGTGTTGGAAGCAAAAGAGTGGTAAGCAGGTCCAATGATATATAAGAGAGAAATAGGAAAGAATTATAGTACATTTCATTTATTAGATTCCCACTATTTTCATCTGTACTGTCACTGTGGAGGGCCTGGTTTCAATCCTTGGTTCAGGGAACTAAGATCCCACATGCCTCACAGCATGGCCCAAAAAAAAAAATAAATTATTTTCAGGTATAAGATTGCTTTGAAAAAATAACTACATACCGTGTGAGATAACCATTTTTTTCTCTACTACCTTCTCAACAAATTTAAAAAAGCCGAGAGTGCAGTTGCCAAAGAAAGGCATCTTGATTTTTCTGAAGTGGGATGGCTTGTGGTTTGCTGCTGCTAAAAGCAAGTAAGATATAAATATACATAAGTATGATACAGCCAACAGGCTGTGCTGTTGCCATTTGGTTGGAAAGAAAATTCAGGGCACACATAAGGTTCAAGATGACCTTCAAGGAGATCACAATGTCAGGATTCTGCCAGGTCACACACAAAGGAATAAAATGTAGACTGACAGTTAAAATCTTCCTTCCCCCAGTAATCTGGTGCCACCTCCGTCATAAATAGAAACAATAGCACAGGAAATATCTGGTCCTTTCACTGGGGATTGCCAGTTCCAACTTGGCTAATTGCTAGAGTTTCTATAAAACAAGGACTACTTCAGAAACCTCATTATGAAAAGGGACATTTTCATTTTACAGGTCCACTAGGCAAGCATTGCCCATACCCAGATGTGACCTGGTCTCTGTTAGAAGAACTCTGGCAAGTTAAATAGGCTGTGTCTTATCCGTTGAAGCCGCTAAAAGTGCCTCTAAGCTCACAGCAACGCCGGGAGGTGCCAGCGGCGCCTCTCAGGAAAAAGGTTTGTAAACAGGGAGGATGCTCCCTAACCCACAGTGTTATCACTGCAGTTGTTAACAAGATAAATACTCTCTACCTTAACTCTCCACGAACTCACTGCACAGTTTATTGAAGTCCCTGATACACTGTGCTAGGTGCCTGGGGTGCTGTTCAGTGAGGGAGAAGAGTTCTGCAGATGGATGGGAGAGGACAGTCCCTGGGGAACAGTCCAGACCAGCTTCCAGAGAAGGAGCCAGGATATCCGGCCTAAAGATCAGGAAGGGCTCCCAACCACAGCTGCTGTAGCTGAAGCAGACAGAGAGCAAGCTGCTAGCATAGGTTGGACCCGGAAAACAATGGATGATTTACATGTGACTTCTGGTCACATGTTTAATTATTGGGTTGATAGGAATTAAACATTGAGGTAGGTTTAACAGCCAGATGTCTAAAGTACTTAAAAAGGGACTCGACATACTTTTTGGTCATAATTACAGTCTCGAATGCACAGAAGTTTGGTTTTATAAATGGGACCAAATATTAAATCCTACACTTGAAATGTTGAGATTTGCTAGATTTCTCTTTTTTACTATTTGTTAATTTATTTGGTTGCTCTGAGTCTTAGCTGTGGCACACAGGATCTTCGATCTTCATTCTGATATGGATTTTTTCATTGGCAGCAATCAAACTCTTAGTTGCAGCATGTGGGATATAGTTCCTTGACCAGGGATTGAACCCTGGGCCCCCTGCATTGGGAGTGCAGAGTCCTAGCCACTGGACCACTAGGGAAGTCCCTACATTTATAAACAAAATAAATATATAACTTGACCTTAAGAGAAAGAATTTGATTTTTTTGATATTGCCTAAATGAATGACTGTTTCAAAAAAATCAGAGTAAACACCCAAATGCACTCCTTGTGGACACAAGTATCCTTAGAGACACCAAAAATTTCTTCTTTAACACCAGGACAGTACTAAGCAAAAAACTAGGGGATCCCTTGCTCTTGTAACCCTTATAGTCTATCAGGGTAGAGCAGACAGTAATGAGGCAATAGTGGATATAAAAGGGATACGCAAAAGTAGGGTTGTGGACTTCCCTGGTGGTCCAGAGGTCAACACTCCATACTCCCAATGCAGGGGACCCAGGTTCGATCCCTAGTCAAGGGAACTAGACCACACATGCCACAACTAAGAGTTTGCACGCTGAAGCTAAAGATCCCACATGTTGCAAAGAAGACCAGGTGCAGCCAAATGAATTCATCAATTAATTTTTTTAAAAAGTACAACTGGAGCTTGAATAATGGGGCATCTAGACTGGGAGTCAGAGAACTGAGGACAAGCATGAGTTGGTCCAGCAGATGGAGTCGGGTAGGTGGTTCTGTCCAAGCAGAAGGAAAGAAATGGGACAGCCATGGCTACCAGTAATTCAGCATTCCTGAGTCAAAACTTGAGTGGGAAACAGGTACAGATGAAACCAGATAAGTAGACAGAGGCCGGATCGGAGGCCAGATCATGAAGGGACTTGTGTCCCGGGGAAAGGCATTTGTTTTAACCTGTAGGCAGTGGTGAGACATTAAAGAATTTCCATCCGATTTGATCCAATTTGCCTGTTACAGAGTTCACACTGGGAGAACGAAAGCAAATGGAGATGAAAGACAGCAAAACGATTGAAGTCCAGGTAAGAGATAGTGGAGAGGGAGAGGGAAAATGAAAGCAGAAAACATAAGATCAGGCTAAGGGTGAAATTAGTGCCTGAAGTACACATTCTCTTGGGCCATGTACACCGTGCTGCAAAATTTATCAGACAGAACAGACGGGAGGGAAGAAGGGGCGGGAGGCTGAGTCAGGAATTGAGATGAGAGTTTGGGCTAGAGGTGGGTTTCAGGCATCACAGGAAAATAGATGATCACTGAAGCCAGGGGTATAAATAGGATTTTCCAAAGACAGTATATAAATGGGAAGGGAGAGAACAGGGCTAAGGATAAAAAATGGGGAGAGTCTATACTGAAGGTGCAGGAAGAGGGAAAATAATCCAGACAAGGTGATTGAGAAAGTTCAGCACAAGAGGCAGGAAGTAATCCAGAAAGTGAGGAGTTCTGGTCTTAAGGGAGGGCAGGATATATGAGGTCCCATCCAGCAAATATGTGGAAACCTCCCACCCTTACTTCTGTGTCAGTAACATTTCTGATAAAATTATAAAGGGGAAGAGAGTCTTCTCTGCTTTCCAATCGCTTTCTCTTCTCTTTTGTTGTTGGTCAGTCACTAAGGCATGTCTGATCCTTTGCAACTCCATGGACTGCAGCATGCCAGGCTTCCCTGTCATTCACAATCTCCCGGGGTTTGCTCAAACTCATGTCCGTTGAGTTGGTGATGCCATCCAACCATCTCATCCTCTGTCGTCCCCTTCTCCTCTTGCCCTCAATCTTTCCAAGCATCAGGGTCTTTTCCAATGAGTCAGCCCTTCGCATCAGGTGGCCAAAATATTAGAGCTTCAGCATTAGTCCTTCCAATGAATCTTCAGAGTTGATTTCTTTTAGGATTGACTGGTCTGACCTCCTTGCTGTCCAGGGGGCTCTCAAGAGTCTTCTCCAGCACTACAATTTGAAAGCATCAATTCTTTGGCACTCAGCCTTCTTTATGATCCAGTTCTCACATCTGTACATGACTACTGAAAAAAACCATAGCTTTGATTATACAGATCTTTGTTGGCAAAGTGATGTCTCTGCTTTTTAATACACTGTCTAAGTTTGATAGCTTTCCTTCCAAAGAGCAAGAATCTTTTAATTTTGTGGCTGCAATCACCATCTGTAGTGATTTTCGAGCCCAAAAAGATAAACTCTGTCACTGTTTCCACTTCTTCTCCATCTATTTTCCATAAAGTGATGGGATGGGATGCCATGATCTTAGATTTTTGAATGTTGAGTTTTAAGCCAGTTTTTTCACTCTCCTCTTTCACCCTCATCAAGAGGCTCTTTAGTTCCTCTTTGGTTTCTGCCACTTTGACCAACAAGTAGTCATTAGCCAATGAGCCCTGGTATCGCATTGGACCCCCAACGACCAACTCTGCCTTAAGAAATTCTACCCTTCTTCAGCTTCTGTGATTTAGCCTTTGTGGTTTTCTCCCCACACCTCCCTCTCTCTTACCTGCTGCCTTCCCCACCTTTCTCCTTCTCTTCTTGCTCTCACCCCCTCTCTGCAGGCATGTCTCAAGGCTCAGTGTTCAGTCTATTGGTCTCATTCTACTCTCCTGGAATAATTCTGCCGGACTGATTTCATTTCCTTCTTCAGTGACCATTTTTTGGCTGATATTTCCTGGAAACCACAAAACATTGCTATTGTCATTGTTCAATAAATCACTGCAGGGAGAGAATTGCTAGAAGTACACATCTTACATCCAGAATCACAAATACGCAGGCTGTACATACCTCATCCATTATGCCCCCGTTCTCTTTTTCTATTATTATTTTCAAGCAGCTCTAGGCAGCTTGGCGATTCCAAGCTTCTGGGACCACTGGCAGGAATAATAATGACTTATCCAACTGCAGCGACAAATCCAACCACACAACCAACATTTCTGCAAGTGACTTGGAAATTATGTATGGTCCTGCCTTCGAGAACTCATCCTGAGACTATACCAGACCCGCCAAGAAGTTACATTGTCAGCACCACTCATGCAAGTGGGTAACACAGCATTAGCCTCTTATTTCTATGAAAAGTAGTTCTATAATTTTATCATATTTCATCGATTCTAAGACTTACCTACTTTTCACATGATTACTTCTTAGAAATTGAAATGCATCTTATAATTATAGTTAGCAGCACTTTTCTTTGTTATTAGAACATGAAATAATGATATGTGTTACAAGCTGTAGTCTTAAAGAGTTGATGGGATTGGGGTATTTGAAGAATAAGATGCAAAAGTAAACTAGTTTCATTCTGGGAGACAATAAGCACTGTGATTAAAAGGTAGGCTTAGAAATCACAGCTTGGGTTTAAATTTCAGTGTTGACACTTACTAGCTCTAAGAACATGCAAAAGTTGCTTAATCTCTCTGAGTCTCCATTTTGCAACATGAAATTGGACTAAGGGACTAACAATATTTACCCCACAGGGTTTTGTGAGGTTGAAATGCTATTGTATGATGTGCTTAACTGTGCCTGGCACCTGGTAAACGCTCAGAACATCAGCTACATTCTATTCCTCTTACTTTTTCAAAAAGAAAAGAGGCAAGAAGCATAGGCACAGTATTAGATCCTTATTTTGAATGAATTAGGCAAACAACTCTCATTACAATCATGTAAGAGAAAGAATAAATGAATAGCCTGCGATTCAGAGTTGAATCAACAGGCTAAGCAGATTCTCATACTTATAAATCATGAGCAAAGTTTCTACAGGTGACAGACAGGTCATGGTGACTCTACCACACACCATTTACGGTCGGAAAATGCACACGTTACATGCGAAACCCAAATTCACCCTGTAGGAGGTCCACCATCCCTCCATGAGAGCCCTGTCTGCTTCTGCAGCTACCAAGGTAATCATCTTAGTCAAAGTGAGATTTTACCAAAAATACTTGGTTTTTCTTTTAAGGAAGAAATTACAAAATGCTCTAAGATATAGTCTGGGGCTTCCCTGGTGGCTCAGTGGTAAAGAATCCACCTGCCAATACAGGTCAGGGAAGATCACACATGCCCAGGAGCAACTAAGTCCGTGCACCATGACTGTTAAGCCTGTGCTCTAGAGCCTGGGAGCTGCAACCACTGGAGGCTACATGCCCTAGAACCCATGCTCCATAGCAAGAGAAGCCACCGCAATGAGAAGCCTGAGCGCCGTGACCAGAGAGAAGCCCCACTCTTTGGAACTAGAGAAAAGCCCGTGCAGCAACAAAGACCCAGCACAGCCAAAAATGAAATAAAGATATATTTCTGATTTTAGTAAGTATACATATGTTCATAGAAAAAGCACTGAAAGGATACATATCAAGTTGCTAACTGGATAGCAGGCTTGTGAAATTTTTGTGTTCTCTTTTCATTCTATTTTGTTCTTTTTAAAAAATTTTTTGTATTCACTGCTTTTAAGTTTCTTAATAATTGAAATGAGTTGCCTTTGTAAAATATTTTTTTCTTAATCTTTTTCTTTTATAAAGGAAAAAGAAGTGTTCTGTTTTCAATAGGGTTTAAGAGAGATTCTCTTTAGCCAATGTCCCGGAGGTTATATTTGTGAATTTAAACACACTTACGAGAAATTGTATTTCTTATGAAGTCTTTTCAAGAGTCCCCAAAAGGCTTTGTAGGACCGACACACAGTGGTGATACATTCATACTAACTAAATGAAAAGTCCACTCTAGCAATTCACAGGAAAACAGGACTTTCTAAGCAGGCATAAGTGAACCCAGTGTAGAAGAGACAAGATAATCAGCTTACACTAACCCAGCTTGTGATAACTATTTTCTTTTGCAATGAAGAACTGTCCTTGTAAAATTACAGAGCAATGCAAAGCAACATTAATATCTGTCATCCAGCATGTCTTAGCAAATAGACAAACAGCAGTAGTGGAAATGAGCTTCTTTCCTAATCTTGTCTGTGTTCCTTCATGTGTGGGCTAAGCTGCTATAACAAAGAGACCCCAAAATGATGACTCAAACAGTGAGAACTAGATTGTATAGCCCCACCTGCTGCAAAAAAGGCTGGTCCCCATCATCTCTACCTGCTAAAAGTTCAGGAAGAGGGGGGTACACAACAAAAAGAAAAGGGGTACTTGTTGTTGCTGTTGTTCAGTTGTTAAGTTGTGTCCAACTCTTTGCAACCTTATGGACTGCAGCATGCCAGGCTTCCCTGTCCTTCACTAGCTCCTGGAGTTTGCTCAAACTCATGTCCATTGAGTTCGTGATGCCATCCAACCATCTCATCCTCTGTCACTCATCCGCTTCTCTTCCTGCCCTCTATCTTTCCCAGCATCAGGGTCTTTTCCAATGAGTCGGCTCTTCGCATCAGGTGGCCAAAATATTGGAGCTTCAGCTTCAGTCCTTCTGATGAATATTCAGGGTTGATTTCCTTTAGGATTGACTGGTTTGATCTACTTGCTGTTCAAGGAACTCTCAAGAATCTTCTCCAGCACCACAGTTCAAAAACATCAATCCTTCAGTGCTCAGCCTTCTTTAGGATTCAGTTCTCACATCTGTACATGACTACTGGAAAAACCATAGCTTTGACTATTGGAGACTAGCAAATAGTTGCAATTTCTGCTGCAAAGAGTAATCTTTAATGGCATATTTCTATCTTGAAATTTTGCATTCTTTTCTGTCCACCCACTTTCAGAATAAAACTGATAAATATTTCAGGTGCAGCCGCCAAGCAGTGCTGGCAGCCTCAGGCACCATTTCCTCACTGGGAGAGTCAGGGAACAGACTCTCCCCTCGAGCCTCTCGAGGGAGGGACTCTCTGCCAGCACCTCGGTCTCAGCCCAGGGATACTGATTGCAGACTTCTGGCCTCCAGAACTGTGACAGAATACATTCCTGTTGTTTTGAGCCACCTCAGTAACTTTACAGCAGGAAATTAATACAGTGACTTTATCTTTGACTTCAGTCTTGGAAGTTTTTTCATAGCCACAGCCCTTGGCTATAATGTTCCAACCTGATTCTAGGATTACCCAGACACTGGAGTTAGCAACTTGAATTTAGGGGAGCATTTATCTAAGAAAAATAAATCTCTAAGTCTCTAGGCAAAAGGAATGGGTTATAATTGATATCCAGAGTTTCATAAAAATCAGAATAAACCCAGGTGCCCTGGTTGGGGAATCTGAGGTTGGAAAGAGGGAAGAAAATTCCCCAAGTTCATTTTCACTCATTAACTCATTCTGTAAATATTCACTGGACACCTGCCATGGGCCAGGCTCTGTGCTCTGAACTGGGAAAACAATGATGTATAAGATAAAGTTCCTCGAGGGATGCCATCTAGTTCAGCTTTCAGTGAAAAAGAGAAAAAAAGAAAGAAAGCCTAAGATGAAGTAAATAAATTTGAGAAGCCCACTTTATGAAAAGATGCAGAAAAACAAACAAACAAAAAAAAACACTTCATTACACCTCTCCAAACATTTTAACATCATAACATTTGTTCATTTTGTCTAATGTTTTATGAAAAAAGAAAACCTGCCTGAATGTGGAAATTAATCCAGGAGAAGGTCAGCATATCACCTGACACAGAAGAGGCCCTCAGGGCAGACACAGAAATGAAACATCCCAAACACAAGGTATTATGAGGGAACATGAAGACCGAGCAGATGCATTTGCTTCCTATTACCCTGTATTTCGCAAAGGATCTCAAGATCCTATAAAAGACAAAAACATGTATAGAGTTTCTTAATTTCTAAAGCTGAACTCTCTTTAGCAGCTGGATCAAATGAATGAAAAACTAAATCATCACGTTCACCAATCTACATAAAACCATTTTCCTCTATTGAAAGCTTACCGTCATACAAATTTTACTCTAGGTTTAAAAAAATCGGAAGCTGACACAATTATCTTCCTACATGGAGGGCAGGAGACTCATAATCACCTAGGGGGCAAACCTAAATTACCCAAAGGATTCAGCTACATAATCAAATTATCCAGTTCAAAGGGCAAGCTATATAATTCAAGACCATCAAGGAAAAGAAAAGTCCCACTGTATGGCCCTATAAGTTTCCATGGCTTCATATTTTCCTGTGGAATTGCCTTGATTCTTCATTTGACTTTGCATCTTTAGACACAATCAGAGGGACTTTTTTTCATTGGAGAGTGGCAAAGTTGCAAGCAATCCTGCTAAAGAAATCTAATATCACACATCCTGACAAATCTCTTTGGACTTTTCCTCACTTCATTCAGAGATTCAGAAGTGTCTGACAGACTGGTAGGCCGGCCGGCAAGAATCTTATTTGCCTGAGGGCCTGAATAGCTTCCTGGGAAATTCTACCACCCAAGGGAAGCGCACAAAGGTCAGTCGTAAGCTTGGCCCAGGAAAAAAGCCTCCCCGGTCCCGGAGGAAGGGTGATTCTGAGTGCAGCCCTGGTCTGTGAATTAGATTTGTCCAGCAGCCCAGCCCTCACAGTCTCAGAATCCCAGAGAGGTACAGAAAGAAAGTAAAAAAAAAAAAAAAAAAGCCACAACAGCATTTTTAGCTAGAATTTGCTGATCAACTGTAACATCACTAAAAAGGAGTAGCCAGATATTAATATTATGGTCATAATGAGAAGCATTAGGGACTGTTCTGCACCATCTATAAAGTATTCTCACACCTCAAAATAATAACAACAATAACTGAAGCAGAATCGAATCAAGCCTCTGGACCTCATTATGACCAATTTCCAGGAAACTCAGGGAACAGAGGAGAATTTTGAACTGCACCCTGATGGTACAAGCGGCCAAATCTAATATGTGGAAAATTCCATGGGAAAAATGAGCAGTTTCCTTCAACGAATACATAGTTTTTGAAAGGAGTAAGTGAGAATTATTGTTGATGACTCAAGAGACTCAACTTGTTGTTGTTCAGTCACTCAGTCGTGACTGACTCATTGTGACCCCATGGACTGCAGCATACCAGGCTTCCCTGTCCATCATCAACTCCCAGAGCTTGCTCAAACTCATATCTGTCAAGTCAGTGATGCCATCCAACCATCTCATCCTCTGTGGCCCCTTCTCCTCCAGCCTTCGTTCTTTCCCAGCATCAGGGTCTTTTCTAATGAGTCAGTTCTTCATATCAGGTGGCCAAAGTATTGGAGCTTCAGCTTCAGCATCAGTCCTTCCAATGAATATTCAGGACTAATTTCCTATAGGATTGACAGGTTTGATCTCCTTGCAGTCCAAGGGACTCTCAAGAGTCTTCTCCAACACCACAGTTCAAAACCATCAATTCTTCGGCGCTCAGCTTTCTTACAGTCCAACTCTCGCACCCACACGTGACTACTGGAAAAACTACAGCTTTGACTAGACAGACTTTTGTCGGCCAAGTAATGTCTCTGCTTTTTAATATGCTGCCTACATTTATCATAGTTTTTCTTCCAAGGAGTAAGCGTCTTTTAATTTCATGGCTGCAGTCACCATCTGTAGTGATTTTGGAGCCCAAGAAAATAAAGTCTCTCACTGTTTCCATTGTCTCTCCATCTATTTGCCATGAAGTGATGGGACCAGATGCCTTGATCTTCGCTTTTTGAATGTTGAGTTTTAAGCCAGCTTTCTCACTCTCCTCTTTCACTTTCATCAAGAAACTCTTTAGTTCCTCTTCCCTTTCTACCATATGGGTGGTGTCACCTGCATATCTGAGGTTATTGATATTTCTCCTGGCAGTCTTGATTCCAGCTTATGTTTCATCCAGAGACTCAAGTGAAGTGAAATAAAAGTCACTCAGTTGTGTCTGACTCTTTGTAACCCCATGGTCTATACAGTTCATGGAATTCTCCAGGCCAGAATATTGGAGTGGGAAGCCTTTCCCTTCTCCAGGAGATCTTCCCAACCCAGGGATCGAACCCAAGTCTCCCACATTGCAGGCAGATTCTTTACCAGCTGAGCCACTCATGAGACACAACCAAATATACGTGTGGACCTTCTTTAGATCCTGTTTCAAACAAACCATCAGTACAAAGATGTTCTTGAGACACTTGGAGAAAACTGAACATGGACTGAAAATACATAGAGAGTATATAAGGAATATACTTATTATTAAATACTTATTATTTTTTATCTTTTAAATATGATAATGTTGTGCTCATATTAGGGAAAGAGGTCCTTCCCTTTTAAAGATAATAATGAAGCACTTAAGGGTAGCTCAGCTGGTAAAGAATCTGCCTGCAATGTGAGAGACCTGGGTTTGATCCATGGGTTGGGAAGTTCCCCTGGAGAAGGGAAAGGCTACCACTCCAGTATTCTGGCCTGGAGAATTCCATGGACTTTATAGTCCATGGGGTCACAAAGAGTCGGACACGACTGAGCGACTTTCACTTTCACTAGGGGTAAAATAATTTGATGTCTGGGATTTGCTTTAAAATATTCCATCAGCGGGGGACACTTTCTTAGGGTGCAGTGGAGAAGTATCTACCTGCTGGTGCAGGTGACATGGGTTCAATCCCTGACCCAGGATGATTCCACATGCCATGGAGCAACTAAGCCCATGCACCGCAACTCCTGAGCTCTCTCCTAAGGTCCTTTTCTGAACTGCCTTCCATGCCTAGCTCAAATCCTGCATGCACGCATGCTCAGTCATGTCCAACTCTTTTGCAATCCTATGAACTATATATAGCCCACCAGGCTCCTCTGCCCATGGAATTTCCCAGGCAAGAATACTGGAGTGGGTTGACATTTCCTCCTCTAGGGGATCTTTCCAAATCAGGGATCAAACTCGAATCTCTTGGGTCTCCTGCATTGGCAGGTGGGTTTTTTTTTAACCACTGAGCCACCTGGGAAGCTGAGCATTCTTCTTTAAAGCTTTAGATAGTCCCCAGATACCATGAGCCTCTCCCCTTCTCTGGACTCTCCTAGCACACATCTGTTGGCATTTGTCATAGCTCAGTTTGTTTCCTTGATTAATTTCTTAGGGTTTTGCATCCTCAGTGGGATTTAAGGCTCTCACATAGCAGGACACACATTGGATTTTTTTATTCTCTCTTTTTTTTTTCATTGATTATTTTTTTTAATTGGAGTATAATTGCTTTATAGGGCTCCCCTGGTGGCTCAGACAGTAAAGAATCTGCCTGCAATGCAGGAGACACAGGAGATGCAGGTTCGATTCCTGGATTGGGAAGATCCCCTGGAGAAGGAAACGGCTACCCACTCCAGTATCCTCACCTAGAGAATTCCATGTACCAAGGAGCCTGGTGGGCCACAGTCCATGGGTCACAAAGAGTCAGACATGACTGAGCGACTAACACACTAATACACACAATTGCTTCACAATGTTTTGTAAGTTTTTGCTATACAACAAAGTGAACCAGTTATATATTCACATTTATCTCCTCCCTTTTAGACCTCCCCCACCCCACCCCATCTTACCCATCTAGGTCGTCACAGAACACCAAGCTGAGCTCCCTGTGCTATACAGCAGCTTCCCATTAGCTATCTATTTTACACATGGTAACATATATATATATGTCAATGCTACTCTCTCAATTTGGTTTTCTTGTTTGTTGTTTTCTGTGTGTGTGTGTGTGTCTGTGTATGTGTGTTTTGGTTGGCTACTGCTATTTTATTTTATTTTATTTTGCCTCATTGCATGGCTTGCAGAATCTTAGTTCCCTGATAAGTGAAACCACCAAGTCCTAACCACTGGACAGCCAGGGACTTCCCAGTTTTTTATTCTCTTGATGCAACTTTACCCCAGAATCTCTCCTAAATCATCTTGAGTAATCAGTATATCATGGAGATGTCTCTTTAAAAGCCCTGACCTAACAAATAACACGTTGAAACAAGAATCTGGAAACCTGAGCTAGTCCTTGCATTAGTCAGAGGTGCAAGTGACAGAAAATTTGGAATGTACTGATTCAAATAACTGGAAAGTTGAGGTGTAAATTCAGAGACCCAGTGGGATTTTCACTTCCCTCTCCCCCTCTCCTTTTTCCATCTCTAAGCTCTGCTATTTGTAACAGACTCAGTTATTTTCAGCCAAGCTTAGAAAGCCTAAAAGAGAAGGTAATTTTTTTCTTGCAACATGCCTATAGATAAACCTCAGTGAAAGATTCTAATTGGTCCAGATTTCAATTCAGTGTCCATCCTTCAGCAAATCACAGTGGCTAGAGCAATGGAGCATTACAGCTGGCCAGATCTGACTCACATGTGGTTCCTGTGGCCAGTGGATAAGCAGACCCATGAGAACTTAATAAAGTTAGTTCTTAATGTCAGTCCCCTGGGTGACTGACAGTTCCCCAGGGGAAGGTTACCAAAAGAATGAGGGAAGGAATGCTGAGAAGAATCCTTCCATCCCCAACCCCACCTCCAAAAATGACCTCAACCACAGCCCTAGTTCTCACTTGACAAATGGTCCTTGGCCCATTGTTTAATAACTTAATAATTGTCACATTTTGTTGCATTCTTACTATGTACCAGATAATATGTCAGAACTTTGTGATATAAGTATGTGTACATTTATAAAGGAATATAATGTCTATGCATTTATCTCTAACCCTGTGGACAAGGCTAATGTTATTAGGCTCATTTCACAGTTGAAAAAACAAAGATTTAAATAGTCCAGAGAACCTGTGTCTTAGTTCAAAGGCTGCTATAACAAAGTACCACAGATGGCTGGGGTGGGGGTTGGAGGTTTATAAATAACAGATATTTATTTCTCAGGGCTTCCCTTGTGGCTCAGCTGGTAAAGAATTTGCTTGCAATGCGAGAGACCTGGGTTCGATCCCTGGGTTGGGAAGATCCCCTGGAGAAGAAAAAGTCCACCCACTCCAATATTCTGGCCTGGAGAATTCCACGGACTGTATAGTCCATGGAGTCACAAAGAGTTGGACAGGACTAAGCAACTTTCACTTTCACTTTCTTATTTCTCAAGTTCTGGAGCCTGGAAATCCAAGATCAAAGGGGCAGCATGGTGGAGTCCTGGTGACAGCCCTCTTCCGGTTGCAGAATACTGCCTCTTGGGGGTATCCTCATAGAAAGCAGAAAGAGAGCGAACTCTCTCTTGACTCTTAAAAGGCACTAATCCTGTTCCGAGGGCTCCATTCTCACAACCTCATCTAATCCTAACCACCTCCCAAAGGGCCCCCTCCTAACACCATTGCATTTCATGTTGTAATATATAAAATTTGAGGGGATACATTCAATCCATAACAAACTGCTCAATGCCACCTACGAGCTTTACAATTGCACGTTTGTGCTTCGATTTCTATGTGGAGGTTCTTAACATCTCTCAGGCTCACAGAGATGTTTTAAATGTAAAAAAGAAGTATGCCAAGGTTTTTGAGAGGTAGATCTTTTTTGAAGATGCATCTTCCCAAGGCTTCAAGGCCACCTCCTCCAGACCTCGCCTGACTCCTCCACTGATGGGAGGGATGCTCCTTAGCCTGGTTCCCTGGCAGCACACCCACAGTGCTCCTGGGCATACCACCTTCCCTTCCATATCACAGCCAGGGATATTCACTCCTCTATTAGCCAATAAGTTATTGAGAGAGGGAACCATCTCTCATTTAATTTCATATATAGAATATATTTAATCCACCCATGAAAGGTGTTTTGGGTTGTTTTTCTTTAGCCACACCCAGAGCAGAACACAAGATCTTAGTTCCCCAACCAGGGATCAAACCCATTGCCCCTGCAGTGGAAGTGCAGAGTCTTAACCACTAGACCACCAGGGAAGTCCCTTTGATGGGGTTTAAATAAACACATTAAAAATGTTAAAATTAATACTTTTTAAAATTAATTGATATGTAAGTGAGAAGTTCCCTTAAATTCAAGGCACAACTGTTTGAGTTTTTAATAAAAACACATATGTGCACTATAGGAGGTCCCCAAAATACAGGACCAGTCTGCAAACCATTTGTTACTGATCCACAACAAAATTTGTTAAGAAATTGAGAATAAGTATGTAGTAACTTTTATAACAATTTGGTAGATTATGTCTGTCTGTTGAATTAATAATAAAGAAAAAGTTAGACTTGTATTCTGTATGTCTTTGCTTTTTAGATGTATTTTTCTAACAACTCCTTTTTACTATATTTTATAAACAGTGCAAAATGGACTGGGAGGTAAAAAATAATAATAATAATTCTTCACCAGAGATGATTTGACCAGTCCGATCTTGTCTAAACTCTTACTTAGGGCAGAAGGCCTTTCTCTGTTCCTGGCCAACTAGCCCCTAATGCTTTCACACCATCGAATTTCCACTTGCAGATCATTTCCTAACTTAACTATCTGTGTTCTGATCTGGGAAGGTTCTCCTGCTCTGTCAGTGAAGTTGGGGCATGACAGGCTTCAGCAAGGCTGACCTGGTTCTGAGGTTCAGTTTTCTGCAGAAGAAGGAACCTTCCATTTATGATCCCAGGATTCATTCATGAGTTTTTCTACCACTCTGAGACATAAGGCAAGTGTAGTCTACTGCAGCCCACTCCCTGGAAGAGAGCTCCCTTTTTGACATTTAATAACTTGATTATCTAACTACAGTACATCCTATGTACCATTTCCTTGGAATAAATAACACTAGATTATGTAAATCCAAGTAAAGTAAAGGTTAATAAAGTTGCTGTAGAAAGCAGATCTCTGCTTTCCTATAAATCGTAAGTTTAGTAATAGAAGCAATAAGAATAATAATCACAATAATAATGTAGCTAACAGTTACTGTGCACCTATTATATACCAAGCATTGGGTTAAGTGCCTTGCATAAATTACCTCATTTATTTGTCAAAATAACACTTAGAAAAGTAATATTATTCCCACGATACAGATAAAAAACTGAGGTATGGAGAGGTTAAGACACTCGTCCAAGAGACATGGCTAAAGAGGGCTTGGTTCACGAGTAGATTCCTGCTGATGTGAACCTAGAGCCTGTATTCTTAACCACTTGGCTTATGGGGAGGAGGAAAATGAAGGGCATAAAGAAACAAAAAACAAATAGTGAAGTATGCTGATTTTTCAAATATGGGTGCTATATTTTTCATGTCAAATACTATCCAACTGTTTATCTAAAATAATAAATTTACTTAAATTTATTTAAATATTTAAATAAAGCAACATAGCATTGGGCTTCCCAGGTGGCGCTAGTGGTAAAGAACTTGTCTGCCAGTACAGGAGACCTAAGAAATGCAGGTTCTATCCCTGGGTTGGGAAGATCCCCTGCAGGAGGGCATGACAATCCACTCCAGTATTATTGCCTGGAGAATCCCTATGGACAGGGGACCCTGGCGGGCTATAGTCATAGGGTCACTAAGAGTCAGACACAACTTAAGTGACTTTGCACACAGCATAGCATTCCTTCTGTATTTTTCAGTTCAGTTCAGTTCAGTCACTCAGTCGTGTCTGACTCTTTGAGACCCCATGAATCGCAGCGCGCCAGGCCTGCCTGTCCATCACAAACTCCTGGAGTTCACTCAGACTCACATCCATCGAGTCAGTGATGCCATCCAGCCATCTCATCCTCTGTTGTCCCCTTCTCCTCCTGCCCCCAATCCCTCCCAGCATCAGAGTCTTTTCCAATGAGTCAACTCTTCGCATGAGGTGGCCAAAGTACTGGAGTTTCAGCTTTAGCATCATTCCTTCCAAAGACGGTTGAATAAAACTAAAATCTGTCATGCTTATTGTAATCAGGACCACCTACATGCAGACTACAAGAAACCCACTTTAATATTAAGACGTAGTTTCGTATAAAGTAAAACAATAGAAAAAGACATGGTATGCAAGCACTAGTCCCAGGAAAGCTGAGACAACCATACTAATATCAGCCGAAGCAGACTTCAGGTCAGGCCATCTCACCAGAGAAAAAGAGAGACATTTCATATTGACAAAAGGTCAATTCACCACAAAGACATAGTGATTATAAATGTGTGCGTACCTAAAAACAAGGTGTTAAAATACATGAAGCAAAACTGACAGAAACAAAGGGATAAATAGACAAATCCTCATTTCCCATAGAAGACTTCAATACTCTTTATTCAGTAACTGACAGAACAAGTGTCAGAAAATCAGTAAAGATACATAAAACCTCACTATCAAAGTCAATCAAATTGGCTCAGTTGACATTCATGGAAGGCACATCTAATAACCAGAATACACCTTTTTTAAAGTGACATGGAATATTCATCAGCAAAGATCATATACTAGGATATAAAATAAGTTTCAATGAATTTAAGAGGACTGAAATCATATACAGTATATTTGCCAACCATAACATAATTAAATTAGAAATTTATAAAAAAGAAATATGTGAAATATCCAATTATTTTAATATTAAGAAACATACCATAAAATAACTTGTGGTTCAAAGAAATGAAACAGAAATCAATATACTAGTAATATGCATAGAGTAAAATCAAAACATGATTTTTTGACAAGATAAATAAAATTGATGAGCCTCTAGATAGACTGATCACAGGAAAAAGAAGATAAAACACAAATTATTAATATTAGAACTGAAAGCACAAACTATGTATTCTACAGATATCAAAAGGAGAATAGGGACTCTTATGAAAAAATTAATGTCAACAAATGTGACAACTTAAATAAAGTGGAAAAAGTTTTCTGAAAGATATAACTTACCAAAATTAATACAAAAGAAATAAAGAATCTAAATAACCTTGTATCTACTCTTTTGTCTACTCTTGCCACTTCTATTCAACATTTTATTGAAGTTCTTAGTTACTGAAATAAAACAGATTGGAAAGAAGAAATAAAACCATCTTTGAACACAGATGAAATAATTATTAACATGCAGTCGTGAAGAATCCATAAAAATCTAATTCTGTTAGTTCAGTGCTCCTGGGGTTTTGTTTGTTTTGTTTTTTTGGTCACACCACGTGGCTTGCAGGATCTTAGCTCCCTGACCAAGAATGGAACCGGAGGCTGGGCAGTAAAAGTGCCAAGCCCTAACCACTGGACCACCAGGAAAGTCCCTGTGCTCCTAAGTCACTTGAGTTTGAAGTGTTGGGAAGGTTCCTCAATGAATAAACTTTATAACTTTGTCAGATACTATCATCTAAAAATTCCATTGACATGGAAGGCAATCAACTATATGAATATCTTTTGCTCCAGATATTTTTATCCAAGTATCTATAGATTTAACTAACATGCAAGTGAATGAATATATATGTAGAAATCAATGTTAAGACATTCCATGCAAAAATGTAGAGAAATGTCTAAGAAATCTGAGTTTAGGAACCAAAATTCAGAGATTCTAGACCCTTCCTAAGTAATATGCCCAGAACAAAACTGATGGTATCAGAGAAGGAGTAGCCTGGTTTCTGTCTTCAGTTTATGACTGTGTAGGAAAAAGGAAATAAATTTGGAGAATGGATTCCATACTCTCTAAACCCTTTCTTAACACATTAAGTTACATGTTTTACTAAATGCTTTAGAAACATATGTAATAAATTAACTAATAGTATGTCACAGGTTTTACCACAATTAAATAAACAAAATTTTAATTGTAGAAGAATGTGTTTTACAGTAAAACACGTTCATATAAAGTCAAGAGCTTACCCTTTGACCTAATAATTCTATTCCTGGGATTTTCGCCTAAAGAAATACAAGATTCCTGGATTGTTTATGCACAAAAGTGTTCAATGTAACACTTTTTATAACAATAAAAGAATGGATTCTGCCTGGATGTCCAACAAAAGTAAACCAGAGTTCAACCATAGGACAGACTATTACGTAGACGTATATGAGATACAGAAAGATGCAATAATACAGGGAAAGTAATCATTGCTAACATTTATTGAGTACTTTCTGAAAGCCAGGAATGGTGTTAAGGGCTTCACACACGTTAGCTCTTTCCATCTTCATAAGAGTCCTGTTGGAAAAAACCCCTTTCATTGCTCCCATTTTAGGAATGAGAAAGTAATGTGTAGAAAGATTACTAACTTGTCCAAAGTCACATGGAGAGTGAGGAAACTGACATTTGAACCCAAGCAGTAATATTCTGGAGTGTGCCTGCACTTTACCAGTGTTAAACCAAAAGTGCAGAGTGCAAAAATTATAGAAGTGATCATCCCTCCCACATTTTCAAAAAGGAAAGAGAAGGACAGAGGGGGAATAAAATGCATCAGAAGATTAACAACGATTTTATCTGGGTGGGGAGATCATGGGCTTTTTCCTTTCTACTTTCTGCATTTTCTAGTTTTTCAGTAATATAAATGCATGATCCTCTGAGTTAAAAAGGAGATGGCCCTCCCCTCCAAGCCTGCACCTGAGAGCACGGGCTGTGTCCATCATGCTGCCCAGGCAAAATTTACCTGAGACAAGGTTAGGGTTCAGTCCTCAGTGCTGAAGACTTGTTCACTTTGCCTGCATGGTGCCCTCCCCTCTTGTCTCACTTTCTGTGACCCATGCCCTCATTAGCTCCATTCCATTTCCCAGCTTGTGAATCCCTTTGAGGAAAACCACCTAGTGTAATTCACCTTTCCATACCCTCTCCAGGCCTGGACCAGAGCTTCACATGTGCTGGGTTGGCCAAAAATTTCGTTCAGGTTTTTTCATTGCATTTTATGGAGAAATCATGACGAACCTTTTGGCCAATCCAATAATTCCCATATAATTCAATAACTAAAATCTTGAAAAGCCAAGATGCTGTGATCAGAAGAGAAAATCTCCCAGAACAAAACATACGACTGCACTTCAAAGGAGAGGACATCTTCTCTGACAAGTTCGATAAGATCCTGCTCCAAGAAGGCATGAGGATAAGGTCCTAGCCCTGCACTACCCAGTTCCCTCTTGTGGGGTGGGATGGGGGCGCAGTGCGGAATGCAGAACACAGACATCACTCCCCCAGCTGCTGGGAGCGTTGGCTGCTAACAGTCACTGTTGAATTTCTTCTCCGTCCCTAGAAGACAACCACACCAATGACAGTTAAGTGTCCTGGTACAAAGACACTCAATTTGGACAACCCAAAGGGCCATCTCTGAGGTCCCCTTGGGGTTGGCTGAGGCCCTGCTCACTGCCTTGCAGCTCACCTGCTCCTCCTACTCAGTCTTGCCTCCTTCCCTCAAGCTGCTGACACCAAGCCCACTCCTCAACATAACTTGTATATGCAAATCTCCATCTCACAATCTGTCTCCCAGAAACCTGAGCAAGGAGAATCTCTGGAAAACAGCAGGTCCCACTGGGGGCTGATTGTTAATAAGACAGAGGTGCCTGGCATAAGTTAAGACCAGCCAAGTGGGAGGACTCTTAACTGCTTTTTAAGTCTTAGGAAGGCAAGAGGCAAGTTCAAGAAGGAGGGGAGTGGCAATGCCTAGAGCACAGAAACACCCACAAAATACCCAGTAGGAAATGCTTCATAAGCTCAAACACAAGTTAACATGTTTCTAAAATGAACCTTCAGAAAAAATGCAAAATTTTAATATTTGAGTCCTCATGAAGTCTTTCATATTATAAAGTACTCTTTCCATTACTTTATTTTGAATGACAAAGTATTGTTTGAGAAACATATATTAACCTAACTTTAATTAATACTAGTTTGAAACAACAAGGTCCTACTGTATACCACAAGAACTATATTCAATATCCTATGATAAACCATAATGGAAAAGGATATGAAAAAGAATATATATACATATGACTGAATCACTTTGCTGTACAGCGGAAATTGATGCAACACTGTAAATCAACCAAACTTCAACACATTTTTTTTTTAAATACTAGTTTGGATGCTTATAGATATAACCAACTTGAATTTGACTGGATCCATTTGGAATGAACTTTTTAAAGGGTAAGTTGTTATACATTAAGTGTCTGGAGGTATAAAAATTACAAGCGTTGGGATGTCATTGTAATCAAACCTTTCAAAAATCAATACAAACGCAATACGGAAGTAGTTAGGCTGTGGCCAGCACAGAGTAAGCCAGAAAGCCAATTCGAGAAATAAGAAACCCACTGGCTATAACATGATATGAAAGGCTACTTGTGACTTGGGGTTGAGTTTCCAGTGACCCCCATCATTCACGGATTTAAAAAGTGCTCTGTCTCAAACAATTCAGACAGAAATACAAAGTGCTCTGAAAAACTGTGACTCTGGTAATAAAGAAAAAAAAAACAGATGCCAAAGATGTCTGAAATAGCATAAATTAAAATTTTTCCATCCCTGTATGTGACTTTAAATATCAAATTTTAAATATGCAATTAAATAATTAAATATAATGAGTAGATATTGGACTATTTGCTTGATATCCCCAGAACTTTGTATATTCAAGTTGAAAAAATTATTCTCACTGTAAAAAAAAAAAAAAAGGAAATGGTATTATATCCAATGTTGCTTTATGTTTGAACAAATACATGATTTTCTTTTTCTGAATTAGCTGGATAATTTCCAAAATTCTTTATATCACTTGATTTTGTTAAATACCTCTTCCCTTCAAAATTTATAATAAAAACTACAAAAATCCTGAGCACAAAGGAGTTAAACAGAAAAACTCTAAAGGGTCTGCAGTTAAAGCTACATCAGTTTATCATTACATCCAGGAATCTTCCTAATGGGAAATCTTTTTCAGTCAAACTCAGCCTGAAGTTTCTTTTTCTCCCCAAAATAAGCAAGTATATAGGCTTCTTCCTTCTGCCCCAGTGTGAAGAAAATATTCATTCAACAGGCACTGATGGAAGGCCTTCTGTGGGACAGATGTAGGTCCAGATGCTGCAGATAAAACAGTGAACAGGAGATGGACATCCCTGGTGGTCCAGTGGTTTAAAGAGTAGGGGACATGAGTTAGATTATTCGTCTGGGAACTAAGATCCCACCGGCTGCCTAGCAACTAAGCTCAAGCACTCTGTGACAACTAGCCACAAAATAAATTAGTTAATTACGGTTCAGGCTGAGCTCAGAGAACATTTTGTAGGGTGGGGCAGACTTCAAGAGCACATGAACCACCAGAAAACAATACCAAGAGGTGGCAAACGGCACCTGCTTAGAATTTAGAGCTCTCCCAACATTTATAAAAGTAAAAAGACACAGAGTATTAAAAGAAAAATTCAGCTGAGAAAATATAGAGATCTAATTGGCTTTACCTAATGATTCATGGCACCCCACTCCAGTACTCTTGCCTGGAAAATCCCATGGACGGAGGAGCCTGGTAGGCTGCAGTCCATGGGGTCGCAAAGAGTCGGACAGGACTGAGTGACTTTACTTTCACTTTTCATTTTCATGCCCTGGAGAAGGAAATGGCAAGCCACTCCAGTGTTCATGCCTGGAGAATCCCAGGGACGGGGGAACCTGGTGGGCTGCGGTCTCTGGGGTCGCACAGAGTTGGACACGACTGAAGCGACTTAGCAGCAGCAGCAACAGCAATGATTCATTTGAATGGGGTAGCACCCCCATGTAGCTAAAGAAAGGAACTCTAAAGAACTATACAAAATGGAAGGTGTTCATGGTCATAAGAGGGTAGGAAAAGGAAGTTTCTAGCAAAGAGTAGGATGTTTCAAGGAAAGTCATCTTCCTGGGGTGGAAGGAAGAGGTCCCTCAAGCTCATAACCTCACTAGTGCTGCCAGGTAATTCCAGAGGACTGGCTAAAGGTCATATCCCCAGGTGAGGTCAGAACTACAATTAGGTTAAGTATTAAGTCTTGGTTCGCTGACGTGGATTTAGCACAAGTGATTCCATTTGGGGTCTGTTGTCTCTTTTTTAACGTGAGAAAAGCCTTTCCTGGCATAAAGTAGACAACAGGCACTTAACCACACACACTGGAGCTGTCTAACAGCCTTTACTCAGTAACAAGGACTCTGTTATTCAAGCTCTAAGGGGAGCATTTTTGTTGTATGAAATGTTCAGTTAGTAGTAGAAAAAGGAAAGGACCCTGATTGGACGAAGCCACCATTCCAGCGCAAAATGGTGCTGGAGAAGAGTGTCCTGAGACATTCTGAAAAGGTCAGCAGACAAAACACAGAACCCGGCTGACAAAAGAGGAGAATAGACACAGCAGAGACCCTTTCCTTAGGCACACACAGCTAAAGGTTTCCCCAAGTCCCCAGCAGTGAAGGATTATAAATTAATAGCAGAATCGCACTGTAAGGTATCTCATTGTTATATTTTTAAAAAAATTGTGCTTACATTCAGCACAGAGTAAATTGGAACTAGGTCTCTTTCCATGGGAGTGTTGTGGCAATCTTAATTAACACCTTCATTAGCTCTATGAAATTCCATGCTAATGAACCCTCCAGGTACTGTTACAGCCACATTCAGAGAAAACCCCTAGCTAACAATGATGATCCAGATTCCAGTGCCTAGAAGGGGTGGACCAGGCAAGGAAGGTCCGTTACCCTACAGATGCTGCCTTAATAAGGTCTCTGAGTGTGCGTTGTGTGTCAATCACTTAGAAATACTTCTCAGCTCTAGAAGAAAAAAAAAAGATGGATCAAATCAAAGGTTTTCAGTGCTGCCAACTGTTCAGGAGGGACATGTCATTTTCTAGATCAGAAGGGGGAAAAAAAGGATATTTCAGACAAAATTGTTTTGGTCTTCTCTTTGTGCTTCTTCTGTTTCTGCTTACCTCGATACTTCTCACACACCCCAGTGGCCTTACACACAAATTTCCCTGATTTTACTCAGCTCTCCAATCCCCTATTCTCATGCAAATATACGCTCTAAGTCCCCTGCTTTCTCATTCCACTCCTATTTTGAAACATAAAAAGAAAACACCCCACCCCCACCATCAGGCCCTGCAGTTGCACCAGAAGGGATAGAAGCCAGATGACTTTCTCACCTTTTCCATCACAAACGCCTGATCTGATCCCAATGCTGCTGCCTGACCAGTCTGCAGTTTGAGTGTTTTCAATGCTACAAGTAATTCACATCCATAAGAAGGTGAGAATTAAATGATTTAACTGCTTGCCTGGACTCCTGAGTTCCATTTCTGGTTCTAAAAATAATTTTGTTTTTCTGGGGCAGATTTATACCCTCAGGAAAGATGATGATGCCTCTATGATGATAGTGAAGCAGGAGGTAGATGACACACACACCACCCCCACCCCACCCCACCCCCACCCCCACCCCACCCCCCACTCACCCACCCACTCCCACACCCCACCCGACCCCGCAGCGGGTAAAGTGATTGGAGATTTATTACCTTCAGAAGACAAGAATCGTAGGACAATTAAGGCAAGGAGGCTGGGCCCTGCCCAGATCACATATTTCTCATTCTCGAAGTCAGATTTCCCTGACCACACATGTGCAGAAAAGCCCCTTGAAGGCCAAAGGGGAGTTATGTCAAAGGATGTTCTGTGCTCAGTCACTTCAGTCATGTTCGATTCTTTGGGACCTATGGACTGTAGCCCGCCAGGCTTCTCTGCCCATGGGATTCTCCAGGCAAGAATACTAGAGTGGGTTCCCATTGGGATGTTCTACCCAGACCCTTTTCGGTAAACTCCATCTTGGCTAAGAGATACATGCGCACACATGGAGGATCCTGAGATCTACCAAATGTGGACTGTGAACCAGGCAAATCAAAATGATTGGCCAAAGGAAACCCAAAAGAAATGCCCCATAAAATTAATTCAAACCGCTCTGAGGGCACAATACAGGGACTCTCCCTCTGAGTCTGTCCATGTGTCTATCCAAATGCACTGCACTCTTTTCCTCTTAATAAATATTTTACATGCTTCACTAGTTTCCATCTTTGTGGGAATTCTTTTCTGCAAAGTTGAAAGGCCAGGGCCCTTGTCACTGACCACCAGTCTAGTGGCTAGGATCTGGTGCTCTCACTGCTGCGACCCAAGCCCGGCTCTAAGCCGTTGCGGGTCAAGGCCACTGGAAATGAGTAGGAATTGTTTTTAAGAAATCAGGCTAGATCTCTCCAACACAAAATAAATTATTTGGTGAGGTTAGTAAATTCAGGGCAAATTATAGCAAGAGAATCATTCATTCGTTAAGCAAATATATAGTGATTACCTACTTTATACCCTAGAGGAAATATACACAGATAGTCCTTTGGCTCAAGAAACTTTAGGATCTTAAGTAGAGGAGATGAAACAAAAACTTTTTTTTACATGTAAGAGTTTAAAGGGCCACTGAAGTTCAAAGGAAAGAAAGAATTAAAACTTTCTTTCTGTTGGTTTTTTCATTCTTTTTGGTTGGTTACATAAAGTCCTGTTATAGAATCCAAAAATAGAGATCAGGACACCCTACAATATGTCATTTTCATATTTTGATTACTTTGAGCTGTAGGAGCTTGAAAAACAGCAGATGTAGGAAGAGGTGTTTCCTGAACTCCTCTTATTTACCTAAAGACAGATCCTCCAAAAAGAACCCAATGGTCAATAAGCTTGTGCCGTGCACTTTCATGAACCAAAGAAGACTGACTCATCAGAGAGGAGAAAATGAGACAAACTTTGTCACAAACTATCATGTCTCACATCAACCCAACATCTAAGTGTCCGTTCATCTTTTCTAAAAATTATTTACTTTCTCCTGAGAGACCTACATTCCCCCTCCCTTTTCCCTGTTAAGATGGTATTTAAGTCTGAATTCTAAGCCACCTGGGGGAGTTACTCATATATGCCTGGGCATCTTCCACGTATACATGAGGCATACCTGTTAATAAACTTCTGTTTCTACTCATAGACATAGAGAACAAGACTTGTGGTTGCCAAAAGGCAAAAGGGGTTGTGGGGGAAGGATTGGCAGTTTGGGATTAGTAGATGCAAACTAGTATATAGAGGATGGATAAACAACAAGGTCTTGTATATAGCACAGGAAACTATATTCTATGTCCTGTGATAAATCATAATGGAAAATAATATGAAAAATAATGTATATGTTTATATAACAGAATCACTTTGCTGTACAGCAGAAATTAACACAATATTGTAAATCAACTATACGTCAACACGATAATTTTTTTAAAATAAATAAATAAATAAACGACTTCTTTTTCCCTTGTCAATCTGTCTTTCATTACAGGGGTCTCTGCCAAGGACTCAGAAAGGTTAGAGGGAAAATTATTTTTCCTCCCCTACAGGTCCAAACATGTCAAATTCAATCCAAACTAATTCAACAGTAATCAAAGTCATTATATATAAAAACTTTGCTGCAAAGTCTACAAACATCATGTGAACAAGTGTAGCCTAATATTTAATGAATACTTGCTACCTGCCAGACACTATGCTAAGCACTTCATGTACATTATCTGATTTAACCTTCACAGAAACCCTGAGAAATAGGTAAAGTCACTATCCCACTTTACAGATGAAGTAAACAGAGCTTCAGACAGGTTGGATAACTTACTCAAGATAGATGGCAATGCAGGAATTTAAAAACACTCAACACTTGGGACTTCCCTGGAGGTCCAGTGGCTAAGACTCAGTGCTCCCAATGTAGGGGGTCCGATTTGATTTCTGGTTAGGGAACTAGATCCCACATTGCCGCAACTAAGAGTTTGCATTTCACAACTAAAAACGATGCTACTAAAGGTCTCCTGTGCTGCATGAAGACCAAAGATCCTGTGTGTCCCAGCTAACACCCGCAGAGCCAAATAAATAAATATTTTTTAATTAAACTAAAAAAAATTAAAATACTCAACTCTGTCTAAATCCTCAGTGCTACATGTACTGTCTCTCTTCCCAACAAGAAAGTTATGTCCAGAAGAAAAGAATGTTTTTCTATCCTTTTATGTTGCAATGAGATGCCTATAAATTAAGATGACAAAAGACAGATTAGCAAGAAAAATGACAGGATTTTACTTATCTACGTACACAGGAGTTCACAGAAAAACGTGACTCAAGGAGCTGGCTAGAGTGGGCCTGGAGAAGAGTAGAGGAATCACTTCTGGGAGAGGAAATAACTTCTTAGAAGTGGGGCAGAAAAGGCATTTATGAAAACAAAAATAATTTTTTTTGTTTTGTTTAGTATATATATTTACTGCTTATTTATGTGATTAATTTATATTTTTATTGAGGTGTAGTTGAGGTACAATATTATTATATGTTTCAGATGTAAACAGTGATTCACAGTTTTAAGGGTTATATTCCATTCATAGTTATTAAAAAATATGAGCTATATTTTTATATACTGTGTATCTGTATCTTTATAGTCTGTTTTCTACATAGTAGTTCATACCTCTTGATCCCCTATCTTGCCCCTCCCCACTTCTTCGCTTCTCCTTCATTCTAAATAACTTTTTAGAAGGAGGCAGAAAAGGCATATATGAAAACACAAATGATTTCGTAAAAGATAAATGAGATCTTAAGAGAATAGATGGGAGATATGATAGTTTGTTGTGCTGCTTCTAGACTTTTGGACTTCTGTCTCCTGAAAAAAAAAGATTAGAGTTGCTCCAAGGGATTGATGACAATTGAGTTATTTTAGGAGGTTGTGCTTTTAGGCACATAAGGGATTTCAGGAACACAAATGCCTTCAGCTCAAAATAATTCTTATACCCAAGTGACATATTTTGGGGTAGCGCTTCCCATTTCACGTCAGTTATAGTCTGTTAGAGCACAAACACAAATAACAATAGTACAAAAGAGGACATATTGGTTTTTTTTTTAAAGATTTATTTATTTATGGCTGCACTGGGTCCTAGCTGCGGCACGTGGGATGTTCTGTTGCCGGGCATGCAGGATCCTTAGTTGTGGCATTCAGAGCAAAAAATCACATGCTAAATGCCATAAAAGAATGATTAAAATGCAATGGAGCTTCAGAGAAGAGAGAGATCACTATACTGATGAGGAGATAAGGAAAGATGTGAACAAAGCACAGGCAAGTAAGATGTATCTTCAGATTTCAGCGGACAGAGATAGGAAGAACATTCTAGTCTGAAACATTTTTTCTAATGAGCATAGTGGTAGGAGAGTATAGAATCTATCTAGAGCACTTTACATAAACTAGTCTGGCTGGAAAATGTAGAATATTTGAAAAATTTGCATGTCACCCTTTGGCGCTAGTGATAAAGAAGCTGCCTGCCAATGCAGGAGACACAATAGATCCGGTTAAATCCTTGGTTCAGGAAGATCCCCTGGAGGAGGGCATGGCAACCCACTCCAGTATTCTTGCCTGGAAAATCCCCATGGACAGAGGAGCCTGGGGGGCAATAGCCCATAGGGTCGCATAGAGTCTCACATGACTGAAGCAACTTAGCACAGCTCCTCTATCTGAAACTTTGCTATAGGTTAAGTTTGAGAAACAGACATTATTATTCAATCAAGAAATACTTTTTTGCCAGGGCTAGAAGTGTTTTGACCTTCTGAAACAAAGGACAGGCTATCCCTTAATAGCAAATGCATGTGTGTGTGCTAAGTCACTTCAGCTGTGTCTGACTCTTTGCGACCCTACGGACTGTGGCCTGCTAGGCTCCTCTGTCCATGGCATTCTCCAGGCAAGAATACTGGAGTGTGTTGCATGCCCTCCTCCAGGGGATCTTCCCAACTCAGGGACAGAACCCACATTTCTAACGTTTTCAGCATTGGCAGGTGGATTCTTTACCACTACCACCACTTGGGAAGCCCTAATAGCAAATGAGTGCTTGTTAAATGGTAAATATTCCATATCCTCATAATTGATCGACCCTCAAAAGTGACTGATCCAAATACACTGGCCAAGTTGGGAGCAAGATTCCTCAACTGGAAGGGCCTGACACCTGGATGTTGGCATTAGGTGTAAAATAAGTCACAGGAAGTTATTCTCTAGCACTCTTACCAAATATTTCTTTAAAAATTAATAATAATAATAAAGGGGAGAAAGGGAGAATTCTGGGAAGATGGTGGAATAGAAAATACCAGGACTCTCTCTCCTCCACCTAAACAACAATTTCACTGCCAGAATCTGTCTGATATAACTGTTTGGAACTCTGGAGTCTACTAAAGGCTTGGAAATCCCAAGGGAAGACTTTGATGTTAAATTGTGATGGATTTCAGTCAGTGCCAACTCTTAACACAGTAGCAGCTATCTGTCCCTCACCCCAGCCACATGGCAGGCAGCTGTGCACCTGTGTGTGGAGCAGCCTGCACAGAGTCTGGAGTTGCCAGGGTGGGCAGAAAGGACCCTGTCCTCTAAATATCTGGGACCTGTGCTCTGATTGCTGATTGCTGCTTCTGATCACAGAGGTGCAGACAAAGAGGCAGCACCCACTGTTGTTGCACCTCCTCCACTGTTGCAAGCAGCTCCCTCTCCAGCTCAAGAGAATTCCAGGAAAGGTAAGCTTAGTGCCCTTCCCCTAACCCTTTATTTCTCTTTTTTTCCCCTCTTCAAAGGGGACATCAAAGATGAGGACAGTCAAAAATAATTGAATAAACGGGAATGATTAGAAAGTGATCATGCATAGACAGGGAAAGGCTCAGAAAAGATCTGAGAAGACCTTAACTTTATACCTCAGGCTGATCCTCAGCACAGAGGGAGCCTACAACAATCAAATAAACAAGAACAAATAACAAAAAGTGCAAACCCAAGAAAAGGGGAAGTATCTGATTTCCAGAGTTATCATATTATTAGACTCAAATATCCAGTTTTCAACCAAAAAAAAAAAAAAATCACAAATCATACAAACTAACAGGCAACTATTTAAGGGGAAAACAAATTAACAGAAATTGTCACCCCAAAGACCTGGTGGCAGATATACTAGACAAAGACTTTAAAATAGCTATGTTAAAGATGCTCAAAGAGGGAATTCCCTGGTGGTCCAATGGTTAAGACTTGGCACTTCCACTGCAGTGGCCCACGTTCAACCCCTGGTCAGGGAAGTAAGATCCCAAAAGCCACATGGCATGACCAAAAAAATTTGCTCAAAGAACTAAAGGAAGATACAGAGGAATTCAAGAAAATAATGTATAAACAAAATGGAAATATCAATAAGGAGTTAGAAAACCTAAGAAGAAACCAAAAATAAATTCTGGAGTTGAAAAGTACAATGTACCATGCTGTGCTTAGTCACTCAGTTATATCCAACTCTGAGACCCCATGGACTATAGCCTGCCAGGCTCCTCTGTCCATGGGGATTCTCCAGGCAAGAATCCTGGAGTGGGTGTCCATGCCCTCCTCCAGGGGATCTTCCCAACCCAGGGATCAAACCCAGGTCTCCCACATTGCAGGTGGATTCTTTACCGTCTGAGCCACCAGGGAAGCCCAAGAATACTGGAGTGGGTAGCCTATCCCTTCTCCAGGGAATCTTCCTGACCCAGGAATCAAATCAAGGTCTCCTGCATTGCAGGCAGATACTTTACCAGCTGAGCTACCAGGGAATAGCCATGAAAATTTAGATGAAATATTCACTATAAATATTCACTATAAAGATAGATGAAATATTCACTAAAAAATAGATGAAAATTTCACTATAAAGATTTAAAAGCATGGAAGACAGTATGGAGATTTCTTAAAAAACTAGGAATAAAACCACCATATGACCCAGCAATCACACTCCTAGGCATATACCCTGAGGAAACCAAAATTGAAAGAGACACATGTATCCTATTGTTCATTGCAGCACTATTTACAATAGCTAGAACATGGAAGCAACCTAGATGCCCATCAACAGATGAATGGATAAAGAAGTTGTGGTACATATACACAATGGAATATTACTTGGCCATAAAAAGGAATGCACTTGAGTCAGTTCTGATGAGGTGGATGAACCTAGAACCTATTATATAGAGTGAAACAAGTCAGAAAGAGAAAGATTTAAATATTGTATTCTAACACATGTATACAGAATCTAGAAAAATGGTACTGAATAATTTATTTACAGGTCAGCAGTGGAGCAACAGACATAGAGAATAGATTTATGGACATGGGGAGAGGGGAAGAGAGGGTGAGATGTTTGGAAAGAGTAACATGGTAACTTACATTACCATATGTAAAATAGATAGCCCATGGGAATTTGCTGTATGGCTCAGGAAACTCAAACAGGGGCTCTGTATCAACCTAGAGGGGTGGAATGGGGAGGGAGATGGGAGCGAGTTTCAAAAGGGAGGGGATATATGTATACCTATGGCTGATTCATGTAGAGGTTTGACAGAAAACAACAAAATTCTGTAAAGCAATTATCCTTCAATAAAAAATTAATTAAAAAAAAAAGACCCACTACAAAAAAAAAAAAGATTCAAAAGTAGATTGGAGCAGGCCAAAGAAAGAATCAGTGAACTAGAGACTGGACAATGGAAATAATCAAGTCTGAGGAATAGAAAGAAAAAAGATTGTAAAAAAATGAACAGAGCCTCAGGCACCTTAGGACACAATTAAGCAGACTGACATGCACTGTGGGAGTCCCCAAAGAAGAACAAAATGGGGTAGAGAGAATACTTGAAGAAATAATGGCTGAAAATTTTCAAATTTGATGAAAGATAAATACAAACATCAAAGAAGCTCAACAAACTCCAAGTAAAATGAGCTCAAAAGAGAGTCACACCAAGATACCAAGATATATTACAAGCAAGCCTGCAAAAGACAGAGAAAGAACCTTGAAAGCAACAAGAAAGAAGTGACTCATCGCACACAAGGGATCCTCAGTAAATTCTCAATTTCTTATTAGAAACTTTGGAGCTCAGGAGGCAGGGGGCCCATATAGCTGAAGTGATTTTTTTTTAATTTGTCAACTGAGTGGTAGCTCAGCTGGTAAAGAATCCACCTGCAATGTGGGAGGCCTGGGTTTGATCCCTGGGTTGGGAAGATCCCCTGGAGAAGGGAAAGGCCACCCACTCCAGTATTCTGGTCTGGAGAATTTCATGAACTGTATAGTCCATGAGGTTGAAAAGAGTTGGACACAACTGAGCAACTTTCACTTCAAGAATTCTATACCTGGCGAAACTGTCCTTTGAAGTGAAGGAGAAGTTATGATATTCCAGATAAACAAAAGCTAAGGAAGTTCATTACCACTAGATATGCTCTGTAAGAAATGAACAAGGAAGTGCTGCAGGGTGAAATGCAAGGACACTACACAGTAACTTGAAGCTGTATGGAGAAATAAGCATCTCAATAAAGGTAAAGAAGCACTTCTTAAAGCTAGTATTATTGTAGCAGTGGTTTGTAATTTTATGCTTTTAACATGATATAAGTGGCTAATACATTTTTAAAAGAATGTAGTTCGTAACTGTAAATGTGCTTTCTGCATAATTCAAAAGACTAATGCATTTAAAAGAATTATTAGTGTATTTTTTGGGGCACACAGAGCATATAAGATATAATTTTGTGACATCAGCAACAAAAAGGGGTGGTGACAAAGCTGTAAAAGAGCAGAATTTTGTATGTTGTTGAAGTCAAGCTGGTATAAATTCAAATTAGAGTGTTATAAACTTAGAATGTTCAATGTATTCCCATGGTAACCACAAAGAAAATAGCTACAGAATATACGCAAAAGGAAATAAGAAAGGAATTTAAATATTTCACAATAAAAAAAAATCAACCAAACACAAAAGAAGACAGTAATGTAGGAAATGAGGGAGAAAAAGAAAAAAAAAAAGCTATAAAGTAAAAAAAAAAGCTATTAGAACAAATAGCACAATGACAGGGGTAAGCGCTTCGCTGTCACTAATTGCTTTAAATGTAAACAGGTGTTAAACTCTCCAATGAAAAGACAAAATTGGCAGAATACCTAAAAACATATGATCTGACTATATGCTATCTACCAGAGACTCATTTTAGATCCAAAAACAAAAATACATTGAAAGTGAAAGGATGGAAAATGATATTCCATGCAAATAGTAACCAAAAAGGAGCTGTCAGTAATATCAGACAAAATAGACTTTAAACCTAAAAAGTTTATAAGAAAGAAAACATATTTATGTTAATAAAATTTTCAGTACCATAGGTTATGACTGTTAAATTATAAACATTTATGCACCTAATGACACTATCAAAATATATGAAGCAAAATTTGATGGAATTAAAAAGAGAAATAGACAGTTTTACAATAATAGATGAATACTTCAATCACCACTCTCAATAAAGTGTATAACAACTAGACGGAACAGAAGTAAAGAATTAGAAAATTTAACACAATAAACCAACTCTACCCAACATACATATACAGAATACTCTATTAAACAGCATATACGTTCTTCTCAAGAGAATGTGACACGCTTCTCATGACAGACCATATCTTAGGCCACAAATTAAGTCTCAATAGATTTTAAAAGATACACACTTTACAAAACATCTTCTCAGACCACAACAGGATGAAGCTAGAAATCAACTGCAGAAGCAAAATTAGAAAATTCACAAATTTCTGAAGATCAGTCAAAACAGTTTTAAGCAACCATTGGAGCAAAGAAAAAAATCAGAAAGGAAACTGGAAAATACTTAGAAATGAATTAAAATGAAAACACAACAAACCAAAACTTATGGACCTAGTGAAAGTGGTGCTAAGGGAAATATTTATAGCCATAAATAGTTACATTAAAAAGAAAGAAGGATTTCAAATCAACAGCCTAACTCTATGACTTAAACCAGAAAAATTAGAACAAACTAAACACAAAGTTAGCAGAAGGAAGGAAATAATAAAGTTTAATCACAGATAAATGAAATAGAGAACAGAAAAACAATAGAGATAATAAATTAAACCAAAATTTGTTTTAGCTAGAAAGACAATGGAGGAAAAGAGAGAAGTCTCAAAAAAATAAAACTTGAGATATTACTACTGATTCTACAGAGAAAAAAAACTATAAGAAAATACTCTCAACAACTGTACACCCACAAATTGGATAACCTAGATGAAATGGACAAATTCATAGATGCAAAACCTATAGAGTTGTGAAGAAATAGAAAATCTAAACAGACCTACAACAAGTAAGAAGATGGAAAAGAAAAATAATAATAATAAAATCTCCCCAAAATAAAAGCCCTGAACCTAATGGCTTCACTAGTGAATTCTAAAATACATTCAAAGAAGAACTAATACCAATCATTCTCAAACTTATTCAAAACACTGACGAGGAGGAAGCACTTCCTAACTTATTCTTTCCTCATTCCTTGAGGCCAGCATTATCCTGATACTAGAGCCATACAGAATCTACAAGAAAAAACCACAGACCAATAGCCCTTACAAACCCTGATACAAAAATCATCAACAAAATACTAGCTAACTGAATTCAGCAGCATATTCCTGGAAGCAAGGATGGTTCAACATACAAAAAATAAATAAATAAATGCCAATGTAATACACATTAACCTAACGAAGGGGGGAAAATTACTTAATCATCTCAGTTGAAGCAGAAAAAGCATTTGACAAAATTTAAAATCTTTTCATGATAAAATATTCAATAAACTAGGAATAAAAGGAAACCTCCTCAATATCATAAAACCATGTATTAAAAACTCACAGGAAACATCACACTCAATGGTGAAATATTGAAAGCTTTTCCTCTAATATTGGGAACAAGACAAGGATGCTTACTTTCATTACTTCTGTTCAACCTGGTATTGGAAGTGATAGCCAGAGCAAATAGACAAAAAAGGAAATAAATTAATGTCACCTAAATTAGAAAGGAAAAAGTTTGTTATCTCTGTTTGTAGATGATATGATCTCATGTGTAGACAACTCTAAAGATTCCACACACAAAAACTGTTAGAGCTAATACATTAATTCAGCAAAATAGTAGGATACAAATTCAACACACAAAAATCAATTGCATTTCTACACACTAATCATGAACAATCTAGAAAGGAAATTACAAAAACAATTCCATTTACAATGGCATCAAAGAGAACAAAACATTTGAATGGAAGATTTACTATTGTTAGGCTAGAAACTATACCCTAGGCAACCTACAGATTTAGTGTAATCCCTATCAAACTCCCAATGATGTGCTTGCAAAAAGAGAAAATCTCATCTTAAAATTCATATGGAATCTCAATGGATTTCAAACAGCCAAAACAATCTTGAAAAAGGGAACAGCGTTGGAAGACTCACACCTAATTTCAAGGCTTATTCTAAAGCTACAGTAATCAAAATAAAGTGTGGTACTAGCATAAAGACTGAAGGATAAGTGGAGTAGAATGTGTGTGTGTGTTAGTCACTAAGTTGCGTCCAACTCTTTGTGCCCCACGGACTGAAGCCCACAAGGCTCCTCTGTCCATGGAATTCTCCAGGCAAGAATACTGGAGTGGGTGGCCATGCCTTCCTCGAGGGGATTTTCCCAACCCAGGGAGCAAACCCATGTCTCTTACATCTTCTGCATTGGAAGGCGGGTTCTTTACCACTAGCGCCACCTGGGAAGCCCAAAAAGGTAGTAGTACTGATGATCATCTCAGACTTTTTGCAAACATGTCCCTGGCATCTTGATCTTTCAGAAACATTGGTGAGCAGGGAGTGCTTGTTTTGGGGGGGGTTTTTTTGCAATTTTTTTCTTTTTTTTTAATTTATTTTTTAACTGAAAGATAATTGCTTTACAGAATTTTGTTGTTTTCTGTCAAACCTCTACATGAATCAGCCATCAGTTCAGTTCAGTCGCTCAGTCGTGTCTGACTCTTTGCGACCCCATGAATCGCAGCATGCCAGGCCTGCCTGTCCATCACCAACTCCTGGAGTTCACGCAGACTCACATCCATCGAGTCAGTGATGCCATCCAGCCATCTCATCCTCTGTCGTCCCCTTCTCCTCCTGCCCCCAATCCCTCCCAGCATCAGAGTCTTTTCCAATGAGTCAACTCTTCGCATGAGGTGGCCAGGTATACATATATCCCCTCCCTCTTGAACCTCTCTCCGTTCTCCTGCCCCATCCCACCTCTCCAGGTTGATACAGAGCACCTGTTTGAGTTTCCTGAGCCATACAGCAAATTCCCGTGGGCTATCTATTTTACATATGGTAATATAAGTTTCCATGTTACTCTTTCCATACATCTCACCCTCTTTTCTCCTCTCCCCATGTCCATAAGTCTATTCTCTATGTCTGTTTCTCCACTGCTGACCTGTAAGTAAATTCTTCAGTACCATTTTTCTAGATTCCATATATATGCATTAGAATATGATATTTATCTTTCTCTTTCTGACTTACTTCACTCTATACAATAGGTTCTAGGTTCATCCACCTCATCAGAACTGACTCAAATGCATTCCTTTTTATGGCTGAGTAATAGTCCATTGTGTATATGCACCACAACTTCTTTATCCATTCACCTGTCGATGGGCATCTAGGTTGCTTCCATGTTCTAGCTATTGTAAATAGTGCTGCAATGAACAATAGGATACATGTGTCTCTTTCAACCCTGGTTTCCTCAGGGTATATGCCTAGGAGTGGGATTGCTGGGTCATATGGTGGCTTTATTCCCAGTTTTTAAAGGAATCTCCATACCGTCTTCCACAGTGGCTGTATCAATTTACATTCCCACCAACAGTGCAAGAGTGTTCCCTTTTCTCTACACCCTCTCCAGCATTTACTGTTTGTAGACTTTTGATGATGGCCATTCTGACCGGTGTGAGATGATATCTCATTGTGGTTTTGATTTGCATTTCTTTAATAATGAGCAATGTTGAGCATCTTTTCATGTGTTTGTTAGCCATCTGGATGTCTTCTTTGGAGAAATGTCTGTTTAGGTCTTTTGGGGAGTGTTTTTTGAGTGGTAGAGAGGTGTGTGAGTCTGTCTATGTCTGTGTCTAATTTTCATCTCTACTGCATAGATTCACATAACCTAAAACCCTAGCACAAAAAGACCTCAGTGGATGTTATAGAAGCCAGCACCTGCATGATCTTGGACTTTTGTGCCCAACACAAGGGAATAACTCATGAAAATAACCAAGCAGTCTCATACCATACATCTGTTTGGTAAACCCTCCCTGTCTTTAAGATTATACTGGCTGTAGTCAGAAGATCTCTTTACTGATTTTCACTGTACCCTCCCTTACAAGGAAGGCTCCTTAGTTGGATAAACTTATTTAATTAATGAATCACTTAGATGACTGGTCAAGATATAGACATGACAGTGCTCAAAAGGTGCCAGTTGGGGAGGCTGGGGCTGTTTGGGTTTTCTGATAGCTGAGAGTATTTTCTGGCAAGTAAAAGGGTAGCAGTGACTACTGTCATAAATCACCCTGACTTTTCCCAGGTTGTTTAAGGCAGGATGGAAAGTTCAGCCAGTCAAAGCACCCGGCCGGCTCTCTATTCCACACCTCATAAAATGAACCCAGCGTACCTCTGAGAGAAAGCCACTTGGACCATACAATGCCAGAGTCACTGGGGAAGAGAGAAAATGGGAAAAGCAAACTATAGGGTTTTGTTTTTTTTTTAATGTAAATCCAGCTTATGTTTGGACTCAACTATTTAAAAATATTACCTCTCAGCCCACTGGCCACTCTACTTGGAAGGAAACTCTTAATTTATTTCTAAGGAGTGGCAGAATTCATTAGAATCACAGTCTCCTCATCCAGCCTGATGGTTTTAAAAAAACCTGCCTCTGGGAACTTGCCTAAAATAACTTTTTAGAACCTGTACCTCAATAAAGGGTCCTTTGCTAAAACTTGGATCAGATGTTCATTTATTACCCTCACTTTTTAATCAATTAAAAAATATATCATAAAAGCACATTTATAAGAGAAGAAACACAGGGCTCCTTACTGTGCTCACAGCACAACTTTTCTAAAATGAAGGTACACATGGGTACTGAGTGCAGGAAAGGCCAGCACCGTGGGGTTGCTCTATGAAATCCTCTTCCATTGTCAGAATTACACAGTGACTGATGGACAGGAGGTAATCACGTCCCTTTGTTAGTGTCACCTCTGAATGACCGTAGGAGTGGGAGTATTTAAGAGACTGGAAAAAGGACCGGAAAGTCATGTTTTATTTCATTTTTAAAACTGAATATTCTCTAGGCACAAGGAATCTCACTTTACTGGTCTCGGAATGGGATGATTACAAAAGTGCTTGTGGAGATGGCTTATTCTGAAATCTCCTCTTCTTGAAAAAACACTACTTTTAAAGCTTCAAGCCTGGGAGCCCTTCACCAACTTTCCATTTGTTCTTCTTGGCACGTGGTTATTGTGAACCCAGCCAGCACTCAAACCAAGTCACTGGGACATATGACATCACAGTCTAGGACACTCTTTCCTCTCCCTGCTCCCCCCAAAACACACACACACACACACACACACATACTCATAACAAAATGAAACAGCTCTTAAAATCATGTAGTTAAGCATGTTTGGTAAGATTATGTGGCTGCATCCCCCAGAGATGAAAAAAAAGGAGAACCTAGACAGCAGAGGGAGAAAAAGATGTTATTACACAGGGATGTATTCTCCCTAATCAGGATTTTCTGCTCTTAAAAATCAATGAATTGGCCACTAATCAGATGAAAACAATCAAAAAACAAACAAGACAAAACCTCTTGACTACAGTTTGAACCTCTTTTAAAAGAGTACTTTTTGACATGACAAATCCCTGGCCCATCTAAAACAGTGGGCTTTGTGACATGTCCCTCACCTGAGCACAATCCATCAGTGAACAGTGAATTCTGAGCGATACCTAGGTGCCTCATGAAGTAACTGGGTAGACAGCTGCATGTCAAGGATGTTAGGGTTTCTGCTCATAGGAAGTCTGTAATCTAGTTTGGCAGGCATGAGTAAGATGTGCAGTAATTAACAAACTGAGCCAGACAATCTATAATAAGGTGCGGAAGGGTGCGACCGTCCCCAGTATCGTGAATTCCATGGTGTGTGCTGAAGACCGGGCTCCTCAGGAAGAGACTCAGGCAGAGATTAGAGCACGGGAAGATCTTGGGGAGTGCTCTTGGGAGGAAGGAGGCCTGACCTGTTGGGGAACGGAAGGACTTAGTCTGGGCTTACGGAGAAGCTGGACTGGGCTGTGTCTGTGGGAAGCTCTGACGCTGAGAGGTCCCTTTGGAATGGTGCATGCTGTGCCTGCAGACAGTGCCACACATTCCCACCAGTCTCTGGGAATGGGATGCCCAGATGGGGAGCTTGACCGAAAGCAAGGTGGCTTCCCCAGGGTAGGCTGACCGCTAGGGGCTCTCCACCTGACCTGGACACTCCCAGCAGTTGGGGAATAGGTTCTTCAATCCTGAAGGGGCCATCTGGGCAACATAGCAGCCACAGGAGGGCGGCTCCAGGTCACGACTTTTCCTGCTGTAGGAAAGCCCCCCTCGTACTCAAGGGAAGCCCCAGTGGCCCCAGCTTCCTTACCCACCTCCACCTGGGTCCTGGATCTAAATCACCTGACCCAAACTTAAACACACCAGCTTCTCCTGGGACATGAAACTTGGCATCCACACCCAAAAAAGCAGCTCTGGGAGCCAAGGAACTGCCCTACAGAGTCTAAACCTTTCCACTGCTGAGATCTCCAGTGATTCTCTCTCCTTGAGCCCCAGAAGCCAGAGTTTCAGCTCTCCTTCAGTTCTATGAGGTGCCCCAGGACTCTCCCAAGAAATTCATATTTGGGTCTGTATTCCAGAACTCAGTTTTGCTGGTTGCAAAAAAAAAAAATTACCCAGATTAATAAAGATTATACAGAGGACTTAAAGGATCTATTATTGTGTGATTTTTGCATGTATTACACCTAAACTTTCAGTCCCATGAAGGTGGGGAACAAATCTACCTTATTTACTAGGGAATTCCCACTTAACGCATGGTGATGGACATAGCACAACCATGGAACAAATATTTGTTCAGTGAATAAATGAATGAGTGAAAGAAAATATAGGACTTTGATGTAGGCTGAGATCATCAAAAGGCTTCAAGAAGGAGATAAAACTTGATCTCAGCATTACATGGAAGGATTTAACTGAACAGAAAAAGGGACCCTGCCAGGAAGAAAAGAGACATGAATACACGGGCGAAGGAGGCCAGCTGCTTGGAGCAGAGGTTATGGATTACAGGATTAGACCAGATTGTGCAGACTATTGAAACCCAGGGGGGAGTGGGGTAAACGTCATGTGGAGGGCGGTAGGAAGATATTGCTGGGTCCCGTGCAAAGGATAACTGGATTCCTCATCAGCTTCCTTCCTCTCTAGTGAAAACTCACACTGAGAGACAATCTAATGCCAAAGCTTGTTAGAAATTTCCATCCACTGTTACTGCCAATGGAGCTGGGTCGAGAAAAGCCTAACCAGAGCCAGACTAAAAAAAGCAATAAGACATGTTATACCTCCCTAGGATTCTACTTCCTGTTTCAGAGACTGAGCGTCTGTGGCTACCAAAAAAAAACAAATAATGAGCTGTAAGGCAGGCAGGATAAAATGCCTCTGTGCCCCCTGTCTCTCGGCCAGAAAACTCAGGGTGAGAGAGAAGAACTGATTGCAGCGATGCATTGCATCCTGGGAGGTAAACCCCACAGACAAATTCTGTAGGTTAAATCAGAAAAGAGAAGAGTCTGGGTGGCAGATCATGGGGATTGCAAGCTACCCTGGAAGATGTGGTCCATTCTGGGGATTATAATTGTCTCTGTGTCCCAGTGGCTCAAAAAATCAAAGGACAAATCAGGAGGATTTAGGAAGGCCTCATTCCTGAGCACCCCAGGAACTCCACTAGATTAATTTCCCCTTTTCCTATGTTTATTTATTTATTTAGCTGCATCAGGTCTTAGTTGCAGTACTCAGAATCTTCATTGCGGCATTCAGGATCTTTGTTGCAACACACGGACTCAATTGTGATTCGTGGGCTCAGGAATTGTAACTCAGCTCGGGCTTAGTTGCTCCGTGGCATGTGGGATCTCAGTTCTCCCGCCAGGGATTGAACCCATGTCCCCGGCATTGCAAGACAGATTCTTAACCACTGGAACCTCAGGGAAGTCCCTAGATTAATTTCTCTGGGGACACAGGCAGAGGGTTAAGTGTATCTATCTGCCTCCAGCTCTATATCTCAGAAAGGGAAGTACATATAGTGAGCAGAGCCAAGGACAATCCACAGCAATTACAGGTCTGAGAGCAAACATCAAGTGTGAATAGATCCCTGTCTCTTGTTCGAAATTCAGAAAAAGGATAAGGAGTTAGTGGGAAACTTGAGGTCTGTGAAATCACACTTAGAACAAGGAAAAAGGAAAAATGCCCAGAGAGCTCACAGAAAACACCTACAACTGAAAAATGATCCTGCACAGGATCCAGGAAAGAAATCAGGAAATGGTTTGGTATCCTTAATGCAATGGAGGCAATGGTTTGGTCCTTAATGAAATGGGGGCATGTGATAATTTGTAAAAGTAATAAATACCATAAAGAGAAAATGGCTTGAAATGAAGGCAAAAGTATACATTATATTAAGACTCCTTGCATGCAGACACAAAAGGCAAAAACAAAAGTGAAAAAAAGAGAGAGAGAGAAAGGATTTATTGCAAGAATAGGGGTGGTTCACAGACCCTCACGGCAGGACGGAGCGGAGCAGAGGCCTTATAAACAGCCGGAGCTGGACTGCTGTGGGGTGGGGCGCGGGAGGCGGGGGCCTGTGTGCAGAGTTCTCTCTGCCCTGTTCCTTCACCACAACGGAGATGATTAATATTCTTCACTTCTGTGCCAGTGAGAGAGGAAACAATACTATCTCATTTTAATATGCATTCTTTGATTATTAGGGAAGTTGAGCATCTCTTCACATTTATCAATATTTCCACTCAGCCTGAACAAGGCTGTTGTGAGGAATGAGATGAGAGAATAGGAAAAAATTTTTGAGAACAAATGAAGACTGCTGTGCTGCTCTACGTTCATAAACAATGAAGAGTGGTTTATATTGAACACATATTTCACATGAATTCTGAAGTTCATCAGGTTTCTATTAAAGAAGAGAAATATATATGTGTACAAAGGCCATTTTAAGTGATGGAATTGCACCCAAGAAAATAAGCACTTGATGGTTACAGATGATACAGATCTGTCATTTAGCCCTAAAGCAAACACCCCCTCCCCCCCGCAAAAAAAAGAGAGGAAAGGGAAAAATAGCAAACCTACAAGAAAGTTCATGTAATAGGTCATCTTTTCTAGACTCTGGTTGATTTTTGTGGGACTCTGCTTTCTACAGGGAAAGAATGTGTATGTTCACTTAGCTCTAATTATAAGGAATTTTCCTCAAGCTTTAACCCCACAGAATCAGAATAACTACTAAGAATTACGTTAACCTGTTTTGAGGGTTAGTTTTCTTGTGTAGAGGGCTAATCAATACTAAAAGAAAAGGACAAATGCCTTTTCTGGGTTACACTCTCCATGGCATGATGAAGAATAAAACTGAGTTATACTAACTGTTCCTCTTACTATAAAGATGACATGATTCTACATGTATCTTCGAAAAAAAAATATGCTTCCAATTGGGAACTGTTTTTGGAACACTCCTTTACATATTTTTTCCCAACTGAGATTATGTCTTCACTGTGAAAAGAACACAGTATGTGTTATTGATCCTGAATATTACAGAAAGAGAGGGAGATTCTTCTCCAGTGATGACCTTCATGACTTCTGGAGCAGTTCCACTGGACCACAGCATGTGGCAGGAAACCACTAATTTCAACTGGACCAAAGGATCCACCTTGCCAGAGCAATTCAAAGGCGATTAGCATTTCCAAACTCTGCCAAACAGTCCATTATAATCAGAAAGACATACAGACGGTCAAAAAGCCATGAAAAGATGCTCAGCATCACACAGTACTGCTGCTGCTGCTGCTGCTAAGTCGCTTCAGTCGTGTCCGACTCTGTGCGACCCCGTAGACGGCAGCCCATCAGGCTCCCCCGTCCCTGGGATTCTCCAGGCCAGAACACTGGAGTGGGTTGCCATTTCCTTCTCCAATGCATGAAAGTGAAAAGTGAAAGTGAAATCGCTCAGTCTTGTCCAACTTAGCGACCCCACGGACTGCAGCCTACCAGGCTCCTCCGTCCACGGGATTTTCCAGGCAAGAGGACTGGAGTGGGATGCCATTGCCTTCTCTATCACAGAGTACTAGAGAAATACAAATCAAAACTACAGTGAGGTATCACCTCAAACCAATCAGAAAGGCAATTATTAAAAAGTCTACAAACAATAAATGCTGAAAAGACTGTGAAGAAAAAGGAAATACTGTTGATGAAAATGTAAATTGGTACAGCCACCATGGAGAACAGTATGGAGGTTCCTTAAAAAAACAAAAAATAGAGCTACCATATGATCCACCAATTCAATTCTTGGGTATGTACCTGGAGAAAACTATAATTCAAAAAGATACATGCACCCTAATGTTCATCGCAGCACTATTTACAATAGGCAAGACAAGGAAGCAACTTAAATGTTCATCAACAGATGAATGGATACAGAAGAAATGTTACATATATACAATGAAATATTGTATGTGTGTGTGCTCAGTCACTCAGTCATGTCCAACTCTTATTGACCCTTAGACATTCTTTTTCAGGCAAAACTACTGGAGTTGGTTATCATTTCCTTCTCCAGGGGATCTTCCCAACCCAGGAATCGAACACACATCTGCATTGGCAGGCAGATTCTTTACCACTGAGTCACCACTGAGTATGGAATTACTCAGCCATAAAAAGAATGAAATAATGCCACTTGCAGCAACATGTGTGGACTTAGAGATTGTCACACTGAGTGAAGTAAGTCAGACAGAGAAAGACAAGTATATGATATTGCTTATATGTGGAATTTTAAAAAAGGGTACAAATGAATTTATTTACAAAGCAAAAATAGAGTCACAGATACAGAAAACAAACTTTCCCCCCTTTCCCAAGGGGGGAAAAAGAGTGGGGAGGGACTAATTAGGAGACCAGGATTGACATATACACACTTAATAGTCAGGCCATTCAAGATGGCTGTTCTCTTGCTCTCTGTACATTCCCTGTCCAACCAATACCTGCTTCACCTATACCCTACTCACATGACCGACCTTCCTACATGTTTGCCCCAGGCTCCAGCTAGTGAGAGCTTATCAAAGAAGCAGTGAGGGGCCTGCCCCTCTGGTTTCCCTGGCAACTAATGAGCCCACCTGGCCTCAATTCAAATAAATATGTGGTACTCCTCCCTTCCTTAACCGAGGAATGAACACCGCGTCACTTCCTGCCTGCTGTCCTCCCCACGCAGTGGCGTGTCCTTCCAGGATCTTGCTTCAGCCGCGTAAGCTCCCGCATCCATTAAACCATCAGTGTCTCTGATTGCTGACTCCCAGCTCTTTCACAGGCCTCGTAGTTCTGAGGGGTGCAGCCCCACCACTGGCTGAGCAGCCAAGAGACTGAAGAAACTCCTGAGAGAGCCAGGGAATGGACAGTTGCAGGAGCTGTCCACCAACAGGTGAGGCCTGAAAGCCACTGGCGTAACTCCATGGCAGCCGTTCATTAACACATGGGGCCCTAAAGTTCCAGGGGTGATCCTGAAAGTTGCAGGCGAAATCCTGGGGCTTGTGGTGGCTGTCCTTGTTTTGTTAATGTCTATCTAAAATAGTTTCTCCATATTTTGCAACTTGAAACTAAAGTTGAAAGAAGAGGACTCTTGGATCATTTCAAATAGGATAAAATCTTGCAACATGAATTGCTGAGTAGGTCTCAGTTTATTGACCTTTGCCTGCTTAGGAGAGGAAGACTAAAGCACTGAGTCTTCCAATGAGGAAACACACAGTCACTTGTTTCTTGGTTTTTGCCAGAGATTAAGGTTTTTAAGGGTTACTATTATCATCAGGGACTTCCCTGGAGGTCTGGGGTTAAAACTCAGTGCTCCCAATGCAGGTAGCATGGGTTCAATCCCTGGTCAGGGAACTAAGATCCCCCATAAAAAAATTTTTTTTAAGTATAACATTATAATTAGTCATAATTCTAGTTACTGTAACCAAGTTTCTTTATCGATTACATTGTAATCCGGTGCTTAACCATGTCTTTTTAACTCTTTTGTCTTTTATAAACAGTTACTGTTTTATTCTCCTACTTTTGCAAAAGTGCTTCATCTTCAAGAAGATTCATAGGAAAGACATTCTGACAATAGCTGGTCTTTGATAAATTTCAGATTATATTGCTGAACTGGGTAAAGAATTTAAAGGATCCTAATGGAAAACCTGATGGCTTCATTAAAAAGTTAACAAAAGGACTGATTACTGAGTGAACTGGTGAATACGGTTATAATTCTTCTGGGTTTTGTCTGCATTGTTACTGGTTCTAATCTATGTTTTCCAGATAGAGGGAAGCCCTTGCCTTCAAGTTGGTTATGACTTAGAGCAAATGGGTAAACTACACCTGTGGATAGAATTGAAGCATTCTTTTTTTCTCTCTGCCTGGTCCTCCCAGAAATCAGACTCTCAGGTTCCAAGTGGCCTTACCAGGAGAATGAAAGAGATTGTCTCCTGGCAAGGGCAGGAATCTCAAAACTTGGGGGGCTTCCAGAAGAGAGAAATCAATCAAACCTTTGGCATGGCTTTCCTGTACTTGAGAGGTCTTTGGGGAATTCAGCCTGGGACTCCTGATGAGCTCCTCCTCAGCCAGCTTGGAGGAGTCTATTTGGTCAACTGATCAGGCTGGTTTTGCAGACAGATTAGTCTTGATTTGGCTGTGTTTGATGGAGATGTGGATAATTTTAGAAAGAACAATATTATGTTTCAGTGGATGTTAAATTCTAGGTCTGTTGATTGAGGTCTATATTTATGAAAATTATTGTCTTAGCCATACTTTTGCCCTGATGTTTGGCCACCTGATGTGAAGAGCTGACTCATTGGAAAAGACCCTGATGCTTGGACAGATTGAAGGCAGAGGATGAGATGGTTAGATAGCATCACTGACCCAATAGATATGAATTTGTGCAAACTCCAGGAGATAGTGAAGACAGGGAAGCCTGGCATGCTGCAGTCCATAGGGTTGTAAAGAGTTGGACATGACTTAGCAACTGAACATACGCACACGCACATGTGCATGCACACACATACACACACATAACTACTTATCAAGTGTGACACTCCTTGCTTTAGAACTGCTGCTAAAAGCACATGTAAAATGTTTATGTGACAACTGGGTATAAGTGATAAAATGTATAGTCTATAAAGTGTTCCCCCATTAACATAACTCTCTGAGTCTGCTCATGAGATCTGACTAGTTTTCCCCCCTATCTGACTAGGCAAATATAAAGGAGACCCAGTACCAAGGGACATGCTCTGAACCTGGGGTGGGAGCCAGCACGCCAACATCAAGGTACGACTGAGTCCCTTCACTCTTCACCTGAAACGATCACACGTTGTTAATCGGCTCTACCCCAGTACAAACTAAAATTTTTAAAGAAAGAGAGCGGGTTGGGGGGAATGATAGAAAAATCTGTACACATTGAGGTATGGGGATGTCAGAAGGCTATACATGGTTGAACTTACATTTTACTGATCAGAACAGCCTGTTTTATGGCCTTTCTGATGTGGTTATACATCTGCTTTGGCCTTGGAGGAAGGGGATGCATCTGAGAGTCAAAATGAAATAGCTGTGGTTCAGACACCCCGGGTAAAAGTAGGTGCCATTGTATATGTGATTTTGAGACACATTCTCGTATTATTGAAAACTTGAGTTTTCTGAACTGTATTGCAGACCAGGACAAAAACCCCAGGTGAGTGTGGTATCTCTGAATATGGTTACTAGTTATATTTTCCTTATTGCCATAATCTCCGCTGTGTTGTGCCTGTTAAATGTCTCACATTCTGTCCCCAGTCTGAGGGAGGAATCTATTTGAGGTTTGAGCAGCAACACTGGCCTTAGTGCAAAATATTCCAGTCCCTGAAATAGTGTCTTCACTCAAAAACCACAGTCACTGAATGATGGGTAAGACAAATATGCATGAACAAACACATTCACAAGTGAGACTTCAGCCCACCCTACCCTCAGAGGGCAGAGGTAAGTGGCACAGATGAAATGAAATGACACAGACCCCTGAAGGGTCTCTGTCCTCACTATGCACTAGAATAGAATCATTACCTACTGCACGGGTCTTATACGTGCTAAGTCACTTCAGTTGCGTCTTGACTCTTTGCGGCCCCATGGACTGTAGCCTGCCAGGCTCCTCTGTCCAAGAGATTCTCCAGGTAAAAATACTGGAGTGGGTTGCCATTTCCTTCTCCAGGGGATCTTTCTAACCCAGGGATCAAACCCATGTCTCTTATGTTTCCTGCATCAGCAGGTGGGTTCTTTACCTCTAGTGCCAATTGGGAAGTAAGAGAGGGGGAAAAAAATCTGTTCCTCTAACTCATCTTATATTCTTTGGCTGGAGGCCTATAAACTGGATTCACAAAAGACAGATTAACAGAAGAAAAGCATACATATTTATTTAATATAAGTTTTACGTGACACAGGAGAACTCATAAGGAAATGAAGACCAGAAGAAGCAGTTAAGCCCAAGTATTTTTATACTAGTTTTGCTGAAGAGTAGAAAGCATGGAAAAATGTGATGGGACAAGAGGATATGAGATAAAGGTGGTGAACTGGGGGAAATTTAGCAAGACCTGTTCATTTGAATTCCTCTTGGCATCACTCCATCTGTGTAGATAAAGATGGTCCTTTCCTCTGGGTATTAAGAGGGCACCTCTCACATGAGGAGACCCACCCATGACCCACTGTGGGGAATAGCGGGGATGAGAGAATCCTTCCTGCAACTGCTATACCCCAAATTCCTTCCATCAAAAATACTCAGTATGTCAAGGTGCCATATTGTGAGGTAGCATGTATTGCACCTCAGCCCAACCCCTAATAACAAGGAGATCGGGACCAGGATAAGAGGTAATTGAGCTAAGAGCCTCCTCTGAGTGGTGAGGAGAAAGAAAAAACAGTAAGGAAGAGTAGAAAGTGCAACAGAGTAGATACCTCCTGCTGCTGCTGCTGCTGCTGCTAAGTCGCTTCAGTCGTGTCCAACTCTGTGCGACCCCATAGACAGAAGCCCACCAGGCTCCCCCATCCCTGGGATTCTCCAGGCAAGAACACTGGGGTGGGTTGCCATTTCCTTCTCCAAAAGTGAAGTCGCTCAGCCATGTCTGACTCTTAGCGGCCCCGTGGACTGCAGCCTACCAGGCTCCTCCATCCACGGGATTTTCCGGTCAAGAGTACTGGAGTGGGTTGCCATTGCCCTCTCCGAGACACCTAGAAACTAACAAAGACCATTAGAAAGGTCTGATGCCCAGCACCTGGGGGAGGGTTGATGTGAACCACAGCATCTATGTGGTTACAGATGTGGTATTGTTTGGTCACTAAATCATATCCAACTCTTTGCGACCCCATGGATTGTAGCCCACCAGGCTTCTCTGTCCATGGGATTTCCCAGGCAAGAATACTAGACTGGGTTGCCATTTCCTGCTCCAGGGACTCTTCCTGACCAGGGATCAAACCCACATTTCCTGTGTTGGCAGGAGGATTCTTTACCATTGAGCCACCAAGGAAACCCCATGGTTACAGATGCACGAACAAAATTTGATGACTCCAAAGGAGGACCGAGTATGCTCCTCAGACACTAGCAAAACAGTAGCACTAGAGAGGACAGAGAATCTGAAAATTGGGGCTTCATCGTGAGAATTAAATTATTCGTATTTTATTGTTTTCATGTATGTGTGATGTCATCATCTCTGCCGAGTCAAGGCCTCTTCAGTCCGCTCTACGACTACACACACTTGCAGAAACAATGTTTGCACCTCTGAGAATCGGAATGAAGAACATGCTGAAGAATGAGTGAGATGTCACTTTAAGGTAAAGCAACAGACCTGTTGTGAGCAACTTTGAAAACTGCCTCATTATTTCCAGCAGCGCTTTGTATATTTGCGAGCACATGTGTGATCAAAGATAGGAGCCGAGTCCTTGTGTGATGAGCTCTGTGTGACTGTGTGTTCCTGTAAATGTCTGTGGAGGCATTTGTCCACAAGACGTGGGTAAGTAAAAGATCTCAAATGGTATCCTAATCTCAGAAATGTTGGCTCAGAAGTGAGACAGATTGAAACAATCTATAAAGAGAATAAGAAACAGAAACGAAGTTGAGTCAAAAAGAGGAAAAAGGCCAATGTGTTATTGAAGAGGCACAAAAGCCATAAATTGAAAATAGATGTTTAGCACTGGTTATAACTTATGCTGCTGTGATGTTTAAAAATTACCAATTCTGTAATATGGTTTAAAGCAGTGCTTACCAACCTTCAACAAGTTTAGATACTCATCATACACATGTGAAAGAAGTTTGGTCAAGCATAAGCAAAAAAGTAAGACGAAAGAATACACAGAGTTTCTAGTTTGCAGATGTAATTTGTGAAAATTTCACTAACCTAAGCTATTATAAAATAGCTCCATTACATTACAGAAAGAAGGAAAAGTTCAGAGAAATGATTACCAGTTAATAGGAAAATTTCAGAGAAATGATTTCTGGTTAATAGGAAGAATTCCACTTTCTAAAGAAAAGTACAGAAAACCTTCCATTTTGATAGACTTGTCCAATGTAAAAAAAAGAAGAAATAGAATGTGATGTTTTAAGTCCACAGATAGGTTGGTTTAGTGTAAACTGTTACAAAGTGGAAGAAGTATGGAGATCTTAGCTGATTTCCCCCTGGAACCTGTTTTCTTGAAGGTTAGGTATTTCACAAATCTCCTGCATTTGTGTAATGGTTTACCCTTTTTCAAAGGGCTTTTGCATTTCTGATCCTTGTTGATCCCCATAACAACTTTGCACGGTGTTCTGAGTATTAAATGTGAGCTACAGAGAGGTTGTGTGGTTTATTTGAGGTGTCACTGTCTGTGACAGCCCCACTACAAGTAATTCCTGTTCTACAGTCATTAATGCCTCCCTAAAATAATACAAAGGGTAGCCAGACATCCATCCTAAGAACCGTAGAGCCATCCATTGTCCTGTGTATTTCCTGCCAGGCAGGGAACACAAAGGCTGCCATCTTGGTAGTATAGGTTCATTCTGACCAGTTAGTGCCCAGGCCATGATAAAAATTTTAATATCATCTGTGATTACATGTGTAAAGGAAAAGACCCTGGAAGGGGAGGTCAAGAAAGCTGGGGTCTAGTCCTGGTTTTTATTATTGAGCATGCTGCAGCCATCACAGCTAAAACTGAGTGCTTACTACAAATAAGGTATCCCGCCAAGTATGCCACAGGGAGGATCTCTCAGTTCTCACAGTCTCTCTCTGCAGTAGATAAACTTAGCTTCTACTTTACTGATAAGAAAACCTGGACTCAAAGAAATGAAATCAGTTGCCCAAGAATATGTGGCTTAAAAGGGTCAGAAGCCAGGACTTGAACTTGGCAGTCAAATGCCTTAACTTGTGTTTCTGACTATGATGAGAACCAGCCATTCATTGGCTGATTTAGGCAATCTCTTAATTTCTCTGAGTTCAGTTTCCTTGATTAATAGTAAAAAAGGTTTAACTCAGTCCCTTTCAATTCCATATACACTATGGAAATGAGAGAAGAAATATAGCTGAAGTATAATTTCTCCTTTGCTAATCAGTGTGTAAAAGGTGCTCTGAACCCAGCAGATAAAGCTGAGGGGCTTCATCCTTCCACCTGTTTCCTCCATTGTAAACTTAGTGTATTGTGTTTATTTATTTTCCACTTTAAATATGTTCCCAGTATGTTACAGACAAAATTTTTAAATCAAAATGCCACATTTACTGAACAATAAATTTAAAAAAAATCTATAGTGTGAATCTTTGTGTGTGTTATTCTTTTTTATTTTTAACTGCACTGGGTCTTCCTTGCTACACTTGAGCTTTCTCCAGTTGCAGGAGCGGGTGCTACTCTTTGCTGCGGTGCTCAGGCTTCTCATTGTGGTGGCTTCTCTTGTCATGGAACATAGGCTCTAGGTGCCCGGGGCCTCAGTAGCTGCAGCCTCCGAGGCTTGTGGAACCTTCTGGGGCCAGGGATCAAATCCATGTCCCCTGCATTGGCAGGAGGATTCTTATCCACTGTATCACCAAAGAAGTCCTTTACTGAGGTATGCTTCACATATACCCACTCTAGCGTTCTTGCCTTGAGAATCCCAGGGACAGTGGAGCCTGGTGGGCTGCCGTCTGTGGGGTCACACAGAGTCAGACACGACTGAAGCGACTTAGCAGCAGCAGCAGCAGTGGCAGCTTCACATATTAAAAGCTAAACATATTCAATGTGCACAACTTGATGAGTTTAGAGACAAGTATATACTTGTGAAACCATCATCATAATCTAATTCATAAACCTATCCATTGCCTCTGAAAGTTTTCTCCTGCCCTCTTATTTATTATTTATTTTTAGTAATGTTATTAGTGATAAGAGCACTTAACATAAGACCTATCCTTGTAGCAAGCTTTTACGCATACAATACAGTACTGTTAACTATATGGTGAATCATTTGTAAAATAATCATCCCTTTAAAATGACTTTTGTAAAAACTCAGATTTTCACTATAAAGTCCTCAATTAGAAGTGCTCCTGTGATTCAACAGGTCTTTAAACAGCTCCATGTTTTTGTTCCACAATCCTAAACACGACTCAATTAAAGAGGTAGTTCAATCTGATTAGTATCAACAGTTGCTTCTTTCTTCCTAAATAGATTTCTCATTGCCCTCATTCTACGAAGGGGAGGCTTCTGGTCTCCCTGATGGTTTTCATTAACACATCAACAATTATTTTACGTTGGTGACATATTTTGTGGTGATAGCCCATCAATCGATTAAGGACACATTGCAATGTAACATAGTCTGATAAATAATCAGGACAAGATTAATGGTTATATGTAATGAGAACCACCTGTCTGTTACAGTGCCTTGGTTGCTGGCTTCATTTCATTTCAGATTCCAATAAATTGTAAATGCCTTGAAGCATACTCAAGCAAGGTGGAGTAAACGTAGTTCTCTCAGAGTAATAGTCACCTCTTTGGGACCACAACCAATATTCACATGGTCCACAGTTGGAAGAGAAAAAGTATAGTCAACTGACAGGCTGCTTTGTTGACTTGACAACTTGACCCTGTCCTTTTATGTCCCCCTGGTTTCCATGAATGGACAAGTGTTTCCTTAGTGTGCAGGCTCCTTTGTATGGAGTTCAGACAGCTAAATTCCTAGTCTTACAGATCATATTTTATACTCCTCCCCAAAGCATGATGAGTAAGCTGCTATAAAAATCACCTAATTGTCCAAAGTGAAATAGACAATTCCTGATTTGGTGTCCTTTTAACTGAATGATCGAATAAAATACAAATTTGAGGGAGCAAAAAAAAAAAAACCTGACCTGCATTCTATCTTTTGAGGACACTCTCATCAGTGAGCATGTGCACTCAAGTCTAGAAGGACACAGTAAAAAATAACACGGACAACAGCTATCTCTGAAAGTGAGGTTAAGTGATTTCCTTTTTTAAATTGTTGTTGCTTAGTCACTAAGTCATGTCCCAGGCTTTGTGAGCCCATGGACTGCAGCACACCAGGCTTCCTTGTCCTTTGCTATCTGAAGTTTGCTCAAACTCATGTCCATTGAGTCGGTGATGCCACCCAACCATCTCATTCTATGTTACTCCCTTTTTCTCCTGCCCTCAGTCTTTCCCAGCATCAGGGTCTTTTCCAGTGAGTCAGCTCTTTGCATCAGGTGGCTAAAGTATTGGAGCATCAGCTTCAGCATCAGTCCCTCCAATGAATATTCAGGGTTGATTTCCTTTAGAATTGACTGGTTTGATCTCCTTGCTGTCCAAGCGACTCTCAAGAGTCTTCTCCAGCACCACAGTTCAAAAGCATCAATTCTTTGGTGTTCCACCTTCGTTATGGTCCAACTCTTACATCCATATGTGACTAGAGGAAAAACCATAGCTTTGACTATATGAACGTTTGTCAGCAATGTCTTTAAATTGTTTACTGCTTGTATTTTCAAAATGTTCTTTACAATCTGTTATTACCATCTCAAAAGAAAAATAACTTTTTGTTTCATTATTAGCTGCTATGTCATTTTCTGACTAATATTTTGGTGACAAATTTACAGTGAGGACAGTTACTAAGCGATTAAAATTCCTATCATTTTTATTCCCACTCTGAAACAAGGACATACAAGGTTTCTCTAAGGAATCCATTTTCTGTACAGTTATGCTAGTGATAAAATCTCATTTGGCTAAACTCTCCTGCATGGAGTGGCAAGAAGACAAGAAATTCTAGTTTTAAAAATAGAACTTTCTTACACAGAAAACTATTTATCTGGAAGTTATCACTTACCAAAGAACCTTAGCTAATCAGGGTATAGCCAAGTATCCTGACAATACAAAAAGGCCTCTGAACAGTCCAAGAAAAGAGATAAAACATCTTGTTCAAAACAGAACCACTTGGGCTTTACCCTTTGTCAGTTTTTTCCTCTCTTTGTGTAAATGGAACAGAGTCCCAGAATACAGAGAGAAACTGGGTCTGTTGGGCTAATTCACTAGTGTCTGGAGGGTATTTTGAGGTGGTTACTCTGGTCCTTCATGTTCCTAAGGGTCCTTTGAGATCTATCCAGCCATCAGAGTAAGACTCCTCAGTCACAGGGGAGTGGAGCCCTGTGAGCACTCCAGGTACAGCTCAGGTGGAGAAAGTCAGGGAGAGGCTCTGATGAGCATGAGGGCTGGGTGGCAGCAAGTGGCACTTCTGAAAAGAGTCGGTGCCTGAGGGACAACAGAGCAAAACAGAGGAGAAAGTGAAGCAAAATCTTTCCCACTTATTCTGTGTGAAATGAATACAACTGGAGGCAGAGTTCTGGGAGTAGCACAAACACTCTGGCTGATGGGAATGAAGAAATTTCTTATCTTCCTCTTTGAGTTATCCTTTGTTACTGCTGTTCAGTCGCTGAAGTCATATCTCTGAGACCCCATGACTACAGTCTGCCAGGCTCCTCTGTCCACTATCTCCTGGAGTTTGCCCAAATTCATGTCCATTGAGTCAGTGATATTATCTAACCATATCTCATCTTCTGCCTCCCCCTTCTCCTTTTGTCTTCAACCTTTCCCAGCATCAGGGTCTTTTCCAATGAGTTGGTTCTTCAAATCTAATGGCCAGAGTATTTGATCTTCAGCAACAGTCCTTCCAGTGAATATTCAGGGTTGATTTCCTTTAAGATTGACTGGTTTGATTTCCTTGCAGTCCAAGGGACTCTCAAAAGTCTTCTCCAGCGCCATGGTTCAAAAGCATCAACTCTTCGGTACATTGGCAAGTGGATTCTTTACCACTGGGTCACCTGGGAAACCCAAGTTATCCTTTGCTCCATAACAAATCATCCCAAAACATTGTTACTTCAAACAATACACCGTTTATTTGCTCAAAATTCTGCACTTTGGACTGGGATCAGCGAGGCAGTTTTTCTTCTGGTCTCAGGTGGTGAAGTTGCAGTCAGTTGGTGCCTTAGCTGATAGCTGGCTGGCACTGCGTGTGCGTGCGCGTGCTCAGTCTTGTCTGACTCTTTGACAGTCCATGGATTGTAGCCCACCAGGCTCATCTGTCCATGGAATTTTCCAGGCAAGAATACTGGAGTGGTATTGCCATTGTCCCAGTGTTCCCACTCACATGTCTGGGGCTTCCGCTGGGGCAGCTAAAGCTGCCTGTGTAGTCTTCCTGTGCAGTCTCTTGTCCTCAAAGAGGCCGGCCCATGTTTGTTCACAGGGCGGCAGTGTTTCAACAGAGGAAAAGCAAAGCCACAAGACCCCTCAAGGTCTAGCCTCAGAAGTTACACAGTGTCACTTCCACCACATTTTGCTAGTCAGAGCAAGTCACAAAACAGCCTGGATACAAGAGATGAAACAGTAACTACTGATAGGAATGTAAATTGGTGCAGCCACTATGGAAAATACTATGGATGTTTATTAAAAAACTAAAAACAGAGTTACCATATGATCCAGCAATCCCACTCCTGGGCATACATCCAGAAAAGACAAAAACTCTTAATTCAGAAAGGTGTATGCACCCTAATGTTCACAGCAGCACTATTTATAATAGCTAAGACATGAATGTAACCTAGATGTTTGTCAACAGATAACTTGATAAAGATATGGTGTATACATATAGAATGAAATTCTACTTGGCAATTTAAAAAAGAATGAAATATTGCCATTTTCGGCAACATGGGTGGACCCAGATATTATCACACTAAGTGATTTAAGTCAAACAGAGAAAGACAAGTATGTGACATCACTTATATGTGGAATCTAAAAATTAATGCAAGTTAATCTAGTTATAAAACAGACACAGACTCACAGACATAGAATACAAACTTATGGCTACCAAAGGGGAGAGGGAGGCGAAAGAGGGATCAGTTAGGAGTTTGGGATTAACAGATACACAATCCTATCTATAAAACAGATAAACAACGAGGGTTTACTGTCTGCAATGACCTGTGTTCAATATCTTGTAATAACTTAGAAAAGAATCTGAATATGTATGTATATATACATTACTGAGGGGCTTCCCTGGTAGCTCAATGGTAAAGAATCAGCCTGTAATGCAGGAGACACTAGTTCGATCCCTGGATCAGGAAGATCCCCTGAAGAAGGAAATGGCAACCCACTCCAGTATTCCTGCCTGAGAAATCCTGTGGACAGTGGAGCCTGGCATCTACAATTCATGGGGTGGCTAAGAGTTGGACACGACTTAGCAACTAAACAACAACAATAAAATACATAACTGAATCACTTTGCTGTACTCCCGAAACTAACACAATATTATAAATCAACTATACTTCAATTTAATAGGTGGGTGGTAGACTCCACTTGACAAAGGGAGTAGCAAAGTTACCTTGAAAGGGAGTGAGAGACAATAGAGAGGCTTGGCTCATTGAGGCCATGGTTGTAATAATCCACCCCAATGCCTTGGAGTACACTCCTGGGGTAGGGGTCAGTCTGACAGGTACAATGGGATGTACATTCCTAGGGCAGCCACAGCCGCACATCAGACACCCCAGTATCTCCAGCATGGCCAGGCACTGCATCAGCCACACACAAGGCAAGAGCCCATGGCCTGGTGAAAAAAGAAGGAAGTGTGAATGGCACCTGAAAATTTCTTTGCTTTTTTGAGTTCAAAGAGAAAGATCTGAATGTTGGGTTCCCACAACAGTGCAGGTGAGGACTGAGACACCAAACTAGTATCTTGTTATTAGGCTGTTTCTATTTTCTTTTTTGTTTTTTATTTTATAACTGGTTAAAATAACCTTTCCCCCTTGGCTCATGGCCTGGGAAGCACATGTAATTCTAATAAGCTTGATTTACTGACTTACTAACCTATAACAGGTTAAAGGAGCATCTACAAGCAAGCAAAAGAACTACTGGGTCTCAGTTCTCTGACAAAAGCTAAAATGACCAAGAAAGCCTGGCAGAAAAAGAAGAAGAAGGACAAAAAAATCCTGGCAGAAAGGAAGTGTCAGAAAACCATAAAAAGCAAATTCAATAATTCAACAAATCTTACCAATCTGTAGGAACAGAATCTCCTGGATCATATCCCAACTGTATTTAATGATAACTAAGACCCCAGACATTTTAAATTATTTTCAGCATATTCAAGTAAAGAACACAGAAGACCACATATAATAAAACCTCACAATAAAGCAAAATTGCGAAGTCGAATGTAACTTAGTTGGTAATTGGCTACAAGGGGTAGAAGGAGAGGAATAAAGTGACCCCGTGATCATTTGGGCCATTTCTCACTTAGTGTATGGTCAGTAATGCAGAGTATAATTTTCTTACGCTGGCATTTCAAAGAGTTAACTAACCCAGAAAATTCACTTTTATGAATCTTCCACTGATGCCAAACACATGAAGTGTTACTTTGCTATTTTCTGCCTAACTGGCACTAATTTCAAAAGAAGGAAAATCTAATTTTTTTTTCAATTGTACCATACATTTCTGCAAGATGCTTTTTATTCACAAATATTTTCTTATTTGGTCAACATAGCAATCTTTAAGGGACAGATGTGTTTATTGCCCATTTAAAGATAAGAATATAAATATTCAAGGAAGGCAAAGTAACTTGGCATGAACGCAAAGCTGGTTAGAATTCACATAAAAAAAAAAATTTTTGATCACACCATGTGGCATGTGGAATCCTAGTTCTCCAACCAGGGATCAAACTCATGCCTCCTGCATTGGAAGCATGGAGTCTCAAACACTGGACCATCAGGGAAGTCCCTAGAAATCATATACTTTGATACTAGCTATCACTCCTGTTTCCTGGTTCAATTTCTGGGTTGGGAAGATACCCTGGAAAACGGAAAGGCTACCCACTCCAGTATTCTTGGGCTTCCCTGGTGGCTCAGATGGTAAAGAATCCACCTGCAATGGAGGAGACCTGGGTTTGATCCCCAGGTTAGGAAGATCCCCTGAAGGAGGGCATGGGAACCCACTGCAGTATTCTTGCCTGGAGAATCCCCAAGGACAGAGGAGCCTGGTAGGCTACAGCCCATGGAGTCACAAAGAGTCAGACACGACTGAATGACTAAGCACAGCACAGCACAGCACAGCACCCCCGTTACATAACTTGTTAAGAAGCTCTCATGAAAGAAACCGAATTCTGACGTGTACAGGGGGAGGTTCCCCACACCAACAAGGAATTCTCAGACACCAGCTGGCTGTCCTCTAATTCAATGCAATTCTGACACTATCTACCCAGAGATGGAGTCAGATTCCAGATCCCTGTTCTCAGATATTTCATGAATATTCCTCCTTCTCTTTATTCAATTCCCTTCCTTTTATGGGCTTCGCTGGTGATTCAAATGGTAAAGAGTCTGCCTGAAATGCAGGAGACCTGGATCTCGACCCAGCTATACATATGATATCTCCACCAAATCAGGCTGAGAAGTTGATTTGCAAACTAAGTTCCAGCTTCTCCATTTTGGCCATTGAATAAAGTTGTGCTGTTCCAGTCTCAGCATCAGTTTCGTTATTGGCTATGCAAATTTGGGCAGAAAAAGAACCACCCTGGCCAAGACAAGGGGTCTCCACCCAGCCTAGGACCCTGGTGAGAGTCCAGGCATCAATTTGATAACAGTTGGAATGGCAGACACACAATACAGTCAAGTATATTGGGTTTTCCACGTGGCGCTAGTGGTAAAGAACCCTACCGCCAATGTAGGAGACATAAAAAACTCAGGTGCGATCCCTGGATAAGGAAGGTCCCTAGAGGAGGAAATGGCAACCTGCTCTGGTTTTCTTGCTTTGAAGCGGCTTAGCATGCATGCCTATACTCCCAGGGATGACCTACAAACTGGAAAAGAATTACATTGCAGAGCTTCTCCTGCACAGGAAAACAAGACCCCAGAGGATCTGGCCTTGAAGGCCAGCGGGGCTTACTTTCAAGAAAGCCAGAGAGCTGTGGGAAATAGACTCCACTCCTAAAGTAGTGTTAGTCATTCAGTCGTGTCCGACTCTTTGCAACCCCATGGGCTATGGCCCGCCAGGCTCCTTTGTCCATGGGATTCTCCAGGCAAGATACTGGAATGGATTGCCATTCCCTTCTCCAGAGGATCTTTCCGACCTCGGGATCGAATCTGGGTCTTCTTCATTGCAGGCAGATTTTTTACCGTCTGAGCTACCGGGAAGATCCGTTCTTCAAGGGTGCGCACAATATCTCATCCCCTCTGGGACCCAGGGCAGAAGCAATAATCCGACTGGAGCCTGGGTCAGACCTACCTGCTGGTCTCAGAGCATCTCTAGGAGAGGCAGGAGGAAACGCAGCTCACTCTAGGGACACAGACCCTGGTAGCTGTCTTTGGCACACTGATGCTGGCAAGCTTGCCAGCATATGGATTCCTTCCTCTAGCTTATTAGCCGCGGACAGAGCCCTGCCCTGGCCCAGCATCCTGTAGGCACCAGTGATGGGACTCCTCGGGATAGAATACGGCCACTCCTCACAGTCAGACTGCCTCAAGACCCCCAAAGACAGTGCCGGGGCCACCAGACTGCTCAAGAGCAGCTCGGCAGGCCAGTGGTCTGGACCGGTCCCAGAATCCGCTGCGCGTGGCCCCGCCCCCCGGGAGCCCCTCTAGCCTCCCACCGCCTGCCCACAGGGGCAGCCGCCAGATGCGGTGAAATCACCATCCCACAGCCTGCGGACCCGCCTGCCCGCCAGCAGGTCAGACCCCACCAGCTGAACTACACAAGCTTCGGAACATCCTGGACTTCCTACCCGACCGTGTCAGGGGTGGCCCCACTTCACCAGCATTCTAACACCAGCTCTGGGACCCCGGGCCCTGCAGCCAGTAAGCTGGCACAAACCCCAGGATCTGGCTTCACCCGACAGCCTGGAGTCCTCTGGACCGTGACCCGCCAGGAGGCAGCACCAGCCCCGAGGCCCCCTGGGGTCCACCCTCAGTCACTTCATGCCCTGGTCCCGCTGACCAGCAGCCAGCCGGCACCTCCTCGTGAGGCAGGGCCTGGCAACCAACCAAACCAAGGGGTCAACCAAGCCCACCAGACCGCCCTCATAGTCAGCTCAAAGAAGGATGCAAGAGCCCTCTTTGGGGGACCCCAAGCTTATGACTCAGGTGAGGAGAGGAAGTGCACTGTGGGGAAACACAGGACATCTTCTCCAAAGGCCACCTCCCCAAGGTCTGAAACGTCCCTAACCTAGCACAGTCATAAAGATACAAACAGCTGGGCCTTCTCTGGCCGTCCAGCAGTTAGCACTTCTCTGGCAAGGGCCCCAATTGGATCCCTGGTCCGGGAACTAAGATCCCTCAAGCCTGTGCTGTGGCCAAATATATATACATACACACACACACACAAACAGCCATTTAGGCAAAATTAGGGGACAGAGGAACAACTTATAGATGAAGGAGCAAGATAAAACCCCACAGGAAGATCTAATGGGGACTTCCCTGGTGGTCCAGTGGTTAAGATTGTGTGCTGCTAATGCAGGGGGTCACAGGTTCAATCCCTGATTGGGAAACTAAGATCCTGCCTGCCATGTGGTGTGACCAAAAGATAAAAAAAATAATAAAATAAACCACTAAATGAAGTGGAGATAGAGAATCTACCAGAGAAAGTGTTCAGGGTAGTGATCATGAAGGTTATTGAGAACTCAGGAGAAGAATGGATACACAGAGCAAGAGGTTAAGTTTTTAACAGAGTTAGAAAACATAAAGACCAACCAAACAGAGATGAGGAATACAATAACTGAAATGAAAAATGCACCAGAGCCTGGGAACCCAGAAACACCCTGATAGGAGCAATGGAAACAAAGATTCAGAATGCCTTTGTGATGTTTATATTTAAACATAGAGAAATTATAATATTGTACACAAATGCGTTCAAAGGACATGATTCCCAGAATTGTGCCGCCTGGGTATGTCCACAAAGTATGAGGTGTCAAGACCAGGGCTTCCTCACCTACCAGCTGTATGACCTTGAGTAAGTTACTTAACCCCTTTGAGCCTCAGATTCTTTTTCTAGTGAAAGAGAATGGTAATGCTATAGTGGGCTGCTGTTATTTTGGTCCATCCCTTTGGGGATTCATGTCTTTCCCAAGTCATGTATCAGCTCATAGTAACCACTCAGTAAATGATCATTTTTCTTGATGATTATTACACTGGTTTCCCTGTAGCTCAGATGGTAAAGAATCCACCTGAAATGCAGGAGACCTGGGTTTGATACCTGGGTCAGGAAGATCCCCTGGAGAAGGGAATGGCAACCCACTCCAGTATTCTTGCCTGGAGAATTCCACTTACAGAGGAACCCAGCAGGCTACAGTCCATGGGGTCAAAGAGTAGGACACAACTGAGCAAATAAACACACATACATTATACTGGTAGTGGTCCATATGTATGTCCCTGCAAAAGAAAGAAAAGCCATAATATCACAAAAAATATAGTCACTGACATATTCTCATCAGTGTCTCTATTCTACACCATGTGGATCCTGACCTGGAGGGTCTGTGAAAGGAAACACCCCTTACATTGTCACATGGTACATTCAGAGGCCCTGCAGCAAACCTATTCTGTTTTTTCTTTCTGAGCATCGAGATGTTCTTTTTGTCCTTTGTTTTCATCAGGCATTTCAGGAACCATCTTGGAGTTCTCTCTAACTAGTAGCCCCTGTTGTGAGAGTGATTGTATCACACTTAATGGCATGTCTGACTTGAGAGACTATAGGGATAATGTGGGTGGTGGTCACAGTGTAGCCAAAGTCTATATAAATTTCAATTACTACCTGCAGCTATTCCCTTACACATAACTCTGTCCTGAGCCAGACGCCACTGCTTTCCTTTGCCATAAACCGTGTAGGCACAACCTATAATCTTCCCCCATCTTCCTCATTCCTTGTTTTTATTTTCATTCTTCTCTTCCTATGACCACAGTACTCACAATTCAAATGCCGCCTTGTGAAGCCCATGACATGAACTATGAGTAAAGACATCTTTATCTTATATCAAGATTTGGTCCTCCTCTTCCTGCTCATGCAAAAATCACAGTCAAAAACTCAGGCATGAAATACATACCTGAGACATTTTGAAGCCCTCTATGCCTAGGATTCAGCATTTTTAAAAATCACTAATTTTTTTTTTTTTTCCAAAAGAACACTTGATGCTTGTTTATGAGAAAAGAGCTTCGTTAACTATGGGCCTACATAAGTGCAGTGGACAGCATGCTTGAGGATGAACAGAAGAGCTCGTTTATAGGTTGCTTCTACTTTCCCAAATAGATTTCATTTTCTAGTTGTCTCATCCTCTGCTGTCTTACTCTATAGCAGCTAATTTCTGTAATGGTTCTGTTGCCATGGATTTAAAAAAAAAAAGTGTTAAAATGTTTGCAGCAGAAGCTCTGTGTGCAGGGAGCCACTGGCGTCAATTGCTTTGGTTGCAGCCAACCTCTCCTCTTCTTCTAGGACTCACTTTTAGGCAGCAAAGGGACGCTGAGTTTACCTGGCAGTCACTAATGGGTGAGAAAGAACATATTTTCCACCTGGGAGAAATCAAATCACAACTGCTAGAGGTGGCTCTGAACACAGTTATCCTACAAATTTCCAGAAACTACCTGCGCACCAGTTGGGCGGCAGGTGCATTTTGACTTTTTCAATGTACCATAAATTGTATCTATAAAACATCTAACAAATCTCCTTGATCAAAATAGCCATGGTTTTGTGCATTCCAAAAATAATTTCTTTTCTCTTGGCCAGAATTTTAAAGGTTAAAAAGTATGGTCTCCAGGCAGGATGAGAATCCTTGCTGGCCATTTCCCAGGCACGAGACCTTGGGCCAGTCACTTAGGAGTTCTGTACCTCAGTTTCCACATACGTAGAAAGGTGCTCTTAACACTGTCTAGCTCCAATATTTTTGGGATCATCAGTATTATTGGGATCATGTAAGTGAGATGAGTATTAAAAATAAATATAATTGTGTCTGATGTATAGAGGCAGTATAAATTTTTCAAAAATCATCCTTTTAAAAAACTTTACAATTGATCTTTCGGGAGAATGAAGATCTCGCAATTATTCTGTATTATTGATTACAGCAGCAAGATTGCTAAGCCCATTTATTATGAGTGTTAGCTGCTATTTTTACTGTTAATATTAGTATTCTCATTTTGTTTCTACACACTATTGATGTATCCCTTTCGCAAGTAGAGTCAGCATCCATAACCTCATTTGCTGTTTTGCCTAAAAATGTTCACTCCCTCTTTATGCTTTTGGGTTTTCATTTACTGCATGCACAGTCAAATCTTTTCAGAGGGAGCAGAACTCTAAATATCATTTTAGGGACCTCTCTGGCAGTCCAGTGATTAAGACTCAACATTTCCAATGCAAGGGGAACAGGTTCATTCTCTGAGTCAGAGATCTAAGATCCTACATGCCTGCAGTGTGGCCAAAACCAAAAATATGTATATTTTAAATTTTTAAATTCATATTTTGAAGGATTGCATACAGAGTAGTATCATGAGCTCTTCCTCAAATCCAAGTGTCATACTTGAAGTGCCATCTTTGCCTACTTGTTTCATGTACTCCTTTTTGCATTCTTTTCCTTGATTTTGATTGCAGTGATATTTTAATATTTCCAAGCAAATCTCATACATCATGTCCTCATGCACCTATATACATTAGGGCATTTCTGACTATGCATAACCACACTATTATCAGCTATACAAACAAAATTAATGTCACCTAATCCCCAGACCAAAATCAAATATCCTGATTTGTCTGAGAAATGATATTTTATAGTTGCTTTGGTCAAACCAAGATCCAAACAAAGTCTACACCTTCTATGTAAGTGTTGTATTTTTTAAAACATAACAATGTACTTAAGAGACATAACCCTATCCCTTATCTTTTTCTAATCAATAATACCTGACCTTAATTCTCCTTAAAGACCTATTAAAAAGTTTAAAAGGAGGTGGTTTTTAACAAGGTCCTACTATGTAGCATGGGCTTCCTTGTGGCTCATCGATAAAGAATCCACCTGCCAATGCAGAAGACGTGGGTTTGATCCCTGGCTGGGAAAGAATTCCCTGGGGTAAGGAAATGGCAACCCACTCCAGTATTCTTGCCTGGGAAATCCCATGCACAGAGGAGCCTGTTGGGACTATAGTTCATGGGGTCGTAAGAGCCAAACACAACTTATCCACCAAACAACAGCAACAACTACATAGCACAGGGAACTCGACTCAATGTTACGTGGCATTGAGAATGAATTCTTAATTGGATTATGCTCTTCAAACAAAAAAAGAAGAGGAGGGTGGGGAGGCAGAAAGCCAGAGGAAGGACATCCTCTCACTTCTGTTTTCTCCCCATTATTTTTATAGCTTTTCATCTTTCTGTTTTTACTTCCCCCCACCCAGACACTTTGTTGTTTTTTTTTTTTTTCCATTTTTGTGTTAGGAGTGATCAAGTAGCATAAACACATTACCAAGGACAAAATGCAAAACACTATCACCCACATAACTTAAAAAAAAAAAGGAATCGTTTTACTAGACCACCTTTATTTTATCTCCTGAAAAGTTAGTCCACAACATTATTATCTATCCTCCATATCCTTGCTGTCACCTTAAATCATCATGGACAGAAGGAAAGGTACAGGAAACAAAGTCCTGACTTCCGGGCAAAGATGGAAGAATTTAACTTTTGTATACTTCTACTCTCTCAGACGGTAAAGCATCTGCCTACAATGCGGGAGACCTGGGTTCAATCCCTGGGTTGGGAAGATCCCCTGGAGAAGGAAATGGAAACCCATTCCAGTATTCTTGCCTGGAAAATCCCATGGACAGAGGAGCCTGGTAGGCTAGTCAGTCCATGGGGTCGCAAAGGGTCAGACATGACTGAGCAACTTCACTTTCACTTTACCCTCTCCCAAAATCATCCTACAGTAACAGTATAGGGATTTTTAGTACAGTAAAAGCAGTGTTTTATTGGTAAAAATTGGCAAAATATAAACATTTGTGCTTTTCTGGGACTTCCCTTCAGTGATTCCCTTCCAGTGATTGATTCCATGCTTCCAATGCAGGGAGTGTGGGTTCGACCCCTGGTCGGAGAACTAAGATCCCCCATGCTATGTGGTGCAACCAAACATTTAAAATGTTTCTAATTAAAAAATAAATAAATAAACATTAGTGCTTTAAAAAAATTTTTTTTTCCAAGTATAGTTGATTCACAACATTGCGTCAGTTTCTGCTGTACAACAGAGTGAATCAATTAATACATGTACATATAACCTGTCTTTTCAGATTATTTTCCCATATAGGTCATTACAGAATATTGAGTAGAGTTCCCTGTGCTATATAGTAGGTCTTTTTTAGTTATCAGTTTTATATAGAGTATTGTATATATGGGGACTTCCCCAGGGGCTCAGCAGATAAAGAATCTGTCTGCAATGCAGGAGACACAGGAAGTTAAAGTTCAATCCCTGAGTCAGGAAGATTCCCTGGAGAAGGAAATGGCAACCCACTCCAGCATTCTTGCCTGGAAAATCCCATAAACAGAGGAACCTGGCAGGTTACAGTCCAAAGGATTACAAAGAATCGGACACAACTGAGCAACTAAGCACACACACACACACAAACCCAATCTCCCAGTTTATTCTTTGAGTCAGATGTATACAGAACCCCAACACATCTCTACAGACCCTGGTTTGAAAACCCTGGGCTAAACCCTGTGATGGGGCTTCCTTCTTATCCCTAAGAAGATGGTGGACATAGTAGTAGCAAGAACTGGAGCCTAGGAATCACCAGATCCAGAGCCCAGCTCGGCCCCTCACTAGCTGCATAATATTAAGCCAGACTTTTCCCCTCTCACAACCAACCACAATTTTACCTCTTGAGAAAGGAGGGGGCAGGTCCCATATATGATCTCTCACATCCCTTCCAGTTTTGAGTCCCAATGCCAAAAATCTTTGGCAAAATCAAATGAAATCCTAATCTAAGATCCTACTGAACCAACAGACATGACCCAGTTCACCCAAAGGGTTTAAATAAATAAATCAACCCTTAAAAACAAAGAAAAAGAAGAGAGAAAACAAAGCATGAAAACTGTGAAAGCTGGAAAGCAGATCATTAAGTAACAAATGATTTCGCACCCTGAAAAAACTAAATCCTACACTGACAGTGAAGAAAGCCAAGAAGCATCTAGATTTACAGCAGAGAAGCCCCCAAAGGCTCAGGAACTGGTGGCCCCAGACACTGCTAGAAGAGGAGCTGAAACAGGGGCACTGGGGAGGCAGGGAAGGAGAATAAAAGAGAGAGAGTTGAAAGTCTGTCTGAGAAACAATCAGATCTTCATTTCCCTTGCCACCTATAAACTGTCAAGCTACTGCCTCATCCGCACAAAAGATTTCATTTTTGCAAGGAAAATGGCAAGGGGCTTGGAACTCAGGGGGCACCAAGGAATAATTGAAAGCAAAGGAAAACAGAGGAATTAGCATAGGCATACTGGAGACTGAGACCACCACCCTTCCTTCTCCTGGACTTGCAAGACCTTGACAACCAGGCACCTCCCTCAAGTGGGATTTGACAGTCTTTTCTATAGAATGTGACCAGCCCAAGAGCAAAGACCTACGCAGAGGTTTCCCACTAAACAACCAGCCTACTGTGAAGTACAGTCCATGTGTAGGTACCACACGCAGCTTTTTAGCCATCCATGGGAGCTGACCCTCAAGTATCAACAAGTATCCAAAGAAACCCTCTAATATGAAAGAGTTATATAACTGCATAGTTAGAGGGAAATGTCCAGAGGACCCCCTTCACTTCTGACACTAACTGTAAATTTGGGGGTTCCCAGGACCACCCTTAGGGTTTTTTAATTTGCTAGAAGGACTCACAGAACTTACTAAAAGCTGTTATACTCACACAGTTATGGTTTACTGCAGCTAAAGGATATAGATTAAAACCAGCCAAGAGAGGAAATGCATAGGACAGGGTCCAAACACAGGGTTTCCTGATTGTCCTTTCCCCGTGGCATCCAGGGATAATGTGTGGCAATGGTAGAGTACTGCCAACCAGGAAAACTCACCCTGTCTTCCAGAGCTTTGACATGATCCACAGTACCCAGTCTAAATCATGTTGGCATGGCTCAAAGCCCCCATCCAAACAAAAACACTCCCATCAATGTGACATTCCACAGGCTCAGAGATTACCTCCCAGAAGCCTAAGGCAAGGGCCAGAACATTTTTAGGGCAAAATTAAATCTTTGCTATACAGGCCACTCCTTGGTTTTTGGTCAAGCCTTTTTTTATAGCAAAACAATGAGTACCTAGCATTCCCATGATATGTCCCTGAACAGACACTTTTCATTTTATTGTGCCCAACTCTTTCAGGCACTGCCTTCCCCCATTAGAATGTTTTGTTGTTGTTGTAGTAATTTCTCGACCACACCACATGTGGGATCTCAATTCCCCAACCAGGAATCAAACCTATGCCCCCTGCAGTGGAAGCACAGAGTCTTAACCACTGGACATTCAGGAAAGTCCCAGAATATTTCTTCAACATCACTCAAAACATTTGGAGTATTTCAGATTTCAAGATTATTTTATGCCCTTCGATCATACAGGCAGTTTCAGTTGAAGTCTGATAGCAAGGCTAGTAATCTCTCAAAGGGAAATTTTATCCTCCCAACTCCCAGTGGTCACTGCTGGGTTGTGGTCACTGGCTGGGTTGTGGTCACTGGTCACCATAAGCCTCAGTCTAGACTCCACACAAGGCTATCATATAGAGAATGATCTGAGCCAGCTCTCAAGCTTCTAACAGGGCATTAATTAAAGCAACAGTCTTTTTTGTTCACCAGTTGTTGTATATTGTTTCAAATCAACATCCTGTGTAGGCTTGGGCAATCTTGTTAGTTGCCATGGTTGAACATTCAAATCAATATTGGCTGAAGGGCAGATTTACATGACTTTTGTTTTACAATACTAAGTAGGAGAAGTGTTCTTCAGCCAGACACAGTATCTATCCCCATAATATACTCAGGTAAAGACGACAGAAACTGTTTCTATTCCACGTGAACTCTGTTCAGCCATTCCAGTTTTTATCCAAATTTTCACCTTGATCCTACCAACCACTGTATTCCCACATCCTCCCAATCTCAGTGTGCTCCATTAGGACTTTGCAGACAGGTTTTGGTATCACTTTGCATTGGGCTCCCATGTCCAGGAATCCTAGGAAAGTCTCTTCTCCACCTTTGATAATTCTACCCACTCTTGTGCACTTGGCTTTGAGTCCTCATACAGGAGTCAAGCCAAGAGACCTAGGCCCCCTTTGAATCCTTATCTCTGGGTGTTTGGAGATTCTTATCTCTGGGTGTTTGGAGATCAGATTTCTGTTTGTCATCTTTGTCTTTGGGCTTTCTTAATTTCTCCAAACTAGAATAGATAGAGCAGACTTGTTTAGAACCTTTCAGGGTTGGGGAACCTGAAGGAGCTCTTCATGCATATGACCCACTCAAGTTCCAAGAGTGCTGCCTTAAGACCTTTGTTTTGACCCTATCAGTGTTCACTTTCTTCATCTTATTTCTTAATCTCCATTTAGAGATTTCTGTCCTGCTGGGGTGAGTTCTTTACTCTCTGTTCTCTCTGCATTCTCTAACCTTCTTCACTATCTGTTTTCTCAATGTAAATTTTCCTCTGGTAATGCCCCAGAGGTGAGCAGCTATAGCTCAGAATCCAAGCTTGGCCTTGAGTCAGGATCTGCCCCAATATTCTCCTTTATTTTCATTTTAGCTGTTTCAGATAATAATAACCAAGGGGTTGTATAGTTAGCTTGTTTCTTATCATTTTGCGTTTCCATATGTGTCCAGTCATATGTATGGATGTGAGAGTTGGACTATAAAGAAAGCTGAGTGCCAAAGAACTGATGTTTTTGAACTGTGGTGTTAGAGAAGACTCTTGAGAGTACCTTGGACAGCAAGGAGATCCAACTAGTCCATCCTAAAAGAAATCAGTTCATTGGAAGGACTGATGCTGAAGCTGAAACTCCAATACTTTGGCCACCTGATGCAAAGAACTGACTCATTGGAAAAAACCCTGATGTTGGGAAAGACGAAAGTCAGGAGGAGAAGGGGACGACAGAGGATGAGATGGTTGGATAGCATCACCGACTCAATGGACGTGAGTTTGAGTAAACTCCGGGAGTTGGTGATGGACAGGGAAGCCTGGTGTGCTGCAGTCCATGGAGTCGCAAAGAGTTGGACAAGACTGAGCGACTGAACTGAACTCTACTAATGCGTTCAGTGAGTTTGCTCCTTGGAGTCGGATTCATCATTTCTAAATTCCATTGTTAACTTTTACCTCCAGTTACTGATAACACCAGTGTTGCTATTCCATACCATGAGTGACGCTGTAGCCGCCCAGGAATCAAAGGCTTATCATGCTGCACCCTCTCATCCTTCTTTGTCCCAAACAAAAGCTTTCATTTTATTTTAATTTATGGCTGTGCTGGGTCTTTGTTGCTGTGGGCAGGCAGTTGCAGTGAGGGGGGGCTACTCTTTGATGCGGAGCATGGGCTGTAGCGCACGCATGCTTCAGTAGTCAAGACTCTCAGGCTCAGTAGCTGTGGCACACGGGCTTAGTTACTCTTTGTCAGGTGGAATCTTCTCAGACCAGAGATTGAAGCCATGTCCCCTACACCGGCAGACAGATTCTTATTCATTTATCCAGGGAAGTCCAAACCATAGCCTTCAGTTCTGTGTGTACTTTTAGAGAATTATCAAACCTAAGGATAGTCTTAGGAACGCTTGAATTTGCAACTGGTATCAGAAGTGAGGGTGGTCTTGTGCTCTATTCACTCTAAGTTTACAGACACCAAAGCAACAAACAGCAATTGGAGGAGAAAACAAAACAAAAAAAAGAACTATGTAAGGAGAAGAAAGTTTTAAAAAAGAAAACAAAACAAACAAAAATCCTTAGAGATAAAATAATTACCACAAACAAGAATATTTTAAAAAGATGAAATATCAAGGAAAAAAAAGTTTTTTAGAAGTTATAAATATGTTATCAGAAGCTAAAACTCAATGGAAGAGTTGAAAACTAACATTGAGGAAATTTCCCAGAAAGATGAGCAAAAGCTAAATAAGGGTGACAGAAAAGAAAGAGCTGGTTCCCAAAAAACTGGACAATTGATTCGTAAAAGTATGTTAATATGTGCTTAAGCATTTTAAAGGAGAATTTGAAGAGAACAAATGGAATTCACAAGTAGACAAATGAGAGAAAGTCCAATGGAAAGATTGGCTAAATTGTTGAGTAGTCCATGACCACTGACAATTATCATGATCATTAAAAATTGACACGAAAATATATGAAATTATATTTATTTTAAAACTTTACTAACAAAAATGTGGGTTATGTTAAATATGATTAAATTAGTAAAAAATATATTTTATCTATGGCTACACACATTGTCAGGCTTCCCTGGTGGCTCAGTGGTAAAAACTCCACCTGCCAATGCAGGAGACACAGGTTCAATCCCTGGGTCAGAAAGATACCCTGAAGAAGGAAATAGCAGCCCACTCCAGTATTCTTGCCTGGGAAATCCCATGGGCAGAGGAGCCTGGTGGGATAAATCCATGGGGTCAAGAGAGTCAGACACAACTTAGCAACTAAACAACAACAAATATACATTGTCATTTTTTAAAGACAAAAAATATACAGCAAAGAACTAACACCAGTGTTTATCTTCAGGCAGTAGGAACTCAAGTGATGTTTTTGTTTGTTTTTTCTGTATGTTCCAAATTTCCTATGCTAAACCCCTTACTTTTATAAATAGGAGTAGAAAAAATGTGTTATACGGAAGAGCTTCTTCCGTTTCTCTCTTCACTTGTCAGCTCTTGGAGCAAACAACCCACATTCAAGTTACCAGTGCCCCTGTCTCACAGCTCTTCTAATCACCCTTTTCATATCTCCGACCTCACATCCTATTGGCTATCATTTCCTCTCCTCTGTGTCTGATTTCCCATCTTTAATCCCTTATATAAACAAGTTAAAGCCCTTTAAAAGGACTCTGACATAGTTCTTCTGCATTTCACTCAATGCTTCACAAATAATAGGAATGAGGGAATTCCCTGGCGATCCAGTAGTTAGGACTCAGCACTTTCACTGCCATGGCCCCCAGGTTCAGTTTCTGGTCAGGAAACTAAGATCCCACAAGCCATGCTGTGTGGTTGTTGTTGTTCTGTCCCTAAGTCATGTTTGACTCTTTATAACCCCATGGGCTGCAGCATGCCAGGCTTCCCTGTCCTTCAGCATCTCCCAGAGTTTGTGCAAACTCATCTCCATTGGGTCAATGATGCCATACAACCATCTCATCTTTTATTACCCTCTTCTCCTGCCCTCAATATTTCCCAGCATCAGGGTCTTTTCCAATGAGTCGGCTCTTTGCATCAAGTGGTCAAAGTATTGAAACTTCAGCAGTAGTCCTTCCAATGAATATTCAGGGTTGATTTACTTTAGGATTAACTGATTTGATTTCCTTGCAGTTCAAGGGACACTCAAGAGTCTTCTCCAGCACCACAATTCAAAAACATAAATTCTTCAGCTCTCAACCTTCTTTATGATCCAACTCTCACATCTGTACATGACTACTGGGAAAACCTTCTCTTTGCCTATATGGACCTTTGTCGGAAAAGTGATGTTTCTGCTTTTTAATGTACTACTAGGTTTGTCATAGCTTTTCTTCCAAGGAAGAAAAAAAAAACAAGAATTAAATATACACTTATTGAAGAAATAAATGTTAGAGAAGAGGAAGATGTGGTTGTAGGTAGACTAGAGAGCTGCAGAAAGGCTTCATGGAGGTGGGAAGACCTGAGCTAGGCCTTGAAGAATAGCTAAAATTTGAGTGTCTCAAAGGGAAAGCAAGTGGACACGCCAGGAAAAGTGAAGAGCTGGGAGAAGAGATGGACCTGGTCCCATAAGCTCAGGAGACATATAATAATCGCTTCTGGTTGGAGCGCAAATTATGGGTTGGAAAAGAGTAGAGTAAGTGTGGAGAAATCAAAGCTGGATGCAGAAGAGTATCAAGCCTAGCCTATACACTATGGTTCTCAAACTTTGGCCGACTTTTTACACAGCTTTGCTTGGCCCGAGTCCTAGGGTCTGTGTCTCAGTAGATCTGGGGTAGGACCTGAGATGTTTCAGTTCTAATATGTTCCCAGGTCATGCTGGATGCACATAAGAACCACCTAAAAGGCTTCTCAAAAAGCCAAAGCCAGGGCCCTACTCCTCAGGGATTTCAGCATAACCAGTCTGAAGTAGAACCTAAGCACTGTTGTTTATTTTTTTAATAATCATAATTGGTGATTAAAATAGGCAACCAGGGTATCTAATCCTTCTAATTACTTGTATAAGCAATAAGGAGCCCTTCATGGTTTCTGTTACACAAATCATAATCAATGTCAAAAAGTGAGAAATTGCAATGAAAAAAATCTAAATTATGTAAAATCCCAGTACTAAAAACAATTACTGGTGTTTCTTTTAATGTATATCTCTATTTATTCAGCTGCGTCGGGTTTTAGTTGTGGCACTTGGAATCTTTCATTTCAGTGTGCAGGCTTCCCTCTAGCTGTGGCACCCAGGATTAATTGCCCCACAGCATGTGGGGTCTTCATTCTCCAACCAGAGTTCAAACCTGTGTGTGCCCTGCATTGGAAGACAGATTCTTAACCACTGACCACCAGAGAAGTCCCAAGAATAACTACTGTTAATGGTTTAGAATAAAATATCCAGATCTTTCCCATGCAAACATATATATAAAAACATGTATTGACAAAGATGGGATTATGTTTACTAATTGCTTTTACTGTGAATGACTTCCATAACAATAAATGTAAGTATTAATATAAATCATAATTGATGACTGCATAGTACTCCTTCAGAAGGATGTGCTGTGGCTTAACCCATCAGTAGAGCATGTTTTAAGACTGTGGAGGGTGGGCCACCCCATATAATCAGAGAGAAAGCACAGGATTCAGGTTCTACTCCTGGCTTTCCTACTGGCTGGGTGAAGTTAGACAAACCAAAATCCATGCAGGGGACTTCCCTGGTGGCCCAGTGGTTAAGAATTCACCTGCCAGTGCAGGGGACTCAAGTTCAATCCCTGGTCCAGGGAGAGTCCACATGTGGCAGAGTAGCTAAGCCTATTTGCTACAACTGCTGACCTCTTGCTCTAGAGCTGACCTCATGTTGCAAGTACTAAGCCCACACACCCTGGAGCCCATGCTCTGCAACAAGGGAAGTCCCCGCAATGAGAGTCCAGACACTACAGCTAGAGGAAGCCCACTCACAGCAAGAGACCCGCGCAGCCAAATAAATAAATATTTTTCAAATGTTATTAAAAAAAATTATGCATGCTGCTGAAAAGCCCTCAACTAGGGTATTATTGGTAAGAAACAATTTGAATAAAGAAACCCTAGGATTTGTTGACAGTAAAATGTGAGAGGGAAAAAATAAATGTGGAAATTATTAATAGACAAAGAGATAACTTTTTTATTATTTAAAGAAAAGCCCAAGATAGGAATTAACATACTTTGTCAAAGGCAAAGAGATAATGACATATATTATTTCCTTCTCTAAAATATAACGATACTTTCTTGAAGTGCTAGCTGATGTCGTACCTAATCCGTAAAGCCTGCTGTGATTTTTACCCTGTGATTTCCTGTCACACTTACAGTTTAACACACGGCTTAGCCCTTAATCACAGAGTCTTTTATCCTTTCTCAATTATTTGTCTTGGCACCCCAGCTAGGCTGTAAACTCCTTGAGCACAGAGATGGCCCCCTCCACCACCACTCCTAATACTTACTTTTTGAGCTCTAGTACCTGATGTAGTGCAGGGTTCACAGTAAGTATCTATTAGGAACATTCGTTGATCTTCAATTTTGCAATTCCGTAATCTGGCCAGCAGACCACTCTAGTTACTGATGCATATTTTCTATCCCTATAGACAAATCTCTAGGAATCCTTAAATTTACAAATATGTCAAAGATAGCTACTTCAATTTAGACAGCTCTAAGTAATCTAGCATTCGAGGTTCCCCCCCGCTTCCATTGGCTCTAGAAATCTAAGCTCCCCAAAGCCCCCTTTTTTTCCTATTTTATACCAAATGACAGCTGCAATGACTTCCAGAGTTCAAGTCAGTATACCAATCATACTACCATGGAAATCTGCAATTCAGTGTATTTGGTGAGCTCATTACACAATAAAACTTGAGGTCAGAGATTAAAGTCTATTTCCCAGCAGACAAAAATTGGTTTGACAATATGCAACCCACAGTTTGTTCAATACAATACTCACATATGGCAAATTATGCTTCTGAAGTAGTCAAAACCTTTTCATTTTTATTAATATTTGGTTATAAAGGAACAAAATTCACAATTCTATTTTTGCCTAAAAATAATACAGAGAAGCAGTGAATGGTTTTTCTTTCTTACAGTTTATATTAACTGACTTAGAACTCCTAAATATGAAATCTATCAACTTACTCAGACTATTCTCAATATTGGCAATTTTTCCAATATAATACTTTAAAGAAAGAAAAAAAATTCCAGCTGCAGTCTTTCCTTTCTTTCTCTCCTTCTTCATTCCTTTTATTTCCCCCTTTCTTTATCCCTTTCTCTCTCTCCCACTCCCTGCCTCCCTCCATTCCTTCCTTCTTTGTGTTCCTTTCAGTTAACATGAACGCCCGCTGTGCGTGCTCCTGAACCAGGCACTACACAAACAGCACTGAACATAACACACACAGTCATAGCTCTGGTCAAAGAGCCGGTTATAAACCAGAGATTGCAAGCTGGCAGCTTTCAGATCTATCATGACCTGCAGATGAATTTTGTTTGGCCCACACCATGTCTTTTTTAAATTGAGTTATTTCCCTACATTTTAAGACCAGGACCTTTCCCACAAAAAGTCACAATTCGGGGTTATATGAAAAATGGGAAAATCTAGTGGCACTGAGTCCCTTGCTCCCTGAAAAGAACAACTGGCAGATCCAAGTGGGAACTGCCCTGGTTGGACACACTGAGTTCTTCCCAGCCCTCATGCAATCTCCCTCACTCAGCACTTTGTGCAACTGCTATGTTAAACAGTCATAGAAATAATAAATGTACAGTTACCAATAGCAGCAAACACTATAAAGGGAAAATACAGAGCTTTATGAGAGAATATAAGAGGGAAACTAATTTAGAGTGAGGGTCAAGCATGATCTCTTTAAGGACATCACATTCTTAACTTTCCTCAATACTGACACTTACTTCTTATGAAGTATTTACCCAAATGATAATAAGTACCATTTATTGAGACTCTGCTGGTGCCAGGTACCTTATTTAATTCTCACAGAAAACAATTCTGCATCATCTCCATTTTGCTAATGAAACACCTATGAAATACATGAGGTTCAAGAAGGTCAAACAATTAACCCAAATATATAAAACCAGAAATAGAAAACCTGAAGTCAGAACCAAACCCTGATTAATTCCAAATTATATGTTCATTCCAGTAAAAAGAGCTGTTTCAAATAAGTCCCAGTTCCAATTCCAAGAGTCATTTTGTCTCTGCTCTTCCTAAAACACATGGCCAAGAATATTCAATATAGCACACTCTTGATTTTTCTTTACCATGAGACTGAGTTTGTTCTCAGACTGTACTTCCACTTATGTGTAGAGTAGGGCAAAGTCACCATGTGAGACCAGCTAGTTCTGCAGCTGAAGCCCAGAATCTCTGGCCAGATCTTGGGACCTGCTGGTGCTTTGGATAACCCTAAGTTTAGTCAAGTTTATCGGGCTGGGTGCCTACTTATTGTCAGTCCTTACTTACCTGGTAGGTAGGTAAGGATTTCCTGCCCCACCAATCACCTGGAACTTTCCATCTTTATATCCAGAGAGCTTAAATTTTGTTTTATCCTTATCACTTGATGGATTGTGTGAACATTTCACCAAACTCTCTTTTGATTTTCTAGGCTTTCCTCTCAAACCTCTGGTTCAGTATGATGTTGCTGCTTCCGTTCGTTCTTATTATGAGAAATTTTTGACCACTGAAGTTCCTTATTACAGCCCCTATTCCAAATTCTTCTCCAACTCATCCAGGATCTCAATTAAATAGTATCAGCACATAATTTCCCAGGGCACCATTGTGTTGCTGCCACCTGCATCCTTCAATCCAAATACAATACTCAAAGTAATGACATACAACATTATGAAAGTATAATCAATAGAAAAGGAAGATACAGTGTGTTGGGGGTTTTTGTTTGTTTTTTGTCCAAGAATACAATGTAAAACTCTAGGTATTCTAGGTTTTGAAGAAAGTAGAATCTGAGCATTCATGCCATTATGTGTACCTTGGCTTCATAACACTCTATTCCTCACCTACAAGATAGTTCAGCCTTTTTAGGCCTTATTTTCCTCATTAATAAATTAGCTTTTCTAGTTAGCTTGGCAGACTGAACCAATGTAAGAAATCCTTCCACTTTGACCTCATAGGAATGCTGTTTTTTGTTTTTTGTTTTTTTTTTTTTTATGTTAAGACGTAAATGAGTTTGAAATCAAGAAGTGAAACTCTTAGGAATAGAGCAAAATTTAGGATGGTAATTGGGAACTGAAGTCAAAATGTTCACAGGGGAATCTGAGTTGAATATGGGCCTTAACAGTTTGTGACATTAACACCTATGTGAGGACAGGGGTATAGGGTTCTAGGTCAAGGCAGGACTCACACAGGGCTGGCCCTTGTGAAACGGAGCCTAGAAAAACTTTTCCCACCTATCTGAGGAAGCAGCAAGGAAACTTGCTCCCATGAATGGAAAAACAGTTACTGGAGAGAAATTTGAAACCCAGACCTTCGGCTTGTGCAGAAAATGAGGTTGAAATTCACACTCGTCGTGATACTGGAACCTCAAGGCTGAAAAATTAAAAGTATAAAGTGGCTTGACACTACAGAACCCCCAGGTCCCCAGTCAGGGGGAAAAGTAAAACATTCTGTAGGAACTCTCCAACAAGCCAACACACAAGAGACTTTCACAGAAAACAGAACAACCCCTGCTGAAGATAATTTCACAGTAAAAATCAGAAACCACACCAGGAAATAAACCACTGAGGAAATGTCGGCAGACAGGACAAAGGTGGTCCTTTATACCCGAGGACTGGTTTTAGTAAAACTATTTAAAAAAGAGTTTAAGGTAAGTATGTTAAAAATATTTGGAGAGACAGAGTAGGGGAAGAAAAATCTCTTCCTCTATCTATATAATAGTTCTCCGGCCAGGACCCTGTAAGTTGGATTCACAGGAGTAAAGCATACAAATTTATCTAATCTAAGATTTACATGACACAGGAGCCCTCATAAGGAAATGGAAATCCAAAGAAGTGGTTAAACCTGAGCCTTTTTATACTGTTTGATGAAGAGTAGGAACTTGCACAAAAATTGATAGGATAAAAAGATACGAGCTAAAGGTAGAAAACTGGGGAGACAGCAAGACTGGATCTTCAAATTCCTCTCACAGTCCCTCTGTCTTAGGAGATAAGGATGGTCCTTTCCTCTGGATATGGGGAGGCCATCTGTTGCCTGAGGGTCTCAAAACCTGCTTCAGGGGAGATGGGATAGGTCAGAGACTTCTTCCTGCATCTTCTGTTTCTCAAACGTCTTCAGCTTAATATATTCCATATGCCAAGGTGCCTTTTTTTTAGGGTAGTGTGTCCTGAACCCTGTCACTGAGAATCAGTACAAAATGAGGAAACAGGACTATTTGACCTTGACGGTCCCTTCTTTCAACAGCCACATTACAATCGCCCAACCCTGCCTTCTACCTGCAGCTTCTGTAGCTGCGGATTCTATCAACCACAAATCAATTTAGAACAAATCAGTTTAAGGTTGGTCGAATCCCCCGATATGGACCCTGAGAATTTAGAGGGCCAACTGTACTAGACCCTTTCATATAAGGGACTTTCGAATTCACAGAATTTATTTATCTGGAGTCCCAGACCCTATACCCCTAGGCATATGGAGGGCCTTCTCTATTGGACTGTGTAAGTAGTGGGCATTGATCTTCATCTACAGTCTGAAGCAACTAATAAATATACATGAGTGCTCAGCTGCTTCAGTAGTGTCCGACTCTCTGCAACCCTATGGACCGTAGACCTCCAGGTTCCTCTGGCCATGGGATTTTCCAGGCAATGATACTGAGTGGATTGCCATGCCCTCCTCAGGGGATCTTTCCAACCCAGGGACCAAACCCAAGTCTCTTGTATCTCCTGCATTGGAAAGTGGGTTCTTTATCAATCACATCAGCTGGGAACCCCAACTAATAAATATTACTTTCTGTATTTCCTATACCTTAAATTTTCTTTTGAGTCCTCATTCCGTTAGTCTGACAAAATACATTAACTGTTCAAGATTTCCCACCCCTTTCCCTGTCATGTCAAGATGCCAGGGAACTTTCTACCAAAGCACTAGAAAAACAAGTCATTCCTCAGATTGTTTGATACAGATTTTACATCATTCCATTTGCTCAATAAATACTTGTTGGTCTACTGATTTAGGAAAAACACCTAGAAAGGCTTTTTATCTGTAGCCCACCACATTCTTAAAATGATTAGAATGACAAATATATCTATACCAAAAGCTTTAAAACATAAAGAAAATCAGAATCAAGAGTAGGAAATAAAAAGAAAAAAATGTTTCTAAGAATTGAGAACAGACTTTTGTTCTAAGCACACAAGTAGCCAAGACAAGGAGGAAATTTAGGATTCTGTAGTTCATGCTGTGCTCAGTGCTCAGTCGCTTCAGTCCTGTCGCCTCTTTGGGACCCTATGGACTGTAGCCTGCCAGGCTCTTCTTGTCCATGGGATTCTCCAGACCAGAATGCTGGAGTGGGTTGTCGTGCCCTTCTCCAGGAGATCTTCCTGACCCACAAATCGAATCTGTGTCTCCTGTGTCTCCAGCATTGCAGGCGAATTCTTTACCCACTGAGTCATCTAGGAAACCCCCATAGTTCTTGCTTTCAGAAAAGAAAAAATAGGACTTCTCTGGTAGTCCTATGGTTAGGACTCCTCCCTTCCAATGCAGGGGGCAGGAACTAACCGGTCAGGGAACTAAGATCCCACATGCCCTGCTGTGCAGTGAAAAGACAAAAACAAAGAAAAAGAACTGGTACTAGAACCAAGTTGACCCAGGTTTTGATCTAGCTCAGAGACCTCAGGCAAAAAGAAAATAATAATTCCTTAATGGAAAGAATGTTTTGCTTATTTATCAATTAAGTTGAGTCTCTTGGGGACAAAAATATTTAAGTGATGAGAGACCAGCAGCTTAATGGTGAACAGAATGACATAAAAGAAATACTGAAGTTAAAAGAATGTAATAAAGTTCTTTGAGATTCATGAAAACTAGAAAGAAAATATAAATGTGCTGTTTGTTAAAGCAATTTTGAGAAGCATAGGAAATATATGTACGTGGTAGTTTAGTCATTTTATTCCCACTTACAGCTATTACAGAAATTGGAGACTTTAAGAACAGGTATATATTTAAGGATGAATAACACTGCCATTTAGTAAATTATTACTGCTATTAATCCAAGTCAGCTGAAATTGTTCCTTAAAAGTCTGAGTTAACCTAACCTTCTGTCATATCAGAAATCATATCGAAGCATTAGCAAAATCAAAAGGCAAATTTTGTCAATAGGCAAAATCAAATCAAACAAGCAGTTTTCAAGGCTCAGGAGTGAGTTACAGACCTAGCATAAACCTAGTTCAAGAAGCAAATGATGTGGAGAATTAACGGCTGAACCAGAACTAGCACCATCAAGCCCTGCCAGGCTAACTCCTGAGGACGACGTAGCGCCTTTTGGAAAAAAAGAAGAGAGAGAAATCAAGAATTGTGTTCAAAACTGCTCTCCCGTGATCACCTTGTAAGAAAAAGGACATGCCTGTTTAATGATTCAAGTATGCACAAGAACACCTGTCACTTCAATGACAAAAAAACACCAGTGATAATAATAATTAAGTTGTATGCATGTGAATTTTAGAGAAACACTGTTAATCAGCCTTAATCTTATTCTAACGTTACCCTGTGCAGCAGGTTTAAACACTAAGCTCTTCCAGAGCCACATCAGCTGCTCAGGCCATAGGATGATTCTACTGTGATGAATAAATAGCACCTTATGACCTGAAAGAGTTAATATGACTCCCCTCCCCCAAATGTATTACTAGGGAGCTGTCTGAGATATTATTTGATCCTGGAAAGAAAAAGGCCCATTTGTTCCCTAAGGTTTTTTTGTTTTTGTTTTTTTTTTAATTCATAAAGACCAGCAAAGACCCCTTCTTCTTCCTATATCCAACCCGCACTCGTCCCTACCCTAAAAACCATATTTTGTAAACCGAATTTTCAAACTGTAAGACTGGTTTTTCTCATGAGGCAAAGGAAAAAAACCTCTGTGATTAATGCTTTAGCTAAAAGCATAGAATGTAAAATGGGAAGATTATTTATGGTTCTTCTCTTCAGGAGCTAATAGAGTCAGACGTTAGCCTAAAAGGATGGAAATCCTACAGTGGGATTTTTTTTTTCCAACAGATAAAAGTGGCTTCTGGAAACAGCATAAATACTGTCTGCAGTAAGCCATAAGCACTAATAATTTTGCTATAAGTGCTCAGTCGAAGGGAGATGAACATGTTAAATGTTATTTAAAAATGGACAGCATGTTATCTTGAAAGCCACAGTGAAATACTAACCTAAGTGACGAGCATGGCTTTCAGTGCTGTGTTTTAAGATGGACGGTGGTTGGAGGGATTTACCAGGCTACTCTTCCATATAGTCAAATCACATTCAGTAGCTCAAAATGTAATATGGATTGAATTTTCAATTTCCAGTTATAGTTTCCCCAAGGCCGTTAAATTTCTTTCTTCCTAAACTGCTCATTCGTCTTCAGTTAATTCTGTTCAAAAGAGCCACTTCGCTAATTATCTAAGGTAGGCAAGTGAGCATGAAACTTGATTTCACTACCTTCAACACTGTTAATTTGGCAGAGAAGAGTTTTATTTGTGTTAATAGGGTATTTCCAGTGACAAGATTTTGCATTTTTGCTCCCCTTTTAGCAGTCCAGAACATCAAAAGTTTCCTCTTCCTTAGTGATGTTCTTAAAAAAAAAAAATAGATCTAATGAATTATTAGGAACAAATAAGGAAATAACTTGGAAATTAAAAGGCCTCAGGTGAAATGTGAAGACAAACATATTGTCTCTTTATAATAAAACAGATTTCCACAAAACATATGTTGTGGTTGTCAGTAAGCCAACAATTGTTTAGTGGTCTAATTTTGGGGGTGATTAAAATATTCCTGGAGAAGGAAATGGCAACCCACTCTAGTATTCTTGCCTGGGAGAAATCTCATGGACAGAAGAGCCTCGCGGGCTACAGTCCATGAGGGTTGCAAAGAGTTGAACACGACTTAGCAACTAAACTGCAACAACCACAAAAGATATTCTTAGGCACAGAAATAGTATTGTTACCAGGTGATTCCACAGGTGATTTTGGTCAAAGTAGCCAATAAACGACAGCACCCTGGAGGAACAGAGGCTCCAGAGGCGTCCCACCTCCCTCTGGGTGGAAATGGTCTAGATGTGGGCCGATGTCAGAGGAGTGCTCCAAACCAGGCTCCTTAAATATGTTCAGAGTGTTGTGCACATATACATCATGAATCCCCGGCCCCATCCTTGCTTCCATCTCCGGTTGGGAACCTGAGACCCGGTATGCTGGGTGGCACGGCCAAAAAATAAAATAAAACAATGTCACATCTAGTGAATCACAGAATATTTGATCTAAAAATGTTGTGAATAAAGGGACTATTTATAAAGGTGCTGTATTTGCAGGGCCACTGTTACAAAGCACCAAAGGCAAGATGGTTTAAACAACAGAATTTTATTGTTACAAAGTACTGGAGGCTGGAAATCCAAAACCAAGGTGTCAGCAAGGTTGCTTTCCTCTGAGGTCTATGGGCGGGGGAGGGACTGTCCCAGGCCTGTCTCCTTAACCTGTCGATGGCCTTCTTCTCCCCACTGTCTTCGCATCTTTTTCTCTCTGTGTGTCTGTCTCTGCATCCAGATTTCTCCTTTCCACAAGGACACCAGTCATATTAGATCAGGGCCCACCCTTGATAACCTCGTTTTAACTTGATTCTCTCTGTAAGGATCCTATCTCCAAAAAAGATCGCATTCTGAGATCCTGGTGATTAGGACTTCAGCATGAGGATTTTGGAGACATCACTGAACCCATAATAGCTGTGGGCAACATTTGAGAAAGCCACCAAAGGATGGCGCTGTAACCTGGAGCTGATCACAGCAGAGACCATGAAGAGATTATCAGAACCATTAGAAAGAGGAGCTAGGTGGAGACAACTGTCATATAGGAACCAGGTTTGTTGTTGTTGCTTAGCTGCTCTTTTGCGACCCTGTGGACTGTAGCCCATCAGGCTTCTCTGTCCATGGGATTTTCTAGGGAAGAATACTGGAGTCGGTTGTCATTTCCTTCTCCAGGGAATCTTCCTGACCCAGGGATCGAACCCTCAGCTCCTGCTGCATCTCCTGCATTGCAGTCAGATTCTTTACCAGGGAAGCCCATAGAAACTAGGGCTTTCAGTAAAAGGATTCAGCTAACAAGCAACAACAGCAGGGATGGAACTGAAGAGTGGAGAGAACAAGTGCCCTGACCTCACTCACCTTCCATCTCCTCCTACAGGTTCCTCCCATGGGGCAAACCAGTTATAAGCCAGAGAATGAGCCAGTGGATCAGCCCAGCCCAGCCAGCTTCCTGGGGCTGCTCTGCAGGATGCAGAAAGGTAAAGATTGAACCTGGAGTGATATGCAGAAGATATCCAGTAGATTGTCTTTTACAATCCATAAAACAAGCAACTGGATACGCAAGAGTTCCGTATATTTTTTCTATATATATTTGAAATAATTCACAGTAAAATTTTTAAAAGAAGCTTACAGTATATTGTTACATAGGGGAAAATACACATAATATAATCATTACTCATGTTCTGAAGGATATGCTCAAAAATGCAACCATGACATTTCCCTGGTGGTCCAGTGGTTAAGATCCATGCTTCCCCTGCAGGGAGCACAGGTTTGATTCCAGTGCTCCTGATTCCAGCATTACAGATTTCACATGCTGCACTGCACAGCCAAAAATAAATAATGCAATCATGTTTATCTCCTGGTTGAGGGTTAAGAATAATTTTTATTTCCTTTAATGACTCAGTATTAACATCATGAAGTGTTTTACAGGAATGAAGAGTACAGTGAAGTAACAATGCTGTCAATGTATATAGTAAGAAGGAGTAGCATCTCTGTGAGTAGATGGAGAAGACTCCAGGAAAGAAGCTTAGGTTGCAGGAGGGTTTGCTTTCGGTGGAAAAGATTCCAGAGATCAGAGTATAACAGTTGGAAGATGAATAGGAAAAAGAGAATATGTAATAATATGGAACTCAAACCAGAGGAGAAGATGATACAATGGGCTTGCATTTTGGGTGGCGGCCAAACATTCAGGGGGTTATGTATATGGCCGTGAAGAATTAACTGCCTTCTGCATTCTAAATGGAACTCTGATGAAAGTTATTTTTTAAACCCCAAGTGTCAGAAGCCTGACCACACTAGCAGTCAACAGTCTTTACTTAGGGCTCTATCTGGAATGTGTGTGAAGATCTATTATGGAGCCTTCCAAAAAAACCCTTTCCCATGGAACACCAGAACACTCAGGCCTCCTTTGATGGGGTATGAACTTAGCTGAGATCAGTTCTTGGAGTCACCATCGTAAGGTATTCTATGACTTCTGCCATGTCGAAGTAGGATCTCTGTTTTTATATTGCTGAACAGATGTAAAGTTTTAACTTCAATGTAAAGGTTACAGCATAAATTCCATATGCCTTTGTAAGTTCTATGACATGGTAAATAAAGTAAAAAACCAGCATCTACACATATGCTATAAAAGTCTCATATCAATTTTCATCAGCAGACTACGAGTAACATACCAAGCATGTGCAAACATGTAATATTAGAGCCTTCCAACTCAGAAAAATACTCAGCTTTTTCTCAAACTAACAACGATTGTATTCCTCAGAGAGCCATGAATATGTAAAGTTTGAGGTTTTTATGTCCAACTGTTCTTAAAGTTATTTGAGGGCAGAAAAAGGTCACCAGGATTTTTTTAAATCACTTTATACAAAAACAGCTGGACTGCTTTACTCTAACATCCCCCAGCTCTCCAATGGAAAGAAACCTGCCTTGCTTAAACCTGGACAGCATGACAACACTCTTCAGAAAGAGAGCAAGAACATTTTTATATTGGAATGCGGTTTCAGGCTTGATCATAGATGGTTATCTGTTTTCATGCTGAAGAATGTGACTTCTCATGATGAATAAAACTGATATAAGACAGTATTTTTTCTGAAATTTGGATTATACCAGGTAAGAGAGAAAACAGAAACCCAAAACATCATGATTTCATTACTACATTTACTTTTCCTACCAGTCTATATATGTATACACAGAAAGTAGGAGTAAAATTGGAAGAAAGAAGCTGAAAGACTATTTCTAAAACTCAAAGTTCAAACTGTTCTCACACATTTTAAAATTAATCTTTCATGTCTCACCAAAATATTTATCTTGGATTTGGGTAGCGGCCTCCTCCTAACACGCTCAAGCCTATACATAGGCTAGCTGTGCATTGCCATTGCAGTCTCATAAACAAAATGGCCCGAAACGTGGCAGGGCAGATTCTTAACCACTGGACCACCAGGGAAGTCCTAGTCATTGACTTCTCTTGATGCTTATACACCACTCCATCCTCATGCAAGTTAGAATATTCCTTCACTTTTCTTCATATACATCAAAATTTAATCTTGTGTGCATCCTGGACTTTTCTAGTGTGCATACAACAGAATACAAAGGGGAATAAAGAGTCCATGAGTTTGCATCGAAAGGTACAGCTCTTGAAGGCATCCATGAGGCATGAAACCATAGAAAGAGTCAAATCACCCAGGGAAACATACAAGCAAGAAGGAAAGAAGCTTAAAGGGTAGACAGAGGATATGAAACCAGCAAAAGAAACTAATGAACAGCATGGCAAGGTATCCAGTGCCCCCTGGTATGACCCACAAGAGTAGCCCCAGGTGTGAAATTTCCCAAAGATATATCTAAGAGACAGGTTGGTTGTATGTAGTGCAAAATTCAGCTATCTGGCTCACCCTAAATCCTTCGGTCATCTAGGGACAGTCTGTACTTCAAGATTAAAATTAGCCTCTGTTCTTTGGCCTCTAAATAAAGCTATGCTGCATGGGAGAAAAAAAATCGGCTTGTGGAAGTACACATTGGTACAACCAATCTAGAGAGTAACTTGATAATGGCTGTTAAGATTTTAAACAAGGGACTTCTCTGGTGAGCTAATGGTTGAGACTCTGTGCTTCCAATGCAGGGGGCTTGGGTTCTAATCCCTAGTCTGGGTACTAAGATACCACATGTTGTGTGGCATGGCCAAAATGCTTTTAAAAATTAAAGAAAAAGATTTTTTAAGCATACCTTTATTTGACCTATTCTTGCCTTTATTCTTGACCTTTATTTCACCTTTGTTCTTATATATTTGACCTTTATTCTTTGCCTAGAGAATCCCGTGGACAGAGGAGCCTGTCAGGCTACAGTCCATAGGGTCACACAGAGTTGGATACGCCTGAAGTGACTTGGCACGTATGCACTTATTTGACCTAGCAATTCTACTCTTAGTGATTTATCCTATTTAACACCAAAAAAAATTTGTTTTAATTTAAAAATATAATGAGTTAACTACATCTCAATAAAAATAAGCTGATTAATGAGTACGTTTTTAAATAACAGCATATTTGGAAAATAAGTATAGAAATATTTATTATAGCTTTATTTATAAACAAAATGTTGGAAAATCTGTTCCCTTTAAAAAGGGTTACAGAAGTGATGGTATCATTTTCTTTTAAAGATACGTTAGTCATTGATTCTGAATCTTACATTGATAGATAATATCAGCAGATTTCAGCACAGCAGATAAAATACACCAAATTCTAACCAGCACAAGTTTTAGTGACAAGCAAACCCATTCCATGGACATAAATAACTTCATTAGATAATTACATTTTTGTTTTCCTACATTTTTATGTTTTTTTAAAACTGTGACACTTTCAGATTAGAGACCTAAAGTCTCCTGAGTGGTATAAGGTGCTCCCCAGGAGTTACTGCACGGCACCTCCATGGCATGGAATAGTATTTGGTGTAGAAGATGACTGGTTAGCTGCAGCAGAATGAACATTTTCTCTAAGAACAGTAGTAAAGAACAGTCGAGTGTTTAAGACTCTGCCTTTCAGTACAGGGGGTGAGAGTTCCATCCCTGGTTGGGGAACTAAGATCCCACAAGCCATGAGATGCGACCAAAAAGTTTCAAAAAAAAGTTAAAAAAAAAAAGTCCAAGCCTGGGGACACTCTCTGTGACAATATGTGTTGTAGTGTGTGTGCACCTCCCTTCCAGGCCCTCCTCTAACTCCCATTCATAGTGATCACAGTTTGTCTCATCAAAGTAGCCTGTGAGGCAGAAGAATCATAATACGTATAGTTGGATCTCAATTTTCTTTATTGAGAATAGTTATTATTATTAAATAGATCTTAAGTATGAAATAGGCTTCCCTGGTGGCTCAGCTGGTAAAGAATCTGCCTGCAATGCAGGAGACCTGGGTTGGGAAGATCCCCTGGAGAAGGGAACGGGTACCCACTCCAGTATTCTGGCCTGGAGAATTCCATGGACTGTATAGTCCTTGGGGTCACAGAGTCGGACACTACTGAGCAACTTTCACTTCGCTAAGTATGAAACATCAGTTGCAATCATATCCAGTTATCATTTCTAACTGGCTTAGTAATACAGTAACTTAAATTTTGTGGGCTGAGGCAAGTTCTGTACACCCAAAGTAAAAGAAGGGTATCATGATTAAAAGTAATGCTACTTAAGCCAAAATTAAAAAAAAAAAATTCTATGTGGAGATATTAAAAGATATACCCAAAACATATCATTAAGTGAAAAAAAGATGTGCAGAAGATTGTGTAAAGTTAGCTACCATTTGCGTGAGAAAAAAATAAGGTATAAATTCACATTTAAAAAATGCTTGAGATATCTCTTAAAAGATAGTCGAAACATTGATGACAATGGAGGCCTGAATAGCTAGGAAACTGAGAAGAATGCTTACTTTTCACTGTATACCTTTTTGAATTTTATACCATGTGTTTGTGATATCTGTTCAAAAAATAAAGAATAAGCAATTGGGACTTTGTTGGTGGTCCAGTGGCTAATACTCCATGCTCCCAATGCAGGAGACCCAGGTTCAATCCCAGGTCAGGGAACTAGATCCCGCATGCTGCAACTAAAGATCTCAAGTGCCACAACTAAGACCGGGCACAGCCAAATTAACTAATTAATTTTAAAAAATAAGCAATTACATAAGAGTTTTTAAAGCAAAAAAAATTTACAAATGAGATTTAAAAAGTACTATTATAAAAATGTCTCACTGTACCTTCCTGTGTACAGGGGGAAATCTAATGTCCTTCCCAATAACTGCAAGAATTCTTGGAAGGAAGCACGGGTTAACGTCTCTTGTGGTCACTTCCTCTTCTGGAAGCTTGATTTCGCTGGCTTCTTGGGCTTATTTCTGACTCCTGCCTTCTACACATGCTGCACATCACTGTAACAGTAGCAGCAGTCACTGGCTCTAATACAGCCTGGTTTTTTTTTTGGTTATTTTTCCTTTAAAGCTCCCTGTCCTGGTCTCAGAGCTCTCTGCAAAACTCTTTAGTCGTAAGACAAATGCAGAGGTCTTTTCTACTTCCTGTTAGTGCACAATCAGAAATTGTGGTGTATGAATCCCAGCGGCCTCCCTCCAGGTGGTACCAGCAGTCACAGCCACCAACTCATCCACAGCTCCGAAAGGACACGTGGCCTCGACCAGCATCCTGCCCTTATCCTTCACTACCCTTTCCCAGAGACCTGCCACCCCTGAGCTTCTCTGAGGAGTGGCCAAGTCACAAATCGAAATCCTCAACTCTTGTCCTGATCCAATATCCCCAGTTTCTGCCAGCATATGACCTCTACTGCTTGTCTGGCTGCCTGCCCTACAGAAGAGCCCAGCCTGTAAGGGATCCTCTCCCAGCAAAGGCAGCAGGTTAAGAACATTGGATCAGGGACTTCCCTGGTGGGCCAGTGACTAAGAGCCCGTGCTCCCAGTGCAGGGAGCCCAGGTCCCCACCCTGGTCAGGGAACTAGATCCTACATGCTGCAACTAAGATCCAGCACTGCCAAATAAATAAATTTATTTTTAAAAAAAGAAGAAGAAGAACATTGGAGCAATCAAAGCACACCTGCCAAGGATCTTTCCCCTTTCAGGAATTTTGTGGCTATAGATCTACGCACTATTCTAAGATCCTCTCTCAGTAGCTATTTCTGGAATTTCTTAGTCTTGATCCCTCTATGAAATGCACGCACTCCTGGATATACAATATTCTCTTCCCCCTGAAACTTCCCTTTGTGAACTACCATCTCAAGTAGTTTCAATAAGTTTTCTGACTTGGAAGTGTTGTCAAGAATCAAAATATCCTGTGCAGGTTAATTCATCACCAGCAGTTAGGTGTGGTGGTCCTAGCAAAGATGTACTCCCAGCTTAGCTCTAGAGCCTGAACCTGGGACTGCTCTAGACAGGACCCTAAAATGCAACCAAGAAGGCACTCACCTAGGTGTCTCCCAGCCCTCCAGCCTGCAAGGTTTACTCCGGACCAAAATATTTAAATTCAAATGACTCAAATACAATCCCATATATTGTCGGACATCTAGGATCATGCCTCCAGTATCTCTGGAGATTCTTGAGAGAAACATATTTTTTCTCATCTCTTGTTTCAGTGTCGTACTTCTGCTGAATTCTCACATGTTATCCTGTGTAACATTTTCCACAAAATCATATTTTCAAAGCATCCCACCCTTTGACCTCTCCTTATTCTTATCCTTCAAACTTACTCTCAATCCCCTGCTCTAGCTATCCTTTAAAACTTTTTATTTTATATTGGAGTACAGCTGATTAACAATGTTGTGATAGTTTCAGGTGTTCAGCAAAGTGATTCACTTATACATATGTATTTATCTATTCTTTTTCACATTCTTGTCCCATTTAGCTTGTTAACATAATATCAAGCAGAGTTCCATGTGCTATGCAGTAGGTCCTTGTTGGTTATCCATTTTAAATATAGCAGTGTGTACACATCCTCTCCAAACTCCCTATCTCTTTCCCCCACCCTTCCCCTCTGGTAACCATAAGTTCATTCTCTACTTCTGTGAATCTGTTTCTGTAAGTCTTGTTTTTGTAGATAAGTTCATTTGTATCCTTTCTTTCTAGATTCCGCATATTGCTGTAGTTATTTTCCACCTCATAAGAATCTTTAATCCGTTGGCCTGTTCTTTCACTTCCATCACTGACCTCATGTTCTCACTTCCCTCTTTATTTATCTTAGATTCCGTGATCCAGCACTACTCCCCTGAAAATACCCTTAATCCTCTTGCCCCTCTCTTCTTTATATTTGCCTGGAAAGCCCCATCTCTGGCTAGACTCCTATTCATATATCCCATGACTGCATGTAAGCAGCTTGTGTGTTTGCAGGAAGTCACACAACTTTTCAGATTGTTGCCATATTAAATTTATGACCACAAATCCCAGGTACAGAATTAATACTGCCAGACAATCCTGCTATACCACCTAGCAAATTTCCTTACCTGTTCTTGAAAAGGACTACTTGATGGAATTCCCTTGTGGTTCATTCACTGAACCACAGGTAATTAGGACTTGGTGATTTAACTGTTGAGGACCAGGGTTCAGTTGCTGTTTGAGAAGTAAGATCCCACAACCTGTGAGGTGCAGCGCCCCACCCCCAAAAAAAGAACAACTTTGGACTTTCTCCTTTATACTCACATCTCCAACACATTTTCTTCTCTAACACAGAGTTATAGGTCAACTATGTGAAAGGTCACTCAGTCATGACCAACTTTTCACAACACCATGGACTGTAGCTTCCCAGGCACCTGAGTCCATGGAATTTTCTAGGCCAGAATACTGGAGTGGGTAGTCGTTCCCTCCTCTAGGATAAGTCAACTATACTTCAATTTTTTAAAAAAAGATGAGAAGGGGAGGGATAAATTAAGAGTTTCAGATTAACTGTGTATATATATATATATATATATATATAAATATATAAAGCATATAACTGCTATATATAAAATAATCAATGAGGACCTACTATATAGCACAAGGAACTCTACTCAATATTTGTACATAATCGTGTATCTACTCTTCAGATTCTTTTTAGGTATTATCTATATGGGAAAAGAATCTGAAAAAGAATAGGTATATGTATACGTATAACTGAATATCTTTGCTCTATACCTGAAACTAACACAACATTGCAAATCAACTATACTCCAATATAAAAAGTATTTTATGTATAAATAAAAGTGAAGGCCAAAAAAGCAAAGACTGTTCAGGTACCTTATAAGATCAAGAAAATAAATAGTTATATTACTGTTATTTGGTACCAAGATTTTCAGCATGAAAGAAAAAGATTGGAGCATTAAAAAAAAAGTATATATTTGAACTTATATTTGAAATGCTAACATGAACTTGATTTTTAAATCTATCTGTTAAAGAGTAGCAGAATATGCCACCCCCAAATATGCCTCTTTAACATGAGCATTATTTTGAGCTGAAAGCAATTGAGATGAAACAGATACAAGAAAAGCTCCCTACCCTCCCTGTAAGACAGGACACAAATTTACGAAAAGGACCCTTCTCTCTCTATCAAGGACAAATGTTGATCCTGTAGACTTTAGACCCTTGTCAGTGAAGAAGGCACCTACCTAAATCTGCGTAACAAACTGTACTCTCGTTTACCATGCTTTCCCTCCTAGCCACATCGTGACTGGTCTTCCCCATACCTTTATTTCTTTTATGTTCAGCTGAAGATGGTATTTAAGCTGGAGTTCTAAGCTACTTCTAAGAGTTATTCATTTTTCCCTGGGTATTTCCCATGTATAATAGTGAAGTATACATATTAACAAATCCGCATTATTTATTTCTCTTTTTAATCTGACTTTTATTACAGGAGTCTCAGCCAAGACACAGAGAGCAGCAGGAAAGATTATTTTTCCTCCCCTACACTCTCTCTCTTTCTCTTAGTTCTAACCACTCAAAGGACCTAGATGCAATCTTTTTTTTTTTAAATATGTGTGGCTCAGACAGAAAAGAATTTACCTGCAGTGCAGGAGACCCAAGTTCAATCCCTGAGTTGGGAAGATCCCCTAGAGAAGGGAATGGCTACCTACTCCAGTATTCTTGCCTGAAGAATCCCATAGACAGAGGAGCCTGGCAGGCTACAGTCCATGGGGTCACAAAGAATTGAACATGACTGAGCAACTAGCACTTTCACTTTATTTATTTATTTGTCTGTCAGGTCTTAGTTGCTCCATAGCATGTGGGATCTTAGTTCCCTGACCGGGGACCAAACCTGAGTCCCCTGCATTGCAAGGTGGACTCTTAACCAGTGGACCACCAGAGAAGTCCCTAGATGCAATCTTAATCCAGCAGCAACGAGCATGCCTAGTACCCAGATTTTGCATTCTAAATACCATCCTTAACTAAATGGGAACAAGTCTTCTTGGAGAAGTAGCTAGCTCCAAGTCTGAGGCAGGGAATACATGGTAAGCTGGAATAAGTGTACCATATGCTGTATGCCTGATAAAGTAGAACTCGAGGCTTTTCCTGGGTAAAGAAGCCAACAGCATATGTGCAGTTTATTGTATGTCAATTATACCTCAATGAAGTTTTTTTTTAATTAGAAGAAAGGAACAGGAAAATAACTCAATAGTTCTTAAATCAGAAAATTTGGGGGCGACCCCACAGTCCTCTCAGGGGATCTGCAAGGTCAAAACTGTTTTTATAATATTACCAAAGTGTCATCTGCCTTTTTTCCACTACTTATATTTACACTGATGGTACAAAAGCAAAGAAGTGAGTAAAATGCTGGCCACTCAGCACCAACCTGTACTGGTAGTCATTGTGTTCTTTTTTTTCCTTTTCTTTTCTTTTTTTTTTTTTTTTTGGCTTTGCGTCATGGCTTGCAGGATCTTAGTTCCCAGACCAGGGATTGAACCCAGGTCCACAGCAGTGAAAACACCAAGTCCTAACCACCAGACCACCAGGGAAAGGGAATTCCCTGTTTTCTTTATTATTATGCATTCACAGGAAAAATAAGAAAGACAATGGATAAAAATAAAGCTGCTTTTAGTTGACATTATTTAATTATATCAAATATCAATCCTATTTATGCATCTTTTTAATATTCTATGTGATGAAATGAAACTAAAACACTTCTGCTTCATACCCAAGTAGGATGGATGTCCCAAGAGAAAGCACTTGCACAATTGTATGAGGTCTGGGTTGAACTAACGTTTTTTTCACGGAAGATTATTTTTACTCGAAAGAACTGACAGACGCACTATGATTATTTTGACTTGAGTATTTGGCACAATTTCTCAAATATAAATGAAGTGAGCCTGTCATTTCAAGGAAAACAACTGACAGTATTGGTTGCCAGTGATAAAATTTGAGCTTTTAAGTGAAACTTAGAATTTTGGAAAACTTGTAGCAGTTACTCTGAGCTTAACAGTTTCCCAAAGCTTAGGGGTTTTCTGTTGAAACCAATGGTGATAGTAACAGTACAGTTCTTTTAATATTGTTTAAGGAGGTGTGTCAGCATTTGGAGGATCTGCACAACTGGGTGGATCAATATTTTTCCACGTGACCAGTGCACAATGTGACAAAATTATGTGTAGGTAAAAGATCCGTTCAAAGTGGAAAGTAGCTCAATGGGTTTGATATGATTTCAGATTCTACACTGCAACTAAATTTTAAGAAACTACCATTCATCAATTTTTGGTGTGATATAAAGAATAATGCTATGCTTATCTAAAAAGGCTACTAAAACACTCATCCATATTCCAAGTACTTCAACCAAAATGATATATTGCAACAGATTGAATTCCCAAGCAAATATGAGAATCTAGTCCCCTCTATTACACCGAATAGTAAAGAGAGTTACAAAAATGTAAAACAACATGACTGTTCTTACTAAATTATTTTTATTTTGGGAAATAAAGCTATTTTCATAAAATATACTTTATTTGCATTAACATGTTTAGGGTTTAATACTGTTATTTTTGATGAATTAATGAATATATATTTTTTAAGTTTCTCTATTTTATTTTCTTTCTAACATAGTAAATGTAGATAGACAGAACTCCAAAATGAAATTTTAATAATTTTTAAGAGTGAGACTTCCCTAGTGGTCCAGTGGCTAAGAATCCACCTTCCAATGCAGGGCACGTGGGTTCAATCCCTGGTCAGGGAAGTTTTCCCTACTAGACAAAGCCTACACATCACAAAGAAGAACCAAAGCAGCCTAAATAAATAAATATTTTTTTAATAATAATAATTTTTAAGAGTAAAAAGTGTTCTGGAGATGGAAAGGTTTGAGAATTGCTGGTTTAATTGAAAAAAGAAAATCACTTTACAATGTACCTGCTTTTTGCTCAGGAAAAATCCCTTCGTGGCCTTTATTAGTTATATAAATATACAATGAACAAAATATACAAAAAGCAGGAACCTGATGCTCTGGGGGAAAAGGTAAAAGGACCTTTTCTGGCCTGAAAAAGCTTGGTATACAGAGGTGATCGCTGTGTGCAAATTTGCATGGGGACCAAGAGTCATCCTGGGAGGAAAGTGATCCAGCCCTGACCCCTTCCCTGTGAGTTGGTGTCCTTGCAACCAACCACTCTGAAGGTATGAGAACTGGTAGGACCCAAGACCATCAACAGCTTCAGAAGGGAGCTCATCATGATGGAGAATTCTGCACAGGTGACCCTGGTCCCATAGTAGCACCTAGAAGGCCACAGGAGGAAGAGTTCCCACTGAATGTGACCCTGAGCATGGACCCACATACTTTGTACCTCTCTGGATCCAGCTGCCTTGTCCCCATGGCGGCCTTGGGAATAATGACTGGCATGAATGTGAACCAGAAGAACTGTTCCCTGGGAGCCCACGGGTGGCCCTCCACAGAGATCTGGACTAGCAGGGGCACTCTCCCAGCCATGAGGGCTAGATCTGGGCTAAACCATTCTTGTGCAGTGAGGTCATAGACCCGTGATTAAGAGAGCAGCAATTAAAGCAGCAGCAGTCTTAACCCAGAGCCTACTGATGAATTGATTCAATTCTCTAGCTCTTTCTCTGCCTGACATTTGAAAACAGAATCATTGGGCCTTTCCTGCTAGTCCAGTGGTTAAGAATCTGCCTTCAATGCAGACGATGTGGGTTCAATCCCTGATCAAGGAACTAGATCCCACACGCCTCAGGGCAACTGAACCTACACTGCAACTGAAAGCTCCTGCATGCCACAGTGAAGATCTCATAGTGCAACTAAGACTTAGTAAATAAATAAGGTATTTTTTAAAAAGAAAGCAGAACTTATCCCTTTGGACTGAATAAGCCCCTCCTAGCCAAGATGATTGGCAGGGGGAGGACATCTTCAAAGTAAAGATTCTGGACATCATTAAAATGCAGAGCTTCAATTGATTAATAGAAAGGATGAAATAAGGTGTCTGTATTAACGTTGCATGCTGGCAAGCAAGTTACAGTTGTGCCAGATGCTGGGCAGCCATGAGCAAGATACAATTCCTGGCCTCAAAGAGCTTAAGCTGAAGAAAGAAATGAGAAAATGGGCATTTGTGTTACATAGAAGTTCTATATTCAGAGTAAGTACAGAGGGCTATGAGGACAGATAGAGGAGTACTCAGTCAAGCCTCAAAAGGGATATAGGAATAAATTCCCAAACTGCATTAATTAGGACATTTATTACCAGCTGATATGACAAACAGCCTCTAAATGTCAGTGATTTACACAGTATTTCTGTTTTGTTCAGCTCAGACAGACTTCCCAATGTTCTTCTCCAAAGGTGTCCCAAGAACAGCTTCCACATTGTGCCCACACCATTCAAGTCCACTGCAGCATCACCCAGCTGGCATATAGGGCACAGGTGGTGGGGGGGCTGGTGGTATGTAAGGGAAGGCACATCAGATTCTCAACACTGTGGGCCAGCAAGTAACATACATAAATTTCATTTACATTCCACTAGCCAAGACTGGCCACATGGCCCCACCTAGCAAAAGAAATGGGTCACATGGGTTTCCTAGGCTCCAGAAAGAAAATGAATTGACTTGGTGGCCACATAGCATTGTCCCTACTACACAGCAGAAGTGATTTCTAAGTAAAGGATGAGGGAGGTGGAGGACTTACCTGGTGGTCCAGTGGTTAAGAATCTGAGCTCCCCATGCAGGGGGCCCAGGGTTCAATTCCTGGTCAGGGAACTAAATCCCTGGCCTCCGTTGCAGGCTGCAACTGAGGCTGCATGCCTCGACTAAAGACCCCGAATGCCAAATGAAGATCCAAGGTACAGTGTGCCACAACTAACACCAGGCACAGCCAAATAAATAAAAAAGAAAGAAGGATGAGGGATGTGGATGGAGAAGGTGAGAAGGTAGCATGGAAACATACACTACCATATGTAAAATAGACAGCCAGTGGAAATTTGCTGTTTGACTCAGGGAACTGAAGCCAGGGCTCTGTGACAACCTAGAAGGGTGGAATGGGGTGGGAGGTAGGAGGGAAGTTCAAGAGGGAATGGACATATGTCTACCTATGGCTGACTCATGTGATGTATGGCAGAAACCAACACAATATTGTAAAGAAATTATCCTTCATTTAAAAATAAATAAAAAATTTAAAAAGAAGGTGAGAAGGGAGAGACAGAGCATTTCAGATAGAGTGCCCTGCACATGAAAAACCCCACAGGTGAAAAATCTTGGTGTAAAATGGCTGGAATAAAAAACATCAGAGAAAGCTGTGATAAGCCATGAGGCTGAAAAGTAAGTAAGGCTTTATCATAGAGTCTGTGCACCATGTAAATTAAAGTGGACTTTATCTTGAGAGTGATGGAACACCTTTAAAGTGTTTTAAACAAGGGAGCCACATGACCATATATGAGCTTTTGAGAGCTCCTGTTGGCTGCAGTGTAGAAAGCCAACTGCGAGAAGGCAAGACCGAAAGCAGGAAAGTCAGTTAAGAAGGCGTTAGAAGAGAAACTCTGATCCAGGGTTGTTGCAATGGGTATGAAGAAGAGCAGATGGATTTTAGATGGAGTAGTAACTGAACATATTTGATGATTGTTTGAATAGGAACAGGGAGTTAAGGGGTGAGAAAGAAGGCAGGAATGGTGCCTTTCACTGAGACAGACAATTTAAAAACAAAACAAAAAGAGCTATCTTAAGGGGAGATACGATATGCTTGTGGAACAGCCAAGGGAAGCCAGAAGGTAATTGAAAAGCTGGGCCTAAAGACAGATCTTAACAGGAGATGAAAGATGTGATACTCCCGAATATAGAGATGGTGCTTGAAACTATAACTGTGGATTATTGAGTTGGGGGTGGGGAGAGCCAGAATAAAAAGTGATGTGTTGTTAAGCGTTCAACAATCAGCTATCCAGTGAAAGAAGCCTGATTTGTAGCATTTGCTGATGTCTGTGGTGTAAATACTCCAGTCAGTTTCAGACTACTGACTTATCATCACTGAACATGGAGTTGTGAAGAGATGCCCTCTCTAGTTGGTTCTAGAGAATTGCTGTGTGCCACCTCCAGCACACCACTGAATAGAAGATACCTGCAGGGACTTCCCTGCCAGTCCAGTGGTTAAGACTCTGCCATCTCAATGCAGGGGCACAAATTTGGTCCCTAATAGGGAAACTAACATCCCCCATGTTGCATAGTGTGGCCTAAAAAAAACAAGGAAGAAGACAGCCTGCATATAACTCTAACATGAATATTTAAAGGATAGGCAGAACAAAAGAAATCTCGAAAGAAGAAACCATCCTAGGGTCTACAGAAAGAAAGAATGTGTGCAGTTGAAAATATGTGGGTTACATTTTTTTTTCTTTATTTCTTTCAGTCATATTTTTTAGTTTTCAGTTACAAGTGATTTGCCTCCTTGGCTAAGTTTATTCCTAAGAAAGCCATGACAAACCTGCTGCTGCTGCTAAGTCACTTCAGTCGTGTCCGACTCTGTGCGACCCCAGAGATGGCAGCCCACCAGGCTCCCCCGTCCCTGGGATTCTCCAGGCAAGAACACTGGAGTGGGTTGCCATTGCCTTCTCCAATGCATGAAAGTGAAAAGTGAAAGCGAAGTCACTCAGTCGTGTCCAACCCTCAGCGACCCCATGGACTGCAGCCTTCCAGGCTCCTCCGTCCATGGGATTTTCCAGGCAAGAGTACTGGAGTGGGGTGCCATTGCCTTCTCCAATGACAAACCTAGACAGTATATTAAAAAGCAAAGACACCAAAGGTCCATATAGTCAAAGCTATGGTTTTTCCAGTAGTCGTGTACCAATGTGAGAATTGGACTGTAAAGAAGGATGAGCACCAAAGAATTGATGCTTTCAAAATGTGGTGCTGGAGAAGACTCTTGAGAGTTCCTTGCACAGCAAGAAGATCAAGCCAGTGAATCTTAAAGGAAATCAACCCTGAATATTTTTTGGAAGGACTGATGCTGAAGCTCTAATACTTTGGCCATTTGATGCAAAAGGCTGACTCATTAGAAAAGACCCTGATGTTGGGAAAGATTGAAGGCAGGAGGAGAAAGGGATGACAGAGGATGAGATAGTTGGCTGGCATCACCAACTCAATGGTCATGTGTTTGAGCAAGCTCCGGGAGTTGGTGATGCACAGGGAAGCCTGGCATGCTGCAGTCCATGGGGTTACAAAGAGTCAGACACAACAACTGAACAACAACAGCTACATTTTGTTCTGTTTGATGCTATTTTATTTATTTTTAAATTAACTTTTATTGGAGTATAGTTGATTTACAATGTTGTGTTAGTTTCTGCTGTACAGCAAAGTGAATCAGTGATAAAAAGACACATATCCCACTCTCTTTTAGATTCTTTTTGTTTGGTGCTATCTTAAATGGACTCATTTTTTAAAATTTCCTTTCTGATTGTTCATTGTAAATGTATAGAAATAAGGCTAATTATTGCATGTTAAAAATTTTGGGTTGTTTTCAAATATCTTTTGATATTGATTTCTAACATCATTCCACAGTGATAAGAAACTGTATGATTTCAGTACCTTTAGACTGTGAAATTTTTGCACCTTGTTTTATGTCCCTGGACATGTTTAGTATCTCTTAGTTTATAGTATATAGAGACTTGAATAGAATTTGTATCCTACTGTTGTATGAAAACCATGTAAATCTTAATTATGTTGAATTGGGTCATATTGCTTTTCAGGTCTGCTGTATCCTTCTACTTTTCTGTATACTCGTATTAATTTTTGAGAATTTGATATTGAAACTCCAGCTAAAAATCTTATCTACTTAAAAATAATTGTAATATATAGTGAAATCTTAAGGACATGGTCCCAAAGAAGCCTAAGTAAGCTAGGCTATTAAAATAGCTATGAAGAAGTCTAAAGGGTGGGCCTGTCTCAGAATTGTAGATATGAGTTTATCTAATGGAGTAGGCTATAAATCTGATGCATAGAAAGCCCATAAAGTTTTTTTAAGAGACTTGTATCAACTCAAACCAAAAAAAGACTGAGATCATCCAAGTAGACCTCCCACATTCTATGGCCCAGAAGCAAGATGAGAAAACTGTTCAGAGGCCAATTTTTATGGAAAATAAGATATCTCAGAAAATAAAGTTAAGATTTCCAAGGGTAGAACTAACATCCTCAAAAAAGCAGTGGACAAAGAGGCCACTCCACAGAGCAGAACCAGGTGCTGATCAAGGAACATTGCCTGTCCCCAGAGCAGGTGGATTTGGCTACCTGTGCCCAGACGGATTTCAGAACTGCTATGAAACAGTGATTGCTATGTCCGCAGTTGAATAAACAAAATGTGATCTATACATACAAAGGAGTATTATTTGGCCTTAAAAAGGGAGAAACTTCTGATACATGCTTCATCATGGATGAACCTTGTAGGTAGTATGCTAAGTAAAAATAAGCAAGGACAAATACTGTATGATTCCACACATATGAGGTCAAATACATAGAGACAGAAGGTAGAATGGTGATTGTCAGGGGCTTGAGGAAGGGAGGAATAGGGAGCTGTTTAATATGTACAGAGTCTGGGACTTCCCTGGTAGTCCACTGGTTAAGACTCCAAGATTCCAGTGCAGAGGGTGTAAGTTTGATCCCTGGTCAGTCCCAGATGCCTCAAAACATGACCAAAAATTTTTTGTTTAATTTTTAAAAATATATACAGAGTTTTAGTTTTGCAAGGTGAGAAAGGGTCTGGAGATGGAGGGTAGTGGCAGTTGTACAACAATGTGAGTGTACTTAATACAGTGAACTATACACTTAAAAATGGTTAAATGGAGACTTCCCTGGTGATCCAGTAACTAAGACTTGGTGTTTCCAAGGCAGGGGGCACCTCTGATTCCTGGTCAAGGAACTCGACCCCCCATGCTGCGAATAAAGTTTCTCAGTGCTCAAATAAAAGATCCAGAATGTCACAACTAAGACAAACAGTGGCCAAATAAATAAATAATTTTTAATGGTTAAATGGTACTAGTGGGGAAATGGAACGAGGAGGGGCAATATACAGATAAGGGGTTAAAAATAAGTAAGATACAAGGATGTAATGTACAGCACAAGGAATATAGCCAATGTTTTATAATAACTATAAATGGAGTATAACCTTTAAAAAATATGAAACACTATGTGAAACCCGAAACTTGTATAATGCTGCAAATCAACTATACTTCAGTTTAAAAAATGATCAAATGGTAAATTTTAAGTAATGTATATTTTATCATGATTTTTTAAAGAAAAAAAAATATTCATACCCAAAGAGCCTTAGCCACATTGATATCTGAAGAAGATCAAAAGTTCACTGCTTCATGTCTGACACAATTGGCATGCGAGTTTTGAGGGTCTTGGATTGTGTAAAAGTGTATTTCACAGGTGGGAGGAAATGAATAATTTGTAGCCAGGGCATGGACTTTAATAAACTGTAAAAAAAAATGGCCACAGATTTTTCTCATTGTGGGTATATGTTTCTTTGTTAGGTGACTTTGTAGCTCCCTGCCCATCAAGAGTCGGAGTCCACCCTTTGAGTTTGACAGTATGACTTACTTTGGCCAACAGGATATTAGCACAGGTAATGTAAGAAGAGACTTGAAAAATGTTTATGTCCTGGGGACTTGCCTTCCCTTGTTGCTGGGAACACTGCATCCACCTTGTAAAGAAGCCCAGGTCAGCCTCCTAGATGAGAGACCCCATGCAGAGAGACCCAGACATTCCAGGTCCAGATATGTGAGGAAAGCCATTCTAGACCATTCAATCACAGTCAATTCAACTCAAAGTAGAAGCCCCACACCCCAACCCAGTGAACCCTGAGAAACAATTTTTGTGTGTGCTTTACACCGCTTAGTTTGATTTATTTATTTATTTTGCCACTTAGTTTTAAATGATTTGTTAACTCAGCAAAAACTAACGATACAGGGTGGTTTTAGATTGTCAAAATGACTAGGAAATTCTATTGGCATTTAGGTGACATAAGCCAGGTCTGCACATGTGCAGTCCTGCACAATGAAGAATTATCCTATCCAGTTGCAATAGAGTCCCCACTGAAGAACACCACAGCCATGTCTGAGCTTGCCACCCTGATTGGAAGAAAAGAGTTAAAGGAAGTTAGTATTTATTGAGTGACTTATCTGTACCAGACAATTTATATGCATTACTTCATTGATTCTACACGACAAATTTCTATGATTAGCCCCAACAGAAAAGAAAATGGGCTCAGAGAGGTCACTTGGTTGTCTGATGTCACATAGCTAATAAGGAGTAGCACCAGGACTTGAACCCGTGGCAGTCAGATGTCATCTCAAGAGAGGACTTCCCTGACCACCTAAGCCAAGGTGCCCTCCACACCCATCACCATCACTCTTTATTAGGTTACTGGTTTACTTTTTTCAAAGCACTTATCTCTTTTTGAAATCAGTGTTTTTGTTTCTTTGTTGTCATAAGCCCTGTACCAGTGATTCCCAAGGAAGCAGAGATTTTGTGGGATTTATTCACCACTACATCTCCAATGCCTAGAGCAGTGCTGGGCATGTAAAAAACACTCAGCAAATTATTGTTGAATGAATGAAGTGAATGAATGGCTTTCCATCAAATCCTCATGCAGGCTGGGGTCTCTTGGCTTCCATTCCTGACGGTCCCAAATTCCTTCTTCTCTTCTCTTGCTCTGATTAATGTGACCCAGTCTGAGACTTCTGACATAACTAAAGGAACTTCAGAAATCCTCTAATCCAATCCTTTCATTTTCCAACTTAGAAAAAAAACTTGGTCATTGACATTTCCCCCGGGATATCCCTTCTCAAGCCACATGTTGGTCTCAACACTTCTGTCACTTTCCTGAGCCTATTTATTAATCTTTAAAATGTAGATAATAACCATAACCACCTACCTGCTTCACTGAGTTGCTGTGCAGAAGATATAATGTGACTTCCTTAAATAATGTGACTTCCTTAAATCTCCCCAACCTCGGGGATGAATTAATTATCATGATAACAATCACAGATAGTATCCTTGAGCTTATGGTGGCTTCACATGTGCGAACTCGGGCTCTTAAAAATATGGAGAGCTCTTTAATTCAATCACAATTTGGACACTTGCTGTATCAACAAATTCCCTCTCAACTTTATATGATTGTAATAATTGCAGCTAACAAGACAAGTGTGGTTATCTATTGCCACGTAACCAACCACCCCAAAGCTTAGTGGCTTAAAACAAGAAGATATATTGTTTTTCATGATTCTCTTGGCTGTGTGTTTCCTCTACTAACTTCGCCTGGGTTCATTCACATAGTGCTGTTCAGCTCGTGGAGGTACTGGGAGCTGGGGTCAGTGGGAACAGCTGATAACAGCTAGGCCCCGCTCTCTCTTCACAGTCTTTCATCCCCGCCTTCATTGTGGCACAGTGTTCCAAGAGAACAAAGATGGAAGGTGCAAAGTTTCTCCAGGCCTTCTTTTAATATTTATTTATTTGGTTGCCCTGGGTCTTAGTTGCAGTATGTGGGATCTAGTTCCCTGAATAGGGATGGAACCCAGGACCCCTGCATTGGGAGTGTGGAGTCTTAGCCACTGGACCACCAGGGAAGTCCCTAGGCCTCCTTTTTTAAAATTTATTGACATGTAGTTGATTTACAATGTTATGTTAATTTCTTCTATACAGCAAAGTGACTCAACCACACATGTATACATATTCTTTTTCATTATGGTTTGCCATAGGATATTAAATATAGTTCCCTTTGCTGTACAGTAGGGCCTTGTTATTTATCCATCCTACATATCAATACAATAGTTTGCTTCTGCTAATCCTGAAATCTCATTCCTTCCTTCCCCGACTCCTCGCCCGCCTTGGCAACCATAAGTCTGTTCTGTACATCTGTGAATCTGTTTCTGCTTTGCTGGTATGTTCATTTGTGTTGTATTTCAGATTCCACATATAGGTGATATCATATAGAATTTGTCTTTCTCTTTCTGACTTACTTTTGTTAGTATGATAATCTCTAGGTCCATCCATGTTGCTGCAAATGGCATTATTTCATTCTTTTTGATGGCTGAGTAATATTCCATCATATGTGTAATAAATATATACATAACACCTTCCTTATCTACTCATCTACTGATGGACACTTAGGTTGTTTCCATGTCTTGGCTATAGTAAATAGTGCTGCTATGAGCATAGAGGTGCATGTATGTTTCATCTTTGTCTGGGTATATGCCCAGGAGTGGGGTTGCTGGACCTCTTCAGGCCTTAATTCTAAAACTTGTACAACATCACCTGTACCCTTTCCAATTAGTCAAAGTAAGTCACAAGGCCAACGCATGTCCCAGGAGGTGAGGATAGATTCCACTTCTGGATGGGAGCAGCAAAGTCACATTGAAAAGGGCTGTGCATTCTGGACAAACTTGCTACCTTTAAAACAGTTTTCATGATTCTGCATTATTTTATTTTCATAGCTCAGACAAAGGCAAGTATTGTTAAAGACGTGCTTCTGATTTCTAAAGCACGAATGAAAGCAATATTCAAGAAAGGTTATTCTCAAACAACTCTGTTATAATACTTGTTTAATATTCACTTATTTAGTTGGCTGTGCTGGGTCTTAGTTGTGGCATGTGGGATCTTAGATCTTCACTGTGGTATGTGGGATCTAGTTCCCTGAGCAGGCCTTGAACCCGGGCCCCCTGCATTGGGAGCACAGAGTCTTAGCCACTGAACCACCAGGAAGTCCCTGTCACAATATTTTTAAATTAATTGTCAAATAACTTTTTAAGTAAGATTATTATAAAAAATCAAATGCTTATTCTTTCCTGACAAACACACACACACACACACACACACACACACCAGGAATAGTTGTCCCTCACCACTAGCCATTCAATTCCTAGCTCTTTTTTAATGTAAAAACTTTCCTTTAGATTCCTAGTTAGCTAGGCAGAATGTTGATCAGTATTGTAGCTTGGCAGTTATCTAAGTTTCCTACTTATATTGGCCAGTTGCCACCTAGAATATTAAGTCCTCTGAGACAAGCTGTCAAAAGCAACACTCATGGAACTTTGCATCGCCTTTTTTCCCCACACTTGGGAAGAGCAAGCCTCCCATAGGACAAAACAATCTCCTATGAATCTAGAAGGGGAGAAAAAAAAAACAAACAAACAGAAATAGTGAACTCTGACATTCAGCTTCTGGTTAGCTCTACAGAGCTACTTGTTAAAAGTTGGATGACCGTTAACTGTCAATGGGGTCTTTTAAGTTGCTCAATGATTTTTGGAGCCAGAAGATATTTTGTGAGAACTAAAAATTATCTAAATTTACTCCCAGGAATATTCCTCATTTCTTTCCCTTAATTGGCAAAAGAAATGCAAACTACTCCCTTTTTCTACTTTGAACCATTTGTTTAAACACCTAGGCAGGTTCAGTTCAAGTTCCAGATTACAAAAATTGTTGAAGATAGCATCTGTTTTTAGCGTGTCTTGAAAATTGGCCATTATACACAAAAGAAGTTCAAATGAGTCCAGAATAGTAAAATAATTAAAGTAAGTAAGTTTTCTAAATTATCCATAAATACTTCTAAATTTGAATTAATATTCACATCAAAACAGGGCCTCTGAAATTTTATGATTATGGTATTTGGCACTAAAATTTAGCTAATAACATTGGTTCACAAGTAAATAAAACAAAATACATAGCAGGAAAAATTGAAGCCAAAATAATAAGTTAGTAAATTTTCTGCTCAAAAGGAAAAATAACAGAAAACAGATTTCTATAATAAATTAGGACAATTTAAATTCATTTTAATTTTTATATTGAGTCTAATATTCTATTTCTTATTAGTATTAAGTATTTTTTCTTATTTTTAATATTTTATTAGTATATTTTTCTTATTTTTTTCTTATTAGTATTCTATTTCTTATAGTATTTTTAAAATTTTTATAATGTACAATTCATTATTTAATGAAAGCTATCAAAGATTTTCATATAAGGAACACACCAGGGTTCCAATCAATTTTATTTAATTTAGGAATGATCATTATGTATATATACATAAATCCACATGTGTATTATGAATTTAGTTGAAATTCTCCTATATTTAATGAATTTGTATAACATGCATATTTGTCCCATCCCTCTTATCACATAAGGTATAATTGTTCACATAAGGTACAGTTAATTTTCCTTTTAGTGGATGATGTTTAGATTTTTATTTATATAGTCAGACACTAACTTTAAAGCTTTGGATAGATCTAATATATCACTTCTTACAAAGGTTTCCCCCAGAGCACTATAAATCTACAATAAGAAGGAAATATCGGTAAGTGAATAAGAAAAATGTCCAGGGATGATTCCATGCTAAAAATTGCACACAACTGAATATTTTGCATTTTAAGTTATTCTTATTATGTTATCTCCAAAGGGTCAGGCATTAAGTTTTCATTTGCCCTGATGACCTTAATCAGATTTGTTCCAGATTTATGAGAACTGTAAAATTAGGAAACTTTCATTAAAAAAAAATTAACCCCCCCGGATGGCTCCCCAAAGCACATCCAGCATTACTTAAGACTTTATTATTTCAGCTAGTTGGATAGATCATATCCACAGCTCTAGCCAGGTCTATAAGAGTGCTGTGACTGACGCCTAATGGAACCAATTTTCACTCTGGCAGAACAAATTCAAGTTCTAATACTAACTTGAATCCTAGTTTCCTTTGAATGCCAGGAACCAGATCCTTTAAGAAGAAAATGTATCAGAGCAACTGCTTATTAAACAACATTCCATTTATTTCATCTAAATAGCTTACAAGAACAATTGACTAAAATCAAATCTAAAACAGTAAACAGCTTTTTAATTACTGAAATTTGCTTTTATTACATTTTTATTTATTTATTTTTTTAGTCTTCTTTCCCTCTTGGCTGCAATTTTCTACAAAATTCCCTTATTTCCACTGAGGACCACAGACCTTTTTAAAATAGGAAAAAATGTTTCAGTGCACTCACTCACCTACACTAACAAGCATATTGCTCACAGTCCATTGACTGCCACCTACCCACGTTTTTATTACCCTACATCTGATGAACATTGATGCATTGAGGTTTCTTCCTCTGCACTAGAAGGAAAAAATAATAATTTAGATAGAATTCTAAAAACTTTGTATGTTTTGTCAATAGCATCATTGTTCCTTGTGTCCATTCATCAATCTTGCCTGCTATTGAAACGTTTCCTTACTTTCCAACATTATTAAAGTCATTTCAAAAAAAAAAGATGGACACTTTTACAACTTCTAAGATACTGTCAACTAAGAATCATATTTACAACACTTCAAATTGTATTATATTTTCAAGCTTTGGAAATAAATATAATATTCCTATTTATTTCCTAAGATGGAATTTCATACAGACAATAATGTGATAGGAAAGATAAGGCTTATGTAATGATTTTGGCATTGTCCCTAGATAACTGTGCTCCTCTGAGAAAAGCAGCAGGGTTTTCTTGTTATTGGAGCACATTAAAGAGCATGTTTTGGAGTCCTGTATGTCTTACATTTGAGAGAGAAAAATCACTGGGAAAACAAAAATAGTTATATTTGTATTCATCTGGTTTCATTAAAATATACACTGGGCACTCTTTTTTTTACAATAACCACATATTATTGTATAAGTCCCCTTAACAGATAATTGTATTTTAGTTTTATTTTTCACAAAAATCAGATTTAATTAGATTTATGAAAAGGCCAAAAATTATTCCACAGTTTCTCATTTTCCAACCCCTCCTTCAAACGACTTAAGGAATGACTTAAGTAATTTGATCCAGATAGTTAAAGTTGTTAGAACTGAATCTCAGTGAATAAACTTCTCTAAACAGAATGCATATTTTAGTCATTTTCAATTAATATGAAGTAGTTTTGCCAAAATATGACTGTAAATAGGAAGCCATCATTCTGAACATTTGGAAACTATAGCTTTTATTATTATTTGTTGATATTTGATATAAAAATATGGTTTAAACCATTCATTAATGCTACTTTCCATTAATCACAAAGAAATAAATTCAAAGCAAAGATAGTCATTTTATTGGTTTACTAAAGATCCCTGATGAAATGCACACACCACAAAGAACATAAGTTAGGTCCTCAACGTGTTCCAGATTTCAATGGAAACATGGACATGGATTTATACATGATATATTACAGGTTGATTAACATAAATCTGCACAAAGTGTATATTCTATGTGTGTGTGGGAGGTGGGGGAAAGAAAGTCAGAAAGAGAGAGGGAAAAGAGCCACAATTGTACAATGAATTCTCTCTTAGATTTATTAATGGGTAATGAAGAGAAAGATAATCCAAGACTCCTCTCTGGTGACAATACAATCCATACTAGGAAAAAATCAGCCCTCATATGTAATTTCCTATAGAACTGCTGGTCTTAGAAATAGACTAGAGGGAATGTAAACTCCGTTGCATGTGTATATATGTACAGATACATGCACACATTTTCCCTTCTGAAATTTTTATCTCAAATCTGCTTGAAATCAAAATGAGTTGAGCTCCAGCAGGGGGTGGGTGAGAAAAATCCTTCTAAAAATTTTGTTCAACCCGGCAAATTTTTAAAAAGTGAACTAATGAACAGTATCTCTCAGTTACCTAACCATGCTCCAAGAAAGATTGGCTCTCTATTTTGATTTAGAAAAAAAAAGTGCTGGACTTTTAAAGAACGAAAAAGGAAAGCCTTCGCTATCCTTCCTTGCCTTCCTCCCTCTCCACCATCTGACCACTCCATATCCCCAAGTTTTTTTTTTTATAAGGTCTGTCTCTTTTCTTTTGCTTTCCTTCCCTCCTTATAACTCCACGACAACAAAGTTGACTAAAAGTGATTTTCCACGAAGGACCCTTCTTAACATATCAACGTGATACGGCGACACTGGCTATTCCAAAATTCGGCCCACTTGACCCGGGAGGTCTCCTGCACCCCTACTCCTTCTTCTCTGGGGCCTCCCGCCAGGGCGGAGCAACCCCAGCAGGGCTCTCGGCAAGTTGAGAACTTGCTCAGGCGCGGCGCGGTGTGTCTACTAGTCTGCTTTCCCCCAGGGAAAGCTACGAGACTACAAGTGCTTCTTGTAGTCAGCTTGGGATCTTCGAGACCGCGGACTGGAGGCCCAAACCCCTCCTTCTCCCGCGCCTGGCGACCGGGGAACCTGGGTCCGGGGATAATTCATTGCCCAAGCGCCCCCATCTATCTGCCCTTCGGCCCCAGTGAGAAAGCGCCGGATGGAACTTGCCCGGCGCGTTTGGCCCCAGGGTGACTCGTGGAGAGACTGGATTCGCGTGGAGAACCACGAGGTGGGGGAAAAGGGTGGGGAGAGGCACCAGTCCCGGCCGCCCCTCGCGCTGGGGGCGCCGCCAGTCCAGGACCCAAAGGGAGCAAACGTGGGCGCGGATCCGTTTCCCTCTTCACCAGAGAACGGGCTCTTCATTGAGAAGGAAAAACACAAGGAAAGTCAGCTCGCGCGTTTGTTTTGGTTTTTCGTCTGTTTGCCTCCCAATTAAAAAGTGGCCGGCTAGGCAACAGCTTTGCGGTTTTCACAGTGTAAAACGGATTAGAGGCAAAGCTCCAACCCTTCTCGACTTTCGCTTGCGGTTTGCAACCCCCGGGGCAGGCGTGACCCTGCGGCACCTGCCTGAGCGAGCTCCTCCCGCCGGGGCCAGACCCGCGGCCTCGGCTTCGCTGGGGCGGGACCCGGGGGGGCGGAGCCGAGGCTGGCGGGTCGGGGAAGGCAGGTTCCCACCTTTCAGGTAGACTCCAAGCCCCTGCCCGCACCGCCTCCCCTCCCCCGCGCCCTCCCGGCGCCGGGACCTGAGCTTTCTTCTGAGACTACCCTGGGTGTGCGGAAATCCTGGGACAACTCCTGAGGGACCCCTCTCCAAGATGCCGAGGAGCGAAGAGCAAAGGAAAGAAATTTACAGCAGATGGCACCGGAACAGAGCTGGCTTGTTCGTGCCCTGGTCGGGGTTTTCCCGGGCTACGTGCCGGCCTCGTAGGTTTTCCCCAGTAATCTCGAGTTCGATGAGGTCACTTGTCCGATAATCGATGAGTTCATACCCACACGCACATCTAGCTAAAACGAAAAGAAAGAAAAACTGCTCTTCCATCCTCTCCGCGTTCCTTGCTTTCACCAAATTAACTAGCCCTCCCGGCGAGAGTAAGCTGAAGCCGGGGCGCCGGAGATGCAAAAGGAGGGGGTTCCCTATGGGCCCACCGCTCCTCCCCGGCGTCTTGCACCTGCACCTGACCAAGAGTTTGCGGGCTGTGGGCGCTGAATGCGATTCCCAGACCGCCAGGCTCATCCAGAACCCTTGCATCCGAAAGACCCAGAGACAGGCCAACAACCCTTGGCGACCCTTCCCTGCAGGCCTTCTGCTTTTAATAAACGAAAATAAAAGTTTGCTTTTAAGTAAAAGAAACGCCGTTTTAGTCTTTCAGCCCAGACGCGTGACTTACGCATCCTTTTACACCAGCAGGGAATTATCAATTGTGATTGTCGAAATCGATACCGGGGCATCCGCAGACGAGGATCTGCAAATAGTGGGGTCAAGGGATCAAGGAAATAGCAGCAGGAACCATCAGACTCCGACCCTTCTGGACCGCCAGGCCCGCTTCTTGAGGGAGACGCCGCGGGTGGAAGCAAGATTGCGGAATAGCCGAAAGCGCGGGTGGGGAACGAGGCCCGTTTCACCTTAAGGGTCGGTGCTGCGCGGCGGCTGCGGAGGCGCCCGGCACCTGCAGGAGGCGCTGCTGCCCCGTGGTTCCGCCCTCGCCGCGGCGAGCCGCCTGCCTGGCAGCTCCCGGGCCGCGGTCCCCGGAGTGGGTGGGGACGCTGGGGGAGGAAGGGAGCGAGTGCAGCCGTTAGGTAAGGAACCCGAGCCCTCCCGGATTTGGAAGCGGCCTCAGCTAGGCGTTTGCTGGAGGGAGCTTTCCGTCTTTCGGCCGCGAGAGGAAATGTGGCGAGGCGTCCTTCCCTGCCCCCACTGCCTGCCTTCCTGCCTCACTCCACCTCCGCTCCCCGACCCCGACCGTGCTTCCCAGACCCTTTGTTCTCGAGGTTGGGAGCTGCTGGGTGGGGGGTTCCCGGGGGAAGAGGTTCCCACTGCGCTACTCGAAGAGGAAGGGACTCTCGCCTCGCCTCCGCCCCGCCTGCCCCAGCCGAGTCCTCCTAGCCCCACGCCCCCTTTCAGCGTCCCAGTGCCTCCTGGCCCGCCTGGAGTCCCCAAGTTCCCGCTTCCAGGCCTTCACCGTCGGTTTACCGGCCTCCCTTCCCACTTCTCCGCCACTCCGAGGTCTCCGAGAAGAGGGTGGGAGAGGCAGAAGGGAGGGGGAGGAGAAACCACGTCGCCTCCGCTGCGCGGAGAATCCCCGGGGACCCTTTTAGTTCGCATTCCCCCGGCACCCGCCGCAGAGGCAGGGGTTTCCCGGCGCTGCCGCAGGGCGGAGGGGCGGCTCCAGCCCGGAGGCCGCCCGGCCCGCACCCCCACCACGCGGTTTATGCAGCTACGAGCGCGCAACCCGGCCCGCCCGCGCAGTCTGGAGAGGGCCCGCGTGGCGCGGTCTCACGGTCAGGACCCGAGCCCCCCAAGTGGAGAGGCAGAGACACTGTAGTTCGCGCCCCGGGGAGGCGAACTGCAAACAAACGCCTCCTGCTTCCCCCCATCTACTCTCTGGGGCGCCACCCGCATCGCCTGTCCGCCGGGCGCGACCCGAAGGGCTCCCGCGATTATATCTCCTTCAATACAGTTACAGCTGCACGCAGCTAATTTCTTACTCGGGCGAAGGCGTCGCGCAGTGGAGCGAGGGGACAGGGCTGCGGGGGGAGGGCAGAAGCCGGGGTGAGAAAGTGAGCGGAGAGGTGAGGGGACGTGGTCGGGCGACTGAGTAGTGCAGGGCCTCCCGGAGTCCCGACTCTGAGCCGAAGAGGCAGGACTGCCGGTGCAGGCCCGTCCGCGCCCCGGCCCAGCAGCCGCAGCCCAGCGGCCGAGCCCTTCACGCCGTGGGCGCTGGAGATGCGCCTTCGCTTGGCAGGCGCCCCGCGCTCTTGCGACCGTAGAATAGGCTCTGCACGAGCCCGGGTACCAAGTAGGTACCCCGCTCCCCGCTCCGCCTGGAGATTGGGAGGCCCGGGGCCACCGGCTGGAGGCTTCCCGGAGTCTCCTCCGGCATCTCGGCGTGACCCTGGACCTTACTGGCTCATGGAGAGCCGCGCCAGCAGTTCTCTCCGCAGCGGGTTCCCCCGGACACACCCCGTCCCCACCCCCGAGAGCTGGCGGCCAGCTCGGAATGCCAGGCGGCCAGGCGGGCGCCTTGCCAAATTCCGCGTTCCTCTCCAGGAGACGGAGAGTTACGTCCCAGGCTCGGGAAAGCCAGTTAGTTTGGGCTTGAGAGTCGCTTGCAAAAGCCCCCCAAGGCGCCTGGGACGCCTCTGCAGGTTGAATTCCTGCTCCGTATCACTTCAATTTTAATTAATCTTTTAAAACACCGCTGTCACGTCGCTTGCAGAAAATTAATCAAACCTGAATCCTTGTTGCATAGCAAGAATTTCGATCCGAGTCTTTTAAAAAGGACTTGACTTTGCAAAGTCACGTCTTTTACGGTTCCCTCTTCCCCCCTTTAGCAAGGGAAATATTGCAAAAGTCAAGACATGTTTGGTTCTTTCTGTCTTCAAAATGAAACTTTGCTTATTTCTGATCTTTATTTTCTGTCTTTGAACAAAAAATAGCGAGATAAATTGCCTACCTCTGTTAATTCAAAATATAATTACTTTGAATGATCTTTGTTTAAGAGCCCAGATAAACTAAGATAATCTTAATTTTAGTGTGACACGACCCCCATTTTTCCTTGTGAATAATGAGAATAAAGCAGTCATTAATTAATACCAAGATATCGCCATAGAAGATGGTATCTGGTCTTGCTGAGACTCTGAAACATCAGTTGTATTAGTAATTGATACTGTATAATTGAACATGAAGATAGTCGTCTATTTTTAACCTCAAAGCTCAGAGTTTATCTGGTGATTATTGAGCTCCTAATAATTAATTTTTGTTCCTTCTTGCTGCATAAATAATTCTTATGATTCCCAGTTCCCATGCAACAGAGAGGCTTCCCATTAAAATCTACCCCTCAGTATATAAGATTGTGAACCTATATTGTGCTACAACCCTTTCTAGGCCATCATTTATAACATAGTTGGTCTATCTTTATGTCTTCCTGTTACATTCCCCTACTACTTTGTTGTAGTTTATCTGCTAAAAATTGGGAGAATATAACTGTAACATCTTTTACCACAGTTTCATCTGTCTATGTTCATCAGTTCTGTTTGATGTATAATACTTAAAACTTCCAATCTTTCACGTTTTTGAGATTTAAGGATAAGTTCCATTGAAGAATCAATGTTTTTTGTAAAGTGAAGTTGCCTTAGACTATACTCTCACCTAACACAGAGCCCACACTATCTCACACTTTTCTGTGGTTAAAAATAGACTTTGCTCAAACACATTCCGTTTTTCCAACTTGAAGATCAGTTCAGCTCTCAACAATTTCCTGGGTTAAATTTACATTTAACACAACTTTTGACGTTAAAAATGTTCCCCTCCCAGGAAATAGAGAAGCCTTCCAAATAATAATGGAAATTTAGACTCTGCCTTTAAGGTATCTAATTATTTCTCAGCATCAATTTGCTCATGACCCTTGCTTCTTATCCAACAGAGAAGAATTTTTTTTTTTTTCTCTCAGATGCATAAAAGCTCCCTATACATTTCTTCACTATGTCTCCCCAAATAAATATAAAATATATTAAACTGCTTAAAATTCTTAGTGCCTACCCTCCCAAACACACATTGCTTAATTGTCAGTGCTGCTCCTAAAAGTGATGAAAAGAATATCGGTTTTCTACGTTTATTTCCCCCTTGGAGCAATTAAAACTTTAGGTCAATATATGATGGAGTAATTCTCGCCTCTTGGATTTTATATTTTCCCACTATAATTTAGACTGAAATGGGATTAAAACAGGATCTAGAGTTCTAATCTTGGTTGATGTTTTGGTGTATTCACCGTAATGAGTCCTATTCCCTGGGGTCATGAAGCTCCCAAATGTCAATCAAGCAAACTGATTCAGAAATGCCATTGTTCGACTCCCACGTCATTTGCCTTCCTCTCATTTTATTTAACAATACCGAAGTTCTCTGATCAGTCATTCGGAATATGAGGCATTATCTAGGGAAAATTCACAAAGTGTCTTGATCTTTCTTTGGGAGATACTGTTAAGGGGTTTCCGCAAAGCAGAAAGTGCTTGTTTATATTTCTGTCTTTGGACTGCACTACAGATGGAAAGAACCAATGAATACCGCTTGAAAGAAAATCATACCATAAATCCGTCAAAAATTAATTCGTCCAGTTGAATGTTACATTTCTATTTTCGTGTTGGGAGCATCCTGGCTTGTCACCGGAAGAGAAGTATGACCGGGTCTGGGTCCAGTTGGCATGCCCCCACTTTCAACCCTGTCTATTTTACCCCATTTAATAACATTAATGTGTTTAGTCTACACTAGTTAACCAAGTATTTGTTTGGGGCGAGAAAGAGCCAACCTTTGCCCCGGGAGCTCTGCGCAGCCCACTCAGACGCATCCCAGAGCCTACGAAACTGGCATTTCCCATCCGCAGCCCTGGGTCATCTGAGCCTGGATCCCAGCTCCGGGACAGTTCCCAAAGCCAGAGGTGTTGAGTGTGTTACTGGCTCCGAGCAGCCCAAATTAATGATCAACGTCAGAGAGAGGCTGTGAGCCTTCATCCTGAGTTCCCTGAAGGCTCCCAGTGTGGAGCCCGGCTCCTGCGAGGACTTCCATGGAGGGAGGCAGGCGTGCTGGGACGGTTTCCAGGGAAAAGCCGTCTCTTGCGTCTTTCTCTTAGAGGACTTCGGGTGCGGAGACGCTGTCCTGCCCTCCTGTAATGGGTTCTTACACCAGGATTCATCCAAAATCGCGACAACCGCTCTGGCCCCTGCCTGTTTGACAAGCATTCATACACAAATGCTCGCGTTGGCGGCTCGCATCTCCAAACGCGCCACCCTCGCTCCCGCAGGTCTCTGCGCACAGTTAGAGCCGAGGTGACAAGGGAAGGCGGCGGAGATGGGGACGGGGGTGGAGCGGCTCTCTGGTGGGACATGATCAATCACTTTAAAGCAAAAGGTTCAAAAGTTACAACCAACCATCCTTTGGAGGGGAGAGAACCAGCTTCCCGGGGCCTGCTTCTCTGCAGCCGGCGGGTTCCCAGCAGCCGCGCGACACCCTGGGATCTCGGACGCCCCGACAGAAGCCACTGCCCGGGGACCCCTATCCTGCCTGGGTGGCCGGCCGGGTTTATAGGGCCGGCCAGGGCAGCTCGGCTCCCACGGAGGACCTGCGCTAGCCCGGGACGGACGCGCTCCCAGCCCGCACCACTCGGAGCGCGCGCTTTTCCCTTTCTCAGCAAGCGGGAAAGGCCTGCGCGCCGAGGCGAGCGGAGCGCGGGCCGCCAGGGAGCAGGGCCTCGGCGGAAACCCGAGCTCCCTGCGACCTGCTCGGCAAGAAGGGGCGGGGAAAAGCGCCAGCGAGCTACCCCGGAGGCAGGCCAAGCGAATTCCTGCGAAAAAACCCCTCTCGAAAACACCAAAACCTTCCGAAGGACGAGGCTCTGCCCTTCCCCCGTCCTGCGGCCTTCCAGCCCGTCGGTCCCCTGGTCAGCAGCCGGCCTGGCCCTCACCTGAGACCTTGCCCGGGGCCTCGCCGCGTCTCCTCTCCCCCACCCCCGCTTTTAAGCTCCTTCTCCTCCCTGACCTCTCGGAGGCCTCGGCTAGGGTAGCCAGGGTGCTGCAGAGGAAATGAAATTGTTCTGGAGATTACAGTGGGGCTTTTGGCCAGAAGTTTCCCCCCTTCTTTTTCTCATGCTTCCATGTGAAGTGCAAACTTGTATTTCCCTTACCAAGAATAGACAAATTTCCTCGCTTATTTGCAGTTTTGCAAAGTTCTACACACAGATCAGTGAACCTTAAGCGCCCTTTTTTCAGACCCACATTGTGGAGGTTTGTCAGGGTCCCTGGGCAGTGAGCGTAATGACAGGTGAATCCAGCAGCCCCAGAGGAAGCCAGACCTAACCCCGAAGACTTACAATAGGCTCCCCAGCCAGCTTTAAGCAACAGGTACCTTGGAGCAGGGCACATTTTTCAGGACCCCTGAGCTTAGGGCCTGGATGCAAAACCTGCTCCTCAGTAACTTGGGCTGGAGCATCCCTACCCAGGGGATACCTTGTCTCCAAATCTCCTTTCCTCATACCAGAGCAGGGATCTCTCACACCCAGCCACCTGCCCAGACACAGCCTAGCCTCAAGTCAGCTTCAGCAGGTCCTCATAGCACAAGGCCACTGGTGCTTTCTACCTGCCCTTCTTCCTGACTTGACACTGATGATGAAGAAGAAGGAAAAGAAATGCAAAATAAAAGAAGGCCAAGGGGTATCATAGCAAAACAGAGATATTCCTTTCTTATCCAAATTGCCCCTAACTCAGTCTTTCCCACGTTCAAGAAGAGAAGTAACTGGTTTCAAAAACTCTAGCTTCTCAAAGTAACTTTTTTGAGTGATAGTTTGCTCCTGGTCCTGTATGGACCCAACCCACTCTCTTCCTAACCTCAAGACGGGAAGGAGCTATGTAGCTTTAGGGAAATAAACAGCTTTCTGGGGTTGGTGTGGTCCCCCTTAGCAGGTCATCATTCTGCAGAGAGCCTGGTGCTTTCCAGCTATAGGAGCCCAAGTGCTGAGTTGCACAACGAACCTCAGCCTTAACCCAACCATGGTCAGCCTGACTTAGGAGCAAAGGAAATGGAAGACTTAGGGCTCCTACTTCCTTGACTAGTCCCTGGTAAGAAGACCTTCATACAGAAATATGGCTAGTCCCTAGGACCATACTCCAAGTGGGAGTTAGCCATCCTAACTAGGATGGAAGAAGATGACCAGAAGACTGGAAGACTGACGGCAGAAAAGGAAGAGGGGAAGTAGCAGATGGATAGATAGATAGAAAGAAATGTATTTTGTTTTGCCCTGCTCAGGGATTCCAGCCTACTCAGACCTTCCAGCCCATCTTCACTCAGCTTCCAGGGTAAAGTTGAAATCAGCCTCTTGAGGTGGGGGAAGTGGGGTGGGAGGGCTTCCCTGGTGGCTTAGTGGCAGAGAATGAGATGTTCAATCCCTGGTCCAGAAAGATCACACATGCTGCAAAGCAGCTAAGCCCTGTGAGTCATAACTATTGAGCGTGCACTCTAGAGCCCAGGGAACTACAACTACTGAGCCCATGTGCCTCAACTCCTGAGCCCACGTGCCATAACTACTGAAGCCCTTCTGCCCTAGATAGAGCCAGTGCTTCACGACGAGAGAAGCCACCACAATGAGAAACCCTCACATTGCATCTAGAGAGTAGCCCACTCTTGCTGTGACCAGAGAAAAGTCCACGTAGCAACGAAGACTCAGGTCAATAAAAATTAAAAAGTAAAGAGATCAACCTCTGGGTTGGGGGTGGGGAACTTTTCCAATCTCAGACTAGTGTATAAGGGAGGATACGGCGGGTAGGGGAAGGTCTGGCAAGGGAAGGAGAGGCCTGAGCAGCAGCCACAGCCCCCGGTCACTCTGAGGAACTCATCCTCATTAAAGAAATCCTTTGTATGATGCTGCATTTCTTTCCCAGATTTGTGGCGACCGCACTGGAGGAGGAGGCAGGGGCAGCTGTGGCAGCCACGGCCGCTGCATACAGGCACCCAGCAGTGCGTCCCCAGCAGCAGACTTGGTGTCCCCAGTGTGGGGAGCCCAGGCCTTGCCCATTAGGCAGTGACTGGAAACATACCCTTCCCCACCCCTCCACCCCACCCCACCCCCTCCCTGCAAGCAGCCTCCTCAGCGACTACCCCAAATCCCTAAACAGATTCCTGGACTGAGAGAAACACAGTCCATAGCATGAATGTTTAAGAGCTGGATTTGGTAGCAAAAGGAACAGAAAATCCCTTCCCAATTCTGAAGTCACTCACAAAATCATGTGCAGCAGTGGGTATTTGTGCCTGTATATATGACGGGTTTCATACTTTTGGCCCCAGAATGACATTTCAAAAATATTTCTCCCTTCTGAAGTGTCAACGGCTGTTCTTGTGTCCTGCTATTGTGAATCAATCCTCTGTAAACCATACTGTGCCTTTCCCCCTGGACTTTAGTGAAAGAACTGTGCAAATGCAACTGCTTCATCCTAGAGTGACTGAAACAAAGACTAATACACAGGCAAGGAGCAGCCTTCCCAAAATGTACCCTTCTCTGATTTGGGAGGAAAGCTCCTGGAGGCACCAGCCGGTAATTGTGGTTGATGGTTAATCCTCCTTAGTACAAAGGCCCATCTTTTCATGATGCAGAAGCACCATTGACACAGGACTAACCTTTAGAGTTATATCCCAAACTGGGAGTCCAGAGCTTAGACATGGATTGTCTATGCCTCTTCTAACCTGAACAAAAAGGATCTGAAGAAAATCACATTTTTCCCCTTGCAACAAAGCATTCCTAATCACTTCAGCTTGTTGGTGAATTTTTATTCCCGTGTCCACTTGGGATATTGAAATCGATCGCAGCAATATTTAATATATTACACTCCCAGGGTCATCACTCTCCTAAGACCGAATTCTCTCTCCTTCATGCCCTCAACTCAGTCTGATTTCTACCCTCCCACTGCCATCTGTCCAAGTCCTCCTGTTTTTCTGTCCACATAACGCCTTTAATTCTCAGCCCAGCCCCGGCAACTTCACGTTTATTTTGTTTTCTGGTATGGAAAATACTGAAAGCTCTAGGCAGCACTGCACTTAAAAGGGAAAATGAGGAGCTCAGTAGATTGGAGAAAATTAACCTGCCACAAACAACCTCATTAAAGAGCTGCCTACCAAGAGTTAAGAATTAATAGCAAAATGGATGGGAAAAAACCCTTGAGTGAAGAGACCTTAAAACCGCTTTCCCTGAAAGGTGCATAATTTACAAGCCCAACCTAACATTCAGTTTTATTTCCCTTTCCTAGTGACCTGTCCCATAACCTTGTAATCCACTGTGGGGGCGTTTTCTCTTTGGTCCCTTTCTTCTTTTTTTACACACACACCCATAGGTTTGCAAATCCAAATACTTTCTGATATTTTTGGTTGAAAAATGCACTTAAATTGTTTGGGGTCTTTTAATTTAGAAAGACACTTTAAGAGACTCCTGGAATACCCTTTGGGAATTGTTAGATGATTTGAAGAGTGCCCTTAAAAGAATTGTGTTTGGATAGGAGGGGTTGTGGGGGAATCATGCAGAAAGCAGCAGGAAAAACCAGAGTGAGGACATTGTGTAGATTTAGTGTTCTGATGGAGCTTTGGTTTATTTTGCACATGAAGTTCAAATTTAAGTAAAGCCCATGTACGTGGGCTGTAAGTTGCTTTTCTAATGTTTTATTGGGCATTGTATTCTATATTGGCATTTTATATGCATAATCTCATTTCAATGCAGAGCCACATACTAAATCCTGGGGCAAGCAGATGAGAATGCAGTATGGATATTACACTCAATTTCATTGGCTTCAATAAGACTTTGCACATCGCGATTTCCATTGTAATGGCTTATCTTTGGCTAGAATTTTACACATTGACATGCTATTCCTTTGGCCAGGATCCTGAATGAAGAAACCGTGTCAATGGAACAGTCATAATGATTCCATTCACATTATAGAAGGAAACTGGGATCAATGGTTCTAACAGTATTTATTTTTAAAATTTCCTGTTTTTCTTAATAATCATTTTTGCATTTTTTTTCCTTTGAAGGAGATCACATTTTAAATCAACCTTGTAGTATATACCACCTAATGTTTCAAAACAAGATGAGATAGGAAATCCACCATCAGGATGCTTCCAATTCCTCTAGAAATGCTTCCATCTTGTCAGAATATTATATGTAGCCCACATGTTATGTAGGATTGGATCCTATTCAGATAAATCAACTAGAGACTGATACAAAGAACAAGATTTTAGAAGCCCTTGGCAACCTCCCTAAGTCTACATAATGAAGTGTCTTTTCCTCCCATTTAAATTATACAAAACAAGTTCTGTTTTTCTCCTATTCAAAAGTAATGTTAAATTACAAACCACAGACAAAAATATATAGTATAATAGGAAATGTTGGTATTTCAGAGAAAGTAGATGTTTCTGAGGTCATTTTACTAAAGAAGGTGGCAGGCCTATATAACTAATTCCCTAATTTACTCCCCTCCCCCCAACTTCTGAATTTACAAAACATAAAGATGTAAAAAGATTTAAAAAAAAAGACAAAACATTTTTATTTCCCTGAAATTGTATGATCAGCAAAGCAATTGAACAATTCACATGTTAACCAAGCTCTTCTACTTAAAATTTTTCCTTATTTAGGAGGTTCGGAAGTACCATCTCTCTCTCTGTCTCTATTTTTTCACCTCTCTTTCTAAACTCAGATGAGAAACATTCTCGTAGCAGTAACATACACCCTTTTAATTGTCAATCATATATGTTTTAAGGTTTTTTTAAAAAAGCCTTTATTATAACAGATAAAAATCAAATTTGGCTTTCTGAAGACCACTTTGCCACATGATGTATAACACTTGGAACAAAATTAAAAGTATCTCTTTGCATTTGCATCTGGCAATGTACTCCATGTTAGAACCATAGCTGTGTGTTTATGGAGTTGAGCCCTCCTCCACGCTGTTTTTTATAGCCCAACCGGAATAGCTCAACACATGCAGGACAAGAGGCTGGGAATTTCTGGCCCCTCACCCCAGCAAGAAAGCTCAGGGTCACTGCAGGCTCCCAGGCTGCCTCTATCAGCATTGCTTTAAGTTCAGATCTTTCTCTCTTTCCGCCTCTGGAGAAAGTGTTGCTAACTGTTGGTATTCCCCCATGAAGCCTTCTCCTGGGTGCAAGGATTAGGCATGGAGAGGGGAAGAAGAGGACAAGCTGAGAAGGTGGGAGAAGATAAAAAACAGATGATAATGAAAAAATGAAAAAACTTGTTTTGGCAATTTCTACCATAGCATGCAGGTTTTTATGTTGAGTGGACCTAATAGCTAGGTGTTTGAAAGCTTAACCATCCCCTAGTTTGCACATTTAGATTCAATGTAGAGGAAGAAAACTAATCTTGCACATTTGCACCACTGACAATCAAGGTATTCATTTGAAAAGGAAGGAAAAGGAAATCTAGAGAGAGTCAAGGAAGAATGAATCTCAAATGCGCCTTTATTCCTGGGAGATCCAAGAATTTAGGTCCTTTCCAGTCATTTCAGACTGAAACCCTTGCCTGCTGACAAGCTTCAAGATCTCTTACATATTTGCATCATGTCTAACTTCTATGGAAGGAGGGGGGCTTCTTCCTAAGCTTGGTGCAGTCTCTCTTCCCTACTGTTTTTCCTTGCCACTGCTCATCACTTATCACAATTATTGTGTTGTTCCCAAAGGTAACTTAAACTGATCTTAAAGAGAGCAAGCACTCACAATGGAAATTATATCCCAACCCTTCCATGCCCCACATGTGCTTGTCCAACAGCCCAGACTCCAGGAAAATTGAGTTTGTTTGTTTGTTTGTTTTGATGGCTTGGGGAAGAGGGCAGGCAGCCACTTAGAGGGTTTCCTCTCTGTTTCCCTCCCATCCTTCTGAGCACCCTGGTTGGGGAGGGCCTTGCAGACCCATGAGCAGTTGTTCTCTGTGAGGCTGGCCATATTTTAGGGTCTAAGTATATTGACTGCTAAGCCTCTTCTATCCAAAAGGGTCAAACACAAACATATTGATGGCACTGATTAGATGAATAACTGGATCTTACTGGAGGGCCTCAAGGTTGCCTGTGATTCTCTCTCAACCTCTTCCTGTCTTGCTCCAGTCCTCTCAACTGGGGAAAGATCCAGGCAGCAGGAGCTAAGGAATCCACAATACCTGAGCATCTCAGGTACTTGGCCTGCTTCCCCTAAAGATGTTTTTTTTCTTTCTTTTTTTTTAGACTCTGGATAAACACACACACATCTGCAGGCAGCAGGCTCTCCTAATTCCATTTTGAAACCTCTTTCCCTCCACCTCTCTGGCCTTACTGTCCCCTGTAAGGGCACAACCAGTGCCCTTCCCCCAGTTAGGCACCAGTCTGCCCTGAAGCCTTGGATGCAGCCGCAGAAGAATAGAGAGCTAGTTCACTGTGCTGCAGCCTGAACAGCTCCGGGAAGAAGTCGTGGGAGTCAAGTAGTGGCCTAGGACAGGGCTGCTCCTGACCAGGAAACATTTATTCAGCTGGGCAAAGTGAGCACCCACTCTGGTGATCTTAAGTGCTGCTGTTAGGTCCTAGGTAAAGAAAGAAAAGGAATGGCAGTCAGCAATTCCCACATGGAAGCCACTGACAGGGGTTTAACTCCATACATTTTGGGGCTGTGTTTTTCTAAACAAACTGGTTTGATCTTTAGGGAAAGCCAAGACACATGAGGAAAACATCCTGTTTTGAGAAGCAGGAACGGTGGAATCGCAGTTAACTGCTCCCGAGTGCGTTCATCAGGAAAGGGGCTTGGGAGTCCAAGGCTTGAATTTGGTGAATTCGTACAATTTGGAGTATTCCGACTTAGTATTGATTCCTAAACTCAATTTTGAAAACAGCCTCCCTCGCAGAAGTGTGGGTTGCGTTATCCCAGTATTTGCACGCATCGATTGGACTAAAATAAAATGCATCGTACTCTCCGCAAAGGAGGAAGAGGCAGGGACAGTCACAAGAGGAATAGCAGAAAGTGCATAGTTAATATGGGTTGTACGCGAATCCGCGAAACAAGTGCTTTAAACCCAGGGGGATTTCACGTAATAGCTAATTTGGTGAGAGAGCGAGAGTGCGCAGAGGGCCATCTTAGAAGGGAAGGAAGATAGCTGAATATAGGTTTTTCTGACTGGAATTAACATTTCCTTGTAATTTGCATTTGTTAATGTCCAAACCCTAACGTAGAGTCCACCTAACCCAGGGTTTTCCACCCCCCAGTGCAGGCTCCCGAAGAATTTCCCTTCCCTCTGGCCACACAGTCAGAGCTCAGAGGCTGCGGGGGAGCCTAAGGCTGCTTTTCCCTCCGACCCACTGGGTCTTAAGTCCTGGAAGGGCGGCGGGGCCGAGCCCAGGGAGGCGCTCTACAGGCCCGCAGGGTCCGGCGGGGTCCCGGGCTCCAAGCGAATCAGATGAACCCAGCGCCCTCCTGGTTTGGCCCATAGCCTTCCGGGGTCCCAAATGGCTGGAGATGGGAAAAGGAGATAGGAATATTTTAGATTAAAGAAGAAATCCTTTCTTTCCCTTGTTTAAACACACACGCACACCCCAAAACGGTTCCTCTTATTTCTCCTGTCTTCTGGGTCCATTTCAGGTTCCTAGTGGAGGGGGTGGGGGGAGGAGAGAGACCGCGCGTGAGAAAAAAAGGGAGAAAGAGGGACAGAGAAAGGGAGAAAGAAGGCTTTAAACAAAAGACGACGAGGCGCAGGCAGGGGTCTGGAGCCCTCCTTCGGGGACCGCTCGGTCTGTAGCCTGTCCAGTCCCCCGGCCCTGCATTTCTGGGCGTTCGGCAGGCGTGGCCGAACCGGCCGGAGCCCGCGCTCCACGCAGCCGGAGAACTGAGACAAAAGCCCAAGATCCAATCCACCACGACCCGCCCCCCGCCCCAGCCAGGGCGGCTCGAGCCCGCGCCCGGGGCCGGCGGCCTGCGGTCCAGGCTGTGACCGGAGAGGGGCGCCGAGTCCCCTGCGCCCGCCCGCGGCCTCGCCGCCTGGCCTGCCCGGTTCTCCTCGCAGCACCCAGCAAGCTGCTCTCGGCGGGCCTGCGAGTTCAAAACACGCCTTCTCATTCCCGAAAGTCCGGAGCCCCTCGCCACGGTCTTCCCGGGCCGGCGGCATCTCCAAGGGTCGCCGCGGCGCTCCTGGCTGGCGTCCGCTTCCGCGCTGGGCCTCGGAGGCCGAGCGGCCATTTACTGCCCTCTGATTGCGCCAGGACCAGGTTAGCTCATAAAGCCTTTCACACTCAACAATGGGGATTTTCTCAACAATTAACAAGAAACAACACAATAAAGCCATTTACAAAGACCTTGCTATTTACTATAAATTAGGCACTCTTTAAGAGACCAGTGCGTAATTTCACACACTTTACAACTGGGGCTGCATTTTAAACACCCGAGAAAACAAGCTTGTTGCACTTTCCTGTGACCTGTCTGTGGTGCACCTCTGCTTCCCCTCTTCTCTCCAAGCAGCTTTGTTTGCATTGCTGCACTCAAGCCTCCCCAACCCAGAGTGGTTTTCCAGGTCACTGTCTCACGTTTCCCGGTCATCATTCCACTTTCAGACGCACTGAGCGGTTCCAAGGGACGGGAACCACGGCGCCAAAGGAAGCAGGCCCGGCCCGGCGCGTTTCCCCGACTTAGGGATTGCTGCCGGGCCTGGCCCGCGCCCTTCCCGACTCCGGGCCTGGGCTCTAGGGCCACTTCCTAGGGGGCGTTCGCAGCCCCGCCGGCCGGCCCAGTGTGAAGCCCCAACTCTTCGCCACTTGAGTTCCGCACACGCATTTGGAAGGCCTTGGCCAGCCCTCCGCCAAAGGCGACAAGCTGGGCCCCATTTGCTTGGGGAAGAGCTGAGGCCTGGGCAAGGAGGTGAGAAATAGGCAGGCGGCGTGTGCGTGCGCGGGGGTGGCAGATAACTCCAGGCCACACAAAAGGAGCGCCCAGAGGCGGTTCAGTCCCCGAGAGCCGACCCCGGGGAGGGGGCCAGGCCGGCTGCGCGCCCCGGCTTCCCTGCACTGCCCCGGGTGGGCCCGGCCACGACGTCGCCTGGCCGCGAGGCCGCAAGAAACGCGCTGGGGGTCGCGCGCAGAGGGGTGCGGGCCCTTTCGCCCGGGGAGCTGGTTGGTTCATTCGGAGGAGAGCAAGATCTGGGCGGGAAGAAAAAGTCACAAAGAAATTTGTTTGCCACCGTGCAAAATGGCGGCATTTGCACATCTTTCTGGTGGCGGCGGTGGCCCAGGCCAGAGAGCCGGGAGCTGCCCTGGGTCAGCGCGGTGGCTGCAGCAGGCGGGGGAGAAAGGGACCTCTCGGCCCCCGGCCCGCTCGGTTGTCCCCGGCCTTCCCCCCCCACCCCCCAGCCCGCCAGTCCCCAGCCCAGAGCCAGCAGCCCCTAGACACTGACCCCTGTTTACAAACACAGCCTGGGGGCGGGGTGGGGCGGCCGGAACGCGGGCTGGCGGTGTGGGGGAGGCGGCCCGCTCCCGAGGACGCCACCAGCAGAGAGGGACGAGGAGTTGGTGCGAGAGAGCGGGCCCGGCAGCTGGAAAGGACTGAACGCCTTGTTTTTGAAACTGTCAATTCCCTCAACCCCTATTGTGAGGGCTTCATGCAAAACATCTCAGGCCTTTTAAAGTAGGAGCTTGTGAGGCCGCCACAGTTTGAAAAGGAGCGAGAGAGGAGCGGGGCCTAGGGCATGGGCAAAGAATGATAGCTGGGCCCCACCCCCCCAGCAAAAGAGGGCCTGCCAAACAGGTAAAATGCAGCCCTCCCCCCTCCACCTCCTAGATCTGCCCTACGTCCCCACCCCCCAGGCTAGTTTGCAAAATGCCCTCTGGCCTAGGGAGCAAACCAAAACCAAAGCTAGCATTAAAAATAGCGCTTCCTTCCAGGGAAGGGGAAAATCGTGTGGAAGGCCAGGGTGAACCGGAGGACTCCCTAAGGTGGACGCCCTGTTCCTCCTTTCCGTTTTCCTGAGGTTTCCTGAGTTTAGTTGATGGGGGAGCCTTTATATCCCCCGCCCCCCAGGCCAGTGTGGCTCTAGGAGCTCCCTTTTTCACATTTCTTTTTCTTTTTTTCAGCAGGAAGTATTTTCAAGGTGAAGCAAAACTCACCACGTTTTCTGTCTTTTGTAGATGCTAATGCTTTATTATTATTATTTTTAATAGTTGTGTTTTGTTTTTGTTTTACCATAGAGGATTTTGTTTTCTTTGAAAGAAACAAAAAATGCTTTTGAGGAATTAGTCTACATCTCTTCCTGCATGCACACAAAACTAGCATTCACATATCAGCAGAAACTTCCAGTTCTTGTGCCTGAAACTTTGAGGAGTTTCTAGACCATTGAAAGTCACCCAGACATGGATAAGATAAAAATCCACACACCAGCCCATCTAGTTTATGTTACTGCTGTTTAGTGGTGGCTCCTTGTTGTTGATTTTAAAATAAACAACCATTATTGAGATGACTTCACTGTAATCAAGTAAGCCAGTACAAAAGAATACCCACTTTAAAAAGTAAATAGTTGAGAAAAAGCAAACTGCATTTGCTAAAAAGGCAGATAACCTGACTGTGGAAGACAAGAGTACACACATCTCTTAAAAAAATAATTAAATCTTCATTTCACAGTCTTATCAGGAAACTACTTTTACAGGAGACCAAAAATAACTTGTTTCCACAAAAAAGTCAGAAAAAGAGCCCTTTCCTTCATTTTTTTTTCTTATGCCTGTAAGTGTTGAGTCTTAGACACAGGAATCAGTGACCCTGGAACCATATAGTGTTTTAAACAAACAAGCAAAAAAACACCTCTCACCTGAAAACATTTAAATGTAAAAAATGCAGTCTATCAATGGAGATAACTTTTGTTTTTCTCTCTATAAGTCTTAAGTTTTTGAACAAATAGGACATTTATAGCATCTTAGAAAATCTAGATCTTGTCATCAATCATAAACCAACCAAAATGAAATAAACTGTACTAGGAATACAGCAGAATAGGAAAACAGCTAAGAGGCTCCTCAAAATGGAAGAATTTGCATTTACAAGTTACTGAATACTATTTGGAACACTCTCCTAACAGAAGCCCCAACTGAGGTTTTGCTGTGATTGGCTGGCTTGTGGTGGTACTGTGGGGAGAAATTTGTGTGGACTATTTCATTTCTTCCTTTTTGATGGTATCACTCTGGAATGCCTCGGCCTCCCTGCTGCTCATTCTCCAGTTCCTATAAACTGAAACTATTGATTCTCTGAGGGTTGGAGACCAAGTGTCAAAGCTGGAGGCTGATATTTTATGTCAGAGATTCCATAGGGTATATTTGTTTTAAATTGTGCTTATTGTGCTTATTCCAGCTCGCAGTCCTCCCACACCCAAGATCTATAGGTTTCAAATATACTTTCAATTTATAATTTAGGCACAATGATTCCACAGCCAATAAGAAAAGTACTAGTCTAAATGCAGTCATACTCGAAACTTTCTTGACTTAGCAGTAATTAAAGAGTAGAAATTACAGACTTCCAGTGTGTGTGTGTCACACTTTTTACAGATTGATTTTGCAGGATAACTGACTGCACCCAAATTCTGCTGCCTTCCAAAGAGGCAAGAACTGACTGAGAAGCCAATGGCTCAGCTTTCTGGGGCTTTAGCTGTAACTTGTACTGGTCTTTGAAATTACACACAAATATGATTTCAAGGATAACATCCCCCAATTTTTACTTTGACCATATCTATCATCCAAATAAAAAAAAGATCCAGTGAACCTACATCTGGCAACATTCAAGAAGGAAAGGAAGGGAGGCAGTTCAAAGCATCTGTTTACTCCATCCAAATGTATTTGGATGCAGGTACTCTCAGCCTCTGTCCTTTACAATAAAGAGTAAAACCACAGAGCATATACAGCAATTAGGGCTGAGACCATCCAGATCTATCTGAAACATTTATAGACAAAAGGAAAATTTCAAAGGGAGTAGGAATTAAAAGGTTGGGGGGGGGGTGGAAAAAGACTGAATTTCCATGAGAAATAGTGACTTCAATTCACACAGTAAACATTTCATTGATGTTTTGTTTCATTCTGTGATTTATGATCTATAGATGCAACTTCTTAGGTTTAAGATGGCAAAGATCTGAGATCTATAATTTGTCAGACTAGGGGAGGTGGACCCAAAATTATTAAATTTAACTTTCATCAAAATAGCAAGTGATCTTTGCTTCACTTTCTTCAACCTGAAACTTTTTGCACTTGATTTGTAATAAGTTTGTGAAGTTTTGTTGTTATTTAGGAAGAAACCCACCAGTGGTCTGCACAGAACCTGACTGGCCTCGTCACATGGTATTACAACAAAACACTACACCCAATAAATGCATTTCTTTCAGGCAAAAACATTACAAGTGAAAATGTCAACAAAACCATTCATTCCTGTTAACTGTTCTTCAATCTGGAATAAGTAGAAATGTATGGAACCAGGAATTTTAAACAGTGTTTTTAATTGAAAATAAAGCTAAAGCATGCTTTTCAACAGTGCAAATTTCCATAATTTTGATTTACTGCTTCCATCATCACAACATAGTACACCAGCATGGCCCTTACCAAGGGCTAGACTCTAACCATTTGCATGTTGAACTACTTTGATTTTAAGTGCAAATATAGATAGTCACCTCTGATTGTCACTTGCAGTAGAAACTCTCCTGCTCTATACACAGGATGGTCTGAAAACAGAAGTTTAGAGAGATGCAGAGAAAGTAAAAGATAATAAAATCCAAGTGCCTGAGTTCTGGTACCAAAAAGCCCTGAAATAACTGTTATTTTTTATTTGGGGTATTCGAACAATTCTGACCCATTTTCCTTTTCTTGGTTGCTTTTTTACTGCTCTGTCACTATAAAGAGTCAGACCATAAACTATCCTGCTATTATGAGAAATATTTTAATTGTTTTGCAACTCTGAGGAGTCATGTTCAGACCACAAGGTAAGCAGGACAATAGTAAGAGTCACCTCATTTAAAATTCTGGGTGAGGACGCAAAAAGGACTTTTCCAATTGCAAGGAGTGGCGTAAAAGTAAAATTACACCCTTTACAAAAAAAAAAAGAAAAAGAAAAAAGACAATATTATATTTACTTTACTCGATATATGTGAAGTAGCTGTTACCAGCATTCATTCAGGACTCCCCAATATTTCCAATCAAAAAAAAAAAAAGTGCAACTACTCTTGAAGAGGAAATGAGGGGAGAAAAAGAAAAAGATACCCCACAAGAAACTTCTTGCTACCTCACTGTGTAACCATGTAACCAACCTAACAAACTTTCACTGAATTAACAGTTACACTTTTAGGTCTGAAATCTAGTGCATAAACTTAATGGCTCATTGTAATATTTATTATTCAACCTTTTGACATTTATTTGTAGCAGTTGAATTGAGGTACCGGGTGCATTATTAGCATTGAAACAGTAAAGTGTTCCAGCTCTACCGTAATAACTGAGTTTACTTGAGTCTTTAGCCTGAAGTATAGTCTGTGGAATGTAAACCAACCCTTCTCCCACCCCTCCCCCACCCTACTCCAAAAAAAAAAAACCAACCCCGCAATGGAAAAAAAAAAGTAATCCGATTTCTGTCTTCAAAATGCGATAAACCAGGACTCCAAAAGAGGTGTAACACATTAATGGACTTGTACAAACCATCCTGTGCAGTTTACAACAAAAGGAAGGTATGGTTCAAGAAAATATCTTCCAAAAACGCTTTTATGAATTAAATTTCCTGAATTTGTGACTAGGTGGAAGAGGTATTGCAGAACCGCCCAGCTGCCATTTCCATATAGGATGGGCCTTGTGAGGAGGTTGGGAATCCTTAGTGGTGTTTAAGGAATACGCCGGCCACAAATCCCCATCCTTCCCAATAATGAGTGATGGTGGACAAGGAAAATTTGCCATGAAATTAAATGGCCTTTTCACTGCTGATGCTACATTGCTGGCTACCTTTTTGCGTCTGTTTATAACTGTAAAATCATCCAGTGTTCCTTCATGTGTCTCAGTTTTACCTGTAGGACGAGGACTTCTAGCTGATTTCAGATTTGGTTTGACTGGAGGTGTCTGAAGTACAGGTCGCTTTCCCAGTACTAGTGTCCGGTAATTTTTCCTCACCCTGGCACCAAATTTATATTCCCCATCCTCAGGTTTTGGAGAACCTAAAGTGCATGAAAGGCCCTGACTCTGAGCCAGTGGATTTAAGGAAGGAGTTTCTTTTTCAGGGCATGCAAAACCTTCCTTGGCTGTAGTTAACAAGGCGTCCTCCTCTTTACTTTCAGTCACACTGTAAAACTCACCCTTTGTATCATTGCACTCGCACTTTAGCTTATTTGTAATAAGGTCAGGTTCATATTCTTCATTAGCACTACTGTCTTCTACTTTGATTTTAATATTGTGCAGAAACGGCAATGTCCTGTCGCCGGTATCAGTACAGGCATTCTCGGCTTTAGTTGTTGCTGCGGCTGTATCCACCTCGGGATAAGTTGGTGAAGAAGAGGGCAAATCCGTAGCAAATTCAGTACAATGAGGGATTTTGGAATCTTTTTCTGAATTTGTTGCTGCTCCCGAAGAATCATTATTTAAGAACCTAGCAGCTATTGTGTTGTTATCTGCACAGTGTGTAGTAGGAGTTGCTTGTAGGCATTTCCTAGCCTCTCGGAGTATTCTTTGTTGTGGAAATGCATTGTTTGTCTTTGGGCTAGGTGAAGAGGCCCCCTCCGCCAGGCAGTTAATTGTCAGGTCAGTTCTCTTTACAATACTGGAAATTTCAGATTGTGGGAATGTAATCTCAGATACCCTATCGTTCCTTATCTCTGTGAAACAACTCCCCAGGCTGGCCGGGCAGTACACCGGAGACGCTTTGGGGGCCCAGCTCTGCCGATTCCACTCCTCGGGCGACTCCGCTTTGACACTACTCTTGAGATCGGGAAGTCGGCCGGCATCCTCGAAAGCAGCGGGTTTGGTTGCAGCGGCGGCGGAGGCCAGATGGTACAAGAAGTTGGCCTGCGCCTGCACGCTGGGAGGCTTGCAGAAGCTGGTGCGCCTGAAACGGATGCTCTGCACTGACACTTGGCTGGAGCCGGAGCTAGAGTCCGACTCCGTGGACGAGTCCTCCTCCTCCTCCTCCGAGCTGACTTCACTGGAATCCGAGGCCCCACTGCCCCCCTCCTCCTCTTCCTCCTCCTCTTCCTCCTCCTCTCCCTCCTCCTCCTCTTCCTCCGAGGACACAGAGTTGCTGGAGCTGGACACACTGGAGCCAAAATCCGAGTCGTTGGCGGCATGGTCCGAGTAGGAGCTGGACTCGGAGTCGCTGCTGCAACTCTCGGGAAAGCTGCCCAGATGGGGCTGCGGCCGGTGGTGATGAGGGGGATGGTGATTCGGCTGCGGCAGCTGGGCCCGGTGGTGGTGGTGATGGTGGTGGTGGTGATGGTGATGGTGGTGGTGGTGGTGGGGAGGCGGACAGAAGCCGTTCACCAGATGAAACCTTTCCAGGCAAGTGGCCCCGGCGGCCGCCGCCGCCGCCGCCGCCGCCGCCGCTGCCGCCGCCGCCGCCGCCGCCGCCTTGGCTTTGTAGGACCTGGGCAACAGCAGCAGACGGCGGGCGCCGGCGTGCGGCGCGAGCAGGCAGTCCTTGGCGCCCCCGCGCTTGCGCTTGCACCGGTAGGTCAGGCTCACCGGGCCTCCGGCGCCCGCCGTCGCCGCTGCAGCCTTGGGCTGGGGCCCGGCCGCCGACGCCTGGTAGTAGGCGGCGGCGGCGGCGGCAGCGGCGGCGGCGGCGGCGGCAGCGGCGGCGGCGGCCGGGTGCTTGCTGCACAGCAGGCTCCGAAAATAAGCAGGGTCCGAGTGGAAAGCGACGTAGTTTCCCTGGAGCGGGGCAGTTTCATAGTTTAGAGGGGGTTTGCAAGGCGAGCGCACGAATTCCGGGTAGTGCGAGCCCGGGTATTTGCTAAAAATCTGAGGTAGATGGGCGGCTGGGCGCGCGGCGGCGGCGGCGGCGGCGCCCGGGCGCGGGGACTGCGCGCTGATTGGCAGGGGCCGCGCGGCTCCGCTCAGGCCCCGCCAAAGTTGGTGCTTGTCCTTCCAGAAAGCCGGGCGGGGGCCGGCGGCGGCGGCGGCGGCGGCGCGCCCTGGCGGCGGCGCCTTTGTGGCCAGGGCCCGGCCGACCCTCCTGCGCTTGGTCTTGAGGACGCGCTCAGTTTTGCAGGAGGTGTAGAGCGCTTCCACGTCTTCCCGGGAGATGAGCGTGCATTTGGCGGCGTGGAAGGCGATGCTGTTGATTGCCTTGAGTTTTCGCAACTCCTCCAGATCGCAGTGGTGCTTTTTCACTTTCAGATGATCCATGCGCTTGTGCACGGTCGTCCTCGGGATGTTTTTCAGCAGATCCGTGAAGACTTGGGAGAGGGCAAACATTTGCTTTCCTTTAATGATGAGGTAGCCGAGCCTCACGCCATCCACCTCTTCAAAACCTGACTTCAGGTCTCCCATGTCGGGCACTAAACGATCCCCACCATTTGCAGTAAATATATACGTGACGCATACATACACATGTATGTATGTTAATCCTCCACCAGATGCTGCGTGTGTCTCAAGGCATCCTGCTAATAAAATAACAAAGACTGTTATTCCCGGCGAAGGGAGTGCCAAACTCTAGGCGAAATTATTGGGGAAAAGAAAAGAAAAAAAAAAAACAACTATGAAATTACACTGACTTGATTCTTGCTTTTTTTTTTGGTTTTCGTTTTTTTAAAAAAGAGGGGAAAAACCATCCGGTTTCTGCTTTGCCAGTGTGTTGGTCTAAGTCCTCGCTGCAGATCAGTACCTGGGCCCCTCTATTCCTTCCTTCTCCATTGGAGCACTATGATAATGGAATGTGAAGGAGAAAGAGAAAAGACATGCAGCTGCTATTCCCGCCGCTGCTTTAGCTACAAATAAAATGACAGAGTGAAGTGAGCTCGTCCGGAGACACCTTCATCAATTAATTCCCCTAAAGCCAGCGCTGATTGGACACTCCTGACAGGTGATGCAATAAAAATTGATATTCCACCCCTTCCCCCCAAAATCTCCCACTAATTAGCATACCCTTATACTGCCACCTCCCCTCCCAAAGTAAATAATACAGTCGGTATATAAATCTTTCCATTAAACTATCGGAGCTCAGAAACAGCCTGACTCACAGACTTCATCAGAAGCAGTGTGTGTACGCTTAAAAAAAAAAAAAAAAAAGCCTTGTATATTCGCCTTTAAAGGAATATTGCCTATTTTTTGCTTTATTTGAATTTTACCGCTATAGCTATTATCATTTCAAAGAAAAGCATTTTTAAAACATTATCAAGCCTAAATAGATATATCCCACCCCCCTTTTCCTTTGGAAAATGGAGCTTAAGCGAAACGTGCAGAACAGCCTGGTATTTCCCTTATGGGAGTGGGGGAGCCCGGCTGGGAGCTCCAAAGTTAAATCCGCGCGGTGAACCATCCCAGTACAGACTTACGTTTTGATTTTCTTTCGATTTTCCTTGTTTCCCCCACCCCCCAAAATGCCTTTTTACAACCAGAAACAAAGTTATTTGACCAATGAAGCAGTTCAAGGCTCCAGCTCCGAAACACTGTAACAATTCAACTGAATTTTGGTTCTCTGCTGGGGGGTGGAGTGGGGAGGAGGTAGTTTCACGTCAGACCCATAACAAAGCATAGATAAGCCAGAAATGTGTACACTTTTCACAATTAAGCAGGCTGGATTGGAGGCAGGATGGTCCTAGAGTCCCCAGCAAGCCTTAGCCGGGGTCCTGTTCACAACAGGTCAGAATTCCATGGAGCAGATTGCTTCTGTAGCAAAGAAAAGAAAAGGTAAACCGCCCAAGGTGCTTCCAGAGGTTTTACGTAATAACGATGAAAAGAAAGTGCTGATGTATGATGCAGACTATTTCAGTGGTCTGTGATGCTTTTGGTTAGTAGTTTAAATGAATCTTCCACAACTCCCATTTTTTCCATGAAAGCCAAGCATCTGCTTTTTTTTTTTTTTTTTAAATCACTTTGGATGAATATCAATATTGTTTAACCTCTTCTTAGTCAAATTAAAGCATATTTTGGTGTCATTTTCAAGGATATCCAAAATATTGCCAAATGAGAGCAAAGGTCTTCCCAGTCGCATCACCACGATCCCAAGGCAGTTTGTTGGCTGCTTTGCAAAATTCGGCAAAATCTTCTTAACTGTTCGGTGTTTGGAACTACAGCATGAATGCAGCCCAGGCATTTATATGTTTCCTTGTTCTTCCAAAAATAGACACATCCGTGTGCTTAAAAGAATAAACGGATATTTCTAAGCCTGCAGGAAAAAAATTGTACAGTAATTTCTTCCTTTACATTCAAAAGTTCCAGCTTCCCCTGCTCTGGTCTGACTAGCACAAGCAGGTATGGCTCAAACAGAGAGGGAGAGAGAGAGGGAGAGAGATTAAAAACCGAAGAGTCAGACACACAAAAAGGTAGTTTGCATGAAATCTCAGCCATGGTTCCCCACCCCCACCCTCATCTTTCTTGTAATTTCCCAGGAATTTTGAAGAGAATTGGGAATTTCAAGAAGTGCATCCGGAAATTAAGGAAGTCTATTTAAGAGAGTCTGTAACTCAGAGGTTGGGATTTGAAAAGTCAGCCCTGGACTACTGTTGCACTCAGCACAGATGTAATCGCCGCTCTTCAACTTAATCAATGTGTGTACAAACCGCGATGTCTAGTTCTTGCCTTTGAAATCTAAGGCTAGCATTTCCATCCAAGAAATCAGAGCTACAGCAAATTACATTTTTGTCCCTTGAATGAGAGAAGGATCATTGAATGGATCTCGTGATATTTCAGGCTTTAAACGTAACCGAGAGGCAGCAATGAACAATGCCTCGTCACAGCTAATACCATCCACCGAGTTGGCTTTCTTTTGCATCTGGATGTATCACACCGCGTATTTCTTTCACTTTCGCAGGAGGCAAAATGCAAGAGGTTTAAGCAGAAAGCAAAGTTTCCAGGAAAAGCAGATGCTGGTGTTTGTTTTTGAAAGTAGAATGAGCAGAGTCTTTCTATTGCCAGCGACAATAATGTTTTAAAATTTCTCCTGATGCACTTATATACTGCCAGCCCTCTTCCTCTCACCCCACCCCGTTCAATTCCCCTCCCCCAGCTTTAAGATTTCCACCAAAGAGTCAAACAGCCAAGAAATAGTAAACTCAGAAAAAACCTTTGAGAACACATTACAAAAGGTTGGCTAGAGCGTCCTTTTTTTTTTTTTTTTAAATTTGGCCAGGTAGTACTAGTTGTTCTCAATTCCTATTGAGATTTTCACACACACACACACACACACACACACACACTCACAGTCCTATTCCTCCTGCACAAGGCTATGTGATTTAGTAACCATTTCAAAATCACCTTTTCCTCTCCTTCCTCCTCTTTCACCTTTGAAATACTGGCAATATGGGTGGTTTTTAAAACTAGCAGAATAGTATGTTTTAAACTAAAGTTACAATCTGTTGGGTCAAATGAAGAAAAATAAAGGCCAAGGGATTTGGGAACTGGGTCTATATATACAATTTATGTGAGTATGTTTGTATGTGCACTCAGATACCTTCACATTTATACATTTTTAATACTCCTATTACACACCTTTCCTCTTGTCTAATACATTCTTTTGTTCCTTTAACTTCCCCGTCAGTGTGTGTGTGTGTGTGTGTGTTAAGGCGTGAGCGTGCACATTCTCGCATGCACATGCACACACACACACAGAATGTGACAGACAGCTTTCTTGTGGCCATCAGCACACGTTGCATATCCGGGGTCTTCTCCAGGCACATTGGGGGTCGATCCCGATAAAAAGATCTAGCTGAGGCCCCTGAGCGCTCACACATGAAAGGCAGGGGACTTTAAGATGGATTTGCATGCACACAGGGGATTTCGATCAATAGCTACCAACATTTATGGCTTAGATTATTAATGTGAAAGCTGGCCAAAAGAATGGGGATGAAAAATTAAAGGTGTCTGTTATCAATTATGCTTAAAGTTATGCAATAATTTACTTACTTTGCCTGGATGTGCAGATCCAGATGTATAAAGTACTGTTCTTCAAAAGCCAGGGGGTTCCTTTGATAAATATGTTGACCATGTCAGCTGCCTCTACAATCAAAGATGAACCCTATTCAGATGATGGAATGTATTCAAATTCTTTTTTTTAAAAAAAGATATATCAACTTCTATGTTTCTGAAGCACATATACATATGTGGGGTGGATATGCCCAAATTAACATTTATGTGGATATTCATTTCCAAGGGTCCAGGGAATTACTTAACTGAGAATTTAGGCATATATAAGATATGCACTGAGTTTGTTAATTAAATGCAATTATTTACTCATGGAGGAATACATAATCTACACACTATCATAAAAAAGTATTTTAGCTTTGAAAACAAAGCTGTTTGCTAGAGGAAAATCCTCTGTGGCAAATACAGATAGAAATATATTAATGTCCACTTCTGCATTTGTTGTAAAAAATCAGCACTTTCAGTTTTTAAAGTGATGGGCTATGAAGATATGAACATATTTGTCTTTACTTATCCTGTGTGAATGTGCTAAATTTATCTTCAAAGGTTCTATTTTGATTTATTTTCACTGTATTTTATGTTTAAATACCATTGCAATTCAGTCTGACCTCTTTCCTTTGCAGCGAAGTAATGCACACGGCATTTACAGTCTTTTAAATGGTTAGCTGGGAAATGCAATAGCAATTTGCAGATGTAGTTTACTAATGGGGAAAGTTCTTTTGAAAACCTGAAGGAAAACCTAAGAGTACTTTTGCATTTCTACACTACAATGTCATATAATTAAAGTATTGAAGAGCATTAAAATAATCCTTTCCCTTCCCAGCCTTCACTCATACATACATAATTTAAATGAGGAACAACCCCCCCCACCCCCACCCCACCACCATCACCTAACTCTTCACCATATACATTTGTTTTAGTGATTGCTGGCACATTTTGTTCCAAGTGAACTCAGACAGAAAAGACTAGGGAACATCACAAAGGCCTCCACAATGTAAGTACACTGGTTAGAAGAATAAAAGAAATCCCTTGTACTGTTAGCCAAAAGTAACTATAATAAAACATAACAAAGTCTAAAATAATAATAACGACTCATATGGCTGAATTAATTGAGGATATAGGACAATAAAATCCTGTGTGAGAGTAAACAGTTCCTTACCTAAATTTATGTCTTTTACATGTTCTCTATTTTTGGGGAGGGGAAAATGAGAATGCAGGAGGAGGAAATGGCTAACTTGAGGATCAACTTAAATTATAACTTAGTACATTTTCTTTAATTTTTTTCTTTTTTGTCTCATTCAAACAAATCAGGGCAGGTCTCCAAAAGGGCCCATCCTTCTGTTCTTAGGCATCTGAAAATCCTGTTTTTAACAGAAGTTTGGGACACAGAGTATATGCCATGTTGTCTACTGACCCATAATCAAGACGCGGTGACCTGCTACCCTTTTTTTGCCCCCTGACCCATCTTGAATTCAATGCAGCCTTTATAAATTTGCAAATCCTTGGAGGTAGAGGGGGTTTTGTGAGGCTTTGTTCTGAAAAAGCCCTAAGAGTGTGCTTTCTAAATTAGACAAAGGTAGAGCAACAAACTCTGGCGGACAAGATTTTATACAGGTGAGCCATAGGCGACTCTTCAGATAACACATATTGCAAGCCAAAAAGCAGTTATAAATGTGGGAGACAAGAAGGTTACAGATTGCGTCAAATTAGAGTATGGTACAAATCACTTTCATGATGTAAGAAATGGTTAGGCCACAATCTTCCTGCTCTCCTCATCTCAAGGGCTGTGGGGGATCCTAGTGATCATGGAAGGAATGGGGTGGGAGAGGAGTAAAGAGAGAGGGGAGGAAGGCTGGGAGGGAAAAAAAGAAAGGAGCAAGGCCTGATCTGGATGTACAGGCACATTCCCTTATCTTTTCTGCTATCAGCCAGTTTAAAGGACACCATAATTATGATAGTGATAAAACAATGCTTGCTTATGTGTGCTGAATAAATAAAGAATGTTTACAGCTCAAGAATCTTTTAATTCCAATTAAATGCTATCAAAGAAAAACCACTTTTCCTACTGCAACTGCCTTTCCCCCAATTATCTTGTTTTGTTGCAATATTTTCCTATGAGACACCAGGGCCTCTTACAATTGATCGTGAATGTAGGAAAAAAATCTGAGAAAGTATAGAGTTCTGTCTTGGTGTATTCAATAACCCACAAACCTCAAGATCCACAGTTTATTTGGGATACCCTGATTTTTGTTTATTTCCTATTTCCCATCAGGGAGAGCCAAATATATAGGAACTGAAGTGATGACATTCAGTGTTGAGGCCTACCTATGGGCTGCTTAAGCCACACTGAAATTCTGAGCACCCTAGAGGGGAGAAGGGAAAGATACGCATGTGAAGCCTGATGGTCTCTGGAAAGGGAATCCTCTGGTTCTGTTCCCCTGGCTTCAGCCCAAATTCTTCTAGGAGCACTGGAGCCAATCACTGTCTTCCCCTGCTACAGCTACTGGGTGCACACAAAAAAGCGGGAGATCAAAAAACTCCAAGTTCGCATTTATGGATACACAAGGATCATTTCGTATTCATGACTTCAACAAATCACATTATAATCAGATTTTAAACAAGGTTTGGGGAGTAATGCCCACCAGGCTGGACCCTAAACACTAACACATATCACATGCTAGCCAGGAAAGCCACTTGTTAAATTTTGGAATCACAGGGTGAAAATTGTCTTTCAACTTTGAAAAGCTCACTTTTTGCTTTAAAGGCCAGTTTTTACTCGAATTCATTTCAAGCAAGTGCTTCTCTTTAAGTCATTCCAAAATGCTATAATTCAAATCTCTGTTTGCTTCCTTTCTCAGTTCCAGTAGTGTTTTGAAAAAAACACATGGCATAACAAACATTATGGAAAACCCACTCCTTCCGTTAAATGTCCTTACAAACCTGCCTTTTTACTCCATCTGTCTAAGCAGCGCATTGCTAAGCAGAAACTTAAACAACACACACACACACACACACACACACACTTTCCTCAAAGAAATATCTAGTATTTCTTGGCATATTCTTTTGGTGATGTGGTACAAAAATACAGTGGTAAAAATTTTCAGAGGATACCTAAATTCCCTGGATGCTTGCGGACCCCTTTCCTTTTGAAAGTTTAGAGCTTCCAATACCCTCAATTCTACTGGCAGAATTAGGATGGACTTAGAGGGTCCTAAACGTGACCGATTCACTAAGGCGGGGGGCTACAGCTTGCAGCAACGTGCTCGGCAACTTAATCCTACGCTAAAAGAGGGCAGAGAGAGAAAAAGAATGGAATACAAACTCTCCCGACATTCGTAGTTACTTTCAAGGTGGACTGTGTATTTTAAGGCTGATGGGAACGTCTGGTTTGGGGAGCAAAAAGAAGAGAAGGTAAGTGTTTGTCCTTGTATCAACCAGTTCCTAGAGAAACAATGAAAGAACAAAGGGAACCACTTCTCCATCTGAACATTTTCTGAATCTCTGTTTCAAGCCAAAAAGCTTGCAAGGGGATTCGCTTTACTCTACCGTAAGCAGTTCTTGCCAGGCTTGCTGAGCTAAGAAAGAGAGAAAAGTTGAGCAGCAGTGTAAATATAGACTAAATAATAATAATAAAGACTTGCTGTAGCTATCGCCAGAGCTCCAGCCCCAGCAACTTTAGAAGTTGCTAAATGCAAGAAGGGAAAGCCCAAGAAAGAACCTTTACATTACAGATTTCAAACTCAGTCGTTTAAATAGCCTTACTTGCTTTTTGGAAGGATTTCTGCGCACAAAATGTGAAGGTTGCTGTCTATGGGGAAAGAGCGGCGTACTGTTCAGGCCGAGAAATGTTCTCTATTTCTATGTGGAAAATAATTTTGTTCAAAGGAAAGGGGATTCAAGTATTGACGCTACTGTTTGTTGATAGAAGAAATGGCAGCAGTGGTTGGGAAAGGAGAGTCGTATATAAATGTATTTGCTTTGGGGTACAATGGTTATCGGCAAGTCGGCCTTTGTGGGTCTGTGTGGCTGAATGAGTAAGTGACCGAGTGCCATCGGCATTATATAAATGGATCGGTGTGTGTGGGGAGCCCCCCAAAGCCGGCGAGCACGTGAAACACACATTTTTTTTCTGCCCCCCCAGCGGCGACCAAGCCCCCTCCACGCCACCCCCAAATCCGTATATTACCTGCCCAGTTACAGTGACACATGTTTATGTTTATAGTCCTGGTTTGTAGTAGTGTCAAGAGCCGCAGCAAGAGGAGGGGGAGGAGAGAGGAGAGGGAGGAGTAAATGCAACCACCCCCACTTGTTGTTAAAGCAAATTTACTGCGTTATTGCAAGGCCGGTACGGGGGGCTGGGAAGTGAGTTGAGAGGAAGGGTAGAGTTGGGTAGTGTGTTGGTGGTGGAAGGCGGGGGTGGGGTGGGGTTAGGAGATCCGGGATGGAGCTCCTCTCTCCAGCGGCCCGGGAAAAGCAGCTCGGTCAACAGGGGAGCATGCTGGCGCGCTCGAAAACAAAAAGGTTCCTCCTGCTCGCTGCGTTCACGTGGGGGGCTCTGCAAGCGGGGCTCCAGGGCCCTGACCTCTGACCCTGGCTCCTCTCCGCGCTCTCCCGGTGCCGCGCGGCCACTTTTTACCCAGGATCCCTCGCGCCGATCGCGCTCGTGCCGAGCTCGAGTCCTTCTTAATCCTCCATTCCCCGATTCCATCCCCTCCCCTCCCCCTACCGCCCCCCACCCCCACCCCACACCCCGCCGCCGCCAGCCCCGGGGGAGGATTCTCCGGCAGGGAACCCCCGCCCCACCCCCACCCCGAGAGCCCGGGCCGAGGCGACCGCAGTCGGGCCGGGTGGGGCGGGGAGTGCAGAACCGGCCTCCCCTGCTGTGCCGGGCCTGCGGGGGAGAGGAGGGGAGGGGAGGGAAGAAGAAGGCGGGGGAGGGGACCCGAAGGGAGGGGGCGCGGCGGCCCGGCCCCGCTGCCCTGCCGCGGCCTGGACCTGTTGACTGCTATTGGTCCGCCTCGTCCTGCGCCCTCTCCCAGCCCGCCGCAGCCCCGGTCCTTCCGCGGAAACGTGGGGAGGAAATAAGGATGGCTGTTCTCTCCGCCTCCCTCCAACTTTAGTTTTTTTCTTAGGGGATGAGAAAGCAAAGTAATCTCATCCGCTGCTCCATCCTGTCTCATAAAGTCCTGTCATGCGCGGGCCCGCCGCCCTCCCGGCCCCAGCTATTTAAAACCTTCTCTCTTCCTCAGACCAGCTCCCCTGCCCGGAGCCCGAGGGCCCTCGACGCCCCCGCTGCGCTCCCCCCCGCCCGGCCTGGCTTCTTCTTCAGCGAATTGTGTTGCTTCTTCCCAAGAAGCTCCCTCGTCCACGTTCCACTTTTTTACCGTCCCGGGAGGCGTAAGATAAAACCTCTGGTTTGCTGCATGCCGCCGGACACATTCTCTGCCCTCTCGTCAAAATGTACTTGATGGAGTTTAAAATAACAGTATTTAAAGGAGGAAATAAAAAGGGGCGAATTCTTTGCGACATAAATGCATTAAAATTTTTTTAAGAGAAATGTATTTAGAGTTAAAGGTTTTATGGGATTTGCTGTAGTTCCTTCTAAATTTTTGGATTTCCTGGGGGGATCTTTTCCAGAGGGAAACAGCAAATTAAAATTAAGGTGGAAGTGAGACATCTCAACCACTTCTGAAAATAAAGGAGAAATTGAGAAAATATATTCAGGAAATAGCGGGAAGGCAGCCACAGCGAAAACTGGAATCGCCGAAGGCAGCGCCTCGGTGTCGCAGTTGGAGGAAGGAGGGCCAACCCACGGCCGGGAAGCAGGCGCGCGGCGGCAAGAGCGGGGAGAGCGTCGAGCCGGGCCGGGCCGCGGCGCTTGGGAGGAAGGCTGCGCCGGCAGTGCGAGCGCGAAACCGCGGGCGGGGAGGGCCGAGGTGGGCGGGGGCCGGGCGCGCGACAGGCGCCGCCGATGAAGCTGGAGTCGGGCTCCGGTCGCCCGGCCGCCCCCATTGTTCGGCCGCCGCGCAGCAGTTCTCCGAGCGCGTCCTTCCCGGGGGAGGGGTCCCGAGATCGAACTCTGCCCCCACCCCCAGCTCCCCGAACTGCAAAAGGCTCGGGTCGGGTCGGGCCGGCAAGTTTTATGATCAGTGTCGGCTGGCGATGGGTTCCCAACTCCAGACCGCGTAGGAAGGAGGCTTTACAACGTGCCGCTAAATTGGAGGAAGCTGGGCAAGCCTGAGACTCCACACGAAAAGAGGGAAAGCAGCATAGATACGTTTGTAAAGTGATGGCTAGATAGAGACAAATGTGGGCAAAAAATTATTTTTCTTTCTGGATCCAGAGAGTTAGAGCCCATCATATCCTATTTTAAATCTCTTTAAATGTATGGATTCGAAAATGAATGTCGGGGTTCAAAAGAGTTCGGAAAAGCACGTTTCACTGTCTGTTACTATTCAGTTCTTTGTTGTATATAAGGAGTTTAGTTTTAAAAGGCTGGGTTGAGCTACCCCTAACAAAAACAGGCTTGGATTCTTAACGTGAAGTGCCTTTTCAAAATAACACTGAAATTCATAAGGGAAAAACGTGTCATTTGCTTTTATAACACGTTTTCGAAAGAAAGAACTGAAAGACACCTACGAAACTCTGCCTGTTTTCCTTTGTGAGGCATGTGGAAAAAATATTTCTGGCAAGCGTCACAGTTTTAAAAAATGAAGATTTCCAACAAGTGATCGCAAGTCTTGAAGACAAGAGTAAAGTCATCGTGCTTGAAAACTCATGAAGAAATAATTTCAATTCTTTTGCTCAAACCTTCCTAGGGCCAGAGAGTAATTTCGACTTAGATTTATAATAGACTTTGCGGAAATTCCTTGTAAAATGCCCATTACTAGTCTGTGTATTATACAGCACTGGTTTCCCAAGGTGGATTTTTAAAAACCAATTAGAATTGATCTCTAATGGAATATTATATTTACATGTCATCATGAAAACATCATTTGATAAGAGTTTTGAATTACAAGAAAGAAGTTAACAGATAATGTTCATAAATAGCATCTGTTTGAAAAGATGTTTGAAAAGGTAGTAGTGGTTGTGATTTTGCATTTGAAATGCTATAGAAGTGGTTTGCATTTTAACACTTTCATTATGCAACTCTTCCTCCTAAACTTGCATTTCCTCAAGGAAATCATTCAATTCTTTCGAAATATAGGGAGAAATTCTTATATAAGAAATCATTGAAAGTGTAACTACGGAAAGATTTGAACAGAAAAAAAAAATTGGTGTTGAAATTAGATATCCTCAATCTGTTCATTCCTTCCACACTCATCCTCCCATGGTCCCCCTCCCCAACTACTTGGATTCAATTTACATTTTTTATTTATAAGTCTGAATATTTAGAATAGCTTTATAAGTTTATCTGCTACATAGTTGATTGTAGATGGTGAATCTTTTTACATCTTTTAGTGTTTCAGGCATTTGGGGGGTTATTTAAATTAAAAAAATGTTACAAGTCATGATATACTTGTGAGAAAAACAACAAATGGGTGGAAAAAGGGGCATGAATGGGGGTGGGGATGGAGAGGGACAAGTAGCTTTCCAGGTCAGTCTTTGTAATACCTTTCTTTAGTTTTCTTTCATTATATTTTTCACTTGTGCTTGCATCCAAGATCATTGCTTTTTTAATTAGGATAAATTGCCACCATATAAAAATTACCTACAGTTTGGCTCTTACGTGTCACAGTAAAGACTGACAAAAAGTGATCGGAGGCTTGTGTTTAATTCGCCAGGAATGTTAAGCTTCATAAGATTCACCCTATGGGGCCATGGTGGTCTTTGGCACTGTTACTGTACAATTTCAAGAGGTAAATATACACATTATAGATTAAAAAAATCTAAGATGTACTAGGCAAACATTTTCTTGATTGAAGGAATAAAAAAATGAATTTGTCAACCTCTTTCTTTCTGGGACACAATGCAGTTAATTAACATATTCTTGGGCTTGTTTCTGGATTTGGTAAGCAGTGGCCCCTTTCAGAGAGGAAAACATTTAAATCTTAAAAAGTAATCTTTGGTCCAAAGAGTATTTAGAAATTCAGTTTAATTTCTGATTCTCCTTTTCTTTAAGTCCCAGATATGTTTCATTTCTTGCAAGGTTCTATTCCATTTCAGAAACTGATTTTCCTCTTTTCTATGTTCAGAATCTTTTCACTCAGATAACCTTATTGTATCCTATAAACAGACACTTAAATATGTCACTTTAATCACACTTTAATTATAACAGAAATGCAAATCTTCAGTGTCAGTTAAAAAATGGGAACATGGACCTCACACTCCTGCCCTTAGGTTATATTGATGATACTCTGAAAAGTCAAAAGTGTAACACCTTTAAGTATTATTGCATCATGGAAAAAAATAGCACAATTCTAAAAATGTTATTGAGGTTTATGTAATGCCTAGCAGATCTAAAGGCATCCTTTAGATATATTTTTCTGTTGGTAATTACACGGTGTTTTACCCAAAAATGTAAATACAGCCAATGCATATCAGTTTTACAGCAAAGGAGTAGCTCTGAGGCCAAACACAAGATTAACCACACTAAACCCTTTAAAGTAAATATTAGGCCTTGATTCTTAGAAAGATTTTAAAATTTAGATTACATGCAATTTAAATTTCAGAATTACCTAACTAAATTTTTAAATAATTAAGTGTATCTAACAATAATATTAATTATGACTGATTCTAAGTTAGGGTCTGTTTTGTAAGAAAATGATGACTTTTACATGGAGAGGTGGCTAACATTTGAGGACTGTTTAAATACAGACAATTCTAAGTTACAGGGTAAATAAAAACTCTTCACCTGTATGAATTTCAACTATTGAAAACCTTTAAATAAACCAACTTATCTGAAAATTTCTTAATCATTTCTCATTACTTAGAAATTTTAGTTCAGTTGCACATAGAAAACAAAGCCTTGTTTTGCTCTGAAGAATAAAGCTCAGACTACAATTGGCTTATAAACACCAATATTGTGCATTAAATAAATACTTATTGTAGGCCTACTATGTGCATACAAGACACTCCTCGCTAGGGTGGTATGCTGAATTAAAAAAAACCACCTAGTAAGATTAATTAATATGCTTCATTAAGTGAAATTTTCCAAAAGCCATTAATGGACTATCAATTTAAAACATAATTGGAATGAATATCTTTTAATGAAATTTCTGATAGTAGTCCATGATACAGGTGCCATGTGTGGGTTTGTACCTATAAAGATACAATGCTCACTTATTGTGAGATAAATAACAAAACTAGTATCAGAAATACCTCAACATTTTAATCATACTTACATAAATATTTGATTCATAAACTTTTCATGTAAAGTATTAAATTTTGGGTACCAATGAGCAAAACAAAATTTTATTCATTGATTCTTTTAAAAGAAGGTATATTTTTAAATTTGTGTAAATCATAAGAAATTGCCTTATTGCTTTTTCCAACTAGTTTATTTAGAAAGAAAATTACAGTTTCTGATGAGGTTTAGTAGATGAATGAGTTCCTATAATTGCTTTTTGTTTAAAAACCTTAGTATCAAAGTCAATACTGAATTTTAAACACTTTATGGAAGTTAAGAATCCAAGTTAAGAGAAGTGCATTTAGTCTTAACATTATAGAAATATACTTCAATTTCTATATCTCATTAAAGAAATATGCCTCAACAATAGATATAATAGACTAAACATAACATGAGGAAAATAACAAGGCAAATAAAACTTTAAAAAGGAGATACATATAAGCAGTACTAATCTAGGAACCAAATTTGGTTTTAAATATTTCGTTCATAAGTATCTACTAATGTAAATGATTATGGAAAAGCAAATCCAAAAATTTGGTGACTAGGTTGAGGAATAAAGAAAATTATAAGAAGATATATTACCCATATGGGAAGAAAATGTAGTTTCCCATTATAGTAGGGTTAGAGGTTACATCATAAAATACTTTACTTGAGTTTTTTGTGGTTTGCCTCAGATGATTAGTTCAGAGAAATAGATTAGCCAATACTGAGTTTGTTGCTGTTATGTGAAGAAGTGTACTGGGACCACAGGCTTTTGTTTTATTCTACAGGTACTGGATATATGTTTTCAAAGGATATTTTGAGAACATGAAATCAGATTTAAAAGATAACTATTTTAAGATTGAAATTGTAGTTTTCTGTGAAGTTATTTTATAAATCTTGAGAACTTATTTATATTTTTACAATTACCATGTTTTTCTAGAAACTTACTTGAATTTTAGCAATTCTGGCAATTTAACTATAAGTTTTATCCATTCTGAGGTATGAGAACTAGCATATTCAACCAAACACATGCATATGTATCTCACACAAAGGACAAATATAACTTGCTCACTGCTATATTTCCTGTATCTAGTAAATGTTCCCTGGCTCACAGTAAATGTTCAATAAATACTTGCTGAATTAATAATTAACTGTATCTCTGAACTACTTTGTAATGTCTGTTATTCTTCCTTGTCACCTAATATTTTATAGAAGTATATTAAATATTATACTTTTGATGTATAACATAAAAAGTTCTATATCTGGTACATGAGTTAAAATTAGAATAAACTATTTATACTCTGTTTTTTCTTACAATTTCCATAACCCAACATTTAATGTTAAATATTGGTTTTAAATAATTTGATTTATTTTGTGAACATTTATATGTATATCTTTAGTAAAATTTCTGCTTTAGATGCTACTATTTATATAAAGGCCTGTTCTTAAGAAATAGTGTATTTTCTCTATTTGTCTAAATTTCAAAAATGTTACAAATGATTTTTTTTTAATTTTGTTTTGAAAACGACAAGTGTTTACCTGCATATCTTTGATTAAGTGTTACAGAATAGAGTAAAATACCTATCATTCTTTATATATACATTAATCCCATCACAAGAACTGAGCTCCAATGCATTCAAAATAAAATGAATGTATTTTTAAATTATTTATTGCATTAAGGTTTGACTGCAGTCTTCAGAAAGGGAAGTTTCAAATTGATTTTAACTAAAAATTACTCTTCATTAGGAGTCTGAATCTGAGCAGGAGTTGGATGTTGGACTGGTTTCCTTTAAAAAGGGGTAAAAATAAGATATATGGTAGAGATACACGAAACAGTATAGATTGGTTTGAAAGTGATTTTAGTTTTAAAAATATCAATGGCATTTTAAGAACATCATTTTTATATGGTTGGAAATCTATTATTACCATAAGCTCCAAAAGATGTATCTTATTATATAATCTTGTAATCACCTTTTAAAAATGCACTAATATAACTAACTGAATTCTCATTTTTTGTCTTTGCAGTGTATATTTTTAAAGTTTTGCATTACTGTAGCTATCTCACTTAGCTTTGAGGGTGTTTGAATATATTTGCTAATACATGCTTGCACTGTATTACAGCTATTATAATTCTTAAATAGATTGCTAGCAATTAATTTCAAATGGAAATAGCAGCCGTGCCACCATTTTTCTTTTCTCCATGAGAACACTTGGAATGCTTTTAGAGCTTAAACCATTATCTTTTGCTGACTAGGAGAACTTGGGTTCCTTCATTTTTTAGCATTTATGAAACTGCATTTCTAGGTCCTCACATGATACTGCCAACACTTGATAAACAGTTATTTTGTTACCTGGAAGGTATTCATCAAAGTCATGAATTTGCCTTCTAACTATGGTTGTCATTTAAACAATCTATATTCCTATTTCGTGCTAAACTTATAATTAGACAGTTTTTTGTTGTTGCCTAAAATCAATATTGGGCTAACAGGATACATAGAGGGTAGGGCAACAGTGGGAGATCTCACAGCTCAAAACTGCGCAATATCCAGCTAATTAATCTATTCAGATAGGCCTGATCCATTTTCTATTTGTTTGTGAGCAGTAAGCCCCCATCTTTCTGCCACTTAAGTGACCTTAATAAAAGTGACAAATTTGCAAGAGTAAATTTGAAGTACAGAGCCAGATCAGAGAAATTCTCAATCGAAAGAACTCCACTGTCCTGTGGTGTTAGCTATCATTTGGTGACTGACTAGACTTGGGTTCCTTCAAACTGCATTTTCCATATCCTCACATTATATTGTTACTGTTTGATTAACAACCATTTGTACTCCTACACTGCAAGCTGAGGATACGTACTACAGGTGTTGTTTCCTCATCGGGTACAACCCTAACTTAGGCTTTTGATCTTGTCTGCGATGCATTTTCAGTTGTCACTGGGGCCAATGTGGTGTGTAAATGGGCGGCAGACTTGGTGGCACTTTCACTGGGTGAACTTTGGGTAGAGCGCAGGATGTGAATTTAATGGGTGGAAAGGCTGCGGCAATACAGTGAAGTTCGTGCGGCCAACTGCAGGAAGCCATGCTTCACTGCACCCTTCTGGAAAGGCGACTGACTTGCCCAACCCTTGTTACCCTCGGGCCAGTTTTTGAGGCAAAGGCTGGTATGTTGGTCCTCAGATGCCTCCGGGGAGTCCCTTCCAGCTACTCTGACAAAACCCGCCCTCCTTCTCGTCTCTCTGCATCTTCCCTTTTTACCCTCCCTCCCAAAGAGGCCTCTTCGCGACGTGCACACGCAACCCGCGCGGCCGGCGCTGCAGAAGGCCGCCCCTAACGTCCCCGCCCCCGCGTGCGCGCCCCCGCGCCCTCCAGTTGGCGTGTTCCGGCCTCGGCGCGCCGCCGGCTCCGCTCGACCCCGCCCCCGCGCAGCACACCTCGGCGGATGAGACAGGCGCGGGAGAGGGGAAGGGCCGGGAGGGCGGCCTAGGCTGCCGGTCGGGCGCGGCGGCGCGCACGCAGGCCTCGCCTCTCCCGGGCCTGCTCTCTCACGCCGGCCGCCGGGCGGGCGCGCACGCTGAGTGACGCTCGGAGGAGGAAGCGCAACCTCCTTCCCCTCCCTCGCTGCCCCTGGCCCAGCGGGAGCCCCCCCAGTGCGCCTGTGCGGAGGCCTGCTTGATTATGTGTGCCCTCTCCGGGCTCCAGCGTTAGCGGCCGGGTGGAGGTGGGGAGGGAAGACGACGAGGAGGAGGAGGCGGAGGAGGCGGTGGAGGGGAGGTGGGGGGAGTCAGCAAGGACATGGCTCCTGACTCCTGTGCGGAACGTGAGTGACTGAGCGGCAAAGCCCGAGTGAGCGAGCGGCCGAGCGGCGGGCGGGGGGCCGGGGCGCGGGGGCGCGGTGGGCTGTACGTGGGGGGAAGCACTCATTGGCTTGCATGTGTTTTTTAATGGTCCCCCCCAACTCCCTCTTAGATGGTCTCTAGCGACCGGCCCGTGTCACTGGAGGACGAGGTCTCCCATAGTATGAAGGAGATGATTGGAGGCTGTTGCGTTTGCTCAGACGAGAGAGGCTGGGCCGAGAACCCGCTGGTTTATTGCGACGGGCACGGCTGCAGCGTCGCGGTGCATCAAGGTAAACACCCAACCGCCCGCCGGGCCGAACCCGGCCTCTCCCAACCGTCACCGCTTCCCCCACCTTGGCAGCAACTGCCAGTTCCCCTCCCGCCCCTCCCCCCGCCCCGCCCCGTTCCGCGGCCGAGGGTTGACTCTGAGGGTCCGCGGCGGGGCGGAGGGGGTGTGGGCTGTGCATGTGGGAGAAAGTGCGTGTGGCCTGCACTGTCATGTGATCCTGCGCTCATTCTCTCAAGTGTCACTCGGCCGCCGCCTGCGCCCGGAGCCGCGGTTCTGCGGACTCCGGGAGGCCGGGGTCGGCGGCGAAGGGGTGCGGGGGGCCGGGCGCGCGCCCCGCGGCCGTGGGTGCGGGTTGGGAAGCGTGGAGCCCCCTCCCCCTCCCGCCGCTCAGTCTGCCGCAGTGTCTGGAGACTTCCTGTGCCATGGAGTCGGGCTCGGGCGCTGCCCTGCGGCCCTAGATTTGGGGCGAGACGGGGGGAGGACGCCGGCTGCTGCGCACCCGAGGGTTTCTGGCTCAGACCCTGCCGCCGCTGCTGCGGACTGGCGCTTCCCGCAGAGAAGAGGCGGAAGGCGGCGGCCGCCGCTGTCGTGCGGCCCCCGGGAGCGGCTGGGCCGAGCTGCGCTGAGCTGCCGGGGGTGGAGGCTGAGGCTTGTCGGAATGGCTGCCTCGGGCCGCTTCCGCAGCTTAAGTGACCGGACAGAAGAGGAGGTGGCGGTGCCGCCAGGAACTTGGGGAGCATCTTAGTATTATTTGGGGGTGTTACCCTTCGGTGAGTTTTGGAATGTAGAAAAAGGTCAAGGTAGCTTTCTGGCCATGGAAGTTTCTGGTTTTTTCCATTTCAGGTGGTAAGGAATTGAGGTTGGAAAAAACCTAGGTAATTTTTTGGTGGTTCTTGTCCTCCTCTTGTTAGGCCCAGCCTGCGCCCCAGCCTGTTTTTGAATCTTGCATTGAGTGATGCAGATGTTGTTTGTTAGTGTATTGGACGCTAGTCAACGAGAGAAAGCCTGAGCCTGAGGGACTAAACTGCAGTCTTCATAGAATGGGATCTCAGAACTGGAAAGGAGATTTAGGAGGTAGTAAATAACCTAACCTGAGGATGCACTTATTCCCAGTTCTTTCAAGGAAGTGCAGTTGCATACCTCACTTTTCTAAGGAGTGAAAACAATGTGAATTGAAACTACTGATTTGAAGGTCTGAGAACCTGGTATATTCTATTGTAGTGTTCATTGGTACTTGTGGAGGTGTTTCTTATGAATTTGGGTGATAAATGATGGTAAGTAGTCTCATCTCCCAATTTAGAAAATGTTCGTTTACGACTGAAAACTTACTCTGTTTCTGAATTAAAATACAAGTTTTTTGGGCACTAACGCTGTATTATTTTTTTTAGTAAGATTTTTTTGATGTGGACCATTTTTAAAGTCTTTACTGGATTTGTTATAATACTGCTTCTATTTTATGATTTGATTTTTTGGCTAGGAGGCACGTAGGATCTTAGCTCCCTGATCAGGGATCGAACTCCCATCCTCGACATTAAAAGGCATAGTCTTAACTACTGGACCGCCAGTTACTTGGTTGATAGAATATTTTTACTCATACCTTTTAAAAGGGGTTGGGACTTCCTGGTACTCTCACGGTAAAGAATCTGTCTGCAATGCAGCAATGCAGAATAACCCGGGTTTGATCCTTGAGTGGGGAAGATCCCCTGGAGAAGGGAAAGGCAACCCACTCCAGTATTCTTGCCTGGAGAATTATGTGGACAGAGGAGCATGGCTGGCTACAATTCCATGTGATCACAAAGAGTTGGACACAAATGAATAACTACCACTTTTAATAGGGGTTCAAAGTTTAGCTTTTGGAGTTTTAGAAATCTGTGTTGATTTTATATTCTTTAAATGCTTTCCAATATTTGATGTATTTCCATGTTTCCTGTGACCAAGTTCATTTGAGAAAATGTCAATTGGATTGTTAATGTCTTGAGGTTTTTGGCAAGTTTTAAACTTTGAGTTAAGTAAATGTTAATATGAAAACAATTTTTAAAGTAACTAGACTGTGATTTAGATATGTGATATGTATTCATATCACTTGTTGAAAAATTAAGATTATACATTAGAAATAAACCTGGAGTTTGTTTTTTTATGACTTTATTGAGATATAATTCACATACCATGCAGTTAACCCACTTAGAATGTACAATTCAATGGTGTTCAGTATAGTCACAGTTTTGGATTTGTTACTGCAGTTTTATAGAACATTTTCATCACCCTAATAAGAAACGTTGGAGCCATTAACAGTTACTCATTTCTCCCCAGTTCCCCCAGTTGTAGACAACCACTAATCTACCTTCTGTATAGACAGGCAAATGTCTATTCTGGACATTTTATTTAAATAGAAGCATTTCACTTTTAACATTACATTTCATTTTATTTCCTGCCATAGCTTGTTTATTTTGAACGGTGATTTGAAAATAATTTTTATTTTCATGTATTCAAAATGCTTAATATTTAAACTTTAGGATATAGGAATGAATTAATGAATTTGAATTAGTGAATATTCATATATCATTATAGGAATGAATAACAAGTTGTTTATGTAAAAACGTGTTAAATTTTATCTAATATTTTTATTGTAAAAGAATAATTAAGATTTGTGATGTTTATTCTTTTGAAATGAAATAGCAAAAGATTACCTTTCTAATATTTAAAATGTCATAATTGTAACTTGGTGATAAATGATAAACATAAATACAACATGTTTTAGTTTTTTACAAAGCAGTTTACTTGAATAGTTTCAGAGGTATTTAATAGGGCTTTGCTACAATATTTGATTTTCCATAGTTATTCAACCTTTAACTTATTTTCAAACATTCTGTTTTCCAACAGCTTGCTATGGCATTGTTCAAGTACCCACAGGACCATGGTTTTGCAGGAAATGTGAATCTCAGGAGAGAGCAGCCAGAGTGGTAAGGACTGTTTATCAAAAACTTTAAAATACTTCAGTGAGTAGCTTAGGATGCTACATACTCAGGTTTCAGTTTGAAGGGTTTTCAGTCTTGTTCAAATATTGAATTTGGACCAAATATTGACTTGCAGTTTTAAACTGGTTTTATAAGATCTGAAAAACAAATTGAACTGCATATTGATGGATACTTAGAAAGGATAAAAAAGAAAGTTGTATTTTGGCTTTATTGGCCCTGCCTACTGGTTAAATTGGCTAATCATGGTTGGAACATAATGGCAATAGGACATACGTAAGTTATACTGAGATAATTCTGCTAGGTTCTGTTTAAGGAGTAAAAAAAAAAAACCATTAGTATTTAGTGGTTCATATTTCTTTTTATTACATCTGTAATAAAAGATGTATTTTCAGTATTTTCAGATATTCAGGCCCTTTGGCAAAGCAGCATAAAAATCTTCCTTTTTTTAACTTGGCTGGCTAACCTTCTTTCTGAACACTTCTGTAAACCTTCTGTAAGAATGAGAGAGAAATGTTTATTCTTTGTGGCCAAAAGCATTTTTCCAGTTGAACTTCTAGAAACATGAGGGAAGAATAAATTTTATCTTCATTAATCATATAAAAGTATTACCATTTGCAGTGTGGTAGTTTCTTCCTCTTGGTGTTGACTAGAGAATTTGACAGAAGTTAGAAAACAAATATTTCAACCTCTCTACCTACATGGAGAGCAAGAATGGAGGTTTTTAGTTTAGCCTGGGCAGTTTTCGATCAGCAGAAATAATGGCTGAGTAGCCTATATAGGATTGTGAAATCAGAGCACTAGTCTGTTGATATGTTGTGTTTGTGTGTGAGAATGCACGGTAGCAGAGTTACAGTTATTCTAACATTACAGAAATGGAGATTAGCAAGTGGAGGAAGAAATTAATTGTAAAAATTTCTGGACTTAATTTATGTGTAGATTTACCCCCGCCACCCCCCGACCCTTTGTAACATTTTATGGTTTGGGGTTGATGGATCACCAGGCAAAGGAAGCTATGCTTTACTTCGTTAGTAAACATGACAGTAAGGTAAGGCTCTTCCATGGCATGACATAGTAGTTTCATGGCCAGAGAAAGATGAGAAAATAGGAAAGTGGGTATCAAGAGAGGGAGGATAAAGAGGTGAATGGGAGTGGTGAAATGGCAGGATTATTTGCCTCAAATACCACTTCTTGCCTGTTTCTATGCCTTTTTCCTCTCTGAGGTCATGGTCAGGATATCCAGGTGAATAAGGTATATCTTAAAAGATACATTGGAAGACTTGTATTATTTAAGCTTTATTTGGCAGGATGTGGGGGTCATTAATTAAAGAACAGGCACAGTCTTTTCTGATTTCCTGTAGTGTACAGTTATAAAAGGTAGGGTTATAAGGCCATAGTTTTATATATGTATATAGTTAAATATGTACTAATATATATATAAGCATCCTCTTGTTAAAAGGATGTAGTAGCCAAGAAACCTAGCCTGAAAATAAATCCATGAGTTAGAATGGGAATTGAATTAGTCTTAATGTTATTTCTGGTTTTCTCTGTGTATCTGCTTAATTCTTTTCCTTTCTACAGATTTTCTCTGCTAGTTACTCTGTCAATAACTAACTTTTTTTATTGTTTACTGTCAGATACTGTGCTGAATGTTCTATATCAATTATCTTCTTTAATTATCCTGTCAAATATATGAGATAGATACCCTTTTGTTTTTCTCATTTCACAGATAAAGACCTAGTAGTTTTGAGAGAAATACATACCTACTTGGAGTCTGGGCTGTGATCAAGCTCTCAACCATAGTATGTTGTATTGTTGCCTCCTGTGGTGAATGATGGCCATACTTCAGTCCTGTCTCAAGAGACTGAATTTCAGTCCGAATCTCATGTTCCTTTGATGGGGAAAAAACTCTGTTGTGGCTTTTCTAGTTCTGGATGAGTTAGTTAGCCATAGCTAGAGAGTAGAGGCGGAGAAGGCAATGGCGCCCCACTCCAGTACTCTTGCCTGGCAAATCCCATGGACGGAGGACCCTGGTAGGCTACAGTCCATGGGGTCGCTAGGAGTCGGACACGACTGAGCGACTTCACTTTCACTTTTCACTTTCATGTACTGGAGAAGGAAAAGGCAACCCACTCCAATGTTCTTGCCTGGAGAATCCCAGGGATGGGGGAGCCTGGTGGGCTGCCATCTATGGGGTTGGACAGAGTTGGACACGACTGAAGCGACTTAGCAGCAGAGAGTAGAGGTGAGTTGGTCAGACACAGGGAAATCTCTGTGGATTTGGGATAGCTTGCTTTTCAGAGAAGGGGGAATTACAAGGTCATAGATACTGAGGAGTGAAGAGCCAGAACTGTAAAGCAGTATTTTTACTCAAATAGCTTGGTTGTATGTAGAATGGTTTTGAAAGAGGAGGTTAGAAACTGAAAGACTTAGGTTGCTGTTATATAAAAATTTGAGAGTAGAAAGGAAGGGAGGGAGCATTTTAGAGGAGGAAATGACAGAAATGGAAGTGGGGTGAAAGAAAGGGAATAATCAGAGATGATTCTGAGATGTCATGATTGAGCACTCTGGGGTAGTGATACTGTTAGTAATAGAGGATGGAGAGGAAATTTGAAGACTAAAGAAAGTTCTGTTTGGGGCATGTTGGTATTGATGCTGCTAGGATGTTTCATTGGAAATTTAGGGTTAAAGTAATGAAGACAAGTTAGGGTTGGAGCTGCATAGCAGAAAGATTGGGAACCAAGTGACAACGTTTACTCTGGTAAAGAAGAGTGAAGGCAGAACTATGGTGAATATTCACATTTGGGAGAGTAAGAACAAGTTACTAAGGATGACTAATGAACTGTCAGGAAAGGAGAAACTGTAGGTTCCAGTAGCAACACAAGCAGTTGTTTTTTAAAGAGTAGTTGATAGTGTACATTGCTGCCAGGGATGCTGAAGTCCAAAAAGTTCTTGAGACAGCAATTGTAGTTCCCTGCTTTGGACAGAACCCTTGTTACAGGGCGTCGAAAATAGTAGGGATTGCAGGGTTAGAATAAATGTTGAAAAAGTAAAGAGGAAAATAAAAATAGGTGGTGATTGAGGAAAAGTTTGGTTGGTTTTTAAGGGAAGCTCTTTGTTAGATAGGCATTCATTGTTCCGGAAAAAAAAAAAACACTTGCATTGCTTATTTCACCTCAAGTGAATAAATACTTTGATTGGAATTCCTTGTTTATTAACTGCAATCGTAGTGCCTAGAGGTTAAAACATTCATTGATGACTGTTTTTATATTTAATGTGTTATGTGTTCTTTATCACAGGCTGAAGAGATTTATTAGAAATTTTACCTATTTGTTCAGTGTTAATAAGATACAGAGAGAGGATATTTTAGATTTTTAAATATTACTTGGAAGACATGTTGAAAGTGGATTGTACAGAAAAATAAAATGGCCAAAAGCCCATTAAGGATTTGCATTATTTAGGTCTTGTTTTTCTGGCTGTAAATGAAAGATGATTCCTTTCCTCCAGGAACTGAGCTGTAACTTTCTCTTTTTGCTCTGCCTCTTTATTGCAGTTCCTCCTAGCTTTTTTACATTGTTAGGGAGAACTGGTGGATGCGATATGAATAGGGTTTTAGGGGTTGAGCTAGGATTATACTTTGAGTTTTAAGTTTTTTTCTTGCTGAATATATGTAATGCACATAAATCACTATAAATCTGTAAAAGCATGTGAAACATACTTAACCACACTAATTATATATTTATGTTGAGTTCTATAAATTGTTAATATACATTTGATTGTCATAAATAGTTCTGAGCAAAGTAGAACATAAAATGCGTATCTGTGTGTTCGCTACCCAGAATGAACAAATGTCCATTCTTCATATTTGCTTCAGATCTTCCCTTCTGCTTAAAAAGAACAATAAATTAAAAAATTGAGTTGAAATACTTTGTATTCTCTCCAGTCTGAGTCAGCCATTACCCTTTTAGTGTCTGTGGGATCAGTCTCTATTTTTCTTGCCAGTTTTATTGAGCTATACTTACATGTAACATTGGAATGTTAACGGTATACAACATAATGATCTGATATATGTTGCAAAATGATTACTACAGTAAACATCCATCCCCTCACATAGTTGTAATTTTTTTTTTTTTGATGAGAACTTTTAATATATACTCTTAGCTTTCAAATACACAATACAGAATTATTAACTACAGGCACCATGCTGTACACTACATCCCCAGAACTTATTTATAACTGGAAGTCAGTGCCTTTTGACCACCTTCACCCATTTCTCCCATCCACCACTCACTGCCTCCGGCAGCTACCAGTCTGTTCTGAGTTTGTTTTTTTGGATTCCATATTTAAGTCCAACCATATAGAATTTGTTTTTCTCTGTCTGACTTGGTTAATTTAGCATAATGCCTTCAAGGTTCATCTGTTGTTGTCACAGATGGCAAGGTTTCCTTCTTATTTTTAAGACTGAGTAATACTTCATTATATATGTAGAGCCATCATATATGTTTTAATCCTTGTTACTACATGTATATATCCATAAACACCACCTAGTAGTATATTGTACAGGAATGTTATTACGTTATGTATGTGTTCTGTGATACAGCTACTTGTGAGATTGCTGCACCATATAAACTCATCTAGTTCACTCTTTTTATCTGCTTTTTAGTGTTCTGTCATAGAATGTACTGTAATTTAATTCCTTTATCGATTGTCGTAATTTTTCCAATTTTTCACAATCACAAATAGTGTTTCAGTGAACATCCTTGTGAATATAGTGAAGCTTGTTTTTTTTTTTTTTTTTAAATATTATCTAAGAATATTATCATGAAAGTTTTTAAAATTCATTTATTTTTGGCTGCATTGTGTCTTTGTTGCTGTTCCTCGGGCTTTCTCCAGCGGTGAGTGGGGGCTGCTATCGAGTTACAGGGTGCAGGCTTCTCATTGTGGTGGCTTCTCTTGTTGCACAGCATGGGCTCTAGGGTGCTTGCCCTTCAGGATGTGGGCTCGGTAGTTGTGGCTGGCAGGCACTAGAGCATAGTTGTGGCTTACGGGTTTAGTTGGCTTGAGGCATCTGGAATCTTCCCAGACCAGAGATCGAACCTGAGTCCACTGCATTGTGAGTGGGACTCTTAGCCGCTGGGCCACAGGGGAAGTCCAACATGCAAGTTGTTGTTTGTTTTTTTAGATTTATAATAATCTCTGATATATTTGGACTTATTTCTTAAGTTTTCATTTTGTGTTGCCTATTTACTCTGCTTTTTTGCCCCCTCTTTTTCCCTTCATATGGAGTGATTGAGTGTTCTTTATTCCTTTTTTTAAAAAAAAATCTGGACGGATTTGGAGGTTTTATATTCTAGTCCTTTTTTTTTTTTTTAATGATTGCTTTTAAAATTTTAATGTGCCTACTTTCTGTTTTTTTTCTGAGTCCAAGATTTTATCTTTGTACTCCTTTTGCACAAAACAAGGGACCTTAGGACACCTTGTATTCCTCTTTCTTCCTGGCAAAAATCTTATTTTATTGTTGTTTACATTTTAATTCCATCTTATTTTTAATCTTCTGGTGGTAGTTTTTCTTTTTTTTTTTGAATAATCATTTGTAATTTGGACTTAACATTACTGATGTTTTTGCCCCACTCCATTTTTTTATTCCTATTGCTGCCCTTTGTGTCATTTTCTTTTTGAAAGTTTTCAGTGGTATTTTCATGGTTGGTGGCTAGTAAGGAGTAAGATCCATTAGTCTTTTTATGTCTAAGAGTGCCATTATTTTGCTCTCTTGTATGCTAGTTTGAAATCTAGGATCATAGTTGTTTTCCTATAACTAAAGACTTTAGTTTGTCTTCTGGTACCTATTTGTGCTAATAAGGAATCTATTGACTGTTTATCCTGCTTGAGACTTGATTTGCTCTCATCCCTTTTGGAAAATACTGTGTTCTTATCTTTTCAAATATATCATCTTCTCATTATATTTTGTTCTCCGGGAACTGTTACTTAGGTGTTTAATTGGCATTCTCACCCTTTTCTTCAGGTCTTTTAATTTCTCTTTTACAATTTCTCTATTACCTCTTTGTTATAGATAATCTTTTTAGCTCTGTGTTCAAACTTACTGTTAATCCAGTCAATGAATTTCTTTTCTGAGTAAATCATAACTAGAATTTCTTATTTGTTTTATATTTTTCAATTAGCCTTTTTTTCATAATATCTTAACATTTATATTTATTTTACTTGTTTGAACATTTAAAGCATACTTATTTTAAAACTCACAGATTCTGGAATTCTTTCATTTGTTTTGTTTTTTAACTGTGGTGGTATATGTCCTCATAAACTTTGTAATTTTTGACGGTGAGCTAATCTTTAAGAGTTGTCTTCCTTGTGATCCCTCTTCTGCTAATAACCTGGGTTTATGAAGGTATCCCTGAGGGGAGTTTTTGCATTTGCTCTGTTATTTGTTAAGAGTTGTTTTTGGTGCTAGTAACAAAGACCAGATTACAGTGGTCTGCAAATTAGCAATTTTCAAATTTCCTATTTAAAAGTATTCAGAAAGGCATTTTAAAGCTTTGTGGCAGCTCTCTGAAATCTTTAATTAATTAATTACTTAATTTTGGCTGCATAATGAGGGATCTTTGTTCCCTGACCATGGATGGAACCCATGCTCCCCTTCAGTGGAAGCACAGAGTATTAGCCACTGGACTGCAGGAAATCGTTCTGTGAAATCTTTAGGGATCAGACTTTTTCTATCTTCCTGTTATACCAACCTTAACACGTGGTTTTCATTTTTAGGATTGTTCCACAGTCACAGCATGGCATTCACTATGACTGTAAAGAGATGTTCCAGGCAGAAACAAGGACAGGAAGGGTTGAAAGTGGTTTTCCTCTCACCTGAGTTATCCTCTTAAATTAGCTTTCTCTGGTCTTAGTGGTCTAGTACATCTTTTTTTTGGCATAGATTCCCCTTTGATAGAATCAGCCCTTACCAGCTCCTGTCCTTATACAGCAAACTTGGTTAGAACTGTTCAGCACATCTAGGGTCTATGTTGGTGTCATACTCAACCCACTAAGGTACAGAATAAATTGATTATTTTCATTGCCTGCCTCAACTTCAATCAATTTTGACTTTTTTTTAAGCTTTTAAGTTATTTTTTATTTGTATCACTAGATTTACTTTTACTTAAGTAATTAAAATTTTGTTTTCAGATTTATCTTCTTTACTCTGACTTACGAGTGCAGGAAGCCAGGATGGAGTATCTTCAATGGCACTTACATTTTTCTTATTTTGTTCAAGTTTTTTAGCCTATATACTCTAAATAGAATGCCTTCAAAGTTAAATATTTGCTAACATTTTTTTTCTCTTTCTGATGATTCATATTTGCCCTTTTTTTGGCCATGCTGTGCTGCTCAGCTTGTGAAATCTTGGTTTCCCCATCAGAGATGGAACTTGTGCCTCCTGCAGTGGAAATGTGGAGCCCTAACCACTGGATTGCCAGAGAATTCCCTGTTCTGTTTGTTTTTGAATTCAGCATAGCATCTTAAGTTCCTGTAACTTTGAAAAAATTAACAGATTTAGTTCTTACCATCATACATAGAATAGCAAATAACCAATTTCCATTGTCTTTCTTCTTGAATTCCTTTTTTTTTTTAACTGTGAGAAAAGATTAGCATAATAGCTCTCAGGAAGTAAGTGCTTAACATTTGTTTGTATCATTTTCTAACCTGCTTACAAAGCTAGTGTGGATCAGTGGTAAAGAATCTGTCTGCTACGCAGGGGATTGAGTTCAGTCCCCTGGTAAGGAAGATTCCCTGGAGGAGATGGCAACCCACTTCAGTATTCTTGCCTGGGAAATCTCATGGACAGGGGAATCTGGCTGGCTACAGTCCATGGAGTCACAAAAGAGTCAGACATGAGACTAAATAATGACAACAACATAACAACATAACTAGTAAGAGAAATAAAAACAGGGGGTACATTGATACATTGGGCCCTTTGTGTCTATTCCATTTTTTGTTTAGATTTTAATTTTTATGTTTATCCAAGTGATAAATGCACTGTTAGTAGTACTAAAAGATTCTTTTTCACACACATCAAAACAGTACCTTGCTGCTTGACTCTTGGCAAGGAATGTAGAAACAGCTGTTCATTAAAAATTTTTATTTTTTATTTTGGTTGTACTGGGTCTTCATGGCCGAGCAGAGACTTGCTCTAGTTGCCTTGCTTGGGCTTCTCCTTGCAGTGCCTCTCTTGTTGTGAAGTAAGCTCTAGGGTGCTCAGGCTTCGGTAGTTGTGGTACAAGGCTTAGTTGCTCTGGGGTGTGTGGGATCTTCCTGGAGCAGGAACTGAACCTGTATCCTTGCATTGGAAGACAGATTCTTAACCACTGACCCACCAGGGAAGTCCAGAAGCAGCTATTCTTGACATCAGTTTTAGATACTGTCTTTCAGTATATCACAAATTTTGGTTAGCTCAGTAGTATTAAAATTTTGTGTTTTTATGACTAAGTATTTTTTGTTCATTTCTGAGTCAAAAGCATACTATGATTGCTTTCTTATCTTAAAGTTTTTCTTTTTTCCTGGGATTAATAATTGTCTTTTCATTTTCCTAAATCTTTGTATACTTTGTTGGCACTTACATAATTTTCCACTTATTTAATGAATCAGGTAGTCTATCATTTCGATTCTTCATAAATTCTAAAATTCTAAAAAAGGAAAAAAGTTTTACCATCTTGATTGATGGTTTGCCAGAGTATGGAATTCTTGGTTGGAAATAACTACCCTTAAATATTTTGAAGCTACTTCTCCATTGCTTTTTAGCAATGTCAGTGTTTCTATTAAGAAGACCAATGAAGTTCTGATTCTAATCCTTTGTATAGGATTGTTCTCTCTGGATTTAGTGTTCTGTATCCAGTTTATCTCTGCTATTTCTCATGGTAGTGTGCTGCCCCTCACTCATTGTACTGGGTACATAGTGTCCCTTTCAATCTAGTAAATCATGTTAGGAATCATGAGTTTAGTTAAGGGAGAATTTTTTTTTTTAATTAAAATCTTTTTAAAACATTTTGATTGCACTGAGTCTGTTGTGGCGTGCAGGCTTCCTACTAGCAGTGTTCGGGCTTATTTGCCTTATAACATATGAAATCCTAGTTCTCTGACCAGGGATCGAATCTGCATCCCCTGCCTTGGAAGGTGGATTCTCAACCACGGGACCACCAGCGATGTCCCTGAAATTATTTTTGATAGGTTCTCAGTTTTGTTGTTATTGTTTGCTTTTTCTGTATTGTTCTTTATTTGGATGTTGGACCTTTGAACTGATCGTGCTGTTTAAGTTATCTATTTCTGTTTTACTCTCTGAGGCAGTTTCTATTTTATCTTTCATCCCTTCACTTAAGTTTCTAAATTTTATTATACTTTTAATTTCCAAAGGCTCTTTTATACTTTTTGAATGTTTATTTTTTATCATCTGCTTTTGTTTCTTGGGTGCATATTTCCTCTTAACTTCATGAGGATGTTAATCAGGTGGTTGTTTTTGTTTTGTTTCAGTTTTCTGAAGTTTTCTTCTGCTATTAGGACTTATACTCAGAGTTCCTTTGTACCATTTGTTTTGGCCTGTCTTGTTAGGGACCTCACTTACAAATTTAGTGACTTGTAGCCATCCATCTGAATTTAAGACAAGTTCTATTGAGGTGACTGGAAGCTCTGTATGTGTGGCAGAAATTGGTGGCTGATTGGCTTCATTATAGGTAATCTGGCTGGGTTCTTTTATTGGGATGCCACCATCTGGTTAGTTTATTCAGAGGAAAATCCTCCAGTCATCTGTTCAGGATTCACAGACCTGGTTACAACTCTGAGCCAGTGGTTGCTGAAATTTCACAATTTAGAACTAGATTTTCAACACCCCTTTGCTCAGATGTGCATGATGTCTCTAAGTCCAGATCTCCTCTTGTTTACCCTTTCTGCAGTTTTCTACACTGAGGGAGAGCGAGTTACCTCGTACTGTATAGTGAAGGAATTGGCACGCGTGCGCATTTGTATGTGTGTGTGTGCACATGCTTGTAGGTGGGGGGAGGTAGAAGGGGTGAAAGGGGGGGGTGTTGTTGATTGTTTCCTCAGATTTTATCTCATCTGCCCCAGTTTTAGCTTTACTTGACCCCATCCCTCTTGGATTCATACACCACCACTGTGCATGGCAACTCCCTACCCCCTGATGTGTGGTACCTCAAGTTTCTCTAGTTTTTGCTGCTATGTGGTCTAAGATACATTGCTTTTGGAGTTGTCATATTGTGGCATCCTTTTCCAGAGAAGGCGATGGCACCCCACTCCAGCACTCTTGCCTGGAAAATCCCATGGATGGAGGAGCCTGGTAGGCTGCAGTGTATGGGGTCGTTAAGCGTCGGACACGACTGAGCGATTTTGCTTTCACTTTTCACTTTCATGCATTGGAGAAGGAAATGGCAACCCACTCCAGTGTTCTTGCCTGGAGAATCCCAGGGACGGGGGAGCCTGGTGGGCTGCTGTCTGTGGGGTCGCACAGAGTTGGACACAACTGAAGTGACTTAGCAGCAGCAGCAGCATCCTTTTCTGATCTCTTCAGTCAGTTGCTGCTTGTCTCCTTTCCAGCTCCCAAGATTTTGTAACTGTTGTCTTCCTTTATGTTTGTTTTCTCTTTGTGATTTGTGCCCTTTTATGTCATTCAGTTGAGTTTTCAGAAGGAGAGGAGGTATTTTTAAATTTTAAGTGGAATTAACTGCCTGTGCTCATGATGTAGTCTTTTGCCATTTCTTCCAAGGTCTTGTTTTATCTTTTTTTTGTCCTTTTTACTCCCCGCCCCCCCACTGAGCTCACAATTGTTTTTGAATCTTCCCATGGATTTTAGTTTTCCTTTAAATGTTTTCCACCTTTTTGTCTTTTCTCTTTCACTAGTAAGCCTTCTGGAAAAATAAAGCCATTAGTTGATACCTCTGTTTCAGCTGCCTACTATAGCCTGTTAGTTGTACTTAATGATTAACATATAACTTAATTCTCTTTTTTTTGGCTGCACTGAGTGGCATGGGGGAATCTTAAGTTTCCCTACCAGGGATCCAACCTGGGCGCCCTGCAGTAGAAGCTGGGAGTCTTAACTACTGGCCTGCCAGGGAAGTTGATTTGAGCAGTAGCATATGTAATCTGCATTTGCTGTAAGACTCTCATCATGGACATTGTCTGTTTTGTCTTTCAATGACCTTTATTTATTTAAAAATCCATGTTCAACAAATATAATACAGCATAGGAAAAATTGTCTACCTTTAGGATCTGGTATATTTCCTCCTTTTTGATAGCTCTGTGATACGTATTCTGTTTTTCTTTTTGTTCTGGCTGTCATGAAGTCCAGAACCAAATCTGGTCTTTAGTTACATCAGTTGTGTTAATTTGATTATTAGTATATTTGTTCTCTTCTCCTCGTCCTGTGGGGTTTAGGACTTCACCTCTTATCTCTGTTTCTCTGCGTGTTGATTTCATTCTCTCATACTACAGACTCTCTACTTCATGAGGCTGGAACCATGACTGCTGGCAGCTCTTGGCTCTCATCTTCTAGCCCCTTCTACCAGAAGAAGGGGCTGTCTTGAAGAATCCTGGGAAGGACTCTGATTGGCCTGTCTTGGATCATGTACCACCATCCCTGTGGCTGGAGTGGGGAGGGTACTAAGAATGACAACCCTCACTAGAACTACATAGTTGGAGTTGGAGTCAGGGGTAAGAGCAGTTTCCCTGAATCAGGGGGATGTCCCTCATACTGGCTTTCAATGTTCATTTTTCTGTTTTCTTATTGTTATAATGTAGGTACTTTATTTGTAGTCTGCCTCAAATCCTTTTCTGAAAAAATTTTAGGTATAAATAAGTAAAATATCACAAACTCCTATCCGGTCATTCTTCATATCATTACATTTGACTGCTAAAATGTCTGTCACTCTATTGATTTTTTTTCTTTTAGCTTCACATGGCCAAATCCAAAACTTTCTTTTTTGTTTCCATTAAACTTAATCTGCCTTCAGCATTTAAAACTGACCAGTCTCTCTTTTTTGCAACTTTTTTTATTCATGACTTCTGAGAAACTGTTTTCTTCTTTTACCTCTTTAAATACGACCTTTTGGATTCCTATTTAGCATTATTTGTTTACTTCTTGAAGAAAATTTTAAGTTTACATGGTTACTTTTCTGGCCTGTTTGATTACCTCAGCCTATGTAAATTTATGCATGGCTACGGATGCCTCTAGGCATCACTTAGCACCTGACAGTTCTAGTCTTCAGATCTTCAGATATTTAGAGTTGCCTTCTGGATATCTATGTTTAGATATCCTCCTGCTGCTGCTGCTACTGCTAAGTCTCTTCAGTCATGTCCAACTCTGTGCGACCCCATAGACGGCAGCCCACCAGGCTCCCCCATCCCTGGGATTCTCCAGGCAAGAACACTGGAGTGGGTTGCCATTGCCTTCTCCAACGCGTAAAAGTGAAGTCGCTCAGTCGTGTCCGACTCTTAGCGACCCCATGGACCGCAGCCAACCAGGCTTCTCCGTCCATGGGATTTTCCAGGCAAGAGTACTGGAGTGGGGTGCCACTGTATCCTAGGCATCTTAAATTTAATTTCTCTACTTCTGTAGTCACTGACATAACCTAAGCCCTGATTTTTTGTCTAGATGATATATTTGACATGACTCGAAATATATAAAAGATATTCAGTAAAAATTCTTTCCCCTAAACCTATTATTTGTCCCGTTTTGCTTTCTATCTTTCTCTATTGTTAACTGACTTTAAATTCATTTCTTAGTTTCTTTATGTATGTACCTATTTATACATATATAGACTCTTTTGTTTTCTACAAAAAGGTAGCATATTACACATTGTTAGAGTGAACTTCTTTTTTCTCTTCTTTTTACTTCCCTCCTTTCAGTTCAGTTTCCTCTCCCCCAAACCCATATCTCAAGATTATTGCCTCTAAAGCAAATATGATTGTTATTTCCCATCTTCCTATAGTGTTACTTAACTGTTGGTGCAACAAAGATTTCTTTTCAGGTTCACAGTATTTTCACTATCACATATGTAATTTCTGCACAGGATATAGCTGAGTAAACACCCCTCCCCCCTCCCCAACAATAAAAATTTAATTCTGTGTGTGTGTGTGTGTATAGTAGGCTCAGATATTTATGGTGATATATAGCTCTAGAGACAAGTAGAAATTACAGCTGCCCTGTAATTTCATACATGGTATGAAATTTTCTTTTCCCATCTGTATTGTCCCTACCCCTCCTCTTTTTACTTTCTGCACTGTATCTTCCCATAGCCGTGAATAGATGGATAACTCCAAATGATTACTTTCTATATGCCGTTCTCAGATGCTGCCAGTGCTTTTCTGTTCTCTTAAGTCCCAAAGCCCAGAGTATTTGTTGTCTTCTAACTTTAAAAATTTTGCTCTGATTTTAGTGTAGTGCAGATGTGCTCATTTTTGATAATCGGGGAAAGAAAGATAAGTAGAAAAAAATCCATGGTCTGATGCTGAGATATCAAGGTGGTATTGTAGTAGTGTTAAGATCATGGGCTTTGGAGTCAAGTGGACTAGATTTATGACCGGGCAAGTTTTTCTTCTGAGCTTCAGTTTGCTTATGTGTGAAATACCGTGAAGCTCTAATAATAGTGTCAGGTACTGTCAGGTGCTTGTGTAGAGGAATATTTTCACCCTCTCAAGAGGACACAATATAGGCACTATTTTAATGAGTTGTTTTTTTTTTAATGATGAGGCAACTTAAGGCATAGAAAGGTTTAATGATTTGTTCAGGGTCACGTAAAAGTGGGCAAGCCAAGTTTTGAACCCTGGACACTCTAGAGATGATGTTGTTAAGCACTGTACTTCAGATTATAGTTCAAGCAAGTAGCTGCGGGTGTTAATACATAAGTATATGTGAATATCTTCATCTTGATGTTATTTTAGAGTAGGAGACAATGAAATAACATCAACGTGATGGGATTAGGATGTATATTATCAGCTATCAGTACACTATTCCCTCATGTTTGGATCTTTTGTGTGATTTCATTACTTTCTGCTATTGTATATGTATGTTTTAACCCCCTGAGTTCCTACCTTATTCCTTTTGTCTTTAAAATTATAGTTTCATTTTTTTCTTTAGACTTTACAGAAGTTTTTTTTTTTTTTAATCTTCACTTCTTTGACAACATACAATTAATGTTTATGGATAGATGACTGCTTTTGGCAACTGACTTTTGGGGAAAGTGCTAGTTTTATTTTTTCCAAAACACACTCCATTTCTTTGATATATGGATATGTATGTCTCTTTTGTCATTTGTACAAATAGTTATGCATTATAAGCCATAAAAGGATTGATATTTTATTCATATTCAAACAGAGATTCCTAATTTCTTTGGACCAACACTATGCATTTTAATTTACTTTTCTCACGTGTGTGTGTGTAGGATTATCGTAACTTATTTTTATTGCATTAAAAAATTTTTATTTATTTATTTGGCTGTGCTGGGTCTTCATTGCTGCCCATTGGCTTTCTCTAGTTGCAGTTGCTGTGATTTCTCCTGTTGTGGAGCACAGGCTCTAGGTGCATGGAGTTAAGTAGTTGTGATGCATGGGCTCAGTAGTTGTGGTACTTGGGCTTAGTTGCCCTGAGGCATGTGGAATCTTCCTGGTTCAGGGATCAAACCTGTGATCCCTGGGGAGATGCAGGATCTCCCCTGCATTTGGCAGGCAGATTCTTAACCACTGAACCACAATGGAAGTCCTGTAACTTTAACTTACTTTTTATTGTAAGATCTTTGTTGCAGAGTAAGAGGGTGAACTACCCACTTAAAATAATCAAGTGAGTATCTATGTATTTAGTGACCAAGCTTTAATAAGTAGGGCATTGCCCATACCTTTGACTCCTGTGTGACTGTCTCTCAGTGCATTCCTCTCTTCATCGGAAGGAAACACTTGACTGAATTTTGTATTTTTCTTTTCAGTTTTATTTCTAAACAGTATTTTGTTTAGTTGTGGCTGATTGAACTTCCTGTAAATGGAGTAACGCTGTATTGATATTTTTGATTCACAGTACTTCTCTGAGATTCATCAGTTTGATGAATATATCTATAGTTTATTCATTTTATTTGTTCTATTATATTTCAGTATGTGAATTACACATACTGTAATACACACAGGTTACTGTCAGTGTTGTGCAGTTTATGACCACTTCTGTGAATGTACTTGTATACCTGTAGGAATTGAGCTCACAACTGATCAAACTGCTGGGATTGCTCCAAAAAGGGTCATAAAATCAATTTAGCAGGGAGCAACCAGCATTAAAAAATTAGAACAGAAAAAAAATTGACAGTGCCTATTCAGTGTCGTGTGTGTGTGTGTGTGTGTGTGTGTGTATACGGAATTGCAATGAAAAGTGTATTTCTTAGAGTGGTTCATGATCAAGAAGGCTTGAGAAATAATTACTCTAGGATATGTCCTAGAGGTGGAGTTGGTAGGTTGCCAGGAAGGCCACTCCTTTTCCAGAAGTGGTTATTTCACTTTACTTTCCCATCAGTGCATGGCTTCTTCACTCAGCATCCTTAGTGCAGTGCTTAGTATGTTAGTCTTCTTAAATTTAGTCATTTTGTTAGTCCCATTGTGATTTTTACTTTAATTCTCTGATAATAATGATGGTAAAACCCCTTTTTGTATATTTATAGGCCATGTAGATTTTCTCACTTGTGACTTCGAGGAGATGGCTTCTCTGGTTTAGTGGTTTGTTTTTTTTATTCTTTTAATAAAAAGTTTTTAATTTCACTGTAGTCAGAATTTTCAGGTGGGTTTTTTCGGTTGTGTTTTTGTTCTTTTTTTTTTTTTTTTTGTGGTTAATGTTTTTTTGCAACTTGTTAAATCTTGTCCTAACTTGAGTTCATGAAATGATTTTCCTATAAAGGAAATTTTTTTTTTTTTTTTTTTTTTACTGCTTTTTACATTTTGGCCTGTAACCAACCCATCTGGATTTGATTTCATAGAAGGGAATGGCAAACCACTAAAGTATTCTTGCCTTGAGAACCCCATGAACAGTATGAAAAGGCAAAATGATAGGATACTGAAAGAGAAACTCCCCAGGTCAGTAGGTGCCCAATATGCTACTGGAGATCAGTGGAGAAGTAACTCCAGAAAGAATGAAGGGATGGAGCCAAAGCAAAAAGAATACCCAGCTGTGGATGTGACTGGTGATAGAAGCAAGGTCCGATGCTGTAAAGAGCAATATTGCATAGGAACCTGGAATGTCAGGTCCATGAATCAAGGCAAATTGGAAGTGGTCAAACGAGATGGCAAGAGTGAATGTCGACATTCTAGGAATCAGCGAACTGAAATGGACTGGAATGGGTGAATTTAACTCAGATGACCATTATATCTACTACTGCGGGCAGGAATCCCTCAGAAGAAATGGAGTAGCCATCATGGTCAACAAAAGTCCGAAATGCAGTACTTGGATGCAGTTTGAAAAATGACAGAATGAGCTCTGTTTGTTTCCAAGCAAACCATTCAATATCACAGTAATCAAAGTCTGTGCCCCAACCAGTAATGCTGAAGAAGCTGAATGGTTCTATGAAGACCTACAAGACCTTTTAGAACTAACACCCAAAAAAGATGTCCTTTTCATTATAGGGGACTGGAATGCAAAAGCAGGAAGTCAAGAAACACCTGGAGTAACAGGCAAATTTGGCCTTGGAATACTGAATGAAGCAGGGCAAAGAATAATGAGACTAGTGAGTTTTGCCAAGAAAATGCACTGGTCATAACAAACACCCTCTTCCAACAACACAAGAGAAGACTCTACACATGGACATCACCAGATGGTCAGCACCGAAATCAGATCGATTATATTCTTTGCAGCCAAAGATGGAGAAGCTCTATACAGTCAGCAAAAACAAGACCAGGAGCTGACTGTGGCTCAGACCATGAACTCCTTATTGCCAACATCAGACTTAAATTGAAGAAAGTAGAGAAAACCACTAGACCATTCAGGTATGACCTAAATCAAATCCCTTACAGCTAAACAGTGGAAATAAGAAATAGATTTAAGGGACTAGGTCTAATAGAGTGCCTGATGAACTATGGAATGAGGTTCATGACATTGTACAGGAGACAGGGATCAAGACCATCCCCATGGAAAAGAAATGCAAAAACGCAAAATGGCTGTCTGGGGAGGCCTTACAAATAGCTGTGAAAAGAAGAGAAGCGAAAAGCAAAGGAGTAAAGGAAAGACATAAACATCGAATGCAGAGTTCCAAAGAATAGCAAGAAGAGATAAGAAAGCCTTCCTCAGCGATCAATGCAAAGAAATAGAGGAAAACAACAGAATGGGAAAGACTAGAGATCTCTTCAAGAAAATCAGAGATACCAAAGGAACATTTCATGCAAAGATGGGCTCGATAAAGGACAGAAATGGTATGGACCTAACAGAAGCAGAAGATATTAAGAAGAGATGGCAAGAATACATAGAAGAACTGTACAGAAACGATCATCACGACCCAGATAATCACGATAGTGTGATCACTGACCTAGAGCCAGACATCCTGGAATGTGAAGTCAAGTGGGCCTTAGAAAGCATCACTACGAACAAAGCTAGTGGAGGTGATGGAATTCCAGTTGAGCTATTCCAAATCCTGAAAGATGATGCTGTGAAAGTGCTGCACTCAATATGCCAGCAAATTTGGAAGACTCAGCAGTGGCCACAGGACTGGAAAAGATCAGTTTTCATTCCAGTCCCAAAGAAAGGCAATGCCAAAGAATGCTCAAACTACCGCACAATTGCACTCATTTCACATGCTAGTAAAGTAATGCTCAAAATTCTCCAAGCCAGGCTTCAGCAATATGTGAACCGTGAACTTCCTGATGTTCAAGCTGGTTTTAGAAAAGGAAGAGGAACCAGAGATCAAATTGCCAACATCCGCTGGATCATGTGAAAAAGCAAGAGAGTTCCAGAAAAACATCTATTTCTGCTTTATTGACTATGCCAAAGCCTTTGACTGTGTGGATCACAATAAACTGTGGAAAATTCTGAAAGAGATGGGAATACCAGACCACCTGATCTGCCTCTTGAGAAACCTGTATACAGGTCAGGAAGCAACAGTTAGAACTGGACATGGAACAACAGACTGGTTCCATATAGGAAAAGGAGTATGTCAAGGCTGTATATTGTCACCCTGCTTAATTAACTTATATGCAGAGTACATCATGAGAAACACTGGACTGGAAGAAACACAAGCTGGAATCAAGATTGCCGGGAGAAATATCAATAACCTCAGATATGCAGATGACACCAGCCTTATGGCAGAAAGTGAAGAGGAACTAAAAACTCTTGATGAAAGTGAAAGTGGAGAGTTAAAAAGTTGGCTTAAAGCCCAACATTCAGAAAACGAAGATCATGGCATCCGGTCCCATCACTTCATGGGAAATAGATGGGGAAACAGTGTCAGACTTTATTTTTCTGGGCTCCAAAATCACTGCAGATGGTGACTGCAGCCATGAAATTAAAAGACGCTTCCTCCTTGGAAGGAAAGTTATGACCAACCTAGATAGCATATTGAAAAGCAGAGACATTACTTTGCCAAGAAAGGTTCGTCTAGTCAAGGCTATGGTTTTTCCTGTGGTCATGTATGGATGTGAGAGTTGGACTGTGAAGAAAGCTGAGCCCCGAAGAATTGATGCTTTTGAACTGTGGTGTTGGAGAAGACTCTTGAGAGTCCCTTGGACTGCAAGGAGATCCAACCAGTCCATTCTGAAGGAGATCAGCCCTCGGATTTCTTTGGAAGGAATGATGCTAAAGCTGAAACTCCAGTACTTTGGCCACCTCATGTGAAGAGTTGACTCATTGGAAAAGACTCTGATGCTGGGAGGGATCGGGGGCAGGAGGAGAAGGGGACGACAGGGGATGAGATGGCTGGATGGCATTACCGACTCGATGGACGTGAGTCTGAGTGAACTCCGGGAGTTGGTGATGGACAGGGAGGCCTGGTGTGCTGCGATTCATGGGGTCGCAAAGAGTCGGACACGACTGAGTGACTGATCTGATCTGATCTGATCTGATCTGATAGAATAAAACAGGGCAAAACATTTTACGTACATTATGTATTTATGTTTTTTATATAAATTATACACATAATATATATAACCTATTGAATAGGAACATCCAGTTACTTTAATACCTTTCTTTCTTACTTTACTGTACTGTGCCACCATGTCATGAATCAGCCCTTCATATATGTTTAGATTTCTTTTTGGACTTGCTATTCTGTACTTTTTTCTTATCTTTGTGCCAATGGCCAGTTTTAAAATTGTTCTAGCTTTTTAAAATCTGGACATGAGATATCAAATAAAATGAGCATTGATAGTTCCCTCATGTATTTGTCTTCTTATTTTTATTATGTTACCTGTTGCTCTTTGCATTTGATAACCTTTTAGAATCATATTGTTCACGAAAAATCCATTTCGTGTTTTGATTAGCTTTGCATTCATTCTGTAAATCAGTTTGTGACATCTGTTTACATGTTTTTAATCTTTGAGTCTATGAACATAGTGGTCTCCAATTGTTAGGTTTTCTTTTTTAATTCTGGTGAAATGTATACAACATAAAATTGATCATTTTAGCTATTTTTGAGTATGCAGTTCAGTGGTATTAAATACGTTCATAATGTTGTATAACTATCACCAGTATCTATTTCCAGAACTTTTTCATCATTCCAAATGGAAAGTACCCATTAAAGTAGAACTCCCCATTCCACCCTCTCCCCAGCCCCTGGTAACTTCTAGTATTCTACTTTCTGTCTTTATGAAATTTGTCTGCTATCTATACCTCATTTAACTATGATATACAATATTTGTCCTTTGTATTGAGCTTATTTCACATAGTTTTATTAAAACTTTTTACATCATCCATGTTGTACATGTGTCAGAAATTTCTTTTTATGGCTGAATAATATTCCATCGTATGTATGCATCACTTTTTTAAAAAAATAATTATTTATTTTTGGCTATGCTGGGATTTTGTTGCTGCATGGGCTCTTCTCTAGTTGCAGTTAGCAGAGGCTTCTCTCTCCTTACCGTGCTTGGGTTTCTCGTTACAGCGGGTTCTCTTTTTGTGGAGCACAGGCTCTAGGGCTTGCTAGCATTAGTAGTTGCGATTCCCAGGCTGTAGATCACAGATTCAGTAGTTGTGGTGCATGGGCTTAGTTGCTCTGTGGCATGTGGGATCTTCCTGGATCAGGGGTTGAACCTGAGTCTCCTGCATTTGGCAGGCAGTTTCTTAACCACTGAGCCACCAGGGAAGCCTCACATTTTGTTTATCCATTCATGTTTTGATGGACAGTTGGATTGTTTCAACCTTTTGACTATTGTGAATAATGCTACTGTGAACACTGATGTACATGTGTCTATTTGAGTCCCTCTTTTAAGTTTTTTCAGGTATAAGGAGTGAAATTGCTGGATTATATGATAATTCTGTGTTCAGCATTTTGAGGAACTGCCAAAATGTTTTTCACAGTGACTGTACTATTTTATGTTCCTATTGGAAACACATGAGGGTTCTAGTTTCTCCACATCCCTTCCAGCTCATTATTTTGATAAGAGCTATGTTAATGGTGTGAAGTGGTATCTCCTTGTGGTTTTGATTTGTATTTCCATACTGATAAATAATGCTGAGCATCTTTTCCTGTGCTTTTTGGCTATTTGTAAATCTTTGGAGAATTGCCTATTCAGTTCTTTGCTCATTTTGTAATTGGGTTGTTTGTCTTTTTGTTGTTGAATTGTAAGAGGTTTTTGTCTACTTCTGGATCTAGACCCTTATCAGATATATGATTTACAAATATTTTCTCCTGTGGGTTTGTTCACTCTTAATGATAATGTTCTTAGATGCACAGAAGTTTTAATTTTGATGATGTTAAATTTTTTTTTTTTTTGATGTTTGTGCTTTCCATGTCATGTCCAATAAATCATTGCCAAATCCAGTATCACAAAGATTTCCCTTACATTTTCTCTTTTAAGTGTTTTTTAAGTTTTAACCCTTACATTTATTTAGGAGTTGATCCAGTTTGAGTTAATTTTTGTATACGCTATAAGGTAAGGTTTCAGCTTTATTGTTTGCATGTAGATATCTACTTTTCCTTGCATCATTTGTTGAAAAGGTGCTTTTCCCCTCTATTGAATATCTTGGCTTCTTTATCAAAAGTCATTTGACCATGTATGCAAGGATTTAGAGCTTCCCAGGTGCCTCAGTGAGTAAAGAATCCACCTGCGATGCTGGAGACGGAGGAGATGTGGATTTGATCACTGGGTCAGAAAGATCCCCTGGAGGAGGGCATGGCAACCCTCTCCAGTATTCTTGCCTGGAGAATCCCATGGACAGAGGAGACTGGCAGGCCCCAGTCCATAGGGTTGCAGTGAGTTGAACACATGCATTCAAGGATTTATTTTTGGGCTCTCTGTTCTTTTCCATTGTTTCATATGTCTGCCTTTATGCCTGTGCAGAACACTTTGGTTACTGTAGCTTTGTAGTCTGTTTTGAAATGTGGAAATGTAAGTTCTCTGACTTTGTTCTTCATTTTCATGATTTTAGTGTCGATTCAGGGTGCCTTGAGATTTCAAATGAATTTTAGGAATTATTTCTCTGTTTCTTTGTAAAATGTTCTTGGGATTTTGGTAGCAATTGTACTGAATCTGTAGATCACTTTGGATAGTGAATACCTCTTAACAACATTCTTCCAATCCATAAACTTACGATTGTGTCATCTTTAATATTTTTTAGCAGCATTATGTAGTTTTCAGTGTAGAAGTTCTTTGTCTCTGGATAAGTTTATTCCCAAAGTTTTCTTTTCTTTTTTTGATGCTCTTATAAATGCAATTAATTGTTTCCTTAATTTCATTTTTGGATTGTTCGTTTATAGTTAGACAATTCATTTCACTTTATTCTTTTTCAAAATTGTTTTGGCTGTCTAGTTTCTTTACATTTTGAGTTTAAATTTAATTATATATACACACACACACACACACACACACACACACATATGAGTAACCTGTCTTTGTCCGAAAATCTTGCTAGAATTTTGATAGGATCCTGTTAAACTGAATATCAGTTTGTGGAGAACTGGCATCTTTACTATGTTGAATTTTATAATCCGTGAATATTCTGAGTCTTTCCATTTATTTACGTCTTCTTGTTTATTCTGTTCAGTTTTGTATAATTTTCAGTCTTAAGTCCTGTGCACGTTCTGTGGATTTATACCCTAAGTATTTAATTTTGAGGGAAGCAATTTATATAGTGTTGTATGTTTAATTTTCATGTCCATGTATTTATTGGTGTATTTGTGCATGCTCAGTCATGTCCAACTCTTTGCGACCCCATGGACTGTAGCCTGCCAGGCTCCTCTATCCATGGAATTTTCCAGGCAAGAATACTGGAGTGGGTTGCTATTTCCTCACCAGGGGATCTTCCCAACCCAGGGATCAAACCCTCGTCTCTTGCATCTCCTGCATTGGCAGGCACATTCTTAATCACTGTACCACTTGGGAAGCCCATTTATTGGTAGTATATAGAAATACAATTGATTTTTATATTTATCTTGCGTCCTACAATCTTGTTGCCTTCACTTACTCTGGGAGTTTTGTTACAGTGATAATTGTGTCATCTGTAAATAGATTATTTTTATTTCTTCCTTAATTTATGTGCCTGTTATGCTTGCGTAATTGTTTCAGCGCCGTGTTGATTAAGATTGGTGAGACTGGATGTACTTTTTTCTGACCTCAGAGGCATTGTATTTTGTTAAGGATTTTTGTGTCTATTCATGAGCTTTATTATCTGTAGTTTTACTCTTTGTCTAGTTTGGATATTGGAATAAAAGTACCTTTATAAAGTGAGTTGGAAAATGCTCCCTCATTTTCTATTTTCTGAAAGAGGTTGCATAAAATTGATGTTAATTCTTCTTTAAATATTTTAGACAGTTCTCCTTTGAAACTATCTGGACTGTCTTCTTTTTCTTTTTTGGATAGTTTTTTGAAGTTAAAATATAAGACTATTCAAATTGCCAGTTTTGTGATTGGTGAGTTGGAGTAGTTTGTGTTTTTCCAATAAGGGAATCCATTTTGTCTGAGCTGTGATACTTAGTGTGTGATGTTATTGGTAGCATTCCCTTATCCTTCTTACATCTACAGGATTTGTACTGATAGCCCCTGTCTCATTCCTCATATTTGTCAAGTGTTGATAGATTTATCAATTTTTTGATCTTTTCAGAGGGCCATCTAATTTTGTTGATTTTCTTTTCTTTTTTTTTCTATTTTAAACTTCACTGATTTCTGCTCTATGTTTATTTTTTGCTTCCTTTTTCTTGCTTTGGGTTTATTTTTTGTTTCCTGAGGTAGAATTTTAGATTACTCTATTGATTTGAGACTTTTCTACCTTCCTATGCATTATTGCAAATTTTCCTCTTAGTGCTGGGTTAGCTATGTTCCTGAAGTTTTGAAATGTTACAATTTTCATTCAGTTGGCTACTTTTTAAAAATTTTTCTTGAGGCTTTTACTGTTTTCTTTCCTTTCCTTTCTTTTTTTTTTTTTTTTTTTTTGAAGGCTTTTTCTTGTATTACTGTGGCATGTCTTTCCAGCCTCTGTCTTTCTGGCCTTTTTCTGATGAGAAATCGGTTCTCATTCAAATTAGGTTTTCCCTATATAGACATTTTGTATTGTGCTTCAATGTGTTACACATATTTCAAAAGATTATTTATTTTTTTTTGGCTGTGCTGCCTTTGTTGCTTTGCAGACTTTTATCTAGTTACAGCGAAGCTTCTCATTGCAGTGGCTTCTCTGTGGAGCACAGGCTCTAAGGGTGCACGGGATTTAGTAGTTATGGCTTGTGGCCTCAGAATTTTTGGCTCCTGGAGCACAGGCTCAGTAGTTGTGGCATGGGAGCTTAGTTGCTCTGTGGCATGTGGGATTTTCTCAGATTAGGGATCAAACTCATGTTTCCTGCATTGTCAGGCAGATCTTTACCACTGATCTATCAGGGAAGCCTTGTAGATACATGTTTTTTGTTTTTGTATTTTACAAATTGAAGTTTTGTGGCAATTCTTCTCCGAGCAGACAAGCTCATCTGTGCCTTTTTAAAAAAAAATTATATATGGCTGTGTTGGTCTTCATTGCGGCACGAGCTTTTCTCCAGTTGAGGTGAGCAGGGGCTACTCTTGAGTTGTGGAGTGCGGGTTTCTCATTGTGGTGGCTTTTTTTGTTGCAGAGCACGGGCTGAATACTAGTGGAGCATGGGCTTAGTTGCTCTGTGGCATGTGGGATCTTGGAATATGGATCAAGCCCGTGTCTCCTGCATTGGCAGGAGGATTCTTTACCACTGAGCCACCAAGAAAGCCCTCTTTTCACCATTTTTCTAATAACATTTGCTCTAATAACTTCATGTCTCTGTGTCACAGTTGGGTAAATGCAATACTTCAAACTTGATCATATTTGTCATGGTGATTTGTAATCAGTGATCTTTGATGTTACTGTTACGACTTGCTGAAGGCTCAGGTGATTAACATTTTTTAGCAGTAAAGCATCTATGTGTATATATATAGACACACACACATATAAAATTTGGTCTTGCTGTGATACGCAGAATCTTAGTTCCCCAACCAGGGAACTGGTTGAACGTGCAGTCCCTCCATTGGGAGTGCAGAGTCTTAATTACTGGATGGCTGGGGAAGTGCCAGCAATAAAGCATTTTTTATTCAGTCATATACATTGCCTTTTTTCTTTTTTTAAGAGATAGTGCTGTTGAATACTTAACTTAATAGACTCCAGGATAGTGTAAACATAAGTTTTATATGTACTTGGAAACCAGAAAAATCATGTTATCCTTGTATTGCAGTACTCTGGAACTAGAGTCAAAGTATCTCTGAGGTATGCCTGTAAGTATGGTGTTTTTTCTCTTGGTGCTTTCTGGATATTTTCCTTATCTTTACATTTCATAAATTTTTGTTTAGTTGAGGATGTCTTTGGGAATATCCTGTTTGAGGTTTGGTCAGTTTCTTAAACCTGTAGTTTTATAAAGTCTTGCAGATTTGGGAATTTTTCAGTTATTATTTATTTGAGGACTTTTTTAGTCCCACCTTATTTCTCCTGTCCTTCCTGAGACATTGATGACGTGAATGTCAGGTTTTTTTTCTTGTAGTCGCAAGGATGTGTGAGGCTCTTTTCATTTTTTATTTTTTCAGTCTGTTTTCTCTCTCTTGTTTACATTGAGTAACTTGTTTGTAGTATTTCCTAGTTCACTGAGTCTTTTCCTCTTTTTTTTCATTCTTAAAGTCATCCAGTGAGCTCCTTGTTTTTCTTCTTATACTTCATAGTTCTGAAATTTTGCATTTGGTTCTTCCTTGTATCTTCGATTTTTTGCTTAAGTTTTCATTTCTGTGTTCATAATTGTGTGTTGAATAATATTTATCAGGGCTGCTTTAAAATCTTCATCAGATAATTTCTAGACAATATCTGCAATTGTCTATAATTGTTAGACAATAATAACATCTCTATCATATGTTAAAATTACAAACATCTTGGAATTCCCTGGTGGTCCAGTGGTTAGGACTCTGCACTCCCACTGTCAAGGGTATAGGTTCAATACTTAGTTGGGGAACTAAGATCCCAGAAGCCCCACGGTGTGGCCGAAAAACAAAACAAGCATGCAAATTTAAAACATCTCAGTGTTGACTTTTGATTGAAACTTGATCAGTTTTATATTATATTAGGGGGCTTTGCATCTTTTATAAATCTGTTTCAACTGGCTTTCTGTGACACTTGTCTGACAGGGGAGGAGTGTGGACACCATATCCTTATACCAGGTAGGGGTAAAGTTCAAGTTTCCTACTTGGCCCCTGTTGACATTTGAGGGAAACTGCCTATTAATGTCAAGCAAAGTTGGTAGTTACGGATCTATATTTGATGTCCACAATGCATGTGGCCTCATTTGACACTTTGTGTTGGTGGGAGTCTTGACTCAACCCTAGACTTTCACTGATGCCATACCAGGGAGCTTCCCTGGTAGCTCAGCTGATAAAGAATCCGTCTGCAATGCAGGAGACCCTGGTTCAATTCCTGGGTCGGGAAGATCCCCTGGAGAAGGGATAGGCCACCCACTCCAGTATTCTTGGGCTTCCCTGGTGGCTCAGCTGGTAAGAATATGTCTGCAACATGGGAGACCTAGGTTTGATCCCTGGGTTGGAAAGATCCCCTGGAGAAGGGAATGGCTACCCACTCCAGTATTCTGGCCTGGAGAATTCCATGGATTGTATAGTCCATGCGGTTGCAAAGGTTCGGACAGGACTGAGTGACTTTCACTTTTAATTCATACAAGTGATGACAGAGTGGATTTGCTTGTTATTAATGGATGGAGGTTGAAGTCCAGGCTTCCCATGTTGTCTGCATTGATAGCATGGGCGAAGGTGCTCATTACCTGCCAGCAAGGATGAAAGTCCTGATTCCTACTTGCTCTGCTCTTTCACTACCCCATTGGGAATCTTGAGATGATTTAGTCTCACAGAGGCGGATGTCTAGGTTCATTCCCCAATTGATCATTGCAGAAATGGGTGAGGTCAGTTTTTTTCTCTGGTGGTGTGCTGGAGTAGAGCAGCTACTGTCTAAAAGTTTTCTTTCTACCTTTTGTGTCCTCTTCTTGGTCCTTTGTCTGGACCAAACTTTTTGTCAGGATCTTTTTTGGCCTCTACTTACAGGTGCTTGTAGGTCATCATAGAACCATTCAACTTCAGCTTCTTCAGCATTAGTGGTTGGGGCATAGACTTCTATTACTGAGATATTGAATGATTTGCCTTGAAAACGAACAGAGATCATTCTGTCATTTTTGAGATTGCACCCAAGTACTGCATTTCAGATAATGACCTACAAAGACCTTCTAGAACTAACACCAAAAAAAGATGTCCTTTTCATCATAGGGAACTGGAATGCAAAAGTAAGAAATCAAGAGATACCTAGAGTAACAGGCAAAGTTTGGCCTTGGAGTACAAAATGAAGCAGGGCAAAGGCTAACAGGGTTTTGCCAAGAGAATGCACTGGTCCTAGCAAACACCCTCTTCCAACGACACAAGAGATGACTCTAAACATGGGTATCACCAGGTGGTCAATACCAAAATCAGATTGCTTATATGCTTTGCAGCCAAAGATGGAGACTCTCTATACAGTCAGCAAAAACAAGACTGGAAGCTGACTGTGGCTCAGATCATGAACTCCTTATTGCCAAATTCAGACTTGAATTGAGAAAGTAGGGAAAACCACTAGACCATTCAGGTATGACTTAAATCAGATCCCTTACAGTTATACAGTGGAAGTGACAAATAGATTCAGGGGATCAAATCTTGATAGACAGAGTGCCTTAAGAACTATGGACAGAGGTTCAAGACATTGTACAGGGAGCACGGATCAAGACCATCCCCAAGAAAAAAGAAATGCAAAAAGGCAAAATGGTTATCTGAGGAGGCCTTACAAAAGGCTGAGAAAAGAAGAGAAGCAAAAGGCAAAGGAGAAAAGGAAAGATGTTACCCGTCTGAATGCAGAGTTCCAGTGAAAAACAAGGAGAGATAAGAAAGCCTTCCTCAATAAACAATGCAAAGAAATACAGGAAAACAGTAGCATGGAAAAGTCTAGAGATCTCTTAAGAAAAGAGATAACCAAGTCTAGAGGTACCAAGGGAACATTTCATGCAAAGATGGGCATAATAAAGGGGAGAAGCCATATGTACCTAACAGAAGCAGAAGGTATTAAGAAAAGGTGGCAAGAATACACAGAAGAACTATACAAAGAAAATCGTAATGACTCAGATAACATGATGGTGTGATCATTCACTTAGAGCCAGACATCCTGGAATGTGAAGTCAATTGGGCCTTAGGAAGCATCACTACGAACAAAGCTAGTGGAGGTGATGGAATTCCAGCTGAGCTATTTCAAATCCTAAAAGATGAATCTGTGAAAGTGCTGCACTCAATATGCCAGCAAATTTGGAAAACTCAGTAGTGGCCACAGAACTGAAAAAGGTCAGTTTTCATCCCAGTCTCAAAGAAGGGCAATGCCAAAGAATGTTCAGACTACCACACAGTTGCATTAATATCACACTCTAGCAAAGTAATGCTCAAAATTCTCCAAGTGAGGCTTTAATAGTACATGAACCGAGAACTTCCAGATGTTCAAGCTGGATTTAGAAAAGGCAGAGGAACCAGAGAGTGAAAAAGCTTGCTTAAAACTCAGCATTCAAAAAATGAAGATCATGGCATCCAGTTCCATCCCTTTATGGCAAATAGGTGGGGAAACAGTGAGAGACTATTTTTTTGGGGGCTCCAAAATTACTGCAGATGGTGACTGCAGCCATGAAATAACAGATGCTTGCTCCTTGGAAGAAAAGCTGTTTCCAACCTAGACAGCATATTAAAAAGCAGAGACATTACTTTGCTGACAAAGGTCTGTCTAGTCAAAACTATGGTTTTTCCAGTGGTCATGTACGGATGTGAGAATTGGACTGTAAAGAAAGCCAAGTGCCGAAGAATTGATACTTTTGTTGGAGAAGACTCTTCAGAGTCCCTGCAAAGAGATCAAACCAGTCCAACCTAAAGGAAATCAGTCCCGAATATTCATTGGAAGGACTGATGCTGAAGCTCCAGTACTTTGGCCACCTAATGTGAAGAACGGACTCATTGGAAAAGACTCTGGTTCTGGAAAAGATTGAAGGCAGGAGGAGAAGAGGACCACAGAGGATGAGATGGTTGGATGGCATCACTGACTCAATGGACATGTTTGAGCAAGCTCCGTTTGGTGATGGACAGGAAACCTGGCGTGCTGCAGTTCATGGGGTTGCAGAGAGTCAGACATGACTGAGCAACTGAACTAATAAACTAGTGGTGCTTTTGGGTTGCTGACTTATTCCATCCTGAGAATGGGACATATTAGGCAAAAAGAAAGTCCAGAGAGGTCACTGCCATGTTGTTCCTTGGGTCCTGTGGTCCCTACTTAATTTATCTTCTTACTACCTTTCAGAATGTATTTATTTTATTTTTAATGTCCAGTTTTTGCTTGTACTTTTTGTAGGAGCGATAGAAAAAGTGTTTCTTTCTGTTCCATCCTTTCAGAAATGGAGGAAGCGTAGCCTTTGATTTCGTTGTTGACTATTGGTTTTCCTGTTTTACATTACATTTGTTTCTGCTCTGATCTTTATTCTTTGTTCTTCTGTATTCATAAGGTATGAGATCTTCAAGTCATTGATTTATTTCTTTTGTAGTAAACAAGCAGTTAGTGCTGTAAATTTCCCCCTCATTTATTGCTTTAAATTACCTTCCATAAGTTTTGGTAATTTTTTTTTTTTTTTTTTCTGTTTCATTTACTTTAAAATATTGCAGGGACTTCCCTGACTGTCCAGTGGTTAAGAATCTGTGCTCCTACTGCAGGGTACACAGTTTTGATCCCTGGTTGGGGAACTAAGATCCTGCATACTAAGTGTTGTGGCCAAAAAAATAGTGTATATTTTCTTTTTTAATTTCTTCTTTGACCTATTGGTTATTTAGAAGTATATTTGCATTCCAAATATTGAGATTTTTCCATCATTGATTATGGTCAGAGAAAATTCTATTTATGACTTAAAATCATTTAAATTTAAGAGATGTTTCCTTCTTTGAATATGATTGGTCTTGGTAAATGTTCCCTATGTCCTTGCACAGAATATTCTGCTAATTTGTATTAGTGCTCTGTAAATGTCTTAATATCAGTTTGGTTGATGGGATTATTCTGGTTAATGATAGTGTTCAAAATTTCTGTCTCCTTACTGATTTTCTGTTCATTGGTTCTGTCAATTATTGAGAGAGGTTTGTGGAAATCTCCAAATATAATTGTGAGACTTTTCTTCTTGTATTCTGTTAATTTTACTTTGTGTATTTTGAAGCTGTTTTTAGGAAAATGTTTTGGGTTTTTCATATCTTAATGAGTTAATAAAGCTTTATTTTTGAGAAATGATCATCTTTTTTTCTGATAATATTGTTAATTTTTAATTCTTTATATGAAATTAATATAACCATTTCAGCTTTGTTTGCTTCTGCAGTATGTAATATGTCCTTTTTTTCTAGCTGCTTTAAAGATATTATAGGGAATTAAAACTTAATAAATTTTGGTTTACATTCTTCATATTGTTTGGTGTTAATGAAGTACTTTGGTCTCGCTGTTTTATAGTGTTCAGCAAATACGGAAAATGGTTGACATTTCTTCAAGTATATTTTTCTATATTTTCTCCTTTGTGGCTCCAGTTATAAGTGTATTTGGCTTCCTGAAGTTATCTCAAAGCTAGTTTATACTGTATTAATTTATTAAAAGTATTTTTTCCTGTGTTTCATTTTGGTTAGTAACTATTACTTGGTTTCACTGTAAATCTCATACTGTATGGTTTTCATTTTAGACCTTGTAATTTTCATCTCTAGAATTCCACTTTTTAAGAATTCTTTGATGTTACTACTTAACATATTTGTTTCTTCTAGCTCCTTGAACATAGGGATTGTATTGATAATAATTGTTTGAAAAGCTTGTTACTAATTGTTGTTTCAAAATTGACATTTCATGGTTTGACTGGTTTTTGTTTTATTATGGGGTATAATTTCCTGCTTATGTATATGTCTTGAAAGTTTTTTTTTTTTTTTTTACCTTTCAGTCATTGTGAATTTTATCTTTCTAGATTCTCTGTTTTTATAGATTATGCTTAAAAATATTTTTGAACTTTGTTCTATGACATGGTTAGACTATTGGAAAACGATTTGTTGCTTCTGGGTCTTGTTTTTGTGTTTTGTTTGAATGGACAAGAGCTACGTTCAGCCACTTTCTGAGGCATTACCCTTCTCAGTACTCATGATGCAATGTGAATTAGTAGGTTTTCTATTCTGGCTTTTGAGAACAGCCATTATTTGTATCCTTGTGTGAGTTCTGGGTGCTGTCACTTCAAAATGTTTTGGTGTTTTCTTTCCCTGGCCTTGGATGGTTCTCTCACATGAAGTGCTGATTAGTTACTCAGCATACTCTAGGGTGAGCCTCTGTAGATCTCTTCATTTTTCTCTCTCTCCAGCTTTCTACTCAGTGCTGGTCTCCCTTGTGAGCTCTAGCCACCTTGACTTCCTTGGACTCCCAGCTCCATTTCCTCCACTTGGGGAGCCCACAGGTTCTGCCTGTGTTCCTTCTCCCTGGTCCACGGCCTGGAGACTTTTCAAGGCAGTAAGCTGGGCACATGTGTGGCTTGTGTTGTTTGTTTCTTGTCTCCAGGGATCACTGTCTTTCATTGCTTGTCTAAAATCTTCAGTACTGTTGTTTCATACATTTTGTTAGATTTTTATTATTTCATGCAGAAGGCTGAATCCGGTCTCTTTCATTCCATCTTGACTGGAAGTGATGATAGTGTGGTTTTATTTTGCGTATTCATATTGACCCGTGATACTTCGTACATTTTGTTTATTGACCATACATGTGTTTCTCTTGTGAAGAATTTGTTCAGAGCTTTAGCCGTTTTCCTTTCTCTCCTCTGTCTACTTTTGTTGTTGTTGTTGTGTGTGTGTGTGTGTGTGTGTGTTTTCTTGTTTGCATTGCAGAAGGTCCTTATATGTCTTGGATACCAGTCCTTTGTTAGGTGAGTGTTTTGTAAGTACTTTCTCCAGGTCTGTTGTTTTCTGTTTATCTTAACTGTGCCTTTGGATGAGCAGAAATGTCTAAGTCTGATGAAGTCTAATTTATCAGTTTTTTCTTTTATAGTTATTGCTTACTGTGAGCTAAGACAGTTTTGCCTAACTCTGAAGTCATGAAGGTAATTTCCTTTGTTTCCTCTAAAACCTTTTGTTTTTTGCTAATTTATATTTAGGTCTGTGATACATCTCAAAAAGTTTTATAGGTTTTGTTTTTTTATATGATTGTTTCTCCATTCTATTGAGATGAGTCTCCTTTCCTCACTGGATTGCTTTGGTGAAACATCAAACGTGGCTGCAGAAGTGGGCTCTATTTCAGAAATCTTTATTCTGTTACATTGATCTGTTTGTCCTTGTATCATTGCCATACTGTTTCAATTATTTGTAACTTTATAGAAAGTCTTTAAATCAGATTTTTAAGCCCTTCAATCTTGAGTCTTTTTCTGGATTGCTTTACTAAGGCAATGGCACCCCACTCCAGTACTCCTGCCCGGAAAATCCCATGGACGGAGGACCCTGGTGGGCCACAGTCCATGGGGTCGCTAAGAGTCGGACATGACTGAGCGACTTCACTTTCACTTTTCACTTTCATGCATTGGAGAAGGAAATGGCAACCCACTCCAGTGTTCTTGCCTGTAGAATCCCAGGGACGGGGGAGCCTAGTGGGCTGCCGTCTATGGGGTCGCACAGAGTCGGACACGACTGCAGCGACTTAGCAGCAGCAGCAGCAAGTCCTTAGGACTTCCATATACAGTTTTAGTATTTGCTTTTGAATTTCTTAAAAAGGCTGATGGGATTGTGACTGCAGTTGCTTTGATCTATAAATCAGTTTGAGGGGAACTGACATATTGACAATGTTAGATATTCCTATTCATTAGCATGGCATATCTCTCCATTTATTTAGGTCATGTTTGTGTTTTTATGAGCAGTATTTTGTAGTTTTCAGCCTTTGGATTTGCATGTCTTTGGTTTTTAAAGTTATCTTTATTTTTAAATATTTCATGTCACTTGATGGTAATGTAGGGGATATTTTAAAGAATTCAGTTTCTAATTATTCTTAATATATGGAAATAGAATTGACTTACGTTTATTAATTTGTGTCATAAAACTTTGCTTAAGTCACGTTGGTTCTGCGAGTTTTTTGTAGATAATGTAATTCTATTTTCTAATAGTGATCATGCCATAAAACTTTTTTACCTCTTTCCAATTTGGATTCTTTTTCTTTTCTTCACTTGTTGCATGCACTTAAATCTTGGTCCCATTCTTTGGGGAAAGCATTCAGTTTTACACCATTAATTATGTTAGCTATAGACTTTTTATTGATTATCATTATCAGGTTGTTTTAAAATACAGGTTTGTTTTTTTTTTTCCTTAGCTATTTTTCTTTTTTTTTTAATTTTATTTTATTTTAAAACTTTACAATACTGTATTAGTTTTGCCAAATATCGAAATGAATCCGCCACAGGTATACCTGTGTTCCCCCTCCTGAACCCTCCTCCTTCCTCCCCATACCCTCCCTCTGGGTCGTCCCAGTGCACCAGCCCCAAGCATCCAGTATCATGCATCGAACCTGGACTGGTGACTCGTTTCATACATGATATTATACATGTTTCAATGTCATTCTCCCAAATCTCCCCACCCTCTCCCTCTCCCACAGAGTCCATAAGACTGATCTATACATCAGTGTCTCTTTTGCTGTCTCGTACACAGGGTTATTGTTACCATCTTTCTAAATTCCATATATATGCGTTAGTATACTGTATTGGTGTTTTTCTTTCTGGCTTACTTCACTCTGTATAATAGGCTCCAGTTTCATCCACCTCATTAGAACTGATTCAAATGTATTCTTTTTAATGGCTGAGTAATACTCCATTGTGTATATGTACCACAGCTCTCTTATCCATTCATCTGCTGATGGACATCTAGGTTGCTTCCATGTCCTGGCTATTATAAACAGTGCTGCGATGAACATTGGGGTACACGTGTCTCTTTAATTCTGGTTTCCTCAGTGTGTATGCCCAGCAGTAGGATTGCTGGGTCATAAGGCAGTTCTATTTGCAGTTTTTTGAGGAGTTTCCACACTGTTCTCCATAGTGGCTGTACTAGTTTGCATTCCCACCAACAGTGCAAGAGGGTTCCCTTTTCTCCACACCCTCTCCAGCATTTATTGCTTGTAGACTTTTGGATTGCAGCCATTCTGACTGGCGTGAAATGGTACCTCATAGTGGTTTTGATTTGCATTTCTCTGATAATGAGTGATGTTGAGCATCTTTGCTTAAGATGGCAGGGAAGGCTAACAGATCTGGAGATGACTGCCATTGAAAAGGTAATTTGTTGCACTCAACAGAATTCCCCAGAGGAGACTGGGTATACCATGACCTAGAAAGACACATGGCGAAACACCTTAGTTAGGATGCAGAGCTTTTTGTTGGTTTCTGTGGGAAGGAATAGTCAGGGAGTCTGGTAATCAGGTTTAGGGTTGTCTAGTTTGAATAATATCTAGGGCTTTGGGGCAGGGGGCTTGCTGTTTGATACCTGGCCCTGGGGTGATTAGGGCAGGAGAAATAGATAGCCAGTGTACAATAGATGGAAATGATTGGGGGTATGAGCTCTGAACTGGTTGGTTTGCATATGAAAGCAAGGTGGAGAGTTGTTTGCTGTCTCCAGGAGTTTGCTAGCCTTGGGAGGGGCAGCTCCCCAGGATCAGCGAGGCCCCAAAGTAGGAAAAATACTGAATGAAAGGTATGATTAACAGATTAAGATCGTGTCTGTTCCTTGTTTTCTGACAACTTATGATGTGAATGGATGTTGTTTTATTAAATGAAATTTATGCACCTGTTGAGATGATTATATGTTTTTTTTACAAAACTAATATGGTGAGTCTCATTGTTTTATTTTCATTTGTTATATCAACCTTGTATTCCTGGGATAATTGGCACTTGGTCATAGTATATTATCCATATATATATATGGATATCCATATATATATATATATATGTGTATTTTTTTTTTTGGCTTGGTTTAAATTGTTAATACTTTATTAAATTTTTGGAATCTGTGTACTTGACAGATGTTAGCCTGTAATTTTTTTTTTTTTCTTTTTTTGGTTTTGATGGTATTGGTATATTCATTGATATTTTTCATGCTGAAATATGATTTCAGAAGTAGTCTATTTTCTGAAAGTGTTTGTGTGAGATTGATACAATTAATATTTGTTCCTTGGTGTTTGATGGAATTTACCAGTGAAAAAATCTGAGCCTGAATTTTATTTTGAGGAAAGATTTTGATAATGGATTCATCTTAAAGGGCTCTTCAGATTTTCTTTCATCTTGTAAATTTTGGTATTTTTCATGGTGTTTTTTTCATTTCATCTAAGTTGTTGACTTGGTTGGTGTAAAGTTATTAATCGTTTGTCTTTTAGTATCTATGGATTTTATAATGATAATTCCTTCTTTTCAGATATTGGTAATTTTGTGTCTTTTAAATTAGTTTAGCTAGAAGTTTTATCAACTTTATTTCTATTTCCAAAGGACTGTCTTTAATGTTGAATTTTCTTTAGTGTTTCTATTTCATTTTTTTCTGCTCTTTACTATTTCTTCTTCTCACTTTGGGTTTAATTTGCATTTTTCTTTTATAGGTTCTTTAGGTAGAATCTTAGGTTGTTAATTTTATAGCTTTTCCCCCTAATGTAGTAAGGGAATATACTTTGTATGATTTCATTCTTTTTAAATCATTTTGTCTTTATTCATTTCATTTGTGACCCAGTACATGGTGTTTCATGGTGAAGGTGCCAAGGTCACCTGAAAGGAATGTGTTTTGTTGTGGTTTTAGAATTGCTCAGATTATGATTTTTGGGGGAGGAGGATCCTAATTTTGTCAATTACTGAGACAGATGTTAAAATATCTTACTACATTTGTGGAATTGTGTACTTTAATCCTTTACATGTGATGGGTTTTGCTTTATGTATTTTGAAGGATTGTTAAGTATACATTTATGATTATTATGTCTTCATTATTTTGACACTTATTATGAAATGTCTCCCATTATTGTCCCTATTTTTCTTGGTCTTGGAATTTCTTTTGTCTGTGATGTTAAGTATAACTACTCACTATTTTATACTTTTGATTTGTGTGGCATATCTTTTTTTAAATTCATTTATTTTCAACCTGTTTGTGTCTCCATTTAGAGCATGTTGCTAATAGATGATATACAGTTGGGTTTTACTTTTATATCTGTGCCAGTACACTGTGTCTTTTAACTAGTCTCTTCAGGTTAGTCTCTTCACATTTAATATAGTTATATGATTGGGTTTACATCTATCATTTTATGAAGTTATTTTGTTTCATCTTTTTGAATATTACTTAAAAATACCTTTAATGATATGTAATCTACATATCATAGGTTCAGCCATTTAAAGTGTACAGCTCAGTAGTTTTCAGTATATTCACAGAATCGTGAGGCTTTCAACATTATCAATTTTGGAACATTTTCATCATTTCAAAAAGAAGCTGCTTTGTCCATTAGCAGCCAGCTCCCCATTTTCCATTCTCTTAAATTCCAGCAACCACTAATCTACTCTATGTCTCTGTTATGGATATTTCATATAGATGGAATCATACAATTTGAGATATTTTGTGAGTGGCTTTTTTTCTTTTAGCAAAATGTTTTTAAGGTTCACTCATGTTTTAGCATGTATCAGAACATTCTTTCTTTTTATTGTTGAATAAAATTCCATTGTATGGATAATACCCACCTCATTTGTTCACTCATTAGTTAATGGGCATTTATGATTTATCTGTAGTTTGACCATTCTGAATAATGTTGTTTTGAGCATTTGCATACATGTTTTTGCATAGATAGATGGTTTCATTTCCTTTGGGTGTGGAATTTTTGAGCCATGTGGTAACTAGTTTAACTTTTTGAGAAACTGCCAAAACAGCTGTACCATTTTAAACTCTGATCAGTGATATATGAGGGTTCTAATTTCTCTGCTTTCTTGCCAACAGGATTTATTTGTTATTGTTTATTTTTTGCTTTTAGCCATCCTAGTGATATCTCATTGTGGTGTTGATTTGTATTTCCTTTTTTTTTATTTTTGAGATAGGAAATGAAAATTTATTTATTTATTTTATTATTATTTTTTAAAAATTTTATTTTATTTAACCTTACAATATTGTATTGGTTTTGCCATATATCAAAATGAATCTGCCACAGGTACACATGTGTTCCCCATCCTGAACCCTCCTCCCTCCTCCCTCCCCATACCATCCCTCTGGGTCGTCCCAGTGCACCAGCCCCAAGCATCCAGTATCGTGCATCGAACCTGGACTGACGACTTGTTTCATATATGATATTATACATGTTTCAATGCCATTCTCCCAAATCATCCCACTCTCTCCCTCTCCCACAGAGTCCAAAAGACTGTTCTGTACATCAGTGTCTCTTTTGCTGTCTCGTACACAGGGTTATTGTTACCATCTTTCTAAATTCTATATATATGCGTTAGTATACTGTATTGGTGTTTTTCTTTCTGGCTTACTTCACTCTGTATAATAGGCTCCAGTTTCATCCACCTCATTAGAACTGATTCAAATGTATTGTTTTTAATGGCTGAGTAATACTCCATTGTGTATATGTACCACAGCTCTCTTATCCATTCATCTGCTGATGGACATCTAGGTTGCTTCCATGTCCTGGCTATTATAAACAGTGCTGCGATGAACATTGGGGTACACGTGTCTCTTTAATTCTGGTTTCCTCAGTGTGTATGCCCAGCAGTGGGATTGCTGGGTCATAAGGCAGTTCTATTTCCAGTTTTTTAAGGAGTCTCCACACTGTTCTCCATAGTGGCTGTACTAGTTTGCATTCCCACCAACAGTGCAAGAGGGTTCCCTTTTCTCCACACCCTCTCCAGCATTTATTGCTTGTAGACTTTTGGATTGCAGCCATTCTGACTGGTGTGAAATGGTACCTCATAGTGGTTTTGATTTGCATTTCTCTGATAATGAGTGATATTGAGCATCTTTTAATGTGTTTGTTAGCCATCTCTATGTCTTCTTTGGAGAAATGTCTAGTTCTTTGGCCCATTTTTTGATTGGGTCATTTATTTTTCTGGAATTGAGCTGTAGGAGTTGCTTGTATATTTTTGAGATTAGTTGTCTGTTGCTTCATTTGCTATTATTTTCTCCCATTCTGAAGGCTGTCTTTTCACCTTGCTTATAGTTTCCTTTGTTGTGCAGAAGCTTTTAAGTTTAATTAGGTCCCATTTGTTTATCTTTGCTTTTATTTCCAATATTCTGGAAGGTGGGTCATAGAGGATCCTGCTGTGGTGTATTTCGGAGAGTGTTTTGCCTATGTTCTTCTCTAGGAGTTTTATAGTTTCTGGTCTTACGTTTAGATCTTTGATCCATTTTGAGTTTATTTTTGTGTATGGTGTTAGAAAGTGTTCTAGTTTCATTCTTTTACAAGTGGTTGACCAGATTTCCCAGCACCACTTCTTAAAGAGATTGTCTTTAATCATTGTATTTCTTGCCTCCTTTGTCAAAGATAAGGTGTCCATATGTGCATGGATTTATCTCTGGGCTTTCTATTTTGTTCCATTGATCTATATGATTTGTATTTCTTAAGTGTTTGTTAGACATCTTTTCATGGGCCTTTCTGGTTATTTACATGTTTTCTTTGGAGAAATGTCTATTCAGATTGTTGACACAATGTTTAATTGGGATATGCATCTTATTTTTTTTAAAGTATTTATTTGTTTTGGCCATGCCACGTGGCATGCAGGATCTTAGTTCCCTGACCAGAAATCAAACCTGTGGCCTCTGCAGTGGAAGCATGGGGTCTTAACCACTGGACCACCAGAGACTTTGAGCCCTTTATGTATTCTGGGTATAAGTCCCTATGAGATCTGTAACCTGTCAGTATTCTTTTCTGTGGCATTTTTTACTTGATGGTATCATTTGCAGGATGAAATTTTTTAGATCTGGAAAATACCAGTTTATTATTTCTTTGATTGCCTCTTCTTTTGGTGTTGTATCTAAGAAAACATTATTCAACACTAAGTCATGAAGAATTTGTTCCCATTTTATTCTAAGAGTTTTACAGTGTTCTTACATTTAAGTATATAATCTGTTTGGGTTACTTTTATATGTCATATGAGTAATGTGTCCAGCTTAATTTTTTGCATGTAGAGAAGAATTTTTAAGGTATCAGTTTTGTAGAGCTGTTTCTGTTTATGTCAGTTTTTTAGTGTTCCTCTGGCAATTTCAATATATTTCCTTACCTTTTAATAGTCTTTATTTTAAACATATTTATTTCGCCCTGTCAGATCTCAGTTGCATTATTTGGAATCTTTCATTGTGGCACGCAGGTGCTAGAGTGTGGGCTCAGTAGTTGCAGTGCTTGGGTTTAGTTGCTCCATGGCATTTGCGATCTTACTTCCCCCATCAGGGGTGGAACCCATGTCCTGTGCATTGCATGGAGGATTCTTTTTTTTTTTATTTTTAATTGAAGGATAATTGTGTTACAGAATTGTGTTGGTTTTTGAGGTACATCAGCATGAATCAGCCATAGGTATACATATGTTCCCTCCCTCTTGAACCTCCCTCCCACCCCATCCCACCCCTCTAGGTTGTCACAGAGCCCTGGTTTGAGTTCCCTGAGTCATACAGCAAATTCCCACTGGCTATCTGTTTTACATATGTTAGTGTATATGGTTTCATGCTACCCTCTCCATTCGTTCCACCCTCTCCTACCCCTGTCCCTGCCCCATGGCCACACGTCTATTCTCTATGTCTGCATCTCCATTGCTGCACTGTAGAAAGGCTCATCAGTATCATGTTTCTAGATTCCATATATATGTGTTAATATCTTTCTGACTTACTTCATTCTGTATGTAGAAGGTAGGTTCTTAACCACTGGACCCACCACGGAAGTCCCCAGTCTACTTAGTGTATGTACTTTTAGTATTGTATCACTTTTTCTAAAGCATAGAAATCTTATATAACTAGAGATTCTTTCACATCACATCACCTCTGTCCATTATCACTTACACTGTTGTCTTATGTATTAGATCTGCTTGTTACAAACCGCAGAAGACAGTATTACAATTTTTGCTTTCAATAATCATATGTACTTTTAAGAATTTAAGATCTAAAAGTCGGTTTTATTTACCCAAATATTTATCATTTATGGTGCTCTTCTTTGCTTCCTGAAGATGTATGTTTTTCATCTGGTACCATTTCCCTTCATTCTGAAGAATTTCTTTTAGCCTATATTGTAGTCTGTATTCTCATGGTGAATTCTGTTTGCTCTTTCTTACCTAAAAATATCTATTTCACCTTCATTTTGGAGGACATCTTAGTTAGAATTCTGAATTAACAGTTCTTTTTCTTCAAGCATTTTGATAATGTCTGTCTTACTATTTTGGCTTCCATTCTGTCTTACTACTTTGGCTTCTCATTGGAAATGAGAGATCAGGTATTACTTCAGTTACGGTTTCCCTGTGTTTGATGTGTCATTTTCTCTTGGCTGCTTCTTTAAGACTTTTGCTTGCTTTTTAGCAAGCCATTTTGCTTGTTCGTGGTTCACTGTGCTTCTTGAATCCATAAATTTGTCTTCTAATAGTGGAAATTTTCATCCATTATTTTTCAAACTTTTCTTTGCTGCCATATTCTCATATTTGTACACCCCCACATCCTGCCACCTCGCGGTTCCAGGCCTTCAGTTATACATGTTCATTTCAGTTCAGACACTCAGTCATGTCCAACTCTTTGCAACCCCATGGACTGCAGCATGCTAGGCTTCCCTGTCCATCACCAACTCCTGGAGCTTGCTCAAACTCATGTCCATTGAGTCGGTGATGCCATCCAACCATCTCATTCTCTGTTGTCCCCTTCTCCTTCCTCCTTCAATCTTTCCCAGCATTAGGGTCTTTTCCAATGAGTCCGTTCTTCACATCAGGTAGCCAAAGTATTGGAGCTTCAGCATCAGTCCTTCCAGTGAATATTCAGAACTGATTTCCTTTAGGATTGACTGGTTTGATCTCTTTGCAGTCCCAGTGACTCTCAGGAGTCTTCTCCAACACCACAGTTCAAAAGCATCAATTCTTTGGTGCTCAGCTTTCTTTATAGTCCAACTCTCACATTCATACATGACTACTGGAAAAACCATAGCTTTGACTATATGGACCTTTGTCGGCAAAGTAGTGTGTCTGCTTTTTAATGTGCTCTCTAGGTTGGTCATAGCTTTTCTTCCAAGGAGCAAGCATCTTTTTAAATTTTATGGCTGCAGTCACCATCTGCAGTGATTTTGGAGCCTCCCAGAATAAAGTCTGTCACTGTTTCCATTGTTTCCCCATTTATTTGTCATGAAGTGATGGGACCGGATGCCATGATCTTAGTTTTCTGAATGTTGAGTTTTGAGCCAACTTTTTCACGCTCCTCTTGCACTTTTACCAAGAGGCTCTTTACTTGTTCTTCGCTTTCTGCCATACGTGTATCTGAGGTTATTGATATTTCTCCTGGTAATCTTGATTCCAGCTTTTGCTTCATCCAGCCCGGCATTTTGCATGATGTACTCTGCATATAAGTTAAATAAGCAGGGTGACAATATACAGTCTTGACGTACTCCTTTTCCTATTTGGAACCAGTCTGTTGTTCCATATTCAGTTCTAACTGTTGTTTCTTGACCTGCATATAGATTTCTCAGGAGGCAGGTCATGTGGTCTGGAATCCCATCTCTTGAAGAATTTTCCAGTTTGTTGTGATCCACACAGTCAATGGCTTTGGCATAGTCAATAAAGCAGAAGTATATGTTTTTCTGGAACTATCTTGCTTTTTCTATGATCCAGCGGATGTTGACAGTTTGATCTCTGGTTCCTCTGCCTTTTCTAAATCCAGCTTTAACATCTGGAAGTTCACGGTTCATGTACTGTTGAAGCCCGGCTTGAAGAATTTTGAGCATTACTTGACTAGCGTGTGAGATGAGTGAAATTGTGTGGTCGTTTGAACATCTTTGGCATTGCCTTTGTTTGGGTTGGGAATGAAAACTGACTTATCCCAGTCCTGTGGCCACTTCTGAATTTTCCAAATTTGCTGGCATATTGAGTGCAGCACTTTGACAGATTGATCTTTTAGGATTTGAAATAGCTCAACTGGAATTCCATCACCTCCACTAGCTTTGTTCATAGTGATGCTTCCTAAGGCCCACTTGATTTCACATTCCAGGATGTCTGGATGTAGGTCAGTGATCACACCATGGTGTTTATCTGGGTCATGAAGTCTTTTTTGCATAGTTCTTCTATGGATTCTTGCCACCTCTTCTTAATATCTACTGTTTCTGTTATGTCTGTACCATTTTATCCTTTATCCCATCTTTGCATGAAATATTCCCTTGGTATTATACATGTTAGGCTTCTTGTTACTGTTTATTAGATCTCTGAGGCTCTTCATTTTTTCACTGTTTTCTCTTTTTCAGATAGATTCTATCTATTGATAAAGTAACTTCAGGTTCTTTGATTCTTGCCTTTGTCATCTTGATTCTGCTGCTAAGCCCATCCAATGAATTTTTCACTTCATGTTTTTTATTTTTAAGTTTCAGAATTTTTATTTAGTACAGTAGTTGTTTTTCTTCTGTTGAGATCTTATGTTTCATTTAATCTAGGTATATTTTCACTTACCTCATAGAACTTAATTATACTAGCTATTACTGTAAAGCCTGATTCCAATGGCTAGGTCATTTTAGGATTGACTTTCATTGATTGCCTTTTATCTTGAGTATGATCAACCAGTTTTCTGATTCTTCATAGATTAGATAATTTGAATTGTTTGCTAGACCTTGTTATTTGTGGGAAGTCTGATTCTATTAAAAATCATTTTGAAGAAATTGATACTGTTTTTATCAGGCACTTGAGTTGGTTGGACTTAAGGTGCCTACTAAATATTTTGAGCAATTGCTTGAATTTCCTTTCATTTCTTTTTTTCCTTAACTGGATTCTAGCCTGCCCCTTACGTGGAGTGGTTGGCCCAGGGTCACTGGGAGATTTGGGCAGATTCTATACATAAAAATTCAGGGGCTCTGCTCCTGGTTCTCTCCTCTTCTGGATTCAGATGTCACTTTCCTGAACTTCTGGTTCTTCAGATATTAAGACTGCAGGAGCCACTACAGGCTGACTGTGGCTTGTCTTCAGACTAAAAGTCCCAGAAGAGGGGGAACTCTTCTTTTGCTGGTCCTTTCCCAATTTTGACCTCTGGTGGGAAACCAGCATCTATCTGGCTGCTTATCCTGTGTAAGGGTTTGTCTCTTATAAACTTTTTTTTTTTCTTATAAACTTACTTAGGCATTTTAGAAGTAGAAATTTATTTTATCATGGATTTAAAAACATTTGGTATCTTTGAATTTATTGCAGTTTTTATCTCTTTTAGCATTAAGTGATTTCATCTTTGGACAGCAGGATCCTCTTTAGGTTGCTTCAGATAGGTCCTTTTGACAGGACTAAAGCAATCTTTTACAACCTCCTTGCTATTTAATAGAACATTGTATTTAGGGCATACTTGACCTAGACCTGGAACCATCCACTTCTCTCAGGAGTCCTGGTTGCTTCAGGAAATGCTATTTGGAGACCCCAGCCTGGGAGATAGGCGTGTTTATTTCTACTATGGTAGTCGTGAATCTTTCTAAAACACAAGAAAAATAGGTTAATTTATATTTATTTTTTATCTTTTGCGTAAAAGAAGAAATAATGATGGTAAATGTTTTATCCAACAAAAAATGTTTCATGCCATAATTACATCTTTCATATAATACGAGAAAGATCAAACTTAAAACTTGAATTTATCCTTCTTATTTAGCCTGTGGTTTTTTTTTGTTGCAATTATAGTCTTACTGCTTTTTGTATATATAATGAATGGTGTTCACAATCTGAGTAAACCAGCTGAATGGATTGTTATATAGTTACATCTTCCTAAAGGTCAGTATTTTGGGTGAACTTAATTTAGTGAAGTATAGTGAGTTTTATACTTTGGGAAAAAAGCTAATTTAAAGTAGAAAAAGTATTTGGGAATTGATGCTTACATTATAAAGATGGAAAATAGTTGTATGCTTTCTTACTACACTACATGAAGTAAAATAGAAACAACCATCTTACATAATTTCTGTGTGTTTGGACCATTTCAATTAAAACGTTCTCCTCCCTCATCCCCCTTGGTAAAATGTGAGACTGTGGAAACCAAAAAATAAAACTAAAATGGGGGTGGGGAAAAGGTAAGCTCGTGTATGTGTGTGTGTTTTGGCTGGCGGGGGGTGGGGGTGGGGGGCTCCTAATCATCTGTGTACCAGGATTGACTTGGGTATTTTAACAGTTCAGTTCAGTCGCTCATGTCCGACTCTTTGTGACCCCATGAACCGCAGCACGCCAGGCCTCCCTGTCCATCACCAACACCTGGAGTTCACTCAGACTCATGTCCATCGAGTCGGTGATGCCATCCAGCCATCTCATCCTCTGCTGTCCCCTTCTCCTCCTGCCCCCAATCCCTCCCAGCATCAGAGTCTTTTCCAGTGAGTCAACTCTTCGCATGAGGTGGCCAAAGTATTGGAGTTCCAGCTTTACCATCAGTCCTTCCAATGAACACCCAGGACTGATCTCCTTCAGAATGGACTGGTTGGATCTCCTTGCAGTCCAAGGGACTCTCAAGAGTCTTCTCCAACACCACAGTTCAAAAGCATCAATTCTTGGGTGCTCAGCTTTCTTTATAGTCCAACTCTCACATCCATACATGACCACTGGAAAAACCATATCCTTGATTTAGACGGACCTTTGTAGGCAAAGTAGTGTCTCTGCTTTTGAATATGCTATCTAGGTTGGTCATAACTTTCCTTCCAAGGAGTAATTGTCTTTTAATTTCATGGCTGCAGTCACCATCTGCAGTGATTTTGGAGCCCAAAAAATAAAGTCTGACACTTTCCACTGTTTCCCCTTCTATTTCCAATGAAGTGATGAGACCAGATGCCATGATCTTAGTTTTCTGACTGTTGAGCTTTAACCCAACTTTTTCACTCTCCTCTTTCACTTTCATCAAGAGGCTCTTTAGTTCTTCACTTTCTGCCATAAGGGTGGTGTCATCTGCTTATCTGAGGTTATTGATATTTCTCCTGGCAATCTTGATTCCAGCTTGTGCTTCTTCCAGCCCAGCGTTTTAACAGTACCTCTCACTAAATAAGAATACGTCTGTGAAATTCTAGTAGTAACATGTATAGCTGTAGCCTACTGTGTGAAACTTTTCAGGTTGGATTGGTTTACTGTAAGATCTAGAATTTCTGTTTTCCTGAATCTGATCCTTTTTTCTTGAACGTAGGGTGAAGCCTCTAACTATAACTTAACCTTCTTTTTTTTTCTCATTATCATTTTTTTCTCTCAAGTCTCATATATATCTGTTTTTACCTTTTTTGGGAAGATATAATAGTATTTTATTTATTAGCATGTAGTTTTCTCTTAGAGTTTTCTTCTCTGCATTTTGCTTTTTTTTGGCCACTCCATGGGGCATGTGGGACCTTAGTTTCCCAGCCAAGGATTGAACTGTGCCCCCGAATGGTAGGTAGAATCTTAACCACTGGACTGCCAGGGAGGTCCTTTTCTCTGCATTTTTAAACTGACTTAAAATCTTTGTGAATATAGCATTAGCTTCCTCACTGTTAAACAGTTTAAATAAAAATTTTATGGTTATAAACAGCCATATAAAGTATTTTTGTGCATATATCTTTTCATGTCTTGAGATTAAAGCATATAAATAATATAAAGATCATTAAGATATGGTACTTAATAATCGGTATTTTTATTACATTTCCTTTGACTCTGGAAGTGAGTTATTTGAATCAGTATTTTTCTTGAAGCATATCGCTAAATTGTTCTCCAAAAGAATTAGATTATAGTGCCATCAACAGTATATGAAAATAAATGTTCACTGCACTTTGAACATTACGGATTATTTTTTAAGAAAAGATTTACTAACTTAAGTGGGCAAAAACGCCTATTCTGTGTGACTTTTATATTCATATTTATTTGGATATAAGTGAGGTTAAATGGTTTTTCATAGATTAGCTACATCTACTTTTTATTAGATTGAAGTACAGTCAATTTACAATGTGTTAGTTTCAAGTGTATATAGAAAGATGATTAAGTTACACTCACACACATATGCATATGTGTGTGGTCTGTTTCAGATTCTTTTCCATTATAGATTACTGCAGGGTATTGAGTAATAGATCCCTGTGCTATACAGTAGGTCCTTTTTGTTTACCTGTTTTATATATAGTGGTATGTATATGTTAATCCCAAAGTCCTAATTTATCCTCCTCACATCCCCTTTGGTGACTTAAGTTTTTCTCCTAAATGTTTGAGAGTCTGTTTCTGTTTTGTAAATAAGTTCAGTTGTATCATTTTTTTAAGATTGTACATATAAGTGATACCATATGATAATTGATTTCTGACTTTTTTCATTTAGTATGATCATCTTTAGGACAACCATCCATGTTGCTGCAGATGGCATTATTTCATGCTTTTTAATGGCTAATATTTCACGTATATATATGTGCACGCACGCACGCACACACCCCTACATACACACACACCACATCTTTTATATCCATTTCTCTATTGATGGACATTTAGGCTGCTTAGTGGAGGTGATGGAATTCCAGTTGAACTATTTCAAATCCCGAAGGATAATGCTGTGAAAGTGCTGCACTCAATATGCCAGCAAATTTGGAAAACTCAGTAGTGGCCACAGGACTGGAAAAGGTCAGTTTTCATTCCAATCCCAAAGAAAGGCAATGCCAAAGAATGCTCAAACTACTGCACAATTGCACTCATCTCACACGCTAGTAAAGTAATGCTTAAAATTCTCCAAGCCAGGCTTCAGCAATATGTGAACAGTGAACTTGCAGATGTTCAAGCTGGTTTTCGAAGAGGCAGAGGAACCAGAGATCAAATTGCCAACATCCGCTGGATCATAGAAAAATCAAGGGAGTTCCAGAAAAACATCTATTTCTGCTTTATTGACTGTGCCAAAGCCTTTGACTGTGTGGATCACAATAAACTGTGGAAAATTCTGAAAGAGATGGGAATACCAGACCACCTGACCTGCCTCTTGAGAAATACGTATGCAGGTCAGGAAGCAACAGTTAGAACTGGACATGGAACAACAGACTGGTTCCAAATAGGAAAAGGAGTATGTCAAGGCTGTATATTGTCACCCTGCTTAATTAACTTATATGCAGAGTACATCATGAGAAACGCTGGGCTGGAAGAAGCACAAGCTAGAATCAAGATTGCTGGGAGAAATATCAATAACCTCAGATATGCAGATGACACCACCCTTATGGCAGAAAGTGAAGAAGAACTAAAAAGCCTCTTGATGAAAGTGAAAGAGGAGAGTGAAAAAGTTTGCTTAAAGCTCAACATTCAGCAAACTAAGATCATGGCATCTGGTCCCATCATTTCATGGCAGATAGATGGGGAAACAGTGTCAGACTTTATTTTTTGGGCTCCAAAATCACTGCAGATGGTGACTGCAGCCATGAAATTAAAAGACACTTACTCCTTGGAAGGCAAGTTATAACCAACCTAGATAGCAAATTATTCAGAAGCAGAGACATTACTTTGCCAACAAAGGTCCGTCTAGTCAAGGCTGTGATTTTTCCAGTGGTCAAGTATGGATGTGAGAGTTGGACTATAAAGAAAGCTGAGCACCCAAGAATTGATGCTTTTGAACTGTGGTGTTGGAGAAGACTCTTGAGAGTCCCTTGGACTGCAAGGAGATCCAACCAGTCCATTCTGAAGGAGATCAGTCCTGGGTGTTCATTGGAATGACTGATGCTGAAGGTGACACGCCAGTACTTTGGCCACCTGATGTGAAGAGCTGACTAATTTGAAAAGACCCTGATGCTGGGAAAGACTGAGGGCAGGAGGAGAAGGGATCGACAGAGGATGAGATGGTTGGATGGCATCACTGACTCAATGGACATGGGATTGGGTTCACTCCGGGAGTTGGTGATGGACAGGGAGGCCTGGTGTGCTGCGGTTCGTGGGGTCGCAGAGTCAGACATGACTGAGCGACTGAACTGAACTGAACTGATACCTTGACTGTTGTAAATAGTACTGCTATTTATATTGCATTGGGGTGCATGTATGTTTTTGAGTTTTTTCTCTGGATATATATAGTCAGTAGTGGGATTGCTGGGTCGTTTAGTTGCTCTATTTTAGTCTTTTGGGAACCTCTGTTCTGTTTTCCATAGTGGCTACACCAGTTTACATTCATACAAGCAGTGTAGGAGGGTTCCTTTTTCTCCATACCCTCTCCAGGCAGCTTGTATTATTTGTAGGCTTAAAAAAAACAACAAACCTTATTTGAGGGCTGCTTTCTTGTTGTGGTGTGCGGGCTTCTCATTGCGGAGGCTTCTCTCGTCACAGAGCATGTGCAGAGCGTGTGGGTGCATGGGCTTCCGTAGCTGCGGCACCTGGGCCTGGTTGCCACTTGGCAGTGGAATCTTGCCAGACGAGGGATTGAACCTGTGTCCCCAGCATTGGCTGGCAGATTCTCAATCACTGGACCACCAGGGAAGTCCTGTAGACTTTTTAATGATGGTCATTCTGAGTACTGTGAAGCAGTACCTCACTGTAATTATTATTTGTATTTCTCTGATAATTAGCAGTATTGACCACCCTTTCCTGTGCCACGTTGCCAGGGATTGAACTGGGAGCCTCGGCACTGAAAGTGTGGAGTCCTAATCACTGGCTCGTCAGTGTTGCCTTATTGTTTTGCTGTCTAGGTGTCTGTCCATTGATGAAGTGGGGACTTGATATCCCTACCATTATTGTATTACTGTCCGTTTCTCTTTTTCCATTAATATTTACCTTATGTATTGATATGTTCTGATGTTGGTTGCATATACATTAAAGTTGTTTCATCTTCTTTGATTGATTCTATGATCTTTATGTAATGATCTTTGTCTCTTGTAACAGTCTTTATAGTCTGTCTGGTGCAAGCAAAGCTGAGTTACTTTTGATTTTTCTATTTGCATGGAATACTTTTTTCCACCCTCTTATTTTGTTTGTGTGATACAAGCATAACTACTCTGACTTACTTTTTATTTTTTCATTTGCATGGAATAATACCTTTTTCCACCCTCTCATTTTTTTATGTGTGCAATATAAGCATTGCTACTCTGACTTTTGATTTTTCCATTTGCTTAAAATACCTTTTTCCACCCTCTCACTTTGTGTGTGTCTCTATATCTGAAGTGAGTCTCTTGTAGGCAGCATGTATGTGGGTCTTGTTTCCATATCTATTTAGGCAGCCTTTTGGTTGGAGCATTTAGTCTGTTTACATTTAAGGTAATTATTGATATATGTGTTCTTATTGCCATTTTGTTAATTGTTTTGGATTTGTTTTGTCGGTCTTTTCCCCCCATTCTTCTTCGTTTTCTTGTGGTTTGATGGCCTTTTTGGGTTGTGTTTCTGTACTTCCCTGGTGTCTCAGACGTTGAAGAGTCTGCCTGCAATATGGGATACCTGGGTTAGATCCCTAGGTTGGGAAGATCCCCTGGAGAAGGAAATGGCAACCCTCTCCAGTATTCTTGCCTGGGAAATCCCATGGACAGAGGAACCTGGCAGGCTACAGTCAATGGGGTCGCAGAGTTGGACACTACTGAGTGACTAATACTTTCATACTTTGGGTTATGTTTGGATTCCCTTTTCTTTTTTATGTGTGTTATCTATTACAGATTTTTGGTTTGCAGTTACCTTGAGATTTTGGTATAGTGCTCTGTATATGTATAGGATTGTTTTAAGTTGCTGGCCTTTAAATTTCAAGTGTATTTTAAAAAACCTGATTTTGTATTCTCTTCCCATCATGATGACTGTTTCTGATATAATATTTTACATCTAATTGTTTTGTATATGCCTTAACTGCTTCTGGTGGATGTAGATGATTTTACTTCTTTGGTCTTTATCCTCCCTAATCAGCTTGAGTGAGTGAAGTCGCTCAGTCGTGTCGACTCTTTGTGACTCCATAGACTATAGCCTACCAGGCACCTCCCTCCATGGGATTCTCCAGGCAAGAGTACTGGAGTGGGGTGCCATTTCCTTCTCCAGGGGATCTTCCCAACCCAGGGATGGAACAGAGGTCTCCCGCGTTCCAGGCAAACGCTTTAACCTCTGAGCCACCAGGGAAGCTGTGTACTTACTTACTGTTTTATCTTAACTTCCTGCTCTTTATTTTCCTTTGTAGCTCATTTATCTTAGGGTATTATATGCTTCAAACTGATAGCTTATGGTGAACGGTGTTGGATTCGTCATCTCTGAAAATTTAGCTTTAATTTAGAAGAAAAATTTAGAAGAAAATTTAGCTTCAGGATCAGGTACCAGGCTTGACCACTCAAGGCTCTTGTGTGGCAGAAGTTTCATTACAGTGTAAAAGGACAGAGAGGCTACTGACATAGACATTAGAAGAGAGTGGAGAGTGCCCTCCTCTCTAGTTTTAGCAAGGGACCTAGATACTTTTTCAGTTGGTTATTTTTTTTATTTTTTAATTTTATTTTATTTTTAAACTTTACATAATTGTATTAGTTTTTCCAAATATCAATCAGTTGGTTATTACAGTAAATCAAAGAATGTCTCAAGGTTGTAAAGGTCTTACCAGACCCACTCCCACAATTTACATTTTAAGATAACAGGATTAGTCAGAAGGTTCTTAAGAAGGAGAAGCATGTCCTCAAGCAGGATACTTTGTTGTTATATAATACTTAGTACAGAGTTTAAGATGAGTTGTTTTGTTGTGTAGTCATCAGCTCTGGGCTTAAAGGAAAAACAACAACAACAGCAAAAAAGGTTTTATGTGACTAAGACTGAGGAATGTAGGGAATAAAACCTTTGTCCTTTTCTCCTCCTTTTGAGCCCCAGACCCCTTTCTCCTCCTTGGGCACCCTGGACGTCTCATCAACCTACCTAAGAATTGACTTTCAAAACCTCTTTGGAGAGTAAGGAAGCGTACAGATAATAAGTAGTTATATATGACTTTATGACTTCTAGGAATATAGTCTTTATAGTAAGACAGTGCCACTGAAAACTCTTTAATTATTTTTATAATTATTTCAGTCCTCTTGTCAGTAGGGAAAAGAAATGGTAATACTGGCTTGGTGTTTATTTCTGGTTTTAAATTGTGGGAGTGGTAGAGAGAGGGATCCATAATATATTACTGAGTATCATTGTGCTGTGAATGAAAAGAATAATGGGAATAACTAGAGCAGTTCTTGCCTTCCATAGGCAGGTCAGCACATATGAGATCATAATCTGCTTAAATCAAAATTCTGAATTTGAATTTGCCTCTTTATTTCAGGAGAAACCAGATCCAACTGACTGTGTAATAATCCTGGTTGATTCTACTCAGACAGTAAAGGGATAGAGGCAAATATTAAAAACCGTGCCCAAATACTGTGTTCAGAGGATCTTTTTATTTTTATTAATACAACAAAAAGGAAAAAAGTCTTAACATTTTACTGTTCACTAAATTTTACTTTTTAAAAGTTCTTGTCTGGTACTCTGAGGATGATCACTTATCATAGAGAATTACTTGATGAGGATCTTTCTGAAATATTCTTGGTGGCAACTAAGAGAAAATGCCACTACCACATTTTGAATAGTTTTGAAGTTACAGGGAAGATGTTATATTTTGGTAATCTGAAAAATCTCTTTGTTTCCTCCCCTTTTAATAGAGATGTGAACTGTGTCCTCATAAGGATGGAGCTTTAAAAAGAACAGATAATGGCGGTAAGTGCAGAAAATTTTGAAAAAACTTTTCTTTAGAACTGGAGTGCAGATGTATTTTAAAATATCTGGTAATTCATTTGTATCAAAAGTGATGGCCACTCAAATATTTTTTTAACAGTACTGGATATAATGTTTTCTTTTCATGAATTTTCTTTTTATTGAAACACAACTTTTCTACTTTTTGAACAAACTTGGTATATTTTGTTTTGTGTTTTTAGTGCAGAATGATCCACATCTAATTAAAATTTTGAGTTTTTTTTTTAAATGAATACAATTTCTTATATTAGTTGGGAAAATAAGCCACTTTTTTTTTCTTGGTTAGGGATAAAAATCGATTGTTTTAAATTCCTTTTTCCCTCTTTTGTGTATTGCTAGACAAATGATGTTGCCAATGAATGTTAATTTTGACACCCCGTGGATCTTTTGTTTGAATATAAAGAAATTTGATTTCTCTTAAATTTTGGTGTGCTTTCCTAAGGCCCTTTTATATTTCTAGTTTTCATTTCCATTTTTAGTTACCTTTCTCAAAGAAATCCCATGTTTCTTTATAGCTCAGTACCATTCTTATTAAATGTGTAGGCATCAATTTATTCATCTGTGGCATACTATGAAAATTAAGTAACTGATGAATCTCAAAAAGTAGAGATTAAGCCACTGTTCATATGTACTTCTGTTTTGGGCAGCCAACTCTATGAAGTGTTTTGGCATAGAATAGTGTCATGACATGAGTAAATAAAAGGAAAAAATAGTGTTTTTGGATAGCAATATATCTGTTTAAATTTAATGTTTAGACCATAAGTCACATTATCCAAAATTTTAAATATTAAAAACCCTCCCTCCTACTGCTGTTCACCATCTACACAGTTTCTCAGTAAATTTTCTGCCACCAACATAGTTTCTATTACTTTTTTGCATATACCAACAAATATGAGGAGACATAGTTTTGTAACTTTAATACAAATGGATTAATAGTATGCATACTCTCTTGCATCTTAAGTTTTTTTTCCTGAACAATTTATCTACTATCAGTATAGAGCTTTATTTATTACTGCATGTTATGGAATTAGTCACCTGTTGATGGACTTTCTAATCTTTTGTGTTTTTGACTGCTGCTTGTATATATGTCATTTTGCTTGTATGCAGTGAAATCTGTAGGATTTTATTAATTCTCAGATGTAGAACTGTTGGATCAAACATTTTACAGTTAATTTTGGTAGATATTCCCAAATTATTCTGTTTAGTGGTTGTACCAGTTTGTGTTCCCAGCAGTAATGAATGAAAACCTATTCTTTATGTCTTTGGTAATCCGGTAGGTGAAAGTATCTCAGAGCTTGTATTTTGCATTTCTCTTATTATGACTGAATCTGAGCATCTTTTCATGTTTTTAAGAGCAATTCATGTTGTCCCTTCTGTGATCTCTTCATATGCTTTTTCTATTTAGTCGTTGATCTTTCTCTTTTTGATTTGTTGGAGCTTTCATAGGAGCACTTCATATATTAGGCTTTTTTGATGATTCATTCTTGCTGTTAATCTTTGCTCTTGGGGTTTTTATCTGTACAGAAGGTTTTGATTTTTATTTAGTTGAATTTATTAATCTTATGTGTCAGGGCTTCTGATATTTTGAACCATTAGTTAAACAGGCTTTCCCTACTCCAGAGTTATATAGGGAATGCTTTCACATTTTCCTCTAAGTTTGTTTTTTGTTTGTGTTTGGCTGCAATGCACAGCATGTGGTATAGTCTGACCAAGGAATGAATCTGTGCCTCTTGTAGTGGAAATGTGGGAGTTCTAACCACTGGACCACCAGGGGAATACCTTCTCTAGTATTTTTATGACTTCTTTTTCCTTTCTTTCCTTCTTTCTTTCAGTTCATTTTTCCTTATTGATTTGCAGTGCCATCTGTGTTATAGTCTAAATTTGGTGTGTATTTAAAAGATTCTAAATTCTGTTCCAAAATTATTTTGGAACATGAAATGCATTTTCCTGTAGAAATGCTAATTGTATTTGCAGTGTGGTTAGCAAAATCCCACAGTGTGCCTGATACATAGTATTAATGATACTGTTCTTTAAGATCTAATACCCATTTTTCCAGGAGCCTGGTGAGCTACAGTCCAAGGGGTCAGACACAACCTAGCAACTAACACCTGTTTTTCATGCTGGAAAATTATGTTCCAAGTTTTAATTTTCTTTCTCTAGTGATCATGATCAGGAATTTCTCAGTTTTACTTTTTATTTTCTTCAGTGTCACCTACTCCATAGATCTTTGTTGAAGGTAAGTGTTTTAACATAGATTGGTGTGTGGAAAGTGAGTTATAGGCAAAGGGAGAAGCAAATGATAAAGACCCAGGTGTATCAGGGGTTTGCATTGTAAAGTTTGAATGGTAGGCCTTCTGAGAGGTGGAGCTTCTTTTCCCTTTCCCCTGCTTGTCTTTTCCCTCCCTCCCTCCCCTCGTGCCCCCTCCCCCAGTCTTGACATGCCTTCCTTCCCCACCTTCTCCCTTTGTTTTTCTTCTCCCCCTCCCGCTTTTTAGTTCAAGACTTGGTCCTGATGATTATCATGAGCCATTGAAGCTGAGGGATGACATGAGTTTTCTGTTTCAGAAAGATCTCTCTGACAGCCTTGTGAATGGGTTAGAAGGGTATGAGACCAGACCAACTATAAAAAAGAAAGGTGTAGCTGGGTCCTGTGCGCTTTTAACATACTTAAAATCAGTTACATAGGAAGAGATAGAAAAAAAAAATTGTAGAGGTAATTCAGTCTGCCATTTTATTGACTGAGGTCTAGCCAAACCTTTATGGAAATCTCTTGTGAATGATTTTAAGGCTTTCCCAACCATCATTGTCAAAGACAGGAAGTGTACAATTGAGGGGGGCCAGGCAAGAGGCAGTGTCAGCTTATCTGTATTCTTGAAGAGGAATTTTTAAAATGAGTTGACGGCCACTGATAGACACTATCTGACAGAACAATTAGAAGAACTGGAATACAGCAGGGTTGTATATTCATAACAATGTATAATATCATGCACTTTCTCTATTGGAGTTAAAAGCTGTTTTTCAAGGATAGTTTTGATTATTCCTATTTTGTGTGAGTTGCTCAGTCATGTCTGACTCTTTGCTGCCCCATGGATTGTAGCCTACCAGGCTCTTTTGTTCATGGGATTTTCTGGGCAAGAATACTGAAGTGCATTGCCGTTTCCTTCTCCAGGGGATCTTCCCCAACCCAGGGATCGAACCTGAGTCTTCCGCATTGCAGGCAGATTCTTTACCATCTGAGTTCCTATTTTGAGGGGCTATAATTTATACTCTGATGTTGGAATCTACATTCTACAAAGATAGAACTTTGCTTTATTGCAGTGAATCCAAGGGAGAGATACTGAGAAACTGTTTGAGATAGAAGTAGTGGGAGGGTTAAAAATGAGGGAATGGACATGAGAGATACTAAAGTGATTAATTTTTACAGATATAAAAATAGTTTTACTGTGGAAAATTTTCAAGCATACGTACAAGTAGAGAGAATCCCTACCTTGGTATCTAGCTTTAACAATGACCAAGTCATAGCCAGCTATTTCCTTTCTACCCTCCCCTGTCCGTCTTCTGATGAGTTTAAATTTTGTGAGCATTCTTAACTTAGGTGGATATTTTAAAAATGCGCAATATATCGTCACACCTAAAAATAATTAACAAGGATTTCTTTAATCCATGACATACGCAGTCATTGTTCAAAATTTATTGATTGTCTCCTGTTTTCTTTTATACTTGTTGAATCAGGATCTCACAAAGGTCCATAAGCTAGATTCAAATAAGGTACATACATTGCAGTATCTGATATTTCTCTTAGGTCTTTCTGTGGTCTCCTTTTCCCCTCGTTGTCAGTTTGCGTATGGGAAAAAAATACCTGAATCATTTGCCCTGTATTGTTTGTCCACAGCACACTTAGTTGATTAATCTTAGATGAGTGTGTGTTGTGTGTGTGTGTGTTTTAACATGTCACTTTGTTCCATGTATTTTCTGTGCGTTAGTAGACTAAAGTGGACATTGGAATTATGTAGTCATAAACCAAGTAGTGTCATGGATTGCCTGAGCCATCAGGTAAGAGGGAGAAGCATGTGGTTTTGTACTTCTAGCCTCCAGAACTGAGAGTGTGAGAGAATATATTTCTTTTTTCTTTAGCTACCTAATTTGTTGAAATTTTTATTACTGCCCTAGGACACTGGTACACTTGTGTTGAGAATATTTGCATTTATATTCATAAAGTGTATTGGGCTGTTACTTTATTTTCTTACGCTTTTTTGTCTGACCGTGGGGCATTTGATACCATACTGGCCTCATAGAATGATCTAGGAAGTGTTGCCTCTTCAAGTTTTTCAGAAGTTTGAGAAGGATTTGTGTTTATATTTCTTTAAATTTTGGTGGTATTCAATTATGAAGGCATCTGGTACAGGGCTTTTCCTTGTTGGGAGGTTTTTCCTTGTTGATTGAGTCAGTCTCTTGTTCTAGATCTATTCAGATTTTCTTTCTTGAGTCATTTTTGTTAGTTTGCATTTTCCTAGGAATTTGTCCGTTTCCTGTAGGTTAACTGATTTGTTGGTGTACATTTGTTGATGGTATTCTCTTTTAATTCTTATTTTTGTTAAGGTCAGCAATAATGTTCGCACTCATTTCTGAATTTAGTCATTTGTCTTTGTTTTCCTAGTCAGCCTAAAAGTTTGTCAGATTTGTTGATCTTTCAAAGAACTTTGGTTTTGTTGATTGTTCCTGTTATTTTTCTGTTTTCTATTTTATCTCTAATCTTTACACCTCTCTTTTTCCTGCTGGTTTAGGGCTTAGTTTGCTCTTTTTCTAGCTTCTTAAGGTAGGTATATAATTAGAAACCCTGTATTATTACTATTTTTATTTTATGTATAGCACAACTATATTATCTTGTAATAAACGAAGAAAAGAAACTGAAAAACGATATATACATATACATATCTGTGTGTGTGTGTGTGTGTGTGTGTGTGTGTGTGTGTGTATATAAACATATATATGTCTGAATCACTTTGCTGTACACCAGAATCTAAGACAACATTGTAAATCAACTATACATCAATTAAAAAAAAGAGATCCTGTATATATTTAAACTGTCACTCCCTTCACTGCATTTCACCCCACTCAAGCATCTTCCTTGCAACATAGGTATTATCAGGTATGAATTTAACTGGAGTGTTGCTTTCTATGTATCACATAAAATTTCGTATGTCATTTATATATGTTTTCCATTTGTCTTATTTTTCAGTTTCCATCATGATTTCTTCTTTGACTCGTTGGTTATTTAAGAGAATATTGTGTAATTTCCATATATTTGTGGATTTTCCAATTTTCCTTCTTTTATTGAATTTTATTTTCATTCTATTGTGGATTGGTAAGATCTGATTTCAGATCTTTTAAAATTTATTGACACTTGTTTTGTGACTGGCACTGTTACCAGTCTTGGAGACCATTTGTGGATGTTTGAGAAGAATGTGTATTTTGCTGATTTTAGTGCAGTTTTCTGTATACGTATATTGAGCTTAGATAGGTTGTAGTAGCTCTTCTATTTCTTTAGTGGTTTTCTAAGTTCTACCCATTACTGAAACTTGAGTAAAGAACAGCCTGTTTCTCCCTTCAGTTCCCCCCTCCCCTGCCCCGCCCCGCCCATGTATTTTGGAAATCTGATGTTTGGTGCATGTATGTTTATAATTGTTTTTTATGTTCTTGGTGTTTTGACCTGCTTTTCAGTATATAATGCTCTTCTTTGTTTCTTGTATCAGATTTTGATTCTTACTTCGCTTCCCATGTATATATTTTTAAATGGTTATCCTGGGGATTACAGGTAACCTCTTAAACTTAAAACACACTTCATCCAGGTTAAAGGATACAAGAGCAAATGCCAAAGTCAGTCCTCCTTCCTTAGTTCTGTTAAAACTTAGAATCACAGTCCTTTGAGGGCAAGCTCTGCTTCACCCCTTCAGGAACCAGGGGCCAGAGTTTGGCACTAGGAACATGGGATGCTGTCTTCAAGAGCATTGTCAGGCTAGTAAGTGGTAGAGCCTAGGCAACTGAAAATGACACAGAACTGTTACAGTTTTTAAGTTGCCTTTGTGTTGTTTACTTGGTACTGTAAACTTTTGACTATCTTCCAGAGTAGAGTTCTGACCAAATTGGTTTTGACATTTTATGCTCCATTTTCTGGTGTTTCTGTAAGATCACAGGCTCTTGGAGATGTCATCAGTCCAGATGCTTCATTTTTGACCTTTATTTACCAGTTTTCAAGAGACATGTATATTATTTAGTTGTCAGTAACAGAAATAGATCTGGATATCTGAAGCAAAAAGAATAAATGAAAAGATATAACTCACAGAGTTGGAGGAAACAATGAGTGCTCGAGTGCTTGCATTTTGGAGTTATTAGAACCAGAAACAAGTAGAATCTCCTCAAGCATGGTATTCTAGTGAGAAGAGGGAATGGATACTGAACAAGCTTAAATCATGGCTGTCTTAACAGTAGTACTACTGTATGACTTAATGGATATGGTTGAAATGAGGGAAGGGAGTTGCTCAGATTTCTTTGTGGACAGCTGAATATCGATGGTCTTTTACTGAGTTAGAGAGTGTTGGATAGAGAGTTGTTTTGGAAGTAGAGATCAATGCTGAGATACTCTTTTTATGTGTTGAATTTAAGATGATGGTGAGATTGCTAAATAATGTAAATGTCAGTAGGAAATTGAATATAATTATCAGCTTTTAGCTCTTACCATTCCTGCTTCTTTACCATATAGTTTCCTTCCTGGGGAGGTTACCACATTGTTGATATCTATCTGGAGCCATTTTCTGCATACATAAACACTTTTTACACAAATGTAGAATATAGTGTTTTATGAATTGCTTCTTCATTAATAATGTACCTTGGAGATCACTGCATATAAGTAGTAAAAAACTCTCTGTCATATACATCTGTATGTTATTTAATTGTAAAAATGAACTGTAATTTATTTAACCATTTAACCATAATAACATTTAGTTATTATTAGTCTTTTTTAAAAAACAATACTGCAGTGAATAACCATATATAATGTAATCATAGATATGTGGGTAATTTGCTGTAGGCAAAAATTCCTGGAAGTGGAATTGCTGGGTCAGAGGGTATGTGCATCTGAAATTTTACTGGATTTTGCCATATCCCCTCTATTGAGATGTACTAATTCACATTACATGAGAAGAGACTGTTTTCGACATGGTTTCCTCAGCACAGTTGCATGATTACCTGAGCCAGTTTCAGTTTGGGATCGTTGATCAGATTCACAAGTCACAATTGACTTACCCAGCACCAAATACACCTATAAAGGAAAAGCATATACAGTTACAATACAGAGGCCTCCAAACTCTGATGCAGGTTTTGATGTTGCCAGCGTTTTGATTGTAAGGTTGACGTGCAAGTACAGGTAACATTAGCACCCATTTAGCCTCTATATTTGTAAGTGGTTAGCTCTTTTATTTTAACATAGCTGTAGACCATAAATTATAAGTCATACAATATATATTCCTGACAGCCAAGTATAGCAGGCTAGTTGTTCTGGGGTTAGTTATTAGTACATGGCAGACCCTATAGGACCGTCATCTATCTTTAGGGTTGATGTTGCAAGAACAATCAAGATATTTTCCTCAGGAGCCTAAAAGAGGGATTCAGAATATAGCTTTTAACCCTTTCCATCTATCAGTATTAAGAATATTTTAATATTTTTCTCTCTGGTGGGTAAAAATAAACATAGCCTTAATCTGCATTTCTGTTATTATGAGAGAAGTTGAACACCTCTTCATATGCTTAAAAACTATTTTTATTTTCTTTATATGAAGTTTTCATGCATATTTTTAACTCATTTTCCTTTTGGTACATTCCTCATGGAACATTTGTTGATAGTTATGTAAGAGCTCTTAATGTATTAGGGAAATTAGCCCTTTGGAGTATTACAGGGTTTTTTCCTCCTAAATGTTGGTTTGTGTTTTGATTTTGCCTTTGGCCATACAGAAATAAGTGATTATGTTATCGTCATTAAAAAGAATTCTCCTGGTTTGGTAGCATACTGGAAGGGCTATTTTCTATACCAAGATTATTTCACACTTTGGGGTAGGCTTTTTCTAGTATGTGGCTTATACATTTTTTAGATTAATGATCCATCCAGAATTTATTGTAATGTGAGCTATGAGGTATGGAGCTATTTTTCACCTAGGTGACTATCCATTTGTTCCAAATACATGTTTTGAATAATCTTATTTCCCCTGTTGAATTCAAATGACACTTTTTAAAAATACAAAGTTCACATGTGATTTGGCTTCATTTCTGGACTTTGATTTTGTTTAGTGATGTGTCTTTTCGTGGCCGGTCCTACACTGTTTTAATTGTTCCAATTTCATATCTTGCAGAGATAACCCTTCCTCATTATTATCTTCCTCTCTTCCATTTTTTCTTCTGCTCTCCCACATTTTCTTGTCTTTAAAAAAAATTCTTTTTAATTTTTGAAGAGTGTTTTGGTGTTTAAAGAGTGTCAATGGTGTTTTGGCTCTACTTGTTTTTCTCTAAGCATTTTTTAAGTCAGCTTGTTTAATTTGTTTTAATTAATTTAATGTTTTGGAATACTTACAGATTTCCTGAAAAGTTGCAAAGATAATACAGAGAGTTCTTGTATACCCTTTATCCAGTTTCTTCATTATTAACTTTGTACAGTAACATGGTGTATCTGTGAAAACTAAGAGACAATTGTATGTTACTATTAACTGAATGCTATACTTTAAATTTTTTTCATCTTTTCTGTTTTATTAATGTTCTTTTGCATTTAGCTTCCATGTCTCTTGGTCTCCCGTGGTCTGTAACACTTTGTCAGTCTTTTTGGTTTTGCATGACCTTGACAGTCTTGAATACTGGCCAGGTACCTGATGAATGTCCCCTTCTGGATTCCTCTGATGTTTTTCTCCTGGTATGGGTTTGGGGAAAGAGTACCACAAAAGTTAAGTCCTCTTCTCATCATGTCAGGGGGTACAAATATCCACGTGACATTACTGATACAAAAGTGTTCAGCATTACTAATCACTGTAGAAATGTAGATGAAAAATCACAATGAAGTCACAGCACACCTTTGGAATGGCTACTATATTTTAAAAAAAAAATTACAAGTGTTAGGCTGTGGCGAAATTGGAACCCTTGTGCACTGTTAGTGGGATTATAAAGTGTCATAGCTGCTATGGAAAACAGTACGGAGGCCCTTCAAAAAATTTAAAAAGATTACTATAAAAAAGAAGGATCCAGCAGTTCCACTTGCAGTGGATATATCTAGAAGCAGAGTCTCTGAGAGATATTTGTGTACTCATGGTCACAGAAGAACTATTCATAATGGTCAAGAAGTATAACAACTCAAATGTCTATCAGAGGCTGAATGGATAAACAAGATGTTATATACATAAAATGGGACATTAATCTCCCTTCTTTTTAAGAACTGTACTACTACTGAACTGTATCCTTGAAAACATTGTCAGTGTACTGAAGTTTGTTAATGTGCTTTTAAAATATTAAAATCTGTATGCTCTTATTTTTTATAAAGATTTATTTATGTATTTTTCTCTGCACTGGGTCTTTGTTGCTGCATGTGGGCTTTCTCTAGTTGCGGTGAGCAGGGGCTACTCTTCGTTGTGGGTATGTGGGCTTCCTGTTGTGGAGGCTGCTCTTGTTGGGCTCCATGGGCTCTAGGGGAGCACAGGCTTCAGTAATTGCAGTGTGTGGGCTCAGCAGTTGTGGCCCACAGGCTTAGTTGCTCAACGGATGTGCAGTCTTCCTGGACCAGGGATCAAACCCACATCCTCTGCATTGGCAGGCAGATGGATTCTTTACCACTGAGCCACCAGGGAAGCCCTGAAAATTTTATTTTTAAAAAACAATTTCATTTATTTATTATTTTTGGCTGTGCTGAGTCTTTGTTGATGCAAGAGCTTTTCGCTAGTTGTGACGAGCAGGGGCTGCTCTTGTTGTGGTGTGTGGGCTTCTCATTGTGGTGGCTTCTCTTGTTGTGGAACACCAGCTCTCGGGTAAGAGAACTTCAGTAGTTGGAACTCCTGGGCTCAAGAGCATGGGCTGTGAGCCCCTGAATGAGTTGTGGCTCACTGGCTTAGTTGCTCTGAGGCATGTGGGATCTTCCCAGATCAAGCCTGTGTCTCCTGGATTGGTGGGCGGATTCTTTACCACTGAGCCACTAGGGAAGCCCAAAATTTTATTTTTGGAGAGTAAATATGTATAGTATTTTTTATCAGCCTGTTATTCTTTGTTGGATCAGTAGTGTGTCAGTAGTGATAAGCCCTATTTTTATTCTTAATATTGGTGATTTGTGGTCTCTGCTTTTTGTTTTGTTTTACTTTGTTGTTTTGGTTTTTGGAGTTTGATGTTTGGTTTCATTTTTCTTTAACAAGGGTAACTGGAATTTGTCAGTTTTGTTCACCTTTTTAAAGAATAAACTGACTTTAATTTTTAAAGTTATCTCCCTTTTTTTCTGTATTTTACTGATTTCTCCTTTAATCTTTATGATTTCCTTCTTTCTACATACTTTGTATGTATTTAGCTCTAATGTTTTAACTTCTTCATGGCGGCACCTTAGATCTTTGATTTTAGATCTTCTTTTCTAGTTCAGTTCAGTTTGGTCCAGTCGCTCAGTTGTGTCCGACTCTTCGCAGCTCTATGGACTGCAGCACACCAGGTTTCCCTGTCCATCACCAACTCCCGGAGCTTGCTCAAGCTCATGTCCATGGAGTCAGTGATGCCATCCAACCATCTCATCCTCTTTTGTCCCCTTCTCCTCCCTCCTTCAGTCTTTCCCAGCATCAGGGTATTTTCCATTGAGTCAGTTCTTCACATCAGGTGGCCAAAGTATTGGAGTTTCAGCTTTAGCACCAGTCCTTCCAATGAATATTCAGGACTGATTTGCTTTAGGATGGACTGGTTGGATCTCCTTGCAGTCCCAGGGGCTCTCAAGGGTCTTCTCCAACACCACAGTTCAAAGCATCAGTCTTCAGTGTTCAGCTTTCTTTATGGTCCAACTCTCACATCCATTCATGACTACTGGAAAAATGATAGCTTTGACTATATGGACCTTTGTCAGTAAAGTAATGTCTGTGTTTTTTAATGTGCTGTCTAGGTTTGTGATAGCTTTTCTTCCAAGGAGCAAGTGTCTTTTAATTTCATGGCTGCAGTCACCATCTGCAGTGATTTTAGAGCCCCCCAAAATAAAGTCTCTCCCTGTTTCCATTGTTTACGCATCTATTTGCCATGAAGTTTTAGTAAAAGTATATCTTTTCTAGTAAAAATATTTAAAGATTCAAGTTGCCCTCCTAACATTTTTACTGCATTCCACAGAATTTGATATGTTGTTTATTTGTTGTTAGGTCAAAATGTTGTCCAAATTTCTCCTGCTTTTCTCTTTTACCCCCAAATTTAGAAGTCTCATTTATTTGCCAGTTACATTGCTAGATAGGTAATTGTTGGTTGCTTATTTAATTTCTTTATTGTTAGCAATTCCACTCTGGATGATTTTAGTCCTTTAAAGTCCACTAAGACTTATCTCAAGGCCCAGCATATTTATTATCTGTGTTGGTGAACGTGTCTTATGTATTCTACTGTTGAATGAATATAGTGTTGTGGTCAGTTAGATCAAGACAGTTTTTATTGTTAAGCTCTTTTATGTCTGTATTGATTTTGGGGGGGGAGGGTGAATCTAGTTCATCTATTAATTGCCGAAAATCATATGTTAAAAATCTGTTAAGGTTGGAACATTGTCAAGTGTTCCAATCTGTCAAGTGTTGCTTCATATATTTTAAGTACATATACTTTCCTAATTGTTATTATGTCTTTTTATTGATACCCCTTTATTGTTACAAAATATCCCTTTCTATCTATGGAGTGTTTGTTTTGTAGTACATATCTGATATCAGAAGAGTCACTCCTGCCTTTATATTCTTACTATTAGCAGAATATATCATTTCCCATTGATTTGCTTTTATTTTCTTTAAACTTAACAGAGTTTTTTAATTTATTAAGTGTTTCTCTTTTTGTTTTTGGTTTGTTGTTGTTTAGTTGCAAAGTTGTGTCCAACTCTTTGCAACCCCATAGTCCTCTGGCCATGATATTTCCCTGGCAAGAATACCAGAGTGGTTTGCCATTTCTTGCTGCAGGGAATCTTCCTGACCCAGGAATTGAACCCATGTCTCCTGGCATCTCCTGCATTGGCAGAATTCTTTACCACTGGGCTACCTACCACTGGGCTACCTAGGAAGCCGCGTGATGTTTCTCTTACAGGCAGCATATAGTTTGGTCATTTTTTTAAAAGTCTACTCTGTCCCTCTCTGGAGAAGGAAATGGCAACCCACTCCAGTGTTCTTGCCTGGAGAATCCCAGGGACGGGGGAGTCTGGTGGGCTGCCGTCTCTGGGGTCACACACAGTTGGACAGGACTGAAGTGACGCAGCAGCAGCAGCTGTCCCTCGCAGTCTTTAATCTTGTCTCATTAACTATTGTGTATAAATGATTTAACATTTAATACAAATTAAAATTTGAATTGAGGTCTATTTTTTTTTCCTTTTGAACTTTTTATTTTATATTGGAGTATAGCCAATTAACAAGTTGTTGATACTTTCAGGTGATCAGCAGAGGGACTCAGGCATACATACACATGTTGGATTGAGATCTATTTTGAGATTTATTCTTTTAAAAAAGCTTTATTCAGATATGATTGACTTTGAAATATATGACATTTACTAATGTATGTACATGAAACCGTTAACACAGTCAAGTCAGTGAACATATCCATCATTCCTAAAACTTTCCTTATATATCTTTATAGTATCTCTGAGTTACCTGTTCCTCTTTGCAGCCTCTCCCAGGTCACCAGTGGTCTGCTTTCTATTACTGTAGATTAATTTATGTTTTCTAGAGTTTTCTACAATTGGAGTCTATATGTGTGTCTAGACATACAAATATGTATATAATATACATGCAAATGTTTTGTCTGGTTTATTTCCATCATTATAAGTATTTTGAGGTAATTCTTCTTGTTACGTGTATCAATATTTCATTTCTTTTTGTTGTTTACTATTATTCCTTTGTATGGTTATAGCAGTTTATTAACCTGTTGACAGATTGTTTTTAGTTTTCAGCTATTAAAAATGAAATTTTTAACATTTGAGCACATGTATGACCATAGGCCTTCATTTACTTTGGGTAAATAAGAATGAAATGGCTAGTTAATAGTAAGTGCATGCTTAATTGTTTAAGGAACTGACAAACTGTTTTTTCTAAAGTGGTTGTAACATTTTACATTCCCATCAGGAGCAGTTGAGACTTCCAGTTGCTTTATATCCTCTTCAACACTTGGTATAGTCAGGGTTTGTTTTTGTTTCTTTTCAAGTTGCCATTAAAGAAGAATAGCTTTATGGGAGTTTGTTTGAGATGATTTTTGTCTCATTGGTTATTATAAGATATTGGATATAGTGTTAAACAGTAAATCTTTGCTTCTTATCTATTTTATGTAGTAATGCGTATCTATTAATCTCATACTTCTAATTTATCTCTCTCCTCTTCGAGCCCTGTGGTAATCATAAGTTTGTTTTCTATGTCTGCGATATCCTTATAGTTTTAATTCGCATTTCCTTAATGAATAATACCTTTGATCCCCTTTCCATGTACTTATTTGCCATTCTTGCATCTTTGGTGATGTATGTATGTATTTTTGCCTTTTTAAAAAATTCCTTTGTTTTCTGTTGTTGATTTTTAAAATATAACAACTTTATTCACATAGTATACAATTGAACCATTTAAAGCATGTAATTCAATGGTTTTTACAGTATTCAAAGACTTGTGCCACCATTATCACAATTAGAATTTTTATCAGGCCAGAACTATGCACTGTAACATTCACGTCTCATTTGCCCTCAGTACCTTCAACCTGGGCAGCTATTAGCCTACACTTTGTCCAAATATAATGTATAGTTGGTCCTCCAAATATATACGTGATTCCTCTATATCCAAGGTTCTACATCCATGGATTCAAACAACTCTGGATGATGTAGAACTGTAGTAGTATTTACTATGGAAAACTTACTTTTAAGTGGACCTGCAGTGTTTAAACTTGTGTTTTTCAAGGGCCAGCTGTATGTCCTTGCTGCTTTCCATGAAGATTACAGTTATCCTAAATTTATTATAATTCCTTTGTTTGAACTGATACCAACTTAGCTTCAATAGCATGCAAATATTCTGCTCCTATACATCTACACCCCACAACCTTTCTGTTGTTTTTTCAAAATTTGTGTCATGCATTTATCTTTTAAACTATTTTGTTGTTCAGTTGCTCAGTTGTGTCTGACTCTTTCTGACCGCTATGGACTGCAGCACGCCAGGCTTTCCTGTCCTTCACCAGCTCTTGGAGCCTGCTCAAACTCATGTCCATTGAGTTGGTGATGCCATCCAACCATCTCGTCCTCTGTCTTCCCCTTCTCCTCCTGCCTTCAGTCTTTCCCAGCATCAGTCTTTTCCAGTGAGTTGGCTCTTCACATGGGGCCAAAGTGTTGGAGCTTCAGCTTCAGTATCAGTCCTTCCAATGGATATTCAGGGTTGATTTCCTTTAGGATTGACTAGTTTGATCTCCTTGCAGTCCCAGGGGCTCTCAGGAGTCTTCTCCAACACCACAGTTCAAAAGCATCACTTCTTCAGTGCTCAGCTCTCTTTATAGTCCAGCTCTCACATCCATACATGACTACTACTGGAAGAACCATAGCTTTGACTATATGGACCTTTGTCGGTAAAGTAATGTGTCTGCTTTTTAATGTGCTGTCTAGGTTTGTCATAGCTTTCCTTCCAAGGAGCAAGCATCTTTTAATTTCATGGCTGCAGTCACCATCTGCAGTGATTTTGGAGCCCAAGAAAATAAAGTCTCTCAATGTTTCCATTGTTTCCCCATCTATTTGCCATGAAGTGATGGGATCAGATGCCATGATCTTAGGTGTTGGTTTTTTTTTTTTTTTCCATTTTAGTGAAAGTCACTCAGTCATGTCCGACTCTTTGCAACTGCATGGACTGTACAGTTCATGGAATTCTACAGGCCAGAATACTGGAGGGGGTAGCCTTTCCCTTCTCCAGAGATCTTCCCAACCCAGGAATTGAACCCAGGTCTCTCACATTGCATGCAGATTCTTTACCATCTGAGTCACAAGGGAAGCCCTTAGTTTTTTGAATGTTGAGTCGTAAGCCAGGTTTTTCACTTTCCTCTTTCATCTTCATCAAGAGGCTCTTTAGTTCCTCTTTGCTTTCTGCTATAAGGGTGGTGTCATCTGCATATCTTAGGTTATTGATATTTCTCCCTGCAGTCTTAATTTCAGCTTTGCTTCATTCAGCCCAGCATTTCGCATGATGTACTCTGCATATAAGTTAAATAAGCAGGGTGGCAATACATAGCCTTGACGTGCCTCTTCCCCAAATTGGAATCAGTCTGTTGTTACGCGTCTGGTTCTAACTGTTGCTTCTTGACCTCCATACAGATTTTTCAGGAGGCAGGTCAGGTGGTCTGGTATTCCCATCTCTTTAAGAATTGCGCACAGTTTGTTGTGATCCACACACAGTCAAAGACTTTAGTGTAATCAGTGATGCAGAAGTAGATGTTAAACCATGTAGGAAAGATAATGAGTTACAATTCAAAACTATTATAATGTTGCCTTTAATTTTTACCTGTGTTTCAACTTTACCAGGGGTGTCCCTAGTGGTTCAGTGGTAAAGAATCTGCCTGCCAATGCAGGGAAACATGGGTTTGATCCCTTGGTCCGGAAGATTCCTGGGAGAAGGAAATGGCAACCCACTACAGTATTGTTTCCTGGGAAATCCCATGGACAGAGGAGCCTGGTGGGCTGCAGTCCATGGTGTCACAGTCAGACACAGTGATTAAATAACAGTATTTTTTTGGTTAGCCAGAAGAAACCCTTCTCCAGATTCATGTGGGGCAAGTCTCTTAGCAACAGATTCCCTGACCTTGTGTTTCATTGGGATGTGTGTCTTTTTCCATAGTTGAAGGATAATTTTGCTCAATATGGAATTCTTAAGTGACAAGTTTTTTCTTCCAGAAATTTAAAAATGTCATTGTACACACACTAATGGCCCCTGTTGAATTTGATGAGAAATTTATTGTTTAATCTTACTGAGGATTCCTTGTATGTAACAGGTTTCTTCTCAAAGATTCTTTTTCCTTGGCTTTTAGCAGTGATTTATTATTTTATCTCAATGCAGATCTCGTTATGTTTATTCTGGTGGTTTCTTGAACCTCTTGAATGTGTAGATTCATGTCTTCATCTAATGTTTCAGTTGGTCTACCTTTAAGTTGACTGAGTTTTTTTGCTCCGTACTCAGATCTATTGTTGAGACCCTCTAGTGTATTTTTCATTCTGGTTATAATTTTAAGCATCAGTGTTTGTGTTTGGTTCCTTTTTAAAATGGCTCTGTATTGACTCTCTCTTTGTTGAAACTTCATTGTCCTGGTTTCCTTAGGTTTCTTGTCCTTGCTTTCCTTTAGAAGGCAATGGCACCCCACTCCAGTACTCTTGCCCGGAAAATCCCATGGGTGGAGGAGCCTGGTAGGCTGTAGTCCATGGGGGTCGCGAAGAGTCAGACACAACTGCGCGACTTCACTTTGACTTTTCACTTTCATGCATTGGAGAAGGGAATGGCAACCCACTCCAGTGTTCTTGCCTGGAGAATCCCAGGGATGGGAGGGCCTGGTGGGCTGCCGTCTATGGGGTCGCACAGAGTCGGACACAACTGAAGCGACTTAGCAGCAGCAGCAGTGAGGTTGATCAAATCTAGGTCCCTGGGTCCATCCCAACACCTGCTGGATCAGATTCTCTAGCAGCAGCAGCAGCAAGACAGTGATTTAAAGTCTGCATTTAATGTCTGTGCTTCTGCAGGGACAAATTCTGTTAAATTCTCCCGTGAATGGGCTATATGCTCTTTTTCTTTATATCCTCTGTAACTTTTTCTTGAAAACTGGACATACTGACTATGTCCACTCTGGAAGGTAGGGTCTTTACTCATGGTTTAATTTTGTTGCTTGGTGTTACTTGCCTTTTAAGTGGTTTTCTATATAGGTTTTTTTTTTTTTAAGTGTGCTTTCTTTGTCACTTTGATTTCTAAAGTCTGTTTTTGTAGCTTGTGTTCAACTAGTGTTTTGGCAAAGACTTGCTTGAATACTAGGTGCTAAGATAATGTGCAGTAGAAGTGAGAAGGGAGAGGGGTTCAAAAAAAAAAAAGAGAAGAAACAACTCTCCAGTGTTTGTGGATTGACTCTCTGCTGGGATCTTTCCTTCAGTGGCCAGCCAGTCTGCTTAGAGTTCTGCTTCCTGCTTGCCCTGTACCAGGAGTATATATCAGTGATTAAAGTTTAGCATCTCATCAGGTCTTTTACGAAGATGCATCCTGCCCTGGGCATGTGGTGCTGTCTAAATTACCTGGAATGCACAGATACTTTTCAGCGCTCCCAGTTTCCAAGAGAAAATTTGTCCCAGGTTTTCCTCTTGGGCTCTTGGCATGTTTGTGAACCATAATCTTTTGCCCCAGGCATCTGTGCCTTTTTTTTTTTTTTTTTTGGTTTGCCTGCCATACAGTGATTTGAGAAATACCCTCCAGTTTTCTGCCCTGTGTGAGTTCTGAGCTTGTCAAAAGAATAAGATGTGTTAGTTCTTCAGTAGCCCACAGGCATTTTAAAATAGGGAAGCCCAATTATTTGCAAATGAAGTCTCCTCTGTTCCTTCAGAAACTGGAGCTGGGGTTGTTTACTGGGTCTTCAAGGTGCTCTCTTGAAGACTTCTGCTGAATCCAGGGTGGCAGGGGTCAAGGGAAAGTAAGAATTCCCAAAGCTTTCTTACTTTTTTTTTTGCTGGCTTTTTTGCCCCTTGCAGGATCTTAGTTCCCTGACCAAGGATTGAACCCAGACCTCCGGCAGTCGGAGCACCTACTTGTAACCACTGGACAGCGAGAGAATTCTGCACTTTCCCACAGTTTTTAAGCTTTTTTTCTTTTTTTCTGACCTAGCATTCATTTGGTTGCTGCAAGCCTTTCATTCTTTTTTCCAGAATCTTTGAAATTGGTTCTTACAGTTTTTGCTTGACTTTTTGATGTTTCTGTGGTGGAAAGTGCCTTTGGAGCTGCCTGCTCCCCCATTTTTGCTGACGTGTGCTCATTTGCTTCAGTTGTGTCCGACTCTTTGCGACCCCATTGACTATAGAGTCCATGGAATTCTCCAGGCCAGAATACTGGAGTGGGTAGCCTTTACCTTCTCCAGGGGATCTTTCCCAACCCAGGGATTGAACCCAGGTCTCCCACATTGCAGGCGGGTTCTTTACCAGCTGAGCCACAGGGGAAACTCAAGTGTCTTGAGAAACATTGTCTAAATTATTTTGTCCCTTTTTAAAATTTTTGAGTTGGGGGGATATGCACTGTTACATGCAGGAGCATAAATGTGGTCCTTGTTATTCCATCTTGACTAGTCTCCTATTATTTCTTCTTAACCTTGATTTTTCTTTTTTTATTATTCTCTGTTCCCTCTTTTCTTCTTTATTTGTGATTTTATGAATGTTTTTAGCATTGTATTTTAATCCATTTAATAATACAGTTAATTCCATTTAAATTTAATGTTACTAGATTACCATTTGGTGGAGAAGGAAATGGCAACCCACTCCATTATTCTTGCCTGGAGAATCCCATAGACAGAGGAGCCTGGTAGGCTACAGTCCATGTGGTCGCAAGAGTCGGACACGACTTAGTGCACTATCTCACCCCAGAGATCCTGCCACATATACCACAAAAACCAAACATCCCCCAATGACCTTGGCCCCACTGTTCCAATCACTCCCAGGTGGGAATTCAGGCACATGTCCACAGAGGTCATAGACAACATACATATGGTTCTGTTATGTCCCATATATTACCCTTTCATGTCCCAAGGAAGACATTTTCTCTTAGAGATTTTCATTTAGTGTATCTTTAAAAAATCTTGTGTTAAACTTGCCTCCATCTTTTTCTTGGGTAAGGACAACCCAGAAATGGCCCTTTTGTGTCTGTGATGTTGCCATTCATAGCTTTCTTGATAGGCCTAGTACAATCTTGAGAACAGGGTTGCTGTATGCTGAATGTCAGACGGTAGCTCTTAGCTTTGCCTATCTTAGGTAGTTATGCTGTGCATTTTTTATTGGTGTACCATGTTTGATTTTGTCCCTAATACCTTTGAAGTTTTTCTGAGAAATGAATAATGCAACATGAACTTATTAAAATACATTTTAAGCCTTTAAAAAAAAATAGATTACCATTTGGGCCATATCTTTTCTGTATATACAGGTATTAATATTTATGTATGTAGCTGTAGCAGTTGCTCTAGGGATTACAAGTTTCATACAAATAGTTCAATCTACTATGTATACCACTTTACATAAAATGTAGAAAACCTCAGAACTGTATAGATCTCTTTTACCTGCTTCTTCCCCAGTCTTTAGTAGTAAAATGTTTTATACACATTGAAAACTTTACAAGACTTTTGATGTAAGCAGTCATTTGTATTTTAAGTGAAAGAAGGTGTTATTATTGTTTCATCAGCCAGTACTCTGTCAGAAGTACCTGTGTGTTTATCATGCTTCATTTTTCTATGCATCTTGGACCTTCCTTCTTTGGTCATTTTTGTTTTCTCTCTTTTCTGTTGCCCAAGGAAAGTTGTCTGGTGTTGCTTTTAGAGGGAATTTGTTTAAAGATATTTTTTGGCTTGAATTTGTTTAAAGATATTTTTGGCTTTTTTTGGTTAGTTATCCCTTTCTTTTGGTGATAACTTGCGTTTGGTTATTTTCAGGTATTTTTCTTTTTGGTTTTCTGTAGTTGTACAGATTATGTGCCTGTGTATGGATTTATATTAATATTTATTTACCTTGGGATTTATTGTGATTATTCAACCTGTGACTTGTTATCTTTTTATTTTAGAAAGATTTTAGTTATTATCATTTTAAATATTGCTTCCATACCACTTATTTCTTTTATATTTCTCTTGAGACTCTAATTACTTGTTAGGTAACTTGTTATTATGTTCTTTTTGTTTCTTGTCCTCTTTTTGTCTTTTTCATACTTTTGTGCTAATGTTATGAGTATTTTCTTCTGACCTATTTTGTTCTAATTTTCATTTTGACTATTGATATGTCTGATGCTGCTGCTAAGTCACTTCAGTCATGTCCGACTCTGTGCGACCCCATAGACGGCAGTCCACCAGGCTCCCCCGTCCCTGGGATTCTCCAGGCAAGAACACTGGAGTGGGTTGCCATTTCCTTCTCCAGTGCATGAAAGTGAAAAGTGAAAGTAGAAGTCGCTCAGTCGTGTCCGACTCCTAGCGACCCCATGGACTGCAGCCTACCAGGCTGCCTCCGTCCATGGGATTTTCAAGGCAAGAGTACTGGAGTGGGGTGCCATTGCCTTCTCCAATTGATATGCTAGGCCATTGTTAATTCCATTTACTAGTTTTAAATTTTTGTTTTTACTTCTGTAATTTTTGATTGAGAGTTTTCAGTTCTTTGATGGAATTTTTAATATTTTGTGTGTATTTAAATATAATAACCATACTTTTAAAAACCTCTGTGTCTGAAACCCCAGCATACGAATCTGTTTTGATTTTCATGTTTTTGCTGCTTTTCATTTCATGTTGTCTTATCTCTCTTGTGTTTCATATTTTTCAATGTGCTGAAAATGAAAATGAGCTAGTATTAGAACTTGTTGTTGTTCAGTTGCTCAGTCGTGTCAAACTCTTTGCAGCCCCATGGACTGAAGCACGCCAGGCTTCCCTGTCCTTCACCATCTTGCGGAGGTTGCTCAAACTCATGTCCACTGAGTCAGTGATGCCATCTGACCATCTTGTCCTCTGTCCTCTCCTTATCCTCCTGCCTTCAGTCTTTCCCAGCATCAGGGTCTTTTCCAGTGAGTCAGCTCTTCGCATCAGGTTGCCAAAGTATTGGAGCTTCAGCTTCAGAATCAGTCCTTCCAATGAATATTCAGCATTGATTTCCTTTAGGATTGACTGGTTTGATCTCCTTGCCGTATTAGAAATTATTTGTAGCCAAATGAATGACATTGTTTTCCTGGAGAGAGGGTTTATATTCGCTTCTGTCTGGTGTCTGAGGCACTTGATAATTTAGGATTACATGAGTTGAATTTCTGAGCTTGAGATGATCAAAGCTCAGCTGCAGGCTCTTGGAGGGCCTCTGTACTTTTAGTTTATTGGCATTTCTGACTTGCAGCCCCTTAGTTTTGCCACTGAAAGAGGGTGAGGGAGTAACTAGTATTCCTCTTTTCCCTTAGTTGTCCAGGGACATAAGATCCCTATACTTTGAGCCTTCTGAGTTTGTCAAAAGTACCTTCCACTCTCAGCTGTTTTCTTTGAAATAAGCAAATGTCCCCCACGTGGCAAAGTGGTCAGAGTTGTACTTAAGGACCTGGACTTCCATCCTTTTGCAATTTAGCTCTGATAATTCCTTACTATCACATCAGCTCTTTAGTCACATTATACCTTTCTTTAGTCACATTTTTGCTGACTGTATAGAGCTTCTCTATCTTTGGCTGCTAAGAATATAATCAGTCTGATTTTGGTGTTGACCATCTGGTGATGTCCGTGTGTAGAGTATTCTCTTGTGTTGTTGGAAGAGGGTGTTTGCTATGACCAGTGTGTCCTCTTGGCAAAACTCTGTTAGCCTTTGCCCTGATTCATTCCGTATTCCAAGGCCAAATTTGCCTGTTACTCCAGGTGTTTCTTGACTTCCTACTTTTGCATTCCAGTCCCCTATAATGAAAAGGACATCTTTTTTGGGTGTTAGTTCTAAAAGGTCTTGTAGGTCTTCATAGAACCGTTCAACTTCAGCTTCTTCAGCGTTACTGGTTGGCGCATAGGCTTGAATCACTGTGATTATGAATGGTTTTCCTTGGAAACAAACAGAGATCATTCTGTCGTTTTTGATTGCATCCAGGTGCTGCATTTCAGACTTTTGTTGACCATGATGGCTACTCCATTTCTTCTAAGGGATTCCTGCCCACAGTAGTAGATATAATGGTCATCTGAGTTAAATTTCACCCATTGCAGTCCACTTTAGTTCGCTGATAACCAGGAATGTCGACGTTCACTCTTGACATCTCCTGTTTGACCACTTCCAATTTGCCTTGATTCATGGACCTAACGTTCCAGGTTCCTATGCAATATTGCTCTTCACAGCATCGGACCTTGCTTCTATCACCAGTCACATCCCCAACTGAGTATTGATTTTGCTTTGGCTCCATCCCTTCATTCTTTCTGGAGTTAATTCTCCAGCGATCTCCTGTAGCATATTGGGCACCTACCAACCTGGGGAGTTCCTCTTTCAGTATCCTGTCATTTTGCCTTTTCATACTGTTCATGGGGTTCTCAAGGTGGTTCTCTGAAGTGGTTTGCCATTCCCTTCTCCAGTGGACCACATTCTGTGAGACCTCTCCACCATGACCCGTCTGTCTTGGGTGGCCCCACACGGCATGGCTTAGTTTGATTGAGTTAGGCAAGGCTGTGGTCCGTGTGATCAGATTGGCTAGTTGACTGTGGCTCAGATCATGAACTCCTTATTGCCAAATTCAGACTTAAATTGAAGAAAGTATGGAAAACTACTAGACCATTCAGGTATGACCTAAATCAAATCCCTTATGATTATACAGTGGAAGTGAGAAATAGATTTAAGGGACTAGATCTGATAGAGAGCCTGATGAACTATGGATGGAGGTTCGTGACATTGTACAGGAGACAGGTATCAAGACCATCCCTGTGGAAGAGAAATGTAAAAAAGCAAAATGGCTGTCTGAGGAGGCCTTACAAATAGCTGTGAAAAGACAAGCAAAAAGCAAAGGAGAAAAGGAAAGATATAAGCATCTGAATGCAGAGTTCCAAAGAATAGCAAGGAGACATAAGAAAGCCTTCCTCTGTGATCAATGCAAAGAAATAGAGGAAAACAACAGAATGGGAAAGACCAGAGATCTCTTCAAGAAAATTAGAGATAGCAAGGGAACATTTCATGCAAAGATGGGCTCGATAAAGGACAGAAATGGTATGGACCTAACAGAAGCAGAAGATATTAAAAAGAGGTGGCAAGAATACACAGAAGAACTGTACAAGAAAGATCTTCACGACCAAGATAATCATGATGATGTGATCACTGACCTAGAGCCAGACATCCTGGAATGTGAAGTCAAGTGGGCCTTAGAAAGCGTCACTATGAACAAAGCTAGTGGAGGTAATGGAATTCCAGTTGAGCTATTTCAAATCCCGAAAGTTGATGCTGTGAAAGTGCTGCACTCAATATGCCAGCAAATTTGGAAAACTCAGCCGTGGCCACAGGACTGGAAAAGGTCAGTTTTCATTTCAACCCCAAAGAAAGGCAATGCCAAAGAATGCTCAAACTACCGCACAATTGCACTCATTTTACACACTAGTAAAGTAATGCTCAAAATTCTCCAAGCCAGGCTTCAGCAATCCATGAACTTTAAACTTCCAGATGTTCAGGTTGGTTTTAGAAAAGGCAGAGGAACCAGAGATCAAATTGCCAACATCCACTGCATCATCGAAAAAGCAAGAGAGTTCCAGAAAAACATCTATTTCTGCTTTATTGACTATGCCAAAGTCTTTGACTGTGTGGATCACAATAAACTGTGGAAAATTCTGAAAGAGATGGGAATACCAGACCACCTGACCTGCCTCTTGAGAAATCTGTATGCAGGTCAGGAAGCAACAGTTAGAACTGGACATGGAACAACAGACTGGTTCCAAATAGGAAAAGGAGTTTGTCAAAGCTGTATATTGTCACCCTGCTTAATTAACTTATATGCAGAGTACATCTTGAGAAATACTGGGCTGGAAGAAGCACAAGCTAGAATCAAGATTGCCGGGAGAAATATCAATAACCTCAGATATGCAGATGACACACCCTTATGGCAGAAGGTGAAGAGGAACTCAAAAGCCTCTTGATGAAAGTGAAAGAGGAGAGTGAAAAAGTTGGCTTAAAGCTCAGTATTCAGAAAAGTAAGATCATGGCATCCGGTCCCATTACTTCATGGGAAATAGATGGGGAAACAGTGGAAACAGTGTCAGACTTTATTTTGGGGGGCTCCAGAATCACTGCAGATGGTGATTGCAGCCATGAAATTAAAAGACGCTTACTGCTTAAAAGGAAAGCTATGACCAACCTAGATAGCATATTACAAAGCAGAGATACTACTTTACCGACAAAGGTCCGTCTAGTCAAGGCTGTGGTTTTTCCAGTGGTCGTGTGGATGTGAGAGTGGGACTGTGAAGAAAGTTGAGCACCGAAGAATTGATGCTTTTGAACTGTGGTGTTGGAGAAGACTCTTGAGAGTCCCTTGGACTGCAAGGAGATCCAACGAGTCCATCCTAAATGAGACCAGTACTGGGTGCTCATTGGAAGGACTGATGCTGAGGCTTGAAACTACAATACTTGGCCACCTCATGCGAAGAGTTGACTCATTGGCAAAGACCCTGATGCCTGGAGGGATTGGGAGCAGGAGGACAAGGCGATGACAGAGGATAAGATGTCTGGATGGCATCACCGACTCGATGCACATGAGTTTGGGTGAACTCCGGGAGTTGGTGATGGACAGGGAGGCCTGGCGTGCTGCAATTCATGGGGTCCCAAAGAATCGAACACGACTGAGTGACTGAACTGAACTGACTGAGTCACATTTTGAAAACTTGAGAGAAGCAACATTTAAGATCAATTATTTGAAGTGAAATATTAAAATAGTAAAACAATGAATGTTAGTATTTAAAATATTAACATTAGTATAGCAGTTATAAATTTAATATTGACATTTAACATTTAGGTATTTAAGTTTTTATTTTAGGTTTTCAGCTGTAAAACTGCATACTTTTCTGTGGTTCTCAGAGTATTGATCTGAATTATTTAGTTTACTCTTATAAAATGTGTCAGTGCCAGCATTTGAATTTTAAAGTGTTTCCCTTGGGGAGTTCCCTGGTGGCCCCGTGGTTAGGATTCTGGGCTTTCACTGCCATGGCCCCGGTTGAGTCAGTCCCTGGTCCGGGAACTGAGATCCCAGATAGATGGGTGCAGCAGCCAAAAAAAAAAAAGTTTCCCTTCATTTGTGTTACTGCACACAATAACTGCGGAAATGACTAAGAGTCTTTTATCAGTATTGGTTTAAGTATTAGTAGGGCGAATTTTCGGAGAAAGCAATGGCACCCAACTCTAGCACTCTTGCCTGGAAAATCCCATGAACGGAGGAGCCTGGTGGGCTGCATGCAGTCTGTGGGGTAGCTAAGAGTCGGACACAACTGAGCGACTTCACTTTGACTTTTCACTTTCATGCATTGGAGAAGGAAATGGCAACCCACTCCAGTGTTCTTGCTTGGAGAATCCTAGGGACGGGGGAGCCTGGTGGGCTGCTGTCTATGGGATTGCGCATAGTCGGACATGACTGAAGTGACTTAGCAGCAGCAGCAGCAGCAGTGCGAATTTTTAATGTTTTTTGTTATGTGTTTGCTTAAATGGGCATTTAAGGGATCTGTTCAGAAAGTTAGTAATTTATGTTTTAAAAACCTTTGTTGAAACTGGAGAATGACATTATTTTTGCTTACTTATTTTTAGGTTGGGCTCATGTGGTTTGTGCCCTGTATATTCCAGAGGTACAGTTTGCCAATGTTTCTACAATGGAACCAATTGTTTTACAGTCTGTTCCACATGATCGTTATAATAAGGTACAGTATATATTATTTTATTGATGTTTGAATATAACTTCTTGTTTTAATACTGGTAAGTGTAAAGGAATTGTTAAATTTTGTTTTATTATAGCCCTTCATTAAAAAATTTAAATGCCTCCATTGATTTGGAAAAAATATAATTACTGTGGTAAAGTACAGTTATTAAAATATGTTACTAAAGTCACAGGAGTATAAAACAAATGCATACAAGCAAAGCTATGTTACCTTTTATATTAATCTAGGTATTTAAGGTCCTAACATTTTAATCCTTACAGATTGTTCTTTAAGAATTACTGACTTAAAGAAAAACAAACAAAAAAATAATTATTGACTTTTATGTTTTTTCAGACATTAAGGCTGTATTAAATTTTAATTAATCATTATTTGACATAATTTCATTATGGTGATACACATCCTGTTTTTAAAAATAATCCTATCACAGAATATTATTTATTCATCTCTCCAAATGATTTTTTTGCTCTCAAGACAGTATTCTTTTTTTTTTTGCCCTTAAAATAATCTTAATGTTGGCTTTTTTCTCTTGTATCTTTTTCTTAATTTAGTACATTTATATTATTGTTTCATTCTCTTACATATTGGATTATTATTTTTTTAATTACCACCTGTGCTTTTAAACATACCATTATCATTTTTAACTGAAGGCACTTGTTGATTTATTTCATCTGTGGAGAAAGGGTCATGGCAGCCAATGCCAAGATTTCAAAATATTAAACATTTTGTAATGTAGATTATTAATATTTATTTGGAAAATGCAGAGAAATAGAAAAATGTAGGACAAAACTCTTGTAAAATCTTTCCATTAAGATCCTCCTAGATTTATTTTTGTTTGCATTTTACAAATACTAAATACTTCTAGTTGACTAATCACGTTAGTGGTATGTGAGATTGTACATAATCTTGTGTCCTGTTAAATGCACTGTGTATTACCAGTAGGACAATCTTTGCTATTCTTTTTAGTGAAAAGTATTGCAGTTTTTGAATGATTTTCTTTCCATATTGATAACATTAAATATTTTGAAGTTTTTTTTAGAAAACGTTATTCATATTTGTTAATTGACCTTGAATAGCTCTTTGTTCATTTTAATATTATAATGTTTTAATTTTTTCTTACAAAATGTTTTTTATACTGAAGATAATTATTCTTTTTTCTTACATACTTGCTGTCCGTGCTTTTGCCCATAATTGAACATTTGGTTTTTAAGTTTTATTTTGTATTTATGATTGTCATTATTTTTGGTATTCTAGCATGTTAATTTTTTCTAGTTTTAAGTTAAAATTTTTTTTATAATTTACACAACTACTCTTTATTGTTTCTGCCTTTGTTGCTACACAGAATCTTTCTCTAAAGTATAACTGTTTTATACTATGTATTTCCTATAAAGAAGGACTTTCTTCTGCATGACCAGAATACACCCATCAGAATCAGGAAATTAACATTTATGTGTTATTTGTCTAATCCAGAAGTGTCATCATTATTTGTCTAATTTTCATTCATATTTTTTGTTTTCCCAGTAGAGTCTTTTCCTAGCAAAAAGATCACAGTTTGCTTTTTGTCCCTTAAGTCTCCTGACTTACATAACTTTGGTACTTCTGAAGATTATTTGTAGAATGGTTTTTAATAATGTTTCCTCATTATTAAATTAAGATTATGTGTTTTTGGCAGGAATGTCACAGAGTTGATGCTGTGTTCTTCTCACTGCATCCTGTCAGGTGGTACATGATTTCAGTTTTTCCCAATACTGGTGATGTTACCTTGGTCACTTGGTTAAGGTGGTGTTTGCAAGATTTGTCCACTGGGAGGTTAATCTTTATTTCCATGATAATTAGTAAGCATTTTATAGTGAAATACTTTGTGTGTAAAATACCTTGTTTCTTTTGCCTTTTATTCACTAATTTTAGCATCCACTGTTATTTCTTTGATTAATGAATCTTTTACCATGATTGATGGCAAGTGGTGGTAAATCCATCGTTTACATTCATCAGTTGGCATTCCATTTTAAGGAGACGCTTTCATCACTTCCCAATTATTTATATCAGTATGGACTAGTAACGACTTACGTGTTACTATTTTGTTTTAATAGGTCATTCCCCATCACTGTCATTTATTGTGATGCTTATGTTGTCTCAGGTTTGGTCAGTGGCATCCCTTCAGGCTCTCCTGTGTCTTTTGACTTCTTTCTGTCATTCTCTGAGGACTTCTTTACTTCTGACGTGACGGTATATTCTAGGCTCATCTTGTACCATTGTTTTCTTAGTCCTCGAATAACTGTTTCTCAGAGAAGTTTTGAATCCTTTTAGGTAAGAGTTGCATTTAGAAACGGAAGAGGACGTGAGATGTGCTCACTGTTACTAGGATGTTGCTGTTTTCAGGCCCTCTCAGTGGGTATAGATGCAGAGATACACACACATTCACATCTATATCCTCTTTATGGTTTGAAGTAGATGAGGTTCCATAGATAGTTTTGATTAGTATGTGGATATATGTACATACACACATATCTATATGTATTTCTGTGTCTGTCTATTTATGTATCCAACCATAAACTCCTAGGAATTTCTTAGTAATTTCCCTAAACCTAATCCAACAACACAGGGTTCATTTTAATTTTCTTTTTGTTTTTATGACTCTCATGTGAGACAGTGAGAAACCTGACACCTTTTATCCTCAATATATTTATTTGATTATTCTCTTTTATTAACAAGCCATCCCATAATACAGAGGCCATCCTAACTTTGTTTAGGCTCAAACCTCACTCTGGGTTGCTGTTGATTCCCTGCATGGCTGCCTTTTTTCTTTTTAAACCATTTTGAGGGTTTAATGCTCAGCTTCAGTCCACAACTCCCCTCTTTCCCTTCCATGGTTGGTTTCCTCACTTTGCACAGGTTCCGACAACTCATTCTGACACTATTTCCACCCCTATCCCCAACACTTTCATGAGAACCACTCCTACTGGGGCTCTGATACTAGAGTTGGGCTGTCCCTTCCTTTGCAGGATAGATGCTGCCATGCTTCACCCCACCTCATGGCTTAAAGACATAAGTATTCAAGGAGCATAGAAAGTATTCAAGGGAGTATAAGAAAAAAGAATGAATTATTTAGATACAAATCTTCTATCCAGTTAGGTTAATTTTAGAATATGCTGAGATACATGTCTTAACTTTTCCCCCTCCCGCGTGGTTTAGTCAGCTTTTTCAGCACTACGTTTTGCACAGTGACTTGGAATACTGTTTGAATGATTATTAAATTCTTGACTTTTCCTGACTTCTTTTGTACCCCTGATCTATCTTTGTAGTCTTATTCTAGTAGCACACTATTTTAATTTACTATGGCTTTAAATATATGTTGGTACACAGTAGAACAAATATTACCATGCATATATTTTTTTAGATGAACATTAGGACTAATAATACAATTTTGATTTTATTTGTGTTACAGTGAAACATTTTAGGGGAGAATTGATCTTTTTGCAATGTTGAATCTCCCCTTCCAGAAGTACGGCATCTCTCCCTGTCAAATATTCCTTTTTGTAGTTTTCCTTAAATGTAGTTGCTACATACGTTTCTTGGATTTTTATGATTGTTGGTCTGTATGGTGGTGGTTTAGTTGCTAAGTCATGATTGACTCTGCGACTGCATGATCTGTATAGTAAACCTTAAAAACAATAATATCCAGTTCATGAATATTTAGTATGGTTAATAGGGGACATGTAATTCTGAAATGATAGAAACAATTGGAAAATGGTTTGTTGAGTTTGGAAGACATCAGCCTTATTTTTTTGGCCATGCCACATGGCCCGTGTTATCTTAGTTCCCCAACCAGGGACTGAACTCGTGCTGTAGCAGTGAAAGGGCCAAATCCTAACCTCTGGACTGCCTGGGAACTCCCTTGGAAGTTACCAGTCCTTAATGTGTGGTGGTAAAGGATAATGTAGAGATTATTTTTAAATGTATTGGCCACTTAAAATGGACCTGCTTTGCATGTGCTAGATCCTGAGAGTTGTGTAAGACAAATAGTTTATCTCCATGTGACACTCAGTCAATTAAATATATAACTACAGTGTACGAAAATAATAATGATAGTTTACAAATAATGGAACAGCTGAATGAAGTATTATAGAACATAATGAAAGGAGGTATTATTTTTGTCTAAGGAATTGAGTAAGGCACACAAAGCTATTATAAGGTCTATGCATAATAATAGGGCATTTGACCTTGGGAGAAAGAATCAAATAATAATTTTAGAGAAAGTAACATAAACTAGAGTAATAGGTGCAAAGAGAAGATGCTAATAATAGTTCAGAGAATTTATCATAATCAGTGCAAAGAATAATAAATAATCCTGGAACATTGTGAGATTTAGAAGGGAAATAAAAAGATTTCTAGACTTACCTGTGTAGTATATCCACTTGCAGATGATTCACCTTGTCGATTTATGTTGCTAAATTTTCCACATGTCAATAAAATAGAGTGGCCAGTGTCTTCTGAACCATTTGTCATCAGATTCTTGTTATTTTTTGACCTCTCATATTTTCTTGTATCAGTTCCTCGTTTCACTGACACAGTTTGTTAGAAAACATAAATGGCATGCTGCCTTTAATTACCTTTCAGTAATTTTTAAGAAATGTGAAGATTGGGACAGCATAGGGATTTGGGATCTTTTTTGGGTGAGACTTGTGTTCTTTAGAGTCAGAGAAGCTTTTAGTTTAGAAAACTGCAATTTCCATAGAGAGTAGTTGGCAGATGATATGTATATCCTGAATTTATTCTCTTGAATAGTTTTTATTTATTGAATGGCCATGAAGGAATGAGGGTTTATAAGTTTAGGAAGGATCATAACAGACCAACCAAACAAACCAAAACAACCATAAAAAGCGGTGTCATTGAATTATAAGAAGATAACAGTAGAGGAAAACTTAGAAATTGCTGACCCTGCTTCCATTTATCTTTTTTCCAAAGGATTAGTGGTAGATAGCTATTTTTTATTTTGTATTGGGGTATAACCAGTTAACAGTGTTGTGATATTTTCAGGTGAACAAATGAAGGGACTCAGCCATACATACGTGGATAGCTGTTAAGAGAAGTGTTTGTTTTGTTTTTCTTGAAGTATAGTTGATTTACAAAGTTGTGTTAGTTTCAGGTGTTCAGAAAAGTGATTCAGTTCTATCTATATAACACATAAATATATATATATATATATACTTTTTCAGATTCCTTTATATTGTAGGTTATTAAAGATATGAATATAGTTCCCTGTGCTATATAATAAGGCCTTGTTGTTTACCTGTTTTATATATAGTAGTATGTATATGTTACTCTCAGATTCCAAATTTATCCCACCATTCCCCTTTGGTAACCATCGATTTGTTTTCTGTGTCTATGAATCTGTTTCTCTTTTTAAATAAGTTCATTTGTATCATTTTTTTTTTTTCAATTCCACATGTAAGTGATATATTTGGGTTTTTTTATGACTTATTCCACGTAGCATGATAATATCTAGGTCCATCCATGTTGCTCTAGATGGTGTTATTTCATTCTTTTTAATGACTGATATTCCGTTGTGTACACACACACACACACACACACACATGGTGTTATTTCCTTCTTTTTAATGACTGATATTCCATTGTGCACACACACACACCCACACACCATGTGTTTTTTAATCTATTTATCTGTTGATGGACATTTAGGTTTCTTCCATGTCTTGGCTGTTGTAAATAGTGCTGCTTAGAACATAGGGGATCATATATCTTTTCATATGATAGCTCTATTTTTTTTTTTTTTTAACCTCCATAATGTTTTCCATAGTGGCTACATCAGTTTACGTTTGCACCAACATTAAGTACCCTATCTCTCGTATCCAGGCTGCTTTGTGACTTGCTTTGGCTAATAAAACGCAGTGACAGTGACATTGTGTGACCTCTCTTTCTGGCTTGATGATCTGTTTCCTGAACCCATTGGCGTGTCCCTGCCCGTTTGTATTCCTCTAATGATACATTTAGGTTGAGGGCTGGAGTATTGGGTGATTCTGTGCCACAGAGGTTGGTTTCTTTATGTGTTCTTCTTTTTGCCACACTTGAGTCCCCCCCACTGCTAGTGCTAGATTGCTGTGGTTTATGATTTGATGTTCTGGGCTTTTGATTTCTTTGTTGTTTTTGTCCAGACTCATGGAGGGGGCTTCTGTATACCTGGACCTCAGGGTTTTACCATTTTATTGCCTCTTCCCTTTGACTGACTTTGTTTTACATCTCTAGAAGGACTTGTGAGGGAGAAGCTTCCTGCCTCTCCTAAAATGCGAGAAGATCTCTGATGATGTCGTTAACAGAGCCTGGGGTCAAGGAATTTTTCTTGTGCCTTGTTCAGGGGTAATTTTTCTTCTCTGTCTTCCTAACCATCATGAGTCTACTCATGCCCTGAGTGTGACAGGGTTTGCTGCCAATCCCCCAGATGCTCAGGGCTTTTGAAAGGAGTGTCTGGTCAAGAGGTGGGATTTCATGTCTTTCCCTCAGTGGCACCTAATCTTGTCCTTTATGCCTGCACAACCAAGAGAGATTCTTTCTGGTTGTTTTGCCTCCTTGCTTCCAGTTTTCCCTAAGAGCTTCTTGTGAGTCTTCATGGAATAGAGCCTGTGAGTGGGTATTAACTCCTGTCTGTGGCTCCACTGGTTATTGCAGTAACCCATAATCAGCCTTTAGCAGTTTGATAAAATTTTAGCTGATTTATTAGCTGCACCTCTTCCTCCACATCTTCTTCTGTTGCCGTATTATTATTGGATAGTCTCCGAATGTCTTGTGGTTTTCAGGTGGCTGAAGAGGAGAAGGCGTCCCCTTTTAGGCTAATTGGTTGCCTTTGCAACTGCAAATCTTTCATAGTTTCAAGAAAAGTGGTGATTTTTAAAAAATTTAAAATGGCTTTTTCTTAATAGATTTGGAGTGATGTTCTCTCTCAGCTCTCTAGTTTTTAGGTAGACTTGGAATCTGGCCTTAAATCCTTTTGATATATGAACATTGGTTCTCTTATTAAAAATGTTAGGTCAAACTATGACTTTTTTCCTTACTTAAAATGAAAACTTTTATGCTATGAATTTGCCTCTGATTATAACTTTGTTCACATACTTGATATTTAGGTGTATTTTTGTTTTTGGGGATTATTTTCTCAATAATTCTTTATAATTTCTCTTCTCAATCCAACAGCTATTTAATGAGAAAATAAAAACTTTCAAGTCACTTTTTTCTACTTTATGTGTTTTGGAAGCTCTTGTTTGTTGCATATACATATGCTTATAATTGTTACATCCTTTTTATTATTATAGAATCTCTCAAAGACCATTTTTTATCTCATATAATGAACCTCTTCAGCTGTGTGTTTGGTTGCCTTTTGCATGGTATATCTTTTTTACATCCTTTTACTTTTAACTTTCTTGTGTCTTCAAACCTAAAGTATGTATCCTGTAGGCAGCATATGGAACTTTTTTTTTTAATCCAGTTTATCAGTCTCTGCCTTTATCAGTCTCTTCATATTCAGTGCTGTTAATATGGTTGGGTTTACATCTTCCATTGTACTTTTAAATTATATTTTCTTGGATTATTTTCTTAGTGGTTGCTCTTGGGTTTATAATATTCATCTTAATTTATAGAATCTGCTTAACCTTCAGTAAGATATAAAAGATTCATGGCATTTATTTTGTTTCTTTCCTCCCCACTTTTGTGTTGTTACTATTATAGATATTTTGTCTCTATATAATAGTACATACCCCAAAATAGTTAAAATTATTGCTCTATATAATCTTACATGTTTTAAAGAAACTAAGAGAAGACGCCCACAAATATATTTATAGAGTGTGTGTTTTTCTGTTTACCATTTTTGTTTCTCTTAATTTCTTCTTATGGGTTCTAGTTACCATCTGATGTTATTTCCTTACTCTAGAATAGCTTTATTCCCATTCTCTTTCATTGTGTTGTCTTTGTCACATATATTACATTTCTATATGTTATAGTGCCAACAGTATAATTTATGGACATTGTTTTAGGTAATTGCTTTTTAAGTTAACAAAGTGAGAAAGAAATATCTGTTTTTCTTAAGAGGTAAGACTCACTTTATGGAGGCTCTGGAAGCTCCGCAGTGTCTCTGCAGTCTCCATTCCTTCACAGTCCATGTTCATTCCTGCCAGTGCTTGCCTTCTAGGGTGTAATGGTCCACAGCCGCCTGTGTGAATGACCTTGTGCCGTTTTGAAACATCAGTGATGTAAAAATGTATTGAGTCCTTGTTGAGCTTCAGTCCCCAGAGTTTTCTTTTGCTGTTTTTAGTTAAGTTCCTACGTATAGAGTGATAAACTGTGCCCTGGAACAGAGAAACTCCACTGAGAAAAGGAGATTTTGACCCAGTGGAAAATTCTGAATATGTTCATTATCCACAAACAGTGGATTTTATTGGTTAAAAAAAAGTACTGTCTTTATCATCTCCTACAGAACTCTTTCTGTGTGTTTTTAAATTGGTCTCTATGTGTGTTTTTAAAAATCTCAGCTTTATTGAGGTGTAAGTGATTGGAGTTCTTTGTTTTTATATGTGCATTGCAGTGGTTGTCTAGTGTCACTTGATTTTAGCTTAAGGTTTTTCTTTTTGTAGTTTTTGTTACTCAGATTTGGGGAAACAATGTATCTCAGTTTTTGGGGGTCTGATAATATTCTTGTTATTTTATCTTTATTTCTGCAATATAGCTTTTTCTGGATATGGGATTCTTGTTCTTTGAGCGTTTTAAATGTTATTCCACTGCTTTCTGTCTCCCATTTTATTTCTAATAAGACCTCAGGTTTCCTTGTATGTGATGAGCCATTTCCCCCATTTCTTTCAAGAGTTTCTTATTTTTGCCTTTCATTAATTTGAATATAGATCTGTTTGTGTTTATCCTATATGGAGTTGGCAGAGCTTTTTGGATGTGTTGGTTATTGTTTTTCATCAAATTTGGAAAGTTTTCGGCTATTATTTCTTCAGATACAGTTTATGTCTCTTTCTTTTCTCTCATAATTTTCTCCTTAACCATTTGTTAATGCAGTTAATGGTGTAGCATATTTCTCTGAAACTGTTCTTTAGGTGGTATTATCAAAAACATCTGTTTTTTTAGATTGTATAATCTCTATTGATCTGTTTTTAAAGTTACTGATTCTTTCCCTACTGCCAACTAAAAATCTACTGTTTAGTGCTTTTTAGTGAGTTTTAAACTCGAGAATTCTATTGATTATTGATTGGTCTTTGTCGCCTAGGTCCAACATCTTGACTCCCCTTAAAGGCAGTTACCAGTGCCTCCTTTTTTTTCCCTGTGACTGAGTCATACTTTTTCTTTTCATGTCTTATAATTTTTTGTTAAAAATTAAGCATGTTAGGTAATGTAGTCACTCTAGAAAATGATTCTTCCTTCTCCCTGTGGGGACAGAACCTCTGCACTAGTGCTTTCTCTGGAGCTGGGGGTGGAGACAGCACCCTGCTTCTGCTGGACAGACACCTGTACTCTGAAAGGTCCTGGCAGGAGGGAAGGGTATAAGTAGCCCAGCTCGTCCCTCCTAGCATGTAGCTTCCATTCAGCAAGCAAGCTGATAGAACACTGGAAATCTTGGCCTATTGTTAGGGTTGGGAGCCTGTGAGTAGGAGCTATCAGGATGAATAGTGGTATGAGAGTCACTGGAGACCTGACCCTCCTTGGAGAAAACTCTAGTCTTGGATAGGGGAGAAGGGGAGCCCTCACCTTCTTGACAGCACTAGCCAGAAAGGAACTACCATCACAGGGAGCCATGGGGGTGAGGGTGGTAATGGGGACAGATCATGGCTCAAGTGCCACAGGACGCTCACTGTTCTTAATGAGATTTAGTAGATTGTCTTCGTTAAAATATCCTGCCGCATGCCATTTGGACAGTTTTCAGAGACTTTAAGTTGACATACAGTATTATATAGGTACAGATATACACTATAGTGGCATAATTTTTAGAGGTTATATTCCATTATAGTTATTATAAAATATTAGTTATCATCCCTGTGTTGTACTGTATATCCTTGTAGCTGATTCTAGATGGCACAGTGGTAAAGCATCTGCCTGTCAGTGCAGGAGACGTGAGTGATGTAGATTCAATACCTGGGTTGGGAAGATCCCTTGGAATAGGAAATGGCAACCCACTCTATTGTTCTTGCCTGGAAAATTCCATGGATAGAGGAGCCTGGTGGGCTACAATCCATGTGGTTGTAAAGAGTCGAACATGACTGAGCACACACACACTCAGGCGTAGCTTATTCTATACAAAGACTTTAAGTGGTTCTTTTTCACCTATGAAGTATTTAATTCACTGAGGAGGGGATCCCTGGACTTCTTCACTCTGCTGTTCCATATGTCTGGAAGGCCTAACTCCTTAAAAGTAAAATCCGTCATAATTTTTAGTTTTATTGAGTGGTCAAATGATGGTGTCTTTTCACTGTTAACTGTTTTGGAAGTTACTGAGATATTCTTTGAGATCTGTTTGCATATTGCCCCTGAATTTCAACCTGCTTTGTACTTTTCTTTTGAAAATTTAATTGATCATTTATAGGCTAAAATATGTATGTTAAATTATTCCATTATAATTGTTTGATACTGCCTTCTGGTAATATGAACAGTTAGAGATGCTCTTATGATTGTTAGTGTGTCTAGGTTAGTTTTGTTGTAATTTGGGTTTTTCTTTTTTAGACATACAAAGTAATTTTTGTAATTTAGTTCAGTCTCTGTCTTTCAGCAGAGCTGAAATTCATTTACCTACTTGTCTAAATATTAGGCTTTTGGAAACTGTGTTCTTGTAAATATTATTGAATGGTGTAATTTGGCACCACAGTGCATTGTGGGAGAAACTTTTCCAAGTTAAAAAATAGATGTGGTCCTATTGAAGTGGCACCCCACTCCAGTACTCTTGCCTGGAGAGTCCCATGGATGGAGGAGCCTGGTGGGCTGCAGTCCATGGGGTCGCTGAGAGTCGGACATGACTGAGAGACTTCACTTTGACTTTTCACTTTCATGCATTGGAGAAGGAAATGGCAACCCACTCCAGTATTCTTGCCTGGAGAATCCCAGAGACGGGGGAGCCTGGTGGGCTGCCATCTGTGGGATCGCACAGAGTCGGACACGACTGAAGCGACTTAGCAGCAGCAGCAGGTTATACCTTATTCAGATTGATGTATTTTTAGAATTATATCATCTGATTATGTGTAGTTAGGCATTAATTTTTTGTATACTTAGAGTCAGTTGATAATTTTATTTATTATGTACTTGTAGATTGCCATTTTTATAATTTAGCCTTTCATTATCAGCTATTTTCACCGGAGAAAAAGGACCAGGTAGATGTCAAAGTTGCTGGGAGTGTTCATTGGCCAGTAGCTCTTGGGGGCACCTCTGATGTCCTAAAAGCGTTTCCTCCCAGACCTAGTATGTCAGGTTGGCAGGGTTGACTGATAGCTCATGTGGAAGGGATTCTTGTGAAGGAATGACCTAAACTTTGCTCATTCATTAAGGACTGTCCTTCACCTATTGAGTCCCAGCTCCTTATATCCAACTCCTTTCTGTATGGTCACTTCCAGCAGAAAAGAAAGACAAACCTCATTTTACATTTTTGTTCCAGGAATCAGTTAAATAGTGGAGAGGAGATTTTAATACCAAGGTGGCGTAAGCTATATTCTTCAACCTGGCCTCAGTGCCTATAAGGATTCCTCCTATCTTGTGGGATTTTTGAGTCTAGGAAACTGTGCCTTGTGAAATCCTACGAGTACTATTTATGTCTGTATTGATGTTTTCATGTTTGTATTGCTTGTAAAATAGATATAAATAGAAAAAAAAAGATTTATATTTTGGATTAGATTAGTTAGTAAACCTGATTTTGAGCTGTGAAGATAACTATAAAATCCATATCTGTATAAAGCACTTGTAAGGTTTTTATTTCATTTTTTTTTCTTTACCCTAAGACTTGCTATATTTGTGATGAACAAGGAAGAGAAAGCAAAGCAGCCACTGGTGCTTGCATGACATGTAATAAACATGGATGTCGACAAGCTTTCCACGTGACATGGTAAATATGATTTTGTCATTTTACAGAACTGAAATTGGGAATACCTTGTAAGTTAAAGACTTAGGTACCCAAATATTACTTAAACTAAATTTTGTTGGTATAATTTCTGTGTTTATATTTACTTACTGTAATAAAAATAATTCTAATAATTGAGTGTATTTACCAGAGTGAATTTCCAGTAAGTAACCCTGGTTCTAGTGTCTTATTCTGTTTTATTTTGCCTAAGATATTTCTTTTGTTTACCTACCCTTTGATTTGTTATTAGGATTACAAGAACTGATGTAGATAAACTTAGTGCAGTGCCTGAAATACTAGTAAGAATTTAGTGAATGATTGTGTTTTTTTCACTGCCTGAATTTCAAGAGGGGGAAAAAAGCAATCACCATCATTCTCTGTATTATAGTGGCTATTCCTTAGAAAGTTTCTTAAATTTTTAAATGACCTTCTATTTTTATTTTGTTCATGCTTCCTTTTATTTTTTTTCATGGACATATATGTTGCATAATTTTAATAGCAGTTTAAATGAAACATTGTTTTCTGATAATTTCTTTCACAAAAAAATTTTGATGAGATGATAGAAATACAGTCCATAGCAGCATGGGAATGACTACATTATATCCTATCAGATATTGGTATTTAATTAACATTTTAGAGATTTTCAGACACTTTGTTTCCAAATTGTTTTGTAATGTGTGCTACTGTAAGGAACATTTTGTGCATTTAACAAACATAAATTTAACTTCCTTAGAATACTAATTAATGATAATAACTGTCATGTATTGAGTATTTGGGTTTCCCTGGTGACTCAGGTGGCAAAGAATTCTACCTGCAGTGCAGGAGACCCTGGTTTGATCCCTGGGTTGGGAAGATACTCTGGAGAAGGAAATGGCAACCCACTCCAGTATTCTGCCTGGAGAATTCCATGGACAGTGGAGCCTGGAAGGTACAGTTCATGGGGTCACAAAGAGTTGGGCGTGACTGAGTGACAATACACATTGAGTATTTACTATGAAATGGGCAGGTGTTTTTTTTTGTTTTTTTTTTTTAATAAAAATATTTATTTACTTGACTGCGCCTGGTGTTAGTTCCAGCATACAGAATCTTTAGTTGTGACATGGAAACACTTAGCTGTGGCATGTGGGTTCTAGATCTAGTTCCCTAATCAGGGACATAGAAAATAGACTGGTGGTTGCTAAGGGGGAGAGGGATGGGAGAGGGCAGGATTGAGAGTTTGGGACTAGTAGTTGTAGATGCAGACTAATAAGTACGGGATGGATAAACAACAAGGTCCTACTGTTAGAGCACAGGGAACTGCATTCAGTATCCTGTGATAAACTATAGTGGAAAAGAATATGAAAAAGAGTGTGTGTGTATATATGTATGTATAACTTAGTCACTTTGCTGTACAGCAGTAATTAACACAACATTGTAATTCAACTATACCTCAGTAAAAAATAAATATTAAAAATTTCCTTAATATTGTAGTTAATTTTCCAAAGATGACAGACCTTTTTTGGCTGTGAGATACATACTAGTACTATTATTTGGAATGTTGAAAGTGGAAGGTCAAATTGACAATATGATGGTTATAAACATTAACACTTCATTAAAAATTACCATAGCTTTAGGTTTTAATTTCATTTCTTCCCTTGTTTTTGACTAGAAAAACACAGCTTCTGTTTTTCTTACCTACTCTACTATGTTATAACTTGAAGCATTTAACTTCTAACAATATAATCTGCGTTCATGGGTGAATACTGTCACGTGTCATGTCAGCCCTTTAGATACCTGGCCTTTTCTAATTGTACCTGTGATACAGATTGGAAAGTCAAATGAAGTGTTAAGTTTGGGGTGGTGAGGATATCTTTCAAGAAATTTAATGTCTATTTGGTGACTTAAAGCATGCAAAAATCTCTGTCCTTATTAGAGATGGATAAAAAGTTTATTTTAAACCATGTATATAGCTTTAAAAATATAGCAATCAAAAGATAGGGTGGAATGTTCTTAGTCTCAGCTAGAATAAAGCCTTTTATTTTCCCCTTTTCCCTTACGAGATACCTACGTGGTTGGAATTTAATTTTATGTATATATATACACATACACAAATACATAAATACATACACATATAGTGTTTTATACACACACACATGTATATACTATGGTTTAAATTTTGTTGATATACTTGGCTTTTATTTTCAGTGCTCAGTTTGCCGGACTGCTTTGTGAAGAAGAAGGTAATGGTGCAGATAACGTCCAATATTGTGGCTACTGTAAATACCATTTTAGTAAGCTGGTAAGAATCTGTCTTGAATTTAATTTATGATTATAATAATTAGGTTTGAATTGAGTCTTTATAAGGCATCCATTTTTGGGGGGTTGCTTTTGCTCCAGATTGAGTTTCTTCGTGTGTTGTTTGTTGGGAATTAAAAGCTGTAGTAGTTTTTTTTTTTTTTTTTTTTTTAATTGGAGGTTTATTACTTTACAGTATTGTATTGGTTTTGCCATACATCACCATCAAGCTGTAGTAGTTTTAGAAGATTTTGTTTTGCTTGAGTTCATTTACAAAGGTGACTGTTCTAAAATATACTACTTTAGAATATATATTAATAGTTAATAGTAAATGTTGGTATACATTTAGTAGAAAATAAAAATGTGGACATTTGATTATGTAATTTGTGATTCCCTGTCACTTTGTTTCACATCTTTTTGCTTTATTACTATTACTAGTTTTATTGTTTCATTTTTATTTGCTTGGAGGATAGTAACACTGAAACAAGGCTCTTTTGTAGCTTCTTCATTAAAGGTCTTCAGAAAGAAATATTTAAATACAACTTTGGGAATATTTTAGATTTGATTAGTCTTTACTGTCACATAGCATGGATAAGTTAGTACTATTTGATTAATCATTGTATATTTTGTGTCTGTGTTCCTTTGAAGGATTTCTTTAATTCCCCATTGTCTGTTTCTCAGTCTTTAGTTGGTACCAGGTTTGTATACTGAAAATTGAAGGCTTCTTTGTTTTTCTTTAGTGTCTTCTTGTTATTTTTTATTGTTCTTTTCTTCTGTGAATAGGGCTGTTTTTTTTTTAGAAAAGGAACTCTTTTTTATGAAATGAGCAGCTTATGACTCCAGTATTCTGGCCCTTGCATATAAAATATTGAGAGTGTATATGTATTATTTGATACTGAAGATACCAAATAACATATATTTACTGATTTATTTTTTTAATGACTGTCAAAGAACATCAAAGTCTTCTAGGAGAAATTTTGAGATAGTAAAATTGAAAATTCACTTAGGATATTAAAAGCATATTGGAATCTTCATTTTCTAAATCAGAGATAATATAGATAAAATATAGAAATAAGGAGAATGGGTTTTGGAATTTGTGCAAATAGAATTTTTTCATTGTTATTAATGTGCTGTTATCCTATTTGGTGACTGGGGAAAAGTCTGTTTAATAATTTAATAAGATTGTATGAGCTCTATGTTTGCAAGGAATTTGATCATCTTTTATAGTCATTTTTATCTAGTTTAATTAGTTATGGTACCACCAAGTTTTAACACCTGAAATAACTCTCACTGTCATACTTGATTATGAATCTGTGTAAGTCTTTTAAACAGAAATGTGTGTTACTTTTAGTATTGCTTTGAAAAATACATGAGTCTAATGCTGACATTTCCTTTTTTTTTTTTTCCTCTATATGAACTACAGAGACAAATTTTTAGAAAATAGTATGCCTTAATACTGAAAGTGTGAGATTAAAAGGCTTCTTACTTTTCCTACTGGCATAAAGTAACTCTTAAAAATTTTTCTTTTCTGGTTTTGGCATCCTTCTTCAATATGGTATTTTCTATTTTTTGTTGAAATATCTTTTATATTTTAAAGCAGACATTGAAAACTATACTTGATCTCTGTAATGAGGTGGTTTTGTAATAAAATGACAAATAACCACTGCTTATTTGAAAATATTATCTGTTTTCACACATTTTAATAAATGTACAAAAATATGGCATTAATGTTAGGTTAAGGGTTATATTTTCCTTTATAATGAAATAGATAATATATGGATTGTGTTGAATTGGATTATGTAGTTTGAAATAGCCTTTTTTTTTCTTTCGGTAGACATTTTAAAATATTTCACACTTGAATTGGTTTTAACCTAACAAAAAAGATTTAAAACTTTATATACATACACTTATATGTATATATATTTTCTCTTTTAGAAAAAGAGCAAACGGGGATCTAATAGGTCATATGATCAAAGTTTAAGTGATTCTTCCTCTCACTCTCAGGATAAACATCATGAGAAAGAGAAAAAAGTAAGTGGATTTGTTGTTGCTAAATATGTAGCACATCTACTTAATAGATTTTTTTTCTTTTTTAGATAAAATTAAGTTCTTGATAGCTGAATGAAAACATTGAAGTACTGAAAATTTTTGACTGTATATTAAGTCAAAAAGTAGGTTTAAAATAGTATGCCATATTTGTGAATATGGTCGTGCCCATTTCAACTGAAAATTTGAAATATTAAAAACTTGATTGAAGGCATGAGAGCAATTTCTTGCATGTGTTACTCTGGTTATCTATTGAAATCTTTGATTAACTTTAGCAATAATGGTTTATTGCTAGATATTATTAACTCATTTCACATGTGAGAAAGAATCTCATCAGCCTCTTCCCTTGTAATATAGAAAGGTTTTGAAGTTCTATATATTCTTAACTGTCCTCCCCCCCACCCCACTGCCCTGTGGTGCTAATGGTTTATTATTTTTTTAATCATCAAATGTCATACCATTTATTTGATAATATTTTGCCATTTATTTAAAAGACTAAAAGTTTGCCTAATACTAATCTGTTGTCTTCTGACTTACCTGTTTTCTGCTTACATTTTTACTTACTGTAAAGGATATAAGTAATTTTTTAATAAACTAATGATAAGTACTAGAGAATCATTCTCAGGACATATTGCCCACATAGGAAAAGGATACAACTGTGAATCGTTTTCAATGAAGTGAAGAAATTCTTCAATTAGAAAAGCGTATTACTCTTAAACACTTGGTGTAAACTAGTTGGGAACATATTTCTGCAGGTTGTGCTAAAAACTAAATCACTTAACAATCTCATGTTTGTAAATACTTAGGATTGGGAGTGCAATTAAAATGCTAATGTTATTAAAAACAAATTTGAATTTGGTTAGAATTTGTTTCTTTTTTGAAGGTAAATATTTTGAAAGCTTAATTTCTTTTTGTTTTGAATTTAATTTTCCAGTTATTAGTGAATAATAATTATAACCTCATATTCTCCTTCAGAACATTTGTTAGGTTTATATATTTTTGGTAGATCTCAGGTAGCAAGTACACATTCATTTTGAGTTTTTTAACGAGGTAGTTTTGTGATAGTGACAGTAGGGTTTGATTTTATTGTCTATTATTATCTGCATTGCTGATGGAAAAATGGCAGATTTAGTTTAATTAGCAGGTTTTGTCACAAGCATCATGAAATTTTAAGCTTTTAAATCATGAATGAGGAAGTCTTAGATAGGGGTTTTATAAATTGTGAAGAGGGAGGTCATACTAATGATGGTCTTATGGTCTGCCATTTCATGAGCATTACCTTCTTTAAAGAAGTATTTGCTGTATCGCCACATTTATCTTAATATATGCCCTGTCCTGTTATTTATGGAGCATAGTTATTAAATATAGTACAGTGTTTCATCAATATAGTATGGATTACTACATTTATTTATTAATCTTCTTTCTCTCTAGGAATGAATTAAACTTTTCATGTTACGACTTTTTGCAATTGTTGGATAGTAGATTAAAAAATAACATATTTAATCAAACTTGTTTAGCATTAAATTCTAGCAGTTGTTATTTTCATTAATATGTAAATGCTATTTGAAGTTTACTTTTAGGACATACGAATTTAGTACAATTTGATTTTGTTGTCAGACTTAAAATTGACTTGCACTTTTTATTTTCTAATAATTTGAGATTTCCTGATAATCTGTAAAGACTGTGAGAATATTATTGTTAAACTTGTTTTCTTGCCTTGGGAATATTTGAGAAGCAACTTTTTTATTATTGTATCTTGATGTTGAGTGATAATACATTAATAGCTGTAGAAATCAGATGTTATAGGCTATCTTTCTCTTTATCCCTCCTTACCTCTTTTAAGATTTTAACATCTAGTAGAGTTGTCTTGAAAATATACATATCATGTTATAAAATTTTTCACAGATAGGACTTATCATCTATTTAGATTTTAATACAATAAAATATGGTATGTTATGAACAGAATTTTGGTGATCTTGTTCATAAGATATGTTAGAATCATATTCCCTGTGAGTTCTTTTATCAGTGTTCATTCTTGCACATATTTATTGTTATATTTGTGTTGATAAAGAGTAATACTAAATATTGTGTTATCCAACTCACTTATTTTAAAGTGAAATCAATGTATGCTAACTTTTTATATATAATTGTAAGAAAATTCAAAATATACTTAAGCCTTTGCTTTTCAGAGAATTTCTGTGTGGACCAAGGTGTATTACTACTGGTTATTAACTGTGAAATGCCAGCAAGGAAAGAGAAGTTACTGGTGAAATTCAACTTTGAATAAGGAACAGTTTCTATAAAAATTTAAAAATCAGCATATATAGTTTGAAAATAGGTGTTTGAAATGAATTAAAAGCTATGTTTAGTATAGAAGAGGCTTAATTCAATCATAAAACAATTTGGATCATGAATTCTTGTTTATGAAGACTATCTTTCCATTAATGTTAGTTATTGTTCACCGTAAAGTAGAATTTTTTTTACGCCTAGCATTTTTGTGCTTATAGAAGCACTGCTGAAGAGTCAGGTGTGGGTGAGAGTTAGGAAATGAAAAGGTGTATCAGATTTGGAGACATGTGGTTGTATTGTGAGGCTCCCCGCTTCAGAAAGGATTTTTTTTTTTTGAAGACTAAGTTGGAGGTCATCCATTTTGAAATCAGTGGTTATTTATTGCATTGAGATAATCTGTACCAGTTCATTTGATCCTCACTTTATCCTCCTCCCACTCATTAATGCTAATTTATAGTGTATTAGTAGTATAGAACTGCTACTGCTAAGTCACTTAAGTCGTGTCCGACTCTGTGCGACCCCATAGATGGCAGCCCATCAGGCTCTGCCGTCCCTGGGATTCTCCAGGCAAGAACACTGGAGTGGGTTGCCGTTTCCTTCTCCAGTGCATGAAAGTGAAAAGTAAAAGTGAAGTTGCTCAGTCATGTCTGACTCTTCGCGACCCCATGGACTGAAGCCTACCAGGCTCCTCCGTCCATGGGATTTTCCAGGCAAGAGTACTGGAGTGGGTTGCCATTGCCTTCTACTAGTATAGAACTAGGCTTACGGTATACTTTACATCCATATTACCATTCGTGGTAGTGTATCTTATGGAAATATACTCAGTTCCAACTAGGTATGACAGAAATCCAACTGTCCCTTACTCAGAGGGATTTATCTCCTGCCCTTTATTTCACCCTCTTATTTGCCCTTGGTTCCATTCTGTTATTAATAACTGGCAACAAATAAACGAGTTACTGCTAGAATAAGTACTGTTAGGGTGTCATGGGAGGTTGGGGGAGATGGGCTTTTTGGTCGGTGTTTTGTGAGCCTCAGGGAACTGATTGGACTTCCCGTTTGTTTAGGACTTTTCGTCTCTTTGAAGAGTACTGGGTTACTTCTGTGTCCCACTCACGTTAAAGCTTTAAACTTCTACATGTACAGTGAGTTAAGAGAGGCCAGGGCTTTTCAGGAACAGTAATTTAGAATATTTGGAGTGTGTGTGGTGGAGCTGAAGAGTGACAGGGCATGTGACTAATTAAGAAGGGGCCATTCAATGAGGAGTTTTATAAGTAACTCTAGTTTTATCTTGCTATATTGGGCAGCCAGTCAGAAGGATTAACATATTTTTTCCACAAAATGTTTAATTTTACAGTAGCTTAAGAATTTTGAGAAGAGTTGCAAAAATACTATACATTATTTCTCTATGCCATTCGCTCAGACTCTCAAGATGTTAACATTTCATCCCGTTAGCCTTTTCTCGTCCTCCCTTCTCTTCCCCTGCCTTTTCTTTCTTTCTCACTTTGTGTGTGTAGTCTTTTTTCCCCTGAACTTAATAGACAGTAAATTATGAATATAATGCTGTTAGCCCAAGTACTTTAGTGTATAGTTTTAATAAAAAGAGAAATTTCCTACATGATTGCAGTACAAAGTCAGGAAATTAACATTATTGCAGAACTATTGGATCTTCAGATCCTGGTTGGATGTCCTCCATGCTAAAGGAGGGAAATTTGTTTTCAGGTTCAGAATCCAGTCCAGGATCGGATCACACATTGCATTCAGTTGTTCTAGTATTTTTCTAGTATTTCCTCATTCTTTCTTTGTCTTTCATGATCCTAACACCTGACGTTTCAGGTTCACCCATATCTCGACAGTGGATTTTACAGCCACACCATTGGCTTTGCTCTCATACAGGTATTTTCTGAAGTAGCCTAGATTTTATGTTTGTTTGGGAGCTAGTCCTTACTTAAGTATTGATTGCTATTTGGAAAGACTGACATTTTTGAAACCAGAAAGTATTGGTTCCTTTTTGTCAGTGGTCTTTGCAATTTAGTTTTTCTCTATACTGCTTTTTACTATAAGTAGTAAAAAGACTACACTTTTAACATATTACCTAGAAAAATCTCCTTACTTAAATCATACATTAAGTACATTTTCTCTTTTTTATGTTACCAAGGGCACCAATGTTGCTAAACTTTGTTACTACATAACTAGAACCCCCTTTCCTCTACTTTTAAGTTACATTAATGTTTTTTCTCCTTTAGCTCTCCTTAGCAGCAATGGCACCCCACTCCAGTACTCTTGCCTGGAAAATCCCATGGGCTGAGGAGCCTGGTAGGCTGCAGTCCATGGGGTCGCTAAGAGTCGGACACAACTGAGCGACTTCACTTTCTCTTTTCACCTTCATGCACTGGAGAAGGAAATGGCAACCCACTCCAGTGTTCTTGCCTGGAGAATCCCAGGGACGGGGGAGCCTGGTGGGCTGCCGTCTATGGGGTCGCACAGAGTCGGACATGACTGAAGTGACTTAGCAGCAGTAGCAGCCCCCTGAAAGACAGAATAGTCTCTTCCATGCTCATTAGGCTTTCACTCATCCTTTCCTGAAAGTCTTTCCAGTTCTTGCCCACCAATTCCTTGAAACTCCTACATTTTTAGTTTTTTTTGTTGGGCTCAGGCAACTATTTATATAGCATTTACATTTTAATAGGTATTATAAATAATCAGGAGATGGTTTAAAATACACTGGAGGATGTGAAGGTTAAATGTGGATACTATGCCATTTTTTATGAAGGACTCAGCATTCAGAAAATGAAGATCATGGCATACGGTCCCATCACTTCATGGGAAATAGATGGGGAAACAGTGGAAACAGTGTCAGACTTTATTTTTTTGGGCTCCAAAATCACTGCAGATGGTGACTGCAGCCATGAAATTAAAAGACACTTACTCCTTGGAAGGAAAGTTATGACCAACCTAGATAGCATATTCAAAAGCAGAGACATTACTTTGCCAACAAAGGTCCGTCTAGTCAAGGCTATGGTTTTTCCTGTGGTCATGTATGGATGTGAGAGTTGGACTGTGAAGAAGGCTGAGTGCCGAAGAATTGATGCTTTTGAACTGTGGTGTTGGAGAAGACTCTTGAGAGTCCCTTGGACTGCAAGGAGATCCAACCAGTCCATTCTGAAGGAGATCAGCCCTGGGATTTCTTTGGAAGGAATGATGCCAAAGCTGAAACTCTAGTACTTTGGCCACCTCATGCAAAGAGTTGACTCATTGGAAAAGACTCTGATGCTGGGAGGGATTGGGGGCAGGAGGAGAAGGGGATGGCAGAGGATGAGATGGCTGGATGGCATCACTGACTCGATGGACCTGAGTCTGGGTGAAATCGTTGGTGATGAACAGGGAGGCCTGGCATGCTGTGTTTCATGGGGTCGCAAGAAGTCGAACACGACTGAGCGACTGAACTGAACTGAACTGAGAGCATCCATTGGAGAAGGCAATGGCACCCCACTCCAGTACTCTTGCCTGGAGTATCCCATGGATGGAGGAGCCTGGTAGGCTGTAGTCCATGGGGTCGCTAAGAGTCGGACACAACTGAGCGACTTCACTTTGACTTATCACTTTCATGCATTGGAGAAGGAAATGGCAACGCACACTAGTGTTCTTGCCTGGAGAATCCCAGGGACAGGGGAGCCTGGTGGGCTGCCGTCTATGGGGTTGCACAGAGTCGGACATATTGAAGCAACTTAGCAGCAGCAGCAGAGCATCCATGGACCTTAGTATTGTCAGGGAGTTCTGGAACCAACCCCTTGTGGATGTTGAGGGATGACTGTATGTACTTTGGATTAATGCTAAAGAAGTTGTTGAGGAGAAGGAGTTTCATGTAATGATGGAGAGGTGAAGCTAAGTGAATTTGGTAGATGAATAAAGTAGTTATAAAGAAGTATAGATACAGCTCTTTTTAAGGAGTTTAAGAGGAGGAGAGAAGCAGGGTAATAACTGTAGGAATACATAAGATTAAGACATGGTAATGCACAAAGAAGAGTACTGATGGGAGGTGGGAGGCGTGGAACAAAAGGAGTGGTGGCATGTACATGAGTAACGTTGTTAACCAAAAATAGCGTTAGTCTTTTGGTGGGTGTTGAGCCAAAAGACACAATCAAGCCAGCCATTGGGCAAGGAATTATTTATTATTTCCAGCAAGTAAGGAGAACACTGGTGATCTCTCCTAAAGTGTTATCTCTTCAAATAGCAAAATTTGGTAAGTTTTAAGCCAAGGGTACGTGCATATTCATGAAGGAGCTTGAGCAGAGGAGAATTCAACATAGATTTGGGGCAAAAGGTTGACAAGACTTCAAGTTTCAGTTGATTGAACTCAGGAGGGTCCATGTCATTATTCTGTGCTCCCTTGCGGGAGCAGTCGTTTGTTCCTGCAGGACTCTTGAAGACCGGTATCAGATTGTTATGTAACCTGTTTAGGAGGAACTAGGACTGTTTTATCACTGAACTATGCGGTTTCTTGACTGCACTTCCTTTGTTCCCTCACTTCCCTTAAGATCATTAATTACGGAGACCTGTTCAAGGGCAAGCATTGCAGCCAGGCCTAGATCATTAAATGGCTTGGGCCAGAAATGGCATCTCTTATGTCAACAAAGCCATGCCTGGTTCTCTTTCTCCGGGATGCTCTACCCTGTCTGCTTACAACTTGGTCACCTGGATAATGGAGCAGAGAAGGTAGATGAGGGCAGAATCCTAAGGGAGATATGGCTAGGCGGATTGGGTATTGGGATAAGGAAAGAAGTTGTTTTCAAAAATGTTTAAAGCAAAACTAGGGGATTAAGGCATAGAGTTTTGTAGGAAGGAAGTGTAGAAAGAGTTTTGTAGGAGTAAGAGTCTGAAAGAACTCAATGAGGTCCCACGACCAAGTGAGAGAGTGAGTCAACTGCATGATTGTGACTAGAGCATAGTGAATTAGAGTAGAGCATAATGGTTAATATTTTGTTGGTCTGTTACGAAATCAATTGTTGGGAGACAGCTCTCTATGGGTCTCTGACATTTGTACAGATCTTTTCAGAATTTTTATATAATAGTCTAGGAAAATGGCAGCACCATCCAGAGCAAGGCAGATTTGTGTGTCTTCTTGGGAGATAACAGAGATATATCTCTTTCTGGGGTATTTGGCAGGCATTGGGTTCCCTAAACCCAAAGTTCCTCTCCTGAAATGCAAACCATTGTGTGTACAAGTGTCACCTGGCCCCCTTCAGATCATCCTGTCAGAATTGGGCAGGAACAGTGCAAATGCTGACACTATAGCTACTGCTGTTGCTATGAGTAATAAAGCTCCTTGTGTCCAACCTACAAGTCTTTACGTTTTCTTCTAGCACCCATGAAACTGGTGGGCTCACTGTTAGCTTGCAAGTACATTGAGACTCTTCAATTTTTTAGGTACAGAATATGATTATAGCATACTAAAGGAGAATCTAAGTGAAAGCCATTGGAACTGAGAATGTTTAGAGACCCTGAGGCTTGTCTACTTAGGACTGGCATTACCGTTTAACATGCCCAGTGTTTTAGTCAGGGGTGATGCAATCCTGTGGCTGAAAGTCTTCACAAAGTTACAAGGAGGTGGCAAGAGTTACACTTAAGGAACAAAATAATGGGCAGACAAAAACAAGAGATCAGTCAGTCACTTCAGTCACTCAGTCGTGTCTGACTTTTTCCGACTCCATGGACTGCAGCATGCCAGGCTTCCCTGTCCACACCAACTTCTGGAGCTTACTGAAACCCATGTCCATTGAGTCGGTGATGCCATCCAACCATCCCATCCTCTGTTGTCCCCTTCTCCCGCTTTTAATCTTTCCCAGCATCAAGGTCTTCTCCAGTGAGTCAGTTCTTTGCATCAGGTGGCCAAAGTACTGGAGTTTCGACTTCAACATCAGTCTTTCTAATGCATATTCAGGACTGATTTGCTTTAGGATGGACTGGTTGGATCTCCTTGCAGTCCACGGGACTCTCAAGAGTCTTCTCCAACACCACAGTTCAAAAGCATCAATTGTTCCAGGCAAACCTTCTTTATGGTCCAACTCTTAAACATCCATACTTGACTACTGGAAAAATCATAGCTTTGACTATATGGGCCTTTGTTGGCAAAGTAATATTTCTGCTTTTTAATATGGTGTTTAGGTTGGTCATAACTTTTCTTCCAAGGACCAAGTGTCTTTTAATTTCATGGCTACAGTCACCATCTATAGTGATTTTGAAGCCCAAGAAAATAAAGTCTGTCACTGTTTCCATTGTTTCCCCATCTATTTGCCATGAAGTGATGGGACCAGATGTCATGAACTTAGTTTTCTGAATATTAAGCTTTAAGTCAACTTTTTCACTCTCTTGTTTCACTTTCATCAAGAGACTTTTTAGTTCTTCGCTTTCTGCCATAAGGGTGGTGTCATTTGTGTGTCTGAGGTTATTGATATTTTCTCCCGGCAGTCTTGATTCCAGCTTGTGCTCCATCCAACCTGGCATTTCTCATGATGTACTCTGAATGTAAGTTAAATAAGCAGGGTGAAAATACATAGCCTTGATGTACTCCTCTTCCAATTTGGAACCAGTCTGTTGTTCGATGTCCAGTTCTAACTGTTGCTTCTTTACCTGCAATACAGATTTCTCAGGAGGCAGGTCAGGTGGTCTGGGATTCCCATCTCTTGAAGAATTTTCCACAGTTTGTTGTGATTCACACAGTCAATGGCTTTGGCATAGTCAATAAAGCAGAAGTAGATGTTTTTCTGGAATTCTCTTGCTTTTTTGAAGATCCAGCAGATGTTGGCAATTTGTTCTCTGGTTCCTCTGCCTTTTCTAAATCCAACTTGAACATCTGGAAGTTCACGGTTCACGTTCTGTTGAAGCCTGGCTTGGAGAATTTTGAGCATACTTTGGTAGCATGTGACATGAGTGCAATTGTACAGTAGTTTGAACATTTTTAAACCATATCCTTTCTTTGGGATAGGAATGAAAACTGACCTTTTCCAGTCCTGTGGCCACTGCTGAGTTTCCCAAATTTGCTGGTATATTGAGTGCAGCACTTTCACAGTATCATCATTTAGGATTTGAAATAGCTCAACTGGAATTCCATCACCTCTGCTAACTTTTTTTGTAGTGATGCTTCCCTAAGGCCCACTTGACTTGACATTCCAGGATGTCTGGCTCTAGGTGAGTGATCATACCATCATGGTTATCTGAGTCATGAAGATCTTTTTTGCATAGTTCTTCTGTGTATTCTTGCCACCTCTTTTTAATATCTTCTGTTAGGTCCATACCATTTGTGTCCTTTGTTGTGCCCATCTTTGCATGAAATGTTCCAGTCTTGCATGAAATGAAATGTTCATGGTGGAGAGTTCTGAGAAAATGTGGTCCACTGAAGAAGGGAATGGCAAACCACGTCAATATTCTTTCCTTGAGAACCCTGTGAAAGTATGAAAAGGCGAAAAGATAGAGGACACTGAAAGAGGAACTGCCCAGGTTGGTAGGTGCCCAATATGCTACTGGAGATCAGTGGAGAAATAACTCCAGAAAGAATGAAGAGATGGAGCCAAAGCAGAAACAACACCCAGTTGTGGATGTGACTGGTGATGGAAGTAAAGTCTAATGCTGTAAAGAGCAATATTGCATAAGCCTGGAATGTTAGGTCTATGTATCAAGGCAAGTTGGAAGTGGTCAAATAGGAGATAGTAAGAGTGAACATTGACTAAATTTTAGGAATCAGTGAACTAAAGTGGACTGGAATAGGCAAATTTAACTCAGATGACCATTATATCTACTACTGTGGGCAAGAATCCCTAAGAAGAAATGGAGTACCCCTCATAGTCAATAAAAGAGTCCTAAATGCAGTTCTTGGGTACAATTTCAAAAACGACAGAATGATTTCTGTTTGTTTCCAAGGCAAACCATTTGATATCACAGTAATCCAAGTCTATACTGCGACCAGTAATGCTGAAGAAACTGAAGTTGGACGGTTCTGTGAAGACCTACAAGACCTTCTAGAACTAACACCCAAAAAAGATGTTCTTTTCTTTATAGGGGACTGGAATGCAAAAGTAGGAAGGCAAGAGAGTTACATGGAGTAACAGCCAAATTTGGCCTTGGAGTACAGAATGAAGCAGGGCAAAGGCTAGCAGAGTTTTGCCAAGAGAACACACTGGTCATAGCAAACACCCTTCTCCAACAACAGAAAAGACTGCACATGGGCATCACCAGAAAGTCAATACGGAAATCCGATTGATTATATTCTTTGCAGCCAAAGATGGAGAAGCTCTATACAGTCAGCAAAAACAAGACCAGGAGCTGACTGTGGCTCAGATCATATGAGCTCCTTATTGCCCAATTCAGACTTAAATTGAAGAAAACGAGATAACGATTAATAAATGATGGAGCCAGCATTTAAGACCAGGCATGCCTGACTCCACAGTCTATGGAATCTTTTTTTTTTCCCACCTAAGTCTTTCTGCCTTTTACTTGGAGGTTTAATAATCAGATTTCTTTAAAAGTTAGATAAATCAGGTGTATTACAAATTGAATTTATTTTTGATCTTAGTACAAATGGTGAAGTTCTCACACGTTCTTAATAGAATGCTGATACAAAGAATCTCTCATGAGACCTTTACCTTGTTCCAGGAGCTTCTTTCTTAGATTAGTGTTTGGGGGGGAGGGGGGAAAGAGACTTATAAAGAGCTTGTAACTTAGAAGGGAAAGATTATTTGTTAAAAGTGGATAGATAAACAAAGTTATAAGTAGATGTGAATAATCCTTTTGAAATTTTGCTTGAATTCAGCTATTCAGTGTAAACATTATCTTGTATCAACTATATGCCAGGCCCACAGAATGGAATTTTATGTCTAATTAAATTGGCTGAAGTTTGATTTCTTTATATGCAATAGAGTTACAATTTTTGTAAGGCTGAGATTACATGTAATGTAAAGACTTAAATTCGTTTAGGTGTTTAGAGTTATATTCCAACTCTCTAAAATCATAGTATTACAATGATTATAACAAGTTTTTTCCCTTAATTGTTAATATATTTATTTCCTATGTTACACTATGTAGTTTAATTTCCTTTTCTGTAGATGAAGAAAAGGGACATTAGTGTTTAAATTAGTAAATGTTCATGAAGCATCTACTTTATATTATTTATATCCAATATACTGTTGTCCCGGTAATGTTCTTTATAGCTGATTTAGAAGAAATTAATCCAATATTCAATCAAGTATTAAATGTCTCTTTAGTTTTCTTTAACATAACCTTTAGGCTTTTCTACCTTTCACAGCATTCACATTTTTGAAGATTCCTTACTAGTTGTATTTCAGCATGTTCCTCAACTGGGATTTGTCTTTTAAATTTCCCTTTGATTAAATTTATGTTGTTTAGTCGCTAAGTCGTGTCCAGCTCTTTTGTGAGAAATACTACCTAAATGGTGTATTCACAGTGCATCATAACTTTTTTTTTTTTTTTTGCCGTCATTCTGTCATATTCTTTCAGTGGGGATGGTGTTTAGAAACCATTTCTGTCTGGAGTAAGTCTCTGCCTGAGAATGAACCCCTGCCTGAAAGGTTAACTTGAGACATCACTTCAGTCTTTCCTAGAGGGGGCTGCTTGCATTTATTTATTATTAGTCCAGTACAAAACCCTTTCTTGTTTCAGCTGCCGTCCTCAAATCAGCCCTTGATGCTTTGCAGTGGGTACCATTGATGATTTTGCAGTTGTCTTGTGGCTTCCTTCTCCCCTCACAAATGCTGTTACTGTGCAGATGTTGTAGTTTTTTGTTCCACCCTGTTTGTATTTTGGGGTTCATGGAAGTACTTTGGCATTTGATTTTATTGTAAAATGGTATTCCATTGGTTTTTTGGTTTTTAGTTTTTCTAAATAGTCTTTTTGTATGGAGTTTCAGAACAACTAGTCTGTTGGCCACTATCTTCCTTTTCTCACTATGCTAATTTCTTTCTTGTTGTTTTAAAAGGGGTTTTCTATATTTATTATATCTTCTTTTATTGTCTATTTATAAATTCTATTGACTTAAAAAAATATTTATCTATGTATTTGGCTTCCTCAGATCTTAGCGAAGTTATGTGGGATCTTTGATTGTGGCCTTCAGACTCAGTGCATAGGCTCCAGAGACTGCAGGCTCCAGTAAATGGGACACACTGGAGCAGGTGGGATCTTAGTTCCCTGAGTCCATGTACTTTGCATTATAAATTGGATTCTTAACCACTGGACCACCAGTGAAGTACCAAGACTGTTGACTTTTATATGTTAATCTTGTATCAACTACCTAATTGTTTGAGGTAGTTTCATCACTGATTAATGTTAGTTTAACCTGAAATAGTACAGAAGTAGTACAAAGTACTTTTACAATACTTTACTGTTTTACTGAATCCTTTGTGACATAGTAATCATAATAATTGTCTTTTAAAAGCAAGTGATTCTGTTTAGTTTCTGCTGTAGCCTATTTTTAAGCTGAGAAGACAATCTCAGTCTTAATTGTAGCATTTCAATTAAGTAGGGGAATGGATAAAGAAAAAGTAAGTGGTGTATCTACAGAATGAATTAATATAAACAATTTGGGGCTGCTCTCCAGCTAATATACTTCTCTATGTGAGCTTGTTTGAATTCTTGGGATATGATATGATATATGATAGTGTAGTGACGAGGCCCTAGATTTCTCTCTCTGTACCAGTTATCACCCCTAATTTTTTAAATGGTACAATGTACATACCATGAAACTTACTATCTTAACCATTTTTAAATGTGCAGTTCAGTGTCATTAAATACATTTATATTGTTGGAGACCATCACCACCATATACATCTGTGGAACTCTTTTCACCTTGCATAACTGAAAATATGTAACCAGTAAGCAGTACTCCCTCTGTCCCCAGTCCCCTCCAAGCCCCTGGCAGCCTCTGTTCTGCTGTGTGTTTTTAGGAATTTGACTACTCTTGATTCCTTGAATAAGTGGAATATTCAGTTGTATGTATATGCCACATTCTGCTTATTCATTTATCTGTTGATGGAGTCTTGTTTGCTTCCACGTTCTAGCTGTTGTGAATGAATAATACTGCTGTGAACATGGGTGGGTATACAATATCTCTTCAAGACCCTGCTTTCAGTTCTTTTGAGTATATACCCAGAAGTGGATTTGCTGGATCACATCTTGATTCTGAGTTTAATTTTGTTTTTCTAATTACTTTTTAAAATTTTATTTTTTAACGAGTTTAACTTTTTGAGGAACTACAATACTACCACAGCAGCTCACATTTCACATTTCTACCAACCAGGGTTCCAGTTTCTCCACATCCTTAACAACCCTTTTTTTTTTTTTTTTTTTTTTTTGCTTTTCTCAGTAGTAGTTTTATTCCTTCATTGTAATAAGTTATTTGGTGTTTTGCTCTTTTGATCATCTTCTTGGGGCTGATTATTGCTAAGTAAACTGTGTACCAATTATTGTCTCATAGTTACATTAGAGGAAAACTGAGAGGAATATATTAAAATATAAATTTTTTTGATTTAGTATGAAGTTCTAGACTAGACCACTGTTAATTAAGTGAAATAGCCACATGTGGCAAGTAGGTACCATATTGGACAACATGGCTCTAGAAAACAAAGAGAGCCTTGTTGTTCATGTTTAGTAATGAAGTCTAAACTGAATTTAATAGCTGTATGAATGGAAAGATGTGGGAAATGATAGTCAAGGTGTTGAAGCAATAAAATCTGTAAGGCCTGGGATCTGATTGGTAGTAATAGGGCAAGGGGAAAGGTCTATTGGAGGTGATGGATGGTTATAGGCAGTCTTGATTAGGGGCACGCTACCATAAGTACAGGTAGGGTCTTGAGGGAAAAGCAAGCATTGTACTTATTAATTATAATGAGTAAACATTATAAAAAGGAGAAACTGATAATACTGATTTTAGTCGCTTTGGGTATGGTGGAATGATAAACATTTTAAAGGCAGAAATATGAATTTGGAGTTTTAAGATGGGTTAGGCTATTTGAGTCAAATAAGTGAAATTATTAATATTTTAATTGTACATTATAATTAATATTTTAAAATGAGAAGATTGATTTGATAGTAGAAAAGAGTCACCAGAAAGAGTTAGGTGATGAGGCTTTGCTTGGACTGGACTGAGGTATTAACACATTAGATGTGACAAAAGGGAAAAATTGTTTGAGTCATATTCTACCCATTCCCTCCAAATAAACTTTGTTTTTTCTTTTTTAAAACATTTTAATGTGTTCTTTTGTCAATTGTTCTTTTTTCAAATGATCTTCAGTTTCCTCTTTTCTTACTTCATTTTAATTCAGATCCAGCACTCAATTCTGGCTTTCTAGTGAAGCTGGACTTTGTCTTGTGTGACTCACACTGTATCTCTTGCTGTGGATATTTTTTATGTGATTTTCTTACTTTTTTCATTTCTTTCTTTTTTTTTTTTTTTAACTGCTGGTTGTCATTAGTATATGTCTCACTGACAGGCCAAATTGTGTTTTGGTTTTTGTTGGATTTTTGTGTTTTTTTTTTGGGGGGGGGGGGTGTGTGTTTTGGCCGTGCTGCATGGCATATGGGATCTAATTTCCGTACCAAGAATGGAACTCGTACCTCTAGCAGTGGAAGTGTGGAGTCCTAACCACTGTATTGCCAGGGAATTCTCTATGTTGTGTTTCAGAACTGATCCCTGTGTTTTGTACTTTACTATTTTCCAACACGACCTAGTATGGTTTCTTGAACACAGTGAAACCATGTGAAATGCTTTTTAAACAAACCCAGAGGTTTAAGTAAGAGGGTAGTGAAATAAAGGTAGTATTATTGACAACTTTTGAATAATTAAGAACTGATCTGGGAGGAATTATAGTTTTAGTTGCATTGACTATAATGTAGTAGGTACATGTACGTTTATAGGTAAAGAGGAAAATGAAACTGGAGCACAGGATGTTAATGAAGTAAGAGGGCTTTGCTGAGGTCATGAGAAGGGATAATCTCTGATGAGGCATTGAGAAGAGATGGTAAGGACTTTTATCCCTGGAAGAAGAAAGGGATTAGTAATAAATGTTGAAAATGGATATACTTGATAATCAGGCAGAAAGAAGTTAAAGTGAGCATTAAATCAGTTATTATTCAGTTCCTTCATGTGTTTACATGGTTTGTTTCCTTAACTTTTTTAGTCTCCAGAGTATGACCAGTTTCCTTGCCTCATGATCCACTTCTCTTGAAAGCCAGAAATGTTGCAACTCTGATCAGTCTGCCATAGTCAAATCTTCCATTGATTCTCTTCCTCTGACTCCTTTCACTTTTAAGGATTCCTGTGATTACAGTTGGCCTACGGGATAATCCAGAATAAGTAAAAATACTTGTATTTGTGAAGTGCCTTTTGTCTTTTAAGGTAACATACTTAACAGAATCTGAAGATTAGGGTTTAAACATGTTTTGGCACCATTATTTCACCTTCCACAGAAATATTGTCTGGTGCTGTGAGAATGTCTGAATTCTGCCTCCTAGTGACATATAGTTTTGGATCAGTTTAGCAGGTACTGAGATTGAATAGCTGCTGCAACCGATTGCACATCATTTGGTTTTAGTTTATTTGAACCAGTGAACTAAGCCCCATGAACTGCAGCACTCCAGGCTTCCCTGTCATTTCAGTGTCTTGCAGAGTTTGCTCAAATTTGTGTCCATTGAGTTGGTGAAGCCATCCAACCATCTCACTCTCTATCACCCCCTTCTCCTCCTGCCCTCAATCTTTCCCGGCATCAGGGTCTTTTCCACTGACTCAGCTCTTCGCTTCAGGTGGCCGTAAAGTATTGAGATCCCCATTAAACAAGTAGTTTTGCATCAGGTAACAAGAACGAAGGTAGCTGCCACTTTTTAATATGAAGCTGAGATGCTGCTGGGGCCAGGCCAGTTGTGTTCTTGAATATACCATTTCCATTTGACAAGTGAGGAATTTCTGGGCCCTTGCCACATGGTTTAGTCTGACTTACTAATAGACATCATAGGCTCAAGAGCTACATTGTTCTATGGGTTTCCTTTTGAAAAGAGTCCATGGGCAGGCTCATAGCTGCTTTTCAAAAAGGGGTGGGGCACTACCCTTGGGATTGTGGGGCACTAAAGAGAGACAGTGTTAGCTTCCTTATTTCACACAAAGTGTTGGTCTGTCTCTGGGAAATTTCAGTGAGAGGAAGGACCAAAGATGCCTTATAGCAACCAGGATACATTGCAAAAAAAAAACAAACAAAAACAGCACTGAAGTCTTCTGTTCTCATCTAAATAAATTCAAAGTTGGCAGGATAGATCGCAGGAGGTATTGAGCTGTGAGACAGTCCAACTGTCTATTGTTCCTTAACATACAAACCCCTCCACCTGCATTTTCCGAGGGAACCAGGATTCCTGTGATTCACCTTGTTTCTGCCCATAGTGATTGTTTGCCAGTTTCCTTCCTTTCATGCTCAGTGTAGATAAGCAGTTCTGTAACTGTTATCTGAAAGGGTTGGAACCTTCTGTCCACTGAGGGTGACTCAGAATTGAAATTAGTTATTATTATGGTAGGGTGAAACTGAAGCCTACTGCCAGATTGGCGAGAAAATCTCCTACCTGCAGGGTTTTTGTTTGTTTGTTTTTAAATTGAAGTATAGTTGATGTACAGTCTTATATATGTTGCAGGTGTACAATGTAGTGATTTATACTTTTTAAAGTTTATATAGCTATGATAAAATATTGGCTATATTCCCTGTGTTGTATAATAATCTCCTTTAGCCTGGAGGAGGTTTTAGCAGCCACCTCCTAAGTTCTTCCTCATTATCAGACAATAAAATGAAGAACCATGTACTGCTTTATTGACCATACAGTTTGCTCATTGTGTTTGTTAGTCATTCCCACAGGCTTCCCTCATATCCCATTAGTTGGCCCTTGAAGCCCTTATCCTTCCTTTTCCAGAAAGCCATGTCTCTTAACAGCATTACATTCCTATCACCAGATGGTCAAGAACTGTGAAAGGGGTCTTATAAGGTATACCCTACTTATAAGGTAACCACTTAGAAGACAGGAGAATTTTGGATTAGAGATAAAGTATAGTTTATTACTTAAAGCAGTAGAAGTAACCAGAGTATCCGTATTTTTGCACAATTCCGCCAAGACCCAGTTTCCATAGGGCAGAGCACAGAGGGCCAGATGACAGCTGCTCATGCGGTCTGGTGCAGTAGAACCCTGAGCTTTGGGCCCCTGAATATTTTGTAATAGTAAATGTGGCTGCCCTTTGTTCCTAAGGTACACGTTCTGTCTTTAAAGTCTGCTCATTATACAAACAACCTTGAAAAGATAGTTTAGATGATGGGCAAGTCATTGCCTTATTTATTGGCAAGACATAAAGAAAGAGCAGAGACTTATGTAAGAATTGTCTCCTAACATATGACACTCCTCAGATTATGAGAATTGATACATTGTTAATTTTTCATTCACAAGGACATCCAAAACAGATGTTCTTGATTAACAGCTTTCATACAAGCCATGAGTTAGGACTTGTGGTTCCTTCCATTCTTGCTTCTCGGCCTTCTTTTCAGTGTTGGTTCTGTGTCTGCTGTGTTCCCTTGTACTAATCCCTGGAAGAGGAAGGGGCATGGACACTCAATACTCAAGGCTATTAAAGAGCAGGCCCAGAGGCAGCACACGTCATTTTTCATTCAGATTATAATTGACCTGAACTCAGTTAAATGCCACATCGGACTGCAAAGGAAACTGGGAAATGTCTAGTTATACTCTGAATAAGGGAAAGAAACGGGCTTGGTGAATAGCTAGCTGTCTCTACTTCGTTTTAGCCCATTCTTTTTGTTAGCGAAGTCGCTCAGTCGTGTCCGACTCTGCGACCCCATGGACGTAGCCTATGAGGTTCTTTGACCCATGGAATTTTCCACGCAAGAGTACTGGAGTGGGTTGCCATTTCCTTCTCCAGGGGGATCTTCCTGACCCAGGGATTGAACCCAGGTCTCCAGCACTGCAAGCAGACGATTTTACCACCTGAGCCACCAGGGATATGTAATTATTTAAAAAAAAATAAAACAAGGCAAAGCATTTTTAAAAATGCAAATTAATTTTAAAAAAATACTCCAGAATTCACCATCCAGAAATAGCTATTATTACTACTAAGTAAACATTCCAGATTTTTATAAATAGGTAGATAATAGATTTTGAAAGGATGGTTAGAACAATCAAAAATACTAAAATGGTGCAATACTGTTGGTTTTTTAAAAAATGTTAAACTTAGATTTACTTGGCTCTATAAAAGAAAGTGAAGCAAATAGATAAATTGAACTTCATATAAAATTTCCTTATCCCAACAGATATTATTTCCTTAAACTTCTACCTTTAATTGTGGAGATACTGAAGCACACAAAAAATCACTGAAAAGATCATCCTTCTAGTTCAGATGCTTTTAACTGTAACAGAATATTGCTAAAGCAATGGAGAATTATTGTTTTGCATAAGATGCTCAGAGGCTGTTCTGAGATGGGTTAACTTAGCAATGGTCAATCAATGGCGGTAGAGCATTATTGTCTTTCTTGTGGCTCTCTTGGTTTCTCTAGGCATGGTTGGCAGGTCACTGCAGTTGTTCCAGGGGTCATGGCCTAACACTTGAGTATCTGAAGACAGCAGGGGAGTACCTTTCAAGTAGAACATTCCCAGCCATCTCACAGAAAATTTCCTCTTCTGTTTTATTATCCTGACCTAAATCTATCCCAGACCTAAAGCGGTCTGTGGCTTAGGAGGTAGATTTATCTAAATTTTTTTTTTTTTTTTTTAGATTTATCTAAATTGACTTAGATATTCCATGTTCACCTCTGGGCTTGAAAATCTGAGGATGTGAGAGAGTGATTAGCCAAAGAAAACCAGGCTTTGTCTACAAGGAAGGATTTTATGTGCAATTACTATTTGGTGGCAAATTATTTTAACTATGTGCTTCACAGTCTATGTTGAGCTCCTGCTATGAAAGGCGAACAGTATCCCTGTGCTCTTCTCATTTCCTTCCATCCAGTTTGTTTTTAAAGATATTTATGTTGCGTTTTTCACGTCTGAGACATTCTCTTCTGTAAACAGTCCTCACAGTTGTTTTAGGGATTTGTTCTGTGTTTAATTTAAATTTGTTAGATGGTCACTACCTTTCACCACAGCTTCTCCATTGAGTTCTTTATATCATCTCAAATTGGCAGAGCTTTAGTATTCAGTAACTTTTTTTCAAGAATACGTTCTTCAGACCTGTATTCTCTGACTTTGTTCATAATGGAAAGTGTTTTCTTCTTGTCCTAATTTTTGAACTGAATCTTGGCTGTATATATTATTGGGTGACACTTTCTTTCCTTTAAGAATTCAGGCAGTGGACCTAGACTATTGCTGTGGGGAGGACCAGGGACAGTCCTACCCCACTGACCCCCGTGCAGTCTGCTAAGTTTAACTACAGTAAGTCTTGCTGTTGAACATGCTATGACTGAATTTTTCAGAACTCATTCCGCGCCCCCCCCCCCCCTTTTATTTTGTAGGCTCTTATGTTTAAATACATTTTCTGTTCTCCATTCATTGGATTTTCTACTGTAGGGACACAAGTTATACTTAACGTTTGATTATTGTTGTATGTAACTGTTAAATGTTCCTCTCTAAACCGCCCCCCCCACCCCCCTTTTTTTTTTGACTTTGCTGCGTGGCCTGTGTGATCTTAGTTCCCTGACCAGAGATTGAAGCCACAGCAGTGAAATCACCCAGTCCTAACCATTGGACTGCCAGAGAATTCCCTCTGAACACTTTAATATCTGCTGATTTTTCATTTGCATTACTATGATTTTTTTCATGCCCTTTTTAGAGCAATATTTTTATTCTCAAGAATGTATGCTTTTTCCCTTGCTGATTCTATTTTAGTTACTAATTCTGTTTTAGTTTTAAAATTACTTTGGTCCTACAATTCCTTAGTTTTTTTAACCATTTTGTTTTATCATCTCATTTTGTGCTTTGTTTGAACATACATTAGAATGAAGTTTTACTTAGCATGGAACAATTTGAGAAACACCTCTATGCTGAGTTGTATTTATTTGTAGGTTGAGAGTTTTGGTTCTCTTTTGCATTTTATGCTCTTTATGTTGTTTCCTTTTCGGCTATAGTTTCTTTGCCTTGCAACTTTTTCCTTTCTTGCTCATGTTTTTGAGGCTCTTTCTGGGTGTTTGCTCCTCTTTAGTTAAGACCATTTCGTGAATCTCTTCTCAACATTTTTGAGACTAGGGTTTGAGGACTAAGTGTCTCTTTCTGATTCCAGAGGAACTGTCAAGGGTGCAGTGTACAAGCTCAACTGGGACAGTATGCAGTTTTTGGTAGAACCCCAGGCTCAGCTCTCTTTTCTAATTCTTGATTAAATATCTTGTGCTAGATTTTAATCTCTTAACTGTGTGGGGATAGTTCACACACTTAAGAATACCCTCTGATTTTACATAATTCATTCCTAGCCTAGATTGTCTACTTCCAAACAGTCAGTACTCTCCCTTCCCCTAGCTTTGCCTGTTTCTGCTCTAAAGCCTGCACTACTCTTCAGGTAAAGAAAGAACAAATTAAATAGTCAGGAAAAACAAAAGAAAAGGTTATTTCTCTGCAGATTTGGGAGTTTTTGTGATATTTTCAGAATTTTAGCTAATTGGAAGTAGAATTATTAATAGCTGAATTCTATAGTTCAGTTCAGGGCAACTTCTGCTCTATTTCTAGAGTCTAATATTTCACTGCTTGCTTGTTAGTTTTTATTTAATGTATTATCTGCTTCTGCCATTCCCCCTGGAGAAGGAAATGGCAACCCACTCCAGTACTCTTGCCTGGAAAATCCCATGGATGGAGGAGCCTGGTAGGCTATAGTCTATGGGGTCGCAAAGAGTTGGACACTACTGAGCGACTTCACTCACTCACTCACTCACCATTCCCCCAGTTTGGGTTGCTGTTTGGTTTGTTGTTTTCACTGGTTTTTGTTTGATTTTTAATTGTTAACATTGGAAAAAATTGATGTGATTTTAAGTCACCATTTAAAGCCTTGGGAGTTACTGAGCATAGATCCTCTTTTCCTTAGTAGAAATTTAATTTCTAATATTAGGCTTCCTGATGAACTCTTCTTCACACTTAGTGATAATGAAATCTTTCCTACTTATGAGCACATCTTTGTTAATTTAGAACTTATCTGGGGAAATAACCTCAAGCACGATGTTGCATTCCTTTTAGAATTCACTTTCTGACTTACCCCAAACATTTCTTTCTACCAGTGTTTCTGTGATAACATGTGTATTCCTCAGACTCTGAGATATCTAATTCCTCTGTGTCGGAAGACAGGAACTTATTTCAAGCATTACCTCTACTGTCTTGTACTTTAATTTTGCTTTAATGATTTCTTTTCCCATTCCGGTTTGAATACTGGAAACATTGAATGTCTCTTAGTTGTTCATCATGCTCTAAATTTAGGGTAAAAACTCCTGTATTGTCCCTATCTTCTACAGGGAAAGTAGTTCATTCTGCAGCTGAAGATACTTTTAAGATGGAATCATTTTCTCTCCTTTCCTTTAAATCTTTCTTCTTTCCCCTACTCGTTCAAATTTTCTTTTTATAGTTTGTCATCATGGGTACCTTATTTATTTTTTTCTTTAAATTAAAGAAAAGTTTTTGTTTCAGCTAAGTTTCTTGGGAGGTATAGATAAAAATCTATTTTGTACTTGTTTAAGCCATTCCTTTCTGATCTATAAAAGTAGATCATCTCAGGGCTGCTTTAAGGATGAAATGAGATTTTATATACATATGTGTATTATAAGTTGCTACAATTCTGATTATTTTTATTGTTAATTATACACACTGATGTATTTGGGAGTGACACCAGTTGTCCTGACCTATAGCTTTACATAAAAATAGTGTTTATTTCCTTCTGGTTGTTGTTCTCTCTTTGCATAAAAATTTTATTCACTTATTAAACTTATTTTTTATGGAAATAATATACTTGATATGCAGTATTATATTAGTTTTGGGTGTACTATGTAGTGATTTGATATTTACATATATTATGAAATGATCACCATAAGTCCAGTAGCCATCTGTCCAGTGTTCTTGACAGTGTTATTGACCATGTTCCTTATGGTGTATCTTAAACCTACCTCCCTTTGTTTACTTATTTTATAACTGAAAGTTTTCACTCCCACCCTACTCTCTGCATCTGAATCTGTTTCCGTTTTGGTTTGTTTTGTTTTTTAGATTCCACATAAGAGTAAGGTCATATGGTGTTGTCTGTCTTTCTCTCTCTGACTTATTTAACTTAGCATAATACCATCTAAGTCCATTCATGTAAAATAGAAAGTTTTTTTTTTTTTTTTAATCGTTGAGTAATGTTACACAGGCACACACACAGCATCTTTATGCACTTAATCTATTGATGGCCAATTGGGTTACTTCTATATCTTGGCTATTGCAAATAATGCTTCAGTGAACGTTGTGCATATGTTGTTTCAAATTAGTGTTTTTGTTTTCTTTGGGTGAATACCCAGAAGTGAAACTGCTGGATAATAAGGCAGTTCTGTTTTTAATTTTTTGAGGAATCTTCATATTGTTTTCCATAATGGCTGAGCTAATTTGCAATCCCACCAACAGTTCACAAATGTTCTTTTTTCTACATCCTTTCCAGTACTTGTTATTTGTTGTCTTTTTGATGATAGGCATTCTGACAGGTGTGAGGTAGTATATCATTGTGGTTTTGATTTGCATTTCCCTGATTATTAATAATGTTGAGCATCTTTTCATATGTCTATTGGCCATCTGTATGTCTTCTTTGGAAAAATGTCTATTCATGTACTCTGCTCATTTTTTAATTTGTTTGCTTTTTGCATATTGAGTTATATGAGTTCTTTGCATATTTTGGGTATTAACTCCTTATCAGATGTGTTGTTTCCAAATATGGCTGTTTCATTTCCTTCACTGTGCAAAAGCTTTTCATTTTCAGTTTGATGTAGGCACATTTATTTATATTTGCCTTTGTTTCTCTTGCCTGAGAAGACATATCTAGAAAGAGTCTGTTAAAATCAATGTCAAAAGGCATACTGTCCATGTTTTCTTTTAGTTTTATGGTTTCGGGTCTTCTATTTAAGTCACTTTGAGTTTATTTTTGTATACAGTGTGAGAAGGTAGTCTGATTCTTTTGCATGTGGCTGTCCAGTTTTCACAACATTATTGATTGTAGAGAATATCTTTTCCCTTTTGATTCTTCTTGCCTCCTTTGTTGTAGATTAATTGACCTTATAGTATTAGTTGCTCAGTCGTGTTCTGACTCTTTGCAATCCCATGGATTCCATGGGATCCCACCAGGCTTGTCTGTCCATGGAGTTTTCCAGGCACAAATACTGGAGTTGGTTGCCATTTCCTCCTCCAGGAGATCTTCCTGAGCCAGAGATTGAACCCAGGTCTCCTGCATTGTAGGCAGTTTCTTTACTGTCTGAGCCACCAGGGAAGCCCAATTGACCCTATAAATATGGGTTTATTTCTGGATTCTGTTCCATTCTGCTGATCTCAGTGTCTGTTTCTGTGCTAGTACCATACTGTTTTGATTACCAACAGTTTGTAGTATAGTTTGAAATCAGAAACTGTGACATCTTCAGCTTTGTTTTTCTTTCTGAAGCTTGACTCTTTGCATAAAATTTTAAAGTGAAACTCATATTAACCATTTTACCAGATCTTTAAATATTCCTTCAGAACATACTTTTAAAATGACCATTACATGGTTGTATAATAATTTTTTCAACCACACCTGTGTTGTTGAACATTTAGATTATCTACAGTTTTTTTTTCTCATTGCAAATAGTAGCATAATAAACTATATTTGAACCTTCACTTGTTGGAGATGAAATTACTAGTCAGATACTATATCTACGGTTTCTAACTCTTACGTTTAAAATGGTCCATTGCATGTTTACTTCTCTTTAGCATTGTATGCTAGTGCTCATTTCACTGTAACTTGGGCAACATTGGGTCTTAAAATTAAAAATAAAAACCCAACAGTTTTGGTGTTAAAAAAATTTAGGTAATAGAATAATATTGCCATTAGTTCTTCAGTCCTTGGTTGCACATTTTTTGTTTTGTGCCTCATTGTTTCTTTTGTGAATTGCCCTTTGTATTGTTTCATAGCATGTTTATTTTTTCTTACTGATTTATCAGCATTTTAAACACTAAAATACAGAACATGTTAACTTATTTCTCAGTTTGTTTTTAGATTTTTAATGATTTTTAAATTGATGCAGAAGTATTTGAATTTGAATAGCTAAAACTACCTTTTCTGTTTCTGATTTTTACTTTGTTTTATGCTTAAAAAAGTCTTTCCTCCTTTAAATTTCAAATTTTAAAAAACATTTTCTTCAGCCTCTTAGATTATTTTAAATTTTAACTATAAAATAATCTGTTTCTTTTTTTTGTATAAGACATTTTTACTACATTATTAACCACTTTTTCTAGTATTATTAAATAATTTCCGTCTTTCCTGCTGATTTGGAATCCCATCTTTTTCGTATGCTAAGTATTTAGATGTAACTGAATATTTTCCTGAATTTTTTTTCCTGTTGTGTTAAAATCAGCCTCTCTCTTTAGTGTGAAAGTCATCACACTGCATTGATTCATATTTCACAGGCCTATATTGTAGATGTAATCTATTCACAATCTCTCCCAGTGAACATTTACAATCTCAGCATATATTTCCTGGTGTATTACATAGGACCAAAGTGGTGTATTATTCCATTATGTCTTACATACATTCATGTTTTCATACCTATACATGTATACTTTAGTTTTTACTCTTCTGTTCTCTCCATGATTGTAGCTGTTGTTTGTGAGTGTGTTATTCTCTCAGTTGTGTCCAGCTCTTTGCAACCCCATGAACTGTAGCCCACCAGGCTCCTCTGTCCATGAGACTCTTCCAGGCAAGAATACTGGAATGGATTGCCATTCCCTTCTCCAGGGGTCTTTCCGATCCAGGGATTGATCCGAGTCTCCTGCATTGTAGGCAGATTCTTGACTGAGCCACCAGGGAAGCCTCGTAGAGATTGTTCATCTTGTTTTTCAGCGTCGTTCTCTATAAAATATATATAAAATTATCCCAGCTCTTGTACCCTTGATGAATAAAGCCCAGTATGGGAAGTAGAACATGAAAAAGGATGGAGAGGCTCCTGTATTACCTTTATGGGAGAAGAGTATTGATATAGAACTTACTGCAGTCAAGGATCATATTTATAAACTAGATTGTATAGTTATATTTGTTATTTTGGTGAATACAAAAATTCCAGTATGAGTTACTTTTAATTTCTACTTTCATTAACTCCCATTACCTGGTTGTGAATTCTGGTTTTGTTTGAATTATCTACTATTCCTTGGTAAACCACATGATGACTTTTAGTGGTATACATTTTTTAGTGGTTAGGGCTCAGCACAATTTGTCTTGCCTTCACATGGTATCAGCTGGGCTTAATCATGAGTCTACTCTCAGCTGGTGGCTGGCTGAGTGATGTAAGATAGTCTTATTTACATGTCTCAATTGACATGCTGCTGACTGTAGGCTGGGGTTAACCCCAGTTCTTCTCCATGGGGCCTCTTTTTCTGCCTAGCCTCTCTATCAGGAAACTGTGAACTGACTCTCTACATGATGACTAGAAACTAAGGCGGCAAAGGTGAAAGCCATAGAGGGCTTCTCAAAGCTCTTGGCTCCTCAACTTCTATATGACATCCTCATAGAAAAAATTAGAGGCATGGTTCCTTATGATCTGTCACAGGTAAAACAACTTCATAGTAACAAAGTTTCCTAAAAACTCTGAATAAAAACTGTTACTTTTATTTTACATTTTCTTTTTCTAAAGTATTAACCTTGCTATAGAGAGGTATCTTATATACTTAAATCAGTAATTAAAAAGGGACAGTAGTCTTAGGTATTATAGTAAAACATCTATCCTTTATTTGTACACATTTTGTTTTGCTGATATGCTCTCTCTCCTAGGGCAGGGCCAGTGGTATTATTCTTTCATGCTTTGAATAGATTAAGTGCTCTGAATGGTTAAACTTAAGTACTATGAGAAATAAGTTCAATTAACTCAGTTCAGTTCAGTTCAGTCGCTTAGTCGTGTCCGACTCTTTGAGACCCCATGAATCGCAGCACGCCAGGCCTCCCTGTCCATCACCAACTCCCGGAGGTCACTCAGACTCAGGTCTATCGAATCAGTGATGCCATTTCCAGCCATCTCATCCTCTGCCGTCCCCTTCTCCTCCTGCCCCCAATCCCTCCCAGCATCAGAGTCTTTTCCAATGAGTCAACTCTTCGCATGAGGTGGCCAGAGTACTGGAGTTTCAGCTTTAGCATCATTCCTTCCAAAGAGATCCCAGGCTCATCTCCTTCAGAATGGACTGGTTGGATCTCCTTGCAGTCCAAGGGACTCTCAAGAGTCTTCTCCAACACCACAGTTCAAAAGCATCAATTCTTTGGTGCTCAGCTTTCTTCACAGTCCAACTCTCACATCCATCCATGACCACAGGAAAAACCATAGCCTTGACTAGACGGACCTTTGTTGGCAAAGTAATGTCTCTGCTTTTGAATATGCTATCTAGGTTGATCATAACTTGCCTTACAATACACTTACCTACTGATTCAAACAATTGAGAACAATTTGGTTAAAGTATTTTGATGTTAAATAAAGTTGGGCTCCTAATATGTAGTTAATTTCTTATTAATTCTTTTTGTATTTCAATTCATCAGTTTTAGCAGAGATAACTGATTTGTCTATTTTTTGAGTAAACATCAAAAAGAATTTCTTGTCTGAGTTTCTGTGCACTGGTTTGTAGTTTATGGGCCATAGAATTTAATGCATGGTGTTGGAGAATCTGATACCATTATGAGGTGATAGTGCATGTCAAAGTGTATAGAAATTTTAAAGTACTATTTATGAAATCTATACAACAGCATTTGGTATTTTTAATAGGACAAAAATAGTTTGTCAGATACAAATGTAGACTTCAATTCGTCTTTTAGGTTGGTCAAGGATAAGAAAACAAATCACCTTAATATAACTTACAGTAGTAGTACTATATATTGTAATATATAGTAATAGATGTAGTAATACCATCATATATTACTAGTATTTTTTATATATAAAATGATATCTGATTAGAAGTGAGTTTGGTTTTTTTGACAAGCATTTATTAATATTTTAAATTACTTGAATGTAATTATAAAGAAATATCATCTTTATTATGTGTATATCAGTTATAATTTAAATTTAAATTGTATTTTACTTCTGTTCATTTTTAGAAATATAAAGAAAAGGACAAACACAAACAAAAACATAAGAAGCAACCAGAACCATCACCTGCATTGGTTCCTTCCTTGACTGTTACTACAGAAAAAGTAAGTTTTAAATGTCATATTTTGATTTACATAATAACTAGTTTTGTGCTGACTTTTACCTTTTAACTAGTTATATGCTGCATTTTGAAAATACTTGAATTGTCCTGGTTCCTCCTAACCAATTTTACATCTCTGAGACTACATCAAGCACGTTGATTTTCCCTCTCTTAGTCCTTTATCCTATCTTCACTTTATTCTATGCTTATTTCTTAAGAATGTTGAGAAGTAGGTGACATCATTGACATGTATATTTTGGGCTGTGCAGTTGGCTTCTTCCATCTGTGACTTTGAATTCTGGCTTCAACGCTTACAGACTGAACTCTTTAGGTTAATTAACCTCTTTGTAACTCAGTTTTATTGTTCGTAAAGTGAGGGGAGATAATTGTTGGAATTGAATGAGATAACGCATTTAAAGCAGTTAGAACAATATCTGGTTCATAGTAAGTATTACTTAGTAAATGTTAAATATTACTAAGGTTATTATCATGTAGTTAACATGAAAGCAAGTGGAGACAGGGACAGGCAGCTGGGATTACTGTGAAAGGAGGGTGAGGGGGTTGCAGTAGGAGAAGAGGCCAGTGTGAGAGGCCAGTCTTGTAAGACTGTATAAGCCAGTGGAAGGTTTTTAATTTGAGTGAAAAATGAGCCATTAGAGTTTTAAGCTGAGATGTAACATGGTCTTAACTTAGGTTTTATAAGAACCTACGGCTACTGGACTATAGAGAGTCAAGAGTGAAAGGAAGACTCTCTATGGACTATAGAGAGTCAAGAGTGAAAGGAAGGAGGCCATTAGGAGGTTATTGCAGTAATCCAGAAAGGGATGGTGGTGACACTAGAGGATTTTGACTTGTATTTCTTCAGTGACCTATACATACGTTAAACATCTTTTCATGTGAATATTAGCTATTTATTTATTTATTTTGGTGAAGTGTCCACATCTATCCACCACCTCTCCCTTTTTATTGATTTATTACCGAGTTTTGTGAAGCATTATGTGTTGCGGGTGCAAGTCATTTATCAGATACATATGTTTTCTTTTAAAAGTTTTATATTTTTATCTTTTACATTTAGGTCTGTGATCCATTTTGGGTTAATTTTTGTGTATGACGTGAGTTATACATCAAAGTCCACTGATTTGAATATTGATAATTCAGTTTTTCCTGAGCCATTTTTAGAACAGATTGTCCTTTCTTTATTAAATTACCTTTACCTCCATTTGTTGAGAGTCAGTTGACCATCTGTATATGGGCCTATTTCTAGACTCTAATTCTGTTCCATACCACACAATCTTGATTACTATAGATTTATAATGATGCTTGAGGTCAGATAGGGTCCACCTTCCAAGATTGTACTCTTTCAGAGTTGTTTGGCCTATTCTAGGGTCTGTGCATTTGTATATGGATTTCAGAATTAGATTGTCAGCTTTTAGAAATAAAACTGCTGGTATTTTGAATCAAACTGCAGTGAATCTACAGATCGTTTGAGGGGGAGTATTAATACCTTAATAATACTGAGTTTTCTGATCTGTGAACATTGTGTTTGTGTCAGTGGACATTTAGATTGCTTCCATGATTTACCAGTTGAAAATAGTGCTGCTGTAAACTTTGGGGTGCATGTGTCTTTTTGAATTAGTTCTTACTGTCTGTTCTGGATATTTGCCCAGAAGTGGGATTGCTGGATCCATATGATAGTTCTATTTTTAGTTTTTTGAAGAACCTCTATAGTATTTCCCGTAGTGGCTGTACCAGTTTACATTCCCACTGACAGTGTAGGGGAGGGTTCCCTTTTTTCAGTACCTTCTCCAGTGTTTATTATTTGTTAACTTTTTGATAGCCATTCTGATCAGTGTGAAGTGATAATTTATCATGATTTTGATTTGCATTTCTCTAATTATTGGCAATATTGAACATCTTTTCATGTGCCTTTTGGCCATTTGTATGTCTTCTTTCGAGGTGTCTACTTAGGTCTTCTGCCCATTTTTTAATTGTATTTTTCAGGTATTGAGTTGTGTGAGTTGTGTTTTTGCTGACTGTACAGAGCTTCTCCATCTTTGGCTGCTAAGTATATAATCAGTCTGATTTCAGTATTGACCATCTGGTGATGTCCATGTGTAGCGTCATCTCTTCTGTTGATGGAAGAGGATTTTTGCTTTGAGCAGTGCATTCTCTTGGCAGAACTATGTTAGCCTTTGCCCTGCTTCATTTTGTACTCCAAGTCCAAACTTGCCTGTTTTCCAGGTGTTTCTTGACTTCGTACTTTTGCATTTCAGTCCCCTATAAAGAAAAGGACATCTTTTTTTGGTCTTTGTTCTAGAAGGTCTTGTAGTTCTTCATAGAACCATTCAACTTCAGCTTCTTCAGCATTACTGGTTGCCGTATAGACTTGGATTACTGTGATATTGAATGATTTGCCTTGGAAACGAGCAGAGATCATTCTGTTGTTTTTGAGATTATACCCAAGAACTGCATTTAGGCCTCTTTTACTGACTATAAGGGGTACTCCATTTCTTCTAAGGGATACTTTGCCCACAGTCGTAGATATAATGATCATCTGAGTTAAATTTGCCCATTCCAGTCCATTTTAGTTCACTGATTCTTAACATGTCAATGTTTGCTCTTGCCATCTCCTGTTTGACCACTTCCAATTTACCTTGATTCGTGGACCTAACATAACAGGTTCCTATGCAATATTTGTTCTTCACAGTATCGGAGTTGACTTCCATCAGCAGTCATGTCCACAACTGGGCTTTGTTTTCGCTTTGGCTCCATCCCTTCATTGTTTCTGGAATTATTTTCCAGTCTTCTCCAGTAGCATATTGGGTACCTACTGAGGTGTTCATGTTTTAGTGTCATATCTTTGACAGCTTACAGTGAATGGTATCAGATTCGTTATCTCAGAAGATTAAACTTCAGGACCAGGAACCAGGCTTGATCACTCAAGAGCTTTTGTATTGCAGAGTTTTATTTGAGTATAAAAAGGGACAGAGAAAGCTTCTGACAAAGACATCAGAAAGGGGATGGAGAGTGCACCCCTCGCTAGTGTTAGCAAGGGAGTTCTATACTTTTTTAATTGGTTATTACAATAAATCAAAGAATGTCTCAAGTTTGTGAAAATTTTACCAAACCCCGTCCCACAATTTACATTTTAGGATAATAGGATTACAATTTAACAGTATTTAGATCCTACCAGACCCATCCCCATAAAATACATTCTAATAAATTGGGATTAATCACAAGGTTTTCAGGAAGGAGAAACTGTCCTCAAGCAGGGTACATTGTTGTTATATAATCCCTAGTACAGAGTTTAAACTGAATTGTGTAATCATCAGTTCCAGGCTTAAAGAAAAAAAAAAAAAAACTTAGTTTTATGTGACTAAGAATGTAGAGGGGGAAAAAAAAAGTTTGTCCTTTCCTCCTCCTGTAGAACCCCAACCCCTTTCTCCTCCTCGGTGACCCTGGACTTCTTATCAACCTGCCTAAGAATTGACTCTCATCTTTTTGCCTTTTCATACTGTTCATGGGCTTCTCAATGCAAGAATACTGCAGTGGTTTGCCATTCCCTTCTCTAGTACCACATTTGGCAGAACTCTCCACCATGACCCTTCTGTCTTGGGTGGCCCTGCACTGCATGACTCATACGTTCATTCAGTTAGACAAGGAGTTTTATAAACTCTTTATAAAGAGTTTTATAGTTTTCTATTATACATTTAAGTTTGTAGTCCATTTTGAGTTCATTTTTATAAGGGATATGTGTTCTGTGTCTAGATTCCTTTTTTTTGGTTTTATGTGCATATTTAATATTCTAGCACCATTTGTTGAAAAGCTTGTCTGTATTTCATTGTATTACTTTTGTGATCAGTTGACAGTAGTTGTGTGGATCTATTTCTGGGCTCTCTGTTCCATTGATCTATTTGTCTATTCTTTCATCAATACTGTGATGTCCTAATTACTGTAACTTTATAGTGAGTCTGAAATTGAGTTAATATCAGTGCTCCAACTTGTCTTTCAATATTACGTTGGCTATTTTGGGTCTTTTGTTTCTTCTTGTGTGGAATCAATTTCTCAATAGTCACACACACACACACACACAAAAATGCTGGAATTTTGATTCAGAATGTTCAGAATCTGTAGATGAAGTTGGGACATTTTGATGATGATATTGGCAACTTATCTATCTATGAAGTTGGAAAAATTCTCCATTTACTTAGTTCTTTAATTTTGTTCATCAAAGTTTTGTTTCTTCCTCATACAGACCTTCTACATATTTAGTTAGATTTAACCTAAGGATTTATAATTTGAAATTCAACTTGTTTCTTCCTGCTATTTAGGAAACCAGTTTCCTTTTTTACGTTAACCTTATTCTGAAACCTTGCTATAATCACTTTTTTTTTTTTAAGGCTTGTTGCTTTCATTTTAGTGTGAAGTAAATTTGTATATCAAAGGAAAAAAAATCGGGTGATGGTTGAATAGGTAGCATTTTTCCTTTCTCAGTGTCACATAACATAATCGAACATATGTAATTAACATGTTTTAGACTTAACTAAATACAGTGTTTTCTTTTTCCCTCATTGTTTTTTAAATTGTTTTCCCATTTATTACAAAATGTTGAGCAGAGTTCTGTGTGCTATATAGTAGGTTCTAGTTGGTGATTTGTTTAACTATAACAATGTTGTCTGTGTCAATCCCAGACTCCCGTATAGTTAATTGTTCTTTATTGGGAACTGCTCGCAGATGAGAGGATCTCATTGGATGCCATATCTTAAAATGCATCTTTGTGATAAAAGGAGGTAGAAGAATGAGACTGGTTTATGGAAATAGGCAAGAATATAGGCTTCTGGAACAGTTTGGAGGTTCCTTAGAAAATGAAGACTAGAGTTACCATATGACCCAGTAATCCTACTTCTGGGCATGTATCTGGAGAAAAACTTTGTTTGAAAGTATACATGTACTCATTGTCCATTGAAAGACCTTTTAGAACTAACACCAAAGAAAGATGTCCTTTTCATTATAGGGGACTTGAATCCAAAACTATGAAGTTGAGAGATACCGGCAGTAACAGGAAAGTTTGGACTTGGAGTACAAAATGAAGTAGAGCAAAGGCTAACAGAGTTCTGCCAAGAGAATGCACTGGTCAAAGCAAAAACCCTCTTCCATCAACACAAGAGATAACTCTACACATGGACATCACCAGATGGTCAACAATGAAATCAGATTGATTATATTTTTAGCAGCCAAAGATGGAGAAGCTGTGTATGGTCAGCAAACACAAGACTAGGAGCTGACTGTGGCTCAGATCATGAACTCCTTATTGCCAAATTCAGACTTAAATTGAAGAAAGTAGGGAAAACCACTAGACCATTCAGATATGATCTAAATCAAACCCCTTACGGTTATACAGTGGAAGTGACAAATAGATTCAAGGGATTAGATTTGATAGAGTTCCTAAAGAACTATGGACGGAGGTTTGTGACATTGTACAGGAGGCAATGATCAACACCATCCCCAAGAAAAAGAAATGCAAAAAGGCAAAATGATTGTCTGAGGAGGCCTTACAAATTGCTGAGAAGAGAAGAGAAAAGAGAAGCTAAAGGCAAAAGAGTAAAGGAAAGATACACCGTTTGAATGCAGAGTTCCAAAGAATAGCAAGGAGAGATAAGAAGCTGAGCGCTGAAAAATTGATGCTTTTGAACTGTGGTGTTGGAGAAGACTCTTCAGAGTCCCTTGGACTGCAAGGAGATCCAACCAGTCCATCCTAAGGCAAATCAGTCCTGAATATTCATTGGAAGGACTGATGCTGAAGCGGAAACTCCCAATACTTTGGCCACCTGATGTGAAGAACTGACTCGTTGGAAAGGACCCTGATCTTGGGAAAGATTGAAGGTGGGAGGAAAGGGGAAGACAGAGAATGAGATGGTTGGATGGCATCACTGACTCAATGGACTTGAGTTTGTGAAAGCTCCGGGAGTTGGTGATGGACAGGGAAGCTTGACCTGCTGCAGTCCATGGGATCACAGAGAGTTGGACACAACTGAGCAACTGAACTAAAGGGAACATTTCATGCAAAGATGGGCACAATAGAGGATCGAAATGGTATGGACCTAATAGAAGCAGAAGATATATCAAGAAAATGTGGCAAGAATTCACAGAAGAACTATACAAAAAATATCTTAATGACTCAGATAACACGGTGGTGTGATCACTCACCTAGAGCCAGACATCCTGGAGTCCGAAGTCAAGTGGCCCATCGCTATGAACTAAGCTAGTGGAGGTGATGGAATTCCTGTTGAGCTATTTCAAGTCCTAAAAGATGATGCTGTTAAGGTACTATACTCAATATACCAGTAAATTTCGTAGACTCAGCAGTGGCTACAGGACTGGAAAAGGTCAGTTTTCACTCCAATCCCAAAGAAAGGCAATGCCAAAGACTGCTCAGACTACCACCCATTTGCACTCATCTCACACGCTAGCAAAGTAGCACTCAACATTCTCCAAGTGAGTCTTCATCAGAAAGTGAGAGAGTTCCTGAAAAACCTCTGCTTTTGCTTTGACTATGCCAAAGCCTTTGTGTGGATCACAGGAATAAAGAGGTAGTAGACAATTGGTATAATTTCTTCCTTAAGTGTTTCGTAGAATTGACCAGTGAACCCATCTGAACCTGGTGCTTTCTGTATTTTGTTGGGTGTGGTTCATTATTGATTCAATTTCTTTAATAGCCGTAGGCCTGTTCAGATTGTCTCTTTTGTTATATGACTTCTAACAGTTGTGTCTTTCAAGAAATTGATCAGTTGTCAGTACGTTATCGAATTTGTGAACATAGAGTTGTTCATAATATTCTTTGATTATCCTTTAATGGCCAAGAGGTGTGTAGTTAATTGTTCTCTCTTTCATTTCTGATATTAGCAGTTTGTGTCCTCCCTTTTTTTTCTTAGTTGTCCTGGCTAGAAATTTATCAATTTTATATATCTTTCCAAATACCAGCTTTTGGTTCCATTGGTTTTTCTCTGTTGATTTTCTGTTTTCATTTCATTGATGTGTGCTTTTTCATTTTATCTTTCCTTCTGCTTATATTTGATTTAATTTGCTTTTTGTTTCTCTTTTCCTAAAGAACAGGGTAAGGTTATTCATTTAAGATCTTTTTTTTCTAATACAGCATTCAACGCTGGGGATTTTCTGGCAGTCCAGTGGTTAAGACTTCACCTTCCAATTCAGAGGGTGCAGTTTCAGTCCCTGCTTGGGGTGCTAAGATCCCACATGCTTCGTGGCCAAAAAATCAAAAACATAAAAGAAAAACAGTATTTGTAAGAAATTTAGTAAAGACTAAAAAAAGTCCTAAAAGATGATGCTGTTTAGGACATTATAAGATTTCTATTTAGGATTTGTTGAAGTGTGTTTTATGGTGCACAGTGTGATCTGTTTTGGTGAATGAATGTGCCATGTGAGTCTGAGAAGAATATTTGTTTTGCTATTACTGGATACAGTAGTCTGTAGATGTCAGTTATATCCACCTGATTAATGATGTTGGTCAGTTCAAGTATGTCCTTACTGAGTTTTTGCCTACTGGATTAGTCCAGTTCTGATAGAGAGATGTTAAAATCTCTACTTACAGGAGTGGTTTCATCTCTTGTAATTCTGTCAGTTTTTGCCTCATGTATTTTGATGTCAGGCAGAAACACATGAAAGACTTCTGTGTTATCTTGTAGTCTTGATAACTTTATTGGTGTATAATGTCAGTTTTTATTGCTGTTAACTTTCCTTGCTCTGAAGTCTGTTCTGTCTGAAATATAGCTATTCTTGGATTGTTCAGATTAGTGATTGTGTGGCATATATTCTTCCATTTATTGATTTTTTTTTTTTTTACATCCAGTGATTTTTAATCACATTGTCTCTATATTTACTACACTTGAGTCTTGTTTTTTGATTCACTCTGACTATTCCTATCTTTTAATTGGTATATTTAGACCATTTATGTTTAGAGTGATTTGTTGATACAGTTTAGGTTGGTATCTACAAAAGCAGATTACTTTGTTGTTGTTGTTGTTCTTGGTCTTTGTTCCTGTTTTTTGTCTTTAACATGTTATCTCCCTTGTGTGGTTTTTTGTGGATGTTTTATATGATTTCTTTTTGTCTCAATTCCTAACATATCAGTTGTTGTTTTTTTTTCCTCTTTCCTGGTTGTCCTCATGTTTGTAGTCTGTCTTTACAGTGTATCTAAGGCTACATTCAATAACACTGTACTATTTCATGGTAGTACAAGTATCTTATAATAACAAAGTATTCCTCATTTCTACCTCCTGTCTTTTCTGTCAATACTGTTATTCATTTCACTTACACATGGCATACATAGCATATGAATATATAACTATATATCAAATATATCATTGAACAAACTATTAAAATCAATTAAGAATAAGAAAAATCAATTACTTTACCTTCATTGATTCATTCTCTGATGTGCTTCTTCCTATAAATCCATGTTTCTGACCTGTTTCATTTTCCTTCTCTGAAGAATTTTTCACATTTATTGCAAGGCAGGGCTACCAGTAACAAATTACCTCCGTTTTTGTCTTTGTCTTTCACTCTTATAGTCTAATTTTGCAGTGTGCAGAATTTTAGTTTTCTTTTTTTCTTCAACACCGAATATTTTACATCACTCCGTTGTTTGCATTGTTCCTGAAGAGAAGTCAGTTGTAATTCTTTTCTTTGCTCCTTTGTAGGTAAAGCTGTCCACCTTGTGGGTTCTTTGAGAGTGTTTTCCGTTACCTTTGATTTTCTACATTGTCAGTATGATGTCCCTATGTTCTTTTGTTTGTTTGCTTGCTTTTTGGCCTTTATCTTTCTTGGTATTCTCAGAGTTTCTTGGATCTGTCATTGGGTTTCTGACTTTAATTTGGTTAAATTCCTAGTCATTATTCCTTCAAAATCACTTCTGTTCCTTTCTTTTCCTTCTGTTACTCCCACTACAACTGTGTTTACACCTTTTATAGTTGTCTTGTGATTCTTGGATATTGTTCTTTGTTTCTTAGTTGTTTTTTCTCTTGACTTCGTTTTTCGAAGTTTCTAGTTTCATGTCCTCAAGCTCTGAGATGCTTTTCTTAGCCTTGCCCAGTGTGCTAATGAGTACATCAAAGTCTTCATTTTTGTTATAGAGTTTTTGATCTCAAAGATTCTTTAATTTTTTCTTAGAGTTTCTTTTTCATTTTTTGCTTACAATATCCATCTGTTGTTGCATGCTGTTTTTTACATTAAAACCTTTAACATACTAATCATAATTTTAAAATTCCTGGGCTGGTAATTGCCACAATCCTGCCATATCTGTCTCTGGTTCTGATGTTTGTTTATTCTTTTCATGCTGTATATGTGTCTTTTAGTGTGCCTTATAGTTTTTTGTGAAAAGATGTGTATGAAATACTGGATAAAAGCAAGTATGAAAAGTAGGCCTTTTTAAATAATGTGATGTTAAGAGAGGCAGAAAGCATTCTATATTCCTGTGGTTAGTTCTCAGTCTTTTGGTGAGCCTGTACTCCTGGACTGTGAACCACGAGTGATTCTCACCCCCTACCCTGCTTTGGTGGGACAGGATCAGGTGGGGATTGTAGTTGGATATTTCCCTTCCTCCACCTACTTGAAGCTCTGATACAACTCCAGCAGATGATGCTCTGGTAGGGTAGATTCCTGAGAACAGGTCTTACTAAGAAGAATAGAATACCTTAGCATTTTTCAGAATCTTTCCTTCCCCCCTTCCCTAATGAAAGCATGCATGTATTTTTTCTTCTGGTATTCACTATCAAGACTTGGGTAGGTATCCTGGAGGTGAAACTTGAAAACTTTGAGGGCTTCCCTATGATTGAGTCCTGAGTGTTTTTCTCTCTCAGACTTGAACACACTGAACCTTCTGCAATTTGTTAGTCACACTTGAGGTTTTCCTACTCCGATATTGGTTGCCGTGGAGATTTCTGTTTGGCTATGCTGTGATCCTCTGTATCCGTCTGTCACAATTTGGGGGTTTGCCCTCTGGCCTGACTTCTCTGATGCATCAAAAAAAAGTTACTAACTTTTCAGTTTCTTATGCTTTTTACTTGTTAGGATGGGATGAAGGCTTCCCATCCAAAGTTCCTTATTAAATGCTGACTAGAATCTAGAAGTGCTAGTATGGACATTTAAGGCTAAAAGCTTTGTTCTAAGCACCACTTACAAATTATGATATTGGCATTTTGTATTTTCATTTTACTTATTTGAACAAATATCTTATGGCTTCCTTTTGATTTCTTGTTTGACTGTAGGTTACTTAGAAGCATTTCATTTACTGTTGAAATGTTTTAGAAATTTTTCACATCTTGTTGATTTCTCATTCAATATCTTTGTGTTATAATTCATTTTCAATTTTTTTTTTTTAAATGACACAGAACATGGATTATCGGTTTTTATGTGTGCTTTTTCAAAAGAATATTTATTTGTTCTGCTCTTATGAAAATTTTCTATAAATGTGAATGAATCATGAATTAGGTCAAGTTGACTTACATTGCTAGTTCTTTATGTCCTTTATTTATATTTTTATATTTTTATTCTACTTGTTCGATTATTGAGAAAAGGAAATGAACCTCTCTTACTATAACTGTACATTTTGTTATTTCTTTGTTTTTTTCTCTTCAGTTTTTGCTTCATTTATTTTGCAGGTCTCTTATTAGTTACAGAACATTTAGGATTCTTATATCCTCTTGATGAATAAACATCTTTATCCTGGTAATATTCCTTGTTTGAAATGTACTTTGATATTAATGTTATGAATTCAGATTTCTTTGAATTAGTGTCAGATTGCTATGTCTTTCCCATGCTTTTAATATCTTTCTGTATTTATTGTTTAAATGGGTTTTTTTTGTAGGCAACATGAAGTCTTGAATTTCTTTTTTCACTGTTATAATCTCTGCCTTTTAATGGGAGTGTTCAGGTAATTTGCATGTAATGTGATTATTGATATGGTTGTATTTAAATCTATCCTTTGTTAATCCTTTTTAATTTGCCCATCATTTTTCATTTTCTTTCTTTTTCCTCATTGACCATTTTTGGTGATTCCATTGTGGCTGATTAGTAATAATTCTTCATTGTGTTATTTTTATTGGTTGCTTTAGGGTTTATACATCTTTAGCTTGTCAGAGTCTGCTTTCAAGAGATATTACACTATTTCACATACCACATAAGAACCTTGTAACTATATACTTCCATTCCTACCCTTTTTTCTTTGGACCTGTTTCTGTGATGTTTTAAAATTATTGCATATTTTATGAACCTCACAATTGTTACTATTTTTACTCTAAATCATCGGTTACTTTAAAAAGAGACTTAAGTAATTAAAAAAACCTTCTGTATTTATCCATGTAGTTATTGTTTCTAGTGCTCTTAATTTGTGTACATTCACATTTGCATTGTTGTTGTCCTCCTTCCTAAAAGACCACCTGCAGTGTTTACTATGGTATTAACTGCTGGTGATTAGTTTTGTCAGCTTTTTAAAAAAATCTGTAAAACAATTATTTTGCTGTGTTTTTGCAAGATATTTTAGCTCACTTTAGAATTTTAGGTTAATGATTGTTTCTTTTAATACATTGAAGATTTTGCTCTTCTTTTTTTACGTTGCATCTTTTTCAGGAGAAATCTGTTTTCATCCTTATCCTTGTTTCTTAGAACTTAGACATTTTCCCTCAACAACCCCCCACCCCCAGCTGCTTTTACAGTTTTCTTTTTCTTTTTGGTTTTTAGTGATAACTATAATTATGATGTGCATTCATGGACTTTTCTTCATATTTCTTGTACTTGGAGTTAGTTGATCTGTAGGTTTTATAGTTTTCATTAAATTTTATAGATTTATTCAAAGTACTTTTTCTTTTTTTCCCCTCTGCTATAACTATTTTTAAGTCCTTTTCTCCTTCCTTCTGTCCCTGAAACCTCCCCCCACCTTTTTGGGGTACTATAGTAGCATGTAAATTAGGCTTCTTAATGTCCCGTAGGTCACTGACACGTTAAAAAAGTCTTTCTTCTTTGTGTGTTTCATGTTTTTATTTTAATTAAAAATTTTTATTGGAATATAGTTGATTAACAATGTTTTGTTAGTTTCAGGTGTATAGCAAAGTTAATCGGTTATACATGTACATATATACAGTCTTTTAAAATTTCTTTTCCTATATAGGCCATTACAGAGTATTGAGTAGAGTTCCCTGTGCTATACAGTAGGTCCTTATTAGGTATCTATTTTATATATAGTAGTGCATATATAGGAGAAGGCACTGGCACCCCACTCCAGTACTCTTGCCTGGAAAATCCCATGGACGGAGGAGTCTAGTAGGCTGCAGTCCATGGGGTCGCTAAGAGTCGTCACTTTCCCTTTTCCCTTTTATGCATTGGAGAAGGAAATGGCAACCCACTCCAGTGTTCTTGCCTGGAGAATCCCAGGGATGGGGGAGCCTGGTGGGCTGCCGTCTGTGGGGTCGCACAGAGTCGGACACGACTGAAGCAACTTAGCAGCAGCAGCAGCAGCAGCAGCAGCAGCAGCAGCAGTGCATATATGTCAGTCCCAGTCTCCCAATTTACCCCTCTTTTTCTTATCTCCTGGTAAGTTATATGTTTGTTTTCTACATCTGTGACTCTACTTCTGTTTTGTGAATAAGTTCATTTGTACCCTTTTTATAGATTCCACAGATTAGTGATATCATATGATATTTTCTTTCTGTGTCTGACTTACTTCACTCGGTATGACAATCTCTGGTTCCGTCCATGTTGCTACAGATGGCATTATATTGTTCTTGTTGTTGTTGTTTTTAAAGAAATATTTATTTTATTTATTTGGCTGCACCAGATCTTAGTTGCAACATGTGGAATCTAGTTCCCTGGCCAGGGATTGAACCCAGGCTCCCTGTATTGGGAATGCAGAGTCTTAGCTACTGGATCACCAGGGAAGTCCCTATGCTGCTGCTGCTACTGCTGCTGCTGAGTCGCTTCAGTCATGTCACACTCTGTGCGACCCCATAGATAGCAGCCCACCAGGCCCCGCCGTCCCTGGGATTCTACAGGCAAGAACACTGGAGTGGGTTGCCGTTTCCTCCTCCAATGCGTGAAAGTGAAGTTGCTCAGCCGTGTCCGACTCTTAGCGACCCCATGGACTGCAGCCTGCCAGGCTCCTCCATCTGTGGGATTTTCCAGGCAAGAGTACTGGAGTGGGGTGCCATTGCCTTCTCTGGGAAGTCCCTATATTGTTCTTTTTTGAGGCTGAGTAATATACCATTGTCTCTATGTGCCACATTTTCTTTATCCATTCCTCTGTTGTTGGACAATTAGATTATTTCTCTGTCCTGGCTATTGTAAATAGTGCTACAGTGAACATTGGGGTGCATGTAAATTTTCAAATTACAGTTTTCTCCAGGTATTTGCCTAGGAGTGGAATTGTAGGGTCATATGGTAGTTCTGTTTTTAGTTTTTTAAAGAACCTCCATAATGGCTGTGTCAGTTTACATTCCCACCAACAGTGTAGGAGGGTTCCCTTTTCTCCAGACCCTCTCTAACATTAACTGTTTATAGATTTTTTGATGATGGCCATTCTGACTGGTTTCAAGTGATACTTCATTGTAGTTGTGATTTGCATTTCTCTTAATAATTAATGATACTGAACATCTTTTCATGTGCCTTTTGGCCATCTGTATGTCTTCTTTGAAAAATGAAAGTCACTCAGTGGTGTCTGACTCTTTGCAACCCCATACAGTCCACAGAATTCTCCAGACCAGATTACTGGAGTAGGTAGCTGTTCCCTTCTCCAGGGGATTTTCCCAATCCAGGGATCGAACCCAGGACTCCCACATTGCAGGCGGATTCTTTCTCAACTGAGCTACCAGGGAAGCCCAAGAATACTGGAGTGGGTAGCCTATCCCTTCTCCAGGGAATCTTCTCCAGGAATTGAACCAGGGTCTCCTGTGTTGCAGGTGCATTCTTGACCAGCTGAGCTACCAGGGAATCTGTCTTCATTGAAAGACATACAGAAATGTCTATTTAGACCTTCTGCCCATTTTTTGATTGGGTTGGTTGGTTGTTTTTTTTTATATTGATCTGCATAAGCTCTTTGTATATTTTGGAGATTAATACTGTTGCTTCATTTGCAAGTATTTTTTCCCATTCTGTGGATATTTTTGTTTTGTTTACAGTTTCTGTGCTTCATGTTTGGTAGTGTCTGTGTTGTATTTTAAGAATTGGGCTATTGAAAAATTTGTGAATTTTATGAGAGGCTTGAATAGTACATAATTAAAAAAAATTTAACCAACATTATTCTGTTTGATCATGTTGGTGGAAGGCATTGCTATAGTCGTTTTCATTCCTTCTGTGCCTCCTCTCCCAAACATGGATTACAGAGCTTTGTGGAATAAAACATAAGACAACTAACTATACCTTTATAAAAGTAACTGCCATTTCTTTGGTTACCTCTGATAGTCTTTGACTAATTATGAATATAAAAATTTTGGTTTGAAGTTAGAAATATTTTTTGTCCTGCGAAATCACTTCAGTCGTGTCCGACTCTGTGCGACCCCATAGACGGGAGCCCACCAGGCTCCCCTGTCCCTGGGATTCTCCAGGCAAGAACACTGGAGTGGGTTGCCATTTCCTTCTCCAGTGCGTGAAAGTGAAGTCGCTCAGTTGTGTCCGACTCTTAGCGACCCCATGGACCTACAGCCTACCAGGCTCCTCCATCCATGGGATTTTCCAGGCAAGAGTACTGGAGTGGGGTGCCATTGCCTTCTCCTTTTTTGTTCCTTATTAATGTTATTTAGTAGGTATGTTGGTTTAATCTGAGGACTGATTATAGTTAGCTATGAAACAGAAATCAAACATATTTTAAATGTCTGTCCTGAAAGATTCATTGTTACCTATAAATCACAAAATGTTAATGCAGTTCTCTAAAGACTGTCACTATAGCCAGATACCCAATTTTATCTCTAGTAGAAATGAAAAGAAGCAAGGCTATATTTACTTAGTTGAGTACCATTTGGATTTTATGGCCAATTTGCATTTTATGGCCAATTATTTGAAAAATATATATTTTTAAGCACTATCATGGCTCTCAGAGCAGTGAGATGCTTATATGTAAGAGTTATGTAGGTTGTGAAACTGACTGAGAAAACAGAGGTTTGTGTGTTGGGAGCCTACTCATTGTGTTTCCCTTGGCTGTCCTCTTGCCTGCACTTTTTTTCTCCACCTTCTTGGTTTTGATTGATTGTATGTTGTATTGGAACTCCACAGTGCCATATTATTTAAATAGCATGTTGTGAAACAAATACTCTTAAGTTACAAACTTGGCATTAAAGTAGAGGACTGTTTGCGTAAAACCTGTAGAGCCTTTTATTTCCTTTTCATTATGTATAATTTTTTTAAGTGGTAGAATCTTTGGCTGAAAGTTTTTTCTTTCTGATTAAGAAACCTGTGATGTCTTTTGAAACTTAGGTGTTGAGGTTTATAAAAAATACGATGTTATGATTAATTTATTACTACTTTGGACACTAAAATTTGTGTAATTTTCATTAATTGCTTTCTTTGTAATACCTTTTCTTCCAAATATCATGTTTTCGTTGGATTTATGGACATATTTATAGTTCTGGGGTAAGCAAGGATATCGTATTAAGCGACTTGGGAAGATTTCTTATTGTTTAGTTGCTAGGTTGTGTCTGATGCTTTGTGACCCCATAGACTGCAGCATGCTAGGCTTCCCTGTCCTTCACTATCTTCTGGAGTTTGTGCAAATTCATGGCCATTGAGCCGGTGATGCCATCCAATCATTTCACCCCTTCTACCCACCTTCTTCTCCTGCCCTTGATCTTTCCCAGCATCAGGGTCTTCTCCAGTGCATTGACTCTTAGCATCCGGTGGCCAAAGTATTGGAGATTCAGTTTCAGTATCAGTCCTTCCAATGAGTATTCAGGGTTGATTTCTTTAGGATTGACTGGTTGATCTTCTTGCAGTCCAAGGAACTCTCAAGAGTCTTTCCAGCATCACAATTTGAAAGCATCAATTCTTTGGCTCTCAGCCTTCTTCATGGTCCAAGTCTCGCATCTCTACATGACTACTGGAAAAAACCATAGCTTTGATTAGAAGGATCTTTGTTGGCAAAGTGATTTCTCTGCTTTTAATATGCTGACTAGGTTTATTATAGCTTTTCATCCAGTGAGCAAGCATCTTTTAATTTTGTGGCTGCAGTAGCCATCTCCTGTAATTTTGGAGCCCAAGAAAGTAAAATCTGTCACTGTTTCCACTTTTTCCCCTTCTGTTTGCCATGAAGTTATGGGACTGGTTGCCATGATCATAGTTTTTTGAATGTTGAATTTTAAGTAAGCTTTCTCACTCTCCTCTTTCACTTTCATCAAGAGGCTCTTTAGTTCCTTTTTGCTTTCTGCAATTAGGGTGATGTCATCTGCATATCTGTGATTGTTGATATTTTTCCAGACAGTCTTGATTCCAGCGTTTGATTCATCCAGCTCAGTGTTGCACATGATGTACTCTGCATATAAGTTAAGCAAGCAGGGTGCCAGTGTGCAGCCTTGATATACTCCTTTGCCAATTTTGAACCAGCCCATTGTTCCATGTCTAGTTCTGTTGGTTCTTGACCTGCACACAGGTTTCTGAGGAGGCAGTTCAGGTGGTCTGTTAACTCCCATCTCTTTTAAGAATTTTCCACTGTTTGTTGTGAGAGGGTTTAGTGTAATCATTGAAACAGAAGTAGGTATTTTTCTGCAATGCCCATGCCTTCTCCATGATCCTTTGAATGTTGGCAATTTTATCTCTGGTTCTTCTGTCTTTTTTAGATCCAGCTTGTACATCTCTATATTCACATACTGCTGAAGCCTAACTTGAAGGTGATTGACTAGCCTTAATTTAGATGGATATGTGGAAACAGATAGCCTTTTTTTTTTTTAATAGTTTTAATTACTAATTCTAGGATGTGCTGTGTCTTTGTTGCTGCATGGGTTTTCTCTAGTTATGGCAAGCGGGGGCTACTCTTCAGTGTTGGTGTGCAGGCTTCTCTTTTTGCAGAGCAAAGGTCTGGAGCATTGCACTTCAGTTATGTGACACATGGACTCAGTATTGCTGCTCCTGGCCTCTGGAGCAGAGGCTCAGGTGGATGTGGTGCATGAGTAGTTGCTCCGTGGATGTGGAATCCTTCTGACCCATGGATTGAACCTGTGTCTCCTGCATTGGCAGGCTGATTCTTTACCCCTTAGCCACCAGGAAAGCTAGTCTATTTTTGTTGTTGCCATTCTACCCAGTTTTCTCTCCTTTTCCTTATTTGACACATAGAATATCTGAATGAAGAACACCTTCAAAAGTCTTCTTTCAGTTCAGTTGCTCGGTCGTGTCCGACTCTTTGTGACCCCATGAATTGCAGCACGCCAGGCCTCCCTGTCCATCACCAACTCCCGGAGTTCACACAAACTCATGTGCATCGAGTGGGTGATGCCATTCAGCCATCTCATCCTCTGCTGTCCCCTTCTCCTCCTGCCCCCAATCCCTCCCAGCATCAGGGTCTTTTCCAATGAGTCAGCTGTTCGCATGAGGTGGCCAAAGTACTGGAGTTTCAGCTTTAGCATCAGTCCTTCCAATGAACACCCAGGACTGATCTCCTTTAGAATGGACTGGTTGGAGTCCAAGGAACTCTGAAGAGTCTTCTCCAACACCACAATTCAAAACCATCAATTCTTCGGCACTCAGCTTTCTTCACAGTCCAATTCTCACATCCATACATGACTACTGGAAAAACCATAGCCTTGACTAGACGGACCTTTGTTGGCAAAGTAATGTCTCTGCTTTTGAATATGCTATCTAGGTTGGTCATAACTTTCCTTCCAAGGAGTAAGCGTCTTTTAATTTTATGGCTGCAGTCACCATCTGCAGTGATTTTGGAACCCCAAAATATAAAGTCTGACACTGTTTCCACTGTTTCCCCATCTATTTCCCATGAAGTAATGGGACCAGATACCATGATCGTTGTTTTCTGAATGTTGAGCTTTAAGCCAACTTTTTCACTCTCCTCTTTCACTTTCATCAAGAGGCTTTTTAGTTCCTCTTCACTTTCTGCCATAAGGGTGGTATTATCTGCATATCTGAGGTTATTAATATTTCTCCCGGCAATCTTGATTCCATCTTGTGCTTCTTCCAGCCCAGCTTTTCTCATGAGGTACTCTGCATATAAGTTATATAAGCAGGGTGACAATATACAGCCTTGACGTACTCCTTTTCCTGTTTGGAACCAGTCTGTTGTTCCATGTCCAGTTCTAACTGTTGCTTCCTGACCTGCATATAGGTTTCTCAAGAGGCAGGTCAGGTGGTCTCATATGCCCATCTCTTTCAGAATTTTCCACAGTTTATTGTGATCCACACAGTCAAAGGCTTTGGCATAGTCAATAAAGCAGAAATAGATGTTTTTCTGGAATTCTCTTGCTTTTTGGATGATCGAGCGGATGCTGACAATTTGATCTCTGGTTCCTCTGCCTTTTTCTAAAACCAGCTTGAACATCTGGAAGTTCACGGTTCGCGTATTGCTGAAGCCTGGCTTGGAGAATTTTGAGCATTACTTTACTAGCGTGTGAGATGAGTGCAATTGTGCTGTAGTTTGAGCATATTTAAAGTCTTCTTTAGATGACTTTTAAACTTCATTAGGGTCAGATGAGTGGTATGGAAACCTCAGAATCAACTTGAATTAATTGGGGAAAAAAATATTTGAAAAGGAAATTTCAGGCGATTTCCAAAGTGAGTTATCTGGATGGGAAAGGTTCACATTTCTGAGGTCATCCATGAAGTTTAATCAGCTTAAATATGATTGGTTTGTTAAATGGGAGTTTGTTTTCTCCTGAAACATACTTTGAAAACTTTGTTTTTATTTGTGGATTATAGTTTATTACAACAGTGATTAATTTTTATGAGATAATATTGTGTCTTTTGTATTGGTTGATGAAAATCTGTTCTTGGATGTGATGATATGGAATGGGTTGTAGCACCAGGGAGAGGCATGTAGCAGCAAAGTAATAGTAAAGAATATTTGGTTTTCAGAACATTTGAAGTTTTCTCTTATTACTTTCTTTGAACATTGATTTGCTAAAAATGATTTGGTAACAAACCTGATTTTATCATTGTCATTTTCTCATTTTTTGAATTTATCCAATGTTTTGTATTGAATAGTTGTTATGTTTGGGAAATTTCAGTTTTGCATATTTTTAGATTTTTGACTTGTGTTCCATCAGAGATTTCAGGTAGATGGATTATAAAAGTTATTTCTTTATTCAACAGAAATTTAGGTCTAGTTATAGTCCAGGCACCAGTTTAACAATGACAACACTCTTTGGATCAAACAAATGTTTCATTTCAAAGCATGTTGATTAATTTACATCTGGCATCATACTTTCATAGTTATTTAATTGGTCATTGTTTGCATACACCTTTATATTAAAATGGTTATTAAAAACTGAAAACCATTTACTCAGTCTTTATCTTGCCTTCCCCGCCCCCATCCCCAACTGATTGAGAATCAGTTATATGGTATAATTGTACTTTTAATTTTTAGAAATCTTAAATGCAAAATGTAACTGTTTCCTCTACTTAATATTTGGAAAAAATGGTTTCTGTTTCAGGGGTTTTAAGCTTTCCCTTTTGAAAAGCAGCCTTCACCTCAATTTTAAAAGTTCTTGGCCCTGACCTAGGCTAGATCCTTACAATCTCATGCATGTGGCCCACTAATGAAATTGTAGTACCTTGCTTCTTTCTAGGTGTTGCCTTCCTGTGCTGAGCACTAAAACTGGTTTAAATTTCATGTCTAGAAGTGGAATGTTCTTGTAGAAAATGATGCTTCTTGAGAAACAAATATCTTCTGTTGCTTACTCTGAGTCACTACATAAAACAAGTAATAGGTACTTTTACTAATTGCTGCAGTTTGATGCTCAAACAGCCATGTTATAAATTATCTATATTTTTAAAAGAAATATTTATACCAGACCAAACTTTTGCTTGATTTTCTTAGGCAGACTGACTTATTTTTATAGCTGAAGTTTTTCGTATTTTTATTTTACAAGTCCAATAATTATTTGTTGTTAATGTACCATCTTTCTTCCGCTTGTAGACAAATTGTAATAAATTCTTTTTCCTTTTACTTCTTTTCTCAATCAAAATGTTAGACTTATACAAGCACTAGCAGCAACTCTATATCTGGATCCTTGAAGCGCTTGGAAGATACTGCAGCTCGATTTACAAATGCAAATTTCCAGGAAGTCTCTGCGCACACTACTAGTGCAAAAGATGTTTCAGAGGCTAGAGGGTCAGAGGGCAAAGGGAAGAAATCTTCAGCTCACAGCTCAGGTCAAAGGGGAAGAAAGCCTGGTGGAAGAAATCCAGGAACGACTGTATCAGCTGCTAGTCCTTTCCAGCAAGGTATTACTTACGATGTTTTAGTTGAAATACTTGTTCTTTTGATGATCAATAGTAGTTTTATAAAAGAATTTACTTTTTGCTTATAACTGTTGGATAATTAGAGGTTATTTTATGATTAGTTGTTATACTAAGTTTACTTCAAAGACTAATATTCTTTCTTAAAATGTTTTTGGGACCTTCACTTTCCTTTTGTGTTATGACCTGTGCTTCTAAAGTTGAACTGTAATTTTTTTAAATGTTAAAATAGTTGTGGAATAAAGTTAAAAGTTTGGGGAGAAAAACAATAAAAGCCGGAGTTTTCCTTTCCTTTATGCTCAATAGAAAAGTCATTCTATTTTATAAATTGCTTTTATTTATCTTTCCCAGTTGAACACTAGAACTGTTAAAATATACATTTTTAGTAAGTGAACAAGTACTGAGTAATTTTTAGGGGAGCTAAATAGTTTTCAGTAAATAATAATTACTGATTTTAATATATTTATTATGAAGCTTGACATTTAAAGTAGACGATTACTCAGCCTACATAAGTTAAGTGTTAGTCGCTCAGTCACGCCCGACTCTTTGCGACCCCATGGACTGCAGCCCACCATGCTCCTCTGTCCATGAGATTTTCCAGACAAGGATACTGGAGTGGGTTGCCATTTCCTTCTCCAAGGGATTTTCCCAACCCAGGGATCGAACCCGGGTTTCCTGCACTGCAGGCAGATTATTTACCGACTGAGCTACAAGGGAAGGCCCATATCTTTTGGTAATTATAAATACCCAATTTTGAGTTTTAGTTAAACAACTTTTTTTTTTTTTTTTCCAGTGTAAATATGTTTTATGCATTCTTTTGGGACATGCTATGCTATGCTAAGTCACTTCAGTCATGTCCGACCCTGTGCGACCCCATAGACGGGAGCCCACCAGGCTCCCCCGTCCCTGGGATTCTCCAGGCAAGAACACTGGAGTGGGTTGCCATTTCCTTCTCCAATGCATGAAAGTGAAAAGTGAAAGTGAAGTCGCTCAGTCGTGTCCGACTCTTAGCGACCCCATGGATTGCAGCCTAATAGGCTCCTCCGTCTATGGGATTTTCCAAGCAAGAGTACTGGAGTGGGGTGCCATTGCCTTCTCCGCTTTTGGGACATACTTATACTGAAAAAATAATGAGCTATTTAACTGATACTCAGAATTAACAAGGCATGGTGTGTTTTTTTTAATATATGGCAGAACTGTTTCTGGAGAACAAAATAACTCACCTAAACTTTACAATCAGTTAGCCATATATTCTAGGTTTTTACTTTATATAATTTTTATCATGGATGTAAATATTTTGAGAAATATAAATGTTCAAAACTGTTCCAAACAAATGTATTTAATAAAGTATAAAATAAAGGCCTCCTTCTCTCCCCCACTTCCCATCCTGCCCTTATATTCCTAGGAGTAAACGAGGGGAAAAGCTGTCTTTTCCTTTACCCTATTCAAACTTTTAATGATGATAAAAATTATACCCATAATCTACCAGGACAGAATTTGAATATGGAGAAAGATTGCTTAGTCACTGAACTCTTCATTAAAAAGTATATTCATGTATTTTAAGTTATTTTTGGATTTCAAGATTTTCAAGTCCTAAATTTTTTTTTCTTTTTCCTCATGTAACAAAAAGTTAGATAGAAAAGAAAATGCTAAATTTGCTCTTTTGTGTGTAATAAATTTACTGTATATTATTTTTATGATACTTTGGAAAATAAATAGTAAAACTGGAAGGTTTTTTTTTTTTTTTTTGGCCATGCCACACGAATTTCAGGATCTTAGTTTCCCAATCAAGGGTTGAACCCAAGCCATGGCAGTGAAAGTGCTGAGTCCTAACCACTGAACTGCCAAGGAATTGTCATAAAATTGTAATTTTTAATGTAACTTCATTCACATTTTGAATGTGATTGGCAGAATTCAGTTATTTCTTCTTTGTAACGAAGACCTTATTTTGTACTGCTAAAATTGCATTTTTGAGCTTTTAATCGTATCTTTGAAGTACTAATCCATTTAGAAAAGAAATCTCTCATTTTCTTAAACTTAATAACATTGGAGTCTTTCCCTGCTTCTGTTAAGATATGATAGAGATGTGTTATGTTTTCATATCTGAGGTAACATTCTTAAAAGTTTTAAAAGCTGAAATTTATAGTAGAGTGTTGAAAGTAATTGTGTTTTTTCTTTTTTAATTTCAGGATTGTATGTGAATTTTAGAAAATATACATTTAAAGTATTGCGTATACTAAATGTTTTAAAGTATTTACCTTGTTGTTGTGAGCTTTTATCAGCAGCTGTAAAAACAAAAACATGCAGGAAAAAGACAGATGGTGACAGATCAGAATGGATAATAAAGAACTTCTTTATAGCTGCTAATTAAGTGGCAAATTGCAGTTATACTTAAAAGATTGATGTAATGTAAATGGCTTCTTAATATGTATATTTTTCTATACAGAAACGGCCGGAAAATGGTCACAGACGTACACGTAATTTCATAAATGAATAAGGCAGATATTCTCTTGAAAAAGTTAAATTTTAGAACTATTATTGTTTTCTAAATGAGCCATTTCAGCAGAACTTAAAATTTAAAAACCAAAACCATGAGACTTCAGTTAAAAATAAATTATTTCTGTGTGTAAGGAAAAATATCTTTCTGAATATTTAAGTCAATTTATGTGTGATTACCTATGAATGTGCTCTGCAATAAAATTTGTATTTAGCTTGGAATTTCCACTGCCAATAGAACACTTCATTTTGAGCTTTTGTTTCTAAGTATAATAGTTAAAACCTGATATAGTTTAGTTTTATGAAACACAATAGTTATGTGGTCAAAACTGAGTCTAAATGTGTGTTACTTCATTTGGTAAGTGTGACGAGAGGGTTTGATAAAGTGAAATGGTGGACTGAACTTATTCATCAGAGCCATTAGTTTTCACCTGATAAATAAGAACCTTGAGGTTCTTATATCTCATAATGACATGATGGGCTACTAGTATTCTTTAACTAAAGAGTGGGGGAAATAAGCAGTTTTGGAAGTTTTATGAGAGGTGCCTCTCCTATGATTTTACTTTCATAAAAGCAGTAGCAAAATGTAAGTGGCTGGTGTCTTTTCTTTATGCAGCTTCATGAGAGGTAGACTGGGAGAAATGTGAGTTATGTGGATTATTCCATGTGATCATTGTTGTTTTATCAAATTCATGTTTTGGTGGGGTAGATGTAACCGAGTGATAATATTCACCAACATTATCTTGAAGTTAAAACTCAGAACTTAACTACTTAAGCAACATCTTTTGGTTCTTACTATATGTTGGGAACATTTATCCTGGTATCTTCATAATTGCAAAAGACGAAATTCCCCATGCCATTCAGAGTTTGATCACAGTCTTTTGAAAGTCTTCTTGAGACTTAGCTGTTCTTCAGTCCTTCCTCAGCATATGTAAGGCATGTGGGGAGAGCTGAGGAATGCCGCCATGTAAAAGTGGAAGGTAGGTTCAAAACCACATCTCATATCTTGGTAATTGTACAGGTAATAGCTTGTAATTCAAGAGTTAATCAATTTAATAACTATAAAATGACAAGTATAATTTTATAGATTAACTTGATTTCAGTAATCTTTAAAAAAAAATCTAGCTGAGTTATATACTGATGTCCTTGGTTTTATAGTTAGTTTTTTTCGTCCTCTCTTTTTGCTGATTGTATCATTTCTACTGCTCATGGGAACTTTTGCATCCGATTTTTTCTTTTCCTACCCCATTTTTTTTTTTTCCCCCACTACAGGCAGTTTTTCAGGAACTCCAGGCAGTGTAAAATCATCTTCGGGAAGTTCAGTACAGTCTCCCCAGGATTTCTTGAGCTTTACAGACTCAGATCTGCGTAATGACAGTTATACTCACTCCCAGCAGTCATCATCAACCAAAGATGTACATAAAGGAGAGTCTGGAAGCCAGGAAGGGGGGGTAAATAGTTTTAGTTCCATAATTGGTCTCCCTTCAGCCTCAGCTGTTATTTCACAGCCTAAAAGCTTTGAAAATTCACCTGGAGATTTGGGTAATTCCAGCCTCCCTACAGCAGGATATAAGCGGGCTCAAACTTCTGGCATAGAAGAAGAAACTGTAAAGGAAAAGAAAAGAAAAGGAAATAAGCAAAGTAAGCATGGGCCTGGTAGACCCAAAGGAAACAAAAATCAAGAGAATGTTTCTCATCTCTCAGTTTCTTCTGCTTCACCAACGTCGTCTGTAGCATCAGCTGCAGGAAGTGTAACCAGCTCTAGTCTTCAGAAATCCCCCACGCCACTCAGGAATGGGAGTGTGCAGAGCCTCAGTGTGGGCTCCTCTCCACTTGGTTCAGGTAGGCCTAGCCCTTTGTTTCACCCTCCACCCCTCCCTCCCACCACCACCATCCTCCTTTTACCTTCACAAGCAAATTGTTTTAAACTATCATTATAAAAATACTGTGAGTTGCTAAGTGACATTTAATTATCTTAATGAAAAATGTTGTCTTAGTAGGACAGTTCGGTCTTTGGAAAAGACATTTGGCACTAATCCAATTTTACTTAACTAAATATAGACTAAATAGTTCAGTTCATTGGTCATTCATTTCTTATGAAACACCTAGAAATGATTTCCCATTTTTTATTTTTGCTTCACTTGCATAGAATTTTAGAAATCAACTCAGAATTCACATTTACGGTGTGAGAGTTTGCACTATTTTTGATTGGTATTTGTTTTGGGGCTTCTTTTCCCTAAACCTCAGTTAGTCTTTATTTTCTCAGTAATTCCTAACACAAATTCTAGTTGAATTAACGCCATCTGGAATATTTTTCAGTTAGTGATAGGTGATTTAAATTTATGGACTTTAAAAATCTCATTTCAGGAGATATCTTAAATGTTACGTATCATTTTTGTTTTCAATTGTGTTTACCAGTTTTTACCATCATTTTTACCATGGTATGAATGGAGTTATAAATGCTGTTATTTACCACATTGGTATGCTCCTTTAACTTATACTTTGTAATGTAAATATTATTTTCAGTTTTTAAAAATTTCAAGATGCGTGTTTTTAAGACAGAAACTTAGCTAAATGTCAGCATTTATCTTTTATATTACATCTTCAATTTAAGATAAATGACTTTAGATGTGTTGATTGTAAATTTTACCCATGTTTCAATTTTAGATTTCTGATTGTAGAAATGATGCAATTTTGGCTAAAATAAACTATGGATTTTGCCTGTTCTGTTAGATGGAGAAGATAGGTGGAAAATGATATGGAAAAATAATAAATAGAATTTAAGTGAAGAGTATTCATGTTTATTTTACAAATATAGAATTTTGTATAGTTTCTATAGTTCTACAGACAATTCAGTAAGTGAATGTAAGAAAGACCATTATAAGGGAGAAAAGAGCATGTGTGAAGGTCAGATATGAAAAGTAGTAACTTATTAACTGCCATCTGTTATATTCTTTTTTATCTTGTTTAATCTTTAGGACAGTTTTATGACATAGGGGCTATGAATGCCTCTATTTTACAGCTGATAAAACTGAGACTTAGGTAAAATAAATTGTCCAAGATCACACGGTCAGGGATTTTTTTCTCTTTTTATTTCTGATAGCTAGCTTCTTTGCCTGTGGTGGACCTGTTAGACAGGTTTTTTGGAGAAATGAGTGGAAACTATGGAAGGATTAAGTACCGTTAAAGATGGTTTAGAGCAAGATTCCTTAGTCTTGGCACTATTGATATTCTGGTTGGGCTAATTCTCTGCTGTGCATCACTGTCCTGTGCCTTGAAGGATGTTTATCAGGATTCCCAAACCCTACCACTACCCATAGTGACAATCAAAAAACATTTGGGTTCTGAAAGGGGCAAAATTGCCCTTGGTTGAGAACCACTGTTTTAGAGGAGGAAAATAATAAATTGCATCAAGAAATAAGTTCATTGAAAAGATTTTAATATTTTGCACCCTTCAATATATGTGTTATTTATATAGTATATTTGCTTTGAGACCAGAAGAGCTTAGCAGATAGCCATAGCCCCTGTTCACAAAAAAGAAATTTACACAGATTTCCTTGGAAAAAATTTTTTTAGTTCATGTTTATCTTTAGCAAAGAGGCACAGGAATCAGGTGAGTAACATACTGAGAAAATTAGGTGTAAATTTGCTCTTAGGAAGAGATCCTCACCAGTGTCCTATCCATAGGGGCACAGTCTGAGTGTTAACTGAATTTCAGAAATTGTCTTTGGATGCCAGTTGAAATACACATCCTCAAATTAATGGACTTAAAATACCAGTTTACACTCTTGAAAAGATTTTGGTATCTGTTACTGATTTAGGGAGATTTTAGGTGTGGAAATCATATTCTTTACATAGTGATTACGTTGAGAGAGCAGTGTTTGTGGCAGAAAAATATGAATTTGTATCCCTTTTACCTCACCAGTAGGTAAAACAGAAATTCAGGGAGAAATTCCTATAAATATTATTTCACGAAGTTTAGACTTGTCAGGATTTTTTCCCCCTTAAATCTGTATTTTAAAATCACTTTGAAGATTGTATAGATCTTGTTAAAGCTATTATTATGGAGTAAGATTGTTTAAAACTATTTGAGGTAATATATTATTTAATCTTACAGATTTTAATAAAAGTTTTATGATTAGATCAGAGCTTTCTCTCATTGATAAGCTTAGTTCTAAAAAGTCTATTCTTACCTAAGAAAAGCTAGCTGAATGCCATAAATATTTAGGAATTAAGTCTTACCATAAGTTAAGATTGCTAACTGCTGTTTAAACTTAGCTTGTGCTGCACACTGGCTTGCATAGAGTATTATTACTCATTATATAGAAGAAGAAATAAACAGAATTCTCACAGCTTTCAGTGGTGGGACTATGCATTTTCCTTGACTCCAGTAACAGTTATAAAATTTAAGGGGTGTTGATGAGGGTCTAAAACCATGGTAGTACACTGTTGGTCATACTTTAAGCAATGGGATCAACAAGAAAATTTGAGCCAATAATTTTAACTTGCAGTAGTACTACCTCCTACTAGTATGAAAATGTTAATTTTACTTTTGCACTAATTTTAGATTGAGAAGTCACTTAGTAATTGTACAAGCAGAAAACTTTCTCCTGTATAAATAAGTCATAGGAGGAATATGTACTGTGTAGTGTGTTACCAAGAGTTTTTCATGATGCTCTCTTTAAAAGATTCATGTGCAAGTAACAATGCAGGCAACCTTGTATACACCTGTTAGCTATAAGGTGAGCTGTGCCATGCACTGGAACCCTAGCTCCAGCAGGCTAGGGCCTGTGTTTGCCATGTTCACTACTGTCTCCACTGCTAGCATAGTGCTTTGAACATATTAAGTGCTAAACATTAAAAAGGAAAAAGAGTGAACACTGTTAGTAATTAGTGATCTCTGAGAATGTACCATGTGTTTAGTAGTATCCTGTGTAGTTTTGTACTTGTCTTTCAAGAGTTTTTACCAGGTTGCAAGTGAAATTATTTTTTTAAAAGCTTTTCGTGTAGTATTACAGGCTAGTTTTAGGATATATAATTAGCTGGAAAAGACCATGGACAAGATGAAATTTGTATTGTACTTTGGAGTAGGCAGATAAAGAAGACCAGTATTATTATCAGAAAAGAAAGTTCAGGTATATTTGAAGGGTAAACTTTATAAAAACAAGAAGCTTGTGTTTGTGGGATAGAAGTAATGTTGATTAAACAGGGCAGGATGGGTTTATGGAGAGTAAGTCCGAACTTCTAGTAATGATATCTTATATATCTTGGAGCACCTAAGAGTTTCTAAAGGACTCTTTAATGACCATCTCATTTGATCCTTAGAACAACCTTGTGAAATAGACAGGACAGCTGCCTTTGTTGTGGTGGTGGTTTTTCCTCGTTTACCACCACTAGGTTATAAAGCAGATATACAATCAAGTCCTTATGATGTGATTCTCTTAAAATTGTTAGTTAGAAATAGCATTTTAAGAGTAGTCAAAGTTCTCTCATGACATGTTCAAATTACAGTAGAGCATACTGTTTTATAGTGACTTGCACAAAATTTACTCAAGGTTGTAAGTTTTGGCTTATAGAATATATGAAACTTTTGATTGAATTCTTTCCTACATATATTCTTTTGAGGTATTAACAGGCACCTGGTCTTTTGAAATGTTGAAAGTTAGGATGTTGAAAACATTGAAAGTTTTGGATGAATTGACATACTATATTTGTCCTTTACTCTTTTCCTGTTTTTCTCAATCACATTAGGAGAATTTAGGATTTACTAAAATGAAAGTTAGCATTTCTTTCTTCACAGAAATCAACATGTTATTTTTTCTGAGAAAAAGTTGGTATTCTTTAACTGATAAAGAGTCAATAGTTTAGCATTAATTTCTGTTCTTTGGGCATTCTCTGCCCTTTCAGAGTATATTCTTCCCTGTTTGTTTGTTTTTTTCAGTCTTAGTCGCTCGTTCTTTAATAGAGTGCTGTCATACCTTTCTCAGTTAAGATACCTGAAGTCTTTCAGTGATGGAATTCTTGAGTGGTAATAAATGCTGTAAAAAGAGATTCTGGAAAGGCAGTAATTTTGTTGTGATGCTATATACTTATTCTTAAGCTCTTAAAAGATATCACAAAGATAAGTTATTAATATGAGTAGATCACCTCTAGAAGTTTCTTCTGGTTTCTACTGAAATATGAAGTTTATGAAAGTTTGACTTGAGCCCATGTAACTTTGAAAGGGATCCTATTTATGTCATACCTACTTATATTGGTAAAGTGAAACTTAGAAGTCTTTTTCTGATAAAATATTTTAATTAAAAAATAGACTGGTTCTGTAAGCAAATAAGGGAATCATAAAGATATAAAGTATTATTATAATAGACTCATAAGAGTAGAGTTAGTAATGCAGTACTGTAAACCAAGGAGTAGATACAGTTAGTGAATATAATTCACATCTATCTTAATGACTTAGGTTAACGATTTTGTATACATTGATTATATTGGATTATAAGTGAAGAAGATATTGGATACAGCTAAGACTAGTGAATACCTTGGAATCTGTTTTCTTAGAAAATCCTGATATTTTTGGGTCTTTGATGACATGAAAATTTCTGGCCCTATGTTACGGCTATCTTTCTATAAAAATATTAGATCAAAAGCCAGAGTAGCCATATTCCAGTTTATTTCCCATTGACAAAGTCTTTCTGCACAAGGTCCTTTGATTATTTTTAGCACCATTCCAAGCAGATACCATTTATCTAGAACATAGCATGTCTATCTCTTCAGTTGCCTTTTAAAATCTCACTTGTATTGCATTTGTTAATGAAGCATTAAGGCAGCAAATTCTCCCACAATGTCTCATCTTTTTGCGTTATTTGGAAAGGACTTAAACTAAACTGGCCTAAGTGATTAATCTTTAAACTGTATCTCATATCAGTTTCTTTAATATTACAGTGATTGCTTTGTCTTACTTTTTAATTTCAAATTATTCAGAGTGGGCTCATGATTAGACTTGACTTTTGAGGTAGATGCGTGAATGATGGTTGCCTGGAAGGCTCTCTGGTACACATAGTTCCTACAGGTCATGTTTTTGGTTAACATAATATCCAGAGAATTCCCAGATATCCCTTCTTTAAAAATAACTGGCCAGTGGTGGTGGCCACATGTGAATAACAGTTGTTTCCAGATTAGTAGGCCAGATCTTTTGAGTCACAGCTTTCCCTTAGTCCTGGCTTTATCAATTATTTTTTCATGTGGAATATCATACGGAAATTTACTCCTGATTTCTGAGCAGATTTTCCTTTTAGCAGTGTTTTATTGCCTCATGTCACCCTCTGCTAGTTCTCTTCATAAGGGAGGAGTAAAGGAATAAAAGTAATTGCTTGTTCATTATAATCACCAAAAATGAAAGGTACAAGAGAATAAGCTGAGTGTGGTTTAATGAGTTTTACATAACTGTAAGTTATATAAAACTTACATAACAGTAAGTCATAATGGATTTCTGCTCAGATATAAACTAAATTTTCATACTTAAATTACAGTTTCTAATTGAATACAGCATTCATATATTTTTGATACATTGTTCTCATCTAATTATTTAAAATTATCTAGCCTAACTGTACTTCCTCATAGTAGTGTATCTATTTATTCTTAAAACATTTGTTATACAGATTCATTTGTAAGCCCTTATGTCTTTTCCTCATTCTTTGCCCACATATGCATGCACACATATTTCTACACTGTCTTGTTAAGACTGTGAGAATTACATTCTGTTTGGTCCTTGTACCCTTGACATCCCAATTACTGGCTTATAATTTCTGTTCACACAGTTCTATTTGCCCTTCTCAGCTAGACTTTGGATGAATGTTTTCCTGTTTTTCTGGCCCCTTTCTTTTCTACCCTTAAGTCACTGGCAACTTCTTTGCTGATTTCCTTTCTCCTCCCTCCCAACAGAAATTTCCATGCAGTATCGGCATGATGGAGCTTGTCCAACAACTAGTAAGTTGTCGAACTGGGTTGGTAACCCAGGCTTTTTGACTTCTACTCTAGTGCTTTTTCTAGTATATTACACCACCTCTGAACCCTTAAGTTTTAATTTTCTAAAATGCAGTTGGTTCTTAATTATGTAGGTTTCTCCTACAGTGATAGATTAACTTGCTGTTTTGTCTGTCCTGTGTTCAGAATACATATTACAGTGAAACTAAGACCAAATTTTGTTGATTACTGGCCTTTTAATATGGTGCTTCTGTTGCGAAATTGTGACTTTTGTTCCCCAGTGAAGTAATATTTTCAATATTTTGGTTTTCACTAATCTTAATGTTCATATATGTATATTGGCATTAGATAGCGTTTTTTGCTTAGACCACTTCATATGTTGAGACTGTTGTTCCAAAGTCTAGGAAATGAGAATGTTTGATCAGGTTAGATGTTAAAATGAGGTGTTTTTTTTAAATGATAAATATTGTTCAGTGTGACCAAAGGTGGATTTACCTATATAGAATTGTATCTTATTGTTACTGACATTCAGCAAGAAAGACATGAGACTACTAAATGTCTTTTTAAAAGTAGCTTTACATATATTTATTACTAAGGAAATTTATCATCATTATGACTATATCTGGCATACAAATTAGTAGATAATATATTGGCAAATGAAATGCAATATCTAGAAATTCATACTGTGTGAAGACTGAGCCAAGCTTGTAATGATTTAAGTAATGATACATGATAGACTTATTGAGATTTTATTATACTGATTCAGTCTATACCTATGTATTTCTTCTGTGTGTTTGAGAATGATCTTAACCTGAAGTCCTTTTTTCCTTACTTAAAAGCTTTCTCAGAGTTGCTGAATGCAATACACAATGGTAAGTTTTATTAGAATCTTCTCTGGTGGTTCGTTTATTACAAAGGTTGCCTTTTGTCGAGAATCCCAATTGAAAGCTTGCATGTTCTATTGATGATATGAAACCTAGCTCTGAATCAATTGTTCAGCACCATAGTGAAACTTTTTGTAGATTGCCTATAGGAAGATAATAGGTCAACTTCGTTCATCAGTTTGGCTTTTACTGTCTCTTTGTAAGGCAAAATGGTGATAGTGTTGTTTTTCCTTTATTAAAGTCTTTTTTCTAGTTTTGCAAATGTTTCTCCCATTCCCCCCACCCCTGCCCCTGGTTCTTTTGAACTTCTCTTACCAGTGCAGTTGATTATTGGTTTCTTCTTCAGGAATTAACTGCTGTTTTGCAACTGTGAATGTGAATTTTATTTTAGGATTAAAAACGTAATACTTTTGTTATTATACTTCTCTGTTTCATTGAGTGATTAAACAAAAGATAAGTGGGCTTCCCTGGTACCTCAGCTGGTAAAAGAATCCACCTGCAGTACAGGAGACCCCGGTTCAATTCCTGGGTTGGGACTATCCCTGGAAAAGGGATAGTCTACCGTCTCCACTGTTCTTGGGCTTCCCTCATGGCTCAACTGGTAAAGAATCTGCCTGCAATATGGGAGACCTGGATTGGGAAGATACCCTGGAGAGGGAACAGCCCACTCCAGTATCCTGGCCTGGAGAATTCCATGGACTGTATAGTCCATGGGGTCACAAAGAGTCGGACACAACCAAGCAACTTTAAAAAAAAAAGTCTTTTAGATTATGCCCAATTTGGGACTCGTATTTTTATAAGAGACTTGAATCTTTCATAGGATTAGGTTCTGAAATCAGAATATTAAGGCAAAGGCTACCATTAGTTTTTTTTACTTTAAAGATAAAATTTTGCAAAAATGTTTCTTCAGTTCCAAGAACCTTAACTTTTTGATGTTCAAAAAAATAAACCTCTTGAATCTACTGTCACCTTTTGTTGATTTTGATTTTTAGTCATTAACTGACAAACTTATTTGTTCAGTACTGTTAGTATGATTTCCAGGCAGTTTTCCCAGCACATTTTCATTAACTTCATGAAGTCTTGAGTGTTTTGCTAATGTAGTTTAGTTTGCATTGATTTGCATTGTATTTGGATTAAATTGTAAGATGTTTACAAATGTATAGCCAGCAAGAGACTTGCATGGTGAATAAAGACAGACACTTGATTTGAGGGTGGAAGTGGTTGGGATGGGGAACCCATAGGAGCATTATATTGATGGGTACATTTAAAAGATAACTCCTGCTTTCCTGTGTAACTTGGAATTGTGAGCTCTTAGAATAAATACTCCAGATAAAAAGGAATTCTTGAACATTTGTATCCAGAGGAAAGGGGATTAGCAGCATTCTTTAGAGTAAAGTGAATATGTTAACATTCTTTGATAGGAAAGTATAAAAACATCATTTTCAGTTTGCATACATAAATTTAGACTTGTTTTTTAAATTCTGGAATATTAGTAATTAATATTATAATTAATAATATTATTAATTTATTCTAGAAGTATTGTGAAAATGTGAAGAGTATCAGTTCAGTTCACTCTCTCAGTCGTGTCCGACTCTTTGCAACCCCATGGACTGCAGCACGCCAGAGTTCCTATCCATAACCAACTCCCAGAGTTTACTCAAACTCATGTCCATCAAGCCAGTGATGCCACCCAACCATCTCATCCTCTGTTGTCCCCTTCTCCTCCTGCCTTCAATCTTTCCCAGCATCAGGGTCTTTTCTAATGAGTCAGTTCTTCGCGTCAGGTGGCCATAGTATTGGAGTTTCAGCTTTAGCATCAGTCCTTGCAATGAATATTCAGGACTGATTTCCTTTAGGATGAACTGGTTGGATCTCCTTGCAGTCCAGGGGCTTCCCTGGTGGCTCAGAGGTTAAAGTGTCTGCCTGCAATGTGGGAGACCTGGGTTCGATCCCTGGGTCTGGAAGATCCCCTGGAGAAGGAAATGGCAACCTACTCCAGTATTCTTGCCTGGAGAATCCCATGGACAGAGGAGCCTGGTGGGCTGCAGTCCACGGGATCGCAAAGAGTCGGACACGACTGAGCGACTTCACTCACTCACTCACTCACTCACTCCTTGCAGTCCAAGGGACTCTCAAGAGTCTTCTCTAACACCACAGTTCAAAAGCATCAATTCTTTGGTGCTCAGCTTTCTTTATAGTCCAACTCTCACATCCATACATGACCACTGGAAAAACCATAGCTTTGACTACACGGGGTTAAAAAAAAAAGTAAGTACTGTCAGGTGCCACAGAAATCCTTTGCCATTAGTAACTGACAAAATACTGGTTATATTAATTTAATGGGGCAATTGTCATGTTTCTCTGCATGGTGCATGAAGTTAATGTCATGGAGTAATATAATAAACACAGATTTTCTTTAAAATCTTGGGTTATTTTATAACTGGAAGTTTGTACCTTTTGACCCCCATTACCCATTCCACCCCATCTACTGATGCACATTTAGGTTGTTTCCATGTCTTGGGTTTTGTAAGTAATGCTGCAGTGAACATGGCGGGGTACACATACTTTTCTGGATTAAGTGTTTTTGTCTTCTTTGAATAAATGCCCAGAAATGGATCCATGTTAGGCCTTTGTTTTGTTTTTTTAAAAAGAACCTCCAAACAGTTTTCCATAGTAGCTTCACCAGTTTATATTCTTACAACACAGGTTCCCATTTCTCCACATTTTCACTAATACTTAATTCTTATATTTTTGATAGTGGCCATTCTAACAGATGTGGGGTGATATCTCATTGTGGTTTTGATTTGCATTTCCCTGTTGATTAGCGGTGTTGAGCATCTTTTCATGTGTCTTTTGGCCATCTGTTTGTCCTTGAAAAAACATGTTTTCAGATCCTCTGCCCATTTTTTAGTCGGATATTTTTTCTCTTTTGAATGGTAGGAGTTGTTTACGTATTTTGGATATTATCCCTTTATCAGATATAGGTAACCCGTGAACAACTGAAACAACTGGGGGTTAGGAGTGCTGATCCTTGTTATCAAATCCAAAAAATCATAGTCAAGACTAGTATCAAGGAGTTTATCACCTGTGTTTTCTTCTAGGACTTTTATGGTTTCAAGTCTTACATTCAAGTCTTTAATCCATTTTGAGTTGGGTTTTGTGTAGACTATAAGATCCAGGTTCATCTTTTTGCATATGGATTTCCAGTTGTCCCAGCGCCATTCATTGCAAAGACTATCCTTTCCCCATTTTATGTTCTTGGTTCTTTTGTCACAGCTTGACCATATATGCTTGGGTTTATTTCTGGGCTCCCTATTCTGTTGCACTGATCTGTGTATCTGTTTTTATGCCAATACCATACTGCTTTGATTACTATAGTTTTGTAATATAGTTGAAGTCAGGGTACATGATGGTTCCAGGTTTGTTCTTTCTCATTATTGCTTTTGCTGTTTGGGGCCTTTTGTGGTTCCATACAAATTTAATTTTTTTTTTTTCTTCTATTTCTGTGAAAAATACCATTGGAATCTTGATATGGATTACATGGAGTCTGTAGCTTGCTTTGGGTAGTATGGACATTTTAACATTAATTCTTCCAGTTCATAAATATGGAATATCTTTCCATTATTTGTGCCTTCAATTTCTTTCATTAATGCCTTTTATTTTTCAGTGTAGAGATCTTTCACCTCCTTGATTTAATTTGTTCCTGGGTATTTTATTCTTTATGATGCAGTTGTTAGTGGGGTTGTTTTATTGTTTAGTTTGTTATCAGTGTATAGAAATGTGACTGATTTTGTATGTTAATTTTATATCCTGCAGCATTATTGAACTTGTTTATTCATTTTAGCATTTTTGTGGTGAAGTATCTAGAGCTTTCTATACAGTAAGTCCTCTACATCTAAACAAGTTCCATTCTAAGAGTACATTTATAAGTTTAAGTGTGTTTTTAAGTCCCAACAAAGTGAGCCTAGGTACCCAACTACCACAGTCTGCTACATAATACTGTGCTATAATAGGTTTATAATACTTTTCACACAAATAATAAGCAAACACAAAAATAAAAAATTTTTAATCTTAGAGTACATTACCTTGGAAAGTACAGTAGTTCATGCCAGACATGTGAACTAACTTACATGCATGCAAATATGAATGCACATTTGCATTTTTGAAAGTTTACAACTTGAAAGTTCATAGTAGGGGACTTAATGTAGTGTGTAGCAGCATACCATCTGCAAATAGTGATAGTTTTATTTTTTTCCCTTCCAAACTGATGTCTTTTTTTTCCTTATGGAATCACTCTGGACTTATATTTTCAGTTGTAAAGGTAAGTGTGGAATTGGCACCTAGTGAATTGATATTTAGCCTATGGAGGATTGAAGGAGAGTTGTTTGGATTTAGTTGGGAATATCCATATGTTTGTGTTTTCTTTTTTTAAAGTGTAGTAAAATACACATAATAAAAAATTTTCCATTTTAACCTTTTTCAATTGTGCAGTTAGTGTTAAATACATTCACAGTATTGTACAAGCAATCTCCAGAATTTTTCAGTGTTACAAAAACTGAAACTATAGTGATAAAACCGTAGCTCCCCATTCCCTGCCTCCTCAGACCCTGACAATCACCATTTTACTGTGTATGAATTTGACTACTCTAGATACCTCATGTGAATAGAATCATATAATATTTATCTTTTTTGTGACTGACTTATTTCACTCAGGCTCATATCCTCAAGATTCATCCATGCTATAGCATGTATTGGAATTTCCTTCCTTTTTGAGGCTGAATAATACTAATACTGCATAATATGAACATACCACTTCTTATCCATTTATCTGTTAAGGTATATTTGGGTTGCATCCACCTTTTGGCTGTTGTGAATAAGCTGCTTTGAATGTGGCTGTTCAAATGTCTTTGTATCTCATTTTACCCAGAAGTGCACTTGCTGGAGCTTATGGTAGTTATATGTTTTTAATTTTAAAAAATTTAAGTATTTGCGATACTTGTTTAAATTTACAACATTTTGTTAGTTTCAGGTATACAACAGTGATTCAGAATGTTTATAGGTTATACCCCATTAAAGTTATTAATACATTATTGGCTATATTTCCTGTGCTGTATAATAGATCTTTGTGACTTATTTATTTTTTACATAGTTAATATTTTTAATTTTTGAGAAGCTATTATACCGTTTTCCATAGTTGCTACACCACTTTACATTCCCACCAAGAGTGTTCAGGGTTCCAATTTCTTAATATCCTTGCCAACACTTGTTTTCTTGCTTTTTTTAATAGTAACCCTCAAAGGTGTCAAATGTTAGCTTTAAAATTTTTTCTTCTTCATTATATTGAACATCAAGCAATAAAAAGCTTGAGACTTGTCACCAGAGAAGGAAAGAAAAAGAATTTACATTCCATTTTATTCTTCTTATATTTGTTTTCTGTGGTTGTTCTAAAAAATTATCAGAAACTGAAAACAATGCACATTTATTATAGTTCTGTAGAAGTCTGACATGAATCTTACTGGGTCTGTTAAGGTGTGGGCAGGCTTTGTTCCTTTTTCAAATCTGTATAGGAAGATCTGTTTCCTTACATTTTCCAGCTTTGGAGGAGTGCCTGCTCTCCTTACCCTGAGATCTCTGTCTTCAGCGCCATCAATTTTGGGGGGAGTCTCTCATGTTTCAGTCTGTCTGGTTCTCAGATATACTTTGTGAGGACTCTGGTTATGTGGGGTTGACCCCGACAGTTCTGCTTCTCTGGGTCCTTAAGTTACATACATTTGTGTAGTCTCTTGCCATTTAAGGTAACACATTCATAGGTTGTGGACATTAAGGCATGGGTACTTTTGTGGGGGGAGGGTAGTATTCTGCATACCATATTCGCTTACAATTATTCTAGTGTACTTTAAGAAGGTGTTGCTTAAGTCATTTCCGAGGATTTGTTGAATAATTTTGGCTTTGCACCTTTTTTGTTAACTTTTCTCTCTCAAATTACTGGTGACCTGTTCTGATTGCCAATTCCAGGAGAGAGTCGGGTTTTTATCTTACTTGATTTCATTGCAGAGATATTGTTGTTCACTCTGTTTTGAAGCTGTTTGTATTCCATTATATCATTCTCCTTTATCTTTTTAATAAATTTATAGAAAAGTACATTTATAGAAAAGTACAGACATTATGAATTTATTACAGATATAACACCTGTTAATATTTTGCCTTATTTTCATAGATTCTTTTTCAACTTGAGCACTCAGGAATTTACTGCCAATTTAAGAGATAGCATGTTACCAGCACTGTTGAATACTCTTCACCATTGCATTCCCCATGGTTAACGACTACCCTGCATTTTGTTTATAATTCCTTTGCTTAGTTGTTTTGCATGTATGTGTAAAATTGTACTCCCTTATTTCTTTTTCCTACTTTGATCATTTTTTGGAGTAAATGACTTTTGATCTACTTCTTCAGTATCTTATTTTTTCCCCCAGCATCTTTAGTGAGATAAAATTTATTTAATATGAAAGTTACAATTTTAACCATTTAAAAGTATATAGTTCAAAGGTTTTTGGTATACAGTTGGCCCTTGAATATCTCAAGAGTTAGGGGCCCTAACACTCCTCACATGTAAAATTTTTGCATATAATTTATAGTTGGCCCTGCATATACAGATTTCTTTCCTATAGTTATTTTCACATCCATGAATTCAGCCAAGGATCGTGTAGTACTGCAGTATTTGCTACTGAAAAAAATTCACATGTAAGTGGACCCTTGCAGTTCAAATTCATATTGTTTGAGGGTCAACCATATTCACAATGTGATCAGTACCAGAATCTCTTAATCCCAGTATGTTGTCTTCCCCCTCTGTATCCTGGCAATCAATAATCTATTTTCTGTCTCTGTAAGTGTCTCCGACTTTTTACAACCCCATGGACTGTTGCCTGCTCACTCCTCTGTCTGTGGGATTCTCCAGGCAAGAATACTGGCATGGATTGCCATTGCCTTCTCCAGGGGATCTTCCCAACCCAGGGATCAAGCCCCCTTGGCAGGCGGATTCTTCACCACTGAGCCACCAGAGAAATCTGTCCCTCAATTTGGGTTCTGTCTCTATAGATTTGCCTATTTTTGGCATTACACATAGAGGGAATTTGTGTTTGGTTCCTTTTACTTGACTTAATGTTTTTTATGTTTAAACAAAAGGTTTATCTACATTATAGCACATATCAACACTTCATTCTTTTTTGTTTGTTTTTTAATGGTTGGATGATACACATTTTATGGGTATATACCATATTTGGTTTATCCAGTCATCAGTTGATGGACATTTGGTTGTTTCCAGTTCTTGAATAGTATGACTGATAACTGCTCTCAACTTTCACACAAGTATTTGTGTGAACATATTGGTTTTATTTTACTTGTCTTGTGTGTGTATGTAGGGTAGAATTGCTGGTTCATTATGGTGACTTTTTGAGGAACTACCAAACTCTTTCCCACAGCAGCTGTACCATTTTACATTTCCATTAGCAGTACACGAGGGTTCCAATTTTACCACATCCTCACCAAGACTACTACTTCCTTTTTTTTTTTTTTATAGCCATCCAAGTGGATGTGAAATGGTACCTCATTTTGGTTTTGATTTACATTTCCCTTATGACTCATGAATTAGCATCTTTTTATGTTTTTATTGGGCATTTGTTTTTTGTTTGTTTGTTTGTTTGTTTTTTTTTTTTTTTTTTTTTTTAGAAAAATTATATCTTCTTGGGTCAGTTTTTATATTTTGGATGTTTCTAAGAATTTGCCCATTTCATCTGGATTTTTAAATTTGTTGGCATATAGTTATTCATAATATTATCTTTATAATCCTTTAAAAATTTTTTTTCATAAGATGTGTAGTAAAGTCCCCTTTTATTCCTGATTATAGTAATATGAGTCTTTTCCTTTGTCAGTCTAGCTGGAGATTTAGCAGTTTTGTGTTTTTTTAAACCAACTTGTGGTTTCATTAATTTCCTATATAGTTTTCCTGTTCTTTATTGTATTTCTGCCTTTTTTCCCCCTTCTGCTTACTTTGAATTTCGTTTGCTCTTTTTCTAATTTCTTAAGATAGAAAGTTAGATTATTGATCTCAGATCTTTTTTTAAAGATGCAGATTTGACCATGTCACTGTGTTACTTAAATCCTGGTGTTGATGGGATAAATTCATAGTCCTTAACAAGGCATAAGAAGTTTTTCCTGGACTCACCTGCCTCTCCAGGCTCACCTTTCTCTCCTACTTCTTGTGGCATGAGTATATCCTAGTCAGTTTCCTGATAGACGGCTGTCTGCAAAAATCAGTGATTTAGACTTTGGTTGTATCTGCTGGTATGACCTTCCATCTGTCTTTATCTAAAGAAAGTAGAATTTAAAACTAAGCATAGATTTATCTCCTGAAATTTTTTTCCCCGTCTATTGACATTAACTAAAAACAAAAAACCTTGCACTTCTGGTGTACTTGGTGGTCTAATGCTTTATTCATGCTGTTTCTACTGCTGTTCCAGACAGTTGTTTTTGTTTCTGTAATCTGTATCTTAGTCATACTTGTCTCACATTTGTGGAGGGGGGGAAAAAACCCATAAACTCTTCTGTTAGAATGCTGAGATTCTGAAGCGTTAAACTGGATTACTTTCTTTATTCACCCTCTAGTATTGATACATCTCAAAATGTCTTGTTATACAGAACTTTATAAAATTAAAATTTGCTATTTCTGTAAGACTTGCTTTGAAAAACTAATGAAAGTATAAGCACCAAAGACATATTGTATGTTGAATAGTCATTTTGAATTTTGAGCGTATTTCTTGATTTGCTGTTTCTCATAGAAGATCTTAGGACTTAATGATGGTGGGTTTTTTGAAAGTGTGTAAAATATTCCATAAACTTTTGAAATTGGTATTTTTTGATAAGGAAGTAAGAATATCATCAATACAAAGAAAATTACTTTTAGGAAAGCACTTCGCCAAAATATATATTTTAAAAATAGCCTCAAGTAGGATGAATTCTGTTTTATGAGAGAAATTTAGGAAACTTGAGTTGAAATAATATTAAAATTATTGTCCTAACAGAAAAAGAGAATTGAATAGATAGGAGAAAGAATGTAAAAGCCTTTTAGTAAATTTTGGAAACTTTTAAGGCAGTTTGGAAAGGCAAAAAAAAATAGTCATTTGAGGGCTTTGAACAACAGTATTGTTGTTCAGTCGGTAAGTCGTATCTGACTCTGCAACACATGGACTGTAGCGCGCCAGGCTTCCCTGGCCTTCACTATCTTCTGGAGTTTGCTCAAAAAACAATGGGGCTAGGTGGGGAGTAAATTTTAAATAGGTGTCTGTGAAGTTAAGTGCCTTGTATTTCATAACATTTTGTTTCATGGTGGTACCTTAGAGCTAGCTAGCTTGAGTGATAGAATTTAGATTTTATGATATTACTGAACTCTAAGTTTAACCTCTAGATTTCATCTGGCAAGTACACTTAAAATAATGATGAAACAAGTACTATGTATACAGGATTGCAGTTTAGTTTCATAGTCCAGTTAAAACCTAGCACATCATCAGCCTGATTTTCATCATCCTATTTAAAGCGTGATTTTGCTCTAGTGCTTTCTAGGTGGTTTAATTATTTGTTTGTTTATAGTTTTTCTGCCTCACTAGACTGTAAAGCCTTGTAGCATAGGCAGTGGATTTTACTCTTTATTTCACTGGTATTTAACTTACCATCTAGTAGACTCTCCATGAATGTTGAATGAATAAATTGTTGTCAGTTGCTACATAGACCTTGAATAGGTTTTATATATTTCTGTAATGTGTTTATTTTCTTGAGAAATTAAGCTTTTGCATTAGGCCATCTTGTTTCTGTCACAGTAGTAACTTGGTTCTTTGCTGCAAAAGTAGAGTTGCTTCATTTGTTTAGCTTCAAGTCTCACTTTTAATATAATTTTAAAATAGTAGATTAAAGTAGCTAAAGAGCTTAGATCTGTTTTCACCACAGTAATATTGGTAATTGATTTCAGTGCCCCATTTACTAAGGTTTTAAATTCCCTTAATTATGGTGCTTATAGTTTGTCACAACCATGCTTATTAAACAAATCTCATTTGATGGAGGAGACAAAGTAATGTCAACCAGTTATTCATAGATATCTGCTATAGAATTAAGAATAATATGAATGCTAATTGATTTGGGGGGAATATTCTCTCTCAAGAACGGGATCCTGCTGCTGCTAAGTCACTTCAGTCGTGTCCGACTCTGTGTGACCCCATAGACAGCAACCCACCAGGCCTCCCCATCCCTGGGATTCTCCAGGCAAGAACACTGGAGTGGGTTGCCATTTCCTTCTCCAATGCATGAAAGTGAAAGGTGAAAGGGAAGTCGCTCAGTTGTGTCCTACTTGTAGCAACCCCATGGACTGCAGCCTACCAGGCTCCTCCTTCCATAGGATTTTCCAGGCAAGAGTACTGGAGTGGGGTGCCATTGCCTTCTCAGGTTTATTCAGAATGATTTGTAGGAAACTAGGTTTTTTTTCTCTTCATAAATGTCCCCTTCTTCTTTCAAGGCAGGATTGAGGTAGAGATCTAAGAACAGGGATGAGTTATTTCCCAGACAGAACTGTTCCCCAGTCCCTCTGTGAATCATCTGAGATTAACTGTGTGTAATGAGGCATCGCTGATGGGAGAAGCTGTTGGTGTGAATAGTGTGGAGACTGAGAATAGTGGATCTAGATCATTCTAGATCTAATTTCTTTTTCATCACAATAGACTTGTTTTTCCTTCTTACCGAATTAGTTGGTATGTTATTTTTATACAATAAATTGTTACACCCCAAGATACAACAAATACTGCTGTTGATTTTGGTATTTGTTCCTAAGGAGGAGGGAATTTAACTAACTACTATATAGCCTTGCTAAGTAATATAAGATACATATTACAGATAAAACAGTAAGACTTTTTCCATCTCGAAGCATCCAGGCTACTTTGCAGATTTCTGTAAGTACCTGAAAGATGGCTGTTCAAGACTTGTAAGTGATAAACACATAAGGACATTAATATATGAGTGGTGAATCAGCCACTGGGGCTAAAAGTCATTTGCAGTATGCATCTTATTTACAAAGTGAAATGTATAAGCATTTCATTGAAACTACAAGAGAAAAAGAATCTGAAAAGTTCTCATTGAAGGAATTGGTATAAATGGACATGAATTTATAAGAATTTATTTTAAATTAAATGATGCTGCTATTTGATAATACCTTTATTTAGAGTGCTACCTTTTTATTTTAGTGAAAAATAAATATATAATTACTAACCTCTTCCCGTTTTGACTTTAACTGTACTGATTTTCCTTCTCATAAGTCTTAAGTTTTTCAACTTGTCTGTCATGGTAGTTTTTAGGAATTGGTTTATTAAAAATTCAAAATTAAAGTGTGTCCTTTCTTTAGACAATGTTGACAGTTTTATACTAACAGAGCAGGAACTTAAATCCATAGGTATGTACCAAACTCAGGCATGGTTCTAAAATAGATAATAGTGTTAAATTAATAATCCTAATGTAGCTTGGGAGCCTTCCCATATAAAGCAGCATTAGAGACCTGTAGTCACAGAAATGATAACTGAAAGGAATTCTCCATAAATGTGGATGGTTGGTGGGATGAAGAACTCGATCATGTTCTTATTGTATTTGTTTGAATTTGTTAAGACATGGTATGTTGGGTTTTAAGATTCCTTAAACTATTTACCTGTCAAGATTTAGAAGCCTACCCAAGTCTTTGATTTTTTTAAAGGCTATTTTCTACATCTGTGACACTTCTCTCTCACTGAGAGAAAGAAGAATCGGAGACCATATTCTCTGATTTATAACAATTCTCTAATTCTATAATGTATCTCTGTGTTACTTCTGGAATGGTTGAGAATAAGCATGTATATTCTGAATCTCCTACTCTAAACCAATTAATGTATGCATCTACTCTATCCTTTTCTCTCTCCTAAAAACATCAGTTGTACATATTAATAAAACAAATCTTGCAGGCTGTGAGTATCTGCAGTATTAAACATTCCTTCTCAAGAGTGTCTTGGTTGTTTTTCATTTGGCAAGTATATATTGTTTCTATATCTAAGATCCTGGTTACTTGCTTTGGGGAAATAAGTATATACTGCAAGTGGGTCCTGCCTTTGTTATTGTTGTCAGTCTCTAAGTTGTGTCCTACTGTTTGTGACCTCATGAACTGCAGCATGCCAGGCTTCCCTGTCTTTCACTGTCTCCCAGAGTTTGCTCACATTCATATCCATTGAGTCGATGATGCTATCTAACTATTCCATGCTCTGCCTCCCCCTTCTGCTTTTGCCTTCAATCTTTCCCATCATCAGGCTCATTTCCAGTGAGTTGACTCTTCACATGAGGTGTCAAAGCATTGAAACTTCAGCATCAGTCCTTCCAGTGCATATTCAGGGTTAATTTCCTTTAGAATTGACTGGTTTGATCTCCTCACAGTCCGGGGGACTCTCTTCTCCAGCACCACAATTTGAAGGCATCAGTTCTTTGGTGCTTTGCTTTCTTTATGGTCCAACTCATATCCATACGTGAATACTGGAAAATTTGACTATATGGACCTTTGTTTTGGGAACATAAAATCTAAAAGGAAAAGAACTGTGTATATAAATAATTTCCAGATAATAGTTATAACTTCTTAAATGATCTATAGTATAATAAGAGTTCAAGGTCAGAGGAAATTACTTTTATCTGCGGGAACGAGATATCCAGAGAATGGAACATTTTACCTGATGCTTAAAGTGTAGCTACTTGGAGTGGATTGATGTATATACCTGTTCCTGATAGAATAATATATTCATGTAATAACAGCTAAATATTTGGAATTATGCTTCTCATATTTTTCTTCATGATGCTTGTGGAGCATGCATCATGCTCCAAAAGTATTAGAAGCAACTAATATTTTTATTCCAAATTAGAAAGCTCATATTGAAAGTTGTTTCTAGGTGTGTCAAGATTTAGGAGACCTAAGAATCTGACCTTCTACCCAGATCAGTCCTTAACGGAACTATGGAGAGAGACCAAATCAGTGTAATAAACATATAAAATATGTGAGAGGAAATAATTTTAAACTAAGAAAACATTATAAAAAGATAGAAATTTTAGGTATGGAAGATTATAATGGTTAAAATAAAGAACACCATATATGGAATAAATAGCAATGCATAAAGCCAAGGAAGAAAATAATTAATGGGTAGGTCAGATTAAGGAAATCTATAGAAAGATGGAAAGGATCTGTATAAAAAAATTAAAAAAGAACAGGGAAGCCTGGCGTGCTACACACAGTCCATGGGGTCACAAAGATTCGAACTCAACTGAGTGACTGAACAACAAGGAGGATAGAAGTAGAATCCAGATAACAGGAGCCCCAGAAAGGCAGAGAAAGAATGTAGAAGAGGAAATAATGTGAAGAAATAAGGGAGATAAACTTTCTTTAAAAAAAAAAAAAAAAAAAATGAGGTCTTAGATTGAAACAGCTCTTGGAGTGCCAAAGAAAAAAGAGTGAAGAAAAAATTCTCATCTGGACACATTATAGGGAAAATGTAGAAATATCAAGAAAGGAAAGAATTCTAAAACATGGACTCTTAACTGTGAAGTGCTTCTTAAGGACATCGCAAAGGACTAAATAGAAGTGATTACTTTTCTAAGGAAATGGTACAACATATGAAAAGACTAGAGTTACAGGGATATTTATCATAGAGGAAAAGTGAAAGTACTGGGAATGTGAAAATTATACTCATTTCTTACGGTATCACCTAGATTTGATTGTTGAGTTTTATTTAGGAAGTTTATCTAATAACTTGAAAATATATCCTGGATATATTTTCCGGATATATCCAGGATATATTTTCCCAGACATCAAACCCAGAACAACAAGTTGTGTATTATTATGCATAAATAATGACTCTATGGTAGAAGATTGTCAATTTCTCATGATTCTTGTTTTCTTGGTGCTCAGATTCTAGTTGGATGAGTCAGAAATATAGAGAATAAAATATTAGACATAATTATCATAGTAACTATGTTAAAGATTTGAGAGTAGTTTTTTCCTTGTCTTCACTTTCTAAAATTGAATGTTGTTGTTACTTTTATGTTTTTATTTAAATAACAAAAAATCTTTCATGAAGAATGAATAATTGTTTTAACAGCTGCCACATCTAATAAGATTATGATCTTCATTTTACTGGACAATTTTTTTTTCCTACTATACCTTCTTTTTTATTAAGGTAAATTAAAAAATAAATCACTGTGTGATGAACTTCATGATGTTTCTCATCTAGGCTTATGATTGATACCAGTTTAGGTGTGTCTTATCTCTTCTTAGTTTAGTACTTTCCTTCATTAACCTGACTACCTATATTTTTTATACTTCATCTGAGCTAAGTGTTTAGGTTCCTGATATTAGCCTTGAGTAACATTTACATTACTTGGCAACATTAGTACACATCACTAGGAAGCTCTCAATTTTTGTCATGGTATTTCAGTTCTTCCTCCCCTTTCCCTGTCCCCACTGTAGTAGATGTCTTTGTCTTTTATTCCTATGAAAACCTTGATCTCTCAACACCCAGTTCTGCAACTGTGCTTGATTTGTATCCATCTTCTTTTCTTTCTCTCCAGTCCTTCTTACAGTCAAAGGCTAATCCTTACTTGTGATCTGGATCTCATCTATCCTTTTTATGCCATCATTTTATGACAGTGAGACCTTATCATTTTAGTTTCTTTACCCTCTCTTTCACTATCACTTATCTTTGACCATCTGCATCTAAACATGCTCTAGTCTTTCCTCTTGAAAAAACACCCCAGACTCTGTTTTAATCCCTTTCCTGTTTGTGTGCCTAAGCTTCAGACCGTTTTCCATGCGCACACCCCTGTTGAAGATCTTCTGTGCTTTTTCATTGAGAGAATTCGTGTCTATCGTCAGTTCTGGACCCAGTTGTAACCATTATATCTCAAATTATTACTCTTCCTATTCTTTCTATTCTTGAGGACATTTTTTAAGATTTTCACCTTTCATATTCCTTACCCTCTCTTTTATAATCTCCACTTGTTAATCTCTGTGTGCTATATCTATTTAATTTCTTTAGCGCTTTTTGTTCACTCATAATTTCTTTATTATTGTTTCTGTTTAGTGAATGTGTTTTTAAATTTTAGGAATTCTTTGTGCGTTTTTCTTTTTTAATGGACCTGGTCTGGTTTTTTCTTTCTTGTTTTTAAGAATTTAGCTCTGGAAAAGGTCAGTTTTCATTCCAATCCCAAAGAAAGGCAATGCCAAAGAAGGCTCAAACTACTGCACAATTGCACTCATCTCACATGCTAGTAAACTAATGCTCAAAATTCTCCAAGCCAGGCTTCAGCAATATGCGAACCGTGAACTTCCAGATGTTCAGGTTGGTTTTAGAAAAGGCAGAGGAACCAGAGAATTGCCAACATCCCTGGATCATCGAAAAAGCAAGAGAATTCCAGAAAAACATCTATTTCTGCTTCATTGACTATACCAAAGCCATTGACTGTGTGGATCACAATAAACTGTGGAAAATTCTGAAAGGGATGGGGAATACCAGACCACCTGACCTGCCTCTTGAGAAACCTATACGTAGGTCAGGAAGCAACAGTTGGCCCTGGACATGGAACAACAGACTGGTTCCAAATAGGAAAAGGAGTACATCAAGGCTGTATATTGTCACCCTGCTTATTTAACTTATATGCAGAGTACCTCATGAGAAAAGCTGGGCTGGAAGAAGCACAAGCTGGAATCAAGATTGCCGGGAGAAATATCAATAACCTCAGATATGCAGATGACACCCCCCTTATGGCAGAAAGTGAAGAGGAACTAAAAAGCCTCTTGATGAAAGTGAAAGAGGAGAAGGAAAAAGTTGGCTTAAAGCTCAGCATTCAGAAAACGAAGATCATGGCATCTGGTCCCATCACTTCATGGGAAATAGATGGGGAAACAGTGGAAACAGTGTCAGACTTTATTTTTTTGAGCTCCAAAATCACTACAGATGGTGATTGCCATCTGTAGTGATTTTGAAATTAAAAGACGCTTACTCCTTGGAAGGAGAGTTATGACCAACCTAGATAGTATATGGAAAAGCAGAGATATTACCTTGCCAACAAAGGTCTGTCTAGTCAAGGCTATGGTTTTTCCAGTGGTCATGTATGGATGTGAGAGTTGGACTGTGAAGAAAGCTGAGTGCCAAAGAATTGATGCTTTTGAACTGTGGTGTTGGAGAAGACTCTTGAGAGGTCCTTGGACTGCAAGGAGATCCAACCAGTCCATTCTAAAGGAGATCAGCCCTGGGTATTCTTTGGAAGGACTGATGCTGAGGCTGAAACTCCAATACTTTGGCCACCTGATGTGAAGAACTGACTCTTTCGAAAAGACCCTGATGCTGGGAATGATTGAAGGTGGGAAGAGAACGGGACAACAGAGGATGATATGGTTGGATGGCGTCACTGACTCGATGGGCATGAGTTTGAAATGAAAGACTGTAAATTAAATAGTTATGCCTCATCAGAATGATGAGGAATTTCATCATTTCAGTCTATTTCACTGTGGACTTACAGATTTGTATGGATTATAATCCGTTTGTTGTGATGCTCAAATTGTTCACAATTAGCCATTGGGAGCCCTTTAAGATGGCTCCATGACCTTCTTATAGGTCTCCACTGTTCTTTTAATACTTCCTCACTACCTGATACTGGTCAGTTGAGGGCCTCCCTTAGCTCCTAGAGGCTTCTTGCTCATCCTTGCACATGTGCCCCTAGGTGATGGTTTGAGTCCTTTTCGTACTTAGAATCTCCTTTGACTTTGCCTTCTGCTGCATTTCTCTTGCTTTCTCTTCTACATCTCCCACTGGCTATCCTGCCCTTCTTTGGTTTTTAAGGGCTCATTTGATTACACTGGGCCCATCCTTATATCCAGATAATGTACCTATTTTAAGTTCAGCTGATCAGTACCTTAATTCAATCTGCCAGGTGTCTTCAGAACAGTTGCTAGATTAGTGTTTGGTTGAATAACCAGGAGAGGGGGAACTTGGGAAACATCTTTCGAATTCTGCTTACCACAGCAGGATAATCTCAGGTTCTTATAGAATGTTGTTCTTTCTCTCATTTTTTATTCCTTTTCTTAGGTTCTTAATCATTTGAAATCTTTGTGTCCTAATCCTTATTTGCTGGTTCCTATTTTCTAAGGTTCTTAGAAGACAGTCAGATTTTAATGTTTATATATGCTAACTTGTGAGAAAGAGGATTGTTCTTCCCTTGTTTTCTAATTTTGGATTGCACTCTCATTTTCTATTCTGAGTTGAGGATGTATCCCTTCAGAGAGTGACAAGACTGCCTAACCCCTTCGTATGTTAATTTAACGTTTGGGATTTACCAGACCAGGAACATGGTGTAAATACAAACCCCCAAACCTATTTGAAGACAAGGCTGTCAACCTATTTGAATCTCAAGGCAGATTTTCCATCCTTTATTCAAAGCTGAGATCAAATTGGAAAAACTTTTTTCTCCCTGTGTATGCTGTGATTTTGGGGGTTTGTGTTTTGTGAGAGTCTTTTGGGGGTGGAGTTGGGAAGGAAAAGCTTAACTTTCCCCTCAAAGTCTAGCCCTTGTAAAGTCTAAACTATATAAACAAGGTCTTACCAATTTCAGCTTTTCCTCCATTGGAGACCCAAGGTTTAACTCTTTTCCTTGTGAGCATTAAAGCCACGCTCTTAGGTTTCGGACAGAGGCTGCTCTAGGGCAACTGTTAAAGCTTTTCCTCTTCATTTTGGCCCCTAAGGTTTTTTTCTTTCTTTAGGCTCAACCATTCATTTTTAGGTAATTTTAATCAGGAAGATTTTTACATTGCCTGATCTCCCTCATTGACAGAAACAAATTCCCCCATTGATTGATTGATTTTTTTTTTTTTTAACCCACTTCATACTGGCTTCTTTCTGCAACTACTACTACACTTAGGTCGGAAATAGCTTTCACATTGCCAAGTTCAGATGGGTATTTTCACTTTTCTTTTTTCATGATCATCTGACATCACTTCCCCTTCTCTTCTTCTTGCCTTAGCTTGGTTATCCTACTGTTTTGACCATTTGTTTTTAGTTTTCTTGTGGCTTCCCTTTCATCCTGATTTGGTGTTGAAATTCCTTGAGGCTCAGTCCTGAGCCTCTGGTTCGCTCATTCCATAATTCTCACCAAATTTAAGCTAAATAAAATCTTTGGCCTTAAGTATTGCAGTGATTAAAGTTAGCTCCCTGATTCCACTCTTCTGTTGTCTGTTTTTAAAAAAAATTATTTTTGACTGTGTCGAGTCTTTGTTGCTTTGTTTGGGCTTTCTCTCGTTGCAGTGAATGGGGGCTGCTTTTTGTTGTGGTGTACAGGCTGCTCGTTGCAGTGGCCTTTCTTGCTGCGGAGCACGAGCTCTAGGCACACAGGCTTCAGTGGTTGCAGCACGTGGGCTCAGTGATTGTGTACATGGACTTAGTTTGTCCACAGCACTTGGAATTCTTGGACCAGGCTTTGAACCGATGTGCCCTGCATTGGCAAGTTGGATTTTTATCCACTGTGCCACCGGGCAAGTCCCCTTCTATTGTCTTTTAAGGCATTGTTCACATTATATTCAAAGTGATCTTTAAAAAATATTATTCTGATCTTGTTACTCTCTAGGTTAAAATGCTTTAATAGTTTTCCATTACCGTGATTTTGGCAAGTCGTTTATTGCCTGCAGAGTTCTACCTGAACTTGTTCTTGGGCTGGATTCTAGCTTCATTTTTGAGTATCTTGTTTCTTTGCTTATTATACCACACAGAGAGTTAGTAGAAAAACCTCATCCAAAACCTTTGGGAGGAGAGAAACAGTAGTTTCCAGGGCCAGGTGAACAAGAACCTAATAGACTACTAGTAGTATTAGACTAACTTAGGTCTGACCGTTCTCTGCCGTGGTGGGCATGTGTTAAACGTGTAAGTTCCCAGCAGAAACGCTCCACATCAGGTTAGATCACATATTCATCCCTGGCCAGGAGTATATCCCTGATGGAAAATAGGGTGCTGTTTGAAAAAGAAATGGGAATGAATTCTCGGCAAGTAAAAATAGAGACCACCCCTAAGGATTTCAGCTCTTTACTGCTGATCCTTTTTTTTTTTTTCTTTCCTTTTTGTACTGTGAATCTTAATTAAGTTACCCTTCATATTCTGTCATAGCACATTCTACTTTTTCATCATAGCACTAATAGTTGTGTGATTATTTAATGTGTGGATCCGTCACTGTAAGCTCCGTGAGTGCAAGGATAGTATCTGTTTTCCTTTTTTTTAGTGTGTTTAGCAGCACATATTACATCTGATCATATAAGGCACATAAATATTTGTGGAATATTGTAAAATCAGGTCAATTCTGCAATATTCAATTGATATCAAAATGATATAAAACATTTTGAAATATTTTATAATGAAACCCAAAAATGTGTATGGTAAGTTAATAAAAGGATTAAAATTCTCTATCCAGTATATAGGGCTGCTGTATACAGCAAAGCCATAAGCTATGCACTGAAAAGTTTGAAAATATATAATTTTAGTGTTTCCCTCCTGTATCTAGTGGCTTATGAGTACTTATGAGCTCTGCTGTGAGACTGAGTTCTTGCAAGGAAGAATTCCTTTGTGCTCTTTGCTGTCTTCAGTGCCTTTTCAAATAATTAGTACCTCAATATTTGTTGAATGTTAAAATTACCCGTTAAATGGTAATGTTCCCTAGGTCCTGTCTTTAATCTTCTTCTGTTGATCACACTGAGAACTTCTTTGGGTGATCTCATTTTTCCATTCCTTGCCTTGGACCAGTGTCCATATCACAGGTTGTTATAATCAGTTACTTAACGGAGCCAAGTAGATGACATAAATGAATGAGGAAAAGGTGATGAATAATGAATGGAGGGGCTCCCATGGATTAAACAATCAGTGCCCCGTCCAGAACTCCAGTGGATTGTTGCTATTTCAGGATACATTATCAGGGTGAACAGAACTTCAGGTTTTTCAGAAGAAAATAGAAATCTAGGCTTTTTAATGTGAAGTTTCTGTCTTAATATGAACTATAGTTAGCAGGCCAGCAGAAAGCCTTTTTGAGTTTTCATGTTTATTCTATCTTTGTCATCCTTCTGACTCCTGTATCTCTAGACCTGACATCCTTCTGACATCCTTGTATCTCTAGACCTGATTTTTCTGCTAAGCTTCAGACTCCCCACATTCTCTTCTAGACCATCTAGGCCTTCTGTGTCCCATAGGCATCTCAAAGACTGTGATGTTCAACCTGAACCTCAAACATGTATTTAGGAAGTGGTTTCAGTTGTAAAGTCCGATGGCTGTATGAATTTGACTCTTGGTTCCACCATCTACTAGGTCACTAAACAGGTTAGTTCAGTTCCTTAAACTTGTTTGCTCATATGTAAAATGGGAGTAATAGTACTTCATTGGTCTGTTGTGCTAGCACAGTGACCTACACGTAGTAACAAGTGCTGGGTGCTCTCAGTTGCTGTTCCTGCTTCAGTGAATGCTGTTTACCACTCTCACACCCACTTCAGTTCAGTTCAGTCACTCAGTTCAGTTCAGTCACTCAGTCATGTCCGACTCTTTGCGACCCTGTGAACCTCAGCACGCCAAGCCTCCCTGTCCATCACCAACTCCCGGAGTCCACCCAAACCCATGTCCTTTGAGTCGGTGATGCCATCCAACCATCTCATCCTTTGTCATCCCCTTCTCCTCCTGCCCTCAGTCTTTCCCAGCGTCAGGGTCTTTTCCAGTAAGTCAGCTCTCTGCATCAGGTGGCCAAAGTATTGGACTTTCAGCTTCAACATCAGTCCTTCCAATGAACACCCAGGACTGATCTCCTGGGTGACTGGAGATGGACTGGTTGTATCTCCTTGCAGTCCATGGGACTGTCTTCTCCAACACCACAGTTCAAAAGCATCAATTCTTCAGCGCTCAGCTTTCTTCATAGTCCAACTCTCACATCTATACATGACCACTGGAAAAACCATAACTTTGACTAGACGGACCTTTGTTGGCAAAGTAGTGTCTCTGCTTTTTAATATGCTGTGTAGGTTGGTCATAACTTTCCTTCTAAGGAGTAAGTGTCTTTTAATTTCATGGCTGCAATCACCATCTGCAGTAATTTTGGAGCCCAGAAAAATAAAGTCAACCACTGTTTACACTGTTTCCCCATCTATTTCCCATGAAGTGATGGGACCGGATGCCGTGATCTTAGTTTTCTGAATGTTGAGCTTTAAGCCAACTTTTTCCTTCTCCTCTTTCACTTTCATCAAGAGGCTCTTTAGTTCTTCACTTTCTGCCATAGGTGGTATCATCTCCATATCTGAGGTTATTGATATTTCTCTCGGCAATCTTGATTCCAGCTTGTGCTTCCTCCAGCCCAGCGTTTCTCATGATGTACTCTGCATATAAGTTAAATAAGCAGGGTGATAATATACAGCTTTGACGTACTCCTTTTCCTATTTGGAACCAATATGTTGTTCATGTCCAGTTCTAACTGTTGCTTCCTGACCTGCATACAGGTTTCTCAAGAGGCAGGTCAGGTATGCCCATCTCTTTCAGAATTTTCCAGTTTATTGTGATCCATTTACTGGTGCTTAAGAGTTATTCTTGACTCTTTTCTGTTTTTTTATTCTTCAAATATAATTAGTTTCCAGTCCTGTGAATGTTATTTTTGTAATGTCTCTTTATTGCTGTTGCTTTAAGTTTTTAAAAAATAATATTTTTGCTCATCAATATTACTGTAGTAGCCCTTAACAGCTTTCTCAGTCTCTTTTTAAACCTCTTTCCCAGGCTGTTCTCAGCATTGTGCCTGCGGTTTATGTTTTGCTGAAACACAAAATCTGGTCACACCAAACTTCTGCTTACAGTCCTTCAGTAGTTTCCTATTGTCTCTAAATTTCTAACACATTAATTTTTACTGTTCTTGATTCCTGCTTATTTTTTAGCCTCATTTCTGCTTAGGCTGCATGGGTGGTACATATAAGCTCTTGGAATCTACTTGGCTCTTTGTGGCATGTTTCTTCCTCAAAATGCCCTTCTCCTCTGTCCTGCAGCTTCTTTAGGAATGGGCTTTACAGGTACCCTTCTCACCCACAGTCTTTCCCTCCAGGTTTGGGTCAGATGCCCCTCTTTATGCACTCCCAGCCTCCTGAGGATGTCTCTGTCACAGTGCTCTTCACAGTCTTTTGTAATTGTCTCTTTTTTCCACTAAGCTTCTTGAAGGCAGAGACCACATATCTTGAATGGCTTTGTATCTTTAGGGCTTAGAATAATGTCTGGTAAGCAGTGAGCTCTCAGATGTTTGTGGAAATAAATGCATTTGTTGAGTGAATAAGTAATTATCTTTTTTTTTTTTTCCTGGAGAAATGGTAGATATAAAAAGGGTCTTAGGAGCCTCAATTATAGCTGTAAGACCTTTAAAAATGTCCCAATTTTTTTTTTATTCCCCTTGTTTGAAGATTATAGGTACTTTTATATATATATTATGAATTAATAGTATTTGTATTTTTTAGACACAAAGTAAATTGTACTGTCATTATAGATAACTAGTTATTGCCTTCAAGGGCTGTGTTTTCTCACTGTTTTTGTTTTTTGTTTTTAATACAGCCCGCTTAGATTCTTTTTTCCCCTGCTTTCTCCTCTGTGTTAGGTTCTTAGGGTCTTATTGCCTCCCAGGAGCCCTGGTTTATTACAAGATTTCTCAGTTTCTTTTGCTGTTGACTCTAAGGGCCAGATAATTCTTAGTTCTGAGGAGCTGTCCAGTTCATTGTGAGATGTTTAGCAACATCCCCTGGCAATTACCCCTAGAGGAGGAAATGCCTACCTTCTCCAGTACACTTGCCTGGAAAATTCCATGGACAGAGGAGCCTGGTGTGCTACAGTCCATGCGGTCACAAAGAGTCGTGACAGGACTGAATGACTGAGCCCACACACACCATTGACCTATCAGATGCAATAGCGCGTCCTAGTTTTGACAACCAAAAATCTCTCCAGACACTGTCAAGTCTCTTGTGGAGCGAAATCACCCCTGATTGAGAGCCCACTGGTTTATATGGATTCCTGTCTCTTAACCTGTATCCTTAAAGAGCCTTTCCTTGGACTCCTAGACATCAGTATAAGAACATGAGCTCCAATCTTTTTAAAAGAAACCCACAGAGCACTTTTTAAGTAACTCTTTCTTTCCTCTTAACTTTTGTTCATGTTCTCTCTCTGTTCTCTTCCCATCCACTTTTCTAGACAGGATTGCTCCTGTTCTTTCTTTCTGGCTTTTACCCCTGTGGTGCCACTGAAAATGCTTTCAAGTCTTCATAGTCCTTTTCTGTGTTCTCTGATCCATGAATGCATCCAACATCTCGTATTCCATGTCCCTGGCCACCTTGACTCGTACTTAGATATCCCATCCAGTCAGTCATAAAGTCCTGTTTATTTTACTTCTCGAATGTCTACAGAACCCACCGGTACTCTTCATTCTCACCGAGGGGGTGTCCACCAGTGGCATCAAGCTTTTTGTTGTTCTTGGAACGTCTAGTCTTGTTCCCTTTATTTTCTGCATTGTAATCTGGATATTCTTCCTAAGACAGAGTCTCCTACCATTTCAGACCTTCTCAGTTCATGAGCTCTGGCTCCTAACTATCTGCATTTTTGAAAGGTTTACCAAGTGATTTTTATACAGTTTCTAATTACTTCATTTTGCAGTTTAACAAACATGTCATTTCTTTTAGGAATTCCTAAAACCCTTATTATTATTCTTACAAAACACCTCCTGAGGTGATTTCTGTCTCTTAGCAAACCATCATTGATGTGTAAAAAATGACTTAGGTTCTTTAAAACACCTGCTTTATGAAAAGTCAGTTTTTATTCATTTTTTTTTAAACCAATAAAATTTATCATTGTGGGAAGGATCGGGAGCAAATATGGGTACTCTAACATATTGATTAATATTGCGTGTCTCTGACAGATTCGACTGCTAAGTTATAAAATATTTTAATAAGACCTTTTTTTCCCTTATAGGTATTTATAACAGCAATGATGTAGCAGTATCATTTCCAAATGTAGTATCTGGCTCAGGATCGAGTACTCCTGTCTCCAGTTCTCATTTACCTCAGCAACCTTCTGGGCATTTACAGCAAGTGGGCGCTCTCTCCCCATCAGCTGGGTCATCTGCACCCTCTGCTGTTGCTGCAACTCAGGTAAATTATTACCATGTTACAAAGTAATGTGGATCGTTTTGTCATTTTTTAAACTGTTTCATTGTAAGAGAGAAATGAATAGGACTTCCTGTAGGAAGTTATAAAATGTCTCAACCTATATTGACATGAGTGGAAATAATACTCATTTTTACTTAATATTCCTGAGAGCACAAACGGATGTTGGCACCAACTAATTCTTTTAGATTTCTGCATTTCTGATTTTGTCCTAATAATGTGAAATAGTAATTTGGGGGCAGCTTTTATTCTTCCTTTTAAAACTAGGACTTTACAAGTACAGTTCAGTTGCTCAGTCATGTTTGATTCTTTGTGACCCAGTGGACTTGAGCACACCAGGCTTTCCTGTCCATCACCAACTCCCAGGGCTTGCTCAAACTTGTGTCCATCAAGTCGGTGGTGTTATCCAACCATCTCATCCTCTGTCGCTCCTTCTCCTCCTGCCTTCAATCATTCCCAGTATTAGGGTGTTTTCCAATGAATCAGTTCTTCCCATCAGGTTGCCAAAGTATTGGCGTTTCAGCTTCAGCATCAGTCCTTGCAATGAATATTCAGGACTGATTTCCTTTAGGATGGACTGGTTGGATCTCCTTGCAGTCCAAGAGACTTTCAAGAGTCTTCTCCAACACCACAGTTCAAAAGCATCAGTTTTTCGGCACTCAGCTTTCTTTATAGTCCAACTCTCACGTCCGTACATGACTACTGGAAAAACCATACCTTTGACTAGATGGACCTTTGTCGACAAAGTAATTGTCTCTTTTTTTTAACATGCTGTCTAGGTTGGTCGTAGCTTTTCTTCCAAGGAGGAAGCATCTTTTATTTTCATGGCTGCAGTCACCATCTCCAGTGATATTGGAGCTGAGAAGATAAAAGTCTGTCACTGTTTCCATTGTTTGCCCATGTATTTACCATGAAGGGATGGGCCCAGATGCCATGTTCTTCCTTTTTTAATGTTGAGTTTCAAGCAAGCTTTTTCACTCTCCTCTTTCACTTTCATCAAGAGGCTCTTTAGTTCTTCTTCGCTTTCTGCCATAAGGATGGTGTCATCTGCATATGTGAGGTTATTGATATTTTTCCCTGCCATCTTGATTCCAGCTGTGCTTCATCCAGTCCAGCATTTTGCATGATGTACTCTGAATATATATTAAATAAGCAGGGTGACAGTATATAGCCTTGACGTACTTCTTTCCCAATTTCAAACCAGTCCATTGTTCCATGTCTGGCTCTAACTGTTGGTTCTTGACCTGCATACAGATTTCTCAGGAGACAAGTGGTCTGGTATTCCCATCTCTTTAAGAATTTTTCACAGTTTGTTATGATCCACACAGTCAAAGGCTTTGGTGTACTCAGTAAAGCAGAAGTAGATGTTTTTCTGGAACTCTCGCTTTTTCGATGATCCAACGGATGTTGGCAGTTTTATCTCTGGTTCCTCTCCCTTTTCTAAATCCAGCTTTAACATCTGGAAGTTCTTGGTTCGTGTACTGTTGAAGCCTGGCTTGAAGAATTTTGAAAGTAATGCTAGCATTATTTTGCTAGCGTGTGAGATGAGTACAGTTGTGCGGTAGTTTGAGCACTCTTTGGCATTGCCTTTCTTTGGGATTGGAATGAAAACTGACCCTTTTCCAGTCCTGTGGCCACTGCTGCATTTTCCAAATTTGCTGGCATATTGAGTGTAGCACTTTAACAACATCATCATTTAGGATTTGAAATAGCTCAACTGAAACTCAATCACCTCCACTAGCTTTGTTCGTAGTGGTCCTTCCTAAGGCCCACTTGACTTCACATTCCAGGATGTCTGACTCTAGGTGAGTGATCACACTATTGTGGTTGTCTGGGTCATAAAGATCTTTTTTGTGTAGGTTTCTTCTGTTTATTCTTACCACCTCTTCTTAATATCTTCTGCTTCTGTTAGGTCCATTTTGTTTCTGTCCTTTATTGTGCCTGTCGTTGCATGAAATGTTCCCTTGGTGTCTCTAATTTTCCTGAAGAAGTCTCTAGTCTTTCTCATTTCATTGTTTTCCTCTATTTCTTTGCATTGATCACTGAGGAAGGCTTTCTTATCTCTCTTGGCTATTCTTTGGACCTCTGCATTTAGATGTGTAGATCTTTCCTTTTCTCCTTTGCCTTTAGCTCTTCTTCTTTTCTCAGCTATTTGTAAGGCCTCCTCAGATAAAATTTTGCCTTTTTGCATTTCTTCTTCTTGGGGATGGGTCTTGATCACTGCTTCCCATACAGTGTTACGAACCTCCATCCATAGTTCTTCAGGCACTCTTAACAGATCTAATCCCTTGAATCTATTTGTCACTTCCACTGTGTAATCATAAAGGATTTGGTTTAGGTTATAGCTAAATGGTCTGGTGGTTTTCCCTACTCTCTTCAATTTAAGTCTGAATTTGGCAATAAGGAGTTCATGATCTGAGCCACAGTCAGCTCCTGGGTCTGTTTTTGCTGACTGTATAGAGCTTCTCCATCTTTGGCTGCAAAGAACATAATCAGTATGACTTCGGTATTGACCATCTGGTGATATCCATGTGTAGAGTTGTCTTTTGTGTTGTTGGAAGAGGGTGTTTGCTATGACTAGTGCGTTCTCTTGGCAAAATTGTGTTAGCCTTTGCCCTGCTTCACTTTGTACTCCAACTGCCTGTTACTGCAGGTATCTCTCAACTTCCTAGTTTTGCATTCCAGTCCCCTATGATGAAAAGGACGTTTTTTGGGTGTTAGTTCTAGAAGGTCTTGTAGGTCTTCATTGAAGTGTTCAACTTCAGCTTCTTCAGCATTAATGGTTGGGGCATAGACTTGGATTACTGTGATACTGAATGGTTTGCCTTGGAAAGAAACAGAGATCATTCTGTCATATTTGAGATGGCACACAAGGACTGTATTTCGGACTTTTTTGTTGATTATGAGGGCTATTCCATTTCTTGTAAGGGATTTTTGCCCACAGTAGTAGGCATATATGATATAATGATCATCTGAGTTAAATTTGCCCATTCCAGTCCATTTTAGTTCACTGATTTCTAAAATGTCAATGTTCACTCTTGCCGTCTCCTGCTTGACTGCTTCCAATTTACCTTGATTCATGGACCTAACATCCCAGGTTCCTATGCAATATTGTTCTTTACGGCATTGGACTTGACTTCCATCACCAGTCACATCCACAACTGGGTGTTGTTTTTGCTTTGGCTCCATCTCTTCATTCTTTCTGGAGTTATTTCTCCACTCTTCTCCAGTAGTAGCACATTGGTCACCTACCAACCTGGGGAATTCATCTTTCAGTGTCCTATTTTTGCCTTCTCATACTGTTCATGGGGTTCCTAAGGCAGGAATGCTGAAGTGCTTTACCATTCCCTTCTCCACTGGACCACGTTTTGTCAGAAGTCTCCACTATGACCCGTCTGTTTTGGGTGGCCCTACATGGCATGGCTCATAGTTTCATTGAGTTAGACAAGGCTGTGTGGTCCGTGTGATCAGTTTGGTTAGTTTTCTGTGATTGTGGTTTCGTTTTGTCTGCCCTCTGATGGATAAGGATAAGAAAGGATAAGAGGGTTAAGGACTTACAAAGTATGAACCAATTTTGGACTTAGGTGGTTTAAAAAATTCCTTTTATAATTTTAAAATCACAGAAGTAATGTATGAATATCTACGGTGTAATTTTTTTTAAAAACAGTGCAGAAGAATATAGGATTGAAAATGAATGATTCCTTTAATTCCTTATATACTTACATGATTTCTTCCTAGTGGGTAGGAAAGAATATTTATAAAATTATAAGCAGTGGTGACTATGTTGGTGATTTTGCATCTGTTTAACCTTTTTCTTCATTTTCTATCTAGAACTTGATAGGTGCCCTAGTCTACAGGAATGCTCTAAGACCTAGAGTCAAAGCAGAGAAATCATAGTTTTGAATTACATATATAGGACAGTAAATGGGCAAAAGTTCTCATGGGTATATGCTTGCACACGTGTGCGCACGCGCGCGTGCACACACACACACACACACACACACAGTCCACCCCTCATTCCCCATCCTCAACTCTCAGATTTCTTCAAAGGTGATAATTTAAACTTCCTATTTGTTTTATTTATTGACATTCTCTTATAATTTTATTTTTATTTTCACTTTACCCAGAGCCTCTAAAAGTCTCAATGTTTTGAGAAAATTCGAACAAAGACAAATGTCTAATTATAAGCAACTAGTTAAGTAGTTGTTTGTAAGTTGCTGTAAACTCATGCTTTATGTGCGTGTGCATAATTTACATTGTATGGGCCTTTAGAGTATACCTAGGCTTTTCCAGCATATCCTGTAATCTGTACATCAAAGCATAGGATTGTTGTCTTTAAAGTATGTAACGGTGCAAACAGTCACCTTTTAATTAGGTCAAGAATTGGAATAAACAATAGTTTAGCATAGAAAAACAATGGCACGATTAGTGGTATTGTCTTTGACAATTTGGTGATCTCAACCTGAGCAAGGGGTGTTTGACTAGTTTAGGAGAGTTTTTCTCTAGCTCCTGTCACTAGCCTTGGTGAGGTAGGCATAATCACAGGGATTTGGGGTTAGAGAGGGTGAAAGGATAAATGAGAGAATGGCCCTTATAAATAGCTTTATCTCTTTTAATTAAGTGTAACCATATGCTGTTGATAGCTTTATATCCTTGGAAAGAGTCTCACATGAACATTTTCAATGTGCATTTTTCTTTCCTTTCTTTATAAAAGTCTGTTTTAATTACTCTCTGGTTAATTCCAGGCTGAATTAAGCAAAAATCTCATTTCTTCCCATTCATTATGTTTGTGGTTTTGAGGGTTGGCATTAGGGAGATGGGTGGGGGAAGTGGTAGTGAAGAGAAATTTATAGCTAGAGGGAAAATTCCACTTCACATATGACTCAACTGAAGAACAAAGAAATCATAGTTGCAAGTAATCCAGGATTCAGTCCAATTAAAATCTTCACTGTTTATCCTCTTTCCCTGTTGCAGTAAGATGGGTAGCTTATAAATATGATCATCCAGTGAGACTCACATGCTACATGCTGAGACAGCTGCATCTATGTTTCTCTCCAGCAGTAAACGCTTTCCGCCTTCACGCCGGAGTGTATTTAGCCTGGCTTAGCTGGTGCTGCTCTAGCAACCATCAGTCTCCAGGCAACTGAGGCAGGTTGACCTCTGAGTTGAATTGAGTGCAAAACTACTTCAGTTTAGCTGCCTGAGACAATAGTATTGGTTTTGAGTGTACAAAGTGTGAATTTTCTAGGCAATGTGCAAAGGAAAGGATTCAGAAATATTTAGAATAAATCGAATATTTAGATAGAACTCCTAAAATTGTGATGCACTTGGTAATTTAATCTTCTTTTCAAAACAATACGTTTATTTCTGTTTATGTATAGGCCTTGCATGTTTTTAAATCATAAAATTCAGTGTCTTTAACCCCATTTTAGCCTTTTATTTAGAGTTTCTTTATAGGTAGTTTATTGAAAAGTGAAGAGTAGTGCTTACACACTTAAAGTGTGTAAATTAAAACTATTAATATGTAAAATATAATTGTAGAAGACTTGTTACACAGTTTCTGAGAAAACCATCACAGCAGCAAACAAATATTTTAAAGAAATAAAAATCAGAGAATAGAGGTGTTAAATTTGAACAGTGTTTTGACTTTCTTCCTTTCCCTCCCCAAAACTTTATGAAAGTAGTCATTTTTAGTGATGGTCTTGGTGCCAGCAGGATAAAAATTCAGAGATCATTCTTGATCTTTCTGGCCTTGGTTTTAAGTAAGACAAGCAGGTCTCTTATTTGGTTTGTTTGATGTCTTAAGGATTGTTCCCAGGCAAGTGGTCGGGGATATATAATCAGAAAGAACTAATAGAAATTAAAAACTGAGACTAGATTTGTGCCTTTAATGGGGCAAAAAGAGGAGACACTTGTTAAAATTCTGGAAGAAAAAGTCTAATGCTTAGCAACCCTAATTTGAAGGGAAAAAAAAAACTTTTAAAAATGTTTGATAACCTTGTTTCATATTGTTTGATGTTAAATCCTTTTATTTGATAAACTTGTTTTTAGGGTGATTATTCCTTCACAGATATCAGCAATGTATTACATTATAGTTACTATTTTATAGTTTCTTAACATTATTGGAAGATAGAACTGCTGTCTATGATGTTTTTAATGGTGGGTGCTCTGCTCTTGTTGTATCATCGGTGGAGATATAAATTAGTTTCTGTAGGTGTGCCATTAATTTTTCATTTTGCCTTTCAAAGTCCACTATTTCCCAGATCTGCGTTCATTCTGTTTTGTCTTTGGGAGGAATGCAGGTGCTTTTGTTTGAAGGATTACTTTAGTAGAATTAAAGGCAGAATGTAATGAAAATAATTGTATTCTAACATCTTGCATTCTGAGTTTTGCTTTTGGATACAGTCTTTGGGTAGATAATTATGGTTTCTTGTTTCCTCTATGTTACTAGTATACAAATGATACAGTTTAAAAGTAATTTAAATGAAGCAACTTTTAAGGTTTATTTATGTGATATTTAGTAAATGCAGATAAATTGAAGTATTTTAAAGGTATAACTTAGCAAATACTGTTTTGCAGATTTCTTTGAGACTTTTGCTTCAAGGACTGTAAGTTTGGTGTGTATGTGTGGTGTGGTTGTGTGTGTTGGGGAGTTATTGTAGATCTAATTCTGGTTTCCTTTCGGATATGTTTGGTAGGACACTTTGATTTTGTTTGGAAAATCCTTCAGTTTTCCAGGCAGATTCACCTGTCTTTGAAGGAGCTGTGACTTGATTGGTCAGATTAAAGTTTCATCTGTCTTAAACAATTGCAACATGACTTAAAATTTTACAGAGTTATCTTTCTGAGCAGAAAAGGTTTTAAAAGTGCTTTCTAACATTTCTTACTATTGGGTGATAAAGAGGTTAAGGGACATAGATGATGAGTCTCTGTTGAAAAAAGATGTCTGGAATTTTACTGTGTCTGTTTGTGTGACATAATGCAAAATAGCAGAAATTGGGTCAGAAATCCTAGGTTCCTGGGACATTATACTACTAGTAGTGTGGTGGTGGGTAGATCTTTTACATTTGTGGGTTTTAATTTTTTTCATATATGAAATGGAATATTTTAAATACCTATTCTACCTGCAATACAGGTATATTTTGAAGTTCAAATGAGAAAAGTACTTTGCAGACCATAAGTACTTTGGAATTCATAGTCACTACATTGATGTTACAGTTGTTATAGGACATTTGAATTTCAGCTCTTATAGAAACAGCCTGATTGCCAGTGAGAAAATTGTACAGAAGCACTTCCTTTACTAAAAATAGTGTTAAACTTTTCTGTTAAAACTTACAATTTCATATTACTATAGATAGATGAATTTTAGTCATTTTACATACAGCTGTTGAATGAGATCTTTTCCTTTCTTAAATTATTTCAACAGCCTATTTAGGGACTTAATAATTTTCCCTCCAAAAGATAAGTGATACGTTGATTAGATATTAACCAATTAGAAACCTGCTTATAGTTGGTGGTTATTCTGTACAGTCCTGTTGTCCAATCATAAGTGTTCATTGATGGTTTAACTACAATTTAATCCTCCCACGACTTTGTAGAAACTCAATTGTGGGGCATTTCAGCATTAGCCTAAACAATGGTTTTGAATACGTTAAGCTCCTAACAATTAGGGAGCAGTTTGGGGCATTGAATAAAGTGGAATGATGCAATTGAACCTGACAGCTTTAACAGTCAGCCTACTCATGAGACCTGAAAGTTGTTCACACTTGGTTTCTTCTCTCATCACACGCAGAGCATTTAAAGCCCAATGGTTGGTGGTAGCTGACACAGAATTGGGTCTGTTATCAGGGTACATTTTACAGTACAAAGTTAGAATTAAGTTAGAAAACATATGAAATTTTCCATTCTCTAATTTTTCATGGAAACCTTTGTAGTCAAATTGTGTGTAAATTTTCATTAAAATATTTGAATTCTTACAGTATATTTGCAGTATTGCTGTGTTATTGCTATGTTATTATAAAATATATACATTAAAATGTCATTGCATAATGAGATATTAATACTATTTAATTTTTCTCAGGGAAATGTTTTGTTCTTTGAAATATAACCATGTTCATATCAGAATATAATTGGCAATTTATATTCTCTAATGAAGTTAATGGAAAAGATGGAAGCCATAATAGCTTAGGAAGATAATTTTAAAATAGCACGGTTAAATTTGAGTGCTTACTGTGTGTCGTGCATTATTCTCAGCCCTTCTATACATCAACTTAATTTCTCATAATATTCTTAGAAGGTAGTTACTATTTCATATCTCCATTTTTACAGATGGAGCTTAAAGACAGAGCTTTAGTGCCCCACCCAAGCGCAGTGCAATGGGTTGGCTTATGGCAGATACAGTGATAATGAAAAGTTTTTCCCTGTAAGAGTGTACATGAAGTAGGAGATTTTAAAATAATACTGCTTAGTGAGCTGATGATATTTTGGAAGAATGCAATTTTAAATCAGGAATCAGAGTTGGAAAGTTTGAAGAGGAAGCTACTGTGTTTTAGAGCTTGTTTGCATCATGTGACTTTAATGTTTATTGACAGGTTAATTGTGCATTTTTAAAAAATGCTTGCTGTGACCTCTTCCTATATGATTGAAGCATGAAGTTTCATATTCACCTCTAGATGATGTATTGCTATGATATTTTTCAAAGGTGAAATCTTGATAGGTACTACTCTTTCAAACCTAATTTTACTTCTTTATACTCTATCATTCTGCCTTTACCAACAGTGGGGAGGGGCAAAAAAACTATCAATACCCACTTTTAAGTCTGATATTCAGTTAATTGAATAGATTTAGCCTGATTTTTTTCCCCCTCCACAACTAACTCCTTTAGAATGAGCCAGGTGCCTAGGAATTTGATAGATTCACTTCACTCTACAACTACAACCCTTTTAAAAACTTCTCTGTGGTCATAATCAGACATTTGGAATATAAGAGGTGAACTATTAATAGGAAATTTCAAGCTGAAATGTAATTTTAATCTTGTTACTATTTTAATATAGGGTATGTCAGTCTATTTAGGAAACACTAAATTTCTTTGATTTTTGAGTTTAAATACTACCTTGGTAGTGGCTTGCATGTCTTTCTAGATGCTTATCATAGTAGTCTAAATTTGCTAAGGGTATTCTCTTTCTCAGGTGAAAAAGTGAAAGTCACTTAGTCGTGTCTGCCCTTTTGCAACCATTCCCTTCTCCAGGGAATCTTCACGACCTAAGGGTTGAACCCAGGTCTCCTTGGATACCTAAGCATATTTTGCTTCAGTATGACTTAGATTTACCTCAGTAATTATTAATTTTACTTTTACTTTGCTTTGGGTCCATTTTGTAAAATAATTATTATACTTACTAAGATTGTTACTAGGATCTTGGAATAGGTATAGTATAACATCTTGTGTGTAAGTGGTTCCTTCAGTTATTAATCTTGGGGAGGGAAGAAACCCAAGATCATATATTTGGAAGTGAATCTGGACTAACACCTCTTTTTACATTTTGAGAAGATTACTTCATTTCATCAAAATACTATAAAGCCAAGGAACAGGTTTTTTGCAATCATATTCTTTTTTGTTTTAGCTTTTTATTTTGAAATAATTTTAGGTGTATGGAAAAGTTGCAGGAACAGTGCAGAGTTCATGTGTATTATGGATACTTGCACTCAGCCTCCCCAGTGTTTTAACAGCTTATATTCTTTATAGTGCCAACAGGCTCAAGAACATACTTGCCCACAGTAGACATTCTGCTTTCCAGGGCAAGATAGAATTGAAATACCATAAGGTGTGTACTTACTTCCAAAAACAAATAGCACTTTCTTTTTTTTGGGTAATTGAAGTATAGTTGATTTACAGTGTTGAGTTAATTTCAGGTATACAGCAGAATGATTCAGTTGTGGTGTGTGTGTGTGTGTATATAATCTTTTTCAGATTCTTTCCTCTTATAGGTTGTTTCAAAATACTGAGTGAAGCTCCCTGTGCCACACAGTATGTCCTTGTTGATGTTAACCCTAGTTTATCCCTCTCCCCTCCCCCTTTCTCCTCTGGTAACCATAAATTTATTTCTATGTCTGTGGGTATATCTCTGTTTTGTATGTAAGGTCATTTGTATCTTTTTTTTTTTTTTTTTTGATTCCACATATAAGTGATTTCCAGTTCCCTTGTGGCTCAGACAGTAAAGAATCTGTCTATAATGCAGGGGAACCAGGTTTGATCCCTAGGTCCGAAAGATCCCCTGGAGAAGGCAATGGTATCCACTCCAGTATACTTGCCTGGAGAATTCCATGGACATATGAACCTGGTGGTATAGTCCATGGGGTCCCATAAAGTTGAACATGACTGAGCAGACTAACACATAAGCAATATCATAGAATATTTGTCTTTCTCTGTCTAGCTTTATTTCACCTAGTATGGTAATCTCCAGATGCATCCATGTTTCTGCAAATGGCATTATTTAATTCTTTTTTATGACTAAGTAGTAGTCCATTCATCTGTTGACAGACATTTACATTGCTTCCATGTCCTGGCTGTTGTAAATAGGGCCGCTGTGAACATTGGGGTGCATATATCTTTTCAGATTATGGTTTTCTCCAGATATGTGCCCAGGAGTGGTATTGCTGAATCGTATGACAGCTCTGGTTTTGGTTTTTAAAGATCTGTACTTTTCTCCACGTGGCTGTACCAATTTATATCCCCCCATCAGTGTAGGTTGTCTCTTTCGCTTTTCCTTCTTTATTGCTACTAAAAGTTGTAGAATCTTTTAGCTAAAATGTTGGGAGTTTCTTTGCTCTAAGTTTCCTGCAGAGTTATCAACAGTTTCCAGCAGTGTTATCAACAGTTTCCAGCAGTAACCTTTGTAAATATCATTTCAGAAATGTTGGCCAGTGTCAGACATTTGTAGAGTCTTTGCTAGCTCATGTTACCTGCAAAAATGACGGTAATGACTTGAATTTAATGTAGAGTGGTTTAGGTGCTCTCATATACCAAAAAACCCTAGGTGGTAAAAATTGGTATTTTCAATCTCTCTTGGAAATTCCTTATTTAGATAAATACAATAATTTTAAAAACTACCTGTTAATTTTTAAACATTCAGAAAATTGAGGGAAATGTGTCATTCGGGATAATGAATGTATTTCTAATTTTTTTTATTATTAATTTTACCTTTGCCTACCATCTTTATAAAATCCATACTTTCTTGCTTTGAAATTGTGCTAACGATGATTTATCCTCTTCCTGATGGTAGTCATTATGGAAGTGAGTTATGCTGTGCTGCTTTGCATTTTGAGTCGTTAGTGTAGTGGGTGGAGTGTGTGATTGAAAAAGTATGATGATTTGGAGACTACATCAAGAAATTTGAAGCTAACAGGGATAAATATAAAGCCCTTGACAGAAGGAACCCTTCCTGAAAGAGAATAGGATCTTTGATTCTTATCAAGAGACTAAGGAAGCTTATAAAACTCATAATTGGAACTAGAAAAGCAGTTCAGCTGGTGTGGTAGTAGTTTTGATTTATCCAGTGGATGAGTGCACTAGCACGCGAGTCAGGAGGCTGGGCTGCAGGTGTGGCGACCCTTCCTGCCCATGCTCCCGGGGCCAGGCCCGGCCAGCGCTCGGGAGCGTGCTCTTTCTTGCTCGTATTTTTCTCTCCTCTTGCTGTCAGCTGTTACTTCTTGCTGCCAACAAAATGTCTCAAGATATTACTTTTTCTTCCTCTTTCTAATTAATTTTCCACTTCTAATCTGTTATATGCTTAGTTGATCTTTTTAGAATTATGTCTAGAGTAAGAGTAAATTGGCTCTGCAAAGGGCATTTTTAAGTGTGAGGTGCTCAAGATTTTAAACTGGGTTTCTAGTAACATCTGGTCTTTCTGTTTGTCTCTGGATTTTTCTCGTTCTAAGTTACTTTATGAGTAGCTGATTCCCAAGCTTATTAACTTCTGAAGAGGTTAAAAAAGTCTTCCTATCTTTCCGTTTCTGACCCATTTTATATATTCTGTGCATGGTAAGCTGCTGAGAAGGCAATGGCACCCCACTCCAGTACTCTTGCCTGGAAAATCCCATGGATGGAGGAGCCTGGTGGGCTGCAGTCCACGGGGTCGCTATGAGTCAGACACGACTAAGCAACTTCACTTTCACTTTTCACTTTCATGCATTGGAGAGGGAAATGGCAACCCACTCCAGTGTTCTTGCCTTGAGAATCCCAGGGACGGGGGAGCCTGGTGGACTGCCATCTATGGGGTCGCATAGAGTCGGACACGACTGAAGCGACTTAGCAGCAGCAGCAGCTTTTGCTGAGGGGTAATTGATTGTGAAACAGGACTGTATAATTCAGACTACTGACTTTGTATACATACTTTAATGAGAAGAAAAATGAAACCCAGAAATTGACCAGTTGAACTTAGACATTATATGAAATATACCCTTTGAGACAATGGAAAGCAAGGACAGGATTCTATGTCACGGAGACTATTCCTGTGACTTGTAAAGTCCAGTTTTTATGTTTAGGAAGTTGCTGCTGCTGCTGCGTTGCTTCAGTCGTGTCCGACTCTGTGCTACCCCATAGACGGCAGCCCACCAGACTTCCCGTCCCTGGGATTCTCCAGGCAAGAACACTGGAGTGGGTTGCCATTTCCTTCTCCAATGCATGAAAGTGAAAAGTGAAAGTGAAGTCGCTCAGTTGTGTCCGATTGTAGCAACCCCATGGACTGCAGCCTACCAGGCTCCTCCGTCCAAGGGATTTTCTAGGCAAAAGTACTGGAGTGGGGTGCCATTGCCTTCTCCTATTAGGAAGTTGGCTAGAGGCCAAATATTAATGTCAGGGTCTGAGTCTTTCCAGAAGCACGGTTTATTCTCTGTAATATTTTGCTTGTTGTCATTGCTTTGTCGTCTTGGTCTCTTTTTGTGCAGTTAAACATGTCAAAATGTTCTACATCTTTTGTTCTACTGTTATTCAGCTTATTTATATTAAAAACACCTCAATTCTTTGAAATTATTTTCCAGAATTTTGTTCTGCAATAACTATACAATTATTTCATTTTACAAAAGTTTTGATTTCACTTCATGAAAAAGAAAAATCTACTTTGAAATGTGTGGTTCTGTTAAATCTGAAAAGTATTTCAGACTAGTGATAGCCTTCTGTGAGTTAGCAATGTTTTGTGTACAAGAGATTTGCTTCCAAAATGCCACATTTTTGAGGTTATAATATTCTTGGAAAGTGGGAGAAAGTATTCACATCAAAGAAGGCATTTTTATTACATTGGATTACGCAAGACTTTGGCCAGCCTCCTTAGCTTCATCTGTTTAAGGGTTCATTTTCGCTTGTTTGGCACAAGTCCCAGTAGAGGCCTTCAGAATTGTGGTTAGCAACATGAATGAATTACAAACTGTGGACCAGCTCTTCAGTTCGCAGAGCTGGCTTACTGCCAAAAAGACAGTGCCTTATATGGGGTCAGGGCAAAGCTGTGATTCGTTGAGCCCTGCATTGTATAGAAAACATACTTGTGATGCCTGTTTGCTTTCTTTTAAAATAAAAACAAAACAAAACAGAAAAAGCAGCAGGCTTCCAAGTCTATCAAAATAGGAAGTAACAAAATAGTGTGCGGGTTTTACTAATGACAGGGTTAAGCAATGGAGATACGGCTCTGTGTAGTTAAAATACTAAAGGTAGAAGCTGAACCTTTTGACCTCCTTAGGCAGCCTGTGAGGTAAGAGACTGAAGCATTTGTTAGACATCTGTTGTCTCCCTGCCCTTATTTTCTAAACGCTTTAATAAGATTAAATAACTAGTCATATGTTGACATGGTTACCAGGCCACTGGTTTTGGTATCAAATAGATACTTTGAAATTAAATCATAAATAGTTAACTTTGTGCCAGTCTCAGTGCTCCCTCTCTCTTTTGAGTTAATGTAACTTTTCAGAAACTGGAATGTTGAAATGGTAAAACAAGAATGAAATTTGCACTTTAGAAAGTCAGGAAGTTCTACTTACATTCTTACATTGGAGAAAATAGTTGTTGCTAGGTCTATTAGGAAGAAAAGTATTAAGATATTTTACACAATAATTAATTTGTCTTTGTAATTCTTTTCATTTAGGCAAATACCCTATCTGGATCATCTCTTAGTCAGGCATCATCTCATATGTATGGCAGTAGATTAAATTCAACTTCATCAATGGCAGCTCTTATAGCTCAGTCTGAAAACAATCAAACAGGTAAGGTCTCAAGAATTTTTAAACTCTAAAATTCTGTTCCCCTCCACCAAACTGATTTTTATCTCCTATTAGGCTAATTTCATTTGAAAAATCTAAAGATGTGGTTAATAAATAAAATCTAAAGGGGAGGATTGTGTGTGTGTGTACACCCTTCCCCTTTTAAATGAAAAGAATTACATTTGGAAGTAAATAGTATGCTGTGCTGCAAAATCTGTGCCTTTTTTTTTACTGTCTGAAATGTAAATGTTTAAGCAGAGCCACCAGCAGGCAGGAATGCTAGTGTCTCCTGTGACTTTTGTGATTGATGTGTTCAGTGCTCAGTTCTGTGCAATGAAAGTAGCATAACACTGGGCTTTCTGTGAATAGCCTCAATCTTTATTTGCATAATTCATGAAATTGCATTACACAAACTTGGTTAAAAAAATCCTGTTAGAGAATCTCTACAGTGTTTAGTAATCCTGTGAATTTTTACCAGTTGACATTTTGTAGCATTTGCCTCTTGTACTGTTTTAATGAGCCACTGGATTTGCTTTGTTTCTTTCCACCCTTAAGGATTTGTTGACATGTCCAAGTAGTCATGCCTGTTTGGGGGAAGGGAATGGGTTTAGCAGTTCACCAAGAATGGATCAGTCATGTCTTTACCCTTCAAGGGTCAAAGGTTACCTGACTCAGAATAAGGGGAGGATGACCTTGAAAGAGGCCAGATAGGGTGATTTTATAAGGAACTCACTGTAGGGGAAATACAAATTATTTTTCAAGCCAAGATATTGGATGTCACCTCAGGAATATCTTTAAAAAATTAATTTCTTTTTGCATACAGAATTCTGTATTCCTACTTGTCTTTGTCCATTTGGTTATTTAGTGTTATGTGTAATGATCCACGTAACATATATATAACTTTAGTTTTGGTGCGTGGCTTTATGTAATACATACGTATTTTATGACTTGTCTTGGAATGTGAAGTGTTAAAATATACAAAGCATAAGGATTTGCTGTGATAAGCATACAGATTAGCTGTCCACAGCTGTGATTCATTACTTTAACCATAGAAATTAAAAGTGGCTGAGGGGAGGGTACTGCAAATGGAAACCACGCTTCTGTGCTGTAAAATTGAAAGGAATAAAGGAATGAACATAATCCATGGCCTTCTCCACCCACAAAAAAAAAAACGTGTAGGGACAACACCTTACATGCCACACAGTTCAGCAATTCTAAACTAGCAACATACTAGATCTTCTACTTTTGTAGTAACTGCAAAGATAGTGGTAAAGGTTTTATGTATGTTTTAGGAAAAATCAGGGCCAGGGCTTAAAACCTCTCATCTAGTGAGAGTCACTTTATCAGCTGTGAAATATTTACACTGCAGATCAAGATCTTGGAGACAATAGCCGTAGCCTTGCTGGCAGAGGAAGCTCACCCAGAGGAAGTCTCTCACCAAGGTAAGCATTATTTGCACTGCAAAGTATCAGCAAAGGAAACATTTTGAGATTTGGAAACTTCTTTATCTCATATCAGCAGAGCTTACATTTGTGAGGCTATAAAATCATTCTGTAGATAAGAGGCATGTCTGGACAGTTAAGAAGAGTGATTCTAAATTAATTTGAATATTAAACATGTGGTTAGATTTCTAAGCTTTATAAAAGATATACCCTTTTCTCGGATCTCTAATCAATTTGAGCTCTCTTGTATATTTAGCTGCAGGTACTATTAATGTGTTAACTTGGATAATTCTTTTTGGGTTATAAAATAGTCTTAAGATGTCTTAAAGCTGCAGACTCCAGGCTTTCAACTTTGGCTTCCAGTTTTAGCGCTGTTGTGGGCTATGTACTTAACCCTTTAGTCTCCAGTTCCTAATTCAGTAAATGAAGTTCTTATGACTTGTCTCTAAAATCCCTCTAAAATTGTTCAAAATTGTTTGAAACAAAGTACAGCAAATATATTATACTTATTCTGTGAAATTACCTTGGATATTATATAAGAGAGTTCAGATATCATTTATAATATTAATATATATGTTAGATTATTCTTGCTAACCGGACATGTTTTTATTAATAGGCTGTATTTTTATTAATTTTATTCCACTCTCAACTTCTATACTGTTTTCTAGTTGTGTTCTCTCTGTTCTCTAATTTTGTAAACTCCACCTGAAGTGTGGTATTAGATTGGGTGAAAATGGAGCAGGTGGAAGAAGAAACCCAGTTAAAGAATATCTTTTCAACTATGGAAATTTAGAAATTCTATTTAAAAATTTTATGTAGTGACTACCATGAATATATATAAGCAGTGTTGCTTATATTATTTGGGGGAATGTCTGCTAAGGAGCATTTTTAATCTTAGAGAGATTCATCCAATAACCTCTAATGTAGCTATTTTCTAGTGGTGCATCAGTAGTTCCTTTTTTCCTGTATGATCCTTGGTTGAAATAAAGGTCGTATTGTTTTTCCCAGTTGAACTCTTCAGAAATTAAATATTATTCTTTTGAAACTAGGAATCTGAAGTACACAGTTAAAACATCATCAGACCAATCTGTAGTTTATGCTGTGCTACTTCTGTACTGTGTTTTATTCTTTTTTTCCCCAAAGGAGAAAGTTAATGGATTTTTTTGCTTGTATGTTTAGTGGAAGAAGCATCTCTGTGTTCTCCTTTTAAATTTAAAATATCATACAGGCAACCCTAGAAATTGGTTAAGATTCCTTAGTGCTATCTTGCATTGTGTATAGTTCCTTGTGTTTTGTTAGCTAAATAGGATTTAACACCAAAAAAATGGCACTATATTACTTTTAGCACATATTTCCGAGTGTATATTATTCTTTAAAAATCAGCCTGGAATAAAGTAGCCTAAATTATCCTGGCAATAATGTACTGTTTGGGAAGGGATAGACAGCTGTATGTATAGAACTCAATGGTTACATGTGGAAGGAATAAAAAGACTCATTTGTTTAACTTCTTAGTTGAAGGGATTTTTGTGGAGACGCGTGTTAGGGCTGCAGCAGAATACTAGCAGGCTGTGAGAGGCCCTGAGCTGTTGCCCAGTTCTGTCACTCACTAGCAGTGTGTCTTTGGACAAGTCACTAAAGCCCCATCTTGTTTCCTCAAATAGAAATAGAGCCAGTAAGGCAGGTTTTGACTTCTCACTAGGTTGGTGTGAAGATAATTATATGGAAATACTTTGGAAACTCTATAGCCCTAATTCATTATGTAATTATAGAGGCCGGAGACCAGAAATGGGCACATTTACGTATTTAAAACAAAAACTGAATGAGAGAACATTACATGTTCATGTTAATATAAGTGACTTTTGTTTTGGAATATTTAAGTTCTTATCATTTGAAGTACAGATCTGAGAGATACTAGGAAAAATTCATTTAACTGTACATTGTGAATCTTTCTAATCCTGTCTTTCTCCCTTTTGTCTTATAAAGTTGCATCAAGTTCTTTTATTGCCAATTTCAGAAATTATTAGTAGTATATTTATATTTTCTAGTGTTTTTTACTTATCCTGTATGCCACTATTCCCCCTTGGTTTTTACCATTTGGGGAGGAAGGATGGTAATTACTAATTTTAGGGTAGATTATGGTTTTATCATTTTAGCCTAGATAACCTGGTGTTAGAAAACTTTTACAGGAGAAGAGTCAGCATAAGGTGAGAAATGTGAATATACTTCCCTTAGAGGGTCCTCCTCCTGTTTAACCTGAGGATTAATGTTTCCAACAGGTCCCCTGTAAGCAACTTACAGATCCGCTATGACCAACCAGGCAACAGCAGTTTGGAAAACCTGCCCCCAGTAGCAGCCAGCATAGAGCAGCTTCTGGAGAGGCAGTGGAGTGAAGGACAGCAGTTTTTATTAGAACAGGGCACTCCTAGTGACAGTAAGTATTCTCTTCTTGTCCTTAAAGGAAGAGCAGTAGATGAATGGATGGATAGATGAACATTCAGGTGGACAGATGTAGAAGTCACACTTTGTCAAGAATAGCATTGAAATTATGATGTATATCTTATATAATATGGTGAGAAAGTGTAATGTAGTGGCTTAATAGAACAGAGGCTACAGTTTTACCCCTTGGACTCGAATTCTGTTTTTACCTGTTACTAACAGCGTGATCTTGGGCAAGTGTGTTAATGTCAGTATGCTGCAGTTTTCCATTTATAGGATGAGAATAATGATGTGCCTATATCACGGTATTGTTTTGAGGGTTAGATGACATAAAAGATAAGTGAACATTGCTGGCTTGTAGAATTCACTGGTTCTTATTACTTTTTATAATTATTAATATTAAAATATTAGTACTTTGTTTCTACATTCTACTTTGTTCTAATCAGTTAAGTTTTACTAAAAATATGAGCTGTAGCTTCTTTTAGCTTAATTGTTTGAATAAAACTTGCTCACCACTGCAGAATTTATTTTTAAAAATGTGTATAGTCAAGGCCAACTCTCTTGATTTTATAATTTGGATGAGAAAGAATAAGTACTAAGTTATATATACATTATACATATACTATATATTATATCATTTACTTGCTAAATTATGTAGTGTCTATTAAATATACGTATTTAGTATCTTTACAATTTTAAGTGTCTATCTTACTTAAATATAGTGTTTTATTTTTTTTTTTCTAATAATTTGAGGGGGTATAAGCTTTTACTTCTTCATTTTTTAAAACAAAACAAAATATTTTGCTTATCATTAGACAGGTGCTGTAAATTTGGTATTTTTATGAATGGCGCTCTTTACAAAAAATGCTAATTGTGAGGAAATTCATGCCGGGATAATCCTTTAAACATGATAGCTGGAGGACAGGTTTAGCTTAGTCTTACTGCATCTCATTTGGGTACACTAAGGGATCTGTGTGGGATCTTGAAGAGGAGGGATAAAAGTTAAATCCTTGGGAGATGACCGTATGTGTCTGTACCAGTAGAATTGTGTCTTTTGAAGGCCCTGAGGGCATGTTAAACAAATACAACTTTTTAATACATAGAACCTTAAAGTGTCCATCATCATGGCATCTCTGCTGTCCGTTGAAAGGTCCGAGCTGTGGCAGGCGTGGAAAAAGTATTTGAGGTGGTGAAACAGGACAGCCTGTGTGCAGAGGACGTGCCTTTCCTGGGAGCCAGGAGTAGGGCTTTGGTGCGCGTACACTGCTCCCTGCTGGGCGTGTGTGGATCTGCAGGCTGAGCCGCTGGGCTTCCTCGTCCAGTGTCCTCGGGTGACTTGCTTAGTTTAACCAAACAACAAAAAATGCTTGTGCTCTTTATTTGTGTCGAAGGACATTGTTGTGTGTGATTCTTTGCCCTTTAAAAAATGATTTTAATGAAAAATCATGGCGGGCACTTTGAATTTGTAATTAGGTTTTTATTTTGATGAAAATCAAATGTTCCTGTGATTTTTATTTGAGAATGGAAATTACCTGAACTAGGTTTGGGTTTTTTGTTAGTGGCAACAAAGTTTCTACGCAGTATATCTTGGAACAATATCCCTTTATGCTTATATAGGTAGAAATATATTATTATATATTTGTATCTGCATATAAATTTAGAAATAGAACCTAGTCACTTAGAAATGCTTTACAGAATTTCTACTTTTCTGTTTTATTTCTAAAGTTATTGACACAAGTCCATAAAGTACCTGGTCCTGCGTGTGAAATTGTCTTTATTCAAATCTCTGCTAGTTTTAGGGATGCTGAAGTCATTACATCAACTTCAAGTAGAAAATCGAAGATTAGAGGAACAGATTAAAAACTTGACTGCCAAAAAGGAACGCCTTCAATTATTGAATGCACAGCTCTCAGTGCCTTTTCCAACAATAACAGCAAACCCCAGCCCATCTCATCAAATGCATGCATTTTCAGCACAGAATGGTAAGTGCGAATTTATTGTGGATCTGAGGAAAGTAGGATGGACTTTTCATTATCTTTTTCATAATAAGTGAATAATAAGTGGTTACCAGTTATATGAAGATGTAGAAAAGGAATAACAGGTTATTTTAGAGGAGCATAAAGAATCCTGTTCAATGTTCAATTTGAATTTGCTCTAACATCTTTAGTACAGAATTTAATGATAAAATTTAAGTATATGATGATATCTATTGATTTAAAGCCATGGTATTCAATAGAGATACAGATTTTTTTCATTCAGATTGGTCTTAAGAATAGCAAGGCTTAAAATTTTAAGTGTTTCTAATGTGGGCTTCAGACTAAGCTTTTAGACAAACCTTTAATCTTACATGTAATGTAATTCAACAGGTAAATAAGCTTCTTTTTGTCTTTTTTCTTTCTAGCTCCTACTACTGATTCCTTGAACAGCAGTAAGAGCCCTCATCTAGGAAACAGCTTTTTACCTGATAATTCTCTTCCTGTATTAAATCAGGTAATTTCGGTATGGTTAATTTCATTTGTGTATTTTACTTAAAAACAACAGTATATTACGTTAAATGGTTTAAAATAATTTTAAACTGTTTTGCTGTGTTGTTTACAACTTGGTTCCTATTCTTTCTTATGTTAGGACTTAACCTCCAGCGGACAAAGCACCAGCAGCTCATCGGCTCTTTCTACTCCACCTCCTGCCGGGCAGAGTCCAGCTCAGCAGGGCTCAGGCGTTAGCGGAGTTCAGCAGGTCAATGGTGTGACAGTGGGGGCACTGGCTAGTGGAATGCCGACTGTAACATCCACCATTCCTGCCGTGCCTGGAGTGGGTGGAATAATTGGAGCTTTGCCAGGTAACCAACTGGCAATTAATGGCATTGTAGGAGCTTTAAATGGGGTTATTCAGACCCCTGTCACAATATCCCAGAACCCTACCCCCCTCACCCACACAACTGTACCACCTAATGCAACACATCCAATGCCAGCTACACTGACTAACAGGTAAGAAACTTACTTAAGTATCTTTTGCAGTTTTTAGAGCAACATGGTACCAAGCTATCCATGCTTTAGTTAGGGATATTTTAATGTGTCCCTTGTAGATGTGCTCTAAGAAAGTAAAATCCACAAACTAAATATATTATACCAGGAGCCATTTATTTTTGACACTTTAGTAATTCAGATTAAATACAAAGTTAAATCACTTTTAGAAACAAAGCATAAGCATTAAATATATTCTGTACTGAAAATTTCAGTCTTGATCTGTAATGTCTGTTTTAAATGCTATTTTTCTTAACCTCATGTATCAAAAATTCTGGAGCAAAGTAATATTGTAATGAAGATCACATATGAGTGTTGGTTTCTTAAAATTCAGCTATGTAATTTTGTTAGCTTTGTAATCAAAGATTTTGATATAAGATGAAGGTCAAATATTTATCTTGAATTTCCAGGGAGTGAGACTTGCTGTTTCATTGTGCTGGAATTTCATTTGAATGGCAAAGCCATGTTGTTATTGCACATACTTTTGAGGAATAAATCATTTTAAATGGATTTGTAGTGGATAGTAGTAAACTGTTTCTTCTGGCTCTCTTTTCGTTGGTGCTTAATTTTACTGACAGTTGGGACCATAAAAAAAGTTTAAGTAAAATCAGTTAGTAGTATGTTTGGATTCTTTCTTTGTTTTAATATGTGGGTTAAATTATCCTTGAATGATTGAAAATAAAGTATTACATGTGCATATAAATTTTTATTCCATTGAACAATTTAGTACCTGCTTGGTTTACAGTAAAAAGGGAACCAAAACATTTTATTGACAATGTGAATTCTTGGTTACCTGTATATGTGCAGAGAGACAGAGAAGAAATTTTTACATCGTTGTTTTTCAGAAAGTATTATGGTTAAAAACTTGACTTGTTAACTTATTAAACATCAAATTGGGAAGTTCTTTCATTTTACATTTAAAAAAAAAGAGGTTTACAGTAGAAAGTAAGAATTTTCATCATTTTTCAGTGCCTCAGGACTAGGATTACTTTCTGACCAGCAAAGACAAATATTTCTTCATCAACAGCAATTCCAGCAGTTGTTAAATTCGCAACAGCTCACACCAGTAAGTTCTTCCTTTTCATAATATTTGATCTTTATTAGGAGCAAGTGATCAAAGTTATAATAAGTATAGCTATAGATTACCCACTTTGTGAAGTGACATGGTCTAGTCTATGATACCTGCAGTGATGTTAATTGTATGGATTCATCGACAGGTATTAGAACATTATTGTGCTGCTCTGGTAGACTCTGGTGAACAAGACTTGTCTTTTCATGTAGCTTCATTCTGATAGGGGAGATGGACATTAGATACATATTTTTTGGTAGTGATGAGTACTGGAAAGAAAAATGAAGCAGGATAAAGGAATAGAGGACAGTCGGGGGAGAGCCATGGTAGATAGGATGGTCCAGCCACTGAGCAGATGACTTTTGAGCACAGATCTGAATAAAAGGTGAAGGAGCATGACTTTCTGAGACAGAGGTAGAAGAGAATGTGCACTCAGGGTCAAGGGACTAGGGCACCTGTGCTGCATGACTGGGCTAGTGTGGAGGAGAGCAGGCAGGTGTGGGCTGCAAGGTCATGGGCTGCTTTGTTTGGCTGTCCATGGTATGGGGTTTAGATTTATCCTAAGTGTGATGGAAAGCCATTGGTGATTTAAAAAAAAAAAACAAAAAGCCTTTTTTTGTGTGGAAATAAACATTCAGGTGTACCAGTGGTAGAGAGTATGGTATACCAATTGCCTAGCTTTTGTAATTATCCCCATTTAAAAGTCTTTTTTCATATATCCTCATTTTTCCTCTCAGGAGTTTAAAGAATTAAGTGTTGGGTTTTGAACACAATAGTGATATGACAATAATTTACATTTTAAAACATTAGTTTAGCTGCTGAATGGAGAATAGTGTATGTGTGTTGGGGGGAGCAGGGCTTCAGGGGTGGTCCAGGTGCTGCTGATTTATGAGAGCAAGATAAACATGGTGAAACTGTCTAGAATTGTGTATTTTGAAGATAGAGTCAATAAGACTGGTTTGTTGGACATTAACTTGGATGGTGACTCGTACTGAGATTTGGAAGATTAGGAGGAACACCATGTTTTGGCAAGAGAACAGGAGTTCTGTTATGGACCTGCTGATTTGAGATATCTGTTTAGATGTTCAGGTGACACAGATTAAGCAGTTAGATGAGTCTGGAGTCCAAGGAAAGTATGAGGTTGGAAATAGGAGCTTGGAGTCATTGCTGCATATGTGATGTTTAGATTCACACGACTTGCTGAGGGCAGTAGGGAAGGAAGACTGATGTCTGAGGACTGGGCTCTGGGCATCCTGAAAGAGGAGAGTAATCCAGTCAAGGGTCGTGAGGAGAGAATGAGGGGAGAGTTAGAACAGAGTGATGGCCTAGAGTCCATGCAAAGAAACTTTTCAAGACAGGGAGGACTCAGCTGAGTAAAATACTCTGGTGAGACAAGTAAGAACTGCCCGTTGAAACTAGGTGTCTAGAACTCTTTGAGAATGTGATTTTGGTGAGAAGTGAAAAGCTTCATTGAGTGATTGAAAAGAAAACAGGAAACACAAATGGGGTATGGGCCACTTGAGATATTTTACTGTGAAGAGCAGAGAAGTGAAAGAGCAGTTAGCCTTAGGAAGACGTCTAAGGGCGTCTTTCTATTCATTTTGAAAATGACAACATATGTGTATGTTTTTTTTAATTAATTAATCTTTGGCAGCACTGGGTCTTCGTTGGCCTGTGTGGACTCCAGTTGCGTCAAACAAGGGATCCTCTAGTTGTGGTGTGGAAGCTTCTCAGTGCGGTGGCCTCTCTCGTTGCAGAGCACAGGCTCTAGGTGCAGAGGCTTTAGTACTTGTGGTGCATGGGCTTAGTTGCCCCGTGGCATGTGATATCTTCCTGGACCAGAGCTGGAACTCATGTCTCCTACACTGGCAGGCCAATTCTTATCACTGGACAGCCAGTGAAGCCCTTTATGTATGTTGATGGGTAATATTCTGGTGCAGAGAGAGGAGGGGTAAGGCCAGGGCAGCAGAGCGCTTCAGGAGGGAGCAGCTTCACCTGGTAAGAGGGAGGTGCAGAAGCTGTAAGTGGGTTTTATGATAGGAAGTTGAAGAAGGCCACTTCTGATGTTTTTAGTTTTCAAATGGGGATTATAAGTAAAGTCATCAGCTGATGGAGATAGGGAAATTGTGGTCAGAGGAGAGAAAAGGTGTGGAGCAGATATCTTGGAGGAGGGGTGAGAGAACTAAGGTGCCTTATGTACCGTCTGTGTCTTGCACACCTCACTGAGCTATACTAGGAGCGCACTCCTTTAATTAACTCAAGATTTCAGCCTTTGTAATTTCTTTCTAAAATACACCCACCAACTTTCTTCCGTTAGTCAAAAATATATTGAAAATGTCTATTTTACAATTCTGGATCATTGTCACTGTTCTTAAAGTGGTATGAGGATAGATTACATATAAATTCTTAAATGCTTACACTAAAATGTGGTCTTGTTTCCTTCTCTCTTGCCACATCTTATTATGAAGTACTGAAATTTCAATTTATTTGGGGTTCTTCCTGTTAATTAAGATTTTACTCTAATAGTCACATGTAAGTGTCTTGTTTCTGGAATGTGGTTGATTAAGAAATTTTTAGCACAAATCGTTGCCCAGAGTCCATGAAGACTGAGTGGATTAGACTTGATATTTTCTTTTGCCAGCCAAGGCTGCGGGATGAGGTTTGTTCATTGATAAGCATTGAACTTCTCGTAGGCAGAAGTGGTCCTGTGCAGCACGTCCCTTCTCCCACTTTAAGAACAAACTCTTGCTGGACCCTCCTCCATGTACTGCCCACGCTCAGCCCGGTCCATTCCCACCTGGCATCTCCCCTGGTAACAGCGTCTGTCCCCGAAAACTCTCTCTTCCCCTTGCTCCCAGGATCTTGGTTTTCTTCCTACCTAATTGGTTTTTCCTTTTTAGCTTCCTTTCCTGGGTGCTCCTCTTTCTCTTAGTCCCTCTCACTTCAGAGGGTCCTAGAATTCGGGATCTCCTCCAGCCAAGTGGCTCTAAAGACAGTCTGTGCCAACACCGACTTCTCCAGACCAGGCCTCTCTTTGGAATTGGAAGCTCTCATATCCACTGCTTCCTTGGTGCTACCTCTTGGCTCTCTTTAACAGGTGGTGCAGGCATACCATGGCCACACTGAACTGCTGGCCTGCCACACGGTGCCCCCACCGCAGTTGATGCACCTCCGTCCTTCCAGCTGCTTCAGCCAAAAATCCCTGCCGTTTTTACTTCACCCCTCTCTTTTGACACCTCACATTGAATGCATCAAGAAATGCCCGGTCAGGTTGTGTCACTCCTCTGCTTCGTCTGCCTTCCGACAGTACTCTGAGAAGAGCCAGTGTTCTCGGCCACACTGCAGGCCCTCGTCCTTCTCCAGCCTCTGTCTTTCTCACTCCACTCCAGCTCCGGTCTCCTCACTTGTCCTGGGTCATGCTGGCTACACCCACAGGGCCCATCAGCACTGGCTAGCATTCTCTGTGCGTAGAACCATTTGCCCTCCTCCTCACCCTACCCAGTCCACATAGAGAATTCCCTCATCTCCTTGCATCTGTTACCAAGTGAGGGCCCCCTGAAACCGCTGCCCCGCGCCCCCCCCGCCCCTCCCCACCAATAGTCTCTCTCACACTACTGTGTAGCTTGACCCTCGGCAGGAATCTCATCCTAACACTTCTTCTCCCCAGAACAGTGCCTGACAAATCACAGTAAGCATTCAGGAATGCTGGAAGGCATGGTATGATAACCACACCAGGAGAGCACTTTTTCTGTCGGCATGAATGAGAACTTTAAAAGTTAAGAAGTTGGTGCAACAGTAATTGCGGTTTTGTTGAACTTTACTGTTTGATATTGGAATACATTCTTAAGTGTGGTTATGTTATATATACATCATTTTAATGAGTATTTCTCGCTTTATGTTTTTTTTTTTTTTTTTTTTTGCTAATGACTTATTACTTGCTGTTTATTTTATATTTATTTTAGACTATGGAAATGATGTTAGACAAAAAGCAAATTCAAGCAGTTTTCTTATTCGAGTTCAGAATGGGTCGTAAAGCAGTGGAAACAACTCGCAATGTCAACAACACATTTGGCCCAGGAACTGCTAACAAATGTACAGTGCAGTGGTGGTTCAAGAAGTTTTTCAAAGGAGATGAGAGCCTTGAAGATGAGGAACATAGCAGTCAGCCATCAGAAGTTGACAACGACCAATTGAGAGCCAACATCGAGGCTGATCCTCTTAAAACTAAACGAGAATTTGCCGAAGAACTCGGTGTCAACCATTCTATGGTTGTTCAGCATTTGAAGCAAATTGGAAAGGTGAAAAAACTCCACAAGTGGGTGCCTCATGAGCTGACTGAAAATCTAAAAAATCGTCGTTTTGAAGTGTCATCTTCTCTTATTCTACGCAACAACAACAAACCATTTCTTGACCTGATTTTGATGTGCAATGAAAAGTGGATTGTATACGACAATCAGCAATGACCAGCTCAGAGGTTGGACAAAGAAGAAGCTCCAAAGCACTTCCCAAAGCCAAACTTGCACCAAAAAAAGGTCATGGTCACTGTTTGATGGTCTGCTGCTGGTCTGATCCACTACAGCTTTCTGAATCCCAGTGAAATCATTACCTGTGAGAAGTATGCTCAACTAATCGATGAGATGCACCGAAAAGTGTAACACCTGCAGCCGGCAATGGTCAACAGAAGGGGCCCAGTTCTTCACGACAGCGCCCGACTGTACATCACACAACCAGTGCTTCAGAAGTTGAACAAATTGGGCTACGAAGTTCTGCCTCATCCACCGTATTCACCTGACCTGTTGGCAACCAACTACCACTTCTTTAAGCATCTTGACGACTTCTTGCAAGGAAAATGCTTCCACGACCAGCAGGAGGCAGAGAATGCTTTCCAAGAGTTCATCGAATCCCAAAGCATGGATTTTTATGCTACAGGAATAAGCACGTTTATTTCTCGTTGACAAAAACGTGTTAATTGTAATGGTTCCTATTTTGATTAATAAAGATGTATTTGAGCCTAGTTAAAATTATTTAAAATATGTGATCTGAAACTGCAATTACATTTGCACCCGCCTCTTAAAATAACTTTTAAAGTTCTCAGAATAAGAGCATAATAAAATAACTCTTAAAGTTCCCAGAATTACAGGAGGGATTTCACCATGCAATGATTTCTAAAACCAAACACAGATCACCGTGGCTTCTCTAAGTTGCCATTTTCCTTGATTCTCATGTACAACCTCATTTGAATAGGGGTTCTTTTGCTTGTTCCACTTTGAAAATAAAACCATTCGCTGATACTGACATTTACAGTAGATGGTTATTGTCTAGTGCAGTGTGTTTTTCCAGATGAGACTCTTGTTGTGTTTCTTAGTAGTATGACTTTGACATCACTTCAGTACCTAGTATCAGAGTAAAGAAGAAAAGAGACAAGGCAGGCTGTCCTGCTGGCTTGTCTGGGCTGGGAACTCACCCCTCCCACGTGTTCTTGCTTAAGGAGCAGCACCAGGCACTTCTATACCAGCTGGTGCAGCAGCACCACCAGCAGCAGCAGCAGCAGCACCACCAGCCTGATCTCCAGCAGCTGCAGATCCCGGGACCCACGCAGATACCCATCAACAACCTGCTTGCAGGCACGCAGGCGCCTCCACTTCACCCAGCCACCACCAACCCGTTCCTCACCATCCATGGTGATAATGCAAGTCAGAAGGTAACAGTAAGTATCTGTGTTTTGTTACAGCTAGTGAAATCACAGAGCCAATTTTAGTGATTAGAGATGACTGTCCGACCCTCCCCTTCTTCCCTTCCTCCCTCTTTCCTTCTCTCTCTTTTAAAATATATTATCCCCCAGATAATTTCTTCTTAAAACCAGTTGTTTCAGCAGCTGGATATTGTAAACACAAAGGACCTAAGCCAATTTATATATCCCCTAAGTATATCAGTTTGAATTTGCACATAAGGTTGGAAGGCTGTTTTATAATTCAGCAGTTTTTCAAAATGAAAATATTTTGGTATAGTAAGTGATATGGGACAGTCCAATCAAAAGATAAGTAGTTGGTATTTTGAGAATCTTTGTTTAAGTGATTTGTTTAACTATAGAAATAGTCTAGATAATTTAGGATTATTTTTATTGTTTTGCTCAGATGTGCTAAAACTGAATTATACTTACAGTAAAATTAATATATAAACTTAAGGGCAATCTAGTTATTCTACGGAATAGAAAGTAAATCATAATCACAATTGTAATGAAATTTAAATTCTTAATCTTATGTAAATGATAGCAGAACAATGGGTGCAGGAACAGTATCCTTATGTGTACAGTGCACACATTTTAAGGCTGTTTCTTTCTATTAATTCTCCCCTTCAATCAGGTCTACTTTACTGGAGTATAAATGTTTCCCCTAAATTCCAGTTGAGGGCAGAACCCTGTTAGAGGAAGGATATTGGGATATAGAATGGAGACTGGACACCAGGAAAAGGAAGAAGGGAAAGAATGAGGTGGGAGACTTGGCAAAAACGGTGTTCAAAGTCACAATGTTTGCTCTTTCCCATTACTTTGAAACCTTGCTCTTTACTGTGCTTTTAGTTTTCAGAAGCTTTAGTTTGTATTTAGTAACAAGAATTAGTTCAAAATAAAGTATACTGGTTTTCATTACCTCTTCAATGCTTTTTGTTTACCCCACTGTTCCTCTGACTTCCTGATTGTAAATACTGTCATTATCATTATCACAAACCTAGTTTTGCAGACATGGAAATTTCATTGATTCTGTACTGATAATAGATTTTTTTTTTTTAACCATTTTTTGCTCTAAAGTTTTTTCTTGTGTTAAAAACAAAAAGGTTATACAATATGAAATGTATTTTATAAGGCTGGGAAGTAATATGAGTATCCCGCTGTGTGACAGGCGTCTTTATTAGAGACAATAGTATATATGGTTCCAGTCTTTAAACTATTAAAAAACCTGTTTTTTAAAATAGGGAGATTCAAAGAGGTTAAAGTTCAAAGGACAGATAGCATGTATGATCAGAACCCATGACTTCCTTATTTGTTCATTTTCCACACGACTGTGTTTCTACTACCGTGGAAAAGTAGTCCTGCCTCAGAGGAGTACTTCTGTCTTTGTGTACTGCTGAATTTAATATAAAGCAACTGAATGTTTACCAGTATTTTCATGTCCTTACATTATGCTGAAAAGTAGCCATGCTGACTTGTAGAAAAAAGGAATAACCATATATACTACCTTTTATCTCAGTTATAATTTCAGTTAAGAGGAGATTGTTTCAAGTGTGGGCCAAAAATTTCTTTAGCTAATGTACTTGATTTTGTTTGTTTTAACCTCAGAGACTTAGTGATAAAAGTGGGCCTGTTGCTCAAGAGAAAAGTTGACACTTGAGAAAAAAACATCTAGAAATGGCCTATCCTGCTGTCCTGGCACTTCATCTGGCTGCTGTTGCAGTCCTTTTACTACACCTATGAAGAAATGCAACAAGAAACCAGCTGCACGACAAAGGATTAATTACTACAAGAGCATTCTTGTAAGGCTTTGGTTGATGTTGCTTTGTTGCACTGAAATGAAATTCCCATATCCCCTACCCCTCTCCCAGATTTTTTTGAACTTTGAAAGAAAATTTAACGGCTAACTTTGGTCAGTGAAATAATTTACATGGCAATGAGTTTATCAACCTAAGAGAAATTTAATATAGTTGGTACACAACTAATTTTGATTATAAATTGCAGAGATGACTAGGAAAACTAAAGACTTGTTCCATTTATAAACCATTTGATTTTATTGTACCAGTTGGAACATGAAATATGATCTTTTGTTTGGGTTACAGTACATTTGCTCTGTGAGTCAAACCTTAAAACAAATTTCAAGGAACTGTTTAATTTCTTCCTATAGAGTTTTATTGGTTAAATATTACAAATAATTAGGTCATCCACTGGGACCTGGCAATCTTTGTTATAAAAATTTCCTTTCTAATGGGATTTGGCCAATTTTGGTAATCAAGTTAGGATGGTAAATGTCTGCTTCTGCTAAAGGTAATTTTCTTTTGCTAAATGCTTTTTCTTTAGTGTTAAGACCTACTCATATTTTGAAGAAACCTCGAGTTAAGTGAGCTCTAAGGCTGCTGGGGAAACCAGCTCAATTCAAAACGAAAGAGGGGCCACTCTGGAAACTGCTGGTAGGGTTTGGCCTGAATCAAGTGCCTGTTAGTACCTGCCTTGTGCTGAAGTGGCTCTGGTCAGCTGAGTAGCAACAGCAGCCTTCCCCATGGTTCTGCCTTTATTGAGAACTTTCTATGCCACTGTAGATAGCTCAGGCGAAGCTATTACCTGGGTATTTATCCACTAATGAGTCACAAGAAAAATGTGTGGATTTGGTAACAATTTTCTTTTTTTCTTTAGACAACTTCTCGTTGTTAACAATGATTTCAAACAGACAAAACAAGACCAAAAAAAAAAAAAAAAAAAAAAACCCCACCACAGCAGTTCCTGAAACAAGTGAAATCTATGTTATACCCCTTCCACGTTGGGTAGCCCCATTCCTGGGGTAACAGTGTAGCAGAGTATATAAATTAAACAATTGGGGATGTAATCACTGAACTGTTCTTGAATGGGTGAATTATTAGTGGAAAAAAGACCCAGATATAATTAGACCTCCACTGTGTACTTAGCTGGAAGAACATGTTAATTCTGCAATATGTCTCTTGGTTAAACATTGCACAGTTCTTACCTCATTTCTGTAAATAAGGTTTTGTGAATCTGTTTTGTATTGTGAAAAATTCATAAGATAACATTGATATTTTGATTTGTAATATTTCTAATTGGTAGATTTAATTGAAAAGTAAAATTAATTTATTTTTATATGTTCAGGGGAATTTTAAAGAAAGTCAAATCTTTTGTAGATAATTAAAAAAAAATCGGTGTGGTTTATTTTACTTATTTAACCCACTGGTTGTTATTCTGTAACAATTTGTATAAATGGTAAATTTTGAATGTGTTGTTATTTTACTTAGATGTAAAATTCCACATGTATTAAAATGTACAAAGTTTTTGTTAATAAAATTTAATAATGTTTATAACTGCCATTTTCCCCAGTTTTATTAAGATATAATTGACATCAGCATGGTATAAGTTTACAGCATAAAAATTTGACTTACATATATTGTGAAATAGTTACCATAGTAAGTGTAGTTAAACATCCATCTCATACAGATACCAAAAAAAGAGAACAGCAAAAACAGTTTTTTTCCTTGTGATGAAAACTCTTAGAATTCACTCTCTTTAACTACTTCTCTATATTATTATCATGTTAACTACAGTCATCATGTGTACATTACAGCCCTAATATATATTTATCTTATAACTGGAAATTTGAACTTTTTGACCACTTTTGTCCAATTCCCTCTCCCTCACCCCACCTCTTTTCTGTGAGTTAGATTTTGTTCTTTAAGTAAGATTCCACATATGAGGATTGTACAGTATTTTGTCTTTGTTTGACTAAATTCACTTAGCAAAATGTCTTCAAGGTCCATCCATGTTGTCACGATAGCAGGGTTTACTTCCTTTTTATGGCTGAATAATACTCCATCACACATGCACATAACACAGCAACTTCATCCATTAATGGGCATTTAGATTATTTCCATGTCTTGGCTAATATAAATAATGCTGCTATGAACATATAAGGGTATAGATATCTCTTCAACATAAGTGTTTTTGTTGCCTTTGGATGTGTTCCCAGAAGTGAGATTGCTGGATCAGATGGTAGCTTGATAATAGCCATCTAACAGGCATGAGGTGATAACTCATTGTGGTTTTGATTTGCATATCCCTAATGATTTAGTGATGTTAAAGAACTTTTCAAATGACTTCTATATATCTGTTGGCCATTTGTAGATCTTCTTTGGAAAAATGTCTGTTCTTTGCCCATTTTAAAATTGGATTTTTTTTTTTCCCTATGGAGTTGTATGAGTTCTTTGTATATTTTGGCTACATTAATCCCTTATCAGATACATGATTTACAGATACTTTTCCCCATTCTGTAGGTTGTCTTTTCAGTTTGTTGTTACATCTTCTTGATGGATTGACCCCTTTTTCATTATATAATGACCTTCTTTGTCCCTTTTTAGTTTAAAATCTGTTCTGTCTGATATATAAGTATAGCAACCTCTCCCTGCTTTTTGGTTACTTCTGCTTGAACTGTCTTTTTCCATCCCTTCACTCTCAGTTAATTGTCTCAAAGACTAAAGCAGGTCTCTTGTAGGCAGCAGCATATTGTTGTATCATTTTTTAAAAAATCCATTCAGCCATTCTTTTCTTTTTTTTGGGGAATTTAATCTATTTTTGTTTACAGTAGTTATTGGTAGATATGGGCTTAGACTATGGCCACTTTGTTGACTGTTTTCTGGCTGTTTTGTAGACCCTTTGTTCCTTTTTCTTCTTCCTGCTGTCTTGTTCTGTGTTTTGAGGTCTTTGGGGATCAATATGCTTTGACTTCTCCATCATTTTCTTTTTGGTGTAATTACTACAGCTTTTTCTCATGTGATTACATGAAAATTATAACACACCCTATTTTAAACTAATAACTAAACTTACACAGCTTAAGTCCTAAGCTTCACTCTTTTACTTCTCCCTTCACATTTTACTGATGTTACAGTTTACATATTTTTCATATTGTGTATCCAGTAACAGATTTTTGTAGTTATGGTTCTTTTTACTGTTTGTTTTTTAACTTTGAGTTGTAAGAGAATTATGTGCCACCATACTGTATTACAGAATCTACTTTTGAATGTATGTTTATAATTACCAGTGAATTTCATGCTGCCTTCCTTTATTTTTATGATGTTAGTTAGCATCCTTTTACTTCCACTCAACTCCCTTTAGCTTTTCTTGTAAAGCATGTCTCCTGGTGATGGACTCCCTCAACTTCTGCTTGTTCAGGAAAATCTTTATCCTTCCTTCATTTCTAAAGGACACTGGCCCTATACAGACTTCTTGGTTGACGGTTTTTTACTTTCAGTATTTGGAATGTATCTTCCATCTTTCCTGGCCTGAAGTTTCTTTTGGGAAATTTGCTGATAGTCTTAAAGATGAGGTTTCCCTTGTATGTAACTTCTCTCTTTGACAAAAACTATTTGTCTTTGACTTTTGATATTTATAATGTGTCTCAGTGTAGCCCTGTTTAGGTTCAACCTGTGTGGGGTCTTTTGGACCTCATGGATCTGTTCATACCTCTCCCCAGGTTTGGCAGTTTTTAGCATTATTGCTTTGAATATGCTTCCTGTCCCTTTCACTTTCTCCTGAAATTTCCATAATTCAGATGCGGGTTCTTTGATTGTGTCCCATAAGGCTTTCTTCGGTTTTTCACTTTTTCCCTTGTGTTCCTCTAGGTAATTTCAAATGTCCTGTCTTCTACATCAGGATGATTCTTTCTCCTGCATCTTCATCTTTTTAAAGCTGTTGAATCCTTCAGTCGTATTTTTCAGCTCTAGGATTTTTGTTTTTAATGGTTTCTATTTGTTGAACTTCTCATTTTGTTCACAAATTGTTTTCCTAATTTTGTTTATAGTTTTGTGTTCTTGTAGTTCCCTTAAGAGGATTATTCTGAATTCTTTGACAGTTCATAGATCTCCATTACTTTAGTGTCAGTTATTAGTTTACTTTGGTGATGTCATGTTTATGTGTATTTTTGTGAGTAAATGGGCTTCTCTTCCAGGTTTTACAGGTTTGTCTTGGGAGAGACAGCTTTTCACCAGTCAGCTCTGTTGAGGTTTCTGGATGTGTCTGCTGGTAATGCTTGTGGGCAGGTGGGGTCTGCTGTATTAGAGTCTGTTTTGGGGCAAGGCCCCTGCCCAGAGCCCTGAAAGGTGGGAGGGCAGGGGTGGTGGTGCTGCTGAGAGATCTTGGATAGGAATTCTGGCTTGTTTCCCTGGCCTAGTAAGGCTGTAGGTTGGGCTTTGCTGTTGCCTAGGGCCTCTGGTCAGGCTTATCCGGCTTTTGAGACTGGGTACTATACACAGTAGTAAGCAGAACTCCGAGTTTGCTTCATTCCCTGGCGGGCACCGTTGTTTAGGCCTCCTAATTAAGCCAGACGGCACTGAACTTGCTGGTAAGACAGAGAAGCACGGGTCGTGCGCTAAATGCCACTGTAAGCATGGCTCTGGGATGGGCTGCCCACATCCCAGGATCCTGTTAGGCTCCCTGGGTGAGCACTTGCATTTAGCAGTGGGTGGGGGTACAAATTGGTTCCCTGCCCAGGCAGAGTGGGAGAACTAGCTCCAAGACGGTAGGGCTCTTGTGTTCTTGACTTAAGCCCACCAGTGTATCAAGTTCCCTGGCTGAACAGGGTCACTGGATGTGTTCAGCAGAGCTCGGCTTGCCCAACTAGGTTCCAGGGTTGCTGGGCTGTGCCAGCTTCCCTGCGTTCTCTTCCCGCTCTTTGGGCAGGTGGCCCGGGGAGGCGCTCTCAGCAGTGGGCGGGGCGTGAATGAAGGTCCGCTGGCTTCCCGGCACCCTCTATGGTGGGCGGGCTCTGAGTGAGCTCGGGCCTGAGCTGCGGGAAACTCACTCCAGTGCCGGCGTCAGGCTCCCTGCCCTTCTTCACTGGTGAGATTCGCCGCCGAGAGCGACTGCTCCCTGGACTCTGCAGGTAGGACTTCAGTTTTGCCGAGGCTGGTTGTTAGCCCCGGTGCCGTCTCCACCACAGCGGACGAGGCGTTGAGGCCCTCAGATTCCCCTGCTCCTGAGGAGGTGGAGCTGGAGTAGGCGTTCTTGTGAAGCATCCCATGGTGCCGGCGTGGGGGCTGGATATCCACCTAGGGACCCTCGGAGGCTCAGGGTGCCTCTGGGTGGCGCTGTGCTGGCCCTGAGGCAGGGGCCGCACTTTGTTACTCAATTTACTAATAAAGGCCAGTGGTGTGGACAGAGTTTCAGTCTCAACCCCTTCCCGCCAGGTCTAGGGGTTTTTAGGGGCGTCCTCTTGTGAGGCCAGTGAGGTCAGAAGGCCTTGTGTCACCTGCTTGGTGACGTCCGTCTTGTTTGGAGAAGATAGAGCTCCTGACGCCCTGGTGCCCTTGGTGTCGGTTGGTTCCAGGAGCCTCTGGGTGCTTCGTGCTCTGGTGTCGGTGCGGTTGCATCTTGGGGTTGAAACTCGGAAGTAGACTCCATGCAGCGTGGAGAGCAAACCAGCCTGCGGCCTGCTGTTAGGTGAGACAGAGCGCCCCTCAAACCACCGGTGCAGAGAGGAGGCAATGACCACAGTGGAGAAGACAGGAAGGCGCATTAGTAAAGCTGTATTCGTACTTGGTAAAAAGTGAGTTCTTTTTTTTTTTTTCTTTTACACAGTTAGCTTTAACCAGAGGCATTTAAGTTAAAGAGAAAGTCATGGTTGCGAGCTCTCAGTGAGCATCAGAATCACTTGTGGTCCTTGCGGATGGTCAGCCTTTATCCCAGACTTGCAGAACCACAGTATACTGATCTGTGTAGAGTATGCTGGTCTGTGTAATTGGGTCCTGGTTGTTAAGTGTTGAATGAACAAGGAAAACCGGTTTAGGCTTTTCACTTTATTAAGGAGCACATTTTAGGTTTCTGGTACACAATTGGAAAATAATAATCAGATTCTGGAAAGTCTTGTCTCTCCCAAGACTGAAGACAGGAGCTCATTGGCAGCTTCCTCGGTTTTCACTCTGAGTCATTGACTCTAAACGAAACATCACTGGCCACGCACCTTTTCATTTTTTGTATAAGAAATGAAATATATACTTCATTTATATACTTACACTTTCATTTATATACTTATATATACGTGTAGTCACTTGTCTTGGCTGTTTGTCTTGGTGTGATTCGCCTTGCTTTAGTCACTTTTCTAACTTACCTGAGGTTTCTGGGTAGCCTAATTCCACCCCCGCCAATGGCATGCACCTGGCTGCTGCTCCCTGCTTCCCTGTTGTTGAGTTTCATTCTGGGAAGTTTCTGAGCACCTGCTGCTTATTGCCCACCACAGACCCTTGGGAAAGGGTGCTCTGCTTGGATGAGGGGTTCCGTGGGCTGGTTCCCATCGAGACTTCTGTGCAGGTGTGCTTGCTCATGGGTCAAGAGCAGGCATTGGGCATGAGTGCCCAGAAAACAAGTCTCCATGCTGTTTTCTTAAGCTCTCTGTCAGCCAGTCAGAAGACGAGATAACCACTGACTCAGGATGCTCCCCAAGACAGTGCAGAGCCCTTGGCATTGTAGGCAGAAGTGCCTTACAACTAAATGGAACTCTGCTTTTAAAAGTAGGGGATGGACTTGTGTTTCGAATGTGAAAACTCTTCAGTGAGACAAATACCACTAACCATAAATTTACTCAGTGAAAATGAAATAACATTGATGATGCCAAGTTTTGCTATACATTAAAGTAGGCTTTTCCAAATGAAATAGTTGTGAAGTTTTGCAAACATTGGGAAGCCATTAGATTTTTCAAGTAATTTCACCTTGTTAGGAATTCATGCCAACTGTCACTCCACTTACAGTCCCATCCCTCACCTTATTATTGGCATCAAAGGAAATGTCTCCTTCTTACTGATAAGTGAATGTTGACAATCTTGTAAGTTCAACAAGGACTTCTGTGATCTGTGAGCTGTCTTTGGTCACAGTTCAGGCTTGGCAAGTTTGTGCTTGGAGGCAGAGCCTGTGTGGTGCCGGGACAGCCTTAAGGCTGTGGCCCCTCTCTGGCCCCAGACCCCTGGCTGCTTTGGGCCTGGCGCCCTGCAAGGACGCAGAACTGGGGAAGAGACAAACTGCCAGTGTTCCCTAGCATGTACATCCACCTCCGGGTGCTGGTAAGTAACACTGTTAGGTGTTAGGGTTAATACATTTTTTAAGTGACAAGTTACCATGACCGCTTTTCAAACAATTGCAAGACTTGGCTTTGCATTAATTCCCAGGCAGCAGCTGGGACATCTCCCACTCACCCTTCCCCAGTGGGCGCCGGCGAGGACGCGCGCCCCCCCACCCCCCACCCCGAGACCTCTGAGCGCAGGGCCTTGGAACTTGTCACTCTCTCCTTACCAGCCCGACGGCACCAAAAAACTGTCCTGATGTTACGGACCAGAGTTCTTGGCTTCCTTAATCATTAGAAATTGATCAGAGGCCAGACAGGAAATACAGGTGAGGCTTTACTGGGGCCCCTCTGTAGGTGGGTGGGGGAGGGACAAACAACAGGTTCCCTTGCTCCCTCACTGAGGCGGCGTGAGCTTGTTTCTTACATGGGGTGAGAGTAGGGGTATGTCCAGGGGTCAGGCTAGAGGGGTGATTTACATGGTTTGCCAACCCCTTAAATGGTGGTGTGTGCAGGGGACATGCATAATACTCTTCTTTTGCTTCAGGCACCCTGTTTTTGTTCCTGGTTCTTCAAAAGTGGCAGTTGGGTTTTTTGGTCTCTTTGTATCTTTGGGGTCCAGAATTTGTCCTAACTGCTCATGCACATACTCATTTTTAGTCCCATACACTTTCTTTGTATTTTGTTGCTGGAGGAGAGTTGTGTCCAGGTGGAAACATTGCGGCAAAGGGTCCCAGGCCTGTCTCCCTGGGACTGGAAACTGTTTTGAAGGTTCCTTTGAAATCAGGTGGAGGGTGGGGAAGAAAAGCATGTTTGGGTCCCTTGGGGGCTGACCCCCTGAATAGAATGGGCAAGAAAGAGCAGGGTGTTTCCACCAAGCAGAGGCTTTTAGGGGCAAGGAATGAACAGACTCCATCCCGGTACCAGACTGAAGATACCTGTCTCAGTTCTGTTGGAGGACTTCTAACCTCTGATTTCCAGGGAGGGGACCCAGAGGGGCGGAGAGGACGGTGCTCCGGGACTCGGGGCACAGGAAGGCTGTCCCCGTCCGGCCAGTGCAGACGGTGTGGGTGACAGCCGCGAGGAGGGAGCGCTGGAGGCAGGCCTTTGGGGTCCGCGAGATTCAAAAGGCAGGTGGGAGATGAAGCCCCTGCACAGGATCTGAGGAGCCTGGAAGGCTCTCTGTTTTCTTGAATTTACACCCATTTCATTCTGTAAAAACTTGAAGCTGCAGAAAATTGAAAGGTTACACTGCTGGTCATCAGGACTGAAGATCCAACTTGAAATCAGCTCTTGGTGAAAACGTCTCCTAGATCCAGTGGTTAGCAAGGGTGTGTGGTGACGTGACCGGAAGAAGTTTGGGTGGCGTGAGGGGCAGCTGACAGGACGGGTCACGTGGCCAGGCAGCAGAGGCCCGAGACGCAAGAAGGCACCTTGCGGTTGGCGGCTGTGAACGCGTTCCGGCTGTGCCAGTCCTTCTGAAGTTTACAGCAAGACATTCACTTTTTTGCTGATGGAGTTAATTTGGTTTTCCTCAAATTGTGATTGATGCATCTGCTGTTTCTCGCTTGGCTCACTGAACAAGCAGACGGATTAATTAGGAGATTTTACATTTTTGGCACCGCCACTGCTCTGCCGCAGTGATCTTGCTAGTTCTCCCGAAGCAAGTACGGACAGGTGTTTCCGCAGCTGAGTGTGTGTGTGTGTGTTGGTCTGTGAAAAACTAAAGTGCACAGTGTCTTTGCAAACTCTTGGTGGGGTGTGGCCGCCCGTGAAGGTGGAGTGGGGCTTGGCCCTGGGTGCTCCAGGAGTCCCAGGAACAACCTGATGCGCCCTCCGGCTGCTTCCCCTCCCGCCCTCTCTGGGCCCTCCGCCCCCACCCCCACCCCCCGAGTTCTCCTCCTTTCCTGGCTCGGGGGAAAGCCTTGCAGCTGCCCAGGCTGGCGAAGAGCTGGTCCCCGTCATGGGCCTTGCTGCTGTTCCAAGAACTGGCCTCCGAGCTGCAGATCAGGTGGCCTTGTTCACCGCAGTGTGAACCTTTGACACTTCGATTGCAGGCCTCGGTACTCGGTCTTGGGTTTTACTGCGGATTGAGAGCAGCTCCACGGCCAGGCCCGTGACCTCATAAACACTGGCCCTCCCGCCTGCAGCACTCTCAGCTTTGTGCTTCTCAAGTTCTTGGAACTTCTTTCTTCTGATCTATGACCCGTGTTTAACTCCTCCCTCAGAACAGTCCTCCATCTCTGCACCTCTGGTTCTGGTTTGTTGTCAGTGTCCAAGCTGAGACCAGGAAGGAGGTGTTGGGCGGCCCCTCCTCGCCCCAGGCTCTGCTCCTGGAGGAAGCGGCCCTGTCAGTCCTCTCTCCCCAACCCGTGCGTGCTCAGCCCACTGCAGACAGCAGATTTCTCTGCTCCAGGCACTGGTGCTGAGCGGGGAGGTGGGGTGGTGGTTTGGAGCTGACTGGTCCCGGGATTAAAGCATGTTTGGGTTCATTGGCACAATGAGATCCTGTCCCACCCCAGGCCAGAACCCTCCTCTCTCCTTTACGGAAAGACAGCCTCAGGCAAGAGTCCACATCCAGTGCTTCTACTCCAGTGTTAACACAATCGGATAGATCTCAGTGTAGCCAAAGAGGAGGATTCCATCGGGGTTTCCTATGCCAAACCTTTTAAAACAGGAGACCAGCTAGGGTCAGGTGTCTAGAGGTATCTATCTGTCACTGCAGGAACATCCTCCTTTGTAAGACAGATTGGAACCAAGATAATTTGGGATAAATAATTTGATATTTTATCTTAAATTCTACACAACATTTCTTTTTGAGTAACAGAAAACATGATTGCTCATTTTCCTTTGTAACTTAGGACAGACAAAATAAAAAGATGACTCCCTCAGACATGGAAAATAAGCTTCTGGTTACCAAAAGGGAAGGGCATGGGGAGGGATCAATTAGGAGTTTGAGATTCAAATGACTATATATAAAATAAACAAGATCCTACTGTGTAGCGCAGAGAACTATATTCACTATCCTGCAATAAACCATAATGGAAAAGAATATGAAAAGGTGTGTGTGTGTGTGTGTGTATATATATATATATATATATACATATGTAACTGAATCAGTTTGCTGTACCATCAGAAAGTAACACAACATTGTAAATTCGCTATACTTCATTTAAAAAGATAACCCTCTCATATCTTTGTCCATTTCATCTGTAAAAGCAGGATTTCTTTTTAAACTGTACTAATCAAAGATGGGCTTAATCGAGGTAAACTCCTGAAGTAATCCAGGGGACAGTGAGCTTCCGGCTTCTGACAGGTGGTGACGGCAAGAGATGAGCAGTCAATTTTCCCTGCAGAAGAATTTGGTGTCTTTTCATTTCTGGAGTGGGAGGACATGGGGAGCATGAGGAAGGGAGCTGGGCTTGAGGGTCCCTGCCGAGGCTGGGGCCGGGCTGTCAGAGTGGCCGGGCACCCAGTGAAGGGGAGGAGCTGCCTGCTCACCCCACTTCCGGCGGGGGACGGGGCCGCGGTGCTCTTTGGACACGGCTCTTTGAAACACTGGTAGCTTCCCCCCGGGGAACTGATTGCTAAAGTGGTTTCCCTTTTTCTGTTCTACACGAAGCCATTCTTTTTTCCCCCAGACCAGAGGAAAATAATCGCAGCCGCTCAGTTTTACAGCGTGTTAATTTAGCTCCCTGGTGAATAAAGTCGAAGGCTGAAGGCCAAGCAGTTTACTCAAACAGGAGGCTGGGACTCCTGCCAAGACAGTGGGGTGGCTTCCAGGCCGCGCTGTGATCCGAGCTACAGGTGGAGGCACAGGCGGCCGGCGGGGAGGGGGGCCGCGGCAAGCAGCTGAAGGGGCCGGTGGGGGTGGCAGGGAGGTGAGGCGGAAGCAAGGGGGCCCGCCTGGCGCAGGAGACCCCATCGGGATGGTTCCCACACAGGCGGCCGTGTCCTAGGGGGCGCCAGGGCTCACGTGCCCTCTGTCCTCCAGCTTTCTCAGCCCAAACTGGGCAAAACAAATGCAGAAGCCGCGTGCTCATGAGGTGGGGGTGAGGCGGGACCTCTCCTACCTCACAGAGGTGACCATGTGAGGTGCGCTCTGAACTGGGTCCAGGGAGGACCCAGTTCAAACCGGGGCCGTCCCTGGCTGCTTGGGACACGCAGTTACCCCGTGAGTACAGAACGTCACAATTTAAACTGTGCCCTTTAAGATTTAGGAAAAAATGTAACTGCTGAAGCAAACAACTGCAGCCCGGCTATAGGTGTAAGGGGCTGAAGTGTTCCTATTTTAAAGGGGTTCCTTCTCCACTTTCAAAGGGGTGGGTGGACTTGCTGTGGGGGTGGGGCTGGCACATAACAAGAGGCAAGAGGCAATTTTAAGCCATCCAGAACATTGACCAGGAACGCTGCTTATGATTTTTCAAAAACTGAGAAGGGAGCTCAGGGGAAGACTTGGCCTATGGGCAGCAGTATTCCAGTCGAGACAGAGCTCGTCTTGTGGGGCCAGGATGTTGGCCAGGCACTCGTGGGTCAATCAAGGAGACAAGAGCTTGAGACTTCTAGGTGGTTCCCACGGCAAGTGTCACAGAAAAACCCGTCATCCGCCTGGAGTCTCAGTGAGGAAGCATCGTCGGCGCAGCCAGGAAAGCAGCCAGCCCTGCCGGTCCATGTGCCAGGTGACAGCACCTGGCCTCAGCAGCGCTGGCTCTGGTGGGAACCTGCTCCAACAGCAGGGGCTTGGTGAGCACACACACAATGTGAGACGGGACTTGAAAACCGGTGCTCTCACTGGTGTACAGAACAGAACCATAAGCCCTTGCCCCAGTGGAGGAAATAAATGAAAATCACTCTAGGAGAAAAGGCTCAGGCTTCTGGGAGGATGGGGGCAAGACCCTGAAGCCCGTGGGGCTGGGGTTGCAGCTGGGGGGTGTGCTGGGGCCAGGCCAGTGCTTTGCAAGTACTGCACAGAGCAGATACCTGCCGCCCATCCCTCTGCCGGGGTCTGAGTGGGATGGAGCTCCCAGGTAAAGTCCTGGACCTCTTTTGTCAGAGGCCGAGTCTGGGGGTGGTTCTTGTACCATGTGGGTCCTCCATGGCTATCATTAGAGTAAACACACTAGCAGAGGCTAGAGTTAACCTTTCTGGGTGAGAAACCCTTCAGGGGCACCTAGTGAAAGATGTGGACCACACATACAAAAGGAAAAGGTTGTGCATACCATGTGGTAGGGTTCCCAGACCCCCAAGAATCCACACAGGCCCGAGATTCCCACCCATGATGGGCCAAGTGAGCATGTAACCGGCTGGTGGCCTGTCAGCCCTGTCACGCGTGTCAGCAGCCACTGAAAATGATAGCAACAGGAAGTCCGGATGGTCAGATAGAAAAAGAACATTTATTGTTTTCAACAAGCCAGACTGTCATCATAACAACCTGTGTTGCAGCCACCATTCGTCTCTCTTTTTCCAGACAAGGAGTTGAGACAAAGAAGTAAAACAAGGCACTGATCATGTCACACAGCTTGGCCTTGGAGGTGTGAGTAGACAGAGGTCACAAGCTGGGGCTTTGAGGGGATGGGTTTGGGGAGGGATTCCTTGGGAGTCAGGAAGGGCAGGGGGGCCAGGCCTGGTCCCCACATGACCTCTCAGAAACCTCCTTTGGAAGCACCCATGGGTCTCCTGTGTCCTGCTATGCTCGTGAACCCTCCCCACCAGGCCCACTGGTCCTACCTCAACAAAACTAGCCACTCTGTGTCCCCTGAGTAGGAGCGGCCATGCGAAAGGGCCGCTTTCTGGTTTTAGAGGGGCTGGTGGCAGGGGCAGTCAGGACAAACCATGCTGGGACACCTCCTTAATGAGTGTGCAGAAGATGACGATGTAGGCAAATTAGGACCTTTTATCTTGAACTGTACCTCTTAAGGCATTGCTGGGCCCGTGTGGGGCTCTCCCAACACTGGAAGCCCAGAAACCTTGTAATGGGATTTGGGGGTACATGTAACAGAGACCCCATTCAAAGCACCATAAGTGAAAAGGGTGATCGTGATACAGAATGTCACAGCTGGACAGGCAAGCTGTGTGAAAGACAGGCTGATGCTGGACCAGAGACAGAATGGACCCAGGGCCTGGCAAGCCACTAGAACCGTCCCTTCACGGTTCCCTCTGTGAATCAACTTGTTTCACTGAGACACCCCATATGAACGGGGAGCAGGGCTTGTCCCTCAGTGAATGCAGTCACAACCTCACAGCCCCACTGGCTCCAGGAGAAAGTCCTGGGGCAGAAACTGTTGGCCCTGGTGCCACCGTGACAGGCTCCTGACCTGCAGGCAAGGCGCCCCCCCCCCCCACCCCGCCCCCACCCCCAGATGAGACTCAAGGGCTGTTGCCCGAGGACTCAGTTCGTGGAAACGACGACCTGGAGCTGTTTCTCCACTGCTCTTCTTGACGTCTCGCGTGGTCTGGTCCCTCACAGCACCAGAGGCGGGCTGACATGGGGCCACGTGTGTCCTGCTCAGGCTAGAAGGTTACAGAGCCAGTGCCACCTGAGCCTGCTCTGAGAGCCTCACTTCAATCATTAGAGAAAAACCATGTCTGTATGGATATTTTATCAGAGCACCTCCCTGAAATGTGTCCTGGTGATCTTAATGGTTTTCAAGTTTAGGCAGTTTGTACTTTAGCAAACTATTTCCAAGTCCTGAGCAAATGACATATTTAAAAAGGAGTGCACAGCTGATGGTGACGGTTCATTCAAAATTAACAGCACAAAATAGTGACTTTTAACTTGGATATTGAAAAGTGGGACCCAAAGTCATCAGATCCTAAAAACCTTGCCTATGTGTTCTCTGGAAATTCTATAGTTGGGGATGTATTTCTGCAGATCACAGTTTATTACCTATGTCCGTGTGCATCTAGACTTATTTTTTTTTTAGATACATATAACGTATCCATATATTATATAATTACATATATTAATCTACATATTAATACATAGCGTTAAGATAACCCCACATTACTACTAGCTAGCTCAATATACCAACAGGTTTTTTTCTTCCCAAAACACCAGCATCCTGCTACTCATCAACTGGTGTGCTCTTTGGTCAAAGAAACATTATGTTTTAATTCTTACACATTAGTTCACTCATGTTCCTTCATACATTTGCCTGACTGTTAGAAAAGCACTATTCTGTTTGTCCCCAGGAAATTAAGCTTTGCAGTGATGAGAGAGAAAATAATTTATAAAATACCCAAATCTGTTTTTCTGTTAACACAATATGTTTAAACAATGTAGCACAACATTTATTTTAAATTTTTAATTTTTTTTTTCACTAAGGCACATGACGTATAGAAATACTGAGGTACAAAATGTAAATTTCTGCATAAGATTTAAAAAAAAATCCTTTTGGAAAATGGAGGTAAACAACATCTTCCAGAGGATTCAGCTTCTAGCTTGTTTTTTCTTTTGAACCAGTTCAACCAGCAGCTTGTATCTAGCGATACAGTCTTCCTGGAGAGAGAGAAAGAGGTGGTGGGGTGACAGTTACAATCAGCGTGCCCCTTGTGGGGTTAGCCCGCCATGCCCAGTCCTGACCAAGGGCTGTCCTGTCGGCCTGGACCTCCCGAAGAACATGCCCTGCTCTCCCCGGGCGCGTCCCAGCACCGGCGGGTCTTCCAGCCCCTCAGGCTGCAGAACTGGCAGCTTAAGACCCAGCTGCCTGTTGCTGCCACTCCTTGGGGTGAGGACCCTGATGAAGCACGGAGCGGCCTCGCTGCTCCCTTGTGTATCACAGGGTACTTTCCAGAACCATCTCTGTTTCTGCTCAGAAACACCCTGGAGGCACTGTAACCCTTCACTAACTTAAGGTCATGTGGGAAACCAGGTCACTGGTTTGTGGTCTGCTGCAGATGACTTTATCAGCTGCCCGGGACAAAGAACGAGTGTTCACTCTCCTGGGGTTTTGGCTTTAGCAGCGTTCTGAGAGAAACATCTAACAGGTGCCTCTTCTGCATCCCCAAGGACTGCTGCTGCTGCTAAGTCGCTTCAGTCGTGTCCGACTCTGTGCGACCCCATAGACGGCAGCCCACCAGGCTCCCCAGTCTCTGGGATTCTCCAGGCAAGAACACTGGAGTGGGTTGCCATTTCCTTCTCCAATGCATGAAAGTGAAAAGTGAAAGGGAAGTCGCTCAGTCGTGTCCGACTCTTCGCACCCCATGGACTGCAGGCTACCAGGCTCCTCCGTCCATGGGATTTTCCAGGCAAGAGTACTGGAGTGGGGTGCCATTGCCTTCTTCCCAAGGACTACCTGCCTAAAACATCAGCCTTTTCATAACTCTTCTGCCCCTGGCAGAGCCAAGCGTGAGATGTGGTGCTCAGCGGCCCAGAGCTCCACTGGAGGACGCGGGGGCTCTGGGCTCTGAGCAGCAGGCCTGCCGGGGCAGCGCCGAGGGCCTGGCTCCTCTCTCAGGCCCCAGTCACCCAGTGGCTTGCGGGCCACTTCCGGGGAGTCACCCAGGGGCAGCGAGCCGGCAGGGGTGGCTGAACCGCCCCTGGACCTGTAGGACATTCCTCCCTGAAACAGGAAGGTTTCCAAACCCCCAAGGCAGTGAGTTTGAGCATCCCACCTCCAGGAATCCATGGTTGCAGCTCCTTCATTTTAACCCATTGTTAATTCATCCCACCTGTAAATGCCTGTGTACCCACAAGAGCTAGAGGAATTCAGGGAGAATCATTTCTTCTGGCAAATCAGTCAGAGGGGCTGGGAAGGAGCTGTGTTTCTTAAACAGCTAATGGTTTATTTTTCTCCTCAGGAATTCTTAACTTCATTATTTTAAAGGAGATAAACTAGACCTATACACATGGGGACATCCGTGGCCATAAGCTAGATTTCCCAACACTGAATTTCAATTAAAAAAAAAAGTGTAAATGAACATCAGTGTGCCCACAGGCTTCTGAGTGGTGGGCACAGAAGGCAGCAGAGATTGGCTCTTTTGATTTCTCAGTGTTCCTGGTGTCTCAGACAAAGGGTGTGGGTACAAGGAAAGAAGCCCAGGAGATTGTGTGTGTCAGGGAGGGCCAGAGTTGAGAAGATCACATGGGAGGCTCCGCACTGTCAGCGCTGAAGCTGGGGTCGGGTGGGGCCTGCTTCTCCCCAGGGGCAGCCCGCTCCCTGAGCTGGTGTCTGGGAACTCTCTGCGGATGTGTTTAAGGAGCTATAAACGGGGCGGACAGCGCTGCAGGGACAAGCTGGATCCTGGTCCTGGTGTCCACCTGTCAGTCCCTCCGCCGGCCCAGCCCCTACTGGCAGAACGAAGGCTCCAGAAGGCTGGCAGCACTGGCATAGGGAACTTAATGTTCTGTGCATGGGGTTTTCGATGAGAAAAAATAACTGGTCGGTGTAATGACACTTAAGACTCTCAACCTCATTTATGCTCAGTCGAGTGCACAGATTCACACACTGTCAGAGGCAGCCTACTGGAAGGCAGCTGGCAGGGGAAGGACGGGTTGGATAGAAAGGACAGGAGGAGGCCTGAGATGAGGGACGGTCGGGTGGGGCCATAAGCCACTTCCCTGTGTCTGGAGCCCCCAGAGGCCTGCCTTCCGGGCGTCACCCACCTTGCTCTTGGACGGGACACACTTGGCTATCTTGTCCCAGCGGTCAGAGGATCCCCTCGGGTACTGCTGTAACGCTAGTTCCAGAAGCTTCTGTTGGTTCTGAGTCCAGGGCTCCTCTGCAGCTCGCGCGCGCTCTCTCTGCTGGCTCTCATCGTCACTGGACTCGCGCTGCTCTGACAGGTCGAAGTCTTTCTGCCTCTTCCCCCGGACCCGCTCCTCCGGCTCGAGGGGCCGGGCCGGCCTCCGCCTCCGCAGCCGGCTCTCCTCCGCGGCCTCTGCCCCCAGCTCGGCCGCTTCCTCCTCCTCCTCCTCCGTGGCTGACTGGGCCTCTTCCCGCTGGGTGATGATGCTGTCCTGCAAGGCTGCGGTGGGCCTGGTGGGCCTGGGGCTCTGAGCTGTGGATTTGAGTTCCGAGAGCCTGACCATCCCTGTGTGGAGGGACACATGGGGAGAGGCAAGGTCGGTTCAGGGAACAAGAGCCGCAGTGGTGTGGCCGCCGCAGCAGACAGTGGTGGGGCATTTTGCGTGAATTTTACTGAACGTTCCCAGTATTCTACAAAGATAGCCATCGCTACCGCAGTTGTACAGGGGAGGGACATCAGCCTCAGCAGCAGCAGAGCTGGGATCCGAACTCTGTCTGATTCCGGGCCGTGGTCCCTCCACCACTCTGAGAACAGGGGCCTCCAGAGTCGGCTGTGATCAGAGGAAGTGCAAGGACTAACTGCCTACTTTCTAGGTTAGGAAGGATGTTCTTCAGAACCCAGGGTTGCTGCTAATACCACGAGTGTCAGCAGACTGTGTCAGACCCTTCACTGGGCTCGCTGACTGCCTGGGGCCCTGCGCCACCGCCACCCACAGGCGTCACCTCAGAGACCCCGCAAATGTTCAACCACGCCTTTCCTGCCCTCCTCACATACTCCTGACCCCTCCTACTCTTTAGAAAGACCTGTCCACGGCCCACCCAACTCCTCGCTGCCTTTTCAAGAGCATGTTTCTGGAGACTGTCTTGGAGGGGAGCATCTTTCACGGAACGCTGTTAGCTGGTCCCTGCCTTCACGCCAGACCAACAGCTGTCCTGGTGGGAAAGCAATCGGGAATGCCCTCCCCCCTGAGTCCTCAGCATCCACGCCCTGTCCTCCCCAGGGAGACGTTTCCAGATTTCAGGGTTTGCTGGTTGCTGGCTGGTTACATCGAGTACAGGGACCTGTATTTAAGTAGAGTTGGAAGGTTGAAGAGGCACTTCCTGGTTTCAAGCAAACAGTATGGGGCTCTAATTCCATTTAGTCTTTGAGAAAATGGATTCTGAAAAACATAGATTCTTGGGGAAACTGCTTGATCTGTTCTCAAGGATGCTCTGTGTGTGTGGTAGCAACTGTGGTCAGTGTGGAAAAACCGTATAGACTGGCTTTCCCATGTGTCCCCTCCCCCCAGCTCCCCCCATACTAAAGAACAACAAGGTTTCTACAGCTCCTCAAACTTATTTAGGTACATCTTAGCACCACTGTGTGTGCAGGGCTGGATTGGCTGGTGGGTGATTGTAAACGGACCCTTTTCAGAGAGACAACCAGTAGAGTCCATTGGGCGCAACTATTAAACACCATCATTTTTAAAGCAGTTGTGAAACGAGGGTTATTTTGAAGACATGGCTTGAGGTTACTGGGATGGAGTGGGCGCTGACTCACCTGGGGAACAAGTAACTGAATCCTTCAGTTGCTTGGCTTTGGTTGTCACCTGTTTCAAAATATAAAAGAGAAAAGCTGACTTTCCACATGTTTATTGTAGGTGAGGTGACCTATTTCATACAAGATCCATGTGAAGGAACAGAGCTTATTGAATCTTAGACCTGGATGGACCCTCAAGCATCAGCTCAGTCCATTCTTTCTAACCAAAAGAAAACTGAAGCCCAGAGACATGAGAGGAGTTGCTCCAAAATATCAGTTTAATCAAGTGGCAGAGTCAGGACAAGAACTCAGCCCATTCAGCCCCCTTATACAAGGCTGCTTCTGAAGATGTACTAGTTTTCAAAATCATTATACAAACACATCATGTTTTTTAGGTACAGTTTCCTGAAAGAGTATCTTTCTTCACTGGAGACTATTATACCAATGAGTATTATGAACAGTGGAGAGATTTACTCTTAAGCTAATATAAGAGTCTGTCCTTGCATCCCAGAAAGAAACCCTGAGAGCACTAAGATTGATCCTGGGGGAAGGACCTCTTGGTGGAGTAGGGCAGTTTGACCCAAGAACCATAAGACATTTACATATATATGTGAGTGATCCACAGAAAGAATTATTCCCTTTCTTATAAACAAATGGTATTATGTTGTATGTCTCACCTTACAGTTTGCTTTTTTCTTTTCAGAATAGTTTTTTTTTAATTTAATGATGTCTTAGAGGTCTATAGATTTCCCTTTTTAAAACTGCTATAAAATTTACACAGAGTGGAATGTACAGACTTTAAATGTACATTTCAATGAATTTTGACCAAAACATGTAGCCAACATTCTAATCGAATTATAGAACATTCCTGTTACCCTAGAACGTTTCCCCTGTGCCCCTGAGTCCATCTCAGCCCTACCACTGCTCTGATTGCTGCTATATGTATACTTTAAACAGGAGATCAACATTAAATACAAAAATTAAAATGGATAGTTATCTGCCTCAGTGCATTTATTAAACAAGCCATCCTCTCTCCATTTATTAACTTTATTGAGGTTACATTCCATTGTATACATGGAATACATACTTTGTATTCTGTTCCCCTTAATCCATGTAAATTCTTGAACCAATATTTCATTGCTTTAAAGAAATTTGAAAGTAAAACCTCAGAAAATATCCTGTGACCAGCACATAGTTAGATCCTGTATTCGGCCGGTTCCACCTCTGATTAGCTGGGTAACCTTGAGCTATTTCCAATCCTTTGTCTGTCTCATGTATTACCTTCTGTAATATGTGGATAAAACTGCTAATACCTTTTGTCTGTTGGGGATGTTTTAAGTTTGAAATAAGCTCTTAGCATGATACCTAGCAGATGTTAAAGGCTCAGTAAATATTACGTATTATAACTGATGTGGATCACTTGTTTTTCATTCATACAAAGGGCAGAATTAGAGAAAATATTTAAAGCTGCTTAGAAACACTCTTTATCTATCCCCTACTTTCCACTCTATGAATGACCTTGCTTATTTTATGGGAAAAAACTTGAGGTTATCCAATGTAAGCTTCCCTGACTTCCAGCTTTCCCAACTCAAAATTCTGATTGTATCACCATATATCTTTCTCACATTTTATATAACCTATGATATCCTCTTGTATATTTTGAATCATCTCTAGATCACTTACAGTACCTAATACAGTCTAAATGCTGTGTAAATAGTTGCCAGTGTGATGCAAATTCATGTTTTGCCTTTTGGAACTTTCTAGATTTTTACCCCCAAATATTTTCCATGCAAGGTTGGTTTAATCTGTGGGTGTGGTGCTGACCATACCACGGGCTTCCCTATCTAACTGCCATTAAGTCCCTTACTTAGAGATCTCTTAGCTCCTCAAACTAAACAAATTCCAACCTAAACTCATCAACTTCTCTGCTTTTCCTTCCTTTTCCTAAGAGTATTATCATCCCAATCACATAGGCTCAAAATCGAAGGCCCAATTTTGGGGACTTTTTTCTTCCTCTCCAGCCAGTTCCACATTCTTCACAATATTGATTCCATCTGTTCCCATCTCAGATCTCTACCACCTGTATTAGTCCTTCATTCTCTAACTAAATTAATATTACAGCCTTCTAACTGGTCTAAACTTACTTGGTAGCAGTTCTATGGAATAATATCCCTAAGGCTGAGTTCTCATCAAGTACCTTTGATGGCTCACCAGTGACCATACAACAAAGTGTTTAATTCTTAACCTGACACACAGGGAAATCCACAATCTATTTTCTTTCCTGTATGCATCCTGTTGAACAATTAATGCTCCCTTTTGTTGTTTAGTTGCTAAGTCACGTCTGACTATTTGCAGCCCTGTGGACGGTAGCCCGACAGGCTCCTCTCTGTCCAAAGGATGTCTCAGACAAGAAATCTGGAGTGGGAAGATCCCACAGTGGAAAGATCCAGGGGATCTTCTCAACCAAGGAACTGAACCTGTGTCTCCTGCGTTAGCAGGTGGATTTTTTTTTTTTAACCACTGAGCTATCTTAATGCTCCCCAGATGGTCACAAATTCCCCACCCTGCTAACAACACTCTAAAGGAATTATACTCCAATTAAAAAAAAAAAAAAAAGAAATTCCCTACCCTGTACTCTTAGACATTGTTAACATTTGTCTGAAATTATTTTCTTTTCTTTATCAAACCTCTCCTTAAATATCTGTCCAGAGCCAAACCATCCTTCAAGGTACTTGCAAGTATAACCTTCTTCTTGAAGCTTCTCCCAATGTCCACCACCAGAACTACCAACTCTGGTGACAATATCTCGCCTCTCTCAATTCTACTGTATTTTTAAAGATTTTATGTTTTTACATCATCATACGATAAAATTACCTTTTCTTCTTTTGTTGTACAGTTCTGTGAATTTTAACATATTTATAGATTCATGTAACTACAGGATACACAACCTACATATAGGATATGGAATAACTTTTTTTTAAACTCCTGCAACTTATTTAACAAAATATTTTGGAGATTATTCTACAACAGTACACGAAGACTTTTTTCAGCTTAACTGAGATATAATTCACAGACTATACAGTTCATCCACTTAAAGTGTATAATTCAGTGGTTTTCAGTATATTCAGATATGTGCAGCCATCATCATGACCAATTTTAGAACATTTTTATCACTTCAAAAAGAACCCCTATACCAATTAGCTATCATTCTCCATCCTCCTCATCCCACCCCATTTCTCATCAAGCAGTAAGCAACTATGAATCCCTGTAGAGATTCTACATATCTGTGGATTCGAGGATCTGTAGATTTCTCTATCCTGGACTTCCATATGAGTGGAATCATATGTGCATTTTGGTGGCTGGCTTATTTCCCTTAAGGTCATGTTTTCCAGGTTCATCCAAGTTGTAGCATATATCATTACTTCATTTCTTTTTATTGGGGAATAGCATTCCATTGTGGATACACCACATTTTGTTTATGCCTTTATCAGTTGATAAACATTTATTTCTATCTTCTGGCTGTTATAAATAATGCTGCTATAAACATTTGTGTATAAATTTTTGTGTGGGCATATGTTTTCGTTTGTCCTTTTTCTTTTTGTGGGTGGACAGTATGTACCTCGCAGTGGAACTGCTGTGTCATGTGGTAACTCGATGTCTAACTTTTTGAGGAACTGCCCTACTGCTTTCCAATATGGCTGCACCATTTTACATTCCCATCAGCAGTATATGAGGCTTCTGATTTCTCTACATCCCTCCTAAAACTCATAATCCAATTTTGTTGTATTATTCCACATCTTAGTGGGTATAAAGTGGTATCCTGTGGTTTCGATTTGCATCTCCCAGATGATGAGAGATACTGAACACTTTTTTTCATGTTTATTGGCTATTTGTATATTTTCTTTGGAGAAATGTCTGTTCAGATCCTTTTTTCCTTTTTTATTTGGGTAAGGGTTTTTGGGTTTTTTTTTAATGTGCTACGTGGCATGTGGTTTCCTAGTTCCCCAACTAGAGACTGAACCCACACACCCTGCAGTGGGAACTCAGGAGTCTTAACCACTGAACCGCCAGGGAAGCCCCAGATTTGTCTTTATTATTGAGTTGTATGGGTTGGTTCTTTTTATATTCTAGATATAAGTACTTTATCAAATAAAGGATCTGCAAGTATTTTCTCCCATTGTGTAGGTTGTCTTTTCGGGTTCTTAGTGGTGTTCTGTGAACCATAAACGTTTTTAATTTTGATGATATGCACACTGCTTGGACTTTTGTTGTCCTATCCAAGAATACTTTTGCTGAATCCAAGGTCATGACTTAGCCTCCTATTTTCTTCTAAGATTGGGTTGGCCAAAATGTTCGTTTGATTTCTTCTGTAAGATGTCATGGGGAAAAAAAAAACCAAATGAACTTTTTTGCCAACACAATAGTTTTATAGTTTTAACTCTGACATTTAGGGGAATAGCAGCCTTAAATAACGATGTTAAATTTTCTGATCCATGAAAAGGAGATAATTTTCCATTTGTTTTGATCTTCAGTTTCTTTCAACAATGTTTTCTAGTTTTTGAAGTGTGTACTTCTTTTCGTTAAATTTATTCCTATTTTATTCTGTTCGATGCTATTATGAATGAAATTATTTTCTTAATTTCATTTTCAGATTGTTCATAAAGTATTTTTGTACATTTATGTTTCCTGCAATCTTGATGAATTTTATTAGTTCCATTGGTTTTTTAGTTAATTACTTAGCATTTTGTACGTATAAAATCATGTTATCAGCAAACAAGGGCAGTTTCCTTCTTCCTTTTTAGTCTTACTTTTCTCACCTAACTGCTCTGGCTAGAACCTCATAAATTTTGAATAGAAGTGGTGAGGGCAGACATCCTTGTCTTATTCTTGATCTTAGTAGGAAAACATCTTCTCTCTCACCAGTAAGCATGCTTTTAACTGAAGTTTTTAGTAGATCTTCTTTATTGGGTTGAGGCACTTCCCTCTTATTCCTAATTTGTTGTTTTATCATGCAGGAGTGTTGGATTTTTTAAGATGCTTCTACTAAGATAATCTTATTTTTTATTCTATTAATATGATGAAAGTAAAGTGAAAGTGTTAGTTTATCAGTTGTACCCGACTCTTTGCAACCCCATGGACTGTAGCCTGCCAGGCTCTTCTGTCCATGGAATTTTCCAGGTAAGAATACTGGAGTGGGTTGCCATTCCCTTCTCCAGGGTATCTTCCCAACCTAGGGATTGAATCGGGGTCTCCTGAATTGCAGGCAGATTCTTTGCCATCTGAGCCACCAGGGATGATATGATTTTATGATGAGTTAGCCTTTGACTCTGTGGATCACAACAAAATGGAAAATTCATAAGGAGACAGGAATACCAGACCACCTTACCTGCCTCCTGAGAAATCTGTATGCAGGTCAAGAAGCAATAGTTAGAACTGGACATGGAACAATAGACTGGTTCCAGATTGGGAAAGGAGTACACTACAAGGCTGTATATTGTCACCCAACTTATTTAACTTATATGCAGAGTACATTATGTGAAATTCTGGGGTGGAAGAAGCACAAGCTGGAATCAAGATTGCTGGGAGAAATATCAATAACTTCAGATATGCAGATGACACCATGCTTATGGCAGAAAGTGAAGAGGAACTGAAGAGCCTCTTAGTGAAAGTAAAAAAGGAGAGTGAAAAAGCTGGGTTAAAACTCAGCATTCAAAGAAATATGATCATGACATCCAGTCCCATCATTTCATGGCAGATAGACAGGGAGACTTTATGGCAAACAGTGAGAGACTTTATTTTCTTGGGCTCCAAAATCACTGCAGATGGTGATTTTGACTGCAGCCATGAAATTAAAAGACCTTGGAAGAAAAGCTATAACAAATAGCATATTAAAAAGCTGAGACTTTACTTTGCTGACAAAGGCCCATCTAGTCAAAGCATGGTTTTTCCAGTAGTCATGAATGGTTGTGAGAGTTGGACTATAAAGAAACCTGAGCGTTGAAGAACTGATGCTTTTGAACTGTGGTGTTGGAGAAGACGCTTGAGAGTCCCTTGGGCAGCAAGCAGTTCAAACCAGTCAATCCTAAAAGAAATCAGTCCTGAATATTCATTTGGAAGGACTGATGCTAAAGCTGAAACTCCAATATTTTGGCCACCTAATGCAAAGAACTGACTCGTTGGAAAAGACCCTGATCCTGGGAAGGATTGAAGGCAGGAGGAGAAGGGGACAACAGAGGATGAGATGGTTGGATGGCATCACTGATTTGATGGACATGAGCTTAAGCAAGCTTCAGGAGTTGGTGATGGACAGGGAAGCCTGGTGGGCTACAGTCCATGGGGTCAGAGAGTCAGACACGACTGAGCGACTGACCTGATGTGTGTGTGTGTTAGTCACTCAGTCGTGTCCAACTCTTTGCAACCCCACGAACTGTAGCCAGTCAGGCTCCTCTATCCATGGGATTCTCCAGGCAAGAATACTGGAGTGGATTGCCGTTCCCTTCTCCAGAGGATCTTCCTGACCCAGGGATTGAACCCAGGTCTCCTGCATTGCAGGCAGATTCTTTACCATCTGAGCTACAGGGAAGATCTATGAACTGATGATGAATTTACATTTATTGATTTTCAGATATTCAATCAACTTTGCATTCTTAGAAATCCCACTTGATTAGGGTACATAATTATTTTATTAGTTTCTGGATTCAGTGTGCTATATTTTGTTGAGAATTTTTATATCCATCTTCACATGAAATACTAGTCTGTAGTTTTCTTCTCATGTCTTTGGTTTGCTATTAGGGTAATACTGGCTTATGAAATGCTTTGGGAAGTATTCCCCCTCTTCTATTTTTGGGAAGGTTTGTGAAGTTTTGGTATTCTTCTTTAAATGTTTGGTAAAATTCAGCAGTGAAGCCATATGGGCCTGGGCTTTTCTTTGTGAATTTTTTTTTTTTTTTTTTAATTAAGTTACTGATTCAGTCTCTTCAATTGTTATAGGTCTCTTTTGCTTTTCTATTTCTTCTTGATTCAGTTCTAGTAGTTTCTGTCTTTCTAGGAATTTGTCCATTTCATTGATAGCTATTAGAGAAATAGGTATCCAGTCTCTAGGCCTACATTTCACAGTATTCCTTTACAGTCCTTTTTATTTCTGTTAGAAGAGCTATCTCTTTTCATTTTGATTCTGTTCATGTTTTTTCTTTTTTTGTCAGTCTAGTTAAATGATTGTCAATCTTATTAATATTTTCCAAGAATCAGCTTTTGGATTCATTGACTTTTCTCTACTTTTCCAGTCTCTAGTCTATTTCATTAATTTCTGGTCTATTTTTTCTTTTTTCTTATTTCTTTCCTTCTGCTTGCTTTAAGTATAGGTTGTTGTTTTCCTAGTGTTTAAAGGTGGTAGTTTGAATTATTGGTTTGAGATCTTTCTTCTTTCTTAATAAAGACATTTATAAATTTCTATTAACTTCATTATATGCATTCCTTAAAACTACGTGTACTGTGTCATTTTCATTTATCTTTAATAATTTTGATTCCCCTTGTGGTATCTTTTCTTCTTTTACTTTTGGCTGTGCCACGTGGCTTGCAGGACCCTCCCTGACCAGGGATTGAACCCAGGCCCCCAGAAGTGAAAGCTCAGGGTCCTAACCACTGGACTGCCAGGGAATTCCTGGGATTTTGTCCTTGATTAATTTGCTGTTTAATAGTCTGAGGTTTAATTTAGACATATTTATTGCTTTTCCCTATTTTTTCCCTGCTACTGATTTCCAGTCTCATTCCTTTGGGATCAGAGAGTATACTTTATATTACTTCTGTCCTTTTAAACTTATTGAAGTTATTTGATCACTGAGCACATTGTCTGTCTTAGAATATGTTTCACATTTACTGGAAGAATGTATTTTCTGTTGTTATTGGATAAAGTGTTATACAGATGTCTGTTAGGTCTACCTGATTTATCGTATCATTCCAATCTTGTTGATCTGTCTGGTTTGTTTTCTCCATTATTGAAAGAAGGGGGCACTGAAGTTTCCAACTTTTATTGTTGAATCACCTGTTTCTGTTTTCATTTATCTCAGTTTTTGCTAAATGTACTTTGGTGCTCTGCTATTAGATGCACATGCTTGTAACTTATATTTTCTTGGATTGGCCTTTTAATTATTATAAAATGTTCTTCTTTATCTGTACAATTCTTTCTTGTTTTGAAGTGTATTTAATATTAGTATAGCCACTCCAGTTTTATTAAGGTGCTGTTTGCATGATATTTTTTCCTTCCTTTTATTTCTGTGAATCTAAAGTGTGTCTCCTGTAAACCACACAGGGATGAAATCATGACTTTTTTTTAATCCTCTCTGAAAAACTCTCTTTTGACTGGATTATTTAATCCATTTACACTTAATGTTATTATTGATATAGTTGAATTTAACTTTTAATGACTTTTTTGTTCCTCTATTATTGCTTCTTTTGCATAAGTGAATATTTTCTAATGTAGCTTTTTTTTTTAACTGTACTCAAACAAAACTTTGAGTTTTTTTGTTTTTTTTTTTTTAGAGGTTGCTTGAGAGTTTACCATATACATCTTAACTTATGACAGTCAGCTTCAGATTTATACTGCCTTAATTCAGGGATATATAGAAACATTACTGCTATAAGCTCTGTTCTCTTTACCCCTGTACTGTAGTGTGTCCATTATATATACTGTATCTATTCATGTTACAAATCCAGTAATACTTTTAAAATTACTACTTTACCTCTGTAGTGGTTCACTCAGCCCATACAGCTTTGCTCCCACTCACATCCTTTGTGCTCTCGTTGGTAAATATATTATACAAATATTACTTTTCTATATGTTACAGGCCTGAGAATAACATGTATCTATTATTTACAACTGCTTTCTAAATCAGTTAAGGAGAAAACATGTATTTATACTGTTTTTTTATAATTACCTAATTACCTTTCCTGGTGCTCTTTTTCAGGTAGATTCAAATTACCATCTGGGGTCCCTTGCTTTCAGATTGAAGAACTTCAGTTTTTGTTTACATTGAAAAGTTTTTTTGCCTTTTTTTTTTTTTTTTTGATAAATAGCTTTGCTGCATGTAGGATTTCTGGTCGGCAAGTTTTTCTTGAGTACTCTGAATATGTTATTCCACTGCATCCTGGCCTTCATGGTTTATGTTGAGAAGAAAGCTGTTAATCTTATGGGGAGGGGTTTCCCTTATAAGCCACAAGTCATTTCTTTCTTGCTGCCTTCAAGATTTTCTCCTTATTTTGACTTTCTGCATTTTTATTATGATGCATCTTTTGTTGACATTCTTGAACTTATCCTACTCAGAATTACTGAGTTTCCTGATGTATTCAGGTTAGCATTTTTCAATAAACTTGGAAAGTTTTCACCCACACACTCTTTGGACTTTTTTCCGTCCTTTCTCTCCTAACTCCCATTATGCATATGTTGATGTTTTCTCTGAGGCTCTGTTCACTGTTCTTTTGTTTTTCCCTCTGTCCCTCAGCTTGAATTTCTCGACTGGCCTATCTTCAAGTTCGCTAATTCTTTCCTCTGTCAGTTTAAATCTACTGTGGAGCATCTCTAGTGAATTTTTAGAATTGTAATTATTATACTTGAATTTCTGCTGGTTCTTTTATTATTCTAAAAACTAATTTATATCTCACACATTTACAAGTGTTATTTTGAGGTCTTTTTCTGTGAAATCATATATTTGGTCACTTTTTTTTTTTAAGTGTTTATTTGGCTGTGTCAAGTCTTAGTTGCAGCATACAAGATCTTTAGTCTTTTAGTTGTGACATGTGAACTCTTAGTTGCAACATAAAGGATCTAGTTCCCTGACCAAGGATTGAACCCTGACCCCCTGCCTTGGGAGCTCAGAGTCTTAGCCACTGGACAATCAGGGAAGTCCCCTTTGGTTACTCTTCTAGGGCAGTTTCTGTTGCGTTCTATTCTAATGTGTGGGTCATATTTTCCTGTCTTTTCATGACTCATTATTTTTGTTCAAAACTGAACTTTCAGATAATATATTACAGCAATTCTGGTTAGTGATTTCCCCTCACCCCCCCCCCTTCCCCCAGTGAAGATTTGTTTTGTTTGCATGTTATTGTAGTGGATGGCTAGATTACCTTAGTGAGGCCTATGCCCTCTTCCCCTACAGCATTAGGCTCTGATGTTGTTCCTCCGGTAGGTGTGGCATGATGCCCAGTCATCTTGGGATGCTTGTCTAGTAGTATTTGTAGGACTCTCTTCCTCTCTTTACCTGACCACAATCAAGTCCATTAATTGCTGGCCGAAGCTCTGTTTTCTACAAAATGCATGAGGGCATAAATTACTCCACAAAGAAATCAAATCAAATTGTGGTTCCTTTGAAGGGATGGTTTCTGAGGTCAGTATTGGGTATTTGTTATGACTCCAGAAAGACTCCACCTGAAGAAGTTATTATCCATGTGTTGGTTTTGAGAATACGTGATTAGTTACTCCTTGCACTGACAGAGAATTCTGAATACAGTATAGGTCTTCTTGACTTACACTGGGCTTGTTGTTCTTTAGTCACCCAGCTGTGTCTGACTCTCTGCGACCCCATGGACTGCAGCACACCAGGCCTCCCCATTCCTCACCATCTCCCGAAGTTTGCCCAGTTTCATGTCCATTGCATCAGTGATGCCATCCAGCCATCTCATCCTCTGATACCCTCTTCTCCTTCTGCCCTCAATCTTTCCCAGCATCAGGGACTTTTCCAGTGAGTTGGCGGTTTGTATCAGATGACCAAAATACTGGAGCTTCATCTTCAGCATCAGTCCTTCTGACAAGTATTCAGGGTTGATTTCCCTTAAAACTGACTGGTTTGATCTCCATGCTGTCCAACACACTTTCAGGAGTCTTCTCCAGCACCACAGTTTGAAGGCATCCATTCTTTGGTGCTCTGCCTTCTTTATTGTCCAGCTCACAACTGTACATGACCACTGGGAAAACCACAGCCTTGACTATATAGATCTTTGTCGGCAGAGTAGTGTCTGATTTTCAACACATTGTCTGGGTTTGTCATGGTGTTCCTCCCAAGAAGCAATCACCTTCTGATTTCATGGCTGCAGTCACCATCTGCAGTGATTTTAGAGTCTAAGAAGAGGAAATCTCTCACTGCTTCCACCTTTTCCCCTTCTATTTGCTATGAAGTAATGGGCTGGATGCCATGATCTTGTTTTTTTTTTAATATTAGTTTTAAGTCAACTCTTTCACTCTCCTCTTTCACCCTTATCAAGAGGCTCTTTAGTTCCTCTTCACTTTCTGCCATTAGAGTGGTATCATGCACATATCTGAGGCTGTTTTCTCACACCTATCTTGATTATAGCTTGTAACTCCTCCAGCCCAGCATTTCTGATGATGTGTTCAGCATATAGGTTAAACAGACAGGGTGACAGCAGACAGCCCTGTCGTACTCCTTTTTCAGTCTTGAACCAATCAGTTGTTCCATACAGGGTTCTAACTGTTGCTTCTTGACCCATATACAGGTTTCTCAGGAGACACGTAAGATGGTCTGGTATTCCCATCTCTTAAGAGCTTTTTTCCACAATTTGTTATGATCCACACAGTCAAAGGCTTTAGTGGATCACATTTTGTCAGAACTCTCCGCTATGACCCATCTGTCTTGGGTGGCCCTACACGGCATGGCTCATAGCTTCATTGAGTTGCACAAGCCCCTTCACCACAACAAGGCAGTGATCTGTGAAGGATACATTGAAAATGTTTTTACTACACCTAACCTACTGAATGTGAACACCAAAGCTTTTGGCCAGATAGTAAAGAAACCGCCTGCAATGTAGGAGACCCAGGTTTGATCCCTGGGTCAGAAAGATCCCCTGGAGAAGGGGCAGGCAACCCACTCCAGTATTCTTGCCTGGAGAACTCAGTGGAAGAGGAGCCTGGTGGGCTACAGTCCATGGGGTCACAAAGTCACACACGACTGAGCAACTAACACTTCACGTAAACATACTCTGAACACTTACATTAGCCTAAAACTGGACAAAATCATCTAACACAAAGCCCATTTTATAATAAAGTATTTTATATCTCATGTAATTTATTGAATACTGTACGGCAAGTGGTTGTAAGTGTATCAGTTGTTTACTCATAATCACTTCACTGCCACTAGTCAACATTATGGGAGTATTGTCCTGCATATCACCACCCTGGGAAAAGACCAAAAGTCAAAATTCAAAGTATAGTTTCTACTAAAGGTTATTGCTTTCGCACTATCATAAAGTTGAAAAATAGTCCAGCTGAACCATTGTAAGTTGGGGACTATCTGCATATATCACAATATGGACTATCCATACCACACACAAAAAAATAGCTAATATAATCTGAGTCTTTCAGATCCTCAGTTTTAAATAATGAAATGAATGGTAAATATCACTATAATCATTTAGGGGCCATACTTTTCTTCTACTTAAAAAGGCAGTTTAAACATGTAAGAAAACAACTGGTCAACTTTCCAATTTTATGTGGTTCAACAATTATTTTAGTATTCTATCCTCTTTGTGAAGAACGCATCTCCTGGTGCCACAAAATGGTTGATCCTTTTTTTTTTCCTGAGAATTTCATTAGTTTTTGTTGAGAACATTTAAGTTCTCACTTAGCAAATTTCAATTATACAATACAGTGTTATCAACTATAGTCACCATGTTATACATTAGATCCTCAAACCTTATTCAACTTGTAGTGGAAAGTTTATACCTTTTCACCAACCTCTCCATATCTCCATCTCCTAGTCCTGGCAGCTGCTTTTCTACAACTTTTCTACCAGTCTCGACTTTGGGCTGAATACTCCTCCCCTGTACGTGTGTGTATAAACACACTTTGTGCACACGTGCATCAGCTGAAGAACACTTTGTTTCCATACACCAGCTACTGTGAATAATGTTGCTAAGAAAACGGGAGTGCAGATGTCTTTGAGATAACAATTTTATTTCCTTTGGATATATACCCAGAAGTGGGATTGCTGGATCATATGGTAGTTCTGTTTGTAATTTCTTGAGGAACCTTCATACAGTTTTCCATAGTGGCTGTACAAGTTTACATTCTCACCAAAAGTCTACAAGAATTTTCTTTTCTCCACATCCTCACCAGCATGTTCTCTCTCTTGTTTTTTTCATAATAGACACCCTAACAGGTTTTGAGGTGATCCTCACTGTATTTTTGATCTGCATCGCCTTGATGATTAATGATGGTGCACACTTCATACTCTTGTTAGCCACTGATAGGTCTTCTTTGGAAAAAGTGTCTATTGAGGACTTTTGCCTATTTTAAAAATAAATTATTTGGGGTTTTTGGTGTTGTATTTCTATGAGATCCTTGTATATTTTGATGTTACTCCCTTACTGGATATATGGTTTGCAGGTATTTTCTCCCATAGGTTTCATTTTTATTTTGTTGACCGTTTTCTGTATAGAAGCTTTTTAGTTTTATGTAGTCCCACTTGTTTTTATTTTTGGTTTTGTTACCTTTGCTTTTGTTGTCAAATCCAAAAAATCAACACAAAGACTAATGTCAAGGGGCTTATTCCCTACATTTTCTTCTAGTTTTATGGTTTTGGGTCTCATGTTCAAGTCTATCTGTCTTGAGTTAGTTTTGTGTATGGTGTAAGACAGAAGCCTGGTTTCATCCTTTACATGTGACTGTCCAGTTTCCCAACACTATTTATTAAACAGACTATCCTTTTCTCATTGTATATTCTTGACTTTGTAAAAAATTAGTTACCCATATTAATAAAAATAAACCAGTGGGTTTATTTAAGAAATTTTTTTATTGGAGTATAAGTGCTTTACACTGTTGTCTTTCTGCTATACAACAAAGTGAATCAGCTGTATTACATATATCCCTCCTCCCTGGACCTTGCTCTCCCCCACCGCCCACCATCCCAGCCATCTAGGTAATTACAAAGCACTCACCTGAGCTCCCTGTGCTATACATACACAGTAGCTTCCCACTGGCTGGCTGTTACATATGGCAGTATATATGTGTAAAATCCTAATCTCCCAATCTGTCCCACCTTTCCTTCCCCCCACCGTGTCCACGTGCTTGCTCTGTCTGTGTCTCTATTTCTGCCCTGCAAATAGGTTCATCTGTACCATTTTTCTGGATTCCACATATATGTGTTGTTATACGATATTTGTTTTTCTGACTGACTGCACTCTATATAAGAGACTCTGGAGCCATCCACATCTCTATGCTGCTGCTGCTAAGTTGCTTCAGTCGTGTCCGACTCTGTGCGACCCCACAGACAGCAGCCCACCAGGCTTCTCCGTCCACATCTCTATAAGTGACCCAATTTCATTCCTTTTTTCTGGCTGAGTAACATCCCATTACATGTATGTACCACGTCTTTATACCTTCATCTGTTGATGGACATTCAGGCTGCTTCCATCCCCTGGATACTGTCAGCAGTGCTGCAGTGAACGTTGTGGTACATGTGTGTTTTTGAATTATGGTTTTCTCAGGGTGTATGCCCAGCAGTGGGATGGCTGGGTCATATGGTAGTTCTATATTAGGTCTTTTAAAGGAGCCTCCATATTGTTCTTCATAGTGGCTGCACTGATTTCCATTCCCACCAACAGTGCCAGAGGGTTCCCTTTTCTTCACACCACCCCCGCCCCCAGCATTTACTTGTAGATTTGTTGATGAGGGCCATTCTGAATAGTATGAGATGATATGTCATTATTGTTCTGATTTGCACTGCTCTGACAATTAGTGATGTAGAGCATCTTTTCATGTGCCTCTTGGCCACCTGTGTATTTTTTTTTTTTTAATTAGCAAATGTCTATTTAGGTTTTTTGCCCATTTTTTTGAGGCTGTTTTAATATTGAGCTTCATGAGCTGTTTGTATATTTTGAAGATTAACCCTTTGTTAGTTGCTTCATTTGTAAATATTTTCTCCCATTATGAGGGTTGTCTTTTCATCTTATGGTTTCCTTTGCTGTGCAGAAGCTTTTTAGTTTAATTAGGTCCCATTTGTTTATTTTCATTACTCTAGGATATAGGTCACAAAAAGATCTTGCTGTGATTTATCTCAGAGTGTTTTTCCTGTGTGTTCCTCTAAGAGTTTTATATAGTGTTGGTCTTACATTTAGGTCTTTAATCCATCTTCAGTTTATTTTTATGCATGGTGTTAGGGAGTGTTCTAATTTCATTCTTTCAAATGTAGCTGTCCAGTTTCCCCAGCACGACCTATTGAAGAGATTTAGCTTTTCTCCTTTGTATATTCTTGCCTCCTTTGTCATAGATTAGGTCACCCATACGGCAGGTGTGTGGGTTCATCTCTGTGCTGTCTATCCTGTACCACTGATGTTTATTTCTGTCTTTGTGCCGGTCCCATACTCTTGATTCCTGTAGCTTATAGTATAGTCTGAAGTCAGGGAGTCTGATTCCTCCAGCTCTGTTTTCCTTTCTCCAGATAGCTTTGGTTTTTAGGGATCTTTCATGTTTCCATACTAATGGTAAAACTTTTTGTTCTAATTAGTAAACCAATGGGTTTATTTCTGGCCTATTATTTTTTAATGCCAGTGCCATACTGTTCCCATTATCATCACTTTGCAATATAAGTCGAACTCAAAAATGTGAGCCCTTCAGCTTTTTTTTTTTTTCTTTTTCCAAGATTACTTTGGCTATCTGGGATTTTCAGACTATTTTTTCTATTTCAGTGAAAAAATGCCATTAGAATTTTGAAAGGTTTTATACTGGATCTGTAGATCACTTTGAGTGGCATGGACATTTTAACAGTATTAAATTCCTCCAATCATGAGCATGGGCTTCCCAGGTGGTGCTCGTGGTAAAGTCAGGAGATGTAAGCGACAAGGGTTTGATCCTTGGGTTAGGAAGATCTCTGGAGGAGGGCACAGCAGTCCACTCCAGGGTTTTTGCCTGGAGAATCTCATGGATAGAGGAACCTGGCGGGCTACAGTCTATAGGTCACAAGGAGTCAGATACAACTGAAGCAACTTAGCATGCAATCATGAATACTACGTATCTTTCCATTTATTTGTCTCCTTCAGTTTCTTCCATCAATGTCTTATAGTTTTCACTGTATAGATCTTTCATCTTCTTGGTTAAATTTACAACTAGCACTTTATTCTTTTTGATGCTATTGTATATGGAATTGTTAATTGCTATTTTTGATAGTCTGTTGGTGGGTGTACAGAGTTACAACTGATTTTTGTATAGTGATTTTGTTGCCTATGATTTTACTGAAATAGTTTATTCTTAACAATTTTTAGGTGGTCTCTTTAGGGTTTTCTATATGTAATATCATGTCATCTGAAAATAGAGATGACATTGGAAGTGACTGGTTTTCACTAAATCCATTTCTCCCTGAGAGATCTAGACGACTCTGAAAACATGAGTGCCAGTTTAGTATTACTTCACTAGCATATTCTATAGTGCAGTTTCCAGTTACTCATTCTGCTTTTATATCATATACAATGATATTAGATATGGTCTCTGTCTGTCTTAATGTAGATTTGTGGCTTTTTTCTAGCTTCCTTTTGGGAGAAGACCTATATTCCTACACAGGTGCATATAGACAAGGCTTCCCTTCTTCCTCAGTATGAGAAAAAATAATATTGTGGGCTACTGGCTTAGGTGGGCTTTTGGATAACACTGTCCACGTGTGTATTAAGTTACCTGGATTGTAGAATTGTAGGTGAATGTGCTTCACCATATTCTGATTCCAAGTAGAAAATACTTTATAATCCTGTTTCTTCATGTAGTTACACCTAAAGTTATCTTTAAATTTCTTATGAAACAGGGGCTTTATAATCAATTCTGGGATATGTGGGTTTAGGCTGGAGTGAATGAAAAATACCTAAAATAGGTTTCACTCCTTCCAGTGAAAATACTGATGAAAGTAACAGAAAATTAAATTAACAAAATGAAAATTATATTCATAGGGTACAGTTAGAGTCAGTGAACAGTTACATAGTGGCACATTTCTACTCAATATACAGAAGAATTTTCCAATTTTCTGAGCTCTATAAAGTATATTACTCATATTTCTGGCATCAGATAACTTAGAAAATAAATATTGGCTATTAGTGATAACCTCAAGTTATATTTTTCAAATTCTGGCTGACTTAGTGACATTTTAAGTATTCTAACAATAAAAATTATGTAACTGTGAGGTTCATTCCAGTTGGCCCTCAAGTAAACACTGAGTTGAACTGCACAGGTCTGAACCACTTATAAGTGGCTTTTTCCAATAAAATGTACTAAAGTACTATACAGTTCACAGTTGGTTGAATCTGAGGAGGCAGAACTGTGGATACAGAGGGCTGACTGTAAAGCTATATGCGGATTTTCAACTATGTGGGGCATCGGTATGTCTGTCATGCTGTTCAAGGATCAACTGTATTTTCATTCAGTTGTATTTAATTTTGGCCAACTTTCTGCTGAATCTATCACTCATTATAATCAGGAACTATTGTAATTTCAAATGAAAGGGGCACTCTGTTACCTGAACATAAAATAAACCACCTGAAAAATGTTTCCAACTGGTAGAAAGCAGTGCTGTTCATTCTTATTATTTCTCCAGTGTCTTTAAAATTTTCTCTGGATTCTCTGTCTGGATAGAAAATACAAGAAACAATAATAGTGTTCATCTTAATCATTAACAAAGAGGGCCTTCCATTAACTTGCGGATTACCTCTATAAGTAATGTAGATGGCCCATTTACTGAGAGAATATACTAACGTCAACAGACAGTAGTATAGTTTTGCAAATATTTTTAGTCTTACCAGCAAGATATTGTAACAACCCAACATATGTTCATCCACTTTCCTTTTTAAATGAGGAGATTTTTAGCACAGGGAAGCAGTTTTAAATTGCATTAACACTTACTAGCATCTGCCTAGGGGTCACTCACCATCTATTGACTTGCTGTATCTCTGAGCTATACATAAGACAGAGTTAAGCAAAAAATTCATAATAAAATAAATCCCCACCATAAAGTATGATGCTATCACCAGACCATAGATTATACTGTGAAAAACCAGTTCCCTTCATGAATAAAACATCCATGGTATTCAAAGTGGATGTCATTGTAACTAGTAAATTGGATCTAGACTTGAAAGTGGATCTGTCCTTTTGGTAAGATATAAGGTTCTGATGAGTGAGTAGAAATTACAAACTCAGTACAGTAGTAATAGAGGACACTAAGTAAGATCCAGGGAAAAACAAAAGAATGGTAAATGGGAGTCTATGTAGAAAATGTTTCATGTAGTCTGCAAGTATGCTTTGCTTGAATGAATCACCAAGGAAGAGGAACAGTGTTCAGTGAGAGCTTAATGTGATGCTGACTATTTCTGTGGTTCGAGTAGTCAAAGGAAAGCAACCACTTCTAGAGCTCTGTGGAATTATAGCCCCATGGATTGGCCAGTATCTTGGGACATGAAATACTTGGCTCTCAAATTTGTCTGTCACCTCAGAAAACCCAAATATTTCACTTTGAAGATAATATCTGATCTAGGCACAACAAACAAATAGTGCGGCCTACATACAGGGTTAAAAATAAAGTCTTTGCTAAACCAAGATGATGGTGTAACTTAAATAAGAGTCAGACAATCTGGGTTCTAGTCCCAGGTTGCTGTTAACTAGCTTTGTGGCCTGTGATGTAATTATTATCGAGATTTACAATTGTGTAATGGTTCATAATAACAAAGTATTTTCATAATGCTCTCACGTCACCCTCTAGCTGCCCACTGAAATTCAGATGATAGACAAGGAAACTGAATCTCAGAGTGATATGGGGACCTCCAGAATCACACAGCCCATAAATGGCGGTGGTAGGACACCAAAGCCAGGTTTTCTTTCAAATTTTGTTCTCTTCCCACTTCTTTACCCATAAAACAAAAGAGTGCACTAATGATTTCTTTTTAGATAAAATATTTTGTGATTTACTAGATATGACATTATTTATTTACTTTTTGGCCACACCATGTGGCTTGTGGAATCTTAGTTTCCGAACCAGGGACTGAACTTGGGCCCTCTGCAGTGAGAGTACAGAGTTCTAGCCACTGGACCAACAGGGAATTCCCTAGGTGTGATATTCTTAATGAAATAGCTTTCATTTCAGTTGAATCACTAAAGATTTATTAAGTACTGACTTGGCCTGTCTCTGTACTGAGAACAGTGGTGTACATATAATAGTGGTCCCCAAGCTTTTTGACACCAGGGACAGGTTTTCTGGAAGACAATATTTCTATGGATGGGTTGGGGGGATGGTTTTGGGATGGTTTAAGTGCATTACATTTATTGTACACTTTATTTCTATTACTATTACATCAGCTTCCCCTCAGATTATCAGGCTTGAGATCCAGGAGATTGGGGACTCCTGATACAAAAGATCTAGTGTTATCCACCTAAAGGAGCTTCTAGTGTGGTTACTTCTTGCATACTTGTTCGACAGATTTCAAATTAACTAGGACTCTTGCCTATAAGAAAGAAAATCATTGTTCACTGCTTTAAAAGTTTTTTACTTCAATATCAGTGTTGGCTAAAGTAAGGAAAAGAGCGATCAAAAACAGGCTTATGCATTGACAGTGTAGGAGTTTGGCCTCACCTCTCAAGAAGGCCAGTTCTGCACTGCTTTACCTGAGTTACTGCTGATCACCAACTAGGTGAATTTAGTAGATTCAAGCCCTTTGTCCTTTGATTTCCCCAGTGTGTCAGAGACCTGTGGGTGATACCTGTCACCCTGCTGAAGTGTACGCAGGCTGGGTAAATACCTTGTTCATCTCCCTTCATCATTCTGTTTGCCTGACCTTAAGCTGTGTCCTCTGTGGAGGAAGACCCAGATGAAAGGACCAAATGAAAGGAGGACAGGGGTCTGTAGGGAGTTATTCCTTTGCTAGAACAATCAAATCAGCCCTCAAGGCCCTGTGACACGGAAATACAGACAGCAAACATTAATAGATGGCTCTAGAAATCCTCCAGTAAAGCTGTCCTTGTTGAGGGGATGGTCTGGCAAGTGTTTCAGTAGAGGCTGAAGCTTCCCCCGCCTTCCTGACCTAGACAACCGCTGCCAGTACCTTACTCTTTTGATTACTGTAGCTTTATAACATTTTGAAAACAGGACATGTGATGTCGCCAAACTTTGTTCTCTCTCAACGTTGTTTTGGCTACTTGGGATCTACTGTGGTTCCACACAAATTTTAGGACTGTTTTTCTATTTCTGTAAATCAATAAAGCTTTTATAATAAAAATTAAGGAGGTAGACCTATGTATATTTTGACATGGACAGATACTAAAAGTAAAATGTTTTGACTTTAAATTTCTAAGTGTTTTACATAACTCTAAAAAAAGCAGTTTACAACAAGGGCTTCTTATGAAAAACCATGTACCCTACACTCAAGAGGCATGCATTTTTGTCCAGTTCTTTAAAAAAAATTTTTTTCTGAGCACTGTCTAACTATTAAAAAAAGTGAATTATAGTATGTTTACAATGTTGTGTTGGTTTTGGGTGTACAGCAAAGTGACCCAGTTATAAATATATATATATATTTTTTTCAGATTCCTTTCCATTATAGGTTATTACAAGATATTAAATATAGTTTCCTGTGCTATCCAGTAGGTCTTTGTTTATTTTATAGATAATAGTGGGTTTGTTAATCCAAAGTTCCTAATTTATCCCCCTCCCTCACTATTCCCTTTGGTAACCATGTGTTTGTTATCTATGTCTAGGAGTCTATTTGTTTTGTACATAAGTTCATTTATACAATTTTTTAAGATTCCATATATAAGTGATATCATATTTGTCTGACTTCACTTAATATGCTAATATCTAGGTTCACCTATGTTTTTGCAAATGGCATTGTCATTCTTTTTTATGGCTGAGTAATAGTCCGTTTGTGTACACATATCACATCTTTATTCATGTGTCAGTGGACACTTAGATTGCTTCTGTGTCTTGGCTGTTATAAATAGAGCTGCTATACAGGGGCAGTTTTCACCATGAGATAGCATGGGTAAAGTATCACCTTCAGGTGAGTTACAGTGCTTTCTTTCTTTTACCAGCTACCTATCACTGAATAAGACATCACCCTAGAAATTATCTTAAAACAATAAACATTATTTTTAAAAACTAAAAAAAAGAAACAGTGCTGCTGTGAACATTGGGATGCATGTATCTTTCTGAACTACAGTTCTTGTCTGTTCTGGATCTATGGCCAGGAGTGGGACTGCAGGGTCATATGGCAGTTCTGTTTTTAGCTTTTTAAGGAACTGCCATACTGTTCTCAAAGAAGAAGTTGTTTGTCTCGCGAAGAACTAGAGCCTCTTGATGAAAGTGAAAGAGGCGAGTGAAAAAGTAGGCTTAAAGCTCAACATTCAGAAAACTAAGATCATGGCATCTGGCCCCATGACTTCATGGCAAATACATGGTGAAACAATGGAAACAGTGACAGACTTTATTTTCTTGGGCTCCAAAATCACTGCAGATGGTGACTGCAGCCATGAAATTAAAAGAAGCTTGCTCCTTGGAAGAAAAGCCATGACAACCTAGACAGCATATTAAAAAGCAGAGACATTACTTTGCCAACAAAGGTCTGTCTAGTCAAAGTGTGGTTTTCCCAGTAGTCATGTATGGATGTGAAAGTTGGACTGTAAAGAAAGCTGAGCACCCAAGAATTGATGCTTTTGAACTGTGGTGTTGGAGAAGACTCTTAAGAGTCCCTTGGATTGCAAGGAGATCAAACCAGTCCATCCTAAAGGAAATCAGTCCTGAATATTCATTGGAAGGACTGAGGCTGAAGCTGAAACTCCAATATTTTGGCCACCTAATGCAAAGAACTGACTCATCTGAAAAGACCCTGATGCTGGGAAAGACTGAAGGCAGGAGGAGAAGGGGATGACAGAGGATGAGATGGTTGGATGGCATCACCGACTTGATGGACATGAGTTTGAGTAAGCTCCGGGAGCTGGTGATGGAGAGGGAAGCCTGGTGTGCTGCAGTCCATGGGGTGGCAAAGAGTTGGACATGATTGAGCAACTGAATTGATACTGTTCTCCATAGTGGCTGTATAAATTTACATTCCCACCAACAAACAGTGCAAGAGGAGTCCCTCTTCTTCACATTCTCTCCAGAATTATTTGTAGGCTTTTTAATGATGGCTGTTTTGACTGGTGTGAGGTGATACTTCATTGTAGTTCTGATTTGCATTTCTCTAATAGTGATACTGAGCATCTTTTCATGTGCCTATTGGCCATCAGTATGTTCATAGTACTGGTTACAAGTAGACATACCCAACTAACATGCTTATTCAACCTGTATTTCCCACCTCTACCAATAAGCCCTGGTCCAAACTACCACTGTCTCTTGTGAGGACAACTGAAATAGCCTCTTGCTTGGCCTACCTTCCTGCTCCCATAGTTGCCCCGCCACAGCATCTTCTCCACAAAGAAGTCAGAATGACGTTTTAGATCTTGTACTCTTTTGCTCAAACTTTTTCTGTCTCAGAGTAAAATTCAAAATCTTTACCTTGACCAGTAAGGTCCTGCATGGTCCTCCACTACCTTTTGGCCTCATCTTCTCTAATCCCCTCCTGCTCAGCCACATCGCCCTCCTTGCTGCGCTCTGCACGCTCCAAGCATGCTCCTGCCTCGGGGCCTTTGCAAGCACTGTTTCTTCCACCTGGAGCACTCTTTCTCACACAACCTCACTCCCTCAGTTGCTTTGTGTCTCTACTCAAATATTACCTGAGAGAGGACTTTCCTCAGAATTTCACTGGAACCTCTTACTCTGCTTCTTCTTCACAGACCTTGTCACTATCTACAGTTTCTCTTTTACCCCATATGTTCAGTTTCTTTCCGTCATGCTTCTCTGCCATTCTTTAGGGCAACTATCCCTATCTGCATGGTTGCGACTATTGCTGGTCCAGCCCTGGAAGGGAAAGGGCGGAAGAGTTCCCAGGAACACAGGGAGCTGTGTGTTACTTCAGTTCCTCTGAGAAGAAGCTGGTGACTGAGCCACTGCGGAGCTTAGAGCGCTGGGAAGTGCAGTGTTTCTGGACAAATATGGGCCTGCCTTCTCTATTACTAGACAAGGAGAGGACATATTTGATGGACAACTTGTGATCATCTTCCACAATTGATTTAAAAAATTGAAAAACCATTTATAGAATATGTAAGATCTCACATAACTGCAATCTGGTAAACAATACTCACTATAAAGACAAGTACTGCGCTGTGATCATGTTTCTTGTGTCACTAAAATTATTAGTGAGTAATAATATAATTAATTATTAAAATAATTAGTGATAATTATTAGAGAATATTATCACTATCAGGTTCTTCTGCTGTTTCTATCATTCCATTTGTTAGTACACAGGCAGACTGGTTTTTTAAGTTGAAGGCTTGTGGCTACTCACTCCACCCAAGAAAGTTTATGGGTACACTTTTCCCAGTAGCATCTGCTCATTTTGTGTCTCTGTGCCACATTTTGGTAATTTTCACAATATTTCAAACAATTTCATTATTATATTTGTTATGGTGATCTTTGATGTTACTACTGCAGAAAAGATTATGACTCATTGAAGGCTCAGATGATAGTTTGCATTTTTTAGCAATAAATTATTTTTAGTTAAGGTATGTGCGTTTTTTGGATATACTACTATTGCACAGTTAACAGACAACAATATAATGTAAACATAACTCTTACATGCATTGGAAAACCAGAAAATTTGTATGGGTCACTTTACTGTGGTATTTGCTTTAATCTGGTGGCCTGAAATTGAGTCCGAGATATGGCTGAACTTAAATCTGGACTGTGGTTTTCTGTTTGTGGAGTTTCTAGTTGGTCTTTGTTCACACATATGAATTTCTGCAGCTTCTCTCACACAGTCTTTTGTTCTCTGGATCCAACATGGACTTCCTGTACTCTTCACTAGCCGTTATCACCGTAAGGACTTGGGATTTCTATTCACTGGGCTTGGTCCACTTTTTCGAGTGTTCCATGTCTTCCTCTGTATTGATTTATCCCTCATTTCCTGGAGTGCCATCTCAGGAAACTTTCTAGAACGGGCAGAGTCCTTCCCCTATGTATTTACCATCAGAACTGCTCTGTTCTAGATTCAGGACCATTTCCCTTGAGGGGTGAGGCCACCGGTCACTTGTCTCAGAATCCTGTGCTAAGTGCTCGGCTGTCACTCTGAAATGCCTTACTTTGGAGAGTTTTTCTCCTGAGAAGCTTTAAAGGTCTTCTTTGGTGGTCTCAGTGTTCATGATGCTCCCCAGGATCTTTTCCAGGTATTCCACCCCACTTTAGAAGGCTCTCACAAGTTGGTCTCAGGTGTTTGTTCGTTCCTTCATCCTGGAGAACTTTGAATAATGCCCTCATGTCTGTTTTCCATGTCTCTCTCACTGGAACTAGCTTTTGGACTGATTCCCTGTATTTCTTCTCTTTTCTATAGTGTTTTAAAATTATTTGTCTTTTTACTCTGCTCTCAAGGGGATTTTCCTGTACAGCTTCAACCATTGTACTTCATTTATTTGGATACTTATTTTTGTTCTCCTTTTGTTCACAGCATACTTTTGTTTCTCTCGACTTTTTAGATGTTAGAAGGCAGGTATAACCTTACTTAAAGATATCCAATTAACAAAACACTAAGAATTCTGTAATACTTTTACTGTGATACATAAATATAAGAATCCTACATAACAAATCAAATCCAGTTTATTAAAATAACATATGATCAAGTAAAGTTTATCTTGGAAATACAAAGGGGGACCTTGGTAATATATTCATCCTTATTAGGTCATATGAGAAAAGTTATATGATCATGTCAAGGGATGTTAAAATTTTTTTAAATTTCACTTCTATTCCTGAACACAACTGTAATAAAATCAGAAGTATAAGAATTGAAGAAAATTTCCCTAGCATAATAATGTATTTCTCATATCAGACTGATACTAGAATTGATCAGACATTGAGTTTTCTTATTAAAATGTTGAGCAAAAAGTCTAATCACTATTATTTGCAATGTAATATTTCTTTGGAATTGTTAGCTAATATATTCAAAGATAACAAAAGATAAAATGGCAAAGCATCTGCAGAAGGTAAGATTATCCTTAAATTGTAATGAATTAACACAAACTCTAATCAAAGTGAGGCCAATGAGGAGGTAAGTTACAGAAATCGGTGCACTAGCACTTTTCACTTATTTGATGAGCAATGATGAAAAACAAAAAAATTTGTTTAGAGACTATGAGAAAGTGTCCTCTCTCACACCACCAGGGACATTGTATATTGTTACAGGCTCTCTGGAGGCCAATTTTAGAGTCACCAAAGGTTCTAAAAACATCCATATTCTTGAATCAAGCAGCTCTATTCCTAGGCATACAAGCTAAGGAAATACATAAATGGAAAGATGAATGAATTAAAAAAAAAAATCCCAATAAAATTGCAAAAAAAGAAACACTTAAGTGACAATCAGTTGGGTGCTCCTTAATTATAGTGAGGCAACATGGGAGTGTGTAGGTGTTTAGAACAATGATGTGGATCTTTGTTGCCATGGAAGAAGTCTAAGCCTGTGTTTCACAGCAAAGTGAAAAGGGCAGAATACAAACTAATACTGTTAAAATTATGTAATTGTATGCCTGTAGAAGAAGACTGAAGTCTGGAATGACATATAACAGATGTGTGTGAGAGAAAGATTTGGTAACACATTATTATCTATTACTATCAGATTGAAAATTTATTAGATTAGCTAGTGACTCATCTAGCAAGAAGAATGGAATAACGGACCCATTCCTTTCTAAAATTTAATATCTTTAAGGGTTGAAAGGGTGAGGGAGGGAGGAAGAGGAACATAGACAAGGCTGGTTGGTTGTCAAGAGAACTTTTCACATACTTTATGTGAACAATGATGAGAAACAAAAAATGTTGTGTTTATGAGACTATGAGGTCCTTTACAACTTGTGTAGTAGTAGTTTGACTCTAAAAGTAACAGCAATAACATGTTTGCCAAAGTATGAGTTAAATTACTAAATTCTACTCTGGATAAATACATAGAAAGTTATTTGTTAAATTTGTAATTTGTTAAAAAATTAATGCAAAGTATATTTTAACTGAGATACATCTAAAGTGAAACACCTACTTTGGATGAAATATTTTAAATATTTTAAATGTTAATATATGCCTTTCAGCATTATATATATACACACACTATATACTTAGTTCACTGATAAAAGTCTTATTTTCTATTGAATGTCACTTATATGTTATTATGACAGTTGTTTCAAAAAATGTAAGTTCCCCCAACAAGTATCTCCTCTCTAGTTGTGGCTATAGAAAATAAAATTGGGAATTTTATTATACTCTCTCTTTTTCACCTGCATATGGGAGAGTTATTTAACTACACACTTCTCATATTGGCACTAAGCTAATTACTAAAGTCTGTTTAAATCTATCTACCTATCTTTTGTTTTGTTGCCTACCTGGGCCTTTTCCAAGCAGGCAGAAAATCTCCAATCAGTCTGTTATCACAACCAGAATGCAAAAGATTATGATTCTGGAGAGAAGCAGAATCAGCTTACATCCTTTTCAGGCAAGAGAAAAGGATACTACTACACAAGCAAGAAATCTGAGGCTCCCTGACCTTAATTTAAAAAACCTGCAACTAATAATCACATTAAAATTGATTTTACATGCCAGACAGTTTTTTGTTTCCTCTGTTGTTTTGAGTGTCCTTTTGGTTACCCAATTATTTGCTGAAAGGCATATATTAATATTTAAAATATTTCATCTGTAATAAGGTTAAGTCTTATAGTTTAGGTATATTTGAGTTAAAATATTTTGTATTTTTTAAAAATAAAGCTAGTAACATTCCTTGTATTTATCCAGATTAGAACCTAGCAATTTAACTCATAATTATGACAATACTGAAAACTCCTTGAGGAGCAAAATGAGTTTTTCATTGTAATCTGTCAACCCAAATAAAGAACATATACATTCCACCATGGGTACACTCTAACCCCTCCCTAAAAAAGGTCAATTATTCTTGAAGGAAAGAGAGCTCTGCCTGAAGCTACACATTTAGCAAGAAAACAGGTCAAAGAACAGATGTGCAGCGCTGAAGAGAATTGGTACAGGTGATCCGATCAGTATGCAGAGGCTCCAGAGACAGCAAACTGAACTTAGTTTCTTTTCAACAGTCGATACTTAAGGAAACCAAATCTAATTAACACCATAAGGCAAGATAAGTGATCTTCTAAAGGGTGGTTAGCTTTCACTTAACATTCTACTAAAGAACTGTATTACTGTTCAGTCCTTTGTTCTGTGCCTCTTACACTGTTGGGGGGAATGCAGACTAGTACAGCCACTAGGAGAACAGTGTGGAGACTCCTTAAAAAACTGGAAATAGAACTGCCTTATGATCCAGCAATCCCACTGCTGGGCATACACACTGAGGAAACCAGAAGGGAAAGAGACACGTGTACCCCAATGTTCATCGCAGCACTGTTTATAATAGCCAGGACATGGAAGCAACCTAGATGTCCATCAGCAGATGAATGGACAAGAAAGCTGTGGTACATATACACAATGGAGTATTACTCAGCCATTAAAAAGAATTCATTTGAATCAGTTCTAATGAGGTGGATGAAACTGGAGCCCTATTATACAGTGAAGTAAGCCAGAAAGAAAAACACCAATACAGAATACTAATGCATATATATGGAATTTAGAAAGATGGTAACAATAACCCTGTATACAAGACAGGAAAAGAGACACTGATGTATAGAACAGTCTTTCTTTTGGACTGTGTGGGAGAGGGAGAGGGTGGGATAATTTGGGAGAATGGCATGGAAACATGTTTAATATCATATATGAAATGAGTCACCGGTCCAGGTTTGAAGCACGATACTGGATGCTTGGGGCTGGTGCACTGGGACGACCCAGGGGGATGGTATGGGGAGGGAGGAGAGAGGAGGGTTCAGGATGGGGAACACATGTATACCTGTGGTGGATTCATTTTGATATACGGCAAAACCAATACAATACTGTAAATTTAAAAAATAAAAAAATAAAGAACTGTATTAGTCAGACCCATTTCAGCTGCTCCAGTATAACTCGCTGTTCCACTACATAAGTTTTGTCTTCAGACACTTCTCTTTTAGAGAGAGAGTGGCTTACAGTTTGTGTGTATGTTACTGAAATGAAACATTCAATCCATCTATGGAGATGATGCTCACAGAATGAAAATAAATACAATGTGAGTCTATATATGTGTATACTAAGAGAAAAGTTACCATGGCACTTTTGGTGCCCCAAAAGTTTAGGCTTATTAAGTATTTATTTCCAAGATACTTCTGGTATTATGAAAATACAACTAAATACTTGGGGAAAAAAATCTCAGTCATGTTTGCTACTTCCATGATAAAAGTAAAAAATATCTATTAATATTATAGTCATGGAATCATTCTCCCTTGGGTAAGTCTAAAAGAAAAAAAATTATGGGATGAATTTGCTCTTTACAATTACCTCAATTTTCTAGATCTATGATACTAAATAGCCATCCCAAGGCTCTGTTGGTTACATGTATATTAGCATCTTTCAGAAGAAGGAAATGGCAACCCACTCCAGTATTCTTGCCTAAAAAATTCCATGGACAAAGAAGACTGGCAGGCATAGTGTCTGTGGTGTCTCAAAAAAGTTGGACATGACATAGTGACTAAGCAACAACAATATTAATGTTTAAACTTTCATCTCTCTCCTCTTGAGAATAAAGGCTAAGATTTTAATGACAATAATTAAAATACTGCTCTACTTTTTATCTGCAGTTGGGCACTATTAAAAGTTAAAGGCAGTCCTCTATACAAAGGAGACACTTATCAGCCAATTGAACTGTAAGTTTTGGGGCCCTTTTAAACCAATGCCTGTTTTATAACTCTAAAAGTATTTTAGCAGTTTTTAATAACAGTAGTTATAGAGAAGACCATAGTACTTAAAACATCAGTAACCATGGAACATCTTTAATCTGGTCAGATTACTGATAAGGCAAAGGCATTATTAACTTATCTTTACAAACAACCTTACAACAAGATAATAAAATGCATATACCCTAACATTCTTAGTCACTTAAGATAACTGGTCTTATCTTGAAAAAGCAAAAAAACAAACAACAAAAAACCCCCCAAAGTTATAAAAGTAAAAGCAAGGGCTGACTTACCACAAGATCAGACTTTAACTCTTAAAATAATTAAGTCTTTTAAATGTGATTTTAAAAAGACCTACTATATGGTAGTAAATACATTAATATACAATTTGAAATTCTCAAAGCAGCTCCTGTCCAAATAAAAAATGACAAGAATGTTTTGTTTCTGAATTAAAAAATGGAAAAGTTTACTGTGAAAAATAACTTTTATGCAACAGGTGGGTTTTTGGTTTTTTGGTAGTTGTGCTTATTAATAATTTTGCAGGGTTTTAAAATTGTTCATTATCAAAGACCCAAAAGTATAGTAACAGAATTGAACGTGAGAAATCTGAATCTTTGATTTCAGAAACTCCTTCAATATTTTAGATCTATAGGATTTATTTTAAAGTAGATAAATTTAGTAAACAATATTTAGTCATTTATGAAAATAAGGATCATATTGATGAAAATAAAGATGTCTCCATTTCAAATTAAACATTTACTGAATATATAGTACATACCTGGTGCTATAAAGGGTACTTTTCTAAGATTCTCTGCCCTAAATTTCCAGTGTTAAATCTAAAGCTTTCCAGATAAACATTTGGTTTTTTAAATGGTAGGTGTGACTAATCATATAGATTAAGTTATATAGGATTATATATTATTTATATTTACAGTATATATAAATAATTATTTTATATATACTTACAAAGTTATATGCATATAAATTTTTTTTGTTAAGCAACTTGTGAAAATGAATAGTAGGTATCATCCTTTAAATAAAAACATAATTGGAATATGGCTCATTTAACTAATGCAAACCACCAGTCTACCTATAGCAGTGTGTACTTCAATGTTAAGAAGATCCAGCTGAAATCTAACTAATTCTGATCAGAGAACTAGTGGATTAGCCAAATATTCATTTGGATTTTTCCATAACATCTTACGAACTTTTGGGCCAACCCAATATTTTTTCCCATAGCTAAAGGGGTCACTCTAAACACAAAAAGCTTAAGTCTTCAAACACTAGAATTCCTCACACAGCTGTTAATTGTAGACCAGGGGACCGGGTGACATCTACTTCTTGCCTATTTCGTTAATGGTTTACTTCCAGGTCCTAAAAGGATTGGAGCCTTTCTCCAAAGATAATGTTGGATGTGTCCATGTCTGCCTCTACATAGGTGGCTCTCTCTGGTTTGTCACTCTCCACACAATGCAAATCTGAATGAACTCACATCTGTCACGGATCGACCCAATTCGTGGGCAATCTTTTCCCATCGACCTGGGGTCCCTCCTGGGAACTTCACCATACTTCTTGTCAGCTGGCTGAGGTCCTCTTCTGTCCATTCAGGTGCCTGCAGAACATTAAAGAACAACAATGTTTGCTAAAACATTTAATAAGCCTGTGAAATTAAGTATTAGCATCATGCTTTCTGCAAAAAGAACAATGTTAAAATGTATCTATAGTTTGAATGAAAGGTCTGAGTTGCATATTTAACGTTATGAATGTATGTTAGAATGAACATCGTTAGAATGTTCCCGTATATACTAAATAATGAAGCAGCAGCATTGGGAACCCAAGCTCTTAAAGACATTTAAAAAAAAGGTAAGACAGTCGTTTGGAAGGGCATTGTGTGTCACAGATACCTCATGTGAGGTTCCTATAGAAGGTCTCGAAGTTTAAGAAGTTTTTCACTTTTTTAATGTAAATGAAAATGTGAACAAGTAAATGTACTAATTCCAAATCAGAACTGAGACAGACAGAATTTTTTGTTCATTCTGTGTAACAGTAAGTCTAAAAATCATGTTGTCAAGGAGTTTAATTTAGCAAGTGCTAGCATTTCATAAAACTTGAGAACAGAAACGCCTGCAACCAAGACTTAAACCATCCGATCCATGCAAAGAAAGCAACACTTCCTTTTTGAGAAGGTAAACAGCTTCTTAAAAGTTGGTCAAATGAATATGAAAATACCTCAAAGATTATAAAAATCTTATTTGCAAAAGCCAAAATTATAAAAGTGTGCATATTCTCTGCATTTTATTGAGCATTACCACTTGGTGAGAGCCAAAGCTGAGAAAAGCAAAAGAGAGCATCATCAGATAACAACTAATGACATTACAATTACTTTATGCTACAGCACCGGTTCCTACCAGAGGCAGTAGCCGTGCTGGTGTTATACTCGACTCGAGGAGTCAGCAGAGAGACGGAGGGAGCCACCTTATTTTCCTTTAATTAAAAAGACAGAAGGAAGGAAGGAAACCTTTGAGACAAATACCTTTTCTAATCACCATTTCCGATAATGAACAGGCATACATCAGGCCGTTTGCATTACAGAACCATCAGCACAGAACAACAGCCGGAGGTGAGTGACCCCAGGGACTATCTCCACAGCCCCAGCACAGCGTCTCCCTGACACTAATCCTCCCTGTCATTCTCCCACTGCGCTCTAACCACACTGACATCCGCCCGCCTCACTGCAAGCTTAACGGGCCCTTCCTGACTTCTTACTGTCTCCCCCAATCAATGGTTCAAGCGTGCTCTTTTCACCATGTCCAAATGGCAGCTTCACTCAGAATCAAAGTGCGCTGCCCCTGTTAAAGGGCTTTCCGAAAGGCTCTCCTATTTGCATTCATTTGCAAAGCAAACTACTTTTATTCACTTTGTTCTGCTATCAAGAATGTTCCCTGAAGCAGATAAATTGGCATAAATACAACCTGCCACTTAAGAGTCAGTAAATAATAGCCAATAGTAGGGAGGATTTTATCAATCATTCTATTTTGTATCCACTAAAAGCTGAAAGCCTCAAACATATTCATCAGTACGACCCTTATGAAACATGCATAAATTCACTTCTATAAAAAAGGTGGCCTACACTGAGTATGGTGGTAGTCTCTTTGATATTTAATGAATATCAGAAATCTAACTCTCCATAACAGATCATTTAAGCATGTACACTGAAAATTATTTTTTTACTGTTTATTTGTTTTTACTTTAGGGGAAAAGTATTATTCAGTTATTATTTAGAGGGACATAATTGGATTTTCTAGGAAATCATTTTTGCTAAAAAGCTGCAACTTTAATAATTATACCGATTGGTAACAGAAATGCACGCATTCCGAAGACTTTATATATGCTTAATAGTCTAGAGTCATACCATAAAAAGCACTTAGTTGATGCTGCACAGAGATACAGTATTCAAACCGTCCATTACTGAAATTTCACAGTAAATCAAATCATCTTATTTCTGTATTAATTATAACATACATTCTTGGAGCAAATAAAATTGTCTAAAATGTTAAAAATATATGCCATTGTTTCATACAGTAAACTAAAATAACATATTTTTAATAGATTGGCCTTCCAAATATGTTGCATGTATGAACAATGGGCATTAAGAATTAACCTAATTTTAATTCCTTGTTAATGGGTCTAAAAGGACTGTGCCACTTTTTTCTGGAAAGGTAAAAATTTAAATCAGATATTTAGACAGATATCCTAAAAATCATCAACTACTTTGAAAATCTTTCCCTTTAGTTTCACTGTTATTTCACAGCCATGATTTTATTATTAATATTAAAAAACCAAATCAGTAATAACTAGACCATAATCTGAAATATTTGAAGAGAATCCTTTTAGCAGTTCGTTATTCTCTGTTCCAGCCGTACAGCACTTTGCTGACTGTAATTCCTCAGTAATAGTCGGCTGTGTCTTTAGAAGCAACAGAGCCTACTGTGATCCAGCTACCACGGCCGCCGTGAGGGTGGCCACGGTGTGAATGTATTCTCCTTGTTCTAATCTGGAGCCAACTGTAGCTGTGAAAGTCAAATGAATGCAGAAGAATACTGCTTTGCCACTTAAAACCACGTATGTGCAATATTACTGAGACACTGGGCCAAAAATGCATCTCTACAGCAAAGTAATGGAAGATACCACATGGTGTGGGGGCAGCTGTTGTGACTCCACAAGCATTCCCGTTTTGCATCAGAAAAGCTGTGCTCTGGGAATAAGTCTCCATACTGGATAAAAAATAAAAAGTTTTCAAAATATTTAATATTTTTATGTGATGGACTCCAAAATAGATCTACTAAAGTAAGAGCTGATATAACATTTCAGTTGTATTCTGTCTACACCTTTGGGATAGATTTTTGCCATAAAACAAGCTATCTTCAAATATTTAGTGCCTTTGAAAATCCGTAATATTCTTGGGGATAGGAGTTGGAGGATGTAGGGAAAGCACGCTATATTTTTAAAGTAACCTATATACACCTTGGGACTGACCTATAGCTCAGATGGTAAAGAATCTGCCTGCAACGCAGGAGACCTGGGTTTGATCCCTGGGTCAGGAAGATCCCCTGGAGAAGGGAAAAGCTACCCACTCCAGGATTCTTGCCTGGAGAACTCCACGGACAGAAGAGCCATGGGATCGCAGAGCTGGACGTGACTAAGTGACTGACACACACACACCTTTCCCCTCACAGAGTTAGACTATAAAATGTTAATTATAAACTACCATGAAATTGATTTGGTACTGAAAACTTATGACCCAATTAAAAATGTTTAATGTACTTATTGCCTTTTCATACTTTAATGACAAAATCTATTTGTTTAATAAATAGTAGTGAAACTCTAATGAATATTTGTTGAAATAACTTATTAATGATCCTTATTTATGCAATTACAGACCTTACAATTTTGGAATGAAGTTTTTAATAGATTCAACTAAACTCATAAATGCTCCAATTTTACCTAAGAAATAATATCCTTACATAGCAGCAACCAGTTAAAAATATCAGACATATATCTAATAATGTAGATGGTGTATCTAATGATCCAGTAGCCGGCTACCTTCTAATTCTATAATCTGTACTGACACTGTGTTTTAGAATATGCATTTGGCTTTCAGCTATTAAATTTTCATTTCCAAATTTGAAAATTGAGCACTTAATTGACTATATATGTAGATAAACAGTATATTAAAAAACCAAACAACAAAATTAAAAACAAATCACTTCACAAATGTCTTTTCACTCTTTGGAAAAGAAACTCTTCTTTGAAGAAAAGCTTGCAACCTGTCCTAAGGTATTATCACAGTGTTGTGACCCTTGAGGAGCACCACCGTGACCAGGAAGGTCTCCTCGTCTATGATTTAGCTATCTTGCCAGAGGAGAGATGCCCTCTGGATCAGTGATCCTAAAGTGGGGTTCGGTGCCAACCAGCAAACCAGTTTTGTTTACCTCCTGTGACACAGTTCAGAAACTTACAGCAGCTGAATACTGCCACCAGCACCAAGTGCAGGCCCTTCCTTTAGAGAGTAGAAGCCAGTTGTGTTAGTCATCAAACCAGCAAGGTGACGCACACCAAATGCGAAATCCAGTCCTATTTAGCATGATAGGATGACAGCTTGGTCAGCTTTTAAAACCTGGTCCTTTACTATAGATGATTTGAGAAACACTGCTCAAGACAATGCAAATAGTTCAAAAAAAATTTTTTTAAAGCAGTAGTAAATGGGCCCTTGAGAAATGGACTCAAAGAGGTTTGATCTGTTCCTTTTCAAAATATTTTATGCTAAGTGTTGGAGGGATTCAGCTTCTAGTAAAAGATTAGGCAGAGGAACAGCAAAGTGCAGAGTGCCTTTAGGTCTGTCTGGTTCTGTCTGAGGAACAATAGGACCCGGGTGGCTGGAGCAAAGCGAGCAAAGGTGGCAGGGGGAGGAGACAGGCCCTATGGGCAGGAGGTAAAGTCACAGAAGGGTCAGAGACCACTGCAAGGACTGGGACTCATTAACTCTGCCCGACACACGAAGTCATTGGAGAACTTTTTTTTTTCCCCTTTCGGTTGGTTGAGTGCTTATTTTCTTCATTGAGGAAGGCTTATTTACAAAACTGTGGGTCGAGGGGACCCACACAAGCGACTGCACGGACAGTGCTGATAGCTCAGTTCTGCAAGACACCACAGAGTCGCCTTCCTTCCAAGGTAGAGTGAGACCAGGTGTAGGGACACAGGTGGCCCATGACAACCACATCTGGAACCACGGATAATTTGGTTTGTGACAATTTATTGCACAGCCCCAACAGTTGAGCAATGAGGAGTAAGATGGGGGTGTGAGAAGAATCTAAGTCTTTAATGAGAGTACTAATCTCTGCCTTTCTTATTCCGTCACTCACCTTCTGTGGCCATTCAGAAAGGAGTAATCATAAATAAATGTAATCAAGGGGATGGGATATATTTGTCCAGAAATGTTTTTACATGGAAAAATGTGTGAAGTCTTACTTGAAACTATGATATACAATATTCAAATTGTAACCCAGTGTGTTCTAGAATCATCTTCATAATTTAATATTGTAATAAAGAGCTGGCTCCATCTTATGATGTCTGATTGCCGAGAGCGTTGAAGTCTCACTTCTGTCTCTTCCCCTTATGCACTACATCTGGGTAAGCTTTTCAGGAAGCCTGGGAGATTGAAACCTTGCAAGTCCCCTCCCTGTGTACAAGAACCCTTATCCCCGCCCCACCCCACAATAAAAAGCCCCAAACCAGCCTCCTTTTCTTGCTCTCTCAAGTAATTTTTGGGCCAACAGGTAAAGCCTCTTTTGTATCATCTTGGTGTGCGTGACATCAGTCCTGACACTGGAACCAAATTTCGGGTGTGGAGGTGGTGACCCCGTCCCCGCTAGGTGGCCACAGCAGTTGGCATTAGAAGCAGGACATTCGAGGGGTCACCACTACCTGGGGTTTTCTTCTCTTGCTTTGGTGTACTGCCTGATGCTGCATTTGCTGAGTTCTCCCAAGCCTCTGTCATAGATTTAACCCACCACAGTTGGAAGCATCGATGATTGTTGTTTACAGAGAGGGTATGGGATCAGGGCCCTCCCTGAAGTAGCTCTGGTCCTGCATCTTAGCCCAGATTCATTTGTGTCTTAGACTGAATTGTGTGTCTTGATTGATGGACTCAGAAAGACCTTGTGACCTACCGGTTGTGTGTCTGCACCAGACATTGGTCCTGAAGAGGACTTCGGGGATTTGCCTGGTGGTCCCCAGTGCAGGGGGTACAGGTTCCATCCCTGGTCAAGGAACTAGATCCCATATGCCACAACTAAGAGTTGGCACACCACAACTAAAGATCCCTTATGCGGCAGTAAGACCCAGAGAAGCCAAATACATAAATATTGAAAGATAAAGAGGGCTCAGGGGAAAAGACAGATTGCATAGACCCACAGGGTGGTCACTTGTTTGGGAGAGCAGCAGTTCCTGTTTGAAGAGCTGATTTACTGAGATTCACACTCCTGAAAGCAAACAGTTCACTAGGACCCTGTAAGATGCTTTTCCTGCATCTGCTGCCTATGTGTCTTGATCCTCAGATCAGAGGATTAGACAGAGAAACACCCATGGCATCCCTGTGGCACAGCCAAGTTGAAAATACAACCACTGTCATGGCCAAGGACCCTACTCCTGATCACACTGATGTGAGGCTCTGGAGGAAGAAATTTATAAATTTGAGCAGTGCAGAGAAGACCTCTCAAGAATATCCAGTAACTACCACCACCACCACAAAACAACCAAACCCAAACAAACAAAAAACCCTGACACATGGGGAGTTCACTCACCTACTGGGGTTGCTGGAATCAGAGTTGCTTAAACAGGAGAAGTCTGTCTCCTCACAGTCCTGGAGGCTTGATCTACAAGATCAAGGTGTCACCAGGGCTGGTTCCTGATAAGGCCTCTCCTCCTGGCTTGCACACGGTCTCCTCGCTGCATCCTCACTGGCCTTTCCTCTGCGTGTGCACGCAGGGAGAGTGCGCCCTGGTCTCTCTTCCTCCTCTTATAGGGACATCAGTCCTATCAGATTAGGGCCCTGGTGTGACCTCAGGAGCCTGGCAGGCTGTAGTCCATAGGGTCACAGAGTTGGACACGACTGAGCGACTAAGCACGCACCAAATACCTCCTTAAAGGTCCCATCTCCAAATACAGTTGTGTGGGAATTAGAGCTTCAGTGAATGAAGTGGGAACACAGTTCAATCACTACAAGAAAGAAGTGAACAAAAACTGAAATGGAAGTCCACAATGTGGCACAGTTGGTAACAAATTTTACTGAAAAGAATTTCTACAAAAGGATAAAAAGGGCAGACTGGCTTCTGCACATCTATAACACTGGTTCTGAATTAATATTTGCTGAAATATAACAACTGGCAAACCTTTATGGCCTTAATCAATAATGGGGCTCAAATGACAGTTACACTGGGCATCCCGCTAAATTTAAATAAGGTGGCTCCCATAATTGTTGGGAAGTTACTAAACGTGATAAAGAGGACAAACAGGTATGCCTTACCTCAACCACAGAAACTACGGTCTTGCCTAAATCCCTAATGATCAGAGTACCCACTGTGCTAAAACGTGCCACAGTGGTCATGGACTCTGACTCAGCAAGTAATAAAATTACATCTTTGTCACTTACAAATTATCTTGATAAAATGGAAACCCATGGACCTCTTCCTCCCCCAGTGAAATAGTTAATATGGCCCAATGTAAATTAAAAGTCTTTAATGATGGAGACCCTTTAGACAAGATGTAGAAGCAGTTATCATCCCTACTGCTTTGCTATTTAATAGCCCCGTTTGGCCTGCTCTTAGTGTTGGTAAGAATGAATGTGCCTCACAGTGTGGATTACCTCAACCTTAATGCCATGGGCTTCATTAAGGTCAGTGACCACACCATCGTGATTATCTGGGTCGTGAAGCCTTTGACTGTGTGGATCACAATAAACTGTGGAGAATTCTGAAAGAGATGGGAATACCAGACCACCTGATCTGCCTCTTGAGAAATTTGTATGCAGGTCAGGAAGCAACAGTTAGAACTGGACATGGAACAACAGACTGGTTCCAAATAGGAAAAGGAGTTCATCAAGGCTGTATATTGTCACCCTGTTTATTTAACTTATATGCAGAGTACATCATGAGAAACGCTGGACTGGAAGAAACACAAGATGGAATCAAGATTGCCGGGAGAAATATCAATAACCTCAGATATGCAGATGACACCACCCTTATGGCAGAAAGTGAAGAGGAACTACAAAGTCTCTTGATGAAAGTGAAAGTGGAGAGTGAAAAAGTTGGCTTAAAGCTCAACATTCAGAAAACGAAGATCATGGCATCCAGTCCCACCACTTCATGGGAAATAGATGGGGAAACAGTGGAAACAGCGTCAGACTATTTTTCTGGCCTCCAAAATCACTACAAATGGTGACTGCAGCCATGAAATTAAAAGACGCTTACTCCTTGGAAGGAAAGTTATGAACAACCTAGACGGCATATTCAAAAGCAGAGGATGAGATGGCTGGATTGCATCACTGACTCGAAGGACGTGGGTCTGAGTGAACTCCGGGAGTTGGTGATGGACAGGGAGGCCTGGCGTGCTGCGATTCATGGGGTCGCAAAGAGTCGGACACGACTGAGCAACTGATCTGATCTGATCTGATCCTTAAGGTCCCCATAGCCAGCCCCACTGAAACCAAATTCGTCCAGTCAGCATCTGGTAAATATTTGGCTCTTGCAGATTCATTGAATATTTTTTGTCCGTGCCTATTTTACCAGTCCCTTGACTGCAGTTTGCCTTTGCCTCCAAAGGACACACTTTACCCAGCCCATATGGGGTACCTGGGCTTCACAGGTGGTGCTAGTGGTAAAGAGCCTGCCCACCAATGCAGGAGATACGAGACATGGGTTTGATCCTTTGGTTGGGAAGATCCCCTGGAGAAGGGTATGGCAACCCACTCCAGTGTTCTTGCCTGGAGAATCCCATGGACAGAGGAGCCTGGCAAACTTAAGTCCACGGGGTCACAAAGGTGGACACGACTACAGTGACTGAGCACACGGGCCCGCCTGTCACTGTGCACAGGCTCTGAGGGCGAGCTCTTAACCGCAGCCTGCTCTCCAGGAGCTCAGGTGTGACACTGTGGTCTTCTCTTTGGCACACTCCTTTAGGACATACAGATACAAGGAGCTCACGAAAAAGGGGATGGGCTGTTGCCTCACACATAGGGTGGGGCCCTGTCACCTTGATCAAATTCCTTAGAAGTATTTGGGAAACTGAAGGCTGCTCCATCTATTTGACACTGTCAAGAAATAGCTATGGACTCTCACCACCCACAACTTCTTTTAGGCTTTATATTCTAGAGGAAACATTTCTCATTTACAACTTGTACTTTATGCTGTTTACTTGCAGACTAGCTCACCTCGAAAGGGGCCCCCTCTAACAAAAGTTTCTAGAATCTGTCCAAATTGTAAAGTAACATACTCCTGTTCGTGTCCCCCCGAGACTCCTTCACTGCAGAAGTTTTGGCAACCTTCTCCCTGGTGTCAGAATACTAGTTATGTACATGGAATGGCTTTAAAATGGTAAAACCATAAATATCTGGACTACTAAAATTAAACTTTTGGTCTTTTCCAGAAACTGCTTAAAAAATGAAAAAGCCACAAACTGGGAGCAAATATTCATAATATCCAAAAAAAGAGCTGATTCACAATTTATATATCCATTCTCCTACTGATAAAAACATTTGAGTAGTTGTTAGCTCTTGGATATTACATATTATGAATACAGCTGCTCTGGCATTTGTGTATAACTCTCAGTGCTCATATGTTTTCATTTCTCTCTAAATACCCACTGGTGGAATTGCTAGGTCCTACAGAACGTATACATGTCACCTTTTAAGAAACTACGTTAAGTATTTCTCCAAAGTATTGTTTTATCCTCTAACCAGCAATAAATTGCTCCAGATCCTCACTCACACTTGATGGTACCAGCTGTTTTATTTTTGACCATTCTGGTGGGAATGAATTGTATCTTCTTGTAATAGTTTGCATTTCCCAGATACCAGATGATCTTGAGTATTTACATGTGTTTAATGGACAACTGATGATCTACTTTTGTGAAGTATGTGTTCATTTCTTTTGTTCATTTGTTAACTGGGTTGTTTGTCTTTTTATTATTCACTTGTAAGAATTCATTGTATTTTGTGGACACAAGATTTTTGTCAGATATATGTGTTTTGGATATTTTCTTCTAGTTTGTAACTTGTATTTTCATGTAAAATTCTTCAACTTTTATTCTGAAATAGTTTTAGACTTACATAATTTCCATATACTCTTTGTCTGGCTAATAATGATGTTAACGGCTTACGTAACCACTGTGATTACAAGTTTCCAAGAGGGCCCTCAGTGATTTTTACCTCCACCTATGGATGCCCTTGTTCAGTCCCCTCCCACGCCTAGGGCTGACTTGTGTAACTAATAAGATACTGTAGGAATGACAGTGTGTGACTTCCAAGGGTAAGTTACAGAAGACACTGTGCAGTTTCTGTCTCGCTGTCTTTTGGATCACTCGGCTCTAGGGAAAGCCAGCTGCCAAAGCACTGAGGACACTGAGGTAGCCCAGGTGGGTAGTGATAGGAAGAGACAGCGTCGCCCTCAAGATCAAAGGGCAAACATTCTTACTGTCTAGTATAGGGGAGATAATTGCCTCCCTCTGTAGGAAAGGACAATCGTGCTTACTGTTATAAAAAAAAAATCTGGGTTCCCTAAGCTCAGGATTCCTCTTCTGTAACCCAACCCACTGGTCGGCGAGGGGGTCATCTGCCCCTCTGCCTCGCTCTGTGGGAACCAGCAGGAAAATGGCAACGCTCTAGCTACTGCTATTGCTGTGAGTGATAAAACTGTCCTTTATCTCCGGGTGAAGAGTCTCGTGTCTTCTACCGCATCCGTGAAATTGGCGGCTAACTTATTTACTTGCAAGTGGGGTAGAATCTCCAGTTCTTTACAGTTTTGGTAACAAGGATAAGATTCTGCCAGAGACATGACTTTCTGAAAGAGGAAGCGTGAGAGCCTTGCACAGACCTGAGGGAAGGCCACGGGAACCTTGTAGTGAGTATGCTGGTCAAATCATACAGTCAATGATGGAGGCACATGGCCCTTCCATTATGCCTGTTAGCAAGGATTAATCGTGGAGGTGGCTGCGGGCTAAACACCAGGGAACAGGTTCAAGATTCAAGACAGCTGCCTGACAGGTGGCCTCTCTCTTCCTAACTCTCGTCTAGACTGGGGCACTACCTCCTCCACTCTGTTAATCGGCTTCAGGTCTACACCACTGGAACAGCAAGTACTAAAATTCACTGTAGTGCTGTTCCTGTTCAGGCAAAAGGTTCTGCTCTCTTTCAGATAATGACAGACACACACATCTATAATGACCATGAAAGAAGAGAAATTCATGGGTGTAAATCAGGCCAATCATTCGAACAATGTCTGGTTTACTTGGGAGTTCAGGGGGCAGGGTGTGTAACGCTCTTAAGTTGGGGTCCCCAGCCCCCAGCTACAGACCAGCACTTCACAGCAGGGGGTGAGCAGCGGGCGAGTGAGCGAAGCTTTATTGCCGCTCACATCCCTGGTGTTACCGCCCGAACCGCCGCTGGCATCACTGCCTGAACCTCCTCCCCATCCCCCTGCCCTGTTTGTGGAAAAACTGTCTTCCACGAAACTGGCCCCTGGGGCCAGAAAGGTTGGGGACCACTGCTCTTAAGGACAAATGGAATAGCTGGGCTGTCTTTCCTATATCCTGTCGACCTCAGGTCTATTTGGAAATGACAGTAAAAGGTCTTAGAGGTTTTGGAAGTGGGTCATGGCTACTTTGGGCTTCCCTGGTGGCTCAGATGGTAAAGAATCTGCCTGCAAGGCAGGAGACCCTGGTTCGATCCCTGGGTTAGGAAAATACCTTAGAGAAGGGAATGGCAACCCACTTCAGTATTCTTGCCTGGAAAATTTCCACAGACAGAAGCCTGGTGGGCTACAGTCCACGGGGTCTCAAAGAGACGAACACGACTGAGTAACAACACAACACAACCCATGGGTACTTTTATCCTTTCAGGGAGATCTACGTGAGACAGATAAACTCTTGTAAGAAACCAAGAATGAGGCCTTGATTAGTATTCAGGTTCTTATTACTTCAGACTGGATTTAGAATGCTGATGTAAGTGACCAACTAGAGAATGAGAAATTAACCCCAAGAAATCTAGGTAAATTTCTGGGATCAGCCTACCACCCTGGACAAGTCCTCAGCCCTTATGTAGAAACTGAGTAAGAATTAAGAGATGTTAGTGATGGGAGAGCAATCGTTCTGGATTAAGGTGAACTCCACAAAGAAAGTCAGCACTGTGTAAGCTTGAGCCAGCCAATGGACACCCCATGACCTCAGCTAGAAAGCACTGTGGCAACAGTGCTGTGGCCAAGACTCCATGCTCCCAATGCAGGCAGCCCAGGTTCGATCCCTGGTCAGGGAACTAGATCCCACATGCTGCAATGAAGATCAAAGAGCCCACATGCCACAACAAGACCTGGCACAGCCAAATAAAAAAAAAGATGAAATAGATGGTGTCAGCGACAAGGACCTCACCACCTGATACAGATCACGGGTCACCCGAAACTCTACAGTTGCATTTGGCTTGTCCAAATCAAAACTTAAAAGCACCCTACTCAAATCAGGGGCTTCCCTGGCGGTTCTGCTGATAAAGAATCCTCCTGCAATGCAGGAGACCTGCGTTTGATCCCTGGGTTGGGCAGATCCCCTGGAGAAGGGAAAGGCTACCCACTCCAGTATTCTGGCCTGGAGAATTCCATGGACAGTATAGTCCATGGAGTCGCAATGAGTTGGGCACGACTGAGCGACCTGTACTCAAATCTGTGAGTATGGGATATAGTATGTGTCTCGTTTCAGCATTCCATCTGGTACTTTAAATGGACTAAACTGCTTCTCAGTGTACTCTGAAGGGACTCAAACCCACAAGGCTGCATTTGCACCCAACTTGCAAGCTGCTGGCATGCGGTCTGCTTTTGAAGTCCCACATCTTCGTGACTGTTTTGAGCTGTAAGTCTATGACTAATGATTCTGTCAAGTGGAGCCCAAGACAAAAGAAAACAGCCTCAACCTGGAGGCATCTCTTGGGTTTTGGACTTGTTGGCTCCTGACAGCTATCGGGTAAGCACATCCTTTTTGAAAAGCATCCATTAGCTTGCTCTTGAACTACTCTGAAAAAGAATGCCTGGTTTAAGGAAGCTTTGTGACTCTCCAGTCTGATACCGCGTTTTGGAGTGAGTCAACATGGATTCAGAGACTCATTAGTTGAGAACGGCCTAACAAGCATTGCTGATTAAATGGAAATGGTATGTTTAAGAACCCAGCTGGCCTCGCCCCTCTGGCACCTGCTTTCGACATGAAAAAGTGGCAGCTATCCTCTCTATTCCACCTGAAGCAAAGCTGCTGGCGCAGTGGGGCCCTTGATGCACAAAGGTTCTCTACATTGCCCGGGCTTTTTTCACTGATAGCTCAGCCAGTCATAAACCTGAGAGTATCCGACCTCAGGACCAGCTATGAAAAAACAACAGGACCTCACTGTGCTCAGAGAGTAGAACTGCGAACTGCCTCCTCACCACAGACCCTCTTCCAAGTTATTGTTTTGCCATTCCCATGTGATCAGCCACACCATTATGGCTCTTGAAGGTAATCTTTGTCATGTTTCCAGCTTTCTAGACCGTGTGCAGTCTGTCAACAGTATGCCTTTTATTGCAAAAGCCACTCAACGGTGGGCCAAGAGTTAAAGTATCTGATGGAACTCAAAAATTGATTAAAAAAGATTTGTGACTCTCTCTCTCTCACCTCCTCCTGGTCTTTACACCTTAGTAAGGCAACTGGTCACTAACTGTCACTTTCCCCAGAAAGGAACCCTATCTGAGCCTCTTCCTGGGTAATGGGTAATGATTAGGATGAAAGGAGAGGCAGGGTATTGAGATTTATTTAGAAAATTTGGGATTCCCACTCCGATTCTGGCATGATGCTTCCTTCCCTTTTGACAATCTCAGACCAGTCTGGCTGGTATGCCTTATGGGTGGCAGTCCAGCCAAAAGGGGGCATAAGGGTTTCAACCTCAGTTCTGGTCCAGATACCTAGCTTCTCCTGTTAGAGTCACATGGTCTTAGGTCATGATCACTTCACTGAATAAGTAGTAGTGTCAGTTGCTTAGTCGTGTCCGATTGTTTATGACCCTGTGGACTATAGCCTGCCATGCCCCTCTGTCCATGGGATTCTCTAGGCAATAATACTGGAATGGATTGCCATTCCCTTCTCAAGAGGATCTTCCCGACCCAGGGATCAAACCCTGGTCTCCTGCATTGCAGGGAGATTCTTTACCATTTGAGCTACAGGGAAATCTATACTTGTCACCAATTCAATGCAAAGTGGGGGATCTAATGGAACTTTGTAAGTTGTATAAAATTACTTTTTCCTCTTGTACCTGACCCTTCCAGGAAAAAGGTCTTGGTACACGGTCAGGGATTTAAAAATGGGAAAGCTAAAGCTACTAGAATGAGATACCCCAATTTTATGGCACTGGAAGAACAACCATCTCAAAATATGGAAAGGAAACAGCTTGGATCCTGAGAGATGTGGGGAAAGGGAGGAGTGTTCATAATTCTGTCTTTTAGAATAGGCCCTGAACACTCTCGTGAAAGAAATGCCCTGGTACTACCCTCTCAAATGGTTGCAAGTGCCTTAAATTTAGCTGGCCATACCACAATTTGATCATTATTCCCTTAAATATTTCTGATGATGCTATTAAAAACAGCAGATAGCCCAGATCCTATGCCTCCCAAGCTAAAACATCCATCAACACCTCTGAGTGTCACCTCCATCCTCATCCCCATGGCCATCACTCATTCTGTGGGGAAGGAAAATGTGACCCCGCTGGTGGCACAGACCCACAGGACAGGCTGGGCTGACTACGTTTAGGTAGTTGTTCAACAGAACAAAGACTAGACCCCATTGTGAAACCTGCACTGGCCCAGGGACTTCCCTGGTGGCCCAGTGGCTAAGACTGTGCTCCCAATGCAGGGGACCCGTGTTCGATCCCTATCAGGGAACCAGATCCCACATGCCCCAACTAAGAGTTTGCAAGCCACAACAAAGAAAAGATCCCGCAGGCCACAACTAAGACCTAGCACAGCCAAATTAATAAATATAAAACTGAACTGGCCCAGACAGGAGGCAGCATAGGAAGCAGCATCAACTTGTTCTTCCCTGTACTCAAAGAAGTCTCATATGTATCCAATAATATATTCCCACTGCCCTAACAATTGTAAATAAATTCTCTTTACAAGGTCATCATTTGCATGCACCTCAGAACTACTCTTTCTGTGTGGAAGCAAGCCATTATGCAAGGAGATCAAGCCAGTCCATTCCAAAGGAAATCAACCCTGAATATTCATTGGAAGGACTGATGCTGAAGCTGAAGCTCTAATACTTTGGCCACCTTATGTGAAGAGCTGACTCATTGGAAAAGACCCTGATGCTGGGAAAGACTGAAGGCAGGAGGAGAAGGCGACGACAGGATGAGACGGTTGGATGGCATCACCGACTCAATGGCCATGAGTTTGAGCAAACTCAGGGAGAAAGTGATGGACAGGGAAGCCTGGTGTGCTGCAGTTCATGGGGCTGCAAAGAGTCGGACACAACTTAGCAACTGAACAACAACTACTCCTGAAACCTGCACCCTTGGAGGAGTCCTAAGAGACACTGAACTGTTAAGGGAAACACCACTGGTAGGTTATGTAGCCCTCAGGATATTGAGAAAATCTCTCCAAAATGAGGCAACTGACTTGTAGTTCATGTCCTCCATGAGGAAGTTATCCCTGTAATTGGAACCATCTAACTGAAAAAGGTGGTATGAAATTTGTTTCTGATTATTTGAACTGACCAGGTAAACTACCTACATGGTGGTGGAAGACTTTCAGATCAGCCTCAGCTCTCTGGCCAGGTGGCCAGCCTGGTGACCCAACTGCCATAGATGCCAAGGTGGAAGTTCTGCCATTGCTAAAGCATCCTCTATACCACAGGCTTGATACAAAAACTGCTGATATTCTGGCTACTGCTGTTGCTACGAGTAATAAACTGTAGTAATAAACTGTCTTATGTCTTCCATCACCATTCATGAAACTATGGCAGGCTGACCTGTTAGTCTACAGAGTGAAACTGCAGACGCTTCACAGCTGACAGGAGGTACCTTTTCATTTTCTTAATGGCACTTCATGAATGACAGAAGTTTTTAATTTTCATGAAGTCCAATTTATCAATTTTTTCTTTTAGGGTTAGTGACTTAAGTGTTCTGTCTCTAAAAGCTTTGCCAGTCTTAACGTTAAGGTAGGGGTCAAGGTTCATTTACTATTTCACAGTTGTTCCAGTACCATTTGTTGAAAAGACTATATTCTTTCCCATTTTTAATTGTCTTGATATCATTGTCAAAAATCAATTGTATGTGTATGTCTATTTCAGGACTCTTAATATTACATTGATCTACTGTATGACATATAATTTCCATTATACAGAAAAAGGAAATTATAGTGTTATGCTATTATTTTTTAAAGATGTAGCATATCATAGCATTTTGGGTTTTTTCTGGTATTAAAACTATTTTAATTTACAAATAAATATTCCATCTAGTTAAATCTTTATCCCTGCTTGTGGAGTAAGGCTGTATAGTGGGCAAAAGGACCTAAATCAGGACCTGTGACCTTTGTGGTCTCTTTTTAGCTGCACTTTTCTAATACTCTACAAAAGCATATCCTGTCTTATATCCCGTCTTACTCTTCCCGAAACAACGACACTATCATCACCTATAAGGTTAAGAAACTGAAAAAAAGAGATGTAATAATTTTCTCAAGGCCACCCAGAAAGTCAGTTCAAGAAGCCAAAGATTCAAAGTTCTTAAAGAAAAACAAAAAAAGTATTTTGGATAAAATTATAAATGACTAAGACCCAACATTTAGTATATTATTTACTAGATTATATAAAAGATATATGTGTGCATATGTGTGTGTGGCTCAGTGGTAAAGAATCCACCTGACAAAGCAGGAGACTTGGGTTCAATCCTTGGGTCAGGAAGATCCCCTGGAGTAGGAAATGGCAACCCACTCCAGTATTCTTACCTGGGAAATCCCATGGACATAGAAGCCTAGCAGGCTATAGTCCAATCAGTTCAGTTGCTCAGTCGTGTCTGACTCTTTGCGACCCCATGGACTGCAGCACACCAGGCCTCCCTGTCCATTACCAACTCCCGGAGCTTACTCAAACTCATGTCCATTGAGTTGGTGATGCCATCCAACCATCTCATCCTCTGTCGTCCCCTTTTCTTCCTGCCTTTGGTCTTTCCCAGCATCAGGGTCTTTTCCAATGAGTCAGCTCTTCGCAGCAGGTGGCTAAAGTATTGGAGTTTCAGCTTCAACATCAGTACTTCCAATGGTTGGATCGCCTTGCAGTCCAAGGGACTCTCAAGAGTCTTCTCCAACACCACAGTTTAAAAGCATCAATTCTTCAGCACTCAGCTTTCTTCACAGTCCAACTCTCACATCCACACATGACCACTGGAAAAACCATAGCCTTGACTGGACGGGCCTTTGTTGGCAAAGTAATGTCTCTGCTTTTTAATATGCTGTCTAGGTTGGTCATAACTTTTCTTCCAAGGAATAAGCGTCTTTTAATTTCATGGCTGCAGTCACCATCTGCATTTTGGATTGTGAATCTGCATTGTGATTTTGGAGCCCAAAAAAATAAAGTCTGACACTGTTTCCCCATCTATTTCCCATGAAGTGATGGGACTGGATGCCATGATCTTAGTTTTCTGAATGTTAAGCTTTAAGCCAACTTTTTCATTCTCCTCTTTCACTTTCATCAAGAGCCTCTTTAGTTCTTCTTCACTTTCTGCCATAAGGGTGGTGTCATCTGCATATCTGAAGTTGTTGATATTTCTCCTGGCAATCTTGATTCCAGCTTGTGCTTCATCCAGTCTAGCATTTCTCATGATGTACTCTGCATATTAGTTAAATAAGCAGGGTGACAATACACAGCCTTGACGTACTCCTTTTCCTATTTGGAACCAGTCTGTTGTTCCATGTCCAGTTCTAACTGTTGCTTCCTGACCTGCATACAGATTTCTCAAGAGGCAGGTCAGGTGGTCTGGTATTCCCCATCCCTTTCAGAATTTTCCACAGTTTATTGTGATCCACACAGTCAAAGGCTTTGGCATAGTCAAGAAAGCAGAAATAGACGTTTTTCTGGCACTCTCTTGCTTTTTTGATGATCCAATGGATGTTCACAATTTGGTCTCTGGTTCCTCTGCCTTTTCTAAAACCAGCTTGAACATCTGGAAGTTCACAGTTCACATTATTGAAGCCTGGCTTGGAGAATTTTGAGCATTACTTTGCTAGTGTGTGAGATAAGTGCAACTGTGCGGTATTTTGAGCATTTTTTGACATCGTCTTTCTTAGGGATTACAATGAAAACTGACCTTTTCCAATTCTGTGGCCGCTGCTGAGTTTTCCAAATTTGTTGGCATATTAAGTGCAGCACTTTCACAGCATCATTTTTCAGGATTTGAAATAGCTCCACTGGAATTCCTTCACCTCCACTAGCTTTGTTCGTAGTGACGTTTCTAAGGCCCACTTGACTTCACATTCCAGGATGTCTGGCTCTAGGTCAGTGGTCACAACATCGTGATTATCTGGGTTGTGAAGACCTTTTTTGTATAGTTCTGTGTATTCTTGCCACCCCTTCTTAATAGCTTCTGCTTCTGTTAGGTCCATACCATTTCTGTCCTTTATTGAGCCCATCTTTGCATGAATCGTTCCTGTAGTATCTGGCTACAATCCACAGGATCACAAAAGAGTGGGACACAACTTAGCAACTAAATAACATGTGCATGTATATACTATTTTTAAAAAGACTCTGAAAATGCACATTGGTAAACTTTTGTTGAAAAATCTGTGCAGTCATTATAATTTACTTTCTACTTTTTTAATGCTGAAAAGTAGGAAAATCTTTATAAAGAATTACACTACTATTTACTACCTGAAGCTTTATTGTCTTGAAAAAAATGAAGAATAGTAAAGTGTAGAAAGTCAAAGTTAGATATATCACTATTACACTACTTGGGATAAAGTTTTATCATATTTAAGACTCCAGTCCAGTCCAGTCGCTCAGTTGTGTCTGACTCTTTGAGACCCCATGAAACGCAGCATGCTAGGCCTCCCTGTCCAACACCAACTCCAGGAGTCTACCCAAACCCATGTTCATCGAGTCAGCGATGCCATTCAACCATCTCATCCTCTGTCATCCCCTTCTCCTCCTGCCCTCGATCTTTCCCAGCATCAGGGTCTTTTCAAATGCGTCAGCTCTCCGCATCAGGTGGCCAAAGTACTGGAGTTTCAGCTTCAGCATCAGTCCTTCCAATGAACACCCAGGACTGATCTCCTTTAGGATGGACTGGTTGGATCTCCTTGCAGTCCAAGGGACTCTCAAGAGTCTTCTCCAACACCACAGTTCAAAAGCATCAATTCTTCAGCACTCAGCTTTCTTTATAGTCCAACTCTCACATCCATACATATTTAAGACTAACATGATGTTAACAGAAAAATTTTAGAACATGTCACTTACTTTAAGACCTCATGAAAAGGCAGTACAAATTAGTTTTTTGTTGGTTGGTTTGTTTGTTTTCAAGCACATGTATTAGTCTACCTGCTTGTCAGCCATGCTTTGAAATTCAAGTTTAAAAACTGTATTGATTAACCAATGACATAATGCAAAATTATATCCTGTTAGATTGATCCCTTTATAATTATTTAATGCCCTTCTCCATCTGTTATGATAGTCTCTGTTTAAAGTTTACTTTGTCTGATATAAGTGTAGGTACCCCAGCTTTCTTACCCACTAACACATTCAGTGAAGCTTCATGAAACAAAATCACCTAAAACAAGCTGTTGTGTTTTTATGCACTAATAACGAACTCTCAGGAAAAGAAATTAAGAAAAGAATCCCATTTACAAAAAATAAAATACCCAGAAAAGAATTTAACCAAGGAGGTAAAAGATCTGTATATTGAAAACTGTAAGACATTAATGAAAGAAACTGAAGAAGACACAAATAAATGGAAAGATGGACTGTTTTCATGGACTGGAAAAATAAGTTAAAATGTAAATACAACACAAAGCAATCTATAGATCCAATGTGGTTCTTATCAAAATTCCAATGGTATTTTTTACAGAAACAAAAAAACAATCCTAAAATTTGAATGGAACCACAAAGAACCCCAAATAACCAAAGCAATTCTGAGGAAGAAGTACAAAACTGGAGGCATCATGATCCCTGATTTTAAATTATATTCCACACCTACAGTAATCAAAACAGTATGATTTGAGACAATCTACTGAATGGGAGAAAGTATTTGCAAATGATATGACTGATGCGAGTTTAATATCCAACTATATAAACAGCTCATAACACTCAAAAAAACAAACAACCTTATTAAAAAAAAGAGGCAGAAGAACTGACTAGACATTTTCCCACAGAGGAAGTGCAGACGGCCAACAGGCATATGAAAAGATGATCAATATCACTAATCATCAGGGAAATGCAAATCAAAATCACAATGAGATATCATTTAACATCTGTCAAAATGGCTACCATCAAAAAAGAACACAAATAAAAATGTTGGTGAATTGTGGTGAAAAGGGAACCCTGTACACTGCTGGCGAGGATGTAAATTGCTGCAGTCTCTGTGGACAACAGTATGGGGGTTTTCAAAGAAACTGCAATTCCACTTCGGGGTATACCTCTGAAAAAAACAAAACCACTCGTTCAAAAGATACATGCACCTCAGTGTTCACAGTAGCATAACATATGATTGCCAAGATATGGAAACAGCCTAAGTGCCTATCAACAGATGAATGAGTAAAGAAAATGTGGTAGAAACACACACACCAGGAAATACTACTCAGCTGTAAAAAAGAATGAAATTCTGCCATTTGCAGCAACATGGATGGACTTGGAAGGATATTATGCTAAATGAACTAAGTCAGAGAAAGACAAATACTATATGACATCACTTATATGTGGTATCTAAAAAACACACAAACTAGTGAATAAAACAAAAAAGAAGCAGACTCATACAATAGGGAGGGGAGCATCAATAAAGGGGCAGAGTCGTGGGAGGCACAAACTATGGGGATAAGAGAGGTTTAAGGATGTATTGTACAACACAGGGAATATAGCTGGTATTTGGTGGTAACTGTAAATGGAAAATAACTTTTAAAAATTGCATTAAAAAATGGAGCCCCTCCTCCAAACAATATGGTATTGGCATAAAATCAGATATATAGATCAACAGAAAAGAATAGAGATCCCAGAAATAAACCTATTCATATATGGTCAAATAATTGATGACAAAGGAGCCAAGAACATACAAAAAAAAAAAAACAGTCTCTTCAATAAATGGTGCTGAGAAAACTGTACAAAGTGAAGTCGCTCAATTGTGTCCGACTCTTTGCGACGCCATGGACTGTAGCCTACCAGGCTCTTCTGTCCATGGGATTTCCCAGGCAATAGAGCTGGAGTGGATTGCCACTTCCTTCTCCAGGGGAGGAATTTGGATTTCATCCTAAAGGAAATGAGAAACATTGGTGGGTTTTTAATAGTGGGTCAATTTGTGATGTCAGGGAGCTTACTGCATCTGTTGTCTTCTAGGAGTTGTATAGTTTCCAGTCTTACATTCACGTCTTTCAATCTGTTGTAAGTTTTATATGTGGGGTAAAGTAGGGGTCCAGGTTCATTTCTGTTGCATTGGCCTGTACTGTGCATGTCTCTCATTTCCTTTAGGATGAAATCCAGATTCCTATGTAAGGCATCTACAAGACTGGGTATCTGGCCCCTGCCTACCTCTCCACTTTTACTTCATCTTAATCTCTGCCTCTACCTTAATGCTCCAGAAATCTGAATATACTAGCTGCACATCAAGAGTGTTTCATATCTCTATGCCTTTTAAAATATTTTCCCTGTGCCTATTATTCATTACCTACCTATTAAATTACTCCTATATTAAGAATAAGTTTCCTTGGGACTTCCTTGGAGGTCCAGTCTTGTGGGAGCACACAAGGCTCTGCTCCCAATGCAGGAGGTTTGGGTTTGATCGCTGGTCAGGGAACTAGATTCCACATGCTGCAACTAGAGATCCTAGAGATCCCATATGCCACAACTAAAAGATCCTGCATGCAGCAATGATGATCCCATGTGCTACAACTAAGATCTGGAACAGCCAGAAAGAAGAGTAAGTTTCCTCTGTGAAGCCTTTCTAACTCCCAAGATACTGAAGTACTCCTTCTGCAACGCTCCCTCCATAACTGTATACACTTTTTATAGAAATCATGACGATCTCTTTAATAACTATTTGAATGAAATATAATCTCTTAAAGTTTAGGGACTAGGCTTTTCAGGTATATATTCTCTGTGCCAAGAGCACATTATAAAGTCAGTGAATAATTACTGAATGAGGATTCTGGAAAAAGTAGAAGAACCCAAAGGAAAAATAGATGGGAAGCATACCAGGCCCCTTTGGAGGCAGGGAATAAATTCTAGATGTATTATGAAATGTAGATAACTTCTCATGAGTGGACAGTGACCATAGTTACGTATTTCTCCAGGATTAGTGATGCTCAAAAGGTAGATCTCTTGCTTAGTCAAGTTAAAATTCTGCCAAAGACATGGGATATTTTAATTTATAGATTCATAGCTATTAACATTAAATGTGACCTCAAGGACCAACTATTCTGTCTACAGGCAGAAAATTTTCTGTATTATCCTATTTGAGAAAATAAAACTGAAACCATAAGAAACTGGAGAGGTTTTTAAAAAACCAGGACATGTGATAAAAGGATATACTGGTAAGTAGTATGTAGTATGGGGAAAATTGGAAATCTGTAATATTCTTTCCATTTTGTTCAACTCTAATGCATCCAGTATTTGTGAAAGGTCGTATTATTCAACAGAATGACACCTGGTTCTAGTTTAGTAACTGGACAAATATGTACACTGGAATCTAACTAGCTTTCTTAAAGGGTAACACTTTTAGTAGTTTTATTCCCTTACAAGAGCTGCATTCCAATGGTTTATCTGTATGCTGTAATATTTAATAAGATTCTAGAGTTATAGGATATCACAGAGAAAACCTAGCTCAACACACTCTTTTCAAGATAGAAGAGACTGAAGCCTACGAAAGCTGACATAGCCTCTTCAGGCTCACTGAGCAATCAGTTTTGGAGTGAGGATAAGACCTCGGGTTTCCCAATTTTAGCCCAATAATCCATTTTCAGTTTTTTTAATTATAAAAGTGTTGTCACTGACAGTGGGCATATATATTGTATAATGAAATGTCATAAAAACTTCAGTATATTAAGCCAAACTGTTGAAAGTGAGATACCTTTTAAATGTTTCTACAAAATTAAAGCAGGATCACAATTTTAAACAGCATCAGTCATGACAATACTTGCAAATTCTATAGATCAGTATAAATACTGTAATTTCCTTTCCAGTTTTGTTATGTCATCTGATAGCCAAGTCCTAGTGTGAAAGGAAAATAAGAATAGAGTCAGTATGGCTCAGATAGCTCACTTAAATGGAGCTGGGAGGCCATTAAGAAAGAATGACTTATGCAAGCCTAGCCTTGGCTGGATGGAAACTGACCTTTGGACCTGATGAAATCATCCCAAACACCTGCCAGAAACTCAAGTTACTTATAGGACTCCTACCCTTAAAAAACTTGTGACTGTCTGTCTACTTAACAGACCCCTAAAGCAACTTGTGATCCCTTACAGACAAATATTGTCTTACTCACGTCAATTATAATTCTCACCAGGCAACTTTCAGCAACCTCTGTTTTTTGTGTTAGTAAGCCCCTGACTCTTTTTCTTCCTCAGAACACTCTTTCAGGGTTACCTGAATCTGTTTTTCCTGAATTGTGATCCTTAAGACCCACTTTTTCTTATTTGCAGCCTCCTGCATTATTTTTTGGGTTGACACTAGACACATTCTTGGTACTCAGAAAACAGTTGTTCAATTGACTGAAAAGAATACCATATGTTAGTCTCAAGTATTAACCACCACCAAGAGAAGACCTATGTAATTTTTATCCCAGAAAAGGGATAAAAATCCCTATGTTTTTATCCCAGAAAAGGGATAAAAACAAGAATACAGCTAGGAAAATTACAATAATAGGGGAATAGTTTATAAAATCATAATAATTGTAAAAATAAATGTTAGTTAGGTCTTCACTAATCACATCAAATTCAAGGAGACTTGAACGAACATCTTAGAAAACCACAAACAAATCTATTAGAAACATTTTAGGTAAAAATAAAAACATAGATGAAGTGTACACTGAAGATGTGCTTCTTTGTAAAGGCTTTAAATTGTCATGTTTTATCCAGATTTCCTTATGACAAGTAGTACATCTGTAACATGGTTCCCAGGATAAGGAAGAGGATGCAAAAAGTCTAAATCCACTTTGAGTTAATTTTTCTATTTCAGATTCTAAAAGTTGATGCTGTTAAAGGGCTACACTCAATATGGCAGTAAATCTGGAAAACCTAGCAATGGCCACAGAACTGGAAAAGGTCAGTTTTCATTCCAATCCCAAAGAAGGGCAATGCCAAAAAATGTTCAAACTACTGCACAATTGCGCTCATTTCACATGCTAGCAAGGTAATGCTCAAAATCCTTCAAGCTAGGCTTCAACAGTACATGAACCAAGAACTTCCAGATGTACAAGCTGGATTTAAAAAAGGCTGAGGAACCAGAGATCAAACTTCCAACATCCGCTGGATCATAGAAAAAGCAAGATAATTCCAGAAAAACATCTGCTTCATTGACTACGATAATGCCTTTGACTGTGTGGATCTCAACAAACTGTGGAAAATTCTTAAAGAGATAAGAATACCAGACCATCTTACCTGCCTCCTGAGAAATCTGTATGCTGGTCAAGCAACAGTTAGAACCAGACATGGAACAATGGACTGGTTCAGAATTGGGGAAGGAGTACGTCAAGGCTGTATACTGTCACTTTGCTTTTTTAATGCAGAGTACATCATGCGGAATGCCAGCTGGATGAAGCACAAGTTATAATCAAGATTGCAGGGAGAAATATCAATAACCTCAGATATGCAGATGAAACCACACTTAAGACAGAAAGCTAAGAGCAACTAAAGAGCCTCTTGATGAGGGTGAAAGAGGAGAGTGAAAAAGCTGGGTTAAAACTCAACATTTAAAAAACTAAGATTATGGCATCAGGTCTCATCACTTTTGGCAAATAGACAGGAAAAAAGTGGAAACTGACAAATTTGATTTTCTTGGGCTCCAAAATCACAGAGGATGGTGACTGCAGCCACGACATTCAAAGACATTTGTTCCTTGGAAGAAAAGCTATGACAAACCTAGACAGTGTATTAAAAAGTAGCGACACCATTCTGCCAATAAAAGTCCATAACCGATCACAACCAAAGTCAAAGCTGTGGTTTTTCCAGCAGTCATGTATAGATGTGGGAGTTGTACCAAAAAGAAGGCTGAGTTCTGAAGAACTGATGCTTTCAAACTGTGGTGCTGGAGAAGACTCTTGAGAGTACCTTGGACAGAAAGGAGCTCAAACCAGTCAATCCTAAAGGATGTCAGTCCTCAGTATTCACTGGAAGGACTAATGCTGAAGCTGAAGCTCCAGTACTTTGGTCACCTGATGGGAAGAGCCAATTCACTGGATAAGACCCTGATGCTGGGAAAGATCAAGGGCAGAAGCGGGTGAAAGAGGGTAAGATGGTTGAATGGCATCACTGACTCAATGGACATGAGTCTGGACAAACTCTGGGAGATAGTGAAGAACAGGGAAGTCCGGCATGCAGCTCATGGGGTTGCGGAGAGTCAGACACGACTTGGTGACTGAACAACAACAACTGTATTAAATTCACATTCCCATCAAAAGCAATGGAGATTTCCCATTTTTCCTCCACATACTTGCCAACATTTAAATTTTAACTAAACAAAATGTTTGTTTGTACCTTGTTAGTTTGTCAGTACCTAAAACAACACGCATTTATCTAGCATATGCATCTGTGGGACATTCAGAGATGGCTGATCTAAGCTGGGTTACCTCACAGTCCATGTTTCTAGCAGATATTATAACACTCATTTACTGGACCAGAAACTTTTAAAGCAAACCTCAGGTATTAGAAAACAACTTTCTAAAACTCAGTATCTAACATTTTTTATGAAACTTTTGTACCTATGTGCATATCCAACACTGTTCTCTAATTTTCATAATACATATTTAGTTTTGAAATTAAGATTTGTTAGCCTCATCTAAAAGAAATTTGGGAGTTTTCCCTCTACAAATATTATTAATATAAAAGATGATCTGGTCCTTGAAGGTGTGGCATTTGTGTATTTTTTCATGTAGATTTGGATTATGTAGACAGATGCATGAAGATTATTGGGTCAGAATTCTTATTTTTTCTACCCCTTTACTTACAATCTTTCAGTAACATTGTGTTTTAGAGGTCTCTCTTATAAATAACAGGGGGCTATATTTTGCATTAGTTTTTCACAACTACTTTCATGTAGTTGTAATTACTGAAATATCTGGATTAATTCTTTAACTTATGCTTTTGTTTACCATGTATTTTCTTTCATTCCTTCTCTTTTCCTGTATTCTATTGATAAAGTTTTCTTACTGTGTTTTCCTCCACCTATTCGTTTAAAAGTTGTACCTACTAGTTTTACTAAAGAATACCCTTATATTTAAAAAATGATCACCAACAAAGTCTAAAGTTAATCGGCATCTTTATCCTCCTCCCACTCAATACAAGGATGCTACAATGTTTCTGATTTCCTTCTCCTGAGTATTGCTGTCACATTGTTTTTAATCCCCTCCAAATTTGTCATAATCATTACAATAATTTATTTTACAGTTAGTGCTTAAGATTTATCACCATATTTGAGTTAGAACATTATCCTGCTGCCCTCTCCTTCATTTCCTGCTGCCCTCTCCTTCATTTCCTGCTGCCCTCCTCCTATTCAACTTTCTTCTTGCCAAGGTATATCCTTTATTTGCCTTCAATGTAAGGGTCTATGAATGGGAAACTGATGTCTTAATTTTCCTGAAAATATTTTATTCTCAACTAATACTTTGACAAGGTATAAAATGCTAAGTTGACAATTATTTTCTCTAAGCAATTAGAAATAGAAATATTTTTCTACTTTTTCTGACATCTTTTGTTGCAGATGAGAAGGCAATTGTAACTGGTGTTTTTCTTAGTTTTTGCTCTGTAATTGGTTTTACATTTTCTATTTGGTTTAATCTTGAACAGCTTCTCCATGGTTTCTGTAAGCGTGAATTTTTATTTATCCTGTTCAGGATACTGTGTACTTATCTTTCTTGTCAGTTCTGGAAAATCTCAAACCATTATTTTATTATTTTATATTTCATTCCCCATTCACTCCTCCTAAAACTGTCATTAGATAGAATGGTAAAGTACCGCATATATCTATCTTCCATGTCTTCTAACCATTCTTATATTTTCCTTCCTGATCTTCCAGTTGAAGAACAGATAAACTGTGGTATACACATAAGATGGAATGTTATGCAGCCATAAAAAGGACAGGTACATGCTATAATGTGGATGGACATTAAAACCTGTGAAGTCAAAGAAGCCAGAAACAAAGTTCACATACTGTATGATTCCAACTGTAAGAAATATTCAAAACAGGTAAATCTATAGAGACAAAATGAAGATTACTGATTGATAGGCTGATGGGGTAAGGGTAGGGAATGGGGGGATACATGTTTAATGGGTACAGTTTCCTTTCAGATGATGAAGTGTTTTATGCTAGACAGAGGTGGTAATTGTACAACATTGTGAATGAATGCTACTGAATACTTCACTTTTAAAAGGTTAATGTTATATTATGTGAATTTCTCAATTAAAAAACCCACATTGATACATCCACTAGAAGAGCTAAAATGAAAAAAATGACAAATACCAAGTGTGGGCAGGTATGTGGAGCAATAGGAATTCTTGTAAACTGCTGTGTTACCTTGGTTATAGTTACTTAGGAAACTGGCAATAACCTAATAGAGCTGAATCATATACACACCCTGGCACAATGCCTAGTAGGTGCTCAATAAATGTTTACTGATTAAACTAATGAAGTTCCCAGTGTTTTATTAGGCACTGTACTAAGACCCTGGGACATAAAAGTGAAAAGAAATGGTTCCCTTCTAATTAACAGATATTTACATAATTAAAATACAATATACAGATAACTCTCTATATCTGTGGATTCTGCATCTCCAGATTAACCAACTCTGGATTGAAAATAATCAGAAAAAAAAATTCTGGAAAGTTCCAAAAAGACAAAAGTTGCATATGCTATATGCTAGCAACTGTTTACACAGCACTTACATTGTATTAGTAATCTAGAGATTAAAGTATATGGGAGGATGTGCACAGGTTACATGCAAATTGTATACCATTTTATATAGGGGACTTAAGCATCTGTGGATTTTGGTCTCCTGGGGTTGGGAGTGGTGTCCTGGAATCAATCCATTATGAATACTCAGGGATGACTATATTTATATTATAGGGGGAGGATGGTGTATGGTTTTTAGATTCAGATAGATAATTTGAGTTTTGGTGCCAGTATTTATTGGGCTTCCCTGGTGGCTCAGACGGTAAAGAACCCACCTGCAATGTGGGAGACCTGGGTTCAAGTCCTGGGTTGGGAAGATGCCCTGGAGAAGGGAACAGCTACCCACTCCAGTATTCTGGCCTGGAGAATCCCATGGACAGAGGAGCCTGGTGGACTGCGGCACACCAGTCTCCCCTGTCCTTCATTATCTCCCAGAGTTTGCTCAGATTCATGTCCATTAAGTTGGTGACACTATCTCACCCTCTGCTGCCCCCTTTTCCTTTTGCCTTCAATCCTTCCCAGCCTCAGGGTCTTTTCCAATGAGTCAGTTCTTCTCATCAGGTGGCCAAAGTATCAGAGCTTCAGTATCAGCATCAGTCCTTCCAAAGAATGTTCAGGGTTATTCAGAATCATAGTTAGCTATTATAGGTAAATCTGAACTTTCTGTGTCATTTCTGGAACGCCTTTCTACTCTCAGTCCACGGTTTCAGACTATTGCTACTAGTCATCTTTAAAAAACAGAGCACATCAAACCTCACTACTTCCAGCTCAAAATCCAAAGATTCTCTATTATATAAAATACAAAAGGTAAACTTAAACTTCTGTATTTTGTTACCTACCTGTCTTTCCAGCCTATCTCACAGCATATTCCCACTGTGTTCTGGAAGCTAGACACAGTGGCCTACCATCTTACCTTGAACATGTTCTGAAATGTCTCACCCCTATGTCTTTGCTCAACATGTCTGTCTTCTACGAATTCACTCTCTTCTCTCCTTGAGTATCTCTGAGTCATGAGAAAGTGATTTTCACAGTATATTTGATAAAGGCTCTTCTACATGTAACTTAGCTTAACATACAGATTAAGCCTGGGAGAGAATAAACTGATCACATTTGTGGGAGTAGTCTGCTCCACATGACAGATGACTAAATTAGCAATTGGGAACACACTTTGGCCTTGTGGGCATTTTATTTAGATAGAGCAAGTTATTATTTTCTCAATACTAACAGTATTGTTGTAGCAGGGTATCTCTTCTTAAAAGAATAACACTGGAAAACTGCTTTTCTGGTCCAGAAACTTGAATCTAATCCAGTATCAAAATAAACTGGCCCTATCCCTGTGATTCCTAGTTGCAAATATGGTGAGATACTTCCAGGAAATTTAAAATCATAGAAGTAAGACAATCTATTCAAAGATAAACACACAAAGGGTAAAAACATGTAATGGGTATTGAGTGATGGAGTGAAGTAAATTAGTGGGATCAGTTTAATCCAACAAGTGAATTCAATTCAATTAACATTTACCCTACAGACAGACACTTCAGGGGATATAAAGTTAAAAGCTCAACCATCATGTGGTTTACAGTGACACAATGGAATAATATAAGTGACCAGGTAATTATAAGAATTATAAGACCAGGTAATTATCTCATCTTGGTCCTGAAATACTTGTATTATTAATAAGACTAGAGGCAAGGGAAATATACAAAGCACGAAAACAAAATCCTAGACTACAGAATGCTAAAAAACTTTCATTATTAAAGGAAGATCAGAAACAAATCTGGATTTTTAAAAACACTCTCTCCACAGTTGTGTTTAAATATCATCAAAGATTGACTTTTAGAAAGCCTTTAGTATATTATGATTCATCTTTTTTATGGTCTCCTTTCTGCAGAAAAAGTCTAATTTATTTAAGTATGTTTTCTATAACATCATAATCCTACTAAGACGAAAGTGGTTTATTTAGAGATACAGGAAAAAAAAAACCCAGGAAATAATGCTCATTCAGCTAATCAGTAATATGACGTTAGACTAAAACAAGTAGCATATTAGTTGGCAGCAAGAGGAAAGGATTCTCAGATTTCAAAGCAACACTGACATGGTAAGATTCAAGCAGAAGGGAGCAGGTGGTGTGGTAGAAGTCATTAATTATAAGGTACCCAGGCTTAACAAAAGATTGTAAACTATTTCTATTGTAGAGAGTTTCTTAAAAAGTCATTTTATAAATAAGTTAAAGTCAAACAGCCATCACAAAAGAAATGAGTGCTCAAAAAAAAGTTTGTCAAAGAAATAGTCTTTGAAAGACACTATGAAACTAGAGTGTTGGAGTATTACTAGAATAAAACATGCTGATAAGCACCCACCTTAACCATAAAACCATGAATTCTTTTAGAAAATCATCTAATTGAGGTTAATTTTACTGAAGGGTTATGATGGGCCTGCCACCTTTATGTATTTGTTTATGTAATTCTCACAGTGTTCTTTGTTCTATACTCATGTGTGTACTTGAATAGATGCATGAATGTGATATACACAAACTGATATGTAAATCTTGTGTACAGACTTCAGTCTGCAACAAAAGCAGCTTCTTATTTTGTGCTTTCATTTTATCTTCGTCTGTAAGATGGAAGACTGTGATATTCATTCTCTTTTCCCACTCAGAGAAAACTTCCATAACAGGATGAGTTACTAAAAATTTAATACAGCAGGATACAAAAATCTGCTATACTTTTTTTTTTTTTTTTTTTTTACTGCTTAAACAAATGCATCCTAGTTCAGAACTATTCAGTGCTTACTGAAGCAGTTAGGCTCCATTTGTGTGAAGAGAGTATGAAAAAGAAAATCTGAGTGTGAATGAGGGAGTTGAAGAAAAGAATAAGATCATTTTGGGGGGTATCTAACATTGGGAAAGGTGGATAGATACCTGGGTTCTCTGACGTTGTGTGCAGCCTGGGGTGACAGGATTTGGAAGGGAGTGATGATATATTTGTATGGAGGCAAGCGTAAGAGAGGGAGCGAGGCCCCTGCTTAGCCTGAGTGAGGGGGAGCGCAGCCTGGCGTGAGGGGAGCAGCGGCCAGTGGGTTTCTTGCTGTATCAGAGACTACAGACACCACCCTGGCCAAACCAGCAGGGCAAGCGAGTGGGACTCACTTCAGAAGGAATTGGAGGGCATTACTCAGATAACCAACAGAGCAGTAATCTCAGACTGAAAACCTCTTTTTGGAGAGACAAGTGGGAAAGGAACAGAGTCCCAAAGAATGGCTAACAGTGGACATCGCACAGACCCTGATGGGGAAGGGCTTCAAGTCAGAAATGTCTCTGAAAAATACTGAGGGTTTGACATCTTTTGTACTCTAGTGGTATCAAACAAGTTAAACCTCTAAAAGAATTTCACAAAATATAGGTGCTTAATATTTGTAAAAGTGATTTTAATAGATTTAAAATAAATTTTAATAAATTAAGAATACCAGAATAAATAGTGAACAAATACCTTAGGTTTTTTGTGATTTCAAATCTACTAGCCATTTTCCATCATGATGATCAAGAGAACTCTGAAATGCACTTTTAAAAGCATCATTTATTGGGGTTTCTTTTCTGCCAGTCTACAATAGACAGGGACAGTGTTTACAAAGTTTTCTTTTGAAGCTTAAGTGATAAACAGCTTTAATACAAAAGGCCAACTCAGCAAAATATATGATTTTCTAACCAAAGGTAAAGTTAAAATCTTTTGAAAAAGGCATAAAGTCTAGATCTAAAAATGCCATGGCTAAATTATTTTGAAAATATAATACACTTTAGAAAGCATGTGTAAAATAATTTTATTAAAGGGTAAGCTGATGAATGATGAAAATATTCAGTGGCAAGCTGCTATTATCAATGATGACTACAAATAGTTAATTGCTGGGTAACAGATTGGGACCTCTCATTGGAGACTCCAGCTGTTATCAAGCTAATTACATTAAAAAGCTTTTAAAAATGAAAACCATGTTCTTACCAATAAAACAGATCAATCTAGGCAGTTTTAGGTAGGTGAAGATGTAGCAACAAAAATCTCTCACCATTATCTCCAACGTACTTAGGGTTCGTTTTGTTTGGTTCTGTTGTTAAGACATGGGGAAGATAATCATTTTGACAGGTTTAAAGTCATCTTGCTAGACAAGTAACAGGAAGATATTAAATGACTGCAGAATAGTATGATACCTTAATATAGACAAACTGATAAAAGGAAGCAGAAAACAGGATGATATTTATAGTCTCTAAATATCCACTAGATGCCAATAGCAAAATAATCTGCATAACTACAGTGAATCTTGGAGACATGAAGGATGGCTAAACCAGACATACAGTAAAAGGTAGAGAAATGGAGTTCCCCCATGGACAGTGGTATGCTGGATCCCACTTATACCAGTTTGTGAGAGCCAGCTGCCAAAGTTTTAGGAACTGTGTGAGCTGGTTGTTAAACACATCCAGCATAAAAATTTAAATTATATAAATGAATTTTTCAGTTAAGTTGCTCAGTCGTGTCCAACTCTTTGCAACCCCATGGACTGCAGCACGCCAGGCTTCCCTGTCCATCACCAACTCCCGGAGCTTACTCAAACTCATGTCCACTGAGTTGGTGATGCCCTCCAACCATCTCATCCTCTGTCGTCCCCTTCTCCTCCTGCCTCTAGTCTTTCCCAGCATCAGGGTCCTTTCAAATGATTCAGTTCTTTGCCATCAGGTGACCAAAGTATTGGAGTTTCAGCTTCAGCATCAGTCCTTCCAATGAATATTCAGGACTTATTTCCTTTAGGATGGACTGGTTTGAGCTCCTCGCTGTCCAAGGGACTCTCAAGAGTCTTCTCCAACACCACAGTTCAAAAGCATCAATTCTTCAGTGCTCATCCTTCTTTATGGTCCAACTCTCATATCCATACACGACTACTAGAAAAACCACAGCTTTGACTAGACAGATCTTTGTTGGCAAAGTAATGTCTCTGCTTTTTAATATGCTGTCTAGGTTAGTCATAGCTTTTCTTCCAAGGAGCAAGCGTCTTAATTTCATGGCTGCAGTCACCATCTGCAGTGATTTTGGAGCCCAAAAAAATAAAGTCTGACACTGTTTCCACTGTTTCCCCATCTATTTCCCATGAAGTGATGGGACCGGATGCCATGATCTTAGTTTTCTGAATGTTGAGCTTTAAGCCAACTTTTTCACTCTCCACTTTCACTTTCATCAAGAGGCTTTTGAGTTCCTCTTCACTTTCTGCCATAAGGGTGGTGTCATCTGCATATCTGAGGTTATTGATATTTCTCCCGGCAACCTTGACTCCAGTTTGTGTTTCTTCCAGTCCAGCGTTTCTCATGATGTACTCTGCATATAAGTTAAAGAAGCAGGGTGACAATATACAGCCTTGATGTATTCCTTTCCCTATTTGGAACCAGTCTGTTGTTCCATGTCAAGTTCTAACTGTTGCTTCTTGACCTGCACACAGATATCTCAAGAGGCAGATCAGGTGGTCTGGTATTCCCATCTCTTTAAGAATTTTCCACAGTTTGTTGTGATCCACACAGTCAAAGGTTTTGGCATAGTCAAGAAAGCAGAAATAGATGTTTTTCTGGAACACACTCGCTTTTTCGATGATCCAACGGATGTTGGCAATTTGATCTCTGGATCCTCTGCCTTTCCTACAACCAGCCTGAACATCTGGAAGTTCATGGTTCATGTATTGTTGAAGGCTGGCTTAGAGAATTTTGAGCATTACTTTACTAGCGTGTGAGATGAGTGCAATTGTGCAGTAGTTTGAGCATTTTTGGCATTGCCTTTCTTTGGGATTGGAATGAAAACTGACCTTTTCCAGTCCTGTGGCCACTGCTGAGTTTTCCAAATTTGCTGGCATATTGAGTGCAGCACTTTCACAGCATCATCTTTTAGGATTTGAAATAGCTCAACTGGAATTCCATCACCTCCACTAGCTTTGTTCATAGTGATGCTTCTTAAGGCCCACTTGACTTCACATTCCAGGATGTCTGGCTCTAGGTGAATGATTACACCATCATCATTATCTGGGTCATGAAGATCTTTTTTGTATAGTTCTGTGTATTCTTGCCACCTCTTCTTAATATCTTCTACTTCTGTTAGGCCCATACCATTTCTCTTCCAACAACACAAGAAAAGACTCTACAAATGGACATCACCAGATGGTCAATACCGAAATCAGATTGCTTATACTCATCACTGTCAAAAATGGAGATGCTCTATACAGTCAGCAAAAAACAAGACTGGGAGCTGACTGTGGCTCAGATCATGAATTCCTTATTGCCAAATTCAGACTTAAAGAAAATAGGGAAAACCACTAGACCATTCAGGTATGATCTAAATCAAATCCCTTACGATTATACAGTGGAGGTGACAAATAGATTCAAGGGATTAGATCGGATAGACAGAGTGCCTGAAGAACTATGGACGGAGGTTTGTGACAGTGTACAGCAGGCAGGGATCAAGACCATCCCCAAGAAAAAGAAATGCAAAAAGGCAAAATGGTTGTCTGAGGAGGACTTACAAATAACTGTGAAAAGAAGAGATGTGAAAGGCAAAGGAGAAAAGGAAAGATATACCCATTTGAATGCAGAGTTCCAAAGAATAGCAAGGAGAGATAAGAAAGCCTTCCTTGGTGATCAATGCAAACAAATAATTAAATTATACTAAAAAGGTAATAGTCAAGATTCATTGCTTCCTAATTATTTTACTACATTTTATTATGTATGCCCTTGAGGATATACACATCAAGTTTATCTACATGATGGGAGTATTACAAAATGGTAACATCACTACTGCATATCTCTTCCAACTCCACTTTCAGTGACTTCTTGTTGACAATTACAAATCAGCCATGATGGGAGTAGATTACCACTTAATTTGGCAAACATTAAAATAGAGGCTTCTTTTTTCTCTCCAAAGAGTCGATTAAAAAAAAAATTTATCAACCTACCACTCCCATAGAGAATACTCCCGTGAGATAGTCTAAAAAATTATTATGAAGATGGCTATTTTAAAATGAGTAACAATATAGAATAATTTAAAAATGACTTTCTGAAATATCATTGATGACATATAGGGACTGTTATCTTAAATGGTACTAAAATATAAATTAGATAAACTCTGGAATACTTCCTTAACATAAAAAGTACATTGTATTTCATAAAGAAAATATGCCATCCCTCTTGAACTGAGTACTATGACTCTGGGGGTTTAGTTTGGTTTGGAGTCATTCTAAACAGAAATGAAGAGGATTTGGCGTAACGGTAGAATAAGAAAACACCAAGTCATTGTTGAATACTTTTCAGGCTCATGCTCACAGCAGCCATCAACCTTTTAAAATAGGAACATTCTGGAAGTTGTTTCCCTGATAAAGATATACATGTCCTTCTTTATCAATTGAATGACTTTCTCTTTTTTACATTCACCCACCTATTATCTCTATTCAAGTATCTCTTTTCTCAAAATAACCTGATTTTATTTGTTGTTTTTTACTCATTTTTCTGTACTCACCATAACTCTTTCAAAACATAGAATTTTCTGTGTATAATGGAAGGATGTGAAACTGAGGAGGGCAGCGCAGCCACGTTTCTTACAACTTGCGGGTTTATCCAAGGAGTCTTGCCTTACGCGAGGAGGAAGAGGCTAGGTGGATGGGGCTCTAGCCTCCCTCATTTTGACATTAACCAGAGAAGCTCTCAGCCTTTTGTATCTGTCTTTCATATATTGGGGTTCTGTGTAAAATGTCATCAGGAAGGAAAGAGGGAAGGGAAGGAAGGATGGAGGAAGGAAGGAAAGATGGGCGGAAGAAAGAAAACGAATGAGTTAGAGAGCTTAGGTATGCACATATGTTTGTGTGTGGGTACATGCATGCACATGTACCATCTGTAATTATGAAAGGTGTTTGGGTGTGTTTTGGATGCAATAGCAATAGGCAGATTGGGTTTATTCATGGTTAAAACATTAGTGCATTTTTAACTGAATTATAGGCATTATATTTTATATATACACATACACAAAGACCTAATTAATTTAAATTACTAGCATTTGAATTTTTTAAAATTAAAATTTAAAGTTAGGCTATGTAGGTAATCTAGGTTTTAAGGAAACAATTCTCTAAGTTTTAAATCTTCACACAGTTACATTATATGTGTTTTTAAAATAATACCAAGTGTTGTATATTATTTATATAACAAGGGCAACACTATCTCTCAAGACAAATAGAAACACAGAATACTTGACAGAGACAAATAAAATGAGAAATCCCCGAGAAAACAAACTTTAAACAATAAAACACAACACTAGATGGAATACTGTCTTTTCCAAGAATACAGCCAAATACCTTTTGAATTAAATAGTCTTTCAAGTTTGAAAAGGGAAAATAAATAAATGCATTGATTTAAATGACTAGAAATGCATTTACTTTAAAGACCTTTCTTTCCCCCCCTAGAGCAAGTAAATCAATCAAACAGTAAAGACGAAAGTACAATAATGTCTTTAAGACAAGGGTTCAAGGAAGATGAAATAGTGGCTACATAGAAGATGGGTGTTCCACAGACTTTGTTTTGAGGTCTTCCATCCTAGTACTAACCAGGCCCCATCTAGCTTAGCTTATGAAATCTGACAAGGTACAGCCCATGGCAATAAGGATGGAGGATAGTGATTTTATTTCTTATTTTATTCATTGCAGCCCCAGGGAGAGAGATAACGAGAACAGGAATGAAATGCAGGTCTCCTACATAAAACACTGCAGAACATTACCACTAGGTCACCAGGGGGATGAAGAAGAAACTATTTTAGAAGAGTTTATTTGTTATAGTATTTATGGTGGGAAATTATTTTGCCTCATTAAAACCTCACTTTTTAAAATCATATACATGAATGATTGTTTTCACATAAAAAAAGTCTGACATCTACTATTGGACTTAAAAATATTTAACTACGCTGTTTCAGAAATGTTAAAAAATAACTATCACCAACTTATGTCAGACAATTATAATCAGAAGTAACTACATTTATTTTTTTCATCCAATATTCCAGCATGCATGCTCAGTATCTTCAATGATGTCAGACTCTTTATGACCCCACAGATGCTGGCCCACCAGGCTCTTCTGTCCATGGGATTCTCCAGGCAAGAATATTGGAGTGGGTTGCCATTTCCTTCTCCGGAGGATCTTCCTGACCCAGGGATTGAACCCACATCTCCTGCATTGAAGGCAGATTCTTTATTCACTAAGCCACCTGGCACATCTGCTATTGGACTTAAAAATATTTAACTACATTGTTAAAGAAATTTTTAAAAAATGACTATAACAAAGTTATGTCAGACAATTATAATCAGAAATAACTTTTCCATTTCACTTTTCATCCAGTATTCCTACTCTGAATATTTGTTATCTTTCACTTATTGCTTCAAAGTGCTTCGGCACTGCCACTAATGAAAGCTATGGCAAATTCTGGGAGAAATTACCAGGGTTTAACCCTTTCAAGAGCTTACAAAGGTTAAGAAATTCCATAGATGGATTAATGCCTATTTACTTATACTGGTTGAGCCATCTAAAATTCCTGATAATGAATGTTTTTTCCTTAAAAAACAGCAATCCCATATGACTGAACTAAATATATTACAGTCTTCCTGATAATCAGACATTCCTTCCAGATGGAAAAAATATTACTAATTTAGGGTTCTTATGAGAGTTAAATGAGCAACTTGATGTACAGTAGAACGTGGGGCAATATCTCACACAAGATGTAAAGGAAGATAATGATGATAAAATCTTCTCTCCATTACATGATTTAAAAGCAATATTTTATGAGTGCTTACAGACACAGTACTTAAAACTACTCTGAATATATACTGGATAAAACAAAAACGAATTAGGGAGATTATCAGAGAAGCTCCTGAACAAAGTTAATCAACTTTCTTAATACAAACAACATAGAGGTCAACTGGGACATATCTTTCTCTTCATTTGTTTTCCACTAATAAAAGGACAAAAGAAAAATTTAAATGTAGATGAAAACTTTGAAAATGACAGGAAGATCCAAAAGAAGGATGGAATAAAAGGAAAACTCTTTGTTTTAGGGTTTCTCAGTTTACGAAATGTTTTAACATACATACTTTTATCTCTAAGGTAGAAAGATAATTTCATGCTATTTGTATGGTGTTAAGTAATAAGAAAATGAAAATCCATATGATATAGGCAATAAACAGTGATGCTAAAACTAGAACTTAGGTCTTCAAATCTTAAGAATCCATCAGAAACTGAAATTAAAAATATAATTTGGAATAGTATAAAATATGAAATATTTAGGGATAAATTTGACTAAATACGTTCCTAAGAGAAATTAAAGAAGATGTAGATAAGAGATATATACCGTGTGGGTCAAAAGACTCAATATTTTTATGATGTCAGATTCTCCCCAAATTTATCTATAAATCAATTCAACTGCAATAAAAATTCCAACAGAATCTTTTGTACAAATTGACAACTTGAATCTATAAATTTATTATAAAGAAATGCAAATAAATAGAATAGTCAATACAATCTTGAAAAGAAGAAAACAGTTGGAGGATTTCTACTATCTGATTTCAAGGCTTATTACATAGCTTATTATCAATACAAATTGTACTGGTGTAAATACAGATATACAGAATGCCTAAAATAAATCTGTATATCTAACACCAAAGGTTGGCCAAAATGTGGAGCAAGTGCAGCACTTACACGTTAGTAGTGGGAATGTAAAATTTACCACCACTCTGGAACACAGTTTGGCCACTTCATTTTACTACATGGCATTTACCCAAGGGAAATGAAGGCACAATTCCACACAAACATGTATACAATAAATCTTCATAGAAAACTTATTTATAATGGCCAGAAACAAATGAAATTTCCATACACTAATAAATTTTAAAAACTGTAGTGTACCCATACACTAGACTGTTACTCAGCACTAAAAAGAGAAAACTGTAGGAACATGAATATGGATAAATCTCAAATAGAGTATGCACTATATGTTCCTATAGAAATAATATGTTAGATCATGCGAACTAACCCACTATGGATTATTCAGTTCAGTTCAGTCGTTGTCGCTCAGTCATGCCCAACTCTTTGCGACCCCATGGACTGCAGCAAGCTAGTCTTCCCTGTCCTGGATTATTATTCAATATAATGGATTATTATTCAGTGATAAAAAGAAAAACTACAGATACACTCAAACACTTGGAGGGATTTTTAAGAGCATATTATGAATTTGGAGGGATTTTAAAGGCATATTATGAATTAAAAAAAAAAGTCAATCTGAGCACCTAAATCTATAAAGTAAATATTAAAATAATAAAGGGATAAGCAGACAGCAATGCAATACAGTCATAATGGGAAACATTAATATCCTACTTGTATCAATGCGTAGATCATCCGGACAGAAAATAAAGAAACATTAGCCTTTATGACATGTTAGAGGAGACTGAATTAATAAACATAGACAGGACATTCCATCAAAAAGCAGCAGATACACATTCTTCTCACATACACATGGATCTCCACAACAGATCATATGTTAGCCCACAAAACAACTCTAAAATTTATTTAAGACTGAAATCAAATCATATTCTTTTCCTACTACATTGGTACTGACATTAGAAATCAATTACAGGAAGAAAAAAACATCACAAATGTAAGATGATTAAGCATAAGATCATCTGAATAGATGTATTTGATAGAACTGGACAAAAACTCATTTATGGTAAAAACTCTCAACAAAGTTGTGTATAGAGGGAATGCACCAAAATACAATAAAGGCCATATGTGACAAGCCCAAAGCTAACATCATACTCAACACATGAAAAGATGCTCAACATCACTAATCAATAAGGAAATACAAATCAAAACCACAATAAGATATCATCTCTCACTAGTTAGAATGGCTATTATCAAAAATACAAGAAATAACAAGTGTTGGCAGGGATATGAAAAAAAGGGAAAGCTTGTGTACTGTTGGTGGAAATGTATATTGGTCCAACCACTGTGGAAAACAGTATAGAGTTTCCTCCAAAAATTAAAAATAGAACTACCAAATGATCTAGAAGTTCCACTTCTGGGTGTTTATCTGAAGAAAATGAAAAACACTAATCTGAAAAGATATATGCACCTCAATGTTTGTTGCAGACTATTTACAATAGCCAAGATATGGAAAGAACTTAAGCGTCCACTGATGGTTGAATGGATATAGAAAATGTGACACACACATACACAGACACACACAGGAATATTATTCAGCCATAAAAATAAGGAAATCTTGCCATTTGTGACAACATGGATGGACCTTAACAGCATTATACTAAGTAAAATAAATCATATAGAGAAAGACAAATACCAGATGATCTCACTTTTCTAGAAGAATCTTAACAAACAACCCCCCCCAAAACTAATAAGCTTAAGAAAATGAGAACAGACTGGTTTTTAAAAGAGGTAGGGTTGTGGCAGTGAGGAGTAGATGAAATGGATGAAAGGGTATAAATAAGTAAGTCATAGCGATGCAATAGCATAGTGATGATACTTAACAATAGTGTTCTGCATATCTGAAAGATGCTAGGAGAGTAAATCTTAAAAGTGTACCAAAAAAATTTTGTAAACATGTATGGTGATCAATGTTAACTGCACTTACTGGTGGTGGACTTGACCCAGTGTTGGCAAGAATGTAAAGTGACTCAAGTTTTCAATCCTGCTGCTGAGCTAGAAATTGATACAGACGTTAAAAAAAAAAAAAAAAAAAAATATATATATATATATATATGTAAGAATTATTTACTTGTTGAACCTGTGACTTAATACACTAGTGTACAAAGGTTTTAACTTGGTTTGCCATGAGATAGTTTACTGAGCTCTATATCTATTAATATATTTTATGTACTTTTCAGTATGTGTTTTACTCAAAGCAAAATTCAAAAAACTTACCTGTTTTGGGGATTCCCTGGTGATCCAGTGGCTCAGACTTCATGCTCCCAAAGCAGGTGGCCTGGACTGGATCCATGGTCACGGAACTAGATCCCACACGCCACGACTAAGAGTTCTCATGCCACGACTAAAGATCCCACAAGCCACAACTAAGACCCGACACAAATAAATATATATATATTTTAAATTTACCTGTTTTTTCTGTGTTCTGTTCCTGTTTTCTAACCAGTCATCCATCTGTTCCTCAATTTCTTCTATAGAAGTTCCATGATCATAAGATTGAATATATGTGCTTTCTAAAGGCGTATATACAGGAAATTCAGGTTTGGGTTTTTTTATTTTAACTTTCTTCTGTTCTAAAAAAAAGTTTAAAAGCACCAATTAAAATAATAATAAAAAGAACTAAAATTTTATTCATAGACCTTATCTTGAAAGAACATATATATTGTTCTTTCATAAAAATAGAATTACTTTACTTATATCAGCTTTAAGTTTTATTGTGCATTATCCATGGCATTGTTTTAAAATAAAACTCATAGATGTTGATGACAGATGATTTATTATATAATCCCCATATCAATTTGTGTGTATCTTTAGTTTTCAAAGTACTGTTCATGAAACACTTCATGGTCATAGACATAGTGAAAAGAGCCTGGGCATTAGTGTTTTAATCCTGCCTTTACTACCTAAGAGTTGCACAATACAGGGCAAGTAACTTAACCCTTAGAATAAGTGTCCATTTTCATTCTGTAAAAGGGAGTTAAATCTAACCTCATCAAGTTGATGTGAGGAAAATTATATATACCCTACCATTCCAGTCCTCTTGCCTAGAAAATCCCATGGATGGAAGAGCCTGGTGGGCTACAGTCCATGGGGTTGCTAAGAGTCGGACACGACTGAGCGACTTCACTTTCACTTTTCACTTTCATGCATTGGAGAAGGAAATGGCAACCCACTCCAGTGTTCTTGCCTGGAGAATCCCAGGGACGGGGGAGCCTGGTGGGCTGCCGTCTATGGGGTCGCACAGAGTCGGACACGACTGAAGCGACTTAGCAGCAGCAGCAACACATTACTTGGCAGAAAACTAGCTCTTAAGGGTATACATTCATCTTTTCAGTATTTTACAAATGCAAAATATAATCTGGCAGCATCAAGGGTAGTTATCAACAGATGATTATCAGTTTATCAACTAGCCTCTCCATTAAATCCCTTTTTGATTAGCGTTGACACTGAGAAGCAACTCTACTCTTGGTCACTACTGTCAAACTCATCCATCCTTAGAACCATATCTTCTCCATCCTGTGTATGTGTATGTATATGTGTTTACATGTACTATAATACCAACATAATAAAATTAATATGATGTTGGCATATGAAGAGACAAATTCCTAGAACAGATCAGAGAACATAAATATTTCAGTTCAGTGGAAGAAGGATTTAATAAATGTTGCTGGCACAAATGAATATCCATTTGAAAGAAAAGTGGACACAACCTTACAATGTATACCAAAAATAAATCACAGTTGCAGAAGAGACTTAAATTTAAAAACCAAAACAATGAAAATATTGAAAAAGAAACCTAAAATACTAACTATACTATTTAAAGTAAGCAGAAATCTTAACTAAGACTGAAAACCCAGATGCTACAAAGATAAAAGACAGAATAAACAGATCGAGAGAGAACAGATTTGGGAAGATAATTTACAATGCAGAGTACAAACAGAAGATATGCATATATAGAATACATAAAGAGATCTTACAACCTGACAGGATAAGCAGCCTAATAGAAAAAAATGGCCAAAAAAAAAAAATGTGTATTAAGAATACAGTGTTATGGGAACAGTTCTACTTTAAAAGGAGGTTACCGTATCTAAAAATCTACATGGTATTGAGTACCGTATTATCCTATACTGTATCAGTACCTGTATATATCCAAGCTTTTCAAATGGTGACTTGAAAAAAAACCTGATACCATAAAAGGAAATTAGTAACTTAAATGACATATGAGGCTAATTTAAAGGTATAAAAATATAATTCAAAATGGATCAATGACCCAAGTGTAAGATCTAAAACTCTGATTTCTTTAATATGACACCAAAGGCACAGACAATGAAAGAAAATAGAATTAGACTTCATGAAAATTTTAAAATTTTGTGCATCAAAAGATATCAATAGAGTAAAAAGGCAACCCATATTATGAGAGAAAATATTTGTAAATCATATATCTGATAAGGGATTATATACTGAATATACAGAAAACTACTAAAACTCAATAAACAATCTGATTCAAAATTGGGTACAGGACTTGAATAGTCATTTCTCCAAAGAAACACTTATTAGGATGGCTACAAGAAACACACACACACACCCCAACCAGAAAATAAATGGCTACAAGAAACACACACACACATACATACACACCAGACAATAAAAACCACTGGCAAGGATATGGAGAAATTGGAACTTTGTACACTGTTGGTAAGAATGTAAAATTGTACAGTGCTATGGAAAATAGTGTAGCAGTTCCTAAAAAAAAGTAAAGATAGAATTGTCATATGATCCAGCAATTCCATTTCTGGATATATATCCAAAAGAACTGAAACCAGGGGCTCAAAGAGATATTTGTTCACCCAAGTTCACAGCAGAATTATTCACAATAGCTAAAAATTGGAAGCAACCCAAGTGTTTAATGACAAATGAATGGATAAACAAAATGTGGTATACACATACAACAGAATATTATATAAGGTACAGAGTTTTTATTTGGTCATGTTTCCAAATGTACTGGAGTTAGTGATTTGTTATATTACTTTTTCATAAGTTATCTCAGAGAGGAATCTTCCATCCATGAGCATCCTATATCATCAAAGGAAAAATGTTCTAACCCATTGGGATTACATCTGCCCTATCTCCTTTGTCCTCTTCTCCACCAGTCCCTGAATCAACTTAAAAATAAGCACTAGAATCTCCTTTCGTCATGAGCCCGAGTTTTCTGTAGAAATCTGTCTTCCATTACCTTAGGGAAGGTGAATGCTTTCCCGTCTTGCCACCCTAAAGAGGCAAATTCTGTCTACCATGTTCTTACTGTCCCCTTGGCAATCCTACTTGGGCCCATCACTGGGGTATGGGGTGGGGACCACAAAGCCAGAAGAAAAACATAATGTCTGGAACAACTGTTTCTTCAGATAAAAAAAAAATTACTTCTTAAAAAAGAAGGATTTTGATTACTTGATTTTGCTTTTGTTCTTAACTCATATAAGTACAGAGGGGAAAAAAGGAAACTATTGAGTTTTCCTTCTACTGTTGATCCCCTCTTTGTCTAAATTTTAGCCTTTCAATCAATTTCTTTATAGAATTACTCATTTTTTTTCCATTCACAATATGGGTTTTCATTATAGTACTCAGAACTCACATCTATTGACTTAGATTAAAACTCAGAATGTATAAAATATTAACACTGAAAAAATCTTATATCAATACATATTCAATTTATTTATAGCAAAAACATAAAGTTGATTAAAAGTTTGTAGTAGAGAAAATGCTTAAAAATTTCCAAATAGATCACATTTTTTCCCATAAAGACTTCCTAAGAGAAAGATACATATTTATTTTTAAGACATTACCCTTTTCAGACTTCCCCCCCTAAAACACTGTTTTAGTAAGACTACCACACCCCACTCAGTGTAACTCTGGGGTAGCCCTCAGAGGACGCTGCACACAGTCTCGGCAGTAAAGCAGAAGACTTGAGGGCAGATTAGCAATTAGGTCATGAAAAACAGGCAGCATAAAATAGCTATTGCTAATCTGCATGAGATGCATTTACTCAATTAGGCAGATGGAAATGTTATTATGAACTCAGTATTCCAGTGATGGTCTTTAAAATTAAGAAGGATGGGGGCAAATGAAATGCACACTGGGGGATTTGGGGCCTTTATGTATTCCTTCTAAAGTATACAACATAGAACACTGTAATGAAGTTAACAAAATTAATTAAAAGATTCTTTGCATGTAACCATGAGAGACAACATTTAAAAATACATGACAGTTTTTGACATTATTAACAGCAATGTGACTGTTCTTTAACTTTGTTAATGTTGATACCTTCACCTTTTCTATTAATAAATTTATTACTGAACTGATACCAAAACATGAGCAACAAAAGTCTTATTACTCAGAGTTTAGGATGAGTATTGTTTTTAATAAGCTTTCTGGCATTTAGTTTCATCATTTTCAGTTTGAAGAAACCATAACCTGGTAATAAATTTTCAAACTTTTAAAAAAATTAATTTATTTTATTTGGAGGCTAATTACTTTAAAATATTATAGTGGTTTTTGCCATACATTGACATGAATCGGGCATGGGGAATTTTCAAACTTTTCAGAAGACCATCACACATTTTTGCTGGCATACAGAGAATTTTCAGATATTCACCTATTGTAAATTATGTTTCTTTACATAATATTTTAATTAAACAATAACAAATTACTATAACAAATTTCATATGATACCACTTATATGTGGTATCTAGAAAATGATACAAATGAACTTTTTTACAAAACAGAACAGACTCACAGAGAAAGAAAACAAACTTACCGTTACACAGGGGAAAAAAGAGGAGGGATAAATTTGGTCTTTGAGATGAACATATTATATATACCATTACATATAAGGCAGATAGCCAACAATGACCTACCATATGACACAAGGGACTGTATTAAATACCTTCCAATAACCTATAATGGAAAAGAATCTGAAAGAGTATATATATAGCTGAATCACTCTGCTGCATACCTGAAACACTGTAAATCAACTTTATTTCAATTAAAAAATTTTAAAAAGAAAGCATTATTAAATCTGCATGGGAACTGCTATCAAATTCTTAGGGAGAACAAAAGTCTTTGAACAATTCTGGAAAAACAGTCATGAAAACATGACTATGAAAGCACTGAAATTAGTGTATTCAAACTGCCTCCACAGGTAAATTTTGGTTTAGTTTGACATTTTTCTCTTCCTGTAAATGTGGATTCCCTTCACCTCCACTTTTTGACTAGTCTTAAAAGGCATGTATGGATGTGAGAGTTGGACTATGAAGAAAGCTGAGCACTGAAGAATCGATGCTTTTGAACTGTGGTGTTGGAGAAGACTCTTGAGAGTCCCTTGGACTACAAGGAGATCCAACCAGTCCATCCTAAAGGAAATCAGTCCTGAATATTCATCAGAAGGACTGATGCTGAAGCTGAAACTCCAATACTTTGGCCACCTCATGTGAAGAGTTGACTCATTGGAAAAGACCCTGATGCTGGGAGGGATTAGGGGCAGGGGGAGAAGGGGACGACAGAGGATGAGATGGCTGGATGGCATCACTGACTCTATGGACATGAGTTTGAGTGAACTCCGGGAGTTGGTGATGGACAGGGAGGCATGGAGCGCTGCGATCCATGGGGGTCACAAAGAGTTGGACACAACTGAGAGACTGAACTGAACTGAAAAGGCTTAGAAAAATTTTATGTAACAATTTTACTTAAAAATAACAATTATATAAAAGTTACATTTAAAGTTTCATTTATTCATGGATTTATTTAATTTAATTAAAGCTGTTTCAACAATTGCTATAATACCAACTTCCGTTTTAATCTTTGGTTTTGTTATTCAGTCACTAAGTAGTGTCCAACTCTTTGCCACCCCATGGACTGCAGCACACCAGGTTTCCCTGTCCTTCACTATCTCCTGGAGTTTGCTCAGACACATGTCCATTTGGTCAAGGATGCCATCCAACCATCTCATCCTCTGCCACCCCTTCTCCTCTTGCCTTCAGTGTTTCCCAGCATCAGGGTCTTTTCCAATGAGTCGGCTCTTCGCATCAGTGGCCAAAGTACTGGAGCTTCAGCTTCAGTATCAGTCCTTCCAATGAATATTCAGGACTGATTTCCTTTAGGATTGACTGGTTTGATCTCCTTTCTGTCCAAGGGGCTCTCAAGAGTCTTCTCCAACACCACAGTTTAAAAGCATTAATTCTTCAGCGCTCAGTCTTCTTTACACTCCAACTTCCACAACTGCACATGACTACTATAAAAACCATAGCTTTGACTATATGGACCCTTACTGGTAAAGTGATGTCTCTGCTTCTTAATATGCTATCAGGGTTTGTCATAGCTTTTCTTCCAAGGAGCAACGTCTTTTAATTTTGTGGTTGCAGTCACCATCCACAGTGATTTTGCAGCCCAAGAAAATACAGACTGTCCCTATTTCCACTTTTCCCCCATCTATTTGCCATGAAGTCATGGGACCATAAGCTATGATCTTAGTTTTCTGAATGTTGAGTTTTAAGCCAGCTTTTTCATTTTCCTCTTTCAATAAGAGGCTCTCTAGTTCCTCTTCATTTTCTGCTATTAAAGTGGTTTCATATACATATCTGATGTAGCTGATATTTCCCCTGGCAATCTTAATTCCAGCTTGTGTTTCATCCAGCCTGGCATTTTGCTGCATGTAAGTTAAATAAGCAGGGTGACAATATACAGCCTTGACGTACTCCTTTCCCAATTTTGAACCAGCCCATTGTTCTATGTCTGGTTCTTAACTGCTGCCTCGTCCTGCATGCAGGTTTCTCCGGAGACAGATATGGTGGTCTGGTATTTCCATCTCTTTTAAGAATTTTCCAGTTTGTTTTGATCCACATAGTCAAAGGCTTTGACATATCAAATAAAGCAGAAGTAAATTTTTTGAGGGAATTCTCTTGCTTTTTCTATGATCCAATGGATGCTGGCAATTTGATCTCTGATTATTCTACCTTTTGTAAATCCAGCTTGCATCTCTGGATATATTAATATAGCAGTATAATCATTTGTCCACCCTTATTCTTCAAAACACACATCAGTCACTCTTAATATGTAATCCTCTAGCATCCTAAATTTCCCCCTCTTAAACAGAGTCTGCTTTAAACAGTTATACAGTTTACCTGAATATTATATTGTATTTGTTGAAACTTTTTTTTTTTAATTTTTATTGGAGTATGCTGCTGCTGCTGCTAAGTTGCTTCAGTAGTGTCCACCTCTGTGCGACCCCATAGACGGCAGCTCACCAGGCTCCCCCATCTCTGGGATTCTCCAGACAAGAACACTGGAGTGGGTTGCCGTTTCCTTCTCCAATGCATGAAAGTGAAAAGTGAAAGTGAAGTCGCTGAGTCATGTCCGACTCTTCGTGACCCCATGGACTGCAGCCTACCAGGCTCCTCCATCCATGGGATTTTCCAGGCAAGAGTATTGGAGTGGGGTGCCATCACCTTCTCCATTATTGGAGTATCAGATCAGTCGCTCAGTCGTGTCCGACTCTTTGCGACCCCATGAATCACAGCACGCCAGGCCTCCCTGTCCATCACCAACTCCCGGAGTTCACCCAGACTCACGTCCATCGAGTCAGTGACGCCATCCAGCCATCTCATCCTCTGGCGTCCCCTTCCCCTCCTGCCCCCAATCCCTCCCAGCATCAGAGTCTTTTCCAATGAGTCAACTCTTCGCATGAGGTGGCCAAAGTACTAGAGTTTCAGCTTCAGCATCATTCCTTCCAAAGAAATCCCAGGGCTGATCTCCTTCAGAATGGACTGGATGGATCTTCTTGCAGTCCAAGGGACTCTCAAGAGTCTTCTCCAATACCACAGTTCAAAAGCATCAATTCTTCGGCGCTCAGCCTTCTTTACAGTCCAACTCTCACATACATATATGACCACAGGAAAAACCATAGCCTTGACTAGACAAACCTTTGTTGGCAAAGTAATGTCTCTGCTTTTGAATATGCTATCTAGGTTGGTCATAACTTTCCTTCCAAGGACTAAGTGTCTTTTAATTTCATGGCTGCAGTCACCATCTGTAGTGATTTTGGAGCCCAGAAAAATTAAGTCTGACACTGTTTCCACTGTTTCCCCATCTATTTCCCATGAAGTGATGGGACCAGATGCCATGATCTTCATTTTCTGAATGTTGAGCTTTAAGCCAACTTTTTCACTCTCCACTTTCACTTTCATCAAGAGGCTTTTGAGTTCCTCTTCACTTTCTGCCATGAGGGTGGTGCCATCTGCATATCTGAGGTTATTGATATTTCTCCCAGCAATCTTGATTCCAGCTTGTGTTTCTTCCAGTCCAGCGTTTCTCATGATGTATCCTGCATAGAAGTTAAATAAGCAGGGTGACAGTATACAGCCTTGACGTACTCCTTTTCCTATTTGGAACCAGTCTGTTGTTCCATGTCCAGTTCTAACTCTTGCTTCCCGACCTGCATACAAATTTCTCAAGAGGCAGATCAGGTTGTCTGATATTCCCATCTCTTTCAGAATTTTCCACAGTTTATTGTGATCCACACAGTCGAAGGCTTTGGCATAGTCAATAAAACAGAAATGGATGTTTCTCTGGAACTCTCTTGCTTTTTCCATGATCCAGTGGATGTTGGCAATTTGATCTCTGGTTCCTCTGCCTATTCTAAAACCAGCTTGAACATCAGGAAGTTCACGGTTCACACACTGCTGAAGCCTGGCTTGGAGAATTTTGAGCATTACTTTACTAGAGTGTGAGATGAGTGCAATTGTGCGGTAGTTTGAGCATTCTTTGGCATTGCCTTTCTTTGGGATTGGAATGAAAACTGACCTTTTCCAGTCCTGTGGCCACTGCTGAGTTTTCCAAATTTGCTGGCATATTGAGTGTAGCACTTTCACAGCATTATCTTTCAGGACTTGGAATGGCTCAACTGGAATTCCATCACCTCCACTAGCTTTGTTCGTAGTGATGCTTTCTAAGGCCCACTTGACTTCACATTCCAGGATGTCTGGCTCTAGGTCAGTGATCACACCATCGTGATTATCTGGGTCGTGAAGATCTTTTTGTACAGTTCTTCTGTGTATTCTTGCCATCTCTTCTTAATATCTTCTGCTTCTGTTAGGTCCATACCATTTCTGTCCTTTATTGAGCCCATCTTTGCATGACCATGTTCCCTTGGTATCTCTGATTTTCTTGAAGAGATCTCTAGTCTTTCCCATTCTGTTGTTTTCCTCTATTTCTTTGCATTGATCGCTGAAGAAGGCTTTCTTATCTCTCCTTGCTATTCTTTGGAACTCTGCATTCAGATGCTTATATCTTTCCTTTTCTCCTTTGTTTTTCGCTTCTCCTCTTTTCACAGCTATTTGTAAGGCCAGACAGCCATTTTGCTTTTTTGCATTTCTTTTCCATGGGGATGGTCTTGATCCCTGTCTCCTGTACAATGTCACGAACCTCATTCCATAGTTCATCAGGTACTCTGTCTATCAGATCTAGGCCCTTAAATCTATTTCTCACTTCCACTGTATAATCATAAGGGATTTGATTTAGGTCATACCTGAATGGTCTAGTGGTTTTCTCTACTTTCTTCAATTTAAGTCTGAATTTGGCAATAAGGAGTTCATGGTCTGAGCCACAGTCAGCTCCTGGTCTTGTTTTTGCTGACTGTATACAGCTTCTCCATCTTTGGCTGCAAAGAATATAATCAATCTGATTTCAGTGTTGACCATCTGGTGATGTCCATGTATAGAGTCTTCTCTTGTGTTGTTGGAAGAGGGTGTTTGTTATGACCAGTGCATTTTCTTGGCAAAACTCTATTAGTCTTTGCCCTGCTTCATTCCGTATTCCAAGTCCAAATTTGCCTGTTACTCCAGTTGTTTCTTGACTTCCTACTTTTGCATTACAGTCCCCTATAATGAAAAGGACATCTTTTTTGGGTGTTACTTCTAAAAGGTTGTAAGTCTTCATAGAACCGTTCAACTTCAGCTTCTTCAGCGTTACTGGTTGGGCCCCAACCAGTAACGCTGAAGAAGCTGAAGTTGAATTGTTCTATTGGAGTATAGTTGATTTAAAAGGTTGTGTTAGGTTCTGCTGTATAAAAAGGTGAATCAGTTATACATATATACATATACCCACTCTTATAGACTTTTTCCCTATTACAGAGTGTTGAGAAGAGTTCCCTGTGCCATATAGTAGGTCCTTATTAGTTATCTATGTTTTATATATAGTACTGTGTATATGTCAATCCTAGTCTAATTAACTCTCCCCCTTCTCCCTTGGTAACCATAAGTTTGTTTTCTACATCATTAATATTAACTCATTAATATTCATGGTTACATTAATTCATCTATTTAGTCATTCATCCATTTATTAAACTTTTATTATGTGCCAGGATGCTATATTAAATGCTGCAGACACAAAGATGATAAACAAAGTCCCTGTTCTAAAGCTACCCAGATACCAGAAGGTTGTAGAGGGTAAAAATGGTCCCCTAAACATGACTGTGTTCTGATGCCCAGAACCTGCGAATATTTTACCTTACAAGGCAAAAGAGACTTTGCAGATGGGATTAAACTTGAGCACCTTAAGACAGGAGAGACTATCCTGAATTATCCAAGTTGGTCCAATCTAATCACAAGTCCTTAAAAGCAGAGAACTTTTCCCCGTTACGATCAGGCAGAAATGTGACTACAGAATAATCAGAGATGCAACATTGCTAGCTCTGAAGGAAGAGGAAGGGGGGCAACGATCCAAGGAACATGGGGGCCTCGAGAAGCTGGAAAAGGAATCAGCCTTGTGTGATAACCTTGACTTTAGCCCAGTGAGACTCATGTCTGACTTCTAACCCACATAACTGTATGATAATGCATTTGTATTTAAGCCACTAATCTGTGGCCATTTGTTAAGCAACAATAGAAAACTAACACTGAGATCATCTAGTCCCACATGGTTTTTTAAACAGATAAGGAAACGAAAATAAACTCCTCAAAGTCACACATTTAGGTAGTGGCAATGGACTCTGGTTTTGGAGACAACCTAATCCTCCTTGATTCTCAAACTTGGTTTCGGAGACAACATAGTCCTCCTTTATTCTCAAACTATGGTTGGTATTTAGGTAAAGGCAGAAAGCTAGACTTTCACTTTATGAAGGGTAATTGCCATAGCTATTTTTCTGTATATTGAAAGTGTGAACTGCATGGGAATACTAATAACACAGTTGCTCTTTTCCAGCTTCCCTTGGCTAAATGACTTCTGTGGGCTGCACGAATAGCTAAGGCATGCAAGTTATTCTGTAAATCACACATGCTGTGTATTTATATACATTTGTAGGTGTGACGTGACTGAGTATTAAGAGTGTTTGTACAGTTTTCTGTGCCCACATTAGTCCATATCACTTCTCTAGGAATCTAGGTAGGTGGAGGGGAATGAAGTTTGAACCAAGAACATTCATATTGAAATTAAAAATAAAACAGAAGACTTCCCCTCCGTGAGTTCAATCAACAATTACCTATTAAGCACCTACTGTGTGCCAGGGATTCTTTAAGGTCCTTAGATAGTCATAACATTAAAGAAAATAGATATAATCCTTACTCTCATGAAGCTTACTTTCTATTGGGAGGACCAGATGGTAAACAAAATTAATTTATTAATTAATGTTAAGTAGTATTAAATGCTCTGGATAAAAACAAAACCATGTTAAAAAAAATAAAACATTATAAAAGGAAGAATGTATGGGAATGATGTAGATATAGAAAATTAGAATGACCAGGGCTGGGAAAATGCCTTCTTTAACAGTATGTTCAACTCTTCCTAAAATCAGCAAGAACTGTCTCCAGTGTTTGGTGGAAGTCATCAACATACTGATACTTTAGTCAAGGTTTTTCATGTTATATAACAATAATACAAATGAAACAAAGACCTTCAAAACAAAAATCACTGACGTTTTCAGGCTTACAGCAAGTTGGTGATCACCACTAAACATTCACGACAACCGCAGCACTGGACTGCAGTCGTTTAAGGACTTTCTAGAGTTTAGATGCCTCCCAGATTAAACAGGGCTTTCCTGGTGGCTCACACGGTGAGGAAGATGCCTGCAATGCAGGAGACCCAGGTTCAGTCCCCGCGTCAGGAAAATCCCCTGGAGAAGGGAACGGCTACCTACTCGAGTATTCTTGCCCGGAGAATCCCATGAATGAGGAACCATGGGGTCACAGAGAGTCAGACACAACTGAGCAACTAAGCACACAAACATACAGATGAAAGGAAATATATGACCCCGTGATAATTTTATCCCTCCTTCTGATACTGAGTTGTGGGTGGTTCAGAAATTACTAATGTAGTATTTTGCACATGTAGTACATGAAGTGCAAGTAAGTCTAGAGAGTAGCAGGAAGCACAGAAAATTTAATTATTACTGAATTTAAGGAAAAATCCAAATTTAAATAATCAGCTTTATATAATACAGTTAATATAGTAAGACAATGTTTAAAACTCACTTTGAAGGGTTTCAAGTTCAGCTCTTGTCAATTCATCTTCCTTTTCCTTCAATCTTGTTTCTTTATATTTAGCATAAAACTGCCCAGCATCCTGAAGAAAGAAGTTACAAATAAATTAACATAAAAGTCAGTTTCCTTTGATGGTATTTTCCATATAACTTCAAGTTAAAGCAGCATATTCATTTAATAAGTAGTTTTCCTCTGTGCTTATGTTTTCAAATTTAATGATGAAGAGAAGAAATTGAATAAGCAGTTCTCTATGATTTGTCTCTCTCAGAGAATTAATGAAAGCCAGAAATTATATTAGTGTATTAAATATGTTTAAGTAAAGCCTTTTCTCTCAGAAACGTAAGGGAGATATTCTCTTCCTGTTTTTTTTCTATTGCATATTTTCTCAATATTGTGTGTGGACAGAAATCAGAAAAATACACTTGCTGAACTGAATTATTTGATAGTACAGTAAATTATATTATTGTGACAAAGTACAAACAGTATTTTCATATTAGTCCCTTAACTCCAAAAGATTTTCAAAATCACTATATGCAAATCTGATTATGAAACATCTATGACCATGTAGATACAAGTGAAAGACGTCACTCCACTGAGAGCTGAGGACTGAGAACACATACTGTATGCAAATACTTAGGCGTCAAGACACAGCAGCTAAAGTCTCAAGGAGGGGCATTTACGATAGGTGAGACTTCAGCAGAGTACCAAAAAAAAAAAAAGACTAGGCCTTCAATAATCACAGACATGGAAATAAACAAGCTGGTGTTCCAGGCATATGAAGCTCCTAACAGTGAAAAAAGCAAAACCAGATCATTTCCAACACCTCTTGACTCAAACTTCATCTATTCTATCACAGTACTACCTCAAGCTGCCAGGCTACTGTGCTATGCTTCTATGTCTTTCTATATGCTTTGCCTTCTAACTAGAGTATTTTGCTCCCCTATCTTTCTTAAGAACTCCTATTCATCCTTGAAAACCCTATTCAAGAATCACTCCTCTTGTGCAAATCCTTCTGACCTTCCCTGGAAGACTAATCCTTTCCTGTATACTGCTTCTGTATTTAAACTTATCTCTATGGTTGCTTGTATAGCAGTATTCTCTCCTAGAAAATGAGAAATTTGAGACAAGGGAACTTGTATGCTCAGAGCACAGTATCTAGAATCCAGAAGGCACTCAATAAGTGTTTTTGAACTGAACTAGATTGAAAGATGTGAGAAATTTGTAAAGAAAGAAATGAAAGAGCTTGATGACTGACTGGTATGGAATAAGAAAAGGAGAGATATCAAGGATAACTCTAGGGTAACATTCCCAGACTTCGTGATTCCTAGAGCAGATAAATTATAGACCCTTCTGACAGGGTTTTATTTCTGCAGGAAGTGAAGGAATAAACTCAATCCTTGGTCTACCACAATTCAGATGGAAATGCCTCAACACTTAAACCACAGAATGGGATTCTCTCTTTTCAGCCATGCCTATCCAAATTAAAGCTTTCTCCTGGGGTCTCTGAAGGGCACAGATGTCATACACCTGACTTACTCATCCTCCCATGCCCATATATACTTAAAATTTCAACAGAGGTTCAGGTTAAGAATTTACAGCCCTTTAACATTCCCTGCACCCTCAGAAAGATTGTTCAGTTTTTTTTTTCCCATAAGACAGCTCTAATAGCTCTTGGTTGTCTTTAACTTTATTCAAAACAATCGTTAGATTGTATTGTGACAGCTGTCATATCACTCTGGATTAATTAAAAAAACATCAAATTGGTGAATTTTTGTGTAGTCACTTTAGTATTGAAGATGGAAGGAGAAATGCAACATTTTTTGCATATTAGGGTTTATTATTCCAAGAGAGGTAAAAATGCAACTGAAACGCAAAAAAAAAGATTTGTACAATGAATGGAGAAGGTGCTGTGACTGATCGAATATGTCAGAAATGGTTTGTGAAGTTTCATGCCGGAGATTTCTTACAGGACGATGCTCCACGGTCAGGTGGACCAGTTGAAGTTGACAGTGATCACATCGAGATATTAATTGATAACATCAATGCTGTACCACGCAGGACACAGCTGACCTACTCAAAATATCCAAATTAAGTGCTGAAAATCATTTGTACTAGCTTGGCTTTGTTAATGGATTTGATGTTTGGGAGCCACACAAGTTAAGCAAAGAAAACCTTGACTATATTTCTGCATGCGATTCTGTATTGAAACGTAACAAAGACATTTTATTTTTAAAACAACTTGTGATGGGCAATTAAAAGTGGATACCATTTAATCATTTGGAACAGAAGAGACTGTAATAAGTGATGAACCATCACCAACTACACCAAACTCCAGTCTTCATCCAAAGAAAGTAATGTTGTGTATATGGTGGGATTGGAAGGGAGTCCTCTATTAAGAGCTCCTTCTGGAAAACCAAATGATTAATCCCAACAAGTGCTGCACTCAGTTAGACCAACTGAAGGCAGCACTGGACAAAAAGTGCCTGGAATTAGTCAACAGAAAATGCATAATATTCCATCAGGATACTACAAGATTACGTGTTTCTCTGAATATCAGGCAAAAACTGTTACAGCTTAACTAAGAAGTTCTGATTCATCTGCTGTATTCACCAGACATTGTACCTTCAGATTTCCATTTATTTTGATCTTTAAAAATTCACTTAAGGGAAAAAATTTCTATTCCCTGAAAGACTCAAAAAGGCACCTGGAACAGCTTTTTGCTCAAAAAGATAAGAAGTTTTGAGAAGATGGAATCATGAAGTTGCCTGAAAAAATGGCCGAAGGTAGTGGAACACACTGCTTATAAAGTACTTAGTTTAAATGAAAAATGTGTCTTTTTACTTAAAAAGCAGAAGTCCTTTATGGCCAACTCAATATGTAAAGAGAGAGTAGTGCTCACCCAACGTTCTATTTGTTTCCCCACATTTCCTTATTCTCTTGAGATTACATGGGATTATGGGGCTAGTTCTGGGCAGGCTATGGTTAGAAATATGCGTCACTTCAAACCAAATACCAAAAAAGGCTGTGTAAATTTTCAGTTCTCACTCCTGCCATAGAGAGCAAGGAGGCCACAGGCCCTGGATGCATTCAGCCAAAAGACGGTAAAGACATCATTATTCTGAGTCCCTAAGTGGCAAGTTAGAGCAGCATGTCTCCTTATGATACGTAAGTGGAAGACACTGAAAACAAAGTTCAGGTCACTGGAATTTTAAGATAATCGGCACCTTACCATAGTCTATCCTGGTTGATATAAATACCAAGCGCTACAGAGTTAGTACAGAGAATATACAATGGGAAATTTTCAGTTGGCCTGATCAGGAAAGGCTCAATAATGATGATAATTTAGCTAAACTGTGAAGATATAGTATTCCCAAGGTTAGTTAGCTATGAGATGGAAGATAACCCTTATTACAAACCTTTTTTTTTAACATTATTGAAACACACTTAAGTGATAAAAATACCATGCTGAGGCGGCACTGCTTGTCATGTTTCAGTTTACTTTTCCTTCTCCACATAAACTTTAAAATATTAAACCATCCAAAAAAAAGTCTTAGGAAAGAAGGGGGTTAAATTTAGAGTGGTACGAGCAGGAAAACAGTACCACCAGGGAAGAACTCTGCTCAGATGCTCAGTCGTGTGTGACTCTTCACGACTCCATGGACTGTAGCCCACCGGGCTCCTCTGTCCATGGGATTTTCCAGGCAAGGATACTGGAATGGGTTGCCATTTCCTCCTCCAGGAAGAACTCTGAAGAGAGGCAGGTGCAAGAAGGATGGAGGACACTCCATTGCTCTTTGACTGTGTGACAGCATGTACCTCTTGTTTGAAGCTTACATACAACCTTCAACACAGGAGAATATCGTTTAAGTGCAGTTTTGAAAATCTGCCCACAAATTCAACTGCTCTATTATTATATTTTGTTCTCCAACTGACTGATATTATAATCTCAGAATTACATGTAATGTGTAATTACGTACAATGTAGAAAATTGCTTCCCTGGTGGCTCAGACAGTAAACAGTTTGCCTGCAATGTGGCAGACCCAGGTTCAATCCCTGGGTCGGAAAGATCCCCTGGAGAAGGGACTGGCAGCCCACTCCAGTATTCTTGCCTGGAGAATCCCATGGACAGAGTAGCCTGGTGGGCTAGGGTCCATGGAGTCGCAGAGAGTCATGTCCAACTGTGAAGCGACTTAGCATGCACATAATCTCAAGAGTTACATGTAATATGTAATTACATACAATGTATAAAATTACAGTGAAGAATATAAGAAAACTTCTAAATTTCATAATTTGAGTAAGAGTCAGTTTTTCTTTGTATAGAACTATAACAATACTAAGTTCACAAGAGTAATAAAAATAAAACAGAAAACAAGAAGCTGTTTTCCTGTGCCTGAGTCAGTATATTCTAAGAGACAGAAGGCCCAAAGTGACTTTTCCATTTGGGCTAAGAGACATAAGAGACCACAGAAGCCATCTATTCAGCCCCAACTCAATGTAAGAATCCTCTACAACTTTTATAAAAATTACAATCTGCCTCAATATCCATACAGAGAATGTAAGATCAGATAGCTTACTCACAGACCATGAGACTAGTTACCAAGCTCACTATCCAGCAGCTGAAAAAACTTAGCCTAAGCTTTTGTATTTCTTATATTTTAAATTTATTTTCCTCTGCTTTAAGATTCATTTCTACCATGAACTAACTGTGTCACTTTGGGCAAACGGTCTCACCAATCTGAGTCTTAAGTATTTTTTCAGCTATAAAATATGGATGAGACTGTGTGTCTCTAACATCCTAACTAACTAACATTTTGTGGTTTTAAAATCTTTTCTACGTAACTCTACTTTATATTCTGTCTTTGGACCTCTGAATAATTGCATCTTATGGCCTCCTTTCAGAGGGTGGAAGGAATGGAATCTTTGTTATGTTGTGAGGTCTTTCCAATTCTCCTGTATCCCTTTGTCCTTCTGTAGCAGCAGTTTCAGCCTTATAAAAATTCAGATGAGTTTTCCCAAACTTTTTCACTGGTTTATGTATTCTCTATGTAAAGTGTGCTTGTCTGCAAAATTTTTCAAAAAGTTCTAAGAATACTAAAAAAGTAAGCTTCCTTATCCCTTGGAAAATCTGTGTTTAACTTTGAGCAGAAGGGCAGGCAACTAAGCTTGCTGCAAATGCCTCCTAGTCTTTTAGAAGCTTTTCCTTCTGCTAATTAGCTGTGAATGTTTTGTTTATTTGGTTTCTGTCCCAGCAAGCAGAAGCAAAGGGGTTAGAATGAAGGGCCATGACTGTAGACAGGGCAACCCCTGGGCTTGTCCAGAGCTGTTTCCATGGAAGAAGCTTCTTGGGAGGGAGGAGGCCTCCCTTTATAAACAGCTGTATACAGTACAGTATTCCCTTTACTCTCAGGCAACTTTCAATTTAAGGTAAAAGCCACAGTACCACAGAGAAGATTCTTCTGTTTTCTCAGCCACTGCTCCTCAGAAGCCCATAAATCCTGATGGGGTGGACATATGCACGCTGGGAATTTTCTACAATGATTTCTAGTCTGTGTTCATATAAGATCAACTTGGTAGTGAGAAAAGATGGGGGACCAGGACTTAACGATGAGAAAAATGAACAATTTAGGCAATGAACTCCTAAAGGAGTTGCATGTTTTATAGATAATGTTACTGAGAAAGGTAACATAGCAGGTAGAGAGCAATTTAAATGGTGAATTCCCAGAAACATCAAACAAACAAGCAAGCAAATAAATTCTGAATACTTAAGATCTTTCCACCTCAGAAAAGGTAGAGAACTATGAACTATGATTTAGACTGGTAATTTGTAATTACTTGGGATATTTGGTACTTACTGATTTGTATGAGAAATCACTGCTGTTAGCAATCTAAATTTTTAATGGGCCTAAATAAATGAAGCTCCAACACAAACAGCCAGTTAAACTGAAAATATGCACACAGCACTGGTTATATTTCATCAGTTTTTGCTACTCACATTGCTATGAATATGTTTCAGAATATATATGATCAAATAAAAAATATCTAAGGGCATTTTGAAGGTTAGAAAATTTTCTTGGGGTCACAGGCTGAATACAGTCCACACAGAAGACTGGTTTAGTCAGATTCCAAGAGACTGTGTACTCCCTTCTGTTCTGTGAGAACGCAGACTGGGAAGATACGGAGTGTCACTAGGGCTATACTTTTAATGGTAAAATTAAATTCTAGCCTGAAAGCACACTATGCCTCTCCTGATACACACCAAGTTCCTTGTTATATTCTAATTCACACCGCATGTCTTCTGTTGATTACTCCATCTGCCTTTTTTGCTGTATAAACACATTCTTCTCAAGTTTCTGAAGTTGCTCTGCAAACAGTCATGCATTTTACTCCTCTTTAATGTAATGTTCTCTCCAATCTCTATGGACACGTCAATTTACAAACACTCTCCATATTCCTTTTCTTTGGTTTCTCATTTGACTTCTTACTTCTGCCTATGTGGGTACATGAATGATATGGGGATACACATTTTGCTAAATATAGTAATATCCATATGTCTTTTCTTTCAAGATTTTCCAATCTAGGAAATGTTTGATACTAATTTAACATCAGATATCTCATATGTGTCAAGTATAATTGTTTTCAGTTACTGGTCTCATTCTTCTAATCCACTACATCTTACAGTTTTTCCAATATTTTCTAAAGAGCAAAGGAAAGGAATAAAACCCAGTAATAAAGGTACTAAAGGAGGTACTAAAGGAGGTAATAAAGACCTTCTCAAAATGCAAGGGGAACTATCAAAGAAATACTTTTACTTCTACCCTGATTGATCACAGAACCATTTTGAGTACTGTCTGCCCACCATGCGCTTTAACTTTCCCGTTCCTAACAATGTATACATATCTTTGACAGACCTGTGTGACGGAAACACTTTTCTGTCTCAATGTTCTTTAACAGATTTGTCAGATTTACCTATTAAACTCCTAAATGGCTATATTTAGAGTCTGCTGACTTGGGATATAGTCTTGGATGACAGTATGAGCTATGTAGTATTTTCTTTTTTTTTTTAAAGAGCAATCGTACAATTTTTCCTCAGGTTTTTTCCGTCTCAACATGTGTATTTTTATGGGAGTTACTGTATCTATGAAATTATTTTTGTACACAACTAGTACACAGAGTAGGCACTTCACTGTCAAATGGTCTATTCATCTTTCAAGACTTGGCTCAAATTTTCCTTGGTTATCTTAAATAGAGACAATCTTACTTCCCAGAACATCTATAGAAGTCATTGTTTATACTACAGATATGAAGCTTATATATCATAATGTGTCCCAATTATTTTAATTTATGTGATATAAACTCTGACTGTAAGGGCTTTTAAAGTGCCTTGTTCTGATACTGTGTTTAATAAATTTTTACTGAACCTGCTAAACTAATCCTACTGGATAACCAACCATACATGCATGTGAACTGTAATAAAGAATGGATATTTAGAGGAAGAATGGGAAGAAAAAGGTTAGAAATGAAGAGCTGTTGATACGACAACTCAATTTGGGTACAGGTTCTGCAAGTATGAAGGCCATTCACTGGAAGTCTTCGAACCTCTCAGTCAAGAAGATAGGGATGGTTTATGCAAGAAAAAGGATTCCTACTTAAAAATAAAACAATGGCCCTGTACCACGAAAGTGGTGAAGAAAACACTGAAGGCCATGTGTATCATTTTTTAAATGCTGAGGGCTCTAGTAGGACTCTTACCACCACTGTGTTAGTTACCCATCCAGACTGTTCAGGTAAAAAGGGCTTCCTATAAATTTCACAAGCACCTTATTTAAGAAGATCTCATACAAGTGTCACATAAAAACTTCAGTGTTGTAGATAAGGCATATGTATTCATTTTACACAATTCTATGAATGATAAATTAATACAAAGGTCAAAGAATATTATAAGAAAAAAAAAAAAAGCAGACAAAATCTAATCCTAATAGCAACTATTCAGTATTGCTTTGCTGATGTTTGTGAAAGTATAAGCTGTATGTTTATGGATCTGAAATACTTTCACTATTACAATTTGGATCAGAATCAACTATATTGTTTTGGTAGTGGACATGAGAAAGACATTAAACTTCCAATTGATTCAACAGTTTTAGAAGGTTTCTGAAGAGGCTAAAATGTTTTTACAAAATTCCTTACTTTTACAAGTTTTCTACAAATTTGCAATGAGGCAAAACAATAACTTGTAAATCTAAGTCATTTTAATATATTGATTGTTTTTGCAAATTACTCTGCATGCTAACCAAGAAATATGTTAATTTTACCAAATAAACTTTGTTTCAAACGACTTAGATTAAAATTACAAAGTGAGTGGGATGACTTGGGAGACTGACATATATACACTACTATGTATAAAATAGATAACTAAAGAGAACCGACTGTGCAGCACAGAGAACTCTTGTCAGTGCTCTGTGGTGCCCTAAAGGGGAAGATAATCCAAAAAAGTGTGGGGGCCAGTATATGTGTACATATAGCTGATTTACTTTGCTGTACAGTAGAAACGAATACAACATCAGCAACTATACGCCAACAAAAGTTTTTTTTTTAATGAAAGAAAAAGAAAAAAAGAAAGTGTTTCAGACTGACGCTTTATGTGATATTTATGCTGCCTCATGATTAAATTGATCTGTACTCTGATTTGCCTATTACACAGATTCTAAAGCTAGCAAAAAATAATCATTCTCTTAAAAATGTAAGAAATCATGTGGTAAAATATTTTTCTGTCACATCTTCTCACAAATATACCAGTAAGATAAACACATTTCCCTCTCTTACTAAGTCTTACATATACAGCATACAAGGATTATGGATTTTTATCCAAATAAACAATACGCTAAACAACTTGAAAAAAACTTTTAAATTACCAAAATACTTCAATTGTCTCTATTAAATGTAAACAAAATAAATTATTCTGTATGCAATAACTATTAAACTATTTTGACAAAGAACTGGTAAATAATTTCTCAAAAGTTAGGAAGAAACACTAGTAACTTTTAGTTAATTTTCCCTCCAAATATAATTTCCATCATTAAAGGAAAAGAATGAAATATAGAAGGTGGTCACTCACTTCCTTAAACGATAAGGAAAAACAGCCACTATATGAAAAAAAGTAATTAGAGTTAAATAGAAATTATCTCTCGCTCTTGCTCTTTTGTGTTTTCTGAAATGAAAACATTTCCTCCAAAATTACAACTTCAAAGAATTTCAAAATTTGTACACCAAACCATTATATATTCTTTCAAATATTCTGTTTATGTGTTGGAAATTTTCTAAACAGACACAATAATTAAAATTAGCAAAATGATAATCTAATGAAATGTGTTGTTATGCTAAATATTAAAAAAGAGAGAATTGCCATATAAATATGGTATGTACATTCTATCATTTGAGCAAGACTGACTAGCAACAGAAACTTCAATTACAGTATAAGACAAAATATCTGCACTCCTCTTAAAGCTACAAACAAAATGGTAACCTATGTAGACTTTTGCTTAATTATACAAATACTTACACAAAGTGTTTTCTGCCACACTATTTACTTAAATGCTTTTAAAATGATGGTGACAAGGTATCTGAGTTCTGTTTTTACTGGATAAGCCTTAAATGATTAAATTGTTATTGCTTTTATATCTGTCCTAAAGATAGTATTGCTTTTTCCTTTTTTAGTGTCTTGGAATTCTAAGGTGTTCTAAAAGCAACATTAAGAGACAGTTAAAGGAATAGATATCTAAATAAATTTTAGAACTATTCTAAACTAGGTTTATACTTATAAAATACTATTCATTCAATCAGCATTATGAAACATCTACTGTATATTCAGCCTTCAGATAGCAGGCATAAATTATTTCATGAATAATTAAAATCAAAGCAGTAGTATCATATGAAAGAAGTAGATTTTTTTTTTTTACCTGGATTAGATGAGGCAATGCTTTTAGGGTAAGGCAAAACCAAATTCCCAGCTTGCAGGGAAGCAAATCATGCCACTGCGGTTTCACCAGTAATCTAAAAGCAAAGTATAGAAACTTAAAAAACAAAATATTTTTATAATAATCATGAACTCTGTTTTGACTGGCTATTTCAACAAAAAAAGTTTTTCAATAAAATATTTATGACAGTTATCACTTAATCCGACATATTCCATCATGAAATATATTAGTACAACAAATGCAATCATTTACAGTAAGTAAGAGAATGTAGACTAAAGTTTTGGGGAAGGAGACTTGAATAACCAAGTTATAAAAATAAAGGCACAAAAGCCCTCTTTCTAACCTGGACTTTTCATCAGTTTGGCAAAATGAATTCTTAGACCTTATGATTACTTCAGCTAGAAAAGACTAAACAGCATCCCAGTGTCCCCAAGTGCTGACAAGCAGATATGAAGACTGTAGCATAAACAAACCAATACATAAAAATTAATGTCATTTGCAGTCCACTGAAGCATTACTCACTGATGTCATCAGGACAGAAGACAGGCAGAATAGTCTCTGATCTCCATCTCACATTGATCCAGTTCCTGCCCTGCTGTGTGAACTATTTAAACCCTTTATTTCTTCCTATGAATCAATAGGAGAAATGGTGGTATCTCTTTGAGTGCACTGCATATTACTGTCTCTCTACATATTGTCACTCCTGAGTTAAACGCTACAGTGATAGATTCTTTTAGCAATATTTTGCTTCTAAAGTTTAGTAGAAAAATTTAAACAAGAATTCAGGGGCTTAATTGTTTAAATATATATGAATACTTTTACAAAGAGAAAAACCTGTAGAACTTGTGCTTAAGACTAGAATTTGTTTCTTAAAACTATGGAACATTACTAGTCTTTTATAAACTGAATACAGATATAAATGTTGGTATATTTGAAATGGATATACATGTAAAGTGGGATCACGTTAAAGACATATTTTAAAACAATTTCGAATTATAAACATGTTTTCATATGTTCCCACCTTTCATTTTTTTCTGAAGCACCAAGTTTTGATACATCCACAGTCTTGCCGCCTGTCTTTTTTTTCTTTTCTCTCTTTTTTCTACTGAGCAGTTCATCCTTAATGTGGAAAAAATTATGGTTACAGGTTATCATTAACATGTACTCTTCAAATGTTATCAAGAGTCTTCTGTGAAGGGTAAACATTATAGAAGAACATTTATGCAAATATATGTAGGGTCCAACATGATTAAGTAAAATCATCAATCTTTAACAATAACTGTTGTCATGGTATCCAGTCCTTAAACACACATGAAGTTCAGCACTGTCAGTCATGTGTATCTCCATAGCAATCAAAGTTTTCTAAGAAGAGAAGGCATTCAACTTACTTTTTCTCATTCATCCAACTTTAATAATGTCACTTCAAAAAGAATGAGTAAACAGATGCTAATTCATGAATACTGATAAATATGTTTCTCTTTAGCATATAAATAAAAGCCCACAGCAGGCAGAATAAACTATCAGTCTAACAAAAATGTAATAATTTTTTAACCAATTTATCTCTGAAATTATAAAATTATACTCATTTCAAATTTTACTGAGTTAAAAGCTATTAAAGTCATCATTCTAAATCATTTTGCATAAAAGACATGCATATCTAGAAGGTGACAATGAGGAAAACATAGCTCTACCTTCTCATTTTCAGCTCGATATTTACACCTTAACAAAATTTTGTAACAAACTCAAAATGACACATTTTTAAAAAGAAACACTTTCTTCTTATATCATTGGTTCTTGAAATAGAAGCATCAAATACTAAATGTTGAGTACAAAAAGTACTAGAATAAGGAATATATATAAGAAGGCTGAAATTTTTATCAGCTGAAAAACTAAATGTCTAAAATTCCATATAAAATTAAGGAGGCTAGGTCACTTGATTTATTACCAATACTTACCAGTTGTTTTTCCAGGTAGATTGACCAAACCACAGCATAATGACCCACTGTGAGAATAATGAACAAAAGTAATGCCAGCTCAGCATTGCTCATTTTCCTCACCCGCCTGTAGTAGAATACAGGCTGTCGCCAATCTGGAAGTCCATTGATCAGAATATCATCATACCTACAGAAGCAAATACAACAGTTTTTCATATGGAGTTTAAAAATAAAAGCAAAAAACTTCATTTGTATCAATACTTACACTTAAAAAGAGGAAAGAGAAAAGAATTTCTCCAAAATATATAACATTTATACAGATTACCAACATTACAATGGCCTGTAAATCAAAACATTACATTTAATCATACACAACCTTCAAAAAGGCACTCAGTGATATACTTTAGATCTGATATACGGATCTTGTGTTTTTAAACACTCCAACGACGTGACTCCTGGAATGACATCCAAACTCAAGGAGCCTTATAGTCCACCTCTCCATCACAGGGTGCAGTGAGGCCCCACCATGAAAGTCAGTGACAAAAGGAAGAATCTCAATGGGAGAAAATCAAGATAAGGGCTCTATTGCTTCCAAGAATTATATATTAATTGAATCACATTCAGGATAAATTTTCTAGTTAGTGCTTTTATTTGAATCTCAGTACGAGGGTTCAAGGTTGAAATATTTATTTTATCAAAGCTTCTTAAAGACATAAAAAGTCTATTAAAAAGGGGCACCTTTTAATTTTATGTTGCTCATGTTCTTTTTAAGAATTAAAAACAATACCAAATTAGCAGGAGATGTGGAAACAACCAATTTCTCAATAAAACTGTTTATTTGTAAACATTTAGGTGGCAGTTTCCTCACATTTTTTTGTCTTTGCTGAAAGGGAATAACACAACAAATTTCCTGGTAATTCACTTTAAATCTACTTTCTTTAGAATAAAATTTCAACTGAATTTAAATTTACCCATCAGACATTATGGAGGCAAATATTTTTAACGTTAAAAGTAAGGAGTAACATTTATGACTGTAAAACTCAAAATGGTCTCATGCAAATACTGTATGTTCAAAACACGCAACCTGTTAATCTTAGTTGAACACAACTCATTAAATATTCTAATCACACTATTTCCAGAATTAAATCTTCACTGAAAGGCCTAATTTGGTGCAACACATTGACCAAAATATTTTAATTAAAAATATTCTGAGTTAGTCGCAGGCCTAATTACAGGAATAGAAATAGGGCCTATATTGTCAGGCAGGTCAGTAGAACTCAGTAGTAGGTTTTTCTCAAGTAAATTGACCAATCTACGAATAATAGCGCAGCTGCTAAACTGCCAGTCTTGACATGTAAATCAATTTAAATGCAACAACTGCAGTAGCTACTTTGATAGTTATTAAATTGATACCTTGGAGATATGCTTAAAAAAATAAAGCAGAGCATTTATTACAGGCAACTCCTTTTTTCAGTAGAATAATACTGGTTATAAATTCAAAATATATTTTATTGGACTATCTAGAAAACCTGACTTTTAGGATCAACTTAGATTATTAAAAATAACGGCAGATCAGAATAACCAATGTTCAAAGTAAAGGACATTAGTGGTACTAAACTCTTAAAGGCAGGCCAACTTTACGGTATACAAGAATCTGGTAATTAAAATATGGTTATGTAGTAGCTAAGCCAAAGTTTGATGTTAAATATTCTTTTTTAATATTTATATAGCTATTTTTGAACACAAATAAATATATAACATGATTTCATCAAAAGTTATCATTCCTGTCCTTCAAAATTTATGTTTAAATCTATTGCTAAAAACGGACTCATTTTAAATTACCAACATATTGGTAAAAACGGTTTCAAGTGATATAACGTAAGATTACAATATCTGAATGAGGTCCAATAAGGAAAGGCCTGAATTTATTCTAAAATCTACATTCTACTTCAGATTTGTTGAGGAAAAAAGGGGGAGAATATAATTATTTTCAGCTAATCTCTCCCAGGAAATAGCTTCAAGTAAAAAGTGTGGCTATTAATAAGGAACATCTAAGAAAGTGGTGACAGTTCCCTGAGAGCATTACTGTTAAACTTGTTTTAGATCTAAATAGTATCAGAAGAAAACCCAGCTAAACTCATAGCTATGAATCTTGTATCAAATATTTTATCACCATTGAAATACTATGTATCTATTAACAGCTACTACTTTCTACCCCACATATAAATTGTATTTGGTGCACAGCTAAATTCAAGACAGCAGAATCTCATGCACTGAACACATTAAACAAAACTAGATATTTACTAGGCTATGTCTGCCACTCTAAACAACAGTTTCCAAGGATTAAGCTTAGAATCAATGCTCTATTGATTTTACTATCAATGAACATTATGGCTCACACGACTGGCCATTTTAACGGAAGATAGCTTCTATTATAGTTCACTTTTAGAGTATATGCTGTTAAAAGATAAATCACTGCTTTCCTGAAACACTGAAAAAATAAAGATATCCTTAAAATACACAGACAATATATTCATAAGTTATTTAAGAAAAAATGTGTTGATAACACAAAACATCACTATGTTATTCTTTTTCTATATCTAAAACATAGTACTGTTAAAATAATTAAGCTCATATAAACTGCTCTTAACAATTTGTTAAAACCAGATTAAGAATGTACACACGTATGAATATTATAAGAAAATACAAAAGTAAATTTCTTTGATGAAAAATATCACTAAATGTAAAAAAAAATATGAAACTATAAAGGCATCATTTTAGAAATTAAAAATATTAATTGATCTATTCCATACATCCAACATATAGCCTAATATATGTTATTTCATTTGATTTTCTAAAATGTACATGATGAACATAATAATGGTTATATAATCATTAGTGAGTTCCATTCTATAGTCATCAAATGACTATATTCAATTCAAACATATTTAGCCCAATATAAACATAAAAAGCAAATCAAAAAATGTTTAAATTCCAAGAAAAAATTATGTAAATTATTAGCATGCTTTTGAAATATAAAATAGTAACTATGAAATTAAAATAGAAAACATGTATATTATGCAAATAAATATTCAAATAATTCTAGCATTTGCCTAACTTGTGAATCTCTCACTGTAAAAAGTCTGAATTTTTAGCTTAAAAGAATAACATCATCTATTTAGGCCACATTTTGAACCTGAGTAAAAACTGTACAAAGAGCATAAATAGGAAACAAGCTTAAATTGATTGATCTTTCCTTTATAAAATGTATATATGTGCCAAAAGCTGTGGTACACAGCACTTACATTCAACTTTTACAAATATATGCCATAAAACAGACCCAAAAAACTAAACTGCACAAGCGAGTTACCAAAAGAATTTTAAAACAGATTTTAAATAAAAGTAAATGTCCTAATATTACTAAAGCACAATCTAGTGTATGTATGTAGTGCTTAGTATTGTCTCGGTACTTTGTTCCAGCTAACACTGGCAACAGTTTATAATACGGCAGAACATAAGTGAGCTGCTATTTCCTAAAATAAGGAAGTTACTTAAGGAGTTTAGAAAAGACTTCTTTACTAATCTCCCTTATACTAACCAGGAAAACTTGTTTTTTCATGCTGTAGTCTATGTCTTTAGAAGAAAAAAATGGCTTAGAAGTTTACTCACAGTAACACTCTTAAGAATCTACCCTAGAGAAATGAAAAACATTTGTTCAGAGACTTCTGTGTGAATATACACAGCAGCATTGTTAGTCATAGCCAAAAAGTGGAAATGATCTCAATGTCTATCAGTTGATGAATGGATAAATGAAAGTGGAATGTGGAATACTATTCAGCAATAAAGAAGAATGAGCTACTGGTATATGCTACAATATGGACATACCTCAAAAATATGTTGATAATAGGAAGAAGCCAGATACAAAATACTATTAGATGATTTAATTAATATGAAAAAACACATTTATAGTCACATAAAGGAGATCAGTGATTGCCTGGAGCTGGGATCAGAATGCTAAGTGCCTGCAAATGGGCTTGAGGGAGTGTTTTGAAGGTAATGTTCTAAAACTGGTGGTGGTAGTCTGCACAACTCTGTAAATTTATTAAAAATCATAGATTTGTACACTTAAAATAGGTTAACTGTTATGGTATGCAAATTATACCTAAATAAGGCTGTTTAAAAAATAAAGTTTGCCTGTTCCTTAAAAAAAAAGGTTATTTATCATTTTATCTGCTTCCTTGTTATTCCCTTTTCTACTAAAATTTTTTTAATGAGGCTGCTTTCAGTGAAAAGATAATTATTTATAAGGGAAATAAATAAGTCCATTACAATTCCTGGAAAGTTACACATTTAAAAGCACTTATTAATAAATATTTATAATAAATGACTGTGATACCAAAGAGCATTTGTTAATATCACTATAAGACAATCTTCTTTAAAAAGATAAAACTGTGCTTTTTTTTTTCTAAAGGAATTATAAACATTAGGTATTTGTAGAGATGCATTTCTCCTATAAGTTTAAATACTCATAGGTCACCTGGCCTCAGGCGCAAGCTTTGGAAGAGTGATTCTCAGCTTGATTAGTTACGACTTTTGCCTCAAGGAAAACCAGTTACCAAAGAGTTACTTGTGCCTCAAGGGGTATAATACTACAGCTGTTTGTGTAACTGTCAGATCCACTTTTTTCTACTAACACTCCACAATAAATGCAAAGGGAGATAATCCTAAAAAGAAAATATTTGATGAGCCTGTGTTAATGAAGAAACAATTTATACATGAGAAGTGATTTGTTCTGAAAAGATATAAATAATTTCGGTAATTGGGAGAAATTGTTACAAAGTTTACTGACTTAAAATAACAACAAATAAAAAAACAAAATCTGATGCCAGAGATGCAGGGAGACTAAATAAAGCTATCTTTACAGACACATTCTTGATGTGTGAAACACAACTAGGGGCTCAGTGAGAGAAACCAACTAGAAAATATGCACAGAATGACCAACACTTCTTTCAACACACTTCTAGGACTCTTTCAACACTATGGATTATCTCAAACCAGAGGAATGTCTGCTATGGTATCTGGACCAATGCCAGCCCTTGTTATAAAGCAAAGAACACTTCAAGAGAATATCCTGAGTACCTTGCTTTGCAATCTGACAAACTGAGGTATTCAAATTAAACTGTTAAAGATGAGAACCAAGAGTGGGAGCTGACACTGTAGGATACAGAATAATTCCAGGTAACACATTTGAAGAAAGAATCAGAATGTCACATGGCATAATGTTTTGGATTTTCTTTAAGATAAACTAGCTTTAATAGAATGATATTTTCAAACTGCAGAGGGTAGCTCACTAGTGTCTCACGAAACCAATTTAGCAGACCACAATCAGCATTGTTTTCAAAAAGAAAAAAGAACGGTCTAGACTAGCTTAGAATAGAAAAATATGTCTTTCACACACAATAGGAAGTGTTCTGTGACATTTTTGTTTCAGTTGTGTCTGTGTGTCCTGAAGCATGATGCAAAATGTATTTCTTACCATGAGTCTGACTTAAAGAACTCTGAAACCTGTCACAGTAGTGTCTACATTCCATACATTTGGAAGAGCAGAAGAAAGGGTTTCTCTGCAAGCTCCTAAGTCAGTAGCATATAAAACACTGTAAAATCTATTACTACTCTTCTGAAAGGCTCCCAGAGACATCTCAAAGAGAGGGTGCTGCCTCCTGTCTGACGTTCAACCCTAAACACAGAATCGCTGGAGGAGAGTAAGGGAAGGATGGAGGCAAAAGAAACAGGAGAAAGAAGCAAATATTTTTCTTCTACTCCTATCTTCTACTTACACAATTCTGCTCTCTCACTCACAAATTAGGTTTATTATTTTGAATATTCACCGAGAAAAGGTAATAACTTGAATATCTCTAGTCGCCTAATTGAAAAACATTTAAGAAACTGAGGGGGGAAAGACCCCCAAGCACAGACAGGAGCAATTACTGATATATCAAAAATGAATAGGCATTTGTTTGAAGTCAAGTGGTATTTGAATTTTCCAGGGCATAGATACTCATGTTAAAAATATTAGCTAATGAAGGCATGATCCTGAAGTCTCTAAGTACTAAATAAACCTAGTGAATATTTTCAGTAGAAATTAACTCCGCTCTAAACATACATTTTAAAAACAATGCATTTCTTGAAAAGGAACGAAAATAAAAATACTAACACAATAAAATGTTTGATGAGACAATTCTTTTCTTTATAAACAGACTTCAAAGTATAACATCTTAATTCAAAAGCAGATGAACACTCACCTCTGCCTTCGTTCATCATCCTTTAAAACTTCATAAATGGCCACCAACTAGATAAAACAGAAGCATCACGTTAAAAATACTTTTACCTACAAGAAATCATTTAGGAAGACAGACACACTATAATGCACATGCAAAAAGCCCATGCACTCAGTGAACAGATAAAATCTTAATTATAAGTACCATTTTATGGTTTTGGTAGCACCTTAAGAGGTTAAAAAAGGCTTGATACCAAAGTATATCTTTGAGAAAGATGCAAAAGTAATAATTATCTTAACATGTGCTTTTTAAAACTGTAATTTAGAGAAGAAAATTATGACAATTATGACCCTCCCCCCCAAGAACTGAGACTCCAATATAAAAAATGCTGGTAAAAGCGTTATTTTTCTTAAACTGAATAAATATGTATGCATAATATTTCTAAACTACAATCTCATTTTAAATGGAAACATTCTACATATAGGTTACTGTTTTTACCATAAACATTTATTTATAAATTATCACAAAAATATATAACAGCATATTTCACTTACTTGTCTAAATTGAGTTTCTGCATTTTCATCTTTATTCTTGTCTGGATGCAGAGTTAGTGAAAGCTTACGATATGCTTTTCTAATGTCTGCAGATGAAGCATCCTGGATGTAGTGGGGGGGAGGGGAAAAACACAAAGCAAACTTTGTCAGAAAAAGAAATTCCCAGAACCTTGTTAAGATCTGAGAAGACAGCCAACCAAATGCAGGACCCCAGGCAATGTAATTTGAGCAATCAGTCTAACAACCAGGCTATGCAACTAGCCTGACCCACATGACTGAACAATTATTCAATCTAATTTGGCTCTCTTCTTAACTTTTCATTACCATACATTCATTTAAAGAAGACAGTATTTGGCAAAACTTTTCAAACACTTGCCTTCCTAAAATTAACCAATAAATCTTTTTCAGTAATTAAGAGATCAAAAAGAAACAAATTAAAAATTAATACATCCGTGTGCCTTCAAAGAAAGTCTTTATTATTTGAGAATCTTAAAGCCAATGTCTGAAGCCCAGGCTTACCATATGTGGTTCCTTCATTGTTATTTATATTGAATTTACCATGGAGCAGCCACCTATGGAATCTCAATCTCAACATGTCAAAAAGTATGCCTATTTGAAGGCAGTTAAATTTGCATTTACACAAAATAATTATAATTAGAAATAGTTATGTATATTATCCTCAACTTTTTAAAGTACGTCACAGGATATCTTCAATAGTGTCCAGTTTCCATAGTCTGGCTTGCAGAAATAAATTTGCCCACTATTTATGTGTTATTAACATAGTTTAAATATTATTTTAAAAGGACAGTTGAGGAAGAGTACTTTGGATTCAATGAATATTAAAATTGTATTTTATGTAATCTTGTCCTATTTGTACATATAAACTCAGAGAACATCATTTTACATACCTAGTTTAAAAAAAAAAAACATGAAAATTACAACACACTGTTAAGTATAAAACTTGATCTCCATTAAATTTAAAATTTATTCCAAACACTAACATATTCATAGAGAGGCAAAATGAAAATAAAGTTGCTTATTAAATTTTATCGTGTTTTACAAATGAATATTTGTTCAATTAATTCATAAAACTGATATACTAAAAAGTTCAAATGACTAAAAAAAACAAACATAACAAAAGTCCATGTTCCTGGAACTAAATAGCTGTTAAATAAATAGAGCTGGAGCAAGGCAAAGTGAGACTGTAATTAGTCTGTCAAGCTCTCTCTTATAAACCATTACTTTCATTACCAATTTTCTGGGACTTGTTGCTCCAGGCCACTACTCTAAAGTTTCAGCTTAGGTGTGAATATTTTTCTGACTCATGGAGGGTTGAAGAGCTAAAAAATTAGCAGAGTAAGTTTTGCACGTAATATGATTATAATTTCCATTCTCACATGCTCAATGGAATTGTTTTGTTCTTTATACTTGAATGATAGCTAGCTAAGAAGTAGTAGAAAAGAATGATTATTTTTTTCTGAAACTCTGTGATGGAGATTCTGTCGAGCAAAGAGGTCAAATGTCAAATGAATGCTCATTGTCTAACTGGGGCTTTAATTTTAGATTTTATTAATTGGGACTATATCATAGAGAAATTTCAGAAGTAGATTTCTTACAATCTAATGTATTTGCTTACATTACAAAATTAATACATGCTCATTACGGAACATCTATGACTTACTAACACTCACCTAAGACCTAGTCTTGCCAACCTGACTCCAATCTTCCAGTTTTCTGCTACAGTATATACACTAAGTGTAAAGGTGATCAGATGGCTCTCCTATTTCAAACTCTTCAGTAACTCCCAAGAACCTTCATTATTTGTCTTATCCAGTCTTTTTAACTTTGTATTGCACCATCTTGATCCATCTTCCTGGTCCCCCAAATCATCACACAATAGGATCATGTTCCCCAACCTAATGTTTTTGTTTTGCATCCAGCTGTAGATACAGTTCTCTCCTGACTTAGGAATGCACCTCTCAGGCTGCACAGAAAGACTGCCTATTTTTCTCATGAGAGCTGCCCAGTAATTTATTTCACCAATAAGCTTCACCCTAAGTGGACAGAACTGAAAAACTCCGAGTTTTCCCTGTCTAAAAAATATGCTCTAGAGAAGCTGCATCTCAAACTAGCTTATGTATGTGTTACATTTTAGTTAATTAATCAATGAATTTTAACTTATCCTCATAGCAAAGCTTATAGCTGTTAGCAGGCCCATTTTACTGACAAGGTAAATGAGGCAAAAAGAAGTTGAGTAATTTGCTCAATTCCAGACTGCTGGCAAATAGAGGAAAACAGAATTCAAACCCAGAAAATACTGCATCAGAATCATAGCTCTCCATGTTGGTTCTTAAGATTCAGTTAGTAGATTTCAGCTGACTCACTGCACAGGGGGCTACAGTTTTGGGGAAGGCAGTGAGAACAACTGCTACACTTCTACTGATCTGATAAACTATACAGAAAACATCCACACAACTACAATGTGAATATGGTCCACTGCAGTTTTAAAGGTTAATATCCTGATATATGCTGGCTTTTACAGCACATTTTACACCATATTTCTACTACAGACCCAAATGTTAGAACATTTATCTCACATACACAATGAATGAAACCTTTTGTCTCCCTGGCTTGCACGGATTCTTGATAGGACTATGGGTGAACTGGTCATCTTCAACACTGTTCACAGATCAGATCTATAGGATTCAATTCTTTTCCTTCTAAATGTGATATGGTTTTTTTTTTTTTTTTTTGACAAGCTGGACATGAATTATCTTAATACCTGGATGACTTCTGTAAAGAATAGATATATGGTTATTCTTTTAAAAACAAAAATAAACAAAGAAAAACTATAAAAATATGTCCATCATAATTGGGAAAAAAAAATGTGATGAGAAATCAACAAAAGTGGCAGAGTATGGAACTCCAAGGGCCTGTCCCTCTCCCTGAAAAGAAATGGCAAATAACCTGGCAAAAACTGTCAGAATCAACCTTATCTGCAAACTAGTCAAAGGATTCCAGTAATTGGTCAAGCACTCAGTCAAGAAAAAGTAGCTAGTTCTCTGTAAGGATCTTGAAGTTATCAATCGGAGTTATTGGTGTGGGTTTCTAGTGTTAGTTAAGTTGCTCAGTCGTGTCCAACTCTTTGCGACCCCATGGACTGTAGCCCACCAGGCTCCTCTGTCCATGGGATTCTCCAGGCAAGAATACTGGAGCGGGTTGCCATTTCTTTCTCCAGGGGATCTTCCCAACCCAGGGATCGAACCCAGATCTCCTGCATTGCAGGCAGACGCTTTAACCTCTGAGCCACCAGTTTCTAATGTTAAGAGTATGTAAAGTAGACTTTGTTCTAAAAGAAGTTGTGGTTGCTTGTTTAGGCTTATCCTTTGATTCCCTGACAGACTGGTAAAGGGCTTACCATTATTTTTACCAAACTCTGACCTATCCCAGGGCAGACAGGCAACTGTTCAGGACATTTGTCAAAAACATTTAACAGCAAGTTTACCAGCTGGTGTCAAATGAGGCAAAGGACGGCAGTTAGGCACACAACACGCACATCAAAAAGCTAAGGAGACTGGGAAGTGAGGTGCTTTGGGGAATATGGTATTTGAAATGCTCCCACATATTCTTTGGAAACTAGACAACCAACATCTGTATGCCCAAAGTAGAGTACATAATCAAAAAGACCTGAGAAGGCCCTAAATTCTCATTTCTGGCTGAGCTTTAGGCTGTACACAAGTAGAAAGTGAAGACTAAGAGTGAGTTGTAAACTGCCTAGCTGAGTGTTGAAGGCATGTCCTGACATATACACAAAATCCTCTACCAAAGATTTTGAGGGTTTTTTTTTTTTGCTTTTCGTTTTTTTCCTGTGCCAAATCTTTGAGGAAATCTTTGCTGAATCATCATCTGATGCATAAGCTAATCAAACAGATGTTAGTGGACACATATGGCAAAGAATATACACTATACAAAATTAATTCAGAAAAATCACTAGACAAACACCACCAACCACAAGCAGCAAAAAGGCAAAAACCAAAGGAAAAAAAAAAACAAAACAAATCTGGTGAGGTAAAATGATCTAATTACCATATTATATATTCAAAATATCCAGTATTCATTAAAAATTATGAAGGAGGCAAAGAAACAAGAAAGTATGGCCCACACACATAGAAAAAAAGGAATAGAAATTGTCCCAAAGATCAGACATTAGATTTACTAGAGAAGGACTTTAGATCAACTGTTTTAAACATGCTCAAGAGCACAAAGAACTAATAGAATAAGAATGATGTCTCACCAAATTGAGAATACCAACAGAGAGAGAAAATTTAAGGCAAAGAGAAATTCTGGACTTGAAAAACACAAGAACTGAAATTTAAAAATTCACTAGAGAATTCCAAAAGCAGAGAAAAAAATCTGTGAACTTGAAGATACATCAATTGAGATTATCCAATATGAGAAGTAAGAAGAAAAAAAAAATAAAGAAAAATTAATAGAGCCTAAAAGACCTGTGGGACACCTCTACATATACCAACATACACATACATAATAAGAGTTCAAGAGAGGACTAGAGAAAAGGGTGGGGGGACTGAAAACTGAACTTTCATAAAAGACATGAATATACACATCTAAGAATTTCAACAAATCCTAAGTACATACAAAGTAATCCACACCTATCAACATTATACTCCAACTGTTCAAAAACAGAATCCTGAAAACAGCAGAGAGAAGTGACTCATTATGTACAACAAATTCTCAATAAATTAACATCTATTTCTCATCAGAAATCATGGACACTAGAAATTAACTGAATGACATATTCACAGTGCTTCAGGAAAAAAAAAACAAATCTGTCAACCAAGAATTCTATATCCAGGAAAGCTATCCATCAAAAAGGAAAGAAATCAAGATATTCAAAGTAAACAAAAATTAAAGAGTTCGTTGCTAGTAGTCTTAATCTACAAAAAGTACCTCAGAGAGGCCTTTAGGCTGAAAGGAAATCATACTAGATAGTAATTCATACAAAGAAATAAAAAATACTGATAAAGATAACTATATAGATAAATATAAAAATCAATATTCATGTATTTCTGGTTAGTAACTCCAATTTTTTACATGATTTTAAAGACTACTAAGCCATAATAAATCTATGTCTTAAATAAAACAATAATATAGATGTATGTCCATAGACATACATGTATAAAGATGTAATCTGTGACAATAACTATATGAGGAAGGGAAACACAGCTATTTAGGAGCCAATTTTTTAATATGATTGAAACTAACTTGGTATTAATTCAAACTAGATTGCTACAAATTAATGTCACTTGTATAATCTCCATGGCAAATACTAAGACAATAAATCTATTTTAAAATCTAGATTTAAAATCTATTGTAAAAGAAAAAGCAAATCAAATAATACACTACGAATACTGTGAACAATTATGCCAAACAATTAGGAAACCCAGATAAAACAGACAAATTCCTAGAAACACACAAACTGACACATGAAGAAACAGAAAAAGTGAACAGACCTATAATAGGTAAAGAGAGAGAGTGATTAGTTAATAAAAACCAAACCCCAAAAAAAGCCCAATGGCCTAAAAAGAAAAGCCTGAAACCTCAAAGCCAGATGACTGAATTCGGTCAAATATCTGAAGAAATCACAGTCCTCTTTAAACTTTTCTAAAACATAGAGGAGAAAGGAATGTTAACTTATTCTATGGGTCCCAGATACCAAGACCAGACAAACACCTCAAAAAAAAAAAAAAAAAAAAAAAAAAAAACCACAAAAAACCTATAGACTAATATCCCTTATGAATGCTGATGCAAAATTCCTCAGCAAACTTCTAGTAAATTGAATCCAGCAGTATATAGAAAGGACTTACATACCATGACCAAGTGAGATTTATGCAATCAATTCAAAGGTGGTTCAGGGTATGAAGATCAGTCAATATAATACATCATATTAATGAAATGAAGAACAAAGCACCACATAATCATCTCAACTGATGCAGAAAAAGCATACCCAACAGCATTTAGTAACAAACCACTCAACAAACTAGGACTTAAAGAGAACTTTCTGAAGTTGATATAAGGTATCTATGAAAAAACCACAGCTAACTTCCTACTTAAATTGTGAAGTCTGAAACCTTTTCTCCAAGATCAATAAGAGGGATATTTGTTCTAACCTGAGCAATCAGTTGAGAAAAAGAAATAAAAGGCATTCGGATTGGAATGGAAGAACTAATATTCACAGATGATATGTCCCATACATGGAAAATCCAAAAATATCACAGAAAAAATATTAGAGCTAATAAATAAATGTATTAAATTGTAGGATACAAGGTCAATATATAAAGATCAGCTTTATTTCTATATACTAGCAATTAAAAAATCCAAAGATGAAATTAACAAATCCTTGACAACAGCATCCAAATGAATTTAAAAAATTGGAATAGTCTAACAAAAGTGTACTGTTTGTACACTATGAACTATAAAACATCACTGAAAAAAATGAAAGAAGATCTTAATAAATGGAGAGGCATCTACGTTCATGGACTGGAAGACAATATTGTTAAAGCGGCAATAATTCCCAAGTTGATCTACAGATTCAATGCAATCCCTATCAAAATCCTGCCTGGCATTTCTGCAGAAATTTACATACTAATCCTCAAATTCATAGCGAAATGTTAGGGACCCCAAATAGCTACAATAACTTGAAAAAAAAAGTCCTAAAATAACTTGCAGTAACTGGAAGTCACATGTCCTGACTTCAAAACTACAGTCATCGAGACAGCGCAGTTATGATGTAAGGACAGACAAATAGCTCAATGTAAGAAATTCAGCACCCAGAAAAAACTTTCTCATCTCTGGTCAATACATTTTCAACAAGGGTGCCAAGATCATTCAATGAAGAAAGAAGAGTCTTTTCAATAAATGATGTTGATATAATTGGATATCCACAGGTAGAAAATAAAACTGGACCCTTACCTCACACTACACAAAAAAATTAACTTGAAATGAGTCAAAGCCCCAAATATAACAGCTAAAACTATAATCCCTTAGGAGAAAACATAGAGGTAAATCTATATGACCTTGGAATACAACAGATTCTTAGCTAGGACATAAGAATAATAGGCAACAAGAGAAAAAATTTACAAATTGTACTTAATCAGATTTTATTTTATTTTTTTTTAATTTTATTTTATTTTTAAACTTAACATAACTGTATTAGATTTGCCAAATATCAAAATGAATCCGCCACAGGTATACATGTGTTCCCCATCCTGAACCCTCCTCCCTCCTCACTCCCCATTCCATCCCTCTGGGTCGTCCCAGTGCACCAGCCCCAAGCATCCAGTATCGTGCATCGAACCTGGACTGGCAACTCATTTCATACATGATATTTTACATGTTTCAATGCCATTCTCCCAAATCTTCCCACCCTCTCCCTCTCCCACAGAGTCCATAAGACTGTTCTATACATCAGTGTCTCTTTTGCTGTCTCGTACACAGGGTTATTGTTACCATCTTTCTAAATTCCATATATATGCGTTAGTATACTGTATTGGTGTTTTTCTTTCTGGCTTACTTCACTCTGTATAATAGGCTCCAGTTTCATCCACCTCATTAGAACTGATTCAAATGTATTCTTTTTAATGGCTGAATAATACTCCATTGTGTATATGTACCACAGCTTGCTTATCCATTCATCTGCTGATGGACATCTAGGTTGCTTCCATGTCCTGGCTATTATAAACAGTGCTGCGATGAACATTGGGGGTACTCGTGTCTCTTTCCCTTCTGGTTTTCTCAGTGTGTATGCCCAGCAGTGGGATTGCTGGATCATAAGGCATGTCTATTTCCAGTTTTTTAAGGAATCTCCACACTGTTCTCCATAGTGGCTGTACTAGTTTGCATTCCCACCATCAATGAAGTGAAAATGAGTATACTACCCAAAGCAATCTATAGATTCAATGCAATCCCTATCAAGCTACCAACAGCATTCTTCACAGAGCTAGAACAAATAATTTCACAATTTGTATGGAAAAACAAAAAACCTCGAATAGCCAAAGCGATCTTGAGAAAGAAGAATGGAACTGGAGGAATCAACCTACCTGACTTCAGGCTCTACTACAAAGCCACAGTTATCAAGACAGTATGGTACTGGCACAAAGACAGAAATATAGATCAATGGAACAAAATAGAAAGCCCAGAGATAAATCCACGCACATATGGACACCTTATCTTTGACAAAGGAGGCAAGAATATACAATGGATTAAAGACAATCTCTTTAACAAGTGGTGCTGGGAACTCTGGTCAACCACTTGTAAAAGAATGAAACTAGAACACTTTCTAACACCATACACAAAAATAAACTCAAAATGGATTAAAGATCTCAACGTAAGACCAGAAACTATAAAACTCCTAGAGGAGAACATAGGCAAAACACTCTCTGACATACATCACAGCAGGATCCTCTATGACCCACCTCCCAGAATATTGGAAATAAAAGCAAAAATAAACAAATGGGACCTAATTAACCTTAAAAGCTTCTGCACATCAAAGGAAACTATTAGCAAGGTGAAAAGACAGCCTTCAGAATGGGAGAAGATAATAGCAAATGAAGCAACTGACAAACAACTAATCTCGAGAATATACAAGCAACTCCTACAGCTCAACTCCAGAAAAATAAATGACCCAATCAAAAAATGGGCCAAAGAACTAAATAGACATTTCTCCAAAGAAGACATACAGATGGCTAACAAACACATGAAAAGATGCTCAACATCACTCATTATCAGAGAAATGCAAATCAAAACCACTATGAGGTACCATTTCACACCAGTCAGAATGGCTGCGATCCAAAAGTCTACAAGTAATAAATGCTGGAGAGGGTGTGGAGAAAAGGGAACCCTTAATCAGATTTTAAAACTTTGCAGTCCCCTGTGGCATTAGTGGTGAAGAACCCACATGCCAACATAGGAGACACAGAGACACAGGTTCAGTCCCTGGGTTGGGAAGATCTCCTGGAGGAGGGCATAGCAGCCTACTCCAGTATTTTTGCCTGAAGAATCCCATGGACAGAGGAGCCTGGTGGGCTGCAGTCCATGAGGGCACAAAGAGTTGGACACGACTGAAGTGACTTTGCAAGCATGCACATGCAAGCTTGATGGTTCCTTGAAACACACAGACACACACACAAAGAATTACTATACAACCTTGTAATTATATTCCTAGGTATTTATTGAAGAGAATGAAGACTGTTGTTGAAACAAAAGCTTGTACGCTAATGCTGACAGCAGTACTATTCACCAGTGGCCAAAAAACAGAAACACCCCAACGCCCACGAACTGATGAATGGACAGACAAAATGTGGTGGAGGTATATCAAAATAATTACTATTACTCAAACATAGAAGGAATGAAGTACTTTATATGCTACATATGAATGAATCTTGAAAACACTCTGCTAAATGAAGGAAAGAAAGAAAGAAAGAAAGAGAAGTCCTTCAGTCGTGTCCAACTCTTTATGACCCCATGGACTGTAGCCTATGAGACTCCTCCATCCATGGAATTTTCCAGGCAAGAATACTGGAATAGGTTGCCATTTCCTTCTCCAGGGGATCTTCCCAACCCAGGGATTAAACCTGGGTGTCCTGCACTGCAGGCAGACGCTTTACCGTCTGAGCCACCAAGGAAGCCAAATAAAGAAAAACCAGATAAAGAAAACCAAATGAAGAAAAACCAGACACAAAAAGCCATGTATTATATAATTTCATTCCAATTGTCCATTTGCCCTTTATGGACAAATCTATTGATACAGAAAGCATTTCAGTAGTTCCCAGAGCCTGCAGAGAGAGGGGGACGGGGAGTGACTGCTTAATACATACGGAGTTTCTTTTGGGGTGATGAAAATGTTCTGTAATTAGATGACTGGTGAATAACATGTGAATATACTAGAAGTCATGGAATTGTACACTTAAATGGTTAAAATGGTGAGCTTGGTTTCATGAATTATATCTCAATTTTTAAAAAGTGAAACAATACAGAATTATCTTTATTGCACGCTATGTGCTAGGCACTATTCTAGCCACTATATATGTTAATTCCCTTGAATTTTACAACCCTTGGTGATAGGTATAATTATTCTATTTTAATGAGGAAACTGGGACTTAATCTAAGGTTAAGTAATCTGCAAAAATGTTGCATAGGTACTAGGTGGCAGAAATTTCCTGCCAGAAATTTAGTTTTACATCCCATGCTACCTCTTCTAGAATTAAAGTGGCATATCTTATGGCCACTCCTCAATTATCTTCTAATGTAAGTTAGGTTATTCATCAAAATGGAACCAGTTACCTCTGGGAGTCTGAAAAGTGGGATCAGTAATAATCTGATACAGTTCAATCCAGAGATGTTTAAAAATGTATAGATTGTTGCTGGGAACACTCTTCTAGAGGTAGATATAGTAATCTAAATGAAAAATTTCTTATCTAATTTACTTATGAACAGATCTGGTAAGGCTGTTTGATGTGGGACAAATCTCAGAGAAATTTTGTTCACATTCTAGATTTTATTAGATTAGCCCCCTTTTCCACTTACTATGATGTTTAGGATGAAAATGGGCTTGAAAATAACCAATCCACTTACTAGCTATGTAATTTTGGACAAATCTAAGTCTCAAGTTCTTATCTATAAAATAAGAATGATAATATTGAAACAAATGAATATACACATATACATGCAAATATATATATACATACATATATATGTATATAATATGCTTATTATAGCATCTGGCACATAGTAGTGCTGAATAAATGAAAACTGTTATAAAGTGTAGGCTAAAAAGTCACTATTTCTTCTTCATTTTAACACTTGGCAAATTTGACTTGCAGTTTATTTGGATTTGTACTTTAGACCATGACAAGTAAGGAACTGAGAAGAGTAAGATGAATTTGGATGGTTTTTATTTATTGATTTGACAATATTTATTGAGTCCCTTTCACCTGAGGTTGAAACTCCAATACTTTGGCCACCTCATGCAGAGTTGACTCACTGGAAAAGACCCCGATGCTGGGAGGGATTGGAGGCAGGAGGAGAAGGGGACGACAGAGGATGAGATGGCTGGATGGCATCACCGACTCGATGCACATGAGTTTGGGTGAACTCCGGGAGTTGGTGATGGACAGGGAGGCCTGGCATGCTGCAATTCATGGGGTCACAGAGAGTTGGACACGACTGAGCGACTGAACTGAACTGATTGAGTCCCTATACTTATAAGCACTGAGGACACAGTAGTGAACAAAATAAACCCAATCTCTAACCTCATAAAAGCTCTGCAAGGTAAGAGCACTGAAAATTTTGTTTTAAGTGGCCCAAGAGGGGTTCCTTATTTTACTTTACATCCGAGACTGGCACATATTTTCTGTAAAGGGGTAGACTAAATATTTGAGGCTTTGCAGGCCAAAGAGGCTCTGCTACAATTATTCAACTTTGCCACTGCAGTGAGCAAGCAGCCACAGACAACACATAAACATGGGTGTGATGCTGTCCCAGGGAAATTTTATTTTAAAAAACAGCTGGAGTCTGGTTTTCGCCCATGTAGCACAGTTTGCTGACCCCTGATTCCTATCTGTGGATTGTCAATAATCTAAAGCTCATTCTATTTATAGCGTCTTTGCAAATTTGATATCCACCTATACACACACACACACATCTATGTATATGTATATTATATGTCTGCTGGGTGGTTAACAAAACATTAGAAGACCTTACCCAGGACCTATCAAAGTACAGTGTTCTTAATAAAACCCCCTATTGCTTTGAAAGAACTCAAGAACATTAAATCCAAGAGAAGAACACCTAGATTCAGTAAAGAGGCAAGACTACAGTTATTCAGACTATATATTTAGGCACATAGTTGAAGAACTTCAAACTCTGGTCGACATCTAGATATCTTAATTTGTGAAATGTTATTATCCAAGGTTAACTGCCTCAAAGTTAGTAATCCCATGTAATCTTTCTAAGTCCTTGGGTCATTTTCTTATCTGATGTTACTAAGTAAAAAGCCCAAGCTGAACTCTTAATAATGACTTTGTCCTCTTTACTCTCGGAGAAGGCAATGGCACCCCACTCCAGTCCTCTTGCCTGGAAAATCCCATGGACCAAGGAGCCTGGTGGGCTGCAGTCCATGGGGTCGCGAAGAGTCGGACACGACTGAGCGACTTCACTGTCACTTTTCACTTTCATGCATTGGAGAAGGAAATGGCAACCCACTCCAGTGTTCTTACCTGGAGAATCCCAGGGACGGGGGAGCCTGGGGGGCTGCCGTCTATGGGGTCGCACAGAGTCGGACACGACTGAAGCGACTTAGCAGCAGTAGCAGCCTCTTTACTCTGGCCTTTGCATTTAAATTTATCAGTCAACATAGTCCACTCCCACTCTTCACCTGCCCAAAAAAGCCAATAATAACAAAAAACCAAAAAACTATGTGCCTGGATAAAAGTGCATTTACCAGCAAAAGAACTAAATAACAGAAGCATGTAAGGACCAGAAGGTTGAGGCAGGAAACCTGTGCTCAGCATAACTTCAGAACTATGGGACTTTATACCAGGTTGACGTAAAATTCAAAACAAATTAGAAAAAAATAAAAATAAATTGAAAAAGGAAAATATTTTTAAAAAATAATTTTTCAGGGCAAAATAATTAACTAACTTCAGAATAAATTTTAATCCTGGGCTTCTATGGTTGACCTGATACAAAAGAAGTAGGGGTTCTTCCACTGGAGATGACTGTTAAAGTCAATTGCCTTTGGAGAAAACTACTAAAATTTATGTAAGATGATAGCTTTAGTTGACTTTATTAGCCTTAAACCATATATAAGCACCCATAAAAGGTTAGTCTATATCAAAATCCTGGTTTTTGATGCTCATGTAGAACATATATCTTATTATTTTTTTGAGTCAAGATAATAATAATTTGTTGACAAGTCTGATAATTTCCAGTGCAGTAAGAGGTATGCATTGCACCCTCTTATTTTTAACTTGCATCAAAATAAATCTGGATTAATAACATGTTTATTTAAGTTGAACACACCTCTGCCCTCCCCATAAGATTAAAAATGCAAGCATTCTCCAAATGTAGATAAACAAAATACTGCAGCCCAAGAGACAGCTGCTTCTGATATCTAATTACTGGGGGACTGAGTTGGCAGGAACATCAGATCAACTATTCACAAAACAAAATCACCATTTCTGGTAATGAGATTAGTTATCTTATACTATATTTTTTCAGCTAATTGATTTTCAAAAGGAGGTCTCCTTACCAATTCAGTGGCAGAGGTACAGAGCAGGAGGGACAGTTCCATATTAAACAAATTTGACAGACAGAACCACCAAATTATGCTTTAAAAAAAAAATTTAACAAAGCAGAAATAAAAGCTGAAATTACATATTGCCTGGAAATTAATGAAAAGGAAAATATATGACATCAAAACCTTTAAGAGCTAAAGCTCTACTTAGAGGGTAATGCTTGTAGTTTAAAATACTCTTAATAAGACAATCTGAAAATGAATGAAGTACCCAGCCTAATAAAGTAGAAAAAGAACAAAAGTACACAAAAGAAAATAGCAAGAAAGAACAAACAAACATAAAAATGGAAAGTAATGAAACCAAAAAGGAAAAAAAAAGCTGGTTCTTCGGGAAGATGAAAAAAACGTACCAGACCCAGAATGCCCTGACAGTCCCTTAAAATCTTGGTTTCTGTACCTTGAAAATGGTCACGTATCAGCTTTACCTTCCTCTCTGCTGCCTCTCCCTCCTGTGCTGTCCAAGAGCAGGGCCAAATGATCGCATCTGAAAGCTCAGCCCAGACAAGTGCTCAAGACAATCCAGAGAACTTTCAAAATCTGTCCTTCACATAATGCAACTGTGCATTTGCTCCATTTCAGAGGCAGACTGGCCCTTAATCCAAGAGCACCAGTTCCCCTTACGGACCTTTTCTCTACTATGGTTCTTGCTAGTCTGTATCTTGCTCTTCTTTTCAAAGACAGAAGCCCTAACTGCTCAATGCGGGCCCAGAAAATAGTCCCCTAGGGCCAAGGCTAGACATCTAGATGGCAGTCAACTGACTTATATTGCTAAATGGTCTATCCCTTTTCCCATTGGCATGCTTCCACCCTGACTTGGGAAGTGAGGTGCTACAATCAATGAAAGTGTTGATTTCAAATCCATGCCACACCAACAGAAAAACCAGATAGGCACCAAGGCCTACTAACAGAAAGGGCAAAAGCAGCAGAAGCAGAGCCTCCATTTGATTTCCACCTTCCAAAATTTACAAAGTATACCTTATTGGCCAAAGCTCTATTACATCCAGCATACTTACTGCAAGTGAGTCTGAGAAAGTTATTAACTTTACACACTTTGTACAATAAAGCACACTAGAAGGAAGGAATAAATGTTGAAACCAATCCACTTTATTTACATATTTCTTGTTGTTTAGTTGCTAAGTCATGCCCAACTTTTTTGTGACCCCATGGACTGCACCTGCCAGGATTCTTTGTCCATGGAATTTTCCAGGCAAGAATACTGGAGTGGGTTGCCATTTCCTTCTCCAGGGGATCTTCCCTATGCAGGGATCAAACCTGCATCTCCTGCATTGGCAGGGGGACTGGATTCTTTACGATGGAGCCACCAGAGAAGCCCATTTACCACATAGAAGCTTTGTTTTCTCATGTTGTTGTTGTTTGGTCACCCAGTTGTGTCTGACTCTTTGTGACCCCATGCACTGCAGGACGCCAGGCTTCCTTGTCCTTCACCATCTCCCAGAACTTGCTCAAACTCATGTCCACTGAGTTGGTGATGCCACCCAACCACCTCATCCTCTGTCGTCCCCTTCTCCTCCCACCTTCATTCTTTCCCAGCATCAGGGTCTTTTCTCACGAGTCAGCTCTTCACATCAAGTGGACAAAGTATTGGAGCTTCAGCTTCAGCATCAGTCCTTCCAATGAATACTAAGGATTGATTTCTTTCAGGATTGATTGGTTTGATCTCCTTGCAGTCCAAGGGACTCTCAAGAGTCTTCTCCAACACCACAGTTCAAAAGCATCAATTCTTTGGTTCTCAGACTTCTTTATGGTCCAATTCTCATATCCATATGCGACTACTGGAAAAACCATAGCTTTGACTATAGAGACCTTTGTTGGTAAAGTATTGTCTCTTCTTTTTAATCCACTGTCTAGGTTTGTCATAGCTTTTTTCCCAAGGAGCAAGCATCTTTTAATTTCATGGCTGCAGTCACCATCCACAGTGATTTTGGAGCCTAAGAAAATAAAATCTATCACTGTTTCCATTGTTTCCCCACCTATTTGCCATGAAGTGATGGAACCATGTATGGATGTGAGAGTTGGACTGTGAAGAAAGCTGAGCACCAAAGAATTGATGCTTTTGAACTGTGGTGTTGGAGAAGACTCTTGAGAGTCCCTCGGACTGCAAGGAGATCCAACCAGTCCATTCTGAAGGAGATCAGCCCTGGGACTTCTTTGGAAGGAATGATGCTAAAGCTGAAACTCCAGTACTTTGGCCACCTCATGCTAAGAGTTGACTCATTGCAAAAGACTCTGATGCTGGGAGGGATTAGGGGCAGGAGGAGAAGGGGACGACAGAAGATGAGATGGCTGGATGGCATCACCAACTCGATGGACGTGAGTCTCAGTGAACTCCGGGAGTTGGTGATGGACAGGGAGGCCTGGCGTGCTGCGATTCATGGGGTCGCAAAGAGTCGGACACGACTGAGCGACTGAACTGAACTGAACTGATGGAACCGGATGCCATGATCTTCGTTTTTTGAATGTTGAGTTTTAAGCCAGCTTTTTCACTCTCCTCTTTCACCTTCATCAAGAGGCTCTTTAGTTCCTCTTCACTTTCTGCCTTAAGGGTGGTGTCATCTGCATGCCCGACGTTACTGATATTTCTCCCAACAATCCTGATTTCAGCTTGTGCTTCATCTAGTCAGGCATTTTGCATGATATACTCCGCAAATAAGTTAAATAACCAGGGTGACAATATGGAGCCTTGACATACTCCTTTCCTGATTTGGAACCAGTCTGTTGTTCCATGTCCAGTTCTAACTGTTGCTTCTTGACCTGCACACACGTTTTATAGGAGGCAGGTAAGGTGATCTGGTATTCCCATCTCCTTAAGAATTTTCCAGTTTGTTGTGATCCACACAAAGGCTTTAGCATAGTCAATGAAGCAGAAGTAGGTATTTTTCTGGAATTCTCTTGCTTTTTCTATGATCTAACAGATATTGGCAAGTTGATCTCTGGTTCCTCTGCCTTTTCAAAATCCAGCTTGAACATCTGAAAGTTCTCGGTTCATGTACTGTTAAAGCCTTGCTTGCAGAATTTTGAGTATTATCTTGCTAGCATGTGAAATAAGTATAATTGTGCAGTAGTTTGAGCAGTCTTTGGCATTGCCTTTCTTTGGGATTGGAATGAAAAGTGACCTTTTCCAGTCCTGTGGCCACTGCTGAGTTTTCCAACTTTGCTGGCATACTGAGTGCAGCACCTTCACAGCATCAGCTTTTAGGATTCGAACTAGCTCAGCTAGAATTCCATCACCTCCACTAGCTTTGTTCACAGTGATGTTTCCTAAGGCCCACTTGACTTCAAACTCCAGGATGTCTGGGTTTAGGTGAGTGATCACACCATCATGGTTATCTGGGTCATGAAGATATTTTTTTGTATAGTTTTTCTTATTCTTGCCACCTCTTCTTAGTATCTTCTGCTTCTGTTGGTCCATACTATTTCTGTCCTTTATTGTGCCCATCTTTGCATGAAATGTTCCTTTGGTATCTCTCATTTTCTAGAAGAGATCTCTAGTCTTTCCCATTCTATTGTTTTCCTCTATGTCTTTGCATTGATCACGTAGGAAGGCTTTCTTATTTCTCCCTGCTATTCTTTGGAACTCTGCATTCAGATGGGTATATCTTACCCTTTGTCCTTTGCCTTTCACTTCTCTTCTTTTCTCAGCTATTTATAAGGCCTCTTCAGACAACCATTTTGATTTTTTGCATTGCTTTTTCTTGGGGATGGTTTTGATCACCGCCTCCTGTACAATGTTATGTACCTCCATCCATAGTTCTTCAGGCACTCTACCAGATCTAATCCCTGAGTCTATTTGTCACTGCCACTGTATAATCATTAGGGATTTTATTTAGGCCATGCCTGAATGGCCTAGTTGTTTTCCCTACTTTCTTCAATTTAAGTCTGAATTTTGTATTAAGGAATTCATGATCTGAGCCACAGTCAGTTCCTGGTCTTACTTTTGCTGACTATTGTATGAAGCTTCTCCATCTTTGGCTGCAAAGAATATAATTAATCTGATTTTGGTACTGACCATCTCCTACAGCATTTAAGAAAGTGGTTCAATGTGCAAAGTAAAAGTGCAAAGCAGGAAATGCAATGGAATGATAATGAATGCTTTTATTTGGCTTTCTGAAATTAATTCCTTTTTTTTTTTTAAGATTAAAAACTATCTCCAAATAAACAGACATGTAACCCCCTTCTTCAAGGACCGTCAGGATATATTTCCAAGTTATTTGTAGTATGGACTGTAAATCCCTGAAGACAGAGATCAATTCTAAGTTCCCACTAGAAAGCACAATTGGGCTTCCCGGGTGGTTCAGTGATAAAGAATCTGCTTGCCAATTCAGGAGCCATGGCTTTGATCCCTGGGTTGGGAAGATCCCCTGGAGGAGGAAATGGCAATCGTTCCAGTATTCTTGCCTAGGAAATTCCATGGACAGAGGAGTCTAGCAAGTTATAGTCCATGGGGTCACAAAAGAGTCGGACACAACTTAGCGACTAAACAACAACAACAAAAGCATAAATAATACAGTTTCTTAAAATTTCATTTCCCAGTTTTTCCTTCTGGGTAAATATACATTAGTGTAGTAAATGACACTACTATCTACTCAGTAGCCAAAGCCAAAAATCTAAGGGTAAGCCTTGAGTACTATCCTTCCTTCAGCCTCCTTATATAATATGCCACGTGTCGAAACACTCCCCTGATCCTTGGGCAAGCACCCTATTTTTGGCCCTACTATGAGGGTCTGTTGAAGGTATATGTTGCTTCAAACATCATGGCTCCTCTAGCACATAAAGTGATATTCAGTCCACCTTCTTTCTAATCCAGCTCTGTCTATATTCAACAGTGAATTTCTAGAGTATCTTCTCATACTCAAGAAGTTAGATGCACTCGGATCTAGGATGCAAAAATGAGGCAAAAACCACTTCTGCTAGAAAACAGAGTCATAGGTTTTTGGGGGGACAGTATTAAAAGTATTGTTTCAACCACTAGCTTCATGGCCATTGGGCAGTTTTTTGAGTGGAGCAGGTCTACAGCAGTAACTAACTGATCATCATAGTTCCCCGATCGTGAGGACTTCCTAACTGTAGCAATCACAGTACAGTTCAAGTAAGAGATATTGCAAGACTAGGATAATCACAATAGAGACAGAACTTCAGTGTATAGAGGAGTAGCAATGAGTTTACCTTAGTTTATCTTTGGGGAAAGAATAAAAAGTCTTCAAGAAATGTTACTAAAAGAACTTCTGCTGAGGATTAGGTTAAGGAGATGTAAATGATAGGTGACTTGTAGTGTAGCCTTGCACAAGTAAGGATACTCGTACCATCGTAGAAATAGCGAACACTGAAAGGGTAGGATTAGAGGGTAGAGAAGACCATGAGTTTATCAAGCAGGAAGTACCTCTGAAATAGTCAAGTGGAGCTGTTAATTAAGCATATGAATATACAGATTTGACGCTCAAAGTAGTAGTTAATGCTAGACATATAAATTTAGGAGCTTCTGGCACATGAAAAAGAATCAAACCCAGGCACGAATAAGATTGCTTAAAGAAAAAAGTATGGAGTGATAAGATACAAAGGCCTGTGAAGAATGTAAATAATGACAGGAAACCAAAGTTAGGTAGAAAATCAGAGTTTAGTTTCATTCCAAGAATAAAAGAATAGTCAGCAGTATCAATACTGCCACTGGTGTAAAATGAGCAATGAAACAGTATTGACTGAATTTGCCATTTTGAAGTTCACCAACGACTTCAGGAAGGGTTTTTTGCTAGTGTAATGGGTACAGAAGCCAAACTGGAGGGGTATGAGGAATGGATGGGAAGTTAGGAAATGAGGACATATTTTCAAGAAGTCTGACTACTGGAAGAAGATGTGGGATTGAGAAAGGGCTTTCTTTCCTTTTTAACACTGATGAGAAGGTGCCTGCTGATAGAAGAATTTAAACACAGGTGATATACAGAATTATTGAGAGAATGTTTCAGAGCAGGTGGGGATAGAATCCAAATTATAAGAGAAAAACTAGCCTTCAGGAAGAAGATGATAGATGGAGAAGCAAGTCGGTAGGGTGGATTGTGGGAAGCTGGAAGCATCTGACTCTGAATGTTAGAAATCCTGACAAAACAGAAATGTCATGACTCATAAAGTAGAGAAGGGCATTCCTTGAATTAACAGGAATAAAGATGCAAGCTATGGTAAGAGAGTTCTTTTAGGCTTGAACTCTTCATTACAGGTACTAGGAAGGTCATACTAAGGAACAAAGTGGACATGTACACATAGGGGAAACAGAACTAGTAACTCAGTCAGTATAATTTTGCCAAGCCATTCTATATCAGAAGATATGAAGTACATGGTTATTTTTACATTTAACTCTTTCTTCTACATTACTGTCTCTTTGTATTTCCAGTTTTATGAAAGATAACTGTTTAGTAATCTGAGAAGTGATAAATGAAAAATCAAAATTATACTAGATGATCACTGAGTAATCAGTAAATTCAAATTCCCAGCTTCTCTCTCTATGTAACAGTATTACACAGAAACAGATAATACTTTATGATCTGTGCATTTCATATCAAATGGCCAACAAATGAACAAGTATCCGATTTCATTAATCATTGGGGAAAAGCAAACTAGAGTCCTAAGGAGATAGCACTACATATGTTATATCTTCAAAAGAGAATAGGACATAAGGCTTGTGAATCTGGAGATAACTTTAAATTATTTATTAAATCAGTTAAGGGTAGAGGAAAAAAAAACCCTATACTCAAATTAATCTAGAAATTATTTCAGCAATTTATTACTGATTCTCATATATGGGTAACATGAGGGTAATTTTTTGAAACTTTATTCTCAAACTGGCTAGGGTTATTTCACTTCTCTTTCTGGAGTTTTATTTTTGTTTTTTTGATTGTTTTGTTTTTAAAAAGCAGAAAAAGATAAGAGAAGGAAAACCCAAATTTTAAAACTTTCAACTACTGACGGTGAGTGAAAGATTTAAAATTACATTGCCTTCAGTGTAAATAGTGGAGTCTGACCTCTCACCAAACAGATATAATTGCTTTGAGTTACTCTTCTAAATTAAATGTGTTTTTAGTAACACCGCTTTGTTAGGAAAGTCCCCAGGTGGGAGGAAGTGGAGAATGAAGCTGAAATAGTGGCAAGTATTTTAAAGAAGAGTTTGCTCTTAACCTGTCCTTAACCTTAGCGTATTTGACCTTTGATTCCTACTGTACACTACAGGTCACCAAACAGTCTGTCTGGAATTAGAAAGTTCCCATCAGCACTGATTTGGAGACTAGTGTGATATTACATCTAAGTGATTCTTTTGTCATTTATTTTGTTCCCAAAATTACTTTGTACAATGGTTTCTGACATTCTTTAGAAGCAGTAAACATACAGAATTTCAAATAGTCATAACTATAAACTTAAATATTAAAGATTTACAAGTTGGTAAGGAAATAAGGACTGGTTACTACTAATACTTTTATTATATCCCATTTCTTTGAATCATGACATAGAAATATCTGAGAAATCAAACTAGCTTCAACAGTTAAACACACTTCCACCCCCACCCAGAATAGATCTAATCCTAATTAAACTTAAAACTTTTGCACAGCAAAGGAAACCACAAACAACAAAAAAAGACAACCCTCAGAATGGGAAACTATATTTGCAAACAAAGCAATTGACAAGGGATTAACCCTCAAAATATACAAACAGCTCATGTAGCTCAATATAAAAAAACAAACAACCCAATAAAAAATTAGGTCGAAGGGGCTTCTCTGGTGGCTTGGTGATACAGAATTCACCTGCCAATGCAAGAAACACAAGTTCAATCCCTGATCTGGGAAGATTCTACATGCCTTGGAGCAACTAAGCCTGTGTGCCACAACCACTGAGCCTGTGTGCTCTAAGAGCTCGGGAGCCAAAACTACTGAGCCCACGTGCCATAGCGGCCGAAGCCTGAGTGCTCTATAGCCTGAGCTCTGCAGAAGAAGCCACCGCAATGAGAAGCCAGCGCACGGCAACTAGAGGATAGCCCCCACTTGCCGCAACCAGAGAAAAGCCCTATGGCAACAGACCCAGCACAGCCAAAAATAAATACATTATTATTTTTTTTTAATTAGGTGGAAGACTTAAACAGACATTTCTCCAAAGAAGACAGAGATGGTCAACAAACACATGAAAAGATGTTCAACATCACCAATTATTAGAGAAATGCAAATCAAAACTACAATGAGGTATCACCTCACACCTAATCAGAATGGCCATCATCAAAAAATCTACAAATAATGAGTGCTGGAGAGGGTCTGGAGAAAAGGGAAACATCCTATACTGTTGGTCGGAAAGTAAACTGATACAGTTGCTATGGAGAACAGTCTGAAGGTTCCTTAAAACACTAAAAATAGAACTACCATATGACCCAACAATCCCACTCCTAGGCATATACCTGGAGAAAACCATAATTCCAAAAGATACAGGTACCCCAATATTTGGAATACCCCAATGGCATCTGGCGGAGAAGGCAATGGCACCCCACTCCAGTACTCTTGCCTGGAAAATCCCGTGGATGGAGGAGCCTGGTGGGCTGCAGTCCATGGGATCGAAAAGAGTCGGACACGACTGAGTGACTTCACTTTCACTTTCCACTTTCATGCACTGGAGAAGGCAATGGCACCCCACTCCAGTACTCTTGCCTGGAAAATCCCATGGATGGAGGAGCCTGGTGGGCTGCAGTCCATGGGATCACAAAGAGTCGGACACGACTGAGCGACTTCACTTTCACTTTCCACTTTCATGCACTGGAGAAGGCAATGGCACCCCACTCCAGTACTCTTGCCTGGAGAATCCCAGGGACGGGGGAGCCTGGTGGGCTGCTGTCTGTGGAGTCGCACAGAGTCGGACACGACTAAAGCGACTTAGCAGCAGCAATGGCATCTGGTCCCATCACTTCATGGGAAATAGATGGGGAAACAGTGGAAACAGTGTCAGACTATCTTTTTGGGCTCCAAAATCACTGCAGATGGTGACTGCAGCCATGAAAGTAAAAGACGCTTACTCCTTGCAAGGTAAGTTATGACCAACCTAGATAGCATATTCAAAAGTAGAGACATTACTTTGCCAACAAAGTTTCGTCTAGTCAAGGCTATGGTTTTTCCAATGGTCATATATGGATGCAAGAGTTGGACTGTGAAGAAGGCTGAGTGCCGAAGAATTGATGCTTTTGAACTGTGGTGTTGGAGAAGACTCTTGAGAGTCCCTTGGACTGCAAGGAGATCCAACCAGTCCATTCTGAAGGAGATCAGCCCTGGGTATTCTTTGGAAGGAATGATACTAAAGCTGAAACTCCAGTACTTTGGCCACCTCATGCTAAGAGTTGACTCATTGCAAAAGACTCTGATGCTGGGAGGTATTGGAGGCAGGAGGAAAAGGGGATGACAGAAGATGAGATGGCTGGATGGCATCACCAGATCGATGGACGTGAGTTTGGGTGAACTCCCGGAGTTGGTGATGGACAGGGAGGCCTGGCGTGCTGCGATTCATGGGGTCGCTAAGAGTCGGATACGACTGAGCGACTGAACTGAACTGAAATGAATATCAGAATATTTGTTGTTGTTCAGTTGCTAAGTTGTGTCCAAGTCTTTTGCAACCCCATGGACCATAGCCCGGCAGGCTCCTTCGTTCATGGGCTTTCCCAGACAAGAATACTAGAGTGGGTGGCTATTTCCTCCTCCAGGGGATCTTCCTAACTTGGGGGTCAAACCTGTGTCTCCTGCATTGGCAGGTGGATTCTCTACCACTGAACCACCTGGGAAGCCCAATGAACTATTATTACTCAGCCATATAAAAGAAACAGATTGTGCTGAGAAGTGGATGGACCTAGAGACTGTCATACAGAGTGAAGTCAGTCAGAAATAGAAAAACAAATATCAAATAATATTGCTTATATGTGGAATCTAGAAAAATGGTACAGATGAACTTATTTGCAAAGTGGAAATAGACACAGATGTAGAGAGTAAATGTATGAATACCAAGAGGGAAACAGGGAGATGGGATGAATTGGGAGACTGGGATTGACATCTGTACAGATAACTAATGAGAACCTACTGTACAGCACAGGGAACTCTACTCAGTGCGCTGTGGGGACCTAAATGGGAAGGAAATCCAAAACAGAGGAGATGTATGTATGTGTGTACTGACTCACTTTGCTGTACACCAGAAACTAACACAACATTGTAAATCAACTATATTCCAATCAAAAATTAATAAAAAAATGAATAACTTGGAAAACAATGTCTGGAAAAATATTTGTACTCAAAATTAAAACCAACCTCTGGATGTTATTACTGATTAAAATCACAATTATGTGTGAAATGACTTAATTGATAAGCTAACAAAACTAAGAATGATGATAATTAACTATACTTACAGGTCCTTATCTGAATAATTCAGGCTTACTTTGCGAACTAACAAATAACAGTTCTGTGAGGCTACATGATTTTTCTGGGAACTCTATTAAAGTCAATTTAATTAAAAAAATTTTAAGTCAAGCCAAATTAATTTTTAAAAGACAAATTAGAACTTATATTGGTAACAAAGCATTCTCCTTCAAAAACCTCAGCAATCATATACTTTTGTAATGATTATTTGTATATAATAAATCAGAAAGAGGAATTAGTATACACAGAGAAAAGTATTCATGATCAAGAAGTCAGGAATTCAGACAAGAAAAAGTTTCTTTAATCCTCTGCTCTTAATTCTTTTAACAATCATGACTAAATGCAAAACTGCACATCAAGCAAGCTTGGTCAATTTAAGTTTCACTTTGTGCTTAAATTCTTATTATTCTGGAACCACAATATTTGATGTATCACTATGAAGTATTTAATAATTACTACTGATTAATTACTTAAGTATTGTTAACTTACAGATAAACTTGGACATCTTAAGATTTTTTAGTATAAAAGGATTTAAGTTACAGATTTTCATATCAAAACATCATACCTATTAAGATAAAATGTATTCGGTTTTAAATGCAGTATTTATGCTAGCCTATACGGAAATAAACTTTATGAAAGAACCCTAAAAGTTATTTCATTAGTTTCTTTACATATACATAATAAATGCCCATTCAATTTCTTCTCACAGGTCATCCTCAGTTACATAAATTTACTTGGCTATTATTACTTTTGTGGTACAGTTCAATGAATATGCTAGCAAGAGGATTAGGTCAACAGATTTATTTAAGGCCTTACCAAAATATTAAAATAAACTATCCAGCTGACATTTATAAAACAGATGAACAGAAACTTGGTAAATTTCTACACAGTTCCTGATGTTTACACTACTATTATTTCTTATTGATAACTAATTATTTCATTACCCTCATGTGTCACAAAATATATAACTTACTACAATTACATATATGTATATAATCCACTCTACACACTTTGTATACTCTTTGCCTCACACAGTATAACTTTATTATTTAGTTAACAAAGAGTAGGACACAACTGAGCACGCATGCATTAATAAGCTACAAATTCATAACTGAATTTTCTTTATATGTCTCAGCTAATTTTTTTTTCACACATCAATGAATTTGAGATACATATACAACTATAATTTTTGCACAACAAACTTGTATTTGGATGCATATAAATTTGTTTTCATAAATCAGGGCTACTTCATTTAAAAGAGTATGGTTTGAGTATGGTTTACCATAAAATTTATACTTTAAAGTAAAATAATGCCTTTACTATAAAAATTACACTTATATTAATATGGCCTTAATTACCTTCATAAAAACTTAAAGAAAATAAAAGACAAAATTCAGAGTTTTTACTCATTGATATATTTTGTTTTTTAGTTTAAAAAGCTATTGTGTTGTTAGAGGAATAACCGTATATTATTTCTGCTTACTAATGAAAAATTTAAGGAAAGGGGATAGACCCAGGGAGGGGGAACAACCCAAAGATGTAATTTGTGTCATACAATTTCATTTTAAAAAATCCTTTTTACAATAGAAACTGAGCTTTGGGGAAGTATTTCAATAGCTATTTAGGTAGCCACATGGTATAAGATACAGTGAAACTTACTGAAACTTATTTTAACTATATATAATTTTCAAAAGCAAAATAAAGCAGGAATTCTTTAATGACAGAATATATGAAAAGAATAAAATTTTTATTGAAACAAAATAACTAGAGAGCCAAATTGTTTCTCAAGTTGCTGTATGCTATATTTTAGGTAGTACTGAAAATTATCCAATAATAATGTAAAATCGAAACCTCACCACAGAGCGAAAAGACAAACAGTAATAGAACACATAACTAATGGGAATCCAGAGCTGTCCAGATGCATTTTAAGAACTGACAAACATAACTTGCATTGTTTGAAGTCTGTATTAACAGCAGGGGTTGTGTCAGTGCTTTTTTTGGTATATTAACAGAATGCTTTGACAAAAGATTTTTATTAGACGCTATAACTGCTACAGATTTCCTCACGCTTATTATACTTTCAACATACAGTTTAATAAAAACCTGTTAAGTAGACTACATTTCAGAGAAACATTAAAAAAAATTACAAAAAGAAATGAGAAGTTTGTCCTTTTCTACTGATATTTTATTTTTGTCTTGTGGACAAAAGTCACTGCTAATGATGTTTATACTACTGAAGTGTAAACATTTTCAATACTTTCAATACTGAAAGTGAGTATAATGCTCTAACTATATCAGTTAAGTGCTGGTTGACAGGAGTGCTTCATTGCCGATTGCTTCTACCAGCAAGATAAAACAAGTAATCTAAGTCCACTTTAAATGCTGGAGATGATACTACCTAACACCAACACACTGGTTATAAAGGAGAAAAGGCAACTTGGCAACATCAGTGTAACACACAGGAATTTTTCCTCCACAGAATTAAAAAGTTTTAAACTTGTCTGTAGCAAATAACAACCGCCTTTATGCTTTTTCCTTTTAAAAAACGTTTGACATGTAAAATTAACTTGATATACGTATAACTGATTTCTTCAAGGGCAAGTGCTTCAGAGAGACGCAGAATGTTTCAGTTTCCCTTTGTCAAGAGAGATTCCTCAAGTTAAAATTTAAGCTGAAACTTAACCATAACTATTTTAAATGAATTTATTTCATGAGGAACAACTATTATAGGGTTACCATTTATAGATATTTGTGGTTTAGCATAACAAGTTTTGATTTGGAGTTTTCCTATCCCTGATAAACAGACCATATCTTTTCAAGTCCAAGTCATTACACAACTGAAAGCTAATTTAAAGTCATTATATTGGCTTAGGAGGTATTAATAACAAAAGGAAATGCTTGAAAAATTACAAGAGGCTTTTGAAATGTGTTTCTTTCTTACCAGAGTCCACAAACTTAATAAGATAAGGCACAAAGCAACACACGGCTTTCTAGGAGATTGTTAACTACGGAGGTGATTCACAAGCAAACTATGCTGCAAATTTAGCTGACTTTATACACACCCCGAAATGCTAACACTATCGTTACATGTAATTATAAAGACTTATTGGCAATGACTGTTTCAGTGAGTGTTTTGGTCTCAATAGAGAATAAGAATTTAAGAAACTAAAAGAAAGTAAAGCCACTGTAAATCATTTTTCATGCCTCTCATAAGATTTTCCAGTTATACATTTTCCTTCAACAAAAAACAAATATCTCATGTAAATATCAAACCAAATATTACTCATGGTTTGCTAATATTTTGAGGGCTAAAGATACCTATTGCAAACCAATAGCACATACTTATTGAAATGCTTTTTAAGACATCAAAACTAATCCAGGTAATGGTATATGAGTAGGAAGGTAAGAAAACTTTAACTACTCTTATTTCCAGTTTTTTTATATTCTAAAAGAATTAGATACAAATCAACAATGCACAGAGAACAATAACATCCATATTTTTTCTCTATTAAAAAGATTTCTACATATAGTGATAATGGACTCTGACTATAAAAGAAAATCATTTCTGATGAGAGTACGAACATTTACTACTTAAAGAACACGTGTGTTCTTGAAAAGAATATTTTAGCAAAAAATATTTTGGTATTTGGGTTAATTTAAATTGATTTAATTTTTTTTTAAAACTGGGGAACTGAATTGGAAAAATTTGTTAAGAGCTCAAATGCTGAATGATAGATAATAAGCATAGCAATTAACAATATAGATGGTCATGTTTAATTATGAAGCAATACTGATTTTAAGCACCTGATTTACTATTAACAAATTGTCTTTTACTAACTTGTTATATATGAAGCTTATTCTAATACTAGTTAGGAACGTTTGACTAACAATTTTAACATACTTTTTTCAGCAAATATTAACAATGAAATAGATACTTAAATAGCCATTTTTTCAAATGATTCCTGCACTTGGTGAATCGGCTTCCCTAGTTAAAACTGACATATTCATCTTTAAATTTTTTTTAAATCTACTCTGCATGCAATATATTATGTAAAACAATATAAAGCATGTATTTGAAAAGACAGAGCAAATGTTCTCCCTTAGAAAGTACTGAAGCTCCATCTAGAGGCTTTTCCCCCTATTACTGTCACTTGCAATATAAGTAATATCACCTAGAAATGTGAATAATATTAAAATGTCAGATTTCTTTTGTGTTTACTCTTTTGTTATTCATAATGAGTTCTTGCCCTAACCTTCTTAGGGTAGCTCTAGCTCCATCACTGCCATCAAGTGGTAAAAAACTAAAACTGAACTTTGAAAGAAAAAAAAAAAAGAAGCGGGTGGAGGGGGGGGAGGGAAACACCCAGGAAAAAGAAAATTATGTACTCTCTACCACTTACATACTCTCCTTTTTTGGTTCAAGAATTGAGTTGTTGTTTTTTTTCCTGTGTCATTTACTCTCTCAGTAATTATGGAGAAAACAGATTTGCCATCTGTTTCTAGAAAATAGTTGTTACCTGTAAATTAGAAACTTTTCTGGATATTTGTCCCTTTACAGTGTACACAAAAACACTTTGAATTAAATATTATGTGGTTTAGTGATATATTGAATGTAAGCACAGTTCATAAACAACTTCAACGATAGGGACAGCAGTGAGAAACACAAAGAAGTACTTAAGATCAGTGAATTTCACAGTGCATTACAACAGCTACTAAAAGAAAGAAACCATGATGACCTAAAGTAAGGATTTTCTATTACCTGTAAAATTAATCTAGATTTTAATAAATTGAACAGTCTCATTGTACCCTCAGGATGAAGTGAAAGTGAAGTGAAAGGGCTTCCCTGGTGGCTCAGATGGTAAAGCATCTGCCTGCAATGCGGCAGACCCGGGTTTGATTCCTGGGTCGAAGGAAATGGCAATCCACTCCAGCACTCTTGCCTGGAAAATCCCATGGAGGAAGTAGCATTACCTCTAAAACTAATCTAGATTTTAATAAATTGAACATTCTCATTGTACTCTCAGGATGTGGTGATAGCCAAATGTCCCAAAAATGTCTTCCACAGCCTACGAATGGAGAAAGATCAGAATAAGGATTTAACACTGTGAAAAGCAAAAGAAAAAAAATTTAACCATGAGGAAACAAATTAGATTTGAATTCAATTTCTGACTTTAATATCTTTACTTTTTTTTTTAATAAGCACATACTTCCTGAACTATGTTACAGGAGTTAAGACTGTCAAAGAAACAAAACTACAAGCTACAGAACCTAAGGGAAAAGACCAGTGAAATACTGTCTGAGGTCAAGGAATGCTGCTCTGTGAGATGCATCACTCATGACCTAACTTTAAAATATTATTTGTGTACTAAATAGGTAAGAATGTAGTTAACGTAATAAGTCTCTTAATCATGTTTAGAAACTTTCCAACATTGCTAAAATAGCTATTAACGGACCACTCTTTGTTTTATATATTTGTAACATGAAAATTATAGAATACTGTGATTTTATTCTTTCTTTAAATTTTTACTGAGACACTTGCTCACAAGTCATAAAGAAACTGAAAATTTTGTAGCTTTGATTGTAGGTATGAATTACCATGTTAAATTAACAGTGGCAGCCAACATTCAGTGAGTTCCTAATATGTGCCAGGCACTTTTCAAGATGTTTCACGTGTATTAAGTACTCTTTCAACAACCCTTTAAGATAGGTATTATTAATATTATACAGATAAGGAAACAGGCACAGAGAGATGAAATAACCGCCCACAGTCACACAGTAAGGGGCAGGGATGAGATATGAACCTAAGTGGTATGCCTGGGTATAAGGCAAGTTTTCTCAATCTTAGCACTATTGACATTTTGGGTCAGATAATTCTTTATCTGGGGGGAGGGTGCTGTTTGGTGTATTATCGATGTTTGGCAGCATCCTTGGCAACTACCACCAGATGCCACTAACATGACCTCACCCCCCGCCCCAGTTATGATACCAAAAATGTCTCCAGACACTGCCCAAGTTTGGTGGAGGGAGGTTGGGGTTGGGGATTGCCTCTAGTTAAAAATCACTGATATGTAAGATTATTTAATCTGTTAGAACATTGCAGAAACAAATCATGACCAATTAATCTGGAATTAGTTTTCCTCTGTTTTAAATTATTTACCACAATACAGAAAATTTTAGATCTAAAGGTGGTTTAGGATAGCAATACTCTGAGTCTTACTATTTAGGGGATGACATGTCACATAATTAAAAATCATAATACGAGGGGGGGCAAATCTCATAACACAAGGTTTATGTAGGCAAGCATGAAAATAATGAGGAGATATAAAAATTCCATCCAAATTTATAAAGGCAGTTACCTCTGGAAAACGAGACTGAGGGACAAAGTGTGGGACTATTGCCTTTCACTTTACGTAGTTTGATGTCGTGTTCACTTTTTTTTCAAACATTTTGGTTTTCTGCAAAGCTTTTTAGAAACCAAATTTTAGGGAAACCTTTTTCTTTCTGACATCAGCATTTCGGGTATGACTTATTAACTGTAGGGTCTGATATGGGACAGAGGGGAGACTGAGAAAGGACCCATCCAGCTGAGTGTCTGCTGAGGCTGTTAAAGACACATCTCCATCAGTGCCCCCACGCTGAGGGCTTCAGTCCACAGCTCAGGCCAGGCTGCTTTGGCAGAGCCCATGTGGTCACATCTGGCCTGGGAACCCCCACGCCCAACCCAGGCAGTGATTTGAATGCTCTGTGCTGGGTCTGGAGGAATCTTTTTCCAGGTTTTCATTGATATTTTCCCATAGGCTGCTTTCACTGGTTTCCCCATATATATCCCTGTCATGCTAACAAAGGAAATACAACAAATTCATGATAAAATAATTGTGCTTAACTAGACAAAAATATTAATTAGTTAGCCATAGGTCTGAAAGCTAGTAAACTAGTAATAATTAAGAGGATACTAGAGATATATATTTTCAAGAGTGCTGCTTAAAGATGTAAATAACAGCGGGCATACAATTTTCAAACAATTTTTTTTCTAGCTTTCCAATAACTTTAACCATGTACATTTTGCCAGTTCCCAATTACAGCAAATTTTTGCTCCAATTACTTTTGATTATCCAGAAATCCTTTAAAGAAAACACTAATAAGTGCTCTTCTATTCATTTAATTATACATTCTTTCATTGTCATTTTAATTTTTCCTTCACTGTACTTATTTTTACTACTGTAAACTAAATTGCACATACATTGTATCCTTTTCTTTCAGTCAGTATATATATCAATTTTCCATTTTGTTTTATAAATTTAATGAAGTAATGTTTATAATGTTTATATTCAAGTAATGTTCATAGCTTCACTTAATTTAGTATTATCTACTTGGCCATTCTCTGTTGATCTCTGCAATGATGTTGTACTGTATCAACTTAGCAAATAAATATTTTCCACATTTTACCTTCTTTTCTATCCTGCCTGCCCTTATTTTTCTTTCCCTTGTTCTTTTCAGTTGTTAGTCTCTATATACTTTTGCTGTTAGCTATAGAAATAGTGTGCATGCCTGCTAGCTAAGTCACTTCAGTCGTGTCTGACTCTTTGTGATCCTATGGACTGTAGCCCGCCAGGCTCCTCTGTCCATGGGGTGCTCCAGGCAAGAACACTGGAGTGGGTTACATGAATAAGTAAACATCTTCTTATATAAATTTAAATAATACAGAGTAAAACATCCTCTTTAACTATTCTCCCTGGCAAATGCAACTCCTCCAACAGAAGTTATTATGGTTATCAGCTTGGTGCATATACATTATAAATACTTCTAGATTTTCTTTTTTAAGTAAGTTTACTTTCATATATGAGATTCCCAGGTGGCTCAGTGGTAAAGAATCTGCCACCAATGCAGAAGACATGGGTTTGATCCCGAGGTTGGGACGATCCCTTGGAAAAGAAAATGGCAACCTATTCCAGTATTCTTGCCTGGAAACTCCATGGACAAAGGGGCCAGGCAGGCTACCGTCCACCAGGTAGCAAAGAGCTGGACATGACTCACCAACTGAGCATGTACTTTCACATATGTGTACATGTAGAAATCTTCCACTTTATACTACCATTAAGCAAAATACTTTCCTTGTATTCAAAAAAAGACCTCATAACTGTCTGCTTTTGTCCATTCACATATTGCTTTGCTGGGCTTTCATGTTAATATTTTCATACAAGATATGCTATTTAACACTAGTTGAATCAAGGATTTGGCTTACTACTGGAAATATTTAATTGAAAATACCATCGGGTGAAACACACACAATCCTAACACATAAAGTATATAAGTAGTGACCTGAAACTAAAACTATTATTGGATTTAAAAGTTTTAACAAAAATATTGCTGTTCAAAAGACAGTGCGATATAAATTCAGTATCTGGCATCGTTGGTTTTTTTGCTTTGTGCATGTTAGACCTGGTATTTCTACTGATACAGTATCCTTTTAGTTTCTTATACTGGTCAGTTTGACAGAATCTTCAAAAGTAACTAATACTTTTTTTTCCTACGGTTGTCATTAAGAACTAGACAGATCCCATCTCCTGACCCTAAACAGGATCCTATAGTAAACTTCTTGAGGAAATTGGATCTTGAAGATTACAGGTGGCAAACTTTGAAGTGAACTCCACTGAAGATCTAAGAGGCCCAACTAAAACTGTGGCATCACAGCTGTGGGTTGAGCAGAACTTTTTGAAAGGGCTATCTTGAAGATGACAACCTGGGAGGAGCTATGGGGATTGGCAGTGGAAAGAATCAGGACGTGTGAAAAATCCTTAAAATTTTATTGACTTAAATAACTTTGTCTATGTTATGAATAAAAAGAAACCTTTGTGCAGAAAGTAAAAAAAAAAAAAAATTCCATGTCAGTATTAAAATATTAATCAGAATGATAAAGGAATTAGGGTTTTACTTCCTTTATGGTATATTTATTTTTTAAACCGCTTTATTGATATATAAGCCATAAAAGTCACGTTTTAAGTACAGTGATTTTTTTAGTAAATGTAAAGGTTATCACAATTCAGTTTTAGAATATTTCCAATACCCCAGAAAGACCTCTCATACACATCTCTACAGATCTGCCTTTTCTGAACATTTCATATATAGTGAAGGGATAAGTTTTCTGATATATTTACATGTCAGATTTAGCAGCAAAAATATTTTGCATAAAGATTTTGCTGAAAAGTCTTTTCTGAAGTTATTCATCTTGCTCATTTGGTAAGGATGCTATAAATATAACTGAACTCCTTATTCTCTCTCCTTCATTTCCTTCCTCTTTCTTTTGCCAGTTTTCACTCTTGTAGTATTTAATAATCACCACTGTTAATAGACCATGGTTTCTCACTACAGTTTACATGCTAGCGAGGTTATGCTCAAAATCCTTCAAGTTAGGCTTCAGCAGTATGTGAACTGAGAACTTCTAGATGTACAAGGTGGGTTTAGGAGAGGCAGAGGAATCAGAGATCAAACTGCCAACATTCCCTGAATCACAGAGAAAGCAAGGGGACCTCAGAGAAACATCTGCTTCACTGACTACACTAAAGCACTTGACTGTATGGATCACAACAAACTGGAAAATTCTTAAAGAGATAGGAATTTAAGACCACCTTACCTGTCTCTGGAGAAACCTGTATGCAAGTCAAGAAGCAACAATTAGAACCGTCATGGAACAGTGGACTGGTTCAAAATTGGGAATGGAGTATGACAAGGCTGTATACTGTCATCTTGCTTATTTAATTTATATGCAAAGTACATCATGCGAAATACCAGGCTGGATGAATCTCAAGCTGGAATCAAGATTGCTGGGAGAAATACCATCAACTTCAGATGTGCAGATGACACCACTCTAATAGCAGAAAGCAAAGAGGTACTAAGGAGCATTTTGATGAGGGTGAAAGAGGAGAGTGAAAAAAACTGGCCTGAAACTCAACATTCTAAAACCTAAGACCATGGCATCTGGTCCCATAACAACAGAAGGGGGAAAAGTGGAAGCAGTGACAGATTTTACTTTCTTGGACTCCAAAATCACTGTGGATGGTGACAGCAGCCATGATACTAAAAGACACTTGCTCCCTGAAAGGTAAGCTATCACAAACCTGACAGCATACTAAAAAATAGAGACATCACTTTGCTGACAAAGGTCCATCTAGTCAAAGCTATGGTTTTTCCAGTAGTCATGTATGGATGTAGAGTTGGACCATAAGAAGACTGAATACCAAAGAATAGATGCTTTCGAACTGTGGCTCTGGAGAAGACCCATGAGAATCTCTTGGACAGCAAGGGGATCCAACCAGTCCATCCTAAAGGAAATCAGTCCTTAATATTCATTGGAAGGACTGATGTTGAAGCTGAAGCTCCAATATTTTGGCCACCTGATGGGAAGAGCTGACTTCCTGGAGAGGACCCTGATGCTGGGAAAGATGGAAGGCAAAAGGAGAAGGGGGTGGCAAAGGATGAGAAGGGTAGATAGCATCACTGACTCAATGAACATGAATTTGAGCAAACTCTGAGAGACAGTGGAGGACAGAGGAGCCTGGCATGCTGCAGTCCGTGGAGCCGCGAATAGTTGGAGCAGAATTCAGTCACTGAACAACAACAACATACATGGAAGGTATAAAAAAATGGGCTTTTCTGTACAGACTCCAAAATATATTCTGATAGTTTAATGAAAAACAAAACAGAAATCCAGCATATAAACATATTACGTCCTTGAGATGTTTTAGTTTCTCCTAAAGTGGAATACACTTTTAAAAACTGATGAGAAGCCCATTTAATACAGGTCTTTTCAAATTTGGAATTCTATCCTCAAATGGAATTCTACCTCCAAATAGAAATCCATCCTCCAAAAACTTCTGGTGTCACCCTGAACTCTCTCTCACAGTCCACATCCATTTCATTAGCAAATCCTGATGGCTCTATTATCAAATTGTATTCAGGATCTGAACACTAATGCCTTCACCATTACAAAGGTCCAAAGCTACCATTCTTTTTTGCTTGGATCATGACAAAAACTTCTAACACGATGCATGTTGATGTATGGCAAAACCAATACAATATTGTAAAGTTAAAAAACCTCTAACACAACTCCTGACTTCAGCCCTAGCCAGGTCTCTTCCTTCAATAGTCTGTTTTCAGCACAGCAACTAGACTAAAACTAAATACAGATCTAGTCAAAAACCTCCAACAGCTTTCGTTCCCTTTTACTCAGATCAAAAGTCCAAGTCCTTAGTGACTGCAATTAACATCTTAAACTTGTAACAATCTAGTTTAACTTTTAACAACTTACGTATCCACTAAGAAATAACTAAAAAAAAAAAAAATTTTTTTTAAAGAAAGACGGGAATAAAATGGTGCACTGCAAAAAGTCAACTAAATATAACACCAGGCAGTGATGGAAAAATTAAGGAACAAAAAAACATAAGCTATAGTCAAATAATGTTGATGGGCACCATCAAAAGAGTGAAAAGACAACCACAAAAGAGGGAAAATATTTGCCAATCATATACTTGATAAGGGGTGAATATCCAGAATACATAAAGAACTCCTACAACTCAACAACAAAAAGACTCAAGTTGTTAAAAATTGGGGAAATGACTTGAATAGACATTTCTCCAAAGATATACAAATGGCCAAAAGTACATGAAAAGATGCTCAACATCACTAATAATTAGAGAACTGTTAATCAAAACCGTAAAGGATACCACTGCAGAACTACTAAGATGGCTGTAATTTTTAAAACTGGAAAATAGTGTAGACAAGGATATAGAGGAATTGGAACCCTTATGCATGGCTGGTGAGAAAGTAAAATGATAGTTACTATGGAACAAATATGTTCCTCAAAAAGTTAAACATCATATTACAATGTGATTAACAATTCCACTCCTCAGGATACACCCTAAAAAAACTAACAACAGGGACTCAAACAGATATTTTGTAAACCAATGTCCACAGCAGCATTATTTACAAAAGTGGAAATAACACAAGGTCACCAAAGAGATGAATGTATATACTACATAGTATAGTCTATATATATATGATGGAAAATTATTCAGCCATAAAAGCAATGAAGTACCAATACATGCTATAGCGTGGATGAACCTTGAAAACACTGGGCTAAGTGCAACAAGCCAGCTACAAAAGGGCAAATATTGTATGATTCCACTTATATGAGTACTTGGAACAGGTAAATTTACAGAGACAGAAAGTGGATTAGACGTTACCAGGGGCTGGGATAGAGGGAGGGTGGGAAGTTCCTTAGTATGTATGGAGTTTCAGTTTGGGATGATGAAAAAACTTCAGAAACAGACGGTGGTTAGGGCTGTACAATACTGTGAAAGCTACCAAATTGTACACTTAAAAATGGTTTAAAAAGCAAACTTTTGGTTTTACTTTTTACCACACTTTTTTTTTTAAGCCAAAGGCTTTACAATCACATTAAAACCTCCAAAATCCTTTAGAAGGTCTACAAAGTCACCAGTATCTCTGATTTCGTCAGCAACCACTGTCCCTCTGGCTTTTTCCCCACCCACACCTCCTTGCTGTTCCTTGAACACACAAGCAAGAGTCCTGCTCAGGACCTTTCCAGCTGCCATCCCTTATCTGTAGCAGACCCCCCTCACCTCATGGCTCACATCCTCCCTCCTGCAGGTCTCCACTCACAGCACCCTTTCAATAAGGGCCCCCTGACTACCCCTCCCCCAACAGGTCCTAGCTCTTTTCCACTTTATTGTCCTCCACAGCACTTCATCTGGTGTGTGTGTTTGTGTGTGTGTGTGTGTAAAACCACAAATTTATTGTCAGCTTCTTCCTCTAGAATGTAAACACCAGAAGGGCAGGAATTTTGCCTATTTCATTCAATGCTGTGACCCTAAAACAGTGCCAGGCACATTGTAAGCAGTCAAGAAATCACCACTCCTGAGTGAATGAATACTGAATTATTTTAATCACCAATATAAGACTACTAATCAACTATTAAGACATGTCACTTCTTAAACCTTCCTAGAAATTGGAGCACCTTCCTAGAAATTAGAATTTTACTCTTTAGTCTGATGTACAATTAAAGCCTACTACTTTACTATTAACTTTTTTATTTTGCTATGAGGAGCCACCCCACGTCCGAGGTCAGGGGCAGAAGCCGGGAGGACTCCATGCCCGAAGGGCGGCGGCCAAGAGGAGTTACCCCACGTCAGAGGTCAGGGGCAGCGGCCGAGAGTACCAGACTGCGACGGCGCAGGAGCAGCCGAGCGGAGCTACCCTGCGTCCGAGGTCGGGGGCGGGGACGGCCGAGAGGAGATACCCAGCGTCTGAGGTCAGGGGCGGTGGCCGGGAGGAGCTACCTACCCCACGCCCCCACGCCCGAGGCCAGGGGTGGTGGCCGGGAGGACCAACCCCTCGTCCAAGGAGCCGTGGATGCGCGGGCGCAGGAGGGCCTAGAGGAGCTATCCCACGTTGAAGGTCAGAAAGGGCGGCGGTGAGGAGATACCCCTCGTCCAAGGTAAGGAGCAACGGCTGCGCTTTGCTGGAGCAGCGGTGAAGAGATACCCCACGCCCAAGGTAAGAGAAACCCAAGTAAGACGGTAGGTGTTGCAAGAGGGCATCAGAGGGCAAACACACTGAAACCATGCTCACAGAAAACTAGTCAAAGTAATCACACTAGGACCACAGCCTTGTCTAACTCAATGAAACTAAGCCATGCCGGTGGGGCAACCCAAGATGGGCAGGTCATGGTGGAGAGATCTGACAGAATGTGGTCCACTGGAGAAGGGAATGGCAAACCACTTCAGTATTCTTGCCTTGAGAACCCCATGAACAGTATGAAAAGGCAAAATGATAGGATACTGAAAGAGGAACTCCCCAGGTCAGTAGGTGCCCAATATGCTACTGGAGATCAGTGGAAAAATAACTCCAGAAAGAATGAAGGGATGGAGCCAAAGCAAAAAGAATACCCAGCTGTGGATGTGACTGGTGATAGAAGCAAGGTCCGATGCTGTAAAGAGCAATATTGCATAGGAACCTGGAATGTCAGGTCCATGAATCAAGGCAAATTGGAAGTGGTCAAACAAGAAATGGCAAGAGTGAATGTCGACATTCTAGGAATCAGCGAACTAAAATGGACTGGAATGGGTGAATTTAACTCAGATGACCATTATATCTACTACTGCGGGCAGGAATCGCTCAGAAGAAATGGAGTGGCCATCATGGTCAAAAGAGTCCGAAATGCAGTAGTTGGATGCAATCTCAAAAACGACAGAATGATCTCTGTTCGTTTCCAAGGCAAACCACTCAATATCACAGTAATCCAAGTCTATGCCCCAACCAGTAACGCTGAAGAAGCTGAAGTTGAACAGTTCTATGAAGACCTACAAGACGTTTTAGAACACCCAAAAAAGATGTCCTTTTCATTATAGGGGACTGGAATACAAAAGTAGGAAGTCAAGAAACACCTGGAGTAACAGGCAAATTTGGCCTTGGAATACTGAATGAAGCAGGGCAAAGACTAATAGAGTTTTGCCAAGAAAATGCACTGGTCATAACAAACACCCTCTTCCAACAACACAAGAGAAGACTCTACACATGGACATCACCAGATGGTCAACACCAAAATCAGATTGATTATATTCTTTGTAGCCAAAGATGGAGAAGCTCTATACAGTCAGCAAAAACAAGACCAGGAGCTGATTGTGGCTCAGATCATGAACTCCTTATTGCCAAATTCAGACTTAAATTGAAGAAAGTAGGGAAAACCACTAGACCATTCAGGTATGACCTAAATCAAATCCCTTATGATTATATAGTGGAAGTGAGAAATAGATTTAAGGGCCTAGATGTGATAGATAGAGTGCCTGATGAACTATGGAATGAGGTTCATGACACTGTACAGGAGACAGGGATCAAGACCATCCCCATGGAAAAGAAATGCAAAAAAGCAAAATGGCTGTCTGGGGAGGCCTTACAAATAGCAGTGAAAAGAAGAGAAGCGAAAAGCAAAAGAGAAAAGGAAAGATATAAACATCTGAATGCAGAGTTCCAAAGAATAGCAAGGAGAGATAAGAAAGCCTTCCTCAGCGATCAATGCAAAGAAATCGGGGAAAACAACAGAATGGGAAAGACTAGGGATCTCTTCAAGAAAATCAGAGATACCAAGGGAACATTTCATGCAAAGATGGACACAATAAAGGACAGAAATGGTATGGACCTAACAGAAGCAGAAGATATTAAGCAGGGATGGGAAGAATACACAGAAGAACTGTACAAAAAAGATCTTCACAACCCAGATAATCACGATGGTGTGATCACTCACCTAGAGCCAGACATCCTAGAATGTGAAGTCAAGTGGGCCTTAGAAAGCATCACTACGAACAAAGCTAGTGCAGGTGATGGAATTCCAGTTGAGCTATTTCAAATCCTGGAAGATGATGCTGTGAAAGTGCTGCACTCAATATGCCAGCAACTTTGGAAAACTCAGCAGTGGCCACAGGACTGGAAAAGGTCAGTTTTCATTCCAATCCCAAAGAAAGGCAATGCCAAAGAATGCTCAAACTACCGCACAATTGCACTCATCTCACACGCTAGTAAAGTAATGCTCAAAATTCTCCAAGCCAGGCTTCAGCAATATGTGAACCGTGAACTTCCTGATGTTCAAGCTGGTTTTAGAAAAGGCAGAGGAACCAGAGATCAAATTGCCAACATCAGCTGGATCATGGAAAAAGCAAGAGAGTTCCAGAAAAACATCCATTTCTGTTTTATTGACTATGCCAAAGCCTTCGACTGTGTGGATCACAATCAACTGTGGAAAATTCTTCAAGAGATGGGAATACCAGACCACCTGATCTGCCTCTTGAGAAATCTGTATGCAGGTCAGGAAGCAACAGTTAGAACTGGACATGGAACAACAGACTGGTTCCAAATAGGAAAAGGAGTACGTCAAGGCTGTATATTGTCACCCTGCTTATTTAACTTATATGCAGAGTACATCATGAGAAACGCTGGACTGGAAGAAACACAAGCTGGAATCAAGATTGCCGGGAGAAATATCAATAACCTCAGATATGCAGATGACACCACCCTTATGGCAGGAAGGGAAGAGGAACTAAAAAGCCTCTTGATGAAAGTGAAAGTGGAGAGTGAAAAAGTTGGCTTAAAGCTCAACATTCAGAAAACGAAGATCATGGCATCCGGTCCTATCACTTCATGGAAAATAGATGGGGAAACAGTGGAAACAGTGTTAGACTTAATTTTTCTGGGCTCCAAAATCACTACAGATGGTGACTGCAGCCATGAAATTAAAAGACGCTTCCTCCTTGGAAGGAAAGTTATGACCAACCTAGATAGCATATTAAAAAGCAGACATTACTTTGCCAACAAAGGTTCGTCTAGTCAAGGCTATGGTTTTTCCTGTGGTCATGTATGGATGAGAGACTGTGAAGAAAGCTGAGTGCCAAAGAATTGATGCTTTTGAACTGTGGTGTTGGAGAAGACTCTTGAGGGTCCCTTGGACTGCAAGGACATCCAACCAGTCCATTCTGAAGGAGATCAGCCCTGGGATTTCTTTGGAAGGAATGATGCTAAAGCTGAAACTCCAGTACTTTGGCCACCTCATGTGAAGAGTTGACTCACTGGAAAAAGAGTCTGATGCTGGGAGGGATTGTGGGCAGGAGGAGAAGGGGACGACAGAGGATAAGATGGCTGGATGGCATCACTGACTCGATGGACGTGAGTCTGGGTGAACTCCGGGAGTTGGTGATGGACAGGGAGGCCTGGCGTGCTGCAATTCATGGGGTCGCAAAGAGTCGGACACGACTGAGCCACTGATCTGATCTGATCTGATGATTAATTTAGCTTTTGCTAACTCTATCATTTTGTTCACAGTATCTCTCAAATGTTTTTAACAGCACTGAAGTATACAACTCAATGACTTTTAACAAATGTATCCAGTTATGCAACTTTCAGCACAATCTAGTTTTAGAACACACTTATTATCCCAAACATTCCTTCAAACCCATCTGCAGTCAACCACAACTCCAACTTCCAACCCAAGGCAAACACAAATTTACTTTTTATTTTCATTAGTTTTTTAAATTTTATCTTTTCTAGAAATTTCATGTAAATGGAATAATTCAATATGTAGTCTTATGTATCTGGCTTTATTCATTCAGCATGTTTTTGAGGTTCATCCGTGACATTACATGTATTGGTTATTCATTTTTAAAAAAAAATTACTGAGTAGTATTCCAACTTTATCATATTTTAGGTACTTTTTTATTCTCTTGCAGCACAGTCTTCTAGATTCATTTTCTATTTTTCCTGATCTAGCTCTGAAATCAACCATTTCTCCATGTAGCCCTGGTTCTTTTAATTTTCTGAGTTTTTCTTTCAAATTTTTTTCTTCATTTATACAAATAATAATTGGTCCTTTTTCAAATCTGTTTAGCTATTCTTTAGAGGACATTCATTAGGATCCAGGCTAAGCTCCTGTAACAAAGAGATCCTAAAATACAGTGGCTTAAATAAGATAGGTTATTTCCTTCTCAGGTGATAGTCTAGAAATAAGCCATGCAGAGTTGAAAGGGCAGCACAGCACACACTACAATCTCTGTGTCCAGAGTCTGCTGCCTCGAGTTTTCATCAACTAGTAGGACAAACAGGCGGGGAGGGAGGGTAGAGGAAGTACACAGGCATTCCTTCCTAAGGCAGAACACAGAAGGGCCACGCATGACTTTGGTTCATAATCCATTGCCAAAATCTTAGCTTTGGCCACATCCACCTTCAAGGGAAGTTAGTGAATATAGTTTTCAGCTTGGAAACTATAAGCCATATGTTCATCTACAATCTAGGAATTCTTGGTGGATAACTAGCACAAAAGACTTGTGCCAATTAGAGCAACTCACATTAAATTCCCCACATGAGGTTTTATCCTACATAGTAACATAACTTAGGACCACCAACTTATGAGGACTCACTCCTGGTTACAAAATCTCAGAGGAGATGTTTCTGCCTCTCTCCTAAGCAACTGGGTTGAGATGGCAAGTTTCGAAACTTTGAGGAATGCTAACTTAGGCTAGCTGAGCAATGCATTTAACTTTTTTTGCATATTTCTCTATTTATTTATTCAGTATATTAATTGTTTCAGTTGAGAGGATCATTCAGAATCATTCCACCACACTACAAACCATATTTACTGCCTACTCTCTTAAATCGTGCAAGGTAGCAACTGAATGGCATCGAATGATCACAGATCAAAAACCAAAATGAAGTCTACAAAATAGCTTTAAGCTTTCGTCCTTATAATGTTTACAAAGTGTAGCATTTCAAAGTCTATAACCTTAAAATCATTAATTAACTTCTAAAACAATAGAAATAACTTAGTGTCAAGTTTCTAAAATGACTCATTATATACAATACCATTGTTTAATTTTAAATGCATATTTGAATAGTTTTATATTGCACCACTTAAAGTTCCAGTAATTTTTTTTCCAGAATTTTCACTCAGTATCTAAATTTATCTGTATCTTTTCTTCTCCACAAGTCATTGCTTCCTTCAAAGTAAAAGCATACATAAATAAAAGAATATACAAGGAGCTTAATAAAACTATATTCTCATAAAAACTAAGATAAATAGCAACATTTATTAAGTAGTATATGCTACATATATCATAACACTGAAAACTCCCAATTATCTTATAAAGTAAGGGCTGCTTATCTCATAGATGAGAAAACTAAGATTCAGAGACTTTATGCTACTTATCTGAGATCATATAACAAGTAAATATTAGAACAACCCAACTCTGAGCTTTGGCCATTATGTTTTAAAATAAACATTTCCCCTACACTTGAAACTCTTTAAATTCAGGGTGAATCTTAAACTTGCTGGTGTATTACAGTTGCTGTGGTAGCAATTCCAAGTGAGTGACAGTAATGAGGCAGCTGTCACTCCTCATGTGTGTGCGAGCCTCCAAAAGACTCCAGAACTTGCGTAGGAAGAAAATCCTAGAAATGATCTTGGATCACTCTTTTTAATCCCTAGGAAGTAAACAACTGTGAGGAAAGGGCAGGGTGGGGAAAACTGGACATTCTCAGCAGCATTTCCAAGTGAAGTCAAAGTCACTCAGTTGTGTCTGACTCTTTGCGACACCGTGGTCTATACCGTCCATGGAATTCTCCAGGCCAGAATCCTGGAGTGGGTAGCCTTTCCCTTCTCCAGGGGATCTTCCCAACCCAAAATACCCAGCATTTCCAAAGTGGATATCAAAAGTAGGTTAATGCCAAATAATTGCAAAGCTGACTGAAGAACGCAGCACCAATGGTGCCTGATTTCTCCTGGAAATACAGCACAGTGCAAGACTCCATGTAGAAAAACTAGACATCAGTGACCGAGTCAAAAAGTGACTCAAAAGAGCTTGAGTCTGAATGTAAAGAACTTTAACGATCACTTAACCAATTTATTTCACATGCCTTTTCCATTTTCAGGTATATGTACGAGTTATAAATAAAATCCCTGTCTAATTCTGGTAAGAGTTCTTTTGATGAACATGAAAATTCTAAATAGTAAAATGACAGTGTGTTCTCTTTGTAACTCATATATAAAATAATGGTACAACATGCTATGACAGAAAAGCAGCATACTATATAATTCACAATGGGACGTCTTAATACTGAGCTTCAGATAGAACATCAATAAAATCATGCCCCCTCCTCCCAACCTCATCTTTTGACCAGGAGTTCATGCATTATGCAGGATAAAAATCTGATGTTTAACCCAAATCATATGCGTTGGCACTTTCACAGTTTTTTTCCAATTTATCGAGTATAATGTTTTCTGATGAGTTTCAAACTTATTCAATTCTTGGTTTTATGTTAACCTATATATAATTTTTTTTAACCTATATATAATTTGCAAGGCTGGGGAAACAACTTAAAAATAGGCATTTAGTTACTCTCTTAAATTATTCATGTTACCATGAAAGATTTTAACAATCGCATTGATTTCAATCAGCTATTTTTTTTTTTTTTTTTTGCTACTCAGCATTAAGTTTTCTTGATCTGGTAGATTTATTACAAAACACAAAGTAAAAAATAACATAATTCAAAGTTATATTAATATGTTTTTTGTACTATGAAATAAAAATGGAATGAACATTATGAATTAGGTAAATTCTCTTTTTTGTGGCCCTCCAATTTTTATTTTGAAAGCAAAGTTACCTAACAAATTAATAGCCTCTTTTCCCTCTTACCCTAAGTTGTTTAAAGGAGGCTAGGAAAAAAAAATATTGCATACTTCTCTATAAGTATTAAAATATGTTTGGTTTTTTTTTAATGGAAAAATGCAGAAACAACACTAGAACCAGAAAGCAAACAGAAGCAGGAAATTCTCAGTTATAAGACAGACTAATAAACACCTTTAAATAAAGGATTTGAAGTTTATCAAGAGGGGAGAAAGTACTTGCAATTCTATTCAAATATTTGTTCCTGTCCTTCCATAAAGAATGTTTTTGTTTGTAAACCTTGACAGACTCCCTCCTACAACAGCAGCTCTATCTAAAGTTGAGACCAAAGATGTATTTCAAACAGGGACCACAACAGAATATGGAGTTGATTTCTGCTGTGCTACCTCCACAAAAAAAATTCCTAAAATTATTTTCTCAAGGATAATTAGTAAGGTCACTGACTATGTTAGGAAGAAAAGATAAAATTATCAACCTAAGAGTTTGGAATCTTATCCTAAATATTCTGAGGGTTTTTTTTTTTTTAACTCATACCCTGATTTTTTTTATAGTGCTAATCTCTCATATATATTTTATATCACAATAATGTTCTGAAATGTAGCTTTTAAACGTTTATCCCATACTAATTAGAATAAGTATTTTAGTATATCCTGATATGACTCTGGCCATAGAAGTATATATAATAACAGTCTTAACATACATGTGATGTAATGCCTTTAATTTTATAATTTGTTTAGAGATATTTAGAAAAAAATGACTACTAATGTTTTCCTTCAAATGTTAGATCTGGCTCATCAACAACTAAATAATAACTAGGAATGAAATGAAAGATATTCAAATAAATTATTTACATCAATGAATTGTTTATCTTAACAATATATTTCACCTTTAGAAGTCAAAATCATTTTGAAGAGTCATATCTTGTCCTTCTCTTTTTTAATACATAAGGACTAAGTAAAGAGGAATTTTTAAGCTTTATGAGAATTCAAGAGAAAAGGACATCAGGCAATAGAATGTGAACTTTTAAATGAGAAATATTACCTTAGAAAAATTGATATAAAAGAAACACAAGAGTCATTTTTTAAGCTTCTTCCTTTGAGAAACATAAAGTATGTTGTACTTTTTTTTTTTTTTTTTTTTTAGTAACTTGTCATAACTGATTTCTGTTCACATTAGAAACTCCTCTAAAACTTATTTGGAAAATATTTTGAACTTAGAGTTTGACATTATTCAAATTATGTTTGTTGAAAGTAATCATTAAAACCAAAGAGCAAATGGCACAAATATATATAGCATTTAAAAAAAACTCAATAATTTACAGAACTTTAGAATATTAGAACAACCTGGATGGTATTACAAGCTGTAATAACTGCAGTAACTGGAGCATGTTGAGATAAGGCAACATGACTAAACATATCACATAAACAGATTTCACACACAAAATGAAATGCTGTTCTTAGAAAAGTTTTCAGGAGTTGAAACTATAATTTAAGTTCATCATCTCCCCTTTCCCTTTACTTCCTTATTTAATATATATCTGCAGATAATTAAGAACTCCACTCTACTGTAGTCATTTCCTTATTGGAGTGTGACCTAATCTTTGTTTTGCTTTCACGGAGATTTTTAAAAATAGAATATAAATCGATCACTGGAAGAACAAATTTTAAGGCAAGGATATATATAAAATATAATCACAAATTGTTATTATTATTCAACAGGCATAAAATTTCTGTCAATTGCTATAAAAATTTCTAAATGCTTACTCTCAGTTCTGTTTGTCTCACAGCAAACAAGTAACAGTTTACAAACCAGCATCAGTCCACAGACCACACTTTGAGCAGCACTATCTCAGAATGTAACAACAAAAAATTAGGAATTAGTGACTAAAGCTTTATTCAAGTGCTAAGTATTCCATAAATTTGCTTTTTCAGTGTTCACATTTAAATCTAAAATAAATGCATTGATCATAACTTTCTTAAAATTAAGAAGTAGTTCTATCATATTTGAAGGCAAGTGCCAAGTGTGAATGATTTTGAGCATTCAATTAATTTAAATAAGAAAAATACTGTCTTGAAAATAAACAAAATTATAAATTAACCTAATCTGTTTCCCTCAAGAGTAACATTGGGCTGTCCAAGCAGTCTTATACACAATTCCCACTTGTCCAGTTTAAAACATTATTTGCTCTAAATGAGCAGTCAGGGGGCCATCGCCATGGATAGCATGAAATGGATTGATCGTGTCACCTGTGTGTGCACTCAGTCACTTCAGTCCTGTCCGACTCTTTGCAACCCCACGGACTATAGCCGGCCAGGCTCCTCTGTCCATGGGATTCTCCAGACAAGAATACTGGAGTGGGTTGCCGTGTCCTCCTCCAGGGGATCTTCCCCCCGCAGGGATCGGCCCCAATCCTTCTGCAGGAGGATTCTTTATCACTGAGCCACCTAGGAAGCCCCAGATCATTACCTGCTGGTTTTAATTCAGAACTACTTCTGCTCTGTCTCTACTACCTGAGAATAGTTGCTGGTATATTTCATGCTCTATACAAAGAAAATAGAAATGGGGTAATTTCAGGTTAAAAACAGAACCAGATCATCTAAATATCATAATACATTCTAGTAAAAAGTCTTCACTTAAGAAAAGAGAAATGGAGGGAGGAAGGAAGGAAGGAAGCTGAAAGTCTCTTCAAAATATAATGCCATTTTTCAAATTAGCTTCCAACTTTGTTTACAGCTTTACAAACCACATACTTAACTGAAGTGAAGTAATATTTAAAACCAGCAATTTATGGAATAAGTCTTAGGAAGTAATAAACCCAGAAATGATAGTTTGTGCTGTTGTTGGTGGTTGTATTATTGGCTATGTGTTCCATTTTCTCAATTCTCTAAAAACTGAGTTGTGTTACTGGTTGTGTGTTCTGGTCTCTCAACTCTCTAGACATCAAAATTCCCATAACAAAGAAGAAATCTTATTGCTTCCAACACTGAATTGTCATAATTAAAGAAGCATATAGTCTTTCCTATGTGACACTTGAAGGCACCAGTGAATAAAACCAATAGGCATCAGGTTAAATGTTAATAACCAACACTAACAATGAAAAAGACTGTCTAGAAAGAAAGTATCTCTATTACCAGAGAAAATCAAACAAGCAGATAAGCAATAACAATTAAACTAACATTATTTTCTAATGTTCTGCTCAATATTAAGATCATATCAGTCCACAGTAATCCTCACAAAATGATGACCTATGTCCTAGCACTCGGCTAGAACTCTTCCACAACAGAAGGAATAGGCATGATAGATAGAATTTTGCTGAAATGAATCTAATCCTTGTCAGGATTCCTCAAATATGCTATTTTATCCGAAGTTACTCCCATTGGGTAAGAGAACTGTGTTTCAAAGCAAATTTGAGACCAACCTGAATGTAACACAATGTGGCACAGTTAACAAAATTATATTTAGTAGTAATTACTTACTGAGGTCATATAGTTTTACGTTCACTACTTTAAAAAGTGTCAGCAAAGACTGTGGAGATGAAATGTCTCTCTAGTCTGAATATGATTTGCAAGAATAGCGATCTACCAACCAGATGAATCTTAATATTTTTCTTTTTAGTAATAAAGGAAGTTATGCTCAACTTAACTACTTAAAATTAAATGGAATTTTTCACCCTTAAGACTAGAAAATGTAAAACTCTGACTAAAATATAAAATAGTAATTAGGGCCTAAGAAGTATAAATTAATGTAGCCAGTATGGAAAGCAATTTGGCTGTGTCTAACAAAATTCAAAATATTATGTAGCCCATGATCCAGCCCATGAGACTCTACTTCTGAGTACATGTATACCCCAAACAGACTGAGATACACAGTACAAAATATATATTTGACTAAGACCTACAGTAGGAAATGCGTTCTATGTAACTGTGTTCTGAGTTGTGACATAGCTCATGAAAAAATAGGTGCCTTTTACTTTGACACTTTCTATTTTTTCAGAATGTAAATCCCAACTTACTAACCTGATTTTACTACCTGCTATTTAGAAAGCTGCCCTAAGAAATTGTAGCTATTCAAGACAACATCTGTAAAACTGTTCACTGTGGCATTGTTTAAAATAGAGAGAAAACTAGATACAACTTATATATCCGTCCACACAACCGGATAATTTAAATATAAAATACAATGTAATATTATGAAGCAACTGTTTAAATTAGATCTATATAATATGCGTATATCTTTAAAATATAGAGTGAAAAAAGCAACAAGCAGAACAGTATTTCCAGAATATGCAAATTCCATAAATGATACCAACAATACCATATTATGATTATGGATAGGTATACATACATATGTAAAATAACTAAAATGGTCTAGAAGTATATGTATATTAATATATTAACTCACAGCAGGGTAGGGGTTTGTTAGAAGGTAAAGTCCAGCTAGAGAAGCCTTTAGCTAGATACATAATGTTTAAATTTTTAAAGAATATTTTAATGTTACTTGGAAAAAATTTTAAGATAGCAATTGGAATAGAATGAATGAATGGGGGTAGGGATGAGAAAGGATGAGGTACAGATGAGCAGAACCAGGTGTACAAACCCATACACTTGAATCAATGAATAAGAAAAAGCAGGGAAAAAAAAACTTCACAAAAATCATAAAGACTGAGGAAAGATTAAAGATGTATGTAGAGACAGCCGGGGGGCGGTGGGGTGTGTAGAGGGAAAGGATGAAGTGGGCTGAAAAGGCAGAAAGAAAAGGCCTAACAACTGGTAAACTGATCCATTCCTCATTGGTGGGTTCAACTGTATAAATAAAAGGGCGGCAGCATAGTGGGAAAGTACTTAGCAACTGTGTTTACACAGACAACAGAAAGTGCCACTAGAGTGGCAAACTGAACTGTGCAAGGCCAATTAACCCTTTCACCTCAGCGTTTTACACTAGCTACCTTACTCACTGTGCCTCTGTCAGATCTACACTGATATGTGTTAGGGCCAAATGCAATTATAAATCACTGTTACATGTATTGATGAATTCTGCGAATTCCATGAAGCACATCCATTTTATTTAGTGTTCTGAATACCTTCCTTGCTACTCTCATCTGGATTTAATTAAGGAACACTTTCAAAGGAAGAGAGGTTATCCAGAAATTCAAAGTACACATGTCCTTTATTAAACTATGAATTGATTACTACTCAGGGTTTTTGGCCTAAAGGATTTTTTTAGCTTAGGTTCACTTCAAATTTTTTCTGGACAAATTAGGGGGAAATCAGGAAAAAAATAACATATTTAAATGGGTAAAAATGTGATAGAGAAATACACTGAAGAGGTTTGCAAATCAACTGGCTGCTGCATAAGCAGTTGTATCAGTAATTATAATTTACTACTGGAAGGGAAACTTTGTATCTTGAAGGGCTATAAAATAGGATTTTCTTTTTTTTTATTTTTCTTTTTTTTTGGATTTTCTTTTTTAAAGACAGTAATATCTTTATCCCTGGAAACTGTATTCATCTTCCCAATTCCAAAATACAGCCAGGTATCCTCTTTAAATGATATTTGAGAGCAAGGATCGTATTAATATCTTCCACTCTCTATAAAACTCTATGAAAAGTATCATATACTAGGCATGCAAATATTTGGTAATGACTAACGTTGTGAACTGTTTAGTATGTGTGAAAGGTCTTGCTTCTATGAGATAAAGAGGGCCAACGGTAAAAGTATAGAACTGTACTGTTAAATAGTAAATTAAGGCAATTTACATAAATATTTATTCATTAATCCTAACACTCTTTTCCCTACTACCCCTAGCTCCTGAAGGTACCAGTATCATCCCACTATTAGTTAAAATTCCATGCCAAAACTTCTCCTGGCCATGTTATTTATCATCGAATCTCAATAGCGGTAATTTTTAAAATGCTAATTGAATACTTGGGAAATGCCAACAGATGGTTTTAAAGTGGGGTTTAAAGGAATACATACTTTATTTCCTAACCTAACAAAGATCAATACCCGTCTGAAAGGTTATACTTGCTTTTGGGAGCAAGGGACCCTTCCCAGTTCTGGCTTTTCTCGTTTCTTCTCAATGGGTAACAAAAGGCAAGGGCTGGAGAATTCGGCCCTCATCTAGCAGGGCGGCTGTTCACTGAAGAGTTGTGATAAAGCCAGTGGAGGAAGAGAGGGCTAGCAGCCTTTGCTTTTCTCTAAGTCTGTTCCTGAATTTAGGCCAGGTTTCCCTACTTCTCTTTTCTTCCATAAAAGCAACAACACAGCCACTGCAAAGCAGCACATGGAGACCAGCATCATCAATGAGGGGGAAACGGGGCCAGTGGTAAGGAGCAGGGACAACTCCAAATCTGCTGTCAGGAGTGAGCCAGGGCACAGGACGCTTCTTTGTAGGTAGGAGTGAATGTGGTGGTCAGTCACACAGCAGGCCTCCCACTCCCTCCACATATTTTCACACTCGGAAGTGTAAATCACAGTGCTTAGTACTTCAATGCCAGACAAGATTCAGCATTTTAAATTAAGTGATTTTTTTTAAAAAGAAAATCAGCAAATGTAAAAGAAAAATGAAATAGACTATACCATGTAAATACCATTTAGCTTAAAGTGGAAATATAGACAGTCTAATTTACAAAGCTCAGTTTCTCTAAAACAACTATTATTAGGTTTTCTTCAGGAACTGACTTCTCTATTCTATGAACACATAAACGATAATATGATTAAAATAAAATTCTGAATGAGAAATGGTTTCCAAAAGTAGTAATTATTAATTTAGCCCAAGCAAGTATTTGTGTGATTTAAAGAAGTACAAATCTCTCTTCCTGTTTCTCTTCTGAAACCTCTAATCTCTGGAGCCAATTTTGGTCTCGAATTTAGAATTGATCCCCAGTACACGGGACCAAAATGACACATACCCAGAAGACAACAGACAGTTATGATGATTTTTTCACATTAAATAAAACAAATACACCTTAATACATCCAATATAACATTTTTAAGTCAAGTTTTTGTTCTAGTACGGACCCTACAAACAGTCCTTAATCACTATAGATCTCTATGTCCCCACCTGGAATAATAAGGAATGATAATCAGTCTTTTCTCTATTTTGGAAAAATGACAAGGTTGTCTAATATAAAAATTCTTTGAAAAATCTACAGGGAAGTAATAAAGAAAGAAAGAAAATACTTTTCAAAGTGACAAGGGAAAAGATCCATGCCTAAGTTATTTTTCTACATTGTGTACATCAAGTCAACATTTAGATAATACAAAACTGCAAAAGTTTTCTTTTTAAATGTTGTCTAGTTTCTGTATAGGAACATTTGGATTATTTTGTAAGTTAGATAAACATCAAAAGTTTTCTTTCTAAAGCTCTTCTACTTCAAGACTTTCCACCTTTCTCTTTCCTCACCAACCAAATATTAATTCAGTATTTTCATTAACTTTTAATAGGTAATACAATATTCAAGAAGACTAAAAAATGTAAAATATAAAAGGCCAGTAGCCACCTGGAAACACATCTCCATTAGGGAGGGAAATTTTAATAGGGAGTAAGGAGAGAAATAAAACAGGCAAACTCTCCAGGAGTTTCCATTAGGTCTTGAAGCAGGATTTTGTTGTACTCTCATACTGATACAGTAATTTACAAAATTCAGAAAGTCTCTCCGTAAAGTGGGAAAGTCAATCAGCAAGTGAAAGGATTGACTCAGAACCTGGTCAGACTCGGGTAAGCAACTTCTTAAAGTTGAAGTATGTTCAGCCAAACTACACAATGCCAGAGCACAGGCCGGCCTACTGTTTACACACATCTCAGAGCAGTCCATCAGCTGCTATATTTTGTCTAGAAATGCAACCAAATTTATCTCCTCTCTATTAAAGGCAGGCATTATATACTTCTTTCAAAGATTCCATAAAACCAGCACAGTGCCAGGGACTAATAGAATAGATGGAAGAAGGTACAGGAAAAAGGGAAAGGAATATAAAAGACTGTGGAAACATATACAAAACCAGAATCCAAAAGCACCTTTCTAAAACATGAGAATCTGAAGGCTAAAGTACTACAGACATCACAGGGCCATCTTCTACTCAAAGACTCTGTATCAGAAACATCTACAGCTATAGGAAAATGCAAATATCAACTCTGGTTAAACACTGTCACTGAAGTGCACTTTTGTTAGCAATCAATTACTAAGTTTACCGCAGGTTAATTACTGCTGACATGTGCTTCTTTACCTTGAACTACCTTCTATGTGATTAGTAGAGTGGTATGATGTCCTTATACTGCAGACGTTGTGTTAGCCCAATTTGATCTCTAACCAGCTCATTCATTTTTTTAAATGGAGATGAGCTGTCTTGCAATTAAAGCCTTAGCAACCTATGAAGAACTTTAAAAAAAATAAAAGCTAAAAATTCACAGAAATGCCTCCCTTTAATGTAAGTAATACCTATTTTGAGCCATCAGAGAAGAACATCTCATGGCTCAGATGGTAAAGAAACTGGCTGCAGTGCAGGAGATCTGGGTTCAATTCCTGGGTTGGGAAGATCCCCTGGAGAAGGGAATGCCTACCCGCTCCAGTATTCTTGCTGAAGAATTCCATGGACAGAGAAGCCTGCCAGGCTACAATCCATGGGGTTGCAAAGAGCTGGACATGACTAAGCAACTAGCACGTAACAGTACCTAGTTTAGTAGCTCTGAGAACATCTATGATTTCAACTATGTAAAGCTATCTGATGAAGCTATGAATATTGCTGAAGAAGCACATTTCCTCCATTTTTCAACCTGTAGATCAATGAAAAGCATTCTGCTCTGAATCATATTTTGAATTTTTATTCAAATGACCTAAAAAATGTACATTTTAAATAACGGAGCAGGAACAAAAGAGTTTAAGAGAGTTCTAAAAACTGGCTGCTAGATACAAATGCTGGTGGGAATTAAGTATTTTTTGTTTTCGTTAGTGCTTATTATAAAGTTCCATCGATTTTGAGGGATCTACTCAATCCTATTTCTCCTAAAAATCTGTTACTTTCAAGGGACTGATTTTGCAGAAGGAGAAGCCAAATATGGTATTAAATAACTGTTAATAGATCTGGTCCACCTGGATAAAGTAGAAAATAATGGAAAGCAAATTAAAGACAGAATTCTAGTCAAGAGGAGATCCTCATTTGCTTCTTGGAGGATTTGTCTCAAGGCTCACTGATGCAACCCAAGTCAGTCGAAAACGCATAATGGATAAAAGGACTATCAGTCTTCTCTTGCTTACCTACTATGCTGAGCAGAGTTTGTTCTAGGCCTTCAATTCCTTGACTGTTTCTGGTAATAATCAAAACTTTCTTCTCCCATAGCTTTTGATTTTCATTATTCTGAATCGATTTTTTGTCTAATTCCCCAGCTTACCTTTCTCAGAATCAAAACATAACAGATTTATGGGACTGGAAAGTCCTTAAGTTATCTATCTAACCTTCTCTACGTGAGGAATCCCTTCTATATTGTGTGTTACAAATATCTATTAACCACAGTGATAAATAGTGTGCTAAATGTTAAAGCAGTAAACAACAAAAAAGACACAAAATCCAGACACTGACAAACCATATGTGTACCTATATCTCCTAGTCTGTCCACCGAGCAATACTAGACACAAGGACACCGCAGAAGCAGCAAGCACACTTGGTGCCCATATTTTGGTTTCTAAATATTAGTCTTTAATAAAAAGAACCAGAGCTCCATGGAGAAATGACTGATGCCAGGCCGGGGGTATCGAAAGTACAAGATAAATCTGGAATATCCTGTGTTGCCAGAAAATAAATGCCCTGAAAAACAACACAGATAAGTGAGACAAAGGACAAGGGATCTGATGTGAAGAAGTTCTTAATGGCTAAATGTGGTATGAGTAAGAAAATAATGATAGTAATGGAGCATAACCTATAGATTAAAATAAATATTCATGAATCCATACTGACATAAGTAACTGACCAAACAGTGAGAAGGGATAGCTCTTGCTTATAGTATAGAAAGAATAATGGAAACAAACAAACAAAAAATCACCATTTGGTAAATACCATAGTAGCATGGTAATGTTGACCACAGGCAAGAATCATCAATGGATGCTAAAATTACTGGGCAAAAGAATGATGAGAAATAAGATATCTGCATAATCTTTAAGTATTTTCCCACAAGAAAAATAACAAAGGGAAAATAGTACTGAGTTGGTGCAAAAGTAATTGCTGTTTTACACTGTTGAACTTTGTCAGTCAATATTGGAATACAGTCTTAAATAAATGTGGCTATGTTAAACATCATTTTAATGTACATTTCTCGATTTGTTAATTACTTATGACTTGCTGTGTATTTTATATTTATTTTAGACTATAGAAATGATGTTTGACAAAAAGCAAATTTGAGCAATTTTTTATTCAGGTTCAAAATGGGTCGTAAAGCAGTGGAGACCACTTGGCCCAGGGACCGCTAACCAAGGTTCGCTGCACTGATGGTTCAAGAATGTTTGCAAAGGAGAGGCGAGCTCAAAGAGGAGGAGTGCCTGGCCACTGGAGGTAGACAATGACAACTGAGAGCAATCATCGTAGCTGAGGAGTTGCCAAGGAACTCAACATCAACCATTCTGTGGTCATTCGGCATTTAAAGCAAATTGGAAAGGTGAAAAAACTCCATAAGTGGGTGCCTCATGAGCTGACTGAAAATCAAAAAAAATCGTCGTTTTGAAGTGTCATCTTCTCTTCATTCTACACAACAATGAACCATTTCTTGATCAGATTGTGACATGCAGCGAAAAGTGGATTTTATGACAATTGGCAATGACCAGCTCGGTGGCTGGACTAAGAAGAAGCTCCAAAGCACTTCCAAAAGCGAAACATGCATCAGAAAAAGGTCATGGTCACTGTTTGATAGTCTGCTGCCTGCCTGATCCACTGCCAAATTTCTGAATCCCACTGAAACCATTACATCTGAGAAGTATGCTCAGCAAATTGATGAGATGCACTGAAAACCGCAATACCTGCAGCCAGCACTGGTCAACAGAAAGGGCCCAATTTTTCTCCATGATGTTGGACCACATGTCACACCAACGCTTCAAAAGTTAAACGAATTGGGCTACAAAGTTTTGCCTCATCTGCCATATTCACCTGACTTCTCGCCAACCACTTCTTCAAGCATCTCAACAACTTTTTGCAAAGAAAATGCTTCCAAGAGTTCGTCAAGTGCTGAAGCATGGATTTTTACGCTACAGGAAGAAACATTTCTCACTGGCAAAAATGTGTTGATTGTAATGGTTCCTATTTTGATTAATAAAGATGTGTTTAAGCCTAGTTATAATGATATAAAATTCATGGTCCAAAACTGCAACTACTTTTGTACCAATCTAGTAGTCTTACAATGAAAAAATTTGGCACACATAACCAAGAAATCAAAGTGAAGCTCATCTGTAATGTGACATCATAGGCCTGGTGATACGTTCCACTGAAAAGGGTACAACGTCACTTCCATAGTATTCATGCAAAACATGCATAACCTGAATTTAGTTAAGGAAAAACATTAGACAAACCCAAATTGAGGGATGGGTTTCTCTGGTGACTCAGTGGTAAAGAAACTGCCTGCCAAGTGGGTTTGATCCCTGGGTGGGAAAGATCCCCTGGAGAAGGAAATGGCAAACCACTCCAGTATTCTTGCCTGGGAAATCCCACAGACAGAGGAGCCTGGCAGGCTACAGTCCAGGGGGGGCATAAAGAGTTGGATACAACACAGCGATTAAACAACAACAACAAATTGAGGGACATTCTAAAATATAACTAATCCAATACTCTTGAGAAGTATCAAAGTCAAGAACAACAAAGACTAAGGAACTGTCCCAGAGTACAGAATATCAATGAGATAAGAACAAAATGTTACGATTCAGGATCAGAAAAAAAGATGCTAGTAGGACAACTGATGAAATCTGAATAAGATTATTACTATTATTAGTTAAATATTGTCAAAGTGAAAGTTGCTCAGTCATGTCCAACTCTTTGAGACCCCTATACTATCCATGGAATTCTCAAGACCAGAATAGTGGAGTAGGTAGCCTTTCCCTTCTCCAGGGATCTTCCCAACCCAGGGACCAAACCCAGGTCTCCCACATTGCAGGTGGATTCTTTACCAGCTGAGCCACAAGGGAAGCCCAAGAATACTGGAGTGGGTAACCTATCCCTTCTCCAGCAGATCTTCCTGACTCAGGAATCAAACTGGGGTCTCCTGCATTGCAGGCAGATTCTATAACAATACTGTATCAATCTTAATTTTCTGATTTTGATCATTTTATTATGTAAGAAATTTGGGGAAATTAGCAGAAGGGTATAAGGGAACTCTGCATTATTTTTGCCACTTTTTCATTAAGTGTAAAATTATTCCAAAATGAAAGATTGTAAGTAAACAGTTTATGTATCTCTTAATTCTAATATTCAAAGTCAGAGATCATACAACCCCTTAGCCTTTCTTTTTCACATTCAATATGTTCTTCATTGGACAAGATGCCCAGAACTCCTACTATACTATAGCTCCACTTTTAAAAAGCTCCATTTATTACCAGGAAGGTACATAATATATTGTTTTAGATTGCTTTATATTTCTCACTTTGTATGATCAAGTATGTATGTTAATGCAACCTAGAACTGGTTTTTAAAAGCAGATGCATAATACTGTTGGCCTGATGCCTGTTTGCAATCAACTAAAACTTCAGCGTTTATCTTTACTAAAGACAAATTAGATCTTCCCATTTTATACTTGTGCAATTGATTTTTAAAAGGAAAATACTGAATTACCTTTTTCTGTGATTATTTCCACCCTTTTCGTTTCTGCTCATATTTTACATGTAAGGGTACCAGTTAGGTTATTTTGAAGCACAATTCTAAAACTCACTCACCATGCACTAAATACATACCATTCACAGTATACTATTACAAATTAAGAGTCTATACAAAAATCTGCCATGGAGTGGTCATATTTGATTGGAAGAGTACGGAAAATCTTAATAAAGGGATTAAATTTAGGCTAGATTTTAAAGAAGAGATAGCATTTCAATAGTAAGAAATGATACAGAATAACGGCTATAATTTTTGAACCTAAAAGACAAGAGTGTAAATCCTAATTCCATCAATGATTAGTTTTGGGGAAGTCTTTGAAATTCCATTTCCTCACTGATTAAATATCTAACTTGACAGAATTGTTTTAAAGATTAAATAAGACAATATATATAGTTAAGCAGGAAGCAGAAAAATAGGTGCAAAAGAATGAAGCTGGACCCTTATATTACAGCATACACAAAAATTAACTCAAAATGGGATCAAAGGTTTAAAGGTAAGAGCTAACATTGCAAAACTTTTTTTTTTTGGAAAACTTTTTGAAGTGGGATCTGGCAATTACTTCTGGACATGACACCAAAAACACAGGGAACAAAGAGAAAAAAAATAAATTTGGACTTCATCAAAATTTAAAAGTTTTGTGCATCAAAGTACACTATCAAGAGAGTAAAAAAAATCCCTGTTCACAAATCATGTATCTGACAAAGGATTAATATCCAAGATACGCCAAAAACTCCCATAACTCAACAAAAATACAGTCCCCCCAAAATGGGCAAATTATTTGAATAGACTTTTCTCCAAGGAACATATACATACAGTCAACAAGCATATGAAAAGATATTCAACATCATCAATCATTTAGAGAAAAGGATACCACTTCTTATCCATTATGAAGACTATTATCAATAGATAAATAAATAAATGCTGGTGATACTATGGAGAAAATTAGAACCTTTCTTCATTGCTTGTGGGCATGTAAAATGATGCAGCCATGGTGGGAGAGTTTGGCAACTCCTCAAGAAGTCAAATATAGAATACCATATGATCCTGTAATTCTACATCTAGGTATATCCCAAAAGAATTAAAAGCAAGGGCTCAAATACTTATTCACCAGTGTTGAAGGTGGCATTACAGTTGACCCTTGAACAATGTCTGGTGGGGTTGGGGGAGGTGTGTGTTTAGGGGCATGGATGCTCTGAGCAGTTAAAAATCTATATACAACTTACACTCAGCCCCCACATTGGCAGATTCAATCAATTGTTTGATCATGTAATATTATACTATTTATTAATGAAAAGCATCCATAAATGAACTTTGGTAGTTCAGACCCACGTTGTTCAAGGGTCAACTGTATTTACAATAGCCAAAGGTGGAAGCAAGTTTATCAACAAATCAATGTATATATTCCACAAAATGTGATGTATACATTCAATGGAATAGTATTCAGTTATAAAAAGAAATATGATTCAGGGACATTCTACACCATGGATTAACCTTGAAGACTAAATGAAACAAGCCAGACACAGAAGAATAAATATTGTATGACTCCACTTATATGAGATATTTGGAAAAGGCAAGTTCTTAGAGACAGAAGATAGATTAGAGGTTACTAGGGCCTGAGAGAAGAGGGAATGGGTAAGTCATTTTTAGAAAATAGATAGAATTTCTATTTGAGATGATGAAAAAGTCCTAGGAATCAATAGTGAGGATGGTTGTGTAACAGTGTGAATCTTCTTAATGCCAATCCTTAAAAAAGGATTAAAATGGTAAATTTTAGGTTATGCATATTTTACCACAATTTTTCAAAAAGCAGCTAGCATGCTCTACTCATATAAAAGTACTCATAGAGAACTTTTGGAGGTGGAAGAAATTTTAGGCAGTCAATAGTATGAGCAGTTACTGAGGTAAAAAAAATACATATATGAGGAAAAACATTTGAAATGATATATAGTTAAAAACATCAAAAAGTGGTTTTCTTTGGATTTTTAAAATTTCCCTTTTCTTTACCTTTACATTAAAAAAAGTAATAAAACCTATTTAAAGAACAACTCCTCATACAGGTAAGAACAGGGTATTTGAAATATGTTGCATGAAGCTAACATCCACTGAAACTCTTTGATTTTAGTACTGTCCACCAAGTTGGTTACAAAAATGTTTTCAGTGAGATTAACCCTCACTGTCCTATTTTTTGTTTTGTGCATTTTGAAGACCACAAGAGAACATAATAGTATTCACATCCAGAAAAAGACAGTCTTTTTAAGAGGTATGAGATTGGAATATATTTAAATCATCAAAAATAAAATTACCTGTATATATCCTCAGAACCATTCATTTCCTCCAGAAGTGGTTTTTCTGACATGTACCTGAGTTTCAATAACTATTTCCCCACCTGGCACAGTTGAATCTAACTAGATTCAAGACAGAGCTCAGGACTCTCCTCCGAACATTTCCAGTAACAGGGCCATATACATCACTCTGAAGAAACGGACCTACTTATTACCATATTCAAACCTGTCGTATCTGATTATTTTAGAAATGTTACTTGCCTGTTTTAGCACCCAGACTTGGATCAAGCCTAGGAATAGTGAACAAAGAGGGACACAACTGAATGATTTACTGTTCCTTTTAATGCCTAACTAACAGCTCTTATACTGCTGTGAATAATAGGCCTGACTATATTTCTGGATGACAAGTGGTAAAAGGCTCTTAGGTAAAAGGAAAATGGCATTAAAAATAGTAATAATTTTAAAAGAAGTGCAGCTTTAAAAATATTCAGGAGTCAAAGTAGCACTGCAAATACTTGAGGGATCTCCTCCTAAACCCTACTCGGAATATGTATCTAGATGAAACGAAGAGAAAATCTTAACCATACAGCCATGATCAAAACTAGTCAAGTATCTCTGTAGACAAAAACTAATGGAAACCTGTAGCCACAAACAGAGCTTAAGCTAACAGCCTGGACTCCACACCTGTGAAGTAGGCAGAAGAAGTGAAAAGTCTGTGTTCCACAGAGCAATGAGGACTGAAAGTACTTCTACAAAAGGCCTGGGGTCAGAGCCAGGATGATGCCGGAAACCAAGGGGTGCAGTGGGACTCCACCGCTCGTGGAAAAAGGTGTAAAAAGTTGAGAAAGCCACTGCCTGAAGCTGCAGCTCATAAAATATTATGTATCTGAGATATTAAGAGACCACAGTTTCTGCACAACAGCTGAAACCAGGCCAAGCAATCTGCAGGCTTGGTATCTGGATCTGCAATGGCCTCAGGAGGGAGCCCTAAGCTGCCTATGTAAGACCTGAGGCTTGTCTAGGTATCTCAGGGAAAGAAGTAAAAGCCACTACAGAGCCTCTAGGGAGGACAGGTGAATAGAAAGGAGAGAGAAACACCCACTCAGGATAGACCTGAAAACTAAAATTCTACCTAAATACAACATTTTAATTATGAAAGAGAAATTATTTCCTATTCAGTTGAATTATCTGTGTGTCAGTCTTCATAAAAACCTCAGTCTAAAACATCTTTATATCTTGATAGGTTTGACACAGACACACAACCTGCACAGCTGTACGCACGGGTCTCACTTTGAGACTTCTAGGCACAACTAAATTAACCCTGTGGTCCACAATATCAGAGCAGGCATACCCGAAACCATCTTATGTTTACAACGTTCAGAAATTTCCTGTTGCTAACTTTGATGAGCCCAGAGCATTATTTATAGTAACCTCAAATCACGCTCGGTGTAGTTCCAAGACAACTGGAACAACAGTGGCTCGGGTCTTCTCCAGGGTAGATTTAAGACATACCTAAAGACTATGAAATCAAGTAGGCTTCTCAGCTTGCCTGTATTTAAAAAACAAAACAAAACAAAAACCCAACTTTATTGAGGTATAAATGCTATACAAAAAACCGTGGTTTGTTCAGTTTTTTAAAAATTACTGTTGTGGAGAGAATCAAAGGTAATTATTTCTCTTGTGCATTTTATTTTAAGGCATTAAAGAAAATAACTTAGAGGAAATATATATATGTATTCAGGGGTACTCCAAAAGAAGACAGTAATTAAAGTTGAAGATGGGTGTAAGAATTATGATTTGGGGCTTTACATAAGAATAAAATTTCTGTTGAGTACTTTCATCAAAAACTTAACAGGTTGTTTCATAATCCCTCCCACCATTGTTAGCCATAAATAAAACAGAATGGATGATCATCTTCTGGGAGAGCTACAGAAAGAGACTGCTACATGAAGAAATAGGTTAGATATTGCTGAGGTCTCTTTTAACTTCAGGATTTTATATAGGTTCTTTAATTTTTGTTTTTCCCCTTAGCATCGAGTTTTTAGTATCTCTGACCCCAATGCAATTTCTTTCCTATGCCAGGACTATTTAAAACAATAATAGCCACGTATAAGAACCACTAATACAATGATCTACTTCCTTTCCTTACTTGTTTATGAAATTACCAAGGAAAAGGGGAAAGGATCAGCAATTAGTTAATCAGTCCAAAATAAAGCAGTATGTTTAGGAGCTATGTGGTAGTGGCAAAGGCGGCTGGCCAGTGGACATGAATGCCTTTGGAATCCCTAATTGATAGTATAAAGAGCAAAAAGAATGGCACAAATAGAACTGCATCTGGAAATCCCTTTTTAAATTATTTAATGAAAGATATTATAATAATCAAAATAGATGACAGTAGAGAATGTACTGAATATTTCATAGCTAATAATGTATTTGATGGGTGAGTTTCAGAGTAACTAGGGAGACCAGGCAACCTCAAAGTTAAAATTACAAAGTAGGAACACCCGTGATTTCCTGGTCAGAGTGTCATTAAAGACCTAACATATTAACTTAATAATACTTTAAAAAATTACAAAATGTAACAGGCAAGTCAGCAAAAGTAAATGACCAATTTGGATGAAGCTGATTACTGAAAACACCCTCAGCAAACAGGCCTCTATGCATGACCTTCTGAACCCCCTCTCCTGAGAAGAGCAGCACAGACTATACTAATAGCCTCTACAGGCCGAAGAGAAGAATGGGTAAATCGGACAGAATAGGAAGATGATATCTAGCACAACTGGAACAATCTAAAAACAAAGCAAAACAACAACTACCATGAGTTAAAACACAAAAACAAAACTTACAAATGATGTCCCTGACAAAATGGAAACAGCAATCAGTGATTTTATCCAAAAATATGTAGATATATACAACACAGAAACGTTCATTCTCTAAGGCTGTGATATCCAATGTGGTAGTCATTAGCCATATTTGAACACTTGAAATGTGTTAGTGTAAATCAGAAATCAAATTTTTTATTTGAGTCACTTATATTTAAATTTTTTAAATGTCATTTGCTTCAGTTACTGTAAAGCTTTTTAAAGTATGTTTGGAAGAGCCTGAGTACATGAATCTACTTGTTAGCTGCACATTCTATGAAATCTCAATACAGATTAAGTATTTTCAATCAAAATTAAATATTCAAATTGAAGTGTGCTAAGCAAAGTGAAAATATATACCAAATTTTGATGTCTTAGTAAAAAAGCCAAAGTGTAAAATGTCTCAATAATTTAAAAAATATGTGAACACATGTTCAAATATTTTTGATACATGAGATTAAGTAAAATATATTAAGATTAATTTTACCTGTTTCGTTTTTACTTTTTAAATGTGGCTTTTAGAAAATTTTAAGTTATATATGTGGCTTGTGTATTATGTGTTGAACAGTGCTCTAAGACATCAATGACTTTAAAATGAATGTCATCTGTCTAAAACCTGAAATATATGTCAGTCAGGATTTGTAAGTAAAATACTTCCTTATCTCAAAATATTACTTCAGTCTACTCAGAGTTTGTGTATTTATACATTCCAAAGACATGTGTATCCTCTTCACACAGAAGATTGTTACAAATCATTAAACTATTCCTCTGAGTTACTACAAACTGGGTATGCTTAATGGTCATTCCACCATCCAGAGTAAGTAACCAAGTAACTGAAAGACACTAATTCAATGATGTCTTTTAAATCTGGATTCTTTTACCAATATGTTAAGTAATGCTTTTGGTTCTAAAGAGCTGAACAACGATCTTTAGTAGAGCAAAGATCTTGATGAGAGTAATTACATAGGACAATTTTACGTTTATATGTATACACACATATATATATACACACACACACAGGCTTATAAATTTTCCATAGAAGAAAAACACTGTAATTGCCTGCCTTCACAGTGCTCTTCCACCCTTTTCCATACCATGGCATTTCAAAGAAAATTACATTTGAAAGACACTCAAGTTAACTTAAGGCTGCTCCAGGGAGGGCATCAATGTCCGAAGACACGGGCTTAGTGCATATCACCAGGAGGCCTGGGCTCAAAGGGCCTCGCAAAACACTGCAAAATATCTCTGACTCATACTTTGTTTTCATCTGACTTATATTTTATTCTTACTTATGCCTACAGTTGTGAAAATACAACCCCTCAACATTTTTAACAACAATATACGAAAAAGGCCACAAGATGGAGATATTACTCCATCAGAGTATTTATACTGATGTGTTGTTTTTTTCCCCATGTACATTTCCCTCTCTCTGTATATGTCTTACTTTCTCCTTCAGTGATATTCTCACTTACTGTCTCTATCCCTAACATTTATACTGGTTCCTCTGCCACTCCAGCCTTCACTAGCATTATTAGATAAATATAATGAGTACTTTTATGACCCTTATTTTAAATATTAAAAGCAGGCAGATAATTAGAATAGTTTAAGCTCAATATTTTCCCACCTCTAAAATTAAATTAATTTTTATTTACGTATTTTTCTCCAATGGGTAAGAATTCTTTTAAAAATTTGCTACCCGCCAAGTAATAAGTACTCCAAAAGCCATTTACTGGAATACATTCTGCTACTTTGTAAGGCTACATATTTATTGGGTTGGGCAAAAAGTTTGTTTGGGTTTTAAGATCATATAGAAAAACCCAAGCGAACTTTTTAGTCAACCCAATACTTCATGTTGATACCCCTCCAAACTTCCCTGGAATTCTTCTTTGACAACAGTCCTCAAAACAGCTTATGAGCCTTACTGGAAATTTATTTTCAGATCTCTTTATCAGTCTAAAGGGTACTTACCCCAGCTTGTTAACCCAACTGAGTCACCAGGTTTGGCTCCAGATGACTATTAGCCATAGGCAAAAATCAAATTCATCTTAAAGATGCACTGTTAATGAAGACACTGCCAAATATGTTACAGGCTTTGAAAGCAATTCAAAATAAGTTTCAACAATGTTTTGGGAAGTGGCAGCACTGTTGAAAGCCTGTGAAGCTTTCCACAAAAACTGATTTCCAGATCTAATTAACTCTGAGTTAAACCTTATATACTTCCAAAGGTATAATACAAAAAGTCACACTAACTCTGTGGAAGTACTGTAGAACTGCACAGCGTGACAATCATCTGAACATTATGACATACTTAAGTACAAGCAACAATTTTCCAGTCGCCCTACATTATACATACATATAGTCACTTCCTTAAATCAAATTTAATCACCAGTGTTAACACAAAACACTACTTTAAGTCAGAGGAGAACCTAAACACTAATCTTGTATCTGTTAACTAAAAGTTGGGAGCTAAAAATAACTGCTAATAAGTTTTAATTTTTTTTTTCATTCCCAAAAAGTCAGAGGCTTCTTTGTAATTGGTCATGGGATAGCGTTCTTAACCTGATCCATTTTAATGGTATGAAGTCCTTAAGTATTGGCTAGAATATGAAGTATCTACCCTCCTTAGCAGGCATGTATATGAACGCTAGGATTTTTCTATGGTCTGTTTAGATGGTCCCAATAAACGACAACAAAAATTATTCTGGTTTCAACTCATTTTGACAACTGCTCACTACACATCACAGTGGGGTCTCAGGTAGAAAATTCTTGTGTTTTCTATAACCAGGAGTTGCATGTATTCCAGAATTTTTTTTAACTAAAATTAAAAAATTACACCCTTTTAGAATTCTAGTGTTTGCCCTCAGCGGCATTATTTAGTACTGCTTCTTTTCCATTTTAATATTGCTGCTTATACCATGACGTGTCCTTTATTTAATTCTTGATCTTAGACTCTTTTAATATTTAACTGAAATTCTATTAGCTGACTGTGTAGCTGCACATAACTTTATGCCCACTGCCTCACTGGCACTAACATAGGAGTCTGCCTGATAATGAAGCACATTGTTTTATGCATATATTCTCTCTAAACAGAAATGTCGACTGCGGCATGCCCTTGCTTTTGCAACATGTCTGATTACATACGAGATTCCAGTTGCTGGATGTTGGTAATCAGAAATGTTAAGTGAATGAGTCCTAACCTTATTTAATGTAGTATTAAGGAGAATGAGACACAAATTTTAGATTAAATTTCTAATTAAATCCTAGAGACACGATTACACAAAAATTTCAGTAAATATGTTTAAAAAAATTTAGCTCTTAAAATGGCATACTATGATGTTACTTAAAACATAATCATATTTTACATCCATTAGTGTAGGACCCATCTTTCATAAGGAAGTGTTTTGATGAAAATAAAGAAAGGACTGGATTCATTATAAAAGGGTATGGGGTCTTGCTTCACCCAATTAGAAGTCCCTTTCCACTTCAACTCCTTTACTTCCATCTCTCTGCACACCTCTATACAAGAAAAGCTTTGGAGTTGTTTTTAATTCTGGGTAAAATTAATTAATGTCATCATTGTTCAAATAGACCCAGTAAGGCCTCACTTAGAAAAAGATTCCCAAGACCATATAGTAGCAGTCTGCAGAGTACATAGTTCATTGATAGAAAACATAGAGCTGAGACCAGTCTTAATACAGACACTAGGATTTTATCACCTGGTGTTACTTACAACCGCCACAGAAGTTCTCCTCTTGCAATCAAGTATCTACCCTTACCTCTATCCCATCCTGCATATCATTCCCAACAATGAATAAAACATACAGTGTTGCAATTCACACCACACCAATCACTGGGTAAGGTGGTGACTTTTATGAAAAGATTTTAGAATCTATCTCTATGAATAACAGCAATAAAGTGAAAAGAAAGAAGTGAAGTCACTCAGTCCTGTCCGATTATTTGCGACCCCGTGGACTGTAGACCGCCAGGCTCCTCTGTCCATGGGATTCTCCAGGCAAGAATACTGGAGTGGGTTGCCATTTCCTTCTCCAGGGGATCTTCCCAACCCAGGGATCAAACCCTGGTCTCCTGCATTGCAGGCAGACACTTTATCCTCTGAGCCACCAAGGAAGCCTCCTGTGTATCAGTCCCAACAATTAATAAAACATATGATGTTACAATTCACATCACACCAATCACTGGGTAAGGTGGTGACTTTTATGAAAAGATTTTAGAATCTATCTCTATGAATAATTGCAATAAAGGGCAATTCCAATTTCCCTGTTCAGCTTAGGGTGTGTCTATGAATAATAAAAGACAAACTGGGACTTCCCTGGTAGTCCAGTGGTTAAGATTTTGAGCTTCTAGGGCAGGAGGCCTGGGTTCCACTCCTGCTCAGGGAACTAAGAGCCCACATGCTGAGTGATGTGGCTAAATAAAAGACAAACTATTCTAGGATTGTTCTTGTAATTAGTGTAAAGGTGAGGGGAAAGAACTTCCTTGGTGGTCTAGTGCTTAATAATCCTCCTCCCAGCATAGGGGACATGGTCCCTGGTCTGGGAAGATCCGACATGTGGTGGTTGTTCAGTCCCTCAGTTGTGTCCGACTCTTTGCAACCCCTGAACTGCACCAAGCCAAGGTTCCCTGTCTTTCACCATCTCCCAGAGTTTGCTCAAACTCAAGTCCATTGATTTGGTAATGCCATCCATCCATCTCATCCTCTGTTGCCCCTTCACTTCCTGTTTTCAATCTTTTCCAGCATCAGGGTCTTTTCCAGTGAGTCAGCGCTTCACATCAGGTGGCCAAAATCCTGGAGCTTCAGCTGGAGAATTCCATGGACTGATTAGTCCATGGGGTCCCAAAGTGTACAACACAACTGAGCAACTTTCACTTTAGCATCCACTGAATACTGAGGGCTGATTTCCTTTAATATTGACTGGTTCGATCTCCTTGCTGTCCAAGGGACTCTAAAGAGTCTTCTCCAACACCACAGTTCAAAAGCATCAATTCTTCAGTGCTCAGATTTCTTTACAATCCAACTCTCACATCCATACATGACCACTGGAAAAACCATAGCTTTGACTAAACAAACCTTTGTCGACAAAGTAATGTCTCTGCTGTTTAACACACTGTCTAGGTTTGTCATTGCTTTTCTTCCAAGGAGCACACATCTTTTAATTTCATGGCTGCAGTCATCGTCCACAGTGATTTTGCAGTCCAAGAAAATAAAGTCTGTCACTGTTTGCACTGTTTCCCCATCTATTTGCCCTGAAGTGATAGGACCAGATGCCATGATCTTCATTTTTTCAATGTTGAGTTTTAAGCCAGTTTCTTCACTCTTCTCTTTCATCTTCATCAAGAGGCTCTATAGTTCTTCTTCACTTTCTGTCACAAGGGTGGTGTCATCTGCATGTCTGAGGTTATTAACATTCTCCCGGCAATCTTGATTCCAGCTTGTGCATCATCCAGTCCAGCATTTTAAGATGTACTCTGCATATAAGTTAAATAAGCAAGCTAACAATACACAGCCTTGATGTGCTCCTTTTCCAATTTGGAACCAGTCCATTGTTCCATATCTGGTTCAAACTGTTGCTTCTTGACCTGCATACAGGTTTCTCAGGAGGCAGGTAAGGTGGTCTGGTATTCCCATCTCTTTAAGAATTTTCCAGTTTGTTGTGATTCACACAAAGGCTTTAGGCTTTAATCAATGAAGCAGATGTTTTTCTGGAATTCTCTAGCTTTTTCTGTGATCCAATAGATTTTGGCAATTTGATCTCTGGTTCCTCTGCCTTTTCTAAATCCAGCTTGTATATCTGGAATTTCTTGGTTCACATACTGTTGAAGCCTGGCTTGAAGGATTTTGAGCATTACCTTGCTAGCATGTGAAGTGAGTGCAACTGCACAGTAGTTGAAACATTCTTTGGCATTGCTCTTTTTTGGGACTGGAATGAAAAGATCCCACATGCCTCAGAGCAATTAAGCCCATGAAACACAACTACTGAGCCCATGCTCTAGAATCCATGAGCCACAATTACTGAAGTCCATGCACCTAGAGCCCCTGCTCCGCAATGAGAAGCCTGTGCACCACAACGAAGAGTAGTCCCCACTTGCGGCAACTAGAGAAAGCCCATGAGCAGCAGCAAAGACCCAGTGCGATCAAGAATAATTTAAAAAATAATAAATCTTTTTTTAAAAAAAGAAAAGAATAGCATAAAAATAAACAACTAAAAGAGGACTTCTGTTCAATCAGCTCTAGACTCTTCTGTTCAATCAGCTCTAGACTATGTGGCAAGAGTTTCCCAACAGACTTGCTTTTTCCCCATAAAGTATGTCCAGGCAATCTCCACTAAACAGTGTGTACATAAGAAAAACCAATTTCACAATAGTCCAATCTCAGGCAAATACGTATAAAACTGAACAAATATTTATTCAGCTCTAACTTTAGACATGATATGCTTTACATCAGAAATATAAATGACTAGAAGTTTATCTACCATTCCAGATTTTGTATTATATCTTTCTCCAAATTAATAATTTTGGACTCTTCAATGAAAATCAGGGAGTGATTATTACATGACAGATTTCTAAGGGAACAGACTCATTAGAGACAGACTGAACTATATTCAACTAACACCACAAGATCAGTGGAATCTAACACAAAAATCACTGGAGAGAACTGATATAGTATGGGTTCACCACTCATTTATGAAAGAAATCTTCCTTTTTATTTCTACAAAGCAGTGTACTGGGGTTTGAGAAGTCCCTTTTAATGACTCTGCACTTTTTCCCCACCCAAAAACCTGAACACACAGGTCAGGCAAATAGAGATCACACAGCACCTTTATTGATGAAAAGCTATTGGTGAATTGAGATTATGTATGAGAGCCAAAGAGGCTTGCTAGCAATTTTTGCCCTTCCATCTCCATCCTAGGCATTGAGACAGTACACTCAAGAGAAAGTCTGGCCCAGATAATAACTTTCTTACTGGTCTAGGGCAGAGAAGAGAATGAGCCTCATTACTTACAGCTTTGTAATTAGTTAGCTCTCCCTAATCAAAGGGCTTCGCCTAGTGGTTCAGACCGTAAAGAATCTGCCTGCAATGCAGGAGACCCGGGTTCAATCTCTGGGTCAGGAAGATCCCCTGGAGAAGAGAATGGCTAGCCACTCCAGTATTCTTGCCTGGAGAATTCCATGGACAGAGGAGTCTGGTGGGTACAGTCCATTGGGGTCACAAAGAGCTGGACACAACTGAGTGACGGACACACCCCAATCAGAGGAAAGGCCATCACCCTCCAACAAGGTAACTCACTCATCCATGGAAAGATTAAAGAGATGGGTCAAGAGATCATCAGTGTTTCTTTAAGGAAGATGCTCCCCTTGGAGATATATATATAGGATAAGTGCAATGTAACTGTCCCTCCCTAATACAGGCTGCTACTTTGTGCATTTACACATCTGTGTATCTGAAATACAGACTGGAAGAGCTTAAAAGATTAATTCTGATTAAAAACCTAAAGTCCAACATTCTGTAAACATATGTCACTTAATAGTTTTCCTCTTTTAATCAGGTTTCAGTGTTCATCTGAATGTAAGGATGCAGTTACTTAAAAATTTATAAGAGAAAGAGACACATTTTCTAGTTCTATGAATAGAAATCTGTAATGATTGGGACCAAGTACTCTAATTTCATCAGAAAGTAAACACTGCAAAATTTAAGATAACTTAGCCTGTTAAAATTTCAATTCAAAGATTTTTTTTAATGACTATGGAGTACTTATTGTTGGCTAGAACCCTGTACAAAGTATAAAGAAAGTCATGGTCCCAAAGACAATGAAAAAAAAATGCAGAATTGCCATTGACCCCACAAGAAATACAGGTGTCCAAGGAGTAGGAGCTGTTAGAGGGGATATAAATATTGTTTGGGGATCTAGAATTTTAGTTACTAATGAAAGATATAAACACTTTTCCCCCTTACATTCCTCTAATCTTCTACCCTGTATCCTCTAAAAAGATGCAATATCCAAATACAAAAGCCTTGTGGACAATTAAAGTCATTCTAAAATATAGTGAGCCTCTGGCATGTCACCTGTAAACATCCCTCCACTAAAAACTTCTGGAATCCCTTTGAAATCTTTTAGAACCAATTTGAAGCCTAGGAATACATCGAAAGGAATTCCTTCGCTTTATGAGAGCAATAAAAGGTCATATATTAATAAATATAACCCATTACATAAAAACTGTCAAGCAATTACTTTTTCAGTGAATTACTGTTTAATTTTAGTTACCATGTTTATATTTTTCTTTCAGTAAATATTTAAGTGTGTGCTATGAAGTAAATAAAGAAAATACCATTTGTCCTAAAAATGAGGCAACTAACTTCACAAGGTCATAAGTGAGTAAATGGTTTGGTTCAAGTTCTTAAAAGGCACTGATTATTCCAATTATAGATTTTAGGGAGTGATTGAGCAAGTTACTTCAGACCTGGTGGAAAAGAGGATACAATGGACACCACATTCAGCCTCTAATCATCCCTGGCGTTTAGTTCAGGGTATGGAGATCACAAAAAGATTTTTCTATCAATTGTCCTTCTCTCCTTACCCCAAACAACTAATCTACTGATCTCATCATACCACTGAAACCGCTTTAGAAGAGGTAGCTAATGACCTCCACGCTGTTCAATTCAACATCTAGAGCTCATCTTATTTGAACTACCATCAGCATTTAACCCAGCTGATCTCTATCTTCTCTTTAAAATACTTTCTCCACCTGAAAGAGAAAAAGACGATCTTTTCTTGGTTTGCCTCCGACTTCACTGGCCGTTCCTTCTCCATTTCCTTTGCTGGTTCCCCTCATGGTCCAGCTCCCAGACCCCTCTTTTCTCTTTTTTTTAAGTTCACTCCCCTGGCGACACTGGTGGCAAAGAAGCTGCCTGCCAATGCAGGAGACGGTCCCTGGGTCAGGAAGGTCCCCTGGAGAAGGAAATGGCAACCTGCTCCAGTATTCTTGCCTGGAGAATCCCATGGACAGAGGAGCCTGGCAGGCTACAGTCCATTGGGTCGCATAGTGTCGGACACAAACTGAAGCAACTTAGCACACACACCCCTGGTGAACTTACCTGGTTTTCTGACTTTAAATTACCTACGAAGTGCCAGGGACTCCCTAATTTATTAACTACAGGCCAAATCCTTCTTACAATTCCAGACTTGGGTACCCAACTGCCTACACACCACCTCAACCTGGAAGTTCATTAGACGCCTCAAATTTAGCATGACCAAAACTCAATTACTGATTTTTTTCCCCAAACTATACCTACTTCTATTCCCAGATTCTCCATCTCCATAAGCGACAAGTGCAATTAGACAAAATATTTATTGACTTTCTGAGGTTTAGAAAAAGCTTTCCAGTTATCTTCAACTTATCAACCCCCTCATCTTACATGCAAACTATCAGCAAAATCCTGTCAACTCTATGTTCAAATTATATCCAGAATCTGACCACTTTGCACCACACAGGTTCAGTATATTTTACACAATTATCCAATAATTAACAACATACATATAATCTCCAACTCAATGATCACCTTGAAATTTAAGTCAAAGCATGTACCTCTTCTGTTCAAACCCCCACTCCATCCCCAAGTTACTTATAATAGCCAAAGTCCTTATAATGACATTTGAAGCCCTAGAAGATTGTTCCCTGACCAGCCATGACTCTAATCTCATCTACTGCTGTCCTCACCATATACCCTGCTCCAATACTAAGCAAGCTCCAAGAGCTCTGCATTTAACTGGTTGCCTTCCTTGAATGCATTTATCCACATGGCTCACTCCCTTACTTCCTTCTGAGGCCTTTTCTGAGCATCTGACATTTATATTTACTTGTTTGGTTGTTTACTATCTGTTTCCCCCTACCAAAACGTGAGTTTTGTTTGAGTTCAGGGGTATTATTTTATATACTGGCCAATTCCCAGTGCTTAAAATTTAGTAGACATGAACTAAATCTCTGTTGAATGAATGATGACAAAACTGATTAAATGCGGTAGAGCCTGGTCACCACTTCTGACTAACCTACCTACTTAGCTCTGGTTCTTCACATCTGGCTAGTCAAAAGAGATTGGCTGTCTCTGGCCTGAAAATTACATATTATGGACCTAAGACAGGCTGCCTTTGTCTCTACCAAATTTTTGGTCTCCTGAAAGTCTTCCAAGAAAATTAGGAGTCAATGTAAAGAACCTGTTCCAATCAGGTTCTTTGCTTAGGTAAAATAAAGTTTCTTCTGCATTCTTTTCAATTTCAAAACAATTGGGTAGAGAAACAGATGAAAACAATTTCCTGGATCCTTCTACTCAACTTCTACCTCCACATGGCATCTTCTCAATTATTTATGCTTATTTTCCCAGAAAATTCTATGAGAGACTTCACATGCAAGCTAGATCACATAATCTAAAATTCAAACCACTGCTACTAAGTTTCTGTATCCTCGTAAAGGGGCTCTTAAAAGGTTTCCTTGAGTAACTAGAAAATATCTTTCAAAATCTTTGGATAGGTTATGCATAAGACTCTAGCTACAGAATTTAATCAATTTTGGTAAATTCTAATAAAAATATTCTCGGTATTAAAGGCATTCTTAAGAGTCTTCAGAGTTACATTTCACTAATGATTCTTACACATATTGCATCACTATTTACTTTGAAATAAGGTACACTTTGTCTCTAACTAGCAGTAAGTGGCACCAGATTAAAATAATGAATACAAACAACACAAAATTGTTTGCATGTAAGAATTTTAAGTGTGCAATGTTTAAACTACTTCATAACTCTTACAAAATTGAAATTCGTTAAAGTCATGGTGCCGCAGCAACAGCATTTTTATATTCATTTATATTTAATTGAAAAGTAAATTTCCATTTGGTGTTAAGCCGAACAGTTCACACACATCTATGATAACGTGTTGCGGCGAAATGTACATTTCACCTCTGGTCACGGCAAGTGTGCCCCGAATAACAGTTGTGGGTAAACATTAATACCTTTTTGCCCCCTAACTATTCAAAGCATTTTTATGAAGGGCTCAATCAGAAGGTCTCAAATTCTTTCACCGCATAATCGTTAAACCAGTGAAATGGCATCTTCACAGTAGGAGTCATTCAGCACTCCCAGAGTGAAAGCAATCAGAAAAAAAAAAAAAAAGACAAGTTAAAGTCGAGCTGAAGAAGGAAAGAAAACGAAACGAAAAGAAAAAGAAAACGATCCTGTGCTACTGGCTGAGCTCCTCTTCCTGGAGCACCCCAAGTGCCTCTACTGCCCCAGCTCTTGATGGCTCCTTTCCCGACTCCCCGAACAAACACGGTAGAGGCTTCAAGTTCCTGCAGATTTCTAAACGGGGCTACAACTGCCTAATCCAACAGGCTACACACATTACAAAGTACAGCGCGAGAAAAACTTCTGCAACCCAGACGCCAACTAAGAGGCATTCCTACCTTTCCGGAAAGACAGGAAAGGAGGTTCTTAAAAGGAAAAGGGTAACTGGGAAGGTGAAAATTTAGAGGGAGACACGACTACCTTTCCACAATCAGAGAGGCAGGAAGAGAAAGGGTTTAAGAGTAAAAGATCTACCCCACCACTCCTCCTTCCTGCAGCACAGCAGGCTGCAAGGATCTCCCCCAGAATGGCCGAGGAAAGAGAAGGGATCCCCACCCCAGGCTGGTGGCACCGTCCAGCCTGTCACGGAGACCGGAACTTGAGAAGGGGAGCCGGGCGGTGAGGGACTGGGGAAGGCAGGCCATTCCCTCTGAAGCAGGTTAGGAGAAGACCGTGGTCAATCGGACAGAGGACGGCAGCCGAGCCCAGGACGACCAAGTCTTGCCCCGCAAGCCCGGCTCCCTCGGAGAAAACCGGGTCAGAGCCGGCCCCACCCCCTCCTTTCCGCCCCGACCCGCACGTTTCTGCCCGGGAGATGCAGCCTTCGAGCGAGCGGGCGGCCCCACTTACCTGCTGCACCCCGAGGAACTGGTAGAAGTTGAGCTGCACCTCCTCCACCAAGTCAAATAACTCCAGGTCTCCGCTCTCCCAGCCGTGCGCCGGCCCCGCGGCCGCCAGCAGCAGCAGCAGCAACAGCAGCGGCGGCGGGAACGGCACGAGTCCCGGCCGGCGGCGCGGAGGAAGCCGGGCCAGCCGGGAGCGGGGCGCTGTCATCGCGCCGGGCTCGGAGAGGTCAGGCGCCGCGCAGAGCCGCCGGCCGAGACCCGGGGACGTGGCGGGCAGCGCGGACTGTGGGAACACTGCTTGTCAGTCAGAAGCACGGGCAGCCGCCCCGGACTCTCCCGCCCAGCGGCCGGTCTTGGACAGAAGGCAGGGGCGGCGGAAGACGGCGAACGCTTCGTCCAGTGAGAGCGCGGACGGAGCCGCGGGCGGCCCTACCCTCTGCTGACCCTCACCCTTTACCCAGGCCTACAAACAGCTGGCGAGCCAGAGCCCGGCGCTTAGGTAGCGCGGCGCGGGGTGGGGGAGAGGCTTCCCCCGCCTCAGCCTATCCCAGGCCTCGCTTCCGGTGACATCACGTCTCCTAGCAACCGCGGGAGAGGAGGCGGGGCCGGAAGTAGGGTAGCGGGAGCCCCAGACCTGGGCCTCAGCAAACTGCTTCTCAGTCACTGGCTTGCTCCGCGGAGCCATACGGATATTGGCACAGATTAAGAGACGTGGACAGTTACAGACATCGCGCATCTATCTGGAACGTCCCAAGTATCCGTGAAACAGCTACCTTCTTATCCTCCCCCAGATATTGAAAACTAAAAGCATATTTGAAAACTAAATTTTTGATTACAGCCTCTGTTTCATACATTTCATTATTCCATCCCCCAAAATACAGGAGGAATAGAACGCAGGGCTTGAAAGGGGGAAATCTAGTGAGCAGTCTAAAGTTTCCTTTTAAGAGAGGTGAAGAAGAAATAAAATTTGAACCAAGACAAAAAGTATACTTCTAATAATGAAATAATATTTACAGGCATAATACTACAAAATAGACAACCAGGTAGAAAGTAATAAGCATAACAGACATTCAAAATCTTAGGGGTAAGTGAAGCTTATCGACCTTAGCCCATTTACAATTGGTGCTCCTTTCCCAATTGATGTTTATTTTCAAAGACATTTAAGCTAAAAACCTTCTCTCTTTCCCACCAGTGTCTCACTTCCTGTTCTTTTTATCCCCTCACCACTATTGCTTTCTTTTGTGTGAAGCTTATTTTCTTCTTAGCTTTCTCACATTTCTCCTCCCTGACTCCCTACTCTTGCTGAGGAAGTAGAAGGGAACAAATAAATGCTTGTATAACTCAGGATGCTTCAGCAGTTTTGAGAGTTTGAGTCCTTTTTCTCCTTTTGGATCCCACCAGTTGAATTAAGCTCAATAGGATAATAATAAAACTTTCATAGTAAAAAGGGTTGTGTTTGACAGAGGTTAGAAGAACAGTATCCAGGAGGTAAATCTTACTTAAATCCTTTTATTACTGTAGAGTTTAAAAAATATTTTTAAATAGTTATGAATAATTAAAAATAATACAATATAATGCTTGAATTAATCCTATTTTAAATTCATTGTGAGGCTTAACTTTCAAAGATACAAGAACAGGGGTATCTTAATCTTCAAGGGCTGCTGTAACAATATACCACAAACTGGGTCCCAGCATGGTCAAGTTCTGGTAAGAACCCTCTTCCAGGTTTCAGAGGACTTCTTTCTTATACGTTCACATGGTGGCAGTGTGGGGGAGGGGGACAGAGATCTAGTGTTTCCTTTTACACAGAAAGTGAAGAACTAAAGAGCCTCTTGATGAAAGTGAAAAAAAAGAGTGAAAAAGTTGGCCTAAACCTCAACATTCAAAAAATGAAGATCATGGCATGCAGTCCCATCACTTCATGGCAAATAGATGGGGAAACAATGGAAACAGTGAGAGATTTATTTTCTTGGGCTCCAAAATCACTGCAGATGGTGACTGCAGCCATGAAATTAAAAGTCGCTTGCTCCTTGAAAGAAAAGCTATGACCAACCTAGACAGCCTATTAAAAAGCAGAAACATTACTTTGCCAACAAAGGTCTGTCTAGTCAAAGCTATGGTTTTTCCAGTAGTCACGTGTGAGAGTTGGACTATAAAGAAACCTAAGTGCTGAAGAATTGATGCTTTTGAACTGTGGTGTTGGAGAAGACTCTTGAGAGTCCCTTGGACTGCAAGGAGATCCAACCAGTCCATCCTAAAGGAAATCAGTCCTGAATATTCATTGGAAGAACTGATGCTGAAGCTGAAACTCCAATACTTTGGCCACCTGATGCAAAGAACCGACTCATCGGAAAAGACCCTGATTCTGGGAAAGACTGAAGGCAGGAGGAGAAGGGGACGACAGAGGATGAGATGGTTGGATGGCATCACTGACTCGATGGAAATGAGTTTGAGCAAGCTTCGGGAATTGGTGTTGGTCAGGGAGGCCTGGCGTGCTGCAGTTCATGGGGTCACAAAGAGTCGGACACGACTGAGCGGCTGAACTGGACCCCACAACTTGGGCTCCACCATCATGACCTCAGCTAAACCTAATTACCTCCCAAAGATTGCACCCCAAATACCATCACATAGGGAATTAGGACATCAACATAGGAATTTGGGTAGGACACAAATATTCAGTCCATAGCAAGGGACATCACCTTTTCTGTTTCTCCCCAGTACTGAGCACAATACATAACACATGCTAGCATTCAATTCGGAGAAGGCAATGGCACCCCACTCCAGTACTCTTGCCTGGAAAATCCCATGGACAGAGGAGCCTGGTAGGCAGCAGTCCATGGGGTCGCTAGGAGTCCGACACAACTAAGTGACTTCACTTTCACTTTTCACTTTCATACATTGGAGAAGGAAATGGCAACCCACTCCTGTGTTCTTGCCTGGAGAATCCCAGAGATGGGAGCCTGGTGGGCTGCCGTCTACGGGGTTGCACAGAGTCGGACATGACTGAAGTGACTTAGCAGCAGCAGCAGCATTCAATTAGTTGAATTAATCGAATCCTGTGAATGCTCCCCCACCTTCATTTCTCCCCCTACAGTTTTTTAGTTTGATTTTTGATAGATCAATTTTCTTAACGTGAAAGGCAACTTTACTAAGTCTCTAAGTTATCTTACTGTTTATTCAATGACTAAAACAAAAAAATAAAATGAGAGCAATAATCTTAGCACTGCTGCTGCTGCTGCTAAGTTGCTTCAGTCGTGTCCGACTCTGTGCGACCCCATAGACGGCAGCCCCCCAGGCTCCCCCATCCCTGGGATTCTCCAGGCAAGAACACTGGAGCGGGTTGCCATTTCCTTCTCCAATGCATGAAAGTAAAAAGTGAAAGTGAAGTCGCTCAGTCATGTCTGACTCTTGGCGACCCCATGGACTGCAGCCTACCAGGCTCCACCATCCATGGGATTTTCCAGGCAAGAGTACTGGAGTGGGGTGCCATTGCCTTCTCTGACCTTGGCACTACTTTTACAGAATATCCCAACATTCATCTTTTCTCCTAATTTGACCATTAAACTAAGTGCAATATAACATTTGAAACTTGTGCCATATTGCCATTGATATTTTAGCAATCTGATATTTCCCTCCTGAGCTCTATTCTTACGTTGTCCAAGAACCCCAAGGACTTCCTCCATCTAAAGGGAATGGTTCTTTTGCCAAGGCCAAGCTGAAGTAGAACTGGAGTCTGTTCAGTACAACACTGTTACTGTTTCTCACTGCCATGATGTTTTGCTCTGGAAGCTTCTTCCTACTCAGTAGTTCCAGTAACACTGGTCCACTCTGAAACGATGCCCTTACTTGTTCTGGTCTAGGTCTCTGCAAAGACCACAGTGATATTTACATTTAGACTTCTAGTTTGGCATATTCACATGTTCTGTCTTGTCCTCTAGAGCAGCAATTCCCAAACTTTTTGGTACCAGGGACCAGTTTTGTGGAAGACAATTTTCCCATTGACCAGGGCTGGGAGCAGGGGTGGGGGTGGGGGTGGGGGTGGGGGCGGTGGCAATGGTGTCAGTTTCAGCCACCTACCTCCTGTTGTGTGGCCTTGTTCCCGTGGCTTGGGAACCCCTGCCCTAAAAGACAATGCAACTGAATGAATCACTTGCTGATGCCAGAACTAAGCGAGGGCCCAGTGGACAGCTGCTTTCTTATCTGGTGACATTTAATGATCCTGGGCATTGACTGATGAAGCTTAGTCTGGGTGGAGGCAGTGTACACAGGAAGAGAGAAGCCAGTGAAATGTTTAACAGTCATGTGAGTTGTGTAATGGATTGGAGATGTAGAGAGGAGCCTCAAACTTCCAGCTAGCTTTCCCACAGAACATTTGCTGAGTCCTGGGGTAGTGCAGAAGCTCAAAGGACTGAAGGGTAGGAGGCGTGAAATTTCCCCACATTCTACCAGTGCATGCAAAATGAACTCTGCCTAAAATGGGGAGCCTGCTTCATACACACAAGTAGTCTTCCCCCTCAAGACATCTGCAATATTTCTGAAGCTGTATGAGTAGGAGGATAAAGATCTAAGTTTAAAACCTCTGAAAAGCAGAACTAAAACTGCTGGGTTGAGGAGATAGAAACCTCGCAGGCTCTCTTATCAAAATCCCAGAGGAATCACACCTAAGAAACAGAGAAACCAGAAGTTGAGTGAATCTTACCACAACTCTAACCCAATCCCAACCCAGTTCAATCCCTGATCTTCACCCCATTTGTCTATTTTCATCTGTAGGGGAAAATATCATCATCTTTATTGCCTATTTTTTTAATATAAAGTCTGGTATATGACCAAAAAATTATGACATGTGAGACAAATAGGGAAATTTGACCAATATGAAGAGAAAAAAGTAGATAATAGAAGACCTACAGTAAGCCAGCTACTGGAGTCCAGATAAGGACTTTAAAATTTCTGTTATAAAATAGATAGGTTGAAGAAGGAATTCATAGTGCCTGGACTCCATCTTAGGCCTGTTCATGCTGATCATGCTCGGCCACCTTTCCAATGGACTCTGAACTCTGTGTTTAGTGCCTATGAAAACAACAACAGAAGGATAAGACCCTCTCCAGACAGGGGAACCTTGAAGATCGTATCTAGATTACTCATCGCCTAAGAGAAACCATACACTAATCACTCCTTCCTCCAGACAGGCCATAAATTTTTCTGTATCAATCGGAGTGTAACCTCGAACTTACTGATTATTGGCTAACTGTTTGACTGTTTGAGCACATGAGCACATAGCACGTGAATGATGGGGTTATTGGGATTGTATTTTCCTTGGTTTATGTAAGTCTCAAGGATTTGGAGTGGTGGGTTCAGACACGTACACATGGGGTATAAAAGATTTTCACAAATGCTGGTCGGGGTCCTTGGCTTAGAGGAGACTCTGCCTTGGGCCCGCCGGTGTAATAAACTGCACTCCACTATCTGCATTGTCCTTCTCAGTGAGTTTGTTTCCTGGAATGCGTGGCTACAACAAGGTTATAAAATAAAAGAAAAAGTGTACAGAATGGATTAGAAGATGCATAATTTTAACAGATAAACTGAATTCATAAAAAGGAATCAATGGAAAATCTCAAAGTATACTATCTGAAATAAAAAAAACTTGGTGGGTTTAACAGCAGACTGGACACAGCAGAACAGAGGATTAATGACTTTGAGGACAGGTCAAGAAAAAAATATCCAAACTGAAGCACAGAGAGAAAAAAGGACAGAAAGAGAACAGAGCTTAAAAGGCATGTGGGAATAAATCAAAACACATATAACTAGGGTCCTAGAAAAAAAGGAGAGAGAGAATGAAACAGAAGAAATAATTATAGAAACAATGGACAAGAATTTTGCAAAACCAATGAAAGACATGAAACCAACATGAAAAAAATTAACTCAAAATAGATCATAGACCCAAAGATAAAAGCTAAAATTATAAAACTCTTTTTTTGAAAAATAAGGGTAAATCTTAATGACTTTGGGTTAGCCAGTGGTCCCTTAGACATGACAGCAAAAGCACGTGATGGAGGAAAACATAATTTGAACTACATAGAAATTTAAAACTTTTGTGTCACAAACAACACCATCAAGCAAATGAAAAGACATCCAAGATAATGGTAGAAATATTTGCAAATCATATACCTGATAAGGGACTTACATCTAGAAAATGCAAAGAATTCTTTCTACTCAATATTTTTTAAAATGGGCAATGGATTTCTCCAAAGAAGATATAAAAAAAGCGAGTAAGTACACAAAAGATGCACAACATCATTAGCCATCAGGAAAATGTAAATCAAAACTACAAAGAGATACCACTTTATAGCCATGATGATGGCAATAATTAAAAAGAGAGACAAAAAAGAAGTTAATTAAGACATACAAATTGGAACCCTCATATACTGCTGGTGGAAATGCAAAATGATGCAGCCCCTTAGGAAAACAGTTTGGCAGTTTCTCAAAAACCAAATGTACAGTTATTATATGACCCAGCAATTCCACTCCTAGGTATACACACAAAAAGATAAAAGCATAAAACTTGTATACAAATGATCATAGCAGCATTATTCATAACAAAAAGTTGCAAACAAACTTAATGTCCATTCAACTGATGAATGAATAAACAAATGTAGTGCATCCATACAATGGAATATTATTTGGCAATTAAACAAAGAAAATACGGATACATGCTGTAACATGGACGAGCCTTGAAAATATTATGCCAAGTGAAAGACACCAAACATAGAAGACCATGTAAGATTCTATTTACATGAAATATTCAGAATAGGCAAACGTTCAAGCTTCCCTTCTAGCTCAGTCGGTAAAGAATCTGCCTGCAATACAGGAGACCCGGCTTCGAGTCCTGGGTCAGGGAAGATCTCCTGGAGAAGAAGATGGCAACCCACTCCAGTATTCTTGCCTGGGAAATCCCATGGACAGAGGAGCCTGGTGGGTTACAGTCCATGGATTGGCAAAGAGTCAGACACGACTTAGCGACTAAACCACCACCACGAAGGCAGAATGTAGGTTATTGGTTACTGAGGACTAGAAGTGGAGAAGCTTGGGGATTGTCTACTAATGAATATGTACTTTTTTAGGGGGTATGTAAATATCCTAAAATTAGATTGTGGTGGTGGTTGCATATCCTTGAGAATATACTAAAAAACTTTGACTTGTATACTTTAAATGGATGAATTGTGTGGTTTGTCAATTATATCTCAATAAGGCTGTTTAAAAAAGAAAGATACAATAAACTTAGCAAACCCCAACTAGGATAAATGCAAAGCAAATAAACAAACAAACAAACAAAATCATGCCTAAGTATATCATAGTGAAACTATAGAAACGTTTGTGGGATGTACTAAAGTCAATAACTTCAAAGACCATTTTTAGCCTTAAATGTCTTAAAGAAGGAAGGCAGAAAATTAGTGAGCCAAATGTTCAACATAAGTGAAGTGAAAGTGAAAGTCGCTCAGTCGTGTCCGACTCTTTGCGACCCCATAAACTATACAATCCATGGAATTCTCCAGGCCAGAATACTGGAGTGGGGAGCCGTTTCCTTCTCCAGTTCAACATAAGGGGTTACATAAATAACCAAAGAGTAAACAAAGAATTAAAGTTTGAATAAGGACACCTAATTATTTTCAACATGACACTTCTGCAAGTCAGCTGGACTTATATCAACCCTTATATGAAGAATTCTTAAAAATTTTTATCAGTTTGTAGGTTCTGGTATTTTCAAGGTTCATGGTGTGACCATGATAGCCTGTGGCCAAGAAGCTTTGGAAGAATATATTGAATACCACTGGTAATGAATGGCAACCCACTCCAGTATTCTTGCCTGCAGAATCCCATGGACAGAGGAGCGTGGCAGGCTATAGTCCATGGGATGGCAGAGTCAGACATGACTGAGTGACTAGCACACACATGGGAATGGGGAAGCAGGGAGCGCCTAGAGTGTTGGATGGTTATCCACACAGAGGGTGATACAAGAAGTTTTGATCTTATTATACATGAACCTGAACATCAAAATGACCACGCCTTACCAGGTGGCAACAGGAAACATCACTGGTAATTTCATAGACCAGTGGGGCTCAAAGAGGTGGTCTATTCCTCACTTTTGGGTAAGATCCAATTTAACTACATCAGACAAACTTGAATATAATACTTATAACAGCAAAAATCTAATCTCACTTAATATCACCATTTCTAAATCCTGTGATTTTGAAATGCCTAGCTCTCATTAAATCTTGAAATTTTCTGTTTTGCCCACCTATTGGCTATTTCTCAAATACATGGACTTAAATTTTTAAGATATCGTTGTTCTCTAATGGAACGTTATCTTCACTCAGTAATTTATTTACCGAAACAGCATTCACAGTCTTACACTGAGTTGACAAAGTTTAGAAAAACAGTATTTTGGGGGAAAACCTCTTTGAAAATAATCCCTTTTTATTGCAGTACTGAATTCTAATCTTTTGAAGGTCCTCATAAATAAATACAGATGTTTCCTCATGTTATAAATAATAAATATATTTCTATTATATTGACACTATGGATTTTACTTTTCTGGATAATGTACTGTTTACTCAAATAATCTCATTGTGCAAATGAATACAGATTTCAGAGCCAAAATTGATTCAGTTTGGATTCTGACTCTACTACAAACCGGGTGACCCCTGTGTTTCAGTTTCCTCCTCTGAAAAATTAGGATAATAGTACTTCCAAAACCAGGGTTCCCTGGTGGCTCAGTGACACAAGTTCAATCCTTGATCCAGGAAGATCCCACATGCCTTGGAGCACCTAAGCCTGTGTATCACAACCACTGAATCTGCACTTTAGAGCCTGGGAGCCGCAACTGCTGAGCCCCTAGGGCCCATGTTCTGCAATAAAAGAAGTCACTGCGATGAGAAGCCAGTGTACTGCAGCTAGAGAAAAGCCCCCACAGCAATGAAGACCCAGCATAGTCAAAAATAAATAAATCAACTAAAAAAGAAATAATACTACCAAAACCATAAAATACTACCAAAATTGTTGTAAGAGTTAAGGGAGATAATTAGAGCCTGGTATATAGTAATTGCTGGGTTTCCCTGGTGACTCAGTGGTAAAGAATCCGCCTGGAATGTGGGAGCTGCAGGAGACGAGGGTTCGATCTCTGGATCAGGAACATCCCTTGGAGAAGGGCATGGCAACACATTCTGGTATCCTTGCCTGGAGAATCCCATGGACAGAGAAGCCTGGTGGGCTATAGTCCATAGTGTCCCAAAGAACTGGACACAACTGAACATGCATGCATATAGAAATTGCTATTAAAAAATTACCATTGTGATTATGGAAAGTCTCTGGGCTTCCCTTGTGGCCCAGCTGGTAAAGAATCTGCCTGCAATGTGGGAGACCTGGGTTTGATCCCTGGGTTGGGAAGATTCCCTGGAGAAGGGAAAGGCTACCCACTCCAGTATTCTGGCCTGGAGAATTCCATGGACTGTATAGTCCATGGGGTCACAAAGAGTGGGACATGACTGACTGATTTTCACTTTCACTTCCACCTACCTTGCATTAAGGGCTCCATAAATAAAGCTTATCTATTCTTAAATGTTTAAATTTTGTCTTTGCTGCTGCTGCTAAGTCGCTTCAGTTGTGTCTGACTCTGTGCAGCCCCATAGACGGCAGCCCACCAGGCTTCCCCATCCCTGGGATTCTCCAGGCAAGAACACTGGAGTGGGTTGCCATTTCCTTCTCCAACGCATGAAAGTGAAAAGTGAAAGTGAAGTCGCTCCGACACCCTTAGCAACACCATGGACTGTAGCCCACCAGGCTCCTCAGTCCATGGGATTTTCCAGGCAAGAGTACTGGAGTGGGGTGCCATTGCCTTCTCCAAAATTTTGTCTTTAGTCATTTGTTATTAAGCTTAGGCTGCGAAGGCCCACTTCACCCGAAGTGTATGCAATCACTTATCTGCCCCAGATGGTGAGAAACAAGACCACCTTTACAAAATAATGACTAGTCCTCAAAGCCAGTTTCTTTTTTCTGTTTCAACTCCATATAACATATTATTTGTGATTTTCCTGCTAAATTTGGCTTAAGGACATACAATAGATACCTAATTAGAAGCATGTGACCCAAATGCACAAAAGGAAGGGAAAACATTCATATTCACTGATGAAGTCATTAAAGACTCACTGGTGATTGTCTTTCCCTGAAACAGCTCTGTCTTTTCAGATAATGATGTTTTCTCCTTTACGTAGACTTGAACGTGCCTCAGTAGACTCTTATGTAAAACTTCTTTCTTCTAACATCTGACACAATTCCAAAATTATCGTTCATTTTTCAAAGGTGTCCATCAACTCACATGAATCACTTTTTAAATTTGAAAATGAGTTTCTCTCCTTTTTCCTCTAACCAACCAAGAAGGATGTTCTCTCTTACTGACGCCTCAATTCAGCCCCAGCACAGCGATTGCTGTATTTTCCTCATATACAAAAGCACCAATTAGTCTGCAAAAGAAAATTTTAACAAGCCTCTTCATCATCTATTCTTCTAGTCTGAACAGCCTGGCTTTGGCATTCTGCCGTTGAGCACTAATATTGTTTGTGATGCCAAACTGAAACACAAGGGAAACAGTACAAAGTTGCTGATCACCTCAGTCAACATGCCACACAGTGAAGGCATTAGAGTATACTCAGAAATGCAAAGCCTTATAAATGCTTACTATTAAATTTATTAAAAGGAGGTGGTGTTTTAAAATAATACTGAATTAGCAATCAACAAGGAAGCAAAAAGAGACAGATTAAAGGAAGCTTAGTTCCAAATGGTACTGCTGCTACTGCTAAGTCACTTCAGTCATGTCCGACTCTGTGCGACCCCAGATAGGAGCAATTAAAAAACACTTTTTTTAACCATACCTTTGGCCTAGCTTCATCTTTCTCCACTTCAATATATAATCTTCTCTTATTTTTTGTAAACCACAGAAGGATTTTTAGTGCCAAGGCTCCATAATGAGTCTTTTAACTAAAAAAAAAAAAAAAAAAATTAAATACTAAGAATTTCACCACCAGGGGGCAAAGAACATGCTTACAGGCAAAGATTATTTTTGACATTCGAAAGGAGTTACCTTGCATGAACACAGTTTTTATTGTTAAAATTTCAACAACTGCAAATTTAGAGATATACATACTAACCTAAACATTTAAGGTTAAGGAAGAATCATGTTTATGAAAGAAAAAATTATACATTACCATTAACCAAGTGCCCTTTCATTTACTATCATTTTTAGACACTTAAAAAATTTTCCACCTCCCTTTTCTCTTTCATGTGTTTGCATAAGTGTTCATGCTAAGTTGCTTCAGTCATGTCTGTCTCTTTGCAGCGCCATAGACTAGCACCACCTGGGAAGCCCTTGCACAAGAGGAAGAAAAGAATAATTTGAACTTTTGAAATACTAATTTAGCCTTTGTCTGTGCTCCCCTGATGACTCAGCACACACACACATTTCCCTGGTGGCTCAGAAGTAAAGAATCCGCAGGCAATACAGGAGCTGCAGGAGACAAGTGTTCAATCCCTGGGTGGGGAAGATCCCCTGGCAACGCATTCCAGCGTTCTTGCCTGGAGAATCCCCTGGAGAAAGGAGCCTGATGGGCTACACTCCATGGGATCACAAAGAGTTGGACACAACTGAAGCGACTTAGCAGCAGCAGCATGCTGGCCTTTCAATGGCTTTGGCTTACAACAGTTTTTGACAAATGGTTTCCTAAGCATGTATTTTGGCTCTACTTTTTTGTTAACTCAATGTGACTAACTGATAAACTCAGGTCTTAACCTTCTTCTAAAATCAGGTTCATTGACTTGATTAATACTTTGCCATTTGTTAATTTTATAATGTTAAAATTATATAAATAACTGATAAGCACATCAATTCATCAATTATCTCATTTGAGACCTTGATATCCCTGAATTTGCTGGGAGAGTACCAGACTCACAAATAACCTATAGACAATAACCAGAAGTATCGGTATAGTAAACTATTCAGTCAGTCAGTCAGTTCAGTCACTCAAAAATTTTGGTCTAACACATGCAAGTCCTATATTCTGAAATTTCAGCATATTTGATTATTTCTCACTTGTACGTTGATAAAAGTCCCGGTAACAGAAGCGAAACTGAGAGTTTTTAAATTGAGGTATCTGTGGTGTAGGCAAACCACCACATTTTATTCCAGTTGGCTTATTTTCTATCTCCTCTTCCTGCTTCTAAGTACCTGCTGAGACCACATTTCCCTGAATCGATTGGTGATAACAATGCCACTGTTTCAAATCAGGCCCGAGGTAGAAGGGACCCCACAGTGATCTGATAAGATCTGCTACTGTTCTTTCCTTCCACTGCTCCCAGGAGCCTGGTCACTGTCTCCACTGCCAGCCTCCAGGCACCAGGGCTGTCTCCAGGGGATGCAGAATTAGACCAGATACCACCATATGTTCACCTACAGAATATTTTTGTCCAGATAAAATAATATTGAAATAAATACTGACCACAAACTTAAGGAGAAAAAGAAATTGCAAAAGGTCAGCACTCAGGGTTTATTTAGAGGCACACACTAAAGGAACATCCTATGACCACCCCTTTCATGTTAGTGATAAAGGGAAATGTAGAGATAAAGCAATATATTTTCTGTTGCAATTTGCTTTTATTTGTTTTAATGTAAATTGATGGACTCCTCCTTTCTCGTGTGTCTTCAAGCTGTGGCCCGGCCACTGACCGCTCTTGAAGGCTCGACTTTTCACTCCGATATGTGACAGCCTGTGTTAGGAAACTTGGTGCATCTTGTCAAGTCCTTGTGTGTAAACTAACCTGCAGCTTCAACCAGCCTCCCACAGGCGCGCCCTGAAGGCACCTTGACTTGGGCCAAATTTTCTCATCTCCTTTTGTAATAGCAAACTATTGTCGGTAGCACACTGCCTGCAATTTTCTAAAAACCTTTCAACCACACAGAATCTTTATGTAAGGTAAAGACAATATTTGAACAATGACTGAGAAAGAAGCTCATACTACAGAGGAAGTAGGGAAATGGGCGTTTGGAAATATTCCCATCATTATACGAATATGATATTTTTTCTTCTGCCCAAAATGCTATGTGTCACTAATAAAAGTACTCCTATCTGGACACTTGAGAACTGGTTTTAAATCTTCCAAATGTAGATTTTCAGTGGATTTAAAAATCCACTTGTTAAAAATATAAAAACCCTTTCATTTTCAGTTCACTTCCAAGAACAATTATTTGACATCAGGGAGGATTGAGAATTACTAAGCTAAATTTTTAGCAAAAACCTTTGCACAATTGCTTAATGGAAATGCAAAAAGAGCCTATGACTTATAGCAGACCCAACCATACACAAGAATTCTTGCATCTGGATCTATCTCTCTTGGCTCAGTCGGTAAATGAATCTACCTGTAATGCAGGAGACTGAGTTAGATCCCTGGGTCAGGAAGATACCCTAAAGAAGGGAATGGCAGCCCACTCCAGTATTCTTGCCTGGAGAATTCCATGGACAGAGGAGCCTAGTGGGCTACAGTCCATGGGGTCACAAAGAGTCAGACATGACTGAGCGACTAACACTTTACATTTTACTTACCCTTTGTGAAGAATCTTTCTCACTTATGACATCCATTCAGACTAAGCATTCATACAAATTGAAATTAAAATCTACCCTTTAATTTATCACATAATGTTCAGCCACATTTCTAAACTTACACATAATTTTTAACAGTATCTCTCTCAATAAAGATAGACAGTGATAATATTCTTCATTTTTTTGAAGAAAATCTTGGTTTAATCAGTGCTTTGGTTTTAAGGCTAATTTTTAAAAGTATTTTATCCATTGCTTAATTTTCTTTCAAAGTGTTTAACTTTTCCTCATTGTTAAAACACTACCTTTATTTGAATGATGATATTGTATGTTTATTTATTTTTTGATTGGAAAATCCCATGACTTCCCATCACACTAAGAATAAATTCTCATTTTTTTAAAGTCCTCCATAATCTGGCCTCTGTCTAACTGCAGCCTCACCTTATACCATCCTCTCTCTCATCACACTCATCTTCCTTCAGAGCATACCAGGCTCATCCTGTTTTAGGACCTTCATCCTCCCTTTGCTCCAGAACTCTTCTAGATCTTTGTATGGCTGCTACTGCCTCAGGTAGGCTTATCTTGATCCCCTAACCTAAAAGGGCACCCTGCTGCTCTCTTTTACATCACCACCACCCCCTCCCCCCATTCAACCCTCTGCCTAGCATTTACCAATCTCAGTTATCTTCCTATATTTTTTTTAAAGATTTTTTTTTGCAGACCATTTTTTAAAGTCTTTATTGAATTTATTACAGTATTGCTTACGTTTGATGTTTTGGGTTTTTGGCCCCAGGGCATGTGAGATCTTACTCCCCCAATCAGGGATCAAACCTGCACCCCATGCATTGGAAGGTGAAGTCTTAACCACTGGACCTCCAGGGAAGTCCCTTAGTTATTTATCTTCCTTGTTCATTCATTATTTGTTTCTTTTGTGTGACTTCAGTCACTAGAATGCAAGCTTTATGAGAGTCTGATTTTGTCTGTCTAGCTCATTTCTCCAAATAGTGCCTAGCCCATATTAAGTTTTCAATAAATACGGTTGAATTGAAAAAGAAAACTCCTTTCCTTCTTCCAGGGTAATAACCTACTGTATTATGGATCAGATTCCTAAAACAAAACAATCAATTAAACTGGAGAAATGCCTGAGTTCAAACCATAGGAGAATAGCCAGCTCTTGAGGCAAGTTACGACATGCATCACAAGCTTTATGTTTCACCTTGTAGAACCTAGCAGTTCATGCGGGAGGATGTGATGAACTGACCTACATTGGTTGCCAAATATTTGGTTGGGTCACAAGTCTAAAGCAACACTGACTCACCAGGGACACTGTAGGCATGCTTAGTCATTTTGATCAGTATATAATAAACGAGTAATGACTTTTATTTATTTATTTATTTGATGTTTGGTCTTATTTATTTGTTACTCTTAGAACATCTCATTTTTGACTGGACTCAGAAGTAGAAGCTCTCAGAGAGGACAGCCTCCGTCTCTTGGCAATCTGTTCCTGCCGTTTTTCTTTGGCCTCCTTCATTCTCTTGGCCAAAAGTTTAGCATATTCTGCAGCCTCTTCTTTATTTTTCTTAGTATGCCGTTTCTTCAGAGCAATACGCCCGCGTTCGTGCTGCAGAACTCGTGGAGTCAGGAGACGCTGAATCTTGGGTGCTTTAGTCCTAGGTTTCTTACCGTCTTTAGGGGCTTCCGCACAACATATTGGCGGACATCATTTTCTTTAGAGATTAAAAAGTTTGCGGATTCTGCTAGCTCTTTTGGGACCCAGGTGACGAGGCACTGTAGTATCAGTGAGTCCAGGAATATCCTTCTCCCCTTTTTTCACGATGACCAAATTGAGAACACTCAGATTGGCATCTACAATGCAACCCCGTACAGATCTGCGCTTTCTCTCTCCAGTCCTCCTTGGTCTGTAACAGGAATGCCCCTTACTCAGTAGCAGGCGAACTTGGCCATGGGTCAAGACACCCTGCTTCATGTGGAAACCCTGCTTATCGTTCCCGCCACTGATTCGGACCACATAACCCTTCCATTCTTCACCCAGACCGTCAGCAGCAACTTCTGTGGCCATACGCTTCTCGTAGAAGGTACGAAGTTTTCGTTCATCGTCCACTTCAATGAGCTTCTGGCAGCTAGTGGCCGGGAAAGAGATGTTCAGCTTCATTCTGAAGCGGCCGACAGCCTCCGAGGCGCCACGAAAAAGAGGAGTAATGACTTTTAAAAACAAATTAGACTCTAACGTGGCACCAAAATGAAGACTAGGTCCAAAAGTTCTTAAATGTTACAAAAATTCTCACTGACATCTTGAATAAATACAGCTGACAGGTACAATTTATATTTATGTTCACCTAAGTAGTGATACGGAGAAGGCAATGGCACCCCACTCCAGTACTCTTGCCTGGAAAATCCCATGACGGGGGAGCCTGGTGGGCTGCCGTCTATGGGGTCTCACGGAGTCGGACAGGACTGAGCGCCTTCACTTTCACTTTTCACTTTCACGCATTGGAGAAGGAAATAGCAATCCACTCCAGTGTTCTTGCCTGGAGAATCCCAGGGACGGGGGAGCCTGGTGGGCTGCCGTCTATAGGGTCGCACAGAGTCGGACATGACTGAGGCGACTTAGCAGCAGCAGCAAGTAGTGACAGGACAGTTCAGTTCAGTCACTCAGTCGTGTCTGACTCTTTGCAGCTCCATGGACTGCAGCACTCCAGGCTTCCCTGTCCACTACCAACTCCTGGAGCTTGCTCAAACTCATGTCCATCGAGTCAGTGATGCCATTCAACCATCTCATCCTCTGTTGTCCCCTTCTCCTCTTGCCTCAATTTTTCCCAGCATCATGGTCTTTTCCAATGAGTCGGCTCTTCACATCAGGTGGACAAAGTATTGGAGCTTCAGCTTCAGCATCAGTCCTTTTGATAAATATTCAGAACTGATTTCCTTTAGGATGGACTGGTTGGATCTCTTTGCAGTCCAAGGGACTCTCAAGAGTCTTCTCCAACACCACAGTTCAAAAGCATCAGTTCTTCGGTGCTCAGCTTTCTTTATGGTCAAACTCTCATATCCATACATGACTACTGGAAAAACAATAGCTTTGAATAGACAGACCTTTGTTGGCAAAACAATGTCTCTGCTTTTTAATATGCTGTCTAGGTTGGTCATAGCTTTTCTTCTAAGGAGCAAGTGTCTTTTAATTTCATGGCTGCAGTCACCATCTGCAGTGATTTTGGAGCCCAAGAAAACAGTCTGTTACTGTTTCCATTGTTTCCCCATATATTTGCCATGAAGTGATGGGACTGGATGCCATGAACTTTGTTTTTTGAATGTTGAGTTTTAAGCCAGCTTTTTCTCTCTTCTCTTTCACTTTCATCAAGAGGCCCTTTAGTTCCTCTTCACTTTCTGCCATAAGGGTGGTGTCATCTGCATATCTGACATTATTGATGTTTCTCCAGGCAATCTTGATTCCAACTTGTGCTTCATCCAGCCCAGTATTTCACATTGATGTAATCTGCATATAAGTTAAATAAGCAGATGACAATATACAACCTTGACGCACTCCTTTCCCAATTTGGAACCAGTCCATTGTTCATGCCACTGATAATTCTAATTTTCCTCCAGATTTGTCCTGTAAGTTCTAAGTCTTATGTGCAGAGCAATAGTATTTCCAAGAAGGCTTAGATATGCAAATTTGATCATTTTATACACTCACTGTAAAAGATTTTGAAGCCCAACCTATTCTTTATTTAGTATAGGGTTGCATTTTATGGAAACATCACTGTTTTCATTTATATTCAAAAGCAATGGGTGTTGATATTTCAGTTAATGTTACTGTTCATTAGGTTTTTCATCATGTATCTTGTCCACATAATGTCACAGCTGTGGTTAAAGTTTGTTATATAATGATGTCTCAAGCTGTATTTTTTTGACATAAAACACTTTTTTTTTTAACAAAACATTTTCTTTTAAGCACATGGGAATATTCTCATTTCAACATAGAATAATGCTTATTTACAATTAAAAAAAAAATTAAAGCCTTCATGGTAGGGTCATCATATTTAGTAAACAAAAATGTAAGACACCTAATTAAATTTTAATGTCAGATAAACAACTAATATTACATGGGACATACTTATTGTAACAAAAATTATTTCTTTTTTATCTCACACTCAAATTTAACTGGGTATGTTAGCTGGTAACCCTAGTCTACCTTTGTTTTTCCCACTTTTGATAGAGATATTGGTTGATATATACGCAGTCTTCCAGGATATAGTGATGTCTTCATTACTTTTTTGTTTGCTATTTTTAAACGTTGTCAGCTTTTTTTAAATCAAAGTGTGGAGGGGAGAACTCCATGAAATAAAATGGAAACCAAGCAATAAAGGATTTCATTATGTCAAACAATTAAAAGGCAAATATTGACTAAGCATTTACCATGTATAAGGCATTGTATTACAACATGATGCAAGCACAAGAAAAGGGAAAAAGAGAAAAGACAAATTCTCAGCCTCTAGAGAATTTATAAATTTTGTGGGGAAGATAACACAGATACACATAAAAAGATAATAAACAGTACAAGGTAATAAATGGTAAGAGCCAAAGGTGTAATAAAGACAAGAGGATTCAAGAGATCGATCCTATCTGTGGCTTTAGAGAAAGAGAGAAGGCAAAAGGGGAGTGTTTTACTAAGTGCTTTATGTTCATCATCCTTTTTAAGCCTTCTGCTATGGTCTGAATATCTGTGTTGCTCTCCACAAATTCACATGCTGGAATAATAATGCTCAATGTGATAGTGCAGGGGTCCCCGACCACTGGGCCACAGACTGGTACCTAGGTCCATAGCCTGTTAGGAACTGAGCCACACAGAGAAGGTGAGTGGTAGGCAAGCAAGCAAAGCTTCATCTGTGTTTACAGCCACTCCCCATCATTCACATTACAGCCTGAGCTCAGACTCCCATCTGCATTACGGTAATATAATTATTTCATTATATATGACAATGTTGTAACAATAAAGTGCACAATAAATATAATTTGCTTACATTATCCTGAAACCATTCCTCCCACCCTGGTCCATGGAAAAACGGTCTTTGACAAACCAGTCCCTGGTGCCAAAAAGGTTGGGGACCAATGAGACAGTGTTAGAAGGGGGGACCTTTGGGAGGGTGGAGTTCTTATGAATGGGTTAGTGCTCTTATAAAAGAGGTCTTTAGTCCCTTTCTACCACGTGAAGACACAGAAAGACACAGCTATGAACCAGAAGGAGTGTTCTCACCAAAATGTGACCATGCTGGCACCTTAATCTTGGACTTCCCAGCCTCCAGAACTATGAGCAATACATTCTTGTTGTTTATAAGCTGCTCAGTCTGCAGTATTTAGTTACACCAGCCCAAATGGGTTAAGATACCTCCCAACAACCCTCTGAGATTATTATTATTATCAACATCAGTTTCCAAGGAGGGTCTACATTACATGCCTATGGTCACACAGTTAGTGAGCAGCATATCTGCTTCCACCTTAAGTTTTCCTGAACCCAAAGCTTCAGTGCTGCCTCTGAGATGATAGGAGAGAAGGCTAGAGCCTCTACTTCTATATGGAGCTCCTAGAGGTTTGAGTGGGAAAGAGAGATAAGAGGATTATTTTAGAAAATAATGTCTTCACACATTGCCCAAGACATTGTGGATACAAATATTCATTCAATCACACTGGATTTTAATGATACTAAAGAAAGTGTCACATATTAGAAACATTGTGAAATCAAAACAAACTGAAATGAATTGGTGACTATTTGCATGTAGAGGATTAAGAGAGCAAGAGAGAAGAGGAAGACTCAAAAATAAGTGAAAACCTGAGAATCCACAAAAAACAAAACAATGAAAATCTGTAAGAACAAATAGATGAAGTCAGGAGAGTCATGGGATTTTAAATCATCACACAAAATCAGTTGTGTTTCTATACACTGAACAATCTGAAAGGGAAATTTAAAAAACAATTGCACTTTTAATAGCATCAAAAAAGGATAAAATATTTACTATTAAACTTAACCATGCAGGTGAAAGATTTGTACACTGAAAACAATAAAACATTGCTGAAAGAAATTAAAGAATACACTAATAAATGAAAAGACATCCTGTCTTCATGAATTGAAAGACAATATTGTTAAGATATCAATACTACTTAAACTATAGGATTGATCTACAGATTCAGTGCAATCCCTATCAAAATCCCAATGACTTCCCTGATAGCTCAGTTGGTAAAGAATCCACCTGCAATGCAAGAGACCCCGGTTTGATTCCTGGGTCAAGAAGATCCACTGGGGAAGGGATAGGCTACCCACTCCAGTATTCTTGGGCTTCCCTGGTGGCTCAGCTGGTAAAGAATTCGTCTGCAATGTGGGAGACATGGGTTTGATCCCTGGGTTAGGAAGATCCTCTGAAGAAGGGAACAGCTACCCACTCCAGTATACATTAGGACCTTGCTGTTTATATACACAGAAAAAAAAATCTGTTTTAAAATTTATATGGAATTTCAAGGGACTCTGAATAGCCAAAACAATCTTGAAAAAGAACAAAGCTGGAGGTGTCATATTTCCTGATTTCAAACTTACTACAAAGTTACAGTAATTTCAACAGTGTGGTACTGGCATAAAGACAGACATACAGGTTAACAGAATAGAAGAGACCACAAATGATCCTTTACATATATGGTCAAATGATTTTTGACAAGAATGTCAATAGCAAACGACAGTGTTATCAACAAACATGACTACAAAAATTGGATATCCAGGTGCAAAAGAAAGAAGTTGGAAAACTCAGGAGACAAGATGGCAGGGTGGAAGAACCTGAAGCTCACTTCGTCTCATCACTACAGCCAAATCACAACAGTTGAACAACCACTAATTTAAAAAAGGAAGTTGGACCCTTATTTTACAACACATAAAATATTATTTCAAAATGGGTTAAAGACCTAAAAGTATTACCTGAAACCATAAAACTTCTAGAAGAAAATTTTGGGGAAAATCTTCATGACATTGGATTTGACAGTGATTTTTTTAGCTATGACACCAAAAATACAGCCAAAAAAGGGAAAATAGTTAAATTAGACTTCATCAAATTTTTAAAACTTTTGTGTATCAAAGATGCTACTGACAGGATGAAAAGACAATCCACATTTTGGGAGAAAATATTTGCAAATCATACATCTGATAAAGGATTAATAACATGAATATATAAAGAACTCATACAACTTAACAACAACAACAAAAAAACCCAAATGACCTCCAAAAATGAGCAAAAGATTTGAATAGACATTTCTCCAAAAAGATACAAAAATGGCCAACAAGTATATGAAAAGAGGCTCAATATTGTTAGTAATTAGGGAAATGCAAATGAAAAGCTCAGTGAGATACCCCTTCACACCAATTACAATGGCTATTACCAAGAAAAAACAAAACAAAGTAACTGTGAGAATGTGAAGACATTGGAATCCTAGTGCATTGCTGATAGGACAGTAAAATGGTGCAGCTGCTGTGGAAAACAGTATGGCGCATCTTCAAAAAATTCAAGATAGAAAAACCACATGATCCAGAATTTCCACGTCTGGGTACATACCCAAAAGAACTGAAACTGGGGATTCAGCAGGAATGTGTGCACCAGGTTCACTGCAGGACGATTCACAATAGCCAAAAGCTAGAACAAAGCCAGTATTCACTGATAGATGAAGGCATAACCAAAATGTACTATATGCATATAATTAAATGGAATATCATTCAGCCTGAAAAGGGGCAGAAGTTCTGATAAATACTACAATATGGGTAAATCTTATTCATTATGCTTATCCACTGGATTATATGGATTACAGTGAACCATTACGAGGTGAAGTGAAGTCAGTCACAAAAGTACATATAATGTATGATTCTGCTTATGAGGTATCTAGAGTAGTCAAATAAAGAGAGAGAGAGAAATTAGAATGATGGTTTCCAGGGGCTGAGGGGAAAGAAGGACAAGTTCAATTCCTGGGTATAGTTGGGGAAGATTAAGAAGTTCTGAAGATAGATGGTGGTGATAATAGTGCAACAATATGAATGCACTTAATGCCACTACATGGTGCATTTTAAGAGCAACGTATACACCACCATGTGTAAAATAGAGAGCTAATGAGAACCTACTGTATCAGGAGCTCAGTCAAGTTTCCTGTGCTATGTACTCAAGCACTCAGTGCTCTGTGGTGACCCAAAAGAGAAAGAAATCCAAAAAAGAGGGTATATGTATATGTATAGCTCATTCACTTTCCTGTACAGCAGAAAGTAACAGACCATTATAAAGCAACTATACACCAATAAAAATTTAAACAAATAAATAAAATGGTTGAAATGGTCAATTTCATGTTATGTATATTTTACCACAATAAAGAAAGAAAGAAAGTGAAGTCACTCAGTCATGTCCAACTCTTTGCAACCCCACGGACAGTAGCCTGCACCAGGCTCCTCTGTCCATGGGATTTTCTAGACAAGGGTACTGTACCACAATAAAATACTTTTTAAAAGAAGATAATGTAATCTGTAAACCCATCAACTGTGCACAAATATATGAGAGCCTACAGAAACCTCTCTGATTATGGAGCATCCCCTAGCATTCCCTGTGCAGCATATGTGTATGTCTGATATAGCATACACATATAGCACTTAATTGTCTGATACAGCAAACAAGTGGGGGCACCAATATAAAAATGGGTATTACCTAATAGTAAAGCTTAATTTCTTCCTTACTTTGTTTGGAGAAAAGAAAATGATGGAAGTAGAAGCTCTGACATTATCTTTTCAGACTTCCGAGGGGCAGAGGGAAGCTGCAGTGGTTCACTGGATCCAGTGCTGGGTAAATAAGATGAAGACATAGACATGATGCTGGAGTTGGCAATGTGGAGGCCATGCGGGGTCATGATGGGGTCTTGGTGCGATGCTGTGGACGGGAACTGCATGGAGTGTGTTGAGGAGAGGTTGTGGAAATTCTGTGATTATAACCACTGTCTTCAAAGTATTTTGCTTTGAAGGGGAGCAGAGAAACAGGAGGGGAATTTGAAAAGTATTCTGGGGTCATTTGAGGTGTTTTGATTTTATTTTTCATAGGACATATTACAGCATGTTTGGATGCTGGCAGGAAAAGTCTAGAAGAGTTGGGGGAATGGTGGGAGCCTGGCCCTTGAGAACAAGAAAGGGGGTGGCATCTGGGGCCCAAGAGGGTGAGTTAGCAAGGAGCTTGGTGGGGTGAGGTGTGTGCAGAGAAGACAGTCAATTTGGTGAAGGAAGGCTGAGAGAATGCTTGTGTGAGGAAGTGAGGTGGGGGAGGGGCATGCACAGGGAATTTGATGGGAAAGAGGGTAGAAAACAGCCATTTTGGAGCTGGGAAAGCAGATACACCAGGGATGTAAAATAAGATCCTGGTTAGTGCAGGGTATCTTTTTGTGATTTGTGATTTATGATTTGCAGTGAGACTCTTCATTTAGCAGGGCTGTATGTTTTTCTCCAGCACTCCTCCGCTGCTCAGGGATGGGCACAGATCAGGCTGAGGGTTGGTTTTAATTAGGCTGGGGCTTTCCTAGAGAACAGAGGGAGGGAGAGACCAGGAAGTTCATGCGGATTTCAAGGAGTGCGTGGTGATGGCTAGGAAGAGAATGTTAGGGTGCGGATCAGGTTTGGTCTTGGCTGATGATGAGGCTGTCATCATGCTAGTGGGCATCTGAAGTAGGCTGAGGAAGTGATCATTGGCGGTGAGAGGTCAAGGAACTAAGGCCATGACATAAGCATGTGGCAGTGGGGTGTGTCAGGGCTGTGCAGGGCTTGTGTATGTGCATGCTAAGTTACTTCAGTCGTGTCCAACTCTGTGTGACCCTATGGATTGTAGCCCTCCAGGCTCCTCTGCCCAATGGGATTCTCCAGGCAAGAATACTGGAGTAGGCTGCCATGCCTTCCTCCAGGGGATCTTCCTGACTCAGGGATCGAACCCACATCTCTTATGTCTCCTGTATTGGCAGACAGGTTCTTTACCATTAGTGCCACCTGGCAAACCTGCACAGGGCTTAGGAAAGTCTAATCTGATCCTCTTTGGTTCCATCTTGGTCAGTAGGTATGAGTTTTCCCTCTGTGGCTCTGTTCCCATACAAGATGAACAAGTTCCCCACCTTCTGCTCCAGGATACAATATAAGCCTGGGAACAGCAGGATGCCCCGGTGGGTGGAAGCTTCCTTCCCATGTAAGGATGGCTCAGTACCAAGTCCTGTCCACTTCACTTCCTTTTTCTTTCAACTAAGGGTCTTTCTTTCCCCATTTCAAGAACTCTGCTCCTCCTGGACTTTCCTCTTCCTTGTGAACCATCCGCATACCTTCTCTTTCCTTTTCCTGGAGCCCCAGCATACTCAACAACATGTCTGGATCTTTCTGTCTCACATGTGCAGTAGATGCTCCTTGGAGTCTGCTTCTTCTTCGCTGTGTGCTGTGAGAAAGAAAAACAGCCTTCAAGTTTCTAGAGAGGGCAAGAGGGGAGAAATTTATGGAAAGCACATAGGAAATTAGAGGTTCACCCTGTCTGGGATGCATTATCCATGAGCCTACAGAACAAGTTGTCAAAAAGTAAAAACAGGAGTAGAGATGAAAGAACAGAGAATGAGGCAGGTATTAAATTCATCAGTGACTAAGGCGCAATGATCTGGACAGCAAGATGTTTGATGATATGACCGTTGGAGGAAGGTGGGAGAGATAAAGCCTGGAGATGGCATCTGAGGAGCAAGGAGGACTCTCCCATCCTTCTGGTCTCAGGAACATGAGGTTTGAGAGCGATAACCAGCTCCACTCTAGAAGTGAAGTAGTGACCCCAGGGGCAGAGAACTTTCCATTCCAGAGGAAAGGTCTATAAGGGCCAGGATCCCCCATCCATCATGTTCCCCTTCATATCTCCATCACCTTGTACAAAGCAATGTGTATGGGGAGTGTGTACAACAAAGGTATATTGAATAAATGGGTGGGCAGTTAATGGCACCCCACTGCAGTACTCTTGCCTGGAAAATCCCATGGACAGAGGAGCCTGGTAGGCTGCAGTCCATGGGGTCGCTAAGGGTTAGACACGACTGAGCGACTTCATTTTCACTTTTCACTTTCATGCATTGGAGAAGGAAATGGCAACCCACTCCAGTGTTCTTGCCTGGAGAATCCCAGGGACGGGGGAGCATGGTGGGCTGCCGTTTATGGGGTTGCACAGAGTCGGACACGACTGAAGTGACTTAGCAGCAGTTAATTGAACCCAATGTTTATACTGAAATCATGTGCCACAACCCAAGCACTCTTCTAGAATCTGTGGCAGTCTCAGCTTCTTGCGTCAGGATATGTGGCTGCCATGGGGAGCACAGAATGCTCAAGGGGATCAGTTGCCTGCCCACCGAACGAGAACAGGATGCTGGAATCAGACTGAAATAAAAACGACCTGAGTTGTGGCCATTATCAGGATGTCTAATAGATCTGTTTCTCCATCAGATTATGCTGGGGGGAGAATTTAGGGAAAGACGAGCAGGGAGTAAGTCTCTTAATATCAGCTGCATCAAAAAAAGGAAGGCTTGTGAGTGGGAATTTCCAGGGAACTGCCCGACAGGTCACATAATGACAGCTGTTTGGCAATGGAGCATTGGGGAAGCTCCAACATTTTATCCCTTTCAGTGGCTGCTATTGCTTTTCATCATGATTGCAGGTTTGTTTGCTTTCAAGGCTACCCTGGAGCTGGGGAGAGGAGGATGAGAAGAGAGTAGGTTAAAGTGCCACAAAACTCAAAGTTTTTTTCATGATTGAGTGTTTTTCTTGAATAAGCACTCCTCAAATTGTTACAAGCATTTGGTTAATTCCTAGAGTTCTGAAAAAGTTGATTTTGACCAATTTTGCTAGTGATCTTTTTCCTTTTATAGAGGAACGAATTTTCAGAGGTCCTTACTCTGCATTCTTGGAAGGCATATTTCTATTTTCATTATTTTTCAATTTTTATCTTGAGATCATTGTGAAGTCACATGCAGTCATAGAGAATAATGGAATGATCCTGTATACTTTTCATCCAGTTTCCCCCCAAGATAACATCTTGCATAACTAGCATACAATATCTCACGGAGGAAAATGATACTGCTACAATTCAGTGATCTTATTCAGATTTTACTATTTCTATGTACTCGTGTGTGTATTTAATTCTATAACATTGTATCTGCAGATCTGTGTAATTACCACCACAGTCAAGATAACTACCAGTTCTACCACAAGGATCCCTCATGCTATCCTCTTACAGCCAGGCATAGCATCCCCTGCCCCCACAATCACCACTCCTAATACCTGGTAACCACTGATCTATTCTTCAGGTCTATAATTTTTGTCATTTAAAAAGTATCACAGGCTATACATACAATGAAATATTATTCAGCAATAAAAAGAAATAAGAATATCGACATCACAATGTGGATGTGTCTTGAAAACATGCCAACCACAAAGGATCACATTCTGGATGATTCCATTTAGGAAATGTCCAGAATGGACATATCTATAGAGACAGAAAGTTTTGATTGATTGTCTAGGGCTGGGTGGGATGGGAGGGAAAGGATGGTGATGGCTGAAAGGTGCAGTGCTTTTTGGGGGGAGTTAATGAAAATGTTCTACGTGTGAATGTGGCAGTGGCCATGCAACTCTGTGTACACTAGAAACCAGTGAGTTGTATGCTTACACGAGTGAATTGTATGGCATGTGAATTATATATCAATAAAAGCTGTCAAGAAAGAGAACGCTATATAAATGGAGCTTCCTTGTTGGCTCAATGGTAAAGAATCTGCCTGCCAATGTAGGAGATGTGGGTTTTGATCCCTGGGTCGGGAAGATTCCCCTGGAGAAGGAAATGGCAACCCATTCCAGGACTCTTGCCTGGGAAATCCCATGGACAGAGGAGCCTGGCGGGCTATAGTTCATGTGGTTGCAAAAGAACTGGACATGCCTTAGCAACTAAACAGCTATAAATGGAATCATACCGTATGCAACCCCCACCCTCCCCCCACACCAAGACTGGTCCAATTATTTTTAAACAAAAGTTTGCTCCCAAAGAAAACGTTATGAAAAAGTAGTAGATATACATAATGTCTACATTATGGTTTATATGTAAGATATAGTTGAGCATGACAAGAGGCAATGGGGCATGACCACAAAGGTCGTGTTTTTGCTCTCTGAGGAGTCTGTAACATTACCATTCACATTCGAATGCAATTCAGATGAGTCTCTTTTCAAGTCTAGTCTAAGGATGGGATTTATCACCTCTCTCTGAGTCAAAAATGGCATGGATGAAAAGCTGTTTCAGCTCAATTCAGATAAAATAGATTTTTATTGAAAGAGAAAGCCAGAAAAATCATAGCAATACACAAACACGCTGGGCTTCACAACATCAGCTGCTTCTAGATTCACAGATAAAAAACTGTGACTAAAAGAGCCTTTCTGTTCTTGGCACAGATTGAACACTCTCCTTCCCTATGTAGCTCTTATCTTGTTTTCTGTATTATTTCCCTGTACACTAGATCATTACAAAGCTTTTTGCTGGGAGAACCATATTTGTAGACCTCACATAATTCATTTCTGGTGGAAATAAAGTAACTGTTCATCTATAGACTACTGTCCCTTGATCGATGTTATCAGGATTATTCACTCTTGGCATTCAGTAGAAGGAAACTTGACTGGGTCCATATCTCAGTGTGTGATATAGTTCCAAAGCTAGAAATTTGGGAACTAAAAATTTTCAAAAAGAGACCCTAAATTCTTTAATAATTTCAAAATAGCAGGAGTTATCAATGTCCTGAAATGTACAAGTTGTGCTGTGCTGTGCTAAATCACTTCAGTTGTGTCCGACTCTTTGTGACCCTTTGGACTGTAGCCTGCCAGGCTTCTCTGTCCACGGGGATTCTTCAGGCAAGAATACTAGAGTGGGTTGCCAAGCCCTCCTCCAGAGGATCATCCTGACCCAGGGATCAAAATTTTCTCTCTTACATCTCCTGCACTGGCAGGTGGATTCTTTACCACTAGTGCCATCTGGGAAGCCCAAAGTGTACAGGTTATTTGAGTGGTATTTAGCCCATATTTGAGGAAGAGAGGAGAGAAAAAGACAACAAGAGAAAGAGAGAGAGAGAGAGCAAGGAGTGAGAGAGCGAATCACCAAGGCTATTACCATTATTTTGACTCTGGGTTCACTTCCACTGTGTATTGCATTTTCAATTTAAAACGACATGAGTAATTAATCTTTTACTGAACAAACTTCCACAGAGGGGTACCTTCCTGACACTAGAGAAATTAACTCAATAGAAATGTTTCACAAGAAAGGCGTTTCATAAAAGTTAGGACAGAAATCGCTCTCTAAACCAGAGGTTGGCAAACGTCTTCTGTATGTGGCCAGACTGTAAATATTTTAGGCTTTGTGGGTCAAATGGTCTCTACTGCAACTATTCAGCTCTGTCACTGGAGTCTGAAAATAGCCATAGGTATTAGGTAAACAAGTGGACATGACTCTGTTTCAATAAAACTTTATCTATCGATAATGAAATTCAAATTTCATATAATTTTCAACAGTCATGAAATATTTTTCTTTTGATTTAAAAAAAAAAGCCTTAGCTTATGAGCTGTACAAAAACAGGCAGAGGGCCAGATTTGGCCTGTGGAGATTAATTTGTTAGCCCTACTCTAAAAGGATGAAAGAGTAGAAGCACTGAAGTCTGTGTAACACAGTGGTTTGGAACCCACGTTTGGAGTCAGGGTTTAAATAGTGACTGTGCCACTCACTAGTTGTGTGACCTTGGACAAGTCATGCAGCCCACTTACAACCATGTCTTTATCTGTCAAACGGAGATGGTAATAGACATTCCACAGGATATCTGTGAAAATAAGATGAAGGAATACATGCAAGTTTAGCACGTGCAAGGTCATAGTGAATCTGCTACTGCTAAGTCACTTCAGTCGTGTCCGACTCTGTGCGACCCCATAGATGTCAGCCCACCAGGCTCCTCCGTCCCTGGGATTTTCCAGGCAAGAGTACTGGAGTGGGGTGCCACTGCCTTCTCTGATAGTGAATCTAGTTACCACTAGAATGAACGTCTTGAAAAGTGCCTTCCCTTTTTCCCATAAAGCCTTCCCTTTCCCTCAGTCTCTGCCTCCACACTGGAATTTGTAAGCAGGATTTTTATCAAGACAGCACATATCAGGCTAAATCTTAGAGTCAGCCCTCAATCCTTATTCTCTCACCCCACACATTCAGTTCAACAAGAAACCATGCCCTCTCTACCCTCAAAATATATCCAGAATCTGACCACTTCTCCCTGATCTATGCCACCATCAGCTTTCACCTGGTCTTTCTGCTCCCACCTGACCTGTCTGTTTTCCACAGGGATGCTTTGAAAATACAACCCAGATCACTTCATTTCTCCTGCTCATGTATTTGGCTGTGTCAGGTCTTAGCTGTGGCATGCAGGATCTTTCACTGCAAGATACTCGGGCTTAGTTGCCCCATGCCATGTAGGATCTTAGTTTCCCAAACAGGGATCAAAGCTATGTCCCCTGCATTCAAAGACTGGATTTGTAACCACTGGACTACCAGAGAAGTCCCTCAAAAGTTTCTAATCACTCCACTCAACAGAAAACCCTAAGCTCTTACCACAGAAACCCTTGGATCTCTCATATTCTTCTCCTCGCTTCCTCAGCTTCAACCACAAAACCTCACTATTCTTCAAAAATGTCAACCTTGCTCCCACTTAATATTTATTGGTATTTCTTTCTGGAATGTTCTTTTCCCAGATAACCAAGTGTTATTGATTTTACTACTTCTTTCAGGTATGTGCTCAAATATAACCTTGCTAGGAAAGCATTTCCTGCCACTCCTTAACTCTCTTATCCTACTTGGGGGTCACACTACCACCTCCTGCCATGTTTCATGTTTATTTGTTGACTGAATGCCACTCGCCACTACAATGTAAGGTCACAAAAGCAGACTTTGTGTGTCCTGTTCACAGTGGTATCAGCAGTGTTTAGAACAGCATTTGGCACAGGGTAGTTTCAAATTTGTTCAGCAAATTATTTTATTATCTATGAATCTTTGAGTTTAAATAAATAAAAGTGTATTTACTAAACTTTTGCTGCTCTAAATGTTTCTGAAAATGAGAACTTTTTTGAGTATTTTTCTTTTTAAAAAGCTGGAATCAAGATTGGCAGGAGAAATATCAATAACCTCAGATATGCAGACACCACCACCCTTATGACAGAAAATGAAGAAGAACTAAAGGGCCTCTTGATGAAAGTGAAAGAGGAGAGTGAAAAAGTTGGCTTAAAGCTCAACATTCAGAAAACTAAGATCATGGCATCTGGTCCCATCACTTCATGGCAAATAGATGGGGAAACAGTGGAAACAGTGGCTGACTTTATTTTTCTGGGCTCCAAAATCACTGTGGATGGTGACTGCAGCCATGAATTAAAAGACGCTTACTCCTTGGAAGAAAAGTTATGACCAACCTAGACAGCATATTAAAAAGCAGAGACATTACTTTGCCAACAAAGGTCCATCTAGTCAAGGCTGTGGTTTTTCCAGTAGTCATGTATGGATGTGAAAGTTGGACTATAAAGAAAGCTGAGTGCAGAAGAATTGATGCTTTTGAACTGTGGTGTTGGAAAAGACTCTTGAGAGTCCCTTGGACTGCGAGGAGATCCAACCAGTCCATCCTAAGGGAGATCAGTCCTGGGTGTTCATTGGAAGGACTGAGGTTGAAGCTGAAACTCCAATATTTTGGCCACCTGATGCGGAGAGCTGACTCATTTGAAAAGACCCTGATGCTGGGAAAGATTGAGGGCAGGAGGAGAAGGGGATGACAGAGGATGAGATGGTTGGATGGCATCACCAACACAAAGGACATGGGTTTGGGTGGACTCCGGGAGTTGGTGATGGACAGGGAGGCCTGGCGTGCTGCGGTTCATGGGGTTACAAAGAGTCGGATATGACTGAGCAACTGAACTGAACTGAACTGAACTTTTTAAAAAAGAACTTATTTATTTGGTTGTGATGGGTCTTAGATGTGGCATGCAGGATCTTTAGTTGCGGCATGTGAACTCTCAGCTGCAGCATGTGGGGATCTAGTTCTCTGACCAGGGATCAAATCCGGGCCCCCTGCACTGGGAATATGGAGTCTTACTCACTGGACCACCAGGGAAGTCCCTTGAGTACTTTTCTTGTATTAATTTAGAATAAATGTTTGTGTATATTAGTTGTGCTCAGTCATGTCCAGCTCTTTGAGACCTCATGGACTGTAGCCCTCCAGGCTCCTATGTGCCTGGAAGTTTACAGGCAAGAATACTGGAGTAGGTTGCCATGCCCTTCCCCAGGGGATCTTCCCCACCCAGGGTTAGAACCTGTGTCTCCTGTGTCTCCTGCATCGCGGGCAGATTCTTTACCACTGAGCCAGTGGGGAAACCCATATTTAAGGGCACTTTCTATAAATTGTAAGGGCTTCCCTGATAGCTCAGTTGGTAAAGAATCCGCCTGCAATGCAGGAGACCCTGGTTTGATTCCTGGGTCTGGAAGATCCCCTGGAGAAGGGATAGGCTACCCACTCCAGTATTCTTGGGCTTCCCTTGTGGCTCAGCTGGTAAAGAATCTGCCTGCAATGTGGGAGACCTGGACAATGTTTGATCCCTACTCTATAAATTGTACAAAATATTTTCACTCACTTCTCATTAAAAACTAATCCCATTACTGCAAAACCAATGGCAAGAAGGGGTGAAGTATCATGTTTTTCTTCTGGGTGGTCATTTGCTGACTTGAAATTCAGCAGTCCTACTTCTGTAGGGGGAAAGGGGGCAAATAAATATTGGAGGAGGGGATTAGTCTTTGTCACAGTTCTCTGTACTTTTTCGTTGTAAAGAGCTCTCCCTCTCTTCTTCTCCAATTGTCTCCTACCCTCATCTATTGCTTTTCTTTCTCAGTGTGGATTCAAGAAAGTGATCAATTCCTGCACTAGAGTTTAGCCCAAGGTCATCTCTCATGGACTCTGAAATACCCCACCTGTCACTGAAAGTCTCATGCCTTCTTACTGTCAGAGATTCTGCATGAATAGCCCCAGGACTTGTAGTCACATACATCGAATCTGTGCTTCTCTTCTGGGGCATTAGGAGGTGGGGAGTAATGTAACCCTAGTACTGAATACTCAGGAGATACAGTAAGAGAAACAGGCCACTAAGAGGATCCTGTATATTCAGAAACAGTCTTCTGGGTTGTGGTTGTTGTTTTTAAAAATATTTGGTATGTTAAACAATTATGTTGGGACTTCCCTGGTGGTCCAGTGGTTAAGACTTCGCCTTCCAGTACATGGAGTGTGGGTTCGATGCCTGGTCAGGGAGCTGAGATCCCATGTGCCTTGTGGTCAGAAAACCAAAACATTAAACAGAAGCAATATTGTAACCAATTCAATAAAGACTTTAAGAATGGTCCACATTAAAAAAAAAACAACTTAAAACCAATGATGTTGTTCACAAAAGGCTGTTTCCAAACAAATGAGGATTTTATTCTAGTATTTTCCTTTTTTTTCCCCATCTAGATGATTTTGAAAGGTACTCTGCCCTGAACTTGGTTGTTGCTGTGACTCAGGAGACATTAGTTTGCAGTACACGTCTAAAATATGACTTGAAGAAAGTCTGAATATATTTTGACTGAAGCATGTAGTGAATGAATGCTGCAGAGAGTGACTCAGGAACCCCTCACACCACCTCCCACTCCCCAGCTCTCAGCTAAATCCTCCCTGGGAACTGCCCTCAGCCAAAAAGAACCACCCGACCTTCCTTCCTGACGGCTCACAGCTGAGGACTGGACAGCATGGAGCCACCCTGACCCACTCCACTGCCTCATGAAGGGCCTTCCCAGCGCCAGAGCTCTGTCTTCCCCACCACCCGTCAGCTTCTCCCTCAGTCAATCCTGTTTCCTCTCCATTCCCCACAGGTGTTCAGCCCCGTAAGATTCACTAACTATTACTACACACAAGTCTTCATCTCAGAGTCTGTTTCCCAGGGAAACTGACCTCAGTCAGCTTCTGAAGACCCTGATTTGAAGAATAGTCCTATTAATATTCTAGTCTGTTTTTGTATGTCAGTCAGAGCACCATTCTATTTACCTGATTACAGGAAGAGATAATTCTGGGTGGATTTTTTTGTTTGTTTCATTTCACAATAGAAAAAGTATTTTTGGAAAATGTGAAAATAAATAAAACTCAGAACTCTTTATTTTTAAAATTTGTGGCCAAGGTAATCTTATGTTAGAAAATAAAAATAAATGTTCTTTATATTCTCTATTATTAGCCTTTAAAAATAAAGCAATAAACATTGAAAAAATGATTTGTGAAAAAAAGAGAATTAATAATAAAGTAGAAGAACTGGTAGCAGTTATCTAAACTTTACCACTATTCAGTTTCAAGAATGGAAAATACTTTCAATTTATATATATATAAATATATATATATATATATATACATATATATATACACATACACACACACACACACAACTAGAGATATAATTTATATGATATATATAAATTCTAAGATTATACTGTGCTCTACAAATTAACTACAAGTTGAGAAAGTAACTAATGAAATATTGAGTACTTAAGGGCCTACCAGTTTACACAAATATAATTAATTTCACAACCATATCATGAGGTAAGCATTATTGTCCCAATTTTATAAAGAAGAACTTTATAAAGTTTCAGAAAAATTAAGTCATTCTTACAGATTACCCAAACAGCATGTGGTAAGGTCAGAGTTCAGCTCAGATCTGCCTGCTTTCAGGATTGAAGTCATGATGTAACTTCATACTGTGTGTAGTTTCTGATTTCTAAATGGACGAATGGGTTTGATCAGGGACTTCCCTGGTGGTCCAGAGCATAAGACTCTGTGCTCCCAATGCAGGGGGCCCGTGTTTGGCCCCTGATCAGGGAACTAGACCCCACATGCCTCAACTAAAATTCCTTTATGCCTTAACTAAGACCTGATGAACTGGGCTGGACCAGACCACAGAGTTTGGTTCTAGAATGACAATAGATAACAATAGTTCACAGAAGCTTTTATTGAGCTTTACTCCCAATAACAAACAAGAAATAGAAGATATTATTTTACATGTATATATAATTTTGCTTATTTTTTGGCTGTGCAGGGTCTTCCTTGCTGCATAGGCTTCTCTTACTGTGGAGCCCAGGCTCTAGGGCACTCGGGCTTATGTAGTTGTGGCATGTCAGTCAGTTAGTTCAATTGCTCAGTCATGTCAGACTCTGTGACCCCATGGACAGGCTTCCCTGTCCATCGCCAAGTCCTGGAGCTTACTCAAACTCATGTCCATTGAGTCCATGATGCCATCCAACCATCTCTTCCTCCGTCGTCCCCTTCTCCTCACACCTTCAATCTTTCCCAGCACCAGGGTCTTTTCCAGTGAGTCAGCTCTTCATGTCAGGTGGCCAAAGGATTGGAGTTTCAGGTTCAGCATCAGTCCTTCCAACGAATATTCAGGACTGATTTCCATTAGGATGGACTGGTTGTATCTCCTTGCAGTCCAAGGAACTCTCAAGAGTCTTCTCCAACACCACAGTTCAAAAGCATCAATTCTTTGCTCAGCTTGCTTTATGGTCCAATTCTCACATCCATACATGCATGACTACTGGTAAAACTATAGCCTTGACTAGACAGACCTTTGTTGGCAAAGTAATGTCTCTGCTTTTTAATATGCTGTCTAGGTTGGTCATAGTTTTTCTTCCAAGGAACAAGCATCTTTTAATTTCATGGCTGCAGTCACCATCTGCAATGATTTTAGAGCCCAAAAAGTAAAGTCACTCACTGCTTCCACTGTTTCCCCATCTATTTGCATGAAGTGATAGGACCGGATGCCATGATCTTAGTTCTCTGAATGTTGAGTTTTAGGCCAACTTTTTCACTCTCCTCTTTCACTTTCACCAAGAGGCTCTTTAGCAGAGAAAAAGATGGCAGAGAAGTAGGTGGACATGGAGTACATCTCTCTCCACGGATACATCAGGAATACACCTTCAGACAAAGAAGTGCATGCAGAATACCAGCTGAGAGTGGACAGGAGTATCTGACCAGGGGAACAGAATATATAGAACCACACAAAACTCGGTAGGATGAAGGAACTAGGGGAAAATCAGGAGTGTTAGTAGGACTGGACCTGCCCTCCACAGGTGGGGGAACTGAAGCAGGGGTCCGATCCCCACAGCAGGGCAATTGTCTGAGTCAGAGGAGAAACATTTAAGGCTGAGAGTGAAACAGCTGATCTGTGGCAGCCTAAATGGAATGAGAATCAGACAGTCCTTGCCGCAGTCATATAAACACCAGGCAGGAACACGGGTCTCCTGGAAGGGGCAGCGGCTGGGAGCTGGAGTTTAGGGATTGTGGAGCAATCCCAGGGCAAGGGCTGCTGTTGACTGCGAAGAGACAGATCAAGGGGATGTGAGGAAGGAGATCGTGGTGGGAAATGCCTGTGGAGGAAAGCCAGGCAGCCATGGAAGCAAGGCGATACTGCTGAGTTACACGTAAGGGGTGAAGCCATCACCATAGCCTCTGTCTCTCCACACGCCAGCATCGGCAGCTGAACAACAGAGAGGCTGGCCCACCAAACACCTGACGCACTGAACTACAGAGTAGAACCCCACACAGGGTGCTCCTTTCAGTGACTGATGAGTGGAACTACAGAGTAGGACCCCCCCTCCCCGTACCCAGAGCGCCCCTTTAAGTGACTGACCCACCGAACAACAGAGAAGGACCCCAGGCAAGGGATCCCTCTAAGTGCTTGAATGGGCAGAGCTACGGAGAAAGACTCGCCAAAGAGGCCTTCCGATCACCAGCTACAAGAGGCTCGAAGAAAGACTCTGATGGGGCTGTAACTCCTGCTGCAGAGGCAGTCTGTGTCCTTGCAGACTTGGCTCTGCCAGGGTCCCCACAAGCCAAGTAGCTACACCACCTTCATGCTCAACTCTCACTGGGGCAGAGCTGCTACAGACAAAAAAAAAAAAAATTCTTGCGTCTATGCGTGCAGGTCCTTTTGGACCTGTCCAACTCTTTGCGACCCTATAGACTGTGGCCTGCCAGGCTTCTCTGTCAGAGAGGGGATTCTCCAGGCAAGAATACTGGAGCGTATTGGCCAATACTGGTTGCCATACCCTTCTAGAGCACTATATTTCCTGCTGCCCTAGACACCAACCCCCTGAGTACCTGGTGCTGCCAGAACCCCTGTGACCCAAGCAGTTGCACCACTTCCACACCTGGCCCTCACAGGGGCAAACCCAAGGCCTCTAGGGCAGCCTCAGGAGCTAAACCCCAGTGGACGACCCATATGTAGAGGTGGAAATAAAACCACAATTGAAACCCAGGGGCAGTGTGGCTAAGGAAGACAACCCAAAACCTTCCCACCAGCTGTACAAGTCATACGATTAAATCCAGAAGATTTAAATCCACAAGATCAACTAAGCAGACTCTGTGTCTATGGAATATATAAAAGGCCCCTGAGAGCTCGCACAAAAGAAAACGCACTAGCTCTGATAGCTGTGGACATTGCAGGCAAGAACACACAGGAGTAGGACCAGATTAGAATGTGAGCAGGCTCCAGAGCAGGTCCAGAGACCAGCCGTGTTGGAGGGCATCCTAGGGAGGGGAGGTGGACTGTGACTCCCAGCGAGGGAAAGGACTCTGACAGCAGTGACTCCAGAAAAACATTTATTATCTTATTTTTTGTCTTGTTCTGTAGATTCTTTTGGATTTTCCCCCCTTTCTTTCCCCCTCTGTTGTAGTTGTCAATTTTATTGGCACTAAGAAATCCAGTTAAGCTTTTGAGCTTTATTTTTCTTTTTCCTCAGACACATTTTTTGTTGTTGTCATAAACCTCTGCCTCTACATTGGGCTTTTGCAGTTCTGTGATGTTTTCCTCTGTTTTTTCTTTTCTCTTTTTTAAATTTTAATTTTTTAAACATTATTTTTTCTACATTTATTCCTTCATTTGCATTTCCTACTGTTCTTTTCCCCTTGCAGTTACTGTTTAATGTATATAAATCTTCATCTACCTTTATTTAACTTTGCATATCTATTCTTTCTTTCCTTTCCTCTCAACATATTTGTTAGTTTTGTTTTCATTGCTTTATTCCCCTCTTGGCACTGTACTTTAGTTTTGTTTTCCAGTTTGAGCTTAAGTGAGTTTTTGTTCTTAACTGGTAAATATAATTTTTGATTTCCTTTATTCACCAGATCAACCTACTGTACTTTATTTTTGTTGGACTATTTTTACTTTGCTTATGGGTATATATGTACATGTGTATATTCCATTATTTTAATTATTATTTGCCTGATTTTGTAACTGCCATTTGTCTGGGGTTCATCTTTGGTTTCTCATTATTGGAAACTTATTTTACTCTCCCTTAATGCCATAGAAAACCACTTGTGCAATCTTCATTGCTGACCAGAGATCAAACCCTGAGCCTTTGGAGTGGGAGCACTGACTCCAAGACCCTAGACTATCAGAGAACTAACCCTACAGAGTATCAGATAGTGAGAACTCACACAAAGGAAACCACTTGAATACAAGACCAGCATCACCTAATCACCAGTAGCACCCTGTGCAGGATGCCTCATCCACACAACAAACAAAATAAAAATACAAATCCAATCATCAGCAGACAGGAATACCACCTCACTCAGCCTTGCCCATCAGGGGAAAAACTAACAAACCAAAACTTAGCACAAATCTCACCCTATACAAAGCTCACACAAACCACTGGAACAACCTTAGGAGGGCAGAAACCAAAAAGAAGAAAGAATTTAACCTTCTTCAAGAAAAGAATTCAACTTTCCTTGAAGCCTGGGAAAAGGAGAGCTCAAACACAATAACTTAAAAAAAAAAAAAAAAGGAAGAGAAATACTGCACAAATGAAAGAACAAACTAGAAACAGAAGTCCAAATAAATGAAGAGGAAACAGGCAAATTACCTGAAAAAGAATTCAGAATAATGATAATAAAGATGATCAAAAACCTTGAAAACAAGATGGAGAAAATGCAAGAATCAACTAACAAAGAACTTGAAGAATTAAAGAATAAGCATACAGAGACAAACAACACAATTACTGAAATTAAAAATACTCTAGAAGGAATCAACAGCAGAATATCTGAAGCAGAAGAATGAATCAATGAGCTGGAAGATAAAATGGGGGAAATAACTTCTGAAGAGCAAAATAAAGTAAAAAGAACGAAAAGAGCTGAGGACAGTCTCAGAGTCCTCTGGGACGGTATCAAATGCACCAACATTTGAATTATAGAGGTCCCAGAAGAAGAAGAGAAAAAGAAAGGGTACGAGAAAATTTTTGAAGAGATTATAGTTGAAAATTTCCCCAACATGGAAAAGAAATAGCCAGTCAAGTCTAAGAGGCACAAAGAGTCCCATATAGGATAAACCCAAGCAAAAACACGCCAAGACACATACTAATCAAACTAACAAAGACAAAACACAAAGAATATTAAAAGCAGCAAGGGAGAAGCAACAAGTAACATACAAGGGAAACCCCATATGCTTAACAGCTGATCTTTCAGCAGAAACTCTCTAGGCCAGAAGGGAATGGCAAGATATATTCAAAGTACTGAAAGGGAAAAATATGCAACCAAGATTACTGTACCCAGCAAGGATCTCATTCAGAATTGATGGAGAAACAAAAAGCTTTTCAGACAAGCAAAAGTTAAGAGAATCCAGTACGACCAAACCAGTTTTACAACAAATGTTCAATTCAGTTCCGTCGCTCAGTCATGTCCGACTCTTTGCGACCCCATGAACCACAGCACGCCAGGCGTCCCTGTCCATCACCAACTCCTGGAGTTCACTCAAACTCTTGTCCATCAAGTCGTTGATGCCATCCAGCCATCTCATCATCTGTCATCCCCTTCTCCTCCTGCCCCCAATCCCTCCCAGCATCAGGGTCTTTTCCAATGAGTCAAATCTTCGCATGAGGTAGCCAAAGTATTGGAGTTTCAGCTTCGGCATCAGTCCTTCCAATGAACACCCAGGACTGATCTCCTTTAGAATGGACTGGTTGGATCTCCTTGCAGACCAAGGGACTCTCAAGAGTCTTCTCCAGCACCACAGTTGAAAAGCATCAATTCTTCGGTGCTCAGCTTTCTTCACAGTCCAACTCTCACATCCATACATGACCACTGGAAAAACCATAGCCTTGACTAGACAGACATTTGTTGGCAAAGTAATGTCTCTGCTTTTTAATATGCTGTTTAGGTTGGTCATAACTTTCCTTCCAAGGAGTAAGCATCTTTTAATTTCATGGCTGCAGTCACCATCTGCAGTGGTTTGCTGCTGCTGCTGCTGCTACTGCTGCTGCTGCTAAGTCGCTTCAGTCGTGTCCGACTCTGTGTGACCCCATAGATGGCAGCCCACCAGGCCTCGCGGTCCCTGGGATTCTCCAGGCAAGAACACTGGAGTGGGTTGCCATTTCCTTCTCCAATGCATGAAAGTGAAAAGTGAAAGTGAAGTCGCTCAGTCGTGTCCGACTCCTAGCGACCCCATGGACTGCAGCCTACCAGGCTCCTCCGTCCATGGGATTTTCCAGGCAAGAGTACTGGAGTGGGGTGCCATTGCCTTCTCCCACAGTGGTTTGGGACCCCCCCAAAATAAAGTCAGCCACTGTTTCCACTGTTTCCCCATCTATTTGCCATGAAGTGATGGGACCAAATGTCATGATCTTCATTTTCTGAATGTTGAGTTTTAAGCCAACTTTTTGACTCTCCTCTTTCACTTTCATCAAGAGACTTTTTAGTTCCTCTTCACTTTCTGCCAGAAGGGTGGTGTCATCTGCATATCTGAGGTTATTGATATTTCTCCCGGCAATCTTGATTCCAGCTTGTGCTTCTTCCAGCCCAACATTTCTCATGATGAACTCTGCATAGAAGTTAAATAAGCAGGGTGACAGTATACAGCCTTGACGTACTCCTTTTCCTATTTGGAACCAGTCTGTTGTTCCATGTCCAGTTCTAACTGTTGCTTCCTGACCTGCATATAGGTTTCTCAAGAGGCAGGTCAGGTGGTCTGGTATTCCCATCTCTTGAAGAATTTTCCGCAGTTTATTGTGATCCACACAGTCAAAGGCTTTGGCATAGTCAATAAAGCAGAAATAGATGTTTTTCTGGAACTCTCTTGCTTTTTCCATGATCCAGCGGATGTTGGCAATTTGATCTCTGGTTCCTCTGCCTTTTCTAAAACCAGCTTGAACATCTGAAAGTTTACGGTTCATGTATTGCTTAAGCCTGGCTTGGAGAATTTTGAACATTACTAGCATGTCTAATGAGTGCAATTGTGTGGTAGTTCAAGCATTCTTTGGCATTGCCTTTCTTTGGGACTGGATGAAAACTGACCTTTTCCAGTCCTGTGTCCATGGCTCAGTTTTCCAAATTTGCTGGCATATTTTTTTTTTCTATTTAATTTCAATGAAATTTATTTTTTCTCTTTTTTTTATTTTATTTTTTAACTTTACAGTAATATATTGGTTTTGCCATATATCAAAATGAATCCGCCACAGGTATACATGTGCTGGCATATTGAATGCAGCACTTTCACAGCATCATCTCTCAGGATTTGAAATAGCTCAACTGGAATTCCATCACCTCCACTAGCTTTGTTCATAGTGATGCTTTCTAAAGCCCACTTGACTTCACATTCCAGAATGTCTGGCTCCAGGTAAGTGATCACACCATCATGATTATCTGGGTCATGAAGCTCTTTTTTGTACAGTTCTCCTGTGAATTCTTGCCACATCTTCTTAATATCATCTGCTTCTGTTAGGTCCATACCATTTCTGTCCTTTATTGAGCCCATCTTTGCATGAAATATTCCCTTGGTATCTCTGATTTTCTTGAAGAGATCTCTAGTCTTTCCCATTCTGTTGTTTTCCTCTATTTCTTTGCATTGATCTCTGAGGAAAGCTTTCTTCTCTCTCCTTGCTATTCTTTGGAACTCTGCATTCAGATGCTTATATCTTTCCTTTTCTCCTTTGCTTTTTGCTTCTCTTTTTTTCACAGCTATTTGTAAGGCCTCCTCAGACAGCCATTTTGCTTTTTTGCATTTCTTTTTCATGGGGATGGTCTTGATCCCTGTCTCCTGTACAATGTCACAAACCTCCGTCCATAGTTCATCAGGCACTCTGTCTATCAGATCTAGTCCCTTAAATCTATTTCTCACTTCCACTGTATAATCATAGGGGATTTGATTTATGTCATACCTGAATGGTCCAGTGGTTTTCCCTACTTTCTTCAATTTCAGTCTGAATTTGGCAATAAGGAGTTCATGATCTGAGCCACAGTCAGCTCCCAGTCTTGTTTTTGCTGACTGTATAGAGCTTCTCCATCTTTGGCTGCAAAGAATATAATCAATCTGATTTCGGTGTTGACCATCTGGTGATGTCCATGTGTAGAGTCTTCTCTTGTGTTCTTGGAAGAGAGTTTTTGCTATGACCAGTGCGTTCTCTTGGCAAAACTCTATTAGTCTTTGCCCTGCTTCATTCAGTATTCCAAGCCCAAATTTGCCTGTTACTCCAGGTGTTTCTTGACTTCCTACTTTTGCATTCCAGTCCCCTATAATGAAAAGGACATCTTTCTTGGGTGTTACTTCTAAAAGGTCTTGTAGGTCTTCATAGAACCATTCAACTTTAGCTTCTTCAGTGTTACTGGTTGGGGCATAGGCTTGGATTACTGTGATATTGAATGGTTTGCCTTGGAAACGAACAGAGATCATTGTGTCGTTTTTGACATTGCATCCAAGTACTGCATTTCAGACTCTTTTGTTGACCATGATGGCTACTCCATTTCTTCTAAGGGATTCCTACCCACAGTATTAGATATAATGGTCATCTGAGTTAAATTCACCCATTCCAGTCCATTTCAGTTTGCTGATTCCTAGAATGTCGATGTTTACTCTTGCCATCTCTTGTTTGACCACTTCCAATTTGCCTTGATTCATGGACCTGACATTCTAGGTTCCTATGCAATATTGCTCTTTACAGCATCAGACCTTGCTTCTATCAACGGTCACATCCACAACTGGGTATTGTTTTTGCTTTGGCTTCATCCCTTCATTCTTTCTGGAGTTATTCCTCCACTGATCTCCAGTAGCATATTGGGCACCTACAATGGACTTATATAGTCAAAAAATACAAGGGAAGAAAAAAGATCTACAAAATGAACCCCAAACAATTAGAAAATGGCAATAAGAATATAGATATCAATAATTACTTTAAATGTAAATGGATTAAATGCTCCAACCAAAAGACACAGACTGGCTGAATGGATACAAAACAAGACCCATATATATGTTGTCTACAAGAAACCCACTTCAGACCTCAAGACACACATAGACTGAAAGTGAGAGGATGGAAAAATATATTCCATGCAAATGGGAAGCAAAAGAAATCTGGAGTAGCAATCCTCATATCAGACAAAATAGACCTTAAAGAATATTACAAGAGATAAGGAAGGACACTACATAATGATCAAGGGATCAATCCAAGAGGAAGACATAACAATTGTAAATATCTATGTACCCAACATAGGAGCACCTCAATGCATAAGACAAACATTAACAGACATAAAAGGAGAAATTGAAAGTAACACAGTAATAGTAGGAGACTTTAACATCCTTCTCACACCAATGGACACATCATCAAAACAAAATGAATAAGGAAACACAACTCTTAAATGATATATTATGTGAAATGTATCTCATTGATATCTTCAGGACATTCCATCCAAAAGGAGAATACACCTTCTCAAGTGCACATGGAACATTCTTCAGCATAGACCACACCTTGGGGTCACAAGTCAAGCCTCAGTAAATTTAAGAAAATTGAAACTGTATCAACCATCTTCTCCGACCACAGCGCTATGAGACTAGATATCAAAATCAAGAAAAAAACTGTAAGAAACACAAACACATGGAGATTAAACACCACGTTTCTAAATAACCAACAGGTTACTGAAGAAATCAAACTCAAGAAGTCAAAAAATTTCTAGAAACAAATGACAATGAAAACACAACAACTCAAAACCTATGGGATGCAGCAAAAACTGTTCTAAGAGGGAAGTTTATAGCAATACAATCCTACCTCAAGAAACAAGTAAAACATCGAATAGACAACCTAACTTTACACCTAAAGCAACTGGAAAAAGAAGAAGAACAACAACAAAAAAATCCCAAAATTAGTAGAAGGCAAGAAATCATAAAGATCCAAGCAGAAATAAATGAAAAAGAAAATAAAGAAACAGTAGTAATAATAAAACCAAAAGCTGGTTTTTTGTGAAGATAAAATTGACAAACCCTTAGCCAGACTCATCAAGAAAAAGAGAAGAATCAAATCAACAAAATTAGAAATGGAAAAGGAGAGGTTACAAAAGACAATGCAGAAATACAAAGGATTATAAAAGACTATTATGAAGAACTATATGGCAATAAAATAGATAACCTGGAAAAAATGGACAGATTCTTAGAAAAGTTCAATCTTCCAAGACTGAACCAGGAAGAAATAGAAATTAGGAACAACCCAATTACAAGCACTGAAATTGAAGCTGTGATCAAAAATCTCCCAAAAAACAAAAGCCCAGGACCAGATGGCTTCATAGGAGAATTCTGTCAAACATTTAGAGACGAGCTAATGCCTATCCTTCTAAAACTCTTTCAAAAAATTGCAGAGGAAGGAACACTTTCAAATTTATTCTACGAGGCCACCATCACCCTGATACCAAAACCAGACAAAGACAACACACACAAAGAAAACTACAAGCCAATATCACTGATGAACATAGATGCAATGATCCTCAACAAAATTTTAGCAAACAGAATTCAGCAACCCATCAGAAAGCTCATACACCATGATTAAATTGGATTTATTCCAGGGATGCAAGGATTCTTCAATATACACAAATCATCAATGTGATATACCATATTAACAAATTGAAAGATAAAAACCATATGATAATCTCAATAGATGCAGAAAAGGCCTTTGACAAAATTCAGCACCTATTTAAGATTAAAACTCTTCCAAAAATGGGCATAGAAGGAACCTACCTCAACATAGTAAAGGCCATATATGATAAGCCTACAGCAAACATTTTTATCAATGGTGAAAAACTGAATGCATTCCCTTTAAAATCAGGAACAAGACAAGGGTGTGCACTTTTGCCACTGTTATTCAACATAGTTCTGGAAGTCCTAGCTACAGAAATATGAGAAGAAAAATAAATAAAAGGAATCCAGATTGAAAAAGAAGTAAAACTCTCACTGTTTGTAGATGACATGATACTGTACATAAAAAACCCTAAAGATAGTATCATAAAATTACTAGAGCTAATCAGTGAATTTTGCAAAGTTGCAGGATACAAAATCAATACACAGAAATCACTTGCATTTCTATATACTAACAGTGAAAAATCTGAAAGAAAATTAAGGAATCAGTCCCACTGCAACAAAAAGAATAAAATATCTAGGAATCAACCTACCAAAGGAGAAGAAAGAACCGTATACAGTAAATTATAAGACACTAATGAAAGAAATCAAAGATGACATAAACAGATGGAGAGATATTCCATGTTACTGGGTAGGAAGAATCAATATTGTGAAAATGACTATACTACCAAATGCAATCTACAGATTCAATGTGATCCCTATCAAATTACCAATGGCATTTTTCGCAGAACTAGAACAAGAAATTTCACAATTCATATGGAAACATAAAAGACCCTGAATAGTCAAAACAGTCTTGAGAAAGAAGAATGGAGCTGGAGGAATCAAGCTTCCTGACTTCAGATTATACCACAAAGCTACAGTCATCAAGACAGTATGGTACTGGCACAAAAGCAGAAATATAGACCAATGGAACAAGATAGAAAGCCCAGAAATAAACCCATGCGCCTATGGGTACCTTGTTTTTGACAAAGAAGGCAAGAATATACAATGGGGCAAGGCAGTCTCTTCAATAAGTGGTGCTGGGAAAACTGGACAGCTACATGTAAAAAAAATGAAATTAGAACACTTCCTAACACCATACACAAAGATAAACTTAAAATGGATTAAAGACCTAAATGTAAGACCAGAAACTAAAACTCTTAGAGGAAAACATAGGCAGAACACTCGATGACATAAATCAAAGCAAAATCCTCTATGACCCACCTCCTAGAGTAATGGAAATAAAAGCAAAAGTAAACAAGTGGGACCTGATTAAACTTAAAAGCTTTTTCACAGCAAAGGAAACTATAAGCAAGGTGAAAAGACCACCCTCAGAATGGGAGAAAATAACAAATGAAACAACTGAGAAAGGATTAATTTTCAAAATATACAAGCAGTCATACAACTCAATACCAGAAAAACAAACAACCCAAATAAAAAGTGGAAAAAAAGACCTAAATAGACATTTCTCCAAAGAAGACATACAGATGGCTAACAAACACAAAAAAGATGCTCAACATTGCTCATTATTAGAGAAATGCAAATCAAAACTACAATGAGATATCACCTCACACTGGTCAGAATGGCCCTCACCAAAAAGTCTACAAACAATAAATGCTGGAGAGGATGTGGAGAAAAGGGAATGCTCTTGAACTGTTGGTAAATGATATAAATTGATACAGCCACTATGGAAGACAGTATGGAGATTCCTTTAAAAACTAGGAATAAAACTACCATATGACCTGGCCATCACACTCCTAGGCGTATACCCAAAACTGAAAGAGACACATATATCCCATTGTTTATTGCAGCAGTATTTACAATAGCTAGATCATGGAAGCAACCTAGATGTCCATCAAGAGGTGAATGGATAAAGAAGTTGTGGTATATATACACAATGGAATATTACTCAGTCATAAAAAGGAATGCATTTGAGTCCATTCTAAGGAGGTGGATGAACCTAGAACCTATTACAGAGTGAAGTGAGTCAGAAAGAGAAAGATAAATACCATATTCTAACACATATATACAGAATCTAGAAAAATGGTACTGAAGAATTTATTTACAGGACAACAATGGAGAAATGGACATACAGAATAGACTTATGGACATGGGGAGAGGGGAGGAGAGGGTGAAATGCATGGGAAGAGTAACATAGAAACTTACATTACCATATGTAAAATAGATAGCCAACAGGAATTTGCTGCATGGCTCAGGAAACTCAAACAGAGGCTCAGTATCAACTTAGAGGGGTGGGATGGGGGATGGGGAGGGAGAAGGGAGGTAGTTTCAAAAGGGAGGGGATATATGTATACCTATGGGTGATTCATGTTGAGGTTTGACAGAAAACAGCAAAATTCTATAAAGCCATTATTCTTCAATAAAAAATAAATAATTTTTTTAAAAAGGCTCTTTAGTTCTTCTTTGCTTTCTGCCATAAGTGTAGTATCATCTGCATATCTGAGGTTATTGATATTTCTCTTGGCAATCTTGACTCCAGCTTGTGCTTCATCCAGCTCAGCATTTCTCATGATGTACTCTGTGTATAAATTAAATAAGCAAGGTGACAATATACAGTCTTGACGTATTCTTTCCTGATTTGGATCCAATCTGTTGTGGAGTTGGCAATTTCAGCTCCATGATCTAGAGAACAGGCTCAGAAGTTGTTGTGGCTCATGGCTTAATTGTTCCATGGCATGTGGGATCTTCCCAACCCAGGGATTGAACATGTATCTCCTGCACTGGCAGGTGGATTCTTTACCACTGAGCCACCAAGGAAGCCCCATAATTGTCTTTAATATATACATAATTCTACTTCCTACCTTTAGAAATGGTAAAGTAAAATGTTAGAAAATTTTGGATTACTTATCTGGAAGAAAAGATCATATAGATAATATTCTAGTTTTTTTTTAAAAAGTTTTATTGAGGTATAATTTATATATCAAAAAACTGCACATACTTTATGTGTACAATTTGAAGAGTCTTGGACGTATGCAAACTCATGTGATACCAGCACCACAATCAAGGTAATAAACGTCCCAATTCCCTTGTGCTCTTTTGTTTTTGTTTTGTTTGGGAGTGATGGCTTCTCCTGTTATAGAGCATAGGCTCTAGGGCACTCAAGCTTCAGTAGCTGTGGCTCCTGGGCTCTAGAGGACAGGCTGAATAGTTGGGGCACAAAGGCTTAGTTGCATCGTGGCATGTGGGATCTTTCAGCCCCAGGGATCGAACCTGTGTCTCCTGCATTGGCAGCTAGATTCTTTACTACTGAGCCACCAGGGAAGCCCCCCATGCATACTTATATTTTTAAAAATCTTTTGCAGTTAGAAACAATACTGCAGCAAAGTACCCTACTTCTATGCCATTGTAAACCTGTGCAAGTACAACTTTTGAATAAATTCCTATTGTAAAATTATTCAGTCAAAAACTTTTGGTAAATAATTGGCAAACTGCCGTCTGGAAAAAGTTCTGAACTCTTTTTTTGGACCGTATTTTTTTCTAGAATTTGTGATAGTAAATGTTATGTGTCAGTTTGACTGGATTGGGGGATATCAGGTGAGGGGACTTCACAGCCTCTATAACTGTGTAAGCCAATTTCTCATAATAAATTTCCTTTTATATCCAATTGGTCTGTTTCTTTGGAAAACTCTGACTTATATAGAGTTTATTAAAATCAAATTACACACATATATATTCTATGTATTCGTTTCCAGTGAAAAAATGGCAGGACTACAGAATCTCCCTCTCCCTCACATTAAAATCTTAACAAATTATAAGACAGAGTAACAGCATACATACACACAGTTATAAAAGTAGAGGGAGGCAAAGATTTCCTCCATGTTATTTGAGAAGCATTATTCTGAGACAGAAGTTGTAGGAATCCTTAGGCAGATCTTGCAGATGCAAGAGTGAGAAATAAAAAGTAAACAGCAAGGAGAAGGTAATAACCTGTAATGAAAAAGAATCTGAAAAAGAATATATATATACAAGAATAAATATATGTATAACTGAATCACTTTGATGTACACCTGAATCAACAGTAAATCAACTATACTTCCATAAACATTTTTTGATTGAAAAAATTAAAAACTAGTGGAAATACAGATGGTAGGTGGAAAGTCCCATGTGAAACCATTCTCTTCTGATGTATACACAAATAGTGTCTGAGCTTGAACTGGAAGAAGCCCTGCATTGCTCATTCCTTTTGGTCAGAAGAAAGCTTGGGATGTGGCTGGTGGATAAAGAGAGGACAACAGAATGCTCCACTAGAGCTAACAGTTTCTGACAGTCTAAAGACTTGGTACAAATTAGAGGCATAATTAGGATGTCGGCTTCCTCCCTCCCCCAATGCCCCTTCCCTCATGAGAGTAGATAGAAATACACCTGATTAGGTGAAATAATGGAGAAGGAAATGGCAACCCACTCCAGTGTTCTTGCCTGGAGAATCCCATGGACGGAGAAGCCTGGTAGGCTGCAGTCCATGGAGTCGCACAGAGTCGGACAAGACTGAAGCGACTTAGCAGCAGCAACAGGTGAAATAAAATCTGGTTCAGTTCTTAAAACACAACCATAGATGCGAATACAAAGACAAAAGTCTAGCAAACCCACAAACTGATACCGTGCTCAGGTCTGGGAACTTCTAATCCAGGCAAGAAAAAGGCAGTACACAGAATACAAAAACACTGAAGCCCAGCTATTAGGCTGGTTAATGTAAATGAGCAAGATGATCGATCTCTTTGTTAAATAGGAATCTAATGGAGTTATGGACATTTACTCTTTTTATCATATAGGTGAGGGAAGGAAAAAAATGCTAGTAACCTTCTACTGATTTGACAGGACAATCTTATAAGTATTCATACTGTATAGAAATATGGAATTGTCCAACATGACATCTAGAGAGCATCAGATTATTAAGTAAGACAATTTATCAGAATTATAGAGCACTTTGGAGATTGAGAACACAGCAATGATTTCCAGAGTCTTTGTTTGTATTATCCTTCCAAGGATAAATGTATAATATTAATAATAAAGAAGAGAACAAGTTAATATATTTATAAATATTCATGCAAGTCCCAATATCACATCAGATCAGATTCTCTGAATATGTTTTATGACACAAGGATGGTCACTTTTTTGTAGCTGCAAGGGAGAAAGCACCTCTCCTAAATGTTTCCTGGGCTCATTTTGGTAATTATGAAGACTTGCATTTTTAAGAGCCAACTCTGAAATTTTATTCATTACTTAGAGCAACAACTAGGCCTGTGGGATTCAATTTTACTTGAAGAGAAGGAGAAAGAGATGAACTTTTTTTTTAACTAAAGAACAGTGAAATAAGCTAAAGTTGAAGCTTACTATAGAAAGAAGACAAAGGAAAGAAGAGAATCCAGGAGAATCCACCACACTATAAATGGAAAACTAGAAGGCCCAGATTAAAAGCCAAATTGCTTTTAAACTACATAGCCTTTAAGACAAAGTGTATTATTAAGGATAAACAGAGGTAACTTATAATTATGAAAGGTTCATTTCAACTGGCAGATTCATCAGCATTAAGTTTCTGTGTAGCTAACCATTTAGCCTTAAAAACTGATAGAATTATTAAGAGAAGTAGACAAATCCACATTCATAATATGGTATTTTAATATAATCACTCAGTAATTGATAGAGAAATAGAAAAACAATTCTTTAAAATATATAGGATTTAAACATTATAATTACTAAAGTTTGACCTAATAAGCATATATTGAATACTGCATATAATGAGCACATTGAAAATATTTATAAAAAATTGACCATATACTCAATATTAAAGCAACCTCAGTTCAGTTCAGTCGCTCAGTCGCATCCGACTCTTTGTGACCCTATGGACTGAAGCACACTAGGCTTCCCTGTCTATCACCAACTCCTGAAGTTTACTCAAACTCGTGTCCATCAAGTCAGTGATGCCATCCAACCATCTCATCCTCTGTAGTCCCCTTCTCCCCCTGCCTTCAATCTTTCCCAGAATCTGGGTCTTTTCCAATGAGTCAGTTCTTTGCATCAGGAGGCCAAAGAATTGGAGTTTCAGCTTCAGCATCAGTCCTTCCAATGAATATTCAGGACTGATTTCCTTTAGGATGGACTGGTTGAATCTCCCTGCAGTCCAAGAGACTCTCAAGAGTCTTCTTCAACACCACAGTTCAAAAGCATCAATTCTTCTGCACTCAGCTTTCTTTACAGTCCAACTCACATCCCTACAAGACTACTGGAAAAACCATAGCTTTGAGCAGATGGACCTTTGTTGGCAAAGCAATGTCTCTGCTTTTTAATATGCTGTTTAGGTTGGTCACAGCTTTTGTTCCAAGGAACAAGCATCTTTTAATTTCATGGCTGCCATCTGCAGTGATTTTGGAGCCCCCCAAAAGAAAGTCTCTGACTGTTTCCATTGTTTCCCCATCTATTTGCCATGAAATGATGGGACCATATGCCATGATCTTAGTTTTCTGAATTTGAGTTTTAAGCCAAGTTTTTCACTCTCCTCTTACACTTTTATCAAGAGGCTCTTTAGTTCTTCTTTGCTTTCTGCCATAAGGGTGATGTCATCTGTGTATTTGGGGTTATTGATATTTCTCCTGGCAATCTTGATTCCAGCTTGTGCTTCATCCAGCTTGGCATTTTGCATGATGTACTCTGCATATAAATTAAATAAATAGGGTGAAAATATAGAACCTTGACATACTCCTTTCACTTTTTGGAACCAATCTCTTGTTCCACGTCCAGTTCTAACTGTTGCTTCTTGACCTGCATACAGATTTCTCAGGAGGCAGGTCAGGTGGTCTGGTATTCCCATCTCCTTAAGAATTTTCTACAGTTTGTTGCAATCCACACTGTCAAAGGCTTTGGTGTAGTCAATAGAGCAGAAGTAGATGTTTTTCTGGAACTCTCTTGCTTTTTTGATGATCCAGTGGATGTTGGCAATTTGATCTCTGGTTCCTCTGCCTTTTCTAGCTCCAGCTTGAACATCTGGAAGTTCACAGTTCATGTACTATTGAAGCCTGGCTTGGAGAATTTTGAGCATTACTTTACTAGCATGTGAGATGAGTGCAATTGTGCGGTAGTTTGAACACTCTTTGGCATTGCCTTTCTTTGGGATTGGAATGAAAACTGACGTTTTCCAGTCCTGTGGCCACTGCTGAGTTTTCCAAATTTGCTGGCATATTGAGTGCAGCACTTTAACAGCATCAGCTTTTAGGACTTGAAGTAGCTCAACTGAAATTCCACCACCTCCACTAGCTTTGTTTGTAGTGATGTTTCTAAGGCCCACTTGACTTTGCATTCCAGGATGTCTGGCTCTAGGTGAGTGATCACATCATCACAGTTATCTGGGTCATGAAGATCTTTTTGTATAGTTCTTCTGTGTATTCTTGCCACCTCTTCTTAATATCTTCTGCTTCTGTTAGGTCCATACCATTTCTGTCCTTTATTGTGCCCATCTTTGCAGAAAATGTTTCCTTGGTATCTCTAATTTTCTTAAAGAGATCTCTAGTCTTTCCTATTCTATTGTTGTCCTCTATTTCTTTGCATTGATCACTGAGGAAGGCTTTCTTATCTCTCCTTGCTATTCTTTGGAACTCTGCATTCAGATGCTTATATCTTTCCTTTTCTCCTTTTCCTTTCACTTCTTTTCTTTTCTCAGCTACTTGTAAGGCCTTCTCAGATAACCATTTTGCCTTTTTGCATTTCTTTTTCTTGGGGATGGTCTTGATAACTGCCTCCTGTATAATGTCATGAACCTCCATCCACAGTTCTTCAGGCACTCTGTCTATCAGATCTAATCCCATGAATCTATTTCTCACTTCCACTGTATAATTGTAAGGGATTTGATTTATGTCATACCTGAATGGTCCAGTGGTTTTCCCTACTTTCTTCAATTCAAGTCTGAATTTGGCAATAAGGAGTTCATCATCTGAGCCACAGTCAGCTCCTGGTCTTGTTTTTACTGACTGTATAGAGCTTCTCCATCTTTGGCTGCAAAGAATATAATCAATCTGATTTCGGTATTGACCATCTGGTGATGTTCTGGTGTAGAGTCTTCTCTTGTGTTGTTGGAAGAGGGTGTTTATATGACCTAAACAAATGCTTTAGATTGAAATAATAACACAAGTACTTTTTTCCCTAACATAATACAATAAGTTAGAAATCAACAACACCAAAAGATACATCAGGAAAATTTTTGTGTGTTTGGAAATTAATCAAATACATATCCAAGTTACTCATGGATCAACGAAGAAATCATAGTTGATTTTAAAAAATAGTTTGAACTGAGAAATAATTAAAATAGTACATATCAAAACTTAAGAGATTTAGCTAAAGCAATACTTAGAAAAATTACTGTCTAAGATGTCATATTAGCAAAAAGTTAAAAATTAGTAAGCTTGAATAAAATTCAAGAAAATGGAAAAAGAAAAGCTAAATAAACCCAAAGAAAGTAGAAGAAAGGACATTACAGAAATAAGAACAGGAACCAACAAAATAAACAAAAACATGCAACACAGAGGATCAAAACAAAGCCAAAGATTGATTAAGGAAAAAAAAACACCTAATAAATTTAACAAACATCTGATGAGGCCAATAAAAAAAAAAGACAGCACTAATAACCAATATCAGAAAACGAGGACATTAGTATAAAAGCTAGGAATACCGAATACAGAATAAAACGTCATTATGAAAAATGTTATGCCAATGAATTTGAAAATGTTGATTAAATGAACAAATTTTATTAAAGTACAATTTACATAAACTGTCTCAAGAAGAAATAGACAAATTGAGAGGTTTTAAAATCCAAATGATCCTTCAATGCAGTTGAAGAAACTGAATCAAGGAAAATAAGGGGACTCAATGACTCCCCATCAAATTCTAACAGTGAAGAAATAAATAATTCTGATATTCTGAACATTTTATTCTGATAATATAAACAAACTCCTTCAGAGAATAGGAAAAGACAGAACACTACTAATCTCACTTTACAAGGCTAGTTAAACTTGGTAGTGAGAAAGGAAAATTATAGTCCAATTTCACTGAGGAATATAGATATAGAAGTAAAATATTAGCAAAATGAAATCCAGTGATACATAGAGAGGATAAAACACCATGACTGCCAGCCTCCAGGATCCCCCATGATCCCCACCTCCAGGTAGTTCCCACTATATCAAGGTTGGCGGATGTTACCAACAGAGTACAGTAAGTGTGATACAGTGTCACTCCTGAGATATGGTTATTAAAGGTGTCATGGCTTCTAACTATTGATCTCCCTCACAGATCATTCACTTTGTGTAAAGCCAGCAGCTGTGTCATGAGTATCTCTCATGGGAAGGAGCTAAGCCTGCCCAGGGCTTTGTGAGTGAGCTTGGAAGTGGATCCTTCAGTCCAGTCAAGCCCCCAAAAATCTGTAACCTCAGCCAACACCTTGACTGACACCTTAGAAGAGATTCTGAGCTAGAATCACCTAGCTCAGCCATTCTTGGATTCCCAACCCATAGAAACAGTATGAGATAATAAATAAGCTGCTATATTTTGGGATGACTTGTTATAGAGCAAAAGATAAGTAATACATACAATGACCAACATGGGATAATTTTAGAAATGCAAAACCACTTTGACATTAGAAAAATCAATTAATGCATTCTACCATACTAAAGGAAAATTTTAAATTTTATCTCAGTAGATATAGAAAAAGCAAATCAATTATTTTTTTAAAAATCAATGCCATTTCTATACACTAGCAACAAAGGGAACCTTGGAATGAAAATAAAAGTCCTTATGAATAAATATTAAAAACAGATGTATAAGAACTTTATAGCCTAAATAAATTTAAGAATAGAAAAATGTAGTCATATAAATATGTCAATCCTCTCCAAATCAATAAAGTGCAATGAAATTATAATAAAAATGAATGATGATGGAACACTTGGTTTTCTGTTTATAAAGTGTAATATTGAATCTGTACCTCCTACACATACATAACAATTACTATACATACACAACAATTACTATACATGCACAACAATTACTATACATACACAAAAATTACTATACACACACAAAAATTACTTGGGTTGAAGGGGGATTATGTTTCTCATAATTCTCCAGAGAAACAGAATCAACAGAAGATATAGATGGGTAGATAGGTAAAAAGACAAACAGATTAGATAGTGGATAGCTGGATGGATGGACTGATGGTTAGATAGATAGATGGATGGATGGTTAGATGACTAGATAGCTGTATGGATGGATGGATGGTTAGATAGCTGAATGGATGGATGGATGGATGGATAGATGGACAAACAGATAGATGAGTAGATAGATAAATAAATAGATTATAAGGAATAGGCTCAAACAATTACAGACACTGGTAAGCTCCAAATCTTCAGGGTGGGCCAATGGTATGGGAGACCCAGGGAAAGCTGATGTCCCAGTTCAAAGGCCATAAGGCAGGTAGAGCTTATGTTGCAGATGAAATATAAAGGCAGTAAGCTGGAGAATTCTCTCTTCCTCAGGAGAGGTCCAGCTTTTTTGCTCTACCCAAGCCTTCAACTGATTGGTTGAGGCTCACCCATATTAGAGAAGGCAACCTGCTTTACTCAAGTTCACCAATTTAAATATCGATCTCATCAAAAATATCCTCACAGAAACATCAAAAACAATAACTCATAAAATTAACCATCACAGGAGTTAAAGATATAAAAGGTAGCAAGAAAGCTTCAACATGTAGAGGAATATATTTATAACCTTGAGATAGAAAGAGATTTTGAAAATAAGATGCAAAAAATACAAACTGTGAAGAAAAAGACTGACAAATTTGACCATATAAAAAGGTAAAAAAAAAGCTTCTATCTAGCAAACAAGTCTACATTTAAAAAAAAAGAGAATGAAAAGACAAGTCACAGACAAGCCACAAGCCACTCACTTTCACTGTCTGCTTCTAGAAAGCCCAATCTGTGATATACTGTTCATAGAGCTTTAAAGCATGCAAACAATATACTGTATTACAGATAGTAAATATTTATAGTCTGTAATTCAGGATAGTGGTGGTGTATAGGGATAGAAAATACATTTCAGAAGAAGTTTGGGAACTTCAAAAGTTATCTGTGATATTTTACTTCTTAAGCCAGTGGTAGGCATCAGTTTGTACTTTGTCATTCTTTGCACCTTTGATATTTAAACATAAATAAAGAACACCCAGGACCCATCTCCTTTAGAATGGACTGGTTCGATCTCCTTGCAGTCCAAGGGACTCTCAAGAGTCTTCTCCAACACCACAGTTCAAAAGCACCAATTCTTCAGTGCTCAGCTTTCTTCACAGTCCAACTCTCACATCCATACATGACCACTGGAAAAACCATAGCCTTGACTAGATAGACCTTTGTTGGCAAAGTAATGTCTCTACTTGTTAATATGCTATCTAGATTGGTCATAACTTTCCTTCCAAGGAGTAATTGTCTTTTAATTTCATGGCTGCAATCACCATTTGCAGTGATTTTGGAGCCCAAAAAAATAAAGTCTGACACTGTTTCCACTGTTGCCCCATCTATTTGCCATGAAGTGATGGGACCAGATGCCATGATCTTCGTTTTTTGAATGTTGAGCTTTAAGCCAACTTTTTCACTCTCCACTTTCACTTTCATCAAGAGGCTTTTTAGTTCCTCTTCACCTTCTGCCGAGTTGACTCATTGGAAAAGACTCTGATGCTGGAAGGGATTGGGGGCAGGAGGAGAAGAGGACGACAGTGGATGAGATGGCTGGATGGCATCACCGACTCGATGGGCGTGAGTTTGAGTGAACTCCGGGAGTTGGTGATGGACAGGGAAGCCTGGCGTGCTGCAATTCACGGGGTTGCAAAGAGTCGGACACAACTGAGCGACTGAACTGACTGACTGACTGATTGAAAAGACTAGGAGAAATTAAAGTGTCAGGTTTATGAGATCATCCAAATAAAAAGTTAAAATCATCATTCTGTATTTTAACATACAAGTGTTATTTTATAAATAAAACATCAATTTCTATAAGTTGAATCTACAAGTTTGAATAAACTGAATATTAATTAAACCACAAGCAACTGAACATTTCATTCTGGCCCTCTTTTAGACATTAAAAACAACCTCTTTTAGACATTAAAAACTCACTGAAAAGAATTTCCCTTCTTTACAAATGAAACATGCCTCCATTTTCTCTAAAGCATGAGAGCCTGAAGGTCTACTTATTGCAAAGCTATTAAGATTAGCTGAATTAAGAATTAATTTCCCAAAGTGAAAGATTTATTATGTTATAGATTAATCAAGCTTTTAAAATTAGACTTACATATACGTTTTATCACTCAACAAATATTAAATGCCCACGCTGTGCCAGGCACTATTTTCAATTGATATGGATCCCCCTGAACAAAAAACAGGAAGTGCTCTTAAATCACTGCTGTTGCTGCTGCTAAGTCTCGTCAGTCGTGTCTGACTCACTAGCATGATTTTTTTAAAGAGTACTTTGCTACATCACCAAAGAATCTAACTGCTAACATTTGACCCGGGTAAATTTTTTCTATTTGAAAAGTCAAGCTATTAGAGGAAATTCCCCACAAAGACTGCTCAGGGGAAAAAAAAGATTGCACAGAAAATTAAGGAGTTAATTCCGTTTCTATTCAATGTGGTAATGGAATTTTTTTCTTCCAGACTGTTCACACATGTCTACTTCACTAAAAGCACCAAGGATTATAAATATAGAATCAAATGTTTCTGACCATAAAAGTTAACTACCCAAATTTTTAAACACATTTAAACCTGCATGAAGTCCAGGCAAGGAAAAATTCCCAAACAGTAATATTTATTGAAGTAGAAACATAAATTATGAGAAACCACCTGAAAATAGAGCACAATACTCCTAGTTTTCTTAAATTGTTGCTATCTTGCCTACTATGTAACCATCAGCAACACTTTCCATTTTAATTTTTTGGTAGTAGTTTCTTTATTTTTAAAAAAGCTGTAAAACTCAATCAAAGCCAGAATTGAAAATCCCTTTAATATTTCAAAATCATGAACCAATAAATTTTTTAACTTTGGAGGGTAAAAAGAATGTCATTGGAGTTTGAGATTGACATACATAGTCTGACCATTTCATATTCATGGATGGCATGAAAAACTAACCATTTTAGTTAAAACAACCCTTTGAATGATTTATGATTTCCCAGTAAACAAACAAAAGCCTAATTAAGTTTTGCTATTTTTCTCCTCATTGTCAAAATAGTTGGATTCATGCATAATAGTAACTTTGTATCTACACTTTTCAATTCATATAAATGTACCTATATTTATTGATATTTGGGGCTATTTTCATGCTATTCATACAACAGACTTACTGAGTGCTAATACATGTGAGGTATGCTTCTAGGCCTGGAGTGAGCAAAAAGACTTGATTTCTCTCCTCATTTAACTGCCAGACAAGTAGAAGAGGGGCTTCTCTGGTGTCTCAGACAATAAAGAATCTGTCTACAATGGAGGAGACCTGGGTTTGATCCCTGAGTCGGGAAGATCCCCTGGAGAAGGGAATGGTTACCCACTTCAGTATTCTTACATGGAGAATGCCATGGACAGAGGAGCCTGATGAACGACAGTCCATGGGGTCACAAAGAGTCAGACACCACTGAGCAACTAACACTTTCAGTTGTTTTTTTTTAAGTAGAAGAGAGAGACATTAACTAATTAATCTCTAAATCAATAAAGCAGTGTGACTGTGATAAGAGCTAGGAAGGAGAGTTACATGGGGCTGATCACAGTCCTTAAGAAGGAAGGTTAAGAGGAGGTTAAGAGAAGGAGGTTAAGAGAGATCTAGTCAGGGACTTCGTTGGTGGTCCAGTAGCTAAGACTCCACACTCCCAGTGCAGCGGGCCCGGATTTAATCCCTGGTCAGAGATCTAGATCCCACATGTCACAACTAAAAGACCCCATATGCTGCAATGAAAATCAAAGGTCCATGTGCCCCAACTAAGACCCAGTGCAGCCAAATTGGAAAAAAAGAGAAGAGCCAGAGGGATTTAGTCGGGGAAGGAGGTCAGGGCAGGGTTCTTAGAGGAAGTGACCCTTGAGTTGAGACCTGAAAGGTGCTTGCAGTTAATGAAGTAAAGAGGGGAGGGGAGAAGATTCTGGAAAGATGGTTCTGGACACATGTGCAGGTCTCTGTGGTGGGAGGCTAGTATGAAGTTCTGAAAGATACAGCATGAGCAGTAGCTTGTGCAGGACGAGAGCCCAGAAGCAGGCAAGGGCCAGGTCATAAGGGTCTGGGTAGGTCACAATAAAGAGTATGTCTTTCTTTTCACCTGTGTGCATCTGCAAACACACCTTCTGTCTGTAATGTGGAGAACAGATGGGAGAGGGACCAGGGTGGAAGGGAGGAGAAGACCTATTTGGAGACTAGGCCGATAGTCTGAGTGAGGGATGATGGGATGGAATAAGTGGTAGACATAAAGATATTTTGGATTTGGAATTTTATGGACTGATAGTAAGAAATCTTGATTGGATTTGTGGCCCAAAGTGTTACTAATGAAATACAATGAACTATATAATGAAAGCAAACTGTGAAATCATACTAAGTCTAATTAGTACACATGATCAAATTGCCAACATCTGCTGGATCATTGAAAAAGCAAAAGAGTTCCAGAAAAACATCTACCTTTGCTTTATTGACTACATCAAACTCTTTGACTGTGTGGATCACAACAAACTGTGGAAAATTCTGAAAGAGATGGGAATACTAGACCACCTGAACTGTCTCCTGAGAAATATTTATGCAGATCAAGAACCAATAGTTAGAACTGGACATGAAACAACAGACTGGTTCCAAATCAGGAAAGGAGTACGTCAAGGCTGTATATTGTCACCCTGTTTATTTAACTTATATGCAGAGTACATCATGTGAAATGCCAGGCTGGATGAAGCACAAGCTGGAATCAAGATTGCCAGGAGAAATATCAATACCTTAAATACACAGTGACACCATCCTTATGGCAGAAAGTCAAGAAGAACTAAAGAGCCTCTTGATGAAAGTGAAAAAGGAGAGTGAAAAAGTTGGCTTAAAACTCAACATTCAGAAAACTAAGATCATGACATCCGGTCCCATTATTTCATGGCGAATAGATGGGGAAACAATGGAAACAATGAGAGACTTTATTTTGGGGGTCTCCAAAATCACTGCAGATGGTGACTGCAGCCATGAAATTAAAAGATGCTTGCTCCTGGAAGAAAAGCTGTGACCAACCTAAACAGCATATTAAAAAGCAGAGACATTACTTTGCCAACAAAGGTCCATCTGGTCAAAGCTATGGTTTTTCCAGTAGTCATGTATAGATGTGAGAGTTGGACTATGAAGAAAGCTGAGCACCAAAGAATTGATGCTTTGAACTGTGGTGTTGGAGAAGACTCTTGAGAGTCCCTTGGACTGCAAGGAGATCCAACCAGTCCATCCTAAAGGAAATCAGTCCTGAATATTCATTGGAAGGACTGATGTCGAAGCTGAAACTCCAATACTTTGGCCACCTGATGCGAAGAACTGATTCATTGGAAAAGACCCTGATTCTGGGAAAGACTGAAGGCAGGAGGAGAAGGGGACGACAGAGGATGAGATGGTTGGATGGCATCACTGATGTAATGGACATAAGTTTGAGTAGGCTCCAGGAGTTGGTGATGGACAAGGAAGCCTGGCATGCTGGAGTCCGTGGGATCAAAAAGAGTCGGACATGACTGTGCAACTGAACTGAACTGAACTACTTGGTGTATAACTGTAGTGTCTATAACTACATGAGATGTATTTCAGTAAAAATGACTTTGGCCTCACAGTATAGTTTGAGTTCACAGCTCTTCTATTAAAGAAAATTTACCTTTACCACAATGGATGGCTTATGTCCCTTTTCTCTAAATGTTTTTTTTAAAACTAAAACATATATCATGACATTTGTTTCTTATCCATGATAGATTTTGAAAACATTAGGAACCTTAGGAGTATACTTTTCCTATTTAGCTTTGTGTGAATTTTTACGTTTTAAAATATAAACTCCTGGCTTAAGTATAAACTTCTACTAAATCCAAAATCACTAGTGAAACAACTCCCATCAAATGAAGACAAAGGTATTCACTTTGACTTAACTTGATACCAGAATACATAAAACCATAGACTTTAAACTCAAAAAATCCCAAATGCACTTGCAATTATGCTTGTATCTTTCAAAATGTAACATGATGTAATCTATTCTTTCTTTCCTGTTTGAGACTGAGTCAGTTTGAATGGAACTCACACATGCACTAGAGAGAGCAAGCTAATTTATCAAGAGTGCCAGCAACAGCAATCCCAGGCTTTACAGATTCTGGGTTTCTGCTCAGTTGTGTCCATCTCTTTGCGACCCTATGGACTGCAGCCCACCAGGCTCCTTTGCCCATGGAGTTTTGCAGGCAAGAATACTGGAGTGGGTTGCCATTTCCTTCTCCAGGGGCTCTTCCCATCCCATGGATCAAACCTGTGTCTCCTGCATCTCCTGCATTGACAGATGGATTCTTAACCACTGCATCACCTGGGAAGACCTTTAGAAATTGTATGTGTGTGTTACTCAGTCATGTCCAATTCTGTGACCCCATGGACTATAGTCCACCAGGCTCCTCTGCCAATCGGATTTCCCAGGCAAGAATACTAGAGTGAGTTGCCATTCCCTTCTCCAAGGGACCTTCCCCACCCAGGAATCAAACCCGGGTCTCCTGCATTGCAAGCTGATTCTTTACTGTCTGAGCCACCAAGGAAATCCTTTAAAGATACTAGTCTCCATTAATTTCCACTAAGATTGGGTGGCAGACAAGCTTTTCTCCTCCTAGCATCCCTCTTTTCATCCCCCACCCTCCATCCTGGGAGGGATCTTTTTTAAGTGGAAAAAGAAACAGAGCAAAACAACCCTTTGGTATTTATGTCATTAAAGTGATCAATATCAGTAAGAGAAGGAAAAGGAGTTGGTCTGGTGGAGGATTTCTCTTCTCCGAAGGACCTACAATCCCCTTCCAAAATTCATGCTGTTTAGTTGGCTTTATTGAGAGGAAAACCAAAGTGGTTAATTAACTGGGATTGGGGTGGAGGAGAGAGCCCGAGTGAGGGATAAAAACACAGAGGGAACAAAGATAGAAGAGATTACCAAACACCTCTCTGATGTGGCCTTTAAGTACTGAGAGGGGATTTGATACAAAAAGCAAACTTGTCTGTTTTGTGATTTAATTTGGCCTTTGTGTATTTGTGAACTGATTATGTAAAAATATGATTTTTCTCTGATGAGGAATAGTACCTTCACACCTTTCCAGACGTTATAGGCTTAAGCAAGAGTTTACACTATTTTTTAAGTTAATTTTTATTGGCATATAGCTGATTTACAATGTTGCGTTAGTTTCTACTGTACAGCAAAATGAATCAGGCATACATATACACATATCCCCTCCCTTTTGGCCTTCCTTCCCATTCAGGTCACCACAGTGCGTTGGGAAGAGTTTCCTATGCTATAGACTGTGTTCTCATTCATTATCTATTTTACACATAGTATCAATACTATATATGTGTCAATCCCAGTCTCCCAATTTGCTACTCCCTCCCTTTTCCCTGCTTGGTGTCCTTACATTTGTCCTCTACATTTGTGTCTCTATTTATGCTTTGCAAATAAGATCATCTATACCACTTTGCTAGATTCCATATATATACATTAATATACAATATCTGTTTTTCCCTTTCTGACTTACCTCACTCTGTATGACTCTCTCTAGGTTTATCCGTGTCTCTACAAATGATCCAATTTCATTCTTTTTTATGACTGAGTAAAATTCCATTGTATACACATATCACATCTTCTTTATCCATTCACCTGTTGATGAACATTTAGGCTGCTTTCGTGTCCTGGGTGTCGTAAATAGTGCTGCTCTGAACATTGGGGTGCATGTATCTTTTTGAATTAGAGTTTTCACCTTTTCCAGATATATATGCTCAGGAGTGGGATTCTGGGTCATATGGTAGCTCTATCTTTTGTTTTTTAAGGAGCCCACACGGTTTTCCATAGTGGCTGTACTAATTTATATTTCCACAAACAGTGCAGGAGCAACCCTGGTATTTTATAAATAAGGCACCCACAATGTTAAATAACTTGTCCAGATTCCTACAGTTAGTTTGTGTTCAGCAGCAAGGACCAGAACCCACTTACCTAATCCCTTCCCATCAATGTTCTTTCAGTCTGAACCCATTGGAGTGGCTCCACCACCACAATGAGTAGGAGAACTTAGAAGGCATTACCAAGTATTTTCCTTGAGAAACAGTAAATTGCTCTCTCCAATGATGATTTGTCTAGGCAAGTCTAAAATGATTATGTCTGATTCTAATTCTGGTGCCTAGAGAATTTTGCCATTACGTCCTGTAAGAAACTATCATACTGTAATATGGAGACCTGAAGCAATTCTTCTATTCAGGACCCTGTTGACTCAAATGCAAGTCCTCCAAAGACAAGAACTCTGCCTTATTCACCTTTAATCCCTAGAATCAAAGTCATCAATAACAGGAAATGTTCCCATCACAGATAGGAAATGACAAGGGCCTAAGAGGAATGGCAAGTATGTGTAAGGGTAAAGTTGGGGGCAAATCATAGAAAAAAGACATTGAGGAACTGCATCTGAAATATAAAAACACAAGTTATCTATATTCAAATATAGATAATATTTGAAATTAATGAGCCATTGTTGATCACAGAACGTACACCTCCTAGGTGGTATACGCAGGATTTTATTTTATTTTGGCTATGCCAGGTTTCAGTTGTGGAACATGGTATCTTTGCTTGTGGCATGTGGGATCTAGTTGCCTGACCAAGGAACGAACCTGAGCCCCTTACACTGAAGTGTGGAGTCCTAGCCACCGGACCACCAGGGAAGCTCCTATACTAAGTAGTTTTAAATTAATGAGTGAGAGAATATTAGATACAAGATAATCGGAAAGTCCTCTTGGAATTGTGTGATAAAGTCAGATATGTGTGATAAAGTCAGTCTGGGAGTACACTCTTTTTTTGGTATGTGATCTGGGTTATTCTTATTTTTAAAAAATATTTATTTGGCTGTGTTGGGTCTTAGCTGTGGCATGCAGGCTCCAGACTGTGTGGGCTTCAGTAGTTGCAATGCATAGACTTAGCTGTTCTGAGGCACGTGAGATCTTAGTTCCCCTGACAAGGGATCGAACCCAATTTACCTGCATTGCAAGGAAGATCCTTAACTACTGGGTCACCAGGAAAGTCCCCAAGATGTGGAGTTTTAAAGCACATAATTTGGGCTTGAAGATTATGGGCAGAAAATGGGCCTGGAGATTATCATATGAAGTGAAGTTAGAGAAAGACAAATATCATATGATATTGCTTATATATGGAATCTAAAAATGATACAAATGAACTTATTTACAAGACAGAAATAGAGTCACAGATGTAGAAAAGAAACTTATGGTTACAAGATGGAAATAGGGGGATAATTTGGGAGATTGGGATTGATATATACACACGATTATAGATAAAATAGAAAACTAATAAGGACCTGCCGTATACATAGGGAACTCTACTCAATACTCTGTAATGACCTATATGGGAAAATAATCTAAAAAAGAGGGGGTATATGTGTAACGGATTCACTTTACTATATAGCAGAAACAAATTCAATATTGTAAATCAACTATACTCCAATAAAAAATTTTTTAAAAAGGAGATATGAATTAAGAAACCAAAGTCTTCTGACAAGTCAGAAGATAATTCTGTGAGCACAGGTTAGCCTTCTTAGTGCACGACTGCGTGGGGCAGTGGGCTTGGCTTGAGATCTGCTGTCTCACCCATTAGTGCTTCTAGTGGATGGAGCCCACTGCTGACACCTCCTAGGAAGCGATTTTGAGCTGCCTTTCCTTTGTTTTTCTCTGTGATGCCCCCATTATGCCTTACAGAATTCTATCACCAATTTTTTTTCCAAGTGAAAAATATCATATTGATTTTTTATAAACAAAACTTTTGTTATAAACCTACAAGCAATCCAGAAAACCATTAAGAAGGAATCACAAATCCCTTGAAATCCCATTCGAAAGTCATTATCAATAGTATTTCTTTAGGTACCTCTCTTCCACAATAGACTGGAGTTCTCTGAAGGCAATGACTATTCTTCTTAAATTTGTATCCACTTAGTAGCATAATAGGTGCTGAATCAGAGTTTAGTGATGGAATAAATGATCAACTTTTGTTACACTCTGGATATACCGTTGCTGTCTTCTTTGGGACAGGGAGTTTGCAGTCAGGGGGAGAGAAAACAATGAAATAGGTGAAATTCTGGCAATAGTAACAGAGTTCTATGGGCTCAGCTAAGACAGGGGTCCCCAACCTCCAGGATCTAATGTCTGATCATCTAAGGTGGAACTTATGTAATAATAATAATGTGCACAGCAAGTATAACGTACTTAAATCATTCTGAAACTATCCACCCTCCTCATTCATGGAGAAATTGTTTTCTGTGAAACCAGTCCCTGATGCCAAAAAGGTTGGGTACTAAGAGATAGTGATCATTTCTGCCTGGCAGGATAAAAAGACAATTGAATCTGGTCCTCTGTGATTGATTGCATCTTGCTAAATTAAAAACAATCTCTGAAGATATTTCAGAGAGTGTCTATGAAAAGAGACCCAGAGCTGTTATGAGCACAGCATGTTCTCATAATCTGGTGTTGTGGAGAATATAGGGCTCTTGGGAAAGAGAATTGGAAAATAAGGAAATTATCACTTGTGAAGCCCTTATTATGTATCAGGTACTGGGTACTTCCTATCATTATCTTTCCTGAAAGAATGGTGGTGAGGTAGTAATGAGACACAGAGAAGGTAGTTATTAGATATGTGAATAGACGAGGAGGTGCTAGAGGGGCTCAGCCCATCACAAAGGGTCTTGAAGGTCACCCAGGCAAGGTTATGTAGAGACTTTAGATAGAGGAATGACTTAACCAGAGCAGTGTAGCTTTTTTTTAGTTTATAACTACCTTAACAAGACATACTGTTTCTTACCACCATTAGTGATCAAATTTACCATTTTCCTCCCATAAACTGAGTTACTAGAATCTCACATCTAGAAATGTGACTTAATGTTATTTCATGTATTATTTTTTTTTACAGATGGAAGATATTTTTGATGATATTATGCCTAGTCACCTTGTTTCAGACCTGTTTCTAGGACACCCTACAAATATTAAGATTTAACTTTTGCTTTTTAAGCATCTACTCACTTGTTCATACATGCATGCATGCTCAGTCGCTCAGTCGAGTCCGACTCTTGCGACCCCATGAACTGTAGCCCTCCAGGCTCCTCTGTCTATGGGATTTCCCAGGCAAGAATACTGGAATGGGTTGCCATTTCCTACTCCAAGGGATCTTTGTGTTTAACTCTTCTTTTCTGAGCTCTCCTCATTTTATCAGGGACCTATTGTTTCTGTCTCAATTGAAAGAGTCCAGACACTTTTCTTTTCAATTATTTTCCTTCATCATATCATGAATCTTGCTCAGCGTCTTAAACAGCCACATTTCTTATTAGAATGCAGCTTTGATTGTACTTTTCTGTTGTTTCTTTGTGTCTGCATCCAAACATCACATTGTATTGTCTATTTCTTTTCATCACAGGTTTTGCTTAATTCTAACTGTGTCTGTGGACTCAAGTATTGTTATCTTTCATAATAAGAAGCTTCTCTGCTTCACTGTTCTCTTTCCTTCCTTCCTTTCTTCCTTCCTTCTGCTCTCTCTTTTTCTATGTTGTTACTCCAGGCTGAGGAAGATCTGCTTATCTGTAGAAGGCATCTGTCTTTAGCACTCATTTCTTCTGTTTACTTACTGACTTATTATCTAACTCTTAGGAGCAAACTGATTCTAAGGGATTCACATTGCTCCTTGCTTCCTTGTAGGTGGCCACTAAGAGGACTGCGAGATCACATTTTTCATACAATTATCAAATGAATAGACAAAGAGATGTAAAACATCTGGACTTTTGGGTAAGCATTTGGTAGCATATGCATTAGAGAAATGGAGATGAATTCCCTTGGTTACTGATACCACGAAATGGGTCTTAGATAAGACTGTAAACAAGGAATACTTTAAAATGAAGCAGCAAGTGAGTGAATGATCTTGGTTTAGATTAGCAGACTTGGTAGGGTTTAAGGTCAAACTCAGCTTTGTTTAACATCTTCGTAAATAATCTAGAAGATTGATTTAAAAGAACCCTTAATCACATGTTTAAGGGACTCCAAGCTGGGAGGTGTTAAACATGATATGAGGAAAAACACCAGAAGAGGTAGATGGATCGAATGATAAATGTACCCTCCCCAATTAAACAGGAAAAATATAAAATGATAGTTTTGTATGGGAAACAATTTCAAGTCAAGTTATTAAAAGAAAAAAAAAAAAACACAGTAAAAGAAGAACAATGTTGAAAGAGGCCACAGAAAGCAATCTGTAATATGGTACAGAAGCTAAAATGCTCATTATTATATAGAGTTCTTATAAAATGACTCTGCTTTCTGATGGGTCAGTGGTAAAGAATCTGCCTGCCAATGCAGGAGATGCAGGTTTGATCCCTGGGTGGGGAACACCCCTTGGAGGAGGTAATGGCAACCCACTCTAGTATTTTTGTCTGGAGAATCCCATGGTCAGAGGAGCCTGGAGGGCTACAGGTTATGGGGTCGAAAAAGAGTTGGACACAACTTAGCACTCGCACACACACACACAACTCTTTACTATAATTTGCTCACCTAAATGCCAACATGAAACAGAACTATCAAGGCTTCTATGCCAGTCATAAAATCATATGACCCAAATTGTGCGTTTTATATTCAAGTTTTACTAAAATATTAACATTTAGAAAGACTGATTTTGGCGTATGGTGCACAGTGGAAAAGAATTTTAACACATGTTGAGATTCATGTAACCACCACCACACTCAGGTGACAGGAGACTTCCATCATTCCTGAACACTGCTTTTTGTAACCAGCTTCCTCCCCGAAACCTCTGGCAACTACTTACTCTCTCTGTTACTACAGCTTTGCCAATTGAGGACGTTAAGTAAAATAAAATCATTTCTTACATAACTTTCCATGTAAATAAAATCAATTTTTATGTAACTTTGAGGTGATTTTTTTTAATTGTGGTCAAAATATATCTTAATCACTTTCAAATGTACACTCCAAGTGTTAACCATATGTATACATTTGCACAGTACTCTTCTAGAACTTTTTCAGCTTGCAAAACTGAAAGTCTATATCCACTGAAAAATTCCCCTTTCCTCCTCCCCAAAGGTCCCGGAAATCAACATTCTACTTTCTGTTTCTAAGACTTTGACTAGTTTTTTAAATTTATTTTCAATTGGAGGATAATTGAATTACAATGTTGTGCTGGGTTTTGCTATACAACAACGTGAATAAGCCGCAGGTCTACATATATCCCCTCCCTCTTGAGCCTCCCTTCCAGCCTCCCCCATCCCATCCCTCTAGCCTGTCACCAAGCACCAAGCTGAGCTCCCTGTGCTACACAGGAACTTTCCACTAGCTACCTATTTTACACATGATAGGGTGTATATGTCAGTGCGACTCTCTCAATTCGTTCCACCATCTCCTTCCCCTGCTGGATCCACAAGTCCATTCTCTACATTTGTGTCTCTATTCCTGCCCTGGAATTACTTTCATCAGTACCATTTTTCTAGATTCTATATATATGTGTTAATATATGATGTTTGATTTTCTCTTTCTGACTTACTTTACTCTGTATAATATCTCTAGGTTTCTTCATCTCACTAAAACTGACTCAAATTCATTCCTTTTTATGGCTGAGAGATATTCCATTGTATATATGTACCACAACTTTTTTATCCACTCACCTATAGAGAGTTTGACTACTTTAGATTCCTCATGTAAGTAGGAACGTGTAGAATTTGTCCTTCTGTGATTGGCTTATTTCACTTAGCATAATGTCCTCAAGATTCATCCCTTTTGTAGCATGTGACAGGATTTCCTTCCTTTTTAAGGTTGTATAATATTCCATTATATGGACATCCCACATTTCCTTTATCCATTCATTTCCTGATAGACATTTAAATTGCTTCCATTTTTTGGCTATTGTGAATAACGCTATAATGAACACGGTTGTGTGACTATGTCTTCAAGATCCTGTTTTCAATTCTTTTGCATGTATTTATATACCCAGAGGTAAGGTTGCTGTATGATCTGGTATCTGTAAAATGGTAGTTAGAGGCTTCACATTCATGTTTGATTTTTTTTTTTGACAAAAACATTCCATCGTTAGATATATAATGTCTGGTCTTCCATCGTGTGAGATTATCAGTCACAGACTATGAAAAGGTTATATTTAATTCTATCATTCCTTCTTTACTTCCCTTCAATAACTGTTTGGCTACTTTAAGTGTTATGGACTGAATTGTTTCCCCCAAAATTCATTTTTTCCCCCCAAAATTCATATGCTGAAGTCCTAACCCCCAGCACCTCAGAATATGACTGTACGGAAATAGGGCCCTTAGTTTGCAGGGCAGGCATAGAGGTGCAGACATAGAGAACGGATTTGCGGACACAATGGTGGGACAAACTGAGAGAGCAGCACGGATATATACGCACTGCCATGTGCAAAATAGAGAGCTAGTGGGAAGCCTCTGTAAGCACAGGGCGCTCAGCTCTGAGCCGGGTGATGACCTAAAGGGGGGGGGTGGAAGGGAGGCTCAAGAGAGAGGGGTATATGTCTACACATGGCTCAGCAGGTAAAGAATCCACCTGCAAGGCAGAAGACACAGCAGACACAGCTTTGATCCCTGGGTCGGGAAGATCCCCTGGAGGAGGAAATGACAACCCACTCCTGAAAAATCCCATGGACAGAGGAGACGGATGGGTTACAGCCCAAAGGGTCACAAAGAGTTGGACACGACTGACTGAACACAGTTGATTCACACTCTGTTGTACAGCAGAAACTAACATAACATTGTAAAGCAATTATACTCCAATTAAAAAAAAAAAAACTTTAAAAAAAGTTAAAAGGACACCATTAAGGTGGGTTCTAATCCAATCTGACTGGTGGACACACAGAGACACATTAGGTATGTGCACACGGAAGAAAGGCCATGTGAGGACACAGCAAGGAGGTGTCCATCTGCAAGACCAGGAGAGAAGCCTCAAGACAGGACAAGTTAATCTCACACGTTTGGCCTCCAGAACTGAGAGAAGTTTCTGGTATTTAAGCCACCCATACTTGATTGTGGCAGTCACAGCAAACCAATACGTGGAGGTAAGCTTGTAGGAAAGGCAGGATAAATGCTTGATATTTATTACCAGTTTGTCTTTATCTTGAGTTATCTTTGATTTCTTTTTCTTTTTTTTTTTGCCAATTACTCTGGGCTTTAACTTGATATCTCTACAGGAAGAAATAAAAAAAGTACAAGGAGTAGGAAAAGCGTTGAATTGTGTGATACCGCTGAAAAATGTAAAAAAATGATAGTCTCTCAATTGTGTCCAACTCTCTGCGACCCCATGGGCTGTAGCCTGCCAGGCTTCTCTCTGTATGGAATTCTCCAAGTAAGAAAACTGGAGTGGGTAGACAATCCCTTCCCCAGGGGATCTTCCTGACCCAGGGATTGAACCCAAGTCTCCTGTATTGCAGAAAGATTCTTTACCATCTGAGCCACCAGAGAAGTCCTAGTTAACTCTAAATGGATGATGATCATGTGTTTAAGGACTGCAGGGTAGCTATTAAGGGAGGGTGTAGCACACAAACATTTCTATCCCAATGCCCCTTTCTTCTGTAACACTTCTTGTAAAACATGTAAAGCATCTAAAATCCTTCAGTTAAGTCTTCCTCCTTGGGTGCCAAGTGCTTTGATTATTTGGAGGCTGTGCTGCCTTCAAGTGATAGTATCCTCTTAAAAGGTTAGTGGTCTTTTTGGCTGATTCATACCATTAGGTAAATATAAAATCCCTCAGAGGGTGAAGAACTGAGTTTTATCAGCCAAAGTTAGAAGAGAGGCATCTACTCAAAGCAGCTGGTACCTCCTCAACCTAAGCCCAATGGGAATCTGTTGTCTTTGTCCCTCGACCATCACAGAAACAGCCTCTTCTAGCTTTTGAGCCCTAACTATGTACACAGTGATGTTCTGATCCTGTAACTTCTGCCCCAGAATTCAGATGTATTTGGTGCTCTACCAGGCTTCAGTGAGAGTGGAGAGTTGTCTGAGTGGCTTTGGAATCAAAAGGGAAGGGAATCAGAACTCAAAATCCCCTTTAATTTGTCTTGATTAGATTTTAAGTCTGTAACTTTGAATTTTTTTTTTTTTTTGGCTGTGCCTCACAGCATGTGGGATCTTAGCTCCTCAACCAAGGATGGAACATGGACCCTCTACCCTGGAAACACAGAGTCCTACCCACTGGACTGTCAGGGAAGTCCTAAGTCTATAAGTTTTAGATCACTGCCTCAAAACACAAGAACAAAATGTTGGCACATTAAATATACATACTATGTTGTAATATAAAGATACATCACATGATTGTTAGTATAGCTGTTATGTATACATAATTAATAAGACGTGGGTTTGATCCCTGGGTCTGGAAGATCACCTGGAGAAGGAAATGTCAACTCACTGCAGGATTCTTGCCTGGGAAATCCCATACACAGAGGAGCCTGGCGGGCTACAGTCCATGGGGTCACAAAGAGTCGGACACAACTTAGCAACTAAACAATAAAAATAATTAGTTGGAACCATAATCATAGAAAATTATGTTTTTAAATACACTGAGTCCAAAATACGTTTTTTTCCATTTCAGTGAAGAACTTTGCCATGATATACCACATATATCTTAAATGTCCCATTAGGGACTAGAAAGTATGATTACAATTCAAGTTAGAGATTGTAGTTTAAAGTTACCACATGAGAGAACTCATGTATTGATTGCCAAATGATTTTTACTTAAATTTAGCTAATGCCATCAATAAGCTGACACGGACGGTGGAAATTTACTAGAACAGATGTTTGAACTCCCATAGACATTTGGATGCATCAGAAAACTGCAGAGATGGTGAGTTATCCATCTTAAACGCTGCTGGTTCAAAACGTTTGAATCACCCTGGTTCAATTAAATGTCTCTAAATGAATTATAAGTTAACAAAATGCTTGTCAGGCCAAACTCTGATCCAGGCTCGCCTCGGTGTGATGCAAACAGTGGCCACGGGCCAAGGACGCGTCGTGCTCTCACGCTGAAATATGAACTGGGCTCTGGGGAGACCAGAGAAGCCTAAACAAACATCTGGGCCCTTCTAGCTGCTTACTATTTTCAGTTTTTACAACAGTCGTCTCTGGATTTCTGTATAAAAACAAAACCTACTGTACACTTCTCCTTGGAAGAGACAAGAAAATCCTCAGATTCCAGCACCAATTTGGTTTCCATCAGTACTGACACTTCTCTTTTTTTAAAGCAAATTATCTTTTTCCTCGACTGTCTTTTCCCTTCCATTACCTCTTTATCTGTTTCATTTTTTCTTACCACATTTTGATTTGTTCTCAAATTATTAAGAGGCATTTAATTAATACCTAGTAATGACAAATCTAGGAAATAGGATAATCTGACAAGAATAGTTGATATGCTTCGATAACCAAGAATTAGAATTATAAATGGGTTCACTATCTAGAACTACAGCCCGGCCCTCTAACACAGATAGTTGGCCTGTGGCCTGTAAATGGACTTGGTTTGGCCAACTCAATGTTCTTTTTAAAGATTGAATATGAGTGATATTTAAGCAGAAGGCATTTCTAGTTGATCCCAGGCCAAACAATCTTAAACTCTCCCTCTCACATGTACCCCACCTGAATGGTCTCTGAGTCAGTTAAGCTTGTCCCTGGTCAGAGTTTTCATGCAGAAAGACCACAAAATCACATTTCTCAAATGTTCATCAGGGAGTCCTGAGGTGTGGCTCTGCTGCTGCTGCTGCTAAGTCGCTTCAGTCGTGTCCGACTCTGTGCGACCCCATAAACAGCAGCCCACCAGGCTCTGCCGTCCCTGGGATTCTCCAGGCAAGAACACTGGAGTGGGCTGCCATTTCCTTCTCCATTGCGTGAAAGTGAAAAGTGAAAGTGAAGTCGCTCAGTTGCGTCCGACTTGTAGCGACCCCATGGACTGCAGCCCACCAGGCTCCTCCATCCATGGGATCTTCTAGGCAAGAGTACTGGAGTGGCTTGCCATTGCCTGCTCTGGAGGTGTGGCTCAGGGCTGTGCATTTTTAAGGTGCATATCAGGTGATCGTGTGGATTTGATCTTGAGCCACACTTGAGCCACACACATCACTGAGATTTTCCACATTGTTTTTGTGTGCTTGTGTGAAAAAACAGTCAAATGAAATCAAAATAGTTCCTATTCTAATAGTCCTACAGAAACCTGACAGAGTAGATAAATAAGGATAACAACAATAATCTATTTTTAAATGTGCAAAATTAGGCAACATTTCTTCAAATGTGTTTTCCCTTTTTTCCTTTTCAGGAAGTTGTGTTTTTTTTCCCCTCTGATTTTTAAAAGTTATACCTAAAGCCATACAATATAGAAAAGTAAAAAAAGAAAAACATTATCCTAACTTCACCCATCTAGAGAGAGATACTTTTAAAGTATAACATAATATGCAAGGTAATAAAAGCATAACATAAATACAACAATATAAAATATTTATATAATAAAATAAAAAGTCTACTTTATAAAATCAAAGAAATTTCTGTATCATAAAAAGTCACAGTTGAACAAACAAGCAAAATTCAAGTTTCATCAGTTCAGTTCAGTTCAGTCACTCAGTCGTGTCCGACTCTTTGCGACCCCATGAATCGCAGCACGTCAGGCCTCCCTGTCCATCACCAACTCCCGGAGTTCACTCAGACTCATGTCCATCGAGTCAGTGATGCCATCCAGCCATCTCATCCTCTGTCGTCCCCTTCTCCTCCTGCCCCCAATCCCTCCCAGCATCAGAGTCTTTTCCAATGAGTCAACTCTTCGCATGAGGTGGCCAAAGTACTGGAGTTTCAGCTTTAGCATCATTCCTTCCAAAGAAATCCCAGGGCTGATCTCCTTCAGAATGGACTGGTTGGATCTCTTTGCAGTCCAAGGGACTCTCAAGAGTCTTCTCCAACATCACAGTTCAAAAGCATCAATTCTTCGTGCTCAGCTTTCTTCACAGTCCAACTCTCACATCCATACATGACCACTGGAAAAACCATAGCCTTGACTAGACAGACCAGGCAAAGTAATGTCTCTACTTTTCAATATGCTATCTAGGTTGGTCATAACTTTCCTTCCAAGGACTAAGCGTCTTTTAATTTCATGGCTGCAGTCACCAACTGTAGTGATTTTGGAGCCCCCCAAAATAAAGTCTGACACTGTTTCCACTGTTTCCCCATCTATTTCCCATGAAGTGATGGGACCAGATGCCATGATCTTCGTTTTCTGAATGTTGAGCTTTAAGCCAACATTTTCACTCTCCTCTTTGATTATCATCAAGAGGCATTTTAGTTCCTCTTCACTTTCTGCCATAAGGGTGGTGTCATCTGCATATCTGAGGTTATTGATATTTCTCAAGTTTCCTAGAACTGCATAAAATCGAAAGTAAAATTCTCCTTTCCCAAGTCAATCCTGAGAGTGGCTCTTTTTCTTCATTTTCTTTTAGTAACTTTAAAAAAAGTAGCATTATATCTTTAGATAAATACTTTATATGTTAATTCTTTTTCTCCATTCAATTTAGGTATAACTTGTATTCAGTAATTTGCATATAAACCTAAAGTCCACTCAAAGAAATTGTTACTTATGTCCACAACCACTGCTGTTACCTGAATCAAGCTGCAGAACATTTCAGCTCCTATGAGGCTCCCTCTTACCCCTTTTCAGTTAGTATTCTCTCTGAGATAATCACTTTTATCCTTCATCAGTACAGATGAGCTCTGCAAGTGTTCGAATGTTCAGTAAATGGAATCCTATAGTATATACTCTTTCCATTCACACATCTTTCATTCAGCATAGAGTATGTGAGATTCAGTCACGGTTTACTTTTCACTGCTGTGTAGTATTCTACTATATGACTACACCACAATTTATCTGTTATATTGTTGATGGACTTTTGGGTGGTTTCCAGTTTTTATTATGAATAATTCTACTATGACCATTCTTGAGTGTCTTCTCGTGGACATAAGAACTCAAATCTCTTGGGTATATAACAGGAGTTCAATCTATCAACCTTTTTTTCTCATTATAAAAAATCATTATCCACCCTCAGGTCATAAAATATTCTCTTGTGTCAACTTTCACACTTGGGTTTAAGATTCATCTTGAAGTAGAGGCCAAAATTCTTTTTTTTCCCTTTTAAGTGTATATCTACTTCTTTTTTAATTCATTTTTTTAATGAAGGATAATTGCTTTACAGAATTTCGTTGTTTTCTGTCAAACCTCAACATGCATCAGCCATATGTATATATATATCCCCTCCCTTTTGATCCTCCCTCCCATCTCCCTCCCCTCCCAGCCCTCTAGGTTGATACAGAGCCCGTTTGAGTTTGCTGACCCATATAGCAAATTCCTGTTGGCTGTCTATTTTACATATGGTAATGTAAGTCTCCATGTTACTCTTTCCATACATCTCACTCTCTCCTCCCCTCTCCCCATGTCCATAAGTCTATTCTCTATGTCTGTTTCTCCATTACTGCCCTGTAAATAAATTCTTCAGTACCATTTATATAGATTCCGTATATATGCATTAGAAAATGATATTAATCTTTCTGACTCACTTCACTCTGTATAATAGGTTCTAGGTTCACCCACCTCATTAGAACTGACTCAAATGCATTCATTTCTATGGCTGAGTAATATTCCATTGTGATTATACACCACAACCTGTTTATCCATTCATCTGTAAATGGACATCTAGGTTGCGTCGATGTTCTAGCTATTGTAAATAGTGCTGCAATGAACAATGGGATATATGTGTCTCTTTCAATTTTGGTTTCCTCGGGGTATATGCCTAGGAGTATGATTGCTGGGTCATATGGTGGTTTTATTGCTAGTTTTTTAAGGAATCTCCATATTGGTTGTATCAGTTTACATTCCCACCAACAGTGCAAGAGCATTCTCTTTTCTCCACACCCTCTCCAGCATTTATTGTTTGTGGATTTTTTTATGAGGGCCATTCTGACCGGTGTGAGCTGATATCTCATTGAAGTTTTGATTTGCATTTCACTAATAATGAGTGATGTTGAGCATCTTTTCATGTATCTGTTAGCCATCTTTATGCCTTCATTAGAGAAATGTTTACTTAGGTCTTTTTCCCACTTTTTGTTTGGGTTTTTTGCTTTTCTGGTATTGAGTTGTATGAGCTGCTTGTATATTTTGGAAATTAATCCTTTCTCAGTTGTTTCATTTGCTATTATTTTCCCCCATTTGGAGGGCTGTCTTTCCACCTTGCTTATAGTTTCCTTTGCTGTGCAAAAGCTTTTAAGTTTAATCAGGTCCCAGTTGTTTACGTTTGCTTTTATTTCCATTACTCTAGGAGGTGGGTCATAGAGGATCTTGCTTTGATTTATGTCGTTGAGCATTCTGCCTATGTTTTCCTCTAAGATTTTTATAGTTTCTGGTCTTACATTTAGGTCTTTAATCCCGTTTGAGTTATCTTTGTGTATGGTAATGAAGTCGCTCAGTCGTGTCCGACTCTTTGCGACCCCATGGACAGTAGCCTTCCAGGCTCTGCAATCAATGGGATTTTCCAGGCAAGAATACTGGAGTGGGCTGCCATTTCCTTCTCCAGGGGATCTTCCCAACCTGGGTCTCCTGCATTGCAGACAGATGCTTTTACCGTCTGAGCCACCAGGGAATACTGTGTATGGTAGGAAGTGGACAGAAGCTTTTACTGTGTGAGCCACCAGAGAAGACTGTGTATGGTAGGAAGTGTTCTAATTTCACTCTTTTACATGTAGTTGTCCAGTTTTCCCAGCACCACTTATCAAAGAGGCTGTCTTTGCCCCATTGTATATTCTTGCCTTCTTTGTCAAAAATAAGGTACCCATAGGTGCATGGGTTTCTTTCTGGGCTTTCTATCTTGTTCCATTGGTCTATATTTCTGCTTTTGTGCCAGTATCATACTGTCTTCATGACTGTAGCTTTGTAGTATAATCTGAAGTCAGGAAGCTTGATTCCTCCAGCTCCTTCTTCTTCCTCAAGACTGCTTTAGCTATTCAGGGTCATTTGTGTTTCCATATGAATTGTGAGATTTCTTGTTCTAGTTCGGTGAAAAATGCCATTGTTAATTCGATAGGGATCACACTGAATCTGTAAATTGCCTTTGGTAGCGTAGTTATTTTCACAATATTAATTCTTCCTACCCAGTAACATGGAATATCTCTCCATGTGTTTATGTCATCTTTGATTTCTTTCATTAGTGTCTTATAATTTTCTGTGTACAGTTCTTTCATCTCCTTTGGTAGGTTTATTCCTAGATATTTTATTCCTTTTGTTGCAATGCCTTTGACTGTTTGGATCACAATAAACTGTGAAAAACTCTGAAAGAGACAGGAATACCAGACCACGTGACCTGCCTCCTGAGAAATCTGTATGCAGGTCAGGAAGCAACAGTTAGAACTGGACATGGAACAACAGACTGGTTCCAAATAGGGAAAGGAGTACGTCAAGGCTGTATATTGTCACCCTGCTTATTTAACTTATATGCAGAGTACATCATGAGAAACACTGGGCTGGAAGAAACACAAGCTGGAATCAAGATTGCTAGGAGAAGTATCAATAACCTCAGATATGCAGATGACACCACCCTTGTGGCAGAAAGTGAAGAAGAACTAAAGAGCCTCTTGCTGAAAGTGAAGAGGAAAGTGAAAAGTTGGCTTAAAGCTCAACATTCAGAAAACCAAGATCATGGCATCTGGTCCCATCACTTCATGGCAAATAGATGGAGAAACAGTGGAAAGAGTGGCAGACTTTATTTTGGGGGGTTCCAAAATCACTGCAGATGGTGACTGCAGTCATGAAATTAAAAGACACTCATTCCTTGGAAGGCAAGTTATGACCAACCTAGACAGCATATTAAAAAGCAGAGACATTACTTTGCCAACAAAGGTCCATTTAGTCAAGGCTATGATTTTTCCAGTGGTCATGTATGGATGTGAGAGTTGGACTGTGAAGAAAGCTGAGCGCCAAAGAATTGATGCTTTTGAACTGTGGTGTTGGAGAAGACTCTTGAGAGTCCCTTGGACTGCAAGGAGATCCAACCAGTCCATCCTAAAGGAAATCAGTCCTGAATATTCCTTGGAAGGGCTGATGCTGAGCTGAAACTCCAATACTTTGGCCACCAGATGCTAAGAACTGACTCATTGGAAAAGACCCTGATTCTGCGAAAGATCGAAGGTGGGAGAAGGGGACAACAGAGGATGAGATGGTTGGATGGCATCACCAACTCAATGAACATGAGTTTGAGTAAAGTCCAAGAGCTGGTTATGGACAGAGAGGCCTGGCCTGCTGCAGTCCATGGGGTCACAAAGAGTTGGACACGAATGAACAACTGAACTGAACTGAACTATGTTGGGTGCAATAGTTATGTCTTCCTCTTGCATTGATCCCTTGATCATTATGTAGTGTCCTTCCTTATCTCTCTTTTTTTTTTTTTAACTTTCTTTTTTTTAATTTTATTTTATTTTTAAACTTTACATAATTGTATTTGTTTTGCCAAATATCAAAATGAATCCGCCACAGGTATACATGTGTTCCCCATCCTGAACCCTCCTCCCTCCTCCCTCCCCATACCATCCCTCTGGGTCGTCCCAGTGCACTAGCCCCAAGCATCCAGTATCATGCATCGAACCTGGAATTTTATCTCTTGTAATATTCTTTAAGTTCTATTTTGTCTGATATGAGGATGCTACTCCTACTTTCTTTTGCTTCCCATTTGCATGGAATATATTTTTCCATCCTCTCACTTTCAGTCTATATGTGTCTTTAGGTCTGAAGTGGGTTGGGTTCTTATAGATAGCATATATATATCAGTCTTGTTTTTGTATCCATTCAGCCAGTCTGGGTCCTTTGGTTGGAGCATTTAATCCATTTACATTTAAAGTAATTATTCACATCAGTCAGTTCAATTCAGTTCAGTTCAGTGGCTCAGTCACGTCAGACTCCTTGTGACTCTGTGGACTACAGCATGCCAGGCCTCCCTGTCCAGTTCTGTGGAGAACTTTTTTTTATCCTTCTTTTCTCTCTTTTTTGTTTCTTTTCTCTTTTTTTAATTTTAATGTTTAGTTTTTTAAACCTATTATTTTTTTTCCTACATTGATTCCTTTGCTTTTCCTACAGTTCTTTTCCCCTTGCAGTTAATCTTTAATGCATATAAATCTTCCTTATATACCTCTTTTTAACTTTGCATATCTATTCTTTCTTCCTTTCCTTTCCTCTTAACATATTTGTTAGTTTTGTTTTTATTGCTTTATCCCCCATTGGCACCTTGCTCTAGTTTGTTTTCCAGTTTGTGTTGTATTTAGTTTGATTCTGGTAGATATAATTTGGGTTTCCTTTGTTCTCCTGATCAATCTACTGTACCTTATTTTTGTTGGACTATTTTGATTTTGCTTATAGGTGTATATGTATATGTGTATATTCAGTCACACTTTTTATTGTTGTTATAAACCTCTGCCTCTACGTTGGGTTTTTGCAGTTCTGTGGAGTTTTCCTTTTTTTTTTTCTTTCCTTTTTTCATTCTTCTTCCTTTTTTTTTTCTCTTTTTTATAACTTTAATTTTTTTAACCTATTACATTTTTTCTACATTTATTCCTTTGTTTCCCTTTCCTACTGTCCTTTTCCCCTTGCAGTTACTCTTTAATGTATATAAATCTTCATCTACCTCTATTTAACTTTGTATATCTATTCTTTCTTTCTTTTTTTCCTTTCCTTTCCTCTCAACATATTTGTTAGTTTTGTTTTCATTGCTTTATTCCCTACTGGGCACCTTGCTTTAGTTTTGTTTTACAGTTTGTGCTTCAGTGAGTTTTGTTCTTAACTGGTCAATATAATTTTTGATTTCCTTTGTTCGTTGGGCCAATCTACTGTATTTTTGTTGGACTGTTTTGACTTTGCTCATGGGTCTATATGTATATGTGTATATTCCATTATATTATTATTTGCCTGATTTTGTAACTGCCATTTGTCTGGAGTTCATCTTTGGTTTTTCATTTTTAGATATTTGTTTTAATCTCACTTAATGCCATAACAAACTACTTGTGGAATCTTCATTCCTGACCAGAAATCAAGCCCTGACCCTTTGGAGTGGGAGCACTGACTCCAAGACCCTAGACTATCAGAGAACTAACCCTACAGAGTATCAGATAGCGAGAACTAACACAAAGGAAACCACTTGAATACAAGACCAGCATCACCTAATCACCAGTAGCACCCTGTGCAGGATGCCTCATCTAAACAACAAACAAAAGAATACAAACCCAATCATCAGCTGACAGGATTACCACCTCACTCAGCCTTGCCCATCAGAGGAAAAACAAACAAAAGCTCAGCACAAATCTCTCCCTGTATGAAGCTTACACAAACCACTGGACCAAACTTAAGAGGGCAGAAACCAAAAGGAAGAAAGAATTCAACCTTGAAGCCTGGGAATAGGAAACCTCAAACATAATAAGTTAAAAAAAAAATAAAAAGGCAGAGAAATACTGCACAAATGAAGGAACAAAGTAGAAACATAGAAGTCCAAATAAATGAAGAGGAAATAGGCAAACTACCTGGAAAATAATTCAGAATGATAGTAATGATGATCAAAAACCTTGAAAACAAAATGGAGAAAAAGCAAGAATCAATTAACAAAGAACTAGAAGAATTAAAGAAAAAACATACAAACAACACAATTACTGAAATTAAAAATACTCTACAAGGAATCAATAGCAGAATACCTGAGGCAGAAGAACAAATTAGTGAGCTGGAAGATAAAATAATAGAAATAACTTCTGAAGAGCAGAACAAAGTATAAAGAAGGAAAATAACTGAGGATAGTTTCAGAGACATCTGAGACAATATCAAATGCACCAACATTTGAATTATAGGGGTCCCAGAAGAAGAAGAGAAAAAGCAAGGGTATGAGAAAAATTTTGAAGAGATTATAGTTGAAAATTTCCCCAACATGGAAAGAAATAGCCAATCAAGTCCAAGAGGCCCCAAGGAGTCCCATATAGGATAAAAGCAAGCTGAAACATGGCAAGACACATACTAATCAAACTAACAAAGACAAAACACAAAGAATATTAAAAGCAGCAAGGGAGAAGCAACAAGTAACATACAAGGGAAACCCCATATGCTTAACAGCTGATCTTTCAGCAGAAACTCTTCAGGCCAGAAGGGAACAGCAGGATATATTTAAAGTACTGAAAGGGAAAAATATGCAACCAAGATTACTGTACCCAGCAAGGATCTCATCCAGAATTGATGGAGAAATAAAAAGCTTTTCAGACAAGCAAAAGTTAAGAGAACTCAGTACCACTAAACCAGCTTTACAACAAATGTTAAATGGACTTATATAGTCAAGAAATACAAGAGAAGAAAAAAGATCTACAAAATCAACCCCAAACAATTAAGAAAATGGCAATAGGAACATATATATCAATAATTAAAATTGGGTTAAAGATTTACTGAGCATGGCCCCGCCCATCAGAACAAGACCCAGTTTCCCCCTCAGTCAGTAAGCAAAGGAGTAAAGGAAAGATATACCTATTTGAATGCAGAGCTCCAAAGAATAGCAAGGAGAGATAACGCCATCCTCAGTGATCAGTGCAAAGAAATAGAGGAAAACAATAGAATGGGAAAGACTAGAGATCTCTTCAGGAAGATTAGAGATACCAAGGGAACATTTCATGCAAAGATAGGCACAATAAAGGACAGAAATGATATGGACCTAACAGAAGCAGAAAATATTAAGAAGAGGTGACAAGAATACAAAGAACTATACAAAAAGATCTTAGTGAACCAGATAACCATGATGGTGTGATCACTCACCTAGAGCTAGACATCCTAGAGTGCGAAGTCAAGTGGGCCTTAGGAAGCTTCATTATGAGCAAAGCTAGTGGAGGTGATGGAATTCCAGTTGAGCTATTTCAAATCCTGAGAGATGATGCTGTGAAAGTGCTGCACTCAATATGCCAGCAAATTTGGAAAACTCAGCAGTGGTCACAGGACTGGAAAAGGTCAGTTTCATTCCAATCTCAAAGAAAGGCAATGCCAAAGAGTATTCAAAATACCACACAATTGGACTCATCTCACACGCTAGCAAAGTAATGCTCAAGATTCTCCAAGCTAGGCTTCAATAGTACGTGAACCAAGAACTTCCAGATGTTCAAGCTGGATTTAGAAAAGGCAGAGGAACCAGAGATCAAATTGCCAACATCTGTTGGATCATAGAAAAAGCAAGAGAATTCCAGAAAAACATCTACTTCTGCTTTATTGACTATGGTAAAGCCTTTGACTGTGTGGATCTCAACAACTCTGAAAAATTCTGAAAGAGATGGGAATACCAGACCACCTGACCTGCTCCCTGAGAAATCTGTATGCAGGTCAAGAAGCAACAGTGTGAACTGGGCGTGGAACAGTGTACTGGTTCAGAATTGGGAAAGGAGTATGTCAAGGCTGTATATTGTCACCCTGCTTATTTAACTTATATACAGAGTACATCACGAGAAACACTGGTCTGCATGAAGCACAAGCTGGAATCAAGATTGCTGGGAGAAATATCAATAACTTCAGATATGCAGATGACACCACCCTTAAGGCAGAAAGTGAAGAGAAACTAAAGATCCTCTTGATGAAGGTAAAAGAGGACAGTGAAAAAGTTGGCTTAAAACTCAGCATTCAAAAAACAAAGATCATGGCATCTGGTCCCATCACTTCATGGGAAATAGACGGGGAAACAGTGGAAACAGTGAAAGACTTTATATTTTGGGGCTCCAAAATTACTGCAGATGGTGATTGCAGCCATGAAATTAAAAGACACTTGCTCCTTGGAAGAAAAGCTATGACCAACCTAGACAGCATATTAAAAAGCAGAGACAGTACTTTGCTGAGAAAAGTCCATATAGTTAAAGCTATGGTTTTTCCAGTAGTCATGTATGGATATGAGAGTTCAACCATAAAGAAAGCTGAGCACCGAAGAATTGATGCTTTTGAACTATGGTGTTGGAGAAGACTCCTGAGAGTCCCTTGGACTGCAAGGAGATCCAACCAGTCGATCCTAAAGGAAATCAGTCCTGAATATTCATCGGAAGGGCTGACAATATTTGGCAACCTGATGTGAAGAAATGACTCATTGGAAAAGACCCTGATACTGGGAAAGACTGAAGACTGGAGGAGAAGGGGATGACAGAGGATGAAATAGTTGGATGGCATCATCAACTCAATGGACAAGAGTTTGAGCAAACTCCCAGAGTTGGTGACGGACAGGGAAGCCTGGCATGCTGCAGACCAAGGGGCTACAAAGAGTCAGACACGACTGGGTGACTGAACCGAACTGATTTGCCATGAAGTGGAATGACTGGATGCCATGATCTTAGTTTCTAAATGTTGAGTTTTAAGCCAGCTTTTTCACTCTCCTCTTTCACCCTCATCAAGAGGCTCTTTAGTTCTTCTTCACTTTCTGCCATTTGAGTGGTATCGTCTCAACCCAGCATTATCATTTGTTGAAAAATCTGTCCTTTCCCTTAACTGAGTTATAGTTAATAAATCACTTCTGTCTGGATCTCAAATGCATTCTTTGTTTATATTTGATTATTTGTTCATCCTTTCTACACTCTTAATCACTATAAATTTATAAGTATCAACAATTGGTGACTAAAGTCTTCCTTCTTCGTTTCCTTTCAAGAGTCCCTTGACTATTATAGGTTCTCTGCATTTTGATATAAATTTTAAAATCACCTTGTCAATTTTTACAAATAACCTGCTAGAATTTTGCTTGGAATTTAATTATATTTATAGATATTTTGGGTAGAATGTATATCTTAATAATCTGTGGATACAATATTAACATTCCGTTAAAAACATTATCTTTAATTTCCCTCAGCAGTGTTTTTGTACTTTCAACATAAAGATTTTGTCAGCTATGTTCCTTGGTTTTGAAAGGGTTTTATGCTATTTTATATTTCATTTTATATGGTATTTCTAAAATTTTTATGTTCTGGCTTTTTTCTAGTATATAGACGTAAAATAGATTTTTCTGTAATTGACCATGTATCCTTCAACCTTGTTCAATTCTCTTATTTATTCTAATAATTTGTGGGTTTTGGGGGGCTTTTTCTGTACGTGTCACCTACAAATGATAGCTTCATGCCAACAACTGTGAAGGGAACAGCCATATGTAAGAGAATGAACTTAGAACATTTTCTCACACCATATACAAAAAATAACTAAAAACAGATTAAAGGCCTAAAAGTAAGCCTGGAAGCCATAAAACTCCTAGAAGAAAACATAGTCGTTACACCCTTTGCCATAAGTCTTAGAATATTTGTTTGGATCTTTCTCCTCAGGCAAAGGAAACAAAAGCAAAAATAAACATATGGAACCTAATTAAATGTAAAGCTTTTGAACAGCAATAGAAACTACCAATGAAATGAAAAGAAAATCTACTGAATGGGAGAAGATAGTTGCAAATAATATCACCAACAAGGGTTTAATATCCAAAATATATATAACAGCTCATACAACTCAACATCGAAAAAACAAACAACCCAATTAAAAAATGGGCAGAACACCTGACATACATTTTTCCAAAGATAGTATACAGATAGCCAACAAGCACATGAAAAGATGCTAAAAATCACTAAGCATCAGTTCAGTTCAGTCGCTCAGTTGTGTCCGACTCTTTGTGACCCCATGAATCCCAGCACACCAGGCCTCCCTGTCCATCACCAACTCCTGAAGTTCACTCAAACTCACGTCCATCGAGTCGGTGATGCCATCCAGCCATCTCATCCTCTGTTGTTCCCTTTTCCTCCTGCCCCCAATCCCTCCCAGAAACAGAGTCTTTTCCAATGACTCAACTCTGTGCATGAGGTGGCCAAAGTACTGGAGTTTCAGCTTTAGCATCATTCCTTCCAAAGAACACCCAGAACTGATCTCCTTCAGAATGGACTGGTTGGATCTCCTTGCACTCCAAGGGACTCTCAAGAGTCTTCTCCAACACCACAGTTCAAAAGCATCAATTCTTCGGCACTCAGCTTTCTTCACAGTCCAAATCTCACATCCATACATGACCACTGGAAAAACCATAGCCTTGACTAGATGGACCTTTGTTGGCAAAGTAACGTCTGCTTTTCAATATGCTATCTAGGTTGGTCATAACTTTCCTTCCAAGGAGTAAGTGTCTTTTAATTTCATGGCTGCAGTCACCATCTGCAGTGATTTTGGAGCCCAAAAAGATAAAGTCTGACACTGTTTCCACTGTTTCCCCATCTATTTCCCATGAAGTGATGGGACCAGATGCCATGATCTTTGTTTTCTGAATGTTGAGCTTTAAGCCAACTTTTTCACTCTCCACTTTCACTTTCATCAAGAGGCTTTTGAGTTCCTCTTCACTTTCTGCCATAAGGGTGGTGTTATCTGCATATCTGAGGTTATTGATATTTCTCCCAGCAATCTTGATTCCAGCTTGTGCTTCTTCCAGCCCAGCGTTTCTCATGATGTACTCTGCATAGAAGTTAAATAAGCAGGGTGACAATATACAGCCTTGACGTACTCCTTTTCCTATTTGGAACCAGTCTGTTGTTCCATGTCCAGTTCTAACTGTTGCTTCTTGACCTGCATACAGGTTTCTCAAGAGGCAGGTCAGGTGATCTGGTATTCCCATCTCTTTCAGAATTTTTCACAGTTTATTGTGATCCACACAGTCAAAGGCTTTGGCATAGTCAATAAAGCAGAAATAGATGTTTTTCTGGAACTCTCTTGCTTTTTTGATGATCCAGTGGATGTTGGCAATTTGATCTCTGGTTCCTCTGCCTTTTCTAAAACCAGTTTGAACATCTGGAAGTTCACGGTTCACATATTGTTGAAGCCTGGCTTGGAGAATTTTGAGCATTACTTTACTAGAGTGTGAGATGAGTGCAATTGTGCGGTAGTTTGAACACTCTTTGGCATTGCCTTTCTTTGGGATTGGAATGAAAACTGATCTTTTCCAGTCCTATGGCCATTGCTGAGTTTTCCAAATTTGCTGGCATATTGAGTGCAGCACTTTCACAGCATCATCTCTCAGGATTTGAAATAGCTCAACTGGAATTCCATCACCTCAACTAGCTTTGTTCATAGTGATGCTTTCTAAGGCCCACTTGACTTCACATTCCAGGATATCTGGCTCTAGGTGAGTGATCACACCGTCGTGATTATCTGGGTCGTGAAGATCTTTTTTGTACAGTTCTTCTGTGTATTCTTGCCACCTCTTCTTAATATCTTCTGCTTCTGTTAGGTCCATACCATTTCTGTCCTTTATTGAGGCCATCTTTGCATGAAATATTCCCTTGGTATCTCTAATTTTCTTGAAGAGATCTCTAGTCTTTCCCATTCTGTTGTTTTCCTCTATTTCTTTGCACTGATCACTGAGGAAGGCTTTCTTATCTCTCCTTGCTATTCTTTGGAACTCTGTATTCAGATGCTTATATCTTTCCTTTTCTCCTTTGCTTTTCGCTTCTCTTCCTTTCACAGCTATTGGTAAGGCCTCCACAGACAGCCATTTTACTTTTTTGCAGTTCTTTTCCATGGGGATGGTCTTGATCCCTGTCTCCTGTACAATGTCACGAACCTCCATCCATAATTCATAGCTCCTGAACTTGAATGTGGAGTAGCTCCTCTTGGCCCTCCTGCTCCACGCAGCTACCGCTCCTTGGATGTAGGGTTGCTCCTCTTGGCCGCCACCCCTGATCTTGGGCTAATCATCAGGGAAATACAAAACAAAATCACAATGAGATATAGATACCACCTCATGTCTGTCAGAATGACTACCATCAAAAAGACCACAAATAATAAATGTTGGTGAGTGTGTGAAGAGAAGGAAACCCTAATTCAGTGTTGGTGGAAATGCAAGTTGCTACAGCCACTATGGAAAACTGTATGGAGGTTTCACAAAAAATTGAAAATAGAACTACCATACAATCTAGCAATTCCACTCCTGGGTATATATCCAAAGAAAATGAAAACACTAATTAAAAAAACACACACACAACAATGTTCATAGCAGCATTATTTACAATAGACAAGATAGGGAAGTAACCTAAGTGTCCATCAATAGATATATGGATAAAGAAGATGTGATATATGCCTGGTAGGCTATAGTCCATGGGATCACCAAGAGTCGGACATGACTGAGCGACTAACACTTTGTCACTTGATATATGCATACACACACAGCCAGAAAAAAGAATGAAAATTTTGCCATTTGTAACAACATGGATGAACCTAGAGGGTATTAAGCTTAGCGAATTGAGTCAGAGAAAGGCAAATACTATATATTTTCACTTATATTTGGAACCTAAAAAATAAAACAAATTAATAAATTTAATAAAACACAACAAACCATAGATGCAGAGAAGAAACTAGTGGTTACCAGTGGGGAGAGGGTTGGGGGAGGGGCAACATAGGAGCATAGCATTAAGAGGTAGAAACTACTATGCGTCCAATAAATGAGGTACAAGGATATATATGTACAGCACAGAGAATGTAACCAAAATTTTATAATAACTTTAAATAGAGTCTAACCTATAAAAATACTGAATCACTAGGCTGTACACCTGCAACTAATACAACATAGTAAATCAACTATACTTCAATTTAAAAAAAAAAAGAACTGTAAAGGGCCAGAGATTTTACTCCACTTGCAAGGCAACAAGTTAGCTTGCCATTGCTTGCATGCCATTGGAGACATGAGACCCTAAGGTCAAAATGAAAGACTTTTAAAAACTCACCACAAAAGCAGTGTCCAGAGTAGTGTTTGTGGCCGCAGTTTGCACAGAGCAATGCAGAGGGGCCTCGACAAACATCTGCACCCAAAAAAGGTCATGTCACAGGAGAGGATCACTGAGTTTGGGGAACCTTCTGTTTTATAGCAACCAGTAAGCAAGACTTCTTTTATCCCTGCAGCAGACACGATCTCATCCCTCAAGGTTGCCTGCTGAAAATACAACCCTAAAGAGTGGGCCGGGGACCTCCTAGGTAGCTCAGTGGTAAAGAATCTGCCTGCCAATGCAGGAGATGCGGGTTTGATCCCTGGTCTGGGAAGATCCCATGCCGTGGGCAACTAAGCCCACATGCCACAACTACTGGGTCTGCACCTACAGCCTGTGCTTTGCAACAAGAGAAGCCACCTCAGTGAGAAGCCTGGGCATCACAGTGAAGAGCAGCTCCCCACTCACTGCAACCAGAGAAAGTTCAAGAGCAGCAACGAAGACCCAGTGCAATCAAAAATTAAAAAAAATAAAAAGAGTGGTCAGGGCCTTGCATTCTTGGCATGCTCAGCAAGCCGTGGAGGAACAGAGAGCCTCGTGAAGGAGGGTCTTCACACACTACCCACCCCTCAGGTTCACATCATCTCGGCTTCTAGCCTGACCAGGGCCCCAGGGATATGCGCAGGCTGTGTTTCCTGGCAGGTTTTCCTTGGGTTTGTATGTTTGTATCGGTAAGGAGGCAGGCTGCCTCATCTCAACCCCAGATGCCAAAATAAAGACAGCTGTGAATTGGCCACGGGGAGGGACGTGACTGGATGTCTATTTAGGACAAAGCCACTTTGCCCTTTTGTCCCTCCTATTATCCCTCGTGTAGGTCCAGAGTTATTTCAAACTGCTTTGCCTTTTTTGAGGCCCCTCCCATTCCAGGAGCCCCAACAGGCAAATAACTGTCTTTGGAGGCCCCTGTTTTAGCCAAAGCAGGATGCTCTGGAAGGAGAAAGAGCAGGGCGAGGGGCAACATGTCCCCGTCTCAGCTGCTCTGAAATAAACACAGTTCATCAGTTAGCCGCCCTGGCTTAGCTGCGCTCCCTCCCACTCTTTTATTTGTGGGGGGAGGTGGGTCATGGGCTGGTGTTGTCTTGGGAAGGTTTGCTTTGGGCTGTGTTTTTCTCTGCTCTCTTTCCTTTAAGCTTCCTATCCTGCTGTCTCCTCACTTGGGATTTCCTCAAACTTCCTCTTCTAAGGTGACTTCCCTTGTTGCTTTCTCTGTTATGTTTTCATTCCTTAAAAAAAATTGATTCCTGCTATTTCAGTGGGACCTTGGGAGACTGGGGAAGTAAACGGGAACTCTCATTTCTCTGTCTTGAAATGGAAGCCTATACTTTTTCAAGGACTTAGCATCATGAAAAGAGCCCCAAGAGGTCCCTTTTCTTCCCCCACATCTTCCCTCTCTCACTGTCTCTAAGTCTACAGACAAACTGCAGGTCAACAAATGCCATTAAAGTAAAAGGAAAACAGAATGGCAGTTATTTTCATCATGCTTGCTCTCTTTTTCACTGATTCAAAAATCATTTGATAAGTGTCTCCTCAGCATAGACACCAGGAATACAAGAAACTCTAAGTCCCTTACTTCCTAGCAGTTTCAGGATGAGAAAGAGAAAAACAAGCAAACCAATAATAAGTCAGTTGGTTAAAGGTAAAATTCACGGCGGAGGCCTAGGGGTGGACAGAGGACTCTGACAGAGGAGGGTTGGTGGGAAGAGAATCCACTGAGAAGGTGGAAAGTGGCGAAGGCTTTTCCTTGGGGTCATAGACCAGCTCAGTCTCATCCCAGACAGACAAAGGGGAAGGATACTTCACAGAACACAACACAGACACAGGCAGAGCCATGAGATGGCCTGGCAAGTTCAAGGAAGTTCTGTATTTCCAGTGCTCAAATGTGTCAGGGGAATAGCGAGAGTGAGAAAGCCTTGAAGGGCCATGTGAGTTCCTCCAAAGAGTTAGAACTTGGCCAGTGCTTCCCAAAGTGTGGTATGAAGATTATTTTAATTCACAGGTGGGCTTACAGAAAAACAGTTTTGAGTTCATGATGTACATTGGAAACATGCACCAACACATCAAATCCATGCTTTTGCAAATAACACTTAGGGCAAGGCTAGTAGGTGGAGGACCCTGGGGGGCTACAGTCCACAAAGGGGTCGTGAAGGGTTAGTCACAACTTAGGGACTGAACAACGAACAACAGCAGGAAATGCTGTTGCGATCCACCTTTGGCAGATCAATGGACATGTAGGTGTTCACACTTAAAGAAACTGGAACAGAGGACACACCAGTGACAGTAAGGAGTTTGAAATAACAAAGAGAAATAAGAGTGAAACGCACAATGTCTTCTTTCTAGTCCTGAATTCATTGTCCCGTTTACTCTGTATCTGTCAGGATTTGAGGGATTTGGGGATAATCAAGGGAAACGTGACTGCAAGAAGCAGGAGCACACCTACGCACACCTTTACTGGATCATGCTTGGGACAGGGATGTGTGTGGGGAAGCCCCTCACAGAAGAAGTCTGTGCAAACGCTCCAGCATGGGGGGCCACCACCCAGAAGGGAAGGAGGGCCAGGGAACTCCCAGTGCAGAGGGAGGCCAGGTGGCTGATGTGTCTCAGTGACATGGCTCAGCAGCATGGTGGTAGTCTCACAGACCCAACTGTGGCAGCCTGGGGCCTTATAACCACAGGCTCTATTTTACCAATGACTACAGATGTGGGGTAAGGTTTCACAGGATATGCAAAAGAGGTGGACCCTAAATGGCTCAGAAATCTTTTTATTTGGGCTACTTTATTTTTTTCTTTTATTTTTTAACTTTACAATATTGTATTGGTTTTGCCATATATCAACATGAATCCACCACAGGTATACACGTGTTCCCCATCCTGAACCCTCCTCCCTCCTCCCTCCCCGTACCATCCCTCTGGGTCGTCCCAGTGCACCAGCCCTAAGCATCCAGTATCGTGCATAGAACCTGGACTGGCGACTCGTTTCATATATGATATTATACATGTGTCAATGCCATTCTCCCAAATCATCCCACCCTCTCCCTCTCCCACAGAGTTATTTGGGCTACTTAAAAAAAATTATATATATATATATATATATATATATATATATATATATATTTGGCTGACTGGGTCTTGGTTATGGAACCTGGGCTCTTTAGCTGTGGCATGCAGGATCTAGCTCCCTGTCCAGGGACTGAACCCTGGCCCCTTGATTTGGGAGCACCAAGTCTTAACCACTGGACCACCAGAGAAGTCTCTGGGCTACTTTTTTAAATAACCAGATGTGTAAAAATTTGAATCTGGCACTGAATTCAGGAACTTCAAATCCTCCAACAAAGAAACAACAACACAGAGAGGGCACCCTGGGCTCAGTTAAGTAACAGCATTTGTTCTGCTGAGTTCCTAAATCTTGCAGTTTGCTAACACAACTTACAGCAATGTATTCAAGTGATGAACTCACATTACAACAAAACCGTTCAGCTCTCCTTTTAAGTGGTATTTCTTTTCATTTAGTATAATTTAAAATAAACCCAAAGAATTTAATTTTATTTGACTTCAAAATAATTTGCGTTGAGTTCAACCTAAGGAGCCAATTTGGCAGTTCAGAGCATGGACTGGAGCCAAAAAGACTTGAATCCAGTGTCTAGCTTTACAACCTCCTGCGTCATCGGACGTCACATGAGGCTCATGATGCCTACTTCATTACAACTTAGGATTCGACAAGGTCATGCATGCAGAACACAAAGGAAGACTGTTCTGGCTTGGATGTCAACTGAGGGAACTATATGGTGGAAATCAGGATACCAACGAGAGGAAGACACAGGGCATCCCCCACCCAGTGCAGAATTTACAGGTGGGGGACACAGAGGTTATTTACCAATGACTCTTAAACTCCCTCACTCACTCAGAGAACAAGGGCTAAAGTGTGGAAAGGAATTTTGCCAGGAGACTCTCGAAGACATTTCTTTGGAGAGGGCAGCTGCAGAGCTTTGAGTTCCCAATCCACTTATTTGCTTGGAGGGGCCAAGGTGTTCCTTTCTAAGGACAAGGTTAGTGGGGGTTAGGAGCGGGTTCAGTGGGATCGCACGGAAAACCCTGATCTGTTTCCTGCAGTTGTGAAACAGAGAACCAGGCCAGACCTTTGCCTAAAGTGGGCTGAGGTCAGACTCAGCTGTGAAGCCCAGAGAGAGGCAGACCCAGCTGTCGCTTTGGCAGCCCAGCCAGGAAAAGGCTGCGAGGGAGCTTGCACTGGGATGCACTCCTACAGGTTGTTGGACTGGGAATCCTGGAGGGTTCCAGGTGGACTGGATAGTAGCCAAGCCCTCAGGTGAAGCCCACAAATCTCATCTGGAACTCCCACTTCCTGCTCACCCTCCAACAGTGTCATTGAAGATGGAGGATCTGCACACCTCCAATGACCAGTTTATCAGAAAAGGGCTCAGCCCCTCAGCCGTGTGTTTGCCCTGGGTTTCCCCCTCCTCCTTTCCCCATACCCCCATGCGGCATGGAGTTGAACAGGTTGCCTGAAGCTCCTTCAGGACAGCAATGCCTAATGAATGCATCTGGGAGTGAGCCAAGGAAATGTTTCAAGTTCTGTCTTATATTACAGATATGGGAGTGGCAGCTAGAGGAGATGCAGAGCCTGAAAAATAACGCTGTCCATTACTGCCCCTCCTTGGGCATCAGATCAGCTGCAGTTACCCTCTGGTCCTCTGAGGCATAGTCACCTATTCATTAGCACATTGACAGCCATAATACTTATTTTAAAATACAGAACTTGGTCATGAAAAAATTAGGGAAATGGCACTATTTCCTGTCCAACCAGATCTTTTGCTCGTGGCTATTTATTTCCTTATTGGGAAAGTGAAGGGACTCATCTGTCTTGCAATAACAAAAAGGGAGATGCACTCAATTATACCCTTAGCGGGGAAGAACAAGGCAGAGGGCAGGAGATGCAGCTGGAGTCTGCAAACGAGAGGTCTGCAAAGTCCAGGGAGCCTCCTTAGCCCTGAGAGAGGAGGAGGGACAGGCACACAGCCTGATGGCGAGAGCCTAGCTGCACGTGAAATGCAAACTTCGTTGTTTTTCCACCCTGGCTAATTAAGATAATTTCTGTTTGAAGTTACAGCTCCTGGCTCCACTTTAAGAGGCCTGCTCTTATTTCTTGAATCTGTTCCCAAAATGCGTAGGTTTTCTGCATGGTCTGTCTGGCTGGGTGACTCTGGACAATGTTTTCAGGAACTGTCAGGCATGTGTAGCCGTGAAAGAGGCAATGTGTATGTGCAGAAATAGCACAAAACTGGCAGCATCTCACAGATCTAAGACAGTATGATTTTTCTGAAGACCCTAAATGTGAAGCCTACACTGGGGTGCCTAGGGACTTTCTGGGTAGATGTGGCTTAGGTGTCACATGCCAGGTAGCTGAGGGTTGATGAGATCTCTTCTCTGAGCCCTTGTGACCTTTCTGGTTTATGCTGATTTTAAGCGGGGGCAGGAGCGGGGTGGGGGGGGGGGTGGGCGGGGGGGGGGGAGGAGGGGGTGGTGGGCGGGAGGGGAGGAGGGGGGTGGTAGGCGGGGTTTGAAGCAAAATCATTAGGATTGGTCTGGTCACAGCCCTGATCAAAGCCAAACAGTGCACAGTCATGAGGAAGAGGTGCTGTTATAGTGGAAGGGGATGACCCTTACTTCTTGTCCCAAAAGTTCTTTCATCTTTCAGACCAAGATGTTCTCTCCTCGGTTTAGGGAGTAGAATTCAGCATGTTCAACCAGGTACCAGAGAGCTGCAGCTGAGCGAAGCCAAAGATGCCTCCCCAAAGGGAGCAGCCACTATGGAAACCAGAATAGACTTTCCTCAAAAAATCAGAAATAGAACTACCATATGATCCAGCAATCTCACTTTTGGGTATACAGCCAAAGGAGATGAAATCCCTATCTCAAGGAGATATCTGCACCCCCATGTTTGAAAGTTTTAGCTGCCAAGTTGTGTCTGATTCTGCAGCCCCGTGGACTGTAGCTTGCCGGCTTCTCTGTCCATGGGATTTTCCAGGCAAGAATACTGGAGTGGTTTGTCAGTTTTATTGAAGCATTATTCACTATAGCCAAGAAATGGAAGCAACCTAAGTGTCTCTCAGTGGATGAATGGATAAAGATGTGGTATAGGTATACAATGGAACATTATTTTGCCAGGAAAAAAAGGAAATCTTGCCATTTGTGACAACATGGATGGACCTTGAGGGCATTATAGTAAGTGAAATAAGTCAGAGAAAGACACCATGCAACAGTGCAAGGTATCACTTAATGTAAAAATGTTTTAAAGAGTCAAATTCTCAGAAAAGTAGTTGGGGGCTGGTAGGGGGTGGGAAAAATATGGAGAGGTTGATAAAAGGGTACTTTCAGTTATAAACAAACTTTCAGCTATAAGATGAATAAGGTCTGAGGAACTAATGTAAAACCTGGTGACTAGAGTTGATGACATTGTATTGTATAATGGAAAATTAAAACTAAACAACTAGGGACTTCCCTGGTGGTTCAGTGGCTAAGTCTCTGAGCTCCCAAAGTAGGGGCCTGGGTTCAATCCCTGGTCAGGGAACTAGATCTCATATCCCACAACTAAAGACCCTACATGCCACAGCTAAAGATTCTGCATGACACAATGAAAAGATCTTGGGTGCCACAACTAAGAGCCAGCACATCCAAGATAAACAAACCAAAAAAAAACTCTAAACAACTAAGAACAAACAAACAAAAACAAAGACGTTTCCCAAGATGAGTGCTGGCAAGATCACTCCCAGGATCTCTACCTGAAACAGCAGTAGTCAACCTTGCCATTTACCCAGCTGATCTCTAAGTAACCCATGGCCATTCTTCCAGGTAGCCACAAGGACTCCCTGTACCCAGGTTCCTCACTATAACACAGCAATGATAAGAAAACTGACCTCCAGTAGGAGAAGGGAGACTGCTGTGAGAAGCAGCTGAGATGACATGTGGAGACCATTTAGAATTGCATTGGACACAGCTGGCTATTTATAGGACTTATCATCCTTGCTCTGTTGTCCAGCATGTGTAAGGACAGTGGTTGGGAAGTTTATGCTATCTATACCTGGCTCAAAGCCTCATTATTGATATCTGAGAGGTATATGGTAATCAATTATGCCTTGGTTCTCGAGTTCAAACCTTTCATTTAGATAACCAGACAACTATACACTTGGACAAAATTATTTCATCTGCCTATATTTAATTATTGTTACTCTATTCTAAAACAAGGATTTGAATTCACACATGTATAATGAAATATAAGTTTTAAAAACTCATATCCAGAAATAACATATAGAAGGGGAGATAAATTATACTTGCATGTAATGTATATAATAAAAATTTATGCATAGTGTATATACTATAAATTACATAGTTTATTTAAATTATAAATAAAAGTGAGTGTGAAAATAAATACTAGGCAAAAATTCTGGACCTACAGAAAAGGCTGGGTTGCAAATTTGCTTCTAAGTTTACTGGAAGGCAAAGAAAAAAATGAAATATGAAATAACTATACATTTAAATTGTCTAAAAGAAGAAAGAATAACCAGTTTTTCAGAAAAACAAGCAAAAACATAAAAAGGTTTTCCTGGGGCTTCCCTGGTGGTCCAGGGGTTAAGACAGCACTTCCATTTCAGGGGTTACGGGTTCAATCCCTGGTTGGGGAAGTTCCATGAGCTGCGTGATGCAGTTAAAAAAAAAAAAAAAAAAAACAACTTTTCCTGATATTTGGGTATTTAACAGAATGTTCTGCCTGGTTTTTCACAGAATACTGAGAATTGCTGTGGCTAACATCTTCACCACACCTGGACAGTGAATGTGGCAGCTGATTCACTAGTATAATGTCCTTCAGTGCTTTCCAGGTGAATAAGGCCAGGCACAGTAAAGACAATTGTGGAAGCTTCAGACAAAGTACTCCGGTGTGAGACCTCTCCTTTTGATCTGACTTCACGTACAGGAAAATATAGACTATGAAGAGAAGAGTGAAGTTCTTGCTTGTCTTTCAAATTCTTCCATTTTATATAGTTCCTTTCAACTGTCTCAATGTGGGGGAAAAAAAGCCCCCAAAAGACAGCAGCAGACAATTTAAGATTATATTTTGGAAGAAAGGGCTAACCTGAATTATAGTTTGATATTTTTTAAAAGATTTTTTTATAGGGCCCATTTTTAAAGTCTTTATTGACTTTGTAATAATACTACTTCTGTTTTACGTTTTGTTTTTTCAGCCCTAAGGCATGTGGGACCCTACCTGCCTGACCAGGGATCAAACCCACATTCCCTGCAGCACCAGGGAACTCCCTATAATTTGATATTTTGAATACTGTCTTATATTGGGATTTGGTAATAGACAATTTACGATAAAATTGCTGCAGCTTTTAAAAACTGCCTTAAAAGACTTTCATAATTTTTAGATTCCCATGATACATTGTTTAAAACTCTGAGGAAGAAATTGATAAATTGGTATGTTTTCAGGCATTAGATAAAGAGAGTTTGGTGCCAGAAACTCAGAGGTAATTTTTAGATTTAACATCAGTATCTCTCCTTCACCCAGTTTCTCTACAATAACTATCTTTGTTTCACTTTAATTCAATTATATCCTGTTACCATAGTTTGAACAGTTCAGTACTATTGGTACCAGTTTTTATAAGCTACCTCAGAACATTTTTTTGAAAGATGAGGCATGAGTTAACAGGTAAACGCAAAACAGTATTTTGTGATGCCAAGGGGGAGCATTTAAAATTTATTCACTAAATGCATCCATCAATATTGTTTTTGGCTGGAAGTACTACCGAACTTGACACAACTGTGGTTTAAAGCCTTTATTTTGTACATCAAGAAGTCTAGAGAAATGCAGTCCAGGGCCGATGTGGATGCTTAATGATATAACTGAGGATTCAAAGTCTTTCCATCCTTCAGCTTCACCATCTATATGTGTGGTGTTCACCTTCATGTTCAAAGGTAGCTACTATATCCCTTACCCTCAGCATATCATGTGTGCATACCAGACATGAGGTAAAATGAGATAAAATGATTATCACAATTAGTTTTGTATCATACAGATACAAAATTAAAGAAATAGAATTTTTTTCCTTGTTATGAAAAGTCTTAAGGTTTACTCTAACAGCTTTCATACGTAACATACAGCAACATCAGTTATATCTATCATGTCAGATGTTAAAACTCTGAGGAAGAAATTGATAAATTGGTATGTTTTCAGGCATTAGATAAAGAGAGTTTGGTGCCAGAAACTCAGAGGTAAATTTTAGATTTAACATCAGTATCTCTCCTTCACCCAGTTTCTCTACAATAACTATCTTTGTTTCACTTTAATTCAATTATATCCTGTTACCATAGTTTGAACAGTTCAGTACTATTGGTACCAGTTTTTATAAGCTACCTCAGAACATTTTTTTGAAAGATGAGGAAAGGGACATAAGGCCACAAGTAGCATGCCAGCTGAGTCTGCTCCTTTAAAATCTTTCTCAGAAGCCCCTGCCCCCACCACCAGCAACCCTCTCCTTAGGTGTCACTGCCTAGAACTGTAACATCATCACCTTCAGCGGTAAAGGGCTCCAGGAAGGTGAATATTTTAGTTGAAAATAACTAAATTTCCCCTTAAGCAAATTCATGGTCCTGTTAGTAATGACGGAGAAGGCAATGGCACCCCACTCCAGTCCTCTTGCCTGGAAAATCCCATGGATGGAGGAGCCTGGTGCGCTGCACTCCATGGGGTCGCTAAGAGTCCAACACGACTGAGCAACTTCACTTTCACTTTTCACTTTCATGCATCGGAGAAGGAAATGGCAACCCACTCCAGTGTTCTTGCCTGGAGAATCCCAGGGGCAGGAGAGCCTGGCGGGCTGCCGTCTATGGGGTCGCACAGAGTCGGACATGACTGAAGCGACTTAGCAGCAGCAGCAGCAGTTAGTAATGAAGAAGGTGAGAGCAGGACTTCCCTCGTGGCACAGTGAATAAGAATCCACCCGCCAATGCAGGGGAAACAGGTTCTATCCCTGGCCTGGGAAGATTCCACATGCCTTGGGGCAACTAAGCCCGTTTGCCACAACTGCTGAGTCTGAGTGCCTAGAGTCCATGTTCTGCAACAAAAAAAGCCACCGCATGAGAAACCTGCACACTGAAACGAAGAGCAGCCCCAGCTTGACGCAACTAGAGAAAGCCCAAGGGCAGCAGCAAAGACCCAACACAGCCATAAATACATAAAGAAGGTAAGAATAGATATAAGGAGGTATTTAAAAGTGTCAGCCTCAGTAAGTACTAGGGATGTAACATCTGACATGATAGATATAACTGATGTTGCTGTATGTTACATATGAAAGCTGTTAGAGTAAACCTTAAGACTTTTCATAACAAGGAAAAAAATTCTATTTCTTTAATTTTGTATCTGTATGATACAAAACTAATTGTGATAATCATTTTATGTTGTATGTAAGTCAATCATGTACACATTAAACTTACACAGTGCTATATATCAATTATATCTGGAAACAACAAAAAAAAGAAATCACAAAAAATGAGCATCAACCACAGTAAAAGTTTGTTATACAAGATCAACAGGGAAAAAAAAAACAACTGCCTCTTGTGTATGATTTCAATTGTATAAACCAATAGAGACAACATGAGAAAAAAAATAACCAAAATATTAGTCGTTGTCTGTGGTAGAATTATCAGTGATATTTATTTTCTAATGTGTAATTTTCTACATTTTATTTTATTAAAAATAAGTGTCTGCCAGTTTATAATAAGAAAAATAAATTTGTATTTACAAAATAAAAGGTACTTTCTGAATCATTCACAGGACCATCCTGAACTTGATAAAATAATATCACGAACCATTTTTTATGGATACTAATAGGTTGCATTTAGACTTTCTCATCTAGTTTTTTTAATACATTTCCTGCCTTTAAGAGCCTAAACTTGACATATTATAGATTAATTATGTGACAATCAGAAAAGTGACAGGATAGCAGGGTTTTTTTCAGTTGGAAGAACACTCAACTAAAACACAAAGATAAAATTACATTGGTGCACCTTAGTATCTGTTACCTTGGGTAGGATAATTAACTGCTTTGAGACCCAACGGCCTCATCTACAAAACGAAGGTTCGAACTATGTGATTTCTAAATGTCCTGTTGATCTCAGCATTCTGCTTACTCTAGCCACACATCAACTCGGGTTATTTATCCTCACACTGAAACTGTCATCTCGTGAGTGATGCTACTCTACTCGTTTCTCCTTCTACTTTTTTGAATATTTTTCTTTTCCAAATGGTTTACTTGCCTCCTTCAGACCCAGCAGTGTGAACAATGTTCAAGAATCCACCTTGTTCTCATCTAGCTCTTCTCTGTGGTCCCTTAAGTAGTTTCATCTGCTTTGATGGCTTCTCTATGGACCAGTCCCAAATCTATGCCTCTGGCTCTGACATCTCCAAGCTTCAGATTCACACTTCCACCTTCCTGAGAACCTTATGTCATCTGGATAAATGTTATCACCTGAAACTTGACCTGTCTAAAGCCAAGCTTATCCCTTTTCCTGGGTTTTTCTGTGTTCTGTTATTTCTCTGATTGGCATCATTCTTTCCTTGGTTTCCTAGGTGTGTAGCCTTGAAGGATGAATTTGATTCCTTCCTTCACTAACCTCTCTTATAAAATCAAAAGGAAATCTTTCAGGTTCTGGTTCAAGATGGTGGCAGCAGAAGATCCTGAACTCATAGACACATCAAATTGACAGCTACATATGAAACGACTTCCTCCAAAAAAAAAAAACGAAAAACTGGTGGAATGACTCCTACACATCAGGCAAATGAGAAAAGGCAAACAAAAATACATCAAAGTGGGTAGGAGAGATTGAGATATATTCTTGCCATAAACCCTCCCCCTGGAATGGCGACCCACAACTGAAAGGGAACTCAAATCCTAGAGCTTCTCCCTGAGGAACAAAGGGTTTGCACTCTATCAGGCACTCCAACTTTTAAGACTTGCACTTGAGAGATGAGTCCCTAAATCATCTAGCTTTGAAAATCATCAGGGTTTACCACCATAAGACCCACAGGCTAGGGTGAACTCAGAAAGGCTCTTTAAAGGGGTCCTACACTCTGACTCACCTGCCCTAGGGACCAGTGCCCAAACTTCACGTGAAGGGATTATTTGCTTATCTTAAAGCACTGACCTGAGAGGCAGGCACCAAACTTAACACATGCTGAGGGAGGAACCTGCTGGAGAACACTCTGGGGACAGATGTCAACAGTCACCATCTTTGTACTCTCCCTTTGCCTTGTACCAACTTGTTGGTATCTCCTGATGCATTGATTTTTTTGCAGCTGCTGTCAGGAAACATCACTAATTTGCTTGGCTATAATGGCCAAGCAAATTAGAAGGGCTTATGCTTGAAGTCCTTATAGCTTATGCTATAGTCATATTGGACTATAAAGAAAGCTGAGTGCCGAAAAATTGATGCTTTTGAGCTGTGGTGTTGGAGAAGACTCTTGAGAGTCCCTTGGACTGCAAGAAGACCAAACCAGCCAATCGTAAAGGAAATCAGTCCTGAATATTCATTGGAAGGACTGAGGCTGAAGCTGAAAGGCCAATACTTTGGCCACCTGATGTGAAGAGCCGACTCATTAGAAAAGACGCTGATGCTGGGAAAGATTGAAGGCAGGAGGAGAAGCGGATGACAGAGGATGAGATGGTTGGATTACATCACCAACTTGATGGACATAATTTTGAGTGAGCTCCAGGAGTTGGTGATGGCCAGGGAAGCCTGGCGTGCTGCAGGTCGCAGAGTCAGACACGACTGAGCAACTGAACTGACTGATGCTTGAAGTCCCATGGGACTGTATGTATATTTACATACTTTAAAAGTTCCTGTCTGATGGTCTGACTACCGATCAGCCTGAATCTAGGTGCAGATCGAGATCCTGCCCTTTGGGACGCTGACAGATCTTGGCACGCCCTTAACTATTAAGTGAAATTGCTCAGTCGTGTCTGACTCTTTGTGACCCCATGGACTGTAGCCTACCAGTCTCCTCTGTCCATGGGATTTTCCAAGCAAGAATACTGGAGTGGATTGCCATTTCCTTTTCTAGGAGATCTTCCTGACCCAAGGATTGAACCCGGGTCTCCCACATTGTAGGCAGACGCTTTACCATCCGAGCCACCAGGTGAACTATTATAAGTGGCTCCTTAACTATTGGGAGCCACTAAGAATAAAAGGTGATGGAGGTGATGGAATTCCAGTTGAGCTATCTCAAATCCTGAAAGATGATGCTGTGAAAGTGCTGCACTCAATATGCCAGCAAATTTGGAAAACTCAGCAGTGGCTACAGGACTGGAAAAGGTCAGTTTTCATTCCAATCCCAAAGAAAGGCAATGCCAAATAATGCTCAAATTACTGCACAATTGCACTCATCTCTCACACTAGTAAAGTAATGCTCAAAATTCTCCAAGCCAGGCTTCAACAATACGTGAACTGTGAACTTCCTGATGTTCAAGCTGGTTTTAGAAAAGGCAGAGGAACCAGAGATCAAATTGCCAACATCCGCTGGATCATCAAAAAAGCAAGACAGTGCCAGAAAAACATCTATTTCTGCTTTATTGACTATGCCAAAGCCTTTGACTGTGTGGATCACAATAAACTGTGAAAAATTCTGAAAGAGATGGGAATACCCGACCACCCTACCTGCCTCTTGAGAAACCTATATGCAGGTCAGGAAGCAACAGTTAGAACTGGACATGGAACAACAGACTGGTTCCAAATAGGAAAAGGAGTACGTCAAGGCTGTATATTGTCACCCTGCTTATTTAACTTAAATGCAGAGTACATCATGAGAAACGCTGGGCTGGAAGAAGCACAAGCTGGAATCAAGATTGCTGGGAGAAATATCAATAACCTCAGATATGCAGATGACACCACCCTTATGGCAGAAAGTGAAGAGGAACTAAAAAGTCTCTTGATGAAAGTGAAAGAGGAGAATGAAAAAGTTGGCTTAAAGCTCAACATTCAGAAAACGAAGATCATGGCATCTGGTCCCATCACTTCATGGCAAATAGATGGGGAAACAGTGGAAACAGTGTCAGACTTTATTTTTTGGGCTCCAAAATCACTGCAGATGGTGACTGCAGCCATGAAATTAAAAGACGCTTAGTCCTTGGAAGGAAAGTTATGACCAACCTAGACAGCATATTAAAAAGCAGAGACATGACTTTGCCAACAAAGGTCCATCTAGTCAAGGCTATGGTTTTTCCTGTGGTCATGTATGGATGTGAGAGTTGGACTGTGAAGAAAGCTGAGCGCCAAAGAATTGATGCTTTTTAACTGTGGTGTTGGAGAAGACTCTTGAGAATCCCTTAGACTGCACGGAGATCCAACCAGTCCATTCTAAAGGAGATCAGTTCTGGGTGTTCTTTGGAAGGAATGATGCTAAAGCTGAAACTCCAGTACTTTGGCCACCTCATGCGAAGAGCTGACTCATTGGAAAAGTCTCTGATGCTGGGAGGGATTGGGGGCAGGAGGAAAAGGGGACGACAGAGGATGAGATGGCTGGATGGCATCACCGACTCGATGGACGTGAGTTTGAGTGAACTCCAGGAGATGGTGATGGACAGGGAGGCCTGGCGTGCTGTGATTCATGGGGTCGCAAAGAGTCAGACATGACTGAGCGATTTAACTGAACTGAACTGAAGAATAAAAGAGGCTGCTTGGACAATCACAAAGGCTTGAGATACAATCTTAACATTTGAGAGCTAGAACAGTATTGAATTATAAGCTTCATTCCTACACAAGGCCACTCCTTAAAGACTGGGAGAGGTAGTTCTTTTATCTAATGCAGAGAAAGCCAATGCAGAGAGTCAAAGAAAATGAGATGGAGGAATAAGTTCCAGATGAAAGGACAAGATAAAAACTCAGAAAAACTTCTTTGTGAAATGGAGATAAGCAATTCACCTAGTAAAGAGTTTGAAGAAAGGGCTATAAAAATGCTCACTAAACTTGCAAGAACAATGGATAACCACAGTAAAAACTTAAAGAAATAAAAAAGTACAAGAAAGCACCAAGTAGAAATCAAGAGCTGAAGAACATAATAACTGCACTGAAAAATATACTAGAGAAATTCAACACCATATTAGATGAAGCAGAAGAAAGAAAGGGCATTGGAACTCACCTAATTAGAGTAGCAAAAAGAAAAAAAAGTGAACATAGCTTAAGGGACATAGGGAACAACATCAAGCAGACCAACATTCATGTTGTACGATCCCCAGAAGGAGAAAAGAAAGAGAAAGGAGCAGAAAAATAATGGTTGAAAATTTCTCTAACAGGGCAAAAAAATGCAGAAAGCTTCAAATAAGATGAACCCAAAGAGACCCACACCAAAATACATGATTATAAGATATCAAAAATTAAAGACAAATGGAGAATATTAAAAGCAGCAAGAGAAAAATAACTTTTTACAAAAACTATCATCAGCTTTTTCAGCAAAAAACTTCATAAACCAGAAGGATGTGGTTTCTACACATTCAAAGTGTAGAAAAAAAGAAAAACTTGCAATCATGTATACTTTACCCAGGAATGTTGTCATTCAGTATTGAAAAAGAGATTTTCAGACAAGCAAAAGCTAAAGGAATTCATCACAAAACCAGTCTTACAAGAAATGTTAAAGGAACTTCTTTAAGCTGAAAAGAACGGGTAGTAATTAGTAACAGGAAAACATATGAAAAGTATAAACTTCAGTAGTAAAGTAAATATATAGAAAAATTTAGAAAAATCTAATGTTGCGAAGGTGGTGGATTAATCACTTATAAAGTAGGATGACAGTTAAAAGACAGAAGTAGTAAAATAACTATGACAACAATAGTTAAGGAATACACAAGATAAAAATATGTAAAATGTGACATCAAAAGCATTAAAATGAGGGGAGGGGGGTAAAAACATAGTTTCAGAATGCATTCAAACTTAAGTTGTTAATAATTTAATAGACTGTTACAAATAAAAGTTGTTTTATGTAAGCCTTGTGGTAACCACAAAGCAAAAGCTTATAGCTAATATGCAAAAGAGAACGAGAAAGGAATCTGAGCATACCACTAGAGAAAGTCATCAAACCACAAAAGAACAGGGCAAGAGAAGAAAGGAACAAAGAGAAACTACAAAACAACCAGAGAACAATGAACAAAATGGCAGTAAATATGTATCTATCAATAATTACTTTAAATGCAGTAATTACTTTAAATCTCCAATCAAAAGATATAGAGTGGCTGAATGCGTTGAAAAAATAAGACTGATCTATTTACTGCCTAGGATTTCCCAGGTGGTACAGTGGTAAAGAATCCACCTGCCAGTGCAGGAGACACAAGAGACATGCATGGGTTTACTCCCTGGGTCTCCCGGAAAGATCCTTTGGAGGAGGAAATGATAACCCACTCCAGTATTCTTGCCTGGGAAATCCCATGGACAGAGGAGCCTGGAGTGAATTGCCATTTCCTTCTCCAGGGGATCTTCTGACCTAGCGATCAAACTTGCTCCTCCTGCATTGCATGCAGATTCTTTACCACTGAGCCATCAGCAAAACCCAAGTCATAAGAGACTACTGTGAACAATTATACCCTACAAATTACACAACCTAGAAGAAATGGATAAATGTCTAGAAACACACAACCTACCAAGTCTAAATCATGAAGAAATAGAAAATATTGATGGATCAATTACTAGTAAGGAAATTGAATCAGTAATCAAAAACCTCCCAACAAACTGAAGTCCAGAACCAGATGGCTTCATCAGTGAATTCTATTAAGCATTCAAAGAATTAAGACCAATCTTTTTCAGTCTTCCAAAAATAGAAGAGGAGGGAACACTTCCAAATTCATTTTACAAGGCAAACATCACTCTGATACCAAAACCAGATGAGGGTGTCACAGAAAAATAATTACAAGCCAATACCCACAATGAACAGAGATGAAAAAAATCCTTAGCAAAATAATAGCAAACTGAATTCGACAATACCTTAAAAGGATCATACATTATGATCAAGTGGGATTTGTCCCAGGGATGTAACTAATGACGGCTCAGCATTCAGAAATCATCAAGGTGACGCACCTTATTAACAAAACAAATAATAAAAATCATACAATTATCTCAATAGATGTAGAAAAAATATTTGACAAAATTCAGCATCCATTTATGATTATAAAGAAAAAACTTCCAACAGAGTACAGAGGGAACATACCTCAACAAAACAAAGCCATACAAAACAAGCTCACAGCTAACATACTCAATGGTGAAAACAGAAAGCATTTCCTCTAAGATTAGGAATAAGACAAGGATGCCCACTCTTGCCACTTTTATTCAACATAGTATTGGAAGTTCTAGCCAGAGCAATCAGACAAGAAAAAAAAAAGGCATCCAAATCAAACAGGAAGAAGTAAAACTGTCACTATTTGCAGATGACGTGATATTACATATAAAAGCCCTGAAGACCCCATCAAAAAACTGTTGGAACCAATAAATGAATTCAGTAAATTTGCAGGATATAAAATTAATATACAAAAATCAGACCTGCAGAATGGCTATCATTTAAAAGGCAGAAATAAGTGTTGGTGAGGATATGGAGAAAAGGGAACCTTGTGACAAAAGTTAAGTTATTGTGATGATGATTTTGCAATATGTACAATTATCAAATCATTATGTTGTATACCTGAAACTAATTTAATATGTCAGTAACACCTAAAAATTGTATATAGTCAAATTTGTTAGTCTTTTATGATTTGAAACAGTATTTTTATAACACTCAAAGATTATAAAAATAGTTTTCTTTCAGCAATTTTTCATTTTACTTTTTAAGTTTACATTCTGTTTCTAATCTGACATGGAATTCCTGACCTAAATTGTGGGACAGCACATCTTATTGCCTGCCTAACACCTCCGCTTTGGTTTCTGGTAGTTATCCCACAGCTCCAATGGCCACATCAGGACACAAATCTTTGTGTCCTCCTCTATAGATCTGCGCTTTCTCAAATCTTTCTGACCTTAAAAGATGGCATTTCCATCTCCCTAGTTATTCTATCCAAAAACTCCTCCATCATCATGTAGTCCTCTCCCTCACCTCCAACTCATCAATGAGGTATGTCAACTCTACCTCCAAACCACATCTCAAATCCAGTGCATTGTCCCTACTGCACTGATACTCCCTAAGCCAGCACCATCTTTTTCCTGGACTGCGGTGACAGGCAGGTTACTGAGATCATTGCTTCCACTCCTTCTGCCTACATGTACGTTATTCATTCTCTACATAGCAACCAAGGAGATTTGCTTTTTAAATTGTACCCCAGATTATATAACCCCCCCCTATTCAAAACTCTACCATCATGATGACAGAAGATCTACATAGACTTCAAGGCTCCACCACTGCCTGGTGGATCCCGGTTCTTCCTTCCCCCAGGCTCCAATGTTCTCTAAATATCTGCTTTCAGGGCTTTTGCTATTCCTACCTCCCAGGCTTATCTTCTCTCAGATCCACACAAAGCTGGTCACATCTTTTCACTTAGATTTCTGAAAATGTCACCTTCTTGGCAAGGCACTTCCTGACTCTAGATAAAGCAGCCCCGGTCATTTTTCTCCCTCTATCCTGTTTTATCCCATCTTAACACTACCTGATGTTTTCTTTATTTGTGTATTATCAGAGCGCAAACCAAATGAAAGGACTCCACTAAGCAGTGGGTCCCAGTGAAAGAGTTTTACTGTTTATTTTTTTTTATTATTTTGTTTGTGCTGGGTCTTTTTTGTGGCGTGTAGGCTTTTCTCTATTTGTGGCATATGCTGGCTTCTCTTGTGGCTAGTGGGCTTAGTTGCCCTGCAGCATGTGGGATCTTAGTTCCCTGACCAAGATCAAACCTGCATTCCCTGCATTGGAAGGCAGATTCTTAACCACTGGGCCACCAGAAAAGCCCTGGAGAGCGTTAAATACAGCTGCCATGATGGGATTGGCTGTTTGGAAGACTCACTCAGGCTGTAAAATGGGGAGGCAGACCCTAGTAAGGTGACAACAAAGGCAGGGAAACCCTGGGGGAGGCGAGGAGGCTGTTGGCGAGCATGCAGCTCTCAAGGTCAAGCTGTGTGCCTTATAGCTAAGTCAGGTCAGGTACCGCCCACCCAGGTCTAATTTAACCTATTAGAAAAGCACTCAGAAGGATTCAAGTACTTGGTCCCTTGGAAATGTGACAGATGGGAAAGGTAAGAGTGAGCAAGCAAGACCTGTAGGAGAGGAAGCCCTGTATTTCCTCTGTGGTGTTTTTTTTAAAGCCTCAAACTTAGAAGGAAAAATCTGATAAATATATTCTCGTCTGAATTTCCTGCCAGTCCTTAGCCAACTCTCAGCGAGGGAAGCCAAGTTCACCTAACCTCTGTGAGGAAGGCCAATGGGCTGACAGCTGGATATCAATATTTACATTCTGTTATCACATCTGTTGAGGAACCCCAGGCCTAGTAGCTAAACTGAATTATTCTAGTTTTATCTCCTGACTGCTGGGTTCTGAAAAGCACACTTCCTCTTTTTTGAAAGCACGGGTTTTCTTAAGGTCATTATACACATACACACACACACACACACATAATGTTTATTTGTGCATGTCTGTGTATATATATATATACAAATATTTTTTTCTTCCCTAAAATATCATAAAGACGTCTCGCCCCAAGAGTTAACCCTTCTCTAGCTCAGGATATCTGAAGTGCAAACAGACTGACATGACTTGTTATAAGCCAATATTAAAACAATCTGCCATCTGCAAGACACATCTCCGACGTTTCAGTAAACAAGGAAAACAGACTTTAAGTGGCCGCTGACGTGAGTCAGCTGTGAGCAGCGCAAGGAGAAAAACACGTGAAAGGTCTGGGAGGCCTTTCTGGGACTTAGATTTTGTTAAAAAAATCAACTGCCAAGTGAAACTTTAGAAGAGTGGGCTGACCACCCAGTGAGGAGACAGTGCTCTATAGATACATTCCACAAATCATGGGAAGGTTGCCAGATATGCACTTTCATTAAAAAATCTCTATGACAGATACCCTTGGCCAGATATCATCCACGGTATCAAATGCCAGACAGCTTAAACAGTTCCTTTCTCCAGAGTCACACTTTTTCTTTATTTTCCCTTTCTTCTATGCAAATCTTTATGAGGCGTGCATAGATGCAGTTTAGAACACTCCAGATTTATTTAGCGTGTCCTCATTTTCCGCACTGTACATGGGTTGGCTGACATTGGGTCAATGCTTAGCTGGCTGCTCCGCTGAAGGGTCTCTCTCTCTTGCAAATCATGCAAACATCCATGTGTCTGTTCTACAGAATGTGGGGATGGAAGAAAGCATCTATGATCTTTTAGTTTGGCCTTTTAATTAGCTTTTCCTTTGCAGTAAGAACAGAGCGGAACTTGCTTAGAGGTTGATTTGCAGGGTGTGGGAGGGTGCGCCCTCCCTCGAGGCAACAACAGTCAACAAGAGGGCATAGCTGTTGGTGGACCCGGATCCACAGTCAGCCACGAAACAAAGTGGCCAAAAACAAAAGCTCAAGTGTCACTTATTAGTGTGAAGGCACACAACTTCTCAAACATCAGAGCAGAATGAAGGAAAAGACTCATCCTTTCTGTCTGTAGATTGGGGTTTTTTTCTTTACCAGCAACCACAAGGTTTGAACACAGTTTGATGGGAACTTTTGCTGTATTTTGAGTTCGGCAGCAAGTAACTGATTAACTGCATCTTAAGCCTGATGTGCTGCGGGACATTTAGGGAAGGTTATCATTGTGTTTTGTCTTTTTTTTACAGTCCAGCGTCAGAACTCCTCTGGACAAGGAATTCCCTACCTTGTGAGCATCATGAGGGAAACATGGCTGGAAAGTCGAGATCTCCATGTTCTCAGTCTCCTTGGAAGCAGATCAAAACAGAGCCACTCCAGACATGAATCAAGTGCAAGACAGCCCATCCGGCCCAGGGGACAGCAACCTGGGCCAACAGTGTTAGGGGGTGGGGTACTGAGGGCACAGAGGGGGCCCTGCAGGGACACCCACCGCCCTGCAGGCTGGTTCCCAGCAGTATCCAGAGTGGTCCCTGCTTCTTCCAGCATCATCCCTGGTTCCAACTCATTCCCCAAAGCTGGTTCCCCAGCATCCCCAGCAGTCATAAACAGGGCTTAGCAGTATCATTTAACACTTTGAAAAAAATCCTCCAGGGTCAGTTTGTGCTGTGAGTCAAGAGCCAGGGAAGGGAAAGAGGATGCTGCACCGAGCAGTAGTCAGAATCCCAGCTGTTCCCAGACAGCATGTCTTGGCGTAAACAACAGGTGGACCTCAATGTCCTGCCTTAGCCAAGGTCTCCTCTTCACCGCCAGCACTGTATCCCTGTCTTCAAAGGCAGGTTCCCACCTCAATTCTTTTTGATGGCACATCAACTCAGAAACACCACTTAAAAGAAACAACATAAAACACCAACGTTTGTAGTTCATCCTGATTTTCCCCAAGAGGATGTGAGCTGATTTGCAGGATGACTTAAAAGATGTAATCTTGATGATCAAATTGTGATTCCATCTTTACTTACTCCTTCCCCAGTAGAGTCTTTGCACTATCTTATAAATAACATACGTGTGTGTGTATTATATACATAGTCTTCGATAGCTTTTTTGCAAATCTGCAAGCTGCTACCTCTTTTCTCAATAGCTAATTTTAACTAGAATACAGATTTTTTTTTTGAAGCAGCGCTCTAAGCACTAAATATTCATTTTTAAATGCACTATTCACAATACAAAGCTGAGAACAAGGTTGCTGCAGAGCTTATCCACCTAGTAAGTGGAGCTGCCAGGGACTGAGCAGGATTTAATGATGGCTTTCTACCTGCCCATGGACTCATCAATGGATTCTGCAAAGGGTGCATCTCCCAGCTCTTTTTAAGTGTGAAGAAGGCCTTTTGTAACCAGGCAGTCTCAGATGCTACTGGTATGAATTACACCCTTGTCTGTAGAGGTGAACAAGCAATCTGCTTTGTTTGGTTTTCAAGCTTGAGTTTCTGTAAATATGACCTTTATGTTCAGTGGTGTTCTACTCTACTTTGCAAAATAATAATTGTTTGAGTGGGAAATGGATTAGGGTAATAATGTATCCTGCAGCAAATCTCCTAAAAAGATTTCTGGGAGCAATAAGGGGTGTTTCTTAGGAGCCTAAAGCCTCATCTGGGTAGCGATCTCGTGATTTTTGTCATTTCTCTCTTTTTCCCCCCTTCTCTCCCAGTCCAGCCCTAATACACTGGGCTTCCACCCCACTTGCTGCCTCGAAGGCATGCGGGATTTTAGTTGCCCAACCAGGGATTGAACCCATGCCCCCTGCAGTGAAAATGCAATGGACCTCCAGGGAAGTCCCAGAAATGAAGCCTTTTTACTTGAGGAATTGTTGATTCAAATGTGTATGAGTGGGACCTGCCTGGCAGACCCATAGTTAAGACTGATAAACATTGCCTTCTCCTTTCCCCAGCATCAGAATCACATCTTCCCTTGATGACTTCATGTATACCCAAATAAGAACCCATGACATTTCCGCATAAACACTGCTTTTTCCTTTCTTACATCACCTCATTCTCCTCTTCACTCAGATTGACCATTTCTCTCCCTATTAACTTACATTAATGACCACTGCATTCAAAAATGTCAGTCAAAACTCAGTTTCTTCATGAAGCTAGTTAGTACTACTTAGGTTCTCTCATTTACCATCACTCTTCAACATGTATGTCCACTTAAATACAAACTAGAAATATGGGGAAGTGAAGGATGGCTTCTTAGAGAAGACAGAATTTGAATTGACCTAGAATGAGCAATGGAGAAGGCAATGGCACCCCACTCCAGTACTCTTGCCTGGAAAATCCCATGGATGGAGGAGCCTGGTGGGCTGCAGTCCATGGGGTCGCGAAGAGTCGGACACGACTGAGCGACTTCACTTTCACTTTTCAGTTTCATGCATTGGAGAAGGAAATGGCAACCCACTCCAGTGTTCTTGCCTGGAGAATCCCAGGGACAGGGGAGCCTGGTGGACTGCCGTCTATGGGGTTGCACAGAGTCGGACATGACTGAAGTGACTTAGCAGCAGCAGCAGAATGAGCAAAATTTTAAATACATAGATGTTGAGGAAGGGCATTCTATTCATCACCACCATCACTGTGACCATCATCATCACCATGATCATCAGAGCTAATACTTATGGCACACTTGCTATGAGCCAAGCACTATTCTAAGGTGTTTACATGCGATATTCCACTGAATTCTCATGGCCACACTAGGAGATATTAGCTCCATTTTATTGATGCATACACTGAGGCACTGATAGATTAAAAAACTTGTCCAAGATTGCTCAACTACTAAGCAGTAGAACAAAGTCTGAAACACAGAGGCTGTGCTTAAAACCACTGTGCTATACAGCATAGTGTTGTAGCCACACGTTCCGGGAAACAAACTCACTGAGAAGGACAATGCAGATAGTGGAGTGCAGTTTATTACACCGGCGGGCCCAAGGCAGAGTCTCCTCTAAGCCAAGGACCCCAACCAGCATTTGTGAAAATCTTTTATACCCCATGTGTACGTGTCTGAACCCACCACTCCAAATCCTTGAGACTTACATAAACCAAGGAAAATACAATCCCAGTAACCCCATCATTCACGTGCTATGTGCTCATGTGCTCAAACAGTCAAACAATCAGCCAATAATCAAGAAACCCAAGGTTACACTCTGATAGACACAGAGAAATTTATGGCCTGTCTGGAGGAAAGGGTGATTAGTGTATAGTTTTCTCTTAGGCGATGAGTAACCTAGATATGATCTTCAAGGTTCCCCTGTCTGGAGGGGGTCTTATCCTTCTGTTGTTGTTTTCATAGGCACTAAACACAGAGTTCAGAGTCCACTGGAAAGGTGGCCAAGCATGATCAGCATGAACACACCTAAGATGGAATCCAGGCCCTATGAATTCCTTCTTCAATAGCAGTTTGTTTATTAAGCAAACAACAGCAGACAAGGGGAAATGCAGGGTCTGAATAAAAGCCAAAGATTAATATGATTGTACTAATATGAGTGTTTAGTCTCTAGAGAGTTAGAATCAGGCTAAATTACAGAAGGTCTTGAATTCTTTCACTAAATTTGCTTTTACAGGAGTTATTCTGTGGATAGATAGCTGTCAATAGTTTTTAAGTAGATGAATGGTCTGAAATCTGGCTTTAGGTAAGCAGGTACCTACCTGCCTATAGGTTTGGAGTCAGTGAGGAGTGCCTATGGATAACTGAAATTCAGCAGAAATGGCCAATTCTCTTCTTTCCTTTATAATGCATTTACTCAGTGAAGAACTTAGCATTCATTCTAATTTAAATCAAATGCAGATTCTGAAACACTGTAACATGACATCTCCAACAAACAGGAAGAAAAAGAATTCAATTTGTCCTGGGTATATAATAATAATGACTCTCACTAACTTTATGAAATTATCATCATCCAAATTCCTTTCTTCCAGGGCATACATACAGTCTCCCCTAATTACTAGATGTGTTTATCAGCTCCATCTTTATTAAACAAAGACAAAAGTACTGAATATATTTATCCTGCATAAGTCTTTCCCCTCCACTCCAAGCAAGCTGCAATTAGCAGCCAAAGCAATATTGAAAGGGGCTTAGAAAGAACAATCATAGATGTGTGAATTATGTGTATAACTGAGTTTAATTAAATCCCTTTGCTGAGAGAAATGGAAGTGCTAACAGTTACACACACTTTTCAGCTGCTCCGTATTAAGCTCCCAGTGGAACCCTTGGAAGGAAACTGCACAAGGTGGAAATTCTGCTCTGGGCAACCCAGCTGAGGTTTAACTCTGAAACAGCTCCAACCACTTACTGCGCACAGTTCCCAATGCTTGTTTGTGGTACTGTTCTGTCACTAAAACTTGACTGTTAGTGGTTAATTAGGCTAACTCATCAAATTACTGAGTTGCTTAATAAGATACAGTTTGGTTAATATTTTGGCAGGAAATCAAAAAGGAGACCCTATACATACATCTATCTATTTTTCCGCTGAACGTCTTTTATCTCAATTTCTCATCTTTTCCTTTTTACCACAAACCTCCAACAATCCCTAAAGTGAATTTTATTTCAGAATGCTAAATTCTCCATTGGCTTGATTCTGGAAGTCTGTGTTACTTACCTAGTTGGGTGGGGGTGGGTACATTTTTCAGCAAATGCAGGGCAGTGTTCATACCAAGAGCTTACGCTGCTTAGAATCTGGCATTTGCCTGGGCATGACTGACCTTTTGATACAACTCTAAAACCAGGCGATACCTTGTCTTCCAGGCCAAAGTCACTTTGTTCATGTGCCATGGGGTAGAAGTGGCAAGTCCCAATCAAGCACCTGTCAGTGCTTTCTGAGGAGGATTTTCACTTTGCTCATAGGTAACCCTGTCTGCCAGCTCAAGCCATGGTGAGCATCCATCTGAGCAATCAGTTTCTTAAATCTCTCAACTTTCATAACAGAAATGCAGATGTGACATCCACAAGTGTTACTGCTATTAGGAATAGGTTTTATTTTGGTTTTTTTTTGTTGGTTTTTTTTTTCCTTTTTTGATGTGGACCATGTTTAAAGTCTTAACTGAATTTGTTACAATATTGCTTCTGCTTTATGTTTTGGTTTTGGCCTCAAGGCAGGTGGGATCTTAGCTCCCTGACCAGGGATCGAACCTGTACCCTTTGCATTGGAAGGCAAAGTCTTAACCACTGGACTGCCAGTGGAGTCCCTATGAATATGTCTTAAATCAACAGCCACTGCTTTAAAGCTTTTGAGAGAGAAAAGCCTTGAATCACCTTCCAGATACCACTTTTGTGAATGCTTCTTCCCTAGCCTTCATGCTTTCTTTCTTGGGAAAGAATCCCAGTAACTAAATATTTTGACTTCTCTCCACCCCCATGAGCTAATCTGACTGGGGACTTTGGAAGTAGAAGTGGGTATGCACAGGCCTAATTTCTCCACTTTCACTTGGGGAAAGAGAAAATCTTTTCCTTTGTGAAGGTCTTCACTGGTCCAGTGTTGCTGGACATCCTGTAGATACAAGGGTCTGTTTCTAGGGTGCACTAGTGGGGAGTGTCCTTGGCCACACTTAGAAGCCACATTTTCCAAAATCAGCCTTATGAGTAATGAAGGTGATATATGTGACCTCCATCTGCTGACTGATATATTTTTTCAGTCATTTCAGAGTGTAGTTGGGAAAAAGTGGTGTCTTTATTGGGCCCCAGCTAACATAACAAGTTCTAAAGCCCCACTGAGTAAAGTTATATTTAATGAAGACAGATTCTCAGGCCATCCATTCATTCCTTAAGACTGTAAAGGTTCCAGCCTGGTGTCATCTTATATTAATACTCATTTAGAGCATATTAAAGTAGACACTCTCAGAATTGCCTTCATGGAGTCAAACATTAATGTTGATCTTCACTGGAAGACCATTATTGACCTTCATAAAATAGGGCAATATAAAACAAAATATGGGGGGGAAAATGCATCTGTGAACAATGGATGAAACATTTTCTGTTTCTGTTATATGCCTACTGCTCAGTGTCTACTTGTTTATTCCATGTGGTAGATTTACCTTAGAATTTTGAAGCAGGAGACGTTGTCTTGACTCAAAAATTGGTATGCTCACTTGGCAAGGAAAGATAACTATGTAACTTACAATATTTCTCTCTTTTGATTTCACTACCAGGAAATTCTTGGCCCAGTGTAACATTCAGGCACAGTAACTACAACAGCCAATACAAATTGCATTCTTGTTTCATTCTTTTCATAGCTTTGATATCTAATTTCCATTTAAATAACATGCACACAATCAAGTTTTGTAGGTCATCCCAAACTCTTTAAAATATGAATAAGGCACACTGAAAAATCAAAAAACACACAGAGAAAGGAATGCAAAGAACTTCCAGTTTGCAGTCCAGTGTGCACGGAGCTTGAAAATCATCACTTCTGTCTTCACAAGAAAAAAGCTGAACAAACTGAAAAGCAACAACTCTTCTAATGAGAGAAATAAGGTCATAGGACAAACTGCTGCTCCTCAAAATTGGAGAGACAGACAGATGTAGAGAATACAACTTACAGGAGCAGAAGCTCCCAGAAGAGCTAGAATCAGGAAAGGAAAACCTTATCAGTAATTGATGAATTACTGGAGACTCAGTGTGGAGAAGTTCAAGAGTTAAAAATTCGCAGGTTGTGGGGTGGGGGGCACTTCCCTGGTAGTCCAGTAGTTGAGAATCTGTCTTCTAATGCAGGGGACATGGGTTTGAGCCCTGGTCAGAGCACTAAGGTTCCACATGCCAAGGGGCATCTAAGCCCACTTGCCACAACCAGAGAGAAGCTTGTGAGTCACACTGATGGTCCTGAGTGCTGCAACTAAAAGCCGACACAGCCAAAAATAATACAAATAAATAAATATCTTTAAAAATTCCAAGAGATTCAGTATTAGGGGCACACAACTCTTTTGTGAGTCTACCTCCAGAAGTCTTACCGGATTCTCTCAGGGAAGACTGGAGAAAAATCTCCTCCTATTTCTGGCAAAAAGCAGCCATTTTGAAATAAGCCCAGATAATTCTGTTCTTCTTCTAACAAGGCCTGCCCTCAACAGGAAGTATTTCACCAGAGCTTAACTAATGGGGGTTTTAGGGTCTAACTAATATGGGTGAAGAGAAATAACAAATGACATTGAATTCTAGCCTTCCTATCTCCACAAAAGAAAGCACACAAAACAACTGAGAAGCACATGTAAAGATCACAGGTCAGGGTCACAGGCTCATTAAAAGACTGAAGCCTACAAAGCATATGATTTTAACATTCCCTTAAATATGCTTTAATATTAGAGAAAGAAAGGAACTCCTCATTATTCTTTTTCAATTTTTTTGATAATTCTTTTTTTGTAATTTTTTCATGGTAATTTTCAGTCTTTTTTTTTCTTTCATACAAATTTGAATTTATTCGTTACAAAAACATTATATATCACTCAATGTATGATTGGAATATTATTACATTCATAATTAATTTAGGAAAAAGTGATATCTTTATGAATTTGAGTTACCTCCAGACTATAACTGTCTTTACATTAACTTAGATATTATTTTATTTCATAAAGTTTTATATCTTTCAAAAAAAAAGTACAGTTTTCTTCACATAGATCCCATTACTTTGTGTTGTATTTATTCCTAAGTATATTTTTCTAATTTTAGTTTAGTTAGATATTGTTAATTATCAAATCTTTTATAAAGCTCAATCATTTTATGTTGAAATTTTTATATTTGGGGTTATAACATGTAACATTTAATTTACAAATAAAGATAATATTTCTTCTCAAAAAAATTTTAAAAAGACTGAGACCTGATCATAGGACTATAGCATGCTTCCTCTTCTGCAATACCTTACTCCCATCATCAATGGGTCTCCTGTAAAATAACAGGGGGATACAATGGAAAGAACTGTGTGTCTTAGATCTTATTTAAGAAGAAGTCTCTAGGGAAACTGAAGGAATGCAGCAGAGATAAAAACAAGAACACCAGGGGGCAATTTTTTCCTTTGACACCTAACAAATAGTAAACACAGCCTAACCCATGGCCTGATTGAACATAAAACCTCACACCAAAGGCCTATTTACCTCAGTTCCTTTTATCCAGTACATCCTGTTTGGCTTTCAAAAAAAAAGAGGGAGAGAGACAAAGCATGCATCAGAATGAAACTCAGATATAGCAGAGATGTTGGAATGACAAGGCTGGGAATTTAAAACTATGATTAATATGCTAAGAACTGTAATAAACAAAAAGTGGACATGATGCAGGAACAGATGGTTTAATGTAAGCAGAGAGGCGGAGACTCAAAGATCAAGTCAAAAGGAAATGCTTAGAAATAAAAAACACTATGACAGAAATGAAGAATGCTTATGATGGACTTGTCAACAGACTAGACATAACTGAGGAAATAATCAGTGATCTTGAAGAAATGTTAATAGAAACTTCCCAAACTGAAATACAATATGTAAAACAAATTAAAAAAGAAAACAGGGCAGAATATCCAAGAACTGTGGAACAATCAGCCCTGGGATTTCTTTGGAAGAAATGATGCTAAAGCGGAAACTCCAGTACTTTGGCCACCTCATGTGAAGAGTTGACTCATTGGAAAAGACTCTGATGCTGGGAGGGATTGTGGGCAGGAGGAGAAGGGGATGACAGAGGATGAGATGGCTGGATGGCAACACCGACTTGATGGACGTGAGTTTCAGTGAATTCCAGGAGTTGGTGATGGACAGGGAGGCCTGGCATGCTGCAATTCATGGGGTTGCAAAGAGTCGGACACGACTGAGTGACTGAACTGAACTGAAAGGTGCTTGTATTGTTTGGGAATGAGGTAAAGATGTTGATTAACATCAGATTTTGCTGAGTTAAATGCAAGTAAAATACCTGAGGTAACCACTAAAAGTATACACAGAGTATATAATTTTCAAACAAGCAGAGAGAAAAATAGAATGAGACAGAAGGAACATGAGCAAAATTAATCAATACAAAAGAAGACAGTAAAGGAGGAAAAAAGAATAAAACCATTAAAAACAAACAAAAAACAGAAATAAGACAAATTAGTAGTACTACAAAATGAGCCCTAAAATGAACAAACACAGGAAATATAAATAGTCTGCTGCTGCTGCTGCTAAGACGCTTCAGTCATGTCCGACTCTGTGCGACCCCATAGACGGCAGCCCACTAGGCTCCTCTGTCCCTGGGATTCTCCAGGCAAGAACACTGGAGTGGGTTGCCATTTCCTTCTCCAATGCATGAAAGTGAAAAGTGAAAGTGAACTCGCTCAGTCGTGTCTGACTCTTAGCGACCCCATGGACTGCAGCCTACCAGGCTCCTCCGTCCATAGGATCTTCCAGGCAAGAGCACTGGACTGGGGTGCCATTGCTTTCTCCAATAAATAGTCTAGACTCTGTAATTGAAAGACCAAGATCATAAAACTAAATTTTTTAAAAATTAGGTATATGACATTTACAGAATATTCTAAACATAAGGCTACAGAAAGATCAAAAGTCAAAGAATGACAGTGGGTTCCCAGATCAATCTCTGTTCCCAGTATTATTCTCCAACTGAAGAGTTAGAGATACTTGGACCAATGGCCCATTCTAAGGCTGAGTTAGCGGACATGCAAGATGAACCTGGAGCATCTTACAGAGCCAGAAAATAACAAAGTGCTACACACACACAAACTACAGAAACCAAATTGATAGGGGTGTGTCAAAAAGACACAGGAGCCAACTGAAAGATCTCCCAAGGGTCAAGGCTGGAATAATTTGAACAATAAAATAAATAAATTAGTATTGGATTATAACCCAAAATATCAAATAAACACACGTAAGTCTCACTGATATAGACAACTACATAAGGAAATAAACAGGGAGAAAAAGATCTCCCATGCAGAGTAATTCCAAATAATTTATGTAGACACTCCTTGTTCAAGAATGTGAAGCATAACACATTAACTATGAGCAGCGTGGGCTGCACATGAGTGATCGGTTCTTAAAATGTAGTCTAACGCTATTCTAGTAAAAACAGATGATGCCAGAAGAATTGCTAGCGGAAAAAAGAAGTATTCAGGAACAGACGCACATATATACATGAATATTATAAAGAAAGCATTTCAAGTTAGTGAGAAAAATGATCAACAAATAGGATTGGAACAACTGGCTACTCAGAGAAAAATTAAACTGCCTGAATTAAGAGTTAAAAGCAAGAGAAAATGAAATCACAGAAGAATTTGGGAAAGACCTAAATATTCTTAACAATGATCTGAGAGGTAGCAGAAGAGGAAAGCTATTGAAAAATAAAAGCAAAAAAGGAAACCATGAAAAAAGACAGTGACAAAACTGACTGCAGACAAATTCAATGTCATATAGATATGTAGAAAACACACTGGAGGATTTTTTTCCTCTCTGTATTGGATTAAGGTGATATTTATTTTTCTTCTTTATATTTTCTAACTTTTTCAGTTTTTTAATTAAAAAAACTTTAAAAATACTACTTGTATAATTAGAAAATTGCCATTAAAATTAAAAATTAGAACAGTTTGACTAGGGAAATTGCTTTAATGAAAAGCTACCCTACCTCACCACAAGGTTGGCTAAGAGTCTACCTGTCGCAGTCTCTCATAATTCTTTTCACAATTATAACATTACTTGTGTATGTATTTATTTACTATTTACCTCCCCTCTCCTATCCAAATCCAAGTCTTTCTGAACGCAGGTTCAGAGAGACAATTAGTCCCTAAGATCTCCATTGTAAGAAATGAAGTAACTTCTCTTGTAAGCATCCAGAATGGTACTAATTAAGCACCAGCCTGGGAAGAGCGGAGAATGTGTTGTCTAGTTCAGAGGGGAAATGGTGCTTGTAAAAAGGCACAGAATAGACCCTGAGCTCTGTTTAAGTCTGAAAAGTGAAAGTGAAGTCGCTGAGTCGTATCCGACTCTTTGCAACCCCATGGACTGTAGCCTACCAGGCTCCTCCCTCCATGGGATTCTCCAGGCAAGAGTACTGGAGTGGGGTGCCCATTTCCTTCTCCAGGGGATCTTCCTGACCCAGGGATCGAACCCGCGTCTCCCACTTTCCAGGCAGATGCTTTAACCGCTGAGCCACCAGGGAAGCTGGTTTCCAGTCTGAGGGCAGAAATAAATCTGGTTTCTACCAGTCTTGTGCTTGGTGATACAGGAGGTGCTGAGTCAACTGATAATCTGCTCAGTGCTCTATCAGAAATATTCTGCTCAAAGAGAGTCCATCCATTGGAAACAAACTGAGACTCACACTGGAACAAAGCAGAGGAAATTTTCATGCATTCTTTTATTTGGGGGCAAAAAATACTATGAAGAAGTTACAAAATACTTGGCATTTTTACCTCATAGGCAGTCAATTTAGCTAACTGGAATCCAAGGGGAAAAGATGGATTTCTATCACTGATAAAAAGGAAACAGTATCATGTATCAATGCAAGTTTTGAAAACATTGTATCAGCCAAATTGATACTAAATATATCATGTGGTTAATCCCTAGTCTGGGTGTGGTGAACAACAACACATGTAGAACATATTGAACAGTTTACATTTTTTCTAAGTACTGCATAATTTAGTGCAAACAAACAAACAAAAAACCCCACCTGATACAATTAGGAATTAGGTAAAGCACCTCAGATAAGTTGTTGACATGCTTTATTTTGGTAACATTATTTCTCTTATAAAGCTGCAAATATAGTTCAATAAATTGTTTACATAAATCTTACCTAATATCCTGATCTTTGCACTGCACACACTTGGCATTATGAACAGAGACCTTTTCCTCCCTTTGTTATAATAACAGCTTCCTCATTCATCACACTTGATGCCGAGTTATTCACTCTTTCTATCCTGTTTAAGTCTGTTGTTACAGAACGTCATTCTACAAGTGTCCCAGTATCATATTTGACATTCTTTTCCATTAAAGCCAAAAAGGAAATAATTATCTGAAGACAAACCCCTGTGATATGCAACAGATGTACTTTCAGTTCTATTGATATTCTGGGTATCCGGGCACACATTGTCCTGTAAGGTTTCTTAAAGTCGCACTAATTAGCCTCTGTCTTTAACTTTGCATTTCTATATTGTACAGAATTACAGGAGGAATGTGTGTGTGTGTATGCATGTGTGTTCTCATCTGTAGTGCAATATACTAGCAGAATAAAACAACCGAGTATAAATCTATATATACTCTCCTAGAGAACATCAGACTTCACATCAGCCCGCATCAGTTGAAGACCAAGAGAGTTCTTCTTGCTGCTGCTGCTGCTAAGTCGCTTCAGTCATGTCTGACTCTGTGCGACCCCATAGAAGGCAGCCCACGAGGCTGCCCCGTCCCTGGGATTCTCATAAAGCCTTTTTGCTGAAATTAACCATTTTAAAAACTGCCATTTGCAACAAGGTGGTCATTTAGGGGGAAAAAAAATTCTCTTTCAAGCTTAAGCAATTTACATAGTGTTGCCCTTAATTATATCTTCTTTTGGTTTGGTTTTTGAAACCTGAACCAACTAGAATATGCTCAGTCATGGGACAGCTGAGAGATGAAATAACCTACAGAGGACTGGGTTAAGAAGACAAATTACCCAAAACCAAGCTCAATGCTGGAGATGAACCTGTACATTCTCTCTTTTTTTTAATATTTACTTTTTTGGCTATTGGGTCTTAGTTGTGGCACTAGGGCTCTCTAGTTGTGATGAACAGGCTCCAGAGCACACAGGCTCACCAGGGATTGAATCCATATCCCCTGCATTGCAAGGCAGATTCTTAACCTCTGGACTACCAGGGAAGTCCCTCAAACTAGTACACTCTTTTTTCTTGGCAGTTCAATAACTTTATTGGACAATCAGCAATTAGGTCTCAACCACACTAACTGTCTGTAGATTTTTGAAAGTGGCGACAGGCATGTGAGTAACCAACATGTAGAGCTTGTTTGGTTAGCCTTCATTTTTATTACATTTTCTGGACAACTGCACACAGATCTGGTATGGGACATCCCTTGTATCTTTGACCCAGACGTCTTTGTTGAGCCTGGTGTAGATGCGTACATATGGGGTTCCCATCTCCTTCATGGCATATTTCTGTGTTTCTTTGAGTGCCCAAGGGACAGGCTTCTTGAAACCCACTTCATGGATGCCCTGTGAATGCTGATAGCGTATTCTCTGGTCATCACCTTGTTGATGGCAGGCTGGCCCTTCTTCTCACTGCCCTTTTTAGCAGGAGCCATCATCCTATAGCGCCAGGGTACTGGTTTGGATTGGAAAGCCCAAACCAGTAAACTCCTAAGTCATTATTCTTTATTCCAAGATTTAAGTGCCAGTATCTACTTTATTTCATTGAGCACCACTTCTCAGCTATCTTGCAGACAAACGATTGGGAGTCCACATGAGCAGTTTAGGGGGAGGTGTCAGAATTAGACACACCTAGATAGTCCATTGACTAGCTAGGTGATCTAAAAGAAAAAAACAAACCTCTTAACCTTCAGCAGTCTCAGATTCCTCCATAAAATGTGGGGACCAGTACTTACTTTTCTATGCCCTAAGTGAAGGACATAGTTCATGGAATCACAAGAGTCAGATACAACTTAGCAAATGAACAACACAATGGGGAAAAGCAGGGGAGAAGGTTGATGAGCAAGTATTAGATGTAGGTTATAGTCCTAGATTTTGTTTCAGGTGGTGGGATCATAGGTGTTGATGACTTTATTGAAAATCAATAATTAAATAAATGAATAAACAAATATGGATCATGAACAAGCTAAACATCATTTTAATACAATTCTGTGCACCGAGACCTTGATAATAATATTTATAAGAGTATTAATAGTAACAATTGTACTATGTATTTTGTAGGGTTTTTGTTGGCTTTAAGTAACATTTGGAGTGTTTAGCACATTTTAACTTCTCTATAAAAATAGCTGCAAGTATTATGACAGGGGGTGAGTGACAATGGGTGAGGGGGGGAACAGTATGCTGAAGAAACGATGATGTCTCATGAAGAATGGTCCTTTTCTATTTACTAACCTAAAACTCAGAACATTAAAATTATATCTAAATGACTAGACTCCCTCTCACAAACTAGATCATTAACACATCATTTTAAAGTCTAATCCTATGGGACATACAATCTAGAGTTATGGTACTAATGGGGATTCCCCAGTGGCTCAACGATAAAGAATCTGCCTGCAATGCAGGAGATGCAGCAGGAGCCTCAGGTTCAATCCCCGGATGGGAAAGCTCCCCTAGAGAAGAAAAAGGCAACCCACTCCAGTATGCTTGCCTGGGAAATCCCATGGACTGTGGTCTGCCAGGCTCCTCTGTTGCAAAGAATCAACATGGTCAACATGGCTGACCAACTGAACAACAACAAAGGTACTACTGAAATAGTTGCCTGTTTATTTGTTTTTTATTAAAGCACGGTCCTACCTTCAAGAAGCTTACATTATTTAGGGTAAGAGGGAAACAGTACTTCAACATGAAACAATTACAAAATCAGAATGTACCAGAATGTGCTACTAGAATGTGATATGAATGACAATTCCTTAAAGGAATCCAGACAGAAGAGAAGGCTTCCTAGAATAAGAAGCTAAGCTTCAAGAAAGGTAGGCTCTAAAGATGTATGAAAACTAGGTGAAGCACAATCATATCTTTAAGTGAAGACTTTTCTTTCTATTCTCTCCAGAACCTAGGGGTCATATTTGGCCCTTACAGCCATTAGTTTTCCATTACCAACAAAAGCAGTGTGCCTAAGGAGAAAATAAGAACAAGGTAGTGGTTTGACCCCAGATTATATTAAACAATTTCATTTTCTTGCTTCTTAATTATTAATCTAATTTTAAAATAGATTCTAAAATACTGCTTACAAGTAAAGTTGTCAGAGACAGGCACTGAGGCAGAAAAGAAGTGCCAGGTATTAGATCAAGTGCAATGCTTGGTTGTATCTGAGATTGAAATCACATAAATGAGCAATTCTGGTAGACTGAATGAAGAGACACACTGATATATGGGAAAAAAAGGAACATTAAAGAGGAGAGTGGAAAAAGTTGGCTTAAAACTCAAATTCCGAAAACTAAGATCATGGCATCTGGTCCTATTACTTCATGGCAAATAGATGGGGAAACAGTGGAAACAGTGACAGACTTTACTTTGGGGGGCTCCAAAATCACTGCAGATGGTGACTGCAGCCATGAAATTAAAGGACGCTTACTCCTTGGAAAAAAAGTTATGACCAACCTAGACAGCATATTAAAAAGCAGAGACATTACTTTGCCAACAAAGATCCATCTAGTCAAGGCTATGGTTTTTCCAGTAGTCATGTATGGATGTGAGAGTTGGACTATAAAGAAAACTGAGCACCAAAGAATTGATGCTTTTGAACTGTGGTGTTGGAGAAGACTCTTGAGAGACTCTTGGACTGCAGGAGATCCAACCAGTCCATCTTAAAGGAAATCAGTCCTGAATATTCATTGGAAGGACTGATGTTGAAGCTGAAACTCCATTACTTTGGCCACCCGATGAAAAGAACTGAGTCATTGGAAAAGACCCTGATGCTGGGAGAGATTGAAGACAGGAATAGAAGTGGACAACAGAGGATGAGATGGTTGGATGGCATCACCAACTCAATGGACATGAGTTTGAGTAAACTCTGGGAGTTGGTGATGGACAGGGAGTCCTGGTGTGCTGCAGTCCATGGGGTCACAAAGAGTAAGACACGACTGAACAACAGAACTGAACTAAACTGAAAGTAAGATACAAAAGTAAAAACAGCAAATAATTTTGTCTTTATAGGTTATTAAAATATGGCATAAAACACATAATTCAGATGAGAGGGTATCCATTTTAATTAGTCAAACTGCCAGTAGTAAAATTAATTGCATGTAACTTAATTACATATATATAATTTACATGAATAACAAAAAATACTGAGAGTCTAAGATCTCCTTAAATAATTTTACTTAGTTTAATGAGCAACCATCCTAGGAAATACATATTATACTAAAACATAGCTAGTGTATACATACAGAAAAGAATAGAAGCTATTCTAAAATCTAAAATTAAAATGTGGGAAGAAGTTAGCAAAGATTTGATGGAAACATATAAAGTTGTAAAGGATAGAGTGAAAACTGATATAGATCACCAACTTTCTACTCCTAACACAACCAAGAGCGAACAGTTTTGATGAAATTTTAAAATAGTAACTTCAGCAGAGGAAGAAGTACAGAAAAACTACACAGGATATGAGAACTGTCTCAAATCTCCCAGCATGAACAATCATCTAAACAAATTTATTTAAGTAAAAATAGTGTGCTAGTTTGAAGAGGTGACATTTAACAAACATTAACAAATACGTATTCATCAAATATTTATTAAGCTCTTGCTGTGAACAAAATAGTTTCTTCTTTTATTGAGCTTATATTCTACTGAGAGAGACAAAAAACAATCAAGTAAAGAATCAAAACAATCATGTAATTTCAGATTGTGATAAATGCTGTGAAGAAAACAAACAAGGAAATAAGATAGAGAGTGACTGGGGGTGTGGTGAGGTGGGGTGCAAATTTAGACACTGTGGTCAGAGAAAACTTCTCTGAGGTTATATCTGAGCATAGATCTGAGTGATAAGGAGAAACCAGCCATGAAAACATCTAGGGGTGCAATTTTCCAGGCTACTTAATATGTATAAACGTCCCATACTAAGATAGATAGAAAGATGGGGGGGTGGATGGGTGGATGGAGAGACTGGATGGACAGATAGATAACTTAGCTATCAGAACACTCCACACATATAGAGCACACAGAACACTACTCCAAAGCAGCAGAAGACACATTTCCTCAAGTGGACATGGAACACTCCAGGACAGATCATATATTAGGCCATAATAAGTCTTAGTAAATTCAAAAAGACTGAAAGCATACAAAATATCTTTTCTGATAATAATGAAATGAAACTAGAAATCAATAACAAAAAAAAAATCAGAAAATTCAAAAAGATGTGGAAATTAAACACTACTCTTGAGCAACCAATGAGTCAAAGAAGAAATCACAAGAGAAATTAGAAAATACTTTGAACTAAATGAAAACAAAACTTCATATACAAAAGCTTATGGGATTCAGTGAAAGCAATGCTGAGAGAAATTTATAGCTGTAAAGCATACATTAAAAAAAAAGAAGAAAGATTTCAAATCTGTAACCTAACTTTATACCTTAAGGAACTAGAAAAGGAAGGGCAAGCTAAACTCAAAACTAGCAGATAAAAAGAAATGATAAAGATTAGGGCAGAGATAAATAAAATACAGCATAGAAAAACAATAGCAAAAATCAATGAAACCAAAGTTGATTCTTTGAAAAGATCAACAAACTTGACAACTTTAGCTAGACTAAGGAAAGAAGAGAGAAGACTCAAATTACTGAAAATATAAGTGAAAGAGGGAACATGACTACCAATTACATAGCAATAAAAAGAATTATAAGAAAATACTATGAACAGTTATACACTAACTCATTGGGTAACCTAGATGAAATGGAAAAATTCCTAGAAACACACATCTACCAAAACTGAATCATAAATAAACAGAAAATCTGAATAGATCTGTAACTAATAAGGAGATTGAACTGCTAGTCAAAAAAACACTCAACAGAAAAATGCCTTGGACCAAATGATTTCACTGGTAAATTCTACCAAATATTAAAAAAATTAACACCTATCTTTTTCAAACGCTTCCAAGAAAAAAAAAAAACTGGAGAGAAGACTTTCTAACTCACCCATTAGACCAGCATTACCCTGATAAACGGAGTAAGACAAAGACATTTTAAGGACAATGCACGCCAATATCCTGATGAGATATTGCAAAAACCCGCAAGAGAATTCTAGCAAAGTTAATTCAGCTGCATTTTAGAAAGATTAAACACCATGAGCAGGTGGGATTTATCCCTGGAATGCAAGGATGTTTGAACATACGAAAAATCAACCAATGTAATTAATACACCACATTAATAGAATGAAAGGAAAAAACCTCAAATGATCATCTCAATTGACACAGAAAAAACATTTGGTAAAATCCAACACTCTTTATGACAAATACTCTCAATAAACTAGGAATAGAAGGAAACTTCCTTGACATGATACAGTCCATTTTAATGCCTGCATTTACAGATATACATTTCTCTCTTAGAACTGCTTTCAATTCATCCCATAAATTTTGGTATGTGGAACTTTGTTTTCTTTTGGCTCAAAGTATTTTTTAACTTCCCTTGTGATATCTTCTTTCATCCATTGGTTTCTCAAGAGAGTCTTCGTTAATTTCCACATATTTGTGAATTTTCCTGTTTTCCTTTTGTTACTGATTTCTAGTTTCATTTCATTATTATCAGAAAAGATACTTTGTATGATTTCAACCTTTTAAAATTTATGAAGACTTCTTTTATGGCCTAAGTGAAGTCACTCAGTCGTGTCTGACTCTTTGCGACCCCATGGACTGTAGCCTACTAGGTTCCTTCATCCACGGGACTTTCCAGGCAAGAATACTGGAGTGGGTTGCCATTTCCTTCTGAAGGAGATCTTCCCGACCTAGGGATTGAACCCGGGTATCCCGCATTGTAGGCAGACGCTTTACCGTCTGAGCCATAACATATGGTTTATCCTGGTGAATGTTCCACATCCACTTGAGAAAACATGTATTCTGCTGTTAACTATTCTTTTTTTTAATGTATTTTATTTAAGTATAGTTGATTTGCAATGTTGTGTTCATTTCTGTTGTGATTCAGGTATACATATACTTTTTCTTTTACATATTCTTTTCCATAGTGGTTTATAATAGGATATTGAATATAGTTTCCTGTACTGTCCAGTAGAGCTTTATTATTTATCTAGTCTATATAATAATTCACATTTGCAAGTCCAAATCATCTAGTCTTAATTTATTCTCTATTTTCATAATTACATTGGATGTTGAAGTTTGTCCAATATTTTTTTCTGCATATATTAAATCACTATAAATATTTTCCCCTTCAGGTTATTGATAACACATAATGTATTCATAGTTTTCCTGATACCGACCTACGCTTGCAGCTCAGGGAGGAATTGATTTGGTAATGGCATATATTCTTAAGCACTGCTGAACTACAATTGCCATTGTTTTATCAAAATTTTTACTTAAATATTGATAAGTGAGTTGGTTCTGTCTTGTCAGGTTTAGATGCTAGTGTCAGACTTTCTTTGCAAGTGTAACTTGAAGGATTTCTTTTTTTGAAATCAGTAAATTCTATTCAATTTACTTCTTTCTTTTTAAAAAATTGAAGAATTAACAGTGAAACCATGTTTTCATGGTTTTATGGCCTGGAGATTTTAAAGAGGAAGTTCTTGTATAAATTTTTCAATTGCTATATGTCTGTTTAGGTTTGTTGATATTGGCTGTTATTCAGTATTTTTCATTTATATTTTCAAATGATTTTTTTTCAGAATTTTTAATTTCCTCTATATCAATATTTACTTCCTCTTTTTCATTTTTAAATTTTTAGAGATGTATTTGTCCTTTTTTTCCTTTTCCTTTTATTTTTACTACTATACTAGCAAGTGGTTTATCTGGTTTTTATTTGCCTTTTTGTTATGTCTTCTTCAAAGAATCTGCTCTTTTTTGGCAATTGAACTATATTTCATTCTTCTAAATTCATGGTTTGATTTTGTGAGTTTTTTGTTTCATCTATCTAGGACATTGTGTAATGGGTGAACTTAATAAGAAATATATTTAATATGCATTATTTCAAATTTTCTACTATGTGGACCATTTATTAAAGTCTTTATTGAATTTGTTACAATACTGCTTCTGCTTTATGGTTTGGTTTTTTGACTGCAAGGCATGTGAGATCTTAGTATTCTGATGAGGGATCAACCACTGGACCACCAGTTTACTATTTCTATTTTCCAAGTTTTCTATTATGTACTACCAACTGCTAAATGTAATATTTTTTTCTGTATTTGGTTTTATAGATGTGTGTGTGTTTATTTGGATAATTTTGAAGGTTTATTATCTACTTTTGGGGTTTTCTTACTCTTTTGCAATCATTATAACTTTATTTAGTATCATTAACTCTATTTCTTGATTTAGTGACTTCACACTGTATCTGTTAAGTCTCAGTTATAGAATAATATCAAAGAAATGATCACAAGTAAATCTCTTCCCATGTCCCTCCCTTCCCCTCCATTCCTGATTTCAATTGTTGTATTACCATTTCTTTTACCTTGTTATGATTTATAACACTAACATTCTGTGACCCTATTTTCCATAATTGCTTTCTTAATTCTATAGAGTTTTATCACCAGTCTTCTTATTGTGCTTCTCTCTTTACTTTTTGATTATTTGGCTTTGATTTTTCTTGTCTTTTCAAAAAGGTCATGTAGGTCTTGGCTTATTTATGACAGATTGTCTACTTGCCTATTTCTTGCCTTCATATTTGAAAGTCACCTTGATTGAGAAAATCATTCTTGAATCTCACCTTCCTTTTCTCAGCACTTTTCAGACAATGAATAATTCTTGGAGAAGTCTGAAGCTATCCTGATTTTTTCTCCTGGCAAATAATTAGTACCTGTCTGGATATATAAAAAATTTATCTTCATCAGTGAAATGAAAAATCATTAGAATATATCTGTTTAGCTGTTCCTATAACATTTTCTTCTAGAACAAGATATTCTAACTAGATTAATTCCTTCCTCTAATCAGGAGAATTCTCTTCTATTGGCATTTTCTGTACAATTTAAGTACAATTTCTGTTACATTTGTGTTAGTTTCTCCAATTCTAAGGCCTCAATTACCTTTACTCTAATTAGCCTTTGGTCTTTTCAAATATCTTTCTTTCTACTTAAGTTGCTTTCATTTGTTTTTTTTTTTTTAAATCTGTGATTGTGATTGTCAAGCCTTTCCCCTATATTAGTAATTGGTTTTATGTTGTGTCTGTTTTGTTCTCTGCTGTTTCTAATTTTTTTTTTAATGGCTTTTAGGGGCATTGTTTTGGCTCCCAATTTGTTCCTAAACTATGTGTCATAGTTTGCATTCCCCAGAAGCAGACTCAGGAATATGAGTGCAAACAATTTATTTGAGAGGTAATTTCAGGAAACACTAATAAAGGGGTGGGAAAGTAAGATATGAAAGGGAAAGAATCCAATAATGTTAGCAAGCAAGTAACTACTGTAAGCGGCTGGAGTTAAAACCTACTAGAAGGAGTCCTTTGAGACACTGCAGAACAAGGCTCAGCATTATCCCAACCAGGAGGAAAAGAAGCTGGGGTAGTTATCCAACAATTTCTTGTCTGTCACTGGTTCTAGGCTGTTCTTGGGAGCAATAAGATTCTGATACTTCTCACTTGTGCTTCCCTGGTGGGCTCAGTGGTGAAGAACCCACCTGCCACTGCAGGAGATGCAGGTTTCAATCCCTGGGTTGGGAAGAGCCCCTGGAGGAAAAAAAAAAGCAACCTACTGCAGTATTCTTGCCTAGGAAATCCCATGGACAGAAGGAACCTGGTGGGCTATAGTCCATGGGGTTGCAAAGAGTTGGACATGACTTAGTGACTAAACAACAACTTTTCACTTGCCCTGAATGTGGACTGGGCAGACTGCTTTGATAGAAAAATGACCTGTGGCAGAGTGTCACAGGTAGTCTCCGGAATCACAGGTTTATAAAGAAGAGCTGTATTGAGGGCAAGACTGCAGGGACATGGGTAGGATACTGACAGTAAACTCTCTTTTCATCTTTGTGCTTCACCTTATTTTTTATTTTTCCAATTTTTTAAAAAATTTCATAGACTCATTAAGTACTTCTATAGCCTGACTATCCAACATAAGGGACCACTGTCTACAAGTGACCATTGAAAAGCTGAAATATGACTAATCTCTTTTTTTATTTTTTTACAACTAATCTTAATTGAGATATGCTCTAAGTGTAAAATGCATGCCAGGTTCAGTCTTACTAGGGATAAAATATAAATAGCTCCTTAGTAATCTTAATATTGATTATATGTTGAAATAATAATATTTTGTATATACTGGGCTAAATAAAAGATATTAAAACTAATTTCATATGTTGTCAAAAAATATTTTCAAATTGGCTACTATTTTTTTTTTAATTACATGTAGAGATGGCTGGATGGCATCACTGACTCGATGGACGTGAGTCTGAGTGAACTCCAGGAGTTGGTGATGGACAGGGAGGCCTGGCGTGCTGCGATTCATGGGGTCGCAAAGAGTCGGACACGACTGAGGGACTGAACTGAACTGAACTGATTCTTCAAGAACAGATTTTTCATCTCTACTTTGCATGCTAAGTTTCTATTTTCTTTTTACTTAGGAGGGTGGCAGATTTAGTAAGTTTACTCAGATACCATACTATCTTTTCATTCGTTTATTTACCTAACTTATACTTAAATCTGTCCAAAAATTCTATTTCTGCTTCTATAATACAGGCACATTCTTTTAACATTCAGTGGGGTTGTTAATTTAATATTTTACTTATTTACACTTATAAAAAAGGAAATTTTACTGCCAGTCAAGTAATTGGTCCCTGCCAATTCACAGGGACCAGATTTACCCTCTCTGGATGCTCTTCCTGACACCAACTGGGTCCTACAAAATTCAATTCAGAGACTAACTACTTGCAGTTAGCAGCAAGCTCCACACATCTAAGGGCTTAGTCCTACAGACTGCCCCGACTCCAGATTGAATCACAAATGCTTCTGATCAACAAGCTTATGGAAGAAAGCAAAGAGGAACTAAGAGCCTCTTGATGACAGTGAAAGAGGAGAATGAAAAAGCTGGTTTAAAACTCAACATTCAGAAAACTAAGATCATGGCTCCAGTCCCATCACTTCATGGCAAACAGATGGGGAAACACTGGAAACAGTGACAGACTTTATTTTCTTGGGCTCCAAAATCACTGCAGATGGTGACTGCAGCCATGAAATTAAAAGACGCTCACTCCTGGGAAGAAAAGCTATGACAAACCTAGACAATGTATTACAAAGCAGAGACATTACTTTGCCAACAAAGGTCCATCTGGTCAAAGCTATGTTTTTTTCCAGTAGTATTGTATGGATGTGAGAGTTGGACCATAAAGAAGGATGAACGCCAAAGAACTGATGCTTTTGAGGGAGCATGATCTTAGTTTTCTGAATGTTGAGTTTTAAAGCAGCTTTTTCATTCTCCTCTTTCACTGTCATCAAGAGGCGCTTTAGTTCCTCTTTGCTTTCTTCCATAAGCTTGTTGGTCAGAAGTATTTGTGATTGAATCTGGAGTCGGGGCAGTCTGTAGGACTAAGCCCTTTTTTGAACTGTGGTGCTGGAGAAGACTCTTTGAGAGTCCCTTGGACAGCAAGGAGATCAAACCTGTCAATCCTAAAGGAAATCAACCCTGAATATTCATTGGAGGGACCATGCTGAAGCTGAAGCTCCAGTACTTTGGAAACCCGATGCTAAGAGCTGACTCATTAGAAAAGACCCTGATGCTGGGAAAGACTAAAGGCAGGAGGAGAAGGGGGCAACAGAGGATAAGATGGTTGGATGGCATCACCAACTCAATGGACATGAGTTTGAGCAAGCTCCGGAGATAGTGAAGGACAGGGAGGCCTGGAGTGCTGCAGTCCATTGGGTAGCAAGGAGTTGGACATGACTGATTGACTGAACAACAACGAACAAGATATAAACCATGGGCTCCGATGACCCCTCCTCAGGCTCCATAATTTGCTAGAACAGCTCACAAAACTCAGGGAAACACTTTACTTACATTTACTGGTTTATTATAAAGGCTACAACTCAGTAAGCATACTAATACATGATTAATTTTATATTAAATATCACTCCCCTTATGCCTGTGTAAGGATAAACTAGTATCTACATATATTTTACGAATTCATGACATACCTAACATTTTTATATATATTTCTAGGCTACAAGGTTCATTTGTGAAGTGTTTTTTTTTTTCAAATGGTTGTAAACGGCCAACATTTTTTGCAATATACTTATTGAAAAAAATCCTCATATACGTGGACTTATGCAGCTCAATTATAATTTGATCTTTAATAAAAACCAATTATTTGGTCTTTCTGGTGATCAGCCCCCTTCCGAAGCTATCTACAGGCCCCACCCATTGTCACCTCAGGAGCATAAACTCAGATGTGATGAAAGGAGCCTGTTATAAATAACAAAAGACACTCCTGTCTCTCAGGAAATGCCAAAGATTTTAGATGCTCTGTGCCAAGAACCAGGGGAAAAGACCAAATATTGTTCTTATTATACCACACCTTTGGACCGAAAAAAAAAAACAAACACTCAGAACCAGACAAAATATATGAAATAATAGTCTTCAAGATATTGGGCTTCAACAGCAACAAAAAAGAATAATGAGGCCAGAGAGGCAGGAAAACACATGAAGTGAGTCTTACAATTATTCCATTACTGCCTGTTGAGAGTTTCCAGGCTCCCATTCAGGAAACAAGAACTCAGATGGAGCTGAATAATCGCTCTAAAATGAGGAGGCAAAGCTAGGAATGTGGGGAGTCCAAGGCAGCTAGATTCTCAGGGCAGACTAATGGAGAGGAAATAGTTTCAGAGAGAAAACCCTGGAAATCTACAGAGTGATCCCTTGAGTATTCAGCTTGAGTACTGATCAGTACATGCACGGAAAAAACTATCAAATGCCAAGACAAGAACCATTCTTAAAGTATTAGAGGGGAAAACTCCCAGAACTCACACAGAACCAGGAATAGTTCTGGTTCCCACAATCCAGAGAGGGAATCCTCATAACTTGTGGGCCAAAATTAGCTGTAGACTAAACACTGCTCTGGTCCTGCCTAGCAAACCTTAAACGTATAGCCCAAAAGGATTAAGCTGTTTTCAAGCAACTTACCCTTGTCCCAGAAAAAAATCAAGAATATTTATAGAGATACAAAAATATCCCACATACAACAAGATGAAATTCATAATGTTTGGCATCCAGCAAAAAATTACTGGGAATACAAGGAAGTAGGAGAATATGACTCATAATGAAGAGAAAAATCAATCAACTGAAAAAGACCCACATATGACACAAAGGATAGAATCACTGAGCAAGCAACTGTTAGAGTTCCTATACTCTATATATTCAGAAGTTAGAAGATGATTGAATATGCTAAGTGGAGACATGGAAGGTATTTTAAAGACTCAAACCACACTTCAAGAGATTGAAAACTACAATGTCTGAGATGAAAATTTCACTGGAATGGTATTAATGGCATATTAGACATTGCAGGTGGGTGAACTTGACTTTTTAGTGATTGAAATTATCCAAAAAGAAACACAGAAAGACTAAAAAAAATAATGAACAGAACACATCAGTGAGATATGGTAAAACTTCAGGTGGCCAAATAAATGTGTAATTGGAGTCTACAGCAGGGGAAAAATAGTTAAGGGAAAAATGGCCCTAAATTTCCCAAATCTGATCAAATAAACCACAAAGCAAAGAAACTCAATGAACCCCAAACACAAGAAAAATATTGAGAGTTACACCAAGGTTTATCATAAACAAATTTCCCAAGACTGTTTACAAAGACCAATTACTAAAAGCAGCCAGAGAAGAAGGCATGTTATGCAGAGAAAAGCAAATAATAAGGATGATAACAATCTCTCATAGGAAACAACGTGTCAGAAGCAGTTGAGTAAAACATTTAATGACCACCCCTTCAAATTACCAAACTCCAATTTTATAGACAACAAATACATCTTTCAAAATTGAAGGCAAAAGAAGGAGTTTTTAAGAAGGAAAGATTTAATAACTAGCAGATCTGTACTATAAGAAATAATAAAAAGAAGTTTCCAGGCAGAAGGAAAAATGATATTAGATGGGAAACTACACAAAGGAGAAAACAGCACCAGAAAGGGAAACTGTGTGGGTAAATAAAACAGACTTTTTTTTAATATTATTTAAATATCCTTAAAAGAAAATGAATTGTTGAAAGCAAAAATAATAACAATGTATTGTGGAGCTGATACAACACCTGCAAAGTAAAATGTATAATAACAAAAGCACAAAAGTCTGAGGGGAGAAATGGAAACAGAAAGCTGTAAAGTTCTTTATACTAAAAATGAAGTAACATAACATCATTTAACAGTAGACTCTTTTAAGTTAAAAATGGATACTATGAACTGTAAAGCAACATCTAAAATAATACAGTATAACTAACACTCGAACAAAGCAGATAAATAGAATTTTATCCAAACATTTAAGGAAGAAATAATACCAGTTAAACACAAATATTATACACAAATACCCAGATAATTTTAAATAAGGTAGAATAAGAGAAAAGGGAAAGCAAAGAACAGATAGGACAAAAAGAAACCAAATAGCAAGATGGACCAAATCATATCAATAAATGTAATGACCTAACCACCTGAAAGTTGAGTGCGGAAGAATTGATGCTTTTGAACTGTGGTGTTGGAGAAGACTCTTGAGAGTCTCTTGGACTGCAAGGAGATCCAACCAGTCCATTCTAAAGGAGATCAGTCCTGAATATTCATTGGAAGGATTGATGCTGAAGCTGAAACTCCAATACTTTGGCCACCGATGCAAAGAACTGAGTCATTGGAAAAGACCCGGATGCTGGGAAAGATTGAAGTCAGGAGGAGAAGGGGACGACAGAGGATGAGACGGTTGGATGGCATCACTGACTCAACGGGCATAAATTTGAGTGAACCCCGGGAGTTGGTGATGGACAGGGAGGCCTGGCGTGCTGCAGTCCATGGGGTGGCAAAGAGTTGGATACAACTGAACGGCTGAACTGAACTGAACCACCCACAGTAAAAGACAAATAGTGGTTGGTGTGGTTTAAAAAAGACCCAGCTATGTACTACCTACAAGAAATCCACTTTAAAGTCAAAGACACAAGTAGGTTAAAAGTGAAGGGATGGAAAAAGACATAACATGTCAACATTAATTAAAAGTGGCTATATTAAGATTTGGCTTCCCTGATGGTTCAGACCCTTTTGATTCAATTCCTTGCAACATGTCCGTATGTGGAAAGTTATAACAGAAGAGCTATGATGTAAACAGTGTCTTACTGGCTCAGACAGTAAAGAATCTGCCTGCGATGCAGGAGACTCGGGTTGAATTATATATCAACAAAGCTGGTAAAAATTATAATACAGAACTGTATTTGAAAATTACCTTCAAACAAACCATAGACCTAAATGTAAAACTAAAAACTTCTAAAAGAAAATTTTTGTGACCTTAGGTTAGGGAACAATTTCTTAGAAATAATATCAAAAGCATAATTCATAAAAGAAAAAGTTAATAAATTGGGCCTCATAAAAACTAAGAGCTTTTGGAAATTCCCTGGTGGTCCAGTGGTTAAGACTTCATGCTTCTACTGCAGACAGCATGGGTTCGACTCCTGGTCAGGGAACTAAGATCCTACATGCATCACAGCCAACAAATAAATGAACAAACAAATACATCTTTTAAAAAAATTAAGATCTTTTGCCCTTCGAAAAATTCTGCTAAGACAATTCAGAGTGGGGAAAAATATCTGCAAATTACATATCAATTGAACAACTTGCATCCAGGATATATAAAGAATTTTCAGAATGCAATAATAAGAAAAGATGCCCTAATAAAAACAATACAAACAGTATAAACAGATGGTTCACCAAAGAAGATATGTGGATGACAAACAGCTACATGATCAGATACTCAACATTACTAGTCAATATGGATATGCAAAATAAAACCCCCAGGAAAGAACACTATGTACCTCCAAATTTCTAAAATTAAAAGGAATTAATATATTAAGTGCTGGCAAGGATATGCAGGAAATGAAACACATACACTACTGGTGGGAAAGTGAAATGTTTTAATCACTTTTGAAAGCAGTTTGAAAGTTGCCTAAAAAGTTAGACATATGTCTACCGTATGACTCCACAGTTCTTCTCCTAGGTCAATGGAAGAATGTGTTCATACAAAGATTTGAACATGAATGCTAATAGCAGCTTTATTTGTCATAATCCTAAATTGGAAACAACCCAAATGTCTGTCAACAGATCAGAGGATAAATAGTCTATCCAATGAAGTACTACCTAGCATATAAAGAAATGAACTACTAATATATCCAACAACATGGATGAATCTTGATATTTGATGCTAAGAGAAAGAAGCCAAAGAAAAGTACATTCTGTATAATTCTATTTATATAAAATGCTAGAAAATGCAAAAGTAATCCTTAATGACAAAAAGTAGATCAAATTTCCTGGAAACTGAGGGAACAGGGGAGAGAATAAATCAGAGACATACAGAAACTTTTGGAGGTGATTATCTTCATTGTGGTGACAGTTTCCTGGGTATCTAATTATATACTTTAAATATCTACAGCATATTACATGTCACTTATACCTCAATAAAGCTGTTTAAAACTTATTAAAGTGATTGTAGGTCTTTCCTGGTGGCTCAGTGGTAAAGAATCCACCTTCCAATGCAGGAGACACAGGTTTGATCTCTGATCCAGGAAGATCCCACATGCTGTGGAACAACTAAGCTGGTGCACCACAACTATTGAGCCTGTTTCTAGAGCTGCAGCTAGTGAGCCCCTGTGCCACAACTACGGAAGCCCACGCACCCTAGAGCCTGTGCTCTGCAATAATAGAAGCTACCACAGTGAGAAGCCCACGCACCGCAACTAGAGAAAAGCCCACAGAGCAGTGAAAGCCCAGTACAGCCATAAATAAATTAAGAAAAAAAAATGTAAATGATAAATGCCTTCAATAGAAATAACGCATGCTTTAAGAAATAAAGGGTTGAAGCAGTATGGAGTAAAAACAAAAAAAATCATTTAGAATTTCAAAGGTTCTGTTTAAGGCTAAACATAAACCTAGATCTTTTTAAAAAAATTAATTACTGGTTTGATGAAATGCTACCATAAGACAGAAAGCCAAGATTCGCCAGCCTCTCAGATGGTCATTTTCCCCCCTCAGGAAAATACACTGCATAAATCAGTGAATTTATAAGCATTCATAGCCATCATAGAGGACTTTAAAAATGCTATAAACTGACATGTGGAGAAACAAAATATATCACTAAGTCTAAAGATTAAGATATTACTTTAAAAATGTGTTTAAAAAGAGCATTTATGTGTGTCAGTAGAGGAAATTGAAAAGAAGAATTAGATGCTATGGAGGCTATGAGATGAGGTGCTTATTAAAAGCATTTAATAGTTTCAGTTTGGCAAAAACATGAGAATCAGATTGTGCCCAATTATTAATATGATAACTACATGAAGACGGGGAGATTTATACTCTTTGGCTACAACCCCCTATAAGAAAAATAAAGAATTCCAAAAAAGACGTTTTCTCCAAATAAGAACTGAGGATCTTCCTGGTGACTGAATGGAGTTGTTTTTATTTGGCTTTTAATTGAAATATATTTGACATATAACACTGTATAAATTTAAGATGTACAACATATTAATTGATACATTGAGTATTGAATGTATAGATACATTTATATATTGAATGGAGTTTTAAAATAAAGAGAGCAAAGCACTCTCTGAAGCACTTGGAATCAAATAGCCCATTTGGCGGTAACATGCAAATTGGTTTGGGTTGTAGGCTTGAGATGATATAGCTTCTCTACTGCGTTCATGATTAATCGGTTGATTTATTAATTATGTGTTGAGCATCTACTGTGCATTGACACTTGGCCAACTGCTCTTCAAAATTCTGATCTATAATTAGCAAACTCTTTTTAATCATCTTCCCTTTTCAACTTCTTGCCATAACCAAAGTCCTAGACGTCCCTTAGAGATACCTGTCCTCTCAAATGGAAGACCCACCTATCCATCTTCCCTCTTCCCTATAGTCAGTTCCAGACCATTATTTTCTCTTCCTTTTGCAAAACACCTGCTCCATGGAGATTCAACCATCTGTTTATACCTCCCTCTCCCCCTCCCCACAGCAATCTGCTGCCCCTCATTCATGAAGGACAAAGCACTTGGCTTCAGGCTTCCTCCATCCCAATTCAAGCAACCATCCTGACTCATTCTGACACAAGCTTGAGTGACCCATGAGCTAGTCATTCATTTCTTTGAATACCTCCTCATTGGTGACTTACCCTCCTCCACCTCAATAACCTACTTTCAAGTCATGCCTCGATCAATCAGGAACTATATCATATCACCAACTTAATTCATTTATGCCCCCTTCCAAACACAACTTCCTATCAATCTAGTTTAACCACATGGAGTAGAACAGTTTTTAATCTTTGTTCTTTTATTTCCTTCCTTCCTTCTTTCTTTCCTCTTTTTTCTCTTTTCTTTCCTTTTCTCTCTCTTTTTATCTTTTTAACCTACATTACTCCACTTGTAGCCATCCCCTCTCTCTAGTGTTGTTTTTAATGAATTTATTTATCTTTGGCTGTGCTGGGTCTTCATTGCTGTGTGGGCTTTTCTCTAGTTGTGGTGAGCGGGGATCACTCTCTAGCTGCAGTCCTTGGGCTTTTCACTATGGTAGCTTCTTTTGTTTCGGAGCACAAGCGCTAGAGCTTCAGGAGTTGCAGCGAGTAGGCTCAGTACTTTGGCTTCTGGGCTCTAGAGAACAGGTTCAATAGTTGTGGTGCATGGGCTTAGTTGATCCACAGCATGTGGGATCTTTCCAAATCAGGGATCGAACCCAAGTCTCCTGCATTGGCAGGCAGGTTTTTCTTACCACTGAGCCACCAGGGAAACCCCTCTCCTGTGTTTACTTCCTCCTCTATTCTCTTTTAAATATTGTATTTAGACATCTTACTAAACTCTCACATTATTTATAATTTTTTCTGTAGATTCTTTGGGGTCTCTATATATGTCATATGCAAATAACGACTTTTTTTTTTTCCAGATTCCTTATTATCTCATTCTTCTGCCCTTAATTTATTCCTCTCATTTTATTGTCTTATGTGGGCCATACAGGAAAACAATGAATGGGTATGATGTACTAATAGGGTTTCTCGGAAAATCTAATTCAAGTATTATAGCCATTCTCTCAATCTCCAAGGCAAACTCACTAGTCTCAGCCATCATAATCTTTCACTTCATTGCTAATCTAGTCTGCAAATGGATTTTCCAGCTCTACTCTGCTCCTCTCCTTTCCTTCTGCATAATACCCAGGGTACTCTTGAAAACACAGTCTAGGTTAGGACACTGCCTTGCCCTAAACCTTTCAGTAGTTTATCACTGCATCTAGAATAAAAGTCAAGATCTTTAACAGAGCCTACCTCTTCAAGCCCTTCTTTTGTCACTAGATTTTACTCACAGTACTTTCTTTTATTTCCTAAGATGACAAAACTTTCTGCAAGTCCTTCTCGGTGGCTATTCCTTCTGCCTGGAATGGTATTGGCCTCACATTTTGCCTAGATAACTATTCATCCTTCAGGTCTCAGAACTCTCCCAGAGAAGCCCTCCCACTCTTTGCAACCCCATGGACTGCAGCATGCCAGGTTTCCCTGTCCTCCACTGTCTCCCAGAGTTTGCTCAAGTTCATGTCCATTGAGATGGTGATGTTATTTAACCATCTCATCCTCACTGAAAAAAATTCAATACTTATATTCCTTTTCACATATTTGTTGTTTTTCCCTTAATTTCTTAATACAAGTACTTTTAAAACAATTTTAAGTATGAGTGACTAAGGGAAAGAGCCATGCTTTTGCCCAAAGGAAAACAAGTGGCAGTAACTTAGCTTCAGTCAGAAGCAGCCAAGTTTATCTGAAGAGAAATGTGGAGACCCACAAGTTTAAATACAGCTCAAATGATGAAAGCTGTTTCCTTCTTAGAAATTCTCCCTTTCTCCCAGTCTTAGAGGATCAGAAATCCCTTCTCATATTCAAGGACCTCTACACCTGTGCCCTGAATGCCATCCTCTCCTTCTTCCCTTATGACCTTCACCTTGTACCACCTTGTACTTCCAGTCTTGTTTTCTTTCTATTGGAAACATCCCCTTGAGTTATAAATATGCTTATTTCTCCTTTCCCTGACTTCATATTATCCTCTAAGCTTGCTGTTGTTCAGTCACTCAGTCCTCTCCAACTCTGCAACTCTATGGACTGCAGCATGTCAGGCTTTCTATCTCCCAGAGTTTGTTCAAATTCATGTCCATTGAGTCGATGATGCTATCTAACCATCTCATCCTCTGCCACCCCATTCTCCTTTTGCATTCAATCTTTCCCAGCATCAGGGTCTTTTCCAATGAGTTGACTCTTTGTATCAGGTGGCCAAAGTATCGGAGCTTCAGCATTACTCCTTCCAATGAATATTCAGGGTTGATTTCCTTTAGGATTGACTGGCTTGATCTCTTTGCAGTCCAGGAGACTCTCAAGAGTCTTCTCCAACACCACAATTCAAAAGCATCAGTTCTTTGATGCTCACCCTTCTTTGGTTCAACTCTCACATCCATACATGACTACTGGAAAAACCATAGCTTGTCAGCAAAGAGATGTCTCTGCTTTTTCATATGCTGGGCACTCCATGGCATATGGGATCTTAGCTTCCTGACCAGGGACTAAGTACCACACCACCTGTATTGCAAGGTGGATTCTTAACCACTGGACCACCAGGGAGGTCCCAAACATATCTTTTTATTTTGATGTTTTAACATTAGGGATCCTAGAGAGACTTTCCCTCCCTCCCAAGACATAATAAAGGACTCATCAGCAAGCATGCTTTTCATACAAAAACCAACCAATTCCAATCCCATACTCTCAGCCACATCCTTTATTGAGCTCCCAAAGGGTTCTTAGGTGCCAGGCAATTATTCCCTTACCCTCATCACCCCCAGGCCAGGTAACAAACAACTAGAGGCAGTCCCTCTACCCCAGAGCCTGCTAAAATTATTCAAACTAGTGAATCCTAAGCCTGCTTACCCTACTTTCTTGGTTCCTTCTGCAGAAACTACACTCAGAGCCCTTGCCCATGTTTTCTCTTTACATCCCTCTGCCTCTTGATCAACTCTGGTACTTCCCCATGTGGCCCTGCATGGCACACTGTGCCAAATCTCCTGATCCTAGGGATCTATGAGTAAAAATTTGTTTCTTCTGACAATCTTGTCCATGTCTGTGTGTCTTACCTGATTAAAACAAATCTTGAGTACCTTTCAAGACTCAGTTCAGTTCAGTTCAGTCACTTAGTCGTGTCCAACTCTTTGCAACCCCATGGACTGCAGCACCATGGACTTCCCTGTCCATCACCAACTCCTGGAGCTTGCTCAAACTCATGTCCATCAAGTTGGTGATGTCATCCCACCATCTCATCCTCTGTCATCCCCTTCTCCTCCTGCCTTCAATCTTTCCCACCATGAGGGTCTTTTAAGACTCAGTCACATATTATTTCAATACATGTTTGTTCAATTATTTAATCAATTAATTATTCACTGTCAGCCAGAAGACAAAAATTGCTACCCTGAGTTAGCCTGTTAGTTCTCCTACCATTTTATTTTTTATTTTAAAATATTTATTTATTTGGCTGCATCAGGTCTTAGTTATATCACGTGGGATCCCAGTTCCCTGATAAGGGATTGAATCCACATCCCCTGCAATGCAAGACAGACTCTGAACCACCAGGGAAGTCTCCCCCTCTACCATTTTAAAATCCAACACTTAAATTTTGGAATAGTGAAGAACATTCATAAATTAAGGCAATGTTAACATTAAGATAGTCTAGCTAAACTTCTGTCAAAGGCTTGATTGACAGGAGAATTCCCTCCTAGCCCTAATTGCCCATCATCCCTGTATGAGAAGCATGAGTGCATAAGGATATTGCTACAAAATGGCACCCCACTCCAGTATTCTTGCCTGGAGAATCCCATGGATGGAGGAGCCTGGTGGGCTACAGAGTCGGACACCACTGAGTGACTTCACTTTCACTTTCACAGGTCATTCAAAAACACTCTGCCTCCTTTAAGTGAATATGGAGGGAGATCTGTCCTTGATTTCCAGTTAAGCCTGGGCACCGAATCAGTTATGAGTGACTTTATTGCAAGTACCAGAAAAATCCACTTCCAATTAACTTAATACAATTATAACTCATGGGAATACAATGGGTAAGCCTGGAGGTAGACTGATGCCCTTTCAAGGTTAAAAACAAATAAAACATAAAACTCTTTTGGGAAAACATATAGATGCCACAAAACAACATTAAATGGGAGAAAAAAGAATGTAGAAACACAGGCTTCAGGACAAGAGTTACATGAGATCAGGGAAGGTCAGGAGATGAAATGAACCATATGGTTAAGATCCAGGTGTTTTGTCAAGGTCTCACACAGTGAGTTTGAGGGTGCTTGTTACATAACTGAAAACACGGTAAATATGTAAACAAGCACACTTAGTTGCAAGCAGAGCTAGAACTAGAACAAAAATTTTTTGATCCTAGTCCAGAGTTTAGATCACCCCTGCAAAAAAATAAAAGCTGTGGTCACTGGGGTGCAGGCTCTGTAATAGGGAGAAGGTTCAGGGAGAGGTAAGCTTCTGTGTTCAGGCAGACACAAAGTCAAGGTCTTACTGTACGCTAAGAGGGGATTCACTGAAGAGTTTTAGATAAAGTAAATATGTATATTTCTCTCTTTTTTATTATAATTGAGAAAAATTTAAAGAATAGCCATGCCTAAACACAATAGATTGATGGAGTAAAATCAATAAATCAAGAACAACTATCAATTAAAGAGAGGCTCCTTTCATTGTTAACTGAGAATTTGCAAATACTGAATAATTAACTTTGGCATCAATAGTTAACACAATTTAGTTATAGAGGAGCTATCAAATTAAGAAGCTAAATCTTAGATCACATTTATATGAGACGATCCATAACAAGTAAGTTCGTCTCTTCTTTTACTGAATTAATCTCAAATGAGCAGGATCTTGAAATAATAAATCATGTGACATGGAAGGCTTACAAGCACTAGAAAAAAAGAAAGCATTTCAATATTTTCATCCTAACTCTTCATAGATGATTTTGGGGATTGAGTGAAAGTAAAGGTAAAAACTAAGTGTGAACCTTATAGGAATTTTCTTTTTACTCCATCTGACCATGTTTACAATTTTCTCCTAACAGTTGGTCAGTGTCTGACCAAAGCTGTGATTCCTCACACAAATAAAGTGAAGCTCAATAACTTTGTGAATTTGATCAATACCCAACCAGTCCATTCTGAAGGAGATCAGCCCTGGGATTTCTTTGGAAGGAATGATGCTAAAGCTGAAACTCCAGTACTTTGGCCACCTCATGCAAAGAGTTGACTCATTGGAAAGACTCTGATGCTGGGAGGGATTGGGGGCAGAAGGAGAAGAGGATGACAGAGGATGAGATGGCTGGATGGCATCACTGACTCGATGGACTCTCAATGAGTCTGAGTGAACTCTGGGAGTTGGTGATGGACAGGGAGGCCTGGCGTGCTACAATTCATGGGGTCGCAAAGAGTTGGACATGACTGAACGACTGAACTGAACTGAACTGAACTGAAGAGGCAAACTAAATCACACAAGGAAAAAGAAGTCTCAGAAACAGGTGTTTCACACTACCTGCTTTCCCTCACTCTCTCTCCATCCCATAGGTTTATACTTGAGAAAAATTGGTCTCAAATTTCCACTTACTCTTTTTCTCTTTATGGAAGACTTAAAAATAGGTTTGCTGATAGTATGTTAAGCTGACACAGTGCAGAACTTAAATATTTACCAGTAAATGATATCATCAAACATTGCAAAAGTCAGAAGAGATGGTTGTTTCTTTTTTGATCATGGTCAGCTTAACCACAGAGAGACAAAAACCAGTGTGGTGGTTGTACCTGGCCTGTATCACCAAGGTGCCTTGAACATTCTAGAAAGTGCTGGATAATCACCCTGTAGTTGCTCCATTCTGGCCATGTGCACTTGGCTGTGTCTACTAATGTCACTGTGGTTCTCTCCTGGTCAAGGACCTTGAAGTCCAGGCTAGAAGTCTGAAAACAAATCAGTACAGAAGAAAGTTTTTGAACAAAAGTAATGTGATTCATGATTTGGAGGGCAGTTCATCTGACAGGAGAATGTAGTATGGATGGCCGTGGGGAGACACAAGTGAGACAGTTATTCTAACATTCTTTACAAACAATAATGGGGTCCTGAGCTTGGTAAGGTCAAGATGAGTAGGTTAGGAAGTAGGGAATAGGGAATGATGAATTTGGTATTAAAGATGTTGAATTTAAGTTATTAAGAGCCCATCCAATTTCAGCATATAGTGGGAAATGCAGAACTGGTACTCTGGAAGGTAACATTAGGACTTAACTAAGATAACTAGCCATCACTAAGGCTGTGAAAATCACCAGGAAGATCTGCAGGGTAAGTACCTAATCTCAGTGACTTAGAAAATTATAATAATTGCACAGATACTGGCAGAATCCCCTCCCTCTCTATGCTTAGAGGCTTTATCACTCTGAATTCTGTATACACAACATACACACACACATGTACACACATACTCCAGAGTTCTCAGAGCTTTAGGGAAAGAAGGAGATATATCTTGGTTATACAATGTTTATGTTAGGGAGTAAAGACTTTTCCCCTAACCTCTTATGTTCTATTGCTGGGCCTGAAAATTAAACTGACAGAGATAGGTTAACAGGAAAAAAGCATACACATTCTATTTGATATTAATGTGTCTAGGGTATACAGAGGTCTTCATATAAAAGAAACGAAGACCCAAAGAAGTGTATAGGTCTGAGAGCTTACATAGCATTTTAACAAAGAGTGAGAAATACTGGAGATGCAATAAGACAGAGGAAAAGGGGGTTAGGACTATAGATGCTGCTGCTGCTGCATCGCTTCAGTCGTGTCCGACTCTGTGCGACCCCATGGACGGCAGCCCACCAGGCTCCCCCGTCCCTGGGATTCTCAGGCAAGAACACTGGAGTGGGTTGCCATTTCCTTCTCCAATGCATGAAAGTGAAAAGTGAAAGTGAAGTCGCTCAGTCGTGTCCAACTCTCAGCGACCCCATGGACTGCAGGCCACCAGGTTCCTCCATCCATGGGATTTTCCAGGCAAGAGTACTGGAGTGGGGTGCCATTGCCTTCTCCGACTATAGATGATAAACTGTGGGAAAGTAACAAGGAAGTAAATGACAGAAAATAATGACAGGTAAGAGTTATTGTAATAACGTTTTCTGTTATTGTTGTTTTAGTTCAGTTCACTCGCTCAGTCTTGTCTGACTCTTTGCGACCCCATGAATCACAGCACGCCAGGCCTCCCTGTCCATCACCAACTCCCGGAGTTCACCCAGACTCACGTCCATCGAGTCAGTGATGCCATCCAGCCATCTCATCCTCTGTAGTCCCCTTCTCCTCCTGCCCCCAATCCCTCCCAGCATCAGAGTCTTTTCCAATGACTCAACTCTTAGCATGAAGTGACCAAAGTACTGGAGTTTCAGCTTTAGCATCATTCCTTCCAAAGAAATTTCAGGGCTGATCTCCTTCAGAATGGACTGGTTGGATCTCCTTGCAGTCCAAGGGACTCTCAAGAGTCTTCTCCAACACCACAGTTCAAAAGCATCAATTCTTCAGTGCTCAGCCTTCTTCACAGTCCAACTCTCACATCCATACATGACCACAGGAAAAACCATAGCCTTGACTAGACGGACCTTTGTTGGCAAAGTAATGTCTCTGCTTTTGAATATGCTATCTAGGTTGGTCATAACTTTCCTTCCAATTGTTGTTTTAGGTTCACATTTTATTTTTTTTTTAATTTTTGAAGTACAATTGCTTTTACAGTGTTGTGTTAGTTTTTGCTGTACAGCAAAGTGAATCAGCTAACATGTATACATATAGCCCCTCTGTTTTGGATTTCTTTCCCATTTAGGTCACCATAGAGCATGGAGTAGAGTTCTGTGCTATACAGCAGTTTTTTTAATTTGGGGTTTTGTTTTTTTATCTTTAATTTTATATTGGAGTATAGCTGATTAACAATGTTGAAAGATAGTTTCAGGTGCACAGTGGAGCAACTCAGTCATACGTATACATGTATCCTTTAAGGTTTTTAATAGATTCATCTCAACATCTATTTCCTGTCTTGGGTGATAAGAGTGTTCTCCTCTTTCTGCTATAGAGAAGGCACCTTTCTCACAGAAACTTTGTGACCTGCTTTTAGACAGAAAGGAGGAGGGCAGAGAGCCCTTCCTGCTACTGCTGTTTCTCAATTGTCTTCAACTCGAAATAATCTATATGCCAAAGCAGCACACTGTGAGGCAGCAGTTCTGACCCTTTTTATTTGCCATTCTTGGCTTAGAAAACTTTGTAAAATACAACATAAATAAGATTTGAGCACACATGTGTCAAGTACACCACAATAGAAGACAGATATACACGGAAACTAAAATTATTTCATTACTATGTTTATAGCATTTATATCATAGTTAATTCCTTCAGCGCTGCAGCATCCTGCCAAACTTGCACTTACTAAGCACTTTGGGAGTTTAGAAAATGAAACAGAAACCCAACTCTCAGTGATCATTTTTCAAAGTAAGAGAGATTAGATACAGATATAAGTAGTGAATATTAATAAGCACAAGACAGGGTAGAAGGTCATGTAATAAGACAGAGACACAAAATGCCCTTCCAGATTGGAGCACAGGAGTGGAGAAAGGTGACAAAGCTCGGGTGCTCAGGACACCACCATGAAGGACAAGACAACCAAACAGGTCCGTAAAACACAGCAGGATTTTGGAATGTGAAGATGCAGGAGATGGCCATCATTAACAAGAGGCACAAAGGCACAGAGCTGGGAAAAGCTGACTTGTGCAGAGATAAAAACAAGTGTTTGGTTTGAACTGAGGGCAGGATCTACTGAAGGGAGGTAGAGGATTTTAAGACTGGAAATATTAGTTGATGTCAGGTCTCAACAGCCTCAAAGGTCATGCCCTAAGAAGCTTGGGCTTGATTCTAAAGCCGGGAGAGATCTTCTGAAGGTTAGGGGGAGGGTGAGAGGAGACAGAAGGTAATTATGGTGACACTGAGTAAGATGGAAGGAGGAGGACAATCTAGATGTGAGTAGAAATGAGGTTCTGTCAAATTAAGATGCAGGGATTAAATGTCATAAATGTCATTACACCCACACTTCATAACATCACCAAGCTCTGTCTAAAATGGAGATGTTCTCAAACCAAGATAGAGGCAATTTTTTCTGTCTTAATATGAATTTCTGCCTAAACATATTTTGTAAAAGTTAAATTACTTGCAGAAATAAAGTAACTACTTGGAATAATTCTGCTAAAACATGGACATGACAGAAGAATCATTAAGGGCAGTGTCAGATGCTTTCAGTGAGTAAGATAATAATTTCTGAACCTTCAGAGACACTGTTGATCCACAGGTAAGCTGATATTCAGATTTAAGTGCTACCATTCTGCTCATAAGAATGGTAGCTAAGAGAGAAAAACAATTGAAGCTGATCTTTATTCAACACCACCATCAATGGTAAAGAAAGTATTTGAGCCCAAAGACTGAGGTAGTATTAGGCAACACAGCCTATGACTTTTAAGTGTATCCAAGTGTTGGCTGTTGAAACTTTTGAACTGATTAGATCTGATTTTTGTTGTTGTTGTTCAGATGCCAAGTCGTGTCCAACTCTTTGCGACCCCAGGGACTGAGGCGCACCAGGCTTCCCTGTCCCTCACCATCTCCTGGAACCTGCCCAAGTTTATGTCCACTGAATCATTGAGGCCATCCAACCATCTCATCCTCTGTCACCCTCTGATTACACTGATGTATCCAAGTAATTCTTGATGTATTTATGGGTAAAGGAGAGAAATGAGACTTTGTCCTTCACACTAGAAGTTTCTTCATTTGTTAAATCATTTACCTTTGTTCTTTGCCTCTACATAAACATATATAGAGAGTCACACAGAAATACACAAGTAAATATAGGTTTACAGACAGCAGTAAGTTTTCTGAAAGGGTAAGAACCATGAACCCTAAGAATGAGAGGTTGGATGGACACAGGGGATCAGAGAAAGATTCTAGAAGGAAGAGGTATTTAAACTGAAGTAGAAATTAGCCAGGAGAAGAAGAGCTTCATTTCACAGGAAGGTAGAATCTCAAGTCTGGTTAACTACAATAATTTACAATGAAATTACATGACCCCAGTATACATTCTATTGGACCTAGAGGTATAACATAAAAATATTATAGATCATCTAACAATATGTGAAAATGTCACTCATTAATTTTAAATACCAATTTGCAATACTATGGTTATACACTATTTGGCTTGGGGCAATATATTTCCATGTCTTATGAAATTATTAATTCTCATTAAATGCTAATGATCCTTACTATGAAGATTAGAGCTAATTAAGTACTCCTTTCACCAACAGTAATTTATTAGTTACTCATGAAGAATCCAGTAAGTGTTTCAGTGTTAGCTGGCCAAAGTAAATTTTATGGACCAGATATCCATACCACAAACCTCACATAAACAAAAACTGAGAAAAATAAATATTGCCATCATTAGGTAATAAAATTGGAGAAGAGATGGACAACAGGGCTTAACGTTATGAGATATGAAATAATTATCCAACTTGACATTAGCCAGGTGACCAAATGATCAAAATGTTTCCTGGTGTAACAGGACAGTGTGGAGAGCAGGGTTACCTCATCACCATTTCAGGAAAACAACTGAAGTTTTTTTTTTTTTTTTCCTCCACACTGTGGGACCTATGGGATCTTAGTTCCCCGACCAGGGATGGAACTCGTGACCAAGTGGAAGCACCAGGTCCTGACCACTGGACTGCCAGGGAATTCCCACAACTGATTTCTTGACTTAAGTATTATAGGTAAATCTGCTCTTGCAGATTCATTTCTTTCCATTTGGAACAAATTGAAATCATGTAGGAGTATATCATTTATAGCCACTAACTCAAGAGTTTAGCAATAAATTTACATTGTTAAACTTGGAATAAGTTGAGCTGTGAATATTTTAAATATGTTATAGATTTAAAATTCTGAGGATTACACATATCATAAATATTTTTTAGTGAGTACAACTTAATTTTCATGGTAAATAAAAATATGACATTTATCCAAGATATGTACTATATTTTCATTTGCAAACTTTTGTATATTTCAATATATCTTACATGGTATAACTGCAATTAATAAATGCTTCCTTTTAGGAGAGTCTGTTATGGAACATATCTAATTTTTTTTAATGTATAAAATTAAATAATCACTCATCATAAAATTATAATCTTAGGCTTTAAAAATAGTTATTTTCCCATATCATTTAAAAATAAATCTATTCATAAAAATTAAGTATAATAGAATGGATAAACAACAAGGTCCTATTGTATAGCACAGGGAACTATATTTAATATCATGTAATAAGCCACAATGGAAAAGAAAAATTAAATGTATATGTAATTTTTCTGATACATGCATGTGCGTGCTCAGTCACATCTGATTCTTTGCGACCCCATGGACTATAGCCCATCAGGCTCCTCTGTCCATGGAATTTTCCAGCAAGAATACTGGAGTAGGTTGCCATTTTCTTTTCCAAAGGGATCTTCCTGACCCAGAGATCAAACCTGTCTCTTGGGTCTCCTGCACTGGCAGGCGGCTTGCTTATCAACTGAGCCACCTGGGGAGCCTCCATTTTTCTGATATATATGTATATATCAAGTAACTCAATCATATTCAAATACACCAAGTTTGAAGTTATAAGTATGCTATAAACATGTAACGTATGTCATTTCCTAACACGGGGTGGAAGTCCTTTGGAACCTCTCCCCAGTATGTACTGGATGCCATCCTCACTGAGCACAGTCTGATTTCCTGTAGGAAGATTTCACCTAATCTTTCTCCTGCTCCACACGCTGCATTTTTAGAGGTCTCCAAATGCTGTGAATAGTCAATTAAATAAAACAAAATTTAATTAAACCTACGCATGAAAAATTGAAAGCAGTATCTTAGAGCAGACTCTGCTCTAGTGCCAAAGGCAGTTCTATGGGGAAGCATATCAGGCACAGTGTTTTGAGTTGCTGGAAATTAATATGACAACCAATCAACCGTGTAACATAAATAAGAACTCCCCACCACCCTGGGGGGATGGATCGAGGCAGATTGAAAGGGTAGCCAGTTAGTCACATTTATTTTAGAAGAGTCTGATGAATGAAATGCAGGAATAGAGTTGGTATTTCCTATTTTCTATAATGAAAGTTTCAAGGGTTCCTCAGGAAGAACAAGGAGCTACAGTTTTATGAACACACTTCACAAAACTATAATTGCGATTATAATTTCTTCCTGGTAAAGATCTGGAGAGAGAGCTAGGGAAAAGTTCTCACTAGGTATACAGGCAATGATACTCTTTTTCCTATATATACTCCTGCAACTAATTGAGGGAGTACATCTGCTTAAAGGGAAGGCAATTTAGAATTGAACGAAACTCAAACTGCACAGTTTATTCATTAATAATCAGGGATACCACTATTTATCTTTCACACTGTTGAGATTCAATGATACCAAGGATGCAAAGTCCTTAGCACAGTGCTTAGCATACAGCAGGAGCTCAGTAAGTGTGCATATATATGTCATCCTGATCAAGAGCATCATCAAATGAACCGCATCATCTTTGCCATCATGCTCTTTTATTTGAGATATTTTATTCTCAGAATTGAACAATGTTAATATAAGAAAGGGCTTCCCAGGTGGCTCAGTGGAGCCTGCCGGGCTATAGTCCAGGGGCTGCAAAGAGTCAGACATGACTGAGTGACTGAATATGCAGGATTAAGAAATCTTTCAGAATCCAAACCCAAAATTTGTCCCCCAAATAAACTGCATTTTAATCTCCCTGAACTATAGAAAGCATGAGGCTAAACTAGATTTAACACAGTTCCTCCTCTTCCATGGCAGAATTTCAGAAATTTTTCCAAATAAGTATTAATAATTTTTTTTAATTCAGGGAAATCAACTCCTACCTTAGTTCCTAAATAACTGGGTTTTTCCTATTAATCACCAGATAATTTTAGAGCCAAAAATGAATGATCTAGACCAGATACTCATGGTACAAAGCACAAAATGGTTTAGAGGTAAGCCTGTGACACTGCCCTGAGTATAAGACCAGACTAGCAGTCATCTCCTGACCAAATGCCAGACTATCCTCAGCACCAGAGATGCATCCAGTTCAACTCCAACTACACAAAAGAGCGTCCCACTTATCATATTAAATAGCATTCTACCAAGGACTGTCCAGGCTTTCCCTCTTAATAAACGTGCTGTCGCTTCAGTTGTTCCCAACTCTTTGCAACCCTATGGACCATAGCCTGCCAAGCTTCTCTGTCCGTGGGATTCTGCAGGCAAGAATACTGGAGTAGATTGCCATGCCCTCCTCCAGAGGATCTTCCCCACCCAAGGGTTGAACCCATGTCCCTTATGTCTCCTGCATTGGCGAGCAAGTTCTTTACCACTAGCGCCACCTGGGAAGCCCAAATACTTTTACACAAAACACTGAATCCTCTGAGCTTCTAATGAATCAAAGAGAGACTAAAAACACTAACTTAGGTATCTTAGTTGAAATATTTCCTATAAAAGAGTTAAAAAGTGTTTTTATATGTAAACACGACTAAGTCACTAAGTATATTTGAAGTATATAAATTATACACATCGTGTGGAAATATTTACTTTAATATTCATTTGTTTTACTGAGAAGTCTGTGTACTAGGTCAATGTATTGACTCAGATTCCAAAGAGATTCTGTAGGACAAAATGGTCTTTTCCACCAATGACCTAGTTTATTCTGCAAAAGAATTTAAAATAAATATTGTGATGCTTACCCAAGACAATCATTCCCACACTCATCTTCTAGCATCTAAAATACCTGCCCTCCTTTTCCTAAAGGAAATTTACATTTGGAGAAAGGATTTTGACAACAGATTTTTTTCTAGCCTGGAATTTGATAAGTTTATCGATTTAAGATAAAAATTCAAACTCCAATTTCACTAACTGGCTATAAAATTCAGTGCCATTCTGGGACAATAATAAATGCCAACTTTATTTGTACCTTCTCTGGTGTTTTTGTTCTTTATATGTAAATGAAAAGAATTCCCTTGATTTACATTGTCTCAGCAGTCAGCTTCCCTTTGTAGAGCAGTCTATCACATATTGGACACCTTCCGACCTGGGGGGTAGTGAAGGACAGGGGAGCCTGGCGTGCTGCAGTTCATGGCATCGCAAAGAGTCAAACACGACTTACTTAGCTATTGAACAACAACTACCACACATAGTCAAATTACTTCCTTGAGTAAATTCTGACTTCGCATTTTATCCCATCCATAGCAGAAGCTTCAATGTAGGATCCTTCTTGTTCTTGTTTGTTTCTCTGTGCTCTCTTTTGAACTTGCTTACCTTGCTTAAATAGAAACATCAGTGAATCTAAGCTTAAAGGAAAAGAATAGCCAGTTATAAACCATAATGATGATTATTCTACAACCCTTCTTCAATTTTCAGAATCAAAAAAAAAAATAAACTTCAGATTTTCTAAATTTCTTTCACATGTCAATTTTTTTTTTTTTAAACGAACACAAAACCTGGCAAGTTACTGTTTTGGTTCTTATGGGCTTCCCTGGTGGCTCAGAGGTTAAAGCGTCTGCCTGGAATTCAGGAGACCCAGGTTCGATCCCTGGGTCAGGAAGACCCCCTGGAGAAGGAAATGGCAACCCACTCCAGTACTCTTGCCTGGAGAATCCCATGGAGGGAGGAGCCTGGTAGTCGCAAAGCCATGGGGTCGCAAGGAGTTGGACACGACTGAGCAACTTCACTCACTATGACGAAGAAAACAGAACCAAGCAGAGTAAAAAACAAACAAAATCAAAGAAACCAATAAAATCAAGAAGATGGAAGAAAAAAAAGTCTAACCTTTCCAAAGAAGATTCAGTCTGAAGTATTTTTCTCAGTTTCATCCTCAGTTATGTCAAAGTTTAGAATAATACAGATTTTTTTTGAAGCAACCATTTGATTTCTGGTTTTCATACCAAGATGTGTTTTATGGAAAAAAGATAATAAAACAAAAAATAATTCTTAATTAAAAAATTTTTACAGTTACATTTGAAACTTTACAAGGAGTAAAGCTGAAACTTCCCACTCTGGAATCTCACCCCAGAGGGGTACCACTCTCACCTTTCTGGCTTTCTTCCGTGTCTCCTGCATTGGCTGTTGGATTCTTTACCAGTAGCACCACCTGGGAAGCCCCTAGTTTACTCTGCTATTCCTTGATTTTTGTTTGCTGTTCTTCATACTGCCTTTTGATGCCTTCCTATAGAAAATGAACTGCTCACCTATCCACCTCCACCAAACAAACGATATGATTACGGGTGGCCTTGGCCTGCCACAGCTCGAAGCCGGGCTTCAGGGCTGCGGCAGTGAGAGCACCAAATCCTAGCCACTAGATCAGCAGTCAGTGACAAGGTCCAGGCTTTGCAGAAAAGAATTCCCACAAAGACGGAAGGTAGTGACTTGAAATATTTATTAGGAGGAAAAGTATAGTATGTGTGGTCAGACATAGGCACAGACTCAGAGAGTCCCTGAATTGCACCCTCGTGGCAGTGTGAATTACTTTTATGAGGCATTTCTTGCAGTTTTCCTTTGGCCAATCATTTTGATTTCTTGGTTCAGAGTCCGTACTTGGTAGACCTCAGGGTCCTCCCATGTGTGTGCACACATCTCTTAGCTAAGATGGATCCTACTGAAGAGGCCTGTGAGTAGAGCATCCCTTAGCATCTCTTCCCTTTGACTTCCAAGGAGCCTTTCTGTGCATGTATAGTCAGGGAAGTCTCCTGATTTTGAGAATGAGAAATATGTGGTCTGGCCAGGGCCCAGCCTTCTCTCGTAATTGTCCAGCCGATCCATAGGGAATAACCTCCTATCGATTTACCCTGGGGAGAGGGGTGCCCATCTCCCTTCTGCCTCAAAACCATCTTCCCTCCTCTCAATGTAGTTACAGCATAATCAATTAACCTTCTATGACTCATTATTAGGATCTTAAATCTACATATCAAAGCCACACAAGGTTCTATCATACAGCTTTTCCCAGATAATTTCCTTTGCTTTGTTTGCCTCTGAATCATCTATACACTCTTCTGAGCAAACAGCCAGTCTTTGGGGAGAGGTGGCTGACCTGCTCCGGAAGTCCAAGTAGAGCCTCTCAAGGAAGTCTGTGAATGTTGGTGCCACTTTGGGACCCCTGTCTGAGAGACTCCTACTTCCTGCAAATTCCTGGGGCTTTCTGGGGTTCTGCAGACAGAAGCTGGCTCTCTGCCAGCAGTCTAGGGTTTCTACCTTACTCATACTGCTGAATCAGGTATCACTCCCCAACTTGTTCAGTCTTTGTTGACATCTTTTGTCTGTTGTCATTTCCTCCCATTCTCTTAGTTCTTGTGTGTTTGTTCTTTTTTAATCCTTCAATATCCTTGAGTATGGTTTACAGAGGGAACACAAATAAATGCATTTACCCAAACCACCATGATTAACAAGAAGGATTTATGCTCATTATTTGTAAAGCATGAGTTTCTATTTTTTTTTAAACATAACTACACCCATTTCTCTTTTGTCCACTTCAAGTTGTCTGCAGGTAAGTTTGATTAACTACTTGGATGGATTTTTTTTTTTAAGTGGAGACAATATTCAGTCCCAAGTAAACTGTAAAGTAGATGAAATTCATGGTCAATGTTTTTGCCATTCTTTTGCCATTTTCCCCACTTGATGGCACCCTTCTTCAAGATCCATCATCTTAATGTTACTCTCCCTCTCTCTGTCTCTCTTACTCAAAAAGAAATTAGATCTTAGGGGCAGGAGAGAAACACATGAACTTATTCATACTAGGGTGTAAATGATTGATATTAAAAAGTGCTTCTTAGAATTTTAATACAATGAAAAATTCTACATTGATGTTAAGGTAAACTGGAATTTCAAAAGATGTAGTTTGGAAACTCTCTCTGGGAACAGGAATGTGTTGGGAGAAGAGTGGAGTTGAGCTAAAAATGAGAGAAGGGGAAGAGAAAAGGAAGTAAGAGGGATTGACGAAGAAGAAAAGATTGGTGATAATGTCCAATTTCAACAAATAATTTAACATCTTTTTTCCTAGGTATGCAGATTTGGAAGAAACCAGAATATATATATTAAGAAAACAAAGTTCTCTATACTGGAAAGACTATTAACAACAGACATGGCATTATGAAGATAACAATGTCACAAAAATCCTATTATGTCTTATAACAAAATTATAAAAGTGTCCCAAATTCTACGTATACACCAACCTAGTTAATGTGAATAAATGACTTGACTTTTCTGGTTAATAACACCAGGAGCTAGAACAGCGTTCAGGTTTCAGATCAGAGAAATAAATTTCTATGCACAACTGCAGTGCAAATGTAAAGGAAAAGAAGCCAGTGTTTACCAGAAAGATAGTACTGTTTTTAACATGACAGCAGGAAACTCTACAGAATACTAGAATTAAACCTTTTAAGATTCATTATCTCTAAGGTAAGGAAGGGGCCAGTATAAGCACAGAAACTGAAGTAGGACCCTCTTGCTTTAAAAAAAAGTTTTTAAATAAAGAAAAGAAACAACAAAAACTATTTTGTGAATCAACTTAACTATGCATCTTAAAGGACGTTTGGATTTTTTAAGGCTTTTTTTTTTTTTATGTGAACCAACTTTTTAAAGTATTGATTTGTTACAATATCATTTCTGTTTTGTGTGTGTGTGTGTGTGTATGTTTAGCTGCAAGGCATGTGGGATCTTGGCTCCTCCACCAGGGATTGAACTCACCTCCACTCCCCCTCCAACTCCCCACATTGGAAGGCAAAGTCTTAACTACTGGACTGCCAGGGAAGTCCCATGTTTGGATTTACCTGGAGAGAAATTTTAATCTTCTCATCTGTAAAATGAAGCGATGGTCCTACATCTGTGGTTACCAATGCAAGTGTGTGAAGCTTGCATTAAATTCCCACCACTCCACAGGATAGTGAGAAAAGGAGCTTCATGAAGCCAACTCTGCCCAATTTAAATGACTGTCCTTTATTCTGTGTTCCATCTTGTGTGAAATAGTGATGACAACAGATGGTTATTTATCTCTTCCTCCTCCTTCTCCCTTTCCTGTTCTTACTTCATCTTTGGATTGTTCTTATTAACAAAATTTAAAAGTTGATAAATATCAATTGGTCACCAACAAAAAAAAAATGGAGAAAAAAATGGAAAACACCTATGTTCAATTATATATATCTAAAGCCTCTTCTAATTTTGATGCAAGGGCTTCCCTGGTGACTCAGATGGTAAAGAATCTGTCTGCAAGGTGGGCGACCTGGGTTTGATCCCTGGGTCAAGAAGATCTCCTGGAGAAGGGAATGGCTACCCACTCCAGTATTCTTGCCTGGAGAATTTCATGGACAGAGGAGGCTGGCGGGCCACAGTCCATGGGGTTGCAAAGAATCGGACACCAAGTGACTAACATTTTCACTTTAATTCAAAATAGTCCTCTAGTTTTTCTTGCACCAGCAGGTCTCAACATAGTTCTTTTAAACCTTGGTCTTTTTCTTACACTGATAAACATCTACATTGGCCTGTGTTTAAGTTATGAAAAATGAAGCAAGTTATTTAACATATAACAAATACTCAGTTGGAGGTTGACTATTGTAGTTCTAGGCTCTATCTATGCGCCTGGTGATGGCAGATTACATCTTGAAGACAAAATTATATACTAAGCACACTGTCTTAACTTCACTGTATGTTACAAATTAATGTCAATAGTATTAAAAGGGTTCTAAGGTTCTAAGGTGCTTTTCGGAGAAGGCAATGGCAACCCACTCCAGTACTCTTGCCTGGAAAATCCCATGGATGGAGGGGCCTGGTGGGCTGCAGTCCATGGGGTCGCTAGGAGTCAGACACGACTGAGCGACTTCACTTTCACTTTTCACTTTCATGCATTGGAGAAGGAAATGGCAACCCACTCCAGTGTTCTTGCCTGGAGAATCCCAGGGACGGGGATCCTGGTGGGCTGCCGTCTATGGGGTCGCACAGAGTCGGATACGACTGAAGCGACTTAGCAGCAGCAAGGTGCTTTTATTCATTCTGTAAATCATCAACCGTCCATATCAAAGAATAAGAATAATAATTACGTGAAATCACTTCAATGTGTAAGTTTTTCAAACAACATTGCTCACCTTGATTTTGTTCATATTTTAAGATTATGTATCATTCTCCCTCTCTCTGTCTTGCACGGATATTACAGCAGGTTCTCTCTGGCTGAGTACATCAAGTTATCCATTAGGAACTGGCAAATCCAGTACCAGTACCTAACTAGAACACATGTTTTATAATTTTTTATCATAAAGATGAGTTCTGAGAGATTTAAGCTCCTGCCCTAGCTCTGTATTTCACTTTGGGACTCACTGTCCTGGTCTATAAGTGGGAAGAACATCTCATTAGGATCTCAGGACACTCTTGTGAGATAGATAACAGTCAGGAAAGTCCTCTGGAAAATACAAAGCACTATAAAAATATTATAAGATATGTTCAAATTTAATAAACATTTACTAATGTGGAACTTCCAGACCTACTCTTATTTACTTACAGCATAAAAGTCATATACCACAAATTACTAAAAATTTCCATTCATTCATACACCCACTAGCTTTTCTATTTTCTCTCAGTGGCCTTTATACAAAAAGTCTTTGCCTTCTCAGAACTTCCAGTGAGAGGTCCTTCTTTAGGTGGTCCAGTGGTTAAGATCCTGCACTTCCTATGTAGAGGGTATGGGTTGCATCCTGGGTTGGGGAAGATCCCACATGCTGTATGGTGTGACCAAATTTTTTTTTTAAGTCTTTGCCTTCTAAAAATGACTCCATGAAGCAATCTCATTATGGTGGATAATTAAGAGCTCTGTTACCTTATGGAAGCCACCTAAATTTCTTCTTGAACTTTTCTATGGAATTAATTTTCCTATACTTGTTCAGTTTGCAGGAAGAAGTCAAGGTCCATAAAACCAAATGAACAGCAGACAGTGGTTAATTTGCTGTTGTTAATTGGTTTGAAGGAATCTTAGCGGCTACAAATGTATTAGTAGGTAGATATAGAGACTTCCGCCAATGGTTTTCCCAATATTTCAAATATAAAAACTCTGAATGTCAAAATACCACCAGAACTGAAAAATGAAAAATGACCAAAAAACTAGAAAATTAGTAACACTTTTAATTCATCTGTACATTCCTAATCATTACAGCATCTGTATACATTTGAGAATTAGCAGAAAGATGATAGTTGGTAAGTATGGAGATTAAGGGGCCTCAGTAATTTCTGACCCACAAGTAGTCAACCACTGACCTACAGTTTACCCTGACTATGTTCTTCTGTCTTCCAGTAGGTGGCTCAGTGGTAAAGAATCCACCTGCAATGCAGGAGACGCAAGACATGGGTTTAATCCCTGGGTCAGGAAGATACCCTGATCCCTAGAAGTATTCTTGCCAGAGGAACCTGGCGGGCTATGTCCATGGGGTCGCAAAGAGTTGGACAAGACTGAAGTGAATGAGCACAGTAGAGAATAATGAACTTTTCACTTAAAAAAAAAAAATGAGAGGAAATAAGAGAAAGTCAGACATGGCTGTGACAAGTTTCTGGCTTATTGGTTCTCTTGTTAAATCCGGGAATTGATAAATTTTTTAATCCAAATTATATTCAGTTAGAAAATATATTTTTGCAAGTTACTGAATCTTTTAAACATTCTAATTGTAAAGCATTTACTATCTGTGACAGTGATTCTCAACAATATCAGATTTTTAATTAATTAATTAAATTTGCTGTGCCAGGTCTGAGTTGCAGCATGTGAGATTTAGTTCCCTGATCAGGGATTGAATCCAGGCCCCCTGCATTGGCAGTATGGAGTCTTAGTCACTGGACCCATCAGGGAAATTCCCCAATAGTATCAGATTTAACAACCCTTTTTATAAGGAATATTCCTAATGTCCCCTTTCATAGCCTACTTTGTTTATTTATGACACCAGAACGAACAAGCCCAAACAGCAATTTATTACTTTCATGATTCTGTGGGTTCACATGGCAGTTCTTCTGTTTGGTGTGATGTTAAGTGAGGCTCAGGACAGCTAAGATGTCAAAATCGTCTCACCCACACAACTGGAGTTGGTGCTGGCTGGAAGCTCAGCTGGGCAGATCAGCACAGACCGTACCTCTCTTCCAGGTGAGTCCCTCTGCGTGACTGCTCAGGCATCTTCACAGCATGGCAGCCGGGTTCCAACAATCGGGGTACTTGAGACCTCCCTGGGGTCCAGTGGTTAGTACTGCACATGTCCACTGCAGGGGGTGCAGGCTGGATCCCCATTTGGGGAAGTATGATGCTGCATGCCACACGGCGCAGTCAAAACAGAAAGAAAATCTGCTACCTTACTAGATCTTTAGTGTAGTCATACCTGAGCATTTATATATTGAATACACATTTTATGAATTATTTTCTTCTATTCCTCTGTTAAATTACAGTTGGGGTGCTGCTTTCATTTTTTAAAACATTGGGCCTCAGATTCTATTATGTAAGAATTTCATTTCACGATATGTGATAGATTATGCTTTCAGAGACGGCTACAACAATCTCTTCCACCTCACAGGTTCTTTGACAATATAACCTCGCCACTCCAACACCAACAGATGAGGCTCTTTTGCCTTTCCTTGAATTCGGGCAGAATCCAGTGATCTGTTTTGACCAATAGAATCCAGCAAAAAGATGCTGTGTAACTTTGGGGGTCTTAAGTTGTGCCATGGCTTAAGAGATTTGCAGTTTCTATCTTTGCTCCAGGGAACAAAAGATGTCCTTGCCTTTGCAGTAACTGTACGACTGACTCCATTAATACCTTATTCAACTAGCTGTGTACATCAGAGCCAGGACTAGGGTGAAGGGAGAGGGGTACTCACCTCGGGCACAAAATTTACAAGTCTCCTTAAATTTAAACTCAGTAATCAAGATCAACAATATTTTGACACAATCTTTTAAAACATCCAATTAGTGCAAAAAAAAAAAAAAAAACTTATGATGAAGAAAGTAACAAAGTTTTAAAGATAAGATATACAGAGTAAGTTTTCCAGTAATTCTGACACAATATCTTTATGTCATTTAATGACATTATGTCCATAACAACTTTTCCTAAATTATGAGTCTTTATGTGTAGCTTCTGATAGAACTTTTCAGTATTACTTTATAGTGAAGGGCTGCTGATTTATACCAGTATTAATGTACTATTAACATATTTGTAGTAGGAGATGGCTCAGGGTGTCTTTTCCTTTTTTTTTTCTATTGAAACAGAGTTGACATACAACATTGTGTTAGTTTCAGGTGTACTACATACTGATTTTGGAGAAGGCAATGGCACTCCACTCCAGTACTCTTGCCTGGAAAATCCCATGGATGGAGGAGCCTGGTAGGCTGCAGTCCATGGGGTCGCTAAGAGTCGGATACGACTGAGCAACTTCACTTTCACTTTTCACTTTCATGCATTGGAGAAAGAAACGGCAACCCACTCCAGTGTTCTTGCCTGGAGAATCCCAGGGACGGGGGAGCCTGGTGGGCTGCCGTCTGTGGGGTCGCACAGAGTCGGACACGACTGAGCGACTGAACTGACTGAACTGACATACTGATTTGACATTTGCACACATTAGGAAACAATCATCATGAGAAGTCCAGTAACCATCTATCCTCAAACTAAGTTATTATAGTATCATTGACCATATTTCTTAATTCAGTGCATGTTTTTTAAACTCCAGCAGCAGAGCTCCCCTGCTGGCTCAGTGGTGAAGAAGCTGCCTGCCAATCCAGGAGACATGGGTTTGATCCCTGGTCCGGGAAGAACCCATGTGTTGCAGGACGATTAAGCCCATGTACCACAACTACTGAAGGCTCCATGCCCTAGAGCCTGTGCGCCACAAGAGAAGCCACCGCAATGAGAAGCTTGTGCACTGCAACTAGAGAGTAACCCCTATTCACAGCAACGAGAGAAAAGCCCATGCACCAATGAAGACCCAGCACAACCAAAAATAAATAATAATTTTTTTAATAAAATGGGAGGGGTTCCCAGTGGACCCATCTAATTAAAAGAAGAAGAAGAAGAAGAAAAAAAAAACTCTAGCAAGACTCAAGAGTATTTTTCATTGTGCAGAACAGAGTTTAGTTTGGGGTAACACCAAACAAACTGCCCCCTCTCTAAGGGCCAGTGGCACCCCACATATCAAATCATTCTATCAACCCTGAATGCACCTCATTTCCAAACTCTCTGGCAGTGCAGGGGCTGCCCTGAGTGAGAACCACTGGAGATGATCATCAGAGTAAGAGTGAATCATGATTATGATTATGAGTGAATCATACTCTGATGATCAGGCTATATGTAAGCAGATACATACAGGCTGTATGTAAGCGTCTTTTGAAAACTGTCTTGGATACACATTTAAGGTTGATGTGAACTTTAATTAAGTCACACATAAAGGCTCTCTAGGGTTTTTAAAAATTAAAGAGCTTTTAGATATGATAGTGCACGTCCTGCTTTAAAGACTAGATAACGATAAAAGGTTAAAGCTGAAGCAACCACACACGAATCACAATATTCCATTTAAAGCCCTCCCTTGGAAGAGCTATAACAACTGTACTGTTATTCATCTCTTTCTTTCATCTGGCCACAATTAAGGTAATTAAGGGTTATGAAGTTTTACTTAGTTGTGTCTTTCACAAGTTTGTTCCAAATTCAGGCTTTTTGATTTGAGTGGAATGTCGTGCACCTGAACCAATTGTTTCCTCTGCACTAATTCACAATGATATAGGCATACCTTGTTTTATTGTGCTTCACCTTACTTTCACAGATTTTATTGCACTGTTTACAGAGTGAGGCTTCTGGCAACCCTGCATTGAGCAAGTCCATTGGTGTCATTTTTCCAGGAGCATTGGCTCACTTTCTATCTCTGCATCACATTATGGTAACTCTCACAATAATTCGAACTTTTTCATTACTATTGTATGTTATGGTTATCCATGACCAGTGATCTGTGATGTTACCATTATACATTTTTTTAGCATTTTTCAGCAATAAAGTATTTTAAAATTAAGGTGTGTACATTTAGGCATAATGCTACTGCACACTTAATAGTGTGCTACCACACACTTGAAAGTGTAAACATAACACTTATATGCAATGCAAAAACCAAAAATTCATGTGGAATACTTTACTGCAGTAATCTAGAATCAAATCCATGATATCTCTGACATATGCCTGTAATCAACTTTTTATTCCCATTTGTTCAGAAAAAAAAATTTATAAGAAGAAATGTCCAAAACTCCCGTACATTAAAACAAGCTCCTAAAACTTACAGATTTTGCTATGATTACCAACTCTGAAAGCACATATAAATTCTAAGATGCTTTTATTTTGTTCTGTTTAGGAAATGGCAAAAATTTAATTAAGTCAGATTAACTGAAGACAATTTCAGGTGCACCCCTAAGATTTTCTCCCTCCACCTTAATGGTGGGCTACTTAATGCCACTTAAAGGTACATGCTTTTGAACACATCACTTCTTAACTCCGTGTCCCAAACATTTAATTATGCATTTAATTTAACTAAGGGCTTCCCTGAGAGCTCAGTTGGTAAAGAATCTGCCTGAAATGCGGGAGACCTGGGTTCGATCCCTGGGTTGGGAAGATCCCCTGGAGAAGGGAAAGGCTACCCACTCCAGTATTCTGGCCTGGTTGCAAAGAGTCGACCAAGCGACTTTCACTTTCACTTTAATTTAACTAACAGTTATAATCATAATATTCTAGTCACTTCTAATTGCGTATAGGTGTCTTAGATTATTAAAACAAAAAGACTTTACTAAAAACATCCCAGAATTCTTGGTTATTTGGATAATTAAGAATCAGGGGTGGTGTTCCCAGGGCCATCAACTATAATGTTCTGCAGACTCGACGATTCCTTTGAGCTCTATAGGGTTTTGTTTTCCAAAAACTTGTTTCAGTTCCAACAAAGGCAGTTAACTAAGAAATAACTTGAACCATCTATTTTTTCTGTTGTCCTACAACACCTTACATTAGAATTCAAAGACATTAAAGAATAAGGCAGATTGCCTTCTGAGATTCCTAAACGTGTAGTTTTCAGATGGCCTATAAAAATCTGATCCCTTATCTTATAAAATGCTGTAATAGTAGAAGATATATGCCAAATAAACTGTCCTTTTTTCTTTCCTTTGTTTTTTAACTAGAAGTCTCCAGTGAGGTTTTTTAACCTAATTATTGATTTATGATCTCAAGACTCTTTCATTAGGAAGTTTTCTTCCCATTTTGGTAATCTATTTTTGGCACAAGAATCTAGGCCAAATACAAAGTTTCTTGAATAATTTCTGGAATGAAAACTGTTGAATGTGCTCTATAAATATACCCTGAGTTTAGAGCATTAAAATGGTATTAAAAACTCAGTCTCAATACAAAGTATGCTATTATACACTCCAATAAAAAAAATGTCTTTAAGGCAAATTTAATGGGACTGTTGGCTACATCCTACAGTAATGCAAAATTTTGTTTCATTTGAAGCATGAAATTCGGTGAGTATCAAATTCATCTTTCTGAGTCCTCTATGAATATAACTTCGGTGTTTATCATCCATCACTAACATTTATTAATTACAATCCTTTCTCTCAAGAAGTTTAAGATATGGGAAAAAGTATAAAAGATGATGTAAAGCCATTGCTATTTGCATACAGTGTGAACGTTTATATAGAAATTCCAAAATGGAAAACCAGACGAGTATTTAAAAATATTTTCTAAGTTTGGTAAATGGCTTATTACTACAGGCATTGCTAAGTTGCTTCAGTCTTGTCCAACTCTTTGAGATCCTATGGACCATAGTCCACCAGACTCCTGTGTCCATGGGATTCTCCAGGCAAGAATACTAGAGTGGGTTGCCATGCTCTCCTCCAGGGGATCTTCCCAACCCAGGGATCGAACCTGAGTCTCCTGTGTCTCCTGCATTGGAAGGCAGGTTCTTTACCACTAGCACCACCTGTGAAGCCCACTAAGGGCATTAATAACATATTAAAATACATAATAATGTGTCCTCATTATTCTCCCTAAAGAATGGCTCCAAAACTGCACAAGCTGCAGCCCCCTACAAAACCTAGATCCACCCCAGCAAGGAAATAAACAAGACATAATTTCCACATGAGCTCGATACTTGGCTAAGATATTTCAAAACACTGTAACCAGAGAGATAGGCAAGATTCCTGGATGACAAAACCCAATCCTATTAAAATGTCAAGTCTCTCAAAATCAAATTGAGCATTTAATGTAAGAGCAGTGCATATTCCAATAGTATTTAGAAAGCATAACAAGACTTTGGGAAAATCCAGGAAACATCTGGAAAAAAATAAGAATCATCAAGAAATTTTTGAAAAAGATAATTCATTAAATGAGATGAAGAAGGGAAAAATGATTGTTTTTTCAAATACAAAACATAAACTTGCAACAATTTAAACCATGTGGCACTACTGTAAAAATGTATATACTGAACAAAATGAATATTAGTATGTCTAAAAAATAATAAATCATAAAGAATATTGGAGTGGGTTTTCATTCCCTTCTCCAGAGGATCTTCCCAGCCCAAGGGTTGCCTTGCAGGCAGATTCTTTACCAACTGAGCCACCAAGGAAGCTCCACCCCAAAAAAAATTCATCAGGAGAGGGAAGACGTGTTAGGAAAATGGAGATCTCATACCATTTTCTCAGATAAACTAAATAGATGAAGTCATGAAATTTTTTATAGATCAAATTATAGAAAAATTATAATAAACCTTGATATTTATCAAACTTTACAGAAGAACATTTTTTAAATCTTAGAAATGAAATAAGTTAGTTACAAAATAAGGTATTGACAGAACCAACAATACAAAAATTGAAACTATCTGCACATTCACACAAAACATTACAAATGAAAGACAAGCAATCTATGGAGATAAAATAGTTTCTGCAAGTATGCAAGATTAATATTGGCTGTACATAAAAATCTCATACAAATCTAAAAGAAAAATACCAACATCCCAAAAGATAAATATGCAAAAATCATGCACAAACAGTCTGGGAGTTCCTCAAAAGTTCAAATACAGTGTGATCATATGACCCAGCAATTGCATGCCTAGGTATATGCCCAAGAGGAGTGAGAATACATGTCCACACAAAAACCTGTACATTATAGCACACAGAACTCTGCTCAAGGTTGTGTGGCAGCCTGGATGTGAGGGGAGTTTGGGGAAAATGAATACATGTGTATGTATGGCTGAGTCCCCTTGCTGTTCACCTGAAACCATCACAACATTGTTAATCAGCTGTATTCCAATGTAAAATAAAAAGCTTAAAAAAACTTATAATGTTCAAGGAGGCACTACTCATGATAATCAAAATCTAGAAATAACCCCAATAACCATCAACTGATAAGTGGAAATAAAATGAGTAAAATCTTTATATGACAAAATATTATTGGACAATAAAAAAAGAATGAAGTACTGGTATCTGCTACAACATGGCTGAAGTTTGAAAACTTAAGCTAAGAGAAAGAAGTCAGCCACAGAAGCCCTGAAATACCATATCATATGAAATGTTTGTATGATTCTCTTGAATCCAGAGCAAGTAGACATAGGGAGACAGAGAGTACAGATGAGTGGTTGCCCAGGTCTAGGGTGGGTTTTGAGGAAGATGAGAAATGACTGCCAGTGGGTACCAGATTCCTTGTTTGAGTCATGAAAATGCTCCCAAATTACCCATGGCAATGACTGCACAGCTCTGTGAACATATTAAAAATTACTGAACTGTACACTATAACTGGGTGAATTGTACGTATGTGAATTGTATCAATATAGTTGTTGCTTAGTTGCTAAGTCATGTCCAACTCTTTGTAACACCATGGACTGTAGCACACCAGGCTTCTCTGTCCTCCACTATCTCCCAGAGTTTGCTCAAATTCATATCCATTAAATCAGTGATACTACCTAACCACCTCATCCTCTGCCACCTTCTTCTTTTGCCTTCAATATTTCCCAGCATCAAAGTCTTTCCAATATATAGTACATTTATTCAACATACTATATATAGTATATTTAATCACTACACTACATATTATAGCAATGTATAATATTATAAATAGCTTTATTATAGCACGCACAGTCATATCACAGAAGAGAGAGCAAGTGCACAAACATGAGGAAATTATCAACATTCCCAGTAGCCAAAGACATAAAAACCAGAGCAACAAGGAAACACTGTTCTTACCAATCAAAACAATAGGGGGGTAGTTTTTAAATGATAATTCTCACTGCTGCCAGAAGGATGGCAAAACAGATATGCTCACATATTGTCAGTGAGGGTGCAAAGTGGCCCGGCCCTTGCTAAAGGCAGTTTACCAACATATATCAAGAACTTCAAATATATAACACTCTGCCTCAGCAGTGTTGTTCATAAAAATATTACCTGTGAAATTCATTCTAAATATGAGGGAGGAGTCATTATATACAAAGATTCACATTTCATTATCATGTATGACAGTGAAGAAAGGAAACATTATAAATGTTCGGCAGCATTGAAATAGTTACATGTGCTGTGGAATACATGCTAAATGTCCCTAAAAATGTATTACATACTTGTCTGGGTAAATTACTTTTACATGATATTTACATGTAAAATTACAAGACACGAAGGAAAAGTGACAGCACAAAAATGGATGCACAATATGATTACAACTAAGCCTAACACGTTTCCCTTTTGTTTGTATTCTCAAATTACCTTTAATAAGCCATATTTAAAAATTTTAAGAAATACCTAAGAGAAAAGATAAAACAGTAGCAATAACTACAATGCAAGTCACTACATGATACGGGGCTTATGGATGCTATAATGAGCACCAGATAGTCAGAGAGGAGTTTCAAACTCAAAGTTTCAATGTTTCATCTGCAAGTGACTTTAAGTTTCAAGGCTTCTCTTCCCCAAAAAAAGTCATTCCATGAACTCTTACTTATGTTAATAGACCCCTCGGCTCTGGCATCTACAAACAAAAAGCAATACATTCATGATAATGTATACCTCAATCCATTTTGTGAGACATGATGTATTTTCCCTTTAGTCCCAACTCTGCTTCTACAACTGTATTTACAATAAACATTCACTCAACTTATTTTCAATCTAGATTTGTCTGTTTCTAAAGAAAAGATAGTACAATATATAACCTGCTTTAAATTGCTACAAATAGAATCAAATATGACAACAACTTTAAGGAAAAACTACTCACAATAAAAATGGAATACATTTGATTCTTCAAAAAAAAATATCCTGGTGGCAACATCCTGGCTGGGGCCTCCCAGATGGCTCAGTGGTAAAGAATCTGCCTGCCAATGCAGGAGATGCAGGTTCAATCCCTGGGTCGGGAGGATCCCATGGAGGAAGAAATGGCAACCCACTCCAGTATTCTTGCCTGGGAAATCCCATGGACAGAGGAGCCTGGCGGGCTACAGTCCACGGGGTCGCAAAGAGTTGGACATGTCTGAGCAGGTAAGTTCATGTTATTTAATTTCAGAAATTTCTTTGAAACAAATTCTGGAGCTGGATCACCCACTCTCACTGGCCAGCTGGCACTGAAGACCCATCCCTGGTGTAGAATGGGGCACAGACAGTCTCTGTCATGAGGAGGTAGTACAGTTATTAAAATGTGCATGGCATGAACAGGGGTAGCATACTGGTGAAAGGGAATGCACCAGTCATCGCAGTATCTCAGGACTTTGAGAAATGAAAAAGCAGTAGTTAGAAGACTTGCTGAGAACTATGGATGCACCAGAGAAAGTCAATGAAAGACTGGGGTTAAATAATCACCAATTAGAAAAGAATGTGAAATCAGACAGCCTCTTTGGCACCAGTTAAGGAGACTCTCATCTCCTATGAGTGGAGAGCAGGAAAGGCTGAGGGTCAAGTCCAAGACTCAATTACTGCAGGAGGAGCCGAGCTTCAGAAGAGGCTGAATGCTCAGGCTTGGCCCATCTGCTGCTTAAGAACAGAGCCTATTGGAAAGGAGTTGACCCTACAGTGTGTGATGGGGACATGCTACTTCCCCCATTCTCCCCAGCCTCTGGGCCTGCAGAAGTAGCCCACCCTACCCCATGAAAGGCCACACCTCCCTCCTTGTTTCAAGATGATGCAAAGTCTTCTGTCTTGCAAGAATAAACACATTTCCCTCAGACCTACCCCCACCTCCCTTCTGGCCATCAGACAAATAAGTAGGGTTAAGTCTACTTAACCTGTGTAACCCCGCCTGCTAAGAGAAGAGATTATGCCCCCCAAAGGAGCCACAGGACCAAGCTAACATGTACCAGCAAAAACCAAGAGTGTGTGTGTATCTAAGCATTTATTTATTTGGTTGTGCCGGGTCTTAGTTGGAGCATGCAAGATCTTTAGCTGCATACAGCATGTGAACTCTTAGTTGTGGCATGTGGGATCTACAGTTCCCCTACCTGGGATCAAACCTGGGCCCCTCCCTCCCCCACCGGCCTCCCTGCATTGACAGCTCGGAGTCAGTCACTGGACCACCAGAAAAGTCCCAAGAGTGTGTTTGAATCAAAGGGTATTGGATCAAAGTGAGTGGAAGACAAAGCTGGATAAAGGAAAGCTGATCAATATGGACAACCCTATGACACAGGATTTAACCCTAAATAAGTATCCTGGAAGATGATGCCAACACACGCTGGGACTCTGAGAAGCTTGTAGGAAACGTGGCTACATTTGATGAAGAGGGAATCCCAGAACTGCCACAGTGGACAGGAAAAAAGAAGTTCAAAAGGTTCAGAGGAATGTTCTAGAGTGGATTACTATGTCAGCTTAGCAAACTCACTCACCAACACTGTTCTGTGGGAGAGTCCAGGGGATGCTCCTGAATAAATAAACACCAGGGTGAGAGGCACCAACGTCACTGTCAAGGTCAGTGTGGCTGTCATCTGTGGGCTGGGCTGACACTGGGGGTGCTCCTACAGACCTGGGCTCCCTGATAGCAACTGGGATAGTACAGCGTTTAACAGAGGGCAGGGTATGGGCAATTCTTGTAATCACTAGCAAGGTTAGATTGAAGGACTGGGGAAGAGTGGAGTCTGACCTGTTGAGATATGGAGATGCATCACAGAACATGGCATCCTTAGGAACAAGATGGATAAGCAGCCAATAGGCACAGTCCCCAAATTATGCAATCAAGAGACGTCAAGGACTGAGAACAATCACCCCAATAAAAGATAACCACAATCTGCCTAGATTCTGGATCTGAGCCATCCCTCAAGCTGGGAACCCACTGATTAAAGCTTGGCTGCGTCCTGGGAGGAAGAATCCTACCACATATGGTATTTATGATGAAGATTCTCCCAGTCTTTACCCCAAACGGACACATAACTGTTCACTCCAGTACATAGTGGGAAAAGGAATTCCCAGACATTCCAAGAGCAAAGGGTCTGAATTAACACTGATGCCCAAGTGGGCACTTTCACAATTCAGGTAACAAATGGGAGTCCTGGTCTCAGAGACCATGCAGCAGTGCTGAAGGCATAGATGCATAATTGATATAGATATACTTGGTAGTTGGCAGAAAGCCCCACACTGTTTCTTTGGTCTGTGGGGCATGAGCTACCTACCCTAGTGGGACTGGTCAGATGGGAAGCTTTGAAAGTGCATCCTTATGCCCCCAACCATCTGGAAAATAAAAACCATATCATGTCACAAGGAGAAGAGCAGAGACTCCTGCCACTTCAAGCTCTAAAGGATGCAGAGGAAGTCCTCATCATATTTTCACTGGCTTTATCTTTCCAAAAATCAGATGGATCCTGGAGGATGATAGTGGACTGTCACAAATTTTATCAAGTGGTGGCCCTGATTGTACCTGCAATTAACAAGGTCCAGGGTATATGCACAGTGGCTATCCCACCAGGAAGGAAGGCCAGAAGCAGTCTGCATTCATGTGGGACAGACACAAGTTATATTTCCAGTCTAGTTCCACAGTCATGTTAATTCTTTCACCCCATTCATTGTATGGTCTGAGCAGCCTGGACTGCCTAGACACTCTGCAGGATCGTGAGGTGGTCCATCCTAATGATGACATCATGACAGGCAAAGCAGATAAGCAAGAAGGCAAAGTACATCAGAGGCCTTGGTACGATACACGCTGTCCAGAAATGGATCCCATATGCAGAGGCCACCATATTGGTGAAGTTACAAGGAATCTTATGGTTGGGAGACCCCTTTGGAAAGTAACTGGCAGACTACTGCATCTCACACTTCCCATCACTAAGAAAATGGCCAATGCCTGCTAGGGCTCGTCAGGTTCCACATGGACTGTCACTACTTCAACCCATTTACCAGGTGACATGAAGGGCTGAGTGGAGCCCAGAGCAGGAAGGGGTACTGCTGTAAGTCTGGACTGTAATGCAAGCAGCCTTGCCAGTAGGGCCATACAACTCAACATATCCCATGGTCTCAGATGTGTCTCTGGTGGAAAAAGGTGCCTTGTGGAGTTAATGGCCATCCCACAAATGAGAATCATAATATAGACCCTTAGAGTTCTGGAACAAGGCCATACCATCTGTAGCCAATAGTTACACACTATCCAAAACCCATCCTCGAACACACTCCAGGGTTGAGGTACAGTGCACCTGACCACAATGTCATTGAGAAAACATGAGACCGGAACCACCGTCTTGAGCTGGGCTCTGTCAGACCCACAATGTTATAAAGTCAAGTAGCTCCACAGTCATCCACAATGAGATTGACATGATCCTTCAGGATCAGGGTCAAAGGAGATGTGGGAGCAGTGGGCCTAAAACCCTACCTCACCCACCAGTATTGCCCCAATCCCTCTCCTTCAGCCAACATCTATGGCCAAACTGGCAGGGGCAGGGGTGTCTCTTATGACGAGGTGACAATGGAGGAAAAGAGCTGAATAAAGTCACAAAGGATCAGGTCAGTGCATGGGTGCAAGCCAAAGATTGACACCAATTATCCTGCTGGACAGCAGTGACCCAATTATCCTACTGAGCAGCAGTGAGGACAAAGCTGATCAAGGGGCAGAGTTTCAGGCGGTCCCTCCAGACAGAGAGAAAGGGAGCCCAGGGGAAGAATACAGACAGTGCTTGACTAGTTAGGTGAAAGATTGGAAGATTGGTGTAGTGGCATGTCCTCAAAAAAGACCCCAACAATCCCACGGTTCCCTATACATGTCTCCGTTCTCATGAACAACTGGAGTTTGGGGATCTAGGCATAGCCTACAACTCCTCTCATCAGTAAGATGCAGGGAAAGTGACTCATTGAGACTTCCATGCTCATCGGGCAACAAGAAAGCCTAGCATCTTTCACTCTCCCTTTTGGAGCCCTGGACTGCCATTTAAAGAAAACCATGCTGGGGAATTCCTTGATTGTCCAGTAGCCTCTGAGCTTTCACTGCCAAGGGCCTGGTTTCATTTCCTGGTCTGGGAACTAAGACTTCTGCAAGGTGTGGGGCGCAGCCAAAAAAAAAAAAAGAAAATTAGGCCGCCCTGATGGAAAGAGGCCCTGAAGAGAAGCCCTGAAGGGTAAGATGTCTTTTGGAGAGAGAGGCCAGGTGGAGAAGCCAAGCGCCAGGCATCTGGTCCCAGTCCCAATCTGAGTACAACCCCATGAGACCTGACGTCAATCAAGGCATTGCTCAGCTAAGTCCATGGAGTCAAGAGAGATAATAAAAGGGCTGTTTTAAACCACTGAGTTTTATAGTGGTTTATTACATAACTACAGATAACTAAAACAGGACTTGGTACCTGAAAATGGTGTCTGCCTTGACAAAAATCCAAAACGTGTGGCATTTGTGTTGGGACCAGGATGGAGCTCCTTCAAGAGATCAAAGTGAAGACTTGAAAGACAGCAATGAAATTGCTCTTGGAGACCGAAGGAAAGGTGACCTGAGTATTACGATGTCATAACAGCACGTTGTGCAAACACACGTATGACACACCCAGTGGTGAAACTCTCACCTGCACTTTGGGAAAGAGAAAAGGGACCTAAGGAACACATGAGTGTGGCTGAGGATATTTACAGGCAGACTGTTGAAAGACCATTTTTGCTTTATTTTGTTTTTGCTTTTAGCTGCCTATGAAAAGTGAAGTAAAAAAAAAAAATTTTTTTTTAAAGGAAGTATACAGTTTTTGAGCAGACTTAAAGGAAATATAAAGCAACCAAGATTACTGGATTTGAAAGCAATTTACAAGGTAAGAAATGGACTCAGAGGGAAAGGGAAAAAAAATAAAATCCAGGACACACAAAGAAAAACATACCTCAGTGTCAAGTTCAGATTAAGGGTGGGACCGTGAGACACTTTGTTGAAACCTCAGGAAGATTTTAAGTGATGTGTCATAAAGTCCTTTCAGCCGAACAAAGAGCCTTCTAAGAATCCTCTTGGGTGTGCCTCATATGGCCTCTCTCCCAGACAACAGGGCTTCTAAGAATCCCAAGGACGTAGTCCCAGAGGAACTTCACAGGCCCGTTTCAGAAAAATATGTAGCTGTGGCTTTCACCCAGTGGAGTTGTCTGTGATCTGATATAAACAAAGTGCATGATGTTTTAAATGAACTGTATCCACTTGGACTGAAAGGAAGTCATTTTATGATGAAAAGAGATCTCAAGACCCTCAAACTTCTGCAGACAGTAAGCAGGCTAAGAAAGCTGCTTACCTTCAGAGAGAGGCTATTTATTATGGAAAAGGAAGGATGACTCAGGGCAGAGCCAAGACTCTTGGGAACTAATCCTAGAGATCAGGACTGGCCCACAGTGAAGGACCGGGAACATGTGCCCTGCGCGATTTCAGAAGCTCATAAATCATGACTGCGGTGTGCCTACTGTTTCCCCATCCCACTCCCATGGCTATTCCAGTTTTCCTATACTTGTCTTATCATCACTAAGCAAGTAACTTCTCTAATTTATAGTTCTTTAGAGCAAGAAGAACCATACTAAGGAGCCACATCCAAAGAAACACAACTGAGAAGATTCATCAATGTCCATGCCTGACTTAGATGATAAAATCCTGGGTTCAAGTTGATGCCATTATGGGATGAGACTGGTGGTCCTGGGAAAAGGGACGAGCTGTGTTTTGTGTAAGGGAGGAGTGTGAATTGTGGGCAGAGGGTGAACTGTGGCAGCCATTCTCCAGGGACAACCCTGAGTAATTCTGCCCTTGCCTGCGTGCACCTACTGCTACTCCCACCTGAGACAAAGCTTATGCCCCATTGATCTAGGTTGGAGCCCATGACTGCATTGATTAACAGCATGCAAGGAGGCGATATTCTGGGACTTTGGAAGGCAGGCACCAAGAAGGTCAAGCAGCTTCCAGTTCTTTGCAATTTGACACTGAAGACAACATGTAGGAAGTTCTGGCTATGTTGCTGAATGGAGTGGCCACATGGAGGAGCAATGAGGCACCTGGATATCCAGCCCAGCCTCATCTGACTGCAACTGAGTGAAAAATCCCACACAGCACAAGTAGAGGAGACCCCCCAAATGAGCCCAGCCAAACCACAAAGTCATGAACTATAATTAAATTGTAATAACTAAGTTTAGGGGTAGTTTGTTATGCAGCAACAGATAACAAAACAATTGGGGTTAGGAGGCCTGGGGAAGGGGCTTCCCTGGTGGTCCAGTGGTTAAGAATCCACCTTGCATTGTAGGGGACACCAGTGTGATCCCTGGTCTGGGAAGATCCCACAACTAAGCCCATGTGCCACAACGAATGAAGCCTGCACACCCAAGAACCCGTGCTACACAACGAGAAGTAAGTGCAATGAGAAGCACGCACACCGAAACTAAAGAGGCCCCCACTCTCCGAAACTAGAGAAAGCCTATTAGAAAATAAAGCCATGTCACTGGGAATACAAATAGAAAATACAGTGTACTAGAAGGATTTTTTTTTTAAAGGAGGCCTGGGGAAGAGGGATGTGGATGAGCCAATGGACATAAAATGTGGAGTTCTTTACATTGTGTGTTAATTCCCACAAGGAAGCCAGTTCCCATCAGCCAGCATCTGTGATCCACCGTCCCACAGTGAGTCGGTGAGCTCATGAATGGAACAGCCATGGTGCTAGGGATGAGCCCAACAGCATGGACTGCCATTCACCAAGTCTGAGCCAGTTGCTGCCACTGCTGAAAAGTTCATTCTGCCAACAACAGAGACTAACACCATGCAGTCCTCAACATGGTAACCAGTTAAGGACACCAACTGCTCATGTGATGGCAAATTGATTACACTGGACCCCTTCCACCCTGACAGGGGCAGTGACTCCTGACTCTGATACATGCTCCAGGTACAGGCAGTTCTCTTTGACACCCACACAACCTAAGCTACACCACTATCTAAGAGGTGGTGCTCGATCAGTGATTGGGGCCCCACACTGTATCTCATCAAACCACCTTTCTTCAGAGAAGGTGCAGCAGCATGGGCATATGACCATGAGATTAACTTTTCTTTACTTACATTATTCAGAAGCTGCTGGGCAGAGAGGGCAGTGGGATGGCCACTTGAAGACAACTGAACCAAAGCCAAAGCTGGCTTAGAGGTGATACCCTGGATAGCTGCTCCTTGGGACATGGTATACACCTGAAGTCAATTACCATTACATGATATTGTGTCATAAATAAAATATATGGGAACATAAAATATATGGGAACTAAGGTTTGGATGTAGGAGTAGAACATGTTACCATCACTCCCAATAATGTACTTAAGAAATCTGTGCTTCCTGTATCCACAATTCTTGCTTCCACCAAGAGACACAGCAAGACTGTTCATAAACTTAAAGCACGGCTGCCTCCAAATCACTTCAAGCTCTTTTTGCTGAGAGACCAGCAGGCAAGGAAAGTAATTACCATTCTGTAAAGAGTTCCTGACGAAGAAGGCATGGCGACCCACTCCAATATTCTTGCCTGGAGAATCCCATGGACAGAGCAGCCTGCTGAGTTTTAGTCCACAGGGTAGCACAGAATTGGACATGACTGAAACGACTGAGCACACACAGAGTACCTGACAGTGATCACTGGGGGAGAATAAGGATTGCTCCTTCCCTGCGAGGAGTGAGAAGAATACAGTGACAGCCCGGTGACTCAGGGTGGCATCTCTTGGGACGCCTTTCTCCAATTCTGATGATAGTGTTGGCTGCTGACAACTCACAGCTTCATCACTCTTCAGGAATTGCCCTTGGCCAAAAAAAGATGCTTTGCCCAAGGCTCTGACCCCTCCCCATGATTTGTATATATCTAATGACTGTAAAGCATCTGCCTACAATGTGGGAGACCCAGGTTCAATCCCTGGGTTGGGAAGATCTCCTGGAGAAGGCAATGGCACCCCACTCCAGTACTCTTGCTTGGAAAATCCCATGGACGGAGGAGCCTGGTAGGCTGCAGTCCATGGGGTCGCTGAGGGTTGGACACAACTGAGCGACTTCACTTTCACTTTTCACTTTCATGCATTGGAGAAGGAAATGGCAACCCACTCCAGTGTTCTTGCCTGGAGAATCCCAGGGACGGGGGAGCCTGGTGGGCTGCCGTCTATGGGGTCGCAGAGAGTCAGACACGACTGAAGTGACTTAGCAGCTTAGCAGCAGCAATGACTGTAAAGCATCTGCGTACAATATGGGAGACCCAGGTTCAATCCCTGGGTTGGGACGATCTCCTGGAGAAGGAAATGGCAACCCACTCCAGTATTCTAGCCTGGAAAATCCCATGGACGGAGGAGCCTGGTAGGCTATAGTCCATGGGGTCACAAAGAGTCGGACACAACTGAGTGATTTAACTTAACTAATGACTGTTTAGTATGGAGGTACAGAGGCTTAGCACCTTTGTCTTGATTTGGGATCTTTTTGAAAGGTCTTCTTAGCTCCAGGGTTTCCTATGGGATTGGTTAGGGTCTCTGTTGTAACTCTAACCCATTTCCACTCCTCCCTCTGTCCAATCTCATTTTTCCTTAGAGTACTTCACATCTTGTACCCAAATCCCAGCATCTTAGTATCTGTTTCCCTGGGAACCTGATTTGTGAACCAACTGTCTCAATACCATATATTGAAAATGCAGTCCTCTCCCCACTGTTCTGGAGGGCTACCTTATTTTTTTTAAATAGGCTTTATTTTTTAGAACAGCTTTGTATTTGTTTAAAAAATTAAGAGGATAATGCAGAGTACTCACATATCCCACACTCAGTTTCCTCTGTTATTAATCTTACATTAATATAGTACATTTTTTACAATTCTTAAGTCTACACTGGCATATCATTATTACTAAAGTCCACAGGTTATTCCGATTTCCTTAGTTTTTGCCTAATGTCTTTATTCCATCCAGGACACCACATCACATTAACTTGTCTCCTTAGACTCCTCTTGGCTGTGACAATTTCTCAGACTTTTCTTGCTTTTGATGACCTTGATAGTTGCAAGGAGTACTGGTCAAACACTCTGTAGGATGACCTTGCACTGACAATGGCCTGATCTTTTTATCAGACTAGAGGTTTGCATCAGAACAGACTGGATTATGAGTTTGGGAGAGGAAGACCACAGATGTGAAATGTCATCATACCAAGGGTTCAAACTATCAACATGACCTATCACCCTTGAGGTCCTGATCCTCTGCTGGAGGCAGTGTTTGTCAGATTTCTCCACCGGAACACTACTCTTTCTTCACCCCAACCTCCAGCCACTTTCCATACTGCACTCTTTGGAAGAAAATCACGCTACACAACACATACTTAAGGGGTGGGGAGTTCTGCTCCCCTCCTCCACCTCTCCTTGAGAGCCTACCTTCTTCAAAAAATTAAATGTCCTTAAGGATGGTTCTTAAATAAGTAGACCACTAGAAACAACTTCATCAATAACCTATTTTCTTACATGCTTTATAGTAGGTCTTATATAACAAGGGGAAACAAATCCCCTAAATATCATTTCTAAAACTGTGGCAAAAATATAGATTAATTTTACCATCTTAATCCTTTTAAGTGCACAGTTCATAGTATAGGTACATTTAGAATGTTGTACAACCAATCTCCCTAACTCTTTTCATCTTACAAAATTGGAACTCTATACCCATTAAGCCACAGGTCTACACCGCCCTGCTTCCCCTAGCCTCTGGCAGCCACCATCCATCTTAAATACTTTATTTCTGAATTTGACTACTCTAGGTACCTCCTATGAGTGGCATATACAATATTTGTATTTTTGTGACAAGCTTGTTTCACATAGTATAATGTCCTTGCACTTCAACCATGTTGTAGCGTGTGTCAGGATGGCTTTCCAAGACAAAATAATATTCTACTGTATGCATGTATCACATTTTGCTTATCCATTCACCTGTTGACAATTTGGGCTGCTTCCACATTTAGCTATTGTTGAATAATTCTACTATGAACATGGGTATACAAATATCTCTTCGACATCCTACTTTCAATCCTTTTGGGTATGTATGCACAAGTCGAATTGCTGGATTTTATAGTAATTCTATTTTTTATTTTTTGAAAAACTGCCATACTATTTTCCATAGTGGCTGCACCATCTTATGTTCCCACCAGCAATGCACCAGCCTTCCTATTTCTCTACATCTTCACCAACACTTGTTATTTTCTGCTTGTTGTTGTTTTTGTCCTTCAGGATAGCCATGCTAATGCATACGAGGTAGTATTTATTGTGGTTTTGATTTGCATTTCCCTAATGGTTAGTGATGTTGAGCTTATTTGCACATACTTAATGGCTATTTGTATACCTTTTTTAGAGAAATTTCTTCTCAAATACTTGTCCATTTTTAAATTGGATTTTTTTCCACATTGTTGAGGTATAGGAGTTCTGTATATATTCTGGACATTAAATCTTTAACAGATACATTATCTGCAAATATTTTGTTCCATTCCATGGGATGCTTTTTCACTCTACTGAGTGTCCTTTGTTTGTAAAGACAGTTTTAACTCCCATGTAGTTTATCAATTTATCTATTTTTGTTTTGTTGTCTGTCCTTTAGATCTCACATCCAATAAACAGAACCAAATCTAATGTCATAAAGCATTCCCCCTATGTTTTCTTCTAAGAGTTGTATAATTTTAGACCTTGCAGTTAGGTATTTGATCCATTTCAGGTTGATTTTTGTACAGGGTGTAAAGTAAGGGCCCAACTTCATTCTTTTGCATGTGGATATTCAGGTTTCCTCACACCATTTGTTGAAAAGGTTATCTTTTCACATTAAGTGGTCTGGGCACTCTTGATGAAAATTATTGATCATACATGCAAAGGTTTACATCTGAGCTCTTTATTCACCCTCAATGTTAATTTTAACAGAGAAAAAACAATTCAAAACTTTATATACAGTATGAGTTCAGGTATTATTTTTAAGTTATAAACATGTTAGTTAACAAATAAAAATAATACATGTTTATTATAGATAATAAACTTACTTTTGGAAAATAAAGTATAAAAAAAAAATCACTGATAATCTTATTTTGGTGTATTCTTACTTCAGTGTAATCTTATTTTGGTATAAATCTATGCCAAAATACTGATGGTATTATACCATTAGAGAAAATAGATCAATTCAGTCTCATTACAAAAGTGGTACCATGCTCTTTGGATAGTTTTGAATCCAGCTTTGTATACGTAATGCAATATTTTAACATTGTCCAAAGGCATTTTTCCTGAAAATTTTGTAAATATTTATATAGTATTCCAATGTTTAATAAACCATAATTTATTTCACTCTTCCCATTAGTGTTGCATATTTCACCTTGCTTGTAATTTTTCACTATTATAAATAATGTTGCAGTAAACCTCACTGTACTTAAATTTATACATATATTTATTATTATAACCTTAGGTATATACTACTTTAATAAATAACAATGAAGAATTTTTCTAAAAGAGGTAAAAACTTTTCTGCGGATTCTTGCATGCTGACTCTTTCTAGAATGGTTTTCCTCAGTCATATTAAAAACTAAACTTTCCACAACTTTAAGCATAGTTTTTGTACTACACAGATCAGATTTTCTTTTATAATTACATATAGTTTCAAAATAACAGGACCACTATTTGTGTTCCTCCAACAGAGTACTCAAGATCAAAATTCTTAAGATTTTAGAACATATTATTTGGGACACCAAGAGTCATCATCTCTTATTTCAACTTTTAATCTTAAATCTCATCTTGATTTTAAAGTTTAAAATGTATTGTCAAAAAATTAAAAAAAAATATTAATTGAAATGCCCTAATGTCTAGAAGGTTGTTTTTGTTTGTTTCTTTCTTTTTTTAATGGGTGGGGTCAATAGAAGAGCACTTTATTTGCTTATAGACAAAATTCAACAGTTCAAATAAATAGCAAATTTTTCATACTTTCTTAATAACACAAATCTATTCTTAGCAAGTTTGTCATAGATGACTAAGTCAAAAGTGAATAAGCATGAAAACAGATTTCTAATTCCTATTGTTTTTCCTAACCTTTATGTGTAAATACTTACCTGATAGGGTTTGGTAGTAAATTTATTTTCGAGTCTGATCTATGACAATTTAAAATTCACACTTCAACTTAATAATCCATATATTTGCAGTTTAAAAGTTACATTTTGGCATCACTGACTCAATGGACACGAGTTTGAGTAAACTTCGGGAGTTGGTGATGGACAGAGAGGCCTGGCATGCTGCAGTCCATGCGGTTGCAAAGAATCGGACACGACTGATTGAACTGAACTGAACTGAACTGAACTTTGGTGACTGAAAGAGGAGGTTTATGGGATATTAACATTGTTTCATGTATTGACCAAGATGATTACATAAGAGTGTTTATAAAGAGGAGGTTTATGGGATATTAACATTGTTTCACATGTTGACCAAGATGATTACAAAAGTGTGTTTATTTTGTAAAAATTTCTTCAGTTGTACTCCTAAAGATTTGTGCACAGTTCTTTATGTATTTAAGCTTAATAGAGTTCCTTTTAAAATTATATTTTAAGAGATTTCTTAAAGATATGAATCTCTACATTTTTTAATTTAAATACTGAACAATTAAAATTTGAATGGCTTTTCTTAAAATTTTAAGCTACGAAAACAATTTAAAACTGAGGTATGTAGTACAATTTTAGAGATACCCTTTATTCTCACATCTTTCTTGTAAGTTCAACAGATGTTTTGGAAAAAGTGGATGTATGATTCACTCTGCTGTTCAGCAGAAACTAACATAGCATTGTAAATCAACCATGCTCCAATAAAAATTTTAAAAAACCAAATACATATAAAAGAACACAGACACCATTGTTCTCAATATGCAAAAGCACAAACCATGTAGACACCACCAAAGAGGCTCAACATGAAGCACTTTAAATGAAATGCTGCAGCTGATAAAATTAACATTCTTAATTATCTAAAAGGTTTCAACTTCTTAAACTATCTTCTAGTTGAATGCATTATGGTTTCTTCTACCACCAATGTATCTAGGCTCTTCTGGGTTCTAACAATCAGTTGAACATTTCAGGCAACAAAGTCCACCAAACTTCAGAGAAACAAAGTTAAAATTCATGTGGGCATTACTCATTAGGATGTGCTATGAATGCAGAAATAAGGCAATTGTGTTTCTTTGGCAGGTTAAAGTTTTTTGCCGTGCCCCCCCCCCCCCCTCCAAACCTTGTATCTTAGTTTTCTGAATGTTGAGCTTTAAGCCAACTTTTTCACTCTCCTCTTTCACTTTCATCAAGAGGCTCTTTAGTTCTTCATTTCTGCCATAAGGGTGGTGTCATCTGCATATCTGAGGTTATTGATATTTCTCCCAGCAATCTTGATTCCAGCTTGTGCTTCTTCTAGCCCAGCGTTTCTCATGATGTACTCTACATATAAGTGAAATAAGCAGGGTGACAATACACAGCCTTGATGTACTCCTTTTCCTATTTGGAACCAGTCTGTTGTTCCATGCCCAGTTCTAACTGTTGCTTCCTGACTTGCATACAGGTTTCTCAAGAGGCAGGTCAGGTGGTCTGTTATTCCCATCTCTTTCAGAATTTTTCACAGTTTATTGTGATCCACACAGTCAAAGGCTTTGGCATAGTCAAGAAAGCAGAAATAGATGTTTTTCTGGCACTCTCTTGCTTTTTTGATGATCCATCAGATGTTGGCAATTTGACCTCTGTTTCCTCTGCCTTTTCTAAATCCAGCCTGAATATCTGGAAGTTCATGGTTTACGTATTGCGTAAGCCTGGCTTGGAGAATTTTAAGCATTACTTTACTAGCATGTGAGATGAGTGCAATTGTGCAGCATATAGATGGGGAAACAGTGGAAACAGTGGCAGACTTTATTTTTCTGGGCTCCAAAATCACTGCAGATGGTGATTGCAGCCATGAAATTAAGAGACTCTCCTTGGAAGGAAAGTTATGACCAACCTAGCTAGCATATTAAAAAGCAGAGACATTACTTTGCCAACAAAGGTCCATCTAGTCAAGGCTATGGTTTTTCCAGTGGTCATGTATGGATGTCGGAGAAGGCAATGGCACTCCACTCCAGTACTCTTGCCTGGAAAATCCCATGGGCGGAGGAACCTGGAAGGCTGCAGTCCATGGGGTCGCGAAGAGTCGGACACAACTGAGCGACTTCCCCTTCACTTTTCACTTTCATGCATTGGAGAAGGAAATGACAACCCACTCCAGTGTTCTTGCTTGGAGAATCCCAGGGACGGGGGAGCCTGGTGGGCTGCTGTCTATGGGGTCACACAGAGTCGGACACGACTGAAGTGACTTAGCAATAGCATGTATGGATGTGACAGTTGGACTATAAAGAAAGCTGAGTGCCGAAGAATTGATGCTTTTGAACTGTGGTGTTGGAGAAGACTCTTGAGAGTCCCCTGGACTGCAAGAAGATCCAACCAGTCCATCCTAAAGAAGATCAGTCCTGGGTGTTCATTGGAAGGACTGATGTTGAAACTGAAACTCCAATACTTTGGCCACCTGATGCAAAGAGCTGACTCATTTGAAAAGACCCTGATGCTGGGAAAGATTGAGGGTAGGAGGGATGACAGAGGAAGAGATGGTTGGATGGCATCATCGACTCGATGGACATGGGTTTGGGTAGACTCCAGGAGTTGGTGATGGATAGGGAGGCCTGCTGTGCTGTGGTTCATGGGGTCACAAAGAGTCAGACAGGACTGAGAGACTGAACTGAACTGAACTGAAACCTTGTATCACATGGTATCAGATACAGGTGTTACAAATGAAGACAGAAACATATTAGCCATGTGGGACATGCCCAACTTCCATTATGTAAAGAAATGCTACAATACATAAAAACTCTTTATATTGTTAATTATTTTAAATCACACAACTATGACTTTCTCTAATAAGTGTGTATAAACCATAGTATTTGATTAACCTTTTATTGCATTATGTCAATGAGTTTCCCTCTGATTTGACATACTAAGTTTATCACTGTTCATCAGGAACATACTTACATGCTTAGATGCTCAACAAAGCCTTTTAAATGCTTTTCAAACTTTATCTAATGCTCTAAATGATCTTGGCATAGCCTGGACTTAGCAGTAGCAGTAGCAGGGCTTTGTTGATATTACAGACCCATGAAACTAGAAATAAAATAACACTCCCCAGAAACACGGAGCAGGCAATAGCAACCCACTCCAGTACTCTTGCCTGGAAAATCCCATGGACGGAGGAGCCTGGTAGGCTGCAGTCCATGGGGTTGCTAAGAGTCAGGCACAACTGAGTGACTTCACTTTCACTTTTCACTTTCATGCATTGGAGAAGGAAATGGCAACCCACTCCAGTATTCTTGCCTGGAGAATCCCAGGGATGGGGGAGCCTGATGGGCTGCCGTCTATGGGGTTTGCAGTGTTGGACATGACTGAAGTGACTTAGCAGCAATGAGTTTCCCTCTGATTTGACATAGTAAGTTTAAGTATATCACTGTTCATTAGGAACATACTTACATGCTTAGATGCTCAACAAAGCCTTTCAAATGCTTTTCAAACTTTAACTAATGCTCTAAGTGATCTTGGCATAGCCTGGGCTTCGTTGATATTACAGACCCATGAAACTAGGAATAAAATAACACTCCCCAGAAACACAGAGAAGGCAACCCACTCCAGTACTCTTGCCTGGAAAATCCCATGGGTGGAGCAGCCTGGAAGGCTGCAGTCCATGGTGTCGCTAAGAGTCGGGCACAACTGAGCGACTTCACTTTCACTTTTCACTTTCATGCACTGGAGAAGGAAATGGCAACCCACTCCAGTGTTCTTGCCTAGAGAATCCCAGGGACAGGGGAGCCTGATGGGTTGCTGTCTATGGGGTCGCACAGAGTCGGACACAACTGAAGCGACTTAGCAGCAGCAGCAGCCCCAGAAACATCATTTATACTGTTACCAATACACACTGTACAAAGCCAACACATCCATAAATATTTAAGCAAGTTTTCTAAAATGTTTCTCATCTATCCTATCTGCAACAGCCCAGCACAAAGAAAATCACTAAGCACTTGCCCACATAATAAAATCAACTACTTACATTAGAGAGCAGTTTTGCACTCCTCAGCCCACCTCCCTTCTCATGTAATCCTCTCTCTTTATTTTCTGGCCTCTAAATCCCATTAGCTGCCTGAATAGGGTGAAGTAGAATATACTTAGAAATTTAGGATCAAATTTAAAACTGCCACCTAGGCCCCAGTCAAGTGAAAATCCTGGTAACTCTCTCACAAAAGTGTCCTGAAATAGGAGTCTGACTGGGCACCCCAATGGCCCAACACCAGCCAGGGGTCTGAGAATTCCTAGACACCATGTTAACCCCCTCAGCTTGGCTTGAACCTATTCTTTTTCTTCTTCCATATTTTCTCTGGGTTATTCCAACCCGCCTCTATTTCTAACCTTGTCTTCTGGACACAAATGCTATCAAATTGTTTTCCAAAGACACATATCACAGGATGATTTCATTCCACACAGCTTTCATTTCAGTACAATGAAGCAGCACAATGAATACATGATTTAACAATGCCCTTTAGTATTTCATGAATGTTCAGTGGGTTGTTTTTTTTTCTTTCCTTTGTGAAACTTGGAACAAAATATTAATGAAACTTCAGAAAAACCAATTAAAGTATTACCTTTGGTTTTAAATTAACTAATCAATCAAGTAGCTCTATTTTAGAGGAGAGAACTTCTGAGTAGGTAGTACAGGATTGAGGAGTGTGGGCTCTGAAGCCTGACAACTGGGGTTTTAATCTGCACTGTGCTAGGAACCAAATGTGACTTTAGGCAAATCACTCAGCACCACATGGAGACTCAGTTGGCTCATCTGTACAATGGGAACCATGGGACATACCTGAAAGTATTGTTGCAAAGGTCTCACACTTTCATCCAGGAAAAGCACTTGGAACAGTGCCTGGCAAGGAGTAACCATGCAAAAAACATTAGCCTTTATTAATATGTTAACCTGGAGGAAATATGAAGAAGAGCATAACTGTATATTCTCAGGGATAAGACATACCACTTTTCTCCAGAATCATCTTTCAAATTAATCTACACCCAAGACAATAATTATCATGATGAACCTGTGATTAAGTCTCAAGGCAGCATATATTTAGAGAACAAAGTACAAGGTAACTATCTTGCAAGAGCTTTGTGAAACGGTAATATGCATATAGAATGTCGAAGCAAAATATAGTAGCAGTTTCACTTTTAATCTTTCTCATTTTTTTTAATGTGTAACAACAACACAGTTGTAAAATAAAGCTTTCTCCCTTTCCGAATATATGGGACATTTTTCAGGTATATTCTATTCTCTATTAAATTCTGAAACTTTAGTAGAAAAAGTAAAATATACACATACTCTTACAATAGTGTCATACAGAGTCTTTATGATACATTTCTGAGTTTACCAACGCCAGGCTAAGTTCAATTCTGGGATTATTTGTTGACAAGGAGCAAACAAAATGCTGCACAATTCAACACTGCGGGGGGCGGGGGCGGGGGGACAAACACCTGGAGCGTCTTAGGTCAAAGTACAGCTTGAACTTGACATTAAATACGTACATTCAGTCAACCTCCGACACGGTAATGGTCCTGAAGCGGAACGCCGGCCCCTCGGCCGCGCGGGAGCCGGGGCGGCGGGTTCGAGGCCGGGACGCGGCGGCCGCCCCGCCTCAGCGCGCGCTAGCGGCGCCGGAGCCCAGCGGGCGGGGCACGAGCCGAGCGGCCCGCGCGACCGGGTGAGGGCCGGAGTCTAGGAACTGAGGGCGTGTAAGTGAAAGGACGCGGGGGCTTTAAGGCGCTGGACTCACACGCCCGGCCCGGGGCTGGCAGGAAGCGCCCACCTGGCCGCATGGGGAGCGAGGCGGCTGGAGGAGGGGCCCCTGCGCGCCCGGAAGCTGAAGAATTCCCCCCTCCGCCTGCCCGCGGACCGCGAAGTGAGACACGCGGTTGTTCTTCACCGGCTCTGAAAATCCAGCTCAGCGTAGCCCACAGGCCTCAACCCCACGATTTGTGCAAAACCGCCGGCGACAATCTTGTAAAATAGAAGAGCGTCCCTGGGTGGGCTCGAACCACCAACCTTTCGGTTAACAGCCGAACGCGCTAACCGATTGCGCCACAGAGACTCCGATGCGGTTACCACCTCCAGCCATAACCTTTATGAAGAATAATAAAGGCAGTGCGTGAATGTTTCTTTCTTTTCTGCTTACTGATTCCTCTCATTAAAATCCAGTTTTTCCAGTTAGCATTTCTAACCCTTTAATTCTATTTTCTACCTTTAAGCATACTGTAAAATTATAAAATACAGCAAGATCGAGCAGAATTTCATATTGCAAGAGTGTTAAAATACTGCTGTTACTCCCCACCCCCCTCCCATTTGGAACGTTTTGTTTCAGGGAGTTAACTATTATGTTTGTTTTATAGGGAAATAAAAATTTTAATCTTATGAGCTGAGAAACTTGCCTTTTGTTTCAAACTCTATCCGGTGCTTTGTTCACTAATCTTCATAATTTTCTTGTGTACCATTCCCAAGGTCATCTGAATTGTATCTGCCTTCTTCATTTTTATATTCAGGTATTATTAAAATAATCCGTGTATATAATTCCCATTTGTTGTGTACTAATCTCTAAGTGCAATTATTCATCACTTACATTTTGTTACTGGAAAAAGACATTGGGAAAAAGCTACAGCATTGTTCTTTAATCTCTGTACACTGTAGTTAATTGCTAAATTGCTCCTGAGTCTCCCTGAAATTAGCGTGTACACCTACATTTGAACTATGCCACTGAAAACATACATTTCACAGGATATTTACAACTCAATTTGAGGAAAGAGAAGTTAAAGAAAAAAAGTATGATTTATGATTAACGCCTGAAAATCCCTAACACAGAAACACCTGTGGCAAACATTACACCCCTGTAAATACACTATATGAAAATCTTACCCTTTGTGTGACTATGTCCTGATGCCTTTAGAGATAATCTTCAAAACCCTAGACACTTCCCCCCCTTCCCGCCTCAGAGAACTGCTACTTTCCACTTGACAAATCTATACTTAAATTTTTAACAGTCACTAAATTGCTGTCTAGAATCCCTTGAAGAAGAATTCATATCTTGATTTATAGAAGTTGTATGTGGTGTGCCTTAGTCCAATCAATATTTTGAGTTCCTGTGGCTTGATAAGACAACTTAAATTGGCTTTGGAACCTATTAGTGAAGTTCCTTGAAAGCACTGAGATATCAAACAGCTGTGGATTCATACCAAGCTGTACCACGCTGCCCTCAAAAAAAAAAAAAAAAAACTTTTAGAAATGCATTTGAAAATTTTGAATTAAAGAAAAATCCAGGAAGTACTTATAAAGAACATATAATGAGTCTGCTTTCATTATATGATGCTACATCCATACTTAAATGTTTTACGTACCTGTTAATGTGAGCAAAAACTATGAGACACTGGTTTTTCTTCTCTGAATACCAAAATGAGTATTCTCTCCTTTGCTATTGTGCTTGTTACTGTTCAGTTAGAACAGACTGCGACTAGTACCTCACCACCCTTTCATTCAATATTTACTCTGCCACTTGAAATATTAGGAACAGTTCTATTCATGAGATTACCTAAAGCTCCAATCTCTTTTCCTCAGTTCAGTCATCATGCTAACATTTTAACTTCGAAAAAGAGAGATCTGAAAAAGTTGATGAGAAAAAGAAATAATTGGCTCATCATACACTAATTATTTAATTAGCTCATTGTCTGCTAAAACTTTTTTCTATGTGAGGATAGTTGTTTAAAATTTAGTCTTCAAGCCTAGTTCTGTGGTTGTTAATATTTTTAAGAAAATAAATTGCTATATCCACAGTTCATTAGCTTTGCCATTTTGTCTATTTGCAAATTCTTCAAAAGAACATATATTAAATGGAATATGAACATTTCACTCCCATGATGCATATCAAATGTAACTTTTATGCAAAATGCCCATTTACAAAAATAAGTGCATGTGTTGTCATCTAAATCTTTGTGATTATCTCATTTTAGGCCTTAATATCTATGCCCAGTTTTTAAAGCCAAATTAAGTCCACTGGATTAACTTCAGAAACACACATCATTTTTCCTTAAATTTCAGGATAGCCCACAACAAATGATTCTTACAGCTTCATTAATACTTAGGTCTTTATAATTGCTAAAAGTACAAAGGACTGGGGATTTTGCCCCCTTTTTGTATATCATATACAATGAACTGCAACTTTAACTCTTCCAAGAATGTGCCCTATCAAAGAAGCTGACCTCTGCAGATTAATGGGCCTCTATATTTTATTTCCATCTCAGAGAGGAAAAAAGAGAGAAAAAGAACATCTTGCAAATGGAATCCACCTGTCTTGACATACAAGGCAAGATGGCCCACACTGATTTATAGACCTTCCTGGTATCATGATTCCAGTGCTCTCAGAAGCCATGCCTCCAATTTCAAACCAACAGAAGACGCAACCCACAGGATTTTCATGAACACAATTGTGCATGACCTTAATTCTTTTCAATTCCTGTATTTCAAAAGGACAGCGACTGAGTTGTTAAAAATGAAGAATCTTATGGCAAAACCCACTACAATATTGTAGAGTAATTAGCCTCCAATTAAAATAAATAAATTTTAAAAAATTAGAAAAAAGAAAAATCCAGTTAGTTAAAATTTAAAAAGAAATCCAGGGAGTTAGAGAAATCACCTCAATAGGGAGAGGATTGGGACACAAGGAAATCAGTTAAAAGAGAATGTTGAACCAGCGGTCTCTAAAAGCAAGTAAAGAACTATGAGACCCACTTTCAAAACTAACTGAAGTCACATTTTAAAACTGCTATGTAGTAAAAGGGAGTCGGACCAGAGCCCTGGGAATAGCCTCCTCCTTGTGGCTACTATCCTGTAAATGGATTTTGAAACCTTGAATTAAAGTCAACTGAATCACTGAGAAGATTGTAGCTGGTAAAAGAGCTGGTATGTAATGAACTGTTCACTCAATGAAACATTGACCATAACATTGTTAGAGTTTCCAAAGGCATATAAACATTATATAGGTCATTTTTTTATTAAAAAAAAAAGCACAAGCAAGCTCAAATAAATCCATATTTGAAAGATTTGACAATATTTACAAAATGATTCATCCTAGAATATTGTAAATAACAAGTGCTCTTGTATATTTAAAGTATGATCCCACCAAAAGGATGTTTTTCAAATACGAGATATCACAAATAAAGCGCAAGCTCAGTGTTTATGAGATATGGTAAAAGATAGTTTTTTCTCCTCTGTGGCCCTTAAAGGACACTACCACTCTTCCAGAAGCTCAGTTGAAATCCTAGTATCATCCAAGTTCCTTATCTTTTATTTTTTACCTTGGATCATTCAGAAAGTCATAGATTCTACTTTTGCAACATCTCTAAACTTTGACTCTGTCTCTACTTTTCCACCCCCATTTTCACTGCTTAATATTCACACGGTATACTCCATGTTCCTATTTCCCTACATAGAACTTAAGCTCCAATAAATGGATACTACTGTTATACACATTGTATGGATGAAGAAACTAAGGCTTATAATGGTTTTAAATTTAAGTCCTAAATCTATTTAAACTTTAAATAACTTGCCCAAGGTACCACCTGATGTTCCTTGTTGTTGTACCTTTTTTTTTTCTTCTCATGCCTGTTCTTAGAATACCCTTCCTTTGTCATCTTGCCTTTTAAAGCCTATTTCTCCTTCAAGCTCATACAGTGGTCTCATCCTATGAAACCTTTCTTGATCCCTCCAACTAGATCTAATCTTTCCTTCTTGTAACCATCTAGCACTTTTTCCTTGGCCAAACCTCATATTACAGCCATCTCTGTACCTATTTAAACCCCTTTGAACTTGTGTACATGCCTAGAGCTCAGAAATATTATGTCTTTATACCTCCTATAGGACTTGACTTACTTATGCTAAATGTATTGAACAATTGAAAATGAAAATGAAAGTTATATTCATACTGTTGTGAAATATTAGTAGAGTTCACAGATTCCTACTATGAAGCTGACTAAAAAATTTAGTACCAGAGAATATCAAGGGAAACAACAGTAATCCCAAATTGATCAAAGATGAGACTAATAAAAGTTCAAATCGACTGTTTCTAAAAAACTTTAAAAATTGTTTTAAAGTTTAAAATACTGCTATTCCTAAATGCGATTTTGGTACTGCTAAGGCTGAAGTGCTTTTCTGGATTTATTCATTTAACAAATACACATATAAGACTTTGTTTCAGGCACTGTTCCAAGTCCTTTACCAATGTTTCCCTGTTTAAATTTTACAGTGACCTAGTTAAGTAACTTCCACTATTATCATCCCTGTTTTACAGGTAGAGAAACCAGAGTTAAGTAACTAACCCCAAATCACACAGTCAGTGACAGAGCCAGTATTCAAATCCAGGCATGTTACTCCAGACACTTAAAAAAAAATTATGCTTATTTATTTCAATATTTATGTATTTTTGGCTGCCAAGTGTGGACTTAGTTGCCCTCAGGGCATGTGGGGTCTTAGTTCCTCAATCAAGGACTGAACCATTGGTTCCCTGCATTGGAAGGCAGATTCTTAACCACTGGGCCACCAGGGAAGTCCCCAGGCTACTTTCTTAACCGCTAGGCTATCCTGCCTCTTTTGTTGTTTTGTTTTTGAGAACTGTACATTAGACATGTTTTTAAACAATTTGGAGACTTTAAAAATCTCCCACTAGTTTAAAGTTGTTGTTTTTTTTAACATGATTTCAGACACAAAAGTTGCAAGAATAGTACAAAGAATTTAACCAAATGTCACAAATGTTGTTATCTTACTACACTGTAACTTTTTCTCTTTCTCTCAATATTTAACTTTTTCTGATTTGTTTAACAGTAAATTGCAGATGTGATAGCCATTAAATACTTTGGGGTGTTTCCTAAAGTGAAGGAATTTCATTACATAACCACAGAATCATGATCAAAATTAGAATCTTAACATTGATACGGCATTATGAGGATTAGGACTTAATCTGTAGATCTTATTCCGATTTCACCAGTTGTTTCAGTAAGGTCCCTTATTGCAAAACATAATCCAAGGTCATGATTTGCATGTCATTGTCCTGTCTTTCAGTCTTTTAAAATCTGTAACAGTTCCTGAATCTATCTGTTTGTCTCTTACATACCATGACTTGGACACTTCAGCAGCATACAGGCCAGTTATGTTGTCAAATGTCCTTAAACATCAGGTTGTCTGGTGTTTCTGTCATAAACAGATTCAGGTTGGGTGCTTTTGCTCCCTCTAACACATTTAATAAACTGGATGCTGTAACATCAATCTGAAACAATGGTAAAATGGAAAAAATAAATAAATAAATGAGACTAGAACAAGCCCAGAGAGATAGGTGACAATGACCTTGAGTTTGGCAGAACAGACCTCAGTATTCCTCAACATCATACAATGTGAATAATCTCATTTATTTAAACAGAAATATCCTTGAAATAATAATTTAAATTTTTATTTTAAAATCCCCTATCTCTTCGTTTCAATTTTATATTCACTAAATCACTCTGACCGGACACTTCATCTCCTGAGAAATAGTCACCAGAAAGGGTAATAACCATTGCCTATGGTTTTGAGGGTGGGATGGAGCCCTCAGTGAATCACCATTGAGTTTGGTGGTTCAAAAATAAAATCCTTTATCACTTGGTTATGAGGAATCAAATCTTCCTCACCTGTTAACCTCTTGGTGAACAGATGCATATTAATTTCTGAAACTGTGAAGTAAGACTCACAGCAGGAGCTGCTGGGGTTTATCAGGGTTTGGACAAGGGTACCTCTTGTCCTGGATTGGCTGCCACAGAAGTTTGTACTAGTCTACAGAGAAACAGAAGCAATAGGAGATATATACAAATAGAAAAAGAGATTTATTCTGAAATGTTTTCTCCTGAGGTTATGAAAGCTAAGAACTACGACCTGCCATCTAGAAGCAGGAGGTCCAACCCAAGCCCAAAGGCCTGGGAACCAGACGAACCAGTGGAGTAAGCCCCATTCTGCCCAAGAAAAGGAGCACCCGAGTCTGAGGGCAGAATAAGATGGATGTCCCAGTTCAAACAGAAAGGTCCTTTCTCTGCCTTTTGTTTTACTCAGGCCCCCAATGGATTGGATGACACCCACCCACTCTGGCCGGGGGGATCTTCTTTGCTCAGTCTATTGATTTAAATGCTAATCTCTTCTAGAAACACTCTCACAGACACTCCCCAAAATAACATTTGACCAGCAATTTGGGCATCCTTTGGCCAAGGCAAGTTGACACATAGAATTAACCATCACAAAGTTCTTAAGCATAATCAATAAAACACAGGGAGCAGAGATTTTTCAAGGATTTAGCACTAAATAATAATAATAATAAAAATCCTCTCAGAGATAATAGGGGATCCACAAACAATTCAACAAGGGATCCCTACAGAAAACTTGTGCCATGGCCCTCCTTTGTCAGGACCAGGAAAGAAGTTGTGATCTATTTTACTCAGGGGGAAAAAATCCAAATTTTTTTATGAGCTACAGAACCAAATACAACTGTCTATGTCAATCCAAGAGGATTATTTCTTTCCTCAGCATGAAAGTTTCACCTTGCTACCACAGAATTTTTTCCTTGGAAATATTTTTAAACTTTTTTTTCCCCTTTAAGATTTTCAATAACAGAAATACAAAATCAAGAGGTTCTATTGCCTAAAGAAGAGATTTTCATTTCTAAGAATCCTTACATTTATAGACCTTTTAAACTGTCTAATTTTACAAGGTATAACAAAAAAAAAATACTTTTAAACTTAATAACTTGAAGGCTTTTGCTGGAAGTTGAACACTAGGTTCTAAATTAATATTCAGCATTCTAACAATAAGAAATTGAATGTCTCAATTCATAATTGACTTTTTAACTGCTTCATAGAATACACGAGAGATTGCCAAAGCCCATTATCATCAACATAAAAGTAGAATTATATAAAAGGCTCATGTAGGTGAGCATTTAAATTTAGATTTATGCATATACAGTACTTCCCAAGTGGCTCAGGGCTTCCCTGCTGGCTCAGCAGTAAAAGAATCTGCTTGTCATGCAGCAGACACAGGTTCCATCCCTGGGTTGGGAAGATCCTCTGGAGAAGGAAATAACAACCCATTCCAGTATTCTTGCCTGGAGAATCCCATGGACAGAGGAGCCGGGAGGGTTCCAGTCCCTGGGGTTGCAAAGAGTCGGACACGACTGAGCGACTAACACAACACAACAACAACCAGTATTCTTGCCTGGAGAATCCCATGGACAGAGGAGCCTGGTGGGTTATAGTCCATGGACTCACAAAAGAGCCGGACGTGACTTAGCATCTAAACAACATACACACTACTATGTATAAAATGATAACTAACGAGAACCTACTATGTAGCACAGGAAACTCTACACAATGCTCTGTGGTGAACTAAATGGGAGGGAAATCTAAAAAAGAAGGGATATATGTATACGTATAGCTGATTCACTTTACTGTATGGCAGAAACAAATACAACATTGTAAAGCAACTATGTGTGTGCTCAGTCACCCAGTTGTGTCCAACTCTTTGCAACTCCATGGACTGTAGCCTTCCATGTTCCTCTGTCCATGAGATTTCCCAGAAAAGAAATTCCTCCTCCAGGGAATCTTTCCATCCCAGGGACTGAAAGATCCTGCATTGGCAGGTGGATTCTTTAGCACTGAGCCATCTGGGCAGCCGGCAGCTACACACCAGTAAATATTTAAATAAGTAAATAAATTTAGGTTTATGCATGTAATTTAGTTGTTTTTAGATGGAAGACTTTGATCCAAAGGCTTCTTTTTCAAAAAGGTATGAAAGAAAATCCAGACTGATGTCTCTTGAATTATCAAGTAATTTGGGAATAAGAATGTCTTCAATACAGTTCACTTATGGTTTTGGAATTGCAATTATGATACTAGTATAAAGACAGACATAGAGATCAATGGAATAAAATTGAAAGCCCAGATATCTGTAACTAACTGAGTCTCAACAAGTAGGCCAAGACAATTTAGTAGGGAAAGAATAGTCTTCAACAAATTGTTCTGGGACAACTATACATCCACATACAAAAGAATGAAGTTGAATCCCTAACACACATCACATACAAAAATGAACTCAAAATGAATCAAAGACCTAAATGTAAGAACTAAAATCATAAAATTAGTAGAAAAGATCATAGGCCTTAAATTCCATGCTTTGAATTAGGCAATAATTAAAAAAAAAAAAGAAAAAAACAAGCACAAGAAAGAAAAGAAAAAATAGATAAATTGTATGTCATCAAAATTAAAAACTTTTGTGCTTTCAAGTTCCCTATCAAGAAAGTGAGGGGGGGAAGAAACACCATAGAAAAAGAGAAAATATTTGCAAATCATATCTTAGATAAGGATCTAATATCTAGAATATATATATTAAAAAAAATCTTACACTGCAATAAAGAAAACTAACCCAATTTAAAAATCGGCAAAGGATCTGCAGACATATTTCAGAAGAAGTCATACAAATGGGCATCAGACACAGGAAAAACGGCCCAATATCATTAGTCGTTAGGGAAATGCAACTCAAACCACAATGAGATATCACTTCACATCTGCTGGCATGCAAAAATAAAAAAGATGGACAATAACAAGTGGTGACCAGGATGTGAAGAAATTGGAACCCTTTGACATTGCTGGTGAGAATGCAGAGCATCACAGCTACTTTGGAAAACAGTTACACAGGTCCTCAAAATGTTAAACATAGAGTCATATGACCCAACAATTTCACTCCTAGGCAGTTAAAATCGTAAGGTAAGTCACTTCAGTCGTGTCTGACTCTGTGCGACCCCACAGATGGAGCCCACCAGGCTCCCCCGTCCCTGGGATTCTCCAGGCAAGAACACTGGAGTGGGTTGCCATTTCCTTCTCCAATGCGTGAAAGTGAAGTCGCTCAGTCGTGTCCAACTCTTAGTGACCCCATGGACTGCAGCCTACCAGGCTCCTCTGTCCATGGCAAGAGTACTGGAGTGGGGTGCCATTGCCTTCTCCGAGTTAAAATCATAGGGCCACACAAAAACTCAATCATGTTCACAGCAGCATTATTCATAATAGCTCAAGATGGAACCAAGTTCATCAGTTGATGATTGGACAAACAAAATGTGCTATGTCCAATTAATGGAATATGATTTAAGGGATCAAATATTTATTTAAGGAATAAAGTATTGATATAAGCTGTGAGATGAATGAACTTTGAAAACTTCATGGTAGGTTGGACCTCTTTTTTTATGCAAAGGCAAAAAAATCAGGCTCAAAGAACACATATTGTGGTGGTGTTGTTCAACCACTAAGTCCTGTCTGACTCTTTGTGACCCCATGGACTATAGCACACCAGGTTCCTCTGACCTCCACTGTCTCCAGGAGTTTGCTCAAATTCACATCCACTGAGTCGGTGATACTATCTAATAGCTCATCCTCTGCTGTCCCCCTTGTCCTGCCCTCAATCTTTTCCAGCATCAGGGTCTTTTCTAATGAGTTGACTTTTCACATCAAATGGCCAAAGTACTGGAGCTTTAGCTTCAGCAACAGTCCTTCCAATGAATATTTAGGGTTGATTTCCTTTAGGATTGACTGGTTTGATTTCCTTGCTGTCCAAGGGACTCCCAGGCACCACAATTTGAAGGCATCAGTTCTTCAGTGCTCAGCCTACTTTATGGTCCAACTCTCACATTCATACATGACTACTGGAAAAACCATAGTGTTGACTATACAGACCCTTGTTGGAAAAGTGATTATCTCTGCTTTTTCGTAAGCTGTCTGATTCCTAAGATGTCAACGTTCACTCTTGCAATCTCCTGCTTGACCACATACAATCTACCTTGATTCATGGACCGAACATTCCAGGTTCTTATTCAATATTGTTCTTTATAGCATCAGACTTTACTTTCAATACCAGACACATCCAGACATCCAGACGTCATTTCAACTTTGGCCCAGTCGCTTCATTCTTGCTGGAGCTATTAGTAATTGCCCTCCACTCTTCCCCAGTAACATACTGGACACTCTCCAACCTGGGGGGGTGGGGGTGGTGCGCTCATCTTACGGCATCATATCTTTTTGCATTTTCATTCTGTTCATGGAGTTCTCCAGGCAAGAATACTGGAGTGGACTCTATTTCCTTCTCCAGCAGACCACGTTTTATCAGAACTCTTCCCTATGATCCATCTGTCTTAGGTGGCCCAGCACAGCATGGCTCATAGCTTCACTGAGTTACGCAAACACCTTCACCACAACAAGGAAGGCTGTGATCCATGAAGGGGCCACATATTGTATGATTCCATTTATATGAAATGTCCAGAATAAGCAAATCTACAGATACAGAGCAGAAGTCAGGGACTAGAGGGTGATTGTTAATGAGAATGGGGTTTCTTTGGGAAGTGATGAAAATGTTCTGGAATTAGACAGTGGTCATGGTTGCACACTCTGTAAATACCCTTAATTGTACACTTTAAAAGGGTGAATTTTATGATGCGTGAATTATATTTTAATTAAAATAAGAAGCATAATTGTGTCTTTGAATTCTTTTCTAACAGGGAAATAAAGGCAGAGAATTAGCTAAATTGCCCAAAGTTGGCAGTGGAACCTGCACTCTAATTTGCAAATCTGTGTATTCTAGTCCACTACTCACAGTGACTATCCGTATCTAACCCAACTCGCATGTTGAAACTGTCACCTGGTTTCTAGCTAATTATTGACATTTGGTGATAAATCTGGCAGGAAACATTTCCTTATCTACTTATTCTATAATACGTGGTGGCTTGATATGTAAATCTATGTCTGTAGATCATCCACTGATTTAGGATCAACTTTTAAATCAGTTCACATTGACTGAAAACCTTGCATGTGCCCAGGCTCATGCACACATTGTTTTGGAAATGCAGAACTCAAGATCAGAAACTCAGGGAATTAGAGATATAGATTGAGAAATCAAGAGTCTAGTGGTGCTGGTTAAAGTCCTAAGCTAGGATGAAATTGCTGGGGAAGAGCAGGTTCAGCGGGTAAAGAATCGGCTGCAATGCAGGAGACATGGGAGACATTGGTTTCATCCTTGGGTTGGGAAGATTCCCTGGAGGAGGAAATTTCAACCCACTACAGTATTCTTGCTTGAAAAATCCCATGAACAGAAGAGCCTAGCAGGCTACCATCCAAAGGACCACCAAGAGTGGAACACGACTGAGTGATTAAACACGCACACAGCAAGCAGAGAAGAGAGAAACTCAAATGGAACCCAGGAGCACAGATGTTTCAAAGCAGCAAGTGGTGAGTGAATGACAGAGGCAGGAGAAATCTACACCCTGGATAGGAAACCTTATATCTTATTATATTCAGTTCAGTTCAGTCGCTCAGTCGTGTCCGACACTTTGCGACCCCATGAATCGCAGCACGCCAGGCCTCCATGTCCATTACCAACTCCCGGAGTTCACTCAGATTCATCGAGAGTCCATCGAGTCAGTGATGCCATCCAGCCATCTCATCCTCTGTCGTCCCCTTCTCCTCTTGCCCCCAATCCCTCCCAGCATCAGAGTCCTCTACAATGTGTCAACTCTTTGCATGAGGTGGCCAAAGTACTGGAGCTTCAGCTTCAGCATCATTCCTTCCAAAGAAATCCCAGGGCTGATCTCCTTCAGAATGGACTGGTTGGATCTCCTTGCAGTCCAAGGGACTCTCAAGAGTCTTCTCCAACATCACAGTTCAAAAGCATCAATTCTTCGGCGCTCAGCCTTCTTCACAATCCAACTCTCACATCCATACATGACCACAGGAAAAACCATAGCCTTGACTAGACGGACCTTTGTTGGCAAAGTAATGTCTCTGCTTTTGAATATGCTATCTAGGTTGGTCATAACTTTCCTTCCAAGGAGTAAGCGTCTTTTAATTTCATGGCTGCAGTCACCATCTGCGGTGATTTTGGAGCCCCCCAAAATAAAGTCTGACACTGTTTCCACTGTTTCCCCATCTATTTCCAATGAAGTGGTGGGACCGGATGCCATGATCTTCGTTTTCTGAATGTTGAGCTTTAGGCCAACTTTCTCACTCTCCACTTTCACTTTCATCAAGAGGCTTTTGAGTTCCTCTTCCCTTTCTGCCATAAGGGTGCTATCATCTGCATATCTGAGGTTATTGATATTTCTCCTGGCAATCTTGATTCCAGCTTATGCTTCTTCCAGCCCCGCGTTTCTCATGATGTACTCTGCATATATGTTAAATAAGCAGGGTGACAATATACAGCCTTGACGTACTCCTTTTCCTATTTGGAACCAGTCTGTTGTTCCATGTCCAGTTCTAACTGTTGCTTCCTGACCTGCATACAAATTTCTCAAGAGGCAGATCAGGTGGTCTGGTATTCCCATCTCTTTCAGAATTTTCCACAGTTTATTGTGATCCACACAGTCAAAGGCTTTGGCATAGTCAAGAAAGCAGAAATAGATGTTTTTCTGGAACTCTCTTGCTTTTTCCATGATCCAGCGGATGTTGGCAATTTGATCTCTGGTTCCTCTGCCTTTTCTAAAACAAGCTTGAACATCAGGAAATTCATGGTTCACATATTGCTGAAGCCTGGCTTGGAGAATTTTGAGCATTACTGTACTAGCATGTGAGATGAGTGCAATATTGTTATTATTTGTTTACATGACTGTCTTCCTTGCTATTCCCTGAGCTCCTCGAGTTTGTGCCCCTCTACTGCAGGACACAACTTAGTGACTGGACACACACACAAACTGCAGAAAAGTATTTAGATAAGTCACCAAGACCACTCAAATGGTCAGATTTCATGGACTTTCACCACTCCTTCTTACTTTATCAGCGTATTATCTTTGATACTGTAAACAGACCATTACCTTATTTTTTCTTAAAATGTAGGCACAAAAATGGCACTTCTCTCCTGAGGCTCCAACAAGGGCAGCTCCTTGGACATAAGGCTGAGTTGCTGCTGCAGAGAGCCCTCCTTGGAGATGGGTCACTCACCTCTCCTGAGCCCCTCCGCCTTCTCCTTCACTGTCTCCACTGCAGCATAAGCCCACACAGAGTTCTTTGTGATGCTGCTGCTAGGAAGCTCTATTCAGGGGGTCCCACCCCAGAAGATATGAGACCCAGATGTCTATTGCACAGTACAATGGTTAAGAGTAGAGTCCCGGCTTCATCCAGATGCACTGCCTTGTACAAGCTTCATGACCTCTCTCCTCGTCCTCTCTGCTTTGCAGGATCCTCTTCCCCTGTTGACTCTGAACACAGGGATGCTTCCTCCCTAGTCTGTCATGCTGCCAACCCCAATCTCTGGATAAATAACTTGTGAATGTACATTTCTTTATATATATATAATGGTATATATATGGTATCATTATATATATATATAATGGTATCATTATATATATATAATGGTTTTCTTTTTAAAAAAATTATTTAGTTATTTGGCTGCATCAGGTCTTAGTGGCGGCACACGGGATCCTCGTTGCCTCATGCAGAATCTTTTTCCACTGCAGTGTTTGGACTTTTAGTTGTGCTCAGGCTTTGTTTCCCCTCAGCATGTGGAACCTTAGCGCCCCAACCAGGGATTGAACCCATGTCCCCTGCATTGCAGGGCAGATTCTTAACCACTGTACCACCAGGAAAATCCCTGAGTTTACAATTCTTTTCCAGATCTGCTCCTGAGGTCCAATACCATGCATCCATCTCATCCTTTCAAATTCAGCATGCCAAGAAAAGGAACTCTTTCTCCCAAGACTTGCCTTTCCTACATTCCTATTATCATGTACCCTTTAACCCAACCCTGCAATCTAGGAATTATCCTATCTCTTCTCTCCCAAAGCCGACTGATAAGGAAACCCTATCCATTCATAAGATAGTTTAGATCCAATAGCATTCTCATTAGTATGCTGCATATTACATCCTCATCACTTCTTCCCTAAATGGCTGCCATTAACTCATAATTTCCCTACCTCCCATCGTATCTTAATTCCATCCAAGCCCCCAGTTCACTGGAAGAATGGTCTTTCTAAAATACAAAATTGAGTATTTAATTTACTAGATGAAAAAGCTTGAATAACCTATAGCATGGTTCCCACACTGTGCACCAAGTCACCCTTGGGCACCACACAGTGACCTCAGATTTGCTGTAGATTACTTAATTTTTTTTTTTTTTTTTTTGAGGAAAATGCAGCAACATCTATCAGACACTGCACAAATTACTATTATGGCATTTGGAACTAGCAACTTAATGAATGGAACTGTTAGGTATTTCTCTTGGTCTTGAACATTGCAAAAAAAATTACAGAGACACTAAGGGTGCAGTGAACTGGTACCTACCTCTCCAACCCCATCTCTCTCATCATGCCTTGACTTCTTCCCCAGTCCTACCCTGCAATCCAGCAGACAGGCTTGCATCTCCCCAGATACATCCTTTCTGCCATCCTGAGTGGTTAGGCTCTGACATCTAAGAGAGCAGAAATATGGTCCATCCAGGGTTTAGTGGTGAGAAGTAAATAAATCAGGGAAGTCACTCCATAACCTCTACACTGGGTGGATTCTGTGTCAGATGATCTGAAGTTAAAAAAAAAAAAAAAAGGCTGACTGACTGTTCTCTGGAATTTCACATATATTTGTCAGGCCAAGGGGAGTGGGGAGACCAGCCCTCTGGCCCTCATCTGCTCCCACTTTTATACAAAGGTCTGTGTTTTTCTGGGCTTCCCAGGTGGCTCATTGGTAAAGAATCTCCCTGCCAATACAGGAGATACAGGAAAAATGGGTTAGATCCCTGGGTTGGGAAGATCCCTGGAGTAGGAAATGGCAACCCACTCCAGTATTCTTGCCTGGGAAATTCCATGCACAGAGGAGCCTGGTGGGCTATAGTCCATGGGGATCCCAAGAGTCAGACATGACTTAGCAACTAGATAACAACAACTGTATTCTTCTAGGACAGGAGGCAGAGACCACAGCAAAGCAACAGTAAGACTGTCTTTGTTAATGACTGCACCATCCCCTCCTTCCCTGAAAAGTGGCCTAGCACCTGAGTTATAGAAATGACTGCTCTTTTCTCTGTGCCCAACTTTATCTTATTCCATCACAGCATCTCTAATATTTTTGCATGTATCTGTTCACCTGTCTTCTCCACTTGACTATAAGCTTGTGCAGGGCCAAGACTATGCCTGATTTAGTTCTGTACTCTCACCTATCAGAATACCTGATACATAGTAAGTGATGAGTGGATAGTTGATGAATGAATAAATTTTAAGGAGAAAGTGGGTAAGTCCCAGAAGAGCTCAGGCAAGTTAGAAAATAAACAGTGTTCACTAGATTAAAAAGTTCAAAAGTCAATGACGATAGCAGTGAAAGGTGTTACAAGAGTGTGATAGGGACAAACTAGTTTGCAGATGCTGGGTGCAAACTGGGAGATGTGGCAGAGTTTACTGTTTAAGTAAAAGCCACTCCCTCATTTCCTCCTGGCTAAGCAGAATTTCAGTTTTGTTTAGGCATTGAGAAGATTCTCTTTGATGTGGAAAAATGGGCCCAGTTCCTAAACTATATAAAAATTCTGACTGATGAGATGTAAGAGGAAATCCTTTGGTGGGGTGCTTTTGGAAAATATTTTACCTCCTTGACATGAGTCAGGCTGATGAGGAACAAGTTTCTGCCTATTTTTTCACTTCTGCACCAAGGTGAAGATGTGATACTTAAAGTGTGGCAGCCATTCTGCAATCATGAGTTAAAGGTCAAGTGAATTGCAGAGCTGTGACATCGCTGAAACCCTGAGAAAATACCAGCAAGTCTTTACCTACAGACTTGTTACATAAACAAAAGAACAAAAACCCCAACCTTCTGTTTTAGCTATGTTTTCTAGTACATCCTAATTTATATAGAAAGAAAGAAAAGATAGAGAAAGACAGAGAAGACAGTATAGACTCCCTCTTCTAAACATATTACAAAGAATAATAGATCAGCAGCTAAAGACAGCTTGTTCAGTAGCCTTTGGAAATGAGGCTAGAAATGCAAACGTAATGACGTTACAGGGGCATTTAATGCCAGAGAGGAGACAGGCTGTAATTTTGTTGGCAATAGAGAGTCATAGAAGGTTTTTGATTAAAGCTCTAGAACTTCCAGAAGTTACTTTAGCAAAATTAGCAGGATCCGTATGTGCCCAAAGAATCATACATTTCAAGTCACTTTTATTTGACATGATTGTATTTGGCACTGCCCACTGCCAATGCAGGAGAGGAAAGAGACATGAGTTTGATCCCTGGGTTGGGAAGATCTCTGGAATAGGAAATGGCAACCCACTCCAGTTTTCTTGCCTGGGAAATCCCACAGACAGAGGAGCCTGGTGGACTATAGTCCATGGGGTCACAAAGAGTCAGACATGACTGAGCGCACACACACACACACACACACACACACACACACACACACCCCACTGCATATGGCAGAGTTCATACAATGTGTGAACACCCCTCACTCAGTTCACACATGAGTAACCAAAACAGTAACTGTGTTACTTTATCATGCTCGTCGGCCTAATACAAACATGAAGTCTCAGAGCAAATGAAATATTATATTATTTCAGTGTCGCCATGATATGAATAGTCTCTGTGAAAGTTACTAGTCCCTGTAAAAGTTATAAGCAAATAAAACTTCTGTTAATGAAAAGTAGCAATGGTAGAAATATACACTGTATGCCTGCCCATCCAGTCATGTCTGACTCTTTGCGACCCTTTGGACTGTAGCCCACCAGGCTCCTCTGTCCATGAGATTTTTCAGGCAAAAATGGAATGGAGTGGGTTGCCATTTCCTCCTCCAGGGGATCTTCCCAACCCAGGGATCAAACCAGAGTCTCCTGTGTCTCCTGCATTACAAACATTCTTCACCAGCTGAGCCATCAGGGAAGCTCCACACCTTATATGAACTTCTGCCATATAAAATGAGAACACGAGGCCACATATGTACTTCCAAAATACCAATTCCTAACACTCAATCTGCATCAAAAAGAAATTAGACATGCCAAAATACTGCCTTACATTCTAGGCCTGAGACTGATTTTTCAAGAGTGTTTTATGACATGGAAAGTTCTCAATTTGCTTGCTTTTAAAAGCATTTTTAATGATTTAGTCATATTAGAATAAACACTCTTATGCTTATTCATAGCTTCAAACAAGTCTCTCTCTCTTACTAAATCTACTCAGAAAACAAGCTTTCAAAAGACAGACACCAAACTAGAGAAATCTCTGATGTGAACATCATATAATAATCGAAAATGGTATAGGAAAAACACTGAGGAATGGTGTTTACTTTGTCATCCTGTATGTGAACACCATCTTACAATAGTTATTACTAATTAAAATAAAGAAATGTGCCATTTGTTTGTTGGACTAGAGATTATTGCTAGAGATTTTAATGCTAGAGATTTTAAATAAATTGTAACAATCATATCATAAAGTAGAAAGAACAAAAATGTTAACATCTTGCTGTAGTTGCCCTTGATCTTTTTTATAAAGAATTGACACCCCCTTTGGATTTCTTCCTATTCCCCTCCTTCTTTTTCTCCAAAAGGAAATCAATTTTTTTTTAAGTCAATGAGTCCTTCCTGTTAGTAGCACTATATTTCACATGTGTATATCCTTACCCAGTTCTTTCACATATGAAATTATTCATATGTAAATTATTAAATTCTTCATGTAGGTTATTTATGCATTCTGAATATTAATCTTTTGTCAAGTCCATGTCTTGGAAATATTGTCTCCACTTGTCTTTTAACCTTTTATGATGTCTTTTGTCATATGTATACAATTTATTTTAATATAATTCAATGTATCCTTTCCTCTATGAATTGTGCATCTCAATGTTTTAAGAAATTGTTCTCTACTCCAAGGTCATAAAGATATTCTCCTGTATTTCCTTCTAATATTTTTAAAGTTTTATTTTTCTTATTTAGGTTTTTAGTCTATCTGAATTTAATTTGTGTGTAGAGTAAGGTAGGGACCTAATTTTATTCTTTTCCTTAGGAATGTCTATTTTTAAATGAGAAAAATAAAGAACTAATCACTCCTTATAATGTGTATTTACTTCAACATCAGATACCATGTCTGATTTATACCCTTCTCCCCAATACACTGCCTCAATGGTCTTTGAACATTACTAACAGTATGTATCTATATATTCTAGATAAATGAGACTTTTCTCTAGGCACCCCCCCACCCCCTTGCTTAGAGCATATACAAAGTTGTCCATCTAAAATAAACTTAATTGTGCCTTAATATATCCCCTTTGAGCAGGAAACAACATCTTAATAGGATTAACTTGGTATAAATACTGAATCATTCCAATTAAAATGAAGGGTATTAAAAAATAAAGGGCACTAATAACTTTCTAAGTTTGCCCATTTTTAGAAAGCTTGTCTAGGGGGAAAAAAATCTACCTACCCTTTCACTGAGACTCATTTTGCTTATCTATCAAGGGAAAAGCATAAAAAAGAAGTAGGAGTCTGGATTAAACTATTTTTAAAAGACATAAAGTCAGCTGTTTATGCAAAACTCAATTTGATAAACATACCAGGAGGATATCAATTTACAGATTTAGGATCTTAATAAGGCCTAGTTGCACTGGTTTAGCTCTTGCCAAGACTACTTCCTTTCTTTTTTCTTTTATGAAGAAATAGTCTGAAAGTAAGATATGAACATAACCTAACTTTAATCAAAGCAATTCATGAAAACCAAGGAAGGTAAATTTTTAAAGAACCATTCTAAGATTCTTTCAAAGAATACTACCCTGAGACAGTTTTAAAGAGATTCTTCTTATGAAATTTTGAAATCTTTTCAAATAATTCCAGGAGCACTAGAATCTTGTAAGGAATGAGCACGTGTATATTTTTCCTGTAGGATATGGTTCTGACAGACCACAGAGGAGATCAAACTAGTCAGAAGATAAGAAAATAAAGTGAAAGGTAGTTGGTAATAATTATACTGGGAAGCACAATCTTTTTGTTTTCAAATATGGTATAGAGACTAACCTTTTTCTTTACCATGACTAAAAGACACATTCAGGTCAGAAAATGATGTCACTGCTTTCAGAGTTTTGTGTTGCCTGAAGCCCTTCACTTGAAATAGCTTCTATCAGCTGGTTCTTTAATAGAACCAAGGCACGTTCTGCCCAAACACTACCACCACCCCCAGCAAAAACAAACCCGAGCCTCTACTACTACGATTGAGCACAATCCGGAAATATCACCTTCTGCTTTATCTTTAACGTAGCGACATATTTCTCATTGTTTCACTGAACACCGCTTAGAGACCCTGAACTTCAAAATCATAAAAGCGTCTAGAGAAACTGTCCGAGAACCACATTTTGGGGCGTTACGTATTCAAAAGCATCTCTCTTTTTTTAAACAGAGTTCATCCTCATTCTTCAAAAGGATCCAAGTCAACAATGCGTGTAAAAGGAAAAGTAATTTTCAAAAAAGTTCGGCCTGGAGAACACAAGTATCTCAGTGCTTAGGGTTCCCTCGGCTCAAAAGACAACAAGGGGGAAAAAAATTATTAGCATTGCCGTCTTCTCTACACGCTTCTCTTAAAAATGGTCCTTGGAAGTCCCTTGGGAAAATGAGATCCATCTATCCAAGTATGCCATGCCCGCGAAGATGGCAAAAATGATATTGTAAAGCTTAAAAAATTCAAAAAGGTATTAACTTCTGCGCAAGCCCTGAGTCTCCTCCAGGTCTGTGACGCCCGGCTGGTGGGACGGCGCCGCGCGAGTCCAGACGCAGAGCCGCGGGGGACGAGGGCGCAGGGCGAGCGCACGACTAATTAAAGGAGCTATCTGAGTTCTAAAAAAAAAAAAAACCAACCCTGTCTCCACCAAACCAATTCGTTACCTAGCCTCACCACCCCCACCGCTCCCGCTCGCCGACACGCAGAAAACACCAAGTGAGACAGGCGGGGGAGCGCGAGCCCAGAAAGGGAACTGAGAAGAGAAGCGCCTGTGACACAAAATGGAGAAGGAGGAACCGAGAGGGGAAAGAAAAGAAGGAAAAGCGGGGGAAGGAGGTGGTTAAGAAGAAAAGCAAAGGGGTGATGGGGTAGCGATTACGGGGAGAAAAGTCGAGGGGCGGCGGGGCGTTAAAGGACAAGAAACAGAGTTGCCGAAGTAAGAGACGGAGGAGAAAAGAAAGACGTCCTAGAGGCCGAGGCTCCATTTTCAGCAGCGCCATTTCGCTTTTCCTTTCGCCGCGTTTTGTTTGGTTTTGTTTGCAGCGGGTGGACGGGCGCCAGCGCGTTTCTGCAGCTTCAGCAGCTTTGCTCCGGCAGACGGGGAGGCACGCAGGGCCCGCGCTGCCCCCTCCCCGCTCCGGACGTCCAGCGCACCTCCCGCTCCTGCTGGTGGCTGGGCGGCCTCCCTCCTCGGTCCCCGGCCCGAGGGGGCCCGACCCAGACCCCCGGGGCCCGCAGATCTCTCCAGTTCCCCCCGCGGGGTTGGCGGCGGGCGCGTGCCGCAGAGGGATGGTGTAATCGAGAAGCGTCGAGGAAAGAAACTGAAAAAGACCGACTGCACCCGAGGCGGGGAGGGAGGGGCGCACAGTGACCGGGGAGCCAGGAGGGGCGCCCGAACCTAGACCTTTCCCAGAATAGCTGGGGGTCCCGCCCGCATTCGGCCTCGGGTCGAGCGACCCACGGAGCACCTCCACCTGCACCCTGCGACGGGGATGGCGCGGCCTCGTTCGCGCGCTCCCGCCGGGGCCACGTCCCCGGCCCCGGAGCCCCGCTGCCCGAGGCGGCGCCGGGCCCAGGCCTCCAGGCCTCTCCCCGCAGCCGGAAGAACGGCTAAGACCGGGCTCGGCCCGGAACCTCGGCGGGCCCGGGAGAAACGATGGCCCAGAGCCAGCCTCTGGGCGCCCGTCCGGGAGGCGGCTGGGACGCCGGTCTGCGCGGTGGGAGTCCCAGGGATTTTCGGCGCGGGGATGTCCCTAAGCTCCTGCGGGGTTAAATTCTGGGGCAATGGGAGGCTCTTCAGGAAACAGAAAGTGAGGTTTTCTCACCCCCGACCTTCAACTGCTAGTTTCCGTCGACTGATAGTGTCTATTGTAAGAATGTCCAACGCGCCCCGGGTAGATTCACTTCGTACCCCTCTCCTTGTTTCTTCACTTGAACTTGACAGTGTCCTTCGCTCCAAGTGACGTCCTTGCCGGCGCTAGAGGAGCCCCCGGCTCGCCGGCGTCCGCAACCTCAGCGCTAGCTCCACGGAACGATCCTCTGGGGACAAAGTCGGCGGCGGGGGGAGACGCCGGGCAGCGAGGCCGCGCGTCGGGAGCTGCGGCCGGTCTCGCCCAGCTCCCAGCACTGACCCGTACGGAGCGGCCGAGGAGACACCGCGGCCACACGCGCCGTCGGGTTCCGCGCTGCGCAGCGCTGTGGGCCAGGACCTCCACCTCCGGCTTCCCGGGCCCTCCTTCCTTCCCGGCGCAGGAGTGTGGTGGCTTGAGTCTGGAAGCGACGGCTTTCTCAGGCCGGTGGAGCGGAGCCCGTGAAAGTATGGACTCGGGGTCACTGCAATGGTAACCGAACCCCACAGTGTCCCAGGGCGTCTTGGTCAGGGCTTCCCTGGTTTTGCACCTGGAAAAGAAACGTCTTCACTCCTGTGCGCCCCGGTTCACTGCGTCTTCTTTCCGTGGTCAACTCTAACCAGATAGCACTGTCCGTGCCACTAGTCCCTGGAATGCTCGTATAACTCAGACCCTGCAGTATATCAGACGCGCCAAACTCGGCGCCTTCGAAGATCCTCGGATGCGAGCCGCCGGGCCCTTGAATACGCTCGCTCCGACTGCCACGCACGCGCAGGCTCACCTGCCGCTTTGCCTAGGACCTTGGAACTCCGCGAATTTCTCACTACTTCTACGTTAGCCGGCCTTTAAATTTTGAAGTAACATTTAGGCTATTCCAATTGTTGATCCTTTATATAAATAGTTTTCTCAGATTACAGATTTCCACAAGGAAAACATCTCTTTCCCAAACGAGGAGTGGGGTGGGGTTGGGAAACCCACCCAGTTTCTTGTATTCTTCTAGTAGAAAAGTTGCATTAAAATGCAGGCTTAGAATTACTTCAGGATTAAATCCTTTTCCAAAAGAGAAAGCTCGATGGCTAACTTCCAACTTTAGTCTTGGCATTTTTAGGTAAGGTGATCTTCTTCTGTTTTTTTGTGACTTTCAAAGACAAGCAGATCAATGCTAAAGTTCAAACTCAGAGAGCTATCTGTGATGGTTTTAGAAGATTCTACAAAATTAAGAAGTAAAAAGTATAGAAAAGCTATAAGGCCTAGTTCACAAATAACACTGCAGCTTCAGTTTCTGAAACAGAAAGGACTGTAGGAGATTTTAAACATTTTAAAAATTAAAGTGTCTGGAACACATATTTATCATCTGACAGTATATGAAATTTACATTGAGCATTGTCCATAAGTCTCATGTTTATATTGTTTCTTGGATTTACTCAAGTTTTTGTGCTTCCCTCTTTTGTGGGAAAGTTTATAATTTTAACTCACCATGTTTAATTTAATCATAATTTTTCTTTTTAAGTGCAAACTCTAAAGCCATTTAGAAAGGATATTTTATGGCAGCCAAATACAAGAGCAAATAAAACTTAAATAACTCTCTCATTTCTCAAGGATCACTTACTTCAGAAATAAAAGTTGAAAGTTGTAGCTTAATAGGTACTCTGTCCACTCTTAAATCTAGCCACTGAATGCAACTGATTAGGTATTAAGGCCTACTTTCTGTTTGTTTGTTTGTTCTTTAACATTCCAAAGCATTTATTAAACTCAAGAGAAACCTGGGTTTCTTTTCATAAGTTCATGTACTGATTAATTTTCATTGCGTTAAGGTACTCATGTGAATTTCATGTGTTAAATGGTACAAAGTAGTGTACCATTCAAAAAGAAAAGCATCTCTATTGGATAGATCTACCCTGTAAAAAAAGCATACAGTCACTATCTTAGACTTAAAAGAAGAGGCAAATTTTAAGTAGAACTCTTATGTTTGATTCAAAATCCATTTAGAAAGATAGTTAATATAAATTACTTTCAGAGCAAATTTTTGGCAAGATAGTGCCTAGGAATGAAAAAAACTAAATCCAAAATGTCCAATATATGATAGTCAACTTATACAAAATTTTTGCAAAACTATTTTATTATTCTTAACATTACCTATTGGTCTTTTTCTCTTTCAAAATCTCAATATTGGTAATTTATTGAATACTTTTAAGGCACTTCTTTATGTTTAGAATCACCTGCTTTGTTATAGCATAAGTCATAATTCCTTCAACCCACTGAAATATGTTATACTAAGTATTCTAAATGTTGCTTATTTGTTTCATGAATACCTTAAATTTCAAATATGTACAATTTTTACATTTTGAAGTACACTTTTAGTACTAGATATTGCACATGGAATGCATTCAAGTATTTGATTCTAATAAGAAACAAATGTAAATGCCTAAAATAAGGTATGTACAATCACAGGAAATAGCAAAGAAAATAACTTCATTTTTCTATAATTCTACTGTCATTTTAAGAACATTCAGTTAAAAACATGAAGTAAGTTATTTGCTAAGACCTTATTTTTTTACTAAAATATTTAAAAGTTTGCTAAGATCTTATTTTTGTACTAAAATATTAAAAAGTAATACAGTTTATATTCTTTAGCAATCACTTCCCAATCCATTGCTTTGTTAATTACTCTTCTGATTATGTCTACTGGATACTAAGCATGATCAAGCACTTAGATAATGAAATATCTTAAAATTTCCCCTGTTAATGTTTAATGTTGTTTCTTAATTGTTTTATGAGAAATGTAGTTAAAAGCTTTTAACAACTTTTAAACATAAAATTAAGATGCACACTTGCACTCATTTATCAAATATGTAGAATTTATTGAAGTTCAATGTCATCTGAACAATGAATATGTTGAACATAGATATTGAAATATGGCAAGTTCAAAAGTTATAATTCTTTACGTTAAGTGGAAATTTAGGAATAGTGTTCCTTTTATTTTACTATGTCTTGCTTTAAGAGGGCTGTATATGATACCAAAATATTCTAAGAAAAGTGTATGTAGTGCTGATGGTGGTTGCAGGGATGGTGATGGGAGGTACTGAGGTAATCTTACTGCTTTTTAAAAATCTACATTTGTTTGAAAACATTTTTGTTTGTTTTCAGCTAAATAGTTGGCAATGTGTTCAATATCTCAATTTCTCAAATAATTGTAAAGATCTAAAAATAACAGAGTAAAAGAATGTTGATCAGCTAAAATGTTATAGTTTTCATGTCACAAATAAAAATTGCATGTAAGCCATTGATCTTAAGTAGTATAATGAAAATTCTACAAATAATACAGAAAAGTTGCATAATTGTTTTACTGAATTAAAAATTATTACTACAATAAATGGAATGCTTTATAAAACTAAGTAATCTTTTCAGTGGTTTTAACACATTTTCATATATTTTCATTTTCATATATTGTTTTAAATTCTTCACTTTATTATAGTACAAGTATTCTGAACAGAATTGTTTTTAAACATATAGAATACTCAGCTGATTTCATACTTCGAGAATAATCAGAAACTACTAGAATTCTTGATTACTAACAATGGTCTAAACGCAGTGATAACAGAATTTCATAAATCAATTATATGCTCCATTTGAAGATTATAAAGCATAATTAACTTACTTGACACTAACACAAACAATGTTTTGTTTCTTCACAGAACAGGCTATGAGCTGTTTTCAATTATTGCAGTTAAATGCTGTCCTCTAAAATTAACGAATGAACATTTGCATACTGTACATTGTACTGTAGGCAATTTAGAGTGGGGCTACCAAATTGTTTTTCTAATGATATTTTGCCTACTTACATAATTTATTTTCTGCTGAGGAATTAGAAATTACCTAATTATTTTTTAAACTAACTAACTTAGTGGGGGAAAAAAAAACTCCTAAAGTATCCTTATGAACACTGTGAAATAAAATCAATCATTTGAAATGGCATCTAGAGATTGTCATTTTAATTCTTTATTTAGAATATTTAGCATAAGATTTATGTTGTAACTTTCACCATGCTCTTCCTTACAAAGATGCAGGAAAAATAGAAACCAATACATAGATGATTAAGATAAACAGTTTCTGGTTCTATAAAACAAAAGAGTTTTATGAGAAGAGGGGATTGGTGCAGAATTCTTACCTGCCTTTGTCACAGGTGGAGTTGGCAAATGGCCACTTGGTACAATTTCAAGAGCAATTGCAAGGAGTGTATCCTTCTAAAATACTTCTGTTACCCATTTATTGACCCTTTCAGAGTTTTAGCTTAGATGTTACAATGTAGGTAAAATCCAACTAATAGTAACAAAACTCATATTCTCAGATGTTATCAATAATTTATACTTTTGAATGAGTGTCAGAGCTAATGCTGGTACATGGAAGAAAGTCTCATGACACTGAGTAATTAATATGAATGGAGAGAGAACTTGAGGAGGTGGAAGGGGCAGAAAGAGGGCTAAGGATGGAAAATTGTTGAGGAACAGAGATAAACGTTTTGTCCACAATTTTGCTTGGTCAAAAGTAACTGACAAGTCTAAGTCCCATTTAAAATAGCATTTAATGATCTATATATAATCTGCTTTGTTTTATACCATTCCTTATATCTGGGCAATTAAGTTATCAGTGTAAGATACATGGGGGAAAATGAATTAATTAGAGACTTCAGGTGCAAACTTAACTTGAATGTAAAATGCTCATGTCATTAAAGTCACATGTATAAAATAAAAAATGAAATATTGGTTGGGTTATGTATTTGACAACCAGATAATTTATCTGTCCACATAAATCAAATTAACTAGATTGCTAAATTTCAGCTTTACTGTGAGCTGTATTCATATATATCATGACAAAAGACAGTCTCTTAAATAATTTTTGTAGAGCTTAGGGTTTTTTAAATTGGCTATGTTAATGATGAGTTCCATTCTGTGAAGAAATTAGAACATATGTCAATTCAAAATCAATTGTTAGGAAAGCCAAACAATCATGTAATGATTCAGTTATTTAAAATATAAACTGTACTTAGACATTTTTTTCTCACAGTCTGGTTCCAGTCAGTCAAGATTCTATCCTAAAAGCAGTATTTAGCAGTTTTCAGGCAATTTCCAAACAAATGAAGATGAATGAATCATCAATAATTAAGTTTGGCACCCTAATTTAAAGTAAAAAATGAATTGTTGGTCAAAATGCTAATGATATAAAAGTGAAATTCATTGTGTCCCTTGTTCTTAAATATTGAACAAATATCAACTAATCACTGAATTATCCAGCACCAAAAAATATTAAAATATAATTTCTAACCGATTTGTCATCCCTATAATTGATTATCCTGCTTTGCCATTCAATAACTTATCCATGATCAAAGATAGTTTCAACAAACTAACTCTTCTTAAGTTTGAACAACTGGAGACCATTTCTCAATGTTGCAGCCTTTCTTATATTAATTCAAGAGACTTGGAGATATGTTGCTGATTTTGGAAGCTGATCTGTGTTGATGTGTGAAAGAATTGTTTAGCTTGTACCCTGGCCTCTGATGAAGGAAGACACCCTTTCAGACACATGCAGGCATTGCAGACTCCAGCCTTTTCCTAGCTGGTTATCTGATTCCTGAGTCCAATTTGAATTGCCTTTGTCTCCTCCCCGTAACTGACTTGATTTTGTTTTCCTATTTTGTGATTGCTAGCTGAATTTTTTCATTCCCATATTCCTAACTTGGACTTGACCAGTAAACTGTGTTTTGAACTTTCTTAGTGTTTGTTTTTGAAATGATCTCGATTGGCTTCTCTGATCCCGGAGAATGGGTAACACAAACACAGTGGCTCGGCAAGCAGTCAGTGCTATTTTTCCTGGTATCCTGACCACTTCACCACCTGCCCTTTGCTGAGAAGATGGACCTGTCGTCTGCTGACAGGAGTTTCCTTCTCAGCTGGTCTGGTGTCAGGTGGTCCAGGAATGAGTCCCTGTGTGCTTCCAGAGTCGTTCAGGGTTTCTTTCCATTTATTCTATTAACTAATTTGATGAGTAATATTTCTTTTTCATTGGCTGCCAAAGATGACCTTCCACCACATTAGTTTGAAAACCTGGTCAATTAGTCCAACTTCAGTTAAAAGGATGGGCTTCCCCAGTGGCTCAGTGGTAAAGAATCTGCCTGCAATGCAGGAGACACAGTTTTGATCCCTGGGTTGGGAAGATCCTCTGGAGGAGGGCATGGCAACCCACTGCAGTATTCTTGCCTGGAGAATCCAATGGACAGAGGAGCCTGGCGGGCTATAGTCGGACACAGACTGAACTGACTGAGCACACACACAGTTAAAAGGAATAGAAGAGAGACTTTCCTGGTGATCCACTGGTTAAGACTTTGCCTTTCAATGCAGGAGGTTCAAGTTTGATCTGTGGTCTCGGAGCTAACATCCCACATGCCTCACGGCCAAAAAACAAAACAAAACAAAACATAAAGTAGAAGCAATGTTTTAACAAATTCAGGAAAGACTTAAAAAATAATAATAATAAAAAGGAATAGAGGAACTAACTCTAGTACCCACCATGGCTCAGTGCTGGGCCAGCCCCAGCAACCAGTTATACTTGTCTTCTTAGAACTGGACCTCCAGATAAGGAAGATGGAGAAAATGAAGGCCTTGAGCAAGGCCTCACGTTCCTGGACTCATCTTGGCTTTCATGCTGAAAAATCTGTGGACAACCCCATGGCTCTGTCTTTCCTGGTATTGGATCCCTTCATCCTGGGCCACTGCCTTTGTTCAGCCCTGTGACAATTTTGGCTAAATCCCAGCACATCTTCGAGCATCGACATCAGCAATGTAACCATAGGGAGCTAGGCAGATAGTGTTCTTGTAGAGAACGAAAGAAATGGTGCTTTAATTTATCATAATGTTTTCTGCAACATAGCTCTTTTGGTTTTTACTGACATCCAACTACCTCTCTCTAGGATTCTGACATAAGCAAATGGATGATAGTGCCTAACTCTACTATGGAGTCTTTTACTTCCTTGAAGAATGGCTGGGTCATCTTATTCCCAGATGTACTTGGCTAGAATTAATTCAAGTATAGGGATTGTGGAATTATCTGTGGCTTTTTTTAAAAAGCTAATTTCTCTTTAAAAATCTTTCTTTTAATTTATTAACTATTTTTGGCTATGCTCGGTCTTTGTTGCGGTGCACAGGCTTCTCATTGCAGTGGCTTCTCTTGGTGTGGAGCATGGGCTCTAGAGTGCACGGGCTTCAGTAGTTACGGCACATGGGCTTAGCTGCCCCACAGCATATGGAATCTTCCCAGACCAGGGATCGAACTTGTGTCTCCTACATTGCAAGGTGGATTCTAAATGACTGGACCACCAGGAAAATCCAAAAAAATCTACTTTTAAAAACATTATTCCTCATAATAAGTTTATGAGGAGAATATTAGGTAACTTATCTTACATAAATGCAAGCATTTGTTCTTAGCTCATGTAACAACTCACATTTAGTTAGAGATTATACAAGGGTAGGAAGTGCTTTACACACTTAAAGGCTCTGAGAAGAGGGTACAATTAGTATGACATTTTACTGAGGAAACAAGGCTTCAGTTCAGTTCAGTTGCTCAGTCATGTCCGACTCTTTGCAACCCCATGAAACACAGCACGCCAGGCCTCCCTGTCCATCACCAACTCCCAGAGTCCACCCAAACCCATGTCCGTTGAGTTGGTGATGCCATCCAACCATCTCATCCTCTGTCGTCCCCTTCTCCTCCTGCCCTCAATCTTTCCCAGCATCAGGGTCTTTTCAAATCAGTCAGCTCTTCCCATCAGGTGGCCAAAGTAATGGAGTTGCAGCTTCAAAATCAGTCCTACCAATAAACACCCACGACTGATCTCCTTCAGAATGGACTGGTTGGATCTCCTTGCAGTCCAAGGGACTCTCAAGAGTCTCCTCCAACACCACAGTTCAAAAGCATCAATTCTTCGGTGCTCAGCTTTCTTCACAGTCCAACTCTCACATCCATACATGACCACTGGAAAAACCATAGCCTTGACTAGACGGACCTTTGTTGGCAAAGTAATGTCTCTGCTTTTGAATATGCTATCTAGGTTGGTCATAACTTTCCTTCCAAGGAGTAAGCGTCTTTTAATTTCATGGCTGCAATCACCATCTGCAGTAATTTTGGAGCCCAGAAAAATTAAGTCAGCCACTGTTTCCACTGTTTCCCCATCTATTTCCCATGAAGTGATGGGACCGGATGCCATGATCTTAGTTTTCTGAATGTTGACCTTTAAGAGAAACAAGGCTTAGAATAGTTAATAAGGTGACAGAGATGCTCACCAATGTTATTAATAGCCTTCCATGCAGTCAAATGCAGTGGACCCTTTTCCGTCATCTTTTTCAGTCTCAGCACCAGCCAACTCTCTTAGGCAAACATGATTGCCAGCTCTTTCCCCACCTTATTAGTCCCCTTGGCTGGTTCCTCCTTCTTTACCTTAACTCTCAGTGATGAGGTTCCTTAAGACACAGTCCTGTCCATCTGCTTTACTGTCTCTACTCTTTTCCTTAGGGCTCCCGGGTGGGTCAATGGTAAAGAATCTGCCTGCAAGGCAGGAGACATGAGTTAGATCCCTGGGTTGAGAAGATTCCCTGGAAAAGGGAATGGCTACCCACTCCAGTATTCTTGGCTGGAGAATTCTATGGACAGAGGAGCCTGGTGGGCTAAGATCCATGGGGTCACCAAGAGTCGGACACGACTGATAGACTAATGCTGTTTTCCTAAATGGTCTCACATATCCTTATAACTCTATTGTCATCTCTATGTCTACAATGACAGCATTTACACCTCTCTAGAGATCTCTTCTCTGAACACTAATTTATCTACCAGACAGCCTACCTGATATCACCATTTGAATGCTTCATGGGCATCTAAAATCACATAATATATCTGAAGCTAAATCCTTGACCTTTTACCTATAAATCTGCTCCTCCCCATTCTCAGTGAACGGCATCACCCTTTACCTAATTGCTCAAGTCAGGAACCTGGAAGTCATTCTTTTTAAAAAAAAATTCCTATATCTACATCATCATCAAGTTCTATCAGTTTCACTCCAAAATGTCTCCTATCTTTCTCTTCTCTATCTTGGCACTCAGCATATCTATCAGCTCAAGCCACCATGTACTTTTCTCTGTGCTACTGAAATAACTTTCTAAGGGGCCTCCCTTCTGCATTGCTCCTGAAATATGTTCTCTACTCAGATACTGAGTATGTGTGTGTGTGTATGTGTATGGTCAAATTTTTACAGAAAAATGCATAAATCATAAATATTCAGCTCAACGAATTTTCACACCCTGAACAGAGCCGCATTACCAATATTCAGCTCAAAAAGTAGAATGTTATTAGTATCCCCCAAACCCTCCATATAATTCCTCCCAGTCATTACCTCCCAGAAGTAACCACTCTCCTGACTTCTATTGCCATAGATGAGTTTTGCCCATTTCTGAACATTATATAACCAGTATCAACATGTTTGAAACATAAAACATATTATGACAGTACAGCCTAAACTCCTCAAAGGCTTCCTTTATACTTGGACTAAAATTCAAACCTATTACTGTGGCCTGCAAGTCCCAACACAATCTGTCCTCTACATATTTCCCCAAGATCAAATCCTGCTATTTCCCACTTGCTCAATATGCTCCAGTTCACTGGCTCTTGTTTTAATTCCTTATATATCTCAGACTCTTGCCTTGACTTGGGGCCTTTGTGTACGCTGCTTCCTCTGCTAGTTTTGTTGGTTCTAGCACCGTTGGGGTTTTTTCTTTTTTCTCGCCCTTAAGTTCTCATTTCTCCAGAGAGAAACTTACCATGGTCACTACAGGATGAGATTCCTGAAGGCTGACGTGTGTCAGGAATGGTTCAGTATCTCTTACTTAACAAACGAAAGAGGTATAAGAAAACTTTATCTTTGCTTTAGCGAACATGTATGAGTATAGTTTATGGGGGTATTTGAACTGGTTAAATTTGGTTTAAAAGGGAGTGAGAGGAATTTAAAAAAAAAAAGTGTCAAACAAGAGATGGTGGAATTTGAAAGACCTGTGTTACTATCTTCCAGGAAGCTAGATAAAGCAGCTCCCTTATCACCTGCTTTAGATTAATGGTTGGGGAGAGGAAGGACTATAGCCTTTTCCTTTAAAATGCAAATATGAAGTCCGTTAGTCTGTGACTAACTGGGTACCTGGCAGGTAGAGAAGTGTGTGGGAGAGAAGCAAGGACTCCTGCATATTTGCCATTTCCCCAGGACCCAGGTGCCAGATTCCTGGCAGAAACAGTGTCCTGTATCAGCAGAAACATTGATCATTCTATATCAAGTATGTATATCTCAATTTGGATTTCTTGCAATTCCACTTTACCGTATTCCCTCAAGCTTCCTCCGACTGTCTGCAAATTTGTTGTTGTTTACTTGCTAAGTCAACTCTTGGCTCCTCTCTCAATGCAAATACTTTCACACTATAAAATGCTGCCTTTGGGCTGGTGAAACCAACATCTGGGGAGAAAGGGAAGAGGAGAGAAGAAGGGGGATGGGGAGTGGGCCCAAGGAGGGGAAAATGATACAAAATTGTCCTACTGGGGTCAGGGTGGAGGGCCACAATCCCACACTATTTTGAGGGCTGTCAGGCAGGCCCCGTCTGCCCCCTTCCCTCACACATCACACTCTGCAGGCCTGTGGAGTAAGGTGCACAGATGTTTGCTCTGGACATCCTGTTTCACAGAATGCTCCAGTTTGAATGAAATGCCTCCTGTAAGGTTTGGGTTCACCTTGGATAAAATATTGCCCAGGGGCATTTATATGAAAGCATTCTATGTTCCTACAATCCTTGCAGTTAGGGAGCATGAGCCTGGAGAGACTACAAAGGTGTAATTATTTGTTTACAACAATAATCTTGGCATTATAATTAATTATTATTAATAATTATTATTTACACTGTAAAAGACATTAGACTTTTGTTACTGTTTGGGGTTTAGTTGAGCTGTTTCAAAAGACAGAGCCTGACTCAAGTTATTTCAGCTCACTGAGGGATAGGGAGGGGGCCTGTGGGTGGAGGCTGTGCAGAAGACACCCTGCTCTGGGGTCACCTACAGGGCTTTGCTCACTTCCTGAGTGTCTCTATGTCGGTCCTGAGGCTTGTCTTGCCAGGGCTGCAACCTGGTTTCCTCCTGTAGCTTCCCCACGGTGGGCAGAGGAGGGAGGAGGGCTAGGGAATCTTCCACCACCAGGGACGGGGGCGGGGGTGGGCCTGGCTCTTTTGTCTCTCAGACCAGCAGTGTAACTCTTCATTTTCCTCTCAGGCCCTCCAGGCTGCTCTCAGGGCATCACCGTACCTCATAACTTTAAGTTTTACCTTCCCAGGCAGATTGCTTCATTCACTTAAAGTTTTTCATTTCAAATTCCTGACAAGGAGAGAATTTAAGTGGTCCGCTCACCCTTTCAAGCCTAGTCATGCCATGTCACGCCTGTGAATTTACTGTCCTTTCAGCTGGGGCCAGGACGGGAGTTGAAGGGGGTCATGTGATCCATGTACCTCAAATCTGCCCTCTTAGGAGGTGTAGGGGGTGATCCATCTTCCTTAGAAGTAACTGGTTTCAGCAGGCAATGTGTTTGACATTCCTAGGATATTCTCATCAGCAAAAGAAAAGCCTTTGCGATGCAAGTAATCAGCAGAAAACATACAAAGTCATCTTTCTTTTTTTCCACCTGATGTTAAAATATAGGTATGTAATGATAGTAGACATTAAAAAAAAAATACACTCTTAAAAAAAAAAAAAAGCTCTGGTTTGGAATGTTTATTTGATCCAGCTGTGGAGCATTATCCTGCTGATTCAAGAAATTAATAATATTCTTTAGAAGTATTAGTATTATGATAGTCTACTCCTGCAAGCAATAAAAACCAGAATACAATGGTTGATGTCAGGATTTAGTTTTGTGTACCTGGACCTCAATGGGGTAAAAAGCTTTGATGATGAGACGGCTTTGGAGAGAATGTGTATGTTCCAGCTACAAGATCCATAATAGATGTTAGGAATTTCCAACCCTTTTCTGCATTATTTAACATGAGTTTAACCCAATTTTCCCTTAGGCTCAATGGAAAACAGGTGTCAGGAGAACAACAGGAAGATGTTTTTATCCAAAAAAAAAAAAAAGATGTTTTTATCTTCCTTAGCTATTTCTGCAGTGATGGGAGAAAGAATTTTCCCATGTTCTGAATGAAAATAAGATTTTACATTTCCATCTGTCATATCTAGACAAAAGGTAGACATCGTCCTTGATTTCTTCCATCCCTTACCATCCCTTTCCAGCCAACCCATCATCAAGTCCTCGTGGTTCTGCTTTCAAAATATATCCTGAGTCTGAATGCCTCTCTCTGCTTTCACACCTATCACTCCTGTGTCTGCCTGGAATACTGTAATAGGTTCTGTCTTAGGAATGCATTCAGTAGCAAACAACAGGAAACTCATCTATGATAACTTTGACAAAAAGAGCTTTTTACTTGTCTCTCATAAAAGTAGTCCAAGGGTAGGCAATCCAGGTCTGGTGCAACAATGCCATTGAAGACCCAGCTCTATCTTCCTTTTCTATCATCCTTAATATTTTAGCTTTCATTCTCATGCTTGTTATCCCATATTCTCCAGATGGCTGCTACATTGCCAGCCATTGCATCTGTGTTTCAGATAAGAAGAAAGGTATGGGTGGAGAATGATTTCCTTCACAAGTTTTGTCTTTTGTTCAGAAAGTGAAGCCCCTTGGACCTAGAGATTATCTATTAAGTGAAGTCAGAAAGAGAAAGACAAGTATCATATAATATCACTCGTATGTGAAATCTAGTTTTAAAAAGTTATACAAGTGAACTTATTTATAGAAACAGACATCAAAAACAAACTTATGGGTACCAGAGGGGAAATGTAGGGTGGAGGAATAAATGAGGAGTTTGGGATTAAAATACACATACTACTATATATAAAATAGATAACCAACAAGAACCTGCTAAATAGCACAGGGAACTCTTCTCAATATTCTGTTATAACCTCTATGAGAAAAGAGTCTGAAAAAGAATGGATATATGTAAATCTATGCAATGTAAACTGAATATATTAATGTAAAACTGAGTCACTGTTCCACACACCTGAAACAGAATGTTGTAAATCACAGCACTGTAATAATAAAATGTTTTTTAAAAAGAAAAAGGGAAGCCATTGTCAGAAAAATAGCCATCATCATTTCATCAGTGAGAACAGGATTCCATGCCTATTCTTAGACTAATCAGTATGCAGAGGATTAAAATTGCTGAGGTAGATATTGTGAACTTATTTACACAGTATGTCTTCTAACCTCCTTCCACTGTGTCTTCCCGTACAGCTGAGACTGGGAGGCTAAAAACTGCAGTTCCCAGATTCTGTGGCAGCTAGGGAAATGAAGTGAAGTGAAGAGAGGCAGATACAAGCTGGCCATTTTGCTGGTGGCCATTAGCAGAGGTAGGGTGGAGCTGGAGTCATTAAATAGGAACTTTACTGATTGCCCCTTCTTTATAAAATGTCTTAAATCATTATTAACTCCACTTGAGTTTGTCCCTTTTTGGTTTTTGTCTCTAGCTATTTCAGTACAAAATATTACCAAGTTAGGTAACCCACAATAAAGTACTTTATAGTCTATTTGGTTTCCTCACAGTTGATGAGCTGTACTTAGAGGATGATAAATTTCTTTGGTCTCACAACCACAAATTGCTAGGCTTCTCCAAAGGCAGGCTGCTGCTGCTGATGGTGATTTTGCTGGTGATGTGATCTTTCTAAATCATCTATGCTGTGCATGCTTAGTCACTCAGTCACGTCCAACTCTTTGCAACTCCATGGATTGTAGTCCACCAGGCTCCTCTGTCCATGGAATTCTCCAGGCAAGAATACTGGAGTGGGTTGCCAATCCCTTCTCCAGGGAATCTTCGCAACTCAGGGATCAAACCCGAGTCTCCTGTATTGCCGGCAGATACTGTACCACTGAGATTCTGGGAATGGTGACCAGTGGTGTTGGTTTTTCCCTCTTGACTATTAAAAACGTTAAGGCAGAGCTTCCCTGGTGGTCCAGTGGTTAAGATAGCCTTGCAATGCAAGGGACACTGGTTCAATCCCTGATGGGGGAAGATCCCACATACTGCAGAGCAATTAAGTCTGTGTGTACACCACAACTACTGAGCCAGCGCTCTAGAGCCGGCAAGCCGAAACTACTGAGCCTATGAGCTTCAAGTACTGCAGCCCACGTGCCTGGAGCCTATGCTCCACAAGAGAAGCCACTGCAATGAGAAGATGTCACTAAAGAGTAGGCCCCACTGGCCGCAACTAGAGAAAGCCCATGAACAGCAATGAAGACCCACCACAGCCAAGAAATAAATAAATCTTAAAAAAAAAAAAGCTTTATGGCAAATGTATATCCCTCTCCCTAAAAGTGCCATCCTCACTGTATCTATTTTGTATGCTAACCTGACTCCTGATCCTATCTTTTCTACTCTTTTTTTCTCCTTTTTCTTGAATCCTTTACTTTTGTTTTTTCATTCTGTTGCCTCTTTTCTCCTCACGGCAGAATCTTTTTGAAAATAGATAGGGTTATAAGAGTATTTCTGCTAAAGAAGAAAAACTACTGAGATATTTGATTTCCCAAATTAGAAAAACTATCAGCAGGGACTTTCCTGGGGATCCAGTGGTTAGGACTCGATGCTTTCACTGCCATGGCCCCAGGTTCAGTCTCTGATCAGTGAACTAAGATCCTGCACAGGGTGCAGCCGACAAACAAATCAACAACAACTACCAACGTACTAGATATCAAAAGTAAAAATTGAGGTTAAGCATTTCACAGCTATAAAATGACTTTAATAGAATACTTTAGTCCCAAGTATGAGTTTCTGCTTTGTTCCTTGGTAAAAATATTCTATATGATGTCCCTGGGGGGAAAAAAATACTAACTTTCCTCCAAAGGCCATAAACTTGTGAATAGGATGAATGTAAAACACTGATGCTCAGTAGCAGCCTTAAACATCTTACTATAATGATAAGGACTTCACACATCGTAGAACTGAACTGGAAGAGTTTGTCCTCAACACTTTAGAGGAGATAAGTGCATATAAAAATGCTTTAAACACTGGTAGACAGTGTAGCAAGATGAGAAACCTAGCTGCATCTGCTGGCGCAGCTGGTGGTCTGAAGTGTGGACAGTGGGGAAATTTTGCCCCACAGCCCTGCTCTGACTGCGGAGCCCTGACCGAGACCAGAAGCTCCCAGGGCGCCATTTCCAAGGCTGGGAGATAATATTCCTTCAAAGAATCTGGGTGATTCAGCTGCTGTCAAGTCAGTTAAAAACATAAGTGGCCATCCAATGAACACATTCTAAAGTGTACAGATGTGTGTTCCATGAAATGCAGTCAGAAGCAAAGATTCAACCTCATGGCTTTATAATCAGAGTACATTTTTGACCCCTTCACTAATATTAACCTGCTTCATCGTCAACTTTGTTTATAGAACACAAAGAACACAATTCTCCTCACTGGTTTCTTTTCCATTCCTTACCTTTCATGCCACCTCTAAATCCAGTCTACCCTCAAAAGCATTCTCAGCAGTGAGACTATTCAAAGGAATGAGCTAGGGACTTCCTTGGTTGTCCAATGGTTAAGATTTTGCTTTCCAATGCTGGGGTTGAGGGTTCAATCCCTGGTTAGGGAGCTAAGATCCTACATGCCTCATGACCAAAAAATCAAAACGTAAAACAGAAGCAATATTGTAACAGATTCATTAAAGACTTTAAAAATGATCCACATCAAGGAAAATAATTTTTAAAAAGAGTAAGCTGAATGTAATTTAAAAGGAGCTCTATAAAGTTTTGAGTAAAGGAGCATTATTGAATATTACCCATGGGAACACTTTCTTCTTAAAGTCATTCCTTGGCTCACCAAAGCATTCCCCATAAAGTCCAAAATGCTTGGAATGGCGCCCAAGATGCTTCACGACAGGAACTGTGCTTCCTTCCCCAGCTTCACCTCTGGTCATTCCTCTCTTTGTAGCCTGGCAAAATCCAACCACAGTGAATACTGGTTGCCTCCCAGACATGCCTCATGCTCTGCTGTCTCCAGGCTCCTGCCCAGACTGGAACACCAACCACCCGCCCTGTCTGTTTCCCCTGCCCAATGATTCTGGCTAACCTTTTGGGACCTATGTCGACCTTCACCCCAACCAAGGAGTCTTCTCCCACACCTATTTTTTTATGGCACCCAGAGCCTATCTCACTGAACCCCTTAAACTAACACAAAGTTGCTTGAAACTCTTTTGTTTCCAACTGCAAATTCCTTGAAGGCACAGACTGTGCTTTGTTTATCACTGAATCCCTAGCACCTGGAATAATGCCTGGGACAGGAGGTGCTAACACATGCTTGTGGAATGAATGAAAGTTATTATTCTGAATGAAAGTTATTATTCTGAAGGAAACAATTCATTTGAATGGGTAGTTTTGCCTGTTTTAAAAAAAAATCACTCATCTTATGGACATACTGCATGTTGTGGCAACACTGATGTTTTCTAAGAAGTACTCAAAAGTTTTGTCATCAATCTGATAATTCTAGTACTTGCATTTTTCATCCCATGTTAAACTTACAAAAACTTCATCACAGAGCAAATAAGACATTTATAAATCAAAAATATTTTAAGGGTGAAAAAAGGGATATCAATGTCATTTTAAGAATGGAAGTACTCTCTAAATAGAGCTGGCAATTAAATTATAACATGAGACAAATATTAGCAATAGTCTTCTGAAGAAAATGAACTTAGTCATGTTCTTATTTTATAGAGTGACTCTTTTTCAAGCTGTGAAGAAAATATATTTGAAATAAAAGCTGCCACTGTCTTTTCTCTGACCTGATAATGAAGACAATAATAATAGTAATTTTCCATGTTTAGTGTGTACTGGTCCTTTAAATGAATCCCCTCATTCAGTTCTCACAACAATGTGATCATTGCCTCCATTCAAAGTGAAGAAGAGTGTTTTCGGTACATTGAATACTTGCTCAGATTTATATACTTGATAACCAGTAGTCAAGATTGAAGCCCAGGCAGTCTGACACCAGACCTGAGGCTCTTTCCTGACTTCTAGAAAATGAAATCTTACATTAAGGAATAGGAGATGCTATCTCTGCGTTTAGCTAAACACCTACTCCATATATTAATGTTACTAGTTATGGAGTAGAACGTGGCATAAAACTGGTCCTTCTGGGCCTCTGCCCAATTATTTTAATTGTTAAAGTGTCAGAAGTTAGGTTTGGTAATACCTTTGTATTGCTTTATTACAAATAACCATCAAACATTTATTATCTCATAGTTTCTGAGATGGTCAGGAGTCTGGGGCTGCTTAGCCCCCAGTTCTGGTTCTGGTTCAGGGTCCTTCAGGAGTCTGTAGCCATTTCAAGGCTCAAAAGGGACTAGTGGACCCACGATGTTGGGCTGAGGCCCCAGTTCCTCCCTAAGTTCCTCACCACACAGACCTCTCAATAGGACAGCTCACAGCACAGAAGCTGGCTTTCCTCAGAGGGAAAAATCTAAGAGAGAATCAGCAACAGGTGACTCGAGGAAAGCTGCAGTCTCTTATATGCTGGATTCTCTGCATTAGAAATGAGTCACAGAGTTGTGCCCAACTCAGGGGGCTACACAAGGACAGAACAACCAGAAGGTGGGGTCACTGGGAGCCATCCTGGAAACTGTCTTCCATTGTTGTTGTTGTTCAGTCGCTAAGTCGTGTCTAACTCTTTGCAACTCCATGGACTGTAACCCACCAGGCTCCTCTGCTCATGGGATTTCCTAGGCAAGAATACTGGAGTGGGTTGCAATTTCCTCCTCCAGGGGATCCTCCCAACCCAGGGATCAAACCCCCGTCTCCTGCATTGGCAGGCAGATTCTTCACCACTGAGCCACCAGGGAAGGCCCACTGTCTTCTATACCTGCTTTAATATGTGACAAAGATGGGCGTCTTGATTTCATGCCTAAGTGCCAAGTTTTCAGGTGCGAGTGCTGGCTTTTTCTTTTATTCCTTTGAAAAGAAATTAGATCATTAGACTTAAATGACAAATCTCAGCTTACCCAAAAAGCACCTTTACTAGAAGACAAAATAGGAAACATGACAAAAAATTTAAAAAATCTTTAATTCACAATTGCATCCAGTTGCCAATAAATTTCTTTGCAAATATCACATTCTTTCCTAACACAGCTCAAATGTAGGTCCAAGCTATACTGGGTCATGAATAAAAGACCACACAAAGAAGCAAAGAACATTTAAAATTAATGTAGAGTATTGACTCCTGAAAGCAATGGTGCATCTCCATTACCTCTGCTTTATGGCTGACTAATTTCTGAAATCACTGTGACAAGTATCATGCCAGACAGTCCTTGGGGACAAGCTGACAGACACATGTTTAAGATCAATTTGAGAAAAGGTATGTTACTGCTTCAACAATATAATTAATCACCCTTAGAGTCTTTTAAATCATTTGTTTTAAAGATAGGAGAAATATGCACTTTAGACCTAGTGGTTAAAGTAAAATAATGATATTTCCAAAATTTAAATCCATTTGGAATGTTACTTATTTTCATGCTCAGGAACTTAGCCTCTACGTTGTTTTAAATTAATCCCTTACAATGCCATTATCAGAATAAGTAATCATCTGTTCTGTAAGATTGTTAATGGCCATGACCAAAAACCTTAAAATTCTGATCTAAAATGGCCTAAATCTTAATCATAAATGGGGCTGTATGGGCTTATGAAGGACCATAAGATATTTGTACCTGACTTTTATAAGATGAAAATTATACATGCTTCTGAATTTTTCCAATTAATCAAGCATGTAAGTTTGACCCATATGCAAAAATCAAAGAATAATTCTTTTTTTCTTCAAGTTGCTGAAAATTTGTGTCCTATGTTAGTATACAATTTTAAGTGAAATTCTTAACTGCATTGTAGTTGTTATATACACTTTGCAACTTCAGGAAGAGCAACTGGAATACAATAGCTGTATGGACTGCTTTTCAGACCTGATCTCTGATGTCCAGTCATCAAAGTTGAACTAAGACTTTTCCAGGCTGATAGTAGAAATTTTCCATTTTATAATAATATTCTTTTATGATGATAATATGAATTTAGACTAGTCTACTCGATCATGGAAAAAATATTTTCTTCTTGTCATGGAATTAAATATTAATCTTGTATAAAAGCTGTTAAAGTTTTATAATTAAATTTTGAAAAACAAAAAAATTGTATGTTGAACACTTTGTTTTTAATAGCTAGTAATGAAGCCTAATTAATTCATATCTTGTGAATTTGAGTTAGCTGCTACTACGATTATATTGGGAGAAGGCAATGGCACCCCACTCCAGTACTGTTGCCCGGAAAATCCCATGGATGGAGGAGCCTGGTAAGCTGCAGTCCATGGGGTTGCTAAGAGTCAGACACGACTGAGCGACTTCACTTTCACTTTCCACTTTCATTCATTGAAGAAGGAAATGGCAACCCACTCCAGTGTTCTTGCCTGGAGAGTCCCATGGACGGAGAAGCCTGGTGGGCTGAAGTCCATGGGGTCGCACAGAGTCAGACACGACTGAAGCGACTTAGCAGCAGTAGCAGTGATTGTATTTCTACCTCCGTATGCTTTATTAAGGCTTTTCTGGTGGCTCAGTGGTAAAGAATCAGATGCAGGTTCAATCCCTGGGTTGGGAGGATCCCTTGGAGAAGGAAATGGCAACCCACTTCAGTATTCTTGCCTGGGAAATCCCATGGACAGAGGTGCCTGACGGGCTATAGTCCATAGGGTCGACAGGAGTCGGATACAACTTAGCGACTAAACAACAATGACATGGTTTATTAAAAGAGTTTATAAATGCATCTGAAGTGTATATTAGGTCCCACATTAGAGTGTTTTCATACTTAAAATAATAAACTTTCCAGAGCTTTAGAAGTATTTTATTCAGGAGTACTTATTAGTCAGTATTATTGCATCATTATAGCACTCTCTAAAGTGTTGCTATCATCAATATTATCAGCATAGTGCTGAAAAAAACTTTTCTTAGTGAAGATGCTTTTTTTTTTTTTTACATTGTAAGTTTGTCTTCTCACTAATTCACATTCTTTCTCATAATAAATTCTGATTATTTGGGTTTATTTTTTGAAAATTTGAGGGTATGCTATTATTCAATGTAATATCCCAACAATAAAATCTGGAATTTGGAAAGTCTGCATTTCAGAAAAAAAGTGAATTACTAGGCTTTTCTAAACAGTATACAATAAAATTAAAAGTTTCTTAAACTGTAAAAGATTCTTTAATTCCAAGTAATTTTGTATGTTAATTGAATTTTCAAGAGAGAATTATCATTGTAGGCTTTTATTTTCATTGCAGAGAGAGCATTCTCAACAAATCACTTTAAAATGGAGTGATAAAAGTAGATAGGAATTCAGTTCATTTCAAAGTGATACAAAAATAAAATTAGATGTATAGTTGGACACATTATACACATCATATAAATATATTTTTAAATAAAAGAAATTAGTTTATATTCAATTCAAAGTTATAGAATATAATTCTATATTCAATCAATCATCAAGAAATAGGTACTTACTGAAAATCTGCTATATGCCCGGCCCTGAGCTAGTTGCTATGTGGTGATTATATAACTACCCATAATTAAATATACATATTCTTACATTCAAAGAGCTTATAATTTAGTTGAGGATATAAGATCTAAACCACAAACATAATTTTAAATGGATTAAATTAAAAGAAAAATTATACATTATAAATATAGCAGAAGGTGAGAAAAGAAAGCAGTTAATAGGTGCTGGTGTATTCAAGTAAAATTTAAAAGGAGAAGAAGAACTTTAAGCAGGCAGTTAAGAGGTGAGTAGGATTTCAGCAAGAGGCTTAAGAGTAACAAGTTGAGGAAGAGAATAAGCAAAATAACAGAGGTGGACATTCTTAGTGTTTAACCCGGCATTAAGGAGTTTAACCCGGTAGGAGTGAAGGCTCATTTTGGGAGTGGTGGGAATTACATCTGTATAGCTCAGCTGGTAAAGAATCCAACTGCAATGCAGGAGACCTGGGTTTAATCCCTAGGTTGGGAAAATCCCCTGGAGAAGGGAAAGGCTAGTTCAGTTCAGTTGCTGAGTCGGGTCCAACTCTTTGTGATCCCATGAACCACAGCATACCAGGCCTCCCCATCTATCACCAACTCCCGGAGTTTACCCAAACTCATGTCCATTGAGTCGGTGGTGCCATCCAACCATCTCATCCTCTGTCGTTCCCTTCTCCTCCTGCTCTCAATCTTTCCCAGCATCAGGGTCTTTTCAAATCAGTCAGCTCTTCCCATCGGGTGGCCAAAGTATTGGACTTTCAGCTTCAACATCAGCCCTTCCAATGAACACCCAGGACTGATCTCCTTTAGGATGGACTGGTTGGATCTCCTTGCAGTCCAAGGGACTCTCAAGAGTCTCCTCCAACACCACAGTTCAAAAGCATCAATTCTTCGGCACTCAGCTTTCTTCACAGTCCAACTCTCACATCCATACATGACTACTAGAAAAACCATAGCCTTGACTAGACAGACCTTTGTTGGCAAAGTAATGTCTCTGCTTTTGAATATGCTGTCTAGGTTGGTCATAACTTTCCTTCCAAGGAGCAAGCGTCTTTTAATTTCATGGCTGCAATCACCATCTGCAGTGATTTTGGAGCCCAAAAAAATTAAATCTGACACTGTTTCCCCATCTATTTCCCATGAAGTGATGGGACCAGATGCCATGATCTTAGTTTTCTGAATGTTGAGCTTTAAGCCAACTTTTTCACTCTCCACTTTGACTTTCATCAAGAGGTTCTTTAGTTCTTCTTCACTTTCTGCCATAAGGGTGGTATCATCTGCATATCTGAGGTTATTGATGTTTTTCCTGGTAATCTTGATTCCAGCTTGTGCTTCTTCCAGCCCAGTGTTTCTCATGATGTATTCTACATATAAGTTAAATAAGCAGGGTGACAGTATACAGCCTTGACGAACTCCTTTTCCTATTTGGAACCAGTCTGTTGTTCCATGTCCAGTTCTAACTATTGCTTCCTGACCTGCATACAGGTTTCTCAAGAGGCAGGTCAGGTGGTCTGGTATTCCCATCTCTTTAAGGATTTTCCAGAGTTTATCGTGATCCACACAGTCAAAGGCTTTGGCATAGTCAATAAAGCAGAAATAGATGTTTTTCTGGAACTCTCTTGCTTTTTCCATGATCCAGCAGATGTTGGCAATTTGATCTCTGGATCCTCTGCCTTTTCTAAAACTGGCTTGAACGTCTGGAAGCTCATGGTTCACGTATTGCTGAAGCCTAGCTTGGAGAATTTTGAGCATTACTTTACTAGTGTGTGAGATGAGTGCAATTGTGCAGTAGTTTGAGCATTCTTTGGCACTGCCTTTCTTAGGGATTGGAATGAAAACTGACCTTTTCCAGTCCTGTGGCCACTGCTGAGTTTTCCAAATTTGCTGGCATATTGAGTGCAGCACTTTCACAGCATCATCTTTCAGGATTTGGAATAGCTCAACTGGAATTCCATCACCTCTACTAGCTTTGTTTGTAGTGATGCTTTCTAAGGCCCACTTGACTTCACATTGCAGGATGTCTAGCTCTAGGTGAGTGATCACACCATTATGATTATCTGGGTGGTGAAGATCTTTTTTGTATAGTTCTTCTATGTATTCTTGCCACCTCTTCTTAATATCTTCTGCTTCTATTAGGTCCAACCATTTGTGTCCTTTATTGTGCCCATCTTTGCATGAAATGTTCCCTTGGTATCTCCAATTTTCTTGAAGAGATCTCTAGTCACTTCAAGAAAATTCTAGTCCAAGTTCAGGAGCAGTGGCCGAGAGGAGCTACCCCATATCCAAGGTAAGGAGCAGCAGCTGCGCTTTGCTGGAGCAGCTGTGAAGAGATACCCCACGTCCAAGGTAAGAGAAACCCAAGTAAGATGATAGGCACTGAGAGAGGGCATCAGAGGGCAGACAGACTGAAACCACAATCACAGACAACTAGCCAATCTGATCATATGGACCACAGCCTTGTCTAACTCAATGAAATTAAGCCATGCTGTGTGGGGCCACCCAAGACAGACGGGTCATGGTGGAGAGTTCTGACAGAATCTGGTCCACTGAATATGGGAAAGGCTAACCACTCCAGTATTCTGGCCTGGAAAATTCCATGGACTGTATAGTCCATGAGGTTGCAAAGAGTCGGACACAACTGAGTGACTTTCACAAACTACATTGGTTATCCAAATGAAGGAATCTACTGAAAAACAAGTCAGAGGAATTCAGATTTGACACACAAAAAGTAGGGGCCCACTCCAGGCTCCTCAACAAAAGAATAGTGCTGAGTTTAATTTTAGGAAGCTTTTCACCAATGACCTAAATAAAAATGCAATTAATTAAATAAGTATAAGCCTCTTCTTTTGCAAATATGATGTTAAAAGATGACAGGAAGAAAGCAAGAACCTCTTAAGTTCCATTTGTTGAGGTTCAGTTATATTGTCTTTACCAGAAAGAATAAAAATTAGAAAGAAAACATTAGGAGAGTGAACCCAAAACAGGTAGGAAGGGAGTTGGAAGCAGCTTCCACAATTTAATACAAAAAGATATGACTGAGTGCCTTCTACTTGCGAAATACTTGATATGAAGCAACCAAACATAAATAAGATCCAATTTATGTGGCCACACAGTTTACAAGATAGTAGAAGTGTTAAGGAATGTACGTAGACACTTGAATAAATGTCATAACAGAGTTGCCGACAAATCCCATGAACATTCACAGAAGGGTGAAGTCACCTGTCAGGCACATGAATCAGAGGGGGTTTCATGAAAGAGGCCAGGCTTGTTGTAAATCTCAAAATGAGCATGCTGTCAAAAGGAATGGCAAGACAGCCACAGAAAGGCAATGTTTATTCTGGGTGGTCTTGTGTCTGCTAAAAATCAGGAGTTACTGTAGAAAAGCAAGGGAGAATGGATCTTGAAGCCAATAGCAGTGTCTGGCACACATGGTTTGTATAGAGACTGTAGCAGGAAGATGCCATCCGGCTAATATCCAGAATATATGTGTGTCCTGCTGCCCAAACTGGTTTGGAGTACATGGCTCCTTAGCAGGAGTGTTCTGGTTAATGAAATACAGAAGTTGCTTAAGTAGGAGAGTATGATGAATGAGTTATGAGGTTACCAAGATGGGGAGATAGGAGAAGAACAATTTATCTTCTGAAGAAGTGCAGAATTTAACATGTAAATACACCCAACATTTCCATTCTTGGCTTTGCCCTTTTGGGTACCTATTCTCTTTTCATATTCAGCCCTGAATGCTAAAAATCCTCATCTCCTTGTTTCTTTGCTACTTTATATCTTCTTCCATAGAAATTAAAATTAAAACTTCAGGTTTGGCCATAGTTTTGCTCCAAACCTATTATTCAGCTGCAGTGTTGACATAATTAATCTCCTTTATGTGACAGGTAACGAACTCAACTAGTTGGAAAACTTCAGGGCAAATAAAACAGACAACTGAAATGATATAATCTATAGACATTTCCTTTGATTCACATTATCCTGCAGTAAAGACCTTACCTGTCTGCAAGTATTACTTGGTTTCTCACTAAAACTAACCACAGAGCAATCATCTTATGCACATTTACTTAACAAAACATTAATATCCAAGTAACTGGGTTGAAAGTTTAATTTGCATACTCTTAAGCAACAATTTATTATTAATAAAAAACACTCAAACTTCCAGAGTGGCTATAAAGATTTCCCCAAAAGTCATTTTGTTGTACAACTGATTTTCTAAATATTTCATAGCACTCAAACAGGGTGCTAAAGAGAAACAATCCCAGGGGACTTCTCTGGTGGTCCAGTGGTTAAGAATCTGCCTTGAAATGCAGAGAACTTGGGGTTCTATCCCTGGTCAGGGCACTAATAATCCCAGTGCTATGTGCACAACTACTGAGCCCATGCAACACAGATGCCGTGTACCACGACTAAGACTTGATGCAGCCAAATAAACACATTAAGAAAAAAAGAAATGCATACACTACTGTCAAAGTTTTGATAAAGAAGTATAATAAAATATGGTCTTGAGAAACTCATGAATCTTACAGCAAAACCAGATCTTTTTGTGTCTCTTCCAAACAATGGCTGGGATTTTCCACTGAATTTCCTCCTGATGCTTTTCTCAGTCTCCTTTATTGGTTCCTCCTTAACTCCTTGAGCTCTAAACGCTGATGTAGCCCAAGACTCTGCCTTTGGATCTCTTTCCTGAGCTGATCTCAAGCAATCCCTAGGTTTTAAGAACTACCTCTGTGGACAACTCCCAGTTTTATATCTCTAGCCCAGACTTCTTCCCTAACTCCAGTCTCACATAGCCCCCTGTCTGTTCAATACTACATGGATGTCTAATAGGCATCTCAAATTCAATGTATCCTGTACAGAACTTCTGATTTTCCTCTTAAATAAAAACTGTTAATCCCAGTATCTTCCCCATTTCAATGAATGGCAACTCCATCCTTTCAAATTGCTCAAGTGAAAAACCTTGGTGTCATTCTTGACTCCTCTCTTCTTTCCGCACCCCCACAGCTAATCTGTAAAGAAATCCTACTGATTCTACCTTCATTCTTTATCCAATCTTTGGCCACTTCCCACTACTTCCTCAAATGCTTTGTGAGATCTTTGCCACACTCTTTGTTCTGGGGACACTGGCTTCCTGGCTATTCCTCTGACACTCCAGGCATACTCTGTCCTCAAGATCTGTGACACTGTTGATCCTCCATCAAAAGTTGTCTCTCTCCAGAATATCCTCATAGATACCTTCAGGGCTCAGATTCAGAGTCGTCTTCTCAGTGAGACTCTGCCTAAGTAGCCTATTTGAAATTGCCACCCCTACCTTCTTCCCAACATTCTCTACCTCTTGTCTCTACTTTTCTCCATAACACTTATCACCTTCTGAGGTATGTTTTACTCATTGGTTTATTGTCTGTCTCCCTCACTAGAAAGTCAGTTCCTTGAAGGCATGGAATTTTGTTGGTTTTGTTCACCTAGAACAATGCCTAGCACCCTAGTAAATGTTCAATAGATAAAAGTTGAATGAATAAATAATAGTGAGCATTTATGACTAACAAGGAAAAAAATATAATTAACAAGAACTTTCATAAAGGTTAGACTCAAGAGAAGCCACCATTCTTTTTCCCCTTTTGTGGTCCCAGCATCTATCTAACACAGTGTTTGTTATATTAAAGGCATTTAATAAATACTATTTGATTATTTATTAGAGAGACAGACTAAAGCTAGATTGCCTGTGTTCAAATCCCAGCTCTTTTACTTACCAGCTCTGTAACCTGGGGAAAAGCATTTAATTTCTCTGTACTTAGTATCTTCATAAAATAAGAATAATAAGTATAATAGTATAGGCATATCTTAGAGACAGTACAGGTTCAGTTCCAAACCACTGCAATAAAGCAAATATAAAGTGAGTCACATGAATTTTTTGGTTTCCCAGTACATTCAGAACTTAAGTTTACACTTTACTGTAACCTACTGTGTGCAATAACAATATGCTAAAAAAATGTACATACCTTAATTGGAAAATTTAAGATTTAAGGCTAAAAAAGGCTAACCATCATCTGAGCTGTTAGCAAGTCATAGTAGTAACATCAAAGATCACTGATGACAGATCACCAAAACAAATATAATAATAAAGTTTGAACTACTGCGACAATTACCAAAATGTAACACAGAGACATGAAGTGAGCCAAAGCTGTTGGAAAATAGACTTGTGCCAATAGACTTGCTTGAGCCAGAGTTGCCACAAAACTTCAGTTTGTGAAAAACGCAATAATCACTAAGTGCAATGAAGTGAAGCACAATAAAATGAGACACGCCTGTAATTATACTTGGGGTTGTTACGAGGATTAAATGAGTAAATATATTTAAAGCACAGTGGGACTTCCCTGGCGGGCCAGGGGTTTGGACTCTGTGCTTCTAATGAACGGGGCATGGGGTCGATCTCTAGTCGGGTAACTAGTATCCTGCATGCTATGCAGTGTGGCCGAAAAAAAAAAAGGCATAGTAACTGTCAGATGAAGATGAGGATATTGGGCCTATGAAACTCGTCATGAAATAAGAATATTCTGAATAAGCAAAAACTACCTAAGATTTTTAAATGTATAAAAGTTACATGAATTTAATCAAATAAGCAAATGATAGTATTTTACTCCCCAACTGCAAAATTCATAAGTAACTACTACAACCTCCATGATAAAATCCAAACTTCCAGCACTCACTTTTATAATCTGTATCCTACATAGAACTTGATTTTTCAAAGAACAAGGTAAGGAATTTTCCAGAAATGTGTGACGATAAATAATGCCTCCTACTTTTACAGCATCATACGATTTTCAAAGAGCTTTTACATAGCTAATTTGTAACCATGACCACATTAAAAAAGAAACCCCAACAGGCATTATTATCTTCATTTTGCAGATAAGGAAAGCAAGATTCAAAGAGAAAAAGAGATTTGTTTGAAGTTTCATAGCTGGCAATTGATGTAACCAGGACCACCAAAACGATCAAATTGATACTGAATTCAGGATTGCTTCCACCACAACCTTCTATTGTTAAATGCTGAATTTAATGAGTGAGTATTGTATCCCTTTTAATGTTTAGCACATGCTAGGCATACAGCAACCCACTCCAGTACTCTTGCCTGGAAAATCCCATGGATGGAGGAGCCTGGTAGGCTGCAGTCCATGGGGTCACTAAGAGTCAGACACGACTGAGCGACTTCACTTTCACTTTTCACTTTCATGCATTGGAGAAGGAAATGGCAACCCATTCCAGTGTTCTTGCCTGGAGAATCCCAGGGACAGGGGAGCCTGGTGGGCTGCCGTCTATGGGGTCGCACAGAGTTGGACACGACTGAAGCGACTTAACAGCAACAGCAGCAACAGGCATATGATAACTGCTTAACCCATATTTGTTTCCAGCTTAAGGTTTTATATATATCTATATATCTTTTGCTTTAGCTTACCAGAATTGTCATAGAAAAAGAAAATTCATACCATTTAGCAGAAAGTAAACAAACTCCCAAATCTTGCTAACTTTTTATAAAAATTGTATCAGGACTTTTCAAAGGTACAAAAGCTACCTTATATTTCTATTGATATTCCTATTTATTATATGTTTTTCTAATCAGAAGACACCTGATATTTTTTCTAGGAGTTCTGCAAGATTATTGTCTGAGTTTTATGACCTGAGTTGTCATTTTCTTTACTTTGTGTGTGTGCGTGTGTGTGTGTGTGTGTCCCATGATGCCGGTCCACCAGGAAAGACCCTGAGTCATTTTCTTTTGAACCAAAGAATAAATCATCAGATCTTATACAATCTGCATTTCCTTCTATACGTATGATTCTAGCCTCTCTGCCATATTTGAAGGGTCCAGGAGATTTGACTTTAATTTTCCTTGCATTGGAATTTTAAATCTTATGCTTTAACATTTCATTGCTGCTCCTAACATATTTCTAGGTATCGTATAGAAAATATGAACTAAAAAATATAGGAAAGAGCATGATATTTATATTCAAGACCTTATGTTTGAAAATAATCACATTTCTAGCTGAGCTATAAGGAACAGCCTTTGAAGAATTTGGCAGATACTATAGAATAGAATTTTATCTTTTCTATTTCAACCACACCAAACTCAGAAACACCCAGAGAATCTCTTGTTTTTCTAAGCCTGATATGAAGAGGCATCAGAAACAAAAACTTTCTGGAAGAAAAAAGTAAACAAAAGAATTTCAGCCTTCAGGATCGTTGGGAAATTTAACGGAGCAAATACAGTCTTTTGTGAGTCACTTGTGTGCTGTGGTTGATCTTGTAAAAGGGCTGGAGCTGTTTCCTTCCACTTGCTGATGCTCCTGTGAAGCTCACACCTTGTTGAGGGAGCTGCCCCAGTGAAATTAACCTGCAGGTTTTAAAACATTAAAAACCAGGAAACTCACTTTCCTCAGCCTCTTCTCTCTGACCTCCATCAAGAACATATGATGAAAAGCGTGGTCCAATAAGGTTGGGGGGCACACCCAATGTCCACATTTAGTGGACTCCATATCCAGACATTGGGCAGAGAGCACATTTATATTGTGGTACAGGCTGCTCGTGTAAACTGTTATTCTCTGGCACCTACGCACTAGGGCGGGAGTCCAAACTTGCGAGTGGGCAGAGAGCCATGCCAACAGATGGGCACAAGGATGACAGCCAAGGGACTATGTATGTGCATCAAGTATAGGTGTTGAGAACAGGGATTCCAACTGAGAAGATCAGAATGACTCCCTGTCTCTAGTTTATGGTTAAGAGCTTGTCAATTCATGCCCTGTTTAATATCAATGGACTGGAATTCCAGAGAATTGACAGGTTTTGATGAAATATTCCATTTATTTTTTTTTCTCTGAAAAAATATAAATATAACTTGAACATCAGCAGGATATGGTTTGCTAGCATTTTGTGAGCAGAAAATGTTTCCCTTCTCCAGCAGTTTCCATGATTATTAAAGTTTCTCTTTAAGAAAAATAGAATTGGACCCTAGGCCTTACAACTAGCTGTGAAAAGAAGAGAAGCGAAAAGCAAAGGAGAAAAGGAAAGATATAAACATCTGAATGCAGAGTTCCAAAGAATAGCAAGAAGAGATAAGAAAGCCTTCTTCAGTGATCAATGCAAAGAAATAGAGGGAAACAACAGAATGGGAAAGACTAGAGATCTCTTCAAGAAAATCAGAGATACCAAGGGTACATTTCATGAAAAGATGGGCTCGATAAAGGACAGAAATGGTATGGACCTAACAGAAGCAGAAGATATTAAGAAGAGGTGGCAAGAATACACAGAACTGTACAAAAAAGATCTTCATGACCCAGATAATCACGATGGTGTGATCACTGACCTAGAGCCAGACATCCTGGAATGTGAAGTCAAGTGGGCCTTAGAAAGCATCACTACAAACAAAGCTAGTGGAGGTGATAGAATTCCATTTGAGCTATTCCAAATCCTGAAAGATGATGCTGTGAAAGTGCTGCACTCAATATGCCAGCAAATTTGGAAAACTCAGCAGTGGCCACAGGACTGGAAAAGGTCAGTTTTCATTCCAATCCCTAAGAAAGGCAATGCCAAAGAATGCTCAAACTACCGCACAATTGCACTCATCTCACACGCTAGTAAAGTAATGCTCAAAATTCTCCAAGCCAGGCTTCACCAATATGTGAACCGTGAACGTCCAGATGTTCAAGCTGGTTTTAGAAAGGCAGAGGAACCAGAGATCAAATTGCCAATATCTGCTGGATCATGGAAAAAGCAAATGAGTTCCAGAAAAACATCTATTTCTGCTTTATTGACTATGTCAAAGCCTTTGACTGTGTGGATCACAATCAACTGTGGAAAATCCTTAAAGAGATGGGAATACCAGACCACCTGACCTGCCTCTTAAGAAACCTGTATGCAGGTCAGGAAGCAGCAGTTAGAACTGGACATGGAACAACAGACTGGTTCCAAATAGGAAAAGGAGTACGTCAAGGCTGTATATTGTCACCCTGCTTATTTAACTTATATGCAGAGTACATCTTGAGAAATACTGGGCTGGAAGAAGCACAAGCTAGAATCAAGATTGCCGGGAGAAATATCAATAACCTCAGATATGCAGATGACACCACCCTTATGGCAGAAAGTGAAGAAGAACTAAAGAGCCTCTTGATGAAAGTAAAAGAGGAGAGTGAAAAAGTTGGCTTAAAGCTCAACATTCAGAAAATGAAGATCATGGCATCTGGTCCCATCACTTTGTGGCAAATAGATGGGGAAACAGTGGTAACAGTGGCTCCAAAATCCCTGCAGATGGTGACTGCAGCCACGAAATTAAAAGATGCTTGCTCCTTGGAAGGAAAGTTATGACCAACCTAGATAGCATATTAAAAAACAGAGACATTACTTTGCCAACTAAGTCCATCTACTCAAAGCTATGGTTTTTCCAGTAGTCATGTATGGATGTGAGAGTTGGACTGTGAAGAAAGCTGAGCGCCGAAGAATTGATGCTTTTGAACTGTGGTGTTGGAGAAGACTTTTGAGAGTCCCTTGGACTGCAAGGAGATCCAACCAGTCCATCCTAAAGGAGATCAGTCCTGGGTGTTCATTGGAAGGACTGATGTTGAAGGTGAAACTCTAATACTTTAGCCACCTGCTTCGAAGAGCTGACTCATTTGAAAAGACCCTGATGCTGGGAGGGATTGGGAGCAGAAGGAGAAGGGGACGACAGAGGATGGGATGGCTGGATGGCATCACCGACTCAATGGACATGAGTTTGAGTAAACTCCAGGAGTCGGTGATAGACAGGGAGGCCTGCTGTGCTGCAGTCCATGGGGTCACAAAGAGTCGGACACGACTGAGCTACTGACCTGAACTGAATTGACTGAGCATTTATGTCTTTTTTAGTTTTATTCCTCTAGTGGTTATACCAATTTGTGTGTGTTTTTAATATTTCTTTTAAATTGAGGTGAATTTCACATAAGATAAAATTAACCTTTTAAAAGGGAACGATTCAGTAGCATTTAGTACATTCACAATATTCTGCAAGCACCGTCTCTATCTAGCTCTAACACATTTCATTTTCCCAAAAGAAAACTTTACACCCATTAAATATTCACTCCCTATTCCCTGATTCCTCTCCACCTGTCCACGGTCACCACCAGTGTGCATCCTGTCTCTGGATTTACATATTCTGAATACTTGATAGAAATGGAATCATACCATATATGCCCTTTTGCTTCTGGCTTCTTTCACTTAGCATATTTTCAAAGTTCACTCACATTGTATAGGGACTTCATTTTTCTACAGTGGAATAATATTCCATTGTATAATATTCCATAGACCACAATTTGTTTATCCATGCATCCATTGATGGACATTTGGGTTGTTTCCCAAATTCTGAATAGTGGTGCAATGAATATGTATGTACACATATTTGGTTGAATAGTCGTGTTTCTTTTAAAAAAAAATATTTATTTATTTTTTAATTTGTTTGGCTGAACCGGGTCTTAGTTGCGGCACCTGGGATTTTTGTTGCGGGATGTGGGCTTTTAGTTTCAGTATGTGAGATCTAGTTTCCTAACCAGGGATTGAACCTAGGCCCTTGCATTGGGAGTGTGGAGACAACTGCTGGACCATTAGGGACATTCCAAATGCCTCTTTTCAATTCTTTTGGTTAGGAGTATATAATTCCTAGGAGTGGAATTTCTGTGTTACATGGTAATTCTTTTTAGCTTATTAGAGAACTGCCAAACTGTTTCCATTTTAGATTTCTACCAGCAATGTACTAGGGCTCCAATTTTTCTACATCCACAGCAGAAAAAAAATAACATTTGTTATTTTCTGGATGGCCATAGCCATCCTAGTGGGTATAAAGTGGCACCTCATTGTAGGTTTGATTTACATTTCCCCAAAGACAAATGATGTTGAGCAACTTCATGTGCTCCTTGGCCATTTATACACCTTCTTTGCAGAGATTCAAGGCCTTTGCCCATATTTTAACTGGATTTTTTGTCTTTTTGTTATTGAATTGTAAGAGTTCTTTATATATTCTGGATACTAGGCCCTTATAAAATATATGATTTGTGAATATTTTCTCCAATTCTATAGGTTATCATTTCACTTCCTTGATAGCGTCTTTGGACATTAGTCCGTGGGGTCGCAAAGAGTCGGACACGACTGAGCGAATTCACTCACTCACTCACTCCCAAATGCTTTTAGTTTTGATGAAGTCCAATTTTTTTTCCTTTTGTTGCTTATATTTTCATGTCATATCTAAGAATTCATTGCAAATCTAAGGCCATAAATATTTACCACCATCTTCTAAGAGTTTTATGATCTTAGCTCTATATTTATATTATTGATCCATCTTAAATTAATTTTTATATGTGGTGTGAAGTAAGGATTGAGCTTTATTTCTTTGTATGTAGATCAGTTATGCCAACAACATTTGCTAAACAGAGTATCCTTTTCACACTGATTGGATATGGTTTAGTGGCCCAGACAGTAAAGAGTCTGCCTGCAATGTAGAAGACCTGGGTCCAATCCCTGGGTCAGGAAGATCCCCTGAAGAAGGGATTGACTACCCACTCCAGTATTCATGCTTGGAGAATTCCATGGACAGAGGAGCATGGCAGGCTACAGTCCATGGGGTCACAAAGAGTTGGACATGACTGAGCAAGTTTCACTGAGTGTTCTTAGCATCCTTCTTAAAAATTATATACATAGATGTACAGGTTTATTTCTTAATTCTATTACATCAGTCTACATGGCTATTCTTACATCAGTACCACAGTTTGGTTTACTGTAGCTTTATAGTAAGTTTTTAAATTGGGATATGTGAGTTCTTCAACTTTGTCCTTCTAAAAATTTTTGTTGGCTTTTAATAGTCCCTCACAATTCCATATGAGTTTGAGAATCAACTTTCCCATTTCTGTAAAAATTATCACTGGAATGTTGGTACAGATTCAATGCTGCATTGAATCTGTAGACCACTTTGGGTACTGCTGCCATGTTAAGATGGCAGAAGGAAACAGCAACCCGCTCCAGTGTTCTTGCCTGGAGAATCCCAGGGACGGGGGAGCCTGGGAGGCTGCAGTCCACGGGGTCTCTAGGAGTCGGACACGACTGAAGCGACTTAGCAGCTTAGCAGCAGCAGCCATCTTAACAATATTGTCTTCTGTTCAATGAACATAGGATGTCTTTCCATTTATTTACAACTTCTTTAAGCAATATTCTGTAGTTTTCAGTATACAAGTCTTTCACCTCCTTTGTTTATTCCAAATACTTCATTCTTTTGGACACTCTTGAGAATGAAATTGTTTTCTTAATTTCCTTGTCCATATATTTACTGCTGATGTACAGAAACACAACTGTTCCTGTGTGTGTGTGTGTGTTGATCTCACTGCTGAGTTCTCCAAATTTGCTGGCATATTGAGAGCAACACTTTCACAGCATCCTCCTTCAGGATTTGAAATAGCTCCACTGGAATTCCATGACTTCCACTAGCTTTGTTCGTAGTGATGCTTTCTAAGGCCCACTTGACTTCACATTCCAAGATGTCTGGCTCTAGGTGAGTGATCACACCATTGTGATTATCTGTGTCGTGAAGATGAGCAGTGGCCACAGGACTGGGAAAGGTCAGTTTTCATTCCAATCCCAAAAAAGGCAATGCCAAAGAATGCTCAAACTACCACACAATTGCACTCATCTCACACGCTAGCAAAGTAATGCTCAAAATTCTCCAAGCCAGGCTTCAACAGTATGTAAACTTCCAGATGTTCAAGCTGGATGTAGGAAAGGCAGAGGAACCAGAGATCAAATTGTCAACATCTGCTGGATCATGGAAAAAGCAAATGAGTTCCAGAAAAACATCTATTTCTGCTTTATTGACTATGCCAAAGCCTTTGACTGTGTGGATCACAATAAACTGCGGAAAATTCTGAAATAGATGGGAATACCAGACCACCTGACCTGCCTCTTGAGAAACCTGTATGCAGGTCAGGAAGCAACAGTTAGAACTGGACATGGAACAACAGACTGGTTCCAAATAGGAAAAGGAGTACATCAAGGCTGTATATTGTCACCCTGCTCATTTAACTTATATGCAGAGTACATCATGAGAAATGCTGGGCTGGAAGAAGCACAAGCTGGAATCAAGATTACCGGGAGAAATATCAATAACCTCAGATATGCAGATGACACCACCCTTATGGCAGAAAGTGAAGAGGAACTAAAAAGCCTCTTGATGAAAGTGAAAGAGGAGAGTGAAAAAGTTGGCTTAAAGCCCAACACTCAGAAAACTAAGATCATGGCATCTGGTCCCATCACTTCATGGCAAATAGATGGGGAAACAGTGTAAGACTTTATTTTTTTGGGCTCCAAAATCACTGCAGATGGTGATTGCAGCCATGAAATTAAGAGACACTTACTCCTTGGAAGGAAAGTTATGACCAACCTAGATAGCATATTCAAAAGCAGAGACATTACTTTGCCGACAAAGGTCCGTCTAGTCAAGGCTATGGTTTTTCCAGTGGTCATGTATGGATGTGAGAGTTGGACTGTGAAGAAAGCTGAGCACCGAAGAATTGATGCTTTTGAACTGTGGTGTTGGAGAGGACTCTTGAGAGTCCCTTGGACTGCAAGAAGATCCAACCAGTCCATCCTAAAGGAGATCAGTCCTGGGTGTTCATTGGAAGGACTAATGCTGAAGCTGAAACTCCAATACTTTAGCCACCTCATGTGAAGAGTTGACCCATTGGAAAAGATCCTGATTCTGGGAGGGATTGGGGGCAGGAGGAGAAGGGGACGACAGAGGATGGGATGGCTGGATGGCATCACCGACTCGATGCACATGAGTTTCGATAAACTCCGGGAGTTGGTGATGGACAGGGAGGCCTGGTGTGCTGCGATTCATGGGGTCGCAAAGAGTCGGACGCGACTGAGTGACTGAACTGAACTGAACTGAACTGATGTTTATCTCACACTTCTACAAGTTTTCTGAAATTTATTAGCTCTAGTATTTTTTTTCTTTTTGGTACAGTCTTTTGAAATGTTTTTATATATAAGATCATGTCATTGTGAACACAGATAGTTGTACTTCTTCCTTTCCAATTTGGATGCCATTTATTTCTTTTTCTTGTGTAACTGCTCTGACTAGAACTTCCAGCACATTGTTGAATAGTAGTGATTAAAACAGGCATCCTCATAGTGTTACTGATCTTACAGGGAAAGTTTTCAGTCTTTCACCATTGAATATGATGGTAGCAATGGGTTCTTCACAAATGCCCTTTATCATTTGAGGAAGTTCCCTTCTCTTCCTAGCTTTTTTGGGAATAGGGTTTTAGATTTTGTCCAATGCCTTTTCTGTATCAACTGAGATGATCATGTAATGTTTCACCTTCATCTTATTAATGTGGTATGTTTTGTTGATTCATTTTCTTATGTTGAACCACCTTTGCATTTCTTGGATATTCCCCACATTGTCATAGTATATAATCCTTTAAATATGCTGCTAGATTTGATTTGCTAATATTTTGTTAATAATTTTTTAATCAATGTTTATAAGGAATATTGGTCTGTAGTTTTCTTTGCAGTATTTTTTTCTGGTTTTAGTATCAGAGTAATACTTTCTTATTATGAAATGTTTCCTCTTTTTTCAGAAGAATTTGAAAATAATTGGTATTATTTCTTTAAATGTTTGGTAGCATCAATTGATTATAATTTGCACTTCCCTATTGCCTAAAGAAGTTGAACATCTTTTCATAAGCTTATTGGCCATTTTTACGTCATCTTTTGTGAAAGTCTGTTCAAGCTTTTTGTCCATTTTCCTATTGGTATCTTGTCCTTTTCTTGATTTGTAGAAGTATTTACATATGCTGGTTGAGTCCTTTGTCAATATGTGTATTGTTTTATCTTCTCCCACTCTATAGTTTGCCTTCTCATTCTCTTAAGGGTCTCTTTTTATGAACAAAATTCTTAATTTTAATATAGTCCTATTTGTCATTTCTTATTTTTTGGTTAGCCCTATTTGTATTGTGATTAAGCCATCTTTGCCTACTCCAATGCTATGAATATTTCTCCTGTGCTTTCTTCTAAAAGCTCTGTAATTTTCCCTTTAACAAGCAATCTACCTGGAACTTAATTTTTGTGTAAGGTGTGAAGCAAGGGTTAAGATTTTTTTCCCCTTATATATCCAACCAATCCAGCACCAATCCTTTCTCTACGGGCCTGCAGTGCTACTTTGGTCATAAATTAGATAACCGTATATGCATGGCTCTTTTTCTGGATTCTTTATCTGTTCTGTGTGGTGGTTTGTCTGTCTATGCAGGAATATCTAATACATTTTCCTAATTACTATAAGTTTTGTAATATAAGTCCTAGGATCTGACAGTGAAAGTCCTCCAACCTTGCTCTTTAAGATCACCTTGGGTAGTCACCACCCTTTACCTTTCTGTATTAATTTTAGAATCAGCTTCACAATTTCTACAAAGCAAAAAGGGAAAACTTACTGGGATTTTGATTGGGAGTGTGCTGTTTATAGGGCTTTGGAAGTTGAAAATAAAAAGGGGACAATCTAGAATTTGGGGACAAGATCAAAAGAAACATTATTTCTTCAATTAATACTTGTTTGGTGCCTGATTCTGGCCATGCCCTCTGTGAGGTGTGGTGGTATGTGGAGACACGGTGGTAACCAAGACACAGTAGCTCCACGTAACGAGCATTCTAATGGATCTCTGAATTCCACACTGACACTCTCCATAGCACTGATGCTGTTTGTGTGTTGCTTGTTAATTGTGTGTTGTTGATAATGGGTGAGATTAGACTGAGGCATTTTCTGATCATTTGTAAATGTCTTCTGGATGAAACTGAGTGCTTTCCAAATCCTCATGAGATTCACTTAAGAAATAGAAACTTGGAGTTTAATACGTGCCACTGAGAACTTCATAGATTTTAATTCTCATGACAACATCACCCAACAATGAGATAAAATATTATTATCCCTATTTTTACAGATGAAGAAACTGAGTCTTAAAGAGGCTGAGTACTTTAACCAAGACCATACAAGTGTACTACAGATCTAGTAGCCAAAGCCAGTGCTCTTAACCACTACAAATCAAAAATAGAAATGATATAAAATTATTTACCCTTGTGATTCAATTTCTTGCAACATGTCTGCATGTGCAAAGTTATAACAGAAGAGCCATGACATAAACAGAGTCTTATTGGTCCAGACGGTAAAGAATCTGCCTGCAATGAGGGAGACCCGGGTTGAATCCCTGGGTCGGGAAGATCCCCCAGGGAAGGGAATTGCTACCTACTCCAGTATTCTTGCCTGGAGAATTCCATGGACAGAGGAGCCTGGCAGGCTACAGTCCATGGAGTCGCAGAGAGTAGGACACGACTGAGCGACTAACACAAAGGTAGACATACATGAATTTGTTGGTGTTTCTGCAGTGCTCTGGGGATAGGGGACAGAAAAACTAGAGTGACTGGGAACCTGACCTGGCCAGGTTGTGGCTGAATGGAGTAAACAACCAAGCAGTTTAGAAGGGTGGAACTTTGGTAACACAGTGCAATTAACTAGGGCCACCTGGCATGAAGTGCTATTATATTTCATATGAGGCACTGAGAAATCCAGGGCTTTCCCCAGAATACAGCATGGGATCTTGAAGAGTTCAAACATATGATGAATTCAAAGACTGCAGGGTAGAATTGGTGCTTCCAATGGTATTGGGAGAGCTTAAAGAAAGAAAATGGACTTTATCAAGGACTCAAACAGAGACTTTCTATGATTATTCTTAAAGAATCTTTTATATATTATGTAGCAGGGCTGATAGACCTCAAAATAAATGCTGAGATTACTGAAAACTGAACAACCACTTAGATCTTGTGAGTTATCTAATTTCAGTACCAGGTGAAGTACCAACCTCACCAGATTGCTCATATTCAAGTTAAGGCTCTAATAAGCAAGTGTAGGACTTGAGGACTGGAGTATGAATACACGGGAGGATTAGACTCAGTATATACTGAAACTCCAACCTCATGGAGTTTCCCTCGCTAATTACAGCAGATAAGATTCTGCTTGCCTTGCTTGAAAACTCTGTAAAGACTTGATCTGGTGAGAAATATTTTCCTTATACCTTACCTCCACTACCCATCATTGTCTCCTCTCTCTCTACTAGATATATAGTTACATATACATGTGGTTATATGTGTATGTGTGTGTATATATGTATACAACTATGTACACTTACATATATATTAATAACTACACATTTATACCTATGTAAATATATCTAGTTATATAAACATATCATATACATATATATATACACACATATATATATGTGTATATAGGCAGATTCTTTACCATTGTGCCACAGGGAAGGGTCTAAATATAAACATAAGTAACTACGTATGTAGTATATGAAATGCATATATTAGTATATAGAATACATATAGTATATAAAAATATGTATTATATATACCCTAGCATGCCTTGGAGGAGATATGTGATAATAACAAAATCCAGTAAAAGAGATAATGACTACATATCAGAAGAATTGTAAAATTATGCTAATTTATATTTGTAAACTTTGGAAACTGATTCTGAGGATGTTAGGCTAAGACTAAGGGACAGAATTTTAGGTCAGACTGAATTTATTGGGTGTGCTAATGCCAGCAGCTAGGATTGGGTCTAATGCTTTGCCCAGTTGGTTGACTGAAACCTGGCTGAATAAAGTTGAGATGCCATACATTTCTTGATAAAATGTCAAAGAAACAGTACAAAAAGCAGAGAGATAAAATGTTGGGGTGGATCCATTAGGGAGAGGCTGCTCCCCCAACTCCCAACTGTGTACCCTTAGAGGGTCCAGAGACACTCCTTGGTGAAGGGGGTACCAACACTGAAGAACAATCACATAGACATTGAACTGGCTATTCAGTGTAGCCTGGGGATGTGTAGGTTGAAATGGTTCAATGCCCACTGAACTGGCAATGGGCGTTCCAAGGTCCCACAGCAGTGTCACCAGGGCAAGGTGTGTGTGGCAGTAGAATGGGAGTGGTAAAAAGAGAGAAGCCTACAAGAATCTTTGTTAGCAGCGATTTCAGTGTTCAGTCCCTTGAACCAAAATTGATGGTCAGCCCCTTAAAGGACTATTTGATGAAATAACCAACAACTAATGAGTCTGGTGAATGACAGTTGCTCTGAGCCTTGGCACTGGGGGTTCGGAGCCATTCACCTGATTTCTGAACCTGAGTTGGTTCAGTGACCCCAAGACTCCACACTGAACGGGGAGTGGGGACCTGTGGAGGAAAATCCTATCACAACAACACACATAGGTACTGTGAATCTTCCTTCTGGATTTCCCCAATAGCACCTGAAGGTCATTGTTCAGGGGAAAAGTACATTGTAGAGGCAAATACCTAGATGTTTTGGGGGGATTATTGGAAACTGGTTGAGAACTAATTCATTCCTGAATGAAACTGGTTTACAGGATAGAGATTATTCCCTTGCTGCCTTTAATCTTAGCAGAAATACAGCCTTCTCTGAGCACCCTATTTAAAAGTACAAACACTTCCCCATCTAGAACTCCCTATCTGCTTTCCTTGACTGATGTTTTACTCCATAGAATTTATTGCCTTCTAAGGTTCTATATTATTAAGTTAGTTAATTTATTGTTACCTTCTTTTAGAACATAAGCTCCAGGAAGACAGGGCTTTTTGTCTGTTTTGTTCCTTGCTGTGTCCCAAGAAGCCAGAACAATGTCTTTCATAAGACAAACACCTATGATGTAGTTACTGAATATATACAAATGAGAAATAAAGTTTTGATCTGTGTTCATCTCTGTAGGCCCAGTAGGACTCTGATTTCACTCATCTGTGCTAAGAGCATAAGGAATAGATGAAGTGAAAGACTGAAAGAATGACTTCTTGTCATAGTTAGAGCAAGAGCTATGACGGTAGGAAGGGCCACAATCAGACCCCTTGGAGCATTTCCTGTGTATCCCCCTATACCAACAAGTCACCAAAGAGCAAGCCCCATACCTGAGGGGTCACAGAGATAAAGAATATCATAACAAACCTATCAGATGCAAGGAGAGGATTCTTTTCACATCACCACTTAAGTCACCTGTATGCTTTATTGACTATGCCAAAGCCTTTGACTGTGTGGATCACAATAAACTGTGGAAAATTCTGAAAGAGATGGGAATACCAGACCACCTGATCCGCCTCTTGAGAAATCTGTATGCAGGTCAGGAAGCAACAGTTAGAACTGGACATGGAACAACAGACTGGTTCCAAATAGGAAAAGGAGTACATCAAGGCTGTATATTGTCACCCTGCTTATTTAACTTATATGCAGAATACATAATGAGAAATGCTGGACTGGAAGAAACACAAGCTGGAATCAAGATTGCCAGGAGAAATATCAATAACCTCAGATATGCAGATGACACCACTCTTATGGCAGAAAGTGAAGAGGAACTAAAAAGCCTCTTGATGAAAGTGGAGAATGAAAAAGTTGGCTTAAAGCTCAACATTCAGAAAACGAAGATCATGGCATCCAGTCCCATCACTTCATGGGAAATAGATCGGGAAACAGTGGAAACAGTGTCAGACTTTATTTTTCTGGGCTCCAAAATCACTGCAGATGGTGATTGCAGCCATGAAATTAAAAGACGCTTAGTCCTTGGAAGGAAAGTTATGACCAACCTAGATAGCATATTCAAAAGCTGAGACATTACTTTGCCAACAAAAGTCTGTCTAGTCAAGGCTATGGTTTTTCCTGTGGTCATGTATGGATGTGAGAGTTGGACTGTGAAGAAGGCTGAGCGCCGAAGAATTGATGCTTTTGAACTGTGGTGTTGGAGAAGACTCTTGAGAGTCCCTTGGACTGCAAGGAGATCCAACCAGTCCATTCTGAAGGAGATCAGCCCTGGGATTTCTTGGGAAGGAATGATGCTGAAGTTGAAACTCCAGTACTTTGGCCACCTCATGCGAAGAGTTGACTCATTGGAAAAGACTCTGATGCTGGGAGGGATTGGGGGCAAGAGGAGAAGGGGATGACAGAGGATGAGATGGCTGGATGGCATCACTGACTCAATGGACGTGAGTCTGGGTGAACTCCGGGAGTTGGTGATGGACAGGGAGGCCTGGTGTGCTGCGATTCATGGGGTCGCAAAGAGTCGGACACGACTGAGTGACTGATGTGATCTGATAGTCGGTGAAGCTGATACATGTTTGCAAAAGACAGCATATTATCAAAAATTTAATTAAAATAAAAACTTAAGAGAAGTATTACAGTGAGCTGATATACATGGAATTCACTTATGCATCACCCAAAAGTAACTGGCCTTATGGGAAATTCTCTAGGCAAGAATACTGGAATGGGTTGCCGTTCCCTTCTCCAGAGGATCTTTCTGACTCAGTGATAGAACTCAGGTTTCCTGCATTGCAGGCAGATTCTTTACTGTATGAGCCACCAGGGAAGCCCAAGACACTGAGCTGGTACCCATGGAATTCACTTATGCATCACTCTGAAGTAGCTGGCCTTATGGAATGGTGGAATAATGACACATGTTCTTGATAGACTGCTGTGCTTTCTCATGCGATACAGCAAACCAGCAACCAATTTTCCCACAGCCAATCAGGTGAAATATAGAACTGAGCAGATGCTTGTTACTCATTTTTGTCACCAAATATCTGGACTCTCTCTCCATATTTCTAGAACCACTCACTTTATGAGACATGAAAATGAGAAACACTTTTCTTTTTTTTTCACCTAATTGAGAGCTTAGTGCTGCAGTCCATGAGGTCACATAGAGCTGGACACGACTGAGCGACTGACCTGAACTGAACTAAGTGAGAGCTGTTAGTCAGATGCATCTACCAGTTCAAAGTCCTGGGAATTAGCAACACAAAAGACACAAGGAGTGTGGTGCTCTGGTGACAGATGCCAGCTGGTGGCTGTTTCCTCAACCAACAATCAGCACTGGTTCCAGCAGGACCCTCCTGTGCCCACCCAGTGACAGGATCTGTGCCCAGCTGTGCTGTGTGCCATCGGCTCTTCTGCGTGCAGCGCTAGCTTCTGTGGAGCAGTGCTGTTTCCTGGCTGAACGGCCACCAAGCAGTGGTGTGCTGAGTCAGGTTTCCCTGCTTGTAAAAGGTAATCACTAAAGTTTCAGGAATTTTGTAAGCCAGTCATGAAATGTAATGTTGAATATTAAATTATATAATATAAACTCACAATTAAATAAATTATCTATAAAACAAAGTAATATACTCTCTTACATTTCTAGCACATTTCTTCCTGATTTCACGTTCAGTGACATCACACTGGAAGCTCGGACATCAACCATCTTAGGCGTGTTTACACTATGGAAATTGGCAAACACCACAAATTGAGGCTTGATCTATTATTTTGTTGTCTAGAATTTGATTGTCTAAAATTTAACTGATGGAAAAATGTTAATACAAATTTCACCTAAAAGTGTGTCATGTTTATAACCATTACTTGTAAATAGCAGAGAAATTTAACAAAACATATTTTTCCCAGAGAGCTGTAACAGGACAGTATCTTTGCAGTAGCACGTAACAGAATTCTCTAAAATGAGACTACAATGTCAAAGTGAGGGCAGGACTCTGCCTTTCATTCTGAAGCTAAGCCTCAGCTTGTAACAAGAACATTCCAATGCTTTGAACAGTAGTTCAACTTCTGTTCAAAACTGTTCATCTTTTTATATGTCCTGATTTAGCAGCAACATCTCTTCCACATCTTATAGCATACACCCAGTGTCCCTAAATGCATGTTTATATTTTGACATGGTACTAGTGTGCCTATTTTTGAGGAATTTAGCTACTCTATTAAAAGTCACAAGCATTTATTGAGTACCTGCTACTTACAAAATAACTGCTTAAAAATAAGGAGAAAGTTTTATGTTGTCCTTGAAGAGTTTTATCATTCAATACTAGAGGTGACATATACACAACAGCTGTAATTCAAATGAAATTTTAGGGGACCTTCCTGGTGGTCCAATGGTTAGGACTCTGTGCTGCCACTGCAGGGGGCCTGGGTTCGATCTCTGGTCAGGGAACTAAGGTCCTACATGTGTGGGGGTGTGGCCAAATGTGACAAGTAAAAATAAAATAAAATGTTAAATAACAACAACAAAAATGTTAGGAAATATAAAACATGTTCAAATTGCTGGGAAACCTGATTTCAACATGGTAACAATTAACCAGTTATGCCATCTATAACAATAAACTGAGCTTTATAATGAGTATCATCCAAATAAAAATCTTAATTGCTCTTCTAAATGTGAGAAGAAGGAGTCAGACAGACCTGGGCTTGAGAAGCTCCTCAGCAACTTGCTTTTGATGTGTACCTAACTGGTTAATCATTCAGTCGGGGAGGCAGGACCTCTTAGGACTGATATGGACTAAGAGGTTCATTACAGGGAGTAGATATTACACAAATGTGGGGGAAGATGTGATAGCAAAGGTCTGCGAAGGAGAGGGATATTTGGAGGATCAGATAAAATTGCTAACTTTGGAACATGAATGGAAGCTGATGAAGGGCTCTCTGGAAGGACTCCTCGGCTGGTGGCCCCCAAAGTCACCTGCCTGCAGAGTGGCAAGGCGGGCAGTCAGGAAGGAAAGCTGACCACCAAGTGGGAGGCAGGCACACCTGGCAATAGTAACACAGCGGATTGCCTTCACACGTGTCTCTTGCTGCACCTAATCTTGCCCGGGGTCAAGAGCATCTGAAGGAGGAGACTGATGGGCATTGAGGGAGCTGCTGAGCCTCAAGATGAAAAGATGAGCCACAAAGGACATTGGCAACAGCCTGCTTTGAGGATGATGGCTGCTGCTTCACTTCAAATCCTATACAGATTTCTCCAGAGCCAACTTTAGACAGGAACCACACAAGTGCAGAACTTCCCAGGTATCTCAGTGGTAAAGAATCCATTTGCCAATGCAGGAGGTGCGGGTTCGATCCCTAGGTCAGGAAGATCCTCTGGAGAAGGAAATGGCAACCCACTCCAGTATTGCCTGGAGAATTCCATGGACAGAGGAGCCCCAAGGGCTATAGTCCATGTGGTCCAGAAAGAGTCAGACATGACTTAGTGACTAAACAACAAATACAAGTACAGAAATTTTGGGGAAAATAATTCCAGTTTAGTTAAAACATTATCAAACCAATATATTATATTACTTCAAGTAAAACCCTGTTAGCTTTAGGTTCCTCATTTGTAAAATAGAAATAATGGTACTTACCTGGAAGCATTATTGTGAGGCTTTACATGGCAAACATATTAAAAAAAACAACTCATTCCTTATTCATTCTCATTTGGGACTTCCACAGTGGTCTAGTGGCTAAGATTCCATGATCCCAATGCAGGGGGCCCAGGTTCCATTCATGATCTTGGAACTAGATTCCACAGCCCAGGGATCAAACCCAGGTCTCCTGCATTGCAGGCAGATTCTTTACCATCTAAGCTACTAGGGAAGCCCAAGAATACTGCAGTGGGTAGCCTATCCCTTCTCCAGAGGATCTTTCTGATCCAGAAATTGAACTGGGATCTCCTGCATTGCAGGCAGATTTTTACCAGCTGAGCTACCAGGGAAGCCCACCCACATGGCACAACTGACCGAAAATAAGAATTTGCATGCCACAACTAAAGATCCCATGTGCCACAACTAAGACCTGGGCACAGCCAAATAAATACGTACATATAAATGTGTTTTTTTTTTTTAATTCTCATTTAACTGAGCATCTAGTATTGTATATGGCAACACTCTCTGATTCTCCATTCCTTCTGAGGAACCCTGACATCACTAACCCAAAAATCTTTTCTACTGTCCTACTTCTCACACTATTTTTGCTGTCAGTTCCCAGAGCAACTCACTTCACACTCAGTGTACCCCTAGATGAAGCATTATCTTAACTCTAAAAGGGCTACCCTTTCCATCAAGTCATGTCTGTCTGCACTCTTGACCTTCTCATCCCTTCAGATAGAATCTTGGGTTCATTTTCGAGTGTCCCTCTTCATCTTTACCTACTTCCAGACATGACTAAGTTCTGTCAATTCCTTCTTTAAAGCGACTTTCGAGTGCTCCTTTCTTCCTTGTTTTCACTGACACTACCTCTCCCTGACTCTTATCTGCTAGATAGTCTCCATAACCCCAGTTTCCTTCTTGGATTCTGTCTGAATCCTACTCAGCTTCCCGATGTCTCATTGTTCTGTGCTGATTAAGAACTTACAGTTGCTTGCTCTTGTCTATTGTACTAAGTACTATGAAACAGTGAAAGTGTTAGTCACTCAGTCATGCCCAATTCTTTGAGATCCCATGGACTATATGACCTGCCAGGCTCCTCTGTCCATGGGATTCACCAGGCAAGAATACTAGAGTGGGTAGACATTCCCTTCTCCAGAGGATCTTCCAAACCCAGGGATTGAACCTGATCTCCTGCACTGCAGGCAGACTCTTTACCATCTGAGCCACCAAAGAAGTCCATTAAGTAATATAATTAATGTAAAATCTTTTGATCTTTGAAGAACAATATGAAGAACATGAACAGACAAGTGGAAATTTTCTCACACACACAAAATAGATAACCTGAATAGTATTATATACCTTTGAAAAATAAATGTATAGCTAGAGACCTTAAAACAAAGGTAACTGGAGGCACAGATGGCTTCCCTGGTGAATTCTACTAAATATTTATGGAAAAAATAATACTAATTCTATGCAAACTTTTCCAGGAAATAAAAGAGGAAGAAAGTCAGCATTACCCTAATACCAAAAGGAGAATAACTATTAGAAAAAAGAAAACTAAAGACCAGTATGTCTCATGAACATACACAAAAAATCCTCAACAAATATTAGCAAATCATACTCAGCAATATAAAAAAGGGATAATACATAAACACCAAATAGGTCTTGATGAATTTATACCACAAATGCAACTTGGTTTCAAAAATGTAAAAATCAATCAGTATAAACTTAAACATACTCATAGCAACTCCCACACCTTGGTTTTTATTTCAGAGAAATAAAGCATATGTCTACACAAAATTAGCCCACAAATCTCTAGAGAGGCTTTATTTATAATCATCAAAAACTAGAAACAATCTAAATGTCCACCAGTTGGTGACTGAATAAACAGACTGTGGTATATCCATACAACAGAATATTATTTGACAATAAGAAGGAAAGAACTATTGATACATATATCAACATAGGTGCATCCAAAAATATTATCAGTTCAGTTCAGTTCAGTTCAGTCGCTCAGTCATGTCCGACTCTTTGCGACCCCATGAATCGCAGCACACCAGGCCTCCCTGTCCATCACCAACTCCTGGAGTTCACCCAAACTCATGTGCATCGAGTCCGTGGTGCCATTCAGCCATCTCATCCTCTGTCGTCCCCTTCTCCTCCTGCATCCCTCCCAGCATCAGGGTCTTTTCCAATGAGTCAACTCTTCACGTGAGATGGCCAAAGTATTGGAGTTTCAGCTTCAGCATCAGTCCTTCCAATGAACACCCAGGACTGGTCTTCTTTAGGATGGACTGGTTAGATCTCCTTGCAGTCCAAGGGACTCGCAAGAGTCTTCTCCAACACCACAGGTCAAAAGCATCAATTCTTTGGCACTCAGCTTTCTTCACAGTCCAACTCTCACATCCAAACATGACTACTAGAAAAACCATAGCCTTGACTAGATGGACCTTTATTAGCAAAGTAATGTCTCTGCTTTTGAATATGCTGTCTAGGTTGGTCATAACTTTCCTTCCAAGGGGTAAGTGTCTTTTAATTTCATGGCTGCAATCACCATCTGCAGTGATTTTGGAGCCCAAAAAAATAAAGTCTGACAGTGTTTCCACTGTTTCCCCATCTATTTGCCATGAAGTGATGGGACCAGATGCCATGATCTTCGTTTTCTGAATGTTGAGCTTTAAGCCAACTTTTTCACTCTCCTCTTTCACTTTCATCAAGAGGCTTTTTAGCTCCTCTTCACTTTCTGCTAGAAGGGTGGTGTCATCTGCATATCTGAGGTTATTGATGTTTCTCCTGGCAATCTTGATTCCAGCTTGTGCTTCTTCCAGCCCAGCGTTTCTCATGATGTATTCTACATATAAGTTAAATAAGCAGGGTGACAATATACAGCCTTGACGTACTCCTTTTCCTATTTGGAACCAGTCTGTTGTTCCATGTCCAGTTCTAACTGTTGCTTCCTGACCTGTATATAGGTTTCTCAAGAGGCAGGTCAGGTGGTCTGGTATTCCCATCTCTTTCAGAATTTTCCACAGTTTATCGTGATCCACACAGTCAAAGGCTTTGGCATAGTCAATAAAGCAGAAATAGATGCTTTTCTGGAACTCTCTTGCTTTTTCCATGATCCAGTGGACACTGGCAATTTGATCTCTAGTTCCTCTGCCTTTCCTAAAACCAGCTTGAACATCTGGAAGTTCACGGTTCACATATTACTGAAGCCTGGCTTGGAGAATTTTGAGCATTACTTTACTAGCGTGTGAGATGAGTGCAATTGTGCGGTAGTTTGAGCATTCTTTGGCATTGCCTTTCTTTGGGATTAGAATGAAAACTGACCTTTTCCAGTCCTGTGGCCATGGCTGAGTTTTCCAAATTTGCTGGCATATTGAGTGCAGCACTTTCACAGTATCATCTTTCAGGATTTGAAATAGCTCATCTGGAATTCCATCATCTCCACTAGCTTTGTTCATAGTGATGCTTTCTAAGGCCCACTTGACTTCACATTCCAGGATGTCTGGCTCTAGGTCAGTGATCACACCATCGTGATTATCTGGGTCGTGAAGATCTTTTTTGTACAGTTCTTCTGTGTATTCTTGCCACCTCTTCTTAATATCTTCTGCTTCTGTTAGGTCCATATCATTTCTGTCCTTTATCGAGCCCATCTTTGCATGAAATGTTCCCTTGGTATCTCTAATTTTCTTGAAGAGATCTCTAGTCTTTCCCATTCTGTTGTTTTCCTCTATTTCTTTGCATTGATCACTGAGAAAGGCTTTCTTATCTCTTCTTGCTATTCTTTGGAACTCTACATTCAGATGCTTATATCTTTCCTTTTCTCCTTCGCTTTTCACCTCTCTTCTTTTCACAGCTATTTGTAAGGCCTCCCCAGATAGCCATTTTGCTTTTTTGCATTTCTTTTCCATGGGGATGGTCTTGATCCCTGTCTCCTGTACAATGTCATGAACCTCCGTCCATAGTTCATCAGGCACTCTGTCTATCAGATCTAGTCCCTTAAATCTATTTCTCACTTCCACTGTATAATCATAAGGGATTTGATTTAGGTCATACCTGAATGGCCTAGTGGTTTTCCCTACTTTCTTCAATTTCAGTCTGAATTTGGCAATAAGGAGTTCGTGATCTGAGCCACAGTCAGCTCCTGGTCGTCTTGTTTTTGCTGACTGTATAGAGCTTCTCCATCTTTGGCTGCAAAGAATATAATCAAAAGAAAAGCCCAACACAAAAACTGCATACTGAAGGATTCTATTTGGAAGACATTCTAGAGAAGATGAAACTATAGTGAGACAAAGTAAATCAATGGTTGCCTGGAATCAGGGGTGAGGCAAGTATAATGACTGCAAAGGAGAAGATAGGAAATTGCTGGGATTATGCCAATGCTCTGCTTATTGAGTGTGGTTTGGTTACATGACTGTGTACATTTGCTAAAACTCATTAAATTGTTCAATACCTTGGAGTCCTGAGTAGCTCACATGGTAAAGAATCTGCCTGCATTGCATGAGACCTGGATTCAATCCCTAGTTTGGGAATATCACCTAAAGAAGGGCATGGAAACCCACTCCAGTATTCTTGCCTGGAGAATCCTCAAGGTCAGAGGAGCCTGACGGGCCACAGTCCATGGGGTCGCAAAGAGTTGGAGATGACTGAGCGACACACACACACAAACCTTGGAGTTGTGGAGTTCAAATCTCCATATTCCAAACTGTGTGTCCTCCATTCCATGGTAGGCAAGGGTTCTTTTTTTCTTATTGTTTTAAATTTACATTATCTTCTCAATGCCTTAGGAAGCATGTGGCTTATGCAAAGATAGTCCAAGCAGAGCCAAAGGACCACAAGTCATGGATTACTCTAACTAGAGGATGAGACAGTAACTCCCTGACAGTTGCTGTAACAACAATCAAGGTTCAGATCCTATAAACTTCAATATACTTTAAGAAGGCAGTGTATCATATATAACTTTATAGTGATCCTTACAGTTAAGATAAAAATAAATGAGAGGTGTTCCAGAGGAAAACATGAAGATGTCTTGACTTTGCTCATGGACATTTTCTAATGAGTTGCTAACAAAGGAAATAAATGGATCAAGAAAAACTAGGGTAAGAACCAGAGGAAAGAGAAGGAAGGCCCCATGAGGCCTTCTTAAGAGGGAGGTGTTTAGAGGCTGGCTGACCATAATGGACGCTGGCCTGGATTCTGAGATTCCTGGGAAGCCAAGAAATGAAGGGTAAGATAATTATTGTCATCAAGGTCTTTGCGGGTATCTTGACTGTTGCTATTAAAAGAGCTCTGTCAGATTCACTGTAAAGAAGTGGTAGGCAGCCCAGAAGGTTTTTATTTAATTTTCTAAGTAGGGGCTTATGCGCTTGGGGTCCTCAAATGGTTATATCATGTGCACAACAGCTGTAAATCTGCATGGAAAAAATATCTGTGCCAGTGAAAACAAAATTCAGAATTACAGAATTACAATATTTGGTTATAATTGCATGCATGGAACACATGCTAAGGCTGGGCTCTGAATGCTTTGCACATACTTAGGCTCTGAATGCTTTTCAAGAGCCATATGAAAGAGATGTCATTATTCCTTCCATTATACATTTGAGAAAAATGAGACTTTGAGTGTAAGTCCAAGGTCATAGAACTAGAAGGTGGGAGAGGGATCTGAACCCAATTTCCTCTGACTCCATGCTCTATACTGCCTTCATTCATTCAATAAATATTCTTTACTATCTGTTATGTACCAGGTACTTGTCTAATAAAAGAACTTTTTATAAAAGGAGAGCAAAGTAAAAAAATAAAGAAGTAAAAAATGTAAAGGCTTAAATTCCATGAGCTTCAGTATACTTTAAGAAGGCATTGTAACTTATTTATATAACCTTATAGTGATCCTTAGAATTAAGATAAAAATAAACTTTTAAAGCAGAATTATGAAAATCTCCCTATTTATCCAGAATATATCTCTGGATAAGTACTCCACAAAAGATTTTTTTAATATTCCTTTTCAATAAATCTTATTATCCTAATCAAGTATATTATTTGAAAAATTGACATTCAACATGAAATCATGGATAAATTCTAATCCTAAATTTAAACTCTTACATTTCCAAAATATTATTCATCTAATTATTCAGACATCCTGAAGGAAAGAAAAAAGAGTAACAATTTTTTTTTTCATTCAAAGAATGGTGCAATATTATTACACAGAGCAGCATTATCTACTCTTTGATTATTGTATTTAGCTGGAATGATCAAGTGATCACTTAAATTTTTTGCATAATATAAAGCTATGCAGGAGACTGTGTTAACAGTTTAAAGTTTTTTTTCCCCCCTTTATCATTTTGGGAATTGTAACCAAGTCTTTCTGTTTACACAGTTTTCTAAAACTTTAATAAAATAAAGGGAAGCTAAGAAAAAAAGCTTAAGACAAACACAATTAACTTGTCTTTATACCATTTATATCAACGGACAGATAATTAAGGCATAAGTAAAGGTTTAAGTCTGTTACTTTATGACATAGGTTCCCTGCTACCCTGGCCATTACTTGACAGGATGTTTGCTTGCAAAATGAGTATTTTCCTACAGTCACTCTTGATTTTAATATAAGAGACTATCATTATGACTCACTTTGAAGATTAGTCACCATAGAACGTCAATAGTCTCTACAAACAGTTGAATATTGATCATAGCAACTTTTAGAAACAGAATAACCAAAATGAAATGTAAATGAATTAAAAAGTATTAGTTTGAAAATGCTTTTAGGTTTCTAAAAACACATTAATCATTGGTTAAAATGTCTCACAACTCTATGTATTTTAAATTTTTATTAATGTCCACCCTGTTATAAAAGTAATTTAAGGCAAACCTCAAAATTATAACATGCACAGTAAAATATTATTTTCCTTCTATTATAATTGGCATATGTAAAATCAATATTTCCATATACACTGTTAAAGAAAGAGTCCTTTGTAGAGTGAATATTCTCTATGTTCTTTATACAGAAATTTATAAAACAAAATGTGCATCTCCTTATTGATACCATTGGTCTTATAAAAAATTCTTTATTTCAATTCACAAATATTATAATTCAATTACTATTTTAACAAAAACAAGTTTTCTTAACCCTCTGTCCATCACTACTCACCTATATATTGTAGTTGGTCCTCATTAAAAATCTTCTATCACCTTCAGATTTTAAGAAAAGCATATGAAAATTCAGAGTTTCCTTAGGCCTCATTTGCCCATGTATTTCCATCGACATTATTATTCTTTGCCAAATTTCTCCTCATTTCTTGGTCTATAATTTATAGAACACTGCAAGTCAAATAAAACATGCCAATTATCTGATTAATTTTGATTTAGAATGCCGTTGCTCCAAATGATCCAGTCCTATTTACTTTAGCACAAAATAAAATGTTGAGTAATTACCCAGATACTAGTAACTCAAATCCAAGTTTCTAATAACATGGACTGAATTGACTGTATTAATACAATTCTCCCTTTTACCCTGTTGCCACTCATTATTTTCTTGATATTTTATGACATTAAAATGACTTTATAAATCTTGCTCCCCATTTATGGAAAGTTTCCATAAAACACAGGTTAGAATGCTTACACAAAGGAATGTAATTTTGAAAATAACACTTGAAAGAGTTAGGACAACTGTGGTTATGTTTTAACCTTAATAATCAAATGCTTAGGGAGAAAACAATGGAAATTTTCACCTATTTCATAGGCACTTGTTTTCACAACAGTCTATAAAATTACTTTCTGAGGATTTACTATGGTGTAAAAATAAGTTATGTATCAACTCTTTAAAGTATTTTCTTACCAGAGGCAAAGAAAGAGGTTGCATGGGGATGAATGAAATAGGTAAGAGAGACAAAGAAGTACAACTTCCAGTTATAAAATAAATGAATTATCAGGATGTAATATTATAGAGAATACAGTATAAATATTGTAATAACTTTGTATGGGGACAGATGGTAATGACTTACCAAGATGATCATTTTATAATGCATAAAAATATCAAATCACTATGCTGTACATCTGAAACTGATATAAGTCAATTATACTTTAATTAAAAATAAATTAATAAAGCAAAGTTCAGAATATTCAGTATATGCAAAAAATGTGAGAGAATTGAACACAAGTATTCTAAGAATTTTAAAAAGTATTTTTAGACTGAACTTCTTATAAACTTGTTTCAAGTCTAAATTTTATTTTGACAAGGGAAATAAAAATATGTATTCTCTTGAAAATACCATTCAAAAAAAACATAATTAAAATGTTAAATTCTTATCCAGTATTATTTAAAATATCATATATCTTTCAAAACATTAAAACTCTTTCACTCAAGACTTTTTTTACAAAGTAATCTCTTAACATATTATTTTGGTTTAAGTGTTTACTTTAAATGAGTTAAAAGCATATTTTGTTCTTGTGTCTGCAATGTATTTAATTCAGATCACACATTCTTACATTATACACATAACTTCTAAAATAATTCATCTGATAAAAGATGGTCAGATCTTTCATTTTATAAGCAGTACAGATGATTGTTACCTGAATACAGTCTACAAAATACTTCTTTTATTAACTGTTTCCTCTTTTTTAAATGATACTCCTTTAAACAAAATAAGTATAATTTTTGTGTATTACTTAAATTTCAAATTTTAATATATAAAAAGCATGATCTCAAAATACGAACTTTTAAAAAGCACTGGCTTTACACAGTAATATTCCTTTGAGTAAGTCCATTTGTTCCTTTTCTGTTGTTGTTGGAATTCATTGATCTGGTCAAAACTGCAGTTTCTGAGGTCTGAGAAAATACAGTGTTAGAATAGAGATTCCAAAACCAGGACCAGAAAGCAAGGGAATCTGTTAGATATTTTCTGTTGTTCTAGAGTAAGTATAAGCCATCTTAAAACTGGTTAGGTTCTGGACATGACAGATCTCTTGTTCCATTTTGAACATGACTGTGAGACTTAGTTGAATTCAGTGGAACTAAGAGAATCTTGCTATAATGTACTGTGTCAGAGAAAAAAAGAGTAAATAAGTTTTCTGTGCCATTTCTTCTCTTCAAGGGAAAAAAATTTCCTCCCTCCCTCCCTTTTTTCCTTTCTTCTTCCCTTCCTTCTTTTAAGAAATATTCAGTCTCTCTCTCCCTCTCTCTTTAAAAGTATACTAACAATTTAAAGGACAGTCTGTATGTATACGGAAGAATTAATCAGACATATTCATCAAAGTAAACTTGTTTCAATATGCCCATGCTTCACTTTCATTCAACTCTAGCTAACTCATGGGTCATTCTGGCTGATACCAGATCAATGAAGTAGGAAACTGAAGTGGTGATCTTTGTAACTGAAGTTGGGAATAAAACCAACCTGCTGCTGAGGGGGAAACTGTTTATTATCTAAACTATTTGACAGAGCTTATTGGATGATTGGCCAGCTTCTAATTTTCATATCACTTCACTGGTGAAGTAAATATAAATTATGTGACAGGGAGTAAACTTGCTTATTATAACCCACACAAAAAGATACTTTGTCATCATTTCAATCACTTACTGAATTTAAAAGTAAATAGCTTTTATCTGTCTGTGTACAGAAATTCTAAGACACATAATTCAACCTGCTCTTTTCTCATGAAATACACTGTGAACTATGATTGCCTTCCTTGTTTCTTATTTCCTTACCTTTAAATTAAATTTTGTCTGCATCCCTTGCCAAACCGCATTTTAAAATTTTTATTTCCTTTTAAAAACCCATTCCCCATTTCTTCCTAGCTGAAGATTTCATGATCTTAGTCAGTGAGAGTCAGATATTCCCATGTGACTTTAGTTGCTTGGCTTCAAAATAAGGGATTAAACTTCCTAACAGAAGCCCTGAAGAGTAGACATGACTTTTCCAATATGCAGAAAATCCTTTGAAACTTATAGACTGTTAAGATACAAAGATTTAACATTAAGAATGATCATTTGATTATTATGTACATTCCTTTAATATTATAGAATTATCTCATTCTGACTCAAGAAGCTAACAAAATCAAGGCAGGACACTCAAAGATAAGTCCCAAATTTCACTTGAGAAATTCAAGACTATTTTCCTTTTTGAACAATATCTTGACTATAGACTTTCCTATTTGCGAAGTTTAACAAAATCATAATTTCTTAATATAAAAAGAAATACTCTGATACTAATCTATTTAAGAAACTCAGTTTCTTAGTAGTATTATCATGTAACCTATTACAATTTAGATTTGAAATATTTAATTTTGATTACTGTTCTATCACATTTTAAAGTTTGATATTTTCCTGAGGCAACTATCTGAAAAGTGAAAATTTAAAAATACCACTAAATGATGAAATTATTAAATAGAAATTGTACTAACTAGTCTAAATGTTTTGAATTACAGTTGGGGGGAGAAAATTCAAAACATTTGTACAAAACCATAAGCATGAATTTTATAAGCATTTTAGAGAATGCTGTAGCACTGATTTTCATTCCTATGGTTCCAATTTCTTTAATGTGACTAGCATTTCACTTGCCCTCACATACTAAGGCACAAGCTCCATTGAAAGGAATTTGAGTTTTATGCTCCAATTCTCAAATACAGGACAGGCTATATGATGATGTAAGGGAAGGAAAAGGTTGTATTTGCCTATATTAATTATTGTAGCAATGATCATTTATAAATTCTTAGACACTGGATTAAATATTTGAAAACTAAAGCTTCTTTCTCGTCCCCTCTGAATGCTCGATGTGGTCTTTTGACACGTGCCACAAGACTAAATTTTAAATCACTGAACTCTGCTGTCATAAATGTGCAAAAACTCGATCATTTAAACTCCAAGACCCAATCTACACCTTTCCAAGTTAAGATATTTAATAAAAGAATGTGTGTAGATTTTATAAACTTGACTGAAATAATTTTGACTTGCACTTTCATATACTATTTGCATCTTAATTAATCACTCCTCCCAAATGTCCATTTGTGGCTAAAATAACTTTAAAATAATAAATTGTTTTTATTAATATTTATCTCAAGGCTTTAACATCACTAACCATCAAATAATCCATATGAGGGGTAGAGACAGAAGATGGTTTCTTGTGTTTGTGTAATATTTAAGCATTTTTAACATCCTTCTTTCTGGAAAATGAGCAGATATTCCATGGGTAGGGATAAAATAGAATCCCATTAGAACACAGTATGTATGCCAATAAAAACCTTTGGATGCATGAGCATTTAAGTATATTGGCTTTTTTTTCTCCCTGTGGATGTTCAAGGAACTCTTTCATCTAAAGGAATACTTTCCTTCAGTTTTCTCTGCACAAAAGCAAAAGTATTTATACAATCTAAAAATTAAATACTAGAAACTGTTTTCTGCAACTAACAAATGTACCAAGGAGGCCTCTGGGAAAAGCTGACCACACAGATCCTATAAATGCCCCAGCATATTTAAATTGTACTCATGGTACAGAGGCCAACATTAAATTGGCTTCTAAAAAAAAAAAATTAATTAACCAGCACAAAGGATACAATGTTTTTTTAAAACATTCTAAAACATTATTTAAAATGATACTTTCTAATTCTTTGTAGAGCCTCAAAAAGGAACCCAAATTTATCAGCATTGTCTATCTTAATATTTGCTGTGTAAGAGGAAAAATACGTTATTAACACGATCTTTGAACATCTATTTTGCAATTTTCAGCTGCATATAATTGTTATTTTAAAAGGCTCTTTCAGGGCAAATTTAATCTATTGGCTTTAAGGCTGTAGAATTTTTTTAAGTCTAGTGAAAGCTCCAATGCCATTTTCAGTGATCAAAGTAAAAATTGTAAATAGTCCCCCCCCCCACACACACTTTCAGAACGTGTTCATATATAGTTTTTCTAATAATATAGAATATACTGATTTTATTGCCACAATGAAGAGAGCCTACATCTATGTAATCATGCCTTTTAATGATTATACTTCAATGTATTTCAATGGCTTCCTTGTTAAAGATACACATGTATGATCTACGAACAAATACTTCATCCTGTGCCTCCTTCAAAGGGAGTTGAAATAAATGTACCTATAGGAGAAAAATTCAGTTTTTCTAGTATCAGAAAACATTATGGTGAAAGTTTTGGTGTGAGCTGGAAATGGACCCATCACTTAGGCCTAACACAGAAATACATATAGGCAGAAGAGGACAAATGCCTTGTAAAAAAGAAAGGGCTTACATAGATACAAGAGAGTAACGTGACAGTTATTACAGAAACAATTCTTGTGAATTTCCTAATTTTTATGCTCAGAAACTCACATTTAATTGTATTTACTTTCCTCTTTTAAAATAGTATTTAAAAAAAATCTATGCTCAGCATTACTGCCTTCTTTTTTGACATCAAATTATGATTACAGTTATCAACTCAAATTCTTTTAGAGTATTAACAATCAATGTTATGCAAGGTTATAAAGTATATGTGTAACAAACATAATGAGCTTGGGTGTTGTTAATACTGTTTAACTTTTACCCAACTCTGCCCTGTAAAATATTCCTTATGCAAATCATTTACATATCTTGACATTTTTCAACTGATGTTTTACTACTGATGAGAAACAGGGAGTTTAGAAAGAAAAGAGAGATGGGAAGGAAAGATGAACATGATTAATAGGTGTTTGTTTCATAAAGACTCAAGGGAGACTTTTAAATTCTTCACTGTTCCTATAGGCTGACCAAAGTGGAAAGCTAGTTCACATGCCTTTCAATGCTTTCAAAGGAGAACTGAGTAGTTACTCAATCTTTACTGATGCTAAATTATTCTATTTGCGTTCTGTTCTGAAATCAGGTGCTTTTTATCCATTGGTGCAAGGTTAAATGTCGACTGTATTCATTAGGAACTTGTTTTTCAAATAAGCACCTAAATTATGCCTTTAAAAGTGTTTCATCCTAAGTCTGTTTCAAATTATGCCTCCTGTAGACTAAAACATCTTCCTCCTTCCTTATCCCTCCTCTCCACCCAAAAGAATTTTAAATTCTTTTTATCAAAAAAACTCATAACCTACTTTGTTGTGTGTGTGTGTGTGTGTGTGTGTGTGTGTGTGTTTAAAGAATCATTCTTGTTCTTCAACTTCGTGTAACTATTAAGGGGGAAGTTATTTTATACAATATTTGAAGTTTCAAAATTATGGGCATTCACTTCTAATAAAGATTTTGCCATTCTTAACTGTATTGTAGTAAGATAACTATCTGATATAAATATTTGAGGACTGCTTGACTAATTAAAACAGGACCCATAAATGTTGTGAGCACAGTAGCACAAAATTTGTATCAGTTTCTTTTGGAAAGGTGTTTATTTGCAGCTGCATCTTACTATTTTTTATCATTTTGTCCAATGTGTTCGTAAATAAGGTACTATTCTCTCAGTTGTCGAAATACAGAACTTAAACGCGCGCACTATATGAATGTATACGTGTGTTTACACCCCCCCACGCAGAAAAGAATCAATTGCCGTATTCCAGAAATGACAATGAAAAAGGAGAAATAAGCAAGAATTATAATTAGACGTCTACAGTCTCATTCACATAAGGGCAGTGCTAGGGGGTTAAGCAGTTGAGTTAAAAAACAAAAAAGCTCAAAACCAAAAACCAACCAGTTGCCTTAGATTGGAGCTTCCCGCAGCTTTCGCGCTGAGCGGGGCGCGGGGAAGGAGTAGTTCTCGGGGCCGGTGGGGACCGGGATACCGACACCGTCACCACCACCCGCGGGGTCTTTCGGGAGCGCTCCCGCGGGCCCCGCAGGAGCCGGTGACAGTCCTAGGTGAGCGCCGAGCGCGTCCACAAAGCTCCCGGGCCGACCCTCGCGCTGAGGCGCGGCGGTGGCGGGAGCAGAAGGAAGGACTAGACGGAAGCGGCGGCTGCTGGCGGGCGGCCGGGGACGCGGGCCGGGACACGGGCGGGGAGGCCGCCGGGGAGGCCCCGGGCGGGGAGGCCCGCAGCCCGCGCCGCCGCCGCCGCCGCCGCCGCCCTAGCCGCGTGCGCGCGCGGCCGCATCAGCTGAGCGCGCGGCGCGTGTCACGTGGTGCGCGTGTCGAAGGTCACAGCGCGCTCACAATGGAGCTTTCGGAGTATGTGCAGAAAGGCTTCCAGATGCTGGCCGATCCCGGCTCCTTCGACTCCAACACCTTCACGCTTCTCCTCCGGGCGGCTTTCCAGAGTCTGCTGGACGCCCAGGCGGACGAGGCCGTGTTAGGTAAGCCGCTCGGCTCTGAGCTGGATCGGCCTGGGTGGAGGGGCGCTCAGAGAAGAGGAGCTAGACCGAGCGAGAAGGGGAAAGCCCCGGGAAGAGGAAGTCTTCGGGCTTTGCCCTTCGCTCCGGACGGAGTGTGGGATGTGGTTCTGCCAGAACCCACAGCGGACCCAGATCATTGTTCTCTCCCCACTTGGCACCTGCACACCGCCAGCTACACTTTCCTGGTCTGATTTTCCCTCTCAGGCTCTTTGTTCTTTTGTAAAGCCGGTATTCAAGTCTTGTTTGTGGCCTAAACATCTAAGGTTTTCACCCTGGTCTGGGGCAGAGACTGTTTGACACTTGGACTTCATCAGGGCAGCTCCCTGCGATTCAAGCTTTCAGTACTAGGCTGGCGAAGGTTTTAAAGGGTCTGCTTCCAGAGTAATTACTCGGTCAAATAGTGTTGACATTTTCCATCTTAGAGAATACCTCAAGTTCCTCTCATCATTCCAACACTCTAGTTCAACATGTTTTGCACAGGTTCCACGCCCAGACTCTTAAAATGTGGTGTATAATATTTTGTTCCGCATCAGTTATTAGGAAGCAAGTCTGTTTTAAATGGTCCGGTCACTGCGGAGTGCGGTGTCAGTATGGATGGAGGCATATTTAAAGATAGATCGCTTTTAAATGATTTTCTTAATTATAAATATCTCAACAATTCAAATTTTTGTGTTTTTTTCCCCTATAGTTTCACGAGCTAAACATGTGTACCAAAAGTATGAAAGTGGAAGTTCTTTAAACGAAAATAGTAACCACCACCTGGGTTAATCTCCAAAAAAAAAAAAAAAGACTGTCGAAACTTGAAAATATTTTGAACCCTTTTCTTCTCCTCCACCTCCATGTATTAAAGTCCGTGGAGCCAGTTACCTACCCTAAAATTAATCTTTAGAAGGAAAGTTTATTCATTCTTAAATTTACACCATGTAAAATATTTATCTTATTTTCCTCTCAACTTACTCCATCCAGCTCTAGAATGACCACTGTATATTTTACAATAGGACATTTTTTTTAGGTATTAAGGTAAAATAAAATGAAGGTAATTTGACCAGGTAACAGCAGGATTATTGATGTGTGCTCTTCATTGTTTTGCCATTGACCATATTGCTCATCTCATTTACCTAAAATTTCTAGTCCTTATAATTGAATTCTTCTTATCTTGTTAGAGTTCTTCACCAAATGAAAATACCTTTTTAGAAACAGGACTATAAAGAATTTATTATCACAGGCATCATTGGCAATTACTTTTATTATAGATCACCCAGACTTGAAACATATCGACCCAGTGGTTTTAAAACATTGTCATGCAGCAGCTGCAACTTACATACTGGAGGCTGGAAAGCAAAGAGCTGACAAATCAACTCTAAGGTACAGGATTTATTTAAATATCCATTTGTTTTAAAATAGTGCCTTTATGATTCAAATTTCAGTTTTTAAAATGGAGACTAAACTTTGGCTTTTTTTTTTTTTTTTTTTTTAGCACTTATCTAGAAGACTGTAAATTTGACAGCGAGAGAATAGAATTGTTTTGGACGGAATATCAGGTTACTTAAATTTTTAAAACTTAACAATTACTATTTTTCTTCTACTCTGTTTGCAAAGACATGTTTTCTTTTTCTTTTTTTCCTACCAGAATAATAGGAATTCCCTAGAAATCCTACTGGGAAGGTAGGTACTGTATAAGGTGTCAAGCTGAGCCACTTTTCACTTGCAGGTATGAATGGAGAGTGCTGGTGTGAAACAAAACAGGACAAAAAACGGGGATCTAGACCAAAAGAAACGGGGCCAAAGGGCAAGTGAAACAATTGAAGTTAAGCTAATGTTTTTAAAGATAAAGTTTATTGAGAAATTTTTTAAATGCTCTTTTACTATTCAGGACATGAAATAAAGTTTAACAGTGTTTTAATTTCAGAATGGATTAAAATTGTGTGTGTGTGGTGTAGGAGGTGGTAAAGAACAAATACTGAAAGTTTTTCTGTAGCTATTATGTACAAAATTATCATTATATCTTTCAGTATAGGCAGATCTCTCCCACATATAACTGATGTTTCTTGGCGTTTGGAATATCAGATAAAGGTAAAGTTTAACAAATGTTCTGTAGGGCAATTTAGGGAACTTTTTAAAAAAAAAAAAGCTAAAGAATGAAATCTCTGTGTTGTGTTGTTTTAGACCAATCAACTTGATAAGATGTACAGGCCTGCATATTTGGTGACCTTAAATGTAGAGGTATTTATACAGAAGCCCTGTCTAAAAATTTATGTATAATGAAATTTTCAATTTCCTTGATTTAAATAAACAGCACTTTTTTCTTCCCTAGAACACTGACTCCCGATCCCACCCAGAGATTAGTTTTAGTTGCAACATGGAACAATTACAGGTACAGTATTAGGATCTGTGAATGTGCCTATCTTCTTACAGATTTTTAATTGCGAATTATGCCCATGGAAAGTTCAAAAGAAAATTAACCATCTGTCAGTAGATAATGAAGGTTGGTTAAGGAATTATTGGGAAGGGGGCTTCAAAAGCAATATTTTAAAATAGGCTTTTGAAATTAAGATGTTAATAGAGAACTGGTCTGGTTTGCTGTTCCCTTCAATTAAAATAAACTTGTAGTGTTGAGTGTAAATTCTATTTGTGATGTGTTTGAGCCAGTAAGACAAAGGAAAAGAAAGCTTGGCTTTGAAAAATGTTCTCTTTGCTTTCAGAAATTTAGTTAAACTTTCAAAACATGATTTTTAAACAGTGGTTTTAAATGACTTTTTATAAAGGAGCAAGTTACAAAAATTCTGAAACTGTTTATATTGCCTGTGTAAGTCACTGGGGAAATTCAAAATTACATTGATTAATGGAGATGACAACGAATTTATTTCTTAGCACTTAAAAAAAATGAAGAACATCTCTTGAAATTTTGATGAAATTGATTTTTTCCAAAGGAATCTCCAGCAGAGTCGTTGTAATGTAACCATTAATTGAACTTTAAACTTTCAAAAGATGTGAATATAGCATTATCCTTGTTAGATAACTTGAGAAATTTAATTTTGGTAAAACCTGCATGTTCAAAAGATTTAGTTAGAAACTGTATTTCACATCTGAGGGCAAGCATTTTGAAGATGAGATATTTTAGAGGAAGACTTTACTTTGATAGTGGTTTGTCAAAGGTTTAAAATCTTGAATTTTAAATTGTTTAGAAAGTGTCTCCCGACTTTTTTCTTGCATCTTTCTCAAGCTTGGATACTTCTTTCTTGCGTTTTATCCTAAAAACGAGCTATGATATACATCTTTCAGGACTTAGTAGGAAAACTTAAAGATGCTTCGAAAAGCCTGGAAAGAGCAACTCAGTTGTAACTTGGGAAAGTTAACGATCTGCCCGGATCTAGAGGAAGACCAGGAACGTCTTGCCGTCCGCTGAACCATCATTTCTGCGAGCTGGGTGTCTTCCTTTTCAGAGCAGATTTTTTTCTTTTGGATTTCTGTCACTCATAAGTTTTGACACTTTTTTACACCTGTGGAAGGGTTAAGAGGGAATTTCTGCCTAAATATTTAAATCTTTAGTATTATCCGTACATTTGATCCCATTTGATCTTTTCCACGTCTTCCAAAAGGAAGCAGACAGTATTACATTCTGAATAAATAAGTTGTTCCCACAAAAAGAGTGGTGAGAGTTTGTCTGGATTTGAGTTTGTTAATTATTACTTTGAAGACATAGACAGGATTGGCGTTAACTTTTAACGATCTCCTCCTCTCAAGATTAAAGTTAAACACACTGGAAAGGATGCGATCTCCGGGGTTGCTTGAAGACCCCAGCTTCGGGACGTGGGGAGCGGGCGCGGTCGCCCAGCGGCGGGAGCCCGTCCGTTCCGTTAACTGCGCCCGAGGGCTCGCCCGCTGCCCGACCCTCGCCCGCGGGGCTGCAGAGGCCCGGCAGGGCCGGCCCCGCGCGGAGCCCCTGCCCGGAGCGAGCGGCTGCCCGCGCGCGCCCCGCCTCGGCCACTGGCGGGCGGGAAAGGGGGCCGGCGCGGCCGCGGGAAGACTGGGGCGGGCGCTGTTGTTTCCGCGAGCCCAACTCGGGCGCAGGTTCCGCGACGCGGCGCCGGAGTCTGGGCCGCAGCCCGTGGGGCCGAGCGGGGGCTGTCGGCCGGCGGTCTCCTCGCGGACATGTGTGCCGCGGGCGGAGACGGACCGCGGAAAGAAAGAAATAACGGGGGTTGGGGTGGGCTGAGCTGCGTGCGGGGCCGGAGCGATGCCCGCGCCGAGAGCAGGGTGGCGCATGTGGCGCTGTGGAGAAATGTCTCCGCAGCCGCGCCAGCGCCGCCGCCGCGCCGAGCGAGGAGGAGGAGGGGGCCGGGTCGCGCTGCTCTGAGGGGAGGGGGCGGCCGCGGGCCCGACTACACCGACACTAATTCCCAGGCCGCCCTTAAGGAATGAGGGGAGCACGTGACCCGGTGGGGGGGCTGTGGGGGGAGGGGGCGGGCGGACTCTGAGCCATTTTGGAGCCGGTGTCAGTTTCCACTCTGCCTTCAGCGGTGCATTTTTTTTTCCACCCTCCCCTCCCCCGTCCTCAGCCTTCCTCCCCTCCCCCCGCCTCTCCGCACGCACACACACGGCGCCCCCCACCCACCCTCCTCCCCCCCAACGGCAACTATGAAATAATAATCGTAGTATTAAAGGCAGAGATCGGGGCGAGACAATGGGGATGTTGGCGAGGGAGCCCCGATCCGGATTAGAAACACCTCCCAGCCCCGCAGAATAATACTGATCGCGCCCCCTCCGCGCGCTCCCTCCCCCGAGTGCGGAGCGGGAGGAGGCGGCGGCGGCGGCCGAGGAGGAGGAGGAGGCCCAGGAGGAGGAGGCGTTGGAGGCCAAGGAGGAGGAGGAGGAGGCCGCGGAGGAGGAGGAGGCCGAGGCGGAGGAGGAGGAGGAGGAGGCCGGGCTCGGGAGGCAGCATGAGCCGAGCGCGGCGGCCGCCGCTCCTCTCGGCTGCGCTCGTTGCCCATTGACAGCGGCGTCTGCAGCTCGCTTCAAGATGGCCGCTTGGCTCACATTCATTTTCTGCTGAACGACTTTTAACTTTCATTGTCTTTTCCGCCCGCTTCGATCGCCTCTCGCCGGCTGCTTTTTCCGGGTACGTAGGAGGCGAGGCGCCTCCGGGACGGGGCCTGGGGGCGGCGAGGGCCGCGCGGGACTCAGGCCGGCCGCGGGTGGACGGGGAACGGCCCCCCCCCACCGCGCCTCGCCCGCGCCGGCCGGGAGGGCGCTGACAGCGTGGGCGCCGAGCCCCGCGCCGCCGCCCGCCGCCGCCCGCCGGCCCCGCGCGCCGCCCGGCCCCGCGCGCCGCCCGCGCCCGCGAGCGCGCGCCCGCCGCCGCCCGCCGACTCCCGCGGCGCCGGGACCGACCCGCAGCCCGCGCCGCGCCGCCGCCGCCAGCCGGCCTCGGCGCCGCTCCAGCCGCCGCCCGCTCCAGCCCGGACGCGCCGCGCGCGGCCCCACGTTTTAGTTCCTTTCTCCCCCGAGCGCCCCTCTACACCCTCGCGACGCACATGGCCCCCGAGAAGAATACTTCTATTTGCAGCCTCTGCGGCTCTCCCGGCCACGGCGCCCTTTGTTGAGAGGTAGATTTTGATGAAACGGGGACGGGTGCCTGAAATCGGGAGCTGCTTGGGTCAAGTGGCTTCCCTCCTCTCCCGAAGAAAGGGCTTTGGAGGGGTTTAAACAGCCAGAGAACGCCCCCATTTTATAGGGACGGGTTGCTTGGGGGGCCGCGATCCCGCCAAGGTGGATGTTAGGCTGAAAGGAGCCCGAACAAAATTGTTATTAACTTAAGTTGGAGGGACACTTGGGTGAATTTAGATGGCTTGTAAGATGGCGGTTCCCAGTTGTTTCCAAGGTCTCCTGCGTTTGTGTTTAAAATGGTTAAGTTTTCAAGGTGTTATTTGTTGAGAGTCTCGGATAAGTTCTTCAAATATTACTTGGGAGGTGCTCAATGGGAAGTGGGCATTTCAAATTTGGAGCTTTTTTTGGAGTGATGATGGTGAGTGGACGTTAGTCTTGCAAGAGGTTTCCTCTCTTTTTCCTTTTCCTTTTTTCCCCGTCTCAGAGACTACAGTTTTGTGTTGTTGTTGTTGTTTTTTTCTTCTTCTTTTTTCCACCTCTAGTATGGGATGCACTTAGAACCATGACTTAAGTCTACAACGTTTTATAGGTTTTACTAAATGTCAGCATAGGTCATGTGAAGAGATGCTTTGGAGAAAGGAGCACTAAAAAGTTGATGGCATATGTTTATGCAGTCTTTTGGGTTTGACAGCCATGTAGCACGATCTTTTTCCCAGAGATTTACAGTTAATAATTGGAAGTAAACAAGTATAGAGACTTTGATCATTCCCAATTGCAATAAAAGGATTTAGTGGGCTTAGTGGTCACGGTTCAGTATCTGAAATAGAAGCATGTATTAACCCCTTCCCAGAAAGTAGGCAAAATCCTGGGCATATTTATTCAAATCCAAATGTAGGTTGGTGATGCCTAGAATGTTATGTGTAGTTCAACTTATGTTTTATAGGAACCTTAACCCCCATGTTCTGGAAACATAAGCCACACTAAAGTCTAGAAACTTAAGGATGCCAATTATTAACAGCATATGCTAACTTAAGACTATATTAACATTTGAGTTTTATTTTAAGTAGAATTTCTTTGAGGTTGATTTTATGAGCAAATTTATAAATTTTTAAATAATTAAGTTCATTTCCATACATCTGCACCAAAGTGCAAGGGTGTTTGAAATAACCTACCTGTATAAACTTACGCCTAGTAACAGTATCTTTAAAGCCATTAAGCCACTGTGTATGCATGTATGTGTTTGTATACACACACACACACACACACACACGCTTCTGTAAGAAAATTGAGCATTTAGTTGTACTTAAGTCCATTAGTACTCTACCATTAAGTTCTTGGATGTGCATTCAGTGCCCCTAAAAGGTGAAATTCTCCCTAGGAGTCAAGTTAACCCCAACTTTACCCATACTTGTATTGGGCTGGGAGCCCCAACTGGGGTTATGGAGTTCATTTGCATTTCTTAGACTGCAGTAGTCAAGCTGATTGTTAACATAAGAACTTGCTTCTGTTTTCCTTCATTTTGACATGACTGGTGTTAGGCCTCCAACTAAACTGACTGCCCCAACTAAGTATGTTATAATGACAAGTTTTAACTATTGAGTATTTTTCCATAGTATGTTTGGTGCCTTTTTGCTTGCTTAACTGGCAGTTTCTGTGGTGGAACCTAGAAGGTTTTCCTTTCTAAGGTGCAAGAGATTGTTTCTGAAACTCTTATCAAACATGTCAGATGTTTTGGAAGTCTTTATTAGGCTGACAGTGCTTTCAAGTAGTATAAAAAGATAAAGAACTGATTCTTACACAAGTAACAAAGTGATACTTACTAGCACTATAAATGGTTATAGGGTTGTGGCCAAAGTCTTCTGAATTGAAGTAAAGGAGTTGTGTGAATTAAGATGAATTTGAAAGGGTTTTGGTCAAGTACATGAGATTTCAATCTGATTGTTTTCTCTCTCAATATTTGTGTTTGTCTGGTGTTGGTTTTATATAGAGGAGAAATTAAGGCAGCTGTTTTTATTAATGCCCCTTCCTGAACTTCAGGATCCCGTGACATTAGCATGATGTGCTTTCACATGGAGACAGAAGTATCACCTTGCTAACTATCTATCTAGGAAAGGTCCTGCTGTTTCACAAGGAGGGTTTTCTTTCAGAACCAAGAAGGCTTGTCTTTAATCACCAAGTACAATAGAATTAAATATTGCTACTCTTTAGGGAAACTGCTCCACCCACAACTCTTCTGTAACCCCACTTAGATTTATAGTAACAATATGTTGACAATATTCCTCTAAACAAATCTTCCAAAGATAACTGAGGAGTCATACATGACGTTTTCTGGTTGAAGTCACTGGTTGCCACTGTGGTCACTTTTCATAAAAGAGGCTTTGTTTTATTTTTACCATTCTCCCCGCCCCCCGCCCCCCCCCCCGCGCCCCTTAGTACTCCAAAGCTTTTAGTTTCAGCCATTGAGCTGTGTTGATTAGTATTTCCCTCTTCTGCATTGAAATTCCCTGAGAATTAAAACCTCAGATGCATCTTCAAGTTTCACCAGTTCCTAGATTTCTATTCAAGGCAGCTTTGAGAATGTGCTTCAGAGAAATCTGGAAGCTTGGTCTTATTTCAGATTCTGAAATGAATGAAGTAGGAGTCAGAAATGCATTTTTCGAGCATGCTGCACGAAGTAATTGACTTCCCTTATTGTCCACTGGTGTATTGTTGCTGACAGTTCCCCCTGCCGCCCCCTCCCCCGTGACTTTTCTGTAATATATGATATCTGTTGGGAATGTCATTTCATTGTGTGGAGGTTTGCTTGGAGGTTAGGCTGAGAAAATGACATTTGTTTTTCTCCTATGGATGCTCAGGGCTGACAAGGTGTTGATTTAGCGTTGGGAATGGGCTGGTCACATGGTTCTTTAACTTATTGTCACTATCGCCGATTCAAGTAGTTTTTCTTGTCTCCATCCAGCACAGTTCAGGTAAAACACAAGGCTTTGTACTCGCCTCCTCTGCGGTAAAACAGATTTCAGTTTTCAGCCTTTCCAAAACTTTGTATCGCTCATCTAATCTGCAGAGCTTCCTACTAGAGAAAAAAGCATTAAAGAGGTTCATTTCAATAAACATCTTTGCAATTTGAGCCCTGATAGTTTCGGGCTAAGTGCACAGTTGGCAATTCTCAAAAGATCCCTTCGTGAAAATTTTGACCTAGTGATTGCTAACTGAGAGACCGAGTCAAGATCTGAAAGAAGCTCTTCGCGCCGAGTCCACATGGAAACAGGCCCCCAAGAGTGTCCGAAATGGCCGAGAGTGCGGTTTGCATTTTCCTTTACCACTTCACGCTCCAGGGTCCCCCGGGCTGCCTACCGGGTCGCCCTGCTCGGGATCCTGCTCCCCAGCGTCAAGGGGCCTCGTGGGGCCGCCCCACCCCCGCGCCGCGCGCCCGCACCCCACCCCGCCCCCGCGCCGGCCCCGCCCCCGCGCCGTGCCGGCCCCTCCCCCGTGCCCGCCGCCGCCGCCGCCGCCCGGCAGCCCCGCACGCCCGCCGAAGCTCCGGGCTCGGCCCGGCTCCGCGCGCGGAGTTGCAGCGGTGGCCGGATGCCAAGTGTAAGTGTAAGTTGCTATGGAAACCCCGACAGAGGCAAGTTCCGAATCCGGAGCGAGACGGAGCCCCAGGCGCCGCCGGATCCGCCCCTCGCATCCCGGCCCCCGGGCGTCCGCGCGCTCAGGCCCCAGCCCGAGGCCGACTCGAGGTGCTTCTCCTGCGGCCCGAGCACCCAGCTCCGGAAATGCCAGGGATGCAGATAGAGCAGAATTTGCTTTCCCTTTGTATCACGTCAAAACGTGCCAGGTTCTGGTGGCTGGAACCGCCTAAAACAACCGGAACCCCTGGGAAGCGGGGGCATGCTCCTGGATTTTCGATCGAAGAGCCATAAGGAAGTTTTACGATAAATTTGGAATCCTGGAACAACCCTTCGCGGTTGGTAAATATCTGCGGGGAGTGTGTGGCGTCTGCAGCAGCCGTGGGGCTGCTGGGCTGGAGGACAAATGGAAGAAAGCGGCCCGAATACTCTCAGCTCCCAGCCCCCACCTCAGACCTTTTCTTCTCCCTCCTGGAATGACCTGAGGGACCAGATATTACTGTTTTTGGGTCCTTTTTCACTTTTTCAGTAGAATTGATCGAGGTCCGATCGGTGAATTCCTTATGTAGAAGATGTTGGGACAATCCTGCTGCAGTGTTAAAAATGCATTTTATGAACTCCTCCAACATTTCAGAGCGTATGGTTCCTGGGAGTTGGAGATAATCTCGATTCTCTTTCTGTGAATTATAGCCAGTATTACTTTGTCTTGCAGGATCTTTTATCAAGCAGAAATGCATCGAACAACCAGAATCAAGATCACTGAGCTAAATCCCCACCTAATGTGTGTTCTTTGTGGAGGGTACTTCATTGATGCCACAACCATAATAGAATGTCTACATTCCTGTGAGTACCAAGTTTTAGACCTTTTTATGTCGTGCATATTTAACATCTTGTCCTGAAATTTGAAAACTAACAATTTTGGCTATCCTTAAGAATGTTGGTGCAAAGTGAAGAAGTTGTTTTCTTCTCTTGTATTTAATGACTTTTTTGTTAATGCGTATAATAAAATACTATTGTGTAAGTATTCTCAGGCTATCAACTGAGTTTAATTATAAATACCTTTTGGCAATTACCATTTTGTTACTAGTTCCCTGTTTCTGACACTGATTTTATGGTTTAGCATCTAATTCCTGAACTGTAAAAAATTTATGTTTTTACTTCTAGTCTGTAAAACGTGTATTGTGCGTTACCTGGAGACCAGCAAGTATTGTCCTATCTGTGATGTCCAAGTTCACAAAACCAGACCACTACTGAATATAAGGTAAGAAAATGTTTAAAAATCATTGTTTGTAATCTTTATTGGAATTGTAGTACTTAATAAATTATAAATCTATACATAAATATCCAATAAATTGTTGAATTTATTGTTTATTTCTTCACACAAAATTTACCCTTCAGTCTCCATCTGATATGAATGTTTTGTAGAGGGTAGCCCCCTTCATTTCTTGGCCATTTTAATGATGGCTAAATAGATTTTGAGTTTTTTTAACCATCTTTTAGAAATTGAATTAGTTTTCCATTTTTGCGTTGCTTTTTTGACCTTGTGACAGACCAAGAGTGAATGTGTTTAAACTGCTTCCATTCTCTCTTCTTTGTTCTCTTTCATATTAGCTAGTTTGGTCATTTGAAAAGCACACTTCTCTTAGTGAAATGTGAAGAATTTATTAGTGAATAAAATGAAATATTCTTCTACTAATTTAAGACAGTGCTACCACATAAAGAACTTTGATCCCCATAATTATGTTGATGTAGTTATAGACAGTGTCACAATCAAGTTAAATACTATAACACAATGAAAACAAAGAATGTGTTGCAATGTATGAACATTATAGTTTTTGCTATACTGAAATTTTATTTTCTAATTTATTCTCTCAGGTCAGATAAAACTCTTCAAGATATTGTATACAAATTAGTTCCAGGGCTTTTCAAAAGTGAGTAACTTGCTTAAAAAAACATTTTTAAAGTATTTACCAGTTTTACCTGCTATACCAAATATTTGTCTTTTTATTCTCTTTAGATGAAATGAAGAGAAGAAGGGATTTTTATGCCGCTCATCCTTCAGCTGATGGTAAACTCTTTGGAATGGGAAAGACATTTTATTTGGAGGGAGAACTTATTCAGTAATTTATTAAAACTAAGTTTAAAGTACAGTTCCATGCTTCTATGTATGTAATATTTCATTTAAATGTTTATTAAAAATTGAATTTTAAAATGTCTTTATAGCTGCCAATGGCTCTAATGAAGATAGAGGAGAAGTGGCTGATGAAGATAAGAGAATTATAACTGATGATGAGATAATAAGTTTATCCATTGAATTCTTTGACCAGAACAGGTAAATTCTTTAGGAAATATGTTTTATGCTAATATATTTATTAGATACATTGTTTGCTTAATAAATTATTTTGCTTTTTAGATTGGATCGGAAAATAAACAAAGACAAAGAGAAATCTAAGGAGGAGGTATGTTCAATGGACAAAAACACATTGTTTAGATTCTCGACTTTATGAGAGTGTATGTTCCCCTTTGGAATATCCTAGGATTGGATGATGCTATCAAACAGAAGAAAATCATCATATTTGATGTTTTAGAGTTGATCTATATCTGATAGTTAATAGATGGAATTTATATGGTTATTATTCTTACAAAATATTGATATACTAAAGAAATCTGTTCATCTAGTATTTATAATAATAGCACAATTCAAAAGTAGTTGAGAACAGTCGAATCTCAGCTTTGGTGTTAGTACCTTTTATCATACTCAGACATCTATCTAATTGACTTAAAAAAAAAACCTTAAAGTTAGGAATTTAAAAAAATTAACTTTTCTTAAATATGCTTTTAGGTGAATGATAAAAGATATTTACGATGCCCAGCAGCAATGACTGTAATGCACCTAAGAAAGTTTCTCAGAAGTAAAATGGACATACCTAATACTTTCCAGGTATCTACTTTATGGTTTTCATGCATTTGATGTAAATGCTTTTTAAAAAAATTCAGTGACCTTTTTCTTTTTGCATTCTAAACCCAAAAAAGCAACATTTTTTTTTAAACTTGGTACTTTATTTGAAAATAGCTCTTTAAATGTTTGGTATGGATCCTGTTTTATGCTATGAAAGCAAATCCCTTAATGATTTCAAGAAGTTTTTCCTCATTTGAAGTTCCAAGAGGGATTCTTGCTTTGCCCAAATGTTTGGAGAAAGTGTTTTTTAAAAGCGTTTTTGTTTTTTTTAAAATCATTTTTGGATTATATTTAGATGATCAGAAAATCTATATTCACCGTAATTCTTCGTGATGCTTAATAATTGAAGTGTTGTTTATCAACAGATTGATGTCATGTATGAAGAGGAACCTTTAAAAGATTACTATACACTAATGGATATTGCCTACATTTATACCTGGAGAAGGGTAAGTAAGCATACCTGATGCTCATAGATTATTTTGGTAAGCTGTACTTAAAGATCTAAGACTGATTTGTTTCCCCCCCTCTTAACTTTGTAGAATGGCCCACTTCCTTTGAAATACAGAGTTCGACCTACTTGTAAAAGAATGAAGATCAGTCATCAGAGAGATGGACTGACTAACACTGGAGAACTGGAAAGTGACTCTGGGAGTGACAAGGCCAACAGCCCAGCAGGAGGCATCCCCTCCACCTCTTCCTGTTTGCCCAGTCCCAGCACTCCAGTCCAGTCTCCTCATCCTCAGTTTCCTCACATTTCCAGTACTATGAACGGAACCAGCAGCAGCCCCAGCGGTAACCACCAATCTTCCTTTGCCAATAGACCTCGAAAATCATCAGTAAATGGGTCGTCAGCAACTTCATCTGGTTGATACCTGAGACTGTTGAGGGAAAAAAAATTTTAAATCCTTGATTTATATAGATATCTTCATGCCATTACAGCTTTATAGATGCTAATACATGTGACTATCGTCCAATTTGCTTTCTTTTGTAGTGAAGTTAAATTTGACTATAAAAGATGGACTAGATGTGATATTCATATGGACGTTAATGGAAAAGAAAGATCATTTCTCGAAAGAATTAGTTTCAGAGAAAGCAGGCAAGATGTTTTTCTGTGTTAGGACCGATGTGAAATGGTTTCTGTCACCATTGTTTGGATTTGAAAATCTTCTGCAGTGGATATAAACATTGGGCCGTAGTTTGTTAATCTCAACTAACGAAACCTCCATTACATCCTCCTTGATTGTTCTTGTTATTATGCTGTTTTGTGAACCTGTAGAAAACAAGTGCTTTTTATCTTGAAATTCAACAAATGGAAAGAATATGCATAGAATAATGCATTCTATGTAGCCATGTCACTGTGAATAACAATTTCTCGCATATTTAGCCATTTTGATTCCTGTTCGATTTTTTACTTCTCTGTTGCTACGCAAAACCGATCAAAGGAAAGAAACTTCAGTTTTACAATCTGTATGCCTAAAAGCGGGTACTACCGTTTATTTTACTGACTTGTTTAAATGATTCGCTTTTGTAAGAATCAGATGGCATTATGCTTGTTGTACAATGCCATATTGGTATATGACATAACAGGAAACAGTATTGTATGATATATTTATAAATACTATAAAGAAAATATTGTGTTTCATGCATTCAGAGATGGTTGTTAAAATTCTCCCAACTGGTTCGACCTTTGCAGATAACCTATGTTTGAGCCTTATCAGCATAGAATATTTTTAACGTGGATATCTAATTCTAACTTCTGTTCCATTGGAAGCAATTGGCATTCTTGTCATACGGATTTTTCTCTAGTAATACCTTTTACTTTTAAAATTAATACTAAGGGATTTGGAAATGCTGTCGTCATTTCCTGTTGCTTACGATGGTAATTAATGTGTTTTTAAAATGCATATTGATCACTGTAATTCTAAGACCGATTTTGAAATAAGCCAGATTGCTGGAGAAAGAAAATTTTTATCTAAAATTATTTTAATATGTGGCATAGTGGAAATCTCAAATTTAAGAATTGCTTTTACAATTATAAACAGTGGAATATACCCTCTCTGTAAAGTCTGGAAATAGAAGCAATTTAATTGTGAGCTTCTACAGGTATTAGTTTTTAAATAGAGTGAGCATGTTGAATTTAAAATATGAATATGCCCCCCCAAATTTTCAGATTGTGTTTTGCTTTGGTCGGACTTGGTGTGTGTTCATCACCCATCAGTTATTTGTGAGGGTGTTTATTCTCTATGAATATTGTTTCATGTTTGTATGGGAAAATTGTAGCTAAACATTTCATTGTCCCCTGTCTGCAAAAGAAGCACAATTCTATTGCTCTGTCTTGCTTATAGTCATTAAATCATTACTTTTACATATATTGCTGTTACTTCTGCTTTCTTTAAAGATACAGTAAAGTTTTATGAAACCACAAAATACATATATTTTTATTTTGACCTAAATTTGTACAGTCCCATTGTAAGTGTTGTTTCTAATTATAGATGTAAATTTAAATTTCATTTGTAATTGGAAAAAATCCAATAAAAAGGATATTCATTTAGAAAATAGCTAAGGCTTTAATAAAAATTTGATATGAAAAGCACAATGTGCAGAAGTTTTGGAAACCCTGTTGTGGATTACACCAGGTAAAGGCTAAAGAACATCCATTGCTGTCTTAGTGATGTTGCTGAGAGTACATGCTTTGTTGTATAATTGCTTGAAAGCCCAATGGAAAGATGTATCTGTTTGTTTACTTTATAATCTTTGAAGTAAAAGTTACTCATGTTTGCCAATTTTGGTGAAGTTAACTTATTTTTCTAGGCTTTTCTTCTCAAGTGTTTCATGATGTTATCTAAGACCAAAAAAATTAATGAAAGTTTCAAGTGATGTTTTTACTTTGGATATGACCATGTATATAAAAAATGAAAAAATATTTTCAGAGTCTAAAAACTTCAAGTGCTAGTGGACTGTCATTTGACTTAACACAAAACCAAGTCGTAGGACCAAAACAGAACTCAAAGACTTTACGTCTCAACTTTTTATGGATTTATTTTTGAATTTACTTAGTAAAATATCAGATACTGCATTTATAGCTCACCTAACACTATTTTCCCATCCTTGAAACCATGTCCATTTATTTTGTTTGAAAGAGGAATTTTCCCCCAATCAATGTGAAAATTGCTTAAGCTTTAAAGGCTATTTCAGCTAAAATTTGTCTTTAAATAAAACAGAAGAAAGATTACAATGTTTTTTATTCTCTGTAACCAGCCATAACACTTGACAATTAGGCTTTAAAACTTTTGCTAAACTACCACTTAAAATTTCAACCTTACAAAAACCCATAGCTGCTAACTTTGTAACTCTTAGTAGTCAATGCAGGAAACAAGAAAAGTCGGCTGTAAATTTGGGTGTTGCTTCTGAAAAGTATTCTGGGATTCTATACCACAAAGTTAGAGCTAAAAATATTCCACAGAAAACACCTAAATTGATTTCACAGATTTTAGCTTAAATGCAAAAAAAAAGAATGAGGCTGGTTCCTGTTGTGTAAATAGTGATCTATCTTGCTTTACACGTGCATACCCCTTTACAAGTACTTTTTTGCCTTTAAAATTGCCGGCCGTTAATTGCTTTGAGTTGAAAAAAAAGTTGCCCTTCAGTTGACTTCACCTACCAACCCATAGTGCTTCGTTTCCATATTCTATGTGCAAATGTTAGGATCTCTGGAGGTACAATGCAACCGGCAGAGTAAACTATTAGGGCTTTTCCTTCATCCTTTCCTCTTATTCTTTTCCCGGGATTAGAGTTGCATTTCAACTTGTGGTCTTTTGGTACACTCACGGTATAGGCCTATGAAAAAGTTTTCGTATGAAAAATTAATAGGAACGTAAAAAGAACCCATGTGAAATCCTACTTGCACTGGCCAAGGAGAAATGAAAATGTTTGGTTTTTAAAAAGTAGCTTATGTTAACTAACCTTTAGAGGAGATAGGATTTTAATTTTAGAAACAATCTGCACATTGAATCTAGTCTCCCTTAGAATCCTGAGGTAAAGGAAGTGTTATTTTTGTCCATTTCTCTTTATACTATAAAAGTTTTAAAAATACACGTTTTTCTTCTGGGTATTCCATTGCCCTGAAATGACAGTTGGAAATTCTGATTTAGTTTAGTGCTCCATGTTATTTTGAAATACAATGATTGTTTCCTCCATACAATTTTACTCGCGTGTTATCCAAAACAAAAGGTCTTGATGAAATGACATTTTAAAGGGCCATTAAGAGAAAGAAAAAAAAAAGGTACATACCTTTAAGACTTGTAAGGTGTAAAGAGCACAGAACGCGGCTCCAAGGTAAGGCTCTTGGGTTAGATGAAGTCATTTCTTGAGGATGTTTCTTCAAGTATAAAATGAACAGTACAACAGGTGATTATTTCTAAGGTTGCTTTAAAAAAAAATCCTTATTCATCCATAATAAATTAAACTGGGACCACAGAATTCAGATAGATGGGTCCTTTACAATGAAGAGAAAGTATCACATAATAGAACCTCCCAGTAGATCAGACGTGGGAAATACCCGGCGAAGCCTTTCCATCGCCTTAAAAATCTCAAGATCGCCCAGTTTTGATTATGAAAGTCTCCGAAAATGTTTACACAGTCGAGTGTTTCCTGTTTCCGCAGTTAATTTTTTTTTAACGTTTTTTTCTTCTTTTGGTTCTTGAAACGGATTTCCTTTATTTGCACCAGTTTCTTTTTCTGAGTGTGCAATTTCTAGAGGTTTCACATGAAGACTTCACCACCAACTTTATGTCTTCATCAAGTCGACGACATCAAAAGTCATTTATCACTGGAAAGGCTATTCCAGGATCGTTGGGAGTTTTCTCAAGAAGTTCCAGAGCATGTGGAAAACTCACGCGAAGTCTCATTTAACCCTCTAGAGGAATAGTAAGCACTCAATTAAACTTCCAATGAACGAGTTAAATTACTTCCATTCTTCTGACTCTTGTCTTAAAATATCCTTTCCAGAGGCTATTAGAAGGGACTTCCCCAAAATAGCAACTGATGTTCCCTCAGACTCACCTACATTTCAATGTTTTAAAAGTTATTTCTTGCTCTGTTAGGTCGTCATAAACTCCAAACTTCAAAGTGAACCTGATTTCAAATTCGGTGCGGATTCTGCGCTCTCCAACCCTGTCCTTCTAAGTTAGCTGGAACCCAACTGACCCTCCGAAGGCTGCGGACCAGGGTACTCCCGAGACGCGTAGGGATGGGCGGAATGAGAAAATTACAGAGACGGATCAAGAGGTGATTGGAGTCGGCGATGTCGATCTAGGGGCTCCAGTCTTAGGTCTAAGTGCCCCCAAGAGTGGAAATATTCAAAGAAAGCCTAAGACAGGAGCGCACGGCGAGGCTTGGAACATAAAGCGGGGGCCAGGGTAATTAGGCTGGAAAGAGCAACTGTTTTAAAAAAGAAAGAAAAGGAAAGAAAAAAGGCTTCTTCTGTTCGGGTATCGGGTGGAAAGGGCACAGGACGCCCGCCTGGAGAAAATGACCTTCCTTTCCCGGTAAATGACCTGCCTTCCCAATTAGGGAGCATTCACCGAAAGGACGGGTTAAAGAGGAAACGACCCTTCTCCCCGCTTTATTTTTTAACTAGCAGCACCCCGAGGACTGCAAAGAGCTGCAGCCCAACCCTCCGCCAGGAATCACGCCGTGGGGTTCGGCCCGGCCCGGCTCGCGAGCCCAGGCCGCGGGGCACCGGGAGGCCATTTTGCGCGTGCGCCGCTCGCCTCACGCCGCCCGCAGCTCGGAGGACTCCGCTCCCGCCAATTTTGAAAGCTAGATTCTCAGGCCCTAGCAGGCTGGGGAGGAGGGGAAACGAAGTCCTTTCTCCAAGTCCGGACCCCGTGGAGAGCTGCGGCGACAGCCGGGTGCGTGCAACCTCACAAGGCGGCCCCCGCCCGCCGAAGCTTTTCCACCGAGAGGGACACCGAGGCGCGGCAACTGCCCCCCTGTCCTATGTCCCCGGGAGGCGGCGGCTTCGCGTGCAAAGCCCTCAGAAGCGCATCCTTACGGGGGTCATTCCAGATCATCGTCTCGCTTTGCCCTTCTCCCTGTGGCTGCTTCAATCCCTATCCTCTTGCCCCTTCAATAACAAGATGTCCTTGGAGTTTAGGGTTTTGTTGGGGAAAAAACTGTAAGCCAAATTATTAATCAATATAAAACTGCCATCCTGGGGGTTCCTAAAGGCTGAGCTTCGTGGACTGGAAAGGCCGAAGGGAGAGAGTCCTTAACCCTCTTAACAGGCTGAACTTGTCTAATAGGTGGAATGGACTCTAATACCCTGGGAAGGAAACTTGACCAGGCGATAGTGTCGAGGAAGTGAGTGGCCGCGCGACAGGAATGTCAAGATCTGGGCGAAGGACCACACTTCGGGACCCAAAGGCGACGCCTAGGTCTCCGGCCAGGGCAAAACTGGAAGGTCCGGCGGCCTGGAAACCCCAGCGGGGTAGAGGATAGGGCGGTCGGAGGTTGGGACGTCGCCTCTGACAGCCACCAGGACGCAGAGGTTTCCTGCAGAGTCCGCGCCTGCCTGATTCCCCGGGGGCAGAAGCGCTTTTCTGGCCCAGGACTCCCACGTGCGCCCAAAAACCGGGAGAGAGAGGGACGGCTTGGGGAGAGGGGTACGGGTAACTGCAGAGAAGTGAAAGCGGCCTAAAATGGGCGACACCCGGCGAGTCCTCTTTATCGGCGCAGACTGCAGGGGCCGCCATTTGGTGGCGGATTTCGGTATTTCTGTAGCACGTTGTGCTGAACTTCACAACTGGCTGGTCTACGTGGCACGGTTGTTTCGGAACCGCGGTTCTTAAAGATGCAAATTTCCCCATCCCACCTCCCGCCCCCCGCCAGTCTCCAGGGATCCGCTTCCCTCCCCTACCCCTGATGGAGGGCGCGGCGGCTCCGCTCTCCCTCGACCCGGGGCGGGGACCTTTCCTCCGGCTCCACTGGCCTCCACGAACGCCCAAGGGCTAGTGTGATGAGGGGTGGCGCCCAGCGTAGGACGAACGAGTGTTTTCCTCCCAGTTTTCCCGGAGATTGCGAACCCGAAGCTTTCTCCCCCGAGGAGAATCTCATTTCCTTGGCGGGGCGGTGATGGGCATTGTCTTTTTTGCAGGGACCGCATCCCAGCCCTGGGCTTTCAGCCTCACACCTCTCGGGAGCAAGGAAGAGAAAGGCGGGCCAGGCCTGGCGGGAAGGGACGCACCCGACGAGAGGCGGCTCCTCCCTAGGTGTCGGGTTAGCCTCCCGGACTCGCGATTCCAGCTCGGCCCGGCGCCCTCCGGAGACCCCGGGGGAGGTAAACACCTCTCGGGAGTCTCAGCACGTCGGCAGGCGTCACCCTGGGTCACCCTTTCTTCGAGGGTCACCATGAAAAGCCCCCGAAGCGCGAGGTGCCTATCGAGTAGAGAACAAAGGGCCGAGGGGAGAGCGCGAGGCGAGTCCGCGCGCGGTTGCCCTTGGCTGGGCCCAGCTCGAAGGCGGGGGGCACGGGCTGTGCGGACTCCGAGCCCGGAAGGGAGGCGGCGATAGCGCCGGGAAGTCCGCGGCCCCCGCCTACCCCGGCGGACTGGAAGAGCCCCCAGTCTTCGAGCCAGAGCTGCCATGTTGCATTCGCGGAGGACACCAGTGATTTGACGCTCCCGAGGCAGCGACACCCCCGACCCGAGAGCCTTTTGGGGGAGCCCTACGAGCGTCACAGCCCGAAGGGTTGGCGGGGCGCGGGAGGGAACCCGATCCCGGCGGGCTGCGGAGCCGGCACGGCCGCGGCGCCGCCGCTTCCCCTCGCTACCTTCCTTCCAGGGGCTGCGGGGCTGCGCGCTCGGCAGAGGCTCGGTTGCCAGTAGCAACCACACGACGGCGATTTGCAGCCAAGGCTGCAGCCGCCGGTACAGCCGCCGCCGCCTCGTACATCTCCGTGTCTAGCATTCAGAACCCTGGGGGTTGCCCTCGCTGACATCTCTCGCCCCCGCCCCGGGGTCCTCATGCTCCAGGACCCTCAGCTCCGCTCGAATGCAAGCTCCCCCGGCTCGGCCCTGCCCCCACGGCAGACAATAGACAAATAGGCTCGGAGCACACTGCAGCGCGGTGCTGAGCCGGCACCTGAGCCCCCGGGGTCCTGGTGCTCGGCTTCGTCCCAGCCCCAGGTGCCCTTGTCTCCAACTTGAGCCGAAATTCTTTGTCAGTGGCCAATCCATTAAGAAGCCTTTCTCGACATTAGCAGTAAGGATAGTGGTAAAGAAGGAAGTCAAGACAAGACGCCCACTCCCTTTTTAGTAACATCGACACAAAGAGCTTAGGGTTGTGTTTGGTCTTGGTAGCGATGGCTTCCCTCTGGGTTAGAGCCACATGCAAACCGTACCGTCTTCCCTCTTCTTTGTCTACCACGAATATTTTGCATGAAATTCATAATATAACTTTACAACATTACCTCCAGATACTTGTCTCTTACAGAAGTGGATGGAGCACTTTTTTTCTCCTTCATTTCATTTGATGAACCACACCAGCCTTGGTAATGAGGTCTGATGCTTAAAGAAAATAATTGACACTAACCCTTAGGAATCTTTCTGCCTTTTCTAATATCTGTGGCTCTGGGACATTGATTTAATTTTTTAGAGAACTCTTGTTAGTGTTTTAAAGACGTTTTTATTGAAGAAAAATCTTCAGAGTATCCAGCACAACCTCTTGATTAAGCTAGTAGGATAACCCAGGAAATAGGTGCGTTGCCAAACTTCATCGCTCTTACCAAATGTCCCAGTTTTAAAAAGCCATTAAGTTAGTGGAGTGTTCTTCCTAGATTGACATTTAATGTAAGTGACAGATGTGCTGAAATTAAGTTTAAAGCTCCTTGAGGACAAGCACCTATCCTGTTTATCTTTGCATGCTCCAGGGTCCTTTTAACATAACTCAACAAATATTTACTGAATTTCCAGAGGATTCCTGAAGTTCAACAACCCTTATGAGAAATAAAACTTATTAACAGCTACTATAAAGCTTGGATATCTTTCATGGACTCAATGAAAAGGTGAACATTTTCCAATGAAAAGGTAAACATTTTCCAAGCTAGTGGTACTAATCAGATATCCTCACTCATGCATATTTTTTACTTAACTATATTTCAAATGTGGTGATTGTATTAAAAAATATCTGACAGATGTTTCCAGAATTCTAAGAGTGACAAGAACTTGTAACTTTGCTATTTTCCCACCAAAGGTGTCTGGAAATTGGTTAAATAGGCATAAGAGGATATTTTAAAGTGACTTTCATGCGGGACAGGCATGGCATTAACTGTCTTCACAGTTCATCAGGAACTCTGAAGAGGCTAGTATTGGATACTGCAAATCTACTAAGACAATGCACAGTGAAATAGCCTGTTTAACTTAATCTTTAAAATGTACTGAAAATAGTTAATATGTCTTAATCATACCTAATGGTAAACTCAAATAAACATGTCTCCTAAAATGCCTCTTAGGTATGTTATCAGAGGTTCACCTTTAAGCTTCAGAAAATGTCAAGTTCATGATATCAGACAGTTTACTTCAAAGAAGAAAGTTAACACTACTTGATTCCTAGAGGCAACATAATGACCTGTAGCTTGCCCAAACACCCCCAACCACCACCTGAAAAATAGGAAAGCAAGGCTTTAGTGAAAAGTTCCTTTCTATGGTCTTTCAGGAAAGAAAAGCTCCAACAACATGCTTTGGACCAAGTTAAAGAGATTATCTCCCTTTTTCATTATGACTGTGTCTTTCAAAGAATTGAAGGATAAGATCAAAGTGCATTCATATTCATGTGAATTATCGCTATTGACTTGAATAATGATGGATTTCATTGTTTTATTTAAACTGAAACCAGAAATGCTGCTGCTTTTGAGTCTACACCCCCTAAGGCTGTAGAATTTCTTCTGAGGACTCAAAAGCCAAGCAATTAGGTCTGACAACCACGTCATTTCCATAATGTACTTCTGTACTGAGGACTTTTTATTGGAATTGGTTACATTTCTATAGAATCCTACCATGCAATTTTTGACTCCTCTTTAGCTTTCTGAACAAAACTCCTAAGTTCAATAAACACTCATTCAAAATACTTAAGTATAAATGGTACTGGGGAAATTGAGTGATGTTTAGAAAACATCTAGCTGTTCCTGAATCAGAAAATTAATGTTATCAGTAATTAACTCAGGAGAGTGCTTTCCCTTTGAACATGATTTATTACAGTTTGTTTTCTAGTGTAACTGAAGAAGTTAGAGTAAGCTTGGGAAAATGTGTTTTCCAGCTGTTTCTTTCCAAATATGCCTCATGACAGTTATCTTAAAATATTTTCATTTGGGTTCTCTTTAAACTATCCCATCATTTTCTAATGAGAAAGAGGCTACCAGATCCAAGGGACCTCACTCCCTTTTACCAAATAATCATTCTCCTTAAGTTAGTCACCAATTAAAATGATCACTTTGGAGAACACTTCTAAGGAAATTCATTAGAATAAAGTAAGTTTACAATAGAATAATACAGGCAACCTTTAAAATAGGCTTAAGGAAATGCTTTTTCATGAACTTTAATACACACAATTTGTATAGGCTCTCTAAACTTAAAGACAGACCTTAGTGCAACCAATTCTATTCTATTATGATGATCTGCAATGGGTTCTGAGAATACCCTTTCCAAGAAAGAAAACTGATATCTTAATTGGTATCACTGTTAAATGTTTGCCATACAGTTAAAGCAAATGCATAAGCACCACTTTTTTAAAAATCAGTGTTTTTTTATCCAGTTGTGATACAAGAAGTCTCCATCTTAATTTGTCTCCATTTGGTGTCCTTAGTATTGCAAAGCATTCTTTAAGGCAAAAGTGTCTTAGTAAATTTGATTCTTTGGAATTTGACCATAAATACACCGACATTACAAACTTTGTAAACTTCCAAGACCTTCACCCTTCACTTAAAATCAAAATGATAAGTAATTATTATTATTTCACGGGGGAGGGGGGATCACTTCTTGAATAAAAAGTGTTTCTTTACAATTCATTTCCTGTCCTACTAAGGGGAAAGGTATTAGCATTTTCTTTATATAGTCATTAATTTTTTCTTATGTTGTCTATATAAGAACCTTTATTCTTCGCTTTAAAAAATAAATAGGAGGTAACACTGAAATAGGAGGTAAAGTAATTTAGCTTTAGCCATATTCAGGTGTTTCCTCTGAAATGTATATCTTTTAAAAAGATGGCAGGAGTTGCATAGCTTGCTTGGACTAAGGACGATGCAAATCATAGCGCAAGTATTTCCACTTAAAGAATGGGAAGCTGTACCACTGACACGTCCAAGTCTAGCCTACATTTTAGCGGAGCTACCTCTCGGCTCTGATAATCTGTGGGGGGAACCGAAGAACAGGATGGATAGACAGCCTGTGCTATTTTTGCGAAAGCAAAAACCTTGAACACCTTCTCTTTGTACTTTTGCACTATTTCCTAGGAATCAGAGCATAGAGTTATTTTTCTGAGTAATCAATGAGCAAGAAATTTTGGCTTGGGATTTGATGTAGCGGAATGACGTCAAAAATTTTTTTAAAGGCTTGCACATGCGCAGTAAGACGCTCCCCCCCCCACCCAAAGTAAGCTTGCCTTCGGGATTCGACCCGCGCCGCGGGGTCTAGGAAGCTGGCCGATCTAAGGCGGTGTAGGATTCCCACACTCCACTCGGGGCAAAGAGAGTTGGATTCCCCCTCTCCAGCCAACCGGGCTCTCTTTTTTAAGTCCCGGCAGGAGAAAGTTAAGGGGAAGCAGGGCCGACCTGAGCGGCCGCCGCGAGCTTTTCTGGCTGCGCAGCGCTGCGGGGCCTCGGGTCCCGGGGTTCCAGCCTCCGCCCGCACCGGACTAGCCCCTGCGAGTTGGCCGAACCACTCCGGGGCCCACGGGTCAGCCGCGCCGTGGGGAGGCTCGAGCCGGGACCCCCTCCGCGAAAGCCCGCGCAGCGCTGCGGTGCTTGCTGGATGCCTGGCCCGGGGAAGCAAAGCGAAAGGACTCGGGCCTTCATCTTGCAACCCGCCCCCAGCAGACTCCGGCGGCGGCATCTACGGCCCTTCTCCCTCCGGATCCCTCCGCAGGCCAACGGCCTGCGGGGCCACGAGTCAGTCGGAACAGGGACCTGCCCGCTAGCTCGCCCCTGTAGGCCCCGCGGAAGGGGCGCCGCCGGTGCGGAGCCTGCGCGGCGTTTCCGCACTCGAGCCCTGGGGCCGCGCGCCCCCGCCCGTTCCACGCAACGGTTCTCCCGGCCCTGCCGCCCCCACACCCCCTTTTCGGCCCATCCCAGCAACCCACGGCAGGGGCCTCGTGGGTTCTGATTCAGACAACGGCCTGACCCCAACCGATTCACGCGCCCCTTCCCCGGTTTAGAATCGCGCGGAGTCCGCGGAGATGCCCGTTGGGGAGTTTGAGAAACTTTGGCCTAAAAGAAAAGCCGAGGACATCTGTGGAGCATCGCCGTCATCTCTTCCCCTGGGGCCCCGACACCCCACTGTCCACACTGAACGCAGTCGCCTGCCAGGGCCAGCGCCGTCGAGCCGGGCACCCCGCGCCCATTGCGCGCGGACACCCGCCAGCGCCCAGCCGTGCGGCGTCGGTGCAGAACCTTCCCCGTGCGGCGGGCCTGACAGGACCGCACCTGAGGGATGCATGAGCTGCGTCTCCCGGGTCTTGGCCCAGACGCGGGCTTGGTGAGGCTCCAGGGTGTTTTTTTTTTTTTTTCCTTTGTGGCATCTTCCATCTTTTGTCTCTGGCGTCCTGTACTAATAAAAAGATGGAAAAGGAATAGTACCGACCTTGCTTGAGTGAGTCCAACACGACCAAGATTTTAAAGGGGTGGGGGGTCTGGGGAATGCTGAGAAGGAGTGGCCGACAGACATATAAGGAAAGGCGCCTGGAGGGTATCTGGTGGTGCCCGGCTTGGGTACAGTCTTAAAGGAAAACCCACATAAGTCTTTTAAAAAAAGATATTCACATAACACACACGCACATCAAGCAGCAATGATTTGTCTTTTGTGCAGTGTCTCATTGTCTTTGAAAGTGTTATGCTGATTTCAGATATTAGAGTCATCAATTACATCACTTTGTGCTATATGGTGATTTTGGAGGTGAACTTATTCGTGTGTGGAATTTCCCCCTAATGATGGTTTACTTTGGTAGTGGAAAAGCTTGAGTTCCATCTCAGCATCCACTGAATTACTGAAAAAGGAAGCCATTACAGGCATATCTTTAGAACTTTGGGGCCAGCAAAATCTGTCAAAACATTTAAACATTTTATTGGCCTTAATACAAAGAAACGTGAAAACTTTAAAATATAAGGAGTTGCCTTTAAAAGGCTTGGAAAGCAAATGATAGGAAACAAGACACAAGCACAACACCTGCATAGAAATGTTAATCTTCCCATCTTGGATGGAAGTGTCCGAGCCTCTTTTGCTTTTGCTGACCAACTTGATGGCACAACTGATTGGTCTGCTGAAATCCAAACGTAAACTCCTAAGGTTTTTTTCTCAAAAGAGGAGCAGAGCAACATTTAAGATGTCATATGTTTGCTTTCATCATTACAGATAATAAGAAAACTAACTTGGTTATGGGGTATGTAATACCTTTATTTTTCATTCAAGTATGTATATATGGAGTTATTAATTTTAGATTTTATGTGGCAAAATGATTATTGTATTCTTATAACCTGGAAAATTACATGCAGTTGCCAAATGAATGCATATTAAGTACTGCCATTGTGTTTTTAATTTCTGGTGTGTAGGGAAGGAGGAAAGGAGATTTCATATCTAAAAGCTAATTTTTATTCAAAACAAGACACCTTTTATTAAAGTGATATTTTAGATATTCTCACCTCTTCCCCTATGTCACCCTAAATCCCTCTTCTTTGTTTCCAAAGCACTTACAGCACTGAGTGCAATTATAGTCCTTAAAACGGAGCAGGCTGCAGTATATGCTTGTTTAATGAATTAAACTTTCTTCAGACGTCTTTATCCCCCACTAGATTTCATGTCCTAGAAGACAGGTACATTCTGTTATCTGTAGTGTGTAGCACACACTGATATTTAATGTTTTTGGCTTGGGAGAGAAATATATATATACACTTGATTTATCTAGAAGCAGTTTACAAAATGTGGATATTATATCAAATTAACATCTAATTAGTATATATAAAGTTTAACTTTTAAAATTCATCTAGAAACTGAAAAAAGAAAATGTCTGTTAAAATTAGTAAAATTTCTTCTAGGCATGTGTAGAATATATTCCCATGATAATGGGTTTTTCTGAATTCTCAAAGCAGATTTTTAAAGAGAAACAACAGGATTTTTAAACTGGCTTTAGAATGTTGTCTTTTTTGAATCTCATTTTCATAAAAAGAGAAACTACATGCAAAAATGATTTTGAAATTACATGTGATTAGCTTTATACAAAAGGGGTCAAAGTTTTCCACACAAATCTTTCATGGAAACATTTTTGCAAGTTAATTCAGATAATATGTTTCATTCTCAATCAAACATATAGTTTACTGTGTCAAGTACATTGTAGATCTGTATTTAAAGTCACCTGGTACTTTTAGAAGAATAATCTTAATAGCACCTTTTCTTTTTTAAAAATCGAAATATCCGTTTGAATAGTTTTCTTTCTCACTACTTAACTATTAGAGGTGTGTATGTCATCTTGGGGCATACAATTAACATTGTAAAACATGATATTTTAAAGTTAGTAAGTTCAAAAGTGGGTCAGAAATTATACTTCTGGCAGTAAAAGTAATCTTCCACTTTTGCCATATTTTACATTTGAATTACTAACAATTCTTTTCTGTTTTATGATTAATCTATGTTACATTTCTCCATTTAATTTTAAAGACTTCTAAAAAGAAAGCTAGAATAAAGAGCAGTTCTAGCTTCTTTAGTTTGTCCAATTTCAGATATAAAGTAAGAATTCTATATTGTGTTTATCAGGAACAATACAGTTTTATCAGGAACAACACAGACACTGTTAATGACAAATACTCAGAATCTATAGTTAAAAATAATTTATATTCCATTTAACTTAAGCTTTCAAATTTTGAGGTGTTCCATAAGTAGACTGTCATGTTTACAGGTTTAGACTTTTTTTTTTTCCACTATTGGGCTCGTATCTCAATGCTTTTAAAGTGGAAAATACACAGTAAAAGCAATTACTAAAAATGGCAGCTGTAGTCGCTTAGGAGTTCGAATTGTTAAAGGACTGAAACCAAACATAGAACCTTTTAGTAAGGGGATTTTTTTTTCATAATGCAACAAGGAACTGAAAATAAAATTACAATGAAGGTTTATTTGCCATTTTAATTATTTGTCCAATCTGTCCCCCTCCCATCTCTAAATTAGTACACACCAAAACTTTAATTTTAAAAGACCTGTTTCCTTAGGGAAACATGAGAATCACTGTTAGACTTGATATCTCAGGGTTAAGTAAAGGGATTGTGGGTATTACTGGCTTCTGAACTTCGAAGCAAAAGACATGCACCTGTTCTGGGGGTAGCAGGGATCCCACTGAACATAGTTATTCTTCTGATTGCTGGTCCATCCCACAACTATTTGGGGCTTCAGAAAACACCAAGACTTCATCAGAGAGCTCAAGTCAGAGTGAGATTTCAAAGATTATTATATAGGACTTATCCCAAATATGAGAACCAGCTAAATTTGCATGTTTCCTTCTATTAAAGAAGAGACATCAAGAGGTTTCCTGTCTTGGCACTACTCAGCAGCAGCTGTGGCTATCCCCTTGACATCTGGCGAAATTGTAGTTTCTGATGGAGGAACATTTAAAGTTGACACCTGTCATTGAAACATTTGGTATACAGTTTTCAGACCAGCTAGAAACCGGTGATAGACTACCTAACTTTTGTTAAACTGGGTAAGAAAGTTATGTCAGCTAAGAGAAGTCTGATTATGATAGTTTGAATCAAGACTTTTCAGGTAAAGATTCTCTCTCTTTTTCTTTTGGAAACGTCCTTCAGCAACAAATGAAGTCTACATTTAAAAGACAAAAAACGTTTTTTAAAAATCTCATAAAAATAAAGAAGCAGCAAAGTTGATTGTAATTTGGAAAAGTCATGGAAGATAGGACGTTTATGATAGTTTCCTTGTCTGCTTTTCTCATTGAATCTTTAGGACTGCTAATTAAATGCTTTCAATACATTATAATTAGGTGTATGAACCGAGGTATCCTGACCCTCTAAGAATCCTCAAACCTGAAATGCCCAGTATATAAAAGCTGGACTAAAGGGGAAAATATTTGACTTGAAGGCAGCACTGACAGTAATGTATTTATCAGATAATACAGTGTTATATGTGAGATTTCTCTCGACTGTCGAATCCCAGGAGACTCCATCGCGGCAGTTTGCTTGTCTCGCCGCACTAGGATCGAGTTTCCTTGGCGCGTGAGGCTCCTTCCCGCCCCGCTGCAGTCAAGTCTGGGTTCGGTTTGTGAAGTTCTCTGACCTCCTGGCGGACGCCTCTGCCCAGAAGGTGTGACCCTCGACGGCGCACGGCTCCCGCGGCGGCCGGCAGAGCTCCGCGAGTCCGGGGAGCCGCGCAGGCGGAGTTCCCCACCTGAGGCCGCCGACCGCGACGGGCGCCCAGGCACCGCGCCGTGACGTCACGCTGGGGACTGCGGTTGCCGCGAGACGGCCGCGTTCCGGTTCCGGTCGGTTGCCCGGGAGACGCGGGTACACAGAGAGAGCCTCTGCCGTCGGAGGCCGAGCTGTAGCCGCGGTTCCCCGCTCCATAGACTCGCAGGTCCGGCTCTGTCGAGTCAGGCACTGAGGAGACGGTGACGCGCGCAGAGACGCGGGCGCCATGAGTCAGAGGCAGGTGCTGCAAGGTAGGCCCGGGCGCCCCGACGGGGGAGGGAGGACGGCGGAGCCCGCGGGCCGCGCGAGGCGCTCTGCAGCCTGTGTCTCTCCCTACAGTGTTCGAGCAGTACCAGAAAGCCCGGACCCAGTTCGTCCAGATGGTGGCGGAGCTGGCGACCAGACCCCAGAACATCGAGACGCTGCAGAACGCGGGTGAGCCCTCAGCCTGCACCCGCGTCGCTCCGCACCCCTGGCCTCGCCTCGCCCGTCGCGCGTCAACCGGGTCCTGTCTCTCTTGCAGCCCTGTCCTCTCCCCAAATCTTCATTCCTGGTTGCTCCCAGGTCCTCCTCTCAGCCTTGCCCCTCACCGCATATCCCCAGGCCCTTCGCCCAGTGTCCCCTGGCTTCGCCTCAAGTCCCCGTCTCCCCGCTCCCCTGCTGGCTGGGCTGTCAGGGAGCTGCGGGGTGGGGACGGAGGATGGCGTCCCTAAGTTCCCTCAATCCACCGCGGAGGCGGTAGAAGTGTTCGGTCTCTTTCGCGGCTCTTCGCGGGTCAAGTTTCCGGATGGATATGCGAGGGGCCAGGCATTCCTATTTCCATCTTTGTCGCAACTAGGAAAGTGTCAGATTGAAAGTCAAGACCGTACGAATTGCCTGGAAGTCATTTTATGTGAACGTGAACCTACCCTAATCAGCCCCATTCTTCCGGATGCCCTGCGTTTGATCACCTTAGACTTGACTTTCTCACACCAAAGGAATTCCAGAGCGGTTGATAACGTTATTTCTCGCTTTATGTTGGTGAAAGAGCAAAGATATGCTTGAATATTTTTCCAAGAGATTCCAAGTAGGCAGAGACCTAGCTTTGAGAAATCTCTAGTGGTGCTCTTATTCCACGTCTTGATCCGAACTTATGTAGATTCTATAGGCAGAGGAAGAATGCGTGTTATGTGTGTGTGATTTTCTCCTTCCCTTTTCACATAATGGTGGTCCCTTCTCTCTCTCTCTCAATCCTCTGTGTCTGATTAAGGATGATTCCACCACCACCTGAAGGTAGCATTTTATTGCTGCTGTATCATGAGAAACCTTCAATTTATGGATTATGATCTTTAAAACTCATTTAAATTAACATGGAATTAGAAGAGAATTAACATATTTCCAGGGCAAGAATTTTAGACACACTGTTTACTCTGGGTTTCTTTGAGGGGAATTAGTACTATGCTAGGTGGAAATTTCTCTTGCCACTGGGAGGGATTCTGTGCTTACTCATTGCATGCTTTTTTGGGGGGGTGGGAAGGAGTGTAGTTAGAATACGGAAAGTGTATTTTATAACCACTTTAAAAAGCTATTAATTTTGAGGTAAGTGTACATTCACATGCAGTGGTAAGAAATAATACAGAGAACTCAGGTGCCTCAAAACTATAGTGTGATCCAGGATATTGACATTGATAACAATCCATCAGGGTTTTTTTTTAAATTTTCCCTAGTTTTCCTTGTACTAGTGTGTGTATGTGTGTGTCTAGGTCTATATAATTTTAAACTGTGTGTATCCGTCACCATTATAGTCAGAGATTATCACCACAGGATCTCTTGTCATGCCTCTTTATAATCACACCTATCTCCCTCTTTTCCCTAACTTTGGGTAACCAACTCATCCCTTCTCCATTTGAAATTTTCAAAGCTGATAAGCTTTTGTTCTACAGTTGTTTCACATGGATTCATTTCCTTCCTTCTGCATGTGTATGTGTGTGCTTGTGTGCATGCACATATATTCTCAAAGTATCCAGCACAGTGCTGGACATACAGTGTTTCATCTACACTGACTATGTTAACTTTATTAGAGCATGTTACATTTTTTGAACGCACTTTTTTGAGGGATTTTTTCCTTCCAGTCCTACTCTTGCTATTTATGAATATTTGATTTTTTGGACAGTATGTATACAGCTAAACAAAAATGTGATTTCTTAAAAAGGGAAAATGATTGACATTATTTTAGAAATTTGATAGCTGAAATATAGATTGTATAGATAACTACTGAATATCATGTTTAATGTAAGAGTGACAGATTATCTCTTCCCATGAGTATACACTATAGACTATATAATGGAATTTAATCAATACAAACAGGCTAAGTCATCATCAAAGTATAAGTGACTTAGATATGACATTCTTTTTTTTTTTTTTTTCTTTTTGGCTGCACCCAGCAGTATGTGGGAACTTCATTCCCCAGCTAGGGATTGAACCCAGGCCCTTTGCAGTGGGAACATAGAGGCTTAACCACTAGGCTACGGGGGAAGTCCCAGATATGACATTCTTAAATAGCCACCTATTTCACTTACAGTCTGACTTAGAAAAGAATGGAATACAAAAGTAATATAGCTTAACAGTTTGAAATTATCTCCACTTGGTGAGAGCCTGAGATGGTTAATTTTATGTCAACTTGACTGGACCTTGAGATCTCCAGACAGTTGGCTAAACAGTATTTCTAGGAGTGGATGGAATGGTAAGATTTTTCTTTCCCTTGAGGAACTTATTCTAACATACTTCATGTTATCTAAATTCAACTTAAGCACACCTTTAATAACTTAAAATAGAGACAGATATTGGATATTCCAATAGATTTATCCTTTGAATATTAAAAAACCCTGTAAGCTTTGTTATGAAAACTGCTTTTATTAGTCAATTAAACATTTAAGTGGTTTCCTTTTCAAAAATCACTATGGATTTAAGATGCATCTGAATGAGCCACAGTATGTGTACATAAATTACATATTTTGATCAATTTTTTTCCAGTCAAGTGAATTCATTTTGGTAACATAAGATACTAGTACATTTTGTTCCTGACTTTGATATACTGTCTTTATACCTGGGAGAGTTTTGTTTTCTCACTTTTCTCCTTTAATAAACTGTTTAAATAAACATGTATCATGGGTCCAAAATAATGGGAAAAAAAGTTTCCATATAGACATCATGATAAATTAGTAGTTCACTTGTTAAGAATTTTTAAATCCATTGACTATGAAAGGAACCTTAAAGGCGAAAATTATTGATGAAGTTTTATTTCATTTAAAAAACTCTGATCTTTTTCATTGTGTTTTTGATGTGTCAATGAATTTGCTCTATTAATTATGTCCAAAGTAATTTTAAAACAGTGTTGCAAGATATCTTCTTCAGAGTATTTAGACAAAAATAGGTTTGACTTACTAGAAAAACTGTGTACAGTGTGTCTATAACCTGGATTTTTTTCCTCATTGATATTTTGTTCTTTCTAAATCAAAAGAACATACATGAAAACATGAAAAAGTTTGTTATAAAATCTCATTTTGCACCTTCAAACCCTATATGTCTGAGCCATTAAATCTTGCAGGTATTTAAAATGAATTTGAATACTTTCTGTCTTTGAATAATTAGTAACACTTGACTGCAGTGCTAGAGATAATACATAGTAACTTGTACCAATTGTAGAATTTCAGCATTTGGAAGTGGTTGTTTAATTATAAAATATAAGAAAGATGTTTTACGGTATACTGGAGTGCCAGGCCACTCTTTGGTTGTTTAGAAGGTCTTTTAGAATAAGCTAATAAAAGCCCCAAGAACTTGATTTTTAAACTGCTTAGCTACATTAAATAAACTTTTTCTGAAGCAGCTATTTATATAAGAAAAGTAGGGGTAAAGTTTAAAATAATACTTTGTAATATTTTGCTTATAACCTATACCCAGAAGGTAAACATGGCAAATCAAAAGTTATGCATATTTTCAAAAGAGTAGGAATAGAGAAGTTTGCCTAACACTTTAAATATGCACCTGTATGAAGCGAATTTACAAATTGAGGCAATTTATTTGGTTCATAATTCAAGAAAATAAGTAATGCATGTTGACATAAAATGCTTTTAAATTAAATGTGTCTGGCACAGGGTGAAAATCTTCAGATTAATGATCTAGCACTTCGGTTTCTATGAGAAGGAAAAGCCTGTAGCAAGCATTTATGATGTATTGAAAACACATCCTGGGAGGTACATGAAGCATGATTCTCCTACAAAAACTACTTTTCTAAAGGATTTTAGAACCAAAAAAATAATTAGTAAAGCAACTTCAAAAAACTTAATGAGTTATGCTCTTTAAATTTGATGTTTTTCCAATATAAAAGGAGTCTTATAGTTCTGAATGTATGATAATTACAGCACTTTTTTTTAGTGACGGGGAGTGTTTTTCTTTTTTTAAGGATAGAGATAGAGGTGTTTTTTTTTTAAGGATAGTGATAGAGGTGTTTTCTTTTTTCTTTTTACATATACGTAAGTGGAAAATATTCCAGGGAACTATAAAAATTCTGAACTTGTATGCACCTAGTATGTCCTATAAACAAGATTTTTCAGAGTTTTATTGTGTGTCCCAAATCATTGTTCCTGTGTGGACATTTCCTGTTTTGATATCTAAGCATTGGTACATAAGTAGAAAATACTACAACCAGGACTAGGATTTCACTGTTTTCCTAAGAAAAGCTGGATGATTAAAAAAAAAAAAATCCAAGCGGTACATGAACCTGAAAGAGTAGGTTCTTGAAATGGCAAATTGTGTGGGTTAAATTTTAATGTCACAGATTAAATGGCTTTGAAAAGTTATTTCAGTGTTTTCTAAAAACACTTTGCATTTGAATGTTTTTTCAAGGCCTTTGCTCCTCAGCCTAGCACCTTTTCCTACACTTTTTTGCCCAGTTAATTCCTACTCATTCTTTATAGCTGTATTTAGATGTTGATTCCTCAGGGAGATCTTCCTCGAGCCCTTCCAGTGAGTTGTCTCTTATGTTTCCCTGATTGTAACATTTCTCTTTCATAGTCCTTATCACAATTGTAATAGTTTAATTTCTCCTTTCTCTACTAACTGTAAGTTCTGTGCTTAACATAATGCTTAGCATAGAGCAGATATTCAACATGTTTAAAGAGGATGAAGGAAGGAGTAATTATTTTTCTAAGTGTTTTCATATCTCTTAGATTAGATTCTTATAACAGCTCAGGTAAATAGAGTAGGTATCGTCTTCAGTGTGGTTAAATCTCAAAGAAGGCTGGATAATTGCCATCATCTCTAAGTGAGTTAGTTGCTGAACTGGGACTAGGACCTGTTTCCGTATTGCTAGCTGACTTTGTGCTCTTCCTGTGTTACCTGAGGTATCAGGAAACCATTCATAGATGTTCTAGGAGTTTCAAATAAACCTCAGTGTTAACTTTTTTTTTTGGCTGAGCCACGTGGCTTGTGGGATCTTAATTCCCAGACCAGGGACTGAATCCCGGTCGTCAGCAGTGACTGTGTGGAGGCCTAACCACTGAGCCGCCGGGGAATTTCCACTCAGGGTTAACTTTTAAAATACGTCATCTGTTCAGGCCTTTGGGTACCAGTGACTGTTCAGTAATTGTGTGTAATGGCTTTTGAGGTCTCCTCGAAGACCACTGTGGGACCTTGAGTGGAGGCCCACATGCCAAAGACTAACTTTAATTGATAAATACCTGGAGATTTGAGGAAATGGAAGTTGTATTTAGCACTTAAACTGGCCTCAGAGTTCTAGAAGACCTTTTGGCTTCCTCTTAACTTCTAAGTAAAGCTTTATCAAACCAGAGGCTCTTTCAAATTACCCAGAGAAAGTGTCTAATCCCCTGGAAGTTGAGAACCAAGAGAGAGTACTTGAGAGAGTCGTTGGACTGACACCCGCTATCGTCAGGAAGAGCAGCCGGGAGACCTCGCCCAGAGAGGCCAGCTGCCCTCTGACTGACCGCCTGCCCTCCTGGGCTTTTTGAGAACATGGGAAGTAAAGCTCGGTGAAGAAGGAGGCCCTTGATATTTGTTGGTTGACTGATGTGAGCGAATACTTAGCACTTTCTTTTGTTCTTTATTTAATCATACTTTGTGTGAAGGACTTTTCTTCCACATTCACGGGAAGCAAAACTTTGGGATTTCTGTTAAGTAGATGTACTGGTCCTAGGAGAAATCCAGGGCCGTACCTTGAGAAAAAAATTGTCCTTGCTTTGTAGTTGGCCTATCTGAACACAAGTCAGACTTACCTAATTTTCAAAGTGAAGTATTGGTTTTGCCAGACACCCCAGGCTAATAAGGGAGGCTCAACTTAGAATTTATTTTTTAATCAAGTTCTGTTAAAAATCTAGGTGAAAACTAGTGATATTTATGCTTGAGTATGTGTGCCTATGTCTCCAAAGGAAATGATCTCTGTTCACTTTTCTATATAGTCTAAGTTCTATCTCACTGTTGATTTAGAATCACTATTTAATTGTGTACAAATGCTAGATTATATTAGCTTTCCATGGAACTGTCTTTGTAGATTTAGTCTAATAATATTCCCTCTTTTTTTTTGAGGGCTTGTTTAAAAATAGCTACTTAGACTTTCCCATGACTTTTAAAATCTATCATTGAAGACATTGTGCATTTTGCTGTTATTTTTAAAATATAAAATTATATTATTTTAAAAGATTTTTTTGATATGGGCCATTTTTAAAGTGTTTATTGAATTTATTACAATGTTGTTTCTGTTTTATGTTTTTTGGCCCCAAGGCGGGTGGGATCTTAGCTTCCAAGCCAGGGATCGAACCTCCATGACCTGCAGTGGACGGTGAAATCTTGACAGACTAGACCACCAAGGAAGTCCCCAAGTTATACTCTTTTATTCGATCAGTCTTTTACTATTTATCTAAATATTATGTTTCAATCTAGGCCTATGATTTCAGGAAAAAAATTGTTCCTGCTTCCTTTTATTTCACAGAATGGTTCTCTTTTTACTTTTGCTGCCACAAAACTCAAGTTTTATGCCCAGAGTTCAGTTGTAGAAAGTATTACCTAAACTATATTTCTGATTAAAAAAAAACAAAACATCCAGCCCCCCTCTCCACTCCATCGCTGTTAATTATTACCTTTGTATCCATATCTTTTAGAGTGAACTATCTCAAAACAATGTAGGCAGAGTATGAGTTAAAACCAAAAATTTCATCTGAAGATAGATTTTAAAAAATTAATTTATTTATTTTAATTACTTTACAATATTGTGGTGTTTTTTGCCATACATTGACAAGAATCAGCCATAGGTATACATGTGAAGATAGATTTTTGAACTGATTGCCTTTCAAAAGTTTCCTTTTCAGATATTACCAATGAAACCTCTGGGAGCAGGCAGTCCTTTTAGCAGTGTCTTCTCTTTTCTCTGTACTAGCCTCATTTCAACATTCCAGTCTTCTCCAGGCAGATGGGTGTAGTAGGTATATATGTAAAAGAGAAAACAACAGACTCATTATTTGCTCAGAAGAATTGAAAGCAGGGACTCAAATGGATACCTGAACATCAATGTTTACAGCAGCATTATTCACAAACCTGAAAGTGGAAACAACCCAAGTGTTCATTAACACATGAATAGACAAACAAAATGCATGTACACACAATGAATATTGTTGTTGTTTAGTCACTAAGTTGTTTCCTACTCTTGTACAACCCCATGGACTGTAGCCCACCAGGCTCCTTCTATCCATGGGATTTCCAGGGCAATAATACTGAAGTGGGTTACCATTTCCTTCTCCAGGGGATCTTCCTGATCCAGAGATCGAACCTGTGTTGATAGGGAGACAGGCAGATTTTTTTTTCTCCTGTTTTTTTGTTTTTTGGCAGGCAGATTTCTTTACCACTATTATTCAGTCTAAAAAGTAATGAAATTGTGATATGTGCTACAATATGGACAAACCTTAAAAACATTTTGCTAAGTGAAAGAAGCCAGACAAAAAAGGACAATATTGTATGATTCCATTTATATAAAGTATCTATAATAGGCAAAATCATGGATACAGAAAATAGAGTAGAAACTACCAGAGGCTGAGTGGCGGATATGGGGAGTTGTGGTTTAATTGGTATACAGTGTCTGTTAGGAATGATGAACAGGTTCTGGAAATGATAGTGGTGGTTGTGGCACAACATTACAACTGTACTTAATGCCACTGAATTGTGCACTTAAAGTGGTTAAAATTTAGGTATATTTTACTACAATTTAAAAAAGAAAAAACAAAGAAGATAAGTCACCAGGGCAGCCAGAAATCTTAACTGTGACTTCAGTGAACCCAAAGGCCTGGTTTGCAGAGACTTGCTTTCAATGAAACAAAGTTGAGCTGTTAAATATCTTTATAAAGCACCTCAAATTGAAGTGATATGTATAGAAATTATACACATGTAATATGAGACTGAGTTATTTCTTTTGTCTCTAAAAACATTTGACCTTTTCCCCCCCTGGCTTATATATCCAATTGGCCTGCAAAATTCAAGTGATAGGCCTATGTTGTATTAAAAGGAATTAAGGGAAAGCTTGGTTGATGCTATTCTATAATTTCTTCCAATACTTTTTTGAGAGCATGAGCTGCCTTTACTCATCTGTGAGGTCCCTATTTCTTGCCACTTGGTAAGCCTTGATCTATTTTTTGAATGAATAATTGTGGGCAGGATTCATGGGGTTTTTATTTTTGTAAAACTAGATAACAATGTAAGTATTATTAATAGAAGCAGTGTCTCCAGTATGGCACTGGAACAAGAAACACAGAAAAGACACTCAAAGCTATAAAGTTGGGGATGGGGAAGATTGTAAGATTTAGCCTATGGGTTAAATTTCATAAACATTGTCACACCATTTAATGAATTTATATAGGGAAGACAAAATTGTCTTACAGATATCAGAGTATAATATATGAATGACTTTTACTATTAGATATAACATTAGGTAGTACTTGCTGGTTCCTTCAGTGGAGACCCCGGTGAGTTCATTAGCTGCTCACTGAGGACCTTTTCTTATTAGATATTATAGCAGTTATTCAGACTGCTATAACCTATGGACTCTATATTTTCATGCATTCGCTCACCATGGATTCCTAATGGACAGACAGGTAAGGAAATTTCTTTTTTATGTTATATATGCTCCTCTCTTTCTTCCTCCCCTCACTCCCTCCCTCCCTTCCTTCTTTCCTCAATTCCTCTTGCAGCATTATCTGTATTTTTAGGACAAACCTGAAGTTAGAATAACAAAGTATGCTTAGCTTGTGTAGGAGATAAAAACATGTTCCTGGGGATTGAAGACTATGCAGCACTAAGAGGCAGTTCAAGGACTAGAAATTTGCACAATATTTTCTCTAGTAAAAATGACCTCATTCAGATATTTTAAATGGAAACTTTAGCTTTTACAAATTTTTCAAAAATCTCATTGTCTGAACAAGGGCATATGACAGAGCAGCTTCATGAAAGCCTTTGATATTGAATATAGGAATAGAAACGAAAGGAATCGTGTCATTTTATTGACCTGATTTTTGCTGGGCCAAATGAAGTAGAAAAAGGGAGGAGAAAATATATAAAGCAGTAAAATTCCTTTGAGTATGTGGACAAGTGAAATACATTTTTTGGGGTAGAACATCTTATTGCTAAAACGGCAAACTGAAGATACCCAACACTGGGAGACTTGTGGTATACTAGCTAAATATAGTAACTAATAATAAATAATAATGTAATTGTGCTTATTGTGCTTAGTCGCTCAGTGATGTACAACTCTTTGTGATCCCCATGGACTGTAGCCCGCCAGGCTTCTCTGTCCATGGGGATTTTCCAGGCAAGAATATGGGAGAGGGTTGCCATGCCCTCCTCCAGGGGATCTTCCCAATCCGGGGGTTGAACCAGGGTCTCATGCAATTGCAGATGGATACTTTCCCAGCTGAGCTACCTGGGAAGCATAAGAAGTATAAACTCAGATAGATAAATTCTGGTTCAACCCCCGGATTGGGAAGATACTACTTCATACCTACTAGGATGGGTCATTCTAAAAAAAATAAAATGCAAGCATTGGTGAGGATGGGGAGAAATTTAAACCCTTGTATTTTGTTGGTGGGAGTTTAAAATGATGTAGTGTCAGTGTAGTGGAAAGTGGTTTAACGGTTCCTAGATACTGGTGATGATTACACACCATTATAAATGTGTTTCATGCCACTGAATTATACACCAGAAAATGCTTAAAATGTTATGTATATTTTACCACTGTTAAAAACTTGAATCAAGTAATAAGCAACCACAAAGAAGAGATCAACAAATGGTTGGTTTTAGATCCAGCTTTCTAGAAGGAACCATGTTCACATTTGGTAGTCATTCTAATACCTTATTTTGCACATTGAACTGTTTGTTGTGAGATACTTCAGAAATTATCTCCATAAAAAGTGTAGAGAATAATATAAGCAACACTTATGCACATGGACATGCTGAATTGTTTAACATGAGCTGTGGCCTAGGCCTGAGAAGGCGGGCTGTGTGCCTGCAAAGTTAACCAGCCCGATCAGGATGCAAACTTGCAGCAGTGGCCTTCTGTAAAACGATCTAACCAAGTCAAATTAGACAGAAAAAGGATCACTGAAGAAAACTGGGAACCGAGAAAAGCCAGAGGTCACATCATTAAATGTTTCTGTGATAAGCATCCTTATTCTCTGTTTATGTTATTTGATAGTACTGTTTATCTTATTTTGGTCTAATTCTAAACGTTGTTGTGTTTTCCTTTTATTTCTATTTCACGTGTTTCTGGATATAACATTACAGAAGAATATTGGTAATATGTATCTGCTTTTATAGGTCAGAGTAGTATTTTTTAACAAAAGATGTAATAACGTGCAAGTTGAACAGCCCACTGTAAATTAAGTTTAAAAGTCAAGGGGCCCTTTGTTCTAGTTTGAACTCCGTTGTCACCTTTTTTCGTAGTATTAGACTAAAACACCTTTATTAAGGGGTTGCCTGCAAGGTGGCACAGTGGTAAAGAATTTGCCTGCCCATTCTAAAGAAGATCACCTGGAGTAGGAAATGGCAACCCACTCTGGTATTCTTGGCTGGAAAATTCCATGGACCGAGGAACCTGGAGGTCTACAGTCCATGGGGTCACAAAGAGTTGGACACAACTGAGCACACAGCACAGCAGAGTTAATATAGAGTTGGAATATTGAATAAAATGATCCAAATGAAATAATTTACCCCACCTCCTCAATTTTCCATATTATTTCCATCCAGTTTTACGTATTATTTATTAAGTATGAATAAAGAAGGTCTGAATTTCTAACCTTGCTTCTGCATTTTAGCTGTGTGCTTTCCCTAATTTTTCTCAGCCTTCATTTCCACATCTGTAAAATAGACATGATAATAGGACCTACTTCATAGGTTTGTTATGAGAATTCAGTGAATTGATATAGAAAAGTTCTTAACACAAAATAATATATAAGCTACTTTTATTATTGTGCTGTGATGATGGTATTCCTACTATGTATTCAACCCTAGAATGAATATTAATGAGAGCTAGTAATGTGACATACTTCCTTATCTTAAAGAATTTATTTATTCAGAGACGATGTCAGAAATCTGAATTTACAGCCCTTTATAAATGGGAAGCCCTAGTCGAATGGCCCTTCTAGCTCACCTGGCCCTGAAATAGATCCTCATAAAATTTCTGTAATAGACTCTAAGTTGGTTGGAATCAGAGAAAAAAAACACCAGATGACTTGAGAGGAAAGAACTGAACTGAGCCCTGAAAGAGATAGGGTTTGCAAAGGCTGTTTTTTTTTTTGGGGGGGGAGGCGCGTGGGGTTGAGGGGGGAGGAACACAGCTCCTTCCCCTCCACTCCCCACCCCCATAACCCTGCTAGGAAGGCTTTCAACTGTGTGCTTTATAGCCTCTCTCTGCATTCCTCATGACGTCACACAGCTAGAGTTTGCCAAATCAGGGATTTAAACTCTGGTTCTCCAAAGCCGTTCTTAGTTCCATGCTAGGCTGCTGCTTTGATAATTGCAGGTTATATTATTCTATACCTTGTCCAGTTGGCTGCTGCTTAATGTAGTATTAGGTTTTAGTGGATGGTTTTTGTTTGCTTGTTTTTAATGATATTTCCCTTTGCATTTTCCTATCTGCATATATGCTGAATGGTATGTTTGCTTTTTAATTTAAAATTTGCTGATTTCTTATTTCTTGTAACTTAGGTGTAATGGCTTTGCTGAGGCCTCTTCTTCTGGATGTGGTCCCAACAATTCAACAGACTGCTGCTTTGGCTCTGGGGAGACTGGCTAATTATAATGATGACCTGGCAGAAGCAGTCGTGAAGGGTGATATTCTTCCACAGCTTGTTTATTCACTGGCAGAACAGAATGTAAGAATTTTTTAAAACCAAAGTTACATGATTTTTGTTTTGGATTTTAAAAAAATTGATAGTTTGGGTACAATTGCAAGTGTGTAGGCATAGAATTATTAGGATATTAATACAACCTTCGATTCTTTGAACTACACATAATAATACCTTGAGGGTGTTTTACTTTGGGGCTAATAGACAGCTTTTCTGCATTACTGTTAGTATAGGAGAAAACATATTAAAGTTTTTAATGGCATTATACACACAGCAGTCCTTCTATATACGGTCTTATTCAAGTTACAGGATCAGTCTTCGAAAGATGTATGGCACCCTGGGCAAATGAGTTACATATAGTAGTGTTGTGATATTCGCTCAGTCCGACTCTTTGCGACCTTATGGACTGTAGCCCGCCAGGCTTCTCTGTCCATGGGATTCTCCAGGCAAGAATACTGGAGTGGGTTGCCATTTCCTCCTCTAGGGGATCTTCCCCACCCAGGGATCGAAACCAGGTGTCCTGGGTTGCAGGCAGATTCTTTACTGTCTCAATCTAGTTAATGGGCAGTGGAAGAGAGAGCTTTGAAGCAAGGAGGAAGAGAAGCATTTGAAAGCAAGGAGACTGCATGTAAGGGAAGGTTTGACAAAGCATTTTTGCCAAGCATGCAAGCATGTCAAGCCTTTTAAAGGTCATCTAAGAGTGCTTCCATTTTTTCCCCCATCCTGTCTGATTCCCTTTCTGTTCCTAACAATAGTTAAGGATCTTCCTCTAGGTAGGGTCTTTGCCTGTTTGTTCCATCCTGCTGATTTATCATAACCTAGGGATGTATCTTTCTTGACATGTCTTTAAGATTAAATTATCTTTCTTACATATGTATAACCAGAGGACAAACAATTCAATTAAAAAATGGGCAAAAGACTCACACAGACATTTATCCAAAGAAAATGTGCTAAGAGCCAAGATGAAAAAATAATGGCATTAGTCATTAGGAGATGAAAATCAAAACTGTGAAGAGCCAGCCATTCTACCTACCAGGATGGCCTTAACAAATGAAAGAGAAAAAAGGAAAATAGCAAGTGTTATTGAAGATGTGGAGAAGTTGTGTACAGTGGCACAGCTGCTATGGAAAACAATTTGGCAGTTCCTCAGTAAGTTAAACATAATTACTATATGACCCAGGAGTTCTCCTCCTGGTTATATTTCCAAAGGAATTGAAAACAGGTGTTCAAGCAAAACTTGAACACAAACGTTCATAGCAGCATTATTTGCAATAGCCAAAAGAATGACTAGATAAAGTAAATGTTATATATCCATACAATGGAGTATTATCAGTTATAAAAAGGGATGAAGTACTGGTACATTCTACAACATGGATGAACCTTGAAAAAGTTATATTAAGAGGAAGAAGCCAGACAAGGCTACATATTGTATGATTCCATTTATATGAAGTATCCAGAAAATGCATATCCACAGAGATGGACACAGATTAATGATTGCCAGGAGCTGGGGGAAGAGGGGAGAGAGAAGTGGCTACTTAATGTAGGGGATTTCTTGTTGGAGGAATGAAAATATTCTGGAACTGGATAGGTGTGGTTGCACAACATTGTGAATGCACTAAATGTCACTGAATTGTACACTTTAAAATGGCCAAAAGTTTTTTTTTAATGAAATAAAATTCTAATTGCTTTAAAATGTGCTTTTTTTTTTTTTTTTTTTAAAGATTGGAGAGTCATTTGCTAATGACTTTTATCTCTAGGAGGAGTTAAAGAAATTGTATTTTTCTTGTAGGCATTCTTTCTATCATCAAATGCTTGGACTCTTAGCTGCTTCTCTGAGGGCAAGGTCTGTGTTTGATATCTCACATAGAAGGTTCTCTAAGGTTTTCTAAGTGTGAATGAGTGCCCATTAGTTAAAGCAGCAGGGCACACGTGAGGAGAAAGTGAGACTGCGAAGCATCTTCACAGGCTTCTGTCTCCTTCCCCTTCCAGGCCTTTAACCCATTTCTCACGTGAGATGTAATCTCTTCTCTATGCGTACAAAGTCCTCTGGTTTGGTTTTTCCTCCCTTTTCCCTCCAGGTTTTCTTTCGTTCCTTCCTTCCATCCTTTCTTCTTTCTCTTCTCTTTTCTTTTCTGGCAGTTCTTTTGGTGAGGCATTCCAGGAGAGAAGAGAGTTACGGATTTGGAGAAGCAGAAGTTAAGAGGAAGGGGGAGTGAGACAGGAGAGTATGAATTCTAGGCACTGCAGTTAATGCTAAATGGTGCTCAGTAAAGTGTGAATTTGAAAATTCTGCAATATACATTCAAATCAGCTTATGGTAATGACAAGAAATGTATCACTATTATTTTTCCACAATCATGAGAAAATAATCTATGGAAAGCTACTTTAAAACTCTTCTAATTTTTGTAATGATTTAGTAGATATTTGGTTATGGACTTGTAAAATTAGACTTTGTAACAAATATTTTAATGTCTATGTTGACATTTAAGAAACTAAAGAAATATTTCAAATCAAAACATTGTTACTAACAGTAGATTCCTTATCTTTTCAACATATCCTAATTTTTAAAATATAATCTGTTAAAATATACCTTTTGTATTTTCTCTCACATAATTTTTTATTGATTTTTAATATTTTAGCCTATGTAAATAGAATGCTTTCAAAACAGTTGCTGTAGTCACCTAGTTGCTTTTTTTGTATACACTGTGAAGAAATAGAAACTTTATCTGATGATTGCTAAGTGCACCTCAGAGCATAGTTGTTATTTCAGGATAACATGGGACACCAGAAAGGTTAGTTGAGGTCATGCTTAGAGACTGAGGGCAAGTAAAGGAAATGAGTTTGTCAGGTGACAGTTTAGTTGCACGTGCTAACAATCTAGGAGTTCCCACAGGACAAACAGTACCTTTCACTGTAATGCACAAACATAAACTCCCATTATTTTATGAATCTGTAGGAAATACAATGCTTACATTTTATTTTATGCAGTTTCCAAATGCATGTTTCAGAGTAAAACATTTGAAATGAAATTAAAGATGTACACCATTTCAGTTCAGTTAATGAACAAAAGCAATGGGGAAGCCTCAAAAAATCAAAATGATTTTGCAGGATGTTTTTCATCTCTTGTATTTAAAAACTGCTGAGCTTTTTTTTTTTTTTTAAATATCAGTGTCATTTTTTTATGTTTGTTTTGGTCTATTTTAACTTTTAGCTTGATTCACATTGAGTTTTGTCTCTTTATCCTTGTAGCGTTTTTACAAGAAAGCAGCTGCCTTTGTGTTACGAGCGGTTGGTAAACATTCTCCCCAGCTAGCTCAGGCAATAGTTGATTGTGGAGCGCTGGACACACTGGTGATTTGCTTGGAAGATTTTGACCCTGGAGTCAAAGAGGCTGCAGCCTGGGCACTTGGCTATATTGCAAGACATAATGCAGGTAATGGTCCTTATTATAAAATAGGATTATTAAAGTTTACGTTAATTAGGTAAACCTAGTTTTGCTTACTAGTAAACCATAGATATGAGGTCTTAATGTTGTATTTATACATCATGGGACATAAGTTTTGAATGAAGGCCAAATTGTTTGGATCACAAATTCATAAAAACAAAACAAAACAAAACCCTATACATGTCAGTCTTTATCTTAGTTAGCAAAAGAGACATTTGAAGACAGAGTGTGAAGAAGGAGGACATGGGGAGAATGAGATATTGATTGATTCAAAGACCTTAGTAAATTGGTTCTGTTACAAAATTATTAGAGTTTGTTACTCCCCAGGGGACATTGGGTCTTAACTCTCACTTATGGTAGGGTGTTCCAAGGTAGCCAAGAGCCATGTTGTATGAGTGAATAATGTTGAAAAGATGTGGGCATGGTAGCTTTCTAGAATATATTTGTATTCAGCCCAAGATTGGCAGGAAGAAGGAGAAAGAGAAGGAGCACCTTTTCTTACAAACTGAGCTCAGTGAGGCCATCAAGAAGGGACCTGGGCTTCTTGTGTGAAGGTTGTGCCGATACACTTGATTGGTAAAAAGTACACAGTGAACAAAATTGCCCCCATCACTTTACAGAAGTTGCTAAATAATATGCAAATAACACAATAAGAGAATAACAGTTTTAAACATGTAAAAATGAAAACTTTGCTAGTAGTCAAAGAACTGCATAATAAAACATCAGTGAAAGTAAAGCAGAAAAAAAACTAAGTGGTTAAGAGCACTGTGGCCTTAGCTAGAATCTGAGTTTGAGTCCAAGTTCCAGTCTTTAGTTGCTGTGTGACCTTGGACATGGCTTTTAAACTGTCTGAAACTTAACTTCCTCATCTGTAAGAAAGGTTGTACTACTTCCACATTTGTTGTGAGATTGATGAGATAGGCCAGTACATGGTAAATATTCAATACATTTAATATTATTAAAACTGAAGATTTGAGAGGGCACAATGATGTTTCTATTGACAAAGGCACTAGAAATTGTATGAATTTGTAAATGCAAATTCATATCATGCAAGTCTAAGCCATAAAAGAGTTTATGGTTACTGTAGAAAGCCTACTTTGAGAATTCATCCTAAGGATAGAATCCCACAGAATGAAGAAGCTGCATTTATGCAAATGTTATTGTAGTGTTATGTGTAACATCAAAACCCCTCAAATATTTGGTAGAAATTTAGGGGTTAAATTATAGAAGTTTACTTAATGGAATCTCATTCAACAGTTATGAATCCTGCATGATAACATGAAAAAGTTATTATAATGTGAAAAATTAGAAAATTATATATTACAATTATGTGTACGTATGAAAGTCACTCAGTTGTGTCTGTACAGTCCATGGAATTCTCCAGGCCAGGATACTGGAGTGGCTAGCCTTTCCCTTCTCCAGAGGATCTTCCCACCCCAGGAATCAAAGCCAGGTCTCCTGCCTTGCAGACAGATTCTTTACCAGCTGAGCCATAATGATATAAAAATAAAATCTTATGTGGATATAATTTACAACTGAGTACATGTTTGTGTTACTAGGGTTATAGAATGAAGAATATTTTAAATTCATTTTCTAGATTTTTCAATGTGCATGCATGTATAAAATAATGACTACTGTTTATTGAGTAATTACTATGTGCCTGGCTCTGTGCAGTATGCATCAGGATATTATCTCATTTTGGCTGCAGATACACTTAGGGCAGGTATTACTCTCCCTGTTAAACAGAGGAAGAGAGTGGAATGTAGACGATGCCTGAAGTTACGTTAATGGTTGAGCCAAAATTGAATCTAAATCTGTCTGACTCCAAAGCCGTATGTAAACCCCGTACCATACAGTTTGACTGCGTACTTCTTGAAAGAGTATTGAAGAAGAAATTCAAAACAGAAACAGGAAGTGGCTGTCCCATAGTTATGTTTAATTTGGTTTTTAAATGATGACACTACTGGAGACAATAAAATGATGTAAAAATAAATCAAGAGAGAAAACTATTTGTCGTGCTTAGAATGATTCAGAATTGGTACAATAAAATTATTTCCTTAATATCTGAATTTTGGTTTTCCAAGTAGGTTCACCTTAGGACTACTGCTTAATACATGTTGATTGAGAAAACTAAGGCAGTGTTTTAAATTAGAAGCTGGTTATCATGGGGAAACTACATGAGTATATTTAGTCTTTTTTTTTTTTTTTTTAATGTCAGAGGACTTTACAGATCATAACATGAGTATTTTAAAGGGTGATGCAAAAGAACTTTGAGGACAACTGTGCAGATACTCTGTCAGGCGGGTGCCCATAGATAACCTTTCCATATCTCCCTTTTGTTGAATCTGAGGGTAAATGATTATAGTTTATAAATAGGCTCTGTCTAAGGGATTCCATTCCAATTTCTTGCTATAATCTGGCTCCCACATGGAATTCCCAGTGTAATTTCAATATTTCACAGTCATTAGGGGCTTGGGACCCAGAAGCTCCCAGAAGGGATTACCGAATAGATTTCTCAGAAGGAAAGGGAATTGTTATCTAGTAAATTGTAAGTCATAATTCACATCCTGAATATCAGTGAAAAGAGAAGATTTACCTTCAAATGACCTGATTTCTTTCTTGATGATCTCCTAAAAATGGAATATATTGAGATGGAAGGGATTCATTCAGCGTTTTCTTCTGGGAATTAGTGGTAAATTGTTTGATTAGGTAGTTTAAGAAATATAAACCTTAGAGGAGATACAAAAGAAATGACCTTTATGGGCAATAGAAGGAAAACGTTTGCGTGTAGGAAACAAAAATAAACACACAATTACTAGAAGAGGAAAGTCAGTGGGTATCATCCGATGTTTCCTTATTTGAAAAATACAATTTCTAGAAGCTACTTGTACATATAGATTTTAAGGCATTGTACAGATAACCAGAGGAAATTGGAGGCTAACCATCAGAAATGGTGGTCGTAGACTCTATCATGGAAATTTAATGAGACGATTTGCAACTCTGAGCAAACTGTCTCAGTAAATTTCCATGATAGAGTCACCAGTTACTGAACACACTTGATAATACACACCTCTTTGAAGATAAATAAACTACCTCTTTCTGTTTTGGGTTCCTTAAGAAAGGCTCAGACTGATTGTCTCTCCTCCTCTATGTGCTACAGTCTCCCCCTCAGCAGAATTATTCTGGCTGCATATTGACCTAACTAGTGTCCAGTCTCTCATTATTTTCAAGCACTAGTCTTGTTTTTGGAACTACAAGGGGTGAGGCCAGAGGAACGGTGGGCTCTGCTGCCTTAGTGCTCCCACCAGGAGGGCCCAGGCCTTCCCTCCCTCCCCACTCTGCCTGGCAGCCTGGCTCTAGCCTTGCACCTGTGACACAGAAGCTCCGTGGAGAAGTGCTGCTAGTGACCTGGGTGGAGTGTGTGGCAGCCGTCACAGCACTAAGGGACTGAGGTGGGAGCAGTGGCCTGGCGGCAGCCTGAGAAACAAAAAACCATGTAGGTGTTTTGGAGGAATGCTCTTCCATGTTTGGCCTAAAAAGAAATAAATTTTAAGTGTTTGTTTAGGAGCTTTAGCTAAAAACACTGTCTCTTGTAAACTTTGTTTCCTATAAACCTTTGCTGTCTCTCAGTAAACCTTGGCAAGTTCTCAGTCCTGGCAAAGTGGAATAGGTTGGATTAAGTGTCCTAAAACATTTTAATTATTAACACAATCACCCTATTACAGATGAGGAAACTGAAATAGAGAGGTTAAAGGATTTCTTCTGGTCAGACGGCAGTTTATGGCAGAGCTGTTTGGCCATTACTCAGAAGCCTTCAGAGATTCTTCCTTTTTATAATGTGAGAAAGGCAAGTGTATGAAAGCTCATCACTCTTCTTCTTAAGCTCCTTGCAGTATCTGCAAGTCTCGCCAGATACTTCTGTTCTTAATTCCCGATGACTGGTTCCACATGTGTGACTATGCTGTCTCCCAGGGACCTGATTTATCTCCTTAGGACCTAAATCAAAAGAGAGATGTCCCTCCCTGCTTGGTAGTGGTCAGGAGAGGGGATGGCTGCAGCCCCAGATGAGCAGTGCTTAGCGGGCTCAGCTGATTAGGATTCCACAGAAACAGAGAGTAGACTGTGTCTTGTTCACCAAGTAGATAACGTAAGGGAGGAATCCAGACAGAGCTGGCTGGCCTGATTCTTTTCTGTGTCATTTAGGACGATGAAATGATAAAAAGAAAAAATAATTCTAAAAATCAGAATTTTTGCATATATTCTTCTTGTGCCACTCAAGCCACCCATATATAAATACCAGTAGTCTACATTGTGTGGAACAGGCTTAGGTTGCAGTAATTAATTTTTTAAAAAATCTACATGTTAGTGACAAATATCTGAGATAATTAGGAATTCTGTACTGTAGGTCTTAGAGTAAGGAAGGAGGGGGAGCAGGGGACAAAAGGATGGTAATTCTGTGTTAAAAGCCTTAAAGACTTCAGTGATACCTGTAGATAATAAGTTGGTTTCTGTGCCATCTTTTTATAACTTATTTTATCTTGGAGGGGTTGAGGAACACATAAGCATAGAGGAAAATGATGTATATGAGATTATATGTATTATATATTATACCAATTTTGATCCTAACATTTATTTCTACCAATACTTTTCTCCCTATTTAGGTGTTGGTAAAAAAAGATGAAAGTGAAAATAAATGTCTCTTCTATGTTCTTTGGACATAGGCACCAAATGTGTTAATGTAAAATTTTTAAAAATAAATTTATTTATTTATTATTTACTTTATTTTTGGCTATGCTGGGTCTTTATTGTAGCACGGCTTTCCCCTAGTTGTGGAGAGAGAAGCTGTTCTCTAGCTGCAGTGTGTAGGTGTCTCATTGTGGTGGTTTCTCTTGTTGTGGAGCACAAGCTTCAGCAGTTGCAGGTCCTAGACTCCAGAGCACAGGCTCAGTAGTTGTGATGCACAAGCTTAGTTGCTTGGCAGCATATGGGATCTTCCTGTACCAGTGATTGAACCTGTGTCTCCTGCTTTGGCAAGTGGATTCTTCACCATTGAGCCAACAGGGAAGCCCTAAAATAACATTTTTAATTGTAACTTTTACTCAGTGGTTATCTAATTTGTTAGTCTTTTTTAGGGTTAGTTTGTATGCTGGTAAAAAATTATATGTGTGTATTTTTATTTCTTGTGATTTTTAAAGTACAGACTTTTGATTAATAAAATCTTCTAAGCTTTCTTTGCATTTTTTTGGAATTCAGAATTTGGAACAATAAAATATAATTCTGTAATCTCAGATCCCCAAGTCACTGAAAACTACAACTTTATATATAAAGCTAGCAAGCAATTTCTTTATCTCCACCATCATCATCATTGTAATTATCAAAAAGTGTTTGAGGCATTTATGTGTATGTTACCATGTCTTTTGTTACTGTACAAGATAAAATAAGTTGGCTAACATCTCACCTCTAAGACTTTATAATCTAAGATGGAAGAATTGATACAGTGAGCATAGAGGTCATCCAGAGAGCTGACCAAATATCGAACAAAAAGGTACAATATTATCTTAATATGAATAATATATTGGGTGATTTTACTTTGGCTCAAGTGAAAGACAAATTGTGAGTTATGTTTTTGTACTGTGGTAGAAAGGGGAATCTTTACTTTGTTTTTAAAAACTTTGTTATATCCAGATAACCTCTGAACTCTGTTGGGCATAGATATAAAAGGAAAAAGTGACATTGATAGTGATAAACACACACACCTACAATCAATTAATCTTTGACAAAGGAGGCAAGAATATACAATGAGAAAAAGTCTCTTCAGCAAGTGGTGTTAGGAAAGTTGGACAGCCGCATGTAAATCAGTGAAGTTAGAATATACCCTCTCAGCATACACAAAAATAAACTCAAAACGGCTTAAAGACAAACATTAAGACATGACACCATGAAACTCCTAGAAGAGATCATAGGCCAACATGCTCTGATAAAAATTGCGCCAATGTTTTCTTCACTCAGTCTCCCGAGGCAATAGAAATAAAAGCAAAAACAAACAAATGGGATCTAATCAAACTCACAAGCTTTCGCACAGCAAAGGAAACCACAGACCAAATGAAAAGACAACTTATAGAATGGAAGAAAATATTTGCAAACAGTGTGACTCACAAGGGCTTAATTTCCAAAACAAACAGCTCATATACAACTATAACTCAACAACAACAAAAACAACCAATCAAAACATGGGCAGAAGACCTCAATGTCTTATTTCTCTGTAGAAGAAATACAAATGTCTAATAGGCACATAAAAAAAGATGCTCAATATCACTAATTTTTAGAGAAATGCAAGTCAAAATGACAATGAGGTACTACTTCACATGAGTCACAATGGCGATTATCAAAAAGTCACAAATAACAAAATGCTTGAGAGGGTATGGAGAAGAGGGAACCCTCCTATACTGCTGGTGTGAATGTAAGTTGGTACAGCCACTATGGGAAACAGTATGGAGGTTCCTCAGAAAGCTAAAAATAGAGTTGCTGAATGATCCCGCAGTTCCCTTCCTGGACGTATATCCAGACAGAACTCTAATTCAAATGATACATGTACCCCTACATTCATAGCAGCATTATTCACAATAGCCAAGACATTGAAACAAATGTCCATTGACAGATGAATTGATAAAGCAGATGTAGTACATGTATATAATGGAATACTACTCCGCCATCAAAATGAATGAAATGCCATTTGCAATAACATGGATGGACCTAGAGATTATTAAGTGAAGTAAGTTAGAAAAAGAAAGACAAATACCATAGGATATCACTTAAATGTGGAATCTAAAATATGACACAAATGAAACTCTTAGATCATAGGCAAAACACCTGTCTATGAAATAGATAAATTCACCTATCTATGGAATAGAAATAGATTCAGGGACAAGGAGAACAGACTTATGGTTGCTAAGAGGGAGAAGGTTGGGAAAGGGATGGAGTGGGAATTTGGGGTTAGCAGATGTAAGCTAATGTATATGGAATGGATAAACAACAAGTTCCTGGTAATTAGGAAAACTTTAGGCATGACTGGAACAACGTTCATATGTGAATCTACTTTTTCAACTGTAAACTTTTTGGAATCTAAATACTGTAGATCAAGAATTTCCAATAAAAATTTAGCAGCTAAATCGAGACACGCTGTAAGTGCAGAATATACACTGGATGATATCCAAGACTTGATGTGAAGAAAAGAGTGTAAAGTATCTCATTAAAACTTTTAACTATTGATTACATGTTGAAATTATAGTATTTTAGATATATTGTGTTAAACAATTTGATTATTTGAAACTTATTTTACATTTATTTTTAAATTAGAGGATAACTGCTTTACATGGAGAAGGCAATGGCACCTCACTCCAGTAGTCTTGCCTGGAAAATCCCATGGACGGAGGAGCCTGGTAGGCTGCAGTCCATGGGGTCGCTAGGAGTCGGACACGACTGAGCGACTTCACTTTCACTTTTCACTTTCATGCATTGGAGAAGGAAATGGCAACCCACTCCAGTGTTCTTGCCTGGAGAATCCCAGGGATGGCAGAGCCTGGTGGGCTGCCATCTATGGGGTCGCACAGAGTCGGACACGACTGAAGTGACTTAGCAGCAGCAGCTTTACAATGTTTTATTAGTTTCTGCTGTACAACAACGTGAATCAGCGATAAGTATACTTATATGCAGGCTTCCCAGGTGTCTCAGTGGTAAAGAATCCGCCTGCCAATGCAGGAGATGCAGATTTGATCCCTGGGTCAGGAAGATCCACTGGAAAAGGAAATATCAACCCACTCCAGTGTTCTTGCCTGGGAAATCCCATGGACAGAGAAGCCTGGTCAGCTACACTCCATGGGGTCACAAAGAGCTGGATAGGACTTAGCAACTATACAACAAAAACAATGCATATATCCCTACCTCTTGAGTCTCCCTCCCATCACCCCCCATCCCACCTCTCTAGGTCATCACAGACACCAAGCTGAGCTTCCTGTGCTACACAGCAGCTTCGTACTAGCTATCTGTTTCACACATGATGGTGTATATATTGTCATTGCTACACTCTCGATTAGTCCCATGCTCTCCTTCCCCCCACCCCCGCCCATGTCCACAAATCTGTTCTCTACATCTGTGTCTCTATCCCATGATTAAAATTAATCCCACCTATTTCTTTTTACTTTTGAAGTGTGGCTACTAGAAAATTTTAAATATGTGGCTCATGTTCCCATCTGACAGTACTGACTTAGAATTCCTGTGCTGTGCTCTGTGTTTTTTCATTAAAAGGCAATGAAGTAGTGATGCTGTGGCCTCAAAAAGTCACTTAATATGCTTAAATTAATCAGTATAGCTGAATGGTGATATGTAGTAAGTTAAGGAATATGGAACTAAATGTACTATTTGGGGAGAAATAAATGATGAGTCAACTTCAAGCAACCACTTACTAATGTAAGGGCTGAAATATACTTTATAAGTGGCCAAACTATCAGACTTGCACATTGTCAGTGGGGCCCCGTATTGATAATCCCCTTTGGAAAACAGTATTGCAGTGCTTATTACCTTGACCTATATGAGATTACCTATATTTGATTAGTCTTGACTTCACAAAAACAGCAGTTTCTTGTGGCTTAATCCAAAAATATCAAGAACCTCTGAAGCAGGGCAGCTAAAGCCTGTGCTCTGGGACAACCTAGAGGGATAGGGTGGGAAGGGAGGTGGGAGGGGGCATTCAGAATTGGGGGAACACATGTATACCTATGGCCTGCTCACATAGGTACACATGTATACCTATACCTATTTGCCTGTTATGTATGGCAAAAACCATCACAATATTGTATAATAATTATCTTCCAATTAAATAAATTAATTTTAAAAAGCCACCATTCTTCTTCTCAGGACCACCACCTCAGAGCCTCTGTCTTAAGTAAATACACACATGCATGCACACACATATGAATGTGTATGTTTGTCTAACATGTGGAATATGTATGTATGAATATAGGACCCATGGTAGCTAGACTCCAAGAATCCCCTCAAATATCCCACATCCTGGCATTCTCACCCTGGTACAGTCCCTCCCATATCACACCAGGATTTATCTGTGTTACCACTAGACTGAAGCAGAAACAATGGTATGCCATTTCTGAGCATGGGTGACCAGCTTTACAAGCCTTTACGATGATTCTGTTTTGGGGGTCTCTCATCACTTGCTTGGAGGGAAGCCACTGCTATGACATGAGGACCCTCAGGTAGCCCATGGAAAGGCCTGTGTTGTGAGGTCTTTGACAGCCAGCAAGAAATGGAGCTTTCTAGAATGATGTGAGTGAGCTTGGAAGCAGATCCTACCCCAGTTGTGCCTTCAGAGATGACTGCAGCCCCCCACAGACAGTGTAGTAGCAATTTCACGAGAAATTCCAAGCCTGAACCACCCAGCTAGACTGCTCATGGATTTCTGACCCACAGAAAGTGTGAGAGAGAAAATGATGCTTTAAGTCGCTGAGTTTGGATCATTTGGTATGTAGCAATGGTTAAATGGGCTTCCCTGGTGGCTCAGAGGTTAAAGCATCTGCCTCCAATGTGGGAGACCCAGGCTTGATCCCTGGGTCGGGAAGATCCCCTGGAGAAGGAAATGGTAATCCGCTCCAGTATTCTTGCCTGGAGAATCCCATGGACAGAGGAGCCTGGCAGGCTACATAATCTTAAAGCACTGTACTTAATAATGCAAAACCCCAAACCCACAAAACAATTAAGTGTCCCGAGTTGGGGGGATGGTTAAGTAAACTATAGCATATTTGCTCAGTGGCATATTATGCAATTATTAACACTGTTGGGGCAGCTCATCCTCAGGAATAAAAGTGGACAGTGGAGGCCCAAGGGTAACTTCAAGGAACCACTCAGAAGGAGTCACACCAAGAACTGCTGACCAGGGAGCCCTTGTATGAAAATGTCCTGTACACTTTCTAACCATCCAGTATTTTGTTTCTGTCTCCTCTCTCCTTTGTGTGTTCTCATAGAGAATTCCACTAGGGCACAGCTGATCCTTTACTGTTTAGCCTCCTCTGTTAGCCTGAGCTCCGAGGGGCCTGAAGCAAATAACAAATGCCAATGAAGTTTGAAGGTTCAAAGTTTAATAAAACCTTTTTAAACGTCTTAAAATCCACTTAAGATTGTTTTGTTTTTGCAGATTGTAGGTAGAGTGAAACTACAATTGTGGTTGCAATATTATATAAAGCAAGTGGAAATGTATTTTTTGTTTGGGTGTTTTTTGGGGGCGGGGGGGCTGTGCCACATGGCATGTGGAATTTTAGTTCCCTGATCAGGGATTGAATCCACATCCCCTATGTTGGAAACAAGGAGTCTTAAACTTAACCTGGATTGCCAGGGAAGTCCCTAAAGCAAGTGGAAATGAATGGGAACATTTCTAGATACAAAAAGCATATTTTGTAAAAAGCTGATTCCAAGTAATTTATTGTTTCATCCCAAGAGCCCTCCAGACCCTCTCTGTAGGTCTGCCTTCTTCCATTCAGCCTAGTCTCAGCTGTTGAGTAGTTATAACTATGAAACTGAAAGTCACTAAAATTGGGGTTTTAAAAATTGCTTTATATCTTATGCTACTTATTATCTTCCAAGGCCATACCAGTCTTTGTTTTTTCCCACCTTCTTTTTTCTCTCATCTCCACTTCTTGACTTTTCCTTTCTGTATTTTGAAGCTGTTTTTTTATGCTTGAGCCTTGTATAAGTGTGCCATCTTTCCAGCTGATTGTAATTTCTTACTAAGGCCCCATTAACTCCAGATCAATGGCTTATTTGACTCACTTGACTTTTTAAAGGAGCTAGAATTATTTAACCTTCAAAGCATATGTATGTATTTATGTATGGATGGATGTACGTTAACCTTTAATCTCTCAAACACTCAACCCATGTGTAAGGGTTAGATGGGTGGTTCTGAAGATTGGGTGGAGAGAAATGGTATGGAAATGATGAGTAGGAAAAATGGCATTTGTTAGGGTGGGGGATAAATAAAAATCATAGATTAGATTTTTTTTCATAATACTATGCAAATTCCTTCCAGTTTTTCACACTCCCACCTGCAGTTGGAGATGTCAACTTCTCAACTCAATTATAGCTCTAGTTAACTGTTAACTACACTCAACTACAGGGGAATGTTGCCTCTCTCAGATGTATTGGTGTAGAATAAAGGTGGTCCACTGGAGAAGGGAATGGCAAACCACTTCAGTATTCTTGCCTTGAGAACCCCATGAACAGTATGAAAAGGCAAAATGATAGGATACCAAAGGAGGAACTCCCCAGGTCAGTAGGTGCCCAAAATACTACTGGAGATCAGTGGAGAAATAACTCCAGAAAGAATGAAGGGATGGAGCCAAAGCAAAAAGAATACCCAGCTGTGGATGTGACTGGTGATAGAAGCAAGGTCCGATGCTGTAAAGAGCAATATTGCATAGGAACCTGGAATGTCAGGTCCACGAATCAAGGCAAATTGGAAGTGGTCAAACAAGAGATGGCAAGAGTGAATGTCGACATTCTAGGAATCAGCGAACTGAAATGGACTGGAATGGATGAATTTAACTCAGATGACCATTGTATCTACTACTGTGGGCAGGAATCCCTCAGAAGAAATGGAGTGGCCATCATGGTCAACAAAAGAGTCCGAAATGCAGTACTTGGATGCAATCTCAAAAATGACAGAATGATCTCTGTTCGTTTCCAAGGCAAACCATTCAATATCATAGTAATCCAAGTCTATGCCCCAACCAGTAATGCTGAAGAAGCTGAAGTTGAACGGTTCTATGAAGACCTACAAGACCTTTTAGAACTAACACCCCAAAAAGATGTCCTTTTCATTATAGGGGACTGGAATGCAAAAGTAGGAAGTCAAGAAACACCTGGAGTAACAGGCAAATTTGGCCTTGGAATACGGAATGAAGCAGGGCAAAGACTAATAGAGTTTTGCCAAGAAAATGCACTGGTCATAACAAACACCCTCTTCCAACAACACAAGAGAGGACTCTATACATGGACATCACCAGATGGTCAACACCGAAATCAGATTGATTATATTCTTTGCAGCCAAAGATGGAGAAGCTCTATACAGTCAGCAAAAACAAGACCAGGAGCTGACTTTGGCTCAGACCATGAACTCCTTATTGCCAGATTCAGACTTAAATTGAAGATAGTAGGGAAGACCACTAGACCATTCAGGTATGACCTAAATCAAATCCCTTATGATTATACAGTGGAAGTGAGAAATAGATTTAAGGGCCTAGATCTGATAGATTGCCTGATGAACTATAGAATGAGGTTCGTGACGTTGTACAGGAGAAAGGGATCAAAACCATCCCCATGGAAAAGAAATGCAAAAAAGCAAAAGGGCTGTCTGGGGAGGCCTTACAAATAGCTGTGAAAAGAAGAGAAGCGAAAAGCAAAGGAGAAAAGGAAAGATATAAACATCTGAATGCAGAGTTCCAAAGAATAGCAAGAAGAGATAAGAAAGCCTTCTTCAGTGATCAATGCAAAGAAATAGAGGAAAACAACAGAATGGGAAAGACTAGGGATCTCTTCAAGAAAATCAGAGATACCAAAGGAACATTTCATACAAAGATGGGCTTGATAAAGGACAGAAATTGTATGGACCTAACAGAAGCAGAAGATGTTAAGAAGAGATGGTAAGAATACACAGAAGAACTGTACAAAAAAGATCTTCACAACCCAGATAATCACGATGGTGTGATCACTCACCTAGAGCCAGACATCCTGGAATGTGAAGTCAAGTGGGCCTTAGAAAGCATCACTACAAACAAAGCTAGTGGAGGTGATGGAATTCCAATTGAGCTATTTCAATCCTGAAAGATGATGCTGTGAAAGTGCTGCACTCAATATGCCAGCAAATTTGGAAAACTCAGCAGTGGCCACAGGACTGGAAAAGGCCAGTTTTCATTCCAATCCCAAAGTAAGGCAATGCCAAAGAATGCCCAAACTACTGCACAATCGCACTCATCTCACACGCTAGTAAAGTAATGCTTAAAATTCTCCAAGCCAGGCTTCAGCAATATGTGAACCATGAACTTCCATATGTTCAAGCTGGTTTTAGAAAAGGCAGAGGAACCACAGATCAAATTGCCAACATCGCTGGATCATGGAAAAAGCAAGAGAGTTCCAGAAAAACATCTATTTCTGCTTTCTTGACTATGCCAAAGCCTTTGACTGTGTGGATCACAATCAACTGTGGAAAATTCTGAAAGAGATGGGAATACCAGAACACCTGATCTGCTTCTTGAGAAATTTGTATGCAGGTCAGGAAGCAACAGTTAGAACTGGACACAGAACAACAGACTGGTTCCAAATAGGAAAAGGAGTTCATCAAGGCTGTATATTGTCACCCTGCTTATTTAACTTATATGCAGAGTACATCAGGAGAAACGCTGGACTGGAAGAAACACAAGCTGGAATCAAGATTGCCGGGAGAAATATCAATAACCTCAGATATGCAGATGACACCACCCTTATGGCAGAAAGTGAAGAGGAACTAAAAAGCCTCTTGATGAAAGTGAAAGAGGAGAGTGATAAAGCTGGCTTAAAGCTCAACACTCAGAAAACGAAGATCATGGCATCCGGTCCCACCACTTCATGGGAAATAGATGGGGAAACAGTGTCAGACTTTATTTTTCTGGGCTCCAAAATCACTGCAGATGGTGACTGCAGCCATGAAATTAAAAGACGCTTACTCCTTGGAAGTAAAGTTATGACCAACCTAGATAGCATATTCAAAAGCAGCGACATTACTTTGCCGACAAAGGTTCGTCTAGTCAAGGCTATGGTTTTTCCTGTGGTCATGTATGGATGTGAGAGTTGGACTGTGAAGAAGCTGAGCGCTGAAGAATTGATACTTTTGAACTGTGGTGTTGGAGAAGACTCTTGAGAGTCCCTTGGACTGCAAGGAGATCCAACCAGTCCATTCTGAAGGAGATCAGCCCTGGAATTTCTTGGGAAGGAATGATGCTAAAGCTGAAACTCCAGTACTTTGGCCACCTCATGCGAAGAGTTGACTCATTGGAAAAGACTCAGCTGCTGGGAGGGATTGGGGGCAGGAGAAGAAGGGGACGACAGAGGATGAGATGGCTGGATGGCATCACTGACTCGATGGACATGAGTCTGAGTGAACTCTGGGAGTTGGTGATGGACAGGGAGGCCTGGCGTGCTGGGATTCATGGGGTCGCAAAGAGTCCGACACGACTGAGTGACTGATCTGATCTCTGATCTGAAAGGTTTCTTGCTAGCTGGCTTCCATGTCTGCCTCCTCCTATTCACATCCCTGTGTAATGTGCTTCCATGTTGCACCAAAGATATATAGCAGAAGTGATGGTATGTGCCTTCTGAGGTTTGATTATGCAAGACTACAGCTTTTGTCTTGGGTTCTCTCCTGTGGATCTCTCACTCTGGGGGAAGCCTCATCATGAGCAGCCTATGGAAAGACCCAGAAACCGGTAGGAACTGATGCCTTCTTCCAACATTCCCATGGCTGTGCTGGAAAAAGATGCTGTAGACCCAGTCAAGCCTGCGATACCTGCAGCCTTAGCTAATGGCTTAATTGCAACCTCGTGAGAGGTCACCTCCGGAACCTCCAGCTGAGCCACTCCCAGATTCCTGACCTATAGAAACAATAAGACTATACATGTTTCCTGTTTTAAGCAGCTGAGTTTGGTGTGATGTTACTTAGCAGTAGGTAACAACTCCTTGTAAACAGTGGGTTAGACCAAAAACTAGACAAATTCTTCTACTTTGGACGTGACATTTCTAATGTCAAACTGGAGTATGCTGTGCTGTGTTTAGCTGCTCAGTCATGTCTGACTCTTTGTGACGCCGTGGATTATAGGCCATCAGGTTCCCCTATTGGAGTGGGTTGCCATGCCCTCCTCCAGTGGATCTTCCCAACCCAGGGATTGAACCCAGGGCTCCTACACTGCAGTCATTCTTTACAGTCTGAGCCACCAATGGTCAGCATATAACTAACTTTGGTGATTGCAGCTCCATATTTGTTTTGACTGTGATTTCACCAAATCATGAAAAACTTGGTTGAATGGCTTGATAATGTAAGATTAACATCATAAGTTGTAGCCAAATCTTAAATCTTTTTTTAACCTGCTTTATTTCAAAAAGGTTTTGAAGTAATACAGTTATGTATTTTACAGCCAGATGCAAAACCAGCCTATCTTTAAACCGATAAATAGGGCAAACTAAATGCAAAGAAATAATGATTCATAATTTTATTTTTAATGAAGCAAATACCGTAAAACATAACTTTTTGTTGGGTTTAAAAACAATGAGTTACAAGCAGTGTTTGGAAAAATATATAAAGTTAAAAGAAATTAGAGTCCCTGAGGTATTTGAGTTGCCTAATTACTTTCGAATTAGTGTGCTAAATATATATACATATTTTTTCCTTTCTTTTTTCTTTTTGGAGAACCTCTTCATTTTGAGTCCTTTTTGTGAGTTCTCATGATGGATCACTTAATTTTGCTCAAATTCTTCCCTCCTACATTGCCATTGTGAGCAGGAAAATTAGCTGAGTATCATAGATTAATCCTTTTTTTACAGGCCAGTTTTTAGGTTTTTGTCAGTCTCTTGGAATTCACCTCTGAATTTTCTTGTATAACCACAATAGTGGTTCTTCCTTTATGACTCCACAACATGTCTTCAAGAATCAAAAGTAGAGAGAACTACACCTTTTTCACATCCAGAAAGTCCCAACAGCTCATTTCAGAAGGTTTAAGATTTAAGCCTAAGATTGTAAAATGATGAACACATTTTATTTGGCCTGCACTGTGTTGTTTTAGGGGGCTTCCCGGGTGGCACTAGTGGTAAAGAACCCATCTGCCAATGCAGGAGACATAAGAGAAGTGGGTTCGATCCCTGGGTCAGGAAGATCTCCTGGGGCAGGGCGCGACAACCCACTCCAGTATTCTTGCCTGGAGAATCCCATGGATAGAGGAGCCTGGCGGGGTACAGTCCATGGAGGTCACAAAAGAGTCAGACACAACTGAAGTGACTTAGCACGCACGCCTGCATGTTGTCTTACACAGTGTTTTTTGTTTTGTTTTTTAAAGTTTCCAAAACTTAAAAACAATGCAATCAGATGTCTGGCATCTCTGGAAAAATCCAAGGATCTGACAGCGGTTAGGTCTGCATTCCCACGCGGCAGCGCTGGGCTGAAGAAACTGAGTAGTTGCTGCTCCTTGTATCTGGTGCATATGTTTTTCCAGTTTACTGTGCTCCCCACTCGGTTATTGTTCCTCTGGCTTCACTTATTTTAGTTACTTGCCTGGGCCCTGTCTTTACCACTGCTGATCTAACCAAACCATGAGCTGTAACAATTAAGAGGGGTTAAGGCCATGGTGGTTGTTTAGTTGTGTCCAGCTCTTTTGTGACCCCATGGACTGTAGCCTACCAGACTCCTGCTGTCCATTGGCTTTCTCAGGTAAGAATACTGGAGTGGGTTGCCATTTCCTTCTCCAGGGGATCTTCCCAACCCAAGGATTGAACCTGCAGCTCCTGCTTTGGCAGGCGAATTCTTTACCATTGAGCCACCAGAGAAGCCCTAAGACCATGATGAGCGCTATTAAAGCAAAATCACTTTTGCCTGATGCACCCGGTTTTACCTGTACCTATTATACACTGATGGACTTTCCTGTTTGTATTGTTCCTGTCTAGTCCGCATAAAGTCATTTATAATAGTTGATTCATCCAGCTTTAGATACTAGTAATTTTATGAATGTTGTTGATCTCAAATGTCCCCCCTTTTATCTGTGTCTCTTTTTGTTTAAAAAATTAAGTCTAAAGTCATACTGAGCTTGTCACAGTTCCATAGAGATGGCTGCCTCATTTCCTTCACTCAGCAATGAGGTGTTGAGGAGGCCGAAGAGAACTAGTTATTCCTTGGCTGGAAATAGCTGACCATCAGATTTGAGGACTGTATATCAGTTGTCTACATGCATGCAATCAATGGCTTTAATTATTATTTTTGAATAAGGAAGGTGCTATTGGATAGCTTTATTTCCACTGACAATTTGAAGCCTAAAAAATTGTTTAAAATGGATAACACTTAGCATTTAAAAAATGTAGTATTTTAACTGTAACAAAGGCATAAATTAAGACAAGAAGGAAAGTGTGAAAAAGTGAATAGTATTTCTAGAATATATTTATAATTTTTCAAAGAAAAATTATGCATTCTTTCCTAATTTGTTTAAAGGAGATATATATTCCCACCATTTTTAAAAATAAGAAACTTTCTTCCATATTGAGAAGTAAGCTTAAGTATTTATATTTATTTTTCCTTTATAATAATAATGTTAGTATAGTTAGCCCCAGCAGTAGCTATGTGTATAGTCAAAGACATGTTCATATTTCTTTTATTTTTAAAAAATAATTACATTGAAGAAAATTTGGCAAATAGAGAAGAAAATATATCACCAATAGTGCCATATGCCATGCTATGCTATGCTATGTCACTTCAGTCGTGTCCGACTCTGTGTGACCCCAGAGATGGCAGCACACCAGGCTCCCCCGTCCCTGGGATTCTCCAGGCAAGAACGCTAGAGTGGGTTGCCATTTCCTTCTCCAATGCATGAAAGTGAAAAGAGAAAGTGAAGTCGCTCAGTCGTGTCCGACTCCTAGTGACCCCATGGACTGCAGCCCACCAGGCTCCTCCATCCATGGGATTTTCCAGGCAAGTGTACTGGAGTGGGGAATAGTGCCATAAACCCCACTTAAATCCTATTAACGTGTTGGTATAACAGAAAACCTTTTTTTCTCTGATTTTTTTTTTTTTTTTTTGGCGTAACTACTTCTAATCTTGCTGGTTACCTAACAGTATATGATTATGTCACATGTTCTTGCATAAAAGAAGATACAGTTGTTAAAAATTCACTTTTTGAAGATTCATTTAAAATGTACAAGGAGGTTAAGATATTTTCCCACAGTGAAGATAAATTTCTTGGCTTGTTTTTTCCCCTGGTTAAAACTTTTATGAACGTTTGTACATATCAATCTTTGATTTCCAAAGTGTAATAATTAAACAACCCAAACTCATTTCCAAATTAGAGTTAAAATGAATTCTGTGAGATTTCTCCTACGGGGAGTAACTATAAAAAATGTATTTATTTATGTGGTTGTGTTGAGTCTTAGTTGCCGCAAGCAGGATCTTTTAGTTGCAGCTTGTGGGATTGAGTTCCCTGACCAGGGACTGAACCCGGTCCCCTGGGTTGGGAGCACAGAGTCTTAGCCACCGGACCACCAGGGAAGTCCTCTATGGATATTAACTTTTAAGTATACCAGATTTTTTTAAGGGTTTTGGTTATTCCTGCCTTTTTTTTTTTAAAGAGTAGAAAAGTATAGGGAAGAAGAAAAGGGGAGATGGAAGGAAAATGGGAAGCACTGCCTGAAATTGCACCCTGTGTATATTTCCCCAAACACTCCACGTACTTGACTCCCAGCCCCACTCTGCACTGCGGTCTGTTCACACATTCACCTTTAGCAAAGTCCACCAGGACAGAACAATGTTTTACTCTATTTGGCTTCCCCAAGATCTAACTAACCCAGTTTCTGGCACACAGGAAGCATGTAATGAACATGAAATGACCAGAAAATAGAGCAAAATATGTGCATACACCAAGCCTGAGAGGGCAGAATCATATCAGTATGGCTGGGGCTGTAAGTCAGATTATCAACCACACGTGGCTTAAGCCTGAGGATGTTTTTCATTTCACATGACACAAAATTCAGAGTCAGGGCCATTCCAAGGTTGGTAATCCAGCTGAACAGTGTCACAGGGGACCCAGATGTTTCTTATTTTTGTACTCAGCCATCCTCAGCATATTGGCGATTTCTCCTATTACAGTTGCAAGATGGATGTAGGAGTTCCCAGATGTCATTTGCAGGCAGATGTGCCCGTGTCCAGCACAGATGAGGTGGTATTTCCTCCTGTGTATCTCTGTTTATTACAGAGGAAAATCTCTCACAGATGCTTCCAGCTGACTTCTACCCAGGTCCCATTTGCCAGGATTGGTTCACAAGCCCATGCCCTGACTGACAAGAAGCCAACTGCGACTGGTACAGAAATACCAGAGGAAGCAATGGTATGGAAGAGAAGAAAGATATACCACAGGAAAAAAGAGCGGTAGAGGCAGGATGAAATAGTTAGCCTGTGGTTTGTATAATATATTGGATTGGCCAAAAGGTTCATTTGGGTTTTTCCATAACATCCATAATATCCATAATATCTTATGGAAAAACCTGAATGAACCTTTTGGCCAACCCAGTAGTATGGCTTGCGTTATTTAGGCCTATTATAATGTAATGTGTGTATGTACTCTTACCTGTATATACATCTTGTACCCAGTATATGTATGAAGGTGGTTGAACAATATTGTTTATTAATAACAATGTGTGCCATCTAAGAGCAGAGCCAGGTTTTGAAGGACCATGTAAACTGGAGAGGTAAAGTATATGAAACTCAAGTACAGCATTGATTGCTAGGCCCCATGCAGGTCCCTAGAAGCTTCATTCCCTTCAGGCAAGCCTTTCTTTGGTGCCCTCCCCATCCTTCCCCTCATTTAGCATCACTATTTCAGAAAGAATGGAAAGCAGCTTTAGATGGAAATGGGTAACAAGCCAGAAAAACTGAGGTTTCTTTCATAACAGAGTTCAGGGAGAGGAGGATAACAGAACTCAATTATTCAAGGAAAGAATAAAATGTATGGGAGTTACAACAATAATATTTGTTTTCAAGAACTTTGTTTTCATTAATAATACTTTTAATTGTTCACTGCATATTCTTTACTCTTAGAAACAGTATGTAAAAGTGAAAATACATACATAGATGAAGTAATCCTTATGCTTTCTCAAAATAAAATATTTAGCCTAGTACAGTTGACCTTGAACAATGTGGGAGATAGAGGTGCTGACCCTCCCTGGAGTGGAAATCTGAGTATAATTTATAGTCAGCCCTCATATTATCACTTCCTGCATGTCTGAGATTCTGAATCCAGTCAACCACTGATGATGCAGTACCGCAGAGTTTATCATTGAAAAAGCACACCTACAAGTGGACCCGCATGGATCAAATCCAGCGTTGTTCAAGGGTCACCTGGATATATAGATTCCAGGCACCCTTGAATGTGACTATATAAAGTTGATGTTACCATACAACAGGGAGGTCTGGCGTGCTGCAGTCCATGAGGTCACATAGAGTCAGACACAGTGGGGTGACTGAACAACAGCAACAACCATACCACACCTGTATAATTTGAATTGAATTAATTAACATGCTAATTATTAAAGTAGAATATAAAAATTATATCTGGAAATTGCATGATATCACACCCTTATGTTTTCTTCCTTTTTCCCTTGGGAAGAAAGAGTGATCACCTGCTTTACCTGCTATATTGTTGGTGTTCAGGGAATGGCAGTAGAATCTCAGAGCGGTTTCTGAGGAATGTCTTCTATTGATTTGAGGTGGATATTCCAGTCAGTTGCTACTGTTGTCTTTTTTTTTTTTAATTAAAAAATTATTTTTTATTTTTACTTTTTGGGCACACTGTGCAGCATGTGGGATCATATTTCCCTGAACAGGGATTGAACTCATGCTCCTTGTAGTAAAAGCAGAGTCTTAACCACTGGACCACCAAGACAGTCCCCTTCCCACCTTTTTTGAAAAAACATATTCCTCTTATCTGCTTCTGGTTCTTGAGATTACATATTAACTTCCCATTGTATTTCATATTTCACACTGGATTTTTTAATTGAAACATATTTGCTAATCAGTGTAATGTTAATTTTAGAAGCGTGTCATTTGCACCAGCATTGAATGAGTCTGGCACATAATAACCTTCCATTAATACTTGTTTAATGAAAGAATGAAGGAATCATTTATACAATATGGTACTTCTCAGATAATTATAATAATTGAAGGAAAACAAGTGTTGGACACTAACCTTCATTTTCTAACATTATTTCCTTTTAGAAAATGTGATATTACCAGTTGTTTGAAAAATTAAAGGCTCTTCTTTAAAGACTAAGTGATATGCTGAATTGATAATTTGGCTAGTGACATAAATTGTCCAGGAGTGGAATTGCTGGGTCATATGATAGTTCTGTTTTTAGTTTTTTGAGTCCTCTCCATACTGTTCTCCATAGTGGTTGTACCAATTTACATTCTGCTGTGTGGTGACCTAAATGGGAAAGAAATCTAAAAAAGATTATGATATCATATACCTATAGTCATATATGTATATGATTCACTTTGCTGTACAGCAGAAACTAATGCAATGTTCTAAAGCAACTATACTCCAATAAAAATTTTTTTAAATAACCAAAAAGATATAAATTGTCAAGCTGCTACACATCTGAGAAAATGAGAACATAATTTGAAAGGAAGAGATTGTGGAAATGGGTGTATGTGATTCAGTAAGAGAGGCCATGAACACGAGAGTAGGATCTGTAACTATGTAGTGTATTTTATGCTTCTGAAAAGACATTTTTTACACATATATGGGTCTGCCTGTTTACCTCACATTCTCTGTAATTTAAAAACTGTGTTTTTTTTTTATAGCTGTTATTCTTGGACACACAAATGAACATGTATATTCGAAAGATATTGTTTCTGACATATCAAATGCTTATGATTAATTTCTTTAATGTTAAAATTTATATATTAAATCCTGTTGTTTGGTTGTAGTTCTCATTTTTTTAAATGTTTTTGTATGTACAACAAAAATGCACCTTTTGTGTACAAAGTTTTAAAAAATCTTTTAAAATATGATAAGATGAAAGGAATTAAAAAATCGACATTATTGGCACGAGATTCATGTTAATGTTTACTCATGTAAATAGAACAAAATACTGCCTAATTAGTGTGGTTGGTAAATTTTTGGTACTTTAATTTTCTCTGTTATTGTAAACCATGCATAAAATGCTTGCCTATTGAGAAGTGCAGAATTGTCAGAGCTTAAACAGCTGACATCTGCTTACTCTCTTAAAAAAAAAAAAAAAAAGAATAACAAGCCATTTCAGCCTAATCTACCTCAAATGTGTTCATGTAAATGGAGGTCCATCTATTGACCTGTATTCTTTTCAGCTCGTGATTGGCCCACATGGTTCATGAAACCAGGAAGGCTGATTTGAAATGCAGATGTCGAGACAGTGAAGTACACCCTCCCCTTTTCGCTTTGCTGTATCTGTCAGGGTGAAAAGTGGCTTGCACAAGGGTCAGTCACCCATACTCACTTAATTACTTTTCTTGGACCCACAGAGCTGTCACAAGCTGTGGTGGATGCGGGAGCTGTTCCTCTCTTAGTGCTCTGTATCCAGGAGCCAGAAATTGCTTTGAAAAGGATTGCTGTTTCAGCCCTCAGTGATATTGCAAAGCATTCTCCAGAGTTAGCACAGACAGTGGTGGATGCAGGAGTGATTGCTCACTTAGCCCAGATGATCCTGAACCCTGACGCTAAACTGAAGGTATTTAAAAATAAAGTTGAGAAACAAACAAACCAGGATTCCGATAATCTAAGAAAATGGAAACGATATGTGTGCAGATGGATAGTATATATTTTTAGATATTAGTAAATTATCAGGCAAAACAGGTCTGGGTATATTATGTATTTGGGTCCTTTCATATGTGGAAACTATGCTGTAAGGATTAGACAATCAAGATGTGACTGGGGAAAAGTACATGCAATGCTGAAAACTAGAAGTAACATCAGAATCAATAATTAAAGTAAGGAATCATGTCACGATTAAACCTCAGGGTTAGAAGGGACCTAAAGGTTTTCTAGCCCACTATTATATTTATGTTTCCTATGAAAATGGCCATATTAGTCTTTCGAACTTTCTAAAATTTAATTTTCAGTTAATAGTCACCAATTATACTTTTACATTATAATAGTTATGTTCATAAGATTTTAAGATTGTCAATGTTAATTAGACAATGTAAAATTCTTTAAGCCTGTAACAGCCACATGCCCAAAGTTCTGCTTGATCATGTTTGTATTACATTACAGTACTTATCATAAACTAATGATTTAAGTAGTGCATAATTAAGAAATAATGTTCACCCAAAGGTCATATTCTTTGACCAGCCTCAATAAGTAAATATTTAAATAGTCAATAGTGTGAACTAAGATGTTCAACTTGGAAATTAGAAAATTTAAGAAATTGAGTATTTAGGTATAAGAGTAGGAGGTGAATACTTCAAGACTCTTAGGTTATGTTGAATTTGTGATTATTTCTTCCTCTTTATAAAGGAATTTGAATGTGATACAAAGCTGTTTAAATTACATCTGAACTCCACAGTGGACCCTGTGTAATGTTTGGGTTTGGTTTTTGTTGAACAGCGTCAGGTCCTTTCAGCTCTCAGTCAGATTGCGAAACATTCTGTGGATCTGGCAGAAATGGTGGTCGAAGCAGAGATTTTTCCAGTGGTACTTACCTGTCTGAAGGACAAAGATGAATACGTGAAGAAAAACGCTTCTACTTTAATTAGAGAGATTGCAAAACATACACCCGAGGTAAAACAAGGGGAAAAGAAATCAGCTTCGAAATACAACCACGTGCCGTTAGTTTAAGTTATTAAGCAGAACATCAATTTGTTGACAGGGCCCTGGGTGGTGTCACGTGTTGTGAGGGTTTCTCACCCTCAGCACAGTGGACGTTTTGGCCGAGATGATCCTTGTTGTGGGGGGGCTGTCTGTATACTGTAGGCTGAATGTTCAGCAGCATCTCCGGCCTCTGCCCACTAGATGCTAGCAGCACCCCTCCCATAAGTTGTGACAATCAAAAATGTCCCCATGTATTACCAACTGTCTCCAAGGGGACAAAAGTGCCCCTACTTGAGAACCACTGGGTTGTAGCAATGGAATTTGAGTCTGAAATCTCAGTTTTTAATTATTAATCATTGTCTGCTTTCCACTTCTAAGTTGTAGGGACCATGGACCTTTGTTGTCCTGTCACTCTAGGTCATCTGGGCGTAGTGAGAGACAGTGCCCCTCCAGGTTGGGAGAGATCACCAACTCCCTGCTCAGCTACTCATACATGGTGGTTCCTGCTCTGGGTTCTTAGATGGGAAAAGAATAGAGATGAAGTGAACTTGGGTAGATGAATCTGCTTCATACTCACGCATTGTGTGGAGGGGGCAGGGAGCGGTTTCAGCAGTTAGCTAGTTATGAACTAGCCCTAGGTTTAGTGTTTATGTGAGGCACTTTGACATCTATTATGATAAGGATAAAAGTCATGTAAGAAAAATTGAACAGCAGAGAGGCTCACAGTGAGCATATTCTGTAATTAGAAATAGCAGGATTGTTATCCTTGTATATTTCTTTGATAAATATAATACTTTCGAATAATATTTCAGATTTTGTTGTTTAGTCCCTAAGTTGTGTCCGACTCTTTTGTGACCCCATGGACTGTAGCCTGCCAGGATCCTCTGTCCATGGGATTTCCCAGGCAAAAATACTGGAGTGGGTTGCCATTTCCTTTTTCAGGGTATTTTCCTGACCCAGGGATTGAACCTGAGTCCCCTGCCTTGGCAGGTGCATTCTTTACCACTGAACCACCATTTTTTAGGTCTGAAATTTTAAAATTTGGCAATGCTAACGTAATATTATCAGACATCCTGGAATGTGAAGGCAGGTGGGCCTTAGGAAGCATCACTACAAACAAAGCTAGTGGAGGTGATGGAATTCCAGTTGAGCTATTTCAAATCCTGAAAGATGATGCTGTGAAAGTGCTGCACTCAATATGCCAGCAAATTGGGAAAACTCAGCAGTGGCCACAGGACTGGAAAAGGTCAGTTTTCATTCTGATCCCAAAGAAAGGCAATGCCAAAGAATGTTCAAACTACAGCACAATTGCACTCATTTCACATGCTAGTAAAGTAATGCTTAAAATTCTCCAAGCCAGGCTTCAGCAATATGTGAACTGTGAACTTCCAGATGTTCAAGCTGGTTTTAGAAAAGGTAGAGGAATCAGAGATCAAATTGCCAACATCTGCTGGATCATGGAAAAAGCAAGAGAGTTCCAGAAAAACATCTATTTCTGCTTTATTGACTATACCAAAGCCTTTGAATGTGTGGATCACGATCAACTGTGGAAAATTCTGAAACAGATGGGAATACCAGACCACCTGACCTGCCTCTTGAGAAACCTGTATGCAAGTCAAGAAGCAACAGTTAGAACTGGACATGGAACAACAGACTGGTTCCAAATAGGAAAATGAGTACGTCAAGGCTGTATATTGTCACCCTAGTTATTTAACTTATATGCAGAGTTCATCATGAGAAACGCTGGGCTGGAGGAAGCACAAGCTGGAAACAAGATTGCCAGGAGAAATATCAATAACCTCAGATATGCTGATGACACCACCCTTATGGCAGAAAGTGAAGAAGAACTCAAAAGCCTCTTGATGAAAGTGAAAGAGGAGAGTGAAAAAGTTGGCTTAAAGCTCAACATTCAATAAACTAAGGTCATGGCATCTGGTCCCATCACTTCATGGTAAATAGATGGGGAAACAGTGGAAACATTGGCTGATTTTATTTTTCTGGTTTCCAAAATCACTTCAGATGGTGATTGCAGCCATGAAATTAAAAGACGCTTACTCCTTGGAAGGAAAGTTATGACCAACCTAGATAGCATATTGAAAAGCAGAGACATCACCTTGTCAACAAAGGTCTGTCTAGTCAAAGCTATGGTTTTTCCAGTGGTCATGTATGGATATGAGAGTTGGACTATAAAGAAAGCTGAGCACCGAAGAATTGATGCTTTTGAACTGTGGTGTTGGAGAAGACTCTTGAGAGTCCCTTGGACTGCAAAGAGATCCAACCAGTCCATCCTAAAGGAGATCAGTCCTGGGTGTTCATTGGAAGAACTAACACCAGTACTTTGGCCACCTCATGCAAAGAGCTGACTCATTGGAAAAGACTCTGATGCTGGGAAAGATTGAGGGCAGGAGGAGAAGGGGACGACAGAGGATGAGATGGTTGGATGGCATCACCGACTCAATGGACATGGGTTTGGGTGAACTCCAGGAGTTGGTGATAGACAGGGAGGCCTGGCGTACTGTGGTTCATGGGTCGCAAAGAGTTGGACATGACTGAGCGACTGAACTGAACTGAACATAATATTCAAAGGTCATCTTATACTGGACTTCCCTCGTGGTCCAGTGATTGAGAATCCCCCTTGCAATACAGGGGATACAGGTTCGTTCCCTGGTGGGGAAACCGAGATCCCACATGCTGTGGGGCCTGCATGCTGCAATGAAGACCGAGCACAGTCAAATAATACTGCTAATAATAAAACCAAAATATCCTCTACAAAATATTTTTAAAAAATAATAATAAAGATCATCTCATACTTTAGGGCCGTGATAATGTAACTCTCCCTCTTTTCTCTTAGCTTTCTCAGCTGATAGTGAACACTGGGGGAGTTGCTGCCGTGATCGACTGCATCGGGTCCTGCAAAGGGAACATAAGGCTGCCAGGCATCATGCTGCTCGGCTATGTGGCAGCTCATTCTGAGAACCTGGCAATGGCGGTCATCATTTCCAAGGTTTGCCCTTGTTTCCTTTCCCCCTGATTTTTGCAGCGAGATCCTCTAAGACAGTCCACAGATTAATATTCTCCCACAGAATGTACAATATAACTGATCAGAGACAAAGAATTACCGGCTTTTTTCCAGGCTTACTAGTAAGTTTGCCAGAGCAATGCTTAAAGTAAGGTTGACTTGGCAGGAAGTTTGAAGTTTTACCCAGTGTTTAATATGAATAAAATGTCAGCACCTCTGAGTGTTAGTATTATCTGTATCTAAGTGATGTGTATTTTGTATCTTGAAGGATTGGCTTTACAAATATGTAAAGCATACTTTGATTAAAGACAGCTAACATACCCAATGGTCGTTTGTATCATCTTGTACGGATGGCTCTCTCTCCTTTAGCTTCCAGGAGCTAATTTCTCTTCTTAGACGTGGGCAATTCAGAGTGCATGGGCACATGTCGGATAGCAGTGTTTCTGTTTGCTTGCTCGAGGGATTTGGCCTTATCTCAGTTTACAACTCTGTATTAACCTACCAGATTGAGTAACCCTGGCTCGTAGTAGGTGCTCAAAAAATATTTGTTGAATGAGTAAATATTGATCTCCTGAAGCACGCTTCAAAGGCTGTGTGCTCCCAGTGTCTCTGGCAGCCCTCTAGGGTGCAGGTTTCTTATCAGCATGGAAAACCCGCTGCTGTATGTTAAACAGAATTGTGGATTTTTTTTTTATCCTTTGCTAATCCTCAGAATAAAAAGGAGCCTCAGATCTTTATTTTCTACCTATTCCTTGATAATACTTTACTTCACTCCCTCTTTATCCTGAGCTTTTCCTTTTGTTCTTCTATTACCAAAGACTCTGATAGTGACTAGGGCAGTAGTGCTGCTTCCTGAAGGGTCACGGTGGGGATATTATTGGAATTCTTGATTCTTGGTTCTTGTGTGGATTGTCAGAAAGTCCACACATAGGAAGGAGGAGGAAAGAAGCCGCGATTGCTTTTGCTTCCTGTGTTTCTTCCCCAGACTATCCAGGAGGTGCTCCCCCTCTTTGGTCTGGGGCTGCTGGCCTCTCACACCGGGTTATCTTTCATTTAATTGAAGATCAAGGTGGGGGCAGCAGCAGTTTGAGGCCGATCACACAGCACTGCATTATTCTTTCTGGTTCTGTGTAGTACTGTCAGGACTGACAATACCTCCCATCTAAATAATACTTTCTAACGTTCAAAGCACTGTAATGCTTCTTGTCTCATTTGCTGTTCATAACAGCCATGGCTATTAAGTCATCATTTTGGGGACTGTCTTCTTTTCCTCCTGCTTCTTCATTCTTGGTATGTCTCAGATGTATGGACTTTCTGGAAAGTTGCCTCATTCTGAAGATAGAAAAGATTCTGACCTTTTTTTTTTTAATATATATGGGCTGACACACATTTTTAGTTGTAAGAAAGAAGTCAAAGAAGTAATATGGCAGATCTCTTCTGGAAATTGGTCTTAAAAGCCAAATTTAGGGACTTCCATGGTGGTCCAGTGTTTAACACTCCTTGTTTGCAATGCATGGGGATTTGGATTTGATCCCTGGTTGAGGAACTAGGATCCCACAAGCTGAGTGGTGTGGCCAAAAAATTAAAAAAAAAAAAAAAAGAAATTTAAAAGTGGAGGGGAAAAAACTATAGATGATCATTTGGCCTTTGTTTGTGGGAGGATGACCATGTGATAGTGGCTTTTGTGGTACTGAATTTAAGGTGATAATTTAGTATCAGCATTAGATAATTTAGTTTAGTCTCAAGTTAGAAAGTTATACCCATACAGAATGAATTATAATTTGATTTGGTTATTTGACTCTTCTTTGGATATATAAGCTGTGATGCATTTGAGGCCCTTTAGTTAATTCTGTTTTATTTAGCTACAATTGAAGCTTGAAGTACAAAATACAAGCACATGCCATCAGTGTAGTAAAAGTACTCATCCCTTCTTTGACATTCAGTCAGATTAAATTGGGCAAAACTATTGTGTAAATATTGACCAAAAGTAATGGAAATTTACTATTTCAGGAAAGATTTTAGTGAATATATTTCACCTAAAATTTACTTAAATAGGATTCTTGCTCATATTATTCATTTGATTTTGGGTCCATAGTAGGTATTTTGTTTTTGGATCTCTTGGTGAAAAGTTAATTTTTAAAAAGATTCTAAATTAACTTTTTTAGTTTAGAAGGAAAGCAAATGATTTTAAACTCCTATGCATTTTTAATTTGTCACAGTGGTATCTGGCTTTGCCTAAATACTAGCCTGTGGCATCTGTTTTTTGGTTAAATGCCTCTGTTTGGGGAGCAAACGCTAGTAGAGATACTTAGTTTAGTTGGATTGTTACAGATAATTAAGGTAAATTAGTTCTAGTCGTTTTATTGACTTGAAAAATGACGGCCCCTGTGAAGTGCTCATTTATTGAACAGTTTAAAGGAAAAAAAGGATCAAGACCGAAATGATTCTTCTAATGTCTGAGAGACATGGAAGACCCTTTAATCCTGCTCTGGGTTCGTAACTCTCGCTCTTTTGATCCACACTGCAGGGTGTGCCCCAGTTGTCCCTCTGCTTGTCAGAAGAACCAGAAGACCATATTAAGGCTGCTGCCGCCTGGGCCTTGGGGCACATTGGGAGACACACTCCTGAGCACGCACGGGCCGTCGCTGTCACAAACACTCTGCCTGTCCTGCTCTCTTTGTACATGTCAACCGAGAGTTCTGAGGATCTTCAAGTGAAAGTAAGTGCTTAATTCTTCATCGTTTTAATGAAGATTTGTTAGATTTTTAACTCATTCTTATAATATGTAATGTAAAATGTTTTAATTTTTATTGTGGACAACATCTTTTTTTTTTTTTTTTTTTGGTACACTTGATTGATTGATTTTTGTCTGTGCTGGTCTTTGCTGCTGCTCTCAGACTTTGTTTAGTTGCTGCGAGCGGAGGCTAGCCTAGTTGTGGTGTGTGGGCTTTAGGGCACTTGGGCTTCAGTAATTGAAGCTGATGGGCTCACTAGTTGTGCATGGGCTTAGTTGTTCCAAGATATATGTTATCTTCCTGGACCAGGGATGGAACCTGTGTTTCCTGCACTGCAGGGCAGTTTCTTAACCACTGACTGGACCACCAGGGAAGTCCAACAATATCATTTTTCTGAGTCAAGAAATAAGTTTATCAGAAGCATTGAGGTGACTCTTTGAAAACGAATTACCCTTGTCTCTAAAAATCAATGATAAATTTTAAAGGAAGTTCTCTATGGGTACAAAGTTTTTTGTAAAATGAATGTCTGATTGTTGCCACCTACATTTCTATTGACTTTTCTTATGGAATAGGAGTTAAATAATAGGACTTTGGAGGTGAAATTGGCCAGAGAGAACTTTAGTCCATTTTAAATTAAAAATTGAGCCTAAAAAAATTTAAAAGGAATGCCTTTCCAAAGGCATTCCTGAAGCATGAGTGACGAGTGACCTCTCCTAACTCCAAGTCTGTCTCATCTTTTAGTTATGTCTTATATTTGTTCCTTGAAAGGAAAATGACCATAAGATTCCCAAAATTAAACATTTAAAAATCTCGTATTAAAAAAATGAAGATTTCTGAAAAAAATATTACTAACTACTAAAATGGTTCATTAAACACTAATATAAAGCAGGATGGGTTTAAAAAATAATTTTAGAATTTCAAAGGAATAAAAATGTTTCCCAACATACTCCCTATTAGGAAAACATCTAACTTCTTGAAAGCAGCTCTCAGAATTAACTTGGGTTGAGGGAAATACATAGAAAAGACAATAATTCAAGATAAAATGAACAGTAAGTTAAATTGCTCTTAAATTTGAAGGAAAACAATAAAGTAACAAATAGGAAAACACATTTTACAACAACTTTGGACAGTATAATGGGACAGGAAATGTATTTGAACTGCAGTTTGAGGGACTCTGAAAGCTATCAAGTGAGTCATTTATTTATAAATTTTATAAAAGTGAATTTATGTTGATTTGATTATGTTTACATGTTTTTTCTCTACAAACTCATTGAGGGAAGTTGATTTCTAAGATTAATATTAAGATTTCTAAGATTTCCATTTTTATAAGACTTTCTAGATTAAAGCAATGATTTAATAGATTTCTATTACTTGTCTCCAATATTGAGTCTATTCCTTGGCAAAGCATGGTAGATGGTAAAATTGATAATGTGCTAAGGTCTTTTCCTGTGTAACAATTCTGTGGTTCTTTGACTTTCTGGTGAGAAAACACAAATCCATTTCCAGTTTTGAGTTGTCTAAATACAGATGATTTACATACGTGTAATTTTAACCTATGTATGTCCTTCTCTTTTTACCTCAAAATTCTTTAACCCATTATCATCATTGTCTTTCTTCCTCCCTCCCTCTCCCCCTTCCCTACTTCCTCCTCTTTCCTTCTCCCTCCTCCTCACTTCTCATCCTCCCCACCCTTACCTCTAGTGATCCAGGGAAATAAAAGAATACATCAGCTACAGCATGAATAATTAGTAGCAGAGTAGATAGTAATTATAGTTTGAGAAACCCTTGCAAATAGTCTCTTAGGGAGCGCTATATACTATTTACATGCTACCAAGTTTATATAACTTGATTTTTGATGAATGTTATGATGCTATAGTGTATAAATATCATCAGAGTAAAAATGGTTGATTACTTTTTGAAGTCAGATAATTTTTATTGTGTATTAGTTTAACAAAGGTGGTTTTGTTAAAACATTAAGGTTTACTAATAGAAGTTTCCTTCTACCTTTATTTGATACCATATTTATTTTCAGGAAATACAGTGGGTATTAAATTAAAAGTGATTTATCAATCATTATCCTGTCATCAATCTTTCCAAGGCTTTAAATCCATACAAATGTTTTCTTATTGTAGGGATTTAATCATTCTGTTTTTTTTTTTCTTCTCCAAGGTCTCTTGGATTCTATCAGTTGTTTTAAAGGCTTTAGAGTACAAGTCCAAACCCTTTGATTTGACACTATCTCAAAAGGGAAAAGTATCCAAGCACTTTAGGAACTGTCTAATGGTGTTTCTCATTTGTTATTCTGTAGCAGCTTTCAAATTACAAGGCCATGTTGAAGTTACTTTTGTTCCAAAGACATGTAAGCTTTTTGTAAGCATTCTCTAATTGGTTCTGATCCAGGAGAGCCCAGGAGCAGCCCATTGGAATTTCTTACACATTTTCACATGGTCTTACTATCTGCCTGTACCTATGTAGTTTCAAATGCCTTATGAAAACTGAAAAAAATATGTATCTTTTATATAATCATCTTACCCACATATATTTTGAAAATATTCAGGCAGTTGCATTTTCATTTGTTTTGATTCAGAGGTATTAGATGGAATTAGTTTAGTATTTGAATGGTTACAAAGCTATTCAAATAGTTATAAGACTATTTCTAACATAATTATTTAAATATTACATTCTTATTGTCTTGGTTGTTCCCCTTTGTTTTTAGCAGCTTTATTGAAATATAACTCATATTCCATATAATTTACCCATTTTAAACTATATAATTCAGTGGTTTAGTGAAGATTCACAGGTGCTACCATCGCCACAGTCTAATTTTAGAACTTTTTATTTTCCCATTAGCTGTCACTCCATGTCTTCCCTGTCTAGCCCCAGGCAACCGTTATTTTATATCTGTCTTTGAGGATTTGCCTCTTCTGGACATTTTATTTAAACAGAACCATACAATATATGTGGCCTTTTGTGCCTGGCTTCTTTCACTAAGTGTAAGTTTCAAGGTTGTAACATATATCAATATTTTGTTCCTTTTAATTACCAAATAATATTCCATTGTATTGATATACCACATTTTGCTTTTCTATTCACTGCTTGGACCTTCGGTTGTTTCTACTCCTTGACCATCATGAACAATGCCACTATGAACATAACTGTACACGTTTTTGTGTGGATGTATGTTTTCATTTCTCTTGGGTATATACCTAGGAATGGACTTGCGAGGTCATATGATAACTTTTTTTAGCATTTTGAAGAACTGTCAAACTGTTTTCCAATGTAGTTATACCATTTTGATTCCCACCAGCAATGTATGAGGGTTCTAATTTTCAACATCATTGCCATCTCTCTTTACTGTCTTTATTTTTAATTGTAGCCATCCTAGTGGGTATGAATTCATATCTCATTGTGGTTTTGATTTGCATTTCCCTGATGGATAAAGATGCTGAAATTTGTTGTCTTGTGCTTATTGGCCACTTGTATATCTTCTTTGGAGAAATATCTAATCAGACCTTTGGCCCATTTTTAAATTGGGCTATTTATGTTTTTATTATTGAGAATTTAAGGATTCTTTACATCTTATGGATACAAGTCCTTATCAGATGTATGACTTACAAATATTTTTTCCTATTCGGTGGGTTGTCTTATCATTTTATTGATAGTATTGTTTATAACAAGTCTGTAAAAAATTTTAATGAGATTCAGTTTATCTTTTTTTTTTTTCACTCCTGTGCTTTTGGAGCTATATGTGAGAAGACTTTTCCTAGCAGAGTCAAGAAGATTTACTCCTGTGTAACCCCCTCATTTAAATAACTATAGCTCTTTGGTCAGAATACTTTCAGAATAAAATTAACTTTTGAATAAAGAAGCATTTTTCATTTTAAGCAGTTTTCAAGAAAGTTCATTCATTTTCAACAATGAAACAACAACGAATAATTTTTTGTTACTCCTTTCATTTTCTGTGAAAAACAAAGTGGCATCAAGTGTTTGTCTTGAATTGACAATTTTGTTTTGCTCATTACTATTCTTATGTGTATTGTTAATAGGAAAAAAGGGTAGTATTGCTAATCACTTATTGTGGTTTCTATAAGAGCTTTGATCAGTGTGGCTAGAGTCAGCTTTTAGAAATGACAGAAAAATTAATGAATGTAGAATTGTAGATGCTACACTAGTTTGTAGGAAAACCAGGCTCAAACCCAAGTTGTCCTACACAGATAGTCCATGATTCCTTCCCTCACATCATCATGTAATATTATATATGTCTAAAGATAAACACTAACTACTAAATGCTGTGACATTTAGCAAAGTTCATAATCTCTTATTCATTATTTTGAAGTAACACATACTTGATTTTCTGACCCAGGTAAAGAAAAGGATTTGTTGACCCCACATAATTTCTGTACAATTCACAGAATAAAATTATAGGAACAATTTTATTTCACTCACAGCCACAAGTCACCAAATACAAGTCATATTTTCTAAAGGCTTATACATTTTAAACCCAACATATAACATGATCCTGTATGTAGAAAATCCTAAGGAATACACACAAACACATTCACTAATACTAGAACTAGTAAGAGTTCAACAGAATCACTGGGTAGAAGACAAATATGTAAAAACCAACTGTATTTCTGTATTTTAGTAGTGAGTAATTCAAATATGAAATTAAGAAAATAGTTTCATTTATAATAGCATAACAAGAATAAAATATTTAGGAATAAATTTAACAAAAGAAGTATAAGACTTGTACACTGAAAACTATAAAACATTGCCGAAAAAATTAAAGAAGATCTGAATAAATGAAGAGACATTCCATGTTCACAGATCGGAAGGTTTGATATTGTTAAAATGGCAATTCAATACTGTTAAAAATGATCTATATTTTCAATACAATCCCTTTCAAAATCCCAGGTGTCTTTTTTCCTCAAAAAACTTGAGAAGCTGATCCTGAGATTCATATAGAAATGCAAAGGACTTGATCTTGCCAAAACAATCTTGAAAAAAGAAAGACTTAACACTGCCCAATTTCAAAACTTACTATAAAGCTACACAAACAAGGTGCTTACAGAAAGACTATATAGATATCAATGTAGTAATCAAATAAAAAATCTGAAATGGACCCTTTTATCGTCAACTGACTTTTCCCAAAGGTGCCAAGGCAATTTAATGTTAAAAGATAGCCTTTTCAGCAAATGGTACTAGGACAATTATTATATCTTCAGACAAAAATATTAATTTGGATCCTTATCTCATACCATACGCTAGAATTAACTAAAAATGAATAATACTGATAGATCTAAATGTAAGAATTAAGATTATAAAACTCTTAGAAGAAAACATAGGAGTAAGTCTTTTTAGCCTTGGAATAGGCATTGATTTCTTAAAAATGACCCTTAAAGCACAAGTAATAAAAGAAAACACTTCAATTGGATTTCATCAAAATGAAAAACTTGTATGCCTCAGAAGACATTACTGAAAAAATGAAAAGACAAGCCACAGACTGAAAAATTACTCGCAAATCATATATTCAAGCAAGGACTTGTATTCAAAGTATATAAAGAGCTCTTACAACTCAATAATAAGAAGATACATAACCTCACTAAGCAATGGGCAAAAATGAATAGACATTTCACTGACAAATGACCAATCAGCACATAGAAAGATTCTCAACATCATTAGTCACTAGAGAAACACACATCAAAACCATAATGAGATATTACTTCACACCCACAAGAATGGCTATAATTAATGAGACAGAAAATAACAAGTGTTGATCATTCTATGGAGAATTGAACCTTCCTACACCACTGGTGACCCACTCCAGTTCTTGCCTGGAGAATCCCAGGGACAGAGGAGCCTAGTGGGCTGCTGTCTTTGGGGTTGCACAGAGTCGGACACGACTGAAGCAACTTAGCAGCAGCAGCAGCACACTACTGGTGAGAATGTAAAATGTTGCAGTCATGTTGAAAAAGAGTTTGGTAGTTTCTCAAAATATTAAACATAAATTTACCATTATCACCCAATAACTCGACTCTTCAGTATTTTCCCAAGTGAAAAAATTTGCATGTGAATCTTCATAGCAGCATTATTCATATTAGCCCAAAGTGGAATTAACCCAAATGTCCATCAACTGGTGAATGGATAAACAAAATGTGATAAATCCCTGTAATGGAATACTATTTGACAATGAAAGGAGTGAAGCACTAATATGTGCTATAACATGGATGAACCTCAGAAACATTATACTTAGCAAATGAGGCCAGAACCAAAAGTTAACATATTATGATTTCATTTATATGGATGGTCCAGAAAAGTACAATTTATAGAGACAGGAAGTAAATTAGTAATTGTCTGGGGTTGGTAGGATAAGTGGAGGAGGAAATATGGAATAACTATAAATGGGCGTGGGGTTTTTTGGGATGATGAAAATGTTCTAAAATTAGATTGTGGTGATGGTTGCCCAACTCTGTAAATTTACTAAAAATCCATTGAACCGTGCACTTAAAATGAGTGAATTTATGGTATGTAAATTATATCTCAATAGTGTTGTTAAATAATCTTAAGCCCAGATATTGACAAGTAAACAAAATCTTAACTAATAGACTAATATTTGTTTCATGCTGGATGATTCAACTGATTATTATTAATGATATACATCCTGATATAGAAGTTTATAGTCAAAAATCAAGTATATTTCTTGATGAAGGATAGTAAAGCTCAGTGGATTCCTACTGTCATTAGAGTTCTTGATTAATAACTTGACAGTCTGTCACCAACTTGGAACTGTTAGGATTGGGGTAAGGCTGTCTGGTACAGTGAATGTGGTCTCCACTGGCACATTAGTAGACTTTGTCACCAACAGCTGTTAAGTTCATCATAAAGCTCTTCATTTTGTTTTCAAACTCCAGATCACAAGACGTGACTTTTTGTCACGCTTTCATTGATTACTTACTTTGGTATGTATTTTGCTTTGTATTTCAATAGAGTAAAAAAGCCATAAAGAATATCTTACAAAAATGCACCTATTTGCCAGCTCTTGAACCATTTCTGTATGATGCTCCTCCCAATATTCTGAAGCATGTGGTTGGACAATTCAGTAAGGTAAGACATGATCTCTTAGCCTGGAAGAGGGGAAAGAGAATTAAAACGAGGTATTAGCTTGCACTGTTTTGTTGGGTCAGTGTTTTCTTCTGTAAGATGAGGGCAGGGTTTTACTATTTGATTTTACTGATCATATCGACAGGAGGGTAATATAGGTTAATAAAATTCACGTAAGTTAATAAAAGTCACACATAACTAATTCACACTTTTTTCTTTGTCATGCTTCCTCACAGCCTCTGTACTGTCTTTTTTATGTTCTTGGAGAATAGAAGAGTCAACGTGTGAAAACCTCATAACCCTTTGGTAGTTTTTCTGGTGACTCTTAGTCTCACTCAGCTGGAAACAACTGCAAAGATCCCCACAGTATTTTTTGTGAAATCCATGTATTTAACCGGAGATGCTTCCAGACAGTCATTTGGAATGTATTGGCTTATTTGGTAACCACTTTTTAACCAGCATGGCTGTCATGTTTCTTAGCTCACTGCAGACTCAAGATAGTAAGGTGGAAAGGTCAAGCTGCTGGATGGGGTTCAGCCAGAGGAACTGACTCCTGACAGCTGAGGCCAAGAGAGAGTGTGTGTGTTCCCACAGCCGTGGATGGCCCGGAGGGGAACCCTAAGTCATCAAGAAGTGGTCAGGTTGTGTTCAGGTTGGATTTAGGAAAATAGGGTCTTTGAAATTAGTATCTCGGTGTGACTGTGAGCTCAGGCTCTGGAGCTGGGTTGCCTGGGTTTCTACTAGCAGCAATACCTTTGACGACGTCTTGACCTCTCTAAATCTTAGTGTAATTACCCATAGACTGGGACTAATAAGAGAACCTATTTTATAGGGTCATGTAAAGATTAATGAGTTGTTATATGTATAGAGTTTAGCCTAATCCCAGGCACTCAAAAAAAAAAAAAACAAAAAACCCCACAAAACCCCAAAAAGTTGTTTTTGAGAAATAAAACATAAAAGTGCTAAAGGCTGATTTTAAAAAATTAATAAAAATGGATGGGGGCCAAATTCACCTGAAGCATCAGTTATAAGGCTGTATAAAGGAGGTACTACTGTTGTGTACTATGTTTCTACAAATAATAAACAAAAACTGTATGTTGTTAAAATGTTTAAGCTAGGCCCTACAGCTGAATAGGTCTAGTTTTAGGTATTCCTCTGAAAGATCATACTGTCTTTGACTCATTTCTGTGATCTGCAACATCTTGCTGCCCCTTAAGCACCATAGTCACTGTATGGTAGAAGGTTTTACATTGCTGAAGCCCCCTCAGGATATAGCTCTGTGTATCAAACACCTGTGCTCTGTCTTCTTCCTTCTAAGAAAATAATGAGACTTCCCTGTGGTCCAGTGGCTAAGACTCTGTGCTCCCAGTGCAGGGGGCCCAGGTTTAATACGTGGTTGGGGAATTAGATCCCGTATGACGCATCGAAGATCCCACGTGTTGCCGCTAAGACCTGGCGCAGTCAAATAAATACATTAAAAAAAAAGAAAAAAAAATGAAAATAATCAACCTTTGTTTTCTGGATGCTAAGTAAGAAAGCAACCAGTTAATTTGATCAGCTAAGAGGGAGGAAGGTGTAAGGGGACGAGTAGATCATCTACAGACAGTCATCACCTCTTGTGAGTAGCTGACATTATTTCTGAAAGTTTCATTTCATACTCTAATCTTTTAGGCTACCAGGAGTGAGATATTCTAGTTTTATTGAACTTGCTGTGAAAACGAACACTACCCTGAACTGAGTTCAAAATAAGTCACTTTTAAAGTAAGTCAGTGGGATTTGTGGAAGTTAGCTAAGATAAAATAAACACAATACCGCATACCACATACTCTTATGAATGTACCTTTAGGAATATTTGCTTCAGGTAGAATTTTACCTTTTCTTAATCTAAGGATCCAGAGCACTAGAAAAGAGAGAGGAAAGCAAGGCAGAAGATAAAAAGATATTAATTTAAAAGATAAGAGGTAATAAAAACTCTCCAGGCCAAACAAAATATTTAAAGCCTATAGGCATTTCTGTTTTTTAGAAACATGCGCACTTAGTGTCATCTTTTATTGTCCAGTTGATGTGTATTATCATTATAATAGCAAAATCCCTTTGTAGTTTTAGTTTTGTTAAATGCCTACATGATAAGCATTAAGGGATAGACAAAAAATAGTTAAGACCAAGTTCTTTTTCAAGGAACTTGATAATTGAGCTGGGGGACTGGATGAAACAATCATAAAACACTTCAATGTGCTAGACTTCATGATAAACTTTTAAAATTTTTATCTTTTAATAGCTTATGGGATCTTAGTTTCCTGATCAGGGATCGAACCTGTGCCCTCTGCAGTGGAAGTGCGGAGTCTTAGTAACTCCTGGACCACCAGGGAAGTCCCTGATAGTTAAACTATTATGTGGCAAGTGCACTGAAAGGGGTCTAACAGAATGCTTTGAGGGAGGAAATGTACCCAGCTCAGCCTGGGAAAGAGAGTAGGAGTGTCCCAGAGAAAGTTTCTTAAAGGCAGTTACCCCCAAGTAATGGGAGAAGTGTGTGGAGGGCAGAAGGGATTTTGAAGAGGAGGAAGCAGCATAGGCAAAGCAAAAAATGCTTCAGATGCACCCTTTGAGGTCATTGAAACACAATTTAGTGTAGAGGTTGGTATGGAAGGACTTCGGAGAGGTATTTAGGACCTGAGTCACAAAAGGGCCCCTGAGCTTGCCTGTAACTTTGGAGAGACCTTGAATGGCTGTAAGCGAAGGACGGCCCCTGTAGTATATCATACCTATATGGTTGGATCTCTATTACCTTTGGCTTTATTCCATCCCCACAGCATACCAAGTTGATACATTTCCAAAAAGGCTGCATTTTTCTTGCAATCATTTGCAAATTTAGGCTCATTATGTTCCAGTTATATTAGACATAAATTCTCTTTTTCATTTCTTCATATATTATTGCTTTTCAAGAGTAAAAATCCAGCTTGGGAAAGAAAAGCTGACACTTTTATGTGCTTCACTTTTCAAGGTGCTGCCACATGATAGCAAAGCTCGACGACTTTTTGTAACAAGTGGTGGACTTAAAAAGGTGCAAGAGATAAAAGCAGAACCTGGATCTCTCCTTCAAGAATATATCAACAGCATTAACAACTGTTACCCAGAAGAAATAGTAAGGTAGGAAAAATGGACTTTGGGAAGGTCAATGTTATTCTGTTTTTCTCTTCTCAAATTGAGATTTTTATATCCACTATGTGAAAACGTGGACTTTGAAATAGCACAGAAGACCAAAATATACTTCTCCCTCAATCTTTTTTATCCTTCAAATTAAATGATGTTCTGATTGACACATACTTTTCCAAATGAAACTGAAATGTCATTTGAGACATTTCTGTACTAATTTAGTATGTGCTTTACTAAAGTGTACCTCAAAACAGAGTTCAAAGTAAATTATCAACTGTTAATAGAAACTGTTTGATTTTCATAGTTCCCTGCATATTGTTTCTCTGCCTTAAGCTCACATTCATATCAATGAGACTATTATTACAAATTACAAATTACTGCTATTACAGACAGAAAGGAGATGTTGATGGAATACTCAGTTCAGTTCAGTCGCTCAGTCATGTCCTACTCTTTGCGACCCCATGGACTACAGGATGCCAGGCTTCTCTGTCCGTCACCAATTTCCAGAGCTTGCTCAAACTCATGTCCATTGAGTTGGTGATGCCATCCAACCATCCTCTGTCGTCCCCTTCTCCTCCTTCCTTCAATCTTTCCCAGCATCAGGGTCTTTTCCAATGAGTCAGTTCTTTGCATCATGTGGCCAAAGTATTGGAGTTTCAGCTTTAACATCAGTCCTTCCAATGAATATTCAGGATTGATTTCCTTAGGATTGACTGGTTTTGTCTCCTTGCAGTCCAAGGGACTCTCAAGAGTCTTCTCTAACATCACAGTTCAAAAGCATCAATTCTTCAGCGTTCAGTTTTCTTTATGGTCCAACTCTCACATCCATACATGACTACTGGAAAAACCATAGCTTTGACTAGATGGACCTTTGTCGGCAAAGTGATGTCTCTGCTTTTTATATGCTATCTAGGTTGGTCATAGCTTTTCTTCCAAGGAGCAAGCACCTTTTTAATTTCATGGCTGCAGTCACCATCTGCAGTGATTTTTGAGCCCAAGAAAATAAAGTCTGTCACTGTTTCCACTGTTTCCCCATCTATTTCCCATGAAGTGATGGGACCAGATGCCATGATCTTCATTTTTTGAATGTTGAGTTTTAAGCCAGCTTTATCACTCTCCTCTTTCACTTTCATCAAGAGGCTCTTTAGTTCCTCTTTGCCTTCTGCTATAAGGGTGGTGTCATCTGCATGTCTAAAGTTATTGATATTTCTCTCAGCAGTCTTGATTCCAGCTTGTGCTTCATCCAACCTGGCATTTCACATGATGTACTCTGCATATAAGTTAAATAAGCAAGGTGACAGTATACAGCCTTGACGTACTCCTTTCCCAATTTGGAACCAGTCCATTGTTCTATGTCTGGTTCTAACTGTTGCTTCTTGACCTGCATAAAGATTTCTCAGGAGGCAAGTAAGGTGGTTTGGTATTCCCATCTGTTGAATTTTCCACAGTTTGTTGTGATCCACACAATCAAAGGCTTTGGTGTAGCCAATAAAGCAGAAATAGATGTTTTTCTACTCAGCCATAAAAAAAGAATGAAATATTGCTGTTTGCAGCAACATGGATGCAACTAGAGATTATCATAATAAGTGAAGTAAATCAGAAAGACAAATACTATATGATATCACTTATATGTGGAATCTAAAATATGTCACAAATGAACCTATCTATAAAACAGGAATAGACTCACATACATAGAGTACAGACTTGGGTTGCCAAGGGTGAGGAAAGACTGTGAGGTGGAATTAGCAGACATAAACTATTATATAGGATGTTTAAACAACAAGGTCCTACTGTATAGCACAGGGAAGTATATTCAATGTCCTTTGACAAACCATAATGGAAAAGAATATAAAGAGAAGAATGTCTATATGTGTATAACTGAGTCACTGTGCTGTATAGCAGAGATTTGCACAACATTATAAATCAACTACATCAATAAAAGAATAGAAAGTGATGTTGAATGGCAAAAAGAAAGTTACTATCTGTATCTGAAAAAAATAATATTTATGAAATGCAGGTTCTTCATTGTAATGTAGCTACTGCTAAGTCACTTCAGTTGTGTCCGACTCTGTGCGACCCCATAGATGGCAGCCCACCAGGCTCCCCCGTCCCTGGGATTCTCCAAGCAAGAACACTGGAGTGGGTTGCCATCTCCTTCTCCATTGCGTGAAAGTGAAAAGTGAAAGTGAAGTCGCTCAGTTGTATCTGACTCTTAGTGACCCCATGGACTGCAGCCTACCAGGCTCCTCCGCCCATGGGATTTTCCAGGCAAGAGTACTGGAGTGGGGTGTCATTGCCTTCTTTGAGTAATGTAGCAGGAAGCTATTTTCAAGATTAATTTTTAATTTATTTTTAAAATTGGTGTATAGTTGCTTTACAATATTGTGTTAGTTTTTGCTATACAACAAAGTGAATCAGCTATATGTATACACATAGCCCCTCCCTCTTGAGCCTCCCTCTCACCGCCCTAGGTCATAACAAAGCACCGAGTTGAGCTCCCTGTGCTGTACAGCAACTTCCAACTGGCTATCTGTTGTGCATACGGTAGTGTGTAGACAGTAGTCAGTGCTACTCTCTCAATTCATCCCACCCTTGTCTTCTCCCATGGTGTCTCTATGTCTGCATATCCATTCCTGCCCTGCAAATAGGTTCATCAGTGCCATTTTTCTAGATTCCATATATATGTGTTAATATTTGTTTTTCTCCCTCTGACTTACTTCACTCCATGTGACAGACTCTAGGTTCATCCACATGATGACAGATGACCCAATTTCATTCCTTTTTATGGCTGAGTAATATTCCATTACTTATGTGTACCACATCTTCTTTATCCATTCATCTGTTGATGGACATCTAGGTTGCTTCCATGTCCTGGCTATTGTAAATAGTGCTGCAGTGAACCCTGGGATGCATGTGTCTTTTGAATTATGGTATTCTCGGGGTATACTCAGGAGTGGGATTGCTAGGTCATAAGGTGGTTCTATTTTTAGTTTTTTAAGGAACCTCTATACAGTTTTCCATAGTGACTGTACCAATTACATTCCCACCAACAGTGTAGGAGTATTCCATTTTCTCTACATAATCGCCAGCATTTAGTAATCAATATAAAAATCATTAATGAGCTATTTGACATTTTTTATACTAAGTTCTGGAAATCTGGTGGGCATTTTGTCACTTCCAGTACATCTCAATTTAGATATTAAATTTCATTGGAAATACATGATGTGTATTTAGATTACATAAAGTTTACAGTTGAAAAAGTAGATATGCAAGTTGTTCCAAACACACTTAAATTTTTTCCAACAACTGAGTTGAATATCAGTTATTAACATTTTTAAAATTTAATATAAAAGTCAGTTCCTCAGTCATATTCCTAGGGCTCAAGAGCCACCCTAGCTAGTGGCTACCATGTGAAACATTACGATTTTTAAAGTTTTGGTTTTTCTAAATCCACTCTTTACCATTTCTATAAAAAGTATTTACCTTGCATCTAATGCATTTATCAGACCTAGGAAGGTGAGGCCTGCTTTAAAATTTATGACTAACGCATAGAGAAACAGCTGTAACTTCCTTGGTCTAGGAATACTTGGAAGAGACTCACTGTTTAGGGGCAATTTTTCTTAAGGGTAGGAGGCCTTTTGGGACTTCTTAAGTGCTCAGTGGGAAAGAATCTGCCTGCCAATGCAGGAAACACAAGAGATGTGGATTCAGTTCCTGGATTGGGAAGATCCCATGGAGAAGGAAATGGCAACCCACTCCCATATTCCTGCTGAGATGATCCCATGGACAGAGAAGCCTGGCAGGCTACAGTCCATGGGGTTGCAAAGAGTCAGACACAAGTGAGCAACTGAGCACTCACACAAACCTTTGGTGGAGAAATATTCTTTAATGTAGCTCTTTATGTATGCATGTATGTACATGTTTATCTGTGACTGCTTATAAGCGCGCTATTAAGAAAACACAGCTCTTCTATCCACAGTAACTTGACAAAATGTTGGAGAAATTAATGTAACATAAATTATGAGTTTTTAAGTCAAGCACATGAGGAGAGATAAAGATAATTAACAAAGGATAAAGTAAGTTTTGAACGTTAGGTTTTATCTGGAGAAAACACCTTAGGAGGTTTAATTATTCCAAATGTTTTAGAAAATTTTAAATTACACTTGCTAGTTTTTTTAATCCATTTATTGTATCATATATTTATTGTTGTGATCCACACAGTCAAAGACTTTGGTGTAGTCAATAAAGCAGAAGTAGATGCTTTTCTGGAATTCCAGAAAATTGTGGATATCTACAATATCCACAACTGGATATTGTTTTCTCTTTTTCAATGATCCAATGGATGTTGGCAATTTGATCTCTTGTCCCTCTGCTTCTTCTAAATCCAGCTTGAACATCTGGAAGTTCTCAGTTCATGTACTGTTGAAGCCTGTCTTGGAGAATTTTGAGCATTACTTTGCTGGCATGTGAGATGAGTGCAATTGTGCGGTAGTTTGAACATTCTTTGGCATTTCCTTTCTTTGGGATTGGAATGAAAACTGACCTTTTCCAGTCCTGTGGCCACTGCTGAGTCTTCCAAATTTGCTGGCATTTTGAGTGCAGCACTTTCATAGCATCATCTTTTAGGATTTGAAGTAGCTCAACTGGAATTCCATCACCTTCACTAGTTTTGTTCGTAGTGATGCTTCCTAAGGCCCTCACTTGACTTCTTATTCCAGGATGTCTGGCTCCAGGTGAGTGATCACACCATTGTGGTTATCTGGGTCATTAAGATCTTTTTTGTATAGTTCTTTTGTGTATTCTTGCCACCTCTTCTTAATTATCTTCTGCTTCTATTAGGTCCATACTGTTTCTGTCCTTTATTAGGCCCATCTTTGCATGAAATGTTCCCTTGGTATCTCTAGTTTTTTTGAAGAGATCTCTAGTCTTTCCCATTCTATTGTTTCCCTCTATTTCTTTGCATAGATCACTTAGGAAGGCTTTCATGGCTTTCCTTGCTATTCTTTGGAACTCTGCATTCAGATGGTTATATCTTTCCTTTTCTCTTTGCCTTTAGCTTCTCTTCTTTTCTCAGCTATTTGTAAGCCCTCCTCAGACAACCATTTTGCATTTTGCCTTTTTGCATTTCTTTTTCTTGGGGATGCTTTTGATCACTGCCTCCTGTACAGTGTCACGAACCTCTGTACATAGTTCTTCAGGCACTCTGTCTATCAGATCTAATCCCTTGAATCTATTTGTCACTTCCACTGTATAGTCATAGGAGTTGATTTAGGTCATACCTGAATGGTCTAGTGGTTTTCCCTACTTTCTTCAATTTAAGTCTGAATTTGGCAATAAGGAGTTTATGATCTGAGCCACAGTCAGCTCCTGGTCTTGTTTTTGTTGACTGTATAGAGCTTCTTCATCTTTGGCTGCAAAAAATATAATCAATCTGATTTCGGTATTGACCATCTGGTTGTTCATGGGTAGAGTCATCTCTTGTGTTGTTAGAAGAGGGTGTTTTGTATGACCAGTGTGTTCTCATGGCAAAACTCCATTAGCCTTTGCCCTGCTTCATTTTGTACTCCAAGGCCAAACTTGCCTGTTACTCCAAGTATTTCTTGACCTACTACTTTTGTATTCCAGTTTCCTATGATGAAAAGGACATTTTTTTTGGTGTTAGTTCTAGAAGGTCTTGTAGGTCATCATAGAACTGTTCAACCTCAGCTTCTTGGCATTAGTGGTTGGAGCATAGACTTGGATTACTGTTGCCTTGGAAAGGAACAGAGATCATTCTGTCATTATGGAGATTGCACTCAAGTACTGCATTTTGGACTCTTTTGTTGACTATGAGCGCTACTCCATTTCATCTAAGGATTTCTTGCCCACAGTAGTAGACATAAGGGTCATCTGAATTAAATTCACCCATTCTGGTCCATTTTAGTTCACTGTTGCCTAAAACAGCCATCTCCTATTTGACCACTTCCAATTTACCTTGATTCATGGACCTAACTTTCCAGTTCCTATGCAGTATTGTTCCTTACAGCATTGAACTTTACTTCTACCACCAGTCACATCCACAACTGGATATTGTTTTTGCTTTGGCTCCATCTCTTCTTCTTTCTGGAATTATTTCACCACTCTTCTCCAGTAGCATATTGAGTACCTACTGACCTGGGGAGTTTATCTTTTTCAATGTCATATCTTTTTGCCTTTTCATACTGTTCATGGGGTTCTCAAGACAAGAATAGTGAAGTGCTTTGCCATTCACTTCTCTAGTAGACTGCATTTTGTCAGAACTTTCCACCATGACCCGTCTGTCTTGGGTGACCCTACATGGCATGGCTCATAGTTTCATTGAGTTAGACAAGGCTGTGATCCATGTGCCTCCTGAGAAATCTGTGTGCAGGTCAAGGAGCAACAGTTAGAGCTGTACATAGAACAACCGACTGATTTCAAATTGGGAAAGGAGTACATCAAGGGTGTACATTGTCACCCTACTTATTAACTTATATATAGAGTACATCATGTGAAATGCTGGGCTGTATGAAGCACAAGTTGGAATCAAGACTGCTGAGAGAAATATCAATAACCTCAGACATGCAGATGACACCACCCTTATAGCAGAAGGCAAAGAGGAACTAAAGAGCCTCTTGATGAAAGTGAAAGAGAAGAGTGATAAAGCTGGCTTAAAACTCAACATTCAAAAAATGAAAACCATGGCATCTGGTCCTATCACTTCATGGGAAATACATGGAGAGACAATGGAAGCAGTGACAGACTTTATTTTTTTGGGCTCCAAAATCACTGCAGATGGTGACTGCAGCCATGAAATTAAAAGGGGTTTTCTCCTTAGAAGAAAAGCTATGACCAACCTAGACAGCATATTAAAAAGCAGAGACATCACTTTGCTGACAAAGGTCCATCTAGTCAAAGCTATGGTTTTTCCAGTAGTCATGTATGGATGTGAGAGTTGGACCATAAAGAAAACTGAACGCTGAAGAATTGATGCTTTTGAACTGTGGTGTTGGAGAAGATTCTTGCGAGTCCCTTGGACTGCAAGGAGATGAAACCAGTCAGCCATAAGGAAATCAATCTGAATATTCTTTGAAAAGACTGATGCTGAAGCTCCAATACTTTGGCTACTTTGAAAATACCCTTTCTTTGCCATTGCACTGATACTCCTTAAATGTTTTGCTGTGTTTCTGGTACAGTCTCGTGAGCTGGTGTTCTCTTCCTTGATTGTTTCTAACCTCATACACAAAGCATTCCTGCAGTATAATTGGTTGGTGTAGTAGAGATTTCATTCAGAGAATTATTTCAGATAAATATCTTCATTGAATCTTTTGTGCCTACTGTGCTAAATCTTTTCACAAAGATCTAATAAAAAATTTTCTTTTTCAGGTATTATTCCCCTGGATATTCAGAAACACTTCTGCAGAGAGTGGACAGCTATCAACCACTTACTAACTGAGCAAAGTTACATTTTTATGCTCGAATTGATAGCAAAGTATTTGTGAATGATATTTGTTAAAGCTCTTTCTAAGTATTTGAGCTAAATACATACTAATTTAGTCAATGTGAAATACTTTTGGATAATATTTTCTAAATTTATGTAACACTTTAAAAAACTAGTGGTTTGAATGTATGAGGAACTAGTCACGATCCTTTGCATAGGATCTGATGGAAAGGCAAATTTAAAAAACACAATAAAGGGTCTTCACAAATTTGTTATTGTTCCATTAAAGACCACACATGCACACACTTCTAACTAGATATAGACAAAAGATAGTGTTCAGAAACGCTTAATTAATTTGCCAGTTCCTCATGGGCACAGTCAAGGAAGACTGGCCTTGGGAAGTCTAGTGATATCCAAAGGAAGTAGTTGCAAGAGGACACAGATGACAAAGTGCAAGGCATTTGAAAGATGCTGATGCTGGTTACACAAATGCATTATCTGAACACATGAACTCTATGGGTAACCTGGCAGGTTTCCCTAAGAATTTAGGAAGTTTCCTCTTCCTCCTAAGTTTTCTACCTCTCATCTTACTCTTCCCTAAACTGTTCCTTACCTTTCCTGGGGCTGGACAGGGTAGAAGTCAATATTAAGCACTATACTATTGCAGACATCCCTCTCCTGCTCATTGAAAGGTTTCATCTTAGTCTAGGCCTACTATTGAAGCAATCAAGTCAAGGGGGTCCTCAGTGTTCCCTTGTCCTAGTTTCACAGTCCCAAGTTTCAAAAGTCAGATTTTCAGGGATTTAAGGAAAAACTTGAAAAGGATACCATTCGACTCAGACTTTACATGCATTTTCACAAATGGAGCTGAAAGGAAGATAAGAGGGAGCTGTGATAACATTTTAAATAAAAAAAGCATTAGTATTAAATGCTGGGCTGGAAGAAGCATAAGCTGGAATCAAGATTGCTGGGAGAAATATAATAACCTCAGATATGCAGATGACACCACCCTTATGGCTGAAAGTGAAGAAGACTTAATGGCCTCTTGATGAAAGTGAAAGAGGAGAGTGAAAAAGTTGGCTTAAAGCTCAACATTCAGAAAACGAAGATCATGGCATCTGGTCCCATCACTTCATGGGAAATAGATGGGGAAACAGTGGAAACAGTGTCAGACTTTATTTTGGGGGGCTCCAAAATCACTGCAGATGGTGATTGGAGCCATGAAATTAAAAGATGCTTACTCCTTAGAAGGTAAGTTATGACCAACCTAGATAGCATATTCAAAAGCAGAGACATTACTTTGCCAACAAAGGTCTGTCTAGTCAAGGCTATGGTTTTTCTAGTAGTCATGTATGGATGTGAGAGTTGGACTGTGAAGAAAGCTGAGCATCGAAGAATTGATGCTTTTGAACTGTGGTGTTGGAGTAGACTCTTGAGAGTCCCTTGGACTGCAAGGAGATCCAACCAGTCCATTCTAAAGGAGACCAGTCCTGGGTGTTCATTGGAAGGACTGATGCTGAGGCTGAAACCCTAATACTTTGGCCACCTCATGCAAAGAGTTGACTCATTGGAAAAGACCCTGATGCTGGGAGGGATTGGGGGCAGGAGGAGAAGGGGACAACAGAGGATGAGATGACTGGATGGCATCACTGACTTGATGGACATGAGTCTGAGTGAACTCTGGGAGTTGGTGATGGACAGGGAGGCCTGGCGTGCTGCGATTCATGGGGTCGCAAAGAGTCGGACACGACTGAGCGACTGAACTGAACTGATTGTACTTTTTATTTTTCCTGTGTGGTGTTTCTAACCTTGGGGAATATATGATTGGATTCAGGAGTCTTGGTTAGTTGGCATGTGTGTGTGTCTTTTTTTTTTTTTTTTTTTAAAGGGACGTTCCTGATAGTGATCTACCCTGGAGGCCTGAAGAGGAAGTAAGTGATAACCAGAGAGCCCCTTGAACATAGTTTCCAATCAGGTTAGCCTTCAGGTTTCCTAATTGGACTCTTTTTTTTTCCCCCTCTCAAAAGAAACCTATCCATTTATTCTTGATATTTTCTAGATTAATCTTTATCATCATTTTCTAATAATATATAGCTTTGTTGTATCTTTTAAAATTTCATCAAACCCAAGATAATCCCATTTCTTTTTGCCTTGTATCAGTCTAGCAAATGTTATGGGAATGGTGAATTTCTCATTATGTATTTCTTGCTATTATATTTTATGTTTGAAAAATTTCACTTCTTACATCATTTCATACTTACCAAATAGTTTTAAACTAAGGAAAATAAAACATTTAATGGAGTTTGAATGGGTGCTTCAAGGTAATCATATGCAATTTGGAAAATGTATGCTATGAAATGTTTCTTGGCTTAAAGTAAAATGAAGCTTTCTTTATTCTTTGAAAAGTCTATTAAGAGATTAAAAAATTTTTTTTGTCTATTTATACTAGAGGAAAAATAGCACTTGTTCTCTATTCTTTGTTATTTTCACCCCTGGTTTGAATTTTGTCAATTCCAATCCTCTGGCCTTAGCAAACCCTGTCTTACTATTTCCCCTCCCTGGCCCTTGAAGTTTATTTGAAATTTGACTGTCCTTAGGATATCTCATTTAACTTAGATGAACAGCAATTTATTTTTAGGACTTCGGGAACAGAGTGGTTGAATCTTACTATTGTTTGAACTTTATTCATTCAGTCACCTGTTGCGGAAATAGGTGCATACGCATCAGTGATGCCTGGAAGGAGATTAACATTTGGGTTCTAGTCATGTCTGTCAATTAGTAAGACTGATAATACTTGTTCAGCTGACTCATAAGATGCTTATGAAGATAGCTTGCATTGATGCATAAAACAATTTTGTCAACTATTCTATTCTGTACAAACCAATATGTGATTTATGGACAATCTGATAGTCGTCCATGAGTATACTTTTTGCCAGCAATTGGGCACACCAGGCCCCACACTCTTAGATAAGTGGAGTTTATACCAGATGATTTATGATAAAGAAAAGCTAAATTTCCTGCCCTCATGGAGTTTTCTAATATAAACACATTTGCCCAGACACAGGGAGTAAAATAGATAGAAGACACTGAACACCAAACAGGCATATTTCATGCAGCATGTAAAAACAAATGACAACCTCATATTTACAACAGGAGGCTGATCTGTTTTTCTAACCTTTCCTCTCAAACTATCCCCTTAAATACAGGATTAAAGATTTGCTTGTTTCTAAACTTGATTTGAGGTCCTGCTTAACATAAACTCTGAACTTAAATTCCTGGGTAAGGCCATCTCCAATTCAAGATGTCAAGTTTAGAAACTAACCTTGAAAGAATGAAGGATTTTTCTGTTGTGTTTTCAGATCTCCAACCCTTTCCTTAAATTCATAAACCCTGACCTTAAATTCCTGGGTAAGGCCAACTCCAGTCTAAGATGTTAAATTTAGAAACTGACCTTGAAAGCATGAAAGATTTGTTGTGTTTTCCAGTCATCTAACTTTGATTAAGTTAGGTGCTAGCAAATGGTGAGGTTTGTGTATACTGTGTTTTATTTTGCTACAAAATTCACTGTTTAGACAAAACAGATTTGTAGCTCTTCTGTTTCAGAGAATAAAAGGATTAAATGACCGTCTTAATTATAACTATTGCATTTACCCATTGGTTAAGGCACTTTTTACTTTTTTTAGGATCAAACTGGCTTTTAGTTTAATTATTTTTTTAATTGTATAGTTGATTTGCAATGTTATAATAGCTTCAGGTGTACAACACAGTGATTCAATAATTCTATAGTTTATACTGCATTTAAAGTTATTATAAAATACTAGCTGTATTCCCTGTGCTGTTTAATGTATCCTTTTATACGTAGTAATTTGTGCCTCTTAATTCCCTACCCCTAACTTGCCCTTCCCCCTTTCCCTCTTCCCACTGGTAACCACTGTATCTGTGTCTGTTTCTGTTTTATTATATTCATTTCTGTATTTTTTATATTCCACATACAAGTGAGATCATGCAGTATTTGTCTTTGTCTGACTTAGTTCATGTAGCATAATTCCCTCCCAAATCCATCCATGTTGTTACATCAACTATTAGTTTCTTTTACCTTGTTTTGTCACTGACAACTGTAAGGAGAGAAGAGGAGGAATTTGGACCATTAATTTGCAGCATGTCTTACTGACAGTTAAATACAGTGGTTTGTTCTGTTTTCTGAAGGTTATTTAATTAAATTCATGACCTAGGAAGCTAACTAGCCCCACATCTAAAATAATTGCTTCTCTGTTGGTGAGATGTAAAGCCGGGATTGATTTTCTCCTGGCTGAGAGCTCTCCTTTCTGAGTCATGAATGTCATCTCCACTCTCCTCCCCACATAATTTGATCTCTGTATTTGATCACTATTTAGTATACACTTCACTAAACAGATGTCTGAGTAATTAAAATCCCACATGGGCGCACTCATCAGTGAGCTACATCTATTTAACAGTCAGCCTAGAAACTTCTCACCCTCAGCTCTTCTCTCACCCTGGTGTCATCTGTCACTGGCCTTTAGCAGGCTTTAAATATTAGAGTTCAAACCTGGCTATGTTTGTTTTCCTATATTCATAGAATATGAATATATTCATATTTCATTCTCAGCTTGCGTTTTCGCCACAAGTCCCTGATCTCTTTCTCCTTCAACTCACCTGGAATTTATGTCCAGTTTTCTACCAGCATTCAAATTCTCATTGGATGAATCATCCTATATTTCGTTCATGCCAGCACCAGAAAAAAAAAAAAAAAATCAGAACCATGGATTAAGAGTGCTTTTTTCCCCCTGTGGCATAGCCAAATATTTCAGTCTGAACAATCCCCCCATTTTTTTTTTTTTTTACACTGTTTGAGATCAAATCCTGGAAACCTGTTTGGTGGCTACAGGTCACTGAAGGATTTTGATGGCCAAGAATTATAGAAGGAAAGAATGTGGGTTTGGAGCGGAAAAGGGAAGCTAGGAAGGACTTACTACATGAAATTTACTCACTTTTGAGAGAGGATTTAGATAGAACTTTATTGATGAAAATGTTTATACTTAGGCTGTATTCTTATGATAAGGCTTACAATACTGATATAACACTGCATACAACTTGAGGTCAATGCTGTAATTTACAGAGGTAAAGGAATTCTCTTTGCAGTTGATGATGCACATTGATTTTAGGAAAATTTTGAAATGAGTATAGAATATATATTTTCTGATACCTATCATTTGAGACTTGAACAAAATCAGATAAATGAGTGGGCAACAGTCATAAGGCAAAATAATTCTTTATTTTCCTACTTTAAAATAGAATTCCAGTGCATTTAACATGGATCATTTTTATAGACATAAGTTTATTAGAACATGGGTGACTTGTGAGGTTCCCTTGTATTCACGACACTGGGGAATTTTTAAGGTGATCAAAAAACAAGCAACAGGTTCAGAGGTTAATTAATACAATTTTAGTTCTATGAGAGCAAATTCTGAAAGTACTTGTATAAACCTTATTACCATGATTGTATTTTAAAACTACGTGAAAATCCCTATTTTGCTTGGAGCTTCTTGTTGGTTGTTTGGACTTAACTCCTAGCCTTGCTGTCTAAACTAACAAAGGCCAGGTAAATAAACAGAGACATAAATTAATAACAGGATTCTTGGACAAATAGTGACATGGACCAGGAGCTAGTATTTCAGAAAGGTGAACGAGTTCAACATGATGAGAATGCTTGTGGGTGTGATTTCTTTCACCATTTATCATCCAGCATCACTATAGGCCTGATGGCTCCTGAACGAGAACAATTTTCATTCTTCCAGTGCTCAGGGTAATCTCCCCTTGCCTGTTCCCCAGCTCCCTTCCCCTCCATGCAGTGTGTGTTTCATCTATTTAAAGTTCAGGGCACTTTTTTTCTTATCCAAGCTTTGTAAGTCTTGTTTCCCCTCCAGTCATTCCTTACCACATGTCCATCCATGCTCTGCTGTCAGCTTTTTTCAGATCATTAAAAAAAAAAAAGGAAAAGATGACTTAACTCCAGTAACCCATTTCTGGCTTCCCACTGCCTTAGTGTAAATCAGGGAGAATCTTTCCTGACCTTCTTACCATGTTGTGAGGATCAGATGTGCTCTGTGGATACAAGGGCTTTATACATGGTTACTTGTGGCCAAGGGGCTTGGGCTCCAGCCCCACCTGCCTGACTGAGATGCAGTTTCAACCACTCCCTTGCTGTGTGAGCTTTAACAAGCTGCTTACCTTTTCTGTGCCTCAGTTTCCTAAGTGGAAAATGGAAATCATAGAAGTACATAAGTCCTGGGGTTGTTAGCTGATGGTTACATGAGACAATTCATGCGTATTATGAAGTCAGTACACCCCACCAGGTGTTAGCACAAGTGCAGACATCTGTGAACTTCCTCCCAGCCTCCCCTCTTCAGTGGGGCCTCTGGGACCTGTCCTTGTTCAGGCACTGCCGAAAGCTGGGCTGTATCCCTTGGGTGTGGTCTGTGAGCTAAAGATGGGGCAGGATGTAAGAATCCTGGCTAAGCACACACCTTTGTGGATCGACAGGCCTCTCTTTCTCTAAATTGTGTTCACTGGGCAGAGCTTCTCCTCTAATGACATGTTTATGTTGATACTTTAGTTTGCTGCCTTTACGTACTTAAAGCCACAAAGATACATCTTTCCTAACCTGGAAAATGGCGATAGTAAGAATATCTACCCCTGGGTTTGCAATGAGAGATGTCAAGTGAACCCCTTAGGAGGAGACAGGGAAGCACACTATTCTAGGGTTTGCTTTTGAAAAAGAACTGGAAAAAAAAATCATCATGTAATCCAAATATCATCACTTTGTACACATGAAGTAAGGTGGAAACAAATCAGAACATATCAAAAATAAAACCTTGCATTCTAAAAATGGGACAAATGATTCTTCCAAATGAACTCTCTTCTTCAAAGTGGTTTCCTCTGAATTCATAAGACATAACCCATAATACAAGGACACTGTTTTTGCCCCAGATGTGTTGGGATTTCTTCTTTGAAAAGGCTTTTAAGAACCCTGGTGCAAATACTAACTTACATTTTACATTTATGACAAATATCTTTCTACTTCTCAACTTTTTATTTATTATTTTTGACATGTTGTTGTTCAGTCACTAAGTCATGCCTGACTCTTTGTGACCCCATGGACCCCATGGGCTGCAACACACCAGGCTCCTTTGTCCTCCACTGTCTCTGAGTTTGCTCAAATTCATGTCCATTTAGTGATACTATCTAACCATCTCATCCAAAAATGTCCCTCTCATTTTTGACATACAGATGTTCTAAATGTTTATGCAGATACATCTATGTATCTTCCATTATTTTGCATTTTTTCCCACTCAAAATTCCTTATTTAAGGGATTTATTTATATTTTCTTTTAATATTTCATGTTTGCCTCTTTAATCCACTTGGGATGTATTTCAGTAAATTGTATGAAGTGCGCATCCAATGGACTAAACTATTGGCCAGTTTTGAATAATCTGTGTCCTCCTCATTGGTGATGCTTCATTTATGGACATACTAAATTTTCTTTCAGGACTTTTTCTGAAACATTCATCTATTTGTCAAGCTTTTCTCAGTCGTTCAAAATCACTGTAATTACTTTGGCTTTATAATTTGCATTAACATCTGGTACAGTGAATCTCCTATTATTATTCTGTCTTTTCAAAAGTATTCTGGCTATGATTCTGTTTTTTCTTCCAAACAGCAATTTTTTTTTTCATTAAAAAATAATCTTACTGGAATTTGGTTAAAGTCACAAATAAAGGAATAGATATATTTACCTAGAAGCATATCAGATTTCTCAATCTATTTACATCCTTTGTTTTCATGCTTGTTTCTTTCTTTCTTTGCATCAATCCCTTCCAGGTGTTGCCAACATATTTACATGTTAATAGAATCTTTTAAAAATATATATTTCCCAACAGGTTATTACTGGATCTGGAAAGGTTACTGGTCTTTAATAGTCATTTAAAATAGCTTTTTAATCATGTCTCTTGAGTTTTCTAGGCAAAACATCTGCAAATAAAGGTAAATTTTCATCTGCCTTCAATATTTTACCTGTTATTTGTTTCTTGTCAGAATTATTTCAGCATAATTTTAAAGGATAGAGTTGATAGTGAGCATCTTTATACCTGATTTTAAGGAGAATGCCTCTCCTGTCATATCACTGGGTATGGAAATGTAAAAAAACACCCCAAAGAAGATTGAATAGTAAAAAGAACTCTCATTGCCCATTACCTAGCTTCAACAATTATCAATATTTTGGCAAACATTTAAGATTATAAATTAATCCAGACTTTTTAGATGCTAATTTGGAAATATCTATTCAGCAATGGATCCAGCAATTACATTGCTAGGCATTAATCCTAGTACAGCAGTACCAATAGGCAAAGATACACAAGGATGCTAATGTAACTGTATGGAATTGCAGAAAACTAGAAAGTATTTCCCAATAGGTGAATGAAAAATAATGGCACATGCATATATTTAAACTGTTCTATTATTCATGTATATTCAAATAATAAACTATGAAAAATTTTGCACATCTATGTGCTGATATGGGAGGATTTCCAAGATACCGTATACAATGAAAAAATCAAGTGCTGAATAATCTGCATAGTATTCTATTAATATTTTTTTTGAAAAGGCAGTAGTCACATGCTTAAAAAACTTTTTTGTTTTGGCTATCTTGTGCAGCATGTGGGATCTTAGTTCCCTAACCAGGGATCAAACTCGCTTCCCTTGTATTGAAAGCTCAGAGGCTTAACCACTGGACCAGCAGGGAAGTCTTAGTCATATATGTGCATGGGAAATTTCTGTGAAGATATGTAAGAAACAGTTAATGGAGGTTATGTCTGAGAAGGAGAACAAGGAGTGATGATGGGAGGCTGAGGAATTACTATACAGTTTCTCCTCTTCCTTACAGTTTGACTGTGACTGTCCCACCATTAGCATTATTATTTTTATGTTTAGTCACTAAGTTGCGGCTGACTCTTTTGCTACCCCATGGACTAGCCTGCCAGGTTCCTCTTCCATGAAATATTCCAGGCAAGAATACTGGAGTTGGTTGCGATTTCCTTCTTCAGGGGATCTTCCAAACCCAGGGATTGAACCTGCGTCTCCTGCATTGGCAGGCGGGTTCTTTACCAGTGAGCCCCCTGAGAAGCCCCATTATTTTTATAAAACCTTATTAAAGATATGATGTTGGCTATTGGTTTAATATTTACTGAGATTTTTAAAAATTTAGCTGTTTTAATGAGGTGTAGGTGTTAGATTTTTATCATCTATTGAGATAAGGTTTTGTCTTGTATGGCCTAAATGTATGATTTGTTATTTCAAATATTTTCCTATTATTAAAATATCCTGGCATTTCTAGGACAAAATTTTCCTGATCTTATTAAAAATTACTTGTCTCATTGAAAATAACTTGCTGATATTTCTGGGGGGAATTCTGGCATTTGATTTCTTATGTGAGTTTATATTTTTGACTATTCTTTTTGTACTCTTGATAGGTTTTATAGTTATATTTGCTTCATAAAATTAATTACATTTTTATATATTTATATATTCAGAAAGGGAATTATATGTCTTTCAAAATTTGCAAGAATTTGCTTATAAAATCTCTAAGATGAGCCTTTTTTGACTTCTCTGGTTTTGATCTACTTAGTTTTTTTCTAACTTATTGATAAAATTTGGGTGACATATTTTTTCTGAAAAAAAAAAAAGTATTGGAATATAGCTAACTATATACATAGCATTCTCAGATAATTTAAAAAAAAAACCCTCAAACTTCTCTGTATCTATTGTCTCCTTTCCCCTTTATAATTTTATTTATATTTTATTTAATTAGAGTTGCCAGATATTTCTCTACTTTTTCCTATTTTTTCCAAATATTTACTTTTGGAATTGATCAATAATTGTGGCTTGTTTTCTCATTCATTAATTTCTGCTTCAATCTTTCCTTAATTCTTTTCTCAGAGTTTAATTTTTTAAAAAGTATTACTTCATTTATTTTTATTATTTCACATTCATTGTTCTCCTGCTAATCAATGTTCCTAAACTTGGTCTGGTTTCAAATGACTGTGGGGTATTTCTAAAAATTAAATACACTCTCAAAAGAGAAAGATTTGCTATTCCTGATGATGTCGTTTAAAAGAATGTGACTCAGTGTCTTATACAACTCTAAAGAATTCTAAAAATGTTTAGTGACAAGTGCAGCAAGCTTATGACCTATTCTGAGAGGGCCAAGATCTATAAAACCTATACATTTGCTAGAATGTTATCTGCCTTCATGTATTTGAAAAGAATCAAGGGCTAGGAGTTAAAGGAAAGTCTCACATTTGCCTAATGGGATATCCTCTAATATCACATGTCTATAAGTCAAGATATTTCAAAATGCTTTTTCTTTACGTGAAAATGCATTTAAATACATTTTGAACACAGCCTGGCTTCATGACTGCTTGTGATTGAAATTCACCCTAGATAAAACATTGTTCAAAGGCAAAGATGAAAAATTGTTCATTTGATAGGATGACAAAGTTTTCCCTGCAAAAATCAATGATGTAGATAAGAGAGAACATGTTTTTAAAAATAATTTTTACATATTATGAAACACCAGATTATACACAATGTCTTTAGTAAAAAAAAAAAAAAATTTGCTGATAGTAAGGTAGATTTGCAGGTGTGACCTTTGCCAACATATGTAGATCTTCATCAGATCCACATGTTTGTAGAATTATGTAACAGTGTTTAAGTGGCCAGGAAAGGGAGGATTTTGTGGTCAAGAAAGTGGAAATGTCCTATTTAACATATGACCCTGGCCAGTCTCATCTCAAATTACTGTTGCTCAAGTTACAGATGGTTAGCAAGCCAAGTGGGAGGGAAGAGAAAGGGCTGACAAACCTACAGTTAACAGGAGGCCACAAAGCCAGTGGCTGTTATCATTAAAAATACAAACGTACTCAAGTCTTCCATATTTAAAGTAGTGCAAAGAAAAAAACTGTCTTGCACTGCATTCTGGACCAGAAGACGTTGCTAAAATGGGTTTAACATATCCTTCCCTAATAATTAGGTTTTAGGAAAGATAGAACATAGTTTTATGAATGAACTGAAAAAATATAATTAGACCACCCTTCCCAGCTGACAGCTTTATGATCATGATTGAAAAGCAGTTTTTTCCTTTTGCACTTATTTGCATCTCAGGTTTTTTAAGCTTCCAAATGTTTAAAACATACAAGTGCCTGTGCTCTAGGAATTTACTCTTGAGAGAAAACACCATTAAGTGGAAAAAAATTTTTTTTATCTCTACTAACACAAAAGCAAGTATACATAAATTTATGTATTTAGTATTGGTTTCAACCGATTACCTTGTAAAGCAGTTCAGGGCTAACAGGAGAGTACGTCAGAGTCAAAAATAATCCTAATGTTGTTTGCTATTATGGCTGTGAAAATTTTAGTCAAGTACAGGCTGAAAGCCCAAAGGATGCTAAAGGATTATCTAGAAAGCAGAGCCTCAAGCCAAGTTTAAGTGCTAAGATTTTATTAGGAGGTACGACCCCCTGGGCAGCAAGGGTGAGGTGAAAGGCAATGAAAAGCAATGCTTCGCTAAGCTGAAAACAACTTGAGGAGAAAGTACAGCTTCCAGACAGCCACACTGGGACCTGCTGCCTATGGAGAAAACAGGAGAGGTACTTATTTCTTGCTCTCTGCCCTCTGTTGTAAGTTTGTCTCACAGGGCTCCAACGCCGCACTTTTCTGGGTATGTCCCTGACCCTCCAGGCTACTGGCAGAGACAAGAATAGGCTGAACCTCTATGTTTTTCACCCGAGTCTGGGACTGGTGGGAGGAGCCAGGGCCCCTCTGCACTAAGCTAGAGGCTAAGATGAGAGAGGGGGTGCAACTGAGCAGACCGGGGAGGTGCACAAGCTGGGTCTGGCACAGCGCATCCTTCTAGGACCTGAGCTATTCCTAGTGCTGGTGTTCACTGATTCTTAGGGGAGGAGGAGCCACTCAATTCAGAGATCGCACAGATAGCGCTCAGATTGTGTAAATGTAATTATCTTCCATCAAACTGTCTCATGTTCCTCACTACGCTTACCCACTGCTTTAACTCTTCCCCTCCCAAGAGTTTTTGAGGTGTAATTTGAATCGGATTCTTTACCGTCTGAGCCACTAGGGAAGCCCAAGAATACTGGAGTGGGTGGCCTATCCCTCCTCCAGGACATCTTCCCGACCCCAAAATCGAACGGGGGTCTCCTAAATCGCAGGCGGATTCTTTACCAGCTGAGCTACCAGGGAAGCCCAATTTGAATATTAAAAAATTCACCTATTTGAAGACTACAAAGCCTTAGATTTTGGCAAGTGCACACATCCTGTAACATCCATTCTATCAAGGCGTGGAATCGTGCCATCGCCCCCAAAGTTCCCTCCTGCTCCCCTGCCTCCCATCCTCTCGCCTCTTTCATCCCTCCCCAGGCAACGGCTTTCCCCACCAGTTTTGCTTCTTCTAGAATTTCAGATAAACGCAATCGGACAGACTAAGGTCTTTTGGGTTTACCCCCCTACCCCCACCTGTACCAAGCAATTATTATTTTTTTTTTTTAAATCTATCCTTGATGCTGCCCGTATTGATAATTGGGTGCATTTTTACGCTTCGCTGTTTTGGAGAACTTCCTCTCTGTGCTAAACGTCCGGCACTTTACCTGCATTCGCCGTTTGGAACCCTCACAACTACCCTGCTTTACAGCAGAGTAACCCGAGGCTAGGGGCGCCCGGCTGGGGAGCCCGGGGAGGAGGAGCGGGGTCGACACCGGCTAGTCAGATTATTACGTTTGCCCCGGTCGGGAGCCCGATCTGCGGCACCTGCGGCTGGAGAGGGGAACGGTGGGTCTGGCCGTATACAGCCGCGGGCCAGACAAACGCCCCGGGACGGAGGCCTTGCCGGGCCGCCCTCGAGGCCGGAGCCATGGAGAGTACTCCATCCTACCGTACCCAGGCCGCCGGCCTCCAGAGCTGCCTGGTCTGGCTACGAGTAGGGGCGGGGCCGCGGACTGGGGGCGCGCAAGGGCGCGGAGGAGCCGCGTTTCCGCGGACGCGTCACGTTGCCGGACGCTTCACCACGCGCCGTTTCCCTCCGCGCAGACGGCGCTACTTCCCGCGGGGCCCGAGGACCCCAGTCGTCGGTGAGGGGAGAGTGCAATTGGCTGCGGCGGCGTTGTCGCTGCAGAGGAACTAGCGAGAAGAGTGGTGTCAAGTCGCTTTCACCTCCTCCGCGGCCGCCTCTTTACGGTAGTCCGCGGAAGCCTGATTTGATGGACCCGGTGGAAACAAAGATGCCGGTGCTGTGCCCTCCGGCTAGGCTCGGCCTGGTCGCAGCTATTGTCTGGCTGCCTGACGGGAAGCAGGGGCTCTATTTTTCTTCTGCCGAACTTGGTGCTTCGCGGCTGCGGAGGGACTGACGAGGAGCCTTTGTCTGCGGGAGAATAGCTGTGGCGAAGTGGCTCTTCCTGAATGGCCACCGGTCCGCTCTCCGCCGGCTTTGCTGGCGATTTTTTCCGTGTCATTTAAACCCGGGAAAAATCTGCTTTTCCTCTCCTGACATTTTCATTCTATTTGGAGTCTTGGCGTCTGAGTCGTAGACGGCTCCCTCTATCTGCTTTAGCGAATCCGAAATTTGAGGGGCCGAGTTCTCTTCGGACCCTTAGCACATCTTTTCCTCCCTCTGAAAGAGTTGAATTGGAAAACCGTGGAGGTGGGCGACGCTCAGACTCTGCCCTGAGATTTGTTTTGCTGAGTCCACGCTGATGCCTCAGACGTAGGCATGAGGAGGGGGTTTAAAGTTATTTGGGGACCCCATTATTCTATGACTTCTTAGTGGATATCCAGAGAAACTGCCCGATCAGAGAAGGTGGAGGCTGTCAAACCTCAGAAAGGGGTTTCCAGTCCGCTGCAAAGGCGTCTGTTGTTTGGTTACACGACCGCCTCGGTGACAAAAGAGGGGAGGAGGGTGTTTTCTGAGAGCATTGCTGATCTCCTGTTCCCTTAGTAGCGTTTCTTACTACCTGCTAGATGTTGCATATTTTATATATTTATTGTTTGACTTCTCTTCCCCCACTTGATCTAATCCTGGGTGAGCAGGGGGTTTTTTCACTGTGGTTGCCTGGAGCCTAGCACAGTGCCTGGTGAAGTACTGGGGGCTTCGTAAATATTTACTGACTCAGTGAATGAAAAACACATGGCAAATTCTTTAAAGGAATCGTGAGAGAAGCACAAAACTGAAAGCCATGTGACACCGGGAAAGGGATCTCAAACCCGCTCTTTTGATTTCAGAGCAGTGATTGGTAAGGAATGGCCAAGAGACAGTGATACTCCACATTTTGCAAAGGAAAATAGTGAAAAGAATGAGCTTTACGTATAGGGTGCTCTCCACTAATCACTCTAGGGATTAATTCTCTGAGGTGAACCCACTAAAAATCTTGGAAGAAAATTGAAACCCTTTTTCAATAGCCCTATGTGCCTCTCAGACACGTGCTCAACCCCATCTGAGGGTTTAGGCGGCTTGTCTGATGAGCAAGACAAGGGTCTTTGGGACATTCAGAACACAAGACGGACACCAATGCGTCACAGAAATACTTTTCTGTGCTGGACCCTCTGTATCATGTATCATGTTGGAGACACATCTAGGGAGTGTTTCACATGAAAATTAGTTTGCTAAATTCTACCTGAAAGCCCTTTCATAAAGGACCCCAGGGGATGCTGGTTCATAAATGATGGATTAATTTTGAAGGAAGTGAAAGTGGGGTGCTTTGAAAGTGGGGTGCTTTGAGAGTGAACAGCCAGCTTCTCTAAAGAATTACCCTTGTAACACCTCCATTTCTTTGAAACTTGGTTAGGAAACAGCCACACTTTGGCCAGGAAAGTTTATAATACCTGTCAAAGGTTGAAAAGTCTTTCACAAAAAATAAGTTTAAGATTTCATATATTAATTTCTCAACCAATCATCTCATTCTGGTATGCAGAACTGGAGGTATCATGTAAGATCATGCAACAAATATACTGTATTTATTGACATTATTCCTTGTTCTAGGTGTTGCAGATAAAGCAGTGAAAAAAAAATTCCTCTCCTATTTTATATTGTTCTACTTCCAGACCCCTTCCATCTTTTCACTACCAATTTTTTTTTATTTTCACCGTTCATCTGCCATCTACTTTACCACATTTCTTTGTTCTGCCCCTCACTTCATCCAAAATATGAACATACAAAAATACATGATGAAATCCATTTTAAAAATCAAGTCCTTTTAAAAACATAGCTTTTTACCAAAAAGAATCCATTTCTAAAATGTTCGTTTATGGCTATAATTTTTTCAAGTTTAAAAATGATTTTGCTGTTTCCTTCATTTCGCTATAAGTGAAGATAATTACTGTTCGGTCAGCTTTCACCCTTCCATGAGAATGTTTCCTTCACCCAGATTTTGCCTAACGATACCAATCTTACAAGAAAACACAATGAAATATTTTGTGGAGAATAGGATGTGTGTGTGCTCAGTCATGTCTGACTCTTTGGACTGTAGCCCTCCGGGCTCCTCTGTCCATGGGATTCTCCAGGCAAGAATACTTCAGTGAGTTGCTGTTCTAGGAGTTGCTGTTCAAACCTGTATCTCCTGCCTCTTGCATTGGCAGGCATATTCTTTACCACTGTGCCACTGTACCAATATTAAATTTTTTAAAGTAAAGGTGCTCCTTTTCCAGATTTTTTAAAAAGGAATAAACTGAATGTTGGCTTAGAGATTCGGAAGAGAAATGTACAACAAGATTCTAGTGCACAAAACAGTAGCAGAAGGAATTTTCTTAGTTGTACTACCTAGTCTTTCACCATTTTCCTCTAAATTTTTTCCCTTTCATTCAGTCCAAAATTGCTCACTGGCCCAAATGTTCCCTGAAGATTATGGCTTAATTACAGTACTCCCCTTTCCCCATTTAAATATGTTACATTTCAAACTTGCTTACACATTCTTCTGAACAATCCCTATATTCCTGCTAATTCCCTTCAGCTTGAACTGAGGAAGCAGACAGCTTCTTTGTCTGCCCTCCCCTCCCCTCCTCCAGCCCTACTCCCAACCCCTAATTGCTCAAACCTAGGGGTTAGAACTGAATTACCCAACATGCTAGTGATTCTCAACCTTGGTTGGCATATTAGAATCACCCGGGAGACTTTTAAAAAAAATACTGATTTCATGGGCCTACCCCTGACCAATGAATGACCTTAGAATTTGTGGATTTAGAGTTCCAGCATTGGTATTTTTGTAAAGCTCTCAGGAGATTCTAATGAAAGGTAGTTTGAGAAACAGTGCAGTGGGCAGCTCAAGTATCTGTTTAGGGCAATGATTCTCAAACTTCAGTGCTTCAGAATCACCTGAAAGGGCTTGTTAAAACACAGATTGCTAGGTTCTAGCAATCAGAGGTTCTGATTCAGTAAATTAGGGGTGGGGCCAGAGAATTAGTATTTCTGACAAGTTCTCAGAGGATGGTGCTGCTGCTGGTTTAGGATTACACTTTGGAAACCACTGTCTTAGGACACCCAGATAAATGGACACCAAGAAAAAAATGAGAGGGGTGGGGGTGGGTGGGGAACCCAGAAAGATTCATATTTCAAACAAAGCTTCTAAGTAACTCTCATGGTGCAAATCAGAAATTTTTTGAGCTTCCTTACCTTTGCCAACAAAGGTCTGTCTAGTCAAGGCTATAGTTTTTCCAGTAGTCATGTATGGATGTGAGAGGTGGACTATAAAGGAAGCTGAGCACCAAAGAATTGATGCTTTTGAACTGTGGCGTTGGAGAAGACTTGAGAGTCCCTTGGACTACAAGGAGATCAGTCCTGGGTGTTCATTGGAAGGACTGATGTTGAAGCTGAAACTCCAATACTTTGGCCACCTCATGCGAAGAGCTGACTCACTTGAAAAGACCCTGATACTGGGAAAGATAGAAGGCAGAAAGAGAAGGGGACAACAGAGGATGAGATGGTTGGATGTCATCACCGACTCAATGGACATGAGTTTGGGCAGGCTCCGGGAGTTGGTGATGGACAGGGAGGCCTGGAGTGCTGCAGTCCTTGGGGTCGCAAAGAGTCGGACATGACTGAGCAACTGAACTGAACCTTTATTTTATGGCTAGTTTGATTCTTGATTTAGACTTGTGTTTAGGGAGATTGGACTCCCATAATTCTTTTACTGCTAAAGGTGACTTTTAAAAGTCTTAAGCCCTATGGTTAAGTATCCAAGCCAATGCATCTCTTCATGTAAACTGCAGCTTTCACCTTTCTGTGAGAATGTTCCCTTCACTAGATTTTCCCTAACCATAACGGGTCTAGTAGCCCACCATAGAATATTTATGGAGAGTAGCAAAGTAAAATATTAATACACACATATTGCTCACATCTCCCAACAAAAAGCTCTAAGGCAGAAATAGTGTTTATCTTGTCTTCTAGGTGATGGGTGAATGTATCTTGCATGTTGAACCCTGTGACAGAGAACTTGACCCATGGAGGGCATACAAATAAGATTGCAAGAAGACCTGTCAGAGTTATGGAAATGAAAGGTACTTTTGCTCTTGAATAACTTTTCCATATGTTTTTGCAGTTTATCTTTTCCCTAGCAGCACATGAGATTTTCTACTTTATATGTAGAAAATCAGGTGCAGGAAGCTTTCAAACTTGCCCAGAGCCATACAGCTCATTAGGTCTGAAGTGAGAGCTGTTGGCTCCCAAACTCTGCCTCCTTTTCTGTAGAATATGCTATAATTCAAATGCCAGACCACTGGATCTGGAGGGAAAGAGGGAAAGAATTTGAACTTTTTTTAATCCTGTAGAAGTGAAATCTAAGAAAAACACCCTACATTTTTTAAGTCCATGTAAGTAACAGGGTTAATGTGTGCTTAGATGCAATTTATGATACCTTAGGGAAGAACAATCTGAAAAGGGAGTAAGACTACAACATGGATGGACCTTGAGGGCAATATATTAAGTGAAATAAGTTAGAAAGACAAATACCATATGATTTCACTTATAATTTGGAATTTTTTTAAAAAACAAAGAAATAAACAAAAACCAAGCTCATGGAGAGAACAAACTGATGGTTGCGATAGGTGAAGGATGGGGTTTGTAAGAAATGAGTTAAGGGGATCAAAGGTACTAACTTCCAGTTATAAAATAATTTGTCAGGGGATGTAATGTACAGCATGGTGACTGTAGTTAATAGTACTATATTGTGTATTTATTAGATGCTGAAGAGTAAGTCTTAGAAATTCTCATCAAAAGAAAAAAATTCTGTAACTGTGTGGTGATGGATGTCAACTAGATTTACTGTGGCAATCATTCTACAATATATAGATATAGAATCTACAGTATATAGATTCTATACAATATATAGAATCATTCTACAATATATACAAATATAGGATCATTTTAATTAACACTCGAAACTAATGTTGCATGCCAAATATACCACAGTTAAAAAGAAAAAAAAAAAGAAAAGGGAATAAGAGAGTAGAAGAGATTTAAGGTAAAACACTTATATAGTTAGCTAATAGTCTTGGCCTGAAGGAAATCCCGTTGGACTTTAAAAGAAAACAGGCAGAAGACTCACCTTTTCATTTAACTACTGCTGTGTTATAAGCCACCTCCAAATTTTGTAGCTTAAACAGACTGTTTTATTTTCTCATGATTCTTTGGGTTAGGAATTCAGACAGGGCTCACTGAGGATGCCGCTTCTCTGTTCCATGTCGTCTTGACGGGGGTGCCTCAGATGGACGACCCAAAGTGACCTCATCCACTTCCGGGCCTTGGTGCTGTCAGCTGGGTGAGGCACCTTTGTTCCCCTCCAAGTGTTTGCTCTTTCCATGTGGTCACACATCATTCAGTTATCTAGCATTTTTAGATGGTGGCTGTCTTCCAAGGAGTAAAAGGGATTACGTACCATCAGTTTCACTGTATTCTGCTGGTCAAAGCAAGTCCAAGGGCCAGCACGGAGTCAAAGGATTGGAAAATAGATTTCACTCTTTTTGTAAAAATAATTTTATTTATTTTTGGCTGTGCTAGGTGTTCGTCACTGCGCCAGTGTTTCTCTAGTTATGGAAAGCGGAGGTTGCTCTCTAATTGCAGTGCTCGGGCTTTTCATTGCGGTGACTTCTCTTGTTGCAGAGCACAGGCTCTAGGGCATTCAGGCTTCTGTAGTTGCGGCTTGTAGGCTCTAGAGCACAGGCTTGGTAGTTGCGACCCTCAGGCTTACTTGCCCTCGGCATGTGGATCCTCCCAGACCAAGGATTGAGCTCATGTCTCCTGCATTGGCAGGTGGATTCCTTACCACTGAACCAACAGGTAAGCACTAGATTTCACTCTTGATGGGAGAATGGTACAAGCACATTGCAAAGGGGATATGGTTCTGCTTTTTGAAAGAAGCCAGATACAAAAGAGTATATTATGTGTGATTCTATTTATGTGAATTTCTGGAAAAGGTAAACTCATCTAGGGGGTGGAAAAAAGCATATAATTGGCAAAAAGTATGAGCAAACTTTGGGGGATAATAGAAATATTCTGTACCTTGATTGTGGTGGTATATGGGCTTCCCAGGTGGCTCAGTGTTAAAGAATCCTCCTGCCAATGCAGGAGACATGGGTTCGAGCCCTGGGTAAGGAAGATTCCCTGGAAGAGGAAATGGCATCCCACTCCAGTATTCTTGCCTGGAGAATTCCACGGACAGAGGAGCCTGGTGGGCTACAGTCCATGGGGTCCCAAAAGAGTTGGACATGACTTAGTGACTAGAACAACAGTATACACAGGGAACATTTGTCAAAATGTATGCATTTTATTATAACTATGAGATATATCCCAAAAAAGTAGGATATAGGAGGAACTGTGGAACCATCTTCAGAAATAATGTGCTGTACATAAAGGCTTCGATCTGAACCTTTGAAGATCATCTGGTCCGGTGTCTTTACAGACAAAGAAAGTGAGGCCCAGAAAAAGGAACTTTCTGTATCTTTTCTGCCAAAGGATACTCTGTTAGTGATAAAACTGGGATTGCAATCCAGGCTTCTGACCACAGTCTTCCTCTGAGAAGATTGGGGAAAAGGATGCCCCAAGCCTGGGTTTCACTGACTCACTTAGATGTAAGCATGTCTGGGAGTGAAGGAAGGTCTATGAGAGCTGTCAGTGTCCCTTTGCATTCTAGAATTTTCCAGGGATCTCCAGTGCTCAGATTTCTGTGCTCTGTTTCTAGTTCTGAGGGACTGTAGACAAGTTCCTGTAACTCCTCTGTTAAGTCAGTGCCTGTAATAAAGGTTAATGGGGCAATATTTATACCTAGATTCGAACACCGTATGTAAAAAAATAAGAGAAGAGCCGCTATGCCACGTCACTTTTGTCTACAGTGCTGTCTCTGAGTTTCCTACAAGGGTGCTGGTGGGAAAGAGTAAAGAGGGGTGTGGAACTAGAGAAGCAGCATTATTCACTTAGGTTTTACTAAAATTAATAAATCTACCTTTCAGGCTCATAAGAGTTATTGCTAGCTTTCATGAAGTGCTCCATAGAGTAAGATAAGGTTGAAATAGTGAAAAATAGTGTTTCTACTCATAGTAACATGCAAATGTTAGGACATATGTAGGGAATTTGAAAAAATGAGTACAGCTCATTCTCTATCTTTAATATACTATCCTCAGAAAAAAATGATTTCAAACCTCATCCAAAGTGTCTCAGACATTTGTCAGATGTATCCAACTCCTCTGGATGCCAAAGAACCTTTTAAAAATTATCTACAAGAGACGACAGAACACTTTGGGCTGAAATTATTTGTAGCCGATACATCAGAGAGTAACACCATGCTGATCTTGAGCAATTACCTAGAGAATTACAGACTTGAACTGTGGAGGGTATCTGAACTTTTTGCTAACACTAAGTCTCTTTTGAAATCAGTTACCATAGCATTAAACATGAGTAATTCAGCAAGGAAACCTTTTTAAAGAGAGAACATCACTCTGATAGATTCCTGAAGCTTGGAGTTTTCTTCATTTTAGTTTTAGGTTGTTGTCATTTCCCCATTTTTCTATTACTGTATAATAAGAATTATTATATAGTAAGCATCTTATTAAGTGAGGGGATGCCAATTTGCATCTTGAACTTGTGGTTTCTGTCTCAAAGCTGCTGTTTGGGAGGAGCCTGTTATTTCACAAACTTGAAGGCCAGTTTCAGTATAACTCCACTGGTCTAACACTAATGCCAGGTGGGAAGTGATGCATTTATGGAAATAATTCAAGCCAAAGAAATCTACTCTTGTTTGGATTACCCCAGCTGGGCAGTGCTCTGCTCCTGAATGGATTCCTCTTGGGTTAATTTGGGTTAAAGAGGGCAGAGCAGTATGGGATATAAGGAAATCAGCCCGGAGCTCTCTTGGATTCTAACTTTGCAATCTCACAAAACTTAGCTTGGTCTAAGCCAGACAGACATTCCCAGCTAAAGACCTTTTTAAAAGTTATACTCTCACTCCATGGCTGCCATGTTTTGAAATATCTGGGTTACCCAACATGTAGTGTTATTCATAAACTTTTACCCTGGTCCACACACATTTTTCCCTAGGTAGTGCTAGTAGTAAAGAACCTGCCTGCCAATGCAGGAGACGTAAGAGATGTGGGTTCAGTCCCTGGGTCGGGAAGATCTCCTGGTGGAGGGCATGGCAACTAACTCCAGTATCCTTGCCTGGAGAATCCCATGGACAGAGGAGCCTGGTGGACTACAGTCCAGGTTGCGAAGAGTTGGACAATTGAGTGACTAACACTACTACTACTACTATGCGCATTTTGGTAAGGACTTTTTCTATAGCACTGGGAATGGTGTACAGATCATCAGTACTACCTTAAGAGCTCAGGAACCCAGCATGATAGGAAACTCATGAGGAAGGTGAACCAAGACTTCTGGGTTTTCTACATCCCTGCCAACCTGGCTTCTACTTCCCTCCATCACCGCTGTTCCTCTGGAATCAATGGTTGTTTTAATCGCCTCCTAGTCAGTGCCATTGGTGAGAGAGATTCTCACCCTAGAGTTACGGGGATGGCCAGACACACAACCCCTGACTCTGGGCAGATGAGATTGACAGCAGTTTATTGGTCATCTACACTCACAGCCATGGGGAGGAGGACACCACACACAGGGCCTCATAAAGGTTGCACCTGAGGATGGATAAACAACCAGGAGCTGTGCATAGGGTGGGGAGCAGGCTTTTTTGTAGTATCAAGAGGGCAAAGTGCCCTCTGATTTCCATGAGAGGATGTGACTAGTTTATTTGAATTCTGAGGGCTGGGAGTTAGGGAACTGAAATCCACTGTTTAGGGATTAGCACCTGGTCCAGTTAATGAGGTATGTTGGACTGGGGGACCTTGTCTTTTGGAGCAGAGTAGGGAAGGGAACTTGTGGTTAGCCATTAGAGGTCTCCCAATTTTTCCCTAGATGTCAAGACATAGCTGATACTGGGCCTTAGTTTCAGGGCTCAATGCCACAATAGCCATATAGGATATTATATCTAGACCACCATCTACAGTGCCCTCTTATAACTGGGCCGGGGGGGGGGGGGTGGTGGTGGGTGGGGAAAGGTGGAGTGACACAAAGGATGCAGACCAAGCTTTTCCAGTTAATCCTTTCAGGTAGTCACATTGTAAATACTCACTGAATATCTTTATGTGCCAGCATTCCAGGCCCTAAGGCTTAAAAGTGAATGGAACACAGTCCTATTTTGGAAAAGTCAAATGGAGGAGAAACAGAGGACTTCAACAGATGGTCATAACAGAGTGACAGAAGTAGGAGCCAAGATGTGTACATGTGCTGTGAGAGCACAATGATGAGGGCATGTCATCCAGGGATGAGGGCCAGTGAACTGGCCTTGAAGAATGAGTAGGAGTTTGCCAGTTGAAGAAGGGAGAGATGGGAGCATCGTAGCAGAGGGACCAGCATGACCAAAGGAGTAAATAATCATGGCATGTTAAAAATAAGTGATAAATAGTCCAGCAGTCGGGGGTGAAGGGGATGTTGTTAGTGATTAGAGTGGTATTGACACAGTCTCAGAGGGGCAGCCTGAGAGAAACCAGGAGCATTGTACCTAGAGGGCTGCCCTAGCTTTCTGCTTCTCTCATATTCCTTCCCCCACATTTCCTTCCAGTCCCCTTTCTCCTGCAGGCATCTTCTCATATTGCAGAATCAGATTCTGCCCTTATTGCGAGCCAGGGCAGATAGGAGCAAGATGAGAGGAGATGAGAGGAATGTGCCGAGGGGACCAGAATTAACTGTACTTCCTGACCATTTCACCAAAGGCTGCCTCTGAATACACATGTAAAATATTGTGCCAGTTTCAGCATGTCAAAGGTCCCAGGCACAGGCCAGGCCAGCTGGGTACTGCCCAAGCTTTGTCACGAGTGCTCAGATCTCCTGAGCTTTCTCTCCTTCTGCTGCTTTTGGAATCTTTTCCATGTTCTGCTCCTGCTCTCCCTGGCTGCGATGACCAATTCTGTAAAAGACTCCTCTAGAGACTAATTTTCCCAGAGCAGAAATAGGGGAGAGATAGTTCAAGGTATTTTTTTTTTTTTAATTTTATTTTATTTTTAAACTTAACATAACTGTATTAGATTTGCCAAATATCAAAATGAATCCGCCACAGGTATACATGCGTTCCCCATCCTGAACCCTCCTCCCTCCTCCCTCCCCATTCCATCCCTCTGGGCCGTCCCAGTGCACCAGCCCCAAGCATCCAGTATCGTGCATCAAACCTGGACTGGCAACTCATTTCATACATGATATTTTACATGTTTCAATGCCATTCTCCCAAATCTTCCCACCCTCTCCCTCTCTCACAGAGTCCATAAGACTGTTCTATACATCAGTGTCTCTTTTGCTGTCTCGTACACAGGGTTATTGTTACCATCTTTCTAAATTCCATATATATGCGTTAGTATACTGTATTGGTGTTTTTCTTTCTGGCTTACTTCACTCTGTATAATAGGCTCCAGTTTCATCCACCTCATTAGAACTGATTCAAATGTATTCTTTTTAATGGCTGAATAATACTCCATTGTGTATATGTACCACAGCTTTCTTATCCATTCATCTGCTGATGGACATCTAGGTTGCTTCCATGTCCTGGCTATTATAAACAGTGCTGCGATGAACATTGGGGTACTCGTGTCTCTTTCCCTTCTGGTTTTCTCAGTGTGTATGCCCAGCAGTGGGATTGCTGGATCATAAGGCATGTCTATTTCCAGTTTTTTAAGGAATCTCCACACTGTTCTCCATAGTGGCTGTACTAGTTTGCATTCCCACCAACAGTGTAAGAGGGTTCCCTTTTCTCCACACCCTCTCCAGCATTTATTACTTGTAGACTTTTGGATCGCAGCCATTCTGACTGGTGTGAAATGGTACCTCATAGTGGTTTTGATTTGCATTTCTCTGATAATGAGTGATGTTGAGCATCTTTTCATGTGTTTGTTAGCCATCTGTATGTCTTCTTTGGAGAAATGTCTATTTAGTTCTTTGGCCCATTTTTTGATTGGGTCATTTATTTTTCTGGAGTTGAGCTGTAGGAGTTGCTTGTATATCCTCGAGATTAGTTGTTTGTCAGTTGCTTCATTTGCTATTATCTTCTCCCATTCTGAAGGCTGTCTTTTCACCTTGCTAATAGTTTCCTTTGATGTGCAGAAGCTTTTAAGGTTAATTAGGTCCCATTTGTTTATTTTTGCTTTTATTTCCAATATTCTGGGAGGTGGGTCATAGAGGATCCTGCTGTGATGTATGTCAGAGAGTGTTTTGCCTATGTTCTCCTCTAGGAGTTTTATAGTTTCTGGTCTTACGTTTAGATCTTTAATCCATTTTGAGTTTATTTTTGTGTATGGTGTTAGAAAGTGTTCTAGTTTCATTCTTTTACAAGTGGTTGACCAGAGTTCCCAGCACCACTTGTTAAAGAGATTGTCTTTAATCCATTGTATATTCTTGCCTCCTTTGTCGAAGATAAGGTGTCCATATGTGCGTGGATTTATCTCTGGGCTTTCTATTTTGTTCCATTGATCTATATTTCTGTCTTTGTGCCAGTACCATACTGTCTTGATAACTGTGGCTTTGTAGTAGAGCCTGAAGTCAGGTAGGTTGATTCCTCCAGTTCCATTCTTCTTTCTCAAGATCGCTTTGGCTATTCGAGGTTTTTCGTTTTTCCATACAAATTGTGAAATTATTTGTTCTAGCTCTGTGAAGAATGCTGTTGGTAGCTTGATAAGGATTGCATTGAATCTATAGATTGCTTTGGGTAGTATACTCATTTTCACTACATTGATTCTTCCAATCCATGAACATGGTATATTTCTCCATCTGTTAGTGTCCTCTTTGATTTCTTTCACCAGTGTTTTGTAGTTTTCTATATATAGGTCTTTAGATTCTTTAGGTAGATATATTCCTAAGTATTTTATTCTTTCCGTTGCAATGGTGAATGGAATTGTTTCCTTAATTTCTCTTTCTGTTTTCTCATTATTAGTGTATAGGAATGCAAGGGATTTCTGTGTGTTGATTTTATATCCTGCAACTTTACTATAGTCATTGATTAGTTCTAGTAATTTTCTGGTGGAGTCTTTAGGGTTTTCTATGTAGAGGATCATGTCATCTGCAAACAGTGAGAGCTTTACTTCTTCTTTTCCAATTTGGATTCCTTTTATTTCTTTTTCTGCTCTGATTGCTGTGGCCAAAACTTCCAAAACTATGTTGAATAGTAATGGTGAAAGTGGGCACCCTTGTCTTGTTCCTGACTTTAGAGGAAATGCTTTCAATTTTTCACCATTGAGGATAATGTTTGCTGTGGGTTTGTCATATATAGCTTTGATTATGTTGAGGTATGTTCCTTCTATTCCTGCTTTCTGGAGAGTTTTGATCATAAATGGATGTTGAATTTTGTCAAAGGCTTTCTCTGCATCTATTGAGATAATCATATGGTTTTTATTTTTCAATTTGTTAATGTGGTGTATTACATTGATTGATTTGCAGATATTGAAGAATCCTTGCATCCCTGGGATAAAGCCCACTTGGTCATGGTGTATGATCTTTTTAATGTGTTGTTGGATTCTGATTGCTAGAATTTTGTTAAGGATTTTTGCGTCTATGTTCATCAGTGATATTGGCCTGTAGTTTTCTTTTTTTGTGGGATCTTTGTCAGGTTTTGGTATTAGGGTGATGGTGGCCTCATAGAATGAGTTTGGAAGTTTACCATCCTCTGCAATTTTCTGGAAGAGTTTGAGCAGGATAGGTGTTAGCTCTTCTCTAAATTTTTGGTAGAATTCAGCTGTGAAGCCGTCTGGACCTGGGCTTTTGTTTGCTGGAAGATTTTTTATTACAGTTTCAATTTCCGTGCTTGTGATGGGTCTGTTAAGATTTTCTATTTCTTCCTGATCGAGTTTTGGAAAGTTGTACTTTTCTAAGAATTTGTCCATTTCTTCCTCGTTGTCCATTTTATTGGCATATAATTGTTGATAGTAGTCTCTTATGATCCTTTGTATTTCTGTGTTGTCTGTTGTGATCTCTCCATTTTCATTTCTAATTTTATTGATTTGATTTTTCTCCCTTTGTTTCTTGATGAGTCTGGCTAATGGTTTGTCAATTTTATTTATCCTTTCAAAGAACCAGCTTTTGGTTTTGTTGATTTTTGCTATGGTCTCTTTTGTTTCTTTTGCATTTATTTCTGCTCTAAGTTTTAAGATTTCTTTCCTTCTACTAACCCTGGGGTTCTTCATTTCTTCCTTTTCTAGTTGCTTTAGGTGTAGAGTTAGGTTATTTATTTGACTTTTTTCTTGTTTCTTGAGGTGTGCCTGTATTGCTATGAACTTTCCCCTTAGGACTGCTTTTACCGTGTCCCACAGGTTTTGGGTTGTTGTGTTTTCATTTTCATTCGTTTCTATGCAAATTTTGATTTCTTTTTTGATTTCTTCTGTGATTTGTTGGTTATTCAGCAGCGTGTTGTTCAGCCTCCATATGTTGGATTTTTTAATAGTTTTTCTCCTGTAATTGAGATCTAATCTTACTGCATTGTGGTCAGAAAAGATGCTTGGAATGATTTCTATTTTTTTGAATTTACCAAGGCTAGCTTTATGGCCCAGGATGTGATCTATCCTGGAGAAGGTTCCATGTGCGCTTGAGAAGAAGGTGAAATTCATTGTTTTGGGATGAAATGTCCTATAGATATCAATTAGGTCTAACTGGTCTATTGTATCATTTAAAGTTTGTGTTTCCTTGTTAATTTTCTGTTTAGTTGATCTATCCATAGGTGTGAGTGGGGTATTAAAGTCTCCCACTATTATTGTGTTATTGTTAATTTCTTCTTTCATACTTGTTAGCATTTGTCTTACATACTGCGGTGCTCCTGTGTTGGGTGCATATATATTTATAATTGTTATATCTTCTTCTTGGATTGATCCTTTGATCATTATGTAGTGACCATCTTTGTCTCTTTTCACAGCCTTTGTTTTAAAGTCTATTTTATCTGATATGAGTATTGCTACTCCTGCTTTCTTTTGGTCCCTATTCGCATGGAAAATCTTTTTCCAGCCCTTCACTTTCAGTCTGTATGTGTCCCCTGTTTTGAGGTGGGTCTCTTGTAGACAACATATGCAGGGGTCTTGTTTTTGTATCCATTCAGCCAGTCTTTGTCTTTTGGTTGGGGCATTCAACCCATTTACGTTTAAGGTAATTACTGATAAGTATGACCCCGTTGCCATTTACTTTATTGTTTTGGGTTCGAATTTATACACAATTTTTGTGTTTCCTGTCTAGAGAATATCCTTTAGTATTTGTTGGAGAGCTGGTTTGGTGGTGCAGAATTCTCTCAGCTTTTGCTTGTCTGAAAAGCTTTTGATTTCTCCTTCATACTTGAATGAGATCCTTGCTGGGTACAATAATCTGGGCTGTAGGTTATTTTCTTTCATCATTTTAAGTATGTCTTGCCATTCCCTCCTGGCTTGAAGAGTTTCTATTGAAAGATCAGCTGTTATCCTTATGGGAATTCCCTTGTGTGTTATTTGTTGTTTTTCCCTTGCTGCTTTTAATATTTGTTCTTTGTGTTTGATCTTTGTTAATTTGATTACTATGTGTCTTGGGGTGTTTCGCCTTGGGTTTATCCTGTTTGGGACTCTCTGGGTTTCTTGGACTTGGGTGATTATTTCCTTCCCCATTTTAGGGAAGTTTTCAACTATTATCTCCTCAAGTATTTTCTCATGGTCTTTCTTTTTGTCTTCTTCTTCTGGGATCCCTATGATTCGAATGTTGTAGCGTTTAATATTGTCCTGGAGGTCTCTGAGATTGTCCTCATTTCTTTTAATTCGTTTTTCTTTTATCCTCTCTGATTCATTTATTTCTACCATTCTATCTTCTAATTCACTAATCCTATCTTCTGCCTCTGTTATTCTACTATTTGTTGCCTCCAGAGTGTTTTTAATTTCACTTATTGCATTATTCATTATGTATTGACTCTTTTTTATTTCTTCTAAGTCCTTGTTAAACCTTTCTTGCATCTTCTCAATCCTTGCCTCCAGGCTATTTATCTGTGATTCCATTTTAATTTCAAGATTTTGGATCAATTTCACTATCATTATTCGGAATTCTTTATCAGGTAGATTCCCTATCTCTTCCTCTTTTGTTTGGTTTGGTGGGCCTTTATCCTGTTCCTTTATCTGCTGGGTATTCCTCTGTCTCTTCATCTTGTTTAAATTGCTGAGTTTGGGGTGTCCTTTCTGTATTCTGGCAGTTTGTGGAGTTCTCTTTATTGTGGCGTTTCCTCGCTGTGTGTGGGTTTGTACAGGTGGCTTGTCAAGGTTTCCTGGTTAGGGAAGCTTGTGTCAATGTTCTGGTGGATGGAGCTGTATTTCTTCTCTCTGGAGTGTAATGAAATGTCCAGTAATGAGTTATGAGATGTCTATGGTTTTGGTGTGACTTTGGGCAGCCTGTATCTTGAAGCTCAGGGCTGTGTTCCTTTGTTGCTGGAGAATTTGCTTGTTATGTCTTTCCCTGGAACTTGTTGGCCCTTGTGTGGTGCTTGGTTTCAGTGTCGGTATGGAGGCGTTTGATGAGCTCCTGTCAATTAATGTTCCTTGGAGTCAGGAGTTCCCCGGAGTCAGGGTTTGGACTTAAGCCTCCTACTTCCAGTTATCGGTCTTAATTTTACAGTAGTTTCAAAACTTCTCCTTCTATATAGCACCACTGATAAAACATCTACGTTAAAGATGAAAAGTTTCTCTACTGTGAGGGTCACTCAGAGAGGTTCACAGCGTTACATGGAGAAGAGAAGAGGGAGGAGGGAGTTAGAGGTGACCCAAATGAGATGAGGTGGAATCAATAGTGGAGAGAGTGGGCTAGCCAGTAGTCACTTCCTTATGTGCACTCCACAACTGGACCGCTCAGAGATGTTCACGGAGTTATACAGGGAAGAGAAGAAGGAGGCAGGAGACAGAGGTGGCCAGAAGGATAAAAGGGGGAAATGAAAAGGAGGGAGACAGATCCAGCCAGTAATCAGTTCCTTAAGTGTTCTCCACCGTCTGGAACACACAGAAATTCACAGAGTTGGGTAGAGTAGAGAGGGGTTAGGGAGGAGATACAGGTGACCTGGTGGAGAAAATGGAGAGTCTAAAGGGAGAGAGAGCAGTCAAGCCAGTAATCTCGTACACTAGTGAAAAATGGGTCCTGAAGATTGGGTTCTTAAAGGTATAAAATTGGTAACAAATACATAAAAACAAAAATTAGAAATCTAGAGTAGAGTTTGGAATTTCAAAAATGCGATGTTAATGAAAAGAAGAAGGAAAAGAAAGAGAGAAAAAATGAACAAAGAAAAACAAACAAGGTCGTGAAAGTAATAAAGAAACTACAGGTACAAAATTGATAACTAATACCAAAAAGCAAAAATTAAAAATCTAGAGTAGAGTTTGGAATTTCAAAAATACAACGTTAAAAAAAAAAAAAAAAGAAGAAGAAGAAAAATAAAGAGAGAAAACAAACAAACCAACAAAAACAATGTCGCAAAAATTATAAAGAAAATACAGGTACAAAATTGATATCAAATACCAAAAAGCATAAATTAAAAATCTTGAGTAGAGTTTGGAATTGCAGATATACGATGTTATATAAAAGAACAAGAGAAAGAAACAGAGGAAAAAAAAAAGTCACAGAAATTACGAAAAAAACTATAGGTACAAAATTGATAACATATATCAAAAGGCTAAAATTAAAAATCTAGAGTAGAGTTTGGAATTTCAAAAATACAATGTTAAAGAAAAGAAGAAAAAGAAAAAAAAAAAACACAAAACCACGGTCAAAAAATTATAAAATATATATATGAAGTTTGCTGAAGAAGAAAAAAAAAAAATAGGGTCTTTTTTTTTTTTTTTTTTTTGCAAAGTAATAGTTATAAAAGTGAAAATTAAAGGACAATAGAGGACTTAAAAAAAATTTTTTTTAATTAAAAAAAAAAAAAGAAAGAAAGATTGATCGTAAAAATAGTAAAAATATATCTAGGTCTTTCTCTGGTTTTGTTGTGAGTATTGTGGGTTCAGTTCATTTTTGGCAGTTCCTTAGTCCGACTTATATTTCTCAAGATCCATAGGCCCCTTCCTATGTAATCCGTAGTAACCACAGGGTTTTAATCTATGGCCTGTAGCTTCCAAGGCGTTTCCCTCTGTTATAGCTTCTTCTGTTTGCTGGTCTCTTCAGTGTCTGGTTCCCGCCCTCCTTTCGAAGAGTTGGGCTGCTTTTCTGGGTGCCTGATGTCCTCTGCTGGCATTCAGAAGTTGTTTTGTGGAATTTACTCGACGTTTAAATGCTCTTTTGATGAATTTGTGGGGGAGAAAGTGTTCTCCCCGTCCTACTCCTCCGCCATCTTGGCTCCTCCTCAGTTCAAGGTATTTTTATCCAGGTCAGGAACTCTGCTGTCAGCAGTCCTACCTTAGCAGATAGATCTCTGAGCTGTGTTTATTTCCTTATACAATTTTCTGCTGTCAGATGTGCTGCTATCTTGGATTGGAAATTGCCTTCCCTTCATTTCTCTCTCTGTTCTCATCTGGAACACTCCTACTCATCTTTCAAAACCTAGTTCAAAAGTCACCACCTTAAGCCTCTCTTGGGCAAGCCAGTTGCTTCCTTCTGACATTCCCTTAGCAGCTCTTTTACATTTTTTTTTTTAAACACTGAACACATTGATTATAATTCTGTTTGCATACATTTTCTTCACTCATCTAAATTCCTGAGGCATCTTTGTTTCCATAGCAACCATCAGTAACAGACACATAGTAGGTATTCAGAAAAACTTAATAAAAGAGGAGGAAAGCCAAAGAAAACTTTTTAAAAATCACACATGTGGCTCAAGCTTCCAACTACTAATTTACAGAAAATAGAGAAGAAATTTTCTTTTCCTGCCACCCCAGGAAATATCAGAAAAATCCTGAGAAAGGAAACCCATTAGGACAAACATCCTAGTTTCTTGGAAAATAAATTACAAGGGGGAAAAAAAGAGTTGGAGGAGGACTGGTAATTTAAGAGAGATTTAGAAGACCCATCAAACAATTGCAAAGCATGGACTTGACTTGGATCTTGATTTTTTTAAAAATTTAGATTATGACATGTATGAGACCTTGGAAATTTGAACATAGGACATTTGATGACTTTAAGGCCTTATTGTTAATCATTTTAGACGTGATAATTGTGTTATGTTTACTTTGAAAAGAAAGTAATCATTATTTTTAAGAGATGAGTCCTGAAATGTTTATAAGTGAAAGTATATGTCTAGAATTTGCTTCAAAATAATATGGGAGGGAGGAAGTGGATGACAGTATAAATGAGGTAGGTTTGGCCATGGGGTTGATGGTTGTTGGGGCTGAGTGATAAGTGGGCACAGAAAGAATCATCCTCTAGATATTTTTATGTATATCTGAAATTGCTACTGCAGTGTTTAAAGGCAACAAAAAGTCTTTTAAAAGCTTGAATGTTTTGCATTTACACTTTGCAGTACAATAATTATTTTAAAAAATATATTTGTTTGGCTGCAAACGGGTCATAGTTGCAGCATGCATGATCCTCAATCTTTGTTGTGGCATGCAGGTTCTTTTAGTTGCAGCATATGGAATCTAGTTCCCTGAGTAGGGATCGAACGTGGGCCCCCTGCATTGGGAGTGTGGAGTCTTAGCCATGGGACCACCAGGGAAGTCCGTACAATAGCTATTTTAAACAACAGAATTGAAATGATTACTCCTCATCTCAATGTGAAAAAAATTTTCTTTAATGTATGCATGTATGTTTTGTTATGTGTTTATGCCAGAATATTTTCCAAAGGAACATCTTTATTAAAAAAAAATAAGTAAAGGCAATTAGAAAATAGGGGGCTTATATTTGGAAATTCACTTTCTTTTTTCTAAAATTTATTTTATTCAAGTATAGTTGATTTACAATCTTATGTTAATTTCTGCTGTACACCAAAGTGATTTACATACATACATATATGTGTATTTACATATGTATGTACTTAATGTACATACATATATACATTCTTTTTCATATTCTTTTTCATTATGGTTTATCACAGAATAATGAATATAGTTCCCTGTGTTATACACAAGACCTTGTTTATCCATTCTGTATATAATGGTTTGCATCTACTGATCCCCAAACTCCCAGTCTATCACTCTTCCACATGCCCTTGTCCTTAGCAACCACAAGTCTCAATGTCTGTGAGTCTGTTTTGTAGATAAGTTCATTTGTGTGGTATATTAGATTCCACATATAAGTGATATTGTATGGTGTTTGTCTCTCTTTCTGAATTTCTTCACTTAGATAATCTCTAGGTGTTGCTGCAAATGGCATTATTCCATTCTTTTTTATGACTGAGTAATATTCCATTATATATGTACCATATCTTCTTTATCCATGCACCTGCTGATGGATGTTTAGGTTGTTTCCTTGTCTTGGCTATTATGTATAGTGCTGCTATGAACAGAGTGCTATATGTATCTTTTTGGATTATAGTTTTCTCTGAACATATGACCAGGAGTAGGATTGCCAGATCATCTGGTAATTCTATTTTTAGTTTTCTGAGGAACCTCCATACTGTTTTCCATAGTGGCTGTACCAATTTACATTCCCACCAACTGTGTAGGAGGATTCCCTTTAAAAATTCACTTTCTTAGTCAATTTTTAGGAACACATCTGTTTTTTCCATATGTATAGTTGAATCTTTTTGCCTTTTCATACTGTTCATGGGGTTCTCAAGGCAAGAATGCTGAAATGATTTGCATTCCCTTCTCCAGTGGACCATGTTTTGTCAGAACTCTCCAGCATGACCATCTATCTTGGGTGGTGCTACATGTCATGGCTCATAGTTTCATTGAGTTAGATAAGGCTGTGATCCATGTGATCAGTTTGTTTAGCTTTCTTTTTATTTATTTATTTATTTATTTGTGTTTAGCTTTCTGTGCTGTGGTTTTCATTCTGTCCACCCTCTGATGGATAAGGATAAGAGGCTTGTGGAAGCTTCCTGATGGGAGGGACTGGCTGTAGGGGAATCTGGGTCTTGCTCTGATGGGTGGGACCATGCTCAGTAATCTTTAATCCAGTTTGCTGTTGATGGGTGGGGCAGTGTTTCCTCCCTATAGTTTGGCCTAAGGCCAAAAGGATTTGTGCCAGCATGCTGTAGCTCCCAGGACTGTTGTATTCAGTGCCCTTGACTGTGCAGCAGGCCGCTGTTGACCCACGCCTCCGTTGGAGACTCCTGGACACTCACAGTCAACTCTGGCTCAGTTGCTTATGGGGTCATTGTTCTTTCTCCTGGGTCCTGGTGGACACAAGGTTTTGTTTGTTGCCTCCAGGAGTCTATTTCCCCAGTCCTGTGGAAGTTCTGTAATCAAATCCCACTGGTCTTCAAAGTCAAATTCCCTGGGGGTTCTCAGTCCCTCTGCCAGATCCCCAGGTTGGGGAATCTGTGGTGGGCCCTAGAACTTTTGCAACAGTGCGAGAACTTCTTTGGTATAATTGTTCTCCAGTTTGTGGGTCGTCTGCTTGGTGACTCTGTGGTGGGGCTTCTCCAAGACGTGACCTTCTCCAAGAGGACTTGTGCCACACACCGAGCCTCCCAAGTCTGCTTCATTGACTACACTAAAGCCTTTGACTGTGTGGATCACAACAAACTGTGGAAAATTCTGAAAGAGATGGGAATACCAGACCACCTTACCTGCCCCTTGAGAAATTTGTATGCAGGTCAAGAAGTTAGACCTGGACAGTTAGAACTGGACATGGAACAACAGACTGGTTCCAAATTGGGAAAGGAGTACGTCAAGGCTGTATATTGTCACCTTGCTTATTTAACTTATATGCAGAGTACGTCATGCAAAATGCCAGACTGGATGATGCACAAGCTGGAATCAAGATTGCAGGGAGAAATATCAATAACCTCAGATATGCAGATGATACCACCCTTATAGCAGAAAGCAAAGAGGAACTAAAGAGCCTCTTGATGAAGGTAAAAGAGGAGAGTGAAAAAGCTGGCTTAAAACTCAACATTCCAAAAATGAAGATCATGGCATCTGGTTCCATTACTTCATGGCAAATAGATGGGGAAACAATGGAAACAGTGACAGATTTTATTTTCTTGGGCTCCAAAATCACTGCAGATGGTGACTGCAGCCATGAAATTAAAAGGCGCTTGCTCCTTGGAAGAAAAGCTATGACCAACCTAGACAGCATATTAAAAAGCAAAGATATCATTTTGCTGACAAAGGTCTGTCTAGTCAAAGCTATGGTTTTTCTAGCAGTCACGTATGGATGTGAGAGTTGGAGTATAAGGAAAGCTGAGCGCCGAAGAACTGATGCTTTTGAACTGTGGTGTTGGAGAAGACTCATGAGAGTCCCTTGGACTGCAAGGAGATCCAACCAGTCCATCCTAAAGGAAATCAGTCCTGAATATTCATTGGAAGGACTGGTAGTGAAGCTGAAACTCCACTACTTTGGCCACCTGATGCAAAGAACTGAGTCATTGGAAAAGACCCTGATGCTGGGAAAGATTGAGGTAGGAGGAGAAGGGAATGGCAGAGGATTAGAAGGTTGGATGGCATCACTGACTTGATGAACATGAGTATGAGCAAGCTCCAGGAGTTGGTGATGGACAGGGAGGCCTGGCGTGCTGCAGTCCATGGGGTTGCAAAGAGTCAGACATGACTGAGCAATTGAACTGATAGTTGAATCTACGACTACTAAACTTTAGTATTTTATTGATAGTATTTATTGCCAGTTGCAGACAGTTCTCAGGTGCAAAGCAAATTTGGAAAAACAGTTTCTAAGCACAATTACCAACAGCATTAGCAATAAGTAGATTTTAAAGTTTGTTCACTTCCACAAAGTCCAAAGTTCTATGAGTTTCCAAGAGTGCTTATCGGTGTGAATAAACAAGGTGTGGTAATACTCACATGGGCAGTTTTTGAAAGAAAGAAAGAAAACTTCATTGAATTAGTTTACATAATATTGGTTACTTAGAACATTCTATTACCTGTATCTTCAACATGATATTGTCTTCAATGTTTTTATATGATAAATATCTTATGAAACTTAAATATTACATATCAAAACTTGGACTTTTGGGGTCAGATTTGCCCCAAGTAATCTGTGAATGTAGGCTATTTTCCTGCCCGGTCTATAACTCTCACCCTGCAAATTACCAACACTTAGTCAGTTGGTCCTTGGAACTAATGATTGCCATTAAGTCTGTGTTTAGTTAACATGGCAATGATACATGCGAAAGTTCAATTTTTAAATTAATTGAAAATATTCTGCAGTTTTAAACATATCTTGAGATTTTTAAGGTGTGTGCAAGTATTGCTCTATGATTGGGAAGTTATATTGAGTGTCTGCTATGCCATCTAACATGCTTGGTTGCTTTTCCAATGTTGTTTCATTTAATCCTCCCAGTGTGCAATAAAGAAGAGTTTTACTGTTTCCACCTTGCACATTGGGAAAGTAAGGCTCAGAGAAGATAAAAGGCTTGTCCAAGGTCACACAGCCTGTAAACAGTAGGGGAAGACAAGTGTTGGTTACCCTGGTTTTACTCTTCTGCCCTTGTATCCTGTTTAATTATTTTCTCCTCATGGTTGTGAGCCCCTCAAGAGCAGTCTTTCAGGTCTTTGGGGCCTTCATGGTTCCTTAATCCAAGTGAATATTAATAAACGAAAGTGAAATTTGCTCAGTCGTGTCCAACTCTTTGTGACCCCACGGACTGCAGTCCACCAGGCTTCTCTATCGAAGGGATTCTCCAAGCAAGAATACTGGAGTGGGTAGCCATACCCTTCTCCAGGGGATCTTCTTAACCCAGGAATGGAACCCAGGTCTCCCACTTTGCAGGTAGATTCTTTACTGACTCAGCCACCAGGGAATCCCCATATTAATAAATATTTGTTAGATAATCTCAGCAGGTCATCCAAGTATCAACATCTAGCTGTAACCACCTTAGGCCAGGAGCTGGGCTTCTTGGCCAGAATTTTCCAAGCTTACCTTTGGGACTATGTAGAATTTTACAATAGGGCTTCCCTGTGGCTTAAATGGTAAAGAATCTGCCTGCAATGCAGGAGACCTGGGTTCGATTCCTGGGTTGAGAAGATCCCCTGGAGAAGGGCATGGCTACCCACTCCAGTATTCTTGCCCAGAGAATCCCTTGGATAGAGGAGCCTGATGGGCTGCAGTCCATGGGGTCGCAAAGAGTTGGACATGACTGAGCAACTAACATTTCACTTCATGATTATACAATAACCACTTAAGAAAAGTGTTTGAGAATACATCTGGAAACTTAAACTATATAGAGAAGAAGTGGGAAAAGTAATGATGTCAAAGAATAGGATCAAGGTTGAGAAAAATTGAGGTTCAAATTTGGAAAATGACAAATCAACCAGAAAGGTTGATGCTGTTTGATCTTTACTCTATAGTCTTACTTTAGAAGAAGAAGAGAAATTAACAAACTATGGAAGAAAATTCCTAGAACACTGGGATCAAGTCAATACACCTGATGGTTCTGGAAGACAGAATTTTCAGAGATAAAAATACAATAGGTCACTCCTTGAACTCCCTTCCTCAGCCCATGGGTCTATCTGCCTGACTTGCCTTGGCCAAGGAGGAGTATTTCCCTGATGTGGCTTTATCTGTGGTACCAGTGCAGCCTCATCAGAGTTGAGACACTTGACTACTGATGTGTGCTTTGACAAGTGTGATGATTAATTTTATGTGTCAACTTTACTTGCCATGGGGTGCCCAGATATTTGGTTAAAGATTATTCTGGGTATGTCTGTGAAGGTGTTTCTGGATGGGATTGGCATTTGAATTAGTAGACTGAGTAAACAGATGGCCTTTCCAGTATGAGGGGGCCTCATCCTCCATTGAAGGCTGAATAGAACACAAAGGTGGAGGGAGTGGAGAGAACTTTCTCTCTCTTTGCTTGTCTTTGAGCTGGGACATTGGTCTTCTGATTTGGACTTGGACTCAGTCTGAAACTATACCATGGTCTCTCCTGGTTGTCCAGCTTGCAGACTGCAAGACATTTTAACCTTCAGACATTTTAACCTCTATAATTGCGTGAGCCAGTTAGTTACAATAAATCTGTCTCTTTCTCTATCTCTCTTTGGATAAATACAGCAAGTGAGATGTTAAATAATAACATCTCACTAATAGCTAATAATAGCTAATAGCTAATAATCGTATCTACCATTTGTTCTTGCCATTATCTAGTGGGGGCCATATAAACATTTTACACAAGTTATCTCATGTAATCCTTACAGAACCAAATGAAGGAACTAAGGTTCAGGGAGTTGTGATTTTGCAGCTAGAAGTTTTGAACTCCAGAGCCAAGCACTGTTCTCAGAGGTGTGATGCAGGATGGCCAGCAGTGTCATGAAAGCGGATCTGCATTTAACGAGCTCTTGTGGCAAAAGTCTGTAAGCATTTAGAGTTCCTGGAGACCTGGGTTCAGTCCCTGGGTTGAGAAGATCCCCTGGAGCTACCCACTCCAGTATTCTGGCCTGGAGAATTCCATGGACTATATAGCCCATGGGGTCGCAAAGAGTTGGACACGACTGAGTGACTTTCACTTTCAAAGTTCCTGGGAAGCTGTGCCCTAGAAAGATGTAAAGAAAACTGTGAAGGTGACTGACAGACCCAGAAATGGGGGCCTGGTCCAAGACCCCCTAGGAGCCCTTAAGCTGAAACTCAGTATTTAACATTCAGAGTACAAAGCTCAAAAGTAAACTAGGTGGAGTCTTCATTTTCAAGAAAGGAGCAAACTGAGTAGATGAAGCTATTAGAAAATTTGCCTCACTGTTTCTAGCACCTGCTCCTCTGTATCTGGACTTCTTGCCTCAGTTCCTCCCTGACCTGTTTGCTGTGCCCAGAGTCATGCTTCCAAAGCATCAAGGTTACTGTGGACTCTTTGAGGGCCGGTTCTGGGGTTTTGATGAGACTGCAATCTGGGAGGTGCTCAGCAAATATCTGTGGATTGTTCCAGGGATCAGAGCATGCTAAGTGAGAATTAAGGCCACCTTCATTGTCTTCTCTTTTTCCCTTCACCATGGAATGTGTGGGGACAGGGTCTGCTGTCATGCTGTGCGGCCCCTTTCTCACCCCTGCTGCAGATGGACAGACCTGGCCTGGTATGAAGGCACGCTTAGCTTTCCTCAATATCATATTTCATAAGGTTCTTTATTTTTTTTCAAAAAATGTCCAATGGGAGAATAGCTAAAATGAAAAAGGTATATGGGCTTCCCCAATGGCTCAGAGAGTAAAGAAACTGCCTGCAGTGCAGGAGACACAGGAGATGTGGGTTCGATCTCTGGGTTGGGAAGATTCCCTGGAGGAGGAAATGGCCACCCACTACAGTGTTCTTGCCTGAAGAATCCCATGGACAAAGGAGCCTGGCAGACTACAGTCCAAAGAGTTGCAAAGAGTTGGACATGACTGAATGACTGAGCATGTGCACACACACACACACATATAATATCAAGGATTGGTGAGGATGTGGGACAACTGGAATGATCATACTCTGCTGGTGAGAGTGTAAACTAGTACAACCACTTTGGAAAACAGAAAGTATCTAGTAAAGCTAAACACACATATACTCTCTACTCTGCTGCTGCTAAGTCACTTCAGTTGTGTCGGACTCTGTGCGACTCCATAGACGGCAGCCCACCAGGCTCCCCCGTCCCTGGGATTCTCCAGGCAAGAACATTGGAGTGGGTTGCCATTTCCTTCTCCAATGCATGAAAGTGAAAAGTGAAAGTGAAGTCACTCAGTCATGTGCGACTCTTAGCGACCCCATGGACTGCAGCCTGCCAGGCTCCTCTGTCCATGGGATTTTACAGGCAAGAGTACTGGAGTGGGGTGCCATTGCCTTCTCCACTCTCTACTCTAAGGCCTGACAATTCAATTCCTAGATGTGTAGCCCAATAGAAGGGTGTATACAAGTACTAGAATCCTCTTGGCAGCACTACTCACAGTAGCCTCAAACTGGAAACAAAGTGTCCATCTCTAGTAGAATGGCTGAGTAAATCATGGTGTATTTATAAAAGGGGATACTACACAGCCATGACAGGAACAAACTACAATTATGTGCGACTGTATGTGTGAATCTCTCATGTTAGATAAAAGCCAGGTGCAAGAGAATCCACACTCTATGATCCCATTTCTAAAACAGTAAGGTGTTTATATTAAAATACAAAAACATTTTCTAAAGATAAACTAGTCTGTGGCCTAATAAATCAGGATCATAGTTATGTGGTGTGTGGGGGAGGGTATTGGGCATGGGGGGCAGGGTTCTTGGGTGCTGGTCACATTCTGCTTCTTGATAAAGTTACTCGTTACACAGGTTTATACACTTGGTGAAAATTCATCAGGCTGTGCACTTATGATTGGTCCACTTTTCTGTATGTAGGTAATATATCAGTTCAGTTCAGTCACTCAGTCCGATTTACCAAAAAAAAAAAAAAATGTATAGTGAATTCTTTGAAACTTCTATACTAAAAGAAGTCTTTTAAATCATGGGTTTACTCTGACATTGTTTCTTCACAAGAAGTGAACTAAATTCTGAACTCTTGTAGCATTTATCATGTACAAATATCATCATGGTTTATGTGTTACTAGAAAAATGTTCTGTAAAATAATAGTTTTCTATTTAGGAAGAAGCACATTTGCTAGTACTTTTATAGGAATCATTTAATGAGAAGCACATGAGTTTCATCTAGCTTGAAACTGCTTTTACATCATCTGCTTCCATAGAATAAAACTGCTGCTGCTCAGTCACTTTAGTCGTGTCCGACTCTGTGCGACCCCATAGACAGCAGCCCACCAGGCTCCGCCATTCCTGGGATTCTCCAGGTAAGAACACTGGAGTGGGTTGCCATTTCCTTCTCCAATGCATGAAAGTGAAAAGTGAAAGTGAAGTTGCTCAGTCATGTCTGACTCTTAGTGACCCCATGGACTGCAGCCTACCAGGCTCCTCCATCCATGGGATTTTCTAGGCAAGAGTACTGGAGTGGGGTGCCATTGCCTTCTCCTGAATAAAACTGACTGCCACTTTATTATGGAGCAGTAAATAAGCCAATTTCCGAGGGTCAATAGCTGATAATTCCTAACTCATCACCTTGCTAACAAAATAAAACACAGGAAATCAAAAAACTCCTTGCATAGAGTGAAATTATAATATAAAACTTCTGAAAATCCCCAGTACACTGATATCAAAAGTACTCCCTGACACTATGGGCCTAGGGAAGCAAATACATATTTTGACATTCATTTCAGTGTAAGATACCTCACAGGGACTCAAAGGAAGCTGTGACTACAATGTGGTATAGATTCAGTAATGCTTTATTTATTTATTATTATTTTTTTAAATATGCCTGTATTTACTTATTTGGCTGCACTGAGTCTTAGTTGTGGCATCTGAGATCTTTAGTTGCAGCACGGGAACTCTTACTTGCAGCACGTGCGATTTAGTTACCTGACCAGGGATCGAACCTGGGCCTTCTACACTAGGTGTGCAGAGTCTTAGCCACTGGACCACCAGGGAAGTCCCTCAGTAATGCTTTCAATTCGTACTCTGACAATATTCTGTTGCATGTGATTAAAATCGACACAATAAGGGTTAAGTGAAAAACAACCAAATGCTGCAGTAATTTAAAACAAAACAAAAACAGAGATAGCTCTCAAATCCAGCTCATCAAAATGCTCTTCCTTTCCTGAAATTTGAAGCCAAATGTGTTTTCAGAAGCTAATTTATTTTTCCCAGATCTTGCACTCACATGCCTCCCCTTGGGTACTTTGTTGAGTAAAGAAGTCCCCCTTAATCTCAAGATCCCAAGCCAATATTTCAGGAGTATCTTTTAAAGCCCCATGTGTTCAGAAGTACCCTAGCATGTCCCTTCTTGTTCAGGACCTCATAGAATAGTAACAGTAGTGGTGGTGGCAGTAATGACAACAACAACAGTAACAGCTAACATTTATACAATGATTTGTGTGTACTGCGAACATGTTTTAGTCAGTTAGGGCTGCTGTAACAGAAGACCATAGTGTGGGTGGCTTAAGCCAGAAGCATTTATTTCTCACAGTTCTGGAGTCTTGGAAGTCCAGTATCAAGGTCTAGGGAGATGCCATTTCCTAGTGTGCAGATGGCTGGCTTCTTGTATCCTCATTCGTAGGGAAGCAGAGAGAGAGAAAGCAAACTCTTTTATAATACCCCCTTCTAATATCATCACATTAGAGGTTAGAACTCCAGCATATGAATTCTAGGGGAGCTGCAAATGTTTAGTCCATAACAGAACTGTTATACGTGTTTTCTATATATTAAACCATTTAATCCTGCCAACAACTCAGTAAGGCAACTATTAAACTATCATCCTTGTCACTCCATTTTGGAGGGAAAAAAATGAGGCACAGAAAGGGGAAGGTTTATTTTTTTTTTTAATTTATTTATTTTGCTGCGCCATGTCTTAGTTGCAGCACATAGAATTGTCAGTCTTCGTTATGGTGTGTGGGTTCTATAGTTGCCGCATGTGGGATCTAGTTCCCTGACCAGGGATCAAATCCAGGCCCCCTGCATTGGGAATGTGAAGTTTTAGCTACTGGACCATCGGGGAAATCCCACTGCAGAGGATCTGCAGGAAAAGGCAACGGCACCCCACTCCAGTACTCTTGCCTATAAAATCCCATGGATAGAGGAGCCTGGTGGGCTGCAGTCCATGGGTCACTAAGAGTCGAACACGACTGAGCGACTTCACTTTCACTTTTCACTTTCATGCATTGGAGAAGGAAATGGCAACCCACTCCAGTGTTCTTGCCTGGAGAATCCCAGGGACTGGGGAGCCTGGTGGGCTGCCGTCTATGGGGTCGCACAGAGTCTGACACAACTGAAGTGACTTAGCAGCAGCAGCAGCATGTAGCTAGTAGGGAAAGGGGTCAGGATTCTGGCTCTGGGCAGTGATTCTCAACCTTGACTGCACAGTGGATTTGCCTAGAGACCTTTTTAAACTCTCATGCCTGGGTCTCAGCTGCAATGCCCATGTGCCATGTCCAGCCCCAATTCCAGATTCTAATTTAATTGGTCAGGGAATTAAATATATGTATATTCTTTGGGCAATTCTAGTGAGTGGCCATGGTTGGGCCTCCAGTCCCTTAGCATCCTTCTATGTAGCCCACAAGAAGCTCTTGAACAGTGTATCTCAGTTCCTGTGGTTTCCCCCATTGGGCACCAACTGGTTAAAGTCGGTGGAAGAACAAGTCTTGTGAATGAAATGATGACAGCACATGGGCATCAGCCAGCCAAAGGTTTTAGGAAAGTGCCTTAGGACTTAGTTTATTCATCTGCAAAGCAAAGGGTTTGACTTGAATAATTTCCTGCTTCCTTCCAGTCCTATGAGTCTATGAATGAAATCAATATATTAAACACTTGATTATCCATGAGTGAATGATCCACAGAAAGTGTTTAATCTGAGGACTAGCTTCCTTCAGTCAGCCTCCTTATCAATTGGTGTACGCCCAGGAATGCACATCAATTTGATTTTTGGCCTAAGCAGAACATAATGAGGAAGGAAAAAATCATGTGTGTTTGCATGTGTGTACATGTGAAAATCATTCAAAAGATAAATTAAATGATTTGGAGGGATTATCTGCTGTTTTGGATTATCCACATCACTGCCCCCTCCAAGAGCGTTGATAATTGAAAGTTGCCTGTAGACTGATTGCTAACAGCTGAAGGATCCATGTTGCCAAGGAAGCTATGGCGGGAAGCCAAGTAGCAACCTGATTAATTATCCTTTTATTTGTGATGTCGCAGTTCTCTGTCCTCTTCCCTCATCAGGGTGGTATCTAGTTTCAGGAGCTTGTAAGAGAACAGTAACCCCCTCCAAATGAAAAGCCCCTCTTTCCTGAGGCAGAAAGCTCTATAGAGAGATTTCTCATCCTTCCTCAGGTCCTTTGCTCACTGCCCTGCTTCTGACTCTACCTAAGAGTCATTAAATCAGGGAGGCTGGGTCCAGTCATACTGGCTTTCCACATGGAAGCTTTCAGCAAAATGCTCTCTGTTCTTCAATCTGATGCATGCGAGGTTGCCCAAAATAGTACAACAGAGGTTTCCAAGATAAGAATAAACTGCCGTGGCTAAGAGGCTAAACCTTATTTCCAGTGGTTCTATGCTGACTGGGCTTAAAGGAGTGATGATCCTCAGTGTTTCAGTTTGGAGTGGCATCTAGAATTCTGACAGTCTTTTCTAAAACCAGTTTTAAATGGCTGACTTTCACAAGGGCATTAAATAGGCATTGATGGCAGGAAGGTGTTGTTTCTGGTCTGTAACACCTGCAGGAATGGCCTGGCAACAGTGAAGAGCCCACATGCATTTCTCCTTGGCTTGGGCTAACATCAGGGCCAATGGATGCTTTGTACCATGGCAATTTGTGGATTCCAAAGACTTTCCCTGACTATGACTCAGTCAGTGGCCTCAGCACAGAGTCCCCACCAGTGAGAGGCCACATTCTGATTTCTACAAGGTGTGCCTGCCAGGAGCCAGTCCTGTGCTTGTCTGCGGGAGTTTTCCAGTGCTAGCCCTCTTGGGCTGGCCTTGGATGGGTCACCTTAACTCTGGGAAACAAGGCCTGGGAAGAGGGAGGTTCTACTCAGCACCAGAGCCTTTCCTGGCTGATGGCTTTCCGTGTGATGGAGTCAGGTATCTGTGCCATCTGAGGCTCAGTGGTGGTGATTATTCCACTGAGGACCAGTCTGATTTTGCAGAGATTTCAAACAAATCTTTTAAGAGTAAGGTCCTATCCTGGGGGCAGCTGGAGGGGGACAGATTTCCTCTTAGAATGTGGGCTTTGAAGTGGACTCTGCCAGCTCTCTTGCTCTGAGCTTTTCATGAACACAGTTGTAAATCGATTTGTGAACTTGTCCTAATGGGCTGGAAAACACAGCTTTCCTGTGTGGGGTGGCTCAGTGAAGCATCTATTTTAAAACCCGTGGAGGCTGACACAAAGCTCCCTTCCAATGAGATCATTTCAGACAATCCTTGAGGTCAATAAAAAAGAGTTGAGTCTGTTTCTGTTAGTAAAATAGACAAGTTCTCAGATACTTGGACACTGATTTAGGCATAGATTTGTGCTTAAACCACATAAACAGATTACTCTGGTATCTAAGCCATATAGATAACTTGATTTCACTATCTATACTTGTCTATGGATGTAATTTATTAGCTTGTCTTAATGCCTTTCTTCCAAAGAATAACTTATTTAGCTTTTAGAAAACACATTGATTTTTTAAATAATAATATAGTTTTATAAAATAACTTTAGCTTAGTCTAAAATTGTTTGCTTCTTTGCACATTCCATAGATTTACTGGGGTAAATTGATATTCTTTTTATCTGTTCACTAAATTACTTTATGACTTTACCTATTGCCCTAAGAATACTTGCTGATAAATACGGAGACCTATTACATTTTTCTAGCCATCAAAGGAATGTAAACTAAAACTTGAAGATAATGATTTTCCCCCATCAAAGAGTCATAGTAGCAAAGGAACTAATATTGCCACATATTGCCAGTGTGACATCTAGGAATGTATGCTGACACAGAATTACTTTTAAATAGGAGGAAAAGTTTTAGGTACAAAACTTAGCACTACTCTACTTTATAATAATAAAAAAAGGTTAAAAATAATCTAACTATTTGAATTAAAGGGGAATAATGGAATGACTGGCTCTAATGGATGGTATCACTGATTCAGTGGACATGGGTTTGAGCAAACTCTGGGAGATGAAGGACAGGGAAGCCTGGTATGCTGCAGTCCATGGGGTCGCACAGAATTGGACAAGACTGAGCAACTGAACAGCAACAAAATTGCAATGAAAAGTGGCTGTAATAAAGAACATTAAAAATGTTTATGGAGACTTCCCTGATGGTCTAGTGGCCAAGACTCCATGCTCCCAATGTGGCGGGGGTGGGAAGGGCAGTGTTCGATCCCTGGTCAGGGAACTGGATTCCACATATTGCAGCTAGGAGTTCGCATGCCACAACTGAAAATCCTACATGCCACAGCTGAAAGATCCCACATGCAACTAAGACCTGGAGCAGCTGCATAATAAATGAAAGTGTAGTTAGTCTCTCAGTTGTGTCCAACTCGTTGCAACCCCATGGACTATAGCCTGCCAGGCTTCTCTATCCATGGGATTTTCCAGACAAGAATACTGGAGTGGGTTGCCATTCCCATCTTCAGGCCATTCCCATCTTGAGGAGATCTTCCCAACCCAGAGATCAAACCCAGGTCTCTACATTACAGATAAATTCTTTTTTTTTTTTAATTTTATTTTATTTTTAAACTTTACATAACTGTATTAGTTTTGCCAAATATCAAAATGAATCCGCCACAGGTTTACATGTGTTCCCCATCCTGGACCCTCCTCCCTCCTCCCTCCCCATTCCATCCCTCTGGGTCGTCCCAGTGCACCAGCCCCAAGCATCCAGTATCGTGCATCGAACCTGGACTGGCAACTCGTTTCATACATGATATTTTACATGTTTCAATGCCATTCTCCCAAATCTTCCCACCCTCTCCCTCTCCAACAGAGTCCATAAGACTGTTCTATACATCAGTGTCTCTTTTGCTGTCTCGTACACAGGGTTATTGTTACCATCTTTCTAAATTCCATATAAATGCGTTAGTATATTGTATTGGTGTTTTTCTTTCTGGCTTACTTCACTCTGTATAATAGGCTCCAGTTTCATCCACCTCATTAGAACTGATTGAAATGTATTCTTTTTAATGGCTGAATAATACTCCATTGTGTATATGTACCACAGCTTTCTTATCCATTCATCTGCTGATGGACATCTAGGTTGCTTCCATGTCCTGGCTATTATAAACAGTGCTGTGATGAACATTGGGGTACACGTGTCTCTTTCCCTTCTGGTTTCCTCAGTGTGTATGCCCAGCAGTGGGATTGCTGGATCATAAGGCAGGTCTATTTCCAGTTTTTTAAGGAATCTACATTACAGATAAATTCTTTACTGTCTGTCTGAGCTACAGGGTTGGCCCCTAGGTAAATCAATAAATAATTATTTTTAACAAAGAAAATATTTATGATATACAGGTAAGTGAAAAAGCAAGCAATAACACAGAGTATAGACAATGGCAATTATGTTTTTTTTTTTTTAAACCCCAAAACTATATATAATATGTATTTCTGGGAACAACTTCCACCTTCTTCTTTCAGTGGTTGCTCAGGGCCTTCAGAAAAGCCCTGAAATTTAGGGCAGTTTCCAACTGAGCCCAGCCTGGCCTCCGCCCCCACATTGCTCTGCTTCCATCATCCCAGTCTGCCTTCTCGTGCATCCTGCCTCCAGGCCTTTGCATGTGCTGTTCTCCTGCCCAGAAAATGCTTCTCTCTTCCCCATGTCAGTGTACCCCCCAGTCCTCCTTGATAAGTGTTTTCTGTGCTATATGTTCATCTTTTAAGGTCTTGCCTTCTGTTCTAATTTCTCCTGTGCTTTTCATGTTTTGCATGTTCATCCAGGTACTTAAGAAGAGGAAAGCTCTTAGGAAGTATATGATTGTTGTATTTACTAAACATGTGTATGTGTTGAAATATATTTCATGAGCAAACCTAAATGTGACAGATAGCCAGATCTTTTTTTTTTTTTTAATTGGAGTATAGTTGATTTTCAATTTTGTGTTAGCTTCAGGTGTACAGCAAAGTGATTCAGCTATACATATGCATCTGTCCATTCTTTTTCAGATTCTTTCCCCTTATAGGTTATTATAGATTATTTAGTAGATTTCCTTGTGCTATATAGTAGGTCTTTGTTGGTTATCTACTTTATATATAGTAATGGGTATATGTTGATCCCTCGGAGAAGGCAATGGCACCCCACTCCAGTACTCTTGCCTGGAAAATCCCATGGACGGAGGAGCCTGGCAGGCTGCAGTCCATGGGGTCGCTAAGAGTCGGACACGACTGAGCGAGTTCACTTTCACTTTTCACTTTCATGCATTGGAGAAGGAAATGGCAACCCACTCCAGTGTTCTTGTCTGGAGAATCCCAGGGACGGGGGAGCCTGGTGGGTTGCCGTCTATGGGGTTGCTAAGAGTCGGACACGACTGAAGCGACTTAGAAGTAGCAGTAACAGTTGATCCCAACTTCTAATTTATCCCTTCTCCCCCACCCTTTCCCCTTTGGTACCCTTCAGTTTGTGTTCTACGTGAGTCTGTTTCTGTTTTGCAAATAAGTTCATTCATATCATTTTTTTTAGATTCCACATATAAATGATAAATGATACTTTTCTTTCTCTGTCTGACTTCACTTAGTATGATAATCTCTAGTTCCACCCATGTTGCTGCAAATGGCTTATTTTATTCTTTTTAATGGCTGACTGGGGCTTCCCTGGTGGCTCAGATCCCATGGAAAAGGGCATGGCAACTCACTCCAGTATTCTTGCCTAGAGAATTCCATGGACAGAGGAGCCTGGTGGACTATGGTCCATGGGGTCACAGTCAGACACGACTGAGCGACTAAACACACAGCACACAGTGGCATGTGGAATCTTCCCGGACAAGGGATTGAACCCATGTCCCCTGTATTGGGAGGCAGATTCCTACCCATTGTACCACCAGGAAAGTCTGCATGTATCCTTCTGAATTATTATTTTCTCTGGTATGTGCTCAGAAGTGGGACTGCAGGATCATGTGGTAGCTGTTTTCAGATAGCCAGATTTCTTGCTTCAGGTCCCAGGGAAACTTGCAGTTAGTGCTTGGTCATCCAGCCAAAAGTGGAATAAAGTTAGGTTTGAAAAGTCTTAACTCATATTGCATGATAAATTCACATTTGTGACTTAGATGCGAGGTCACTGACCTTGATAGTTGCAGAACCAGCGACCATGGGAGAGAAGGGACTGGGAAGTGGTGCAGCTGCCTCTGGAGCCCGCTCTTGGGATCTCACTTGGGTCTCCCAAGCTCTGCCCTGAGCTTGGTACTCAGTGTTTATCCCGAATGGCCCCTGGTTCATGTTGATCAGACAAGTTCAAGGTTGGTGGGAAGCAAAATATAGCAAGTATCTACTGTAATTCAAGGTAACACATAATAAAAATAAAATGCTGTATAAATCTTTTGTGATTAGACACATACAGGTCAGGAGCCAGGGCAAGATGTGAGAGAGTGACTATAGAACATCCCTCAATATTCTTTCTGACAACACTTTACATAAAATACACTTAATTTTTTTGGGGGGGATTGCATTTATTTTTTGTTGTTGTTGTTGCATTTTATTTTATTTTATTTTATTTTATTTTTAAACCTGAAACACTGTATTAGTTTTGCCAAACATCAAAACGAATCCGCCACAGGTATACATGCACTGAATGTTATTTGGTATTGCTAACAAGAGCTGAAATTGAATCTTAATGTGGTTCATGAGTATATTCAGCAGTTTCTTAAAATGCTTCATATAATCACAGTGCTTTATTGTTGAAATTACCAGGTTTTGTGATACAAATATATCAGATTCATGATTAAAACACTATTGTCTATTAATGCCACCTCAGCATTTTCCCAAGTAGACACTTAAAATCCTACACGCTTTCAAAGATGAATGAACTTGTCTTTTAGGAGAGCTCCCTCCCTATACATCCTTTATTTATTAATATGACCAATCTAAAGAATAAAGTACTAGGAGAATGAGCGATAATGAGGTCTAAGAACACAAAATTAAAAATAGCCATCACCTTGCCCCAACAGTGAAATAGTTCCTCCAGACTACTCACCTCTTCCATGGTTTGACTGTGGTATTAATTCTAAGGCTTATCAAACAATTTGATTAGAGTCATCATAGAAAAAATATGAATCTGTAAGGAAAGAAAGTTTTTTTAACTGAAGGTTCCATTGTGGTCAGAATAGCTTATCCTATGCCCTCCTCTATGGTTTAGGGAGGGATGAGGAGTCTGGTCCCTACCTGCTCCCTGCAGGGTTCTGGGCAGGAAAGCATAACTGGTCAGGCACAGAGAAGTTGGCTGGCAGGCAAGAGTGAGGCAGGAGGGACCTGGGTTTGGTGGGCAGTGGAACAGAGAGGGGGAATATTCATCCAGATGTCTCTGCCTTCCACCATCTCGCTGGTCAGACATCTAAAAAGGACTTTGGGGTTTGCTGCTCTCGGAGGGCAGCAGTGCATCTCCCCCCAGGAAGCTAAGCACGGGTGCCCTGGGGCCTCCAGCCTAAAATAAACTAGCTTTTGGGGATTCAGGCAAACCAGGCATTGTCCTTAAAGACTCATAATATTCTCATGTTCTTATATAACCTGTTTTACTACCTCTGGTGTAATTTTCATGAAAACCAGTAAAATAAAATTGACTACAGCAGAGGCATCCAACCTCTTTTCACCAAATACTTTTTAGTATCCCCAATCACAGAAGAAAGAAGCAATCATCAATTGGTTTTCCACTTTTGAAGTTCAGAGCACCTGATCAGCAGGCAGAACAAATATTATCCTTGATTGCTGATGGTGTTCCAGCCAAACGCCATGGCTCATGGCATTTTAATCAGGCATGGGGTTCTTACAGCAGGCCCATGTTGAAGACTATTGGACTTGGGGGAGTATTTTTTAAAAGTCTGAGTACTCCTTTCAGTGTCATGAAGACTCTTGACAAGCTGGGGCCTGTTGCATTGGTGGGGAGCAGAGAGCCTGGAGCAGGCCGATGTAGCCACTGTTGGGGCCATGGTGGAGCCAGAGGGTGGGGGCTCCCACAACACTGAGCAGGTCTGTTTCCAGGTCAGGCAGGGCTCTCCAAGAGCAAGTTAGGTGCTCTGGGGACACAGAAGTTCAACAACAACAACATAGATCTTTTGAATGCTTTTCAAAAAGCTTTTTAAAGAAAAAGAATAAGAAGAAAGAAAGAAAAAAAATATATAAGGAGAGAATATATAATCAACTGTGCCCTTCAGACCACTGGTGACAGATACATGTGAAAAGAACGGAAGGACCATTTCCACAGGGGAAATCAGCCTTGCTGAGCAGATGCCACGTGCCAGGCATTCTGCTGAGTGCTTTATGGGGCTGGGTTTTTCCAATAACATAGTGTGGGCCATACAAATCATTCTCTTCCTGTCCCCCTGTACTGATGGCCGAATGCCTGCATGAAGAGGACTATCATCTGAACAACAGTTATAGCAATAGCAGCTATAGCAACGTGGACAGAAACAGGTCATGTTTACTGAGAGCCTGATCAGGATCAGGCACAGGATTAGCATTTTACATGGATTGATTAGTTTAGCCCTGAGGAAATCCCAGTTACAGAGGCACTATTATGATCATCCCCATTTTACAGCTGGAAAAACTGAGGCTCAGTGGCCACTCTTGTGGACTACAATGGGCTTGCCCTAGACCACGAAGAGAGAGAGAAGGGTGTCTGGGGCCCAAATTCCAAGTCTGTCTGGCATCAGAACCCTTGCTTATAAAAATTACAGTGGATGATGTGCGGCCAGTCACTCAATCATGTCAAACTCTTTGCTACTCCATGGACTGTAGCCTGCCAGGTTCATATGTTCGTGGGATTTCCCAGGCAAGAATACTGGAATGGGTTGCCATTTCCTCCCCAAGGGGATCTTTCCGACCCAGGGATCAAACCTGAGTCTCCTGCATCTCCAGCATTGGCAGTGGATTCTTTACCATGGAGCCACCTGGGAATCCCTACAGTGGATGATAGGAAGGGATTAAAATGAAGAACTATTTCACTGAAATTTCCACAGAACACAGAGAGCAAAATAGGCAATGTCATCAGTCATGAAGGGGGAGGCAAACTTAACACAGAGCTTCAGGGAGCCACTTGTGGACTGAGCCGGCCCTGCAGCTCCCAGCTTCCTGCACGCCAGCCATGCACCACAGCTGCCATGAAGGCAGAGAAGAGAAGGAAAATTGTACAACTGACATGGCAACCTAGAGAGGCAACTCACATTCTCCCCAGCAGTCCCTCCCCAACCCCCAAGTCTGGAAAACATTTGGGGGGATTCTAGGGATCTAAGGGGAAGACTGGGTCCCTGCTGAGCAAGTGATACTGTGTCTGGAGAAATAGGAGGTTTAGACTGTTGATTGGACACCATTTTTACTTCCAAACTGGTGGGTCTGGGATGTAAGTCCTACATTTGCAGTGTGTGAATAGTCTGTTTGGATGATGGGTCTTATATCTTTTTCACACCTCTGTAGGTATTTTGTGAGTTGGAGTTCAAACTTCTTTTGTGCAAAGGCTTCCTCTTCTTTGTACAGGATTTTGCAAAGTGTTGCATGAATTTCAGAGTTTTGTCTGTTTTCCATGATGATGGCAAATATGACTAGGAGACAGTGATCTTCACAAAGTTCTTTAATTCCAGATGACCCTCTCCTCAACAAATCCTTGATATATTTTTCCTAGAAATGAGGGAGGTGTTCCAGTGCTTTTTTTAAATAATTGGGTTGAGTGTGTTCACAGTGTGTTAGTTCCTTTGTCTAATACTGACACATTTTAGATTTAGATGTGAGCCCTATATAGACCATTATTTGCCATTTGACTGCCTGGCCATCAAGCAGATTACTTTATGATCTGATTGGATTGTTATAGACTTAACCTAAGTCACAAGGAGACCACAAGATGATGGCTCTCAACAGGCTCTCATGTCACTGCTCTAGGACTTAAAGTGGATCCCTGTTGCCCTTTGGATTCACTGGAGACTCTGGTTCACATTCTCCCTCATGCAGGCTCCCTGCTGTGTGTGCTGCATTTCAGGGCTCAGCCTGTCTCTGCTCAGGGGTCTCTGCCCCATAAGGAGCTCTCAGAAGAATGTGCCTCATTCCCCATAGCCAGCATGCTGTGGTAACTAAATGAAGACATGCTCAATCAATTTATAATTAACACACCATTCAAAGGCCTGACAAGCATCATGCATTCTGAAAACCAAAGACAGGATTGGGAAGGACCATTTCCAAGAATGAAAAGAAAAAAAAATAAAGAGCTTTGAATAAAGACTGTTTGCACTTGTCAGCATTTCTACCTGAAATAATACTAATAATTAAAAAACAGAGAACAGAAGCAGCGTCTTGAAAAATAGCCTCTTCAAAACCATGGAGCAATATTAAAATACACACCAGCACAGACGTTCCATCACTTTAAAAATGTTTTGAATCCCTGATGCCAAGCAGGATGTGGGAGGTTTCTTGCAGCCAGCACCAAGTGTTGGGAAAATATGAAAAAAACAAAAAACAAATCCTCCATGTTGACTCAGCCAAAATAAACATTTCATTACTTCTATAACAGATGATTTCTTGATTGTTAATAGATGAAATTCTGGGTAACTAGCTTTCCAGGTTGTACAGTGTAGGCAATTTTCAGAGATGCAGCATAATAGCATGGATGACAAAGTATTGGATTTGATTGGCTGGAGGGGGATTGAAGGAGAAAGACAGCACTGTGAGTTAGTGTGAGAGGCCCTAGCAGGGAATTTGATGGATGATTGAATTCAAAGACTAGTGTGCCATGTATTAGGTGCTTATTAACACCCAGGAACTTAAACTAATTGTTAAAAAGGTGAGGAAACTGTCTCCAAGGAACATGCTAGAAATCTCAGTCTGGTTTGTAGAATTTTTAAGACAGAAAGAAAGGGAGAAAGGAAGGAGAGAGGGGAGGAAGAAGAGAAGGGGGAAAAAGCAAAGATTTAAGTGGCTTTATAATTCCCCTCATTCTCATGAGTAGCAATCATTCATATATTCTTCAGGGCTTTTCTTCATATTTTGAGTTATTTCATTCTCATCACAACCTTGAGGGAACCACAGTGAGGAAATGTACACACAGAGGTAATACAACTTGCCCATGGTTTCTTGCAAACACATTGAGAGGTGGGGACCATAGCCAGTCTCTCCAAGGAGCAAAGCTGAGATGGCCTGTTCTGTGTCATGGAATGAACCCTCCTGCTGTTTACCTGGGGTCCCTCTGTCCTCATGTGGCTGTTCAGGTCACACATGGAATGTCATAGAGAAAGTCTTCTGAGGGCAGGGCCATGGACTTAATGATGTCCACAGATCCTGGCCATCTGATGGTTTCCTTGTGATTCTAAAAGTGCACAGTGGGCCTCTGTGGAAAGAGTCCCACCTGCAGGAAGCTGGGATTGGGCTTTGTTTCTTATTGACCCAGTTGCACATGTTGGAAAAGGGCATAAAGGGAAGAAACTGATGGTCTGTCTGTTTTTTTATGAAGAACTTATTGCTTGTCAACTGGCAGCCCTCACCTGAACTATCTCCCTGGTGGCTCAGATGGTAAAGCGTCTGCCTACAATGCGGGAGACCTGGATTCGATCCCTGGGTTGGGAAGATCCCCTGGAGAAGGAAATGGCAACCCACTCCAGTACTCTTGCCTGGAAAAACCCATGGACCGAGGAGCCTGGTAGGCTACGGTCCATGGGGTCTCGAAGAGTCGGACACAACTGAGCGACTTCACTTTCACTTTCACCTGAACTACTTCACGTAAAATCCAGTTGACAGATTGAGAATTTAGGTGACTTCTTCTAAGAGTCTGCACCAGGGGCTCCTCATCATCTAATTTTATGGACTCACAACTCAGTTGACATCTATACTCCTCAATCCCTTATGGTAGGTGGGAGATGGAGGCTCTTTGAAGGTATGGGGGTGGCTGGGAGGGGTCTTTGGAATGGCTTTCTTTCTCCAATACTCAGATCATCCCCTGGAGAAAGCCTGCTGCCATTTTGACTCTATGATCATTTAATGTGATGAAGAGTTGCCGTAGCAACATGATTCCTGCATCAGGTTGACATAACTTCATGCTTGCCTAGTTTGAAAAGAAAAATTGAACATTCAGCCTCCACCAGAGAATTTATACATAAAACCAGATAATAGCTACTGACTTTATTACTTAAAAAAATTTAGTGTTGGTTTGAACATATACAGAAGTAGAGGTAAGTGTAATGAAGCTTTACATGTCTATTGCCATCTTTAATAGCCATTAACATATGACCAATCTTGTTTCCTTTCTATCCTCCTTCCTTCTCCAGCTGTAACCCACTATCTTATTTTTTAAGCAAATCCCAGCTATCATATCATTTCATCCACTAACATCTCAGTTTGAATCTCTAAGAGGCAAGGACCCTATTTTTTTTTTTTTTTTTTGACCACACCGTGAGACATGCTAGATCTTAGCTCCTTGACTAGGAGTTGAACCAGACCTGCCTGCAATGGAAGCGAGGATTCTTAACTGTGGGACCACCAGGATTCTCATATGAATAATAATAAGTAAATAATTCTCACATGAATAATAAGTAAAAGATAAAAATAAAGGAAACTTAGAACACAAATTCTGCCTTTCTCCCAAATCAAATGGTTTAAATTGCATCTATTCCCTTTTATTAACATCTCTACTTCAGACACTGTTTTTATTTTGGCTTAAAATACAATAGCACTATGTAGCAGGCAATGTTCCAAGTCCTTTACATGAATGATCTCATTTAATCCTCACAGTAACCCTGTGAGGTAGATATTAATAATATCCCATTTTGAAGATGAGGAAAAAGAGGCACAGAGAGGTTAGTAACTTGGCTAATAGCAAATACTTGGAATATGTAAATGAGCAAATACTCATTTTTAATTCAAAGAATGCATATTTAGATTACAGTTTGTAGCTTGTCCGGTGCCTGCTTTCCTGTGCTTTGCACTTCCATACCTTAAGACTTGACATTAAAACCTTATTGAATATTGGGATTAACATATACACACCACTGTATATGAAGTAGATGGCTGGTAAGGACCTACAGTATAGCACAGGCAACTCTACTCAATATTCTATAATGGCCTACATGGGAAAAGAACCTGAAAAAGAGTGGATTATATGTATATATGTGTAACTGATTCTGGACATGAATTTGAGCATACTCTGGTGGGCTCTAGTCCATCCAGCAGAAAAGAATCAGACACGACTGGGTGTGTGCGCATGCACGTGCATGCACACACATACACACGTACCAGGAGATAGTGGAGGATAGAGGAGCCTGGCCTACTACACTGCATGTGGTCACAAAGGGTCGGACTCAACTTAGCCACTGAACAACAACAATGCTGATTCACTTTGCTGTATACCTGAAGCTAACACAACAATGTAAATCAACTATACTCCAGTTAAAAAAAAAAAAGAACTTAGCAGAAACAGATTGCTGTGAGTTTAGACTCATCCTGAAGATGACCACCTATCTTTATCCCCACGGGGTATATTTTCAACTGTGACATATATTCTGTTGAATCCTGAGCAGTGTCTTCCAGTGGAGACTCTTGAAAGGCTTGATCCCTGAGAAGCAGAGCAGTGAGGCAGGCACCATGCTGGGTGTTGTCACTCAGCCACTTATTGGGTGTGCTCCAGAGGGCCAGGGCGAGTTGCTGACCTCAGCTCCTGGCACGTCAGAACCGTCCCACCTTGTATTGCCACTGTCCCCTTCCTCCTATTCTATTTTCTCAGAGACTTCTTGAGGCCAGTAACTAATCTGCCATAAGGTGATTTGGCTATTTGTTCTTTTTCTGTGTCTGAGTACCAAAGCTTGCACATAGTTAAGTACTCAGTAAATAAATTTTTTCAGGTATTATGATTCTCTGAGTTCTTTTAATATTTCCCTCAAATCAAGCAAATAGTGACATATCTGGCAGTAACTGAAATTCAGAATAAATAAAATTAGCCGCATAATTCAGAGAAAATACAGATTTTTAAATCAAATGGAAAGATGTTCCTATCTGATTTTCCACTACGTCTGCCCACATTGACATTATTCAATACACAGTTTTCCAGTGCCTTTGTAGACATAGTCTTTGGAGTATCTTGGGGAAAAACTAGCAGTATGTTATCTGAAGTTTAACAATTACTATTTTAAGGTTTAAGATTCTTAAGTTGAATTGCCACTACTAATAGTTATTTTAGGTTTCTAAGAAACAGGCAGGTATACGGAACAAGAACTGAAAAGGTACAATTAAAATCAATAGTAATAGAAAGTACAGGCAAATTATCCCCAAATACTTTCCTCACACTTAATAATTCAGTAAAACGACCATCCAAACTTTCTGAGACTGTTCTGGTTTTAAATATTTGCCCTATTACTCTCATGTGTTTCTACCAGATCAGATGCCAGGCTTTGGTTTAAAAAATATAATTACTGTATACAGTGGACTAATACCAATACTAAAGTTGTGCATTGACTTGGTACTTCCCCTTCTCATGCAAGCTTGTGCTTCTGTCTGTATTTTATTCCAGGTGACAGCAAATCCTGAAAGTGTCTCATGTGATGTTGCTGGGATTATACTGAAAATGATTTTTTTTTAAATGTAATTGTGTAGCTTATATAGTTCAAGCAGTTTCCTAAGGAGTAGAAATAATCCTAGGCAAGCAATTGTGTGAAAAATAAGAAGTCTGATAATTTGCTCTACTCTTTTTGCTTAGTATAAAACCAGGAAGCAATTTAACATTTAGTATATATGATACCCATCACCTAGTTTCTGCATTTTTGTCAAGAAAGATCCTATAAATGATATTCTTTTTAAATTTATTTTTTAATTTATTTTATTGAAGTATAGTTGATTTACAGTGTGTTGATTTCTGCTGTATAACAAAGTGATTTCAGTTATACCCATATATATTTTTTTCTAATGTTCTTTTCCATTATGGTTTATCGTAGGATACTGGATATAGTTCTCTATGCTATACAGTAGGACTTTGTTGTTTATCCATTCCATATATAATAGCTTACATCTGCTAACCCAACTTCCCACTCCATCCTTCCCCAGCCCCCTCCCCCTGGCAACCACAAGTCTGTTCTCTGTGTTTTTGAGTCTATTTTTGTTTCATAGATAGGTTCATTTGTGTCATATTTTAGATTCTGCATATAAGTGCTATCATATGGCATTTGTCTTTCTCTTTCTGACTTCCTTCACTTAGTATGATAATCTCTAGTTTCATCTGTGTTGCTGCAAATGGCATTTCATTTTTTTCAATGACTGAATAGTATTCCATTGTATATATTGAATATAAACCACATCTTCTTTATCCATTCATCTGTTGATGGACATTTAGGCTGCTTCCATTTTTGTGGCTATTGTGAGTAGTGCTGCTGTGAACATAGGGGGTGCATGTATCTCTTTGAATTATAGTTTTCTCTGCATATATACCCAGGAGTTGGATTGCAGGATCATATGGCAATTCTATTTTTAGTTTTTTCCGTACTGGCTGCACAAATTTACATTCCCACCAGCAGCGTAGGAGGATTCCCTTTTCTCCACACACTTTCAGCATTTGTTATTTGTAAACTTTTTGATGATGGCTATTCTGACTGGTGTGAGATGGTACCTCACTGTAGTTTTGATTGGCATGTAAATAGTATTCTTGATACTGAGTGGTGTGTGTGTGTGTACACAATTCATTATTAAAGAATCTGAAATTCCAGCCCAGAGTGACTTCTTTGCTTAATTTGATGTGACTCACTTTGACCTGTCAAAAATGGGATAATATATGCATCTTCATACATTATCATGCTTAGGAAATAACAGACATGTATCTAGGCAGTGATTCAGTATTCAACAAATATTTATTTGTTATATATTTACTCTTCTGCCTCATGGATGTTATGCCCGATTCCGGCACCCTTTACTTCCTAACCTCACACCCCTCAGTTTACTCTGGAGTTCTTTTTTAACTCAAGGACAATAACCAGGCAACACAAGATTTGTATACTGAGTTTACAAGAAAAGTTGGGAGCTGCAGAAGACACAGTGTCAGTCTCATGTGAGAAGGAGGGGAAGCTTGTCGGCTGCACCCTCACAGACCCTGCATGATGCATTGCTGCCAGAGTTTGAGGACAGAATGCTTGAACTTGAGAAGCACACTGCTCCTGGACCCTGCGCCCAGTGTGCTCTCCTGAGCCCTTCTCACACTGGAGAGGCCCTGGCCTCCGATGCAGAGTGGTAGTCCTCCCACCAGGCCCAGCCTCTCACTGGCCTTGTTCCCAGATGTCTTCCCTCCTAGGCGTGAGCTGGCAGGGATGTTGGCCATACGTCCTTATTGCCAAATGCCAACTTTAACAAAATTGTTAATTGTGCTTTCTTTTGAAGCAGAGTTGTAGTGTGTCAGTTTCAGAGCTCAGAGAAGCAGCGTTTATACTTGTGTTTAACCAAAGCTCCCAGTGTGCCGCAGCAAGTCCCTGACACAAACACTGGCTTCACTTTCCAGTCTGCAGAGTTCAGCCTTCAGGCCTTTTTCAGAGATGGTGAGAGAGTGGAGGGAAAAGTCAACTAAACCAAAAGTTAGAGAGCATGGTCTTCATCTAACATGGAAAAAAGCTTTTGTTGCTGTTGCCATGAGAGCTCGGGAGAAGTGTGGAGCATGGTCTCAATTTACCTAAGAAATGATGCCTAAAACTTTATATCTGTTTTTATTGTTGTAAAAGTAAAGTCCCTGTAATCAGTAAGGCCATTCCTTCTAGTATCACTTGTTTTAAATGCAGCCACAATTCTATGAACAATAAACAGCAAATCCTAAGATGGCCTGTTGGAAGAAACCAGACTTTGAGAAGTAAAAAACCCAAGAGATACCAACTTAGTCTAAATAAAATGTGGCCCCAAGTTAGTTAAGTGGGCCATCCATAATAAATAGCTAAACTTATTGAGACATTCTATGTTGCAGGTATTTGTGCTAAGGCTATGGATGGATTACCTGGTTGAATCTTCATAATAAGTAAGAAAAGCACTAATGTTGTATCCAATATTTAGAGAAAGAAACTGAGGCTTGGAGGTATGACCTTGCCCACTAGGAAACAGTAAAGCCTGCCAGGACCAGCTTTCCCCTCCCACTCTGATGCCCAAGCTCTCACCTGCCATGTCACATCATCTCTGTTCTAGGCTATGGGTTCTGTCTCCCTCAACACCCACCCTAATCAGGCCATCTGAGTCAGCGAGAGTGATTTCTTTGCTCACAGGTATTAGAACTTCGTACTTTGGCTCTTAATGTTCTAGAATAAGCAAAGAAACTGGCAGGAGTGAAATGTGTTTACTGTAATCCATTTTCACAATTCTTAAAACTCCTTGAGACATTTTATAATAAACATCTTATGCTAAATGAGGGAACTAACTATAATTCTGCACATACTTTGTTTTAGGATTGGAAAATGTGTTCAATTTAGTTATAAAGTGATGTTCTACAGAGTGAATGCTATTTTCCTATAGATGAAAACTGTAAGTCTACTTTTTACAGGAAATTTCCCTGACCTAAGAGGGTTAAGATTATAGGGATGACCATATAGGACACTCTAGAACACCTGGAAATCATGGTTTCATCATGCTTCCAAGTCAGGTATCAGCCAGGTATCCATCTGTAGGCTGGACATCTCCAAGTTCGTGTCTCCTGGACACCTCAAATTTTTGTACCTGAGATCAGACAAGACATCTTCCTTCTCAAACCTGCTCTTTCTCTGGAGTTACCCTCGATCCACAGCTCTATCATCCATCCAGTCCCCCAAATGGAAAACTGGGGTCTTCCTTTCCCCTCTGCTCTCCCTCACTCCCCATATCCAACTGATGGCCAGGCTTTGTTTCTTCTTCCTCTGGAGCCTCATCCCTTCTCTCCATCCTTCTCAGCTCAGCATTCCTTATTACTCACCTGGATCAATGTGATATTTTTCCTCAACACCTACATTAGGTATCTTCCCTGGGCCTTCCTCCCTGTGCCCCTCTGTCTGGGCTCGGGTAAGCTCATTCTCTGCTTGTGCCCCCCTCTATCATGGCACTCATCCTGTCTGCTAATTGCATATTTACTTTAGTATCTTGCCCCAGTGAACTGTAAGCTTCTTGAGGGTGGGGACTGTATCTGTTTATGAATAGTCAGCAGAGCTGACACATGGTCATTACCCCTTAAACTGTTGAGAAAGTGGAGACTTTGCAGGTGTCCTTTCTTCAATGTTCCCGGGGGAATCGTGTCAGGATTGCTGTGTGATCACACAGCTTATCCACTTGGGGCTTGGGGAAGGCATGACAGGAGTTATATTTCCTTTTCATTTGTATCTCGTTTGTGATCATGAAAAAGAACACAGCAAAATCAACAGAATTTAGGACAATCAATATTATAGGCCAGAAATAAGAGCTTGTTAATTACAAGATTGGTCAAACAGGCTCAAACCTAGGGATTCGATCTTCAGGCTTCATGCACTAACTTATCTGATTTTTACATCACTAACATATCTGATTTTTACGTTACTGAAAATTGCAGTATATTACCTGGCTGTGGCAGCTATTCAAAAATTAATAACAGTAAAAATAATGATAATATCACTATTAAATGATTCTTATGTGCTCCCTATTCGGAGTGTTATGTTCATATGTCATTTAATCCTCACGACAATTCTATAAAGTTGATATTAATATCCCATTTTACAGTTGAGGGCACAGTTAAGTGACATGCTTAAGGTCACCTGCAGGTCAGTGGTGGCAGTAGATATAGACCTGGCTATCTAATCTCAGAGGCCACATTTGTTAGTCACTGTTGCCTGACCCAGTGCACACAGGATTCCATGGTTCTGCTCAGCCAAACACTCAGCCATGAGTGACAGCTGCTGAAATACAATTTGTAAGCATGTAGAAAAACACAGACTGTTTCTGACATCCTTTCTGATAGTTACAACTTATCCAAATACAGGCAAATAATCAAATATCACAGATGCTAACTTGTTAAACATTGTCTTTTCTTAGCTATACATAAAGGTAGGCTTCATTAAAAGGGCATTACTTCTCAAAAAAAATTCATTCTCTTCCTCCCCAGAATTATTTTTCTGGAGGTTATTTGTTGATATTACTTGGTTTGGGTAGGAACTGAGACTTTTTTCTTTAGAGTGGGTGGAAAATATATTATGCTAGTTACACAGATCTTTGCATCTTCTTTTGTCATCTACTTACTGCTACCCATACCTTTTGAACAGTCTTCTGCCCTTGTTGGCTTGGTTTTTACTTGTAGACTGGGAAAGATAACATGGGGCCTGAATTGTGTTGACACAAAATGGCCTGACTCTAAAAGCTATAATATCCAAAAATTTCTTCTCAAAGGCAGCTTCTGGAATTACTGACAGAAGCATCATCTGACATGACCACCTTCAACTAAATGTGGTCAGGGCTCCAACCCTACTGGGGTTCTTAAAAATAGTCCTGCATGAATAGTGAATAGTAATGAGGAGAAGCGAAAAGCAAAGGAGAAAAGGAAAGATATAAGCATCTGAATGCAGAGTTCTAAAGAATAGCAAGAAAAGATAAGAAAGCCTTCCTCAGCAATCAATGCAAAGAAATAGAGGAAAACAACAGAATGGGAAAGACTAGAGATCTCGTCAAGAAAATTAGAGATACCAAGGGAACATTTCATGCAAAGATGGGCTCAATAAAGGACAGAAATGGTATGGACCTAACAGAAGCAGAAGATATTAAGAAGAGGTGGCAAGAATACACAGAAAAACTGTACAAAAAAGATCTTCATGACCCAGATAATCACGATGGTGTGATCCACTGACCTAGAGCCAGACATCCTGGAATGTGAAGTCAAGTGGGCCTTAGGAAGCATCACTATGAACAAAGCTAGTGGAGGTAATGGAATTCCAGTTGAGCTATTCCAAATCCTGAAAGATGATGCTGTGAAAGTGCTGCACTCAATATGCCAGCACATTTGGAAAACTCAGCAGTGGCCACAGGACTGGAAAAGGTCAGTTTTCATTCCAATCCCAAAGAAAGGCAATGCCAAAGAATGCTCAAACTACCACACAATTGCACTCATCTCACACGCTAGTAAAGTAATGCTTAAAATTCTCCAAGCCAGGCTTCAGCAATATGTGAACCGTGAATTTCCTGATGTTCAAGCTGGTTTTAGAAAAGGCAGAGGAACCAGAGATCAAATTGCCAACATCTGCTGGATCATCAAAAAAGCAAGAGAGTTCCAGAAAAACATCTATTTCTGCTTTCTTGACTATGCCAAAGCCTTTGACTGTGTGGATCACAATCAACTGTGGAAAATTCTGAAAGAGATGGGAATACCAGACCACCTGACCTGCCTCTTGAGAAATCTGTATGCAGGTCAGGAAGCAACAGTTAGAACTGGACATGGAACAACAGACTGGTTCCAAATAGGAAAAGGAGTACGTCAAGGCTGTATATTGTCACCCTGCTTATTTAACTTCTATGCAGAGTACATCATGAGAAATGCTGGACTGGAAGAAACACAAGCTGGAATCAAGATTGCTGGGAGAAATATTAATAACCTCAGATATGCAGATGACACCACCCTTATGGCAGAAAGTGAAGAGGAACTAAAGAGCCTCTTGATGAAAGTGAAAGAGGAGAGTGAAAAGTTGGCTTAAAGCTCAACATTCAGAAAACGAAGATCATGGCATCCGGTCCCATCACTTCATGGGAAATAGATGGGGAAACAGTGGAAACAGTGTCAGACTTTATTTTTCTGGGCTCCAAAATCACTGCAGATGGTGACTGCAGCCATGAAATTAAAAGACACTTAGTCCTTGGAAGGAAAGTTATGACCAACCTAGATAGCATATTCAAAAGCAGAGACATTACTTTGCCAACAAAGGCCCATTTAGTCAAGGCTATGGTTTTTCCTGTGGTCGTATATGGATGTGAGAGTTGGACTGTGAAGAAGGCTGAGCGCCGAAGAATTGATGCTTTTGACCTGTGGCTTTGGAGAAGACTCTTGAGAGTCTCTTGGACTGCAAGGAGATCCAACCAGTCTATTCTGAAGGAGATCAGCCCTGGGATTTCTTTGGAAGGAATGAGGCTAAAGCTGAAACTCCAGTACTTGGGCCACCTCATGCGAAGAGTTGACTCATTGGAAAAGACTCTGATGCTGGGAGGGATTGGGGGCAGGAGGAGAAGGGGATGACAGAGGATGAGATGGCTGGATGGCGTCACTGACTCGATGGACGTGAGTCTGAGTGAACTCCAGGAGCTGGTGATGGACAGGGAGGCCTGGCGTGCTGCGATTCATGGGGTCGCAAAGAGTTGGACACAACTGAGCAACTGAACTGAACTGAACTGAATGAGGAGAAACATGGCCTTTAAATTTTACATATTCTCTGATGTCTATTCCTCTATATTACTAGCCATAAAAATATGATCCACTGAACCTGCTAGCATGAAATACCACAGAAATGAGAGGAAATAAGATTCCATTGCAGATGTACCTCAGAGATATTGCTGGTTCATTTTTGTACCACTGTAATAGAGCAAATAATGTGATCCAGTGAGTCATACACATTTTCATTTTCCCAGTGCATATAAAAGTTATGTTTACACTATACTTTAATCTGTCAAGAGTACAATAGCATTATGTTTAAAAAATGTACACACCTAGTTAAAAGTACTTTATTGCTAAAAAATGCTAATCATCATCTGAGCCTCTAGCATCTCATAGTAGTAAAACATCAAAAATTATGGATCACATATCATCATAACAAATATAATCATGAAAAAGTGAAATATTGTGAGAATTACCAAAATATGACAAAGAGACATGAAGTGAGCAAAGACTTTTGCAAAAATGGCACAGATAGACTTCTTCAATATAGGGTTGCCACAAACCTTCGGTTTATTTAAAAAAAGAAAAAAATTGCAATCTGTGGAATGCAGTAAAGCAAAGTACAATGAAATGAGGTATGCCTGTGATTTAGTGCTTCACTCATCTGTGAACACACCTGTTACACATCCTGGATTATAGTGTCCATGTTCACAAGGGTATAAGACCTTTCTTTCCTTTCCCAGTTGTAAGTTACTTCATATCACTTAAAATATATATGTTTGAGGGTTATACCATGTGTCAAATTCTTAAGGACTTAAGGAAGTGTGAAGCATTTTTTAAAATATAATTGGAAGAATCAGTGAGCTATGACAAAATTGCTGAAATGTATTTAAAAACAGTTCCCCCAAGAGCTGTACATGAATGAGTGCATTAATCATCACTTCAGTATTAAGAACTTAAAAATGAAGAATCTGCTTTTTAAAATTACTAAGCCATCCCTGTAAGCATCCTCAGATTGACTCATCCCCCAATTTGTCTTATGGAGCATGCCTACACTACTCTCCATAGAGAAGAAAATGTTCTAGAATAAAGAATGATGAGTAGTAGCATCAATTAAGATTATTGAACTAAGAGATCAACAGCTCATTAAGATAACAGTAGGTTAATAGCTCTTTAATATCATTTGGAACTGAAAAATTTTAAATATTAAGTTGGAATTGAAATATTTGGGGAAATTTTTAGTATATTGTGTATCTTTGTGGGAGAAACTATACAAATACATTGAAACCATTTTTTGGTGACATTTAAAATATAAGACTGATGTTTTCTATGCAAATGTGGATTATATAAGGTATATGCAGTTATCAAAATTCATAACACTATAACTTGGAGTCTCTGCATTTCACTATCTGTAAATTATACCACAATTTAAACAGATCCTCAAACTCTCAAGGTCATCAAAAACAAGGACAGTCTGACAACCTGTCACTGCCTAAGGAAACATGAGAATTAAATGTAATGTGATATCATGAATGGGATCTAAGAACAGAAAAAAAGAAAAAATTTGAATGATATTCCAATGAAGTATGTAGTTTAGTTCATAATAATATAGTAGTTTTGGTTCATTAGTTGTGACAAAAATACCTCATTAATGCAAGATGTTAACAATAGGGGAAACTGGGACTGGGAACAGGAAAGCTCTGCCACTTTTTGACAAGCCTAAACTATTCTAAAAAATTTTTAAACTTATTTTAAAAATAGAAAAAAAGCAGGATAAGAAGGGGTAGGGAACGGATAATATGGCAGTCACCCAAGACTCTGCTGGAATATCAAGAAAACAAAAATAACATTGGTATACATTATTTCAAGCAGTAAGTGTAAATTAGCCACAAAAAAGCAAGTGTTTTTATTTACTGGACATTAACATTGAAGAGATTACCCTTCTATCATATTTACTTTCCCATAATAAAACTGAAGATTATCATCATTACCATTATTGTTTTTAACTGGGCTAACCCATTAAAAAGGTTGTACACATAAAAACGGCAATGGACTGAATAACCAGTATAGCTTTTATTTTTGAAGTAGCAGATTCCTCATTGTAAATTATGTAGTGCCACTGTTCCGTCCTGTTTAACTCCACCACTCGAGTTACACACAGTCTTTATGTGGGTAAATAGAAAAATTCATTTCATGCCTGCCAAAAACGTTTTCTTCTCAGGTGTGTGTGTCTGTATAGAGAGATGGTGTGTGAAGAAAACTCGCTTACAATGCTGTCCACGTCTCTGATAAATATGTTTTTATGCTACAATCCATTATCATTATAATAAGAGCCTGTTGATCATCCTTTTAATACCCAGTGAGTCTTCTTCATTGATTGATATTGGTGCTAACCAGCCCTCAGGGCCGATGAACTGTGAAGCCGTGTCTTGTGTCGCCACATGTGGGCCGGGGTGCAGAGGTGAGGACCGCTTCGGTACCCGTAGGATGTAGCAGGTACCTTCCTTTGTGGTGTGCATCTCCATTAGGAGCACCCCTTGCAACGACAGATTTCTTTTTGCATTTAACAGTTCTGGGACAGAGACTGGTGGAGAGGCCCAGAGCCGACGTAGACCGAGAGGAAGACGAGGAATACCCGGAGCAGGAAGAAGCTGGCTGACGCGGCGGCCACAGCGAAGAGCTCCATTTGCAGCGTAGCCTCCAGCAGCAGGGCATCTGCGAGGCGCTGCGTTGCCATGGGAACGCGGCGGCGCCCGCGCGGAACCTAGTGTTTATTACCTGAGAATGGGGCGCGCGGACGCCGCGGCCCCTCCCCCCGACCCCCCACCCCGGCGGGTAGACGCGCATCCTCCCGGTCCCCGTCAGCCTTGCGGGGAAAGCAGAAATCAGACGCTGCGCGAAGGACTCTTTGCAAAAGCTTCAGCCTGCTGGCCGAGCCGGACACCCCGGGTGGAGGCCCCTGCGGGATCGGCCCGCGCAGCCCTTGCTTTGTCGCCACTCCGGCTCGTCGCCCAGGCCCGGGGTGCGACGCGGGGCGCAGAGAGCCCCTTTCGCTTCGCCGACGCTTTAGGACCACGCCAGGAGTAGGAACGCAGCGCGACGTCCCGCAGATGCAGACAGAACCCCGACGTGGGCATTTTTGCAGAACCATCCCAAAGCCAAGCGGCGTTGACTACTACTACTCGCCCCTCAGGCTCTCTAAGAGGACGGAGGGAGCATAAAAGACATTTACCCCGAGTCCTAGTTATTGGAACATGTTCCTAACACCCTGGCTGTCCTAGTGGCTAGAAGCTTATTGCAGGAAGGTATTGTTTGCGTAATTAATTAATAGAAACAATAACTGGGCTCCTGAAACCCGCGCTGCCGGGTGCTGGGCAGAGGGCTGGACGGGAGGCGTTGCGAGGTGCTGGCCTGGCCGCTTCGGGAAGCACCGGCAGCGGTACCCGCGGGGCGCATCCATACCCAGGCTCACTCAACTTCCACGGTTTACTTAATTAGGAGAAACGAAGAAAGCGGACGAGCTGTATTTTACACACCGCACTTTCTCCTGTTGGGTCACTGGAGGAGCCCCTGTCTGCGGAGACATCCGGGCTCCATGCCTGGGGTTGAAAAATCCGCCTCCAGGGATCGAAGGTCTTGTCGCTCCAGGCTATAAATATTAATAAGCTGAGAGGCCGGGGCATAATTATCTCTCTTTAATTGCAACTCAACCAAAAATCCAGTCTCCTGCCACTCAGGCCCCACGAAGTCGGGAATGCTAGGTTTTGGTGTCAGGAGACTCCCTCGGCGCAAAGTCGTTCTTTGTATCCTCCGCCCAACATGTAAACCATATGCTGCGCCTCTCGGCGTGTTAAAATCACCCATGGAGAGATTTGAGCTGACGGCCCTTCGCTCGCCTCATCCCCGGCCGCCTAGTGCGCCCTATTTGTCCCCCTGCTACCAGGGGACTTGGCCTCTATCCCCCCTCACCCCACCCCGGACCTCCTGCTACTTAAGCAATAGTGTGAGGAATTGAAAGAACTGGGGGCAGCTGCTCCGGGTTTGACCCGAAGGCACCTGTGGCGGCCCCGGCCCAGGTCCTGGGCGAGACCTGCGGGCTGCGGAAGGGCTCGGCTCCGCGGCGCCCGGGAGAGCAGTCCCAGCATCCCGGGCGCTCCCGATCTTAGTCCCGGCCATCCGGTGCCTCGCCAGCCCGCTGCGCTCCTCCCTGTATCCCTAAGAAGCCGCACGCGCGATGAAGCGGTGCAGGCCTGCTGAGGAGCCGCTGCTCCGTGGCTCAGCTAGCGCTCCCCAGGGTTGGAAGTTGGGGTGAATGCGTGGACTGGTGCATGTGCCGTGCACACTCCCAGAGCGCCCCGGATGCTGAGAACTGGGGTTTCTGCGCGAAGCCCGGGAAGTCCAGCCCCTAGCTGGCTGCGCCCATTGCTCAGGCCTACAGGCGGCGAGCTCGCGGATGGCCGGGCCCTGGGAGTCGCCAAAAGGCGGGGAGTGAGGGCTCCTGCTTCCCGGCCCGCGGACTTCAACGACGCAGCCCTACACTCAGGCCCGCGCCTTCCCTGAGTGTCCCCAGGGCTGGCAGAGCCGAAAGAAGGCCTCGTCATTCCCCAGGGGCGGGAACCATCAGCCGGGGAAGGCCCTGCGGAACCCAAGCGCCCAGGGCGCGGGAAGGAGCTCTACCGCGCTCCTCTCGGAAAAGCGGGGGAGGCCCGACACCCTGTCGCGAGGAGGCCCGGTCCGTCAGAGGCTCGAGGAGGCTTGGCCATCTGCGCGTCGACCTAATCAGTCATTCAGGTTTCTAAGGCACTATCGAAGGCCAAGACGAGCTGCCTCGTTGTTTCTTCTCATTGCCGCTTATTCGAATAGTTGTGTGCCAGCAAAAAGCTGCCCATGACAGAGGTGCTGTCCACTTCCTAGCGAGTTTATGAACATTTAAAATTATTAATGGTCATTTACTCGGTTCATTCCCACTTAAATTGCCTCAAGAGGAAAGTTCAAAATGCAAAATAAGGATTTAGGTAAAACAAACTCAACAGTTAAGCTGCTGCTGCTGCTAAGTCATGTCAGTCGTGTCCGACTCTGTGCGACCCCATAGACGGCAGCCCACCAGGCTCCCCCGTCCCTGGGATTCTCCAGGCAAGAACGCTGGAGTGGGTTGCCATTTCCTTCAAGCTAGTACCCATTTTATTTTAATTAAAAATGCAAACCCATCGGGGAGGCCCAGTTAAAAGACACTCACTATTCAACCTGAAGTGTCGATTAGATTAGGGTGACCTGTGGTTGTCACCAAGTTTCGTGTCCACTGCAATGATAAAAAATAATAAGAGGTTGGATGCTTGTGCATGCTTAATCTATTTGAAGAGTAGACAGTTCCTCCAAGTCACTCCAGAGGCAAGATTGGGTTTTTGCTGATCAAATCAGTTTCCTGTAGCAGGAATATGGGCTCCAGAGTCTACAGCAAGTGGTTAACTGAGGCTCAGAGTTGGGGAGGGTCCAGTTTTGGTGGTCAGGGCAGGGCATCAATGCTAGCACCATTAACACTGTGGTTTTGCATTTTCCCCTCTCTGCTTTCACCAGCTGGCACCCAGGTACCTGTTTGGGAGACTGAGCCTGGGGGAACAGGTAATGAAGAGGGCACTGAGCTGCCAGACAAAGAGAGGGGGCAGCAGTGGGCATCTGGACTGGCTTGGATTTTTTTTTTTTTTTATTATTCCTGCATCCAGCCAGTGTCAAGTTAAAAAAGACAGAGCTCTAATGAAGACAGCATGCAGTTGGCCTTCTCTAAGGAGAAATTTGGCTTGAGTTCCCTGTTTAGAATCAGGCTTAGAGGTTGCAAGGAGTAACATTCATTCTGTTGAACTCTTCTTTCTGCCATGGTGGGTGGAGACAGGCAGTGGTGGCAGGTGGGCAGCTGTTAAGAGCCTCCTGTCCCTAGAGCCCAGGAAGCATCTGGAAATCTGATAGTAGCAGTATTTCTCTGATTGTCTTGAAAACTCTTTCATCTCCACCAAGAAGGGTTTCACCAGGCTTAGCTGGTTGTTGGGACATTGTTCTTTGCTAATGGAATCTCTCTCCTCTCTCACCCCTGCTCCCCTACTCGCCCCCACCCGCCTCCACACATCTGCCCTTTTTGTATTTTGTGTTAAACTTTGTAGCTTGCTAAAGATCAAAGTCATGTACCAACTTGTCTCTCTGAAACCCTACCCACAAATCTAAGTCCTCTCTGGCAGTACAAGTCTGGAAGAACTTTTAAAATTGTGCTGGCTCAGCCTAACCCGGTTCCTCCTGGGGTGATGCAACACTAGAGTAGGGCGCAGAACACTGCTGGATCTGTCACCACCGGCTGAGCCACTCTGAGGTGCCAGACTGGACCAGGCAAGAGCTCTGTGGCATGATCCTCCCTCAACCCCTGGAGCTTTGACGGGAGTCACAATATAACACCTTCCTCTTTGTAGGGCTTTAGAGCCAATAATGTTCTTGCCACTTCCTTGTAACAACTTGTTATTTGTAGTCACAGACAAAGAAGAGACTGAAGCCCAGGGAGGTTAAGCACTTAGGCCATGGCCATGGAGAGAATCGGGTTCTTGTGAGTCTGACCTTGGGCTCTTGCGACCAGACCTGTCACTTTGAAGTCAGCAATAGACACTGTGAACTCTAATCAGTATTTCATCCTGGAATTGGAATTGCATCTCCTCTCTGGCAAACACAATTTGGCTTCAATATATCAGTGTATTCTTGGGCTTCCCTGGTGGCTCAGCTGGTAAAGAATCTGCCCGCAATGCGGGAGACCTGGGTTTGATTCCTGGGTTGGGAAGATCCCCTGGAGAAGGGAATGGCAACCCACTCCAGTATTCTGGCCTGGAGAATTCCATGGACTGTATAGTCCATGGGGTTGCAAAGAGTCGGATACGGCTGAGCGACTTTCACTTTCACTTCTGTTTGGCAAACACACCATCTTAGAGGTAGAGAAACTAGCAGGCTCCTCATAAGAACCAGGGTGCAGTCCAGGCACCAGTGCCAAAGACAAAGGGGAACCCGGCCTTTCACAGGATGTGGCCTTCCAGTTAGAGGATGTTCCCCAAGTAAGAAGAAGCCTCTTTTCACAAAGACAGAGGGTTTTGCCCAGGTGGTAATAAGTCCCCCCTTTTCTCCTCTTCCCTCCCCTCCACACTTGCTTGACTCAGAGGACACTAGGCCCAGCAGCTGGCCTTGTTCATCAGTGAAGGCCAAGGACTGGGACTTTTTTTTCTCCTCAGAAGCTGCAGGGTGTGATGTTTAATAGCATTAGACATTCAACAACCTCAGACCTTAATGTCTCCTGAGTTTTATATACCTGGGCACATCCACCATTCCCAGTCCTGAACAGCCAATCTGATCTACAGCTCTCACCTGGTTAGGTTTCAAGAAAATGAGACTGGGATCTAAAATAACTGAATCTTTCTCTTTTTTGCTTGGATTTTCAGATTTGCTACTTAGGTTTCCTCATGTCCTTGGTCCACTGGCATGAAGAATACTGGCATGAGGTAGGAAGGTGTATTGGAAGAAAGAAAATGGCAGTCTTTGATGGATAGGGCTGAGGTTAATGAAGCATTTGAAGATGTTTGTAAAACTACTTATAAATGTATGAAAATTACAACTCAGCTGCTGTTCACCAAAGCAGTGAGTCAAATTACTTGGCAACTGTGTTAAGCACTTAACATGTACTGACTCTTCACCTCCACAACCAACCTACAGTCATGACTATGGCTCTACCCACTTTACAGGTGAGAAAACTGAGGCACAGAGTTGTTCTGTAACAGTGCTGGTAAAAGTTCAGAGTCGGGATCTGACTAGATCTTGTTCCCCTGTGAATTAATGCTGAGTCATCAATCAGACAGATTTAGCTGGTTTCACAGAAGCTGTGGTCACTAATGCCAAGTGGCTTCATTTGGAAAGTTAATTCTTCACTCTCTTAGCAAGAATGCATTTTAAATTTTCTTTCTCCTCTTTCCTCCCTGCCCCCTCACCCTTGGAGCTGAGATTCCTGTGGCTGAGCCACAGGCTGAGGAAGGTGGCAAGTGGTTAAATGCGATGATTTGCCGCTATTCATTCCTCTTGTAACCTACGTCCCAAATGACTCTGAATCCAGCTGAGCCGAAGTGTTCAAAGAAAATACATGTTACCAGCCATCCAACATCCACAGCGCCTTGAGTCAGTAATGACAGTGCCTTTTACACAATTGCATGTATTTAGTCTACAAAGCATATTCACACACAGTCTTTCATTTTAGGTATTTCCTCTTGGCACTTGGGGCCTTATCTCGAAATATGGAATGGAAGGCTGGCTCCCTTGTTAGAAAGATCCCAGGCTGGGCCAGCTGCCCCAGATAGAACCCAGTGACTCACTGTGCCCTCTTGTGCCCTTGGAAGGAGAAAAATGTAAACATGCCTGCCAGCTTCACAATCGAAAGGAGGCAGTCTTACCCAGACACTTTTTCCCAGGGTTTTCCCTTCATGACACCTTGTACTATTTGTTCACATTTCAGTGCATTTCCTCTAAATTGTTCTCATCCTCTCCTGGCAAATCGGAGTTTAGAAACCCTTCCATCCATGAGCTAACCCTCAGCATGGCACAAAGATGCTTTTCTGCCTCTCCTTCTGTCCTAACAAATCCAAATCCCAAATTCAGCCAAGAGACTGAATTTAGGACATCGAGTGGATTTCTCTAGAAAGGGATGTGTTTTTTTTTTTTTAAATTTCAGACATCTTTTTTCTCTTTTGCTCTTTCTCTTTGGCAAGACAGAAAGTGGAATGGTCCACATGCAGGTTTCTTCCTGAGTAGAAGAATCAAGTGAGGTTCCCCTGTGTATATGCATTTGGCTACTGCATCTATTCTATTTGGACAACTTGTAGGATTCTGACCTCCCTCTGCCATTTTTGCAGGCCTGGGATGAGGGCAAGGTGAATGAGCTATGTGCATTGTGCACAGAATTTCAGGAGATGCCAAAAAACTCAGTGGTCAAGATAAATATTTTAACGCAATATTTTTTAAAAAATCAACATCAACACAAAAAAATCCACAATGAACAAATGATAAAAATTTTCAATAAAAACAGTATGACTGACATTTCCTTTTGCCTCAAGCTTCAGTCTGGCTTGTCACAGCACTGCCTTCTTATTTATCTTTCTCTTAAATCAGAGGAAATGAGAGCGGCAGCAGGGATAAAGCTAACTGAAATTGATGTAATAAAGCAGAGAAATGAGACGTGAACAGAATAAAACCAAACGTAAAATAATGTGTTGAAAAGAATAAAAAGAATGAAAAGGAATGCTTAGATTAATATACACACAGCTTTTTATCAATGCCAGTGAAAGATTTTCAGAGAGAATTATTTGACCCTCAAGCTATTGTTTCAGTGATTATTAAATGCTTTGCTGTAGTTCAAAACATTTTTAGACACGTGTATTTTCCATAATCCTACAGACATTTTTTTTTAAATAAAGTATTCTGTGTTTTTAGAGTGCTTTATTTTTCAGAGCACTTTTTTGGGGGCATATTATTTCATTTATTCTCACATAGAGTTAGATAGGGCATGTTATCTTTTCACAGAAAAAATGAATAGGTAGGATTGGGGAAAATAAGGAAAAGCTGTTTTCTGAGTGCCAGGCATGGTGCTACATTCTTTACATATGTTGTTTTATTTATCCTGATGTATGGATATGACCAGCTCCTTTTTACAGCTCAATAAGCTGAAATCCAGGGGGACTGGTTAATTAACTAATAATATTCTCAGAATATTTATTTGCCAAAAAGCTTATGGTATCATATTCTCGTGCTTTTGGCTATTAGTATAATAAAATTTTTGAAAGACTAATTAGACCAAGAAGTTACTAATAACTCCAAAAAATGTATAACTCCAAAACTTTTTCTATGACTCTGTATTTAGTCCGAATACCTCTTAAGATTTTCTCTTGGCTTCTTCTGAATAATCTTATCTGTGTCTATGCCAGAGTGAGTCAACTTCTAAAGTACTAGTTTAATAGAAATACAGAAATTGTCTTAAAGTGGAAATATTTTGATCTAAGTAGATGTAAATGACTGGTTAGGAAAGTGATTTAGTATTTTTTCTTCTCTGCAAAATACATTTGGTTGGTTTAATATGCTAAAATGAAAGTGAAGTGAAAGTGTTAAGTCATCTTCTCCAGGGGATCTTCCCGACCCAGGGATCAAACCCAGGTCTCCTGCATTGCAGGCAGACGCTTTAACCTCTGAGCCACCAGGGAAACCCCTTAAGTCATTAGTTACATCCAACTCTGTGACCCCATGGATGGTAACCCACCAGGCTCCTCTGTCCATGGGATTTTCCAGGCAAGAAGACTGGAGTGGTTTGCCATTCCCTTCTCCAGGGGATCTTCCTGACCCAGGGATCAAACCTGGGTCTCCCGCATAGCAGGCAGATTACTGTCCGAGCCACCAGGGAAGCTCTAAGTATATGCCAAAGTGTAGAATTGTTCTCCTATGTGCCCTGATTGTAGTACATAGTTTAATTTTATAAATAGAAACATGACAACATTAAAATCATGTTTAGTTGACAGCGGAGCCTGGTGGGCTGCTGTCTGTGGGGTTGCACAGAGTCGGATACGACTGAAGCGACTTAGCAGTAGCAACCCTACCCTTATACATCTTTTTAATTTTTGAACACTGCATTCACATGAAGAATTTCAATAAGAGTAAACAATATTATTTTATATATTATTTAATATATTATTTTATAAACATCTCATGATTTCTATAGACTTCATACTAAGAAAATATGCACTTTAAAAACAAATATGAGGGACTTCCCTGGCTGTCCAGTGGTTAGGACTTCCACAGCAGGGGGCACGAGTTTGATTCCTGGACTGGAAATTAAGATCCTGAATCCCTCACAACATGGCCAACAAATAAATAAATAAAATCTATGACCCTTTAAAAAAAAAAGTTTATATGATATCACTTCAGGCTTACAGAAGCCTCGGAAGATAGGTTTTGTTAGTCTTCTTCCACAGACGTGAAATCTGAGGCAGCAGACACAGGAAGGGGCTGAGCTAGGATTCAGAGTCAGCTTAGGACACCCTCCTCCAATGGGCGCTCAGTCATTGTGACAATCAGGCTGCGGGGCATCTGTCTGTAGTCTTTTATCGATCAGTTTCCAGGGAAGAAAAGAATCCTTAGGGCTCTTCGTAGGCCCAGTCATATTGCTTTCTGAAGGGGTTGCAGAAGTGTATAATCCTTCCAGCAAAGAAGAAAGAGAACCACCCTCAACTTCACCTTGTTAACCTTGGATGTTGTTAATTACTTTAAAAGATGCTCCCATGCAGGTGTAAAGTCAGACTGTGGGGTTGTTTTACTGTGTGTTTCTTTGATTATAAAATGAGGGCAGAAATATTTTTGAAACGTTTGCTAATTTGTCTTTCCTCTTGCATGTAAATTGTGGTTAATATACTTTGCCCATTTATTTACAGGGGTCAATTTTTTAAATGAACTTGAATGATGTTTTTTATTTTATCCATAATAATCCTCGTCTTTCAGAGGTGATTAAAATATTATCCAAGCCTGTGGCTGATTTTGTGACTTTTTTTCTGTAGACTACATTTAAAGAGAATAATTCCATGATTTAAATGATCAATTTTGCAGCATTGCCAGATGACTCGGTGGTGATTTGACTTACAGTAGTATTTATCAAAACTAATTGAGGTTGATCATTTGAAGATAATTAGGGGTGAGCTTCCTCAACTCTAACAGATTAAGCTCAAGCTTCGGGGGGAAATGAAACATACTTCTGCATTTTCTGTCCCTGAAATCAGAAGTTCTTAAATAGAATCATGTAACAAGTAAGCTTATGTAGCCTCTGTTTTTCTTTAAATATAATAAACTTATATTTATTTTAATAGAAACCAGCATAGACATCTCTGATTTTTATGTTTTTTAGTTCTAAAAACATTTTAAAGCAAAGAACAGGAACAATATTTCATTTGGATCAACATGAGCAATCTGAAAGAGTAGATAGTGTTAACACAGATTGAGTCCTCACTTCCCTCTCCCTGTACTTTCCCAAAATGGAAAATAAAAATTTTTTGTAATCTTACTAGGTAGTCAGACAGCCTCCGGGGACTACACCTGACTGTTCTCCCCTAATCATAAAGGCTTTCTGAGGTGGAAATACCATGTATATCAGAGTTATTTTTCCTAATTTAATATGATATCTGCCTATATGCCTTAAATATATGCATTTTAGCAAGCAACCTCTCTCCCCTCCCCCAACACTGAATCTTTTAAGACTCATTCATAGAGATTTTTAATTTTTCTTTCTTTCTTTTTTTTTTTTTTTACAAACCTGCTCAAAGGCCCAAGTACACACCCATGGGGTGGAAAGAGGTGGCCTGACTAGAAGTTGTTACTCTTCCCTGCAAAACTCCCCCTCCCTCCCCGCCCCCACTGCACACAAAGCCCCTGTTTTGTAAAGGTTCACCCCTGGATTATTCTCACTTCTCCAGAGTCCTGAAGAGTAACACTAACAACTGGGTTGTAGCCAGGGCCAGCACCAGGAATGAATTATAATCCCTCTCTTCTTTCTTTTTATTATAGGAGACTCTGTATCTGTGGCCATCGTGAAAGGTTGGTTTTTTGTTGTTGTTTGCTGCAAATATGCAGGCAACAAATCTAAGTATAAAAAGAAGTCAGGAAATAAAACGTTTCTAGAGCAGTGCCTGCACTTGGTGGGCCGTCAGGCAGTTCTGGTCACTGACTTCATTGCCACCATTAACATTTGCCTAGCCACTCTTCCTTTCCAGAAAAGTGGCCAGAAGCAGGGGCCTCTCATTTCTCTTGGAGACCATCAGCTTTCATCAAAGCTCTGCCCCCAACAATGGGTTACATACTCTTAGAACATCTGAAGGGCTTTGCTGAGGCAAAGTTAAAAAAAAATTTCAAATGAGTTGGTACAGGTTATATTTTACTTCCAACAGATGCTACAAAATTGTTCAAAGCACAGTAGCTTCAGAAAACAGGATATCCTTGAACCATGAAGTTAATTTGACCCAGGTGGTGTCCAAAATACCAAGGAATCATACTGAGACGGGTTCACTGTCAGTGTTCCTTGATCCCACCCCCTCTCATTCTGATAAGCTGCACTCTACCATCTATTTATCCTTTGGCTTTCCTTTTTCAATTTTGACATCACTACAGGTACTTTTCTTCTTGAAATGTATCAATGAGCTGACTGTATACCTGAGGCTTGAAATGTCTCCTTAAAAATCTCAACATGCACCTATCAAAGCAGCTTACAAAGCCCTTTTTTGAGAAATAGGAGTTGGAAACTGTGTCCTCTGGTGGATGGTACATCTTTCTTTTAAAGAAAGCCAATTTACTTTCAACCAATGGATTGTTTATATATTTTTTAAAAACTCACCTAATCTTCTTCCTATGTGAAGAGAGAGGTAGCCATTTATTGTAAAGACCCAGAAAAACCCAATGAGAGGGTCTTCCTTGGCGAAAGACCATTTTCCAATGCAGGGGCTGTGGGTTTGATCCCTGGTCAGGGACCTAAGATCCACATGCCTCTTGACCAAAAAAACAAAACAGAAAACAGAAACAACATTGTAATAAATTTAATACATTAAAAAAAAAAAACCAATGAGAGGAGAAAGGGAGTAACTCATAATTCTTCAGGTTTGAATTTGGCAGCCAAATACTTATTTCAATATAGTTGCTGCATTCTAGATTCTTATGCTCATCAGCAGTGCTTGGCAATTTGGGTAGAAGACCAGAACTATTTACGTCTCTGAGGTCAAGTATTAGATAAGAGCATTTTCTGTCACAGGTGTTCTTCAAAACAAGCTCAAGTATCACTGGGGTATGAAAGTGAGTGGCACGTTGATCTAATTGTTAGTAGCTTTTAATGGAATGCAAGGACCTTCGTTTCATGAGTTCAGTCACTCATTCAGTAAACATTTAGTACATGCCTGTTGCATACCTCACTGAAAGACACACCTGACATAGATACTAGAGGAATCAAACCATGCCATTGTGGCTGCAATTTTGTTATTAATTTAATGCAATTTTATTAAGTATTCTGAACAATCTGTCCAGGGAAGTGTTATGACCCTGATTTTAAACACCAGAGAGCTGGCTCAGAGAGCTGAGCCTTACATGGCTTATCTGTCTCAAGCTGGTAGCAGTGGAGCCAGGGTTGGTCCCACTTGGCCTAAATCCAGGTTTGAACCTGAAATCCCTTTAAGTCTCTGACAAGTTCTCGTTCAAAAGAATACTGAGAATGAAATAAAGGTAAGATGGTTGAAATTGGGGAAGTCAAGGCAAGTGTCAACTAAAGTCACTTGATGGCCTTTCCTGTCTCTGACTGAGGCTGTGGATCTATTTTTAGATCATATTATTCCACCCTGTTGTTGCCTGTTTCCTTACTAAGCCATCACTCTTTAATTTAAAATTGTAGTAAGTGTATTGCTCTAGGCCTCTGGTCATCAGTCCCCACTGGTCTCTAAAACCTTGCAGCTTCCCAGGGCTCAAAGAAACCTGACCCACCTCCTCTAGGGAGCCCTCCTGGATCACCCAGGCTTTCTCCACATGCTCCTCCTGAACTATTTTCCCCTTCATGACCAGGGCAGGCCCTCTCTCCTCCACTGCTTTTGTATTCTTTCTGGTTCCTAATAAATATTTGCTGAATGTAGGAACACCACTTACTGTTTTTGAGCAATCACAAAGGTGAAAAGGGCTGAATGTGTGTCAAGTTCCCTGAAAACAGCAAGACCTTGGCAGGTGGAAAGGATCTACCAAAAATCACTGTTAGTTTGTTAATCCCCCAAAGGGGCTGGTCCAATAGAAGCAAAGTCCATGGTTCATATGGACTGGATAAATGTTTTATATGGAAAATAAATTAGCAAATTCACTGTCAAATCCCAAATGGCCAGCAAGCATGGAAAGTCACAGTTTAACTTCCTTAAAAAAAACCTGTCACCAGTAGCCAGATGACAGAGCCTGTCAGAAAAACCATGTGTCACTTTGGAAACAGATTGCTAACTGACACACGGCATTCTTTCCCGGGCCCATCCCTGCAGACTGGAAGAAGAGTGAAATCTTGCAACACCATTTGTCATTTGACTGTACAAAAGTTTCCCTTTAATTTTGAGGGTATTTTGAAGTTACATAGATTTCCACCTATGAGAAGGAGTGTCTGTCATGAGAGTCTTTTATGGGAAGTAAAATATATTTGAGAATTAACTCCGATTACATCATTTCATGTAATTTGGGGTTTGGCTCATGGCAGACATGTTATGAGTCAGCTAGGGCAGATGCAGCTCATTTCTTTGTCATACAGACTTCCCAAATCTGGCCCTAAGAGCTAAGCATATCATCATTTAATCAACCTAATGGGGAAGTAAGAATTGCCAGGCTAAAAATATGTCAAAATATTCCAGGAGACTGATAGAACAGTGATGAGAGAAGGAAAAGAGTATGCTGGTGGAATAAATGAAACTTGCTCACAACCCATCTGTTCAAGAACAGGCGTTTATTTGTTCGTTTGCCAGGTGTGGTGGTAGGTGTGGAAGAAGCAACATGAAGTTGACAGAACTGCCATTCCCAAGAAAGTGGTGGTGAGCAGAGTGTGTCCTGCATTGTTAGAAGCACTGTGATGAATGTAAGTGCCCCACGGCCCTCGAAGGATTCCCCGAATTCACTTCTGGAAAGTCAAACTTCCTCAGGTCCCCCATTCATGACATCTTACACTTAAAAATCACACACAAATAGAATACTGATCCTCTTAATGCCGAAGAGACAGGACTTGGTGTCTCAGGGCAGGCCTATTTACTAAGCACAGCCCTACATTTTTTTTTTTTTTTTTTTTTGCTCAAAAGAAACATCAGCTTACTATGGCTCATGGGTGAAATTCAAGCATGACAAATGTCCAATTTAAAAATAAAGCCTTACTAATACAAAAGGCGTGACAGAAAGAATACAGGCATTAGAGGCTGACAGATCCAGGCTCCAATCTTTGCTTCAGTTGTGTGGTAGAGGGTGGGTTTCTCAGCCGGGCACACAGTAATTGGTAGCTAATGCTATGGATTATTATAAATATCAGTCATGAAAGCACTTAATTTATAGGAACAACTGCCCCCCCAAAGGAAAAGGCTCAAACTACTCTGACGGTGTGACTGGGGCTCTTAGGGAAGCAATCAGCACTAAGAGTGACTTGGAAGAAAGGATTTATGATAGGAATTAGCTGATGGCTGTCCATGAGGTGGGCAGGGATGGCAGTAGGGAAGATGATCTGGAGGCAAATGGAGGAGAGTGGGGACTAACTGGAATCCACAGGGTTCTGGAATCTGTATTTTCTCTCACTGAATGAAACCTTGAGTCCCAGGAGGCCTGCAGAGGAGCTGGTACCGAGGACCCAGGTCTCAGGAATGAGGCAGGAGCGGCTGGAGCTCAGTGGGAGCTGCAGAGGCCGCAGGCCAGGGGCTGCTCCACCCCGATGGGTGAGCCAGCAGGTCATGGGCAGGTGTTGCAGCAGGATAGCCCTGCTGTCCTATCTTGACCTTCAGCGTGTCCTGCCACTTCCCTTCTGCTTCCAAATCCAGTGCAAATTTCTCCTGGCTGAATCTCCCTGGGAACCTTAATGGGCAGAGAGCTCAGAGGAACAGTTTCAGCTTAATTCAGTAATGCAAAACAAACCTCTCCAGCTGGGAAACGTGCACTGCCCTGCAGCTTCAGAACAGGCTTCTCTGCCTCTCTCTGGTTTCCTGTGCCTCCTCACTCTGCCCCTACCCCACCCAACCCTTCACACTTTCACAGATCTCTGTGGAGGACTCACATTGTTCCAGGCACTACATTAGATTCAGAGGATAAGATTGTGAGAGAAAACAGCCGTGATATCTACCCTCGTGACTCGTACATCGACAGAGTGAGAGACATTAATTAAATAACCACGCACATAAGTGTAAATTTTCAACATGGTAGCCCCAAGGAAGCCAGGTGGCTCAGTGGTAAAGAATCCGCCTGCTAATGCAGGAGATATAAGAGATAAGGGTTCGATCCCTGGGTCCAGAAGATCCCTTGGAGGAGGAAATGGCAACCCACTCCAGTATTCTTGCCTGGGAAATCCCATGGACAGAGGGGCCTGGAGGGCTCCAGCCCTTGGGGTCACCAAGAGTTGTACACAACTGAGCACGCATGAGGCAAATGCCATGGAAGAAAGGGTATCTGGTCTCTTGAAAAGGCACAAAGGGAGGACTTCACCTAACCTCGAAAACCTGGTGATTAGAGTATCACTCCTCTAAAATCTCCAGATGTATCTAGAAGCATTGGTAATGCTATTGATTTTCATTGACTCCTAAGGTGAGTCTCAGACCATCACCATCACTGATGCACAACCGTCACAGTGGACCAGAATGAGGGAGGCCAAATTATATTAAAATCTGGAGAGATTTCTCCAAGCTGTGTTATTTGACAAGCTAATTTTTTAGGAAATTCCAGTTCATGTACTGACAGAACACTGAGTCACAGATAAGGGGACTGGAATGAAAATTTCATGTGGTGGTCCCCCTCCTCCCAGGTTGCTTACCCAGGGTGCCATTAGAACATCCCACTGACTGAGTCCTTTTCCAACAGTAAGACCTGGTACCACTTAGATTTTCTATAAATGCGGCTTCTCCTTTGATAAATGCAAAATTTAAATATGCTCCAACTGTTTGAAAATGGTGACTTACTTTTTCCAAGGTAGCATCCAAGTACTGACATAATATGTCAGCAGCTTGTTTTGCTTGTTCTCTATCTGCAGCACCAGCCAGGGTCCTTGCCACATGATAGGTGCTCCGTAAGCATCCTGATACGATCAGGCTGCTATCACAAATACCATATTCCTGGTGACTTATAAACAACAGGAGTTTATTTCTTATACTTTTCGAGGCTGGCAAGTCCAAGATCAAGGTGTTGGCAGATTTGGTGTCTGCTGAGAGCCCACTTCCAGGTTCTTACTGTAACCTAATTAGGAGGAAGGGGTGAGGAAGCTTTCTGGGGTCTCTAAGGGCACTAAACCCATCCATGAGGGCTCCACCCTCATGACCTAATCATTCCTAAAGACCTCACCTTCAAATACCATCACAGTGGGGATTAGGTTTCAATATATGAATTTTAGCTGAGATACAAGCATTCAGTCCACAGCAGTATTAGTTGAATGAGTGACTCCATCAAAATGATTGGTTAGATGTCAAGATCTGCTTGGCAACTCAGATTGCTAAACTGTAGCAAGTATTTCACCTTCTCCCAACAGTAGGAAGATTATAAAAGGTTTTATGGGATTTCCCTGGTGGTCCAGTCATTAAGACTCTGAGCTCCCACTGCAGGGGTCATGGGTTCTATTCCTGACTGGGGAACTAAGATCCCACATGCCTCGAGGTGTAGCTGATAAAACGAGTATAAAAGGTTTCATATTTGAGTCAGTGTAGTGTTAGTCTCTCAGTTATGTCCAACTCTTTGGGACTCTGTGGACTATAGCCCATAGACTCCTCTGTCCATGGAATTTTCCAGGCAAGAATACTGGAGTGGGTTGCCATTCCCTTCTCCAGGGGAATCGAATCCAGGTCTCCTGCATTGCAGGCAGATTCTTTACAGTCTGAGCCACCAGGGAAGCCCATATTTGAATCAGGATTTGCCCAAATTAAGGTGTTTCTGTGCCCCTGATTACTAATTTGTCTTTGACCTTCAGCTCTGTAATGACCTTTGGGTTCTCCAGACCTGGGTGGGAAGAGTTGTCTGGTGTTGACTCACTCCTTAGTCACCATCTCTGACTCTTGTAAGCCCCCCAACCCAGCTTGTCCCTGTGGTTTGCTCTGTACTCAGTTTGCACAGATTCAGCTTTCTGTTTCTTGATTTTTGTTTTATGTCTGACTTTACTCCCACTGCCCATTGCCCACTTGACCACAGTTGCCAAACCTCCAGCATACGAGGACCAGTGTGCCAGCTGAGGGCCAGCAGGCTGAAACACCACGCGAGTAGGTTGTCTGATGTCCACAAGGCAGCTGCCAGCATGCTGGGTGCTGCCAAATGGTGCTATCACAGACATCCCAGGAGTGATTTTCCAGAGCTCCACTGTCTAGGTGCAGGGTGAGTGATGGGGCTAGTCCTACTCCTTAACATTCCTTTGAAATTTGATGCTGCCAAGTCACTTCAGTCGTGTCCGACTCTGTGTGACCCCATAGACGGCAGCCCACCAGGCTCCCCGTCCCTGGGATTCTCCAGGCAAGAACACTGGAGTGGGTTGCCATTTCCTTCTCCAATGCATAAAGTGAAAAGTGAAAGTGAAGCTGCTCAGTCATGTCCGACTCCTGGTGACCCCATGGACTGCAGCCTACCAGGCTCCTCCATCCATGGGATTTTCCAGGCAAGAGTACTGGAGTGGGATGCCATTGCCTTCTCCAGAAATTTGATGCTAGTCTCAACTTTTTGGTAATATTTTTGCTTTAAAAAGAGAACTTTTCTGAGTATAAAAGGAAAACATGCTCATTATAGATAATTCTGCCACAAGGTAGGAGCCTTGCCTTTTGGTGTATGTGTCGTAGAAGCCACAGGGACCACTTCCTTCCCAGTGGAGGGCACTGCACACAGCCCAGCACTAGACATTACAATCCCCGATGCTGCCAGAGCATCTTCCTGGAGCACAAATCTCATCTTGTTACTCAGGGCTTAGGTCAGCTGGTTCTTGAAAGGAGGACTTGGGCAAAGTTCTGCTCAGTAGCTCACAGATACCTCAGTAGAAGTAGGGTGAAGGCCCGGGGGCTGGAGCAGGAGTCAATCCCTTTGAGAAAACAAATGGTAACCTCTGCATCACTGGATTTAAACAAATATTTATTTATTTATTTATTATTTTTGGCTACGCTAGGTCTTCATTGCTGCTCAGGCTTTTTCTCTAGTTGTGGCAAGTGGGGGCTGCTCTCCAACTGTGGTACATGGGCTTTTCATTGTGGTGGCTTCTCTTGTTGCAGAGCACAGGCTCTCGGGTGCATAGGCTTCAGTAGCTGCAGCACACGGGCTCAGCAGTTGCGGCTCCCAGGCTCCACGACACCAGCTGAAAAGTTGTGTCACATGGACTTAGTTGTTCTGAGGCATGTGGGGTCCTCCCGGACCAGAGATCAAACCCGCAGATCTCCCTGCATCGGCAGGCAGATTCTTTACCACTGGACCACCAGAGAAGCCCCATCATTGCATTTTTGATCTGTCCTCAGAGGACACAGGCTTCCTCTCCCAAACTGCGTATTCTCAGGGAACAACCACCTTCACATCTCACACTAAGAAATCCCCACCTGAAAGTCCCATGTGTGGAAGATTCTATGATGACTCCTCCCACCTTGTAAAGCAGTGTGGGCTTTGTTGCTTGTTCAGACATCTGGAAACAGTGCCTGGCTGGTGTGACTGAGGGACCAGAGCTGCCAGCCAGAGCAGCATATTCTCTCATTCTGACGGCTCTCACCATTGCCTTTTGTTTATAAACTGTTGGAGCAATTAGAAAACGCTGTAAATTCAAATCAACTGGAGAGGAGTCCTAGTCTGGGCAGGGGTTCAGAGTCCTTGCACGGAACCCTTCGTCCAGAGGGGCCTCATCTGGTCCTTGTAGTTTCCGAGCCAGGCAGTCCAGCCTCAAGCCCGGACCTGGGTTTCCTGGCAAGTCTGTCCTTTTCTCAACGTCACTAGCTCAGCTTCTGTCTCTCTCCCCTCTCTGGCCTCACTCAATGGAAAACAGCTGGCCAATCTCCTTCTCTGCCTTGAAGGTGGCTATTGAAGTGCTTTCGCATTTTTCCTCTGCAGCCTGTAGCACTTCGTCACTTACTGGGCATCTGAGGTTCCGTGTCAGCATGAAAACTCATTACCTGCCTGCCTGGTTCTGCTGGCTCAGCTCCTTCTTGGAAGCAGGTGGCATTTCCATAATGAATATATTAAAAAGAAAGAAAGAAAACATTCCTGGTTTGTTGTTAGACTGGTTTCTTATTAGACACCTAGTCCTCATTCAAGGTAAGTATATTCTTAAACCATATGAAGGAATTTCCTAGGTAGAAAACAGTTTTCCTTGTAAGACTGTCACAGACAGAGATTGAAAAGGTGTCCGTTGCAGGATTAATTAGGCAACTAAGGGATATGTAAACGTTGCTTAGTTATGCAGAGGCAGAGGCATTTCTTTTTCCTGGATGTAAAGAGCTGCATTGCTGGCAGTGCTGGGGAAGGGTGTGCGTGAATAGTGATGGCCAGTAACTCAGGAAAACACCACCAGCAATTAGTGGTGTAGGAGTGATCATGGCAACACAAGGGCCTGGCAGAGATGTCTGAGGGGTTTAGGGTGAAGAAAGAGCATTTCCAAATGTGGTCTCCAAATTAAAATATTGATTTCAATGCCTTTCGATTAATCGCTATTACTTCCCTTGGGTCAGAAAGAGGATAGATTAAGAGCGAAAGGAGTACAGAGGACGGAGGAGAAGTGAGGAGAGAGAGAAAGGATAAAAGGACTCAGACATTTACAAAGTAAATGAAAAATTGCCTGGTGAAGTTAGACCAGGCCTGCAAGGTCTCTGACTGCTGGGAAACTCCAGTTCGTACCAGGTCATTTAGGTTGTTAAACCAACTGTCATTGGATAGGAAAGAAAGAGCTGTTTAAATTTTGGCAGCTTGATAGACTTTTAAAAAACCTCTTTGGCAAGGTTGATTTTAACATAAATCTTGAGCAGACAGAACATGTAAAACACCACTCAGGCCATTACAGTTATGTTAAAGTTTTATTTTCTCCTGCCAGTGGGATCTCTCTCTCTGCTGATATTATACGTGTCTGCCAAAACCATATAAAAGTCATTCATGGAGAAAAGTTTCCAGTGCCAGCAGCCAATCCAGTCCTTTCCTGAATCTGAAGACTGGCCTGGGGACTGGGAGGAAATAGATGTTAGGAAAGATGCTGAGTGAGGAAACCTTGAAGGGAAGATGAATACATGCAGTGTCTAGTGGTCCCAGCCTCGGGGAAGGATGGCTCTTCAGTGCATCACAGCTAAAGCTGAAAAGAGACAGAAGTTGTTTGTGGTGTTTCTCAGTGACGTTTATCTCCTCTGTCAGGCGTTGCTTTCTGCCAACTAGGAGAAGTTGCTTAAAAAACCCAACCCAGGTCAACCCTGCAGTTTGCAATAATCAATACATACATTTGCACTTTCCCCACTTTTATGCCTACACCAGTCTTTCTGTTTCTCCTCCTTTTAAAAGCAGGAATTATAGAGAGGGTCATAAGGAAAAAAGGTTGGTCTATGGACGGAGAAGCCTGGTATGCTGCAGTCCTGGGTCTCACAGAGTCGGACATGACTGAATCGACTTAGCAGCGGCAGCAGCAGCATAGTAAGTAATGGCTTTGATGAGACACATACACACAGATGCTTCCTGTGGCATTTAGAGTAACACAAACTTGCCTTGAGCTGACAGTCGTATTTTTATACTGTGACGTGGGCCATATATTCAGGACCGTGGAGACAGATAAGAATTCTGAAGTTCCCTCGTGATTACCCTTCGAAAGGAAGCCTTTGTTTAGCTCATGGCAGTATTCACAGGACAATGGACTGCCAGTGATATATGCAAATGTGTCCTTTTCCCATTACTGAAAATGACCTTTATGATTAGATTGGAATAGCAACATCAATTCCTGGGTTACTATGACTTATTGGCTTAAAAAGAGGGAAAAAGTTCACCTACAAGATGTAAAAACTCAGAATCAGATCCATCAAATTCTAAATTCTAACCTTCTATTGTAGCCCCAGGATTCTTGAGTGGCTGGAGACTATTCACGCATACCCTTCCCCAGCACTGCCAGTGGGTGGGGGTGGGAAGAAAGGTACAGGTCTTCTGTGTCTTGTTTGTTCTTTGCAAATCAGGGGGAACCACCTGATTTGGTGGTGGTAGGAGCCTTTATTAAGAGTTTCAAGTAAAAGTCAGAAGAGCTGGCTTAAGTACTATCATGACATATCAGATCCCCCTACATATCAGGACCCTTTTCAGATTATTTCTGAAATCAGTCCCAGTGCCACAGGCTGATTCAGGCCAGATGTAGAAACATGCATGTCAATAGTTGGCAGTCCCATTGCAGTTAAATGCAAAAAATGCTAGAATGTGGGACTTCTGTCGTGGTTCAGTGGTTAAGACTCATCTACTGCAAGAGATGTGTGTTCTATCCCTGGTTGGAGAACTAAGATCACACATGCCACGTGGTGTGGCCAAAAAAACAAAATTGAGAAGGTGATTTTCCTGAAGAAGCTGTATGGCCTCACCAAGCACCTTGCCCCTCACCTCCAGTCACCCCCAACCCGTCTTTCCTTTCACATCAGGGCAATGGACTCAGCGGTAAACATCACCACTCTTTCCATACTCATCATGATGCTTTATTTGCCCTGTGATGGCATGTTACATTTTTGAAATGCCTTAAAATGACTTGACCAGTTTCTCCAAATCAACATGTATTAAGAATCAGGGGCAAACAGACTAACTTAAAGACATAAAGTAGAGCCAGTGTGTGTTGACAAGCACCTGCAGTCCTGGCAAAGCAAGGGGAGATGAATGTGGACGCATTTTTTCTGATTAAAAAAAATTTAAAAATAGTGTTATCATTTAGAGAAAGAAGCATCAGCTGCTGTTAGAAAGAGGAGATTCCTGACAAAGTTTAAAAAAAAATAAGTAAAGACAAGGTTTGCAACTGTGTGAACATTTATACAGGTTACACTTACTATTTGCAAATAAAGAGCTATGTTAAAGCTCTACTAAAGCATACTCATCAAAAGAAGTTGCCCTCACCTTGTTAAAACATTGTTCTGTGTGAAAGAGACATCTGGCTGGGTTTCACATCCACAGGGTGAAAACATGGTTAAGTATTTAATTGCTTAGAAGGTAATCCTATTATTTCAGATTTCCTCCATAATGAATTCTTTTTTTCCCCTAATTTGAGGATTTATGAAGGGAAAGTGAAATTCTCTGGTAAATTTATTTTTGAAAAGGTACTTGAAAGAGTTGTAATATCTAAGCAGCCTCTGTCTCAGGAACAGGCTCTGAGCAGCAGGGTGATGATTGGGTACCAGAGGGTGAATGTATGAGACCCACGTGACAGTCAAATGAGGTGATGTCTGCCTTTGGTTCTGAGCATGAAATCACCATAAAAACAAGACTTTTGAGAAGCAGGGCATAAATGAACACTTTGTTTCATTAAAGCCTCGATATGTCTCAAAGAAAGTCATGCGTTTGAGGACAGGTCTCAGTCCTGAGTGTTTAACAGTCAATTTGTGCACCTATGAGAAGTTTGGGGAAAACAAATTGTAAAATTGGCTTTATTTTACAATTTCTGGCACAAATGACTGGACCAGCAGGTGAATGGAAACAGAGGAGAAGGAGAAAAGGACAAATGGGTCAGTGGAGGTGTTGGGTGGATCAAGGAATTGTCGGCACCCCAGAGCTCCTGGGACGTGATGCAGGTATCTGTAGGGATTTGTTTTCCTGGATGGGATGGATGGAGTGAAAGGTTTTGTGATCACAAAGAAGGTCAATCAGTGCTTATCCTTGTAGATTTCCCCTCCCCCCCACACCACCTTGGATCATTGGGAAATGGGGACTTCTGATTAAGTTGATTAATATACCCTAAATGAACCACTTAATTTCAAAAAAGTGTTCAGAGGCCCTGATAATACTCACACCACCTAAACCAGTCCAGCCGTGATTGATGCAACTCTCCATAAAGCTCTTTAGGACAGAGTGGTCTCCGGTCATCATTTAGCATCTCACAGTCCAGCAAAGGCATCCTGCCAACCCTTGTTTTCAGATAACTTTGATTCTTGATAAATAGGAATTAATTTTACTTACATTTTTATTCTTGCTTTTAGATTATGAAACATGCTATTATCCAAGTTTTGACAGAATTTTGCTGGAGGGGCCACCACAGTGTTGACCTTGGTTGATGGGTTTGACCTTTGCTAAGTGGGGTTCCTCAGTGGCTGCTGGAAGCTCTGAAAGTGGGATCGTCTGAAAGTGAGAAGAATCGTCTGATTTAAGCCACAGACAACAACTTAGATTTGGGGATTTATGTCATTTTCTCTTTGTGACTTTGCCTGTATTCACAATTTAATGAGCTGGACATCTTTTTTTTTCCCCTTATACTTTTAAAACATTTTCATTGCTCTTCAAAAACATTTTGGAAAGTTTTCATTATTTAGCCTTTTAAATTTAGTAAAGCATCTAAGGTTAACTTAGTTACAACATCCAAGAAGCGAACAATTATTCTCACTCGCCAACACCATCCTTCTGATTTCTCAAGATGAAAACATCCCCATCAACTTGCTTTATCCAAATTTCTACTCAAATAAAGCTTTTTTTTTTTCTGAGTTGCATCATAGATCCTCTAAAGAACCCCCTGACAGAGGGTCTGTGTACATTTTACCTGTAGAGAAAAATCAGACTGGAAATCAGACTGGAAGCCATTAGACAAAAAGGAAGGTTTCAGGAGGACTTGAGCAAGGAGCTAGGTGATGATGAGGCAAAGTGAAGGTGAAGAAAAACACGTCTAACATGTTATCACGACACCTTCAGATAAAATTCTCATCCCAGCAGAAAACCCATCAGAGCCGTGTGGACACCAGGTCTCGCAAAAGGTGTTTTTCTGTTGTTGCAGGTGAGAGTCTGTCATGCCATCTTGGGAGGAAATTCTCATAGATTGGGGTGAAGAGTCAGTCTCCTTCCTCACCTTTGTTTCCCCTTCCTTCCCCCCAGAGCCTGGGCTCTGAGGCAGGTTCCCAGCTCTATACACTTATAACCCTCTCATCACTGCATTGCCTTTTAAAAATATATATGTATTTATTTATTTACTTGGCTGTATTGGGTCTTAGTGGTGGTACTGGGCCTCTCTAGTTGTGGCACATGGGCTCTGGAGTATGTGGGCTCAGTAGCTGTAGTGTGCAGGCTAAGTTGCTCAGTGGCATGTGGGATCTTAGTTCCCCAACCAGGGATCAAACCCGCAGCCTGTGCATTGCAAGACAGATTCTTAGCCACTGGATCACCAGGGAAGTCCCTCACTGTGTTGCTTTCTATAGCTGCCTGAAAAGATATCACTTCATTTAGGGCAAAATCTGATCCTGTTTGGTGACCAATTTGTTCCTACTACCTTGAAACCTACTTTACCGTACCTACACATCAAATCATAACTCTCAAACATTATCCTTGCTCTGACATGTTAGACATGGGTGACCTCGCTCTGAGACAGCATAAAAATACCTAAGGAATAAAGTTTGAAAGGAAGGAAAAATAGAGGGAAGAGCCATTTTCTGATAACTTGATTTAGAAATAAAAAGGAATGAAAACCATGGATGAGGACAGGATGCAGACAGATCTCTTCCAACCATCCACCCATATGGTACTCATTTGTGGTGTTAGATGACTATATGGAAGTGGATTCCATTAATTCCTTCTAATTAATAAACTAGGAATATCTGATGAATACCCAGAGTCCTGAGTGATGTGGGGAACACATGCATCTACTATGTGCTAGGTCCTAAAACTAGTGCATAATGTAGGTTATCTCCCTTCATCACAGAGCAGCCTTGTGAGCTGCAGATCGTCCACTTTCTATAAATGTGGCAACAGAAGCTCAGAAGCCTGCCTGGGGTCATGCTGTAGAGCTGAGATTTCATCTCGAATCAGTGATTTTAAAGTCTGTGCTCTTCTCATGATAGGATACGAAAGAACATTGAGCTGTCCACTCAGAGTGTTCAAGGGAGACACACTTGCAGAGTGTGCAAGGGAGATACAGATCTACCCACAGGCAGAGAGCAAAGAACAGGGGCCCAGACCCTTAGCACAATGGCACCCAGCACACAGGCCGATCTCCTGGGGAGCCCTGGCCCTCCAGTGCTGGCAGAGCATTGCAGTTATAGTTTATGCTAGCCTGAAAGCCTCTTGATTTAGTTCACTTACTTTTACATCATCAGTGGCTCACATGAAGCTTAGTACATAGCAGGAGCTCCATACAATTTGTTAGATGAGAGTTTATGATGCCAATTCTGTATCATCAAATCCTGGAGGCCTTTTCCATTCATCCAGAGATCTTGTTTCTTGGCAGCACTTTCTAAGTCTCAGGCCTGATTTTATAAGCGTCTGGGAACTTGTCTGCCCACACAGACCTCTCCCTTCCTTTGCTGACTGTTAAGGCTGGTCCCTGCACAAACTCAGGGCTTATTGTTGACATCTGATTCACATGTCTCCATTGTTTTTGCCTCTGTGAGAATTCTGACTGGGGAATGACAAATACATGAAAATAAGTGAGGAAATAAAAAAGGAGAAAGGAGCAGGATGGGGATTCACATCCTATTTTTCACAAGAAAAGTTATAAATGCTCAACTGACATTCATTCAAAGAATAATGAGGAGGTGAATCTACATCTGGTACCATCCCTGACATGTGTGATTTAATTCAGCCACAAGAAGGCCCAGCTAATCAGCACCTAGGTATTACCAGACTTATAAAATCTACTTGAGAGTGTGAAGAATGTGGACATGAGAATTTAGCTCAAGGTAAATCCACAACTTTCTCTGTAAACAAAAGTGCTTTAAAAGCTGCCATGCATCACCCTATCTGCTTAGAGCACAAGCAGATATATCTAGGCTTACAGCCACCAGGAGAAAGGAGAATTAACTGTGTGCTTGGACTGCTGTGTGGACAGCTCTGGTCCCACCGTCTTCTCCGAGAGCCCTTTGAAGCACAGACACCTGACCACAGCCTCACTCCAGAGGAGGCTCTGAGAAATCAAACCTTAAATCAGTCTGAGAACGAATTGCTGGTGACTAAAGTTAATCATAGGCTTCCCTGGAGGCTCAGTGGTAAAGAATGTGCCTGCCAAGCAGGAGACAGGGGTTTGAATCCTGGGTCAGAAAGATCCCCAGGAGAAGGAAATGGCAACCCACTCCAGTATTCTTGCTTGGGAAATCCCATGGACAGAGGAGCCTGGAAGGCTACAGACAATGGGATTGCAAAGAGTCGGACATGACTTAGTGACTAAACAACAACGAAGTTAATCATACTTTACTGTGTATTTGAAAATTGGGAAGAGAGTAGATCTTAAAAGTTCTCACCACAAGAAAAAAAGAATTTGTAACTATGTAAGGAGATGGATCGGAGAAGGCAATGGCACCCCACTCCAGTACTCTTGCCTGGAAAATCCCATGGATGGAGGAGCCTGGTAGGCTGCAGTCCATGGGGTCTCGAAGAGTCAGACACGACTGGGCGACTTCACTTTCACTTTTCACTTTGATGCATTGGAGAAGGAAATGGCAACCCACTCCAGTGTTCTTGCCTGGAGTATCCCAGGGACGGGGGAGCCTGGTGGGCTGCCGTCTATGGGGTTGCACAGAGTTGGACACGACTGAAGCGACTTAGCAGCAGCAGCAGCAGCAGCAGCAGCAAGGAGATGGATGGTAGCTAGATTTACTGTGGTGATCATTTCAGGGTGTATACATGTATTGAATATAGTGTATAGAATATTGATACAGTGTATACAAGTATCAAAACATTTTGTATACCTGAAATCAAATTAATGTTATATGTCAATTATACTTTAATAATAAATTATTCTTTTGAAGGAATAAGACAATAATAAGTTTTAAGGAAAAAAAGCAAAAAACCCAGGCAGGGGGAATATGATCTAAGGCATGGCAGGCCATGTCAGGAGGGCATATTATTCTAAGTACAATAAGAGCCACTGAAAGTTTTTATATATGTGAATGGCATGCTTCAATTTACCTTTTAGGAAGAAGAGAATATAACTTAGCAAAAGGATGTTCAGGGAGGGATGATGGGTAGCAGTGGAAACAGATAAGTTGATGGAATGAGAGATTGTGAAGGAAAAGCCAGCAGGATCTGCAAATTAGTGGAATATGGTAGTATGAGAAAGAAATTACAGAGGTTACCAGATTTGTGGATTGAACAACTGGATGAAGCCTGGAACTTAAACAGGGTGGATGGATTTGGAGGAAGTAGGTGAATTTGAGGGACATTAAGGAGGGAGAATGAGGAGGATGTGGTATTCCTGGATGTGGTAGGGATGATGGAACTGGGGTTGGGAAGGAATGACTCCTAAGACATTGGCTTATATGCCAAAACGGAGGGAGTAAGATAGGAAACACCAAAAGAAGCCTGGGTTTGGGGAAGATAATAGCATGACTTTAGTTTGGTACTTTCAAAATCTGTAAATTAAGGGCTTTTGAAAAGTTCAGATGTAGAGGATGATTAGGCAACTGGCTAAAGTTTTGGGTAGGAGATTGTATGTGGGAGTTAATGATGTACAATTGATAAAATTGTACTGGAGTCATGAAAGTAGCCGAGGTTGACTAGAAGTGGTTTTACACAGTGAGCAGAGGACTCAGGTCCAGCCTCCAAAGGAAACCATTTAAAGCTCAGTTAGAACTTTCAGGTTTGGAGGACAATGGTGGCGGCTTAATTTTGAATCTTCCCACTTCCCCTCCCCAAATATCTATAAATCCAATAAGGAGAGCAGATAAAACCACACATGACCCACCTCTTCAGCAGTATGAAGAGACAGAGACTATCATCATGCTCAAATGACCTATAGAAAAGTCCAAATTCCAGTAGCTCCCATCATCACCTCATCCACTCACTACTGCAAACCTTTGGGTGTGGACAGTGGAGGAAAGGAAGCTTAAGAGACTCAATTTAAAAAGGAGAGAGGGCAGAGGGGTATATCAGACAGAAAAGTTACCTCTATAAAGAAAAAGTCCAATGCAAAATACTGAACGCAAGTCAGGACTCGGAAATTCATAGCACTGGCTACAGGAAAGCAGCTTGAAAGTGTGTAGGAAAGGAAGTCACCTCTTAGGGAAGCACTGCTTCTGGGGGAGACTGAACTACATAGGGAAGGAAGGTACTTATTGGAGATGTGGTAGTGAGGAAAAGAAAGAAACAAGAGGAGAAAATTAAGGATCCTGCAGAAACAAAAGGCATGCCAACGCCTCCTCCCACCCTGTTAAAGAAATGCAAGAAAATAAACAAGGCCAGACCACATCCATACAAAACTATTGTAAAATTACAAAACATACAGTAGTCTGACAGTGAAAATTCTCTCCAGAACAACGACTATGAAGCTGAAGAAAACTATAATGTAATACTTCAAAATATATTCAAATAGCATTTGGGGATTTGATGAAACATCTTGAACCAGAAATATAAAAATGAAGAGCAAAAATGAAAAGAACAAAGGTAAGAAATAAGACAAGGGAATATAGAACTCAGAAAAGCAATAGGAAAAGAAAAAATCTCGGAAATGAAGGTTCAATTACAAAATACCCAAGGAAGAATAGCTTCTAGTGAAATTTTAATAAAGGATATTGAAGAAAAACATGGAGGAAAAAAATCAAGAGATAAAAAACTAGGTAAATTAAGATGTGAAATGGATTACAGAAAAAGTGGTTGAAATGGAGGGCTAAGGTGGTCCAGTATTTTTATACTTGGAGACCCTGCATATGATCAAAGCAGGGGAACTAAACTGATATTTAAAATGGAAGAAAACTTCCTGGGAAAAACCAACAAACCCCAAATCTATTAAAAGGAGCTACTGCCACCCACGTTCATAGCATTGTTTACAGTAGCCAGAGATGGAAGCAACCCAAGTCTGTCAATGAATGAATGAATAAATAAAATGTGGTATATACATACAGTGGAATACTCTATTTAAAAGGGAAGGAAATTCTGACATATGCTAAAACATGGGTGAACGTGAGGACATTATGTTAAGTGAGATAGGCCAGTCAACAGAAAAAGAAATACTTTTTGATCCCACTAATATGAAGAATCCAGAGTAGTCAAATTCCTAGAAAGTGAAAGGGTAGTTGCCAGGGAGGGGAGGGATATGCCAGCTGCTGCTTCATAGGTAGAGAGTTTCAGTTTTGTGAGATGAAAAGAGTCTGGAGGGTATACAACAGTGTGAATGTGCATGTGAATTTACTTAACACTACTAAACTCTACACTTAAAAATGATTAAGATGGAAAATTTTATGTTATGTATATTTTACCACATTTAAAAAAAAGGGCACACTCAAAATGAACCTGGTATGATCAATTTTGAGATATCCTGGGGTATTTGGTATCTATTGTTGTATAACAAATTACTCCCAAATTTAGCAGCTTAAAATAGCAATTCTGTGGGACCTCACAGATTCTGTGGGTCGGGAATCCAGCAGCAGTTTATCTGGGTACCTCTGCCTAAAGGTCTCTCATGAAGCTGCAATTAAGTTGTCAGCCCTGGGTCTCACCTGAGGCTCAATGCGATGAGAGTCACCTAATTAGAGATGATTGAGAAAACGTGTGTAAAAGGACTGACGGTGAGCATGTCCTATATTTAGTTGCAAATCCATGGGTAAAAGTTATGGGTATAAGAATAATATAGAAACATATGTATGGTCTGAGAAAGTAGAGTGCAACTCAAAATGAGAAGAGAAGACAGGAAAGCAGAGAAAGCTTGTATGTTGCTGTGTAAGTAATAGGAGTCAAAAGATGCCTATTAAATGATAGAGTGAGCATGCGTGGGGACTGATGCAACGGCACGCCAGGTCAAAGGTCAGTCCAGGGAGATGGCGGCCTGGCGGGGAACTGCCTGCTGCGGGGCCGGAGGCTCCGTGCCCCCCTGAGCCTCCTCCAGGGCACAAACTGTTTAGGAGTCATGCACACTGGCCAGGATTGTGGCCTTAAAGACTACAGGAAAATTCGAATTGTAAGTCATCAAAAAGAGGTGAGTGAAAACTTTGCCACTGATTTAATAGCAGAGCCAACCTGACTGAAGCTAAGGGTGATCGTGTGGGATGGCGGTGGGGGCTTATTGGTCATCTGAAAGTGTTTGTAAACCTGAGCAAGCAACAAAAACTGGGACCTGCAGTTATTGTGGACTACAATTCGGACAGTACCCCCGAAAGAATGGATTGTGCATGCCGAGTCTTAGCATCCTTTGGATGTATATCAGACACATTATTGTTGTTTAGTCGCCAAGCCCTATTCGACTCATTTGCGATTGCATGGGCTGTAGTCCACCAGTCTTCTCTGTCCATAGGATTTCCCAGGCAAGAATACTGGAGTGGGTTGCCATTTGCTATTACAGGGGATCTTCGGGACCTAGGGATAGAACCCACGTCTCTTGCATTGGCAGGCGGATTCTTTACCACTGAGCCACCAGACAAGCCCATATCAAACACTACTCCTTGTTAATGTAGAATATCAGTTCAGTCACTCAGTCTGTCGGACTCTTTGTGACCCCATGGACTGCAGCATGCCAGGGTTCCCTGTCCCATCACCATCTCCCAGAGCTTACTCAAACTCCTATGCATCGAGTCAGTGATTCCATCCAACTGTCTCATTCTCTGTCCTCCCCTTCTCCTCCCGCCGTCAATCTTTCCCAGCATCAGGGTCTTTTCAAAAGAGTCAGTTCTTCACATCAGGTGGCCAAAGTTGGAGTTTCAGCTTTAGCATCATTCCTTCCAAAGAAATCCCAGGGCTGATCTCCTTCAGAATGGACTGGTTGGATCTCCTTGCAGTCCAAGGGACTCTCAAGAGTCTTCTCCAACACCACAGTTCAAAACCATCAATTCTTCGGAGCTCCGCTTTCTTTATAGTCCAACTCTCACATCCATACACGACTATGGGAAAAACCATAGCTTTGACTAGATGGACCACCTGCTTTTAAAGTACTTATTAACATTCCTGAGAAAATATCATCTATTAGGGCATAAAGAAATCATAGATAGGCTTCATCAAAGTTAAATATTAGTAACAGTTTCTGAACCCAGCACAAGAAAGCTAGAAATTAAAAACGAAACTAAAAACAACAGCAAAACTTTTCCACCTGAAAATTAAAAAAAAATTCTATTAGACAACTTTTGGGTTAATGAGGAAATAGGAAAAACACTACAGAATTTCTGAAAAATTATGATAATGAAAAGGCTATAAATCGAGTATAAATAGATACTTCTATTTTAAGAAGAAAGCAGTGATCAGAAAAAAAATCATAGCCCTAAACACCTATATCAAGTAAACATTTTGAATGAAAATAAATGAATTAGATCCCAATTCAGAAATCTAGGAAAAAAGTAACAATCAAATAAGCCAAGTGAAAGCACAAAAGATAAATGCAGAGATTATGTTGAGAGTGAAAACAAAAATAGTAGATCAAATCTGTTAATCAAAATTCTGGTCCTTTGGGAAAAAAGTACGGAAGGGATCACTAATAAAGGAGATTTGGTGACAGAATCAGAGTCCGAGAGAGAGGGAAGGAGGGGAAGAGAAGGAGAGAGGAAGGAGAGGGAGAGATTAATTTGAAGATGCTACCTTACTGGCTTTGAAGATGAAGAGGCCATAAGCCCACAATGCAGGCAGCCTCTAGACACTGGAAAAGCAGGAAATGGATTCTTCGCTGGGGCTTCCAGAAGAAATGCAGCCCTTCTCCTGGGTCAGTCAGTCAGTCAGTTCAGTTGCTCAGTCGTGTCCGACTCTTTGCGACCCCATGAATCGCAGCACGCCAGGCCTCTCTGTCCATCACCAACTCCCGGAGTTCACTCAGACTCACATCCATCGAGTCAGTGATGCCATCCAGCCATCTCATCCTCTGTCGTCTCCTTCTCCTCCTGCCCCCAATCCCTCCCAGCATCAGAGTCTTTTCCAATGAGTCAGCTCACACATGAGGTGGCCAAAGTTTCAACTTTAGCATCATTCCTTCCAAAGAACACCCAGGACTGATTTCCTTTAGATTGACATGAAGTGAAGTGAAGTGAAGTCACTCCGTCATGCCCGACTCTTTGCGACCCCATGGACTATAGCTTACAAGGCTCCTCTGTCCATGGAATTTTCCAGGCAAGAGTACTGGAGTGGGTTGCCGTTTCCTTCTCCAGGACTGGAAGAATTACTGAGTCACATGGTAACCTATGCTTAGCCATTTGAGGAACTGTGCCTAAGACTGTTTTCCAAGGTGGCTGCACCATTTTACATCTCCACCAGCAGTGTTTTGAGTGTTCCAGTTCCTCCACATCTTCACCAATGCTTGCTGTTGTCTGTCTTGTTTTATTATATCCATCCTAGTCAGGGGTGAAGTGATAACTAATGATATTGAGCATCTTTCAAAATGCTTGTTGACCATTTGTGTATCTTCTTTGAAGAAATGCCTGTTCTAATTCTTTCCTCATTTAAAAATTTGTCTCTTTTATTAATAAGTTGAGTTGTAAGAGTTCTTGATGAATTCTTGATACAAGTCTTGTTCCTTTGTTTTGAACGTTTTTGCCTGATTGTTCATTTTCCTTGACTTTTTGTGTTGGTATCTGTACATTGGACAAAACAGGCGCCTCTTCCAGTCTTCATGGGCTAGTCTTGTAAAGGAGAAAACTCCCATCAGTCAGCCCAGTTAGAGATTCTGGAGGGTCTCGACCAACTCTTTCCCTCTTCAGGGGGAAGCAGCTTGCTGTTGTTTTTGCCAGCTGAGTGGGAGGTGGTGGTGTGCTACGGCATCAGTAGCACAGTGTCAGTCCAAACCATTGTCTCTCTTCTCTGCCAGGCAGCTAGACTGTGTGCACCTGTCAGAGATCAAGACTGATGCTAATGCTTTGGGCAGTCCTGGAGAAGTTGGGTCTGTGGACACACAGATCAACTCTTTCCCTCCCTAGAGGGTGCTGACCTCTGGGGTTTCTCATCTACTCATTCTCTGCTAGGCAGGGGGCAGGTCTGTGGCATCTGCCAGCCCAAGCCCCCATGTCTGTTTTTCCCCAGGCAGCTAAACTGTTCCAGATGTGTCAGAGCTCCAGGACTGGCAAGCAGAGCTAGTCAGGACTTTGCTGTTGGTCCAGTGGTTAGGACTGGAGGCTTTCACTGCTGTGGGCCTGATTCAGCCTCTGATGGGGGAACTAAGATCCTGCAAGCCTCATGGCCAAAAAAAAAAAAAAAAGCAGCAGCTAGTCCTCTGAGGAGGTCGCTTGTAAGAGCTGAGGTGTTGAATGTGTAAGCCAAGCCCTTCCTTCCCTGCAGTAAACAGGGGGTGAGGGGGTCTCTTCCTGATCTCTCGGTGCTGTGCCGGGTGCAGGGACTTCAGCGAGAGGGAGCCCTGAATCTCCCTGCTAACTTCTGTTGCATCTAGTTTTGGGTTCTCCCAGGTGCGGGAGCTTTTCGGTTAGTTCCTGAATTATACATAAAGCAACTTTGTCTGTGAACTGCTGATGAATTGGTGTGTTTGTTGGGGAGGAAGTTCTAGGGCTTCCTATGCCACCATTTTGCTGACTTCACTCTCAATTCAGCTCAAAGAACCTCGTTTAATGTTTATATAAACCAAGATGAAACTCAAAAAGTTCACTGTTCTTTCCAAAATTCAATTATTTTCTTGAATAAAGACTCTTCAGATTGCTGCATGCTTTTTGGCTAATGTCCAGAAAAAGAGTATGACTGTTTCTGCTAGTCCTGATGCTTTCATGGAGGAGTAGATGTTTTCAGAGGTTTTTATCCCACCATTCCAGAAGTGCTTCTTCCCTTTGTTATTGAAAAAGCTCTGGAAGATCTGTATCAGATATGACTTTCTGTTAGAAAAAATATATAGTAGGAGCTATATATTAAATTTATTGCAAGCATTGGTTATTGCGATTGTGGGAACTGTTTAGCCAAGTCCACAATTCACAGGGCAGAGTCTCAGGCAGGATGGGCTAGAGTTCTTCGGCATGAGCAGAAGCTGCTGTCCACAGATACAGTTTATTCTTCTGGGAAACTTAAGTTCTGCCCTTAAGGCCTTTCAACTTAACTGAATCAGGTCCACCCAGGTTGTCTATAATAATCTTTCTTGAAGTAAATTGATTATAGACTTAAATCCCATCTACAAATTACCTTCACAGCAACACCTGGATTAGTGTTTGATTGTTTTTATCTGATCTCTGGGGAAGCCATGGGAGTGAGTCTCAGAAGGCCACAGGTTTCAAGAGCTATTAATATAAACAAGGCAAGCCAACCATGACTGCCCAAATCAGATGAAGTATAAAGGTATAGGAAGCAGTTTGAATCCACATGCACTGAATGGAAGGAAATTGAACAGGACTTCTAAAGGTCTGGGAAACTTGAAAGTAGCGGTGATGGGATGCAGTGCAGAGACCGCAAAGACCACCTGGCTCTGTGACTCAGTACCTCAGAGCTTCCCAACCTGTCTGAGCCTCAGTGTTCTCAGCTGTGAAAGGAGAATAGTAATAATAGCAAAACTCTGGGTATGAGCTTTAAATGAGAGAAAGTGAAGGAAAATGCTTTATGAACTGTAAAGCATAATGTAAATACCTGAGTTATAGAAAGACTTCATCAGAATTACTAAGTTTCAGCACACTGATGATGTAAACACCATTTTACATAACATTATTTAGAACAGTCAAGAAGACTGGACAAAACTGATAGCATCTACACAGTGATGGCATAGATATCCTCCACCCACATGGAAACAGTGGATGTGAGGCCCGTCAGTGAATCCCAGATGCCCCTGAGGTTGGTCTCTAGAGCTGTGATCAGTTTCGACAATTCACTTGTGTATTTTTAGCATTGTTTGCTGCTTCTTGTTTTTGGTCAAAAGAGGCAGTGCTTAGTTTATGGCATTTTGTTTAGTTAAAAACTAAGTAAAGTCCATGTAGGAAAATATTAAAGAAAAAAATTATTTCAGTGTTAAACACTCAATGTTTGATTTGGGGGACTTTGTGTTTGACAGTGTGAGGATATTTTGGTTTCCGTGCCCAGCACTGCATCTGCATTCACTGCAGAAACATGTTCTATTCACTCTGATTATTCATTTATTTCAGAGACTTAGAAAGACCTGCTCATTTTCAGGAAATCAACTCCACAATCAAGGGTGGGGAGAGGAGGGTATGGTGGGAGAAGAATGAGTTGTTGTTCAGTCACTAAATCATGTCTGACTTTGCGACCCTGTAGACTGCAGCATGCCAGGTACCTCTGTTCTCCACTATCTCCCAGAGTTTGCTCAAATTCCTGTCCATTGGGTTGGTCATGCTATCTAACCATCTGATCCTCTGCTGTCCACTTCTCCTTTTGCCTTCAATCTTTCCCAGCATCAGGGTCTTTTCCAATGAGTCAGCTCGTGACATCAGGTGGCCATAGTATTGGAGCTTCAGCAACAGTCCTGCCAATGAATATTCAGGGTTGATTTCCTTTAGGATTGACTGGTTTTATCTCCTTGTGGACCAAGGAACTCTCAAGAGTCTTCTACAGCACCAAATTTTGAAGGCATCAATTCTTCAGCATTCAGCCTTCTTTATAGTCCATCTCTCACATCTGTATATGAGCACTGGAAAAACCATAGCTTTGACTAGGCAGATCTTTGTCAGCAAAGTAATGTCTCTGCTTTTTAAAACGTTGTCTAGGTTTGTCATAGCTTTTCTTCCAAGGAGAAAGCGTCTTTTAATTTCATGGCTGTAGTCACCATCTGCAGTGATTTTGGAGCCCAGGGAAATAAAGTCTCTCACTTTTGCATTGTTTCTGCATCTATTTGCCATGAAGTGGTGGAACCAGATGCCATGATCTTAGTTTTTTGAATGTTGAGTTTCAAGCCAGCTCTTTCACTCTCCTCTTTCACCCTCATCAAGAAGCTCTTTAGTTCCTCTTCTTTTTCTGCCATCAGAGTGATATCATCTGCATATCTAGAGGTTGTTGATATTTCTCTCAGCACTCTTGAATCCAGCTTGTGATTTATCCTGCCCTGCATTTCACAAGGCGTGCTCTGCGTATAAGTGAAATGTGTTGTGTCTGACTCTTTGCGACCCCATGGAATGGAGCCTGCCAGGACCCTCTGTCCGTGGGATTTCCCAGGCAAGAATGCTGGAGTGGGTTTTCATTTCCTTCTCCAGGGAATCTTCCTAGCCCAGTTATTGAATCTGCATATCCTGCATTGGCAGGTGGGTTCTTTACTGTTGAGCTACCAGGGAAGCCCATGGGTTCATTTATCAGAATTTAAATGGAAAACTCCCTTATTTTGTCTGGTCAAATCCTGTTTTGGGATTGTATAAGTACAACCAAAGCAAGAAGAAGCTCCTTTCTGGAATTTTGGGGGAGACTATCTGAGGTCATTTAAGGCACTTACCCCCAAGCCACCAAGAAGCTTAAGGGGAAAAAACAATTAGGTAAACAGAGTCCAACCAAATTCTTATAATTGAGTACTATCAGCTTTAGTAAAATAAAGTAAAAATAGCACATATTTGTTGCCACAGAACGTTTATCTAATACTGTGTGAGACCAAAAAATACTTTTAAGTATATATACAGATATTAAAGTTGTTTTTTATGAAAATATCACATATATTGAAGAACTTAGGCCTCTTTTTTCACAAGACTTTAACAAACTGATTGAATGACTTAAAGTTATGACCCTTTTATAAATGGGTTTCTCAGCTCCACCGGTAACTGTGATGTTAATTTAAATAACCACAGCAATTTACTAAAAAACAAAGTCAGAAGGCAGTGTCAGTCAGTCAGTTCGGTTGCTGAGTCATGTCCATTCTTTGCGACCCCATGTACTGCAGCATGCCAGGCCTCCCTGTCCATCACCAACTCCTGGAGTTTACCCAGACTTATGTCCATTGTTTGGTGATGCCATCTAACCATCTCATCCTCTGTCATCCCCTTCTTCTCCCGCCTTCAGTCTTTCCCAGAATCAGGGTCTTTTCAAATGAGTCAGCTCTTCACATCAGGTGGCCAAAGTATTGCAGTTTCAGCTTCAACATCAGTCCTTCAAATGAACATTCAGGACTGATCTCCTTTAGGATGGATTGGTTGGATCTCCTTGCAGTCCAAGGGACTCTCAAGAGTCTTCTCCAACACCACAGTTCAAAAGCATCAATTCTTCGGTGCTAAGCTTTCTTTATAGTCCACTCCCATATCCATAAATGACTACTGGAAAAACCATAGCCTTGACTAGACAGACCTTTTTTGGCAAAGTAATGTCTCTGCTTTTTAATATGCTGTCTAGGTTGGTCATAACTTTGCTTCCAAGGAGCAAGTGCCTTTTAATTTCATGGCTGCAGTCACCATCTGCAGTGATTTTGGAGCCCCCCAAAATAAAGTCTGACACTGTTTCCCCATCTATTTCCCATGAAGTGATGGGACTAGATGCCATGATCTTCGTTTTCTGAATGTTGAGTTTTAAGCCAACTTTTTCACTGTCCTCTTTCACTTTCATCAAGAGGCTCTATAGTTCTTCTTCACTTTCTGCCATAAGGGTGGTGTCATCTGCATATCTGAGGTTATTGATATTTCTCCTGGCAATCTTGATTCCAGCTTGTGCTTCCTCCAGCCCAGTGTTTCTCATGATGTACTCTGCATTTAAGTTCAGTAAGCAGGGTGACAATATACAGCCTTGATGTACTCCTTTTCCTTTTTGGAACCAGTCTGTTGTTCCATGTCCAGTTCTAACTGTTGCTTTCTGAGCTGTGTACAGGTTTCTCAAGAGGCAAGTCAGGTGGTCTGGTATTCCCATCTCCTTCAGAATTTTCCACAGTTGATTGTGATCCACACAGTCAAAGGCTTTGGCATAGTCAAGAAAGCAGAAATAGATGTTTTTCTGGAACTCTCTTGCTTTTTTGATGATACAGCAGATGTTGGCCATTTGATCTCTGGTTCCTCTGCCTTTTCTAAAACCAGCTTGAACATCTGGAAATTCACAGCTCACGTATTGCTGAAGCCTGGCTTGGAGAATTTTAAGCATTACTTTACTAGTGTGTGAGATGAGTGCAATTGTGCATTACTTTGAGCAGTCTTTGGCATTGCCTTTCTTTGGGATTGGAATGAAAACTGACCTTTTCCAGTCCTGTGGCCACTGCTGAGTTTTCCAAATGTGCTGGCATATTGAGTGCAGCACTTGCACAGCATCATCTTTCAGGATTTGAAATAGCTCAACTGGAATTCCATCACCTCCACTAGTTTTGTTCATAGTGATGCTTCCTAAGGCCCACTTGACTTCAAATTCCAGGATGTCTGGCTCTAGGTGAATGATCACACCATCGTGATTATCTGGGTCATGGCGATCTTTTTTGTATAGTTCTTCTGTGTATTCTTGCCACCTCTTCTTAATATTTTCTGCTTCTGTTATGTCCATACCATTTCTGTCCTTTATTGAGCCCATCTTTTCATGAAATGTACCCTTGGTATCTCTAATTTTCTTGAAGAGATCTCTAGTCTTTCCCATTCTATTGTTTTCCTCTATTTCTTTGCAATGATGACTGAGGCTGCTGCTGCTGCTGCTACTAAATCACTTCAGTTCAGTTCAGTCACTCAGTCATGTCCGACTCTTTACGACCCCATGAATCGCAGCACACCAGGCCACCCTGTCCATCACCAACTCCCAGAATTCACTCAGACTCACATCCATCGAGTCAATGATGCCATCCAGCCATCTCATCCTCTGTCGTCCCCTTCTCCTCCTGCCCCCAATCCCTCCCAGCATCAGAGTCTTTTCCAATGAGTCAACTCTTCACACGAGGTGGCCAAAGTACTGGAGTTTCAGCTTTAGCATCATTCCTTCCAAAGAAATCCCAGGGCTGATCTCCTTCAGAATGGACTGGTTGGATCTCCTTGCAGTCCAAGGGACTCTCAAGAGTCTTCTCCAACACCACAGTTCAAAAGCATCAATTCTTCGGTGCTCAGCCTTCTTTACAGTCCAACTCTCACATCCATACATGACTACTGGAAAAACCATAGCCTTGACTAGACAGACCTTTGTTGGCAAAGTAATGTCTCTGCTTTTCAATATGCTATCTAGGTTGGTCATAACTTTCCTTCCAAGGAGTAAGCGCCTTTTAATTTCATGGCTGCAGTCACCATCTGCAGTGATTTTGGAGCCCAAAAAAATAAAGTCTGACACTGTTTCCACTGTTTCCCCATCTATTTCCCATGAAGTGATGGGACCAGATGCTATGATCTTCGTTTTCTGAATGTTGAGTTTTAAGTCAACTTTTCTTTCTCCTCTTTCACCTTCATCAAGAGGCTTTTTAGTTCCTCTTCACTTTCTGCCATAAGGGTGGTGTCATCTGCATATCTGAGGTTATTGCTATTTCTCCTGGCAATCTTGATTCCAGCTTGTGCTTCCTACAGCCCAGCGTTTCTCATGATGTACTCTGCATATAAGTTAAATAAGCAGGGTGACTTCAGTCATGTCCAACTCTGTGCGACCCCATAGACGGCAGCCCACCAGGCTTCCCCGTCCCTGGGATTCTCCAGGCAAGAATACTGGAGTGGGTTGCCATTTCCTTCTCCAATGGGTGAAAGTGAAAAGTGAAAGTGAAGTCGTGTCCGACTCATAGCAACCCCATGGACTGCAGCCTACCAGGCTCCTCCGTCCATGGGATTTTCCAGGCAGGAGTACTGGAGTGGCTTGCCATTGCCTTCTCCAGATCACTGAGGAAGGCGTTCTTATCTCTCCTTGCTTTTCTCTGCATTCAAATGGGTATATCTTTCCTTTTCTCCTTTGCTTTTCACTTCTCTTCCTTTCACAGCTATTTGTAAGGCCTTCTTAGACAGCCATTTTGCCTTTTTTGCATTTCTTTTTCTTGGGGATGGTCTTGATCCCTGTCTCCTGTACAATGTCACGAACCTCCGTCCATAGTCCATCAGGCACTCTATCAGATCTAGTCCCTTAAATCTATTTCTCATTTCCACTGTATAATCGTAAGGGATTTGATTTAGGTCATAACTGAATGGTCTGCATTTCAGACTCTCTTGTTGACCATGATGGCTACTCCATTTCTTCTAAGGGATTCCTGCCCACAAGTAGTAGATATAATGGTCATCTGAGTTAAATTCACCCATTCCAGTCCATTTTAGTTCCCTGATTCCTAGAATGTTGACGTTAACTCTTGCCATCTCCTGTTTGGCCACTTCCAATTTGCCTTGATTCACGGACCTAACATTCCAGGTTCCTCTGCAATATTGCTCTTCACAGCATCGGACCTTGCTTCTATCACCAGTCACATCTACAACTGGGTATTGTTTTTGCTTTAGCTCCATCCCTTCATTCTTTCTGGAGTTATTTCTCCACTGATCTCCAGTAGCATATTGGGTGCTTACCAACCTGTAGAGTTCCTCTTTTGGTATCCTATCATTTTGCCTTTTCATACTGTTCATGGGGTTCTCAAGGCAAGAATACTGAAGTTGTTTGCTATTCCCTTCTCCAGTGGACCACATTCTGTCAGACTTCTCCACCATGTCCCATCCGTCTTGGGTAGCCCCACACGGCATGGCTTAGTTTCATTGAGTTACTGTGGGCAGGACTCCCTTAGAAGAAATGGAGTAGCCATCATGGTCAACAAAAGAGTCTGAAATGCAGTACTGGATGCAATCTCAAAAATGACAGAATGATCTCCATTCGTTTCCAAGGCAAACCATTTAATATCACGGTATCCAAGCCTATGCCCCAACCAGTAACGCTGAAGAAGCTGAAGTTGAACGGTTCTATGAAGACTTACAAGACCTTTTAGAACTAACACCCCAAAAAGATGTCCTTTTCATTATAGGGGGCTGGAATGCAAAAGTAGGAAGTCAAGAAACACCTGGAATAACAGGCAAATTTGGCCTTGGAGTATGAAATGAAGCAGGGCAAATACTAATAGAGTTTTCCCAAGAGAATGCACTGGTCAAACACCCTCTTCCAACAACATAAGAGAAGACTCTACACATGGACATCACCAGATGGTCAAGACCGATTTCAGATTGATTATATTCTTTGCAGCCAAAGATGGAGAAGCTCTATACAGTCAGCGAAAACAAGACCGGGATCTGACTATGGCTCAGATCATGAACTTCTTATTGCCAAATTCAGACTTAATGTGAAGAAAGTAGGGAAAACCACTAGACCATTCAGGTATGACCTAAATCAAATCCCTTATGATTATACAGTGGAAGTGAGAAATAGAGTTAAGGGAATAGATTGAATAGACAGAGTTCCTGATGAACTATGGAATGAGGTTCATGACATTGTACAGGAGACAGGGATCAAAACCATCCCCATGGAAAAGAAATGCAAAAAAAGCAAAATGGCTGTCTGAGGAGGCCTTATAAATAGCTGTGAGAAGAAGGGAAGCGAAAAGCATAGGAGAAAAGGAAAGATATAAGCATCTGAATGCAGAGTTCCAAAGAATAGCAAGAAGACATAAGAAAGCCTTCCTCAGCGATCAATGCAAAGAAATAGAGGAAAACAACAGGATGGGAAAGACTAGAGATCTCTTCAAGAAAATTAGAGATACCAAGGGAACATTTCATGCAAAGATGGGCTCGATAAAGGACAGAAATGGTATGGACCTAACAGAAGCAGAAGATATTAAGAAGAGGTGGCAAGAACACACAGAAAAACTGTACAAAAAAGATCTTCACAACCCAGATAATCACAATGGTGTGATCACTCACCTAGAGCCAGACATTCTGGAATGTGAAGTCAAGTGGGCCTTAGAAAGCATCATTACAAACAAAGCTAGTGGAGGTGATGGAATTCCAATTGAGCTATTTCAATCCTGAAAGATGATGCTGTGAAAGTGCTGCACTCAATATGCCAGCACATTTGGAAAACTCAGCAGTGGCCACAGGACTGGAAAAGGTCAGTTTTCATTCCAATCCCAAAGAAAGGCAATGCCAAAGAATGCTCAAACTACCACACAATTGCACTCATCTCACACGCTAGTAAAGTAATGCTCAAAATTCTCCAAGCCAGGCTTCAGCAATTCCTGAACCGTGAACTTCCAGATGTTCAAGCTGGTTTTAGAAAAGGCAGAGGAACCAGAGATCAAATGGCCAACATCCACTGGATCATCGAAAAAGCAAGAGAGTTCCAGAAAAACATCTATTTCTGCTTTCTTGACTATGCCAAAGCCTTTGACTGGATCACAATAAACTGGAAAATTCTGAAAGAGATGGGAATACCAGACCACCTGACCTGCCTCTTGAGAAACCTGTACGTAGGTCAGGAAGCAATAGTTAGAACTGGACATGGAACAACAGACTGGTTCCAAATAGGAAAAGGAGTACGTCAAAGCTGTATATTGTCACCCTGCTTATTTAACTTAAATGTAGAATACATCATGAGAAACACTGGGCTGGATGAAGCACAAGCTGGAATCAAGATTTCCAGGAGAAATATCAATAACCTCAGATATGCAGATGACACCACCTTTATGGCAGAAGGTGAAGAACTGAAGATCCTCTTGATGAAAGTGAAAGAGGACAGTGAAAAAGTTGGCTTAAAACTCAACATTCAGAAAACGAAGATCATGGCATCTGGTCCCATCACTTCATGGGAAATAGATGGGGAAACAGTGTCAGACTTTATTTTTGGGGGCTCCAAAATCACAGCAGGTGGTGACTGCAGCCATGAAATTAAAAGACTCTTGCTCCTTGGAAGGCAAGTTATGACCAACCTAGACAGCATGTTAAAAAGCAGAGACATTACTTTGCCAACAAAGGTCCGTCTAGTCAAGACTATGGTTTTTCCAGTGATCATGTATGGATGTGAGAGTTGGACTGTGAAGAAAGTTGAGTGTCGAAGAATTGATGCTTTTGGACTGTGGTGTTGGAGAAAACTCCTGAGAGTCCCTTGGACTACAAGGAGATTAAACCTGTCCATCCTAAAGGAGATCAGTCCTGGGTGTTCATTGGAAGGACTGATGTTGAAGCTGAAACTCCAGTATTTTGGCCACCTCATGCAAGAGTTGACTCATTGGAAAAGACCCTGATGCTGGAGGGATTGGGGGCAGGAGGAGAAGGGGATGACAGAGGATGGGATGGCTGGATGGCATCATCGACTCGATGGACATGAGTTTGGGTAAACTCCAGGAGTTGGTGATGGACAAGGAGGCCTGGAGTGCTGCGATTAATGGGGTTGCAGAATTGGACCCGACTGAGCGATTGAACTGAACTGAATGGTCTAGTGGTTTTCCCTACTTTCTTCAATTTGTGTGCCTTCAGTAAAAACCAAGGGCAGTGATCACAACAGCTTTTAGTAAAAGAATGAAAGAAATCTCATTGTCTCCAGATAGGGAGGTGAAAGCTCTCTGTAGATAAAACAGCAATTCTGAAGTCCATTGCAGAAACTACTTTGTGATACTGAAATGAGGCTGTCTTTCAGGGGTCGGTGAACTTTCTCTGAAAAGGGCTACGTAGTAAAATTTTAGGCCTAGTAGGTCATCAGTCTTAGTCACAACTCTACAAACTGCCACCATGATTTGTGAATGGAAATATGGAAAATATGTGAATGAATGGGCATGGCTGTGTTTCAATATAATTTTATTTATCAAAGTCATGTGGTGGCCTGGATTTGACCCTTAGGCTGTGGTTGGTGGAGTGCTGCTCTGATCAGTAAGAAGCTGCCTTGTTCATATATTACAGGAACGGAAAAAGGGGGAAGAGGAGAGGTAGGAAGGAGTGGGGAGGGAAGCATGTTACAAAAAATATTTAAAATTCGTGCTCAGTTTAGTGGGAGGGGTTGATCGCTTAAGACAGTGTTTTCCAAATGGGGGCCATTCATCAGAAGCACCTGGGAAGCATTTAAGTTCTAGATCCAGAGACTGCCATTCAGTAGGCCTACGGATATTTTTATATTTTCTAGTGAGATCCTTTGATTTAAAAAGTCTATTGACAATATAAAATGCTGTAGGACTAGGAGAAAATGATAGGAAAATGGAATAATATAGGTTGACTCTCATAAAATGAAATATGTGGATCATTTGCTCTAAAATTCTGGAGGGTGCATACCCAGCAGGCCTTTCCAGAAGCAGCAGAACGGATGGGTCAAGACGTTTGACGGAGGAGTGGCTGTGAGGTTGAGCCCCAGGGGTACCAGGTCCCTCACTCATGTTTTCCGCTTTCAGCCGAGTTGCCAGAGCCAGGCCCCAGCCCTGGCTTTGCCATGAACTGTTCCATGACCTTGGACAAGCCCCTTTGTTTCTCCGGGCCAAGGTTTGCTCTTCTGGGACCCCTCCCCCAGCAGCACGGGTAGGATTCCATAAAACACAGACATCTCACAGTGGCTTTGGAGAAATTCTAACCTTTGCCCCTCTCTTATGAAATTAAACTAAATACAAGTGTTTAAGAGTGGGAAAATCACTGACTATGGCATGTTAACAGCCCTTTGGCAGGATTTTTCATAGAATCACAAAAACAGGACTGAACTCCTGAAGGACATTTGGTTTAGATGATGGGGTTTCCGTTTATGAAGGAACTTTCAATAATCACTCAGGAGAACTTGTCAACTCGATTTTTCCAGACACTCTGCCGGTCTTCTGGGCCACTTCACTGTGCCAGGCTGTTACAGGGCCATGACAGTTATGTGTGAGGAGGGGAGTTGGGTAACGCTTGTGTGTGGGACTCCAAAAGGAGCAGCAGGTTTCTGCCCTTCAGAGGGTAACTTTTTTGTTTTTAACATAGCAGTCACATGACTGGAGCTGAATAAAGTGCTGTTTGAGATAGGGAGAGAGGAAGAGACGGGGCGTGATTCTGAGAGCTGGAAGAAGGCTGTACACACGCACAACACGCACTATAACCATTGTTTTTGCGCTGATTACAGAATTTCTGGAGAGGCCGTGTGCAGTGGTCCTGGGGCCTCAAGTCCACAGATGCTAAGAACTCTGGACTTAACCCTGTCAGCCTTGCCTTCTTCCCACTCCCCTACTTCATTTTATACATTTATATATTATATGCATTACCACTTCATTATTATTACATACAGTTCCTAATCTCTTGCATTTAACCTTAACCACTATTTCCAAAAGTGCTGCATGAAGGATTAATGCTTCAGACCAACTCTGGTCTTTCTATGAATTAGCAATAACCAATTTTCTGGGACTAATGTGAATTCTGCCCATGAAATTAAATAACCAAAATGAAAATTAATGTCTCTGTTCCACAAAGAAAATGGAATTTAAGCTCCCTGCTGACCACAGTCAGCTCTGCTGTAATGTAGCATATATGTTCCTAAAAATCCCTGCTCTGTGCAAAATCACACAGTAAAAACCACAGAGCTCATGGGAATAATGAGATTGGGGGCACAACACCCAAAAGTGTCATTACTGATACGCTGGTGAAAAAGGAGCCTATCAATACAAACAGGAGCACAGTTTTACATACTAAATGGTCAGGAAATACATAAATACTACAATAAATGTGGCACATTATCTTGAAAAATACATGGAGGATGCCTGTGGTCATGGGTAGTGGGCCTCAGAAGGGCTGCAGCTGCTGGGTTGTTGAAAGTAAGGGAAGGAGTGATGTGAGGTCAGCAGGCCCTGGCCCGTGTGCCCCCAGCATGTTGAGCTCACCCTCATCGTGTGAGGGTGTACCTGGCGTGTTCCTACCGGTGCAGTTAATTGGGGTCCAGTCTTCTGTTTTCAGCTGATGTTCCATGAGAACCAGCGTGCACACAGCAGATGTGAAAAGTACATGATGCTCAAATGATCCCCTGACATCTCTCCCATTAGAACCATCACACATTTTCAAAACAAGTGCTACTCTAGCTTAACTGTGTTTGCTCACCTGGCACAATGACAAGGGAATGCTTTAAAAAGCCTTCTAGCTTTTTAGAAACCACCAACGGCATTCCAGTAAAGTCTCAAAAAATGCTGAGTGACCCACAGAACTATGGTTGGTAGATTTAAAAAATAAAACTGTGTAACTTTAAAGGGTATTCATTGAAGAGGTTCCTTTCTCTGCCCATCTTTCAAGTCAATTTTGTCATGTGTGTCATGGCACGTTTCTGTTATTTACTAGTGAAATAGTTCACAGGTTGAAGGCAAAGCTTCTGTTTGTGAAAAGATTCAATTTTAGTCTTACTTCTTCAGGATCAGCTAAAGACACTCTTAGTACTGAGTATTTAAATTTTGTTTGCAATAAAGAGACACACAATTGAGAGAGAAGCACGAAGACTGCACCTTGTGAGTCATCAAAGTGCTTTATTTTGTAAAGCCCGGCTCGTAACTGGAGTGTACTGTTAGCACTAGAAGATACAAGGCAAACTTCCTCACTCTGTCTGAAGATTTGAAAACAGGATGGATGACACAGACTGTTACAGACAAAAATAAAGCATTTTGTAAACTTCTAAAAGCATACACAGATGGGCCACAAAGGAAACAGTTACTCAAATAATGTGTGGGTACCTTCTCTTTACTTCAGGGTCTCACATTTGTAATCCTGGGTTAAAGAAACTGCAGCCTAACTTCAGAGCACTGAAAGGGACTCGATGCCAGAATGAATGGCGGGGTGGGGGTGGGGGCATATTAAATCACCATTTCAATTAATTTAGACACATGAAATACAGATTTGGACAGCCAGATCACAATGCTGTCAACGTCGTCTGCTGAGGATAACAATTCTGAGTGAAGTCAGTAGATGGGGTAGAATGGCCTTGCCCCCCCGATTCCAGCTGCTGTCACCTCGTATTTTCTGAAGTAAACCTATATATTTTGGGCACAGTTGCAGACTTGATAAGCCCTGAAGTAAAGTTACTGGAAGAGGCAGTATGGTGGGACTATTTGTTGAGTTGCAAGTAATTATTAAAGGGTGGATTTTTTTCTTCTTTCCTGAACCTGCCTACAAAAATCATCTCACATTTTAAACAAAGAATTTCAAAGGCACAGCTTTAGCACAGTGTATAAGTTGATAACGTATTCCTAAGCAAGTCTAATATTTTAGCTTGACGCCTTTCAGAAAATGCCAGGAAGTTGGTAAATACATGATCAATGTTGGAAATTTATAACTTGATTAGACACAGCACAGTTTAGGGCAATGAACTTACATAACCAGATCTGGGTTAAACATTTCTTTAAAAATAAAAAAATCATTAGACTGATAATGTACATCTGGAGGAAAACAACCCTTTTCCTTTAACTGTAAAAGACTGTCTACCTGGTACTTTGAATAAAACATTCACTCCAAAACGTGACTGCAGGATACATTTCAAAATATGACAAACATTATTTCACCTACACTGTAAAATGACTTTACATGTAAACTTCAAAAATCACGTGCTGTACATTAAATTTTTAGATTCAAAAATATCCCTGTTTTCCTAATAATGTAAACAGTAATATTGAGGATTTCAGTTAAAGGGCAAATTTATAACAAAATACCACTGTTCAACAGAAGAATTGAGAGTTCTAAATGCTTTGCTCACCTTCCCACCATGGGAGATGTAGATACCATTGCCCAAAACTATGCACTTTTCAGATAAGCTTTTATTTTTATTTTGTAGCATTAATTCCTGTATTGCAACGAAAGAGTGTTATCAGTGAAGAAGCTCCAGGCAAGAAAAGAGAAGTAAGCAGTTTTCCTGGACATATTTACTGAGGTGAAAATGTACAGAGAGAGTCACTAGGGGCATCAGCTTCCTGCTGGAGGAGGGGCGTCTGTCCCCGGACACGGGGAGTCCCGACACCCAAACCAGGAGGCACGGGAGACGCCAGCCTCCTTCATCCAGCGCCCAGGTACAACTATTAAGGAGTGTCAGCGTGCGTGGTAGAAGTGTAACATCTGCAGTAAGTTTTTTTTTTCCTCTTAATCACCATCATTATTATTATCATCATTATTATTATCTTCATTATTATTACGAATACTGTCTCACATCTTTCAACTCCAGAAAATAAACTGATCCACAGTTTATTGTGTGGTGCCAACCTGGTTGGTCTGACATGCATTGCCTTCTCCCCCTCCCCCCTCTAGGGTTTGCTCAGTCACTCACTCACTCATTCATTCATTCATTTGTCCACAGCTGGAATCAGAGGTTTGTTACCCCAAACACACACTGACCAAAGCTGGTCGGTGTCCATTAATCAATCAGTTTTTAAGATGCACATACGCAGAGACACACACACGTCAGAAATAGCTAGAATGATGCTGGGAAATATCAGGTAGCTATTAAAGCAAGTAGCCCCCAAGTCAGTCATCTTGGCCTGAAGATGTAAACGAGGAGGTGTGCTTCACTGAGTTTGGTGTTCACTTTTCCTGCGCTGAAGCCACCTCTATCCTTCCCATGCTCACGTCCATCCACAGTTGTGCAGGACGTTACGTCAAGATGTGGCCAATAAAGTCCAAAAAGCGCTTGGAATACTGTTCTGGGTTCACGGTGGAGATCTCCGCGCCAGCCTGGGCAGTGTGGGAGAAGAGGAACAGTGATACTGTTAGAACTACTTGATCAGCACCTACAGCAGCTTCCACTGCAGCTGAATATGAAGCCAGTCATTTTCAAACCTGTGCAGCCTCTACTCGTAACTCAGAATATCTTGGATATGGGTCTGAATAACCAAGACTCTTAAGAATCTGGGTGTGAAAATGAGGCAGTCTCAGGAAAAACAGAGGCTGGTGTCATATACATTGTGACTGCTGCCACCAAAAAAAAAAAAAAAAAAAATCCAACCACGTTTGAGATGTTCCTGTCAAATGTGGCGTCTGTGTGGCCTCCATTCAGAAGCCACGGGGACAACACTTGTGTTTCTCAGGAGAGCAGATGGGAGACACCTTGAGAATGACACAAACAGCAACGTCTGGCCAAAGGGAAACTCTGATGACAAGGACACAAGGGCCGTGTTCATTTTTCAGGACCAAAAAAGCTGCTGGGTGCTCAGCAGTAAGGAGCGGCAGTGGCCGGGGTGGCATTGGCTGTGATGTATTTGCCCTGAGGGGCCAGGGCTGGTCCTCGCAGCGCAGGCACAGGGCTGCCACTGTCCCCCTTCAGAGGCCTGCCTAGCGCTGGGAAGCCACCCCTCGAAGAGGCTCAGCGGGGTTTCCTGTGACGAGCACAGTGCAGACCAGAACCCTCAGTGGTTACTGGCTAGCTTTCAGAGCTGCAAAGGGCAGGACCAGCGTTTTTACCAAGTCACCAGGTGCTATTTTGATACCAGCAGCTTACAGAGGAAGCTGTAATTTCCATGCCTGGCCTGGGCCGCTGGGATCTCCACAGAGGAGCCCCAGTTTTGAAGGCAGAGAACGGTTCCCAGCAGCAGGTTGACACAACATTCCTTTGCAGAGAGTAATGTCTTGCTCTTGCAAACTGCACCTGATTTTAGGCTGGGTACCATACCATGGAGCTGAGCTGGTGACATGCAGGGGAGGCACACATGGAGCCGTGTTTGCCCTGGCACATTTCCAGTTTCACCTGGTCTAGAATATCATACAGGTTTGAGGAAGGGTGGGAACAAACAGAGCCTCTCCCCACTCACCACAAAGCCTCATCAGCAAGGCATTAGGGCCCTGTCAGCAGCTGGGGGAACTGGGGCACCAGGGCGTTTCCTCCAGGTCACACAACTGGAGAGGTGAGGTAGGGACTTGGGCCCAGTTCCGTCCCTGCAGTACAGCCAGGCTTTTCAACCAGAGATGAGCATCGGAGTTATCGGAGTGTAGCCTCCTGAACTGGACTCAGAATCCGGGGAAGGGCTGGTGCATCTGTCTGGCACAGACTTTTAAATGGTTCTCAGAAGGCTGCAGTGCCCATCCTTGTGTGAGAACTGCTGTGTACCGTCCTCTCTGACAGAGGATTTCCAAAGTGTTCAAGGGTAGGGTGAGGTCCTGGTTTGGGCAGTGCACAAAGCTGGAACATCATAACTAGTTGGCAATGTGACGGAAATATTTCTGTGGCAAATGGGATATGGTGTTGGGCTGGTTCCATCGCTGGAATGACAGCCTGTTTGATTTTAAAATAAAGAAAAAGAGCCTTTAATAGATGTTGATGTTCTGGTGGATCTTGGTTGACTCCACACTGGGGAAGTGTGAACGAGCCAGAGCACAAGTTCATTCGCATGTGGTGGGCTTTGTGGCCTTTTCAGCACACTTGGAAAGCCAAAATGGAGTCCTACAATGCAGGCACAGTGGAGATTCACAACTGGAGAAGTCCAACCGGCAAATGGGCCTCACTGGTTTATTGGGGGTTGGGGCTGGGTCGTGGGGAGCACTCCTCTCTACCCTGCCTAGTGACCTGATCCTGGCAAGTTACTCTGTAAATGCTCATCCTCAGCTCCTTCACCTGATAAGGAGCACACTAGTAATCCTTATCAAGGCTTGTCATGGGATTCCACAAGTTAACGTATGCCAGGAACAATGAGAATTCTGGGTAAGGACAATAAAAGTGAGGGCCTCGTATCACTAAACTTTGATCTTGCACTCAAAAATCTTCTGTAATAGAAAAAAATACAGTCCACTGTGTGGAAAGAGATACTGTGTATCTTAGAAGCATCTTAAGCAGAGACCAAGTGCTTCAGTTCTAAGCACTTCATATTAAAACAGCTGTCGTCATTCAGCGCTTTAGTCTTTGAAGCATTTTTCAAACAAAGAATTTGTGTAATAGTCTCATGATGCGTGTGTCTGTTAATAACCCCAGTGGGTAACAGAAGAGCCATGCAGGGTCTAAGGGACTTGCCAGAGGCCTTGGGAGCTCTGACTCTGCGTTGGAGTGCAGCCCTTGCAGAGACCTCGAGCCATGGAAGGGACTGGGCAGCTCCCAGGAAAGGAGTGGACCTGCGCTGGCCCCTGCATGACAGGAAGCAGGGAGCAGAGAGGGAAACCAAACGGAGATACTTACGCCGTGTTTAACAGTTTTTGCAGCGTGGGCAGCTTTCTTTTTCGCATCATAATGAGTCAGAATGTCAATAATTGCCATAAAGTACACCTCCTTCCGAGGCGAATCTGTAAAGGGATGGGAGACATGATTGTGGGACAGATGGGGACAACGCCTAGGACAGTGTGAGCTGCTGTGGGGGAGGGGTGAGGGGTTCAAGGTCTGAAAACAAAGGCAGCAGGGGCTGTGAGAAAGTCTTGTGCATCCCCAGGAAACAGCTTAACTTTCTGTTCCCAATTCTCTCTCATTTTAAAAAGTAAAAAAGAATATAACCCCAGGATATTACCAGAAGAGGTCCAAGGGTGAGACTGTATGTTTTTTATTAATCTGCATTTTCTTTAGAGATTGTATATTACTTTGGTATAAAGAAAAGTGCTTTTTAAAGAAATACTGTTTAAAACAAGAATTGGGTTGGCCAAAAAGTTCATTCTGGATTTGCATGAGATGCTATGGAAAAATCTGAACTAACTTTTTGGCCAACCCAATAGAAGTAATTATGCTTACACTTTCTACTGTTACCTGTAACTGTTCCTAATGCTCATTGGCTCTAGTATCAGAACTGGATAAAGGCATACATCATCTACAATACCCGTCTTCTACATATTTCCACAAATAAGCTGCTGTTTCAATTATGAACTGTTGTTCAAGTATACTTGACTCTAATTTTCTGTGTTGAAGAAACCATTTTGGTGAGCAAAATAAAAAGCAGAACTCAAACTCAACCTGGCTGTTTTGCCATGACACGTTTTCTGTTTTTTTTTTTTTTTAACAATGCTGAACCACTAATTTTTATTACTAAAAATACCCCCAGAGGCCTGCGTTTATCTCAAATTTTTTCATGTATAAGTAGCTAACATAGCATGTAATATTCCTATAAATATCCAATCACCCAGCTATTGAGAATTAAAATCAATCTCATTTTCGTGGAGAGAGCCACAGATCCCTTAATGGGGGAAGAGCAGAGGACAGATACGCAGCAGCAAATCGGAGATGCTCTTCCCACAGCTGGGCTAGCTTCAGCTTCCTTTCTTGAGAAGGAAGGATACCTGCCCTACACAATGTCCACAGGAGGTCTGGCGTGGACCATGTGTGTGGCTAGCTCAGGACAGACTTGTGATTTGAGATCCACATAAAAGAGAGATGGCTAAGAAAAAAAATATTTAAAAATATTTCTTATATGTGGTACGGACATTTACACAAGCAGATCCATATGGGTGTTGTATACACACAGCACGCTGCTGTGTGGTTTCACCTGTTCCCTCAACATCCCGCAATTCAAGGATTTCATCACATTACATTTCAAAACCAGAGATTACAATTACCTTTAATATACTCTGTCCCGAAATCAATTGATTAGGACTCTTGAGAAGGAGTCTTACAGGACAGCATGCTTTTAAGTGGCTTGATGATTACCAGTCGATTAACAGTGCAAAAAAAAAAAAAAAAAAAAAATCAAACCAATGGTAAAAAAAAAGTAGATGGTATCTCCACTTACTTTCATGGCATTTAATTCCGTAGACATCAATGTTTGGATCAAACTCGCCCGGAGCCAAGGGTGGCGAGCTGTTGAGTGTGTTCCCAGGGCTGTCGGGAGGCGTCCCCACAGGGTGGGCGCCATCGCTCTCCCCCTCCTCCTCCCCGTCCTCCTCACACTCCACCTCCTCCTGCTCGGCTCTCTCCACGTCATGGATTCCCACCAGCAGGCTGTAGTCCATGAGCTTCAACTGGGCAAGAAACTGGAGGGGAGGAAGTGACACGATCGTTAATGCCTTAAATACAGCCCCAGATTTAAAGACAGCAAGCTCACAGAAGCACATGTAGAAGGCTGTGAGCCCTGGGGCGGCAAAGGCGAGAAGAGGACTTCCTGTAGAGCAGCCAGGAGCCTCTCGAATGGGGCAGTCTCCTCCCAGGCAGCTTCTCGGGCGGAGCTGCAGCCTCCCACTTGGGGCTGGCTCAGAGCCAGGACCGCTTCCCTGAACTGCAAGGCTGGAAGCTGAGAGGGATGTGTGCATCACATCGACGAGGACTGCACCAAAGTGCAGAGAGCACGACTGGCAAGGAGGACACAGGGAAGAAAAGATTTCTCCCAATGATTAAGACTGGTTAATGGGGAACCCAGGGACCTCCCACGTCACTGCCAGGGGAGCCTCTCAGATCTGGCTTGTGAAAGCACTTGGAAACAGCACACTCAGTGAAGCTGAGTATTATGCTGTCCATATTATTATGCTGTCACAAATAAGTAAAAGCACCAATGTCCCAATCAACCAGCAAATGCCTCTGTCACTGCTCTTGTGAACAACACCCTCCTTCATTCCTGCTCGGGGGTGTCCTGATGGAAGCAGGAGCCGGGGAGGCTCCTCCGTCACCCCCTCCCATGCCCTTTTATCCAGGAGCTCTCTCTGGCCTGTTCCCCTTGCCCCCAGTGCCCACCCTGGATGCCCTCACAGTGGAGATGTGGGTTGCCCGGTGGCAACATCTCCTACCCATGAGTGTGTAGTGGGTGCAGGGTGAATGGGGCTTGGCTGGGCCTGGTCCTGCTCAGCTTGTAGGGTGACAAGGCACAAGCCCCCTTCTTCCCCTCCCTGCTTCCTCTGGCCCTTGGAAGGTCCCTGAGAAGTGGCAAGGACTGCATGTTGTTGGAACTTCTCCTTCTGGTCCTCTGGCGAGGGAAGCATTTCATCTTGTCATGCCTTTCGATGGGGTCTCATTTCTCAAAGGGTAGAAACAAAATCTCACATGGTCCATGGGACCTAGTTTGGTCTCATCACCCCTCAGGCCGTCTTGCATCCTGTTCTGGCCTCTGGCCCTTTACCTCCCATGGGACCGTGAGGTCGCAGCTGCAGGGCCCTTGCTCTCGGAAGCCTGTCGCAACTCCTGCCTGGGCACGTGTGTCCTGCACACATGTGTGCCCTAAGGACACCTGGCTTAGCTGCACAGTTGAACTCCATGAACAGAGGAGTCTGGAGGGCTACCGTCCATGGAATCCAGAATCGGACAACACTGAGTGACTAACACTTTAACTTTTTTTTTTCATTTTATTAAATTATTTGAGAAACTTCTCTATCTTCCCCAAACACTGCAGGCCCCTGGGGGCAGGAGCTCTGGCAGGTTTTGCCCTTGAAACTGCATTATGATTAGTCAGATCATCTCACCTGTCTTCACTAATCAAGGTCGTTTAAGACTCGCAGGTCCCCCAAGGGGCATGTAGCCCGAACAATGTTGTCTGCCTGGTTCTTTTCTAGGAACTCAGAATCAGCTCTGTCGAGTTCCAGCTGAGCGGGTTAAGGCTGGCTAGATCCGCCGACCCTCCAACTGGGCATGCGTGAGGGTCCTTTCACACGTGCGAGGATGGCCAGCCCCACCCTTGGATCGTGCAGAGGTCAGTAGCCTGGTTTACGCCTGTGCCGAACGAGGATTCGCGCACCTTTTCCCAATCTTCTTTCCCTATGCTCCACGCCTCAGACTGCCCTGCCGCTCGGCCAGTAAACACCTCCTCAAGCGAGCCCCTAGCTTGGGGAGGCAGACTGGAGATTTGCTCTTCCTGCTTGGCTGCCCCGCGAATAAACCCTCTGCTGCAGACCTCGGCATCTCGCGTCTGGCTGGCTCCAGGTTGGGCACAAACGAACCTGGTTCGGCGACGCCATCGCTGCGCTCCTGACTCCCAGGTAAGTGATGTAGCTTCTCGATATTTACTGAACAAGTGAGTGGGCTGCCTGCTGCTACTTCCCCTGTCCCTCTTTCCTCTAACTTCCCCTGACCCCTTCCTCTAAGAAAAACAACCCCCTAAACCGAATAAAAAGAATAAAGCAACAACAAAAAACCTTCTTATGAGCCTGCAAGAGGCAGCACCCATTGGAAGCAAAATGAGGTTATTTACAACATATCTTTGCTCTGCCGAGCAGAGTCTCTCTGTACATATAGGTCCCTTTGACTTTCAGATGGATGAGGTACAAATCCACTTTCAAGTGTTTTGCAGAGTACAAAAGGGGCTGCCTGTAATTAACGTGCCAAAGGTCAGGCGGGGAAAGGGTAACAGCCTGGGCTGTACTGCCGCATGAAGTAGAGTGAGTCTGCAGGCCCACATCTTCCCCTGGCACCTGTGCTACTCACAACGTCAGCCTGGCCCAGAGCTCCTTTTGTGGGTCTCTGATCTGTGGTCTGACCACTGCTTGGACTCCTTACCCAGAAAGGAAACATTTGTATTCAATAATAAAAGCGAAGTTAGCTCCCGGCATCACCCACTAAAGTATCAGTGAGATGAAAAATGCATCTCCTGGTAAGAAGTTGTTCTGACATACCCGAGACTAAGGAGGTGAGTTGCAGCCCCAAGTGGGGATTATGTAAGAAATGGGGATTATGTAAATCTTCAAATCTGTGTGACTGAGACAAATGAAGAAGACCAAGGACAGCACAGGGGTTATAGCTTTTGCTGATCATGGTGACCCATTGAAGTATCAGATCATCTTAAATACAACTTAAGTTTTGGAGTCAGATGGGCAATTAAATCTTAGGTTACTTGCTCCATCTTTTATGGAATTTTTTTTTATGGAGTATCATTGCTTTACAATGTTGTGTTAGTTTCTGCTGTACAGCATCATGAATCAGCCACATGTATACATGTATCTCCTCCCTCGTGAGCCTCGCTCCCTCTCACGCCCCATCCTGCCGACCTGAGCGCCCTGCGCTCTACAGCTGCTTCCCGCTGTCTGTTTTAGACACGGTGGTGGGTGTATGTCAGTGTGGCGCTCTCAGTTCCTCCCACCCTGTCTGTTCCCATCTGTGTCCACAAGTCTGATCTCTACATCCTCGCCTCTATTCCATGAAAGATGGTATTGATGAACCTATTCGCTCTGTGTCTTGACGATGAATTCACTACTCTGAACCTCAGTTATTCTAATTATAAAATGGGACAGCACCAGTAAACTCACTGCTGCTAAGTCGCTTCAGTCGTGTCCGACTCTGTGCGACCCCATAGATGGTGGCCCACCAGGCTCCCCCGTCCCTGGGATTCTCCAGGCAAGAACACTGGAGTGGGTTGCCATTTCCTTCTCCAATGCATGAAAGTGAAAAGTGAAAGTGAAGTCGCTCAGTCGTGTCCGACTCTTCGAAACCCGGTGGTCTGCAGCCTTCCAGGCTCCTCCGTCCATGGGATTTTCCAGGCAAGAGTACTGGAGTGGGGTGCCATTGCCTTCTCCAAGTAAACTCACAGTGGTGGATAAAGGATTGGAGAGAATGTAGTGGGGGCAATGAAAAGGGCCTTGCATGTAACAGTGGAAGTGGTTTTTATAACTGTCCCTGTTGTTGCTGTGGTAAAAGCCTTTTTTCCATCAAGTATGTAACTTAAACAGACATGCGCCAAGAGGCGAGACGTGTTGAACAGCCTGTATTGATGCCCCAGCTCTTATCACAAAACGTCGTTTAAAACCTCTTCTTTGAGGGACTTTGGTGATAAAAAATCTGAGGTTGTACATAAACTTGACATGAGATATTTTAGTTCAACTCACTTTTAGCAGCTTATTTCTTTAAAAGCATTACACTTTTTGGTTTTTTTGTTTGTTTGTTTAATTTTATTTTATTTTAAAATTTTACATAATTGTATTAGTTTTGCCAAGTATCAAAATGAATCCACCACAGGTATACATGTGTTCCCCATCCTGAACCCTCCTTCCTCCTCCCTCCCCATACCACTTTTTGTTATTTTTTATTAACTCATTACCTCCAAGTGACAAATCTGAACTAGGACTAGACTGAACAAATTATTTCCAACATAAATATATTCAAAAGTAATGAAACAGCATATGGAAATAAATGGTTATTGTTTTCACAAAAAAAAAAAAAAAAAAAAAAACCTCTTCTAAAGTAGAGGGAAACACAATAGGCAGTAGACCTGAGGCTCCTGCTGGAGAAAGTCGCTGTAGGGCGTCTTGAAACTACTGTGGGCTGAAGATGACAGGCCCAAGAAGAAGAGGGATTCAGGGCTGCCCGGGGGGTCTGTCTCCAGCTAATATTTGGAACTTAAACACATTTACTGTTTTCTGCTCATTCCTTTAAACTTCTAACTCAAATTAGTGTTTTTAAATATATAAAATTTCAAACCACGAAGATTTAAAAATCTTTAGGTTCCCCTGCTTTCCAACTTCTTAATAACTGTCCGCCAGACCTTGATCAGCTTTTTTGTCCCTCAGAATATCCCACCTAACCTGCTTCCCTCATAATTCATTCCTCATTATGCCAAATCTGAGCTAGTATTCCCTTTACGAGCCCTGTTACGAACACTTACTGAAAACTGTATGGCTAAAGAGCTGTTAATAAACTCTGTTTGTTTTCTTTGGAGAAGTGTCTATTTAGATTTTCTGCCCATTTTTCAATTGGGTTGTTTGTGTTTTTGTTGTTGTATGAACTGATTATGTATTTTGGAAATACATAATCTCTTGTTTTGGAAATACATAAGCCCTTGTTCGCATCATTTGCAAATATTGTCTTTCATTCTGTAGGCTGTCTTTTCATTTTGTTTATGGTTTCCTTGGTTGTGCAAAAGCTTGTAAGTTTGATTAGGTGTCATTTGTTTTTTTATTTCTATTGCCTTGGGAGGCTGACTAAGAAAACATTGGTACCATTTATGTCAGAGAATGTTTTGCCTATGATCTCTTCTAGGAGTTTTATGGTCATATCTTTAAGTTGTTAAGCCATTTTGAGTTTATTTTTAGGCATGGCTTGATGGTGTGTTCTAACTTCAGTGATTTATATGTGGCTGTCCAACTTTCCCAGCACCGCTTGCTGAACAGATGATCTTTTTCGCATTGTATATTCTTGTCTCCTTTGACCGCAGATGTGTTGGTTTTTTCCCCTGGGCTCTCTGTTCTATTCCATTGATTCGTATGTCTGTTTTTGTGCCAGCCCCACACCGTTGGATTACTGTAGCTTTGGATTCAATGGACATGAACTTGGGCAAACTCCAGTAGATGATGAGGGACAGGGAAGCCTGACGTTCTGCTGTCCATGGGGTCGTGAAGAGTCGAACACGACTTGGTGACTGAACAACAAGCTTTGTAGTATTGTGCTTTTTCCTCAGGATTACTTTGGCAATTCTGAGTCTTTAAAGGTTCTATATAGATTTTAGAGGGTTATTTGGTCTAGTTCTGTGGAAAATGTCATGAGTGATTTGATAGCTGCTCCCTCCCCTCCACGCCACCGCCCCCCCCAAAAAATGTGAGGCATGAGATGGCCTGTGATGGGGTGGATGCCATGGGACACAAAGCGTAGTCTCGTGTGTGAAATTTGGATCCCAGTGTGAGCCAATGCGAGATGACGACCAGCTCTCCATGGTCACGGTCAAAGCTGACAGGAAGAGAGTCAGAGGGCAAAAGTGACCTTCCATTCTCCATCAAGTGCTTTCTTTGGGGAAAAGGGCTCACATATGCTCATGTGTGAAGCTATCACGACTAACGTACTTTGCTACCTTGCCCAGCATATAAATAGAACAGAATTTCAAATGCAGAGAAAAGCTGCTGGCTAGGTTCTTATTTTCCTACAGAAATATTTGAGCTTTAATGAATTCATTTTTTACTTAAAACATTAAGTCACTCCCCCCATCCCCACCCCATCCTGTACTTAAACAGGCCAGCCAGCTAAATTAGCAAGCATGGAACTGATGGAAAATGAAACTAGATTATATTCTATCAGATGTCAAGCTACTTTACCATAATTACCTGCTTAAAAATTAATAATGCTTCTGCATGATTTTCAAAACTAGACACTTACCAACCATTGAGAATTTTATTAAAATGAAAGAATGCTTTATGGCCTGCCTCCATTTAAACAAAACAGCTAAGTGGGAGAGCCATGGATGGGATTAAAATTAACCAAATTTTCTAATCAACAACACTATTAGAGACAATGAAAAGGCAAAGAGAATCCTTGTGTAATTCAACTGTAAATTTGAACGGCTTCAGTTACATAATTTCTGGAGTCTAAAAATCGGAGTGATATACAGCTGAGAGGAAAAAAAGATAAAAAACATTTTTGCAAGCAGATGAGATATCCCTAAGGTCTATTTACTATAACTGCTAAAGCAGTATTACTTCTCAGGATCAAAGCCTTTCAGGATAATGAATAAAACTCCCAAATAGTATGTCTACCTATGGCACTTAGTTATCAGATCAAGTTGCTGCTGCTGCATCGCTTCAGTTGTGTCCGACTCTCTGGGACCCCGTAGACGGCAGCCCACCGGGGTCCACCATCCCTGGGATTCTCCAGGCAAGAACACTGGAGTGGGTTGCCATTTCCTTCTCCAATGCATGAAAGTGAAAAGTGAAAGTGAAGTCGCTCAGTTGTGTCCAACCCCCAGCGGCCCCATGGACTGCAGCCCATCAGGTCCCCCCGTCCATGGGATTTTCCAGGCAAGAGTACTGGAGTGGGGTGCCACCACCCTCTTAGTTATCAGATCAAGTTGACCCCAAAGTAAAAGGGAAATACTTAACTAATACGCATTTTAATAAAAACTGCTGACAATTGAGGAAAAATAAATGCTGAACAATGAGAAACTGTAGAAAAACTACTTTTTAACAAGACCCTTGGTGGTCCTCTTTACAAATAACCAATATCTAGGTTCTAATCAAAGCATATATATGATATAGGTTAAAATGCAAAAAAAATTCCTTAAAGTAACTTGTAACCTAAAAATCATGAACTCATTTGGTCAGTCTATGTGTCTTTAAATGAAAGATGTTAGGAGATTAGAAAGAAAATTATAATACTGCTTCTGCCCTCATGGGGGATATAATCTAATCCATGACATTTGTGTGTTCTTGGCTTAAGTCATTCTTTGTTTTAATTTTTTTGGCCATGCTGCACTGCTTGCCAGGTCTTAGTTCCCTGACCAGTGATCGAACCTGGGCCCTGGTGGTGAAGGCGCTGAGGCCTAACCACTGGACGGCCAGGGAATTACCAAGTCATTTTGTCTTTAATGACACAAGAAAGAATCTTTTCACAAAGCCTTTCTAAGTAGCAGATCTGCACTGGTATGTGGGGAACTGTATTTCCAAGTTAACAAAAACAAAAAATGCACACATGAACAAAAGTAACAGCTAAGAATACTGTAGCTTAGTTACTATCTAAATTAGAACTCTCTTTGCACTGTTTTGTAACCTAACAAACTTCAAAAACAGAACTTTTTTCCTGAATTTATTTCTGGTAGATTTATGTAAAGAAGTTCATTGGGAGAACTGCACTGCCTTTACAATAAATAAAAGATAGGGAAAGGTGTATTTTTAATACTTAAAACAATATTTACAAAGAGAACTCCTTTATAGACTAAAAGGCCATTTCCACATAGTATTTTATTTCTCACAGCATCCCCCTTGACCCTGGTGTCATAAACTGCCTCTGTGCTGTTCCCATGCTGTGCAAGGCTGACTTGATGGGCCCAACGATGCTGACTTCATAGAGGCTGGTGGCAATATTATTGAGGCTGGTGTTTCCTAACACCCAGATGTGGTTCAGATGGAGAAAACCCCAAATTCAAACAGCATACACTTGTCAACATGCTCTGGTCTTTGACAGAATGCAGTCAGTCCCCTCCACCCTGGCCCTAGTTGCCGGGGGCGGGGAAAGGCGGTGGGTCTGAAGGGGCTGTAACCTCGCACAGGCTACCCCCACAACCAAGAACGTGGGACCCTGGGGGAGGGGACACCAGCAGAAGACACCATGTGCCTGCTTTCGTTTGTCTCTGAAGGAGGGAGCTGCTGAATCAGCACACTTCTCTTTTAAATCAGATCACATATGAGCTACACCTGTTTATAGCTGCTTTGGCTAATGTACAACATATTTTTGCCTTGGTTTCAGATACAAATAGATGGTTTTAAAAGCTTCTAAAAACCCAGTAGTGTTGACGTTCATATAAGGGGCCATCCCTTGTGTTGATTCCCTTCCTTACCTCTACATCCTTCTTCAGCTTTTCCAGGAAAACCTTTTTGTTGTTGTCATCGATATAAATCTTTTGGCCCTCATTAATGAAATCGTTATCCTTTAGAGTTGGCAGTTCTTTGGCCTAAAAAAAAGAAAAAAATTGAGAAATTGAGAAAAAGAATAAGGAAGGAGCTTGACAAAAATCTAAAGGACTCCTACGCTCTCCAATCCTGGAGGTTAAGTTTCCACCCCGGAGGCTGAGTTGCCCTGCTCCCTGAGGGGTCTTACCCAAGGCAACAACATGTGAGGTGGCTTGCGTGCCGCAAGGGGGCGCCGGCGAGTTATAACCACGGGAAGCATTCCCACTAGGAATGGAGAGTCAGGCATACTCCACATTATGAGGCTTTTGTAACAGATTTCATGGTTTCCTAAGAAGGAACCTGACAGCTTTCTTGGATTCACAAGAAGTCTTCTAAGTACAGAATTAGTATTCTTGAAATTCTTTGTCAGGAACCCTCAATTTTCTTACTGGTTCAACCCTACTCCTCCCCCACCCCCTCCCCCTCCCCCAACACACACTCTTTTGGGGTAGCCTTTGCTGGGTTCATGTTTATCTGGGTCCAAGATAAAATGTCATCTTGCTCAGAAAAGCGCCACCCATAATCATGTATAAATCTAAGTTGGGGAGAATATGCAGCCAGAGGTTGGCCATCTGCCCTTCTAAACCTTCCGGCACACCACTCCAAGAAGGAAATCCTCTTTTCATTTGGATGATAATGAAGAAAAATGTCTTCTGGCATAAAGCATATTAAGATGAGATGTCTACCCTTTAAAAATAAACAGGATGGTAGTGAGCTGGCAACTAAACTATACTTATGCTGACCAACACAAAGTAATGCGTGATTATCAAAATATGGTTTGCAAGCAAAAAAAAAAAAACAACCTAGCTTTAAAGTAGTGTATACCATTCACCTTTGTACAACCTGCATTCTGGGAGAGTTCAAAACCCCTCCTCCCTCCTTTTGACTGACCTTGTAAAAAACAACCATTCCTCTTATTTCTTCCAGTTGAAAGGAATTCAACATAATACCTTGCCTTTCTTAGTATACTAATGAATGCCTCCTTTCCCTAAGTGTGAACCAAATGGGGGAAAAAACCTAAGGAAAGAAAATATTCTCCATCCTGGTCTCCACACTGCCTCCCCGCATTCAGAGGTACAAAAAACTCACTGGGTACATATGTTTACTGAAAAAAAAGTGAAGGTGTTAGTTGCTCAGTCGCGCCCGCCAGGCTTCTCTGTCCATGGAATAATTCTCCAGGCAAGAATACTGGCGTGAGCTGCCTTTCCCTTCTCCAGGGGATCTTCCCAACCCAGGGATCAAACCGGGGTCTCCTGCATTGCAGGCAGGTTCCTCACCATCTGAGCCACCAGGGAAGCTGAACCACCTTCCAAATCTCTGAACTGCTCAACTTTTTCTTCCTGTTTTGTAAGGTATACACATGTGTGTAAACTACTCATGTCTATTGGTAGACACACATGCGTGTGTATTATGCAGTTCTAAATCAGTAGCTTTGCTACTCATTTTAACTTTGAGAAAATCTGCAGTTTTGTGAGTTCTGACTTTGATGTAACTACTGCCAAGTTGATTATCTTTGCAAAGCTCAGAAATCCAAAGATTCCATTCAATAAGTGGTTGCTGAATGACTGTCACATACAGGAGTGTAAAAATGAATAGGTGAACATTTCTGTCCTTAAAAGAGTTTGTAATTTTGTATGAGAGACACTGAAACCAAGAAAACAAGGCAGTGCGTAAGGCATACAGATAAATAATACGGTTCTTGAGGACTGATCTACTTTCAAATACTTTTATGCTGGGTCAGTCTAAAGAAATGAAATATCCTTCATCATAAACACTTACCAGGGTCCAGATAGATTAACTGCCTAAGTTGGTCATTCATCATTTATAAATGTAAAATGTGAAAGAAAACTCTCAATGTGAAGATTATTAAATGTTTGAGTCAATTACATGGACCCTAAGTTATTTTCTTGGAACTGAAACAATGAAATTTCACAGTGAATGAAATGTGAAGATCTGAAGTTTTAACAAACTCAGAGGCCTGTGAGAAGCTAAGCATCAGGAAAGGTGAAAAACTGGAGTGCTTCAGAAAGCGCTGAAGCCAGAGCTACATAAAAACATAGGAGACGCAGAAAGATCAGGATTCCCTAAGTAGACAACATGGGCATTTGTCTACATTTAGGGGATTTTATGAGTGTAAGCAAAGCACAGGAGAGGGATTCTTGTTTGTGAGCGAGAAACCGGAAGGCAGGGCTGACAGGCTACGGACAAGGCAGTAAATGACACACAACCTGTGTTGGGGGTACCGGTCACATTCATGGAGATGAATGAGTGCCACTTTAGGGTCACCCCAGCAGAATTACCTCATGTGACAGGGAGAATATAATCCTACCTCGTAAAACTCTGGACACACTGTACTATATTATGAGGCTTACTTGTGAAATTTCCAGGCACTAGGGATGTATTTAGATTGGATGAAGTTCAAAAGAGGGCAACCAGATTGGTTAAGAGACTTAAGGGCTTACTGAAAGGCTCAAGAGGTGTAGGTAGATCCTTAGGGCAGTGGTTAGAGGAACCCAACGCTGATCCACAGATGCCCACCCCCCGGTGTAAGCAGGATGGCAGACTGCTTAGGAGCACCAGGGTTTAGAAACATGAATTCTGAGGTTCCTAGCCTTAATCCTTCCCTTACTAGCCAGGGGCCAGTTTCTGGACTTCTGCAGGCTGTCCGGCTACATGCAGAAGGGGAGACCCTGCTAAGCCCTTGACGTGCATCCATTTATTAAAGTGCATCATCTCATTTACTCTTCAAAACCACCCTAATTCTCACTGTCCTCATTTTACAGACAGAGCAACTGGGTTAAGTGAGACAACACAGCTAAGGTCTCCCAGCTTGGTAAGTGGAGCTGGTAAGCTAGTTTCCGAGCTAAGATGGGAACCTGGGCTGCCTGACTCTTAGCACAATTCTGTGTGTGCATGCTAAGTCATTTCAGTCGTGTCCAACTCTGTGTGACCCCATGGACTGTAACCTAGCGGGCTCTGCCCATGGGATTCTCCAGGCAAGAATACCAGAGTGGGCTGCCATGCCCTCCTCAGCACAACTCTACCTGTAGCAGAATGACTGAGATTTTGGCCAAAACTTGTGGGACATTTAGATAGTGAGGCCAGTGGCACTTATTGTCATCATTGCTGGGAGCATCAGTAACTGGTGTGGATTTAAAACTGTATTATAGGTTGAGAGAAAATATTTTCTTTAAAAATAGAGCTTCACTGTTTTCTACTAAGAGCTGAATGACAAAACTGAAGTCACCTGACAACAAGACACCCTCAAGAAAACCCTGGTGCTTAACTTCTTATAAATTTCAATATATCCTTCTAACAATGAGCAGCATCTATATTAAAGATGCACCTTTATTTTTTTAACGGGAGTGGAACTATTTTGCTGTGAATTAATGAATATCATAAACTCTTGGTGTTAACACTGTCCACAAAGGTGATGTCTACAGAGCAGCACAGAAATGACTGTGGGCAGCAACCAATCCCACCCCTTGCTTTGCAGCACCAGATTATTTGCACTTAGGGGAGCTTTGAAAGTGCTGAAGTCTCTGGGTCTGGTTCTTTAACAGGCATCTTTCATAGCCTTTCTAACTCAATGCAGAACTAGCTAGAGGGCGGAGGAAACCACTAGGGCTAAAGACATCAGCTCAGAAACACTTGTGAACTGTGGACTCGGAGGCTGGCTCCCAGCCAGCGGTCAGTCACCTTTTTTGAAGTGGTTGTAGGTTAGGTCTTCATTTATTAGCTCCGTGTTAACGTTCTCCCAGCTGATGTTGTGTAGACTGGGAGCCTCCAGTACCTCACATGGTGCTTAGAAGCAGCAATGCCAAGGAGGACGAGGTGCCCTGCCCTTCCTACGCTGCCCTCCCTGGTCTGCCCAGCCTGGCCAGGGGAGTGAGGCGTGTAAAACCCAGGCCAGCACAGCTCACATATACATCCCTTTTGCAGGAAGTGACTGTACTGGGGTGGGCTGGACTCAAAACGGCATTCATCTCTACTGATGTGATGTGTAAATGTACAAACACAGCTAACGGCATAAGCAGAGCGACACTGGTCTCCCGGCAAGCAAGCTATCCTGCTTTCGCTGTGTGGATGCAGTTGGCACAGTGACTATTCCTGGTACTTTCCCGCCAGGTGATCCCCCGCAGCTAGAGTCAGTATGGCCCAGGCTTCTACTTGGGACACAGATTGAAGCATGCGCTTTTGAGCACAGGCTGGAACCGCACCACCTGGGTTGTATCTCAGCTCCTCCCGTTATTAGCTGTGTGACTTGAGCGAGTTACTTAACCTTCTCTGTGGCTTGGCTTCCTCATCTTTAAATGGGGATTAGCAGACAACACTGTTGTGAGTATTACACTCATTTGTACAGTTAAAAAGCTTTAAGGCTCTGCTTGCCACGTGGAGTTACTTATACATATTCTTGTTATTTGCTGGTCATATTCTCAAGTATGGTGTGTGAATATAGAGAAAAGTTCATCAGCGATAAATCCAGAGCAAGATTTAAAATAAAAAGTTGGCATATTTAACACTTTTATAACAGCTGGGGTGTTTAGACCAAGCTGCTCAATCCGTCCAAGCTTCAGTTTCCTCATCTAGATAATGGGATATTAACACTTATCCAGTAGGGTTAGCGACTGAATGAAAAGCCAGGAAACACACAGTGCTTGGCAGTGAGAACTCACTGGGTATTAGTTTGCATCTTAGTTACCCATCAGTTTTGACCATGACCAATGTTGGTACTAAGTGTTTCCTACTAATGAATATAGACATCTATCCTTCCTGATTTTCTAGAAGAAATAGGCTCTTTAAATTTGGGATATCAGTAATCTAAGCCATGTTTAAAACTGCCTGCGTTTTCAGGTTTCCTCATTAGGCACGAACACCTCCCGTGACTGTCTCAAGGCTGTCTCACTTCACTGTGTCACACAAGGTGCAGCAGAGGCTGTGCACGCCCCTGCCTTGGCTGCTCTCCAACCTGGACTGAATCCTCCTGGCCAGAAAGACCTCTGGTCACTGCAAAAGCTCTCCCGAGCCAGAAAGCTTCACTGAAATCCAAGTGAGAATAAAACGTTGCTTTACAGTAACTGGGTAAGTTAAAATTTTAGACTGATAAAGTATATTTTATGGCATTTATTAATATGGAATAAAATAGTTATATATATGGCCAAAGACAGAAGTTTGTCTTAATTTTTCATGGGTTTCATTTTTCTCAGAGAGTAAATGATAATATTGGGTAACTTAGTGAATGCGATTTTGCTGACTTACAGCAAAGATTCACTAATTGAAATCTCAGTAACCAGAAAACACCCCCCAAAAACTAGAGAGTAGCAAGCTCCTTGGGAACACTTTCTAAAGTGGTTTTTTCTGCTGTGAGCTGTAGAAAGAAAACTGTTCCTGATCAACATTCCCTCCTTTGCTTTTTGTGACTACACTATTGGGCGACAAGCCTCTTCTTTATTTACTTTTGGCCATTAGGCGGCTTGTGGGATTGTAGTTCTCGGACCAGGGATCAAATGCAGGCCCTCGGCAGTGAAAGCCTTGAGTCTTGACCACTGGGCCACAAGCAGAGTGCCAGTTCTTGGTTTCTTTCAAAGCACAGTATTATAGGTTCTCACTCAGCAAGTCCATATTCTTAAATAGTAAGAAACACACTGTTAACAATATTGGTCATTGTCAAAGATGCTTTATGTGCATCAGGGCTTAAAGAGAATTGATGTGTGGACAGTATCCTAAATGTATAAACACTTCTGAATATGTAAGTATTCCCTAGGATCCAATAAAAGATGTAAATGATCTCTTAGGACACATTTGGCCAGCAGTTTGAGGTAAAAAAGGGAAAAGTATTCATAACTAAGAGCTACAAAGTCCAGAGCATTGTTTTTAGAACTGTGCCTCTGTAGCCAGCTTAGCAGAAGGCGGCGGCCAGAGAGAAATCATGGATCCTGGGAGCAGCGGGCTCTGCTTCCTTCCATTAGGATGGTAGAAAGAGTTTTAGAAAATGCAAGGCATTTGCTTCTAATATAAAAGTATTTAGCACTTTTAATAAACTTTAAAATTTTAAATTACTGAATTTTGCATATTCTCCAAAAACAAAAATATGCTTACTAAAAGGATTTAAATTTTCTATTTGTTTGAAATAGAAGTTAACCTGTTAGTAATATGTTATATTTCATTGGATTCTGTAACTTGGTGCATGATTGCTGTCATTCGTGTGGAGTTTAATAATATTGGATATGTTAAGAGTTATTAGTAAAGCCAGAAATTACATGGAAATTTTCATTAGCTTTTTAATGTCACTAAAATGTCTTTTGGATGACTCAAACATTTTTAAAATCAAATATTTAAAACCTGTATTTACAGACAAAAACTTCAAATACAGAATTCAAATGAAAATATACTGGCTTTTAACATCATTCTACAATTAAGTTTTACAAAGAGTCTATTAAATTGCTACTAACAGAAAAATTTAAAAATACATGTACTTAAAATGCTCAGAGCCAAAAGTATATAACACAGTCACATTTGAGGATGGAAACCTTAACAGGAAGATGGAATGCACTTCTATCACACTCGAGTGTTTACTGCAAACAGGATTCTGGCACCAGAAGGTTTCAATGAAAAGAATGATGCATAGCATGGCACTCTGTGATTAAAGGACTTGTATTTCAGAAAGAAATGAATTTTTGTTCAACGTGCTCATTTGGCTACCTGTTTTTAAAAAGTCTAATTGTAAGCCTTGGTGTCCAAAATTGCTGTCTGGTGTCCCTTTGATGAGCCATATTACACTTGGAACTGAATGCACAACGTAAAAAATATGTACTAGTTACTGTCTCAAGTTAGGGACTGCTGATGCTTCTGATTTACTTGTTAGTCCAAGCTCATCTAAATGAAAATAAACTTGCAAAGAAAGAATAAACCCCCTTTCATCAGGCTTGCCAAAGTAACGTCATAAGAATCAGAGTCTGTAGGGCTGAAGATATACTCCAGAAATATTTCTGTAAGGGAGAGACTTTTTAGATAATCCTTACATTGGAGCTGGGATAAAGATAATTTGCCTGAATAACATCACATATGTGGTATCAATTTGGGGGTAGTAAGAGAGGTTAAAGATTTTATAATAAAATCAGTTCTGCTTCTCAAAACATCCAAGTCACAAATTTGATACATGAAAAAGCAAATTAGTGAATATGCGTAAAGTTCAAACAGAAGTAGTAAAGATAACAGGTGTTTTCTCACAAGAAAGTACATATAATCTTTAAAAACATAAGCGGAACGTCTACACAAGTTCATAGCTTGGGAAATGATCCAACATGTCAATAACTAGTTATTTCCACGTTGAGAACGTATATATTTGTGACCAGCATCTGGATATGAAAGTCTCACATAATTTTTGTTTTGGGCCTCTTTGTGTAAATGTAGAAAGAGAATATACCTCAACATACTTGGAGAAATAGCACTGCAACTAGGAAGCACAAAACCAGATAAGCCCTGTCATAATTCTACAATTTAGAACTGTCAAGGCTGGCAGGACCCAGCTGTTGGTTATTTATTTTCCCTAAAAGCTGATATTAAGAAAGTGAAACTTACTCCTTTCCTAATACTGTCAGACTTCTCAGAAGGGCCATTTAAGTGGCATGGTGATGGTTTGGCTTTCCTCTGTGAACTGTGATGTGACAGATGAAGCACGTGCAAGCCTTACAGAACTGATGTGTTTCCATCTGATTGGGAGATTCTGTGGCCTGGATATTGATAGTCTGCCACTGCTGCTAAGTCGCTTCAGTCGTGTCCGACTCTTAGCGACCCCATGGACTACAGCCTACCAGGCTCCCCTGTCCATGGGATCTTCCAGGCAAGAGTACTGGAGTGGGGTGCCATTGCCTTCTCTGATGATAGTCTAAAAAATGTCAAAGTCTGAAAATGCACGAAGTTTGCTAAATTGTATAGTTTTTGGTTTAATACCAGTCTAGTGAACATTAGAACTTCCTTGTTTTATTATACATCTGCAGCAGGTTGGCTTAAATTCAAGCCATATTACATTTTGGAAGTTGTGTCTCTGCTCCAGCTCTTTCTAGAATCAACTGCATAAGTTGTCAGAAATTCCCACATCTAACAGCACTGCTTCTGTGTGCTTGGGATAATCTGAGTTGAGTGCATTCAGTGAAGCTGTGTTTACACACTGCCATAAGCCCAGACTGGCCTGAGCACTCGAATGCTGTCATCTGGGAGAAGCTCCCAGGAATTATACTGCATGTTATCTTTCTTCTTCACATGCCACTCTTACCAAATTCCAAAGGAATCAAACTTTAAAACTCCACTTCCCAGAATAACCCCCATGGTTTACATTATAGGGTTCTTAAGCCTTTGCTCAGACATTTGCAGACTTATGTAACAATTCAGAACATTTTTTCCATTAGTAATAGCAATCACCATAACCCCTGGCCAGAGCAGACAGGACTTTGGTGATTGTCAAGTTGGCTGCGGTGCACCTTTGCAGGAGGGAAAGAGTCACCTGAAACAAGAGATTCTTGCAAACGGTAAAGCATGAGGACCAATGAGATCCTTTAATTTTACGAATGAAGACAAAGTCAAATGATTTATCCCCAAACTTCCATTAATGCCAGAGCAGGGGTTGGGACTCAGATTGGCTAAGGCTCTGGTTTGGTGCCTTTCCCTTCCAAGCCCCCTTTTACATTAATACAGCATTTCAGGGCCAGGAGACAGGCAGATGGCCCTGCTTCTGCCCGATGGGAAAATTTCCCCTGCACTTTGGGTGCTGGGATAGACGTATCTAGCCCTGGCTGGCAAAGGAAATAATTCACTTCCATCTGGAGAGAGAAGAAATTTTACAGAAGGTTAAAGCATTAGCTGAATTGAGGACCTGAAAACCTTGACAACCTCCCTTTAACTGGTCATTCACTGACACGGAAAAGGAAGTGCTTTTTCGCTGATAGCAAAGGAAGATTCCCAGAAGAATGCAGTGCTGTTCCTGTTCCTTCTGCTCTGAGCTCACTGTCTTTGTTACCTTGCCTTTCACTCATCCCAAAGAACCAGCTGGAGGTGGTAATTAATTATAATTTGTTACAAGTTAAAGATCACAAAAGAAATGCTGAAAACTGGTTTAGGAAAGCTTTTGTGTGTGTGTGTGAGGGTATTAATGATGAATTTTCCTGAACCTTCAGTCAATAATAGGTACAATGTCAGAGATGGTGACAGTCACTTAATTGCTAGCACAATTCACAATTCCTAAGAATCGACCAGGCGGCTTTTTGTAGCCCATTATCAAGGTGTCAACAGTGATTATTGCCAATATAGTTATACAAATGCCAATTGCAGGGCAGCTGTTTTCTTTCAAATAGGTTCCAGGGAGAAGGTTAGATGTTAAAAGGAATCTTCTTACTGTGACCCAATGACTCCATTACACAGGCTTGGCTTTACTTAATAAAACCAGACATGAGTTTTGAGAAGAACTGTGCAGAACAAGGAACAAAATGCACATTTGTGTAAATCCCCAGGCCTCATTCACTCTCTCAAGAACATGGGCGTTTTCAAGAGTCAGGTCAAATCCCCCAGAAATCAAGTGAGTCCAGTTATGTTTTCTTTTACTTGTCCGGATTCCCTGCTGGGTAGCTTGCTTGCTGGCAGCATGCTAAGACCGTCATTTGTAAAAAGCAGCCTGCTCAGCTATAATTACTAATTTGATGTCACACTGGAATTGCAGCGCAGCTGTGAAAAGATGGACCACCAGGGAGATTCGCGTTTCTGTCTCATTTAGAGGGGGCAAAACTGCTGGAGCCATGAATGGAAGATGCCCTTCCATTAATAAAGGAAAGAATTAAAGAATAAAACAAGTCATAGCAGCTGTCAGAATCTGACAACGGTTTGTTTTTTTTTTTAAGCACCATTCTGCTTTAAAAAAAAAAAAATTCAAGACATCTGTACATGCATGTTCTGATACTTGTTGCCATGAAACTGATTCCATTATTGTTGGAAAATAGCTTCTTTATTTCCTTCAGTTCCAGATTCATTATTATGCTAATGCAGATCACACTAATTACATGTCAAGTTCAAATCGTAGGGATGAGACTTGTCTGCACCTATATCATGAAATATTTGAAATGACAGTTTGAAAACTTGTCATCAACAAGTGAAAAGTATGGGAAATTAAAACAACTACAATGATGCAAATGAACGAAAAATTAGGAATCCAGATGACTAAGCCACGTCAGTGGAGATTCTCCATGAAAATTGTTCTTTGCAATTTTTCAGAAAATGATTATATGACTGCAATGAAAATATTCTTGCAAACCATTTGATTTCGTTTATAAAGGCTAGACTGTAGAAAATATTTTCAGCCTTTTCCAATTATTTCTAACCAGAGATAAGTGATTATTTTGATAATTTATGGTTTTATTTATAAAGGCAAGAGCATGCTGTTCAGAAGAGTCAAAAATATTTACTGATCATGGAAAGAAAACCTGAAAATTGACAGAAAAAAGAAAGCAAAGAAAAATTTTTTTGAGTTTAAAAATCCAAAGTTTTTAAGACTTCAGCTCCATTGATTCATTTCATTTATCTTTATGTATTACAGTTTAGTAAATATTACTTTGGTTGTTGCTAGCTTTTATAAACAAACTGCCTTATCAGAGAGGCATGATGTTCTCTTGTCAAAGCACGCACAGTCTCCATCAATTACCAATTTTAATTACTTTCACATCCCATGTATTTAAGCCTTTCCCAGTGAGCGCCTATAAGCTAGAAGCGGGGCTGGATGGCATTTTGGAGCTGCTGCTCCTGGAGGAAGAGCTATCAGGAACCCCAAGCCCAGAAAGGAGCAGAGAGCATTGACGTCTTCCTTGGGGCTGTTGTATAAACAGTCTTAATGTTTATATAGTGTAAGATACAGTAAGACAGACTATATTTACAGAAGTAACTATACGTCTCAAATGGAGGAAATATGAATTGGTTGTTTTTGCCAACATGGTTTCAAGTCATTTCATTACTTTTCTAACTTTTAAATCAAGACTCAATGAATCGTCTTAGCACCACGTGGTTTTGCGTTACGTGTTTTTGTCAGTGAAATGTGGTGGAATGTCTCCTTGTTCATCTTCATGGGATTAATATGAATTTTTGATAATAAATCCCTTTTTCTTTTTTTTTAAGGGAGTCCTAAACATTTAGAAGGTTAGAAATGTGCACTGTAGACTGGGAACCTGGCTTTCTCATGTCAGAACTGTGGGACAGGTTAGAGCTTGTCTGTCAAGTAACTTCATTTACACAAAGGAAGTAGCAATAGCCCCCATCTCAAAGGTAGTGATCAGGATGACATGACCAAATTTGTGTAAAATTGAAAACAGGTCTGGCATATAGTATATGCTCAACAAACATTGGTTACTATTACGTACCTTTCTAAATCCCAGTATATTGAGATTAATAGAAAAAAATACACCCCTCACCACCCCCCGCCCAGGTAAGGTTTTGCCTCTGCCACCAGCTGTGTGATGCAGTGTGAGAAGAGAGGCTCCCGGGTCTTGGATCTGTCACACGTGAGGTGGGGGAACTGGACTCTGACGCTCAAGGTCCCTCTTGTCTCTGATGTCCACCTCTGGGGAGATGTTTTGAGGAACAGTTTGCATACATTCAATGTATGATAAGAAGCATCCTCAGAAAACTGGGTTTCTGTTAAACACATTCTGTAATTTCCTGTCTTGTCACAGGAACCTACACCAATAAAAGGCTGCTGAGGGAGGGAGTGGGGCTGTGGTGAGTGCCAGGGGTGCCTGGGAAGCGTGTGGTCCTAGAGGCAGAGATGGGGAGGGACAGACAGATGATGATGAACCGTCACGGCCATGTCAAATACTGTGGCTTTCCTTCACATGCGTTCTTGTTTTAGGATTTGGGATTCTGAGGCAATCACCCCATTGGCCGTAACTGTCTTTCTTGGCACTGGTTATTGTCAGAGTAGAAAGCCCTTGGAGCTAGAACCTGAAGAGATCAAAATTGGGGTGGTGGTGTGGAGACCGCTGGCTGTAGTCACAGGAGACTAGGGAACAAAGCAAAGCAGTCCCTGCGGTGTAGCGCATGGCATCGTATCCATAGCTTACTTGGGGGCCGGCTTCTTTTGATGATGCTGAGAAAGCCTTCTTTCAATGCTAGTGTGTGGTCCTTTAAACAGCCCAGATTATTTTCTCCTAGGAGAAGATCCCAATAATAGTGAGTCTCTGAGTTTCTCATGGACTAAAACTTAAACATCCACTTGAGTCTTCAGCACCAGGAAGAAACGTTTACATAGCAACACGGAGGCCAACAGTCCGTCATTTCTGCTGCTTTGGGTCAAAGCTGGTACCTTCAGGGTGATTCACACAGAGGTTGGAAGTGTGAAAATAGAGTCATTGGTGCACAGTAAAAATATAAACTGTCAAAGGAGCCACCGTTTCCTTTCTCGGCCTCACTTCTTAATTTTTATTTACTAACAAAAACTTCAGTGGCGTACAGCTGATTTACAATGTTGTGTTGGCTTCAGGACTATGGCACAGTAATTCAGTTATAAATATATTCATTCTTTTTCAGATTCTTTCCCCACATAGAATATTGAGTAGTTCTCTGTGCTATATTGTAGGTCCTTGTTATTAACAGTTATCTATTTTATATACAGTACTGTGTGTATGTTAATTTCAAACTTTTAATAAGTCCCTCCCCACATTTCCCCTTTGGTAACTGTTAAGTTTACTTCTGAAATCTGTAAGTCTGTTTCTGTTTTGTAAATAAGTTCATTTATATCACTTAAAAAACTAGATTCCACATGAGTGATAACATATGGTATTTGTCTTTTTCTTTCTGACTGACTTCACTTACCATAATCTCTAGGTCCATCCACATTGCTGTAAATGGCATTATTTTGGCCTTTTTTTATGGCTGAGTAACATTCCACTGTATATATGCACCACATCTGCTTTATCTGTTCATCTGTGGACGGGCATTTAGATTGATTCCATCTTCGTTATTCTAACTAGCACCACAATGAACACTGGGGTGCATGAATTTTTTCGAATTACAGTTTTCTCTGAATATATGCCCAGGAATGGGATTGCAGGATCATATGGTAGTTCTATTTTTAGTTTTTTAAGGAACCTGCATAAAGTTCCTTGTTCATAGTGGTTAAACCAATTTATATTCACAGCAACAGCACAGGAGGATTCCCTCCTCTATGCACCCTCTCCAGCATTTACTGTTTATAGACTTTTTGATGATGGCCATTCTGACTGGTGTGAGGTGATATTTCATTGTAGTTTTGATTTGCATTTCTCTGCTAATTAGTGATGTTGAGCATCTCATCATGTTCTTTTTGGTCATCTGTGTATATCTTTGGAGAAACCATTTTTTGATTTTTTTTTTCTTTTTAATAGAGCTGCATGAGCTGTTTGTATACACTGGCAATTAATCCTTGTCAGTTGCTTTGTTTGCAAGTATTTCCTCCCATTCTGAGGGTTGTCTTTTTGTTTTGTGCAAAAGCTTTTAAGTTTAATTAGGTCCCATTTTCATTTTTGTTATTATCATTACTCTAGGAGGTAGATCAAAAGATATTGCTACAATTTATGTCAGAGTGTTCTACCTATGTTTTCCTGTAAGAGTTCTAATCCAAGAATATGGTATACCTGTTTGTATCATCTTAGGTTTCTTTCATCAGTCTTATAGTTTTCAAATTACAGGTCTTTTGCCTCCTTAGGTAGGCTTATTCCTGGGTATTTTATTCTCTTTGATGTTATGGTAAATGAGATTGTTTCCTTAAACTCTGTTCTTTTGTTGACAGTATATAGGATTGCAAGAGATTTCTGTTATTACTTTTGTATCCTGCAACTTGACTGAATTCATTGATAAGCTCTAGTAGTTTTCTGGCAGCATCTTTAGGATTTTCTGTAATATGTCATCTGCAAACAGTGACAGTTTTACTTTTTTCCCAATTTGGATTACTTTTATTATTTTTTTTTCTTCTGATTGCTATGGCTAGGACTTCCAAAACTATGTTGAATAAAAGTGGCAATAGTGGACACCCTTGTCTTGTTCTTGATCTTAGAGGGAATGCTTTCAGCTTTTCACTGTTGAGAATGGTACTGGCTGTGAGTTTGTCATCAGTCCAGTTGCTCGGTCATGTCCGACTCTGTGACACCATGGACTGCAGCATGCTGGGCTGTCCATCCCCAACTCCCAGAGCTTGCTCAAACTCATGTCCATCAAGTTGGTGATGCCATCCAACCATCTCATCCTCGGTCATCCCCTTCTCCTGCCTTCAATCTTTCCCAGCATCAGGGTCTTTTCCAATGAGTCAGTTCTTCACATCCGGTGACCAAAGTATTGGAGTTTCAGCTTCAGCATCAGTCCTTCCAAAGAATATTCAGGACTGATTTCCTTCAGGATGGACTGGTTGGATCTCTCCTGTCCAAGGGACTCTCAAGAGTCTTCTCCAACACCACAGTTCAAAAGCATCAATTCTTTGGTGCTTAGCTTTATGGTCCAACTCTCACATCCATACATGACTACTGGAAAAACCATAGCTTTGATTCTACAGACATCTGTCAGTAAAGTAATGTCTCTGCCTTTTAATATGCCGTCTAGGTTGGTCATAGCTTTCCTTTCAAAGAGCAAGCACCTTTTAATTTCATGACTGCAGTCACCATCTGCAGTGATTCTGGAGCTCAAGAAAATAAAGTCTGTCAATGTTTCCATTATTTATCCATCTATTTGCCATGAAGTGATAGGACCAGATGCCATGATCTCAGTTTTTTGAATGTTGAGTTTTAAGCCAGCTTTTTCACTCTCCTCTTTCACTTTCATCAAGAGGCTCTTTAGTTCTTCTTCACTTTCTGCCATAAGGGTGGTATCATCTGAATATCAGAGATTATTGGTATTTCTTCCTTTAGTCCTGATTGCAGCTTTTGCATCATCTAGTCTGGCATTTTACATGATATACTCTGCATATAAGTTAAATAAGCAGGGGGACAATATACAGCCTTGATGTACTCCTTTCCCAATTTGGAACCAGTCTGTTGTTCCATGTCTGGTTCTAATGGTTGCTTCTTGATGTGCATACAGATTTCTCAGGAGGCAGGTAAGGTGGTCTGCTATTCCTATCTCTTTAATAATTTCCCACTGTTTGTTGTGATCCACACAGTCAAAGGCTTTGGCATAGTCAAGAAAGCAGAGATAGATGTTTTTCTGGAACTCTCTTGCTTTTTCTATGATCCAACAGATGTCGGCAATTTGATCTCTGGTTCCTCTGCCTTTTCTAAAACCAGCTTGAACATCTGGAAGTTCACGGTTCACGTACTGCTGAAGCCTGGCTTGGAGAATTTTGAGCACTACTTTACTAGCGTGTGAGATGAGTGCAATTGTGCGGTAGTTTGAGCATTCTTTGGCATTGCCTTTCTTTGGGATTGGAATGAAAACTGACCTTTTCCAGTCCTGTGGCCACTGCTGAGTTTTCAAAATTTGCTGGCATAGTGAGTGCAGCACTTTCACAGCATCATCTTTTAGGACTTGAAAAAGCTCAGCTGGAATTCCATCACCTCTACCAGCTTGTTTGTAGTGATGCTTCCTAAGGCCCACTTGATTTCACAATTCAGGATATCTGGCTCTAAGTGATTGATCACATCATCATGATTATCTGGGTCATTAAGATCTTCTTTGTACAGTTCTTCTATGTATTCTTGCCACCTCGTCTTAATATCTTCTGCTTCTGTTAGGTCCCTACAGTGCCTGTCCTTTATTGTATCCATCTTTGCATGAAATGTTCCCTTGGTGTATCTAATTTTCTTGAAGAAATGAGAATTTGTCATATATGGCCTTTATTATGTTAATTTCCCTCAATGCCCATTTTAAAATCATAAATGGCTGCTGAATTTTGTCAACAGCTTTTTCTAAGTCTATTGAGGTGATCATATGGTTTTTTCCTTCAGTCTCTTAATGTGGTGTATCACACCGATTGATTTGCAGATATTGAAGAATCCTTGCATCCTCGGGATAAATCCCACTTGATCATGGTGTATGATCCTTTTAATGTATGGTTGGATTTGGTTTGCTTAGTATTCTGTTGAGTATTTTTGCACCTATGTTCATCAGTGATACTGGCCTGTAATTTTCTTTTTTGTGTGGCATATTTGGTTTTGGTATCAGAGTGATGGCCTCAGAGAATGGACTTGGAGTGTTCCTTCTGCAATTTTCTGGAAGAGTTTTAGAAAGATAAGTGTTAACTCTTCTCTAAATGTATGTGAAGCTATTTGGCTCTGGATTTTAGTTTGTTGGAAGTTTTAAAATATGTTTCAGTTTTTGTACTTGTGACTGGTTTGCTCATATTTTCTGTTTCTTCCTGGTTCAGTCTTGAAAGTTGTACCTTTCTAAGAATTTGTCCATTTCCTTTAGGCTGTCCATTTTATTGGCATATAAGTTGTCTATGATTCTTTGTATTTCTTATGATTCTTTGTATTTCTGTGGTATCAGTTATAACTTCTCCTTTTTCAGTTTTAGTTTTATTGATTTGAGCCCTTTCCCTTTCTCTTGTTAAAGTTTATCAATTTTGTTTATCTTTTCAAAGAACCAGCTTTTAGTTTCACTGATCTTTTCTATTGTTTTTATTTCTGCTCTGATCTTTATGATTTCTTTCCTTCTACTAACTTTGGGTTTTATTTGTTCCTCTTTCTCTCACTGTTTTAGGTAAGAGGTTAGGTTGTTTGAGATTTCTCTTGTTTCCTGAGGCAAGACTGAATGACTATAAACTTACCTGTTAGAACCGCTTTCACTGCATCCTGTAGGTTTTGGATTGTGGCGTTTTTGTTGTCATTTATCTAGAGGTATTTTTTATTTCCTCTTTGATTTCTTCAGTGATCCATTGGTTGGTTAGTAATATATCGTTTAGCTTCCATGTGTTCATATGTTTTGTTTTTTTTAACAGTTATTTGCCTGTGTTTGATTTCTAATCTCATAACATTGTGATCGGAGAAGATACCTGATTTCAATTTTTTTAGCTTTACCAAGGCTTGACTTGTGGCCCAAGATGTGATCTATCCTGGAGAATATTCCATGTGTACTTGAAAAGAAAGTGTATTCTGCTGCTTTCAGATGGCATGTCCTATAAATATCAGTTAAGTCTAATGTGTTATTTAAGGCCTGTGTTTCCTTATTGATTTTCTGTCTGGATGATCTGTCTGTCCATTGATGAGAATAGGGTGTTAAAGTCGTCTAGTATTATTGTGTTACTGTCAGTTTCCTCTTATATGGCTATTACGTATATTGAGGTGCTCTTATGTTGGGTATACATGTATTTACAATTGTTATATCTTCTTCTTGGATTGATCCCTCGATCATTATGTAGCGTCTTTCCTTGTCTTTTGTGATGAAAGTCTTTAAAGTCTATTTTATGTGATATGAGTATTACTATTTTACCTTTCTTTTTGATTTCCATTTGCATGAAATACCTTTGTCCATTCTTACTTCCAGTCTCTGTGTGTTCCTAGATCTGAAGTGCATCTCTTATAGACAGCATATATATGGATATTGTTTTTGTATCCATTCAGCCAGTCTATGTCTTTTGGTGGAAGCATTTAATCCATTTAAATTTGGTAATTATTACTATTTTTAATTTTTGGCTGCACCCTGAAGCATGTGGGCCTTAGTTCCCCAACTGGGGATCAAACCCATGTCCCCTGCATTGGAAGGTGGAGTCTTATCCGCTGGACTGCTGGGGAAGTCCCTAAGGTAATATGTATGTTCTTATTTTCAATTTGTTAATAGTTTCGGATTTGTGTTTGTTCTTCCCTTCCCTTTTGTTCACTTCTCTTATGATTTGATGACTATCTTTAGTGTTGTGTTTGGATTGCTTTTTCTTTTTTTGTGTATCTAGTGTAGAGTTTTGGTTTGCAGTCTCCAGAAGTTTTGATATAGCAGTCTATATATAAATACAAGATTGTTTTAACTTGCCTGTCCCTTAATTTCTAGTGCGTGTCCAATATCCTGCATTGTACTCCTCTCTGCTATAGTTGCTGATTTTGACATCATATTTGTGTGTGGGTGATTTCCTACCTTTACCCTATGTTTGCCTTTCCTAGTGAGGTTTCCCATTCATAATTTTCTTTTCTAGTTGCCTTTTCTTTTCTGCCTAGAGATTCCTTTAAGATTTGCTGTAAAGCCCATTGGTGGTGCCGATTTCTCTTAGTTTTTGCTTGTCTGTGAAGTTTTTGATTTCTCTATCAAATCTGAATGAGAACATTGCTGGATCCCTTCTGGTCTGCAGTTTCTGCTGAAAAATCAGCTAATAACATTATGGGGCTTCCCTTAGGTGTTAATTGTTGCTTTTCCCTCGATGCTTTTAATATTTTCTCTTTGTTGGTTTGGTTACCATGTGTCTCGGCATGTTCCTCCTTGGGTTTATCTTGTACAGGACTCCCTGTACTTCCTGGGCTTGAGTGAGTGTCTCCTTTCTTATGTTAGGCTAGTCCTGCATGACCTCATCAATGCTGCCCTGTCTCTGATCATCATTCCCAGGAGGTTCCCAAGCCCCCTTTCTCAGCTGAAGCTCTCTCTACAGCCTCTTATGCCGACTGGACGTCTGTTCTGATGCTGAGATGACAATTCCAACTATTCCATCTGCTCCCTTTTCCCACCCACCCCACTGTCCAAACCAGAAACCTGGGAGTCACCTTCACCCCACCCTCCCTCCACATACAGCCTCTGGCACCATTCACCTCCCTCGTTCACTCTCTGAGGTCAGTGGATTCTTCTTCCTAAATCTCTCTCTCTCTTCTCCCACCCCAGGTCAGGCCACCATCTATTCTGGGTTATTTCAGCAGCCTCTCCAGATGGTCCTGCAAGGTGGCCTCACCTCATCCTCCAGCAGGAGCACCAAGTGCTGCCCATCTGTGTGCCCTTGCTCACACTGCTCTTTCTTCCTCTTCCTCTAGCTAACTCCTACCCATCCTTCAGGTTTCCAATCAGCTCTTCCCAGAAGACCACCAAGCCAGATTTAGGTCCCCCTTGCTACGTGTTTCCTATCAAAGCACTTATCACTTGATATGGTCAATTCCTATTTAACGTGTGTGTCACTTTGTTGGACATGTCTGTGTGGTTCATTATTTTAGCCCCTGAAGCTAGGACAGTAACCGTAGATGTTCACAAACTTCTAGATGAATAAGCAAAAGATTTTTAAATCTGTAAAATTCAAACCCAAACTGAATGATACCAGCCTGAAAGAATTTAGAAACAAAAACCTTGAACCCAGCTTCCAAAAGGTTTGGTCAAGAAAAGGCGCCTCAGCATGATGAGGAATAGCTGAGAACAGAGGCACCGTCCATGTAAACACGCCCCGATTTCAGGCCACTTAGGTTCATGCACAGAAAGCTGCTTCCCAAATTCTTAAGCTGATTCCCGTTGAATTTGTCTAGAGTCCTGCATAATCAACAAAATGTGGTTCAAGTATTACCTAAAGTCCAGTGTCTCAGAGAAAGGTAAGGAGTCTCCTTGTCTGTCCCTAAGTCCTTATACACAAAAAATATTCTAATGGGTCTTAACATTTTATAGTTGGAAAGGAGTTTGAAGCTCATTAAGCCAACATTTTACAGGTGACTATGAAGCTCAACACCATCATTTTACAGGTGAGAAAACGGGCTCAGGGAGGCAAGGAAACGGACTCAGGGTCACACCTGGCCTGTCAGTCATAAAGTGGGGCTAGGACCCAGGTGCTGAGCTGTACCTGTTTGGATCACGATGATGGCTGTTTTCAAGATCAGCTGTGGGAAATGTTTCACCCACACTTCAAACTCATAACTACTTCATTGTTCAACAGGGCAGCTAACCTGAGGGAGAGAATTGGAGGAGAGTGTTCCTCAGATCGACGAAGAGCTTCCCACCATAGCTGAGGGGAAACAAGAACCAGAGGGAGGAGGAGAAGACAGAACTAAGAGGTGCTGGGCCCCACGCCGAGGACCAAGGTGAGAGACGCCAGGCGCTTACCTTTTCTTTGTCACTTGCTTCCCTGGCCACTGTAGAGCCCTGAAACAGAGATGATGAAAATAAGCACATGCGAGGCATTGGCTTCACGTGAAACCTGCAAACACCCCAGGGCAGAGCGCCGAGCGCCGAGCGCTGACTGCTCTGTCCCCTCCCTGAGTGAGTGTGCACTGCGCCTTCTGTAGGGGTTTCTGGCTCCAACCCTTTCCTTCTTGGTATCACCTGTGCTGTCTTTCCCCTGGTTCCTGTCCTCCTGGTGGAAATCAAAAAACCCAACAGTCATGTGAACGATGCCTTTCTAAACTCAGGGTCAGACCACACTTTCCTCCCTACGTCACCAGAAGTGGTTGGTTTGAGGGTCTTCAAAATACAGTGGGCCATCACTTGGCTGCAGTGGCCACTGGGCACCAAGGGCCTGTCTACCATGCTGCGTCCTGTAGGGGGGCATCCTGGCCCCTGACAGCCCATCTCTCTGGCTCAGGGTTCCTGATGACCTTACTTCCTCACTCACCCTAAGACCCAGTGGGCCTTTCTGGCCCCTTTCATGTTGGAGGTCCCTTCAAACACACATGCATCCTTTTGTGCCTCTACGGTGAGCACAAAAGGTATAAGTAGAAGAAAACACAGCTTTGGTTGCAGTAGTTCTACTCTACTGCACTGGTTTTCAAATAATACCCTTGGTTCTGTGTTGTCCAACACGACCAAGTCTGTCTTAGATGCTGATGGAGTGGTAGGGCTTTAGGGTAGAGTTTAAGAACAGAGACTGTCCTGTTTGTGAAAGCTCTTAATGCAAAAGAAAGATTAGGAAATGAATGGCCAGTAAGTCCCTAACTTTGATACTATTAAACAACAATGAGCATTCCTCCTCTGTGTTCCTTGGTGGCCGTCACAGTGTCTCAAGCAGCAGCGCCCACATTTGCCGGGTAAACGGCTGGGGAAGGATCACAGCCCAGCACCAGACACCCAAACTATGACCAGAGGTCAGTGGCACAAGCTGCTTGCTTGTCTGTTAAATACACATTTATTGGCCTGGAATACTTGCATTAGCCAGTCATTAAGAGAATGTGTATGTGACTTGGGAAATGTTCAAGTAGCTTCTAGATTGGCAACTCTTAACATTTTTACTCTGTGACCATCTTGCCTTCAAGCAGCTCAGGCATTAGTTAGGGTGTGCGTCACCTGTCGTTCACAGATGGAGACACTCCTCCTACAGGGGATAGGGGCCAGGCCTGAGCCAGGGGCTCCCCCATGCCAGTTCATCATCACCCCCACGCTCAGTGTTCCCAGGTCTGGTGGATCTAAGAGACCCTGCTGGGCCAGCCCAGGACACTGCTCGAAGCTTAAGGACACGTTGGAGAAGCACAAAGCTGCCCCAGCAAGTGAGGATGAACCCTGTGAGTTGTCCGTGAAGGAGAGCCCTCTGGCCAGCCAAGCCCAGCAGCTGTCACTTGCAATGGTTTGTTTTCCTTCCTTTATAGGGTCTTGATTTCGGGCCACAATATCTTCCTTTACTCACTGACTGCTAATAAAGAATGTTCCTTTATTTTAAAAGAAGGAAGGGGTGAATACTCGAGTATTAAATACTTATAATACCTGGGTACTGCATTTGTAATACTTGAGCAGTTCCTATGCTAATGGGCAAAGGGAGGAAATTATTTTTGTATCTTTAACCAAGTTTGTAGTCTCTGTGTTTTTTTTCCCCTCCTTACAATATAATTTACTCTGCTTCTGATTCTCAGTGATGCTTCATCTCTATGTAAATGCAGATCATTAGCCTGGAAAAACTCATCCAGATTTAAATTCATTCAGAATTAAAAAAACAAAATTAGAGAAGTCAGTCAAAGCCATGAGTTTGAGACATGAGATGATGCCAGGCGCCCAGGTTCCCTCACCACTCATGATGGCAAGTACTGGTGAGAACAGAGTTTATTCTATAAGCTAAAAAGGGAGGTGAAATCAGGACATCCAAGGTTAAATTAAAACCATAATATCCAGTCTGTAACTTACATCAAGATATGCTGACTAGATGTCTGCTTGAATGAGGCACTATTTGAAGCACTTCAGGGGGATAAAGTGGGACCAAAAACAATTGTCTTTAAGAAACTTACTAGTAGAATGGAAGAGAATGAAAATTCATCCACCTCTTCTTGTATGCATTATGCTGGACGTGACACAAACATATCACACTAATCCTCTCAACCCAGCAAGGGAGGTAAACCCATCTCTGTTCTACAGATGAAGGAACTGTGGCTCCTACAGGTTCAGCATCTCGCACCCAGCTAACACGTAGTAAGACTGGGACATGGGGCTCCTGACGTGGGAGTCAGACCAACAGACAGACCTCTAGTACTCAACAGGACGAGCTAGCGACACTTCAGAGGGCCTTGTGAGAGAGATGGTTCCAAAGAGCCCTGAGGGTTGCTGGGATTTCCAGGGAACAAAACAGCTACGACCTGGAGTTAAGAGCAGACTCCAGAGGTAAGAGATAAGCCTGGAACATCTCCCCTCCCTTAGACCAACATTTCACAAAGCATAGTTCAGCACCCAGGGGTGCTGCAAAGTCAAAAATGTCTTTATAATAATGTGGAGACAGTCTCTGCCTTGACATTTACATGGATACTGCAAAAACAACGGTGGGGAAAACTGTTGGCAGGTTAGCACAGATCCAGCAGTGGCACCGAATGGTATTAGTATTGAGTTTGTCATACGACACATGAATATCCTTGAGGAAGCAATGGCATCTGTTTTGTTAAATCTTAACCCTGGATGACGTACCTTCTCAAAATTCTGCATAGGGAGTATGCCCAAAGCTCTTTTGTTTATAAAGCAGGTAAGTTTAAGGACAGTTATCTTGGTGATGGTTTTGAGTTATGAGCTGAACTAGTTACTTTCTTCCAGAAATCATTTCTATATGAAAGGACAACTGGAACCTGTTTATTCCATTCTGGGCATCTGACAGGCACTTGCTCAAAGAGGAACGAAGCTGCTGGCTCAGCTTTGTGCTGTCATTTCACAAGAAACCCACTGGTAAAATTTAAGCTTTCAAGTGAAAATGAAAACTTTTAAAAACTTGTATCCACCACCCTGAGCTTGACAGCTTCTCAATATATAAAGGCGTTTCTAATGAGGCAGGTGGCAATATTAATGTGGCTTCTTGATACTGTTTAATGAAACGTGAGTATTTGGAAGAGCTCATAACTCGGTAAACCCATTGTTCAAAATGAAAAGCATGATGTACTCAGATCAATGCGTGCAAACAGACTGATGGGTTTTAAAAAGTTCACTAATGTGATTTCAGATTCCACACTGTAACTCAGCTTTGAGAAATTACCACTTGTCAGGTCTAGGTGTGCCATCAAAGAAAAACACCCACAAATTTCTGAAAAAGTTAAAAACCCCTCCCTTTTTCCAACTACATATTTGTGTAAGGTCTGATTTTTTTTCATACACTTTAAGTAACATGACAGCAGAAGCAGACAGGACATTTCAGCTCTCTCACCAAGGCAGACATCACAGAGATTTGCAAAGATGTAAAACAATGCCATTTGTTCCACTAAACATTTCGGTTTGAAAGATACTTTTCATAAAGATATGCTAACATTAATAGTTTTACTAGTTTAAAAAACTAAGTTAAAAAATGTTTCTCATTTCTAACATTGTAAGTATTAGTATTAACCTACATATGCAGTTTTTGGGGGGGTCCTCTTTTAAGAGTGTGAAGGAGTCTGAGATCAAAAAATTTGAGACTGACTGATGAAGACCAGAGGTTGGCAGATTTTTTCTGGAAAGGGTCAGAGGGTAAGTGTTTTGCGCTTTGCGGTCCAAAATGGTCTCTATGGTAACTACTCAACCCTGCTATTATAGTGCAACCACACATGATAGAGAAACCACAGGCATAGTGGGACTCCAATAAAGCTATTTACAAAAACGGCGAAGTTGAACTTGCCATGCAGGCAGGTCGTAGTACGCCAGCCTCTGACCCGGATATTGTCTACATCAGTGACCTCAGAAGTCAGCGCCCCTCACTCCACAGTCAGAATTTCCAGTGGTCTACCTCCCACTCCAAATCTTTGAAACAGCCTGTCCCTCACCTCCTGATTCCAAACTGCATCCTTTCTCCATCCTTCCTGACTTTTCTTCTCTCCATGGCACTCCTCAGTTCCTAGCACACCATGTGACTTACTTATCTGTCTTTGCCTACCAGAATGTCAGCTCGTTGAGGGCAGACTTGGTCTGTTTTGTTCATCATACTGTTCCCAGCACTTAAAAGCAGGGCCTGGCACATAGCTGGTGTTCAATACATACTAGCTCAATAAATTACACGTGGTATCTCTCATAGGTACAATAAGAAAGAAAGTAAGAAAATGAAGTTGCTCAATTGTGTCCAATTCTTTGCAATCCCATCGACTATAGCCTACCAGGTTCCTCCATCGAGGGGATTTTTCCAGGCTAGAGTACTGGAGTGGATTGCCATTTCCTTCTCCAGGGGATCTTCCCGACCCAGGGATCAAACCCAGGTCTCCTGCATCACAGGTAGATGCTTTACCGTCTGAGCCACCAGATCCTCACTTAACACGAAGTGCTCTGCTGGCTGCCTAGTGCTTTGAGCTCTGGGTGCCTCTTAAGTGCGCAGCCTGATCAGTTACACACAACATGGATGAACAAGCTGAATGAACAAAAGAGTAAAAATCTTACCTTTAAGTCGTATTTCCTATATACAGATAAACGGTGGCTGAACACATTTCTTGTAACAATCACATATATTTCAACTCCATCCACATTAAGCCGGTACATGCCCAGGAACTGGGGAAGAAGGGTGATCCCATGACATTCCACTATATACTGCATAGGAAAGAAAGAAAGAGAGGCGGGGAAATGATCCAGTCAAAAGCTGTTTGTTCAGATAAAAAATAACTCCTCTGCCTATGGTGTTTTACAAAGTGATAATGGCTTATACAACCATTAATGTCTTCTTTACAGAAAATGACCATGTTTATACACCTGAAGACCAGGTCTGAGTGCACCATGCAGACAAATAAGAAAATCTATCTCCAGAGATACTTTTTTCTTAACATTCCCAACTAATTTGTATATAATGGCACGAGGTGAGAGGACAAGTGACTAGTCCTTTCTATAACTCCTTTAAAGTGAAATCATGACCTGGGGTCTCCATCATCCTTCCTAGAAGCCCTGATGATGACTTTACGAGGTTCAGGCAGCATCACCTGGCCACTATGATCAATGCCTTTGATAGTGTTAAAGTTGAGATTACAGAGGAAATTGTGGAGAGAGCTCAGTGTTAGAAGCTGGGAGAGTCAGGCTCTCGGTTTTCTGTTTCTTATTGAGACTCTAATGTTTAAATTGCCACCAGATAGTCTCCCAGAGCAATAGAAATAAAAACAAATGGGAGCTAATTCAACTTACATGCTTTTTGCACAGCCAAGGAAACCATAAACAAAATGAAAACACAACCTATGGAATGGGAGAAAATATTTGCAAACGATGCGATCGACAAGGGCTTCATTTCTAAAATATACAAATAGCACATACAACTCAACAAAAATAAACCCAATCAAAAAAAACAGAACACATAAGTAGACATTTCTCCAAAGAAAACACAGATGGCCACCAGGTACATGAAAAGATGCTTAAATCACAAATTATTGTATGTATGTGTGTGCCCAGTCATTTCTGACTCTGCAACCCCATGGACTGTAGCCCACCAGGCTCCTCTGTCCATGGAATTTCATCCAGGCAAGAATACTGGAGTAGGTTGCCATTTCCTCCTCCAGGGGATCTTCCCGACCCAGGAACTGATCCCATGTATTCTTAAGAATCCCACTGATTCTTTACCACTGACTCCCCCCCGGAGGCCCTTCATCCTAAAGTATAAAGAGCATTAAAAAACAACCCGTAACATCCAGTCTAGTATGTCTTTAAATATAAATCGTAACTGCCATAAGGGTGTTCCTTAAAAAATGAAAAACAGTAAAGAGCACAAACTTGTACAATTTTTACTCACAACGCTGCATAATTAATGTGATGTAAACTTTTGAACATTTCTTCTTTCCTTTCTTAGACATGTTATTTCAACCTCTCAAGGCCTTATCATGAAAATCCTTGATCACACTTTATTGTTAACATAACTGCACTTATTTTGGGAAAACATTTTAAAGCAAGACTCTGATGCTGGGAAAGACTGAAGGCAGGGTAGAAGGGGATGACAGAAGATGAGTTAGTTGGATGGCATCACCGACTCCAGGGACATGAGGTTTGAGCAAGCTTCAGGAGATGGTGAAGGACAGGGAAGCCTGGTGCGTTGGAGTCCATGGGGTCTCAATGCATCGGACATGACTGAGCGACTGAACAACAACAAATCATTTCCACTACTTAAATGATTAAGTACTACTTAATCTACTTAAAACTTCTCTTGAAGTAGAGAGAGTTTTCTACTTAGATTTCTGAATTTTATGTAGTATCAACACTGGTTTCTCTGTGTAACTTACAATATTTTACCTGTAGCCATTCTTATTAAAGATGCAATATTATTTTTAAGACACGCTACTAAGTACTTTAAATAATATGGAAAAATAGAAGGACGAATTTAGAACTCTGACCTTGGAAATAATACATCCAGGTTCAGCTCTGCAAACAGGTCTTTGATAAGTGAAGATCAACTGGAATATAAGTTTCACAGTTTTTTTTAATTGTTTTTCAGTATAGTACTAATCTGACATCAGCCTAGTTAGATTCACTGCCATTTTTGCTACTAAACATTAATTATTAGAGAAATGCAAATCAAAAAACTACACTGAGGTGCCACCTCATGTTGGTCAGAATGGCCATCACATTAAAAAATCTACAAATAACAAACGGTAGAGAGGCTGTGGGAAGCCGACTGCACTGTTGGTGGGAATGTAAGTTGATGAAGTTACTGTGGGAAACAGTGTGGAAGTTCCTCAGGAAACTCAAACTAGAATCAGCACGTGGCCCAGCAGTCCCACTACGCATTGTGTGTCTATCCAGACAAAGACAAACTATATAATTCATCAAGGTACACGCACCCCTGTGCTCACAGCAGCCCAGGCATGGGCGCCACCCACATGTCTCTCAACAGATAAACGGACGAAGATAATGTGGCATGAACATGCAATGGAATATTTACTCAGTCATGAAAAAGAATGAAATAATGCCACTCGCAGCAACATGGATGGACCTAGAGATTATCATACTAAGTAAGCAAAAAGTAAGTCAGAAGGAGAAAGACAAATTCCATATGATATTGCTTCTGTGTGGAATGTGAAGTATAATACACATCATCTACAAAACAGCAGACCTGTGGCTGCTGAGCGGGGGACGGATAGAGGAAGGAAAGAACGGTAGTGTGGGATTACTAAATGCAAACTATTACACAGAAGATGGATAAACCACAAGGTCCTGCTGTATAGCACAGGGAACTATATTTGATATTCTGTGACAAACTATAATGGAAAAGAATGTGAAAAAAAAAAATATATATGGGCTTTCCTGGTGGCCCAGTGGTAAAGAATCCACCTGCCAATCAGGAGACACAGGAGGCTTGGTTTCAAGATTTTACATATATATATACACACACACACACACATTATATATATATATATATATATATATATATATATATGTATCAGTGAATCACTTTGCTATACATAAAAAGTTAATACATTGTAAATCAACTTTACTTCAATAAAATTTAAAAAATGTGAAAAAATTAATACTTTTTTGGATATGTTAAAATCATTACTTTGTAGATTTACTAGTGACATTAAATAAAAAATTCATGTCAGTGAAAGAAATAAAAAATTGCCCACCAGAGCAGTGGTGTGAAGCTCTGCAGACAGATCGACACTCTCTGGCCCCACCAGATGGACACTCTCTGGCCCCATACTGGATTCATCACTGGACAAGTCAGTCCCAGCACTGACACCATTTCCAAGAGAGTTGCAAAAACACAACATATGTCCATTACTCTTCAATGACCATACTCTAAACGGCCACCAGATGGAGACACTTTTCAAAAGACCATCCTTACAAACTGGGTCCCACTGTACTTTCCAAAGTTAGGTTTTCCTTTCTTTAAAACGAGGGGGAGAGAAAATTTTAAAAAGGTTCTTTTATGCCTTTGATGTGTGTGATATTGCTAGGATAACTTAGCATGAATTGTACCTACTGTTGTAAAAATTGTACTTACTGTACCTGTTTACCACAGATGGCTGGAAGAAGAGTCATCGTGGTAATGGTGGCATTTAAGGTAACTCCTTCATTTTAAAAAAAAAAACAATCCTCAAAATATTCAGTTGTACAATGTATAAAAGTACAATGCACTTTTATAAAAGAAAGTAATCAGGATGCCCTGTCACACACTTTAGAGGTAGACACTGCAATAATCAACTCTGATAATAATAAGCCATCGTAAGACTTTTTTTTTTAAAGCCTTTAATTTTCATCATTAAATTAAAGAAGTACAGCATCCGTGTAGGAGTTTGATTTTTGCCACCCAAAGTTTGGAAGATTTTAAAGATGCTTCTGCCCTTAAAAAAAAAAAAAAAATCTTACATAACTGAGCTACATATTTCAATACGATGGCTTTTTCTGAGTAGAGTTTCACCCCCAACTTGTTCTTAATCTGAAGTCAGATCAGAGGAAACTTTTCTATTTCTCGCCTTTCAAAAAACAATAAACTTGAGTTTTGCTAATACAAAACAGGTGGTAAAGAGCTCTTGGCTGAAAAGAAGATTTCTCACATCTGATGTAAAGAAATAAAAGGATTGGTTGGTGCCTCTGAAGAGGGCCGGCTGGCTGGGCCTTGGCCGCATGGAGACTGGGGGAGTCTAGCCGCCTAAGTTCGGCAGGAAGGATGTAGGTTCTGGAGCCAGAGAGATGATATGTAGGGGCGTCCCGGTGCCTCCATTTACCAGCTGTGGGGTCTTGGGCAGCTTACTAAACCATCCTGTGTTTCAATGTCATTTTCTAGAAAACGAGCACCGTAACTCCTACCAAGAAGGTTAGGGTGAGGGTTACAGGTGGCAGGGTGTCAGCACACCCCCACAAGGCCTGTGTTCTGTGCTGCTCTCTCTCCTGCCAAAGAGGACGGTGATCACGGTTACTCTTGACATTCAGAACTCCAGTAAGGAATCTCAGTGTCAGCCCGTCTGCTCTGTGTTCCAAACTGACTCACAGACGTGCTCTGAAGTCTGCCCAGAGGGAGCCTCTGCAGAGGTGATCTGAGGGCCCACGCGACATGCCCCCTGCCCTGGGGGGCATGCAGGTTTCAATTTGGCCATTCAGCTCCCTCCCCCGGGACCCCACCCCTTGTGCTGTTCTGCTCAGTTTAGTCTCATCATGGCCTATCTTTTAAAAGTCCCGCTGGCAGAACACGTCCCTTTGATCCAAATCTCTGTACAGAGCCATGGAATGCCCGGATCAGCATGGATACCACTATCTGTACTGACGAATATGTGAAAGACACCTGACTACTACACAGGAAATCACTGATGCGCTTCCCCCCTACCCCCACCCCAGGGAGAAACACATGTACACATTATATTCTGCAAGTCCTCTATCTTTAAGATTAAATAAAATAATACATATTTATATGCAGAATACATCATGAGAAATGCTGGACTGGAAGAAACACAAGCTGGAATCAAGATTGCCGGGAGGAATATCAATAACCTCAGATATGCAGATGACACCACCCTTACGGCAGAAAGTGAGGAGGAACTCAAAAGCCTCTTGATGAAAGTGAAAGAGGAAAGTGAAAAAGTTGGCTTAAAGCTCAACATTCAGAAAACGAAGATCATGGCATCCGGTCCCATCACTTCATGGGAAATGGATGGGGAAACAGTGGAAACAGTGTCAGACTTTATTTTTTGGGGCTCCAAAATCACTGCAGATGGTGACTGCAGCCATGAAATTAAAAGACACTTACTCCTTGGAAGGAAAGTTATGACCAACCTAGATAGCATATTCAAAAGCACAGACATTACTTTGCCAACAAAGATCTGTCTAGTCAAGGCTATGGTTTTTCCAGTGGTCATGTATGGATGTGAGAGTTGGACTGTGAAGAAGGCTGAGCGCTGAAGAATTGATGCTTTTGAACTGTGGTGTTGGAGAAGACTCTTGAGAGTCCCTTGGACTGCAAGGAGATCCAACCAGTCCATTCTAAAGGAGAGCAGTCCTGGGTGTTCTTTGGAAGGAATGATGCTAAAGCTGAAACTCCAGTACTTTGGCCACCTCATGCGAAGAGTTGACTCATTGGAAAAGACTCTGATGCTGGGAGGGATTGGGGGCAAGAGGAGAAGGGGACGACAGAGGATGAGATGGCTGGATGGCATCACTGACTCGATGGACATGAGTCTGAGTGAACTCCGGGAGTTGGTGATGGACAGGCAGGCCTGGCGTGCTGCGATTCATGGGGTCGCAAAGAGTTGGACACGACTGAGCGACTGAACTGAAAACACAGATCAAATTTGATTCACCTTATCAGAAAGTTTCTACATGTTCTTATACTCAAAAGCAAGGCTCACCTATGAGGCTTTGTTGAACACATTGCAGCATAGAGATTTAAAAAACTTAAAACTCCTGAGTTTGTAATCATGTACAAAACCACAACCCCAGAAAGCCATTATCATGTTAGATTCCAGTATTGACAAGCAGCAGTTGGTCCCAAAGGTTTAGAAAGCACTCCTGCATCAAACTGCAGGAGCGAAAACCTCCCCCATGAATTGAGTTTCTGGGTGGGAGCACTGGAAAAAGAAGACCCTGTTTCATTTCAGTGGAGGAATGTCCCACTGGGTCTGTGAGCACCTGGGCTGGCAGACCACCAAACTGGAGCATGAGGGTCACTGCATGTGGGAGTTGACACAGAGAGGCCCAGATAGTAATCCCCTTGGGTTCTTCACCTGCTGACCCACTAAATGCTGTGCACACACCCTAATACCAGTGGGCATGTCTCAGATGGCTCCCCCACCCCACAAACTCCTGGAGGTTATCCCACATCTAGGGATGCTGTAAACACAGGGCCACAATCCCGCTGCTTGAGCCTTCCTGAGCCGGCACCATGAGCACTAGCTGTGTGACCTTCGGGAATTATTCAACCTCTCTGTGTCTCTGCATTTGGAGAAGAGGCGCAATAACAGTACTTAGAGCACAGGGGCTTTGTGAAGGGTATGAAGATCAGGGAAATGGCGCTGGGGGGACTGCGATGACTCAAGCAGGAGCCAGATGAAATCCAGACCCTAGGGCGGGGGGTGGGAGAGGCAGGCAGGAAGGAAAGGGTGAGGGAGGCAGGCTTCACCTGACGTGCTCCTCGGATGCTCCCTGAGAAGTAGGCTCTATTTAAATGCGGGCTAGGGACTCCCAATTTAAAGCATATCTCCACAGAACAGACTTTCCAAAAATGAATAATGTTTATGTGTATGTGTTTTTTAATATAAAGTATGATAATACTTTTGTAAATACAGAAGACACTAAAAATCATAATTCTCACTTATGTTGCTTTTAGGATCAGAACTCTGAGCACTTCCCCTTCAAAAGCTTAATCACTGACAAATTAACAAAAGAACCTGTAAATAAATGCTTCAAAAATTATTTTAAAAATGTGTACTGGGGCACTACAGTCTCATGATTGGTTTTTTTGGGGGGGCATGAGCACCCCTTATTTTAATAGTTAAAAACAGCCTCAGCATCTATTAATTTTTTAACATTGTTGATTCGATCACAAGACAATCTAACAATGAATCTTTGCTTCCTCCCTTTTACACGCTTAGTTTCCAATTCCTGTTGGAAGAATGGAGAAATAGGGACTACAAGCATGGAGCAATAGTGACTTAATCCCGAGGGTCACTCTTCAAAAAGGTGCAGAGGAATTCTCTGCTGGTCCAGTGGTTAGGACTTGGTGCTCCCACTGCCGGGGCCTGGTTTGGATCCTTGGTCGGGGAACTAAGATCCCACAAGCCTCACAGCACAGCCAAAACCAAAAAATAATAGAAAGGGGAGGATATTTCTTTCCCTTTCCATCAGCGTCCTGGTGTGGCTACAGGGCAGTCCTTCTCACTGGCAGGGGATAGTGTTCCCTATCTGCTGCTTTAATATCTCAATCCACTTCTGACCGGTGCTGTGCCCTGGTGCTGCCCGGGAGACTCTTCTCCAGAGGTCAGGTGAGCCTGTGGACGTCTGTCCTCTGCCACTCTGAGGTCCCAAGGGAGGAAATGGACACAGATGGGCCAAACACAGCAGCACTGGTCATCCAGTGTGGACCAGGAATCGAGGGCACACACAGAGGGTGACGCCTTTTAGGGGAGTACCAGCCGTGTACACATAAGCCTGCAGAGCCTTCCTTTCCGTGGCTCCTCAGATCCCACGCTTTCCCAGAGGCCTTCCTATCTGTGGCCCAAAGCTGGCCGGTTATTTCCACCACTCGGTCCCTGGGGCACATTCTCTCCTATCAAACAGGGAAGGTCTTGTCTGGCACCTGAACTGATAGATGTTCGCAGTTCAGCCAGGACACTGACCTTCTATCTAAATAAGGTACGGAACAGTCCCAAATTTTTAAAAAACTGACCCTGATCATCATTAATTCTTCGTATGCTTACTGTACAGAACTAAAACCATCACCAAGTATTCTTGGAGTCAGTGTCCATATTCTCAGTGTTAAACTTGCTGCATTACCTACGTTTGCATTTTAAAAATACTGTTTTTATTAAGTACTTTCCACGTTAGCATTTTCATAGCTGGATGACTCGTGTCACCTCGGGCTGTAATTTTTCATGCTGTGACTTTGGTTTTTTTTCTAGAGTGCTTCTCAGACACTTGTATTTGCTGGCAATGTTCATCTGTAACCCATACAGATTTTACTTTTTTCTGTCTTCTCTTAAAACAGTCTTCTTTTATATGACTCCTTGTTGTCATTAATAGAGGCAAATTTTACCTCTTCATTAGTCTCCCCTAGAACTTTTTTCCTGTACAGCAGCTTGTCAGAACTATAATGATAAACTGACATGGTGAAATTGGAATTTTAAAAACATATAAAACGCAACAGCCACAGGATCTCAGTTTCCTTTGCTCTTGGGTACTCAACAAGAATAACAAGTCTTATGAATCCCCCGGTCTGTTGCTTTTTCGTATGCAAAATGAAATGCCATTAAAAGATTCACAGCTGACTGAAGGTTTCAGCAGAGAGGATTCTAAGTGATGTACTGGAATGGATAAATATTTATATCTCTGCATGAGAGTGTGAACCTGGGCTCCAGCTCTTGAAAATTGCTGTTATTATCATGTTTCACTCTTTTTTTTTTAAGGGGCTTGAAGTGACAATTTAATATAGCATCAAATTAATACTTCAATGTAAAGTCTTGCCTCAGTTAATGTTTTTGAAAGGTTAAATTATCTGTAATTCTTATTGTGCCTCTGCCTGTGTTTATAGATCACTTCAACAATGTTCTTTACATGAGGCTGGGGCAGGGGAGGGGGGAGGCAAGGAGGGAGGGAAGGAGAGAGACAGAAAGAAAGAAAGGGAGGGAGGGAAGAAAGAAAAAACCAGCCTGAAACTAAGGATTGGTTTGTTTCAGGAGAACCAGACAAATAAATAATCCAAACATTTCTTGAGTTGATATTTTGGGAGAATGGTCTATGTCAGTTACTATATTTTGGTTTCAAGAGTCATAAAAGAATGTAAGGATGACTCCCATTTAATCTAATGTAAGTACAAAATTTTACTGCTTTTCTTAAACTTAATAAAAATCAGGCTTATAGGGAATAAACATTTCTCTGCAGTATGTACAAACATTCTTAGTGCTGATATATTGCAGAATATACCTACATGCCAACACTGGTGCTCCAAACTCAGTTTATTACGCTACCATAAAGACCCATACACAACATCATCGTGAGCGCTGAGATGAAAAACAAACAAGCAAACACCTTATCAGGGAATTCCCTGGTGGGCCAACAGTTAGAACTCTGAGCTTTCACTGCTGAGGGCTCAGGTTGGGGAGCTAAGATACAAGCTGGCTGGTGTGTCCAAAAAACCAAAACAACTAAAAATAAACACCTTACCATAAGAGGAGTTGGTGTTTACTCAGTGACTACAAATGAAATGGAGAAGGGCTGTCCCAAGCATCATGGTGTGATGCACTCTGGGAGGCCGTGCTGTCCGGCTGTGGAGTGTGGGCAGCGGGCTTCAGTTGGCAGCTCCTCCTGGGTCCACCTTCCTGTTCCTTGGGCCCAACGTGGCAGTGCTACACGGGGGACCCTGAAGGGCCCCACTGGCTGGCTGTGGCCTGTAGGGCCTGCCTGGCAGCCTGCCCTCCTCCTCCGCCCAATCCTCCTCTGTTCCTCTCCCTGTACCGGAGTCCCTCTCTCATCAGAATCCTGACCTCACACTCTGCAGGGCCTTCTACTCCAGTCAGTCACTTCTGAGACTCAGCAGACACAAGAGACAGCAAACTCAGGACCCCAGGAATGGCAGAGGTTAGGACTATTGGAAATAGAACTGCAAGAGTTATGTATAAAAGCATTTGAAGAAATAAAAGGATACAATTTCAGTAATGAGTATATAATCAAAAATGATCCAGAGTGCACAGGTGGATTTTTTAATATGGAACTACTAGAAGAAAAAATACAATCTTTGAAATAAAAAAATCACTGGATAGGGGAGACTATGGATTAATACAGCTGATGAGAGAATGAGGAGTAGGTGACACAGCTGAGGAATTGACCCCAAATTGAGCAGAGATGCTTGGAGACAGAAAAGGGGAAAGGAAAAGTGAGAGCCGTGGAGGCCAGAATGAGAATGTCCAGTCCACAGATGTTGGAGAGAGGTGGGGAGACAGACTGTATCCAAACACAAAAGAGCAACGGGATTTCCAGAAACTGGAGATCACCTGCTGCAGGAAACGTGTGCCAGCAAGTGGGCCGTGCGGCTGCCGGAACCTGGGGGCAGACAGCGATGCCCCGTCTGCAGAGCGGAGCTGGAGCGGTGCTCCCTGAGCCACAGGGGCCCCTCCTGGTGTTCTGAGAGTGTATGCAGCTCCTGAAGACACAGGCCCTGCTGCTACTTGCTGTGAATCTCACAGTTCCAGCTGTTTACACATAAAACTTGACTGTGCTTTTCACATTTCCATCGGCTTCTCCTCCACAGAGAACAAAAAGAGCCAGCGAGCAGACTCGGAATGTTTCTCCTGCTCCAGGAGGTGGGGCCTGCACTGCCATTTACACGGGCTCCATCAGCATTGCCCGTGACATGCAGCGTCTCAGGTCCACCCCGACCTACCGAGTCAGAACATCAATTCTTACAAGCGGTACGGGGGTTCTGTCTCCAATCAGTAATTTGGGAAATGCTGATGGAGTGTCTAACTTCTCTTTTGGCATCAAACCCTTAATTTTTTTAGTTTTAACTTTTGGCTTTCATGGGGCCTGTTTTCTCAGTTTCTCTCTGTTTGTGGCCAACACCATTGTCCTTCATGGGAGGATAGAAAGATGTATTCCAAGGAAGATCCAAAAAAGTCAAGCAGTCACCCCCTCATCCTACACTGAAACGTGACATACTAGGTAGCTTTTTCAACAATGATTCGAGTTTTAAGGCATAACTTCTAGATTCAGCTCAAGTTACTAACAGTCTCCCGGATAACAAAAGTTAAGAAAGGATTTTTGGGTTACTTGGTCAATTTGTCAGTTCAGTCACTTTGAAATAAAAAAACAAATTTAAACCCTACATTTCAAAAACATAAAAGATATTCTTAATGCTATTTTCATCTATTTTCATAGGCATTTCTTGATTATCTACATTGGAACTTGTTCCCTCCCCTAAAATTTTTAAAATTTTACTGACACTGACTCCATTTTAATTAAAGCTGAAGAAGCTACATGATTCCAAAACTTCCAATGAATTTAGGTCAGTTAAAAAAAAAACAAACCAGTCAACGTAGGAGAAATAAGGTATTCAAGAAGGTTCTTGACCATTTTTTTCCTTTTTGAATGTTCCAGCATTGCTTAGCTAATCAGTCAATGATCATCATTTATAAGACCCAAGTTTGTCCTGACCTGACAGAAATCTAAAGAAGAAAAGGGTATTTACACCAAAACACTTAAGTTATTTTCCTAACTGTAAAAAAGAGAAAAACAAAAGGAACATAAAGGTTTGCTCTGCTTAATACAAATTTCCACTGGTCTGAAAGACGCTGCTGTGCTTTCTTAGCTCACAGTGAGAATCAGGGTGGGGTCTGGGCAGCAGATAAAAACTACGGCAGCGTGCTGGAGCCTGGAAGAAATCTTACTTCTTACAGTTTGAATCTTCAAATTTTTCTGCATCTGTGCCACACTCTGCCAGAAACCAGGCCCCCTAGTGGATTGAAAAAGCTAATGATTTCAACACTGGGACATGCAACTGAGTATGTGCAAGAGAAGTATTGAAAGATCTTATTCGATCATTTACATAGCGCTTGTTATTCACCAGACACTGTCCTGAGCAGGTTATAAATAGCAGTTCCCCTAATTAGCACAACACCAGATGAAGGAGGGTGGTGCTGCTGCTAGGTCGTTTAAGTCGTATCCAACTCTTTGTGACCCTATGGAGACTGTTGCCCGCCAGGCTCCTCTGTCCACAGAATTCTCCAAGCAAGAACACTGGAGTGGGTGGCCATGCCCTTCTCCAGGGATCTTCCTGACCCAGGAGTCTCTCTAAGTCTTCCTGCACTGCAGGCAGATTCTTCACCACTAGCGCCACCTGGGAAGCCCATACAACACGGGATGGAGGAGACACTACCATCCCAATTGTATGGACAGAGAAGCAGGCACAGAGAGGTTAGGTAACTTGCCTAAGGTCATACAGCAGGTTGGGGGCAAGTAGTCAGCTCCAGAGTTCATGTTCTGAACCACCTGCCACATGGGCACTGCTGGTGAGGCTGCTCATCAGGAAATCAGGAGGGATTTCTTTCAACGTCTAGCACATGCTGCTCCTTCAGAGGCTGGCCTTGCTGCTGCTGCTGCTGCTAAGTCGCTGCAGTCGTGTCCGACTCTGTGCGACCCCATAGACGGCAGCCCACCAGGCTGTCCCCGTCCCTGGGATTCTCCAGGCAAGAACACTGGAGTGGGTTGCCATTTCCTTCTCGAGTGCATGAAAGTGAAAAGTGAAAGTGAAGTCGTTCAGTCATGTCTGACTCTTAGCAACCTCATGGACTGCAGCCCACCAGGCTCCTCTGTCCATGGGATTTTCCAGGCAAGAGTACTGGAGTGGGGTGCCATTGCCTTCTCCGTAATTTTAACCTTCCAGAATACAGCTGCACCTCCGGATATATTTTACTTAAACACAAAAAAGGACAATGAAAGAAAAGAGAAAAATAAGAGCCACAGAGTAACCAACGCTGTCAGAAAGCCCATCCAATGTACTCCATAGCAGCTGCCCTCTCTGAGAGCCTGTCCTGTCTATTGATAGCAGGATTTGGACAAGCCTAATGACTTGTCCAGACTAGACTGCTGGTTCAGAAGCACATTAGAAGGTAAAAGCAAGAAAAGAAATGACAGACTCCACTGAAGAAAAAAATTCTGACTAGTGGTAAATCCTAAAAGTAGCCTAGGCCACCTTACCTCCTTTATGGAATTACGTCAAGAGTAAATACACAGCACAGGGAGTATAGTCAATAATATTATAAAAACTTGTGTGGTACATAATTTATAAAAATATCACAGCACTATGCCACACACCTGAAACTAATCCAATATTGTAAGTCAACCATACTTCAATAGAAACAGAGTGAATGCATGCACAAGGAATGAATGAATGAAATGCAGATGGAGAAACTGAGGTTCAGAGATCCCTGAATTAGCCCGTTTGTGACCAGCTATGACCTAGGTCTCCTGACCTTCCACCAAGCCAATTGTATCAGCAATGGTGATTCTCAGTCACGAAGACCCTTCACCTCTATTTATTTAAAGATTGTTTTCTTCCAGTTTTACTGAGATGTAATTGACATACGGCACTGTACAAGTTCAAGGTGTACAGCATAGTGATTTGACTCACATACATCAAGAAATGATTATCACAGTTTAGTGAACATCCATCATTCATACAGTTACAAAAGAAAAAATTTTTTCCTTGTGATGAGAACTCTTAGGATTTACTCCCTAACAACTTTCATAAATATAACATACAGTAGTGGTAATTATATTAATCATATTATACATTACAGCCCTAGTATTTATCTTGTAACTGGAAGTCTGTACTTTTTTGACTGCCTTCATCCAGTTCCCCCGCCTCTGGTAGCCTCATATCTGATCCCTTTTTCTATGAGTGTCTTTGTTTTTGAAGAATAATTGACCCACAACACTCTGTTTTAAGGTTAGTACTAAGACCCTTTCATTATATTTTAAATGCTTTTTGCGCTTCCCTGGTGGGCCACTGGTTAAGAGTCCACCTGTGACGCGAGTTCAGTCGCCGGTCTGGGAAGACACCGTGGGGCAGGTAAGCCTGTGCACAGCCGCTGAAGCCTGCGCGCCTAGAGCTCCGCAACGAGAAGCCACAACAGTCAGAAGCCGGCGCACCGCAACTCGAGAAAGCCCGTGTGCAGCAGTGAAGACCCAGCGCAGCCAAAAGTAAAAGTAAAAGGACTTTTTACAAGAGGAAAAACACAGATGATGAAGAAGTGAGAAATGAGCCTTTTCTGGATAAAGAACATACTTTGTGGTCCCGCTTTCTGCTCTAACATTGGAAAGTGTTTCTTGCCAGTTGCTTACTCTTCTCAAATGTGATCGACTGCATTTTGCTCCGAGTGAGGTCAGTGAAAATAGCCATTTTGTAGCAGTGAAGTGAAAGGAAATATTTGCTGCTGTGACAGCCCCTGGAGCACGCTAATAGACTTATATTTTGGTCCCCAATGCATTTTATGTAATACTGCCGATATGTCAAATCTTGCACGTTCGTTACAGTAACCACCCCAGAGGAAACCTTTCAAACTGTGACTTCTGTAAAAGTAAAAAAAAATCTGAACTCAGAGATGTCATCGAGAAGTTCGTATCTGAATTGTATCTCACACTGCATTTGAACAGTCTCACTTATGAGAATAATATGTTTTCATTGGTCACTGAGGTACCACACTGCTTTGAAAGTTCTAAGACAATTTAAAGAAAGTAGAAAAAGATGCACCAGCATGACAGTAAGTTCCAGCAGGGGTGACTGGTTAAGAGCTGCATCCTAGAATCCCATCCATTCAGAAGCCAATGCCTGAGTGTCTACCCTTATAGGTGCTAACCCAGCACTTTAAAATTCCCTTCATAATTGGCAATGGCGCAAGTATTGTAGAATGGATTTCAAAAGGAATCAGTGTTATAAAGATTGAATAGATGTTAAATGAATTTAGAGGCTGACTAATGTTTTTAAAAATACAAATCATGGGAGCTCCAAGTTTCCAGAAACAGGAGGGAGGGAGCTTCAGGAGTTTCACTGACCTCACTCGGAGCAAAATGCAGTCGATCACATTTGAGAAGAGTAAGCAACTGGCAAGAAACACTTTCCGATGTTAGAGCAGAAAGCGGGACCATAAAGGAAGGAAGCTGACTTTCACAGACACTCAGCGCCCACAGATCCAACCAAGCAGTGCCTTTGAAGAAGTCACTTTGTGAGGCTGGTGCTTGATGTGATGATATAAACACTTTTGAGGAGCCTTCGGTTAACAGCAACAGTATGAGTGTGTGCCTGTGTGGGTATGTGCTGCAGTGTGTGGTTTAAACACCAGTTCTCAAGGTGACTGCTTTGAAAATGCCATCAACAGTGCCGTATTCATGCCCTAAGACTACACTTCCTCAAGGTGACATAGTTGTTACTGGTCATGGCTGCAGAACTTGATGATGCTATGACCACTGCCACTTATGGAGGGCTTAGGGTACAGCAGCAGGCATGCTTTGCAGGCACTTGTGCTGGAATTTATCAAGAAATAGAGCAGTGGGGGGCACACGATAGAAAGAGATGGACGTTTCCCCGGGTAGTTTCATTCTACTCCCAGGAGATTATGAAGGGACAATGATGAGGGCTCTGAAAAGCAGGTAGTGAGTAGACAGACATCCATGTCCTAAAATCAGAGCCTCTTCTCAAAAGGCGTAATTGGTTAAATACTCAGGGGTCAACATCTCACTGCCAACAGGCATGTGCGAAATAACTTCCAAAATGTTGCCAACCCTTAAACTAAACCATGCCCGTGGGGCAACCCAAGATGGGCGGGTCATGGTGGAGAGATCTGACAGAATGTGGTCCACTGGAGAAGGGAATGGCAAACCACTTCAGTATTCTTGCCTTGAGAACCCCATGAACAGTATGAAAAGGCAAAATGATAGGATACTGAAAGAGAAACTCCCCAGATCAGTAGGTGCCCAATACGCTACTGGAGATCAGTGGAGAAATAACTCCAGAAAGAATGAAGGGATGAAGCCAAAGCAAAAAGAATACCCAGCTGTGGATGTGACTGGTGATAGAAGCAAGGTCCGATGCTGTAAAGAGCAATATTGCATAGGAACCTGGAATGTCAGGTCCATGAATCAAGGCAAATTGGAAGTGGTCAAACGAGATGGCAAGAGTGAATGTCGACATTCTAGGAATCAGCAAACTAAAATGGACTGGAAGGGGTGAATGTAACTCAGATGACCATTATATCTATTACTGTGGGCAGGAATCCCTCAGAAGAAATGGAGTAGCCATCATGGTCAACAAGAGAGTCTGAAATGCAGTACTTGGATGCAATCTCAAGAACGACAGAATGATCTCTGTTCATTTCCAAGGCAAACCCTTCAATATCACATAATCCAAGTCTATACCCCAACCAGTAACACTGAAGAAGCTGAAGTTGAATGGTTCCATGAAGCCCTACAAGACCTTTTAGAACTAACACCCGAAAAAGATGTCCTTTTCATTATAGGGGACTGGAATGCAAAAGTAGGAAGTCAAGAAACACCTGGAGTGACAGGCAAATTTAAGCAGGGCAAAGACTAATAGAGTTTTGCCAAGAAAATGCACTGGTCATAACAAACACCCTCTTCCAGCAACACAAGAGAAGACTCTATACATGGACATCACCAGATGGTTAAGACCGATTTCAGAATGATTATATTCTTTGCAGCCAAAGATGGAGAAGCTCTATACACTCAGCAAAAACAAGACCAGGAGCTGACTGTGGCTCAGACCATGAACTGCTTATTGCCAAATTCAGACTTAAATTGAAGAAAGTAGGGAAGACCACTAGACCATTCAGGTATGACCTAAATCAAATCCCTTATGATTATACCGGAGAAGGCAATGGCACCCCACTCCAGTACTCTTGCCTGGAAAATCCCATGGACGCAGGAGCCTGGTGGGCTACAGTCCATGGGGTTGCTAAGAGTCGTCACTTTCCCTTTTCCCTTTCATGCATTGGAGAAGGAAATGGCAACCCACTCCAGTGTTCTTGCCTGGAGAATCCCAGGGACGGGGGAGCCTGGTGGGCTGCCGTCTATGGGGTCGCACAGAGTCGGACACGACTGAAGCGACTTTAGTAGCAGCAGCAGCAGCAGCAGCAGCAGCAGCAGCATGCTTATACAGTGGAAGTGAGAAATAGATTTAAGGGCCTAGATCTCATAGACAGAGTACCTGATGAACTATGGAATGAGGTTCGTGACATTGTACAGGAGACAGGGATCAAGACCATCCCCATGGAAAAGAAATGCAAAAAAGCAAAATGGCTGTCTGGGGAGGCCTTACAAATAGCTGTGAAAAGAAGAGAAGCAAAAAGCAAAGGAGAAAAGGGAAGATATAAACATCTGAATGCAGATAAGAAAGCCTTCTTCAGCAATCAATACAAAGAAATAGAGGAAAACAACAGAATGGGAAAGACTAGAGAACTCTTCAAGAAAATCAGAGATACCAAGGGAACATGTCATGCAAAGATGGGCTCAATAAAGGACAGAAATGGTATGGACCTAACAGAAGCAGAAGATATTAAGAAGAGATGGCAAGAATACACAGAAGAACTGTACAAAAAGATCTTCACGACCCAGATAATCACGATGGTGTGATCACTCACCTAGAGCCAGACATCCTGGAATGTGAAGTCAAGTGGGCCTTAGAAAGCATCACTACGAACAAAGCTAGTGGAGGTGATGGAATTCCAGTTGAGCTATTCCAAATCCTGAAAGATGATGCTGTGAAAGTGCTGCACTCAATATGCCAGCACATTTGGAAAACTCAGCAGTGGCCACAGGACTGGAAAAGGTCAGTTTTCATTCCAATCCCAAAGAAAGGCAATGCCAAAGAATGCTCAAACTACCGCACAATTGCTCTCATCTCACACGCTAGTCAAGTAATGCTCAAAATTCTCCAAGCCAGGCTTCAGCAATACGTGAACTGTGAACTTCCTGATGTTCAAGCTGGTTTTAGAAAAGGCAGAGGAACCAGAGATCAAATTGCCAACACCTGCTGGATCATGGAAAAAGCAAGAGACTTCCAGAAAAACATCTATTTCTGCTTTATTGACTATGCCAAAGCCTTTGACTGTGTGGATCACAATCAACTGTGGAAAATTCTGAAAGAGATGGGAATACCAGACCACCTGACCTGTCTCTTGAGAAATTTGTATGCAGGTCAGGAAGCAAGAGTTAGAACTGGACATGGAACAACAGACTGGTTCCAAAGAGGAAAAGGAATACGTCAAGGCTGTATATTGTCACCCTGTTTATTTAACTTATATGCAGAGTACATCATGAGAAACGCTGGACTGGAAGAAACACAAGCTGGAATCAAGATTGCCGGGAGGAATATCAATAACCTCAGATATGCAGATGACACCACCCTTATGGCAGAAAGTGAGGAGGAACTCAAAAGCCTCTTGATGAAAGTGAAAGCGGAGAGTGAAAAAGTTGGCTTAAAGCTCAACATTCAGAAAACGAAGATCATGGCATCCGGTCCCATCACTTCATGGCAAATAGATGGGGAAACAGTGGAAACAGTGTCAGACTTTATTTTTGGGGGCTCCAAAATCACTGCAGATGGTGACTGCAGCCATGACATTAAAAGACGCTTAGTCCTTGGTAGGAAAGTTATGACCAACCTAGATAGCATATTCAAAAGCAGAGACATTACTTTGCCAACAAAGCTTCGTCTAGTCAAGGCTATGGTTTTTCCTGTGGTCATGTATGGATGTGAGAGTTGGACTGTGAAGAAGGCTGAGCACTAAAGAATTGATGCTTTTGAACTGTGGTGTTGGAGAAGACTCTTGAGAGTCCCTTGGACTGCAAGGAGATCCAGCCAGTCCATTCTGAAGGAGATCAGCCCTGGGATTTCTTTGGAAGGAATGATGCTAAAGCTGAAACTCCAGTACTTTGGCCACCTCATGCGAAGAGTTGACTCATTGGAAAAGACTCTGATGCTGGGAGGGATTGGGGGCAAGAGGAGAAGGGGACGCCAGAGGATGAGATGGCTGGATGGCATCACTGACTCGATGGACGTGAGTCTGAGTGAACTCCGGGAGTTTGTGATGGACAGGGAGGCCTGGCGTGTTGCGATTCATGGGGTTGCAAAGAGTTGGACACGACTGAGCGACTGATCTGATCTGATGCTCAGTGATTTTAAAATCAGAATGGTAATCATTGAAACCTTGAACAGAAGGGTGTTTAGATTAGAAGAGTTACATATATAACTAACAATCTACCATTCCTAAATGTTAACTGTCTGTAATCTGGATATAATAATTTTTACAAACACGGCTAGAGGGAATTTTTGCGTCAAATGTGTTCTCATCATGACCTACCTATATCTTTAAATCTTGGGCCGTGATGATAATTCATTATGAATATTGATCACCTCAGAGTTTCAAGTAAAAATAAAGAAACATTACCTGGTGGTATTTCTTCAGGATGTTGTGCATTTCGGCCACATCTTCACTCGTGATGGTCTTGATGATGTACCTCTTGTCGTAGGATGTGTGGAATCGCGCTCCACTGCGGGCCTGGGAGTCGTTGGGAAGAGGTGCACTGCGGGTCAGGGAATTCTTCCCGTGGGCGATGGGGGAGGAAGGAAGAGAACCAGTTAAAGACCAGTTTCCAGGTCACTTGTTGTCATTACAAGTTTTCAAAAACATATGTGTTTGCACTGCTATATTGAAAATCGGTAACTAACAAGGACTGACTTGTATCGCACAGGGAACTCTGCTCAGGATTATTTGACAGCCTAGATGGGAGGGGAACTTGGGGACATGTATATGTATGGCTGAGCACCTTCCCTGTTCACCCAAAACTGTCATAACATTGTTAATCGGCTATATCCACTACAAAATAAAAAGTTAAAAAAAAAAAAAACACAGAATCTGTGTTTGGAAGAAGTTGATAAGGAGGAGGACATTTTCTATTCATTGTAACTCAAATGGCAAGTCCTTCAAATGAAATTAAAATAGTGACTCTAACGTCTAGAATTATAATCAAAGTTGCTCTGTTTACCTTGTTCTTTTGAGTTGAACAAGAGCTCAGGTTTCCTTCTGAAAAAGTTAGGTTCCAGCCATGGAAGGACATTTTACATTCACTGAGAGTTTCCTTATACAAACAGGTATTCTGCCAAGAGTTACGCACAGAGCACTTCTCCCAATTCTGATAACATTCCTATGGAACAATTACTATTTATATCACTGTTGTTTTACAGATGAGGAGATGGGGATCAGAGATGTAAAATAACTGAGCCAAGGTCACACAGCTTTAGCAAGCGGAAGATTGGGAATTCCATCTGCAATGTGGCTGGAGCCAAACCCAAGTTCTCAACTAGTCAACTACTCAAGTAGGAAATAACTCAATTAGTGAACCCTGGGGTCTGTGGCTGCCCTGGGCTGGCCTGGGCAGGTATGCTGTAACACAGCTCTAGAAGATTCTGACCTGGTCCATCCCCCAACCCCACTTCAATCATTGTTCAGGACAGTTCATCTCTGGAGGGGATGAGGTGGGGCTGTGAGTGGGGGCTCTCCTGGCTTCATCTCACTCCAGTGTCTAGAATTTCATTCCAGATTCAGGCTCTCCACTCTCCCACTAGCTAAATCCCTGCTGCTCTCTCAGGTGACTCCCATTTGAATCTCTTTTCTCAGAGCCTCGGGGAACTCTCCTCCTTTTCCCCAAGCATATTACACTGCTTACTAGGATCAGCAAACCCCCAGCATCTGAGGAAGTCTGGTCTTCACCTCTGCTCACTGTGCCCTTGAGAACTGACTTCCACTCCCTGCCCGGCTCCACTGGATGGATTGTGAGGGACTCACAGGGAAAGACAGTCACTCCACCTTCCTCTTCCCAAGTGGGCATTCCAAAGCCCCAGTGATCCAAAGTCTGTCTGGTTAGGGGGACGCAGATGTCTTCAGAGAGGCAGGTGGGATCACTGCATCACGACTTCTCCATCTTTCTAGAATATAAGCTTCCTTAACCTTTCCTTTTCTAGATGAAATCCAGGACTGAGTCTTAAGAGGTCTAATGACACTGCGGAGCTGCAGCGGCTCGTGGAGGGGCTGCCTTGTCATGGGCTGACGGAGGTGAGTGCGTTCTCACTCCCAGCACCTGCCCTGGCCCCAAGGTCTCCGTCTTTACATCCCGAGACCACACAGCCTGACCTGAATGCCACCAGGCACACCTGGCAAGGGCAGAGCCTCCCTGGCCAATTAATCAAAATTGCTTTCCTTAGCATATTAGAAAACTTGTGAAAAGTAACTCCCAATGCCTTTAAATAGAAGGATCTGGCTATATTAAACGATGAAGACAGCTGAAATTCATCAGATGGACTGAGAAGTAGGAAAAGGATTTGGGGGACGAAAACGGTTATATTAACAAGAGCTTGATTCTTATATTTCCTTTTTTTTCCCCCTGGAAAATAAAAACCCCCCTTTTTATCACTTCCTACTAAGAATTAAAAGGGAAGGAAATCAAGGTGAATGTCCTGTTTGGAGGTTTTAAACATTGGCCAAAAAAAGCAATCACTGCTCTTGGCTAGTGGTCTTTTTCTTCCTGAACATTCATTTGTAAAAGGTTATTCCAAATAAAACAAGAACACTAGGAATTGTAAGATTACAAATTACTTTCAGGCATAAAAATCAAAGCAGGAATAATCAACTTAATGAAAGACAGGCAGACCAGATTATAAACTATAAAACTGACAATACATGTAGAATAACTTTTGAGGGAGAAGAGAGGCTAGCAAAGGATAATCATATTCAGCAAAGGACAGAATTAACAGCAGCATCAGTTTCACGGACTGTTTTCTTAGGTGTACGGAATATGAAAGTGTTAACATTCTATCATGGACTAGTGGGAGAGAACAGGATTGAAAGCTGCCGAGTCAGTGCTTCTTAAACTTTAATGGGCAATGGAGTCACCTGGGCATCTCGTGACAGTGTGGATTCTGACCCAGCAGGTGTGGGGTGCAGCGTCTGAAGCACAGATAATGCTGATACAGTGAGTCTGCAGACCACACGTGAGAACCAAGAGTCTCCTGAACCACGGCTCGATGGGATTTGTCTGGAGCAGAGCATGGTGGTTCTAGTGTAGTAAGTGTGTTACAAACATGCCTGCCTGAATGCCCGTCCCACTATAGTCCGTCCAACTCTGGTTTGGTTAAAATGCAAAACGTTACAGTGAATAATAATTCATTGCATTCAGTGTATTAATTCACTAATGAAATGTCTAATAATACTATGTTCAGTGTATGGATTTACAAAGTAAAGGGCTAGAAAAGGCAGAATCAAAAATGTACTAACTCCTCATATATGTGTTACTGATATTTGTTTTTCTCTTTCTGATTTATGCATATATGTAGAATCTAGAAAAATGGTACAGATTAATCTATTTCCAAGGCTGCAATAGAGATACAGACATGTGGATACAGTGGGGGAAGGGTAGAGTGGGATGAATTGGGAGAGTACCACTGACATATATACGCGCAGAGTGTAAAACAGATAGCTAGTGAGAGCCTGCAACCACAGGAACTCAGCCTGGTGTTCCGTGATGACCTAGAGGGGTGAGATGGGTGAGTCGAGTTGGAAGGAGGTCCAAGAAGAAAGGGATACATGTATACATATAGCTGATTCTCTTCATTGCACAGCAGAAACTAACACAACACTATAAAGCAACTATATTCCAATAAAAAGAAAAAATATTTTAAAAAAATGTATTAACTCCTTAGCACAGATGCTACCTCCTTCCAAATTCTTTGCCTTTCCTTTCAGTCTCAAAGACACTGATGATTATTTATTATAGACTTTGTATAAGGATATTGGCCCTCTCATAATGGCCTGGGATATAAAACTTCACAAATTCTAATCTTGATTCTGTCTTAATATTTTAATAATCACATAAGTAGTCCCAACCCATAATATCTGCTTCCAATGTCTGGAAGATTTTTTTAAGGCTCTTAGTTTTCTAACAATGAAGTTAGGGACAAGCACACTTTATCAACAATTGGGATGTACTTTTTATAATCGCTATGAATATAAAAATGTGTAAGTCGGATTTACTGAAAGCTTTAGACAAGCAATCAGAAGAGTAAATGCAATTTTACACAAAATGTGTGGCCCTTAGAATGACTCTTAAGGCCTGGAAAAATCCATATTCATATTTATTTCCACAGCATTACTATGGGATAGAAAGAGCCAGGTGCCTTTTCCCGTGTGAACATAATGAAATTGGGATACAATGGAGCCAAGTGACATACCCAAGGCTCCTGCCTAAAACCTCTGAGGCAACCTTTTGGGGCAATTTACAAAGACAAGGCTAAATTTTGCCATTAATTAATACCCTGATTGTCGACTTTCTGTAACCTCTAACATAAGGGAGAAATATGTATGTTGGGGAGGGCAGTACTAAGGCAGGTGCTGGTCTGGGCCCTAGAACATTCTCTCCATCATCAACCCTTGATACCTAAAGGCAGTAAGCCTCTTTGAGCATCAGTTCCCAGGCCTGTGGTAAGCCGGGGTGGTGGTCTCTCCTTGGACCTCCAACAACTCTAAAATGTACTTCCAGGAAGACAGGGCACATGGCTCTAGGCCATGCAGGGGAGCACAGGCCTCAAGGTGACTTGATGTCTCCCAACAAAAGTCCAATGAGAGAAGAGTCCAACTGCCCTCTCAGCAGGGGCACAATAATGGCTCAGGACACCCGGGCCAGGACTGAAGGGAGACGGTAACAGTTCTCAGAGAAGCACGGAAATAAGGTGTCAGAGGCGGCGGCTGTTCTTGGGACTTCTCGCGAGAATGAGAAGACAGGCATGGTACATAGACCAAACAGCCTGCTATCTAGAAACTGAAATTCCTCAGTGTCCTCTATTTTGTCACAAAGGAAGAGCGAACCACAGCATCATACTTGTCCATATACTTGGACAAGTCTGGGAAGCCAAGAGGAGAAAGACCTGAGAGAAACAGCCAGGGAGTAACCTCCCGACCCAAAGGGTCTCCTTATGCTTAAATAAACCTCGTAGTCGCAGAGCATGGCAGCTGGGGGCAACCTTGGAGACTGTTCCAAACCACCCAATTTACGGAGCAGAAAACAGAGGCCCAGAGAGCAGAAACTACTTGCTTGAGACCCGAGTGGGTCAGTGTCCGTGGAGGCCTTGCAGAGGCCTCTGCGTCCTGTTTGAACAGGCGTCTGGAGGGCTTTAGGATGGACTGTTACCATAGACTTCTCTGCGGTGACAAACACCTTCTCACCATAATATAACGCCTGAGCCAGCTGGCACAAGGCCAAACCTGTCTTTGTTCTTCAAATTTGCCAAGTAAAATGTGTAAAAATACCATCAGTAACAGCCTCAATGCTAATGCAGCCCAGAACCCTCCATTTATGCTTTTATTAACATGCATACAAACCTCTCCTGACTTCTCCTAGGACAATCATTACTTGGCTTTATCCGAGACAGATAGGAAAGGGGGCTGTCTTCTCTCTCAGCAAGGGCTGAGACAGATGTGTTTGGAAGCAAGGCTTAAGGCCAGGAGAAGTATGTGCGCTGAGCCCCGGGCTGAGAGTCAATCTGTGCTGCAGAGACAGGGCTGGCGCTCAGTAATGTGTCCTACGGTCCTGTAGACGGTGGTGACAACGTCAGTCCTATGAACGCTTCACATTTCCAACCATGTGGCACAGTTCATCATGTCTGTTTTAATTAATTCACATGTTCTGAGAATCGCTGGAGGTCTGCTTTCTCTCTTGATCAGTGGCTTAATCTTTAGAAAACTGTCCCATTTTCCTCCTTTCCCTGCTTACAACCACAATGCCAAGAATGCCAAGGCTGAACGGAATAGGAATAGTCTTTCACACTGGGGATGCTCTGGGTCACTCTCTACAATACTAAAACAAGCAAATAGGAAAAAAATAAAAGGAAAAAAATTGCAAGTCAGGACAAGATTTATGTGGGAGAGTGAAGTTCTAGCTGAAAGCACCATTTAACCCCCTAGTTTAAAAAGGCAAGTCTGAGATGAAGATCTCATCCATCCAAAAGCCTCCAAAGCACTAAGGCTGCGCTTGGTTTATTCTTCGTCAAGATAATTCCCATTTCCAACTTAAATATTTATTCTTGGAAACCTTCACCCTTACCTCCCTATCTGTCTTTATGAGAAAATTACCCAGTGAAATCTACCTAAGGTTTGGAGATGTCCACTCTCTTTAGAAAACAAATTCCTCGTCATGGACAAACCTTAGGGAGTTCTATTTTCTTGGAATAAGGTGACATTTTACAAACTCAAAATTGAGATTCTGAACCTCTCAGTTCAAAAGTGTCAAGTACAAAGCAAAGCGAGGATTCCAGGTCAAAGTCACAATATGAAGACAACACAAGTGGAAGTGAAACCTTCCACTGGTCTTCCGAAACATCCTCTACAAATCTAGAAGCCGTCAGAAGAACAGACATTCTAAATCCCTGATGTACACACTCATCAGAAGGTTCCAAACATCAAAACTGTCTGTGTTACATTTAGTTTATTCATACTCTCATTTAGTTTATCCTCATTTTCTCAGATTCATGTTGTCATGAGGAGAGGTCTGATGACCTTTCAGCACAGATACTGAAGCTAGAAGACAGTGTAACATGTATTAGACACTGGAGCTTTCAGTTAAGACTGAGTGATTTTGGACAAGTTATTTAAGCTCTTCTTGCATCAATTTCCATTGTAGAAAGGTAATAATGACAGAATCATCACCATTAAAAGTTTTCCTGGGGGTTAAATGAGGTAAGACAAAAATTTTGATAACAGTGCCTGGAATAGTAGTACTCCTTAATGGTAGCTATTATTATAAACAGCAAATTTCAACCTGGAAGACATTTAGAGATACAGCTCAATAACAACAAATTACTCTGTAATTTGGTAAGTCAAAAATGAAAGACTTATAGAATGGGCTCTTCCAGTTGGCTTTTCCTTTCTCTTTTGGCTGAAGTTTATGGGATCTTAGTTCCCTACCCAGGGATCGAACCCATGCCCCCAGCAATGGAGCCTTAACCACTGGCCTGCCGGGAAAGTCCCTCCAGTTAACTCTTGATTCCACCCTGGCCAAGCCTTTGGTTGTATACCCAGTGACAATCAAGAACCACATTCTTGCCACTCTCATACTGTCCATTTCATGGCTTACTTTCTACAGCCCTCTGTTAGAACCAGTTGCAATTTGAAAAAGAGAATTTAAAACATTTTACATAAAGAAGTTTCAAGTTGAAAATTCCTACCCTGAAAGGTTATACATGGCTCCTGCTCCGCTTCTTGCATCCTCTCCAACCAAAGGACAGGAAGGACAGTGGAGGAGTGGGCTGATCCTCTACAGGACGGAGCCAAGCGTGGGAGGTGGGGAGACCCCTGCCTGAGGAGGAGGGGGGCAAAGCAGGCTGGCTGAAGATGCCAACCAAGTGGAAGGTACAGGACAGGGAATGTCAGGGAGCCAGACAGACTGGCCTTGGGTGATCTTGAGGTGGTGGCCAGGGCAAGAAGGGTGACAAGGAGCAGGCTGGATGAGAGCTTGAGGGGAGAGGAGGAGGTCTAGAAGAGCAATCTTGGGGTATTGATCTGGGAAGTCATTTACGGAACGTGCTGGGCCACCACAAAATCCAGTTCAAGGCAGAGCCTTAAAAGGCTTAATTCCATGTTGAAAATACAGATGTAATAGAAATCTGCAAAGGTCTGCACAAGTAGTGCCTCCCAGCCTTTCTTGATTACCTTTCTTTCCTCTTCAGGTTTTCAGGTCTCAGCATGTGTGGCAGAAAGAGACGCAGTGAGAAGTTAAGGGCCATTAGGCCCCCCTCCGATCAATGCCCCTCCTGCTCCTTGCTCTGTTATTCGATTATCTGCTAAGACAGACAGTCAGACTTGATTGTCTCTAGGTTTCCTTCTTGCTCTACTACGAGGATTCATTAATGTGCTTCTGCTTTCAGTCTGCAGAAACCAGGAAATGGACAATGATTTGCTTTCAGTTTGGGGGGAATCTAATGATAAGATTTCCCTGGTAGCTCAGATGGTAAAGAATCCTCCAATGCAGGAGACCTGGGTTTGATCCCTGGGTAGGGAAGATCCCCTGGAGAAGGGAATTGCTACCCACTCCAGTATTCTTGCCTGAGAATTCCATGGACAGACCATGAGGTCGCAGAGAGTTGGATATGACTGAGCAACTAACACTTTCACTTTCAATGATAAATGCACACAAACTGCTTTTATTCACTGGCTACCCTTTTCTTCTATACATTTGATAGCTGTATATTATAAACTATGTAATGCCTTAAATTCACTTGTTCTAAATGAAAATACTTTAACACAAGCCCCATATGTCAAGAAAAAGGCCACCAAAATCAATGGTGGAGGAGAAAAAGGTCTCATACCAAATATAAACTAATCTTAAACTCCAAACATCCTTAATGGCTCTACTGAGATATAATTCATGTACCAGACAATTCACCTATTTAAAGCCTACAAATCAATGGTTTTTAGTACAATTATACAGTTAAACCATGACCACAATGAATTTTAGGGCATTTTCATCAACCTCAAAAAGAAACCCTGTAGCCATTAGCAGTCAGTCCCGTTCCTGCCCTCTGCCCTGCCAACTAGTAAACCACTCATCTACTTTCTTAGAGACCTGCCTGTTCTGGACATTTCATATAACACAATCATCCAGGGCGCAGGCATTTGTGACTGGTCCAAACATTCTCCCTGCAAGTCCCCTGAGCACACCTATCACCCTGAGGGCCTGGTGGTAGACCCAGGGCTGTGTTTGGGTGAGCAAGGTGGCATCCTGGCGCTCTCTATTCAGTCCAGTGCAGTGAACATGTGACAGCAAGTCCATGCTGTTTCTTAGGATGCTGCCAGGCTTGCTGGGGAGCTAGGGATAAAATAAACTGACAAAAATTAAAGTTCCAGAGTAAAGCTATTAGATGCAGGGCATGTAAGAACAGGATAACTTAGTCTGTGTTTCAGGATGATCCTGCCACTAGATAGGTAAACTCACTTTCCACCACTCCCGTTTTCCATAGCCAAATACATCACATATCTTAAGGAAATGGGCTGGGATCTGGGACCCTTTGCTGCAGTGCCTGCATCTGAACAAACATCTCCTCCAGCAACAGATACAAAGAAACTATAAGGGACTAAAAAATAACTGTGACAATTTACGAACAAGATACACAAGGGCCAAAAACCCAACTGCCACTTCTGAGGTGTCTGGAGCAAAACCAGGGTACTGCCCATGTGCCCTGCACAAAGCACCACCAAGGCGTGGGCAAACCACCAGTCAACCCTCCAGCCCGACCCCTGGACCTGGTCCTGCCTGTGCCCTCCCCCCATTTCAAGGCCCAGCTCACTGTGCTCTCAGGGAGCAAGCGAAGGCACCTGTTGCTTGTTTCACTTTCTCACGCGGCAACAGGAGTCCCAATAACGTCTTGCCTGCGTTTGGCCTCCAATTTCCATAGATTAAGGAGTCCAAGAACCCTGGCTGGTAGCATTGCAAAACTCCATCTCAAACCTCGAGAGCTGCGTTTGAAGCTCTAGTGCCATGTCAGACTCATCAGGAAATAAAGGAAGATGAGAGATGAAAACTCACTCTTGAACGGACTGCTTACATTTATAATTGGAAATTCATTCTCCTTTCCCTAAAGAAAGGGATTAATGGTGCTTGCCTTCCTCCCCAAGCCTCTAAAAGTCTGCATTGAAGATGTTTATTTCCACAGTAGGAGGCCCAGGATCACTGGGGCCCCCAGGGGGGATGGAGGAAATGTCAATTTAATTAGCTCATCTTTACCACCAATCTTTCTAGACATCTCATAAAAATGTCGTGATTTACCAACCATTATGGTCCCCTATCCAATTTTTAAATACCCAAGCATTTTGAACATTTAATTCTCTTGAACTACTCATACAGTCTTATAGACATTTGGTTTTTTTTTTCTTCCCCATTTTGACATGAGCTTGTAATTTCTGCTAAAAAGCATGTGTAGAAGTTTTTCTGTTTAGTCAATGGGAAAGCCACTTACAAAATCAATTCTGCCACGCTCAAACGTGTAAAGGCAGCACCTTACAGGGCAGACACAGCAATACCGCGCACAAGAACCCGAGTGACAGTCACCTACTGGCCTCAGATAGCATGGCGTTCTTCCCCCTCATTTCACAGATGAGAAAATTGAGACCTCCAGGGCCGAGTGGATGGATTAAGTCACAGCAAGACTTAATCCATCTGAAGAGCCAAGATGCAAACCAGATTCCCAACTCCTAGGAAAATGTTCTTTCTCCCGAGCCGGGCTACCTGTTTCATGGACCTGCCACCTGGAAGCCAGTCGCTGACTCATTGACAACTCAGAATTATAATTACATGCCTCAAATCACACGGGCCAGGGGCCAGGAGCCAGAGCCTGGATCGGACCGCCTCTGGCTTTGCATTTGATGGTCTGAGTGAGCAGATGGTCCTCTGACCCCATCAGAGAGGGCAAGGCCAACACTCAAACAAGAACTTCATCATCAAGGATTAAAAGCCCACTGGGTTTAAATCCTTGGGTTACCCTCCTGGGGAATTTCAAAGAAAGTCTGAGCAGTGATCCCAGGCGTGGAATGGCTTTCATTGCAGAGGCGGGTGAGACGCAGTGCAATTGAACACTTATTAATAATGAAACAACTAAGCAGAAAAGAAGGACACAGAAACGAATGGTAATGACCGGCAGAGAAAGACTAAGAGTTACAGGAACATCTGCATGCCGTAAGGTTGCCTTTAAAAAGCTTAGGTTGGTACTTGCCTGAGACTAAAATACAAGAGGCCTGTGTCCGAGGCAGTGTCCGACCTGGACAGGAGCTCCCTGGGCTGAAGTGACTGTCAGTGCTCGGCTGAAAATCGAAAGACTTCACCCAACATGAGTTCAGGAACGGAAAACGAGGGCTCACAGCCAGCCTGAGTTGCCAGGTAGGGCAATTTGTGATGGGGCAGGAATTGGTTCAACACTTAAGAAGCAACAGAAAAAAATCACATGAAAAACACCTGAGAATGCTGGCCGGCTGGGAGGGAGTTTTCCCAAAAGTCTATTCAGAGACCTGTCTAAACTGAGGGCTGATGGGCGCCCTTTGATTTTCAGCCCAGGCAGACTTTCTGTCCGATGTTCGTTGTGAAGTTCATGGTAAATAAGCTGAGAGGCCAATGCATGCGAGGAGAAACTGTGAAAGAGCAGGCAGGGCAAACCCAAGAGATGACAGACAGTTACACAGGAATCAAAGAGCTTACCTGACTCGAGTCAGCAAACTCGGAGCAGAGACAGTACGAGAACCACTGTGTCTATCACCCCCAGATCTAGGCCTCTGCACTTGACCCCAATCCCGGGGCGCCCAACTACATGCTGACTAGCCTCACACAGGCACCTCCAGGTCATCTCCACATTCACAGGCAAAAAACTCAACTTCCTCTCTCCCCTCCCCCATGCCCACACTTCCCTCCCCTGGTGAGTGGCACCCCCACGCTTCTGCTTTCTCAGGGTCCGACACGTCGGCTGTCCTTTGATCCTGGGCTTTCCCTTCTCCCCGTCCTGGGAAGCTGCTCTCAGCTCAACCCTGTCTGTGCCAAGTGCCCTGGTTCAGGCCTCTTCACTCGTTGGGGTATTTCGTAGCTTCCTAATTTCTCTACCTCCCTTTGATGCATTCTACACATAACCGCCTCGATTTGCTTTTAGAAAATCAAGATGTCATCACATTACTCCCCTGTGCAAAATCCACAGGGCTGGGGCTTCCCTGGTGGTCCAGTGGTTAAGAAACTGCCTGGCAATGAAAGGGACATGGGTTCGGTGCCTGACTGGGGAACTAAGATCCCACATGCCACAGAGCAACTAAGCTCTCATGCACTGCAACTACTGAGCCCCAGCTCCGAAACAAGAGAAGCCACCACAACGAGGAGCCCTCGCACCACAACTAGAGAAAAGCCTGGGTACAGTGATGAAGACCCACCACGGACCAAAAAAAATAAGTCAATCTTAAAAAAGAAAAACCCTCAGGGCTGCTCTTGGGCTGGAGAATCCAGTGGAGGTCTTTTCCCCAGTTCCCACTTTGAGTTCCCTCTTTTCTCTCCGCTAGCCCACCACCTTCTGGCTCTGGCCTCCACAGTCTGGTTCAGAGGCTCATTTCTCCCAGCAATGTCCCCTCAGCCCTTCCTCCCTTTCTTCCTCAAATGTTTCTTAACTGTCCAGAGCCAGGCTGGTGCTCACCCCTGTACCTGCAACCCTGGTAAACAAGCTACACTCAGCTTCCACCTTCAGACAGTTTCAGTTATATTTGGGAAAACTACAAACACCATGATAGACTTTAGAGATAATGGTAGAATTTTTCCCCCAAGTTTAGTACATACTAAAGGTCTCTGATACTTGAGAATTTTTGAACTGGAAACAAGAACATCAAAAGTTTAATAAAACGTTAGCTTTTAAAATTATTTTAAAATTAGAATCCTCTGTTACCAATACAAAGAGGAAAATGCATCAAATGCGAATAAAAAGAGATTCTAATTCAGGAGACTCAGCAGGGGAAAAGCAAGCCTGGTATTATCCTTCACAAAGAGCCAGAGGGCTGGTTTCTATTATGTGGTGTATTTAACATTAATTGCACCATTGCTTGGAGAAGGCAATGGCACCCAGTACTCTTGCCTGGAAAATCCCATGGATGGAGGAGCCTGGCAGGCTGCAGTCCATGGGGTCAAGAAGAGTTGGACACAACTGAATGACTTCACTTTCACTTTTCACTTTCATGCATTGGAGAAGGAAATGGCAACCCACTCCAGTGTTCTTGCCTGGAGAACCCCAGGGACGGGGGAGCCTGGTGGGCTGCCGTCTATGGGGTCGCACAGAGTTGGACACGACTGAAGCGACTTAGCAGCAGCAGCACCATTGCAACCCTGCCTAACTTTTTGGTTTCCACTGGGCAATCCTCTTCTGCAGCTCAGAAATTTTAACTGACGTCTCCAGCTGACTTGCCGGGCCTGTCATTAACAGGCTCCGGTACTCAGAGACTGCAAAGAGGGATGCTGTTCTTCTTTCTTGAAGAACATTAACAATCAAGACATCTGGGTTTCTGTAAATCTCATCAGCATCCATTACAGAATCTGTCATGTAATGTTTTTTTCAAAAGGAATTTGTTCATCCTATCTCTTCCTCTGCATTCCCTATGTCTATCACAGAGCCCGACACACAGTAGGTGCAAATAAACACACTGAGTTGATAATTGTGCATGAAAACACCCACCTATGGGGGCTAGAGTGGCAGAGATCAAAGAAAAACTATAGCAACAGTAACGGTGGAGGCTTCTGGGGGAGCATTCATCTTGAAAGACATCTTAAAAGAATGATATGGAGAGACACTGTCCCAACAATGATCGGAAGAATATATGTCAACTCTGAGCATATCACAAACCAAAGTCATTTTAACAAGCGCTGACAAGTTGGAGAAAGTTCTGAATCTGGAAGCACTGGGCATACGTACATGCACACACACACACAGGTTTACATATGTATGTTAAGTGATACGCTTGTTAATAATAAGTTAATAACAACTGAAACAGTTGCTTGACTTTAACAGCAGGAAGGAGTTCTATTTTTTAAAAGACATTCAAGGAATCAAAACCAAAGGAAAGACAACAAATGTTTATGGAGACAGCAGGGAAGCCTCTCAGTTTTAGAAGCTGGCTGCGGAGGTCGGTTGTTTAATCACTATGTCCTACTTTGATCAGATGGATGGATACTGACTTGTTTTCAGGTGCAGCAAAACGGCATTTACAAACCAAAGCAGGTGGTGAACATTTACGCCTTTGATTTAATAAGAAGGTTTGGATGTGAACTGGATGGTGGGCTCCCTTACTACACATAGATTTAAAAGTCCTTTGTCCAGAAAGTAAGCACTTCAGAAAAATAAACACAGCAAGGCAACGGGAACATGGAGGGGCCTGGGCCCCTCGAGCAATCCAGAGTCTCCAAAAGACGAGGAGACTTCGGATCATTGATCCCACTTTCCAAATCAGATTGGGAAAAGAGGGTTCAACTTGATACTAGGTGACAACTGATAACTGTTACCCGTTCTGGCCACAACGAATGAAGTGTCCCGGGAGAAGTGACTCCACAACAGAGGAGCTGACACGACCTCCCCTCCGGTCTGGGCCCCACGCGGTGCCGCCGCTCCCACCCCCACCCACGTGCACGCGGTGCCACCGCCCCGCCCCCCCCCGGCGCCCACGTGCACGCAGCACCTCTGCGTGGCCGGCTAGGTGTATGCAGGCGCCCGGAGGCACCAACCCAGAGCCAGAGTTGGCACAAGTTCCTCCCTTTTTCCAAACCGAGTAGGCAATAAAGTGGGTTGAGCCTCACATATAAGATCTTGTCTTCAGTTAGGGGCCCTGCCCCGGCTGAATGTATTTTAAGAGGTATAGACATTGAGAAAGGAACACAGAAACGGGGAGGGAGGCCTGAACTCTCGGCCCTCCTTACCTGCTGATTCCGTAACCGCAGATTCCACCAACCACAATTTGACCCGCAGTAGGTGGAATCCGTGGGTGCGGAGGAACTGCATATGTCTGGTTTACGGAAATTACTTTAAACACCCACTTAAAAAAAAAAAATACAGTTGCCAAAGAGAAAGCAGCAATCTAAATGCCAAAAGCACCAAACATGGCTGAGGGAAGGAGTGGTGTTCAAATGATTAATTACACTCACACTGGTTTTCCCTTGTACTGATCTCTCAGGCTAAGAGCTTAACAGACTTGCCAATTAGTTACATGTGAATCACCCTCCATTTGCCTAATTTGCCTTCAAAGTTTGTACTCCGCTATTTGCCCTTACTTAAATGTCAACTTACATGGTTTTGTTTTTAGGGAGAAGAGAGAGAAACCAGCCTGGTGTCCTAATATTTCAGCAACTAAAGATCTAATGGGTCCCTTTTAGATCTCATTTAACAGGGCTGGTTCTCAGAAGAAATATGACTTCATTGTGGTAATGAGTTGAGGAATCTAACAAGATCCTGTTGCATAGGCCCTGAAGTCAGTTTCCATGAAACGCCAGTGTAGCTATTTTATTTGGAAAAAAAAAATTTTTTTTAAAGAGGGGAGGGTGAACAAAGGAAGAAACACACTTGAATGCAGTGTCAGAGAGAGTAGATTTTCTTAGGAAGTCAGTTATCAGTTGTTATTCTTTTTAAAGTACATAGTTTATTTTCACATGGCCTCTTGAAATGTAGTTAACAGTTCTTACATAATAGAGAATTATTCCTTTTTATTTTATATGAAATATATTCTCTCTATATATATTTTCTAATATATTACTATTCCAAAATTTATCCTTTAAAGGTGACTTGCTTTTGCAGCAGTAAACGTCAAGTCCAAGTGTGACTGATGTTCTTTCTCTCTTACACATGAAGCCCACACGTGAATGCTGGCTCCACCTCAGTTTTTAAAAGCAAATCTCGTGACCACATCCTCCCTGCAGGCTTCCCTTCCACCCTCTCTGGGGCGCACTGGAGCCTCTGCTCAGAACCTGGGTCTGGTCCACAGAGGAGGGAATGTCACCCGCAGCCTGGCCAGCATCATGTGTGTGTGTGTGTGCTAAGTCACTTCAGTTGTGTCCAAATCCGTGCAACTCTATGGACTCTAGCCCGCCAGGCTCCTCTGTCCATGGGATTTTCCAGGCAAGAATACTGGAGTAGGTTGTCACATCCTCCTCGAGGGGACCTTCCCAGCCTAGGGATCCTTTTTCAAAACATGGTGGTTTGAAGGCTTCTCAGGCGTGAATGAGCCTATGAGAAATTCTTGAAAACTTTCAACAGTGGGACAGGACGGGGAGGCCACAGATGTATAGCAAAGTCTATTAACTAAGCTTGATTTGCCTTGGGGACTTATTCTTTAAGAGAAAGTACGGGATAAGCTGTGTCAATATTCGCCTTGCAAGGTCACCCAGGGAATACGAAACGTGATGGAGGATAAGTTAGAATTTCTGGTTTGGGACAAATGAGAGAAAGTGTTTACTAGATTTAAAATAAATCAGTACAGGAATTCTCAGCAGTCCAGTCCTTAGGACTGCACACTTTGACTGCCAAGGGTGGGGTTCCATCCCTGGTCAAGGAACTAGGATCCCACAAGCCACGTGTTGTGGCCAAAAAGTAGAAATTAATTAATTAATTAAACAAGTCAGTATTCACACAATAAAATGATTGGACTGTCACAAAAGACCAGGAAGCAGCCTGGGTATCTCCTGACTTAGACTTCTGCTCTTAAAAAAAATCCTTGGCCTTCACGAATCTGGCCGGCTCTATGAAAATCAGGTAACTGACGCCAGGTGCATTTCAGGAGAAATGGCCATGCATCAGCAGGTCCAACAGCCCATGACTCGATTTTAGAAGTCAAAATCGACTCCTGGGCAAACATGGGGAGGAAGGCAGCAGAGCACATCTTCACGTGGTGGGGCGCAAGAGCAGGAGGGCGCAAGCACAGCAGTGTCCCGCAGGCCGCTGGGCTCTGGCTGGCGACGGCGGCGCTGCTTGTCACTAAGCCATTCTGCATCGCAGGGCCCTACGGGGGCCTCGGGGAAAAATGCAATGAAATGACAATGAGATCATACTGATAACGGGCCCTAACTGAAAGAACCTTTTATTTCAGAAAGCACACTTAAAAATTCTTCTAGAAAATGAAAGTTACTATTATCTAATTACTTGACATGAAAAAAACATGAATTCTATTTTACGGAGCAAAAGGCATGAGTGAAACCCATTTGAGATAAATGTTATGAAAGCAACTTACCTGGAAATCCTGATCATCGATTCCAAACCTCTCCCGCAGGTTACGGAAAACCATGGGGCAGTATTCCTTAAACTTGAAGTGGCTTGGCATGTTTTCTCTGAAACAATCAGATCGTGGAATAAAGTTCAGATGTACAAACAGTGAATCTGCCACCATCCTGCTCACCTGCAGCCAACGATGTGCTTGGAGCGCCCCACCCACAGCAGGCCAGATGGGCTTCGAGTGAGAAGAGAACTTGCTTGAACGCGATTGTGTTAGAGAACTGAGGTCTATAGCTGCTGCAACCCACAGTAAGATCCGGGGGCAGAAGGGACAGACATTCAGGGGGGACAATAAAAGAGAAGCAAAAGGCTTGCAGAGGGAGGGAAGGGCAGCGGACAGAGTACAAACCATGCTCCCCACTCCTAACAGGTTGAAGTGAAGTGAAAGTCCCTCAGTCTCATCTGGCTCTTTGCGACCCCATGCACTATACAGTTCATGGAATTCTCCAGGCCAGAATACTGAAGTGGGTGGCCTTTCCCTTTGCCAGGGGATTTTCCCAACCCAGGGATCGAACCCACGTCTCCCGCGTTGCAGGCAGATTCTTTATCAGCTGAGCCACAAGGGAAGCCCTCTAATAGGTTACCTTCTGACTAAAGCTTACAAAACAAGACCTTCTCTCACTCCTGGCTCGACCTGTTTTATCTTTTATGTAAATACCGAATTCTAAATTCACATGGAAAGATCCCCCTCAAAAGGTCAACCTTTAAAGAGTATTATGAGAATAATTAACACAGCAGCTTCACGTTAGAATAATGGCCCTATTAAGAAATTTCACAGTTGATCCTCATGTGAGAGAGATTTCTCTGGGGTTCATCCCACTCATTCAGAATTGCTTCCTCCTTTTTGTTCACACATGCACACATACACACACCCCTTTATCGTGGTACTCTGTACATACGATAGGAAATGATGGTAATTTGTACATGTGTCCATTTTTAATCACTTGCCTGACTGTGAACACTCTGAGGGCAGAGTATTCTTTTAAAAAAAATAATTTTTTTTTAAGATTTTTTTTTTTTGATGTGGACCATTTTTAAAGTCTTTTAAAAAAAATTACCGTATTTTGTTACAATATTGCTTCTTTTTTTAGGTTTTGATTTTTTGGCCTTGAGGCATGTAGGACTGTCAGCTCCCTGACCAGGGATTGAACCTGTGTCCCTTGCATTGAAAGGCAAAGTCCCATCCATGGGCCACCAGGGAAGTCTCAGGGCAGGATATTTCTTATCCATCCCTGTATGTCCGGCTCACAGTGTAGTGCCACAGAAGGTGCTCCCTAATGATGTCTAAAACGACATTCAAAAGAGGGAGAAATAGTCTCAATGCCCAACATGGCTTCCAATTACATTTTATAAAAATGCAACTTAATTCCTTATTGTTCTAGGAAGCAGTCATTTCTTTTCATGAAGGAATCATCAGCAGACTTTTGTGTAAGGTCTATAGCTGAGGTCTATAGCTGCTAAAAAAAAATTCCAAGCAATTTACAGCTTCAAACATTTAAATTGTAATGAGAATATCACTTTTAACATATAAGATATTCATAGAGAACAATATGCCATATGGCAAAAAGATATTACCCAAGAGGGCCTGCTGTTGCTTCTCTGAAAATGACAGATGGTTATGTTTATCACAGGATTAACTTCATCAGCAAAACTTTACTCCCACCCATTGAAAAATAATGTGATTATAGAAATTCACAAAAACCATACTCCTGGCAGCCACATTAGTTCTACAAAAGGTTGTGCTTGTACTTACTTGTTAAAAAGGTGATTGTCCACCTTTATCTTTGAATAGGCTTTGAAGTCATCTGGCATCAACATAACAGGGATTTGAACATGGCTCAGTTCATTGATCTAGGAAAACAGAATAAATGGCACAGGTTGTTAGCATCTAGGTGGGAAGCACTTATCTTGAACACTTCATTTTCCAAGGAAACCTGGTGGATGCTCGCACTTCCCAGACCACTTTCCTCCCTGTTCCCATCGTGCAGCTGCTTCCCTCACCCTCTCCTCGGCCACCACCATGGTCTCCCACCTCACACCCAGCTCCAACTTCCCCTGCTCATCCCTGCCTGGCACTGGCCTCCAGGATGGGCAGGGGCAAGAGAGGGGTCCTGGAGGGTGAACCCTCACAGCCAGCTGTCCCGGCTCCTCTCTATCCATCTTCCCACATCCTCTCCAGAGCCTCAACCCACAGCTCCTTTGATCACATGTCCAGGGCAACGTCCCTCTGTAAATACTATCTGAGAAAGAGAGCCTTTTAATTTCTGATATAAATATTTGTGGAGGGACTTCCTTTGTTGGTTGTCCAGTGGCTAAGACTTCCTGTTCCCAATGCAGGGGACGTGGGTTGATCCCTGGTCAGGGAACTAGAATCCACCTGCTGCAATGAACATCGAAGACCCTGGGTGCTGCAACTAAGACCCGGCACAGCCACATAAAGAAAGAATTTGTTGAATTAGTGGATATGACTATTTCTTTATACTTTGGAGGTACTCAAAAGGCACACTGTTATCTATACGGTCTTTACCTTTCTTATGGGACCTAATTTTAAAATAAATATTAGGGTGGGACATGAATTTACCAGAAGAGGAACCTTCAGGAAGAAAAGAAAAGAAACACATGGCCATGGGGTTAGATGACAGGGAAGTGGGTTGGACAGGGGTCAAGACAAAGGCACATCTTTATGTGATTACAGAGAACAAGAGGTTAATCCATCTCGGTTTACATTCCCATGAATGGCTGGGACAGCTTTTGACACTTTTTGATTGAAAAAGCTGAACCTTCTCTTGGTTAATTATTTCTGTATTTAGCTCCCAAGTGATAATTCCCTTGTTACTAGTAATAAAAATCATGTTAAAGGTTTATGTTCAGTCGTTAAGTTTGCAACCCCACGGACTGCAGGCTTCCTTGTCCTTCACTATCTGTTGGAGTTTGCTCAGATTCATGTCCATTGAGTCGGTGATGCTATCTAACTATCTCATTCTCTGCCACTCTCTTCTCATTGCCTTCAGTCTTTCCCAGCATCAAGTTCTTTTCCAATGAGTCAACTCTTCGCATCAGGTGGCCAAAGTATTGGAGCTTCAGCATCAGTCCTTCCAATGAATATTCAGAGTTGATGTTCTTTAGGATTGACTGGTTTGATCTCCTCTTAAGAGTCTTCTCCAGCACCAGAGTTCGAAAGTATCAATTCTTCGGTGCTTGGTCTTCTTTATGGTCCAACTCTCACATCTGTACATGACTACTGGAAAAACCATAGCTTTGACTCTATGGACCTTTGTCAGCAAAGTATTATCTTTGCAAAGTAAATGGAAGATGCATGGTAGGGGTCTTAGTTACAAAAACAAAAAGCAAAATGAGTTTCTCAATACATCACAGTTGTTAACCCATTGCTGGGTTCATAGAAAGTACAGGAAATCGTTAAGACCTGCTCCTTCCCCTAAAGTGAGTTTAATCCATAGGGCATGTGGAGACCATTAAGTAAGCCTGAAAGGAGGGGCTTCTGTGAAGATAAATGCCAATTTCACAGTTTGGGTCAAAGGATAGCTGGGGAGCTCAACCCAAGATTGCAGCACTAAACTAGAACTCTTGAAGGAAGCAAAAGTGGTCCCGATGCCCAGTGGAAATAAATGCAAATGGTGCCTGGAAGAAAGCACTCCTAACACAGTCCTTCAGGATTCCCACAGATGAAGTTCAATCAAATTTGGGGGCACAAAGGAATGAGAGTTAACAGAAAACTTGATATTATGTTCAAGACTTCAGCTAGTAGAACAATCGATACAGAATAGAAAATTAAGACTATGTATAAAATGTGTGAAGAAGGGACTTCCCTGGTGGTCCAGTGATTAAGACTCAGAGCTTCCAATTCTGGGAGCATGGGTTCGATCCCTGGACAGGGAACTAAGATCCCACATGCTGTGTGGCACAGTCAAAAATTTAAAAATAAATAAAGAATAGTGGTTATAGTGCTCATGTTTTATTCAGGAGGAGAGGTAAGATATTAACTGTAGACGTTAAGTATTATGCAATAAGTTTAAGCTTAAACATTAAAAGAATAAGAAACACAGTATATAACTTCCAAACAGAAAAACAGAGTAAGAAAAGAAAACTCAATTAAAAAAAAAGAAACACAAGCAGGAAGAAAAAAAATTTTTGCACAGCAAAAGTGGGACAAATAGAAAGTTACTGATAGAAATAAATCTGGATATATACATAATCACAATAGGCACAAATAAACTAGCAGTTAAAACTAAAGGTTGTCAAAATGAATTAAAAACTATAAGTGATGTACATGAGACAACTTAAAACATAAGTTGTCAAATACATCAAAACTTAAGGAATAGAAAAAATATATTACATAGTACTAAAAACTGCTGGAAAGCTAGCCTAGTTTTATTAATATCAAATAAATGAATAACTCTAAGACAAAACCATTACTGAGAACAAAGAAGGTCTGGACACAGTGATAAAAGGTTCAATTAGCCAGGAAGACAAGATTCCTATGGTATAAGGACCTAATTAATTTGAGAGTATAGAGCAAAAATTGTTAGAACCTCAGGGAAAATGGGCAATCCGTTATTAAAGAGGCACATTTACATACGCTTTTATTGATACAGTTCAGAAAGACACAAATGAAGAAAGTTAGGGGTTTACACAATGTAATGAATATCATTCACTTGGTACTTGTTGCACACCTATTATTGCCAAGTATTATTCTTCCAGATGCTTGGGTTACATGGTGGAACAAAACAGATTAAGATGCCTGCCCTCTGGAGCTTCTGTTTTAGTGGGAAGAGTCAGAAGATAAAACAATAAACTTAGTAAACTACCATGTTAGAAACGAGTGATCTACTAGGTTAAAAGGCTATAGAAAAAGGAGAAAGATAGAACAGAAAAACTAGGGAATGCTCATCAGTACACGGGAAGGGTCACTGCACTATTTAAAACAGCGTGGATTCCAGTAGGCCAAGGTTTGGAGAAGATGAGATTTGACATGGCAGTGCAAAGGCCCTGGGGTGGGGACATGCCTCGAATGCTTGGGACAAGGAGGCCAGTGTGGCTGAAGCAGATTAATGAGGGGAGAGACAGGAAGAGCTGAGGTTACAGGTAAGGGGAAGTGGTTTCTGTAGGGCCTTGCATGTCACTAGAAAGACTCTGGCTTTTACTCTAAGAGATATGGGAGCCATTGCAGCTTCTGGGTGATAAAGCCATGAAATCAGTTAACTCAGGGTTTAAAAAGATCATGGTGGTGGGGCAGGGGCACAAGCATGGAAACAGGGAGACCAGTTACAAGGAAGTGTAGTAACAGCCTGGTTTTTGTTGTTACCATTTTTGTTGTTTTGGCATGGCATGCAGGATCTTAGTTCTCTGACCAGGAGTGGAACCCAGGCCCCCACCAGTGGAAGCCCAGAGTCTTAACCACTGCACCACCAGAGAATTCCTGTAATAGCCTGTTTTGACCACGAAGACAACAGTGTAGTTAGAGATGGGGAATCAGATTGTGGGTATTTACTGAAAGTAGAGACAACGTGATTTCCTGTAGTTCTGGATGGGGGAGTGTCAGAAAGACACTTTGGTCTAAAAGGCTTTGGTCTAAACAGTCAGAAGATGGAGCTGCCATCAACCGAGATGGGGAGACTTCTCACTGTGTTGCTTTTTGTGCCTTTTTTTTTTTTTTTTTAATTCATTTTATTTATTTTTGGTTGAATTGGGTCTTCGTTGCTGCACTTGGGCTTTCTCTAGTTTTGGCAAGCGGGGGGCTACTCTTCATTGTGGGGTTCCGGTTTCTCACTGCGGTGGCCTCTTGTTGCGGGGCTTGGGCTGTGGGTGCATAGGTTTCAGCAGTTACAGCACGTAGGCTCAGTAGTTATAGCTCGAGGGCTCTGGAGTGCAAAGGCTCAGAAGTTGTGGCTCACGGGTTTCGTTGCTCCTCAGCACGTGGAATCTTCCTGGAGCAGGGATCAAACCCATGTCCCCTGCCTTGGCAGGCAGATTCTTATCCACTGTACCACCAGGGATGTCCTCTTTTTATGTTTTTTGATTTTTGAATCATGTTGAAAAATTGCTTGTTCTAAAAATTAAGTACTTTAAAACTTTTTAAAAAAACCCTATGACAAAACATGCATGCAAGCTATCAGCAACAGTTATAAAATATATATTATATCCACATAATACTTAATGTGTCTTCCCTGGTGGCTCAGTGGTAAAGAACTGGCCTGCCAATGCAAGGGAAATCGATTTGATCCCTGAGTCAGGAAGATTCCCTGCAGAAGGAAAAGACAACCCACTCCAGTATTTTTGCCTGGGAAATCTCATGGATAGAATTATATTATGTTGAGCTCTGCATGAATTTTTGGATTGGATACCACCACCCTCATTTCTGGATCCATGCTGACTTTCAAGTGGTACTTGTTCTTTTTTTTTTTTTTTTTAACATAACCAATGAGATTCCAGTTTCCCAAAGATTATCATTGTACTACAGGAAGTAGTATGAAGTTGAAATTGTGAACTCCCTCAAATTAGTAGTTTGCATGGTGTCTTGCTGATGCTGAGATCATCATGGTTCCCTTGAAATTTTAAAATATCCCAGGGCACTCCTGGGGAATTTGCTGCAATGCCCTGGGCACCTTGGTGCATTTTGGGGACCACAGGTATAAACAGCAGCAGATGCTTAAAACAGCAAATGAGAAAATATAATTAGAGAATATTTATGTTCTAAGATAATCAAAATAATCCCCTAAATGCATTGTACTGGATTACAACCTATAACTACTTTATATTCACCCCAAACAAGCTTAACCATTAGCCTGTATAAACTGATGATCTCTATAACCTTTTCAAGTAACTCGTTTTCTTGGGATAATGCTGTATCAACTGTATTTGTGCAAAGCCAAATTACAATTCTGTTGCTATGAAATTATGGCAATAACTTTATCAGGTATCAGTTTAGCCCATTCTAGACTATACTATTAAAATCTCCTTTGTGTTATGGCCTATAAAAACTTATGAAACTTCCACTTAATCAAGACACTAGACTAACTTAAAATCATATAATCTCTCCCATTCAGTTTACTCAAGTATCTTATAATATTAAATAATATTATTAAATATTTAATATTTAATAATATCAAATATAATATTAATATTTCACAGAGTATATTTGTGAAAAATTAATATCTATACATCTTGATGCTAGATGACTTGATGTCAAAGTTCAGAGGGAAAAAAAAGAATCAGAACTGAAAACCAAGTCTTGTGACAAGCACAGTTAGAACAAAGCTGGATAGCAATTAAATCCATTTCTCAATATAGAAGAGAAATAGAAGAGAATAAATAAAAGCAAAGGAAATTTATAGGGTGACAAGGAAAAGTGAAGGAGCAACCAACTTCATATTGCTTTCACCAAATTAAATAGAAGTTGGAGAGAACATAATGATTCCTATCACATCTCTGCTTCTAACAATTTCTGAGAAAGCAAAATCCAGTCTAGAAGTGGGAACATAGAAATCCATTCCTCCCTCCGTCATGCTGCTGACATCTGTGTTGGTAACAGTATCTCTTTGGAAAGGCAGCAGGAAGAGAGACTTTGGGGATCCTTTTTGCTCTATCTGGTTCCTGCTCAGAAAAATGTTTTGTGGTAAAAGCATGACAACCTTCCAGCCCCAATGGAATGTGTGATCTGTGAATTTCCCTCACTGATATGTATTCCACATCCATCCTTTTTATGTGAGCATCCACTCTGCTGGCTGCCATGCAGAGACCCTTGTTCATTCTCACACTGTGTCCAGAGAGGCCCACATATTAATGGAAGAAGTGCCCAATGTCAAGTTCCAACAGTGATAGGTGTTGGAAGGAAGGTCATCAGACCATGAGCAAGCAGGACAGAGGCAGGACCAGGGTGGGGGTGGAGGTGAAGGAGGCGCCAGCCGGGAGCAGGAGGGGGCAGGTGGAGGGGGTTTCCAGGAAGTAGAGTCGAGGATGCAAGGCCCTGAGGATGAAGGGATGAAGTGGAGTAGGACGAGGATTGGAGTATGGCAGCTGGAGGTGTCGGGGGGCCTCTGGCGGGAGGATTGGTGGAGGACAGCAAAGGAAACCAGGCCCGGGACTCTGAGGAGGGGAGGTGGGAGAAGGCTGACCTGGACAGGGCTAGTTTCTCAGAAGCCTGGAAGGAGAGAGATGGTGAGGATGGAGACAGGGGCTGAGTCAAAAGAAGGCATGTTCCTTCCTGGGGAGGCTGGGGTCACTGGGCTCTGAGCCTGCCTGAAGGAAACGGGCTTTGGGGAGGCAGCCCCTCCAAACAGCCAACAGGTACATACAAAGTGTATCTAAGCAACAATGTCAAAATAGTAAATAACTAATTCTGCTATTGGAATCCCAGATTTTTGATAGCACTTCCACATTCATTTTACTTTTCCCCCACCACCACAAAAAAAAATTAAACGTTGCCCACCCCTTTTATAAAACAAAGAGAAGGCCAATAAACCAGTGACTCTCAATTCCTTTCCTCAATCCCCCTCCCGCTTTTCCTACATTCACTAACTTTGTACTGATCTGTGGCCAACAGTGTTTTACAATAAAGAAGGCCATCCCATTGTTTTGCTAAAAAAAAGGAGAAGAGGGAAAGGGGGCCGTGAAGAAGTGGCAGAAGCTGACCAGGGCGGAGAGGGGTTCCTTTTTTCTCTGAGGAGGAGCCCTGAGGCTCTGCTGAGGGTGGAGGCATGTGGCGGCTTAGAGGAAACACAGAGAACTGGAAAAAGTGATTGCAGAATGTGGGAGAACAAGTCTGAAGGGAGAAATGCAGCTGGGCTTTGGGGCACAGTGATAGTCAACGCACAGGACGCCAGGGGAACCCGAGGAGTGACATTCCCCAGAGCTGGGCTGCAGGGAGCTGGTGCTGATTAGGGAGGACCGGGCTTCTTCGGGTTTGAGGTTTTTGCTAGCTGGAATGAGCAGTGGAGTTAATTCTAGGATAATCACTCGGAAATGGAAAGTCAGTACAAAACCCTCCTCCCTGACCACAGAAAGCTCCTGCTGCAGCTGATGGAGCCACGAGCACACAGAGTGAAGGACGAAGCAGCAGAGAGGGGAAAGCTGGAGTCCAGACACTAATTTTCCCGGGAACTCGGGGCAGCGGGCTGGGGAAGGTGTGCGCAAGGGCTTCTGGGAGGCCGTGAAGCCGGCGTGGCTCTTGAGGGATGGAGAGGCATGACTAGTGTTTCATTTCAATACACTTCCACAAATTCCATCTTCAGAAACCAGGAGTTCCCCCCATGAAGGAGGGAACGCTTGGCCCTCATTATTAGAGGAAAAAAGAGACGAGAAATCAAAGCTGACTGTGCTTATAGCTTGGTTTATGGAGAATCATAAGATGATGAAATTTGGGACTTCCTGGTGGTCAATTCTGAAAGAGATGGGAATACCAGACCACCTGACCTGCCTCTTGAGAAACCTGTATGCAGGTCAGGAAGCAACAGTTAGAACTGGACATGGAACAACTGACTGGTTCCAGATAGGAAAAGGAGTACATCAAGGCTGAATATTGTCACCCTGCTTATTTAACTTATATGCAGAGTACATCATGAGAAATGCTGGGCTGGAAGAAGCACAAACTGGAATCAAGATTGCTGGGAGAAATATCAATAACCTCAGATATGTAGATGACACCACCCTTTTGGCAGAAAGTGAAGAACTAAAGAGCCTCTTGATGAAAGTGAAAGAGGAGAGTGAAAAAGTTGGCTTAAAGCTCAACATTCAGAAAAGGAAGATCATGGCATCTGGTCCCATCACTTCATGGGAAATAGATGGGGAAACAGTGGAAACAGTGTCAGACTTTATTTTGGGGGGCTCCAAAATCACTGCAGATGGTGACTGCAGCCATGAAATTAAAAGAAGCTTACTCCTTGGAAGAAAAGTTACGACCAACCTAGATAGCATATTGAAAAGCAGAGACATTACTTTGCCAACAAAGGTCCGTCTAGTCAAGGCTATGATTTTTCCAGTAGTCATGTATGGATGTGAGAGTTGGACTGTGAAAAAAGCTGAGCACTGAAGAATTGATGCTTTTGAACTGTGGTGTTGGAGAAGGCTCTTGAGAGTCCCTTGGACTGCAAGGAGATCCAACCAGTCCATCCTGAAGGAGATCAGTCCTGGGATTTCTTTGGAAGGAATGATGCTAAAGCTGAAACTCCAGTACTTTGGCCACCTCATGCGAAGAGTTGACTCATTGGAAAAGACTCTGATGCTGGGAGGGATTGGGGGCAGGAGGAGAAGGGGACGCCAGAGGATGAGATGGCTGGATGGCATCACTGACTCGATGGACGTGAGCCTGAGTGAACTTCGGGAGTTGGTGATGGACAGGGAGGCCTGGCGTGCTGCAATTCACGGGGGTCGCAAAGAGTCGGACAGGACTGAGCGACTGAACTGAACTGAACTGATGGTCTAGTGGCTAAGACTCTGAGTTCCCAATGCAGGGGGCCCAGGTTCCCTCCCTGGTCAGGGAACTAGATCCCATGTGCCCCAACTAAGACTTGGTGCAGCCAAATCAATAAATATGAAAAAAATAATAAGATGATGAAATTAAGAGAGACCCTTAGTCCTCCAGTCTAAGCCTCACTGTGCAAATGACAGCATATCCTGGTACAGCCTGGCCTTCATCATCAAGGAGGATTTGACACTGACTTGTATAATATTAGACAGCTACCAGCTACTCCACGGGCATCTTGTCCAGACTGCCTTTCCTTCACGATGCCTTCACATTTCTTTGGAGTTTCTCCTTCCCCCTAAATCCTCTCCCTACACCCCTCGGTCAGGTGAGTAGCTAGATTTAATGACTTGTAAACAAACACTTCACAAACCACAGGACCTACCGCTTAAAGGAAGCTCTTAATTAGTAAATGATACTTTTTGATAGTGTATCCATGAGCCCCCCCTTTTTTCTACAAGCACACTTTATTTTTTTATGTACAGAACTCACCAGTCATTCATCAGTTTTACCAGACATATTCATGACAGCACTGCCGCATCATTGAAAGGCCTGGATAATTCTCTCCTGTAACCTATTACTGTGACATCACACAAACTAAAATATATTCTTGTCTCTGATTCACATGAATGAGCTGATACAGATTGACAATGAGCTGTATCAACTTGAATAAATTGGGTTGATTCTGTTTCTTCTGTATTCCACATAGAGTGAGGGACTGTGATCTTGACTTTTGAACAATATTCTTGGGTTTCCAAATCTTCAGTTTGGCATTCTACCTGGTCTAACCATTCTATATAGCCTACCTGGAAACTGGCAGATAATGGTTTATCATCATTAGCTTGCATCAGTATTTTAACAAAGCAGTTATACTTTTCTTTCTGCTTTATAGCTATTCCATAGATACTGGAAACACAAACACATAGTTTCATTTATATATGCTATATAATATTTATAAAAGAAATACAAAATATTTGGTTTAACCATTACTACTTTGGAGGAAAAAATAACACACCCCCATAGGAAGAGGCACACATCATGAAATCTAAATAGTTTTTAATTTATGGAGATAAAAGTATCTTTGGAGTTTACTTATTTAACTTTTATTAGGTTACTTAAATAATAAACTGAAGTTCTATTATTAAGGCCACATTTACGGTTCCTTTGGGTAACAAATATTGAACAAACTCTCACAACAAAGGTGTAATATCACTTTATTCTTGTGAAGTACTTAATAGTTGTCAAACTACTTAGGCAAATAGTTTTCATTTTCTGTTTGTAATGACAGTCGTGTCCATGGTCCTACAAAGCTTATGATCATAAAAGTTTATTGCAGATACCCTCACAGAGGAGCAGTAGGCTGGGTCTCTGGGTGCCCTGGGAAGGGCCTCTTGTTCATGTTTACACTGTGCCAGGCACAGTGTAGTAAACAGGCTGGTGTGGACCTGCCCAGACTTTCTGCTTAGCCATCGGGCATCAGCGTGGACGGTGCCGGGGCCCAGCATCAGACATTAAATAAAGCGGCTTTGTTGTGAACCTCAATAGACACAAGGGCAAAGTGGGGATGGGAGGGTGAGTGAAAGGATCAGTTCAAAGTGTCCAAATGTTCCTGATTGTGTTACAGCTCTGCAGGGGGTGAAGGGGGGACGGTGGGGAGGGGGTGGTGTGGGGAGGAGTGTGTAGAGGGGAAAGATACCTTTGACATGGAGGGGGTGGAGAGAGGAGGATGGGAGGAGCTGGTGAGGTCTAGGCTCCCCTTGACCTTGACTCCTGTTAATATTTGGCATTAACCTTGCTGCTCACACTTCGTGGACATCTGACAAGCATCACATTCAGCACTCTAGACACCGTCACTCCAGTACTCTTGCCTGGAGAATCCATGGACGGAGGAGCCTGGTAGGCTGCAGTCCATGGGGTCGCAAAGAGTCAGACACGACTGAGCGACTTCACTTTCACTTTCTCTTTCAAGCACTGGAGAAGGAAATGGCAACCCACTTCAGTGTTCTTGCCTGGAGAATCCCAGGGACGGTGGAGCCTGGTGGGCTGTCGTCAATGGGGTCGCACAGAGTCGGACACGACTGAAGCGACTCAGCAGCAGCAGACACAGTAGCTCACCCAGTCTTCAACCAAATGGAGTAGGTACTGTTAGTATTGTCTCCATTTTCCAGATAAGAAAATTGAGGCTTAGTGAGATTAGGTAAACTAGTCCTGCCTAAAACCTCTTCAGTCAGGCAACTCACATGAGTTACCTCAAATATGCAAGTCAGAGAGTGAGGCTGGCGGGCCCTAAGATCCTTTGGAGATTCTGATGGCCTCTGAGCAAGTGACAAAGCTGTCCACCCGCAATTCAAGTCTTCACCGTGTTAAAAGCTTCTAAAGGAGTCTTTTCCTGTTTTTCCTCTAAGGAGTAATTACATAGATGTTTAGAATAAATGATTAAATGCATGTTTAATTGAATATGCACCACAATCTACAATTAACCTCAGCTGTAATTTTAATAAGTGCAATCTAAATTTGGAAAGACCTGTATTTCTGAGAAGTTTACTTCTCTGACATTCCTTATCACTTCAAAAAATAAAAAAAATAAATAAGGGAAATATTGTAAATCAACTATACTTCAATTAAAAAAAAAAGGAAAATAAATATTCCTCAACGTTCCATTAAACCTTAATGAATCCTAAAGAGTATCCTTAAAGGATACAAAATCAATTTCTCAAGCAATTATGTATTAAAGCAAATGGCTGAGTTTTCCCTTATGAAAAAATATGATTAACACATGGTACAGTAAAAGCCATGTGACTTTTCCTTTTGTAACAAACCATATGACCCCACTCAGAAAAGGTATCTTGATCACTGTCTTCAGCAAAACATTCAAATTTCTATCCCACTCAAGTTACCTCGGACACTGTGAAGTATGTTTTCTTATTTGTTTTGTGGATTAAATCTGCTGATTGCAATGGGTGTCATTCCTGCAGATGTAACACTGAATTCATACTGGCAAGAAAACCAAGTTGCAGGTAAGCTGCAAAAAGGAGAATCATAAACAACTACTGGACAAGAAATAAATGAGTGAGACCCAGCTGGTAATGGTTCTAAAGTAAAGGCATACGGACATGTCCCCACACAGCGTTTCCACACTGAGACATTTAAAGCATCAACTTCACGAATTCATAAGGCTTTTTTTTGAGTCAAGAATATGTTTACAAATTGTGAGGCATTATTAATAGCACTTCATTGATTTAGATGTATTTCACTCTAAATACTGTCTGTGTCCCCAGATGAATACAGAATTCTATTGGGTTTCATTCAGGCAAGCTTAAACAAAAAGGACTGAAAAAACACAGATGAGGAAATCTCACACATGTTGTATAGACACTGAAATATTTAATCTGATTATAATAGACAACTTACCACAAATTATGCCATATTCAGATGAAAAAAGGGGCACCCAGAACATGAAGCCACAGGGCATGGTGCTGGGTATGGAGGTATGACATCCCAGACTGGGGCAAGTTGGACATGACAGGAGTGGGAATTATCTTAAAAGGCCTATTTATTCCTCCTCAAAATCTCAAGACACAGATTGAAGAGGACTTAGTTTATCTCCCAAACATTTCCTACCACTTAAATATGAGTGCATATTTTAAAACACAATTCAACTATAATAACAATGAAGTGGATAGGCTGAACAATGAGAACAGGCCAGATAAGCACACAGAATTCAAGATCAGTAAAGACCCAAGGGGTAAAAGAACTGCAGTGCGTGACTCGACATGAATGTAATTCTGGATACTATTTTAACTTTAATTAATTTCTTAGGGAAACCAAACAATAATTATGTCATACCAGATCCCCTAGACTTAACAAGTTTTGTAATCGCTTCAGCTTCTACAAAAGGATCCTGACTTTACAACTTAAAAAAAAGGGATACAAATTCACCATTAATGATAAAAAAACAAAACAGCCTCTTTCCCCCCCTCCTCTCATATCAGTGTCTGAAAATAGATTCTTTCCACTTACTGGACTCATTCTTTAAAAAAAATTCCTTTGTGACTCTCTGGTTGATAAGCATAGGATTCCTCCCACCCAATAATTTACTCTGCACATTTCTGCCCTAGAGTTCATTGGCTTTAGAAAGTGAATGAGTCGAAAACTAAAATTACTACCACCATGAGATAAGAGTTAAGGGTGTTCCAGGATCGACTGGGACAAATCACAGCTGGACAGTCTAGTGCAGGGGCCGCTTAAATGTGAATTGGAACTTTCCCTGGTTCTCCCCCAGAGGTGTACAAAATGGCCTCAGGCACACTTCTAAGAAAATATTTTCCATAATGTGACCCAGAATAGGTCACGGGGATTGTACAAGTCTCTTCATGCTCTTGTCCAGACCTTGCTATTTCTGGAAAGGGTGGGGAGTGAGAGCTTGCGGGGAACCAGGAAGCAAAGAGATATAATAACATTGAAGGTTAAAATAATAAGCTTTAAGAAATTAGGTAGGGACTTCTCTGGTAGTCCAGTAGTTAGGACTCCACACTCACTGTGGTGGGGGGAGAAGGGGGTGGGGATGGCATGGATTTGATCCCTGGTTGGGGAACTAAGATCTTGCATGCCTCTTAGTATGGTCAAAATAAATAAATAATAAATAAATAAAAATTAAAAACACCCAGTTAAAAAATAAAGATTTTTTTTTTTTTTTAAAGAAAGAAATTAGGTAGACTGCCTGTAGTATACAGATTTGTCCAAATTAGGTGCAATACCTATAACCACCCCGTTCAAGTACCTTCTAAACAAGCTTTCTAAGAACTGTTTGTATTACATCAATTTATTTATAAAATGGGGATACTGCTCCAATTTATATACTTAAGTTCATATTTTATGATGGTGGTAGCAACCTAACGTTCTAATAACAAAGAATATGATAGAGGCAGTATACCTTTCTTAGCAAGTTTGTGGTGGTGGGGGAAGATCACCTAAAAATTGTATCTGATTTTTACTATATGATATCTATTTTCTTATTCCATATATTAATATATATATATAAACGAATATGGGCTCTTATTTGGAAACAATTTTGTAATCTTGTAACATATATAGGCTGAAACAATGCAGAATTTTCAAAGCTGATGTCTTGATGATTCTAGCACAAAGCCTGCTCTTGGAATGGTGTGGCCCTCACTACAACTTAGACTGTAAATTGAAGAGCAATTTGAAAGTTCTGAGGTTTCAGAGGGGCAGGCATGGCAAATTAGAACCAATTACAGAGACAGGAAAAAACAGGCAGTTGAAATGTTTGTGAATTGTATTTTTATCTGTCTTGAGGCAAGGGGTCAACTGTCAACACCTGCTCCATCACACTCATTTTCTAAGACCATATTTTAAAAGTCAGTATCTTTCTGTGTGCAGATAAGACAAAACAAGTATATTGTAATTAAACCCGTCTTTAGAAATGTGAGCTACCTTGAGATGTCTAGAAAATGAATGTTTTATTTTGATGAGCCAAATAAAAGTGTTCTGATAGCAAAACGGGATGGAGATGAGAATCTGAGCACAAAGATCTGCGGTTCCAGCAATGATACACTCAAAAGCCCAAGTTAATGTCCTTAAGGGGACTTTTCTGTTGAACAAGGATCATTAAATCAATCTTTTGATTAATGGCTACTTGACTAAAATTAAAACATCATCAGGAGTACTTAAACTCTTGCTTAGAATCTTTAATTTGTAACACAGACATACACTCTACTGGAGACCATCTGTCAACCTGGTATCTTCAAGCTCAATCAGACACTTCTGATGGGTGTTTCTCACTGGCTGGCCTCTGGCCAACTTCAACCAAAAGAATGAAGTCGCTTTAAAATTTTACCTCCCAAAGAATCTGACAAGAAATGGTTGAAATAAACCAAAGATTTATGGGCTGCTACAGAGGTAATACAGGCTTTAAAGAAAATACAAGAAAAATTTGGTGATGAAAACAACGTGAAAGCGGTCCATTCAGAAGGACACTGTTTGGAGTCAGGAGACAGACAGAGCCCTGGGGCTTGTGCTGCTTCATCACAGCCTACCCTTCAGCGAGTTGCTCCAGCTCTCTTGATTTCGCTTTACACTATTAAAAAAAAAAAAAAAAAATTGGAGAAGATAAAGAGATTGCAAACGATGTATTATTTAGCCTAGACTGTGATTTAGAAAATGCCTGAATTAATTACCAATTTTTTTTCAGACTGGAGAAAATTTACATACAGATTTAGATTTCTGGCTCCTCTGAAAAATGGAAAGACCTGGCATTCTGCTTGGCCCCACTCACCGGTGCTGAGTAGCGGTGGGGATGTACCCTCTAGTTGGGAACAGGCCCCACCATTCCCTACAGTCTTGGGCCTGATGTCTTTGCTCATTTCTGTGTTTCAGACACCCCTGAGCTCCAGTGCCTGGCATACAGAAGACAGTTTCCCAAATAGAAATGAATCATGAAACAACTGTCGGAAGAGATTCTCTTAATTCCTGTAAGAAACAGGTGACCTTGTGAAGTGTGGTGTAAATATAGCTGTAGGAGGGCGGAGACAACACAGAAAGCAAAGCCACAGCTCCAATGTTATAATTAAGGGCCTGGCAGGATCTTGGGCCCTCCCTGAATTCAACATAAAGACGTGGAAGGGATGCTAAACAGAGATATACGCCTGCAACTGCCAGTGATTATGTCTCCAGAGGGACGTCAAGGTGGACACACAGGAAGGCTGGAATAAGAGAGACAAAAGCCATGTGGAGATGGCCCAGTGGATCTTAAGGCCAGTCTAGCCCTGCATCCTTCTCAGATACACACATCAGTCCACCCTCTAAGCCAAGGGTTAGGTTTCTGACACTTATCACTGAAGACATCCAACTATAACACCCCAACACTTAGTGGAGAATGAATACAAACCTCCTTCCTCTGAGGGGCATGAATGCTAGCAGCAAGGACACAACACTGACCTTTCAAGTTACAAACGAACAGACTTTACTTTTCACAGTCAGAGATCTAACATGCCACAAAAACTGAATGCTTCCTGATGGCTTTCTGTATATACATCCTACAATGAGGTCACCATAAACAGAGAGTCCCCAAGTGGATTGTGAAAGACAGGCTTCCACAGGGCACTGGAGGACTCAATGCTGGCAGCAATTCTGGCAGGAGGCCCTAAATCCCACAGCCTTCCAGGAGCGGGGCCTGGCTGGCTACGGAGAAGACAGGGAGGAGTCCAGTATGGAAGACAGCTATCGCCCCAGCACACCCAGGGGACCACATCTGCTGAAAAATCAACAAGAGATTGCCATGCCTACCAGATGGCAGAGAAGGGGATGAACACATATAGTTCAGTATTATAATTTTCTTAAAGAGAATTTTTTTTTTTTTTTAGCAGTTGAGACCTATATTAATATTCCAGAAGGGAAGCACTGAATTCCTGATTCAGATAGAGTTGGACCTGTGTTTTCCTTTCCATCGACAGAACAGAGGGGCAGCTAGTTTTAGAGCACAAGGAAGAACAATGTGAGGAAGGTTACCCTTATGCAGTTTATGTAACTTTCCCAGATTCCTGTGTCAAATGATGAATTGACCATGCATTTTTATCTCCTTCCCTTCCAGTAACTCTGCTAAAATGACAATCAAGGAAGCTTGAGATGAAAGGAAAAAAAAAGGCAAGACAATGAAAATTGTAGCCCATGATAATAGAAGAGGAGAAATTTCAATGAATCTTTAAGAGACAAAAAAAAAAAGATGATTACTAACTAATAAAAGAGGAGAGAAAGATGCTACTCAGCACTGTGGCCACTTTGCCCTCACCATTGCAGAGGCCTGGTATCTGGGGTTCAGGTAATAGAAAGCACATTGCTTATTGCCAACCACTCCTCTCCCCACTGATCCTGCACACAGGATGGATTCTTTAGAGAACCAAAGCCATGGGGCTTCAGAGCTGGGAACAGCAGGCCCAAAGCACGGCCGCGCTGGGGCACTGGATGAGTGGAGATCTCCACTCTCACCCCTGGGACCACAGCCCTTACCCTCCTCTCTGCCCCAGGAACACTGGCAGCTGGTGGCCACTCCCTGTGGGGACAACTGGAGCACGCCTTTCAGGAGGAAAGGCCCCAGAGACAGGCTGGCCCTCCCCACCCGCCTTCAGGTAGAAGCCCGGCAGGTCGAGCACTCCATGTACCCAGAGCTCGGGATCTGTTTTCCCATGTCTCATTCTGAAATCTGAATGGATGACAATGAACCAGCAGATGTGTGAGGAAAGTTTCTAATATGGAAGAAAAGGATTGAATGAAGTCTATAATTTTTAGTGATAGTCAACATCACATAATATTAAATCACCAAATTCAGTACTTCACGAAGTAGTCGAAGTAACTGAGGTAGGGATTTCCCTGGCAGTCCAGGGGTTAGGACTCCGTGCTTCCGTTGCAGGGGGGCAAAGGTTCGATCCCTGGTCGGAGAACTAGGATCCCACAAGCCTCAAAGTGTGGCCAAAAAACAAACCAAAAAACCCTGCAGCATAGTAAGGTGAACATTTATTACTTTAACCAAAAGCTGTTTATTATTTTAGCCAAAAGGAGGGATGAAAGGAGAAATGGAAAGGTGAGTAAAGCTATATAGCATCATAGATCAGGGCAGAAACTCAACAGGTGATATCCATAATTAACAAATTCATAAACAACAGCATAAGTCTATTACCTAGAAATACAGGGTTAAATACCGGGGAAATTATTATTATGTATATCTGTGTGTGCTACTATGAAAAATTCTTTAAGAAACAGTATGAAGTGAAAAGAGCAAGATGTCTTTAATACATTCCCACTTCAGTTCTTTTTTAATGTTATGTATACATATATTCCGGAGAAGGCAATGGCACCCCACTCCAGTACTCTTGCCTGGAAAATCCCATGGATGGAGGAGCCTGGTAGGCTGCAGTCCATGGGGTCGCTGAGGGTCGGACACAACTGAGCGACTTCACTTTCACTTTTCACTTTCATGCATTGGAGAAGGAAATGGCAACCCACTCCAGTGTTCTTGCCTGGAGAATCCCAGGGACGGGGGAGCCTGGTGGGCTGTCGTCTAAGGGGTCACACAGAGTCGGACACGACTGAAGTGACTCAGCAGTAGCAGTATACATATATTTGTATATGGAAACTTGCAGGAAGTACCTAAAAGCTGGCGGAGCAGGTTTGGGGGCTTGGGGTGGAGGTAAAGTTCTTCATACATTTATTGTCATAATAATGACGGAGGTGAAAACCAAAGCACTCAAGAAGTATCTACCTCAGAGGCATATCATATAACTTCAAGTTAATGGTTCCCAGTAAGGAGTACATGTTCCTCTGCAAGGAGATAGGAGCATTTCTATTTTTATCTATCATATATCTAAAAAAATTAAACTTTGCAAAACTTATTATACAATTTGACATACGGCCTCAGCAGTTCATATATCAAACAGTCCTGAGCTCTATACTGTAGGGGAGACAACCTGAAGAAATACTAGGAACCCACGTCTTGAAGGGGTTGGCAGTGGAAAACACCCCCAGCTCTGTCTATGCCTGGCGTGTATAATGGCTTGCATTTTACATGTCCCCACCTGGGAAGATTTACAGAAGGTGCCATCTGGACTTGACTAAGCTATTAATAAATCAACCCTTGAAAAATGGACCCGTGCTTAACAGGATATCTGAAAAGAAATCACCAAGTGAAGCTAATATGAAAAACATAAGCACTAGTTAACAAGGATACAGCAGTACTAACAGCTGCGTTTCTAGTATTAATACATTCTCTCAAAGAACTGATGATTTAGTCAGATAGGACAAGAATAGTTCAAGAACAACTGAAATTACTGAGAAGACTTTAAAATATGGACTCCCATCCATTTTGGTTAACTGGTATGAGTACACTTCCCTGAGTCTTAGGACATTGTACCCTCAGACATTAGCTGCTGACGGGTGGAGGACAGCTATCAAAATGGGCACATCCTTAAAAAACTAAGCACTCAACCAAAATCAAACTGCTATAGTTTTTTCAGTGATGTTCAGCATCATGTAATACTAAATTACCAGTTTAGTACTCCACACAATGTTACTAATTTAATGATTAACATACAGACACTTCTTTCTAGGTTCCTTCAACAGCCACGGACTAAAAACCACACGAACGAATGAATGAAAGTCGCTCAGTCGTGTCTGACTCTTTGCGATCCCATGGACTACAGAGTCCATGGAATTCTCCAGGCCAGAATACCAGAGTGGGTAGCCCTTCCTTTCTCCAGGGGATCTTCCCAACCCAGGGATCGAACCCAGGTCTCCCGCATTGCAGGTGGATTCTTTACCAGCTGAGCCACAAGGGAGCCCAAGAATACTGGAGTGGGTAGCCTATCCCTTCCCTAGAGGATCTTCCTGACCCAGGAATCAAACCCAGGTCTCCTGCATTGCAGGTGCATTCTTTATCAACTGAGCTATCAAAAACCACTCATTATTCCCACTTAAAGTAAAAATAGCCAAAAGTACATGAAAAACCAATATGGCACCAAATTCAAATGAGTTTCTTTGTCAGTGAACACTACTGGCAGATACATAGAAAACATGGGTCAACATTTGAAGACTTGAGGTTGAGAAGAAATTATGTAGCCTAGGTGACTGGCTTTATAGTTGCATCAAAGTGAAGAGGATTCTATCATGTTTCTAGAATTATGTTTTTGCTAAATTATCCTACATATTCAAAGAACTACTGTGTATGGCTGAGATGGAAGAAGAGCCCAAGTACTTCAAAAGTTGTGGAATTTAAAACATGAGGCATGTAATTTTCCTTTGCAAAAAACACAAGTGTTCCAAATTCTTGGACCTTTCCAGGGGTCAGAGGTGATTGTCAATAGCATGCTACTGAGCAGCAAAACACACACACACACACATGTTAAGCTTCCTTTCAAAGTAAAGATGAGACTCAACATCATGTAAGAAAATCACTACTTTTTAAGAGAAACCAAAGCCTTGAAAAGAGAGGATTCTAAGAAAACAGATGTCGGGGAATGTATCCACTGTTTTGTGATCTTTAGCCAAAAACAGTATAACTGTGTCATCTGAAAACTCCTATATCAGCACACTCAAACACTCAGAAATAGAATATTCTCATCTATTAGAAATCTCATAAAAGAGTTTCAAAGCTCATTTGTTACTGGGTTTTGAATCCAGTCGTGGAAACTTTAAAAACAACAATAACTTCCAGTAAATGTAGAAGTTTTCAGGAAAACTAAAATTTATGAGGGCTTCCCTCATAGCTCAGTCGGTAAAGAATCTGCCTGCAATGCAGGAGACTTGGGTTCGATTCCTGGGTCGGGAAGATCCTCTGGAGAAGGAAATGGCTACCCACTCCAGTATTCTTGCCTGGAGAATCCCGTGGACAGAGGAGCCTGGCAGGCTACAGTCCATGGGATAGCAAGAGTTGGACATGACTTAGCGACTAAACCACCACCAAAATTTACCATCTGAAAGCAAACTAAAAGTTTTGTTAAGTCAGCTGAAACTGGCAGGATGGGCTGAGAAGAGGCATATGAGGATTTAGTAAAAGTGGCCACTGATACACGTTTTCTACTTATATTTATAAATCTTTGCAAGTATAGTTTTCAGCCAGTAAACAAAAGCCATTAAAACCAAGAATCAGTGGGGAGGGATAGATTGGGAGTTTGGGATTGACATGTACACATTGCTATGTTTAAAACAGATAACTAACAAGGACCTACTGTATACAGCACAGGGAATTCTGCTCAATATTCTGTAATAATTTAAGTGGGAAAAGAATTTGCAAAAGAATAGATACACCTACATGTATAACTGAATCACTACTTCACTTGCTGTACACTTGGAACTAACATAACATTGTTAATCAACTATTTGTTGTCACTGTTTTGTTTCTTGGTGGTTGGTGTCTGACTCTTTTGCGACCCCATGGACTCTAGCCTGCCAGGCTCCTCTGGCCATGCGATTTCCCAGGCAAGAATACTGGAGTGGGTTGTCATTTTCTTCTCCAGGGGATCTTTCAGACCCAGGCATCAAACTATTGTCTCCTGCATTGGCAGGTGGATTCTTTACCATGGAGCCACCAGGGAAGCTCTAATCAACTATATACTCCAATGCAAAATAATTTTTTTTAAAAACCCGAGAATCAAAATATATAGAATCTTAGAAGTAGCTTTAAAAAAAATCAATATTAAAACAAAATTTTCTTCAAATACACAAAGCATACTGCTCTCACTAAAAAATTAATCATTTGTTCAGTTCAGTCGCTTGGTCATGTTGAACTCTTTGCGACCCCATAGACTGCAGCATGCCAGGCTTCTCTGTCCATCACCAACTCTGTTGTCCCCTTCTCCTCCTGCCTTCAATCTTTCCCAGCATGGGGGTCTTTTCCAATGAGTCAATTCTTTGCATCAGGTAGCCAAAGTATTGGAGCTTCAGCTTCAGCATCAGTCCTTCCAATGAATATTCAGGACTGATTTCCTTTAGAATGGACTGGTTGGATCTCCTTGCTGTCCAAGGGACTCTCAAGAGTCTTCTCCAACACCACAGTTCAAAAGCATCAATTCTTCCGTGCAAAGCCTTCTTGATGGTCCAACTCTCACATCCATACACGACTATTGGAAAGCTATGTCCATAGCTTTGACTAGATGGATCTTTGTTGGCAAAGTAATGTCTGTGCTTTTTAATATGCTGTCTAGGTTGGTCGTAGTTTTTCTTCCAAGGAGCAAGCATCTTTTAATTTCATGCTGCAGACACCATTTGCAGTGATTTTGGAACCCAAGAAAATACTTGTAATCATCATTTTAATGAGGGCAAAAGACTTTTATAGTATTAAAATTATTTTAAAATACTTAATCTTACCATTTTTCATACATGTTAGCATGCTTAAATTTCACCCACATGATGTGTGATCAAAAATAATTGGAGTCCATCATTCTATGGGAACTTTTCAAAATGCATGCATTATACCCTATCTATTAGCCCTGTGGTGGCAAACAGGAATTTGGCTGTGTGTTTTATTTTGGAGAATTAAAAAGTCCCCTGGTATCTTTTAAAATTTTATTTATTTTTTAATTGAAGGATAATTGCTTTACAGAATTTTGTTGTTTCCTGTCAAACCTCAATATGAATCCTCTCTCCATCTGCTCCCCCAACCCTGCCCCCAGGGAGCCAGTGTGCCCTATGCTGCTCAGAGCATTTAGTGGTGTGTGTGTGTGTGTGTGTGTGTGTGTGTGTGTGTGTGAAGGCAATGGCACCCCACTCCAGTACTCTTGCCTGGAAAATCCCATGGATGGAGGAGCCTGGTGGGCTGCAGTCCATGGGGTCGCGAAGAGTCAGACATGACTGAGTGACTTCACTTTCACTTTTCACTTTCATGCATTGGAGAAGGAAATGGCAACCCACTCCAATGTTCTTGCCTGGAGAATCCCAGCGATGGGGGAGCCTGGTGGGCTGCAGTCTATGGGGTCACACAGAGTTGGATATGACTGAAGTGACTTAGCAGCAGCAGCAGCAGCAGCAGGTGTGTGTGCGTGTGTGTGTGCGTGTGCGCACACTAAGTCACTTCAGTTGTATCCAACTCTTTAAGACCCCATGGACTGTAGCCTGCCAGGCTCCTCTGCCCATGGGAATTCTCCAGGCAGGAATACTGGAGTGGGTTACCATGCCCTCCTCCAGGGAATCTTCCTGACCCCAGGATCAAACCCATATCTTTTGACTCTTGCAGTGGCAGGTGGGTTCTTTACCATTAGTGCCACCTGGGAAGCCCTTAGTGGTCACTACTGAGGAAGAAACTTAATCCTCATGTATTCATGCTACCAGAGGTGGTCATACCATACATTGCTCATTTAGCCAGGGCAATAGCCGATTTTAAAAACTGTCTTTACCCCCAGTACTTTCTTAGATACCTGCTATTTCCCTCATAACAATGATGTAGAATTATTCTCACTGGGCAGATGAGAAATAAAGTTAAATAACTCAGCAGAGACATTAAACAGCCTCCCTTAGATCATGAGAAAAGGCAGTTACCGACTCCTCTGTGCTAATAAGCCCTGTGTTTGCATTCACATCACACACAGTTCTGACACTGGACACTGCAGTCCTGAAGGGGGCGTCCCATGGGAAATGACGACACTTCAGTCCCCCTGGGGCCCATAGTTGACAAGGAAGCAGGGGTCTGGCTGAGCTCCATGCTGCGGGTCTACAGGAGGACGCACCACGTTAATACAGGTGGGAGGTGGCATGCCAGGAATCAACTTTTGAAAGTTGGTGGTGGTTGTTTAGTCGCTAAGTTGTGCCCGACTCTTGTGACCCCATGTGTAGCTTGCCAGGCTCCTCTGTCCATGGGATTCTCCAGGCAAGAATACTGGGGTGGGTTGCCATTTCCTTCCCGACCTAGGGATCAAACCCAGGTCTCCTGCATTGCAGGCAGACTCTTTACCGACTGAGCTACAAGGGAAGCTCATTGAAAGTTGGGAATATAAATTTATATCAAATGGTTGCAAGGGATTAACTGCACTTTAAGTATCTAATCTTCTATCATAATCTAGGTTAATTTCTCCTTCCCTCCCCTACTTCTAAAACACATTTTGTTCCAAAACTTGTTTCTGAGCCTTTTTATCTGATATGCTGAATTAGTCATGTTTTCCTGGTGAGTTACATTCTTTAGCCTAAAAGATTATTTCAAGCATGTATAAATGCACTTTCTAAAAAATGAAAGCCAACAGGCAACTCAAGTTTTGTCCAAAAGAGAAATAATTGTTTAGCAAACAATAGTCCAAAGCTATTTTATTCAGAACAAGAGGAGATTGTTTCTGAGACATACCAAACTACATTTCTTACATAAATTTCTTTTGTCACTGAAAATGTTTCTGAAATTTGAGGATAAGCTCAACTTAGATTTCAGTTAAAATTCCTACACTTCCATCACACTGAAATGCAGAAAATCACTTTTTTGTACACATATGAATTTATTTTCTATTTTGCTATAAGGCACAGGGGTGAAATAGTCTTTAGCTAGTCTAATTTCTTTGTCATGGCTGAAAGGATCTTTTAAATCCTTTACTTAGATGCATATATACTCACAAGTAAACGTCCTGAAGTATTTTACAAACAATGCAAATAACAAGCACTTTTAAAAACCTGGTTTTAAAAAAGAACTGTCACCATTTCATCATTCATTAATTTTGAAAAAGATGTTACACCAATGAGTATAGATCTCCTATCCAGAAATATTCCTAATTCACAAGTTATCAAAAGAACAAAAAAATGCTGTTTGTTTTCATTATTTTAGAAAAAGAGCACTCACCATCACATAAGTTTTGCATAAATGAATCTCTCCTTTCCCCACCTCCTCCCACTACAGACTATGTATTCTACCAGGTATAAAAACAGATAAGTAAAAACCTCCAGAGAATTAGATGACAGAGAATCTTAATTCCTAATTGGATCAAATAATGTTAATAAGCTATAAACATGAATTAAGGTTGCAACACACCAGATTAAATCTAGGCACTTCTCACTGGGTTTTAAACCTGGAAACTTCTAAAAGGCTGCACAGGAAATGGTACTCTTAGCTGTTAAAAAAATCCAAATGTTTCTTTCCTCATTATATTTCTTTTTTGATTTTTTTAATTTGGCCAGAAGGTGAGCTTGTGGGATCTTAGTTCCATGACCAGGGATTGAACTCGGGCCCACAGCAGGGAGATGAAAGCATGGAGTCCTAACCGCTGGAATGCGGGGGAATTCTCCATCACTATATTTCAATCATCTTTTTTTTTCTCAATTGTTTGAAGCTACTAGTATTCACTTTGATAAGGAATAGACTGTGGATGAGCATTCAACCCTCTCCTTGGGCCAGCATTACAAGTACATTCTCAGGGACAATACAGGACACAGGGCTCCCCTAAAGGTAAGGTGTGCATAAGGCCGGTCTTAAATAGTGCGTTAATATCTTGATATTTTCCCAGGAATGTCTTTTTTACCTTAACTTCAGGAGTCCACTTTTGCATTCAGATATATCTTCCTCTTTGATCGTGAAGCCTAAAGGTTCAGTGTCTGAAGCATGCTTGCCTTTGAAAACATGATTTAAGGAGCTGACCAAAGTTTATCAGTCGCCTCTCAGCAGTCACCTCTCAGGTAGAAGGTACACTTAGGAGAGAGAAATGTGACTTACAGATAACTCCAAATGGATGTGTTGTCAGCTCTGAGTAAGTTCATTCCTGATGACTTGTGTTTTTCTACCTCTGAACCCGTTTAAGGTAAAACCAGGGAGATTTTGTGTGAAACTCGATGAGAATCATGAATATTTTTTATTTCTAGTAGAGGAAGACCAAAATTTTATTGTTTTGCTGTTAATTATTACTTTTTCTCATGCTCTCTTTTTTTTCTTCTTTTGTCACATGTCATCTCTGTATCTTGGGAGAGACCCAAGGACCTGAATTTGCCTATGTTTCTCAGTAGCAGTTTTCATTACAATCCCAAAGAAGGGCAATGCCAAAGAATGTTCAAACTACCATACAACTGTGCTCATTTCACATGCAAGTAAGGTTATGCTTAAATCGTTCCAGCTAGGCTTCAGCAGTATATGAACCGAGAACTTTTAGATGCACAAGCTGGATTTAGAAAAAGCAGAGGAACCAGAGATCCAATTGCCAACATTCATTGAATCATAGAGAAAGCAAGAGAACTCCAGAAAAGCATCTACTTCTGCTTCATTGATTATGCTAAAGCCTATGACCGTGTGGACCACAAAAAACTGGAAAATTCTTAAAGAGACTGGAATACCAGACCACCTTACCTGTCCCCTGAGAAAACTGCATGTGGGTCAAGAAGCAACAATTAGATCCAGACGTGGAGCAATGGATTGGTTCAAAACTGAGAAAGGAGTACAACAAGGCTTTCTTGTCACTCTGCTTATTTAGGTTCTATGCAGAGTATATCATGCAAAATGCCAGGCTAGATGAAGCACAAGCTGGAATCAAGGTTGTGGAGAGAAATATCAACAACCTCAGATATGTAGATGACAACACTCCAATGGCAAAAAGTGAAGAGAACTAAAGAGCCTCTTGATGAGAGTGAAAGGAGAGTGAAAAAAGTGGCTTAAAACTCAACATTCAAAAAATTAAGATTGTGGCATCTGGTCTCATCCCTTCATGGAAAATAGAAGGGGAAAAAGTGGAAGCAGTACAGATTTTACTTTCTTGGGCTCCAAAATAACTGCAGATAGTGACTACTGACATGAAATTAAAAGATAGTAGCTCCTTGGAAGGAAAGCATTGATAAACCTAGACAGCCTGTTAAAAAGCAGAGACATCAAACTTTGCCAACCACGATCCATATATTCAAAATTACAGTTTTTCCTAGCATGTATGGATGTGAAAATTGGACTATAAAGAAGGCTGAGAACTGAAGAATTGATTCTTTCGAATTGTGGTGCTACAGAAGACTCTTGAGTCCCTTTGACAGCATGGAGATCAAACCAGTCAATCTAAAGGAAATCAACCCTGAATATTCATTGGAAGGGCTAGTGCTGAAGCTGAAGCGCCAATACTTTGGGCTGCTGATGTGAAGAACTGACTCACTGGAAAAGACCCTGATGCTGGGGAAGATTGAGGGCAAAAGAAGAAGGGAGTGACAGAGGATGAGAGGGTTAGATAGCATCACCGATTCAGTGGACATGAATCTAGCCAACTGTGGGAAATACTGAAGGACAGAGAAGACTGGTGTGCTGCAGTCCATGGGGTTGCAAAGAGTTGGACAAAACAACAACTCAGTAGCAGGAAAGGACACTTTTGGTCACGAATAAGTCATTTTGACCTGATGGAAATGTTCAGTGGTGACACACAGGAACCAGTTATACCTTTGAAAGTGAAGAATGAGAGCTTTTACTGATGCTTACTGCTACCAATTCAAGATACAAATGAAAACAAAAATCAGATTCTCTGTGGTAGACCATGAACAGGAAGGCAGTCTAAAGCTACTACACTGCCTTTTTCTGCCCATCAAGGATGTGAGAACTGAAAAATATTCAAAATAAACCTGCATTTTTTTAAACTAAAGTCAAATATGTGGACAAAAAGAAGGAAAGCCATGTAAAGCCTTACTATGATACCTGACAAATTGTGCTTCCACAGCTGCCCTTTAACTACAAACAAGGCCTTTTATTGTTGAATTTAAGAATCCCTGTGAGGGACTTCCCTGGTGGTTCAGTGGCTAAGATTCTGCACTCCCAATGCAGGGGCCCTGGGCTCAATCCCTGGTCAGGGAACTGGATCCCACGTGCTGCAACTAAAGATTCCATATTCTGAAACAAAGACAGAAAGATCATGCAGTGCAGCCAAATAAATAAAATACAGTAAAGTAAATACATATTTTTTCAAAAAGAATCCCCATGATATTCATTGATAGCAATTATTCCAGAGCACTAATGACCCCTCATCTAAAGACAAACCAAGGAGACTAACAAAAGAATAAAACAAAATTTCTCATAAGAAAAACTGGCCTATAGTTATCTTTGTTTCCCCTAATAGATTATAAGCATGTTAAGAGTAGGAACTAGATTTTATTCATCTTTGTATATTACTGCCCACCAAAGAGACCAATGACAAGAAACAACTGTGAAACAAATTGTAAGCTAAATCCTTTGCTTATAAACTTAAAAGGGACTTGACTATTTTATCCAGCAAAGATAAATCCTGATATTTGTATCAATCGTTCAAAACACCAAAAGCTACAAAGCCAATTACTAAATTCCTATTTACCAAGTTACCAACGTTTGGGCTGATAGCATGCAAGATGACTTATGGGAAGATTAACTGACTAGTATTAAATAAAGTAAGTTAAATATTCTCCAACATTATATTTACCTTTGAGCCACCAGGGAAGCCTAAAATATCTAGGGAGTGGCCCTTAATTCTACCAGCTAAGCTATTCTTGAGAAGATGATGTTTGTTTTTGTACATCTGCATAGCATTTCAAGTTTACAAAGAATGTCCATATTCCTTACTGAAATCATCAAAACTCTGACACCATCCAAAGGCCCAGAAACCACAAAAACAATGATATCCTGAGTGTTTCAAAGCACTGCTCTACACTAAGGAAACAATAACTCCTCATACTGACAAAACAAAGCCTTTCTTCCACTCCCATATAATTTGTTCACAGCCGATGAAACAGAACAGAACGGTAATCAGACTTAGCCCAATAAAGCTTAAGAACGCATTGTTTCAATACACAAGCACCTTTAATCTCACCATCTCTAAACAAACACTATGGACCCTACTTACTTACACGGGGTTAAATGTTACCTAGTGTTCATTAAAAATGTGAATTCATAAAGAGCTACCGAGACCCAGAATGACTCAAAGACAAGGACAGTGATATTCCAAATGACGCAGTAAGCTAGAAGCGGATGACTTTTTATTTCAAGGAAAGCAAAATATCAACCAAATTAACTATAAAATAGGCTGCCAGGTTAAAAGAAAAACAGGGACCTCCCCTGGTGGCCCAGTGGCTAGGACTCTGCACTCCCAATACAAGCGGGCCTGGGTTTGATCCCCGGTCAGGGGATCCACACGCCACAGCTGAAACCAACACAGCTAAATAAATAAATAAACATTTAAAAAAATAAATAAAAGAAAAACATTCTATGATTTATTTCCAAAAGCAAGGGTGACTTTTAGATAATATGTAAACAGTGCTGAAGATAAATACAAATAATAAAATAGTCAAATATGATATTTGAGGTGATTTACAATTTTCACTGAGAAGATAGGCCTCCCCTCACCAAAGCTTTAGAAAATGACATTTTCCAAATTGTTGATTTGTTAATCCAGTCTTACTATTTTCACTTATCTTTTTTTAAAATACTCTGCTGCTGCTGCTGCTAAGTTACTTCAGTCGTGTCCAACTCTGTGTGACCCCATAGATGGCAGCCCACCAGGGTTCCCCGTCCCTGGGATTCTCCAGGCAAGAACACTGGATGGGTTGCCATTTCCTTCTCCAATGCATGAAAGTGGAAAGTGAAGTCGTTCAGTCGTGTCCGACTCTAGCGACCCCATGGACTGCAGCCTACCAGGCTCCTCCATCCATGGGATTTTCCAGGCAAAAGTACTGGAGTGGGGTGCCATTGCCTTCTCTGTTAAAATATTCTAGAAGGATATATACTTCCTATGTAAAGTACAGAGCCTGTAATTACTGATAGCAATGTGTGTGTGTGTGAGCCACTCAGTCGTGTCTGACTCTTTGTGACCCCCTGAATTGCAGCCCGCCATGCTCCTCTGTCCATGGGATGCTCTAGGCAAGAATACTGGAATGGATTGCCATTTCCTCCTCCAGGGGATCTTTCTGACCTAGGGATTGAACCTGCATCTCCTGAATCTCCTACATTGGCAGGCAGATTCTTTACCACCAAGCCACCTGGGAAACCCACTGATAAGCGATAAATACGCTCAGTTCTAGACAGTAGGGGGAAAAACCTTCCTTTCTGAAAGATTTGTTTCAAAGTGGGATTTAAAAAAGATATTTTACTTTCACTAAATGATGGAAAACAGAGGTGTTAGTATTACTATAGTCTGAATATTTGTGTCCCCTCAAAATTCATATGTTGACATCTTAATTCCTAAATATGACGGTAGTAGAGGTGAACCTTTGGGAGGTGACAGTCGTCATGGATGAGACTGCTGCCCTTATGAGAGACCCGTAGAGTTGGCCACATCCTTCTGCCAAGTGAGAACACAGAGAAAAGAAGCCAGCTATGAACCAGAAAGAGGGTCCTCACCCAAATGTGACCATGCTTGTGCCTTGATCTTGGACTTCAGCCTCCAGAACACGAGAAATAAATGTTTGCTGTTTAAAAGCCATGCAGTCTATGGTGTTATGATCTAGAAGTCCAGATGGACTGAGACAGATGTTCTCCCCAAAAGTCTGACCTTTCAGTTGATTGGATCATGTACATGATGCTCTGTACTTGATAAGCAGGTTCCTCCTGACTAATTGCTTGCCCACTAGGGTAGGTTTCCAACCAGACGCCACAGCATGAATCAAGTCTAGAGGACAGACTGCCTTCTTGTTTGATAGGAAGCTGTTAACGATACCATACCACTTCCTCCACCAACTGCCAATTTTAACAATGACTTACAGTACGCTGATGATTGCAATAATGGTTTAATTATGCAGCTTATATTCTTTCCTCCAATCCTGACAAAGAACACTAAAACTGAGAGTCCTGACAGACTGTATTATACACTGTGATGCTATAAAGATTGTTTCAAGTGCTCTATCTTGTAGCCATTTTGGAATATGTTACACACTGATATTAGATATTAAAATACAGAGTTACTAAATGACTATTAAAAGTCTAACAGGATAGAGTTGATCTTGATAACATGGAATAGGGCTCTGAGAGCGAAACTGCTTTACCTTGTAAATGTGAGACCACCGAGTCAGCAGCTTCTAGAATTGCTGTATTTGTTCACTTTACACCAATGACTGGGGTGTTCTTTTTTAAAACACTGGCAAGTGTGTGATTATCAGCAATTTTAGAATGAGCCAGAGAGGAGAGTAAAAAACTCAAAATGACTAACAGAAAACTCATGTTCTGCAAGTCTTAGTTTCAGAAACCACAACAGCCACCAAAACTCAAACGGGATGTGCAAATTTGAGGTCTGACTCATCACCTGCCAGTTACTGTGCCGTACCTGAGTTCTGAGTCCTCTCACCTTCCTCTGCCCTCCATCCCAGTTCAGCCAGAAGACCTGGGCCAAGTTTAACACATCAACCCTCTCACTCTTTTTACAAGAGTAAATACCAGTGAATGGTAGGAATGTTGGCAGGAACTAAGATGCCAACTTCTCACAGGTCAGGAGCCAAGTCGTGTATGCTGTCCAGAAAGCTGGACACAGTAAGACCATGGTGTGGTCCTACAGACATGCACTTGCGTGTGGTATTGATAATCCCTCTCCCAAATAGCAGAGAAGGCAATGGCACCCACTCCAGTACTCTCTCCTGGAAAACCCCATGGACGGAGGAGCCTGATGGGCTGCAGTCCATGGGGTCGCTACGAGTCAGACAGGACTGAGCGACTTCCCTTTCACTTTTTACTTTCATGCACTGGAGGAGGAAATGGCAACTCACTCCAGTGTTCTTGCCTGGAGAATCCCAGGGACAGGGGAGACTGATGGGCTGCCATCTCTGGGGTCGCACAGAGTCGGACATGACTGAGGCAACTTAGCAGCAGCAGCAGCAGCAGCTCCCAAATAGATTTTACTAACCTTTTTATAAATAATGGTAATAATAGATTGTAATCCATAGAATAAGAACCTATGAGTTCGTGCTAAGACAGGCAGAAGAGGAGAGGAAGTGATTCCTTGCAATAGAATTCCAACTAATAAATGTAGAAGGAATGATGGCAATATTTTAAAATTGCCAACTGGAAAATATTTACAGTAATAACTATTTCAGGCAAAAATCATCAATGGATGCTAAAATTAATCAGCAAAAATATGGTAAGAAAAAGGATATTTACATAGTCTCCAAGTATATCCCCACAAAATACTTATTAAGAACAGAGGGAAAAATAACCATAGGGTGGAGGAAGCTGATACCACTATAATCAAGAGATAAAGTCAACATCACCACTAATGAGATAAATCAACATCATGTGTCCTCTGATATGATGCACTGAGATGGAAATCGCTCTGATAATCTGGCACTCTGATGAAAAACACACAATCTGAACCCAATCATTAGGACACAAACCCTAACTGAAGCCGTTCCATAAAACAACCAGTTGGTGTTCTTCATCAAAAGTGCAAAGATCCAGAGAGATATATAAAGACAGAGAAACTGGTCCAGATGAAGGGAGGCTAAGGAGACAAGATAACCAAATGCAACATGTGATCCTGGAACCAGAAAGGAAACCAAAATAAATGGGACAACTGGGGGAATGTGAATAAGATCTATCAGTTCATAATAATATAGTATCAGTGTTAATGTTCTGATTTTATTAATGTATTCTTGGCTATGTATGATGGTAACATCTAGATGAAAGGTATATGGGAATTCATTATATTATTTTTTGCAACATTTTTATATGTTTAAAATTATTTCAAAATAAAAATTTAAAACAAAATTAAAATTGTGTTTTTAGTAGACAGCATCCATCATTGTTCCTCTCTGTACTCTGTTCACTGAAATTAACTTGGTCTTACATGTCAATTTGCAGCCCTTATGCCACAAAGCCAAGATATATCCAAGATGGCAGCGTAGAAGGTTCTGTGCTTATCTTCTCCTGCGAGAACTCCAAAATTACGACTTGCTGCTGAACAACTGTCAACAGGAGAACATTGCATCCCACCAAAAAAAGATAAGCCATGTCCACGGGCAAAGGAGAAGCCCCAGCAAGACCATAGGAGGGTCAAAATTGTATTTAGAATCAAACCCCAAATGGGCCAGAGATGCTAGGAGGGCTCAAACAAACCTTGTGCATACCAGGACCCATAGACCCCATGGAGACTGAGCCAGAACTGTGTCTGAGTGTCTCCTGCGGTGGTATGGGTCAGCAGTGGACTGCCACGGTGGACTGCACCCAGGGCAGGGGCTCTGGGTGCAGTAGACCTGGGTATGGCAAAAGCTCCCTTGGAGGAAGTCGCCATTAACCCCACCACAGAGCCGCCAGAACTTACACAGGACTGACTGGGGAAACAGACTCTTGGAGGGCACAAGTAAAACCTTGTGCGCACCAGGACCTAGGAGAAAGGAGCAGTGACCCCACAAGAGACTGACCCAGACATGTCCGTGAGTGTCCAGAAGTCTCTGGTGGAGGTGTGGGCCTGCTGCTGCAGGGTTGGGGGCAGTGTGTGCCCCTTTAGAAGGAGGTCACAATTATCTTCATTACCTACACCATAGTTTAGACTCAGGTCAAACAACAGGGAGGGAACATAGCTCCGCCCATCAACAGAAAATTGGATTAAAGATTTATGTGGCCCCGCCCATCAGAATAAGACCCAGTTTCCCCCTCAGGCAGTCTCTCCCATCAGGATGCTTCCAGAAGCCTCTTATCATTCTCCATCAGAGGGCAGAGAGAATGAAAACCACAATCACAGAAAACTAACCAATTTGATTCCATGGACCACAGCCTTGTCTAACTCAATGAAACTATGACCCATGCTGTGTAGGGCCACCCAAGATGGATGGATCAGGGTGGAGAGTTCTGACAAAACGTGGTCCACTAGAGAAGGGAATTGCAAATCACTTCAGCATTCTTGCCTTGAGAACCCCATGAAGAGTATGAAAAGGCAAAAAGATAGGACATTGAAAGATGAACTCTGCAGGTTGCTACATGTCCAATATGCTACTGGAGATCAGTGGAGAAATAACTCAGAAAGAATGAAGAGATGGAGCAAAGCAAAAACAACACCCAGTTGTGGATGTGACTGATGATGGAAGTAAGATGGATGCTTATTGCAAAGTAACCTGGAATGTTAGGTGCATGAATCAGGGAAATTGGAGGTGGTCAAACAAGAAACGGCAAGAGTGAACACCGACATTTTAGGAATCAGTGAACTAAAATGGACTGGAATGGGTGAATTTAACTCAGATGACCATTATATCTACTACTGTGGGCAAAAATCTCTTAGAAGAAATGGAATAGCCATCACAGTCAACAGAAGAGTCTGAAATGCAGTACTTGGATGCACTCTCAAAAATGACAGAATGATCTCTGTTCGTTTCCAAGGCAAACCATTCAATATCACAGTAATCCAAGTCTATGCCCCAACCACAAATGTTGAAGAAGCTGAAGTTCAATGGTTCTATGAAGACCTACAAGATCTTCTAGAGCTAACACCCAAAAAAGATGTCTTTTTCATTATAGGGGATTGGAATGCAAAAGTAGGAAGTCAAGAGATACGTGGAGTAACAGGCAAATTTGGCCTTGGAGTACAAAATGAAGCAGGGCAAAGGCTAATAGAGTTTTGCCAAGGGAATGCACTAGTCATAGCAAACACGCTCTGCAACAACACAAGAAAAGCCTCTACACATGGACATCACCAGATGGTCAACACTGAAATCAGATTGATTATATTCTCTGCAGCCAAAGATGGAGAAGTTCTATACAGTCAGCAAAAACAAGACCGGGAGCTGACTGTGGCTGATCTTGAACTCCTTATTGTCAAATTCAGACTTAAATTGAAGAAAGGAGGGGAAACCACTAGACCATTCAGGTATGACCTAAATCAAGTCCCTTATGATTATACAGTGGAAGTGAGAAATAGATTCAAGGGATTAGATCTGATAGACAGAAAGCCTGAAGAACTACGGATGGAGGTTCATGACATTGTATAGGAGGAAGTGATCAAGACCATCTTCAAGAAAAATAAATGTAAAAAGGCAAAACAGTTGTCTGAGGAGGCCTTACAAATAGCTGAGAAAAGAAGAGAAGCTAAATGCAAAGGAGAAAAGGAAAGATATACCCATTTGAGTACAGAGTTCCAAAGAATAGCAAGGAGAGATAAGAAAGCCTTCCTCAGTGATCAGTGCAAAGAAACAGAAGCAAACAATAGAATGGGAAAGACTAGAGATCTCTTCAAGAAAATTGGAGATACCAAGTGACATTTCATACAAAGATGGGCACAATAAAGGACAGAAATGATATGGACCTAACAGAAGCAGAAGAGATTAAGAAGAGGTGGCAAGAATACACAGAAGAACTATACAAACAAAGACCTTCATGACCCAGATAACCACGATGGTGTGATCACTCACCAAGAGCCAGATATCCTGGAATGTGAAGTCAAGTGGGCCTTAGGAAGCATCACTACGAACAAAGCTAGTGGAGATGATGGAATTCCAGTTGAGCTATTTCAAATCCTGAAAGAGGATGCTGTGAAAGTGCTTCACTCAATATGCCAGCAAATTTGGAAAACTCAGCAGTGGCCACAGGACTGGAAAAGGTCAGTTTTCACTAAAGTTCCAAAGAAGGGCAAGGCCAAAGAATGTTCCAACTACCACACAATTGTACTCATCTCACACGCTAGCAAAGTAATGCTCAAAATTCTCCAAGCCAGGCTTCAACAGTACATGAACCATGAAATTCGATGTTCAAGCTGGGTTTAGAAAAGGCAGAGGAATCACTGATCAAATTGCTGACATCCATTGGATCATCGAAAAAGCAAGAGAGTTCCAGAAAAACATCTATTTCTGCTTTATTTACTACACCAAAGCCTTTGACTGTGTGGATCACAACAAACTGTGGAAAATTCTTTAAGAGCTAAGAATACCAGACTGCCTGATCTGCCTCCTGAGAAATCTGTATGCAGGTCAAGAAGCAACAGTTAGAACTGGACATGGAACAACAGACTGGCTCCAAATAGGAAAAGGAGTACGTCAAGGCTGTATATTGTCACCCTGCTTATTTAACTTATATGCAGAGTACATCATGCGAAATGCTGGGCTGGATGAAGCACAAGCTGGAATCAAGATTGCCAGGAGAAATATCAATAACCTCAGATATGCAGATGACACCACCGTTATGGCAGAAAATGAAGAGGAACTAAAAAGCCTCTTGATGAAAGTGAAAGAGGAAAGTAAAAAAGTTGGCTTAGAACTCAACATTCAGAAAACTAAGATCATGGCATCTGGTTCTATCACTTCATGGCAAATAGATGGGGAAACAATGGAAACGGTGACAGACTTTATTTTTGGGGGCTCCAAAATCACTGCAGATGGTAACTGCAGCCGTGAAATTAAAAGACGCTTGCTCCTTGGAAGAAAAGCTATGACCAACCTAGATAGCATATTAAAAAGCAGAGACATTACTTTATCAACAAAGGTCCGTCTAGTCATAGCCACGGTTTTTCTAATAGACATGTATGGATGTGAGAGTTGGGCTATAAAGAAAGCTGAGCGCTGAAGAGTTGATGCTTTTGAACTGTGGTGTTGGAGAAGACTCTTGAGAGTCCCTTGGACAGCAAGGACATCCAACCAGTCCATCCTAAAGGAAATCAGTCCTGAATATTCATTGCAAGGACTGATGCTGAAACTGAAGCTCCAATACTTAGGCCATCTGATGTGAAGAACTGACTCATTGGAAAAGACCTTGATGCTGGGAAAGACTGAAGTTGGGAGGAGAAGGGGACAACAGAGGATGATATGGTTGGTTGGCATTGCTGACTTGATGGACATGAGTCTGAGTAAGCTTCGGAACTTGGTGATGGACAGGGAAACCTGGAGTGCCTGCAGTCCATGGGGTCACAGAGAGTTGGACATGACTGAGTGACTGAAGTGAACTGATGCCACATATGCATCTTATATAGTATTAACTGGAATATTTTTCTCATGCCCCATAGGGATAAGAGTACCATCTGTTCTACTCTATGAGCAAGAAGCATATCCCTCAGGGGTAGGAATATATACCTACAGCCTAGGTACCAGGCTCAGTGCTGAATGAATGAATGAATCCTTAAGGCTTATTTTTTAAAAATTAAAATTATGGGGAAAAAGATAAGGGGAATAGGACATGAAATATTCTAGACTCTGTTACATTATCAAGTTTTATGAATAATTCCCAGTCAAGGAGTGGGGGCGGGGAGGCGGGGGTGGAGGATGCCTTCCTTTTGGAAATTAGTTGGGTTTTATTTTCTAATTTTCTTTATTTATTTGGTTTTCTATCTACGCAGCATGTTATTGTCTTTGGCATTCATCATTTCTAAAAATTAACAATAACAACACATCCTCAAGGCTAACATTTATGTAGGACTTACTATAGGCTTTCCTGCTGGTTCAGTGGTAAAGAATCCACCTGCCAATGCAGGAGATGTGGGTTTGATCCCTGGTCTGGGAAGATTCCCTGGGGAAGGAAATGGCAACCCACCCCAGTGTTCTTGCCTGCGAAGAATCCCATGGACAGGGGAGCCTGGTGGGCTATAGCCCATGGGGTCGTAAAAGAGTTGGACACAACTTAGGGACTAAACAATAACAAAAAATGAGTCTGGTATCTGCAAACTGTTTTATACTCTTTCTTAGGCAACTGTTTTAACAGCCCTGTGAAATGAACAGGACTGTTTCACTCCCCAGCCCTAAACAAATAAGAAAACCGAGGCTGCAAGCAGTTCAGTGACTGGCTCAAGGTCATAGTGACCTCTACACAGTGTGGCCTGATTCTGTTCACCTGGTCAGAGCAACTCCAGAACCTGGGCACTCAGCCATGGCAGTCAACTGCTGCTTGTCTTATACTCATAAATAAATAAAAAGGACATACATTTTAAAAAGAAAAAAATAAACAAAACCTGTCCAGTTACTTAAAGAAACCAGAGGAAAACTGCTTAAGGGGCAGATGACTACTACATAAAGCAAACCAAACACTCACGTAAAGTACAACTGTCCACTTTAAGTTTATACAGCTTTCTGCTCTTTTTGGTTTACCTGGTCACCCACGGTAAAAATTCTTCATGGAAGAAACCTCAGCTTGGCCTGTTCTGAGAGGGAAAATACAATGTCACCTTCATCATTCAGCATAGGCTGTGGTTTCTGGGTGCTGCTCCGAGCCTGCAGGAAAGGATATAGGGAGAAGGGGGGAGCTGGGGTGCAGAGGGACATAGGGGCAAAAAGCCCAAGGGGAAAGGGGTGCTGTTGGGTAGCCCATCCCAAAATGTGCCTCTGAGGCATAGTAATTATTTTGAACTAAAGTTAATTAAGAAATAGCCAGCCCAAGGGGGACGTTCCAGGCTTCCCTGGTGGCTCAGTGGTAAAGAGTCCACCTGTCAATGCAGGAGTCATGGGTTCGATCCCTGATCTGGGAAACCCCACATGCCACAGAGCAACTAAACCCATGTGCCACACCTACTGAGCCTGTGCTCTAGAGCCCGGGAGCTGCAGCTACTGAGCTCACATGCCACAACCACTGAAGTCCACCGGTCTGAGAGCCCATGCTCCGCAATAAGAGAAGCCACCGCAATGAGAAGCCCACGCCCCGCAACCAGATGATAGGCCCACTCCTCGCAACTAGGGAAGAGCCCATACACCAATGAAGATCCAGACAGCCATAAATAAATAAATAAAATTATATACATATGTACATAAAAGGAGGAGGGACACTCTGACTGTCCTGTCTCCCTGAAAGCAAGAAATCAATTCCACGTGAAAGGTGCCTTCTCTGCATTTATATAGATAGTCACCCTTATCATCAAAGACAGGGGATTCACACCAGAAGCCTATATAAACAAGCCTGGTTATTTCTTTAATTGACAAGCCCAAACTCTGTCTAAATTCTTCACTAATTGGGTTCTCCAAACCTAAGTCTCTTTGTCCCATCAATTCCTCAAAAATCTATTTGTCAACAACATGTAAAAACTGCCTGCTTTGGTCCCACTTCTAAGGTCCCATTTCCATGAGATCTCTGTGCCCTTGAATTAAAATGTGTTTCTGTTTCTCTGGTCAATCTGTCTTCTGTCAATTTTATTCTGAGTGCAGCCACAAGAGCTCAGCAGAGGAGGGGGGCTATTTCCCACTCCCAGATGGTGCTGAATCCTTCTCAACTGGGCTGTCATTCCATGATGCCACACCCAGAAGTTCATAATTCGACATTCCAACAACACTTCATACAAGTGACAACTGAAGAAGCAAGACAACAAATGTGGATCCTAAGCACTTGAGGGTTGCTTTGTTTTCTCCCAGCCTGGAGGCGACTGGCCATAGGAAGTGCAAGTTCCACACGTACACGAAGGCAGTGTATCTTTCAAGGCATCTTGGATGCAGTGTTTAGAGCAGAGCCTATGTGCTTGGGGTTGCTGGGAGCACGCGCTGAGTCCACAACACTGCCTGGCACTTGGTCAGTACGCCTGGCTGTCACTGTCCTCAATATCCCTAGGGTGCTGTCCCAGAGAAAATCCTTTGTAAATCTTTGCTGACTTTCATTTAAAACAAATGTGGTTACATCAAAATGTGATTATTCATATAAATACATACTAGGGATGTAATGTACAACATGATACATATAATTAACACTGCTGTATACAATATATGAAAGTTGTCAAGAGAGTAAATCTTAAGAGTTCTCATCACAAGAAAAAACTTTTCTCTATTTCTTTAATTTTGTATCTATGTGAGATGATGAATGTCACAAAACTTGTGATCTTCACTTCATGATGTAAGTCAAGTCATCTGAAACTTCTACAGTGCTGTATGTCAATTAGATCTCAATACTACTGGGGGAAAAAAGAAATGCTTATTTGGCTCAGAGACTTGATGAGCCTGCAACTGAAGTGAGAAACTACAGCTGATGTTCCACAGAGCAGATGTACCGCAGCCGAGAGTCCGAGGCAACCCTGAGTGCCTGGAAGACATCTGGCCACAAATTACAGCCTGGACCAAAGAAGCCAGCCCCAGAGGATGGGAGGTGGGGGGAGGAGACGTGATCAGAACAGGACTGTATTCCAGAAGCAGCGCTGCCTGTTTCCTTCAAGACCGTTAGGAAACCTAAGACAACAGTTCGTCACACCTTTTGTTCTGAGAAACTGTGATGATGTCTTTCGCTGGTGTCTCCCATTCCTTGCCTATAGCACCTCCTGTTTACTCTGCACCTTCATTTCCTTAGTGGTTGCAGATTTGCAGAACATACAGACACTTGCTGACAGAGCTGTTCATACAACTTTAGCACTGTATACGATTTTGTTGAGCTCTTTGCAACAGTATCATGCTCTGTGGTCCCTTACTGCTAACCTGTTTGGCATGTACTTGCTTTTTAATTAAAATGAAAGAGCACCCTTAAAAAGTCCGAATTTAGAAAACTAATCAAGCGGTAGTTATTCTACATCAGAAAAGGAGATGGCTCTAAAGAAGGATTCACTGAAGTGTTCTTTCCTACCGCCCAACTCGCTGCCTCTCCATTCAGCAGAGTGCAAAGTTTTTTAGAAAGTACAGATTTTTTTTGGTCTATGGAGGAACCATTTAGGAAGGAGCACAGACAACTGCTACATGAAGCCAAAGTCATCTTTGATTTCACCAAATACTTGTTGACCTGAACTAAGCTGAAGAATGTCTCCCTAACTATTAAGGTTCACTGTACTCTTCCAAAAGCAACCTCTTAAAGTCGGTGCTATGTCCCCTCTGCCCTAGCCCCATCAAAAAATTCTAACTTGAGTAAAACCCCAGACCTTCCATAGGAGATATTTACTGAGATTCTATTTTTTAAGTGAGATTTTTTAAAAGTATTGAATTTGTTACAAATTGTTTTCTGTTTTGGGTTTTTTCTTGGGCTGTGAGGCATGTGGGATCCTAGCTCCCTGACCAGGGATCAAACCCATACCCCCTGCATTGGAAGTCAAAGTCTTAATTAACCACTGGACTGCCAGGGAAGTTCCTAAGTGAGATTTTAAATATGTAATCTATGTATCCATATTTTTTAGAGACCTATGTCATGAAGACCTAACATGTGTGTGTATGCGTGTGTGTGTGTGTGTGTGTGTGTGTGTTAAGTCGCTTCAGTCGTGTCTGACTCTTTGCAACCCTATAGACCATAGCCCACGAGGCTCCTCTGTCCCCGAGATTCTCCAGGCACAAATACTGGAGTGCATCGCATGCCCTCTTTCAGGGGATATTCCCTATCTGGGGATTAAACTTGTGTCCCTTAGGATTCCTGCCTTGGCAGGTGGGTTCTTTACCACTAGAGCCATCTGAGAAGCCCAAGACTAAGATGAGGGGGGTTCAAAAACCAAGTGATGAAAACAGACATTATGTAAGATGAGTGAAAATTGCCAGCAGCTTTCAGGGGAGAGAGGGAGGAATAAGTAGAGCACAGGAGGTTCGCGGGGCAGGAAAAATATTCTGGATGATAATTAATGGTGGATAAGTGTCATCGTACATTCGTCAAAGCCCGTAAAATGTACAATGCAGAGTGAACCCTAGTGTAAACGATGGACTCTGCCTGGTAACGAGGTGTCAATGTTGGTTCATCACTGGGACAGACGTGCTGCCTGGTGCCGGATGTTGATGGTGGTGGGGGTTGGGCTGAGAACTCTCTGTACCTTTCCTTCAATTTTGATCTGAATCTAAAACATCTCTAAAATATATAGTCTATGACTTTTTAAAGTGCTATCAGCATCTAGCAGGAAGAGACTGTTATCCACGGAGTTTAAGGAGATGTTGGAGGCAGACCTTGGAGGAGGGAAAGGACTTGAGTTTGGATAAGAGAACGGGTTACTAACCTGGGAAATGACGTGGGTCTTTGTTGCAGTTAGGCGGCATGCGGGATGTTGGTTCCCTGACCAGGGATCGAACCCCCGCCCCTTGCAGTGGAAGCGTGGAATCTTAACCACTGGACTACCAGGGACATGGAGGACTTCAAGGGACCAACTGACAAGACTCTGAGTGCCAGGTGGACAGGGCTGGTGTCTTTCTGAGTGCAGTGAGGTGTTATAGAAGGTCTTGAGTTGGGGCTTGTTAGACGAGGGCCATCTAGGGATTTAGCTCCTTGCTGCGTGGACTGGAATTTGGAGGGATGACGAAGCCTGGAGGCCACAGTGTGGGCCTGAGACAACGAGCTGGGGCACAGGATGTGGTGGGGGGACCCAGAAGAGAAGGGGGAAGGCAGGGAGCTCAGAATGCCTAAGAGGTTTTGAGCCTTTGAGACTAGAACAGTGAAGTCGCTACCGAAAATAGGAAATACAGAAGGAGAAGTAGATTTGGGGTACATAGAAGATGTCTTATTTTGGGTGTGTGCAGATTATTCATGTGGAGAAGTCTAGCACGCAGCTACAAATGCAGTTCTGAGGCTAAAAATATTTCGAAGTAAACCTGCAGAGAGAGTCATTAAAGCCTTAGGAAGAGCTGCCATTGTAGAAATTGATAATGTTGCAAAGGGACTCAATGCGAGGGAAAAAAGAACATGGTTAAAGAATCTTCAGGAAGAGGACTTGGCAAAGGAGTCTGAAAAGGAGTATTTAGAGACAGAGGATCCAGAAGGAGCAGCCCACGCTCCCTCCCAGCCCCACTCAGAGGTTCAGACATCCACCCCTACCATCACAATCATTCATTATGCCCCTCCCCATGTCACTGGAGAGCATATATATAGTTAATATTGACTGGGAGACTTCAGCAGAAACTAATGCCCATGGTCAGCAATTTTTATTTTGGCTGGCCAGAAATAAATTCTGTTACTAAACTAACAGTTTGCTGGTTATTATATTCAATAGTTGCACTGGACACACCTGTAACGTCTTCTAATTTTCGTGAAATGTTGTCTTCCATCCACTTGTCTGTAGAAGCGAAGGAGCATCTTCTAGCACCGTGAGTTTCATTTTCACTTTCCGTGTCAGAATCAATCACTAAGGTTTTTGTCTTTCGGTTGGTCTAATCTTCACACTGTCTGAATCAGAACTGTCTGAATTCTGTCTGAGACACTAGTATATACATTGCTCAGACAATGACAGAAAGTATCTGCATAAAATTCACTGATAAATTCTTCACTCACATTTTGCAGTGAATCGTTTTTGAAAATTTTACGTTTATAATATACACAATGTTGGAACAAAAACCTAATGGAGCAAAATGTGGATGATGACAATCATTGTTGTATAATGGACCCTAGATCAATTTTAAGCTCTAAAAACTTCGCACGGTGGTGTTAATTGTATCACTCTCTCTATTGCTACGTCTCTGGTCAATAATCTGTTAAGCAGAAACTACACTGTTACTTTGTGAAAGCTTACTAATATCTAGAACAAGGAATAAAGATATGTACTTCAAATCTGAAGTACAGACTTCCAAAATACAAGGGGATAAATGTGTGGGAGACTGCATACTGGTATCCCCAGTGAATCCCATCTCCTGCATCCACACCCTTACCTAGACTCTGGTCTTGGCCATGTACCAGGCTTGTGTCAGCTAGTGGGACCTCAGCAGAGGAGACATGAGACCATAGGTACAAGCCCGACAAGACAAGTTTCTGGGTCCTGGGCTTCTCCTTCTGGGCTGCTGGCACTGTAACAGCCTTAGGTGACTGCTAGACCCTTGAGATGAGCCATCAGGGATCAGACAGCCCTGGTGGGTCCTCAGGGCCAGCCACATGAGACCAGAAGCACTGGCCAGCAGAGGTTGGCCCTAACTGCAGAATCATGACCAGATAAAGAGTTGTTGTTTTTAAGCCATTAAGTTATGGGGTGATTTATTGCACAGCAATAACTAAGTGCTGCAGAACATTTTAAACATGGGGGCAGAGCATGTACATGTGGGGAAACAAGAAAGCAAAAGTGGAAGAGATCTGAGGTTCAGAGTGAAAAGTTGACTCTCTACCCACAGAAAATTGAAAATGGCCCCAAGATTTGAGATGGGGGTTCATCCCTCTGAGCACCTTTTCCTGATGGCGCTTTTTACTTTTCATTATTTTTATTTTTTGGCTGTGCCACAGAGCTTGCAGGACCTTTGTTCCCTGCCCAGGGATGGAACCCATGCCCTGGACAGTGAAAACGCCAAGTCCTAACCAAGGAACCGCCAGGGAATTCCCAGATGGCCCTTTTTAAACTGTTACATTCTTACCTGTTGTTTCCACCCCTGATAATCTACAAATACAGATTTCAGAATTTAAGAGCAGAAAGGCCCTAGAGATGACCAAAAGACAAGGAAATTAAAACCAAAGAAGTCATTCATTTCTAAAGAACCACAAACTAATTACTCCTCACGTTAAAACCAGAATGCTGAACTGCCACCCTTCAGCCTGATGTGCTCTGGGCTGTACAAACCAGCCTGGTCACAGCCACACTCTTGGCACAGGTCACCCTGTAAGGACTCTATTCATAGACCCACTGTTCTCGAGAAAGTCAGCCTTTCTCATGCCCCAGTGCACATGGAGTGCGTGGTCTTTTCCTCTCTGTCAAGTTAGGGGCAGTGATTGGATGGAATCATCCAGGTAAGGAGCATGAACTCCAGGCGAGAGGGTGGCAGTAACCATGGGGCTGAGACAAGCCCAGGACTCCGGCCGCCACCAGCACCAGAGCGAACGCAGACCACGCCGCTGCAACAGTCAGCCTTGACGCGCACTGAGTCCCAGGATGTGTGGTGCTTGTTTACTGAGAGGGCTTGCAGTACACTCTGAAACAGGCATTCCTCATTCACAGGATGACTTGAATGGATAATCTGAAAATAAGCGAGAAGGCAGTTTGGTGATGGATCTACAAACATCACCTCCAGAAAACCTGCCCTTTGGAGACCCAGTGCTCTGCAACTTGGCTGCCGTATTCTCTCCTCACCCTTCTCCTGCACGGTCCCTGGGGACCAAAACCTACAGTAGAATTTGCACTAATGATCCCCAACAGGGCTTCAGGAGGGTTGCATTTTGAGCAATAACTTGCGTTTTGAATCAGGTTTCATCTTCCTGGTTGACTGCACTTGTTAAGAATAAGTTAAAATAAAAAGCATTAGGTCTTGATTTTAAAAACACTATATAATAAAAAAATTTGGTGTTTTGTGCTTAGTTGCTCAGTCATGTTCGACTCTTTGCAATCCCATGGACTGTACTCCGCCAGGCTCCTCTGTCCATAGGGATTCTCCAGGCAAGAATACTGGAGTGAGTTGCCATGCCCTCCTCCAGAGGATCTTCTCAACCCAAGGACTGAACCCAGGTCTTCCACATTGCAGGCAGATTCTTTACCCTCTGAGCCACCAGGAGAGCCCAATACTGGAGTGAGTAGTCTATCCCTTCTCCAGGGGATCTTTCCGACCCAGGAAATGAACTGGGGTCTCCTGCATTGTAGGTGGGTTCTGTACCAGCTGAACTACAGTGGAGGAATATTAAAAGCACATCATATTAAATGAACTCCATTGTCTCTTTCCTTTGAATAATTTCTTTATAGGTATATACAGCTTTATATACAGTTTCTATATATGTGTTTATTATCTTGGGCTCTAAAATCACTGCGGATGGTTACTGCAGCCATGAAATTAAAAGGCGCTTGCTCCTTGGAAGAAAAGCTATGGCAAACCTAAACAGCGTATTAAAAAGCAGAGACATTACTTTGCCAACAAAGGTCCCTATAGTCAAAGCTACGGTTTTCCCAATAGTCATGTACAGCTGTGAGAGTTGAACCATTAAAGGCTGAGCACCGAAGAATTCATGCTTTTGAACTGTGGTGTTGGAGAAGACTCTTGAGAGTCTCTTGGACTGCAAGGAGATCCAACCAGTCCATCCTAAAGGAAATCAGTCATGAATATTCATTGGAAGGACTGATGCTGAAGCTGAAGCTCCAATACTTTGGCAACCTGATGCGAAGAGCTGACTCATTAGGAAAGGCCCTGATGCTGGGAAAGATTGAAGGCAGGAGGAGAAGGGGACGACAGAGGATGACATGGTTGGATGGCATCACTGACTCAATGGACATGAGTCTGAGTAAACTCTGGGAGGCAGTGAAGGACAGGGAAGCCTGGGGTCACAAAAAGTAGGACACGACTGAGAGACTGAGCAGCACCAACAACAATATATGGGTGGCCATGGTCTTTGGTTAATTTGACTTAAACTTACAACCTCTCTCAGTAACTTCTCTCTTCCCTTCTCCAAGAATCATTTTTCCTGACCTCCTGCTTTCAGTTATCCTTGAAGAATGTCTTGAAAGTATCCCATATTTCAGTGTGAAATCAAAAGGAAGGGCAGGAAGAGTCCACCACACCCCCCGTCTCTCCTTCCCTCTTCTTTTTTCCCCTCCTTTCTCTTGATCCATCTAAATATTTTTCAAAATAAACATTTAAGGACTTCCCTGTGGTCCAGAGGTTAAGAATGGGCCTTCTATTTCAGGGGACTCAGTCAGGGAACTAAGATCCCACATGCCTTGGGGCAACAAAACCCACCATGCAACTACCCATCCCACAAGCTCTAGAGCCCAAGTTCCGCAGCAAGACTCCGCATGCTGCAACTAAGACCCAACACAGCCAACTAAGTATATAAGTATTAAAAAGTAAACATTTAAAAAAGAAATTTTCTTCTACCATTTCCCTAAGTGAACAGGATTTTTTTTAAGGGAAGGAAAGACACTTTTCTATTATGTTCTATTAATAGAAAATATATTTTTCTATTATGTAATTCTATATTCAATCACAAGAAATTCTCTGACACACTTTTTTGGTTTTCGTTTTAAAGGAACTTGGGGGACCTTGACGTTCAAAGGAGATGGTCTACAAATCACTGTGTCTTGGAATATTTATTACAGTTTTTCTCTAAAAGATTAGCAGTAGTATACCCAAGTGAGAATCTTTCTTGTCACTATCCATATTTTTAAATCTTGACTGCTCTCTGGCACCCAGTTAAAATAAAGTATTTTTGTTAACAGCACTCTGAGGGTGTGCTGTGACTAATGGGATGGTTAAGCTGGAAGGCATTAATATATTCCTGATGCAAGAGCCAGAGGTACTAGCCCATACCTTCAATCAGAGGGAGCAAAATCAAATTAGTTTGATTAATATACAGAAAAAAAAATAAACTTACACTTACCAAAGGAGAAAGGTGTGAGTGTGTGTTGGGAGGGATAAACTGGAAGCATGGGATTAAGAGATAAATACTATTATACATAAAATAGATAAATGACAGTGATGAATAGATAGCACAGGGAACTATATTCAATATCTTGCAATAACATATACATATCTGAATCACTTTGCTGTACACCAGAAACCAATACTACACTGTACATCAACTATTCTTCAAAAACAAATAAATAGTCTGATTATACTGATAAGGAAAACAATTTACTCAAACACGTGATCAGGAAGGAAGGGGAGCCTCAGTAAAAGGACACCCTCCAAATCAAAGATTTCAGAGGGAAAAAAAAAAAAAGTAAACTAAAAGGCAAAGACAGATAATCCATGGAGACCAGGAAATAACACCTGAAGCACATTTAGATCATTGTCAGTTTTTACCATGAAAGTAAGCAAACCAAAAAGTGTTCAGAGAAATCACAGATGAGCTTGCCAAAGACACCCGCCCTGGGCTCCCCTGTTTATATTTAAGAGAAATCAACAGAGGTTTTTAAAAGAATCAAGACTTTAATTAATTGAGAGGCACGAAATAAATGCATTTCTCTTACTTGTACCATTCAAGAGTCATGACGAAGAACTTTTTTTTTAAAAGAAGTATGTATATCCTCAACTTTTATCAGGTCCAAACAGACTGGGAAATGAACAGCGGGGGAAGCAGATAATACACTCAAGAGTGCAAATTAGTAAAAACAAAGTGTGCACCATCACAGACGAATACCCTCTCTAAAATGTCTTTAAAACTAGGACACCATTTTTCAGAACCCCAAACTGCTTTAATTTTCCCAGTCAAAACCCTTATTTGCTATAGCCACAAAAAGTAGTAACTATAGCCTAAAACTGAACATCTTTTTAAGTGTGTTACTTCAATACACACCAAAGAACTTTTATGACTATCAACAAAACTAAAAAGTTGGGACTTCCCTGGTGGTCCAGTGGTTAGGAATCCACCTGCCAATGCAGGGGACACAGGTTCAATCCCTGGTCTGAGAAGATTCCACATGCCAAGGAGCAACTAAGCCCGAGCACCACAGCTACTGAGCCCACGCCCTAGAGCCCATGCTCCACAGCAAGAGAAGCCATCGCAGTGAGAATCCCGTGTCCCACAACTAGAGAAAGCCTGCATGCAGCAGTGAAGACCCATACGGCCAAAAATAAATAAATAATATTTTAAAAGAAATAAAAAGTTGTATTTAATTCACAGAAGAGGAAACAATTAGACATTAATGTCTTCATCTGTACAAATCCATAGTCTCTCCAAGCAGAACACGAGAAGGAAATTATTATGCTGAATTTCATCCAACTCACAGTCGTATTCCAATTTTCTAACCTAATTAAAACTGGCAGTTTTACTAAGAGTAATCAAATTTCAATCAAATGGGTATGTCATCTTTTTTTTTTTTTTTTAAGAAAAAGCAAAAGAAAAATCAAGATCTCCCATGCAAAGGATTAACAGAGCTTTGATTAGAATTGACAGCCACCAGTTAAACAGGTGTTTTGAATTACCACTTTTATTAAAACACAATCCTTTACATGAAGCTCACTGGATTTTTTTTTTTATTAGTTCTAGAATACTGAAAGAAAATGTTTGTTTGGCTTAACACAATGGGAACTCATAAATCATGGAAGAATGACGACGGTGCTACCTCTGGGAAATTCACGACGTCGTTCTCTCCCCGGGTAGCAGCACTAGGTATTTTAGGACCAAAAGAAGCCTTGGCAACAATCAAGAGCTCTTTCTACAGACACAAGAGCATCCTGGTCTGGGCGTGGAGCAAAATGAGATTCAAGCCGTAGATCTGTCAGCTTGTTGGCCAATACGTCTTTTTCTTGGGAATAAAAAATTACACTGAAAGGGTTTAAGGGGCAGCAGAATTGGCTGGCAGGACAGCAGCTGTGGCGGGCAGATAGGGACCCCCTACCCCGCAAAGGGCCCCGGGAGTGGATTACGCTGATGCTGCGTAATAAGGCAGCGCCCCCAGTAACCTGGGCGCCCCCTTGGGGACTTGCCAGCCCTGTTCATGGAGTTCTGCTGAAAAAGACAATTATGGGCACATCCTAATATTCAGGCTTCTTGCTAGATCCAATTTATTTACCTTCTCCTCAGCCTGTGGGAAAATGGAATCTAGACTCCAGTGATTGAAACTAAGTTGCTTAAACACGGCTTGGTTTCCTATTCCCTAATGCAAAGTGGAAACAAAGTGTAGCTGAGATAGAGGACAAGCGGTTGTAGCTAGATGAAAGAGAATGATATTCAACACTTGATATAAACATGTACCAAAGATGTGGAGCCCCATGCGATCTAGGGAAAAATGATCAAGCAAAACGGCAATACACAGTTCCAAGAAGCAAGAGAAAGATTTGGGGAAAAAAATACATAATATGTTTCACATTCCATTTTGAAAAAAAATATTTTAATGCCTCTGTCTTAGATGATCAAACCTCATCAATAAACAAGTGGAACATATGCTTGTAGGACAGCAATGCTTTTAAAATTTATCGTCAAATCTTATGGTAAAATTAATTATATTCTATGGCAAATGATGCTGCAGGCAGAAAAGCGGTTTTAGACTCAGAGGGTACCTAGTACCCTGCAAGACCCCCTTATCCTCATTTTATAAATGAAACAACAGGCTCAGGGCATCTGTGGGAAAGCTGGGAGAAAGAGGCTTTCTCCCAAAGGCTCCCGCTGCCCAGAAGCCTCTGCTTTTGCCTACAGCCCTTTTGAAGTGGTCCTGAGATTACCAAGGCCATTCTATCACGACAAACACAGTCTGTCTCAGAAATGGATCCTCAGAGATCACATTAAGGTGGTGACACTGGCATTAAAAGTGAGGATGTTCTCTTCCAGAAATCTCATATTTACTCATTTAACACACACTCAGCCCTCTCTTTTGAATGCCCTGCTCCCCACCCAAATCCCTCCCCACACCCACCTGGGTTATCACAGGAGTAAGGATTCTACATCTGTCTGTGCTCAGTCACTCAGTCGTGTCCGACTCTTTGAGACCCCCATGGACTGTAGCCCACCAGGCTCCTCTGTCCATGGGATTCTCCAGGCAAGAATACTGGAGTGGGTTGCCATTTCCTACCCCTGGGGATCTTCCTGACCCAGGGATCGAACCCACATCTCCTGTGTCCCCTGCATTGGCAGGCAGGTTCTTTACCACTGGGTCACCAGGGAAGGCCAGGCGTCTATACACTGGGACCCTACTCCCTGGTCCCAGCCCCAGGCAGGTGCAATGAATCTTCTTTCCTGAGTTGGACTGGGGCCCTGGCCTCTCCCCACAGCTGACTGATAGGATATAAAGGATGGAGGCCATCATCGTCCTCCACAATCCGGCCTAGAGGAGGCTGAAGCGGAAAATGAAACAGGTCCTCACAGCGAGGGCAGCGCTGGTCCCCACCATGCTGCAGGCTCTGGCCTCCAGAAAGCACCCTAGTATCCTGGTGACGGAGCCCTCTTTCTGCTCAGCTAGAACGGGGTAAGCTGGGTATAATATTTAGGGAAATCATTAACCCAGGTAAAACGCTTTTAATTTCATGATCAACTCCCCTCAGAAATTGGTAGCCCTGGCAGAGCACAGCAGATCAACAAACAGGACACGTCTGAAAGCCAGCTGTCCATAGGCACTATGAAGAAACTACTTCCCTGTTTTCTGCAGGCTGGCTCTTTGGTCACGAGGGCCCCACCTCTGGGGTCATGACATTTCTCTCAGTGAAGACAGGGCCTGTCCCCAAATGTAGCTGGAGAAAGAGCCAAGAGCAGAGAGTTTTTAAGATTTTCTTGGAGTTCCAATTCTATTCTTATTTTTAAAATAATTCGACAAACAAGGTCCCACTGTAGAGCACAGGGAACTATATTCAATATCCTATGATAAACCATGATGGAAAAGGATAAGATAAAGAATAGATATACGTGTGTGTGTGTGCATGTGTGTGTAACTGAGTCACTTTGCTGTACAGAGGAAATTAACACAGCCTTGTAAATCTACTTCAATACAATTTTTTTTAATTAAAAAAAATAATTCAGACGGTCTGACACTGTGTTTTTATTCTTTCACCACACAAAAGAACTTAACTAAGAACTGTATTTTGCTTGCATTTTGCTCCTAGGTATCTTTCATCCATTTAATAGGTGGTGGGTTAAATACACACATTTTTCTTACAATCAGCCTTGGGCTCTGAGAGACAGGAAGCAGAGGAGTTTGGATGGCAGGAAATCAAGACCACCCTAACTTCTGCTGAGAATAATTGTTGGGCATGCCATCTGTTTATCCGAATAAAAGCTACCCTCTCTACACTGAGTTTCTAATTTATGAGGGACACGTTTTCCTCCCCTTTTGAACCCGGGGAGGGGTGGGAGCCAACGCAGTCTCCCTAGAAGAATCGCCAGGAAGCTACTCTTTACAACCCACCCTGCAGAGTGAGGACCAATCCCAGGGTTAGATGCACACATCAAAGAAAGATGAGGATTATCTAGCAAGATCATTCTCAAGATATATTGGCTGATATATTCTTTAACTATTAACTTCAATGTATATAGACTGAGTCTCCTTACAGAAAACAATCAGCAGGAAAAAAAAAAGTGGGGGAGGTGAAAGTTGACCAGGTTGTCAACTCGGCTGACCCTCATAGATGTTTTCTCTCCTTAAAATAAATAAGCAATATTGTAATATTGTTAACTTACACTACAATGTTTTTTCAAACCAGGATAGAAACCCACTTTGTAAAAGAGGCTCAATGGCTCTCTGGCAAAAGCAGAATTACAAAAAAAATAGAAGATTTGGGGAATTCCCTGATGGTCCAGTGGTTAGGACTCTAAGGTTTCACTGCTGAGGGCTCTGGTTCAATCATTGGTCAGGAACTAATACTCCACAAACCTCCAGGCATGGCCAAAATAAATAGATAAATAAATGAACATACACAAAACACAAGGTTTCATAACTCCCACCATCATTGTTCTTCTCATTGTTTCCCAAACTCTCCACTCAGCAGCACCCACAGGGAGGGAGAGTCACATTCTAAATAATTATCTAAATGATTATTCTATTCCAGATAATTCAGTGTCGAAACACTGCATGTGTTTTCCTGTTTGGTCATAAAGTAGAGGCGCCATTATACTGTACAAGGGTTTGGGATGGAGACAGAGGCAGGGACACAGACAAGAAAATGAAAGGAACATCAGGAGATTTTCATTAGAGATAAACACGCACTCCTGAGAGTTCATGTTTGAGACATCCCCTCTCAAACCTCACCTGAGACCCACCTGATCTAGACAATGTGAAGGACAATAACAGAAACAAAAAAATGGCAAGTATTCAGTGTCTTCAACTATAGGGGGGGAAAAAAATGAAATGACTGGTGTGAAAATGGTTCTTCCCACAATCAGCCACTGCATCTGTGTTCCAAGTAACCAGGGAACTGCCCTGAAAGGTCACGGAGGACGGGATTGTGAAGACTTTCTGTGCATTGGGTCCCGGCAGGCAGTTGGCAAATTAAGCCCCAGTGAGTAAGTGTATGAAAATATGCCACTGACAACAAGTATATGTGGAGTGACCCTCTGGGATTTTGTGCAATAAATCCTCCACTGAGTGGTACGGCAAAGTCAGCCCTGGAAACGGAGGGCTGAGAACAACAAAACAAAAACAATGTGAGAAAAATAATTAAGAATTATTTATGCTCCAAGAAAAACATTTAGAAGGTAAAAATAAAATATCAAGGGGAACATTTCAACCATATCTTTTATTCATGGTGAATCATTTTTATCTAAAAACCCTCCCGAATCCCTTCCTACATTTACCCATCTTCCAAGGGTAGTCAAATTTGATCTCTTCCACCTCAGTGCCATCCTGGGATGTCCCAGTTTGACATCTTTCTGCCAGTTACTGAGCCTCTGCAGGATATTAACAGACCCTTCTGTGTGTTTATAGATATAGTTTTCTTTCTCTGCAAAGGCTGTATCCTAAAATAGACTGAGTAAAGAGGAAAAAAAAATTAGGCAAAAAATAATGAGTGATAAATTTTCTATGTATAGAAAATACTCAGACAACACAACAACTAACACTCATTTAAATTAAGGGGTAAATCAACATAACGCAGTCATCCTGTCTGTATGCTGTTAGCTAACATTAAATGCCCCTTAGGTTATTTCTGGGCTTCCCAGGTGGCACTAGTGGTAAAGAACCCGCCTGCCAATGCAGGAGACATAAGAGACATGGGTTCGATCCCTGGGTCAGGAAGATCCCCTGGAGAAGGGCACGGCAACCCACTCCAGTATTCTTGCCTGGAGAATCCCATGGACAGAGGAGTGTGCTGGGCTACCGTCCACAGGCTACGTGTCCCAGGGTCAGACACGACTCAAGCAACCCAGCATGCATGCAAGCAGGCAGGTTATTACTGTATCAAAGAAGAGGAAGAGTAATACCACAGAAATTTCTTCCATGGAACAGCTTCTTTTCATTATTCCTCTCATTCAGATTTTTATGAATATCTTTGAAAATCTTTAACCACTTGTTCCAGACAATGAACTCTCTGCCTTTTCTAAGTATTTTCCCCGCAGATTGAAAAACACTCATTAATTTGGGTTGATTCTTTGCTTTCATACATCTCTCAGAGTTTATGGGAGGGGACCCTGAAATGCTTATCTGTTTGTTTTTTGTTTGTTTTGTTTTGTTTCCAGTGCAGTTTATCTCCAGGAAGAACAGAAAACTGATTAACCACAATCAAACATTACAAAAATCTCTTGCTCTTTGTGGTCTGAAACAGGCGTGTTTTCTCCCCATGCTTCAAGGCAACAAATATAATTGAATGTAATGATTTAAAACCTACTCCAAGACTAACTAGCAAGAAGTGCTTCTGCCAGACCACAATGTCTATGAGAGATGAATGTGGCCAATAAAAGCTGGAGATATGCATTCCTGAAATCAGAAAGCAGAGAGATGTTTCTGATCATGAGAATGTAGCCCAGAGATATTTGCTTGGGGGCAGCAAGCACATTTTTGATATTAATACCTTACCATCAAGAAGCACTCGATTTGACTTCCCTCAAAAGTCTCATTTTTACAAGTCAGAAAGCCCCGAATTTAAAAAGAAAAAAACACTAACATAGGCACTGGAATATTTTCATTCATAGTGCTAATTGGAGTTTAGCTTATATGTCATTCTTTTTTTTTTTTTTTTTCTCAGAAAATTTCTCCAGAAATTCTTGCAAATGCGAGATTGAGCATGCATGCGTTTGTTTAATGGATTCTCTAGAAGGCTTTGCCAAATTCTAAATGTTCCGTCATGCATTTATTCACCAGTTATCAAGCAACTTATGAATAATTTAACATTTTCCCGTATTCTACTATCAGATGAATCTAAGATATCTCTAAGTTTCTTTCTCCTTTGACCATAATTTTTCGATTCAAGACAAGTTTCTTTGTTAGGTCCACATTTTGAAAATATTAACTTGGCTCTCAACTGATTCATGCTCCACATAAAGAGGAAGTCACTGCTGAATGCGAGAAAATATCCTGAGCCGAAATATGAGCCAAATTACCATTTCTTTTCTACACAAGTGCCATGTTGCGTCTGGTACCTTGTCTGGCCCGGGACCCCATGGCTATACAACGGAACACAGGATAAACTTGTACAGAGGAACAAAACATGACCCCTTATGCAGTGTAGGAGGGAGGGCTGGCCCAGAACAAAATGCTTAAGTAGATCTCTTCTTCAGCAAAGGACCACCTGTCTCTTCTTTTCTGTGTTTCCCTTAAGGTCATTTACACCACCCTCCCCTCCCACCTGTTCACAAAAGGTCCCCAGTATTGGCTGCAGGAAGTCGAAAAGAGCACCCCCGGTCTCACTTTAAGTTATCTGTACTTTAAGTTATCACTTGGGGACTTCTCAGGTGACAGACACCTGACCTGATGATCCAGCAGAGGAATTTATTAGTGGGTGTCAGTGTTTGGCTGTCAGGTCACTCTTTTTTTTCCAGCCTCAGTTTTCTTAACTATAAAATGGAAATAGGCACCGTGATATATCAGGACACACTCTAACAGTGATCTATCAGTGTGAGGCCATATTTTGTTGGATTTTGTTAATAATCTGGATTTCTGGCCTCAAAAGTATAGTCTCTCATTTAGGTATATGACTCATGGTATGCCATGAAAAAGAGAAAGATAAATACCATATGATATCACTTACATGTGGAATCTAAATATGGGATGAACAAACTTATCTGTGAAACAGCAAGAGACTCACAGACAGAGAGAACAGATTTGTGGTTGCCAAGGGGAAGGCAGGGTTAGGGAGGGATGGACTGGGAGTCTGGGGTTAGCAGATACAAACTATTACACACAGAATGGATAAAGAACAAGGTCCTGCTGCAGAGCACAGGGCACTGTATTCAATATCCTTGATAAACCATGAAGGACAAGTATATGAAAAAGAATGTGCATATGTATGTATACACACATACACATATATATTTATAACCGAACCACTTTGCTGTACAGCAGAAATTAACACAACATTGTAAATCAACTATACTCCAATAAAAATTTTGTTTCAGAAAAGAGAAAGTCAATTACTATGTCTAAGTTCAGTCTTAACTCAGATTATATGTATTATGTGCAGCACAGGGAAATGGAAATGATATTTGGTTCAATGAACAATGAACAAATAATTCTCAGTGGAAAATGCTGCTCTGTGCCTTACTTCAATGCTGCTTTAAAATGTTGATGAGAAAGGCCATGCCTGGGGGTATGAATCTTACCGGATGTGAATGAAACTCAGGGCGCCTCCAAGGATAAATCTGAGGAGGAAACACAGATAAGAAGGTATGGAAAGGGAGGGGCATCCTCCCTCTAGCCTCAGACATGGGGGGAGAAGGAGGGGTAGGCGGGCAGATGATGTTCTGCAAAGCCAAGCCACTTCCTCTTTGTTCTCCCCACCCAGTCACAGTGAGGGGGTCCCCTGAGACCCTGAGCCAGGCTGATGGAGAAAACTGACTGTCAGACTTCTAACTCCTGTCTTCTCTGCACTAGCCAGCGTCAATGGGGAGGTGAGCTGTTAGCACCAACACACTCCACGTTCCATCCACTGATCTTCATCTTTTCTCAGTGGCTCAGTTCAGCAGATAAACTGCACGCTGCCCTGAGACAAAGAGAAGAGGGGAAGATACTGCGCGCCCATCAGCAGCTCCTAACATCCAGTGGTCAGAGATGGGCGAGGGTAAACCTGCACGGACACCTCCTTGGTCAGCTGAGAGTCCTGTTAGGAGGCAGTTCTCGGAGACTCCCACAATCGCTCCAACAGATATCAGTGTGACACTCCCAAAGTTAGTGGCGACTTTGGTGAAAGTCTGCAATCCGAATAACTGGAGGTGAGAATGATATGTAGGTCAGTATTAATGCCAAGACCAATCAGCTGTAGCCTCTGAAGTGACTGTACATTCTGTAAAGGGACGGTTTTTGGCAAGCGCATCAGTGTCCCTTCTTGCCAAGGGCCATAGATTTTAATAACGGGAAAGAAAGGAAATCCCCCATCTAGGGGGTTCTGGAATGGTAAATGACTTTCTGCTGGGCAAAGATGCCCAAGGCCATCCCATTTCCAATTTAATTTTGGAAAACAGATGTTTCAGTAAATTTTTCAGGAAAATTTAATCTCATAATTATTTCCAGAAGTGCCATGAAAACGTTTCTGAAGGATGAAAATGATTTTATTTCCTCAAGGTCAGCCGGTCAGTCACTCAGCACTTCTTGAACTTCCCCTAGGAGAAACATCAACCATTAAGGAAATGGAAAACACAGCCCTCCCTTTCCAAGAATTTACAGTGTGAAGGTGAGGGGAAAAAATGGAGAAATGCAGAGCCTTAGAGTGGCCAAATGATTCCAATCACAAAGTATAAAAACTTACAAACTAGAGAATTCTATTAACAGCTACATAGGGCTTCTCTGATGGCTAAGTGGTAAAGAATCCACTGGCCAATGCAGGAGACTTGGGTTCAATTCCTGGGTGGAGAAGATCCCCTGGAGAAGGAAATGGCAACCCACTTCAGTATTCTTGCCTGGGAAATCCCATGGACAGAAGAGCCTGGTGGGCAGGTGGTCAGTCAGATGTGACTTAGCAACTAAACAAGTAACAACTACACCTGTGAAAGGCATTCTCGACATGGACTAAGATTTCAGAATTTAAAAGGTGGTGGTCACTTTGCTGTACAATAGAAACACAACAGTGTAAAGCAACTGTACTCCAGTAAATTTTTTTAAAAAAATTAAATTATATGAAAAAATGAAAAAAATTGGTACAACCTCTATGGAGGCAACTGAGCAACATTTATGAAATTTATAAAAATTATATGTGTACCAAGAGATCACATATGATTTTATTTACATGAAATGTCCAGAATGTCAAATCTATAGAGACAGAAAACAGAGTGGTTAGTTGTCAGGGGCTGAGGGAAATGATGGCTTACTGGATATAGTCTTATTTGGGGGTGATGAAAAAATTTTAGAACTAAACAGAGGTGCTGTTTGTATGACATTGTGAATACACTAAATGCCACTGAATTGTATACTTTGAAATGACTAATTTTATGTTCTGTGAATTTCATCTTAATAAAAAAAATTTGATTTAACAAAAACAACAAGAACAAAACGATGGTGGGAGGGAAGATGGTTTAGCTAGACTGAACAGAGGTAGTTCAGCTGTCTCTGAGAAGCAAAGCCTTCAAAGAAAGGTAAGTTATAAAGAGATGCAAGGGTGGGCATCATGTAATTTCCAGCAAAGAATCCAGTCCTGCTATTGGTGAGATGAAGGCATTCCTCAAAGTCTGAATCAGCCCAGTGTCACAGAAAGTAAAGTGATCTGGAGCCACATGACCTGCTTAGGTAATTCCAGGAGGGCGCAAACCCCTTGACCTTCTCCTCACACGTTGAAATAGGGGTTAGAACTCCATCCAGCTATTTCACAAAGTATCTGACGTGCTATGTGAGAAAACTAGGACAGGTTAAGCCTGTGACACTTCAAATTAAAGCCAAAGAGGAAGGATCTGGCAGGAGTGGGTCTGGAGCTTCACTGAGGAAAAGGCAGGGGAAAGAAATGAGTGGATGAAGGAAAACGTACCTCCTGAGAAGGAGGAGATGGGGTACATGCAAGGGAAGTGATGGAGGTCTTGGGGAACTACCAGGTGGAAAAATAATCAGACCCAACACTGAAGAAAAGACCTGATGCTGGGAAAGACTGAGGGCAGCGGAAGGGGACAACAGAGGATGAGATGGTTGGTTGGCATCACTGAGTCAATGGACATGAGTGAGCAAATTCCAGGAGATCATGAAGGACAGGGAAGCCTGGCGTGCTGCAGTCCATGGGGTCGCAAAGAGTTGGACACGACTTGCTAACTGAACAACAACACAGAGGAAGAAGAGCTCCTTAGGTTTCTCGGGGAAGAGGAGTTCTTAAGCCAACGGGTCGGGCGCTGTCCGCTAACACTGCACCTGTGTCTGCACACCTGGATGACATCCTCCAGGCTGGAGCCCCTCACGGAGTGGAGGGCCTGCCTGTGACCACTGCCCTGAATTTCACAACCACGGTGGTTCCTGCTCTATCTCTGCAGAAGCCTGATGCTCCATGTTTTCAGACGCCACCACCGTCTCTTGATTTAGCCCGTCAGTTCACAGCTGTGCAGTCTGTTTTATTTGTTTTGACGATACAGGGGGCTCTCAAGAACAGAGGCAACCACATACCTCTGTGATGGGTTTCTTCTAGGTTTTTTGGTTTCAGTCATTTGCAGATGGCTGAGCCCCTACAGTAAACCATTCTGCAGCCTACTTTTTCTCCTTTAAAAATTCTTCAAAATGGGGGACTTCCTTGGTGGTCCAGTGGTTAAGAATCCACCTTGCAATGCAGGGGATATGGGTCCAGGGAACCAAGATCCCACACGCCTTGGAGCAACTAAGCCTGTGTGCAGCAACTACTGGGCCCTTGAGACATAATTAGAGAGTCTGTGCACCACAAGGAAAAGATCCCCCATGCCACAACTAAGACCCAAGGTAGCCAAATTAAAAAAAGAAAAAAAAATTCTTCAAAATATTTTGGTGCATAGGTACTCAGCAACTATTTGCAGGTAAAGGTGTCTAGATGGCTAGAAAATATTCTAACATGCATCTGAACCATAACCCATTATTTTTTCCTTTCTCAAGAAAATACTGTTGATCCCTGTGTTTTGTCACACCCGTGCTTTGCTTAGCTGGAGGGTCTGGTTTCTCAGTCCGTTTATCAGGCTAAGGACTGGGTTTGTTATGGAGTGTTGCCTGGTTCCACTGGAGACTCGCAAAGGACTGGCAGGGACACCATCAGTTCTGACAACATGAACATCCCTGCCATCGGCCTCATCAGAGTCTTGGGAGAGTCACACCGAGAATCCTGCCTGTCCTAAGGACCAAGTTCATGTGCATCTGCTCTAAGAAGCTCTCATGCACTCATCACGCTAGCCTCACTTTGTGCTACTCTCAACTTCTATAGCACATTTAATGAAATAATGACAGGACCACCCCTAGCTGTTCAATGTCATGTTATTTTTCTTTTCCTCTTGGATTAGTCCTGTCCCCCAGTGATAAACACCTGCTGTTCTCGCCACTCAGCACCTATTCAGCTCCTGGTGACGATGTCTGGTGTCCTTACCTGGGGAAACCAGCCCCTCTCTGATTCCCAGCCCAGCCTGGAAAGTGGAACATGTGAACTCCATCAGGGTCAGAAACGGGACTCAGTCTGAACCAGTGACAGTCAGGCCCAAGACTTTTATTCAAACTTGTATTAAGGTAAGAGACACTTTCCTGCTGGATTCAATGATGAACAATGTAGAGCTGGAGTAATTCAAGCTATCTTGCCACCACAAGGGTGAAGATAAAGCAAACGCCAAGCGAGTGACATTGAGACAAAAAGGAAATGGCAGGGAATGGTAAACCCTGGGAGCCTTGAGGCTGAATGACACCTGGATTTTGTACATGTAGGTCAGTAAGTTCCCTTCTTGATCAAGGCAACTTGAGCTATTAAAACCAATCTTGAGTCCTAAATGATTTACCAATTGGATTTTAAACTCCCTGAGCCCAAATAAGTGCCCTTTGGTTACCAACAACATCGAGAAGGGTGTTCGATGCTTAATGTACACATTAGGATCATGTTTTATTCTGCTGTTTCTGTCCCAGCACATAATACTGCGATGGACGCATCAAATATCTGTTTGTCACTTTTCAGAACGCAGGCTTCCGAATGGAATGAGACACTCTCCTAAGCATCATTCCCATCGCAGCGTGCTGGTGGAGACAATGCTGACGGTAATGCTGGGCTTCCTGTCCTCTGCCCACCCCTCTGGACATCCAGGAAGAACAGGTGAGAATAACCCCAAATCACTTAGGGCGATGAGTGATTTTTTAGGAACAAAGCAGCAGTCTTCCACCTACACCTTCAAATTTCAATGGACTAATATTTGCCTTTTCAAGGAACGTTTTTAATTTTCTTTTTTATTTTTGTGTGGCTATAACAAGTCCTCCAAGAGCAATTTCAGATTTCTCTCTTCACCTGAAGAATCCCAAAAGGATGTCTTTATTATTATTATTGGCCACTCCACTTTCAGGATCTTAGTACCCCAAGCAAGGATTGAACCCACATCCTCGGCAGTGAGAGCATGGACTCCTAACCACTGGACCACCAAGAAACTCCCTCAAAAGATTGACTTTGATCTCCACACTCCAAAGCAAAGAAAAAGGCCCATTACATCACTGAAAAGACTATTTTTACAGAAACAAAACCAAAAAAGGCTAAAAACTAAAACTAATTTAGAGTCCACAGTGCTAAACATTGTGTCCTTCTTCCTTTCTTTTTTTGTTGTGGAAGCAACACCTAACATGCGATCTACCCACTTTTTAAGTGTACAATACAGTATCATTAATTTACAGGCACAGTGGTGTAAAACAGATCTCTAGAACGAAATCATCCTGTTCTTTGTTCTTTACGTAAATGTGTTCTAACAGAATATACCCACCAAGGAAAAGAAGACTTGAATTTTGGAAATCTGTTCTTTACCACATTATGACTCTTTGAAAGGTATATAGCATAGCTGGCCTGTCAACCTGCAGAGCTAAAAGCCTAGGCATGAGACAGGAGACAGTAGACGGAAATATTACTATGTCTTTATTTTTCTTTTTTGGCCTGTGTCCAGTCTTAGTTGCAGCATGCAGGATCTTCAGACTCTCTAGTTATGGCTCTTAGGCCCAGCAATTTTGGCCTAAGTGTGAGCTTAGTTGCTCCAGAGCATGTAGAATCTTAGTTCCCTGAGCAGGGATCAATCCTGCTCCTCTGCATGGCAAGGAGGACTCTTAACCCCTGGACCACCGGGGAAGGCCCACTATGACTTTTTAAATGGCTGCAATCATGCTAACTTTCAGAACCAGTATTTTTTCTTTTCTTTGATGGATATAAGCTGATGTGCATACTAAGTCGCTTCAGTTGTGTCTGAATCTTTGCAACCCTATGGACCATAGCCCGCCAGGCTCCTCTGTCCATGGGATTCTCCAGGCAAGAATCCTGGAGTGAGTTGCCATGCCCTCCTCCAGGGGATCTTCCCGACCCAGGGATTGGAACCCATATCTCTTATGTCTCCTCCATTGGCGGGTGGGGTTCTTTACCACTACTGCCACCTGGGAAGTCCCATAAGCTGGTACTACGGGAAATCATTTTCAAATGGACTTACAAAAGGGATCAACCTATTTTGGGGGTTACAAACCATGCTGAGGTCAGTACTACAGAAATATGTGGCACCAAAAGTACAAACAGAAAAAGAAACATGTAATTGTTTTCTAAGCAACCATCTATGAGTGAAATGCAAAAATATCGATACTTGACTCACCCTAGAGGGAAACTGTTTTCTGTCAAGGTTTGTTGATCTTTTCAGAATTAGACTTTCAAAGGTTTGCTCTATGTTGAACACATGGCAACAAAATGTCATGCCACAATATAAATCATTTTTAGAAAAACAGTGCCAATTAGAAAATGCAACAAGTTCTGAAAAATGACTCCAATTGTTGAATGTGACATAAAGTGCAAGGAAAGATTTTTTTTTCCCCCAGAAGGAATTGCAACAAAATACCATCATTAACACTTGAAGCCCATGCTCTGGTGGAGAAATCAGCCATGATACATTCACATTTTGCATACAAATAGAAATCTGAGAACTTTATAAAATTTATGTTGAATGGAAGAAAAACAAGGATAGTTGGTTCAAACCACAGAAAGGTCAAAATACAGTGAGACAGATAAAATAACTCAAATTCAAGAACCATAATTAGAAGAAATTCCATACTTATCTGTTTAAAAAAAATAAAATGAGAAGCTTCGTTCAGTAGATTTTTACCATCTCTCCTCTATCTCATCAACCCACAGGGGTTATAGAGTTGCTATGTAGCAAAAGATCTCAAAGGAATGCAAATGAGAATGTCTTCCTTTTTAATTAACTTTAAGCCGCTATCCTAAACCCAGTAATATCTTAGGCATTTTACATATATTATCTCATAATGTCTGTGGAACAATTCCATTAAATATGAATTTTTATCTCCATTTGAAAGAAGAGGAAATCCAGTTCAGAAAAGATAAATAACTCGCCCAATATCACAAGGTCGTATTTAATCCTGCAACAAAACCCAAAGCTCTTCGGGTCCCTTTGATAAGGGCTCCACAAGGCCCCGGAGCAGCTCCCCAGGCTCTCGGAGGCTGCCTGGGGCAGCTCAGCACTGTGGAATGTGCACCAACCAGAATCTCAGAGATCTGGAGAGGGCCAGATAACCAGCCCTCAGGCCTCTGCTCCCAAAAAGGCTGGGCCGGGTGAGTCCTGGCTCCTTCTCATGCTAATAGTTGAATTCAGTTTGAGAGCTCTAGCTTCAACCAGGTGTCCATGATTTCTTTTTCTTTTCTTAAGCATATGTCACCCAATATTGCATGTGTGCTAAGTCGCTTCAGTCATGTCCTACTCTTTGCGACCCCATGGACTGTAGCCGGCTAGGCTCCTCTGTCCATGGGATTCTCCAGGCAAGAATACTGGAGTGGGTTGCCATGCCCTTCTCCAGGGGATCTTCCTGACCCTGGAATCGAACCCATGACTCCTGTGGCTCCTGCATTGCAATCGGATTCTTTACTGCTGAGCCACTGGGGAAGCCCATTACCCAACATACTCACATATAATACATGTCACTCTACACTTTTTAGCCACAAAATGATTCAATTATGGACAGAACTGGACAGAAAACCATAACAGACAGATCTATTGGGGATATTTCTAGAAGCTGCTTTGTGATGGGCTGTGGTAGAGCTGGTGATCTCATGAAGCTGAATCGTCCCATGTCTTCTGAAGCTCACCCTTCCAGCCCATACACTTCCCACCCACAGCAGAGCTCAGCTCCTCCCAGCTGCAAAGTGTACATGCTGCGTCCTTATCACACCTCACAAGCTTTGCTGTTTCCATGATTGTCTGCCCTGCAAGATGTGAGCTCCTTGATGGCATGAACACGGTTTCACTTATCCCTACATCCTCAGCATCCAATCCTTGCTACAATGCTGGGCACATAATCAGTGGTCAATAAATGTTCACCTGAATATTCAATTTTCTTTTTTAAGGCAGACAGGAAGGCAGATGAGAGAAAAGAATCTAGGTGATCTATATGTTTTATGACTCACAGGATCCCATTCAACCCACACCAAATACAGGCCTGCCTCATTTTGTACAAAAGATCTATTCCTGAAAGTAAGGAGATTTATACCTTGAACTCATCTTGCTAATGATTTCCAAGAATTTTAATCTTAATTTCAGACAGCATTTCCTTACATTTTTCTTTAATAATCTGGACATCCTCCAATCTCCTGACAACAATAAATAATTAAATATACTTGACAGCCTCTCTATAATTCAAGAAAATTTGCAGGATTTTTTTAAAGCAAAAAACATGCCATGGAATCTGGACACCAATGTCAGTTAATCTACACTGTTAACGACTTGAGTGTTTTATACAACTTAGACCCTTTGTTAAAAAAAAAAAAATGCTTTCCTGGTGGCTCAGAGGGTAAAGCATCTGCCTGCAATGCAGGAGACCCGGGTTTGATCCTTGGGTTGGGAAGATCCCATGGAGAAGGAAATGGCAACCCACCCCAGTATTCTTGCCTGGAGAATCTCATGGATGGAGCAGTCTGGTAGGCTACAGTCCACAGAACTGCAAAGAGTTGGACACAACTGGGCGACTTCACAAACCCTTTATGTCTCCAGTTAAAAACCACAACATGACAAAATCATTTGGTATGTGCTGCTGCTGCTGCTAAGTCGCTTCAGTCGTGTCCGACTCTGTGCGACCCCATAGATGGCAGCCCACCAGGCTCCCCCGTCCCTGGGATTCTCCAGGCAAGAACACTGGAGTGGGTTGCCATTGCCTTCTCCATTGTGTGAAAGTGAAAAGTGAAAGTGAAGTCGCTCAGTCGCGTCGGACTCTGAGCAACCCCATGGACTGCAGCCTACCAGGCTCCTCCACCCATGGGATTTTCTAGGCAAGAGTACTGGAGTGGCTTGCCATTGCCTTCTCCGTTGGTATGTGCAAGCACCTAAAATGAATCAGATGGAGTTTTCCCATGGAAGATACCTAGTTTTTCTCCAAACTCACCTTGTTTTTAATTTTGATTTGTGTATATTAGGCTATACCTATCTGTATGGATGCTCTTAATACACGAGAACAAAGACAAGCAATGTCACCTGTTCTGAAGTGGGCTATGGAACCCCACTATCAAGGTTGCCCTCTGCTCTCCAGACACGCCCCATCCCAGAGGCAGAACCAATCAAGACGCCTTCGGAAGAGGCCATTTTAATCCAAGTTTCAATCGGAAGGAAAGAGGGAGCAGATTATAACAGTGATGTGCCTTAACACTGGAAGAGCAGGGCTGATGATACAAAGGAGGAAACAGAAGCAGTGTGCCTGGACAGTAAAGGGATTCCTTTGCAGAAAGGGAAAAATCCCACCAACAGGGTGAGGAGATCACAGCTGGACACGAGCTCAAGGCTCACAGAATGCCGTCAGACACTCAGCCCTCTCTCTCCCCAGCTGCCCCCTTGCTGGTTTGCAAGCAGCCAGCCCGCTGCCCTTCGTATTCTAGAACACTTTTCTTTGCACCTCATTATAATCATCTACATCAGTGGCCTAAATTGATGTGTGCTTTAAAAAAATTTTTTTTTAATTAAAAAAAAAAGTTTAATTCTTTTACCTTTTTACTTCATATTGGAGTACAGTTGATGAACAGTTTTGACAGTTTCAGGTGTGCAGCAAAGTGATTCAGTTATACATATACATGTATCTATTCTTTTTCAAATTCCTTCCCATTTCAGTTCAGTTGCTCAGTCGTGTCCAACTCTTTGAGGCCCCATGGACTGCAGCACACCAGGCTTCCCTGTCCATCACCAACCCCCGGAGCTTACTCAAACTCATGTCCATCAAGTAGGTGATGCCATCCAACCATCTCATTCTCTGTCGTCCCCTTCTCCTCCTGCCTTCAATCTTCCCCAGCATCAGGATGCTTTCAAATGAGTCAGTTCTTCATATCAGGTGACCAAAGTATTAGAGTTTCAGCTTCCCATTTAGGTTGCTACATAACGTTGAGCAGAGTTGCCTGTGCTACACAGTAGGTCCTTGTTGGTTATCCGAGTTAAATACAGCAGTGTGTATGTGTCCATCCCAAACTCAATAACTATCCCTCCCCTCACTCTCCTTTAATTTAAACCTTTAAGTTAAATTAAACCATAACCTCCTTGAGGGCAAAGAACTTGCTTTTTAGTGCTATGTTCCCCCTTCCTCGATATCTGGTAATAGGCAGTATGTACACAACAAGTGCTATCTGAATGAATCCGTCAATAAACAAGTGTATATATATATATAGGTATTTCTGAGCAGATACTTGAAGCAGAATCTAGAGTGAGGACCAGAAAGAAGAGGCTGAAATGACAGAACTAGTCACAAGAGGAAAAGCACAGACGAACATTGGGGAAGATGAGGAAAGGGGATGGGATGTGGAAACACTCCTAGTGTTTTTCAGTCAGAGGCCAGAATGGAGCTCATGGTGTATGAGAATAAAAATTCCTAATAACTGGGCTCCCCTGGTGGCTCAGTGGTGAAGAGTCCATCTGCCAGTGCAGGAGACACAGGCTCGATCTCTGGTCCAGGAGGACTGCACATGCCGCTGAGCCCCTAAGCCTGTGCGCCAGTGAGCCCTGAGCTCTAGAACCTGGGAGCAGCAACTACTGAGCCCACGTGCCCTGGAGCCCGTGCTCCGCTACTAGAGAAGCCACGGCAATGAGAAGCCCGAGTACCACAACTAGAGAGGAGCCTCTACTTGCCGCAACTAGAGGAAAGGTCTCACATCAAAGAAGACCAGCAGTGCCAAAAAATACATAAATAAAATATTTTTTTTTAAATTCTTTCATAGAAACGACAGCATCTGACTCTGAAAAGTTGGGCACAAGGCATGACAACAAGAAAACCCCAGAGAGTAACCATGTATTATACTGGAGGGAGCAGAAATGAAAATCTATCTAGTCTAGGTACCAGATCAACACTGGGTCAATATCAGGTCTGCACTACTTCTTATCTCCTCTTTCACACTTTCATTTTTATACACAGATGAAATTGTTTGATCTGGTTTTTCTATTAGACTGCACTGTCCCATCAGTTCTATCTCCTCTCTTCCCACACTTCAAACCCTTCCTTTTTCCACTTCTCTAAATATAACCCAGAGAACCAGGAGCCTTTGTAAGATCAGAAAGGTTCTCTCTGATTTGGGTTCAACATCTCAGTGAGATTCTGCCCAAGGCTTAAGATTTCTGAAATGTTATGCCGCACGGTTTCCAAAAGGTAACATCAACTTGATACTTGAGAGCGTGCCAGGAGATGCAGTTGAAAACATTTTGCATGTAATTAAGGATTCTGGCCTCCAGTGTTCAGCTTTGCCCTTTAATATGCAAGGCACATCATTGTTTATCCAGGGGAAAAATAAACTCCTGAGCTAGATTAAAAGCTTATTTGACAAGATGTGAAGTCAAGTGATGTATAAGGAATCTTTGGTTGATCTGATGATCACTTGAATGGCTTAGAAACGCACAGCGCCCCCACAAGTAATGGAGACATAACATTAAGAGAGTAGGGGCTTCCCTGGTGGCTCAGACTGTAAAGAATTTGCCTGCACTGTGGGAGACCCAAGTCTGATTCCTGGATTGGGAAGATCTCCTAGAGAAGGGAATGGCAACCCACTCCAGTATTCTTGCCTGGAGAATTCCATGGACAGAGGAGCCTGGCAGGATGCAGTCCATGGGGCTGCAAAGAGTATGGACACAACTGAGTGACTAACACAACACATATCTGCACTCGGGCCGGGAGGTGGGGGAGGTTTAATGGCTAAAAGCCAGTGGCAGGGACGTCTAATGACAGTGATTCAAATCTGACCATCTGAAGATGCTAGGAATCTGCACGCTTGGACATGGGTGGGATGCACATACGGAGGAAGGTCCGGACGAGTAGTCAGCCCACATGCGGTTCTCCAACATCCAGAATACTTTGTTCAGGATAAGGAGAGGATGGGGGGAACTGGTAAACTCCAATATTCTGGGATGGGCCTATAATTAGGATGCATATTCTGTTAGTCCTACCAAAAGTCCAGAATCACTGGTAGATTAATCATTCCAGATTTGGGTCAGCAGTAAATTGAGAGGATCCTGGCTCTTCTAGTTGGATCTAAGTCCTTGGCTTTCCAGTTAACGACCTGTGTGATCTCCAAGGATAAATTTTGGAGCCAGTTTCTGCAAAGAGGTCTGTTTGTTGTGACTGTAACACAATAGTAGGTGTTTAATATATATTTGCTAAGTTAGTAAATAAAAGAATACTTAACTGAAATAATGTATACAAAAAACTAGCACACATTTGGTGCTTAATAAATGTTTATTACTTTGACCTGCCTCTTCTCTAACTTTGAATTCTGTTTATTTTCCATGTGGGTGGATTTCTGTTTGGCGTTTTCTTAATCTATCAAATGAACAAAGTCATTTTATTTTAATTATAAAAGTGATACATGTTCATTGTAGAAAGTGAACATATTATTTCATCAAAAGTTGGAGGTTATCTCAGAATGCTAAAAAAAATACAGAGAAGAAGATAAAAAATTCCATCATCCCAGGAGTGTCATTATGTTTTGACATATATTCCTCCAGACTTTTTTCCAGGCAATGCTCTCGCTATATATATATTATAAAAATGGAAATAATACTATATATTATTTTGCAATATTTTTTTACTAATTTTCCATATAAATACAGTTACATCATTAGTATTAATAAGACTTGATTGTATAGTCATATCGTAATTTAACCATTCTTATTGTGCATTTATAATCTGCATAGTTGGCCATTATAAACAAAGCTGCATAATAAATATCACTGGACATGATGTTTTTTGAAAGATGTTTCTAATTAGCTACATAATGATAAATTCCTAGGAGTGGAATTACTGGGTCAGAGATATGCATATTTGTGTGTATGTATACATTATATAAGTCTTTCACCTTCTGATTTTGGTTTGGTGTCTATGTGTTTTTAAACAAAAATTCTACAATTTAAAATTTTTTCCTTTTTAGTTTTTAGTACTAATAATGTCACAGATCTAACACAAGAGGAAATAGCTTTACGATATACACAAATTACTATCCCAGGGCCACACATTATTTTCATTTGTAAAGAAATGTATTTCTGCATTTCTTTGAAAGGTAGCACATTTCGTTAAAGGTTTTGGGTTTATATTGGCTCAGCGATATAAAGAATCTGCCTGTCAATGTAGGAGATGAGGGTTCCATCCCTGGGTCAGGAAGATCCCCTGGAGAAGGAAATGGCAACCCACTCCAGTATTCTTGCCTGGGAAAATCCCATCAGCGGAGCCTGGCAGGCTACAGTCATAGGGTCATAAAGAGTTGGACACAACTTAGCAAATAAGCAACAACACACATGTCTACTTTTACTTAAACAACTGACTATGTATATGTCTTATCAGAAAAGAAAGGAAAAGAAAAACTTTACTTTTTCCCCCTAACCTTCTGGCCCCTCCCAAACCTCCCAGCCAATGCTGACAGCTTGGTTGGAAGATATGACAAAGCAAAGCAAAGCAGAGAAGAAAAAAAAAAAAAGAACTTCTTTTTTTTTTTTTAAAGCAATGCAGAGAAATACTTGGTGTTTTTAAAATGCGGACTCTTATTACATATACTTTGCTGACACTTCCGTTCCCTAAAATACATCACAGAGTTCACCTTACTGGGCTAACTCACTTTTAATAGCTGCCTAATATCCCAGAGTATGAATGTACTACAATTTATTTGGCCATTCCACAATTGAAGGTTATTCACTTTTTGTTTCCAATATTTTGACACAATATACAGTGATGCCAAAATGTATTTGATTTATAAAACCTTCCTATCCAGTGCTTTTATTTCTAGGGGAGGGATGATCGGGACTGGGAACATGGCTTTGATCAAAATACACTTTTAATGTTGACAGATATCTCTAGATCATTTTCCAGAAAGACTATAAACATGTAACGTTCTCTTATAATGTTTGAGACAGGTTTCTAATAAACCTGACCATGTGAAGATTGACTTATTTATATCCTGAGGAAGAAAGCTAAATTCCCAGTGACCACATTTTAATCATTCTCCCCAAATCCTAATGATATCATTTGTGCTATTTTTAATACTTTGCTTCCCATTAATACTTGTATCTAATTATTCATACTACTTAAGGAATACAGAAAATAATAAAACTTTCTACCATTGATTTAAAAATGAACATCTGAAAAATGTGGAGTTGTATAAAGACTTTAAAATACATTGAATAACTTACTGATTATCAACCAGTTTTTTATTCTGGCCATCTAAACTACAGGCAGGGAAAAAACTACGTATATACCAAAGTCATAAAGGAAACCAGGACCTTTCAAAGCCTCTTTCCCCAATTTACCTAAGGGTAGTTTTTATGCAGCAGGGAAGCACTCATTGAGTAAGTCTGTTTTGAAATTCTATCAGTCCAAAAAGATATCATCAAATACTTAGAGAGAGACAAGGAGCAGCTCTAAAATCCTACTCAGAAGGCAACTCCAAGCCCAAAGGCCAACACAGCCTTCTGCCAACATCTTGCAGCTGGTTTATCATCAAACGCTTGCTTCAGCCACCATAGAACCCCAGTTGTGGTTCTTCTTAAGGACCTAAGGGCTTACTGCACTGTTTCCGAGCACTTACTTTTCTACAGGCCCTGACATGGAGTTTAAGCCCCAGCTGAAACAGAACTTCTCAAGTGGTTGCTTGCACTCCTTTGCTCCCCAGATACCTGTTTTCCCATTAACTTTCAAAAAGGTTTTAAAAGTTCTATACTGATGGGTGGGTGATATGCCAGTACAGTATCAGAATAACCAGCGTTCACCTCTCTACAAGAAAGTTCATCATTGGCTGATGCCATTCTATGGGCCGTATGTAAAAAGGGCTGGAGTGGGTTGCCATTCCCTTCTCCAGGGGATCTTCCCAGACCCAGGGATCGAACCTGGGTCTCCCACATTGCAGGTGGACTCTTCACTGCCTGAGCCACCAAGGAAGCTTCTGTAAAAAGGGCAGGTGGATACAATTGACTACTTGTTTTAGGAAAACTTATTTTTTTTTAAAAAGTATAAGACTTTGACTTAGAGAAGGAATTTATGGTTGGGGGGAAGGGGTAGGATGGGGGGAAGGGATAGTTAGGGAGTTTGGGATGGACATGTACACACGGCTATATTTAAAATGGATAACCAACCAGGATCTACTGAATAGCACAGGGAACCCTGCTCAATGTTAAGTGGCAGCCTGGATGGGAGGGGAGTATGGGGGAGAACGGATACATGTATACGTATGGCTGAGTCCTTTTGCTGTTCACCTGAAACTATCACCACGTCATTAATTGGCAGAAAGTGAAGAGGAACTAAAAAGCCTCTTGATGAAAGTGAAAGTGGAGAGTGAAAAAGTTGGCTTAAAGCTCAATATTCAGAAAATGAAGATCATGGCATCCAGTCCCATCACTTCATGGGAAATAGATGGGGAAACAGTGTCAGACTTTATTTTTTGGGGCTCCAAAATCACTGCAGATGGTGACTGCAGCCATGAAATTAAAAGATGCTTACTCCTTGGAAGGAAAGTTATGACCAACCTAGATAGCATATTCAAAAGCAGAGACATTACTTTGCCAACAAAAGTCCCTCTAGTCAAGGCTTTGGTTTTTCCTGTGGTCGTATATGGATGTGAGAGTTGGACTGTGAAGAAGGCTGAGCACCGAAGAATTGATGCTTTTGAACTGTGGTGGTGTAGAAGACTCTTGAGAGTCCCTTGGACTGCAAGGAGATCCAACCAGTCCATTCTGAAGGAGATCAGCCCTGGGATTTCTTGGGAAGGAATGATGCTAAAGCTGAAACTCCAGTACTTTGGCCACCTCATGCGAAGAGTTGACTCATTGGAAAAGACTCTGATGCTGGGAGGGATTGGGGGCAGGAGGAGAAGGGGACGACAGAGGATGAGATGGCTGGATGGCATCACTGACTCGATGGACGTGAGTCTGAGTGAACTCCAGGAGTTGGCGATGGACAGGGAGGCCTGGCATGCTGTGATTCATGGGGTCGCAAAGAGTCGGACACGACTGAGCGGCTGAACTGAACTGACAATTAAAAACAAAGACTTTGACAATATTAATAATTATACTGAATAAAATGAGAAGAAAAAATACTAATTATTTCTAACCCACAGACTGTAACTTTGAATTAATAAAAAAAAAAAATAATACTCTGTGACTGGTATAGAAATGCTTCATCAGATTCAGAATAATATTTTCCACATCATGTAAAACACCTTCTTTTACCAAGTAAGAATGTGGGTACTAATGGTTTCAAACAATGCTTGAAAGAGCAAGATCTCCATCAAGTAGCAAGGAAAATAAAATAACTACAGAGTTCAATTTCATTCCATTAAATGGCCTTAAATTAAACTTCCCATACAGGAAAAAGAAAATTTTGATGTGTGTATTCAAATACAGCATACTACTCTTGAAATACTGTGTGATTATTTCACAGAAAATGAAATTACAATTATGGTAGCAAATACCTTAAGATCTGAATATAAGCTCTTTGGCTTTGAATGTGCTGGCTTTCATCCAAAAGTTTTAAGTGAGAAAGTCACATCAATGTGATTTTAATCATTCTTCAACAAACAAAGGATCATTTATAAAAGTTACGGTCATAAAAACAATTAACACCTAACAAAGGATTGAATTCTCATGTTACATGTGTTTCCCTGAACACACATTTTCACACCAAAACATTAATATGGGTGGGTTATATGATTAAAACTCTCTTCTAAAAGCAAATCTTTTACTTGTATTTCTTAATTAGAAAATATATGTGTCTTTCAGACACTTCTCCTCACCTATACAAAGAACACTGGGAAGAAAACTTTGAACACCAGTTTTAAAACACCTCTGAAATATTTTAAAAGTAGGTCATGCTTTCATGATTGATATGACTCTTAGCCATGGAAAGTCCTCAAGTTGTCAGTGGACTTACATCAGTAATATTTTTAAATTGTTATTTTAAAATCTCTGCATTAAAATTTTTCAAAAATTCCCTAAAAGTTTCTCGGTAGGTGTTTTTCATCAGCAAGTATCACTAATTAAAAGACAATCGGTTGATTTCAATGAAAATTAGTCTCTCCTGGCTAATTAGCAAAAAAAAAAAAAAAAAGCTTTCCTTCTGCTAGAGGAACTAGATGTTTCTGGATTGCATTCATTATGGTAGAAAGTGAAAGCCTTTTGTTGGTGTACAAGTTAGGTAGCTCCCAATTCAGAATACATTTTCTCTAAAATTTAATGTCACAAACAGAAGTTGGTTTTCTAAACTAGTCCACAAAATTCTATGCAATTGAAATTCATCTTTAAATGAAATAATGTTATGTCAGTTTCAGGGCAGAAAACTATCAGAAAATAATTTCCTTTGCAATACCCATTCTATCATCAACACTCGACATTAAACAAAAACAAAACACTAATGGAAATTATGTAAGAAATTTTTACTCCTCTTGGTGTTTGAAGCAAAAACATAGTTTGGGCTGTTTTTATAAAACAAACGAGATGATTTAATAGCAAAAATTTAATAGCATACTTTGGGGATGTATCTTCAAGTCTGCTGCTAAGCTGCTAAGTTGCTTCAGTCGTGTCTGACTCTGTGCAACCCCACAGACGGTGGTCCACCAGGCTCCCCTGTCCCTGGGATTCTCCAGGCAAGAACACTGGAGTGGGTTGCCATTTCCTTCTCCAAGTCTAGCTTCTGTTAACTCTATTATCTGTTCTATATATTTAATTTTTTAGTGAAGCATTCCTGGTTTCAATACCCACTCTTTTCTTGCTAGTTGATAATACACTAGTATTATATAGAAAATTATCAGTTTACATTTATTTAGGAAAAACATGTTTAACTGGAGAGAAAGATGATTTAAACATTTCTAGGGAGCTTTCAGGGCTTCCCATGTGGCTCAGTGGTAAAGAACCTGCCTGCTAACGCAGGAGATGTAAGAGACATGGGTTCCATGCTCGGGTCAGGAAGATATCCTGGAGGAGGGCATGGCAACTTACTCCAGTATTCTTGCCTGGAGAATCCCATGGACAGAGGCACCTGGCAGGCTACAGTCCATGGGGTCACGAAGAGTTGGACACGAGTGAGGCAACTTAGCATGCATGCATGCACTCATGCAACTTTCAAGAGCTCTGAAGATACAGGACTCTGTTTAAGTCTCACTTTAATTCAAAATGTATAGTTCTGAAATTCTCTGATGGGTATCAAAAGTGTTAACAAATGTTTTTCAGCTATAATTAGGGGAGATCTTTTTGGTACACAGAGAGAAAGAATAAAAAGGAAAAGAGGAGAGGTTGAAGATCAAAAAAAAGAGGGAAGGGAAGGTATATTTGCATAAATGATTAAAAAAAAAACCTTTCTAAAGTGGAAATTGTTATGAAAGAAGGAGAAAGGACAATTCTGGCTGGATAATCCATCTTCACTGAGTTAGAACAAGGTTAGTGGTGGAAAGAGGCAAAGCTCCTGCTGGAAAGGAGGTCATAGCTCAGAGAATAGCAACAGTATGGATGGTTTTCAACTTGAGAAGTTCTAGGCATAGCTACCAGGGCAGAGCAAGACTGGAAGATCCTAGCCCAAATGCCCTACAGATCACTTGATCCCCCAGGGTGGAAACTTCAAATGAACTTAGACATCACCTCCTTCAGGAAGTTTTCCTCACTGCTCCCCATCAAGGATGGTTTGGGTTCCTTCCCTATGTCACAAAATAATAGTTCATACACATCATCACTATGTTTATGTGGATGATCCTTCCACTAAACAGATTTTTTAAGGGCAGGAACTGGGTTCCATTCCTTTGTTTTACAGAAAGTAATGCTGGAAAATGCAATCAGTGTTCATGAATTAACTAAAATGACCCACAAAAGTCAAAAGCAGACCTGGAACTAGAACCAGGTGTCCCAGTTCTGGTCTGGGGGTCTCGTTTCAAGTCGAGGGCATACTAAACACAAAAGTAGCATGTAATATCCACAAAGAAATTTTAAAAGGTATACAAATCATTCTAACAGCACAGAAACATACCAAAGACAATCCCAAAACAACCACAACTGCCTTTTCTGTTCCTGTAGCATCTCACACCAGGCCCTTAAGAAAAGGGGGGGTGGGGGGTGGGGAATCCCACTATTCACCTAATTGTGGACTATCATGTAATAGGGAGACAGAAGGCACTGTTCCCAAGCCAGCCAATAATAAACTAGACCCTTACGCAGGATGATTGACAGCCTTTGTAATTTTATCCCAAGGAGAACAATAATAGACACTATTTTTATTCATACCAGTATTTAATCCTTTTTCCTCAGTAATATACTGGATGGCACTAATTTCTATGGGTTAATTATATATTCCCTCAAACAGAATAGGTTTTTCTTTAGCTTTGTTTTATTGAATTCACAGAGCCATCCCAGAGGAATAGTACAGCCAAATGAAAAGTCATCTCACCAACTAAAAGACCAGCTTATTTTCTGCAGAAATGTGCTGTGCAAGCAAGCCTTCTCTACTCCACCCTCTTGGTTCAATACAGAATCTTTACTTCTGCTTCTTCCTGTGTCTAACGTGGTGTCATGTCTCTTTCGTGCATGCTGACAGCCAAACATGTAACCACAGGGACGTGGACTTTCACTTTCCCTAACATCTTTGAGCAACTCTGATACTGTCTTGCTCATGGTGGGTATTTATTTACAAAGTGTTAACTAGCCCTGACATCCGTATCAACACTAGTCTCCCTAGTAATCCCTTTCATCTCATACTGCTTTCTTTTGGTGAACTGTCCCTTTAAAAGTAGTTTTTGGGACTTCCCGGGCAGTCCACTGCTTTCACAGACTCTGTGCTTTCACTGCAAGGGGTGCAGGCTCTATCCCTGGCTGGGGAACTGAGATCCAGGATGCCGCATCCAGGTGCAGCCAAAAAAGTTAGTTAATTAATTAAAAGCAGTTTCCATGTTTCTCACACACCTCTACTCCTAAGAATTATGCTACAGCAAAGACAGACAGACAGGTAGACACACTTGGAAGCAAAAGAAGGGGAAGTTAGTTGCTTTTACTACTCAAATTCTGTTCCTCCAACATTCAGTTATGCATTCAATGAACCCTTACTGAGCATCTGCTTTGTGCCAGTCACTAAGCTGGGTGTAGTTCTTACTCTAAGTCTCGGCTGACAATGGATGGATGTGAATATTTTCTGAATATGTAATTTTGTAATTATAGATTCCTTGTAGCAGGACAAAATTTTATTGGGACAACCAACCAGCTTTGTTTTATTAAGACGTTTTGTTTTATGCTTTACTTGGGCTGTTCAAAAGACAGCCAAGGTTGTAACCATTAATCAAAGAGAACTTAATTGCCTCAAGAGAACACAGCTCAGGATGGTCATCATTGGTATGAGATGTCTCTCTGGTCCTTCATTCTTACAATTTACGCTGTTTATTATTCATACAAGGTTGATTAATACACTGGTTATTGGGAACATTAGTTCTAATACAAGAGTGGAGAAAGTAACAGGCAAATGGACTTTTTATATAAGAACCACAATAACGATGAAGTATTTACCCGACACCTTTGCTTTAACTCTTAGAAGAAAAACAGTAAAGAAGGCAGGCCAATAAACAAGCCATCATAACTAACAAGCAGGAGGGTTCCCTTAAAAGGTCACTGTAATACATTTCTTATGACACGAGAACTATAATTTCATACATGGGCTGTCATGTCTATCCTACATGCTATCCAGAGAAGAGAGAGAAGGCGAGCAATGTTAAAGTCTTGGTCATCATCCTTGAATGCTCTTTATTTCAAGACTTGGAAGAAGAAAACTGATTTCCATTTTGGTAAAATAACACAATTTATTTTACATGATCTTTTACTTAAATACTCTGAGAACACTGGTCAGTATTCCCAACTACCATTCACAAGCAGATGGGCAGACTGTGGCACCTCACGCCAGCACTCCACCCCCACGCTCTGTGACACGCTTGTGTGCGTGCAGCTGGGCCCCTTCTCTTCTTCATGCCTTTCCCTCTTTCCTCCTGAGGTTCAGCGTACAGCACGTTCCCAATGTCTTGTTTCACTGACAGTATCGGCTCAAAGACTATGGTCCAGACAAAATGTGCTTTCATTCCACCAAAGTTTCTTCCACTTGATAAAATTCTTCACTAAGTGGCATTCAATAGCAAATAAAGGGACTTCCCTGGTGCTCCAGTGGTTAAGAATCCACCTGCCAATGCAGGGGACATGGGTTCGATCCCTGGTCTGGGAAGACTCCACAAGCCACAGGGCAGCTGAGCCCATGAACCACAATTACTGAAGCCTGTGTGCCCCAGAGCCCATGCTCTGTAACAAGAGAAACCACCGCACCGAGAAGCCTGCACCACCACAACTGGAGAGTAGCCCACACTCCCCGCAACTAGAGAAATAAAGACGCAGTACAGACAAAAAAAAAAAGCAAATAAAAGTTAAGTTCGCATCTAAATTAATCAAAACATATCTCCCTCTTTCAGAAACTAGCACCAACAGAACTTTCCACTAACAAGGCATTGTTCCCAACAGGTGATGTGATGGCTCCTAGATGTCAAGGACCAGTCAGTCTGAATCAGAATCTACAGGTTAACCATCAAACTCTCAGCCATCTGGTTCACTTCCTCAACCAAAGGCACTGAATGCACACACTGCCACATCAAGAGAGGTATTCTATAAACATCTGAATGTGGCAGGAAAAATAGTGAGTGAGTCTCCATCTGATACATCATTTCACTTTGAAAGAGACTTCCCAATGTCCAGGACAAAGAGGAGACGTTAGCCAGAGGGCTCAAAAATAGGCTGATAAGGGGCACATTGTTTCTGGACAGTTGCCCACAGTCCAGCTATTCACAGTCCCTTCTTGCTGAAAAATCACAGAGCAAGAAGGAAAGGACTCATCTGTTCAATGAAAATGGCGTGAGCACCTACTATATTACAGGGCACTGTCCTAGGTGCTGGGGGTCTACGGTGAACAAGAGAGAAAAACCTCTTGCCTTCATGGAGCTTCTCAGTTGAGGAGACAGACAATAAAATTTAAAAATTAAAAAAGAGAATGTCAGATGGTACTAAGTGACGGGGAAAAAGCTGAGGTAAGAGGGTAGGGGGGATGAGGGTTATGCTTTTGTATAAGGAACTCAGACATGACGGGACTCTTTGGTAACTCTTTCCGGGAGACTGCAAGTAACTTGAGGGATCAAGCAGTTCAGGACTGTCATTACTGTATGTATGTGTGCATATGTATATTATAAGGACATTAACCAGAGTTCAGAACTATATCTGGCAGAGGGTTAGTCTGATACAAGTCACATTGCCAATATCAGAAACAGAAAAAGAAAAGTACCTTATTTTATTATAAATCACTCACATTTCTCTTTGACATTCTAGTTAGGGCATTCTGTTCATTGTTAAAAATAATTATGTGTGTTGACAGTTTCTATAATCTGTGAATTTTACATCAAGATAGTAAAGGAGATGACGATTATGTTTTGCAAAACAGGAGGTGTGGGAGCCACCTGGGTTGCACATTCCTGCCGTGGTGGGTGTGCTCACTCACCAGGTAGTCACTGGCGAGTCACCAGCAAGTCCATGCCAGACCCGCCTCTCCTGGGACTTACATTGTCGTGGAAAATCAGACTGAAACTTAACTAGGCAAGCAAATAATTAACTAACAACCAGTTGTAAAGTTTTGGTTATAAAGGAAACAAACAAGGGGTTTACAGGGAACAGGGTTGGGGGGATGTTTATTCAGATATGGGGGTGGGGAAGGATTCCCTGACAAGCCCCAAGGAGGGAGGGCAGAATGTCCAAAGGGGCTGTAAGTGGTGTTTTGCACACCAGTGCTTCTCACCTTGGACTTGCCATGGTTCACGTGTTCAGTCCTCAGGGCTGCCACGTGGGATGAACTGCACAGAACAGTAAGACAGAACTGGGTCTGAGATGCTAAATGCTAAAGATGAGGAACAGATTCATGGGGTTTCAGTACACTGTTCTCTTTACTTTGGAAAAGTCTTAAAGTTTCCGTTAATAGAAAGTTTTTTAAAAAATACCTTCAAAATCACCTCTACTTGCCAGTTGACTACAAATTACTTACTTAGTTTAACTCATATGTAACAGGGAATAACAGATCCTAAAACCATCAGAAAAAAATTTTAATGAAGCGAGAATATAACTTTCAATCAGTCACTAAGGTGTCAAAGTGGCCCTCTCATGGGAGTCTAAACAAGAGCAATGATATGAAGATTATTAAAAGGAGGCCGAGTGTGTTCCATCATACAATCAAATATGATGGACCACTAAGGACTGTTGAAAGAATCTAAAAACACTAAAACATGCCCTGCCACTCTAGTTCTTTAAAATGAAAAGCTGACCAGTAATTATGTTAAAATAGATTTTACAGGGCTAGAACGTCAGTTCAGACTCCTCCAGGTTTTTCATTCCTTTTAAACTGGTAGGAATAAACGATGCCAAAAAATTATATTTGACTTTAAATGCTTGACTTTCATTTTTAAAATATCTTCATTTTGTCACAAGTGCCTGAAAAACATCAGGTACATCCTTCTTAGCTCTGCCAACCCCCTTTTCAACAATACAGAAGAACTTAAATACCAGTTATGGAACCTCAGCAAAGAAGCTGTGTGGGCTCCACTTTCCCAGGGCACTCCCATCAGTTTATTCATGGACATACTCTGGTGTGCACGTATCTTTATGTGATCTCCCCAAATAAATCCAAATGGAAGATGGGGCACACAGTGGCTATTTCCAAACCTTTCTGCATTAATTTCACTCTCTTGCTTTATGGAAAATAGTCTATTCATCCACCATAGAATATTATACAGCAATTAAAAAGAATGTGCTTCATATGTATTGCTCTGAAAGGGGTAAGCATTAAAAACAAAAGTCTTGGCAGTACTAGCTGTAAGTTGAAAATAAATGAATAAAATTCTCTGAAATCTGTGTAACCTTGGTTTAGGCAATCATTTCTTAGAAGGCAATCATTTCTTAGATACGACACCAAAGGCCGAAGCAACAACAAAAAACAGGTAAGTCAGACTAACATCAAAATTGAAAACATTAATGTTGCAAACAATGCTATCAAGAATAGGAAAGAAAACCCACAAAATTCGAGATAAGATTGCAAAGTACATCTCTGATAAGGGACTTACTCAGAAGAATTATTACAACTTAGTAATAAAAAGACAACCTAATTGAAAGATGGGTAAAATGTCTGAATAGAGATTTCTTAAAAAAAAAGATATAAAAATGGCCAACAACCTTATCAAAAGATGCTCAACATCATTAGCCATTAGGAAAGTATGAATCAAAATCCCAATGATACCACTGCACACCCACTAGTATGGCTGTAATCAAAGATATGGTATTCAGTGTTGGGAAAGGGGTAGTGAAATCAGAAAGCTCATACGTTGGCGGCAAGAATGCAAAATGATACAACTGCCTTGGAAAACAGTTTGGCAATTCCTCAGAAAGTTCGACAGTTACGATCATGACCCAAAAATTCCACTCCTGGATTAATACCTGAAAACAGAAACATATGTTCACACATCAATTTGTATATGAATGTTCATAGCAGTGTTACTCATAATAGCCCCAAAGTGGAAACAATCCAAATGCCATCAATTGATGAATGGATAAATAAAATGTGATGTATCTACACAAAGTTATATTATTTGACCAGAAGAAGGAACAGGCTACAACAAAGATGAAGCTTGAAAACATTATGCTAAATGAAAGAAGCCAGTCACAAAAGGCTATATAAATGTATAGACAGGAAAGAGATTCCTGGTTGCCTAGGGCTGGGGAAGAAGACTGAGCACCGAAGAATGGGTGTTTCTGAATTGTAGTGCTAGAGAAGACTTCTGAGAGTCCCCTGGACTGCAAAGTCATCAAAGCAGTCAATCCTAAAGGAAATCTACCCTGTATATTCATTGGAAGGACTGTTGCTGAAGCTGAAGCTCCAATACTTTGGACACCAGATGTGAAGAGCCAACTCACTGGAAAAGATCCTGATGCTGGGAAAGACTGAGGACAGGAGGAGACGGGGACGACAGAGGATGAGATGGTTAGACAGCATCACTAACTCAGTGGACATGAATCTGAGAAAACTCTGGGAGATAGTGTTGGGCAGCAGAACCTGGTGCACTACAGGCCATGGGGTTGCAAAGAGTCAGACACGACTTAGCAACTGAACAACAAGGGCTGGGGATAGGGGTGGGGAGGGTGATGAGGTTGTGTTTCTTTCAGGGGAGATAAAAAGTTCTAAATTTAGATGGTGATAATGATTACAGAATCCTGTGAATATCCTAAAGACACTGAACTGTACACTTTAAATGGTATTTAGGTTGTACATTTGTATGGTATGGGAATTATAACCTAGTAAAGCTGAAACTCCAGTCCTTTGGCCACCTCATGTGAAAAGTTGACTCATTGGAAAAGACTCTGATGCTGGGAGGAATTGGGGGCAGGAGGAGAAGGGGACGACAGAGGATGAGATGGCTGGGTGGCATCACCGACTCGATGGACGTGAGTCTGGGTGAACTCTGGGAATTGGTGATGGACAGGGAGGCCTGGAGTGCTGCAATTCATGGGGTCGCAAAGAGTCGGACATGACTGAGTGACTGAACTGAACTGAACTGATAGCTGTTTAAGAAAAAAAATTCTCTAACAAATCTAGAAAAGAAAATGAAGATATTATAGTAAATACCTTTGAATTATGTGAATTTTTCATAATCTATTTAAACAGGCTGCTGTGGTCATTAAAAGTCATGTTTTTGAAGTACTTTAATGGTAGTATAATATTACAGAAATAGAGCAGAGTACAAAACAACATATAATTTTATAAAATAAGAATATATTGTAAAAAAAAAAAAAAAAAGCTGGAATAGGGATTTTCTTTCTAGATGGCAGAATGGTGAGTAATTTAATTATCATGCTTTAGGATTTTCTATCCTTTTTCTAAATTTTATCCAACAAGTATACATTATTTTTACAGCCATAAAAACAGTTATTTACTTTTTCAGATGAACCCACATGTACCAGGAACTCAAGCATGCAATTGTAGTTAACTGCAGAGCCTTTATTAGCATCTTATATTAGAGAATATTTTTTTCCTTTCATTTTTCATAGTAAAAATCCTACATATATGCCCCGACTTTTTCCATGGGCTAATACTGCATAACAAAGCACTCCAAAGCACAGTGGCCTAAAAGCACCAGTTTCGTCAGCTCACAATTCAAGGAGGGCTCTTCTCAGCACCCTAAGGTGACCCCACTCTGACTTCCGGGTCTTGGTGGCGGCTGTCAGCTAGAGGGCCTTCCTTCACCACGTCCCTCTTCATCATGGGAGAAGTCCAGCCAAGACCTCTTTTCCTGGCAGCTGATAGTCAAGAGGGTGAAACTGGGCTGCAGGTGCCCGGCATCACAAACCCCATATTCCACTGGTCACAGCAAGTCAGAAGGGCCAGATTCAGAGGGAAGAGCAGCAGACCCTGGCTTGCAAGGAGAGCAGCAGCGACGCAAGAAGGGGAGAGACCTGGGGGACCTGCCTTATAGGCAGCCTGGAGACACGCCCAGAAGACACCCATTTCTAAAAGAGTCAGCCCTCGACTGCTGAGCAAGAAACATGACAGGCAAACTTTGTGTTTGGTGAAAGGCTGCTATTTGGTTCCTGTTTTCTGCTGTTCTTATAAGAGATGCACTCTACTGAAAACATGTTGGCCCCTTCATCTGATAAAAATCACATTGCTTGCTGAAACTTAACTATTCCAAAAAAATCACAGGAAAAAAAAAGAGGAAAAATCTCTACTTTCTGACCTTACTAATATTTGGCTAGAACGGGGACATGTAGTATTCTAGGCTGGTTAGGTCATATGGTCTCTGTTTTCACTAGTTAACTTGGCCTAATCCTAACACAACAGCAGTTACAGGGAGTACACAAACAAAACGAGTGTACCTGTGTTCCAGTAAAACTCATCTACGGACAACTGGAATTTGAATGTCATACCATTTTCACCTATCATGAAATATTCTTTTATTTTTTTTTTTTAAACCCTTCTTAGGTTTTATGTAGAAACCATGCTTGGCTCAAGGGCCATACAAAACAGGAATGGGGCCAGATTTGGCCCACAGGCTATACTTTGCCAATCCCTGGGCTAGAGTTAATTCAAAAGATGTAATAAAAATGCCCAAAGAGGAAATATTCTACTGAGTACCTCACACACACAGCCACATGCGTTTCCTGTGTAGAACATTCAACCTGCAGCTACCAAATTTCTCTCTGCCCTCAAACTGCTCTACGGAAGCGCCACTTTACCTTCTGTTTGACTTTTCGGATTACTTCAATTTTGTTTTGTTACCGACAACAGAAAGTGCTGTTTGTTTCCTTTGCCAGCCTTCCAGCCTCAAGTAAGCCCACATACTAGAAAATGCCAGCTACCTAAGAATTAGAAAACTACATATTCTGGTCATTTTATTCCTAGTGTAGTGTTTTAAATTGGAAAAAAATGTTGATGATCACATTAACAGTATCCAGGAACCTTAAAAAAAGTGCAGGCAACAAGACACTTCTCGGTTTAGCTAAAAACATACAAAAGGAACAGACAACGCTATTGGTGGTGGTGGTGGCTGCAGCAAGCTGATAAGGACAGAGAGAAAGACAGCCTCTACGGAACTAAGGGTGTCTGCTCTCATGTTAAGCCTAATTTGCAAACTCCTCATATTTGAATTTGGCTCTCAGTCTTTATTCAGGGAGTGATGACTCTAACTTGATGTTCGCTGGGGTCAACGGACCACATTAACCCTTGTTCGGAACACTTGGTCCTCTCCCCAGGCATCTGAAGAGGCACAGATGGTCTGATAATCTTTAAATATGCATGATCTGCCTCTGAAAACACTGGCATCACCCCCGCCCCAGGAAACACGCAGCATCTCATCATCTCCCCGTTACCTGTGGTCCTTTTTTCACACAAGACTGATCTTTTGGATCCTTCAGCTTTTTTGGGGGGGCCTAGCAAAGGCCATCTGTGATATCAAGGTGGGCGGGGGGGTTGGAGGGGAAGCTTATTTTACATGATAGTACAGTACAAATAAAAATGAGGAGACTTTATATTGGAACAAGTCAGTAACCTTATCCTATTCAGTCCCCGGCCTCTCACCGGGGGAGCTAAGAGATGACAGGTTACTGTCTATGCCCTGGACTTTCCAAAGCGATGCTAATACCACCACAGTCAAGGCTCTCCTTTAGGATCTTAATACAAGTCATGTTTTACACGTATACTTCATTACCTAGAGTTTGCTGTCCCATTTTAAGTCGCTGAAGAGACAGACTTCACACAGGGGGCATATTGACAGAGTTTTTCAAGCACAGAGGCGGGACCAGTGCCTGGGGCCTGAGTCAGAGCCGGGTTTGCTCCTGACTCACCCCAACAGGGTCCACTCAGCCAACTGGCTCTCTGGGCTGTTTTCTCAACCATCAAACATGAATGATGACCCATGCCCTGACCTCTCAGGGCTGTGTAAAGGTCAAAGCAGTGACAAAGGTACAGCTGCTTTGTAAATGTTAAAACAGAAGTTATTTTCTTTTATCATAAACCTTCTTCCTCAAGTATCAACAAGTGAAGTTTGGTTCATTTCTGCAGGGGCTGGGAAAGAAGTCAGTTGAGCCTAGGTTTCTGTTTTGGTTTGCAAGCACAGCTTTGTCTTTCCAGACTGAAGAGTACTTTTTGATTTTAATTTCTTCTCCTGTCTTTGAGTTGTTCCTCTTAGCCCCTTCCAGTTCTCTGTAGCTCTCTACCAAACGGTGCAACGCACACACATGTAAGTGTGCTTATGGTTCAAAGCATAAGATCTTCAAGTCTTTACAACTGTCCTAGAACCAGCCCGTATTTCCTGTAGCTGCCATCAGCTACAACAGGCAGCACATCACCCAAACACCCGCTAGAAACAGAATGAATAATCCTGAACTACAAGTGTGGAGCCCGGTAACTTGCTTTTATAATGTAGACTCTTTCTTTGTGCTGGTTCTAAATGCACTACTTCACAATTTTCTGTACACGCATGCGGTAGCAGACTGGCTTGCCCGCTCCTTCAGTTTCAGATCTGGGGCACATCATCTTTTGCCTCATCTTGCCCATTAATCTGCTGTTTTCCTATCTGTAAACGCTTAATCTCAAAACGTACATTCAGGCAATCTCTAAGAGAGCACAGACCGGGTCTTTTAGTAAAAACCAGCATCAACATATGTGGTCTTAACAGTCAACACTAAGTATCCTTTGTCCCGCAACCTTGTTCCATCTCTCACAGCCAGACCCTTCACATCTTTTGCCAGAGAAAGTTGTTGAAATTTTTTTTCCTTTTAAATTAAACACTATGTCCCCATTTTCCCTCCCCCCACACCCCCACTCCTGACTCCTGGCATCTACTGATGTACTTTCTGACTATGAATTTGACTACTCTAGGTACCTTGTATAAATGGAATCAAAGACTATTTTAAAAACTTTTAAAGTCTCTCTCTCTGGCCTACCCCCCTGCCCCAGCTTACATCCAGTGTGTTTACAATTATTCTTTGAACAATACTTGCTTGTGTCATTATACTCTTCTGTGTGCATACGCTTACAATAATATATAGTATAATCCTATATATATATGTTTATATATATATATCTACCAGCTCTCCTTATCCCTTTAAAGGTATTTCCTACCTCAAAAGGAAACTATATTAGTGAAACACCATTTATAGCTATCAGAAAACCAGAAGCTCCCTCCTTGTACTACCAGCTCAAGCTCCCTGTTATCAACAAGCTCCCTGGTCCACAGACACCAGAGTCACCTGGGGCATCATCCTTGGAAGCACAGACACCTGCTGAAAACTGTTATGATATCTCAGGCGATATCCTGAGATATCCAGGATGGCCGAGGGACCACTTGTAAAGTACCCTCAAGTTCTTGGAAAAAGTCTGGGGAAAAGCCCAGTCTATTACTGCTGTTTCCTAGCATTTCACCGCCCGGCCAAATCATTTCAAGTTGTACTCTGGTGGGTCCTTCGAGCATTTCTTACGCCCGTCTTGCTCGCAGCTGTTTCTTTTTAGCCCAGCATGTACAGCTGCTTGACTGCTCGTATTGTCGGCTGTTTCGGCAAGTGTCCAGCCTAGTAAAACACTGGGTTAGGATGGATTACTTTCATGCGTGTGTGACAGATGCCAAGAAAAAAGCCCTCATTACTGGTGACAATCTTGTCATATCATGTCAACTATGGCAGATCAGCTATGGGTATGTTTTTTTCTGGAATACTAAGGTTTACATTTTCCATAGGATTTTGATTCTTAAGGTTCTGCTTTCATTTGAAAGTGTTAAAAGATGTAGAATGAAAATGAAAAAGTATAATTACACAGCATAAGAGATTTTATGCCTGTAATTTTTAAGAGGGGTTTAACAGAGTATCTGTGCATATCCTTCAATTGACTTTCTTTTATTTACCCAGTGATTTTATACTTAATATTGGGTCAAGTATTTACTGCTACACAGGTAAACAGGCGGAATGGGTGAGGACATCGGTCTACCTCTCTGAATCATAATGTCAACTGTAATAAATTTCAAAAGACAAGTGAGTCATTAAAATAAAATTTTCCTTGTGAATTTTTGGTCATGAAACAGAATTGAAGCCTCAGGGTCAAGAAAGCTAAAAGTTGTACAAACAACGATATATAAAATTAGACACAAGGACAGATTGTTAGAGAACAGGGAATACAGCCAATATTTTATATTAACTTGAAATGGAGTATAATCTTGAAAAATATTGAGTCACTATGTTGTACACCTGAAACTAATGTAATAATGTAAATCAACTATACATTAATGAAAAAGAAAAAAAGAAAGAAAGTTAAAAGCTACCTAATCCTATCACCCACCTGGTGCTCGCATTCCTGGATAAAGACAGACCTTGGGGGTAGCCATTGTCAGCTCCAACGTTGGTAACTGGACAGTATTCAGTCAGCAACTGTGTTCTTGGTCATCTGACACCAACAATAATTTTGTAACATGGTTTTGTAATAAATTACTTTTTATATATGAACGTAAGTAGACTCAAGACCACTGTATCTCTCTGCCTCATTCTTGACCGAGGGGTGAGGGGTAGGCTTAAAGCTAGGGAAATCAGGAAGGCTGCCCAAGCCCAGTCTGCCCGTGGGAGTTGCTCTGGGTGTGTATGTTTACGCGTCTTGTCTACCACCATGGGTAAAACTTTGAAATGTGCTGATCCAGCAGAGAGTCAGAGAATTTCAGGAATAAGAAACTCATTATTTCCCAGGCAGCTGACTGCATCATCCTTGGACAACTTGAACTCCTAGACAGTTGTTCTTATCTACTGCAGGAAATCTAATCAGCTCCAAGTATTACATCTTTTTTTGAAAATTAATTTTTATTGGCGTATAGTTACCTTACAATATTGTGTTAGTTTCTACTGTACAGCAAAATGAATCAGCCATACATATACATACACACATACATGGGCTTCCCTGGTGGCTCAGATGGTAAAGAATCTGCCTGCAATGTGGGAGATGTGGGTTCTATCCCTGAGTCAGAAAGATCCCCTGGAAAAGGGAATAGCTACCCACTCCAGTATTCTTGCCTGGAGAATTCCAAGGACAGAGGAGCCTGGTGAGCTACAGTCCATGGGGTTGCAAAGAGTCAAATAAGACTAAGTGACTTTCACTTTCATATATATACATACACATATACAAACACACATGCATGTAACTCCCTTTTGGACTTCCTTCCCATTCAGGTCACCACCGAGCATTAAGTAGAGTTCCCAGTATGTTCTTATTAGTTACCTATTTTATACATAGTTTTATATCTTAATCAAACCCCACAAAGGAATGGAGGGAGAGGACACTGAACTCCTGGGTTCCTTTCAGAGACTTGAAAAGTGATATTAACAGGTGTAAAAAAGGACTATTTTCTTCCTGGCAGTTATCCTAGAGTAAAGAGCCAATCAATAATTGAAGCCAGCAGCTCTTCTTTCTGTTTTAATCCATGAATAAAGGTCAGTGTGGTAATGAGCAGGTTTATACCATTTTAATATTTTAAATTTGAAAATGAATACAGTTCACATCTTATTAGAGATGAGTAAATGGGCCCACCAAAATTAAAATAATATGAAATATTCTTAAAGAAGAAAATTTTCTGACTACATTAAGGAAGCAATTTGAATAGAAAAATTTGAAATTGATCACATAATACAAAAGAGTTAAAACATGCTATCAATAGGGAATAGGATTCTGTACATACTTAAGATGAAGGACTGCACCAAATCAACCTATACAGTCTCAAATATCATGTGCAAAGTTAAAAACCACCTTACAGCATTTATATGTATATGTTTTCTGTTGTAGGGCTAGCATATGATGGGAAAACTGCACAGTCACAAAAAGCATGAAGTGTTTTACTCACAAAAGCGATTTCCTATTTCCATTCAGTTCCTTACATATGTGCATGCCCGGAATCCAGAGCAAAAGATCTGGGCTTGTTATAATTTATCATACATCTCCAAATAATTAATTACAATCAAGACTTAGATTCAATAAAGGAATCACTTGAGGATTCATGTATATAACTGTCTATATCTGTCTACACCCTCTTCTCCTTTCTGGGCAAGGTTTTCCTTCTAGGAGAGTTCACAAAGCTGGGCTTGCAGGAACCTTTCAGGGGACTGCTGGGATGGGGATCCCCTGAGCTCCGGGTCCTTCCCTCCCCCGCCCCTCCCCCACTTGCTTCAGGCCTCTCCACCTAGAAATGTCAACAAGCCAACTGGTCTGCAATGTCACTGATCCCTCAGATCAAACATACACAGGCATTCCTCTGTGAATACCACGAAAGGTGCTTTGTGTCTGTGCCCAGGTGACTGCAGCTGTCCACACTGCCCACGACACTGTTTACTAGCAGCATTCAGGACGGTAGCTATGATTCAGCTTAGCCCAGGGGCCTTCTGGCCAACCTGCCCTCAGCCCAGTGACATGAAGCTTGTGCCCTCCTGCGTCCTTGTCATCTTCCCTCCTGCACTGTCTCCCAGGAGCTTAGAGGTCAAGAACTGGGAGTGCTTTTCTAGACCCATTACTTTTTTCGTCACATCTATATGTGACGGAACCCCAGGTTTCTTTTTCTTATTTTCTAATAGGATTTTGAAAAATATTTTTATTTATTTATTTTTGGCTATGCTAGGTCTTTGTTGCTCCACGTGGGCTTTCTCTGGTTGTGGTGAACTGGGGTGGGGGGCTACTCTTCATTGAGACCCGAGCTCAGGGGTCCCCACCCTAGCAGTCCCCGTAAGGGTTCGAGCAAGCCCAGCCTTGTGAACTCTCCTAGGAGGAAAACATTGCCCAGAAAGGAGAAGAGGGGGAGGGGGTTGTAGACAGACATATGGATAAACCCTTAAGTGATTCTTTCACTGAATCTAAGTTTAGGTTTTAGGCACATGGGCTCAGTAGTTGTGGTGCACAGGCTTAGCTGCCTCGTGGCATGAGGGATCTTCCTAGACCAGGGATTGAACCCATTCCCCTGTGTTGGCAGGCAGATTCTTAACCACTGCACCAGCAGGAAAGTCCTGTCCTCCCTGCCCCAAGTTTCTTCTTATTCTCTCACACATTCTCCTCCTTCTCAGGATGACTGATTTCTGTCTCAGTGTATTCCTGTGTAGATGCATCATCACAAGAGAAAGAGGGTGCTGGGTTTTTATTTCCTCCAGAAGGACTTACAGAAATTTTTGCATACTGAGTTTTTAAAATTGTTTTACTCCTTACTTTTCATCATCAAATATAAGTCCTTACACCATCATTTGTGCAAAATACAAGTAGTCTAATACAGTACAGTGTATGCTAAACTGCTTCAGTCATGTCTGACTCTTTGCAGCCCTATGGATGGTAGCACCAGGCTCCTCTGTCCATGGAATTCTCCAGGCAAGAATACTGGAGTGGGTTGCCATTCCTTCTCCAGGGGATCTTCCCGACCCAGGGATTGAACACACACCTCTTATGCCTTCTGCATTGGCAGGTAGGTTCTTTATCACTAGTGCCACCTGGGACTTAGAACTGCTGCTTACTGATATGTGCCCCTCTCAATGCTACAAAGGATGAGGGGGCTTGTCCATGACTTCAACTGTTGGACATTATTTCCTGTGTTTTCAGTTGTGAGCTCCTGACTGAAGGTAAACCCAGTTCTTAGCAAATACTGGACCCACAGGGCTTTCGTAAGTGACTTGAGAACACACTTCAAAGCAGCACATCTCTAATGTCTCAGAAATGAGTGAGCTTTCTTTGTCACATTTCTAATAATTACTGGAAAGGAAGAGCTGCTGAAAGCATTTCAGAACTGGAGTCAACACTAAGTTCCTTGTAACTAGGGGAAAAAAAGTCACAAGTTCTATCTGGTTCTAACATTTTATTATTTTTCAGATGGAACCTAAGAAATGAAAAGAAGCTAATGAAAGAGGAGTATATCTGGAGTCCCCCTCCATTCTTTCATTCACATAAGGCACTCTAAGACTCTCCTAAGACATGTGTATGGGGAAGGAGTGAGCAGACAATCTACTGGTGCAAGGAAAAAAAAAAAAGACCAGAGCATCAGTTTATGGTTCTTTTTACCTTAAAAGGAAAGAAATGCATCTTATATCAACATCAGCACCCTCATTTGGGTTTGCATGTTAGAGGGCCCTATGTTAGGCGTTTGGTTTATTTACAGTAGGATGTCATCTTTGTGATTAAAAAAAACAAAAAACCTTTAAGCAATGAGGTGAAGAGTGACCACAAAAATATTTTGTACAAAACAGAGGTGTTATAGTTACTTTGTGGCAAAATACATAGAAGAATCTGTTCTAAATTTATTGACCTATTCTATGATCACAAGTGGGCTGGCAGATTTTTCTTTATTAGTGAGGTTACTAAATCAATCCCTTCAAGATAAAGATGAGGCTTTTAACTAGTGCAAGAAAATAGCTGCCTTTTGGAAAGAAACAACCATGCTATGGAGAAAACATTTTGAAAAGAGATGTGCTTCTGTATCTACAGAAAACTTAGAAATACTTTCTAATCTCTTTTAACATTTTCAATAAATATAAAAAGATTTTTTATTTTGAACCCCCCATCTTTATTAATATAAACTCTAATACCTATGACCATAGAAATTTATCAGATAGGTTTTAACCAAAACTCTTGCATAGCTGGTAGATGGTTTGAAAATGAGAATCACTAGATAATAAAATTTTTCAATAATGTTTATCATCCATTTGGATCAATAAACCTTTGTAAACTAATCTTTTTTTTTTTCTTTTTTCAGCTATTCTAAGTTTTAAAAACAAACAGCAAAATAAGTTGAATGTAGGAACAGACTTTCAAATTGCTTTACTGTCAAGTATTCACCAAGATTTTTAAAAACAATAATATAAATTCATCCATAGTACCTTCATTAAAAAAACAAACAAACACAACATGTTAATGTTATTTTTAACTGGAGCAAGTTCTTATCTGTTAAAATTTATTTTATCTTTAGTACAGCCTTTTAAAACATTTGCATATTATAAAACATAAAATAATATAGTAGTACACATATGAAATGTGTAAATAAAAATTCAAATATGAAGGGCATGTGCTCAGATTTTTTTCACTGATGTGGTCCAGAATAAAAACTTGGACACCTATTACATATGTGGTAACCATGCCAGATTATCTTTGTTTATTCTAAGCTCACAAAAAGTAACAACTTTTAGAATCATTATTTATTTAATCATTTCTTCAATATAGTCACTAAGACCTTTAATCAAAGGATTTCCTGAGATGGCTATCCAAAGAAAACAATCTCTTGTATCAAGGAAGTATAGCTACTTCATAAACAAAAATTTACAAGTTATTTCTGCCTTACCAAATTCAAGATGTAAAATATTTTTTCCACCCATCACATCTTAGTACATGTCTTGTTTTCCTAACCATGAAAGCACTGCAATGCATGGTGGGGGTGGGGAAATCAAGCTATAAAAAGATATAAGTAATCACAGACACAAAAAGATTAAGTTCAAACTAAGATCAAACATGCTGGACAGTGTGGATAAAAAAGTTTAAAAAAAAGAAAAGGACAGAAATGTTATGGACCTAACAGATGCAGAAGAGATTAAGAGGAGGTGGCAAGAATACTGTGGTGGATTCATTTTGATGTTTGGCAAAACTAATACAATTATGTAAAGTTTAAAAATAAAATAAAATTTAAAAAAATAAAATAAAAAAAAGAATACACAGAAGAATTGTACAAAAAAGATCTTCACGACCCAGATAATCATTATCGTGTAATCACTCACCTAGAGCCAGACATCCTGGAATGTGAAGTCAAGTGGGCCTTAGAAAGCATCACTATGAACAAAACTAGTGGAGGTGATGGGATTCCAGTTGAGCTATTTCAAATCCTAAAAGATGATGCTGTGAAAGTGCTGCACTCAATATGTCAGCAAATTTGGAAAACTCAGCAGTGGCCACAGGACTGGAAAAGGTCAGTTTTCATTCCAATCCCAAAGAAAGGCAACGCCAAAGAATGCTCAAACTACCACACAATTGGACTCATCTCACGTGCTAGTAAAGTAATGCTCAAAATTCTCCAAGCCAGGCTTCAGCAATACATGAACTGTGAACTTCCAGATGTTCAAGCTGGTTTTAGAAAAGGCAGAGGAACCAGAGATCAAATTGCCAACATCTGCTGGATCATTGAAAAAGCAAGAGAGTTCCAGAAAAAAATCTATTTCTGCTTTATTGACTATGCCTGTGTGGATCACAATAAACTGGAAAATTCTTAAAGAGATGAGAATACCAGACCACTGACCTGCCTCTTGAGAAACCTATATGCAGGTCAGGAAGCAACAGTTAGAACTGGACATGAAACAACAGACTGGTTCCAAATTGGGAAAGGAGTACATCAAGGCTGTATATTGTCACCCTGCTTATTTAATTTATATGCCGAGTACATCATGAGAAACGCTGGGCTGGATGAAGCACAAGCTGGAATCAAGATTGCCAGGAGAAATATCAATAACCTCAGATATGCAGATGACACCACCCTTATGGCAGAAAGTGAAGAAGAACTAAAGAGCCCCTTGATGAAAGTGAAAGTGGAGAGTGAAAAAGTTGACTTAAAGTTCAACATTCAGAAAATGAATATCATGGCATCCGGTCCCATCACTTCATGGGAAATAGATGGGGAAACAGTGTCAGACTTTATTTTGGGGGGCTCCAAAATCACCGCAGATGGTGACTGCAGCCATGAAATTAAAAGACGCTTACTCCTTGGAAGGAAAGTTATGACCAACCTAGATATCATACTAAAAAGCACAGACATTACTTTGTCAACAAAGGTCCATCTATTCAAGGCTATGATTTTTCCAGTAGTCATGTATGGATGTGAGACATGGACTATAAAGAAAGCTGAGTGCCCAATTGATGTTTTTGAACTGTGGTGTTGGAGAAGACTCTTGAGAGTCCCTTGGACTGCAAGGAGATCCAACCAGTCCATCCTAAAGGAGATCAGTCCTGGGTGTTCATTGGAAGGACTGTTGTTGAAGCTGAAGCTGCAATATTTTGGACACCTGATGCGAACAGATGACTCTTTTGAAAAGACCCTGATGCTGGGAAAGATAGAGGGCAGGAGGAGAAGGGGACAACAGAGAACGAGATGGTTGGATGGCATCACCAACTCAATGGACATGAGTTTGGGTAAACTCCAGGAGTTGGTGGTGGACAGGGAGGCCTGGTGTGCTGCGGTTCATGGGGTTGCAAAGAGTCGGACACAACTGAGCAACTGAACTGACCTGAACTGAATATTTTTAAAACTCACTGGCTTACTTTCTTACTCAATATGCACTTCTCCATAGCACTTCATTCATCTCCATAAACATGTTTAAGAATTACAACATACTTCAACATGCAGATACATCTTACTTCATTTAGCCCAAGTTTCACACTAATGAATAGTCATATTATTTCCAATTTGTGTCTTACTATGAAAGATCTTTGTCTTTTTTTTTAAAGGAAACACAGGCTAGATCTCTTCTCAGTTAGTGTATCCAATAATTTTAAGTAAATATTTCTAGCTTGTAACTTGTTATTTAGGACTATTCTACATAGCATAAGAAAAGTTTTTTCTTCTATAAATAACCAAGTTGAAATGAATTCTTAAATGTTCTTTTGCTTTGGAGATTCAGAAATGGGAATGAATTTGTTCTACAATAGTATTTTTGGCCACTCTGGCTAAGTGGAAGATAACAATTCCATTCAAAATATTACTGTGCACTAAAGCTTTTTCGAAGTCTTACAGAAATTTTTCACATGAGGAAACAATGTATTTTCTTTAGAACAGAAGGGGTATAAAAGATTTATATTCATAATTCTAAAAGTTCTCATTTTGAATTAATGAAAAATTGATATTGTTTATTTAACTGAAGTCACAGTGACTAGGTTCTCATTCAACACACGTCCCAAAGCCTATTCAGAAGAGGCTGTGACCCCTAACACATGAATTAAAGAGATTTCTTTAGTAAGATAGAATATCTTCTGCTTTTTGTGTCAAGCATTTAATATTTTTAAAAAGTAATAGGATAGAAATATTTCTCTTAGGTAATTGATCACTCGAGTTAAATATATATTACCATCTCTTATAAAAAGCCCTTAATTTTCTACTTAAGTCAAGCTTTTAAAAAAATTCAATTAAGGTTCAATTTTTAAACAAATGTATTCTCCAGGGGCTAATTTTGAAGCCTGCGTCCGTCTGAACTAGTACTTTAGGCCCGAAAACGGGCGACTGCAGCTCGTACTGCCACCATGCAACACGTGCACAGGAATGGAAATCATGGTGATCTTGGTGGCTCTGGCTTCGAAGCGTCTCTTTCTTTCTACAAGTTCTGCCTTTGTTTCTTCAGTTTTCTTCAAAGTTCTCAGGAATTCTCCTTCAGTAAAAGGGAAGTGTTAGTTTTTCTATTGTGTAAAAGAGTTAATTAAAACAGGAAATTTTATTATGTTATGAAAATACACAGTATACTCACTCACTTCTGCTGAAAGGAAAAACTACCTTGCTTTCTCCTTTCTAAATCCCAGTTATCCAAACAGAAGGGAGCTGGATGCTCACAATTTAAACCGAGTGAAGCTTCAACCTCCCCTCCCCGGCCTAGCCAGGCGGCAGGTTGGCTGGAAGGTCAGCACAGGTGACTGATGTGTTTACATCAGATAAGGTGGGTCAGAGCCGAGCGGATGCACACAGACCCAAGCTGCGAGCCAATGACAGGACTACAGACGGGTGATACACACACACATACACACACACACATACACTGATTGTGGACTCTGGTGGACATCCATGATATCTTCTGAACAGATGCATCTGAATCAGCCATAGGTCAAGTCTGACATGAAGCAGCAAGTTTAAACAACAACGAATTCCTGACTAGGATATTTGGAGGCAAAGCGTTTTGTATGCCAATAAATGCCATTGGATTGGGCATGGCGTGCTGCAGTCCATAGGGTCACAAAGAGTTAGATACAACTGAGCGACTGAACTGAACTGAACTGAACTGTGGTGCTGGAGAAGATTCTTGAGAGTCCCTTGGACTGCAGGGAAATCCAACTAGTAAATACTAAAGGAAATCAACCCTGAATATCCATTGAAAGGACTGATTGTGAAGCTGAAGCTCCAATACTTTGGCCACCTGATGCAAAGAGCTGACTCTTTTGAAAAGACCCTGATGCTGGGAAAGATAGAGGGCAGGAGGAGAAGGGGACGACAGAGGATGAGGTGGTTGGATGGCATCACCGACTCAATGGACATGAGTTTGAGCAAGCTCCGGGAGATAGTGAAGGACTGGGAAACCTGGTGTGCTGCAGTCCATGGGTTGCAAAGAGTCAGACACGACTTAGCAGCTGAACAACAACAACAACACTCCTCTAAACAGAGCTTGAAATGAATTTAAAGCATGCTCTTAAAATGACACATGTAAGGAAAATGGTATCATTTTACTCCAGTCTTTTTCTGCTCAACTTAGAAATACTCAGAGTAGGAGATGTGGGAAAGGGCTCTCACCCACATTGCTGGGACTATAAACTGGGTCAGGCTTCATACGACGCACCCTGGCAAAATGGACCAAGAGCTTTAATGTATTCGTACCCTTTCATCAACTTCCTCAAAGGGGAATCTAAGGAGACCATCCAATATAAGAAGAAGTTTTATATAAAGAAATGTTGATTGCAGCATTATTTATGGTAAAGAACTGGAACCAATATATAGACTATTAAAACTTCATTAGGCAATAATTAAAAATTGTCACCGTGAAGAACACAGTGATATGAGGAAATATATAGACAGTATAATCTCAAAGAGATTTTTCAAAAAGATATACAATGATTGCTTTTGGATAAAATGATCATGTTAATTCTTCACTATATTTGTCAGTATTTTTCAAACAGAAGATATATCATACATACACAAACATACATACATACACACATCTCTCTTCTTATTAGAATTTAAGTTTCACTGAAACCATAAACGCATTTAGCACGGGCGGCTGCGACTGGCACACTTAGCACAGCTGAGAGGAGCTACCCCACGTCCGAGGTCAAGGGCAGAAGCCAGGAGGACCCCATGCCCAAGGGTCTGTACAAAAAGGAACTTCACGACCTAGATAATCACGATGGTGTGATCACTCACCTAGACCCAGACATCCTGGAATGTGAAGTCAAGTGGGCCTTAGGAAGCATCACTATGAACAAAGCTAGTGGAGGTGATGGAATTCCAGTTGAGCTATTCCAAATCCTGAAAGATGATGCTGTGAAAGTGCTGCACTCAATATGCCAGCACATTTGGAAAACTCAGCAGTGGCTGGAAAACTCACAGGACTGGAAAAGGTCAGTTTTCATTCCAATCCCAAAGAAAGGCAATGCCAAAGAATGCTCAAACTACCGCACAATTGCACTCATCTCATACGCTAGTAAAGTAATGCTCAAAATTCTCCAAGCCAGGCTTCAGCAATACATGAACCGTGAACTTCCTGATATTCAGGCTGGTTTTAGAAAAGGCAGAGGAACCAGAGATCAAATTGTCAACATCTGCTGGATCATGGAAAAAGCAAGAGAGTTCCAGAAAAACATCTATTTCTGCTTTATTGACTATGCCCAAGCCTTTGACTGTGTGGATCACAATAAACTGTGGAAAATTCTGAAAGAGATGAGAATACTGGACCACCTGACCTGCCTCTAGAGAAATTTGTATGCAGGTCAGGAAGCAACAGTTAGAACTGGACATGGAACAACAGACTGGTTCCAAATAGGAAAAGGAGTACGTCAAGGCTGTATATTGTCACCCTGCTTATTTAACTTATATGCAGAGTACATCATGAGAAACGCTGGGCTGGAAGAAGCATAAGCTGGAATCAAGATTGCCAGGAGAAATATCAATAACCTCAGATATGCAGATGACACCACGCTTATGGCAGAAAGTGAAGAGGAACTAAAAAGCCTCTTGATGAAAGTGAAAGAGGAGAGTGAAAAAGTTGGCTTAAAGCTCAACATTCAGAAAACGAAGATCATGGCATCCGGTCCCATCACTTCATGGGAAATAGATGGGGAAACAGTGTCAGACTTTATTTTGGGGGGGCTCCAAAATCACTGCAGATGGTGACTGCAGCCATGAAATTAAAAGACGCTTACTCCTTGGAAGAAAAGTTATGACCAACCTAGATAGCATATTCAAAAGCAGAGATATTACTTTGCCAAACAAGGTCCATCTAGTCAAGGCTATGGTTTTTCCAGTGGTCATGTATGGATGTGAGAGTTGGACTGTGAAGAAAGCTGAGCGCCGAAGAATTGATGCTTTTGAACTGTGGTGTTGGAGAAGACTCTTGAGAGTCCCTTGGACTGCAAGGAGATCCAACCAGTCCATTCTAAAGGAGATCAGCCCTGAGATTTCTTTGGATGGAATGATGCTAAAGCTGAAACTCCAGTACTTTGGCCACCTCATGCGAAGAGTTGACTCATTGGAAAAGACTCTGATGCTGGGAGGGATTGGGGGCAGGAGGAGAAGGGGACGACAGAAGATGAGATGGCTGCATGGCATCACTGACTTGATGGACGTAAGTCTGAGTGAATCCGGGAGTTGGTGATGGACAGGGAGGCCTGGCGTGCTGCGATTCATGGGGTCGCAAAGAGTCGGAAGCAACTGAGCGACTGAACTGAACTGAACTGAAACCATGAACAACTCTAGTTCACCTAAACAGACATAAGAAAAAAAAAAGTTCCATATAACACAAAACAAAAATATTCACCATGGCCTATTTACTGGATCAAATCTTTACTGACATGTTTTAAATCTGTGAATATCTGATGCGAAAATTACAAAAGAAAAGTGAGTAAGTCAAAGGGATATACTAGCTTATCCTAACCTATATTCTTCATTTACAATGTCCCTTAAATTTTCTCCTGTCCTCCTAATTTGGCTCAAGGTGCTCAAGAAAAAAAAAGTGCTCTCTGGATTTATCATGATTGTTCTGAACAGTTCTTTCTATGCCAGAGCATTTGAACTTTTCATCTGTGTGCAAGCAGAATACCTTACGAATGGGTTGAGTTTCAATGTTCCAAGCATTCATTTGGAAGGTGGCTGGCTGGCTGATTTGATGTGGAAACATATTTCAATTCCTAATGGAGTAAAAGCCTGGGGTCTTGGTTCTATGAGGGAGGGGGTCAGTTGGAAAGAAAGTTTCTTCTCAGGCTCCGGGGCACAGAAAAAAGGTAGAGCATATTTTCTAAAAGGTAAAGCTGATTAGCAGCAAAGTGGAACCAGTGATTTGGGGGCATGGAAACATCAGGAGTCAGGGCAGATTTGTGAAAGATGCATGAACACCCCAGACACCTGGGACTATGACAGACGGAGGGGGCAACGTGGTGGGGCTGGAGGAGAATTACTCAGGAAAATTCAAGAGTAAAGACATTGAGTTTCCGCTTATTTGGATCAGTGTCTTCAAGTTTTTTAAGACTAGGAATAACTTGGTCTGCAAGGCTTCTGATACCATCCACACCTGGCTATCCCTGGAAATGAAACAATGAGAATGACGGTGTTTGTGTTTGGGAGTCGGGGGATTCCCATCTGGGCATGCAGGTGTGCACGATAAACTGTAAGGACAAATGTTTCTATTTATACTGTGATAGACGTGTTCCTGAAAAACTTTATATTCTATTTACACACGTAATATAGATTTTAGGCAGGCCACTCAAAACCTGCAGAACGTGTCAAAAAATAAACTGCTAAAAGCCTTTCATACCCGTCTTCAGAAGTGCTTAATTTCTAAGAAATACAGAAAGGACTTCATCTTTAAAAATTCAATTGTGAAGATCACGTGATGGAAAGAATGTAAGGAACCACTGAGTCTATACAGACTAGAACCAAATGCACAAAAACTGGACAGAACCATGAAATTCATTCTTCCAACACTGAGGATCTGGCCACCTGAGTCAAGCAAAGAGCAAGGGCCAGGGGACAGAGTGTCTCTGGCCTGCTGCCTTTGGTCATGTCAGGTAATTTTGCATCCTACTACCTGGAGGCATTAAACAGTAATGTGCCCAAAGAACAACTGGGTATGGACCAATTTCTGCCTCAAAGGCCATCACTCACCATCGTCCAAACTTGTGCAAACTACTTTGCACAATGCAAGCTTGCACATAGCAGAAAAGCCTGCCTAATTATGTGTTTTCTGGAGTAGATTTAAATCTGTAAAGGAAACCCTGCTTTCTTTTCTTCTGTCCAGCCTAATCACCACCTGAAGGCTTCCTCCAGGAATTCCTTAGGAATTCGACATGAAATTTGGGATGCCTGACCTGAGAAAAGCAGGAAGGCTGCTGGCGCACAGGCCACCTCTGTGTACATCAGAAGATGAGCTTTTTCTGTGAAGGCAAATTACAAAAAGCGAGCCTGGCTCTGACTGCTGCAGCCCTTGGCTGGGGGGCATGTGGGCAGCTGTACTGCCCCTCCCATGCGGGCATGTCTGTGCAGGTTATGTGATGAGTGCCATCCAGGCTTCTCATCCTTGGGTCCATTAGTACAATACATAATGCTTTTCTCAATGTGCAGGTGGAAACAAAAACAAAGTATGTTTTTATGATTACTAACAGCACTAAGCTCTGATTGTTAGGGTGTTCAGCAACTTGCAGGCAGGATCTGAATATAACCAAGCTCAAAAGAATCAATGCAAACAGTAAGGAATTTAAACAGGAACACATGTGAGAGAATGGAAACAAAACTGTAAAACTAGAAGATGGGAAGTATAACAGCCCCTGAAGAAAGGTTCAGCAGGTCCCTAAAATGACACAGGTGCTTTATGCTCTTGTACACGCTTCTCAGACAGTAAAGAATCTGCCTGCAATATAGGAAACCCCGGTTCGATCCCTAGGTCAGAAAGATCCCCTGGAGAGGGGAATGGCAACTCACTTCAGTATTCTTGCCTGGAGAATCCCATGAACAGAGGAGGTCATGCGATCCATGGGGTCGCAAACAGTCGAACACAACTTAAAGATTAAACAACAACAGCAACAACACACTTCTTACTCTGCCTATAACCGTCCCCTCCAGCCTCTCTACCAGGTGAACTCCAACACATTTATCAAAATCCAACTCAAGTAGCACTAACTCTACCGGGGCAGTTTATGAAGCCTCTGTCATCTGTAGATCTGTGCACACAACCAGGGGAGAGGGGTCCTTCACCCAGAAAGACTCCAAGGTTTGAGAATTGTCACTGTCCCTCCACCTAGGCACCAAACCTGCACTGTGGGAGACCCCATGGCCCCAGCTGGCTGCTCTGATGGCCACTGACTCTGTTCTTTGTCACGCCCCCCTTTTTTCACTGTTAAGAAATCTGAAATTAGGTGCAGGGGGACTAAATGCCATCTGAATGGACTTGCACCTAGGGGCAAATAAGCATAGCTGCTGTGTGGGGTAGACTTATACAAAGCAGCTGAGAAAAGACAATGTTGTTGGAGAAAAGATTCAGGAAAAGTCTTGCAAAGATTAAAGAGAAAGTGAGGAAGCACACACATTGGATCCTTGTCTACATGTGGCTCTCAGGGCCCTATGGTTCCAGGAGCTACCCCATCACCCCTCCCTGTTTTTTCCTCTAGCTAAGCTGATTTTCATGACTGTCATTTACAACCAAATAAACCTTGAAGGCACTTTCATTAATTCACCAATTTAGCACCTTGTTTACATAATTACATGCCTATCTTCCCAGTAGGTCTATGAACTCCTTACAAGCAAAAAACCTGTCTTTTTCATACTTCTTCCTCTAAGGCCTTAAAGAAAACAACCCCCCCCCCCAAGAAAAAGTACCCTAGACTAATTACAGGTTATTAATAGAAAAACTTTAGATATGAAAAAGACACTTTTTACAAAATAAAGTACATATTAGTTAAAACTAGACCATGAAACCACATCTCCTAGTTGTGGAGGTGGAATTTATTTAGATTGAAGATGTCAAACGCTGAATTATCTGTCAAATGCTGGATTTACCTATAAACTGTAAAGGTTTATGTAAACATCAAAATTGCAAATATAATCATTTCTACAAAAGAGCAATTTAAGTGCAGATAATATGGATTCTTTTTGGTTAATAGCCCAGAAGGTAACCATTAATGTAATGGAGCATGAATGAAAGAGAATGATTTAGGTGCCCAAACTAGAAAACCAGGGGTCACCCTCAAAGCCTTCCTATCCATTCCCTCATGCAGTTACCAAATCCAGCCAAGTCAACCTCCCAAACATCTCTGGAGACACCCTCTCTCGGCCACCGGGGAACTGCCCTGGTTCAGACTCTGGTTGCCTCTTACCTGGAGGACAACAATGACTTTCTCAGGGTCTCCTCTGGTGGCACTGAGTTCCTCAACTCACTGACCGATCCCTGGGGTGGACAGAGAAGCACCCAAGCACCCTGGGGTCTCTGACTTGACCCTCGCTTGTACCCTGGCCTTCCCTCTCTTTAGAAACTTTGATGCTGATTTCCATATCTGCTGATAAGGTGGAACTATCTGCCACTGAAAACAACTAAATATCCTGAATAAAATATATTTTTAAAACATCTTCTTAAAGGCATCAAAGCACTGAGGAGGCAGGAGTTACCTTGCCAAAATCTAAGTGAATGAACATGGGATGCGAGAGCTGTCAGCTCCCATGGGAGCTGCACTCTGACGGCTTTGAGGGTCCCGTGGGTGAAGAGGAACAGAGGTCGGCGCCTAGAGCCCACCCAACGTGGGGATCTTACAGGAAACCCTCTGTCCATAAGGCCAGGATCCAAAAGGGTTACAGCCTCAGGGGAAACGGGATCCCCAAATAAACCCATTCTACCCCCATGGGACTACAGCCCAAACATATATCACTGCTGCTGCTGCTGCTAAGTCGCTTCAGTCGTGTCCGACTCTGTGCGACCCCATAGATGGCAGCCCACCAGGCTCCCCCGTCCCTGGGATTCTCCAGGCAAGAACACTGGAGTGGGGTGCCATTTCCTTCTCCAATGCATGAAAGTGAAAAGTGAAAATGAAGTCGCTCAGTCGTGCCCTACTCTTAGCGAGTCCATGGACTGCAGCCCACCAGGCTCCTCGGTCCATGGGATTTTCCAGGCAAGAGTACTGGAGTGGGGTGCCATTGCCTTCTCCGTATATCACTAGCAAGTCCAAAAAATCCCAAGCTCTGAGTTTAGTTTAAAATGGACTTGGTCCAGAGCGCTCCTAGCCACCTGGCAACAAGAACAATCCTTATTAGAGGGACACCCTTTCACCCTAAGACTCAAAAATCCTCCCCAAATATTGTCCAAATGAGCAGCTCATGGCGAAAATTACCAAGCAAACATGGGAAGAAGGCACCATAACTAAGAACCAGCAGAAACTTAATACTGTAGAAAGATACCCAGGAAGATTCGAGACACTGGGATCATCACTGATTTCGCAATGTTTGTAGAATCTTCAGTTTCACGTATGGATGGCATGCTTCTGAACGCTAGACCTTTTAGAGGCATACCGGAAGACATTAACAGAGTAGCCCCCAAGCTTTTTGGGACCAAGGATAGGTTTCGTCAAATACAATTTTTTCCATGAGGTGGGGCAGGATGGGGTGGCGAGGGGGTGGTTTCAGGATGATTCAAGCATATTACATTTATTGTGCACTTTATTTCTATTATTATGATACTAGCTCCACCTCAGATCATCAGGCATTATTAACGATCCTGGAGGCTGGGGACTCCTGCATTAACAGACTCCCACCACATGGGCTAGACCAGACATGACCCTGCAGCGCACTCTTCACATCAGGGTCTCAGACTGTTCAGCAGTGCTTTCGTAGTCTTCAGCACAGTTGAGTTGGTGATGTTCTGGGAGAGAGGCTGTTGACTCAGAACATTCTCCGGCATGTTCACAAGGCAAAGTTCTCCCCGGCGGCTGTGGACACAGGCTCCTTGATTTGTCATCTGCTTGTGGTTACCCCACATCTCTTATCACCAGCTTGCAGGCAGGCCTCCCCCACGCCCCCAGGCATTGCTTAACCCACTCAGCAAACTGCTCTAAACACTCTGCTCAGTCCTAACCAAAATGGAGCTTGTGTGCTGATGAAAATCCATCGCGGAAGGGCTCCTGATACCCCTGTGGAGCACTCAGCGGCTCCACTCTTCATTCCACAGTACTTATTGGGCGCCTACTGCATACGAGCACCGTTCTGGATGCGGGAAGCAGCAGTGACAAGACCAAGTCTCAGCTGCTGGAGAACTGAAGTTAACAGCTTCACAGTCCAGTTGGGGGAGAGAAATAATCAACATGTAAACAACTCCATTTCCCACAGTGTCAAGTGTCACAGAGAGACTAAGAGCCGTGTGAGAGTGGAGAGACTTCTCTAGATAAGGTCACAGACGCTCTAGGAGAAGGCAAGCCTTTAGCTGAGAAAGTAAAATGAGGAGCAGGGGCCCGCCATTCAGAGACTCAGGGAAGAACATTCCAGATGAAGAAGAAACACAGTGTGGAAGCTGGGGGGTGGGCTGCTCTGAGCTTGGTTTATTTAAGGAACAGAAAAAGACCAGTGTGGCTAGAAGGGAGAAGACATAGGGGAAAGCTGGGACAAGGCGGGTAAGATCTCCAAGCCACTTGAAAAGTGTTCAGTTTTCTTTTCCTCTTCAAGTTTGTTTTTATTTTTTATTGAAGTATAACTGCTTTATAATGTTTTGTAAGTTTCAGGTGTGCAGCAAAGTGATCCAGTTAAATGTGCATAGGGCGGCCTTTGGAAGGTTTTCAGTGAAGAAATGACAAGACATTGTTGACGTCTCAGAAAGATGAGCGACGTGCCACCGCTGTTGAGAACCTGATGGAGACAGGGCAGGGTGGCCACAGGCAGACCTAAAGCTTCCCATGTGTTCTAGAGGAAGAGAATTCAACTGGGGAGAGACAAATATGCAGAGTCAGGACTTGGAGCTGGGAGTCGTGAGGGCGGGGGTGAGGCAGAGAGAACGATGGAGGTTGGTTCCTGGGTTTGGGGCTTGAGCACCTGGGCAGATGGTGTCTGTTGACTGAGACGAGGAAGAAACTGGATCAGGGCAGGTAGGACAGGGCAGGGGGAGGAAACCAAGAGTCCTAGTGGGGACGCATCTGAAGTGCCCATTGGGCATTCGCGTGAAGATATCGAATAAGACACTGACGATGGAGCTGGCAGGGAGGTCAGAAGGGAAGATACACATTTCTCAGTTATCAGCATGGGAAGTCACAGGGCCAAATAAGGTCACACAGACGAAACACATTCTGAAGTTCTAGAAGCAGACACTGAGATCCTAGGGCATCTCAACATGGAAAGACTGCACAGGGAGAGGAAGAGCCCCATGAGGCACCTAGGGAGTGAAGGAAAACAAGAAAAAAAAACAAAAGAAGATGGCCCCAAGAAGGAGCGCCCCAGAGTAGGGATATTTTTTGTCCAATACAAAGTGAGACAACGATGGCAAAAAAAGTCTTTCTCCAACTCAGTGGCCACCATCCATAGGTGGCTCTGGAGCACTTGATAGGCAAACCTGTTTTAAAACTTCCTATAAGATTTTTCATGAATAAATTTTACATATGCTATCTTCTTAGATGCTTTGAATATAAGTAATGACTTTCTTTCTATTAAAGAAAAATTGTTTTCCTCCTTATGAATAGCCAATACCTAGTCAAAGCCTTTCGGAGAAGGCAATGGCACCCCACTCCAGTACTCTTGCCTGGAAAATCCCATGGATAGAGGAGCCTTGGTGGGCTGCCGTTTATGGGGTTGCACAGAGTCGGACACGACTAAAGCAACTTAGCAGGAGCAGCAGCAGTCAAAGCCTTTAAGGCTAAAGAAGGAAAGAAAAGATCACTAAAGAGGGCAAGAAATTATAAGTTCTGGTCCCAGCCCAGCAGCACAGCTCCATGGTTAAGTGTACAGGGCTGAATCCCACCACCTCCTAGCACTATGATCTCAGCAGGGAATCATTCATACATGCCTGTTCCTACCATGTACGATTCTTCCCGCCTGCTCCATGCTCTCCTGGCTTTCCACCCCACACAACCTTCAACTTACTCTTGGAATGGTACTTAACTGGGTTCTCCAAACCCCTGAAGTGGTCCAGGGATAGAATTCAGCAGATCTGTGAAGGGTAGGATGTACCCTATCCATTTTCATTCATTTGTTCAAAAACATTAATCTGAGAAGGGATCCATAGCCTTCATTGGACTGCCATGGTGGGGGGGGTGGGGGCGGTCCATGGCACGTGCGCACACACACACACACACAAAAGGAAACGTGAATAAAAGTATATATGGGGAAATAAGCTAGGAGGTAGTTTTTAAATGTCCTCAGATGATTCAAACACACAACAAATTTTTGAGAAGCACTTGTCTAATGCTGATTAATATGCTACCAGCCTAATGGCATCTGAATTTATTCATTTTTAAGGTACAATTACTGCCAATTATAGTGCTCGTCTTTAAATACATTATCTTACTTGACCCCAAATAATCCTGTGAGATAGCCATCATCATCTCCATTGTAAGAATGAGTAAACTGAGGCGCAAGTGGAGAAACATCAATCTGCTCAAATAGCCCATCGATGATGGAGGCAGGATTTGAACCTAATCTGTCTGAGCACAAGACATTTTGCCAAATTGTCCCAATTCTCTTAAATTCCAACATTTGTATTTCCAAAGGTATGTTGGCAGAATTAACTACTCTGGTTGACCGCATTTTCTAATCAACATAAGGCAGGTTTTGTTTGTTTATTACAATTCTTGCTGTAGCAGAAATGTAGCAGACAATCCTGTCATAGAAAGAGAAATCACTGTCTTGCCAAGGGCATCACTCTGAATATTCAAGTTCACTCTGAGGTAGTCAATAAACAGAGAAGAAAATGTATTCTGTTCTCAGGATATAATCCCAAGTTTTAGAGGGTATAAAAATATTTCCCTAATAATACATTTTGCATGTGTGTGCCTGGCATTATTCTTTTCTCTATAAAGTAAACAGAAGAAAAAAAAAATTGTCTGAGACTAGTTCTTCAATGAATGGTTATTTGGGTTCCATTCACTGGGTTTGATCTATTGTCTAGCTCATTATGGTTTTCATTTAATTGCCTCATTCCATTCCATTTAGTCAACATTTCACAGTTATTCATTTCACTTTTAAACCCCAGTTTCCTTCTTTTATCTTTTTCAGTGCCCAAATAGAAACCCATGAACCTAAAAGGCATCACTATTTCACAGTATCATTGCAAGTCTAGGATCTTGATGAGAACATAACAAAGGCTACAATGCTCAGCTCAGAAAACGGCGTATTTGCCAAAACACACAAAACATGGGGCCTGGGCACCGAGACACTCACTCAGCTCCAGTACCAGGATGGACACCTGCCTGATGCTGCCTGCCCGTTCTGTGGGGAACTGTTCTTCCTCAACTCCAATAAGCAAGAGCCGTCACCTTTTCACAACGGCTCGATCCAAGAAATGCCTCCACTGATGGAAGCTGCACCAGTCAGAATCCTTCCATGGGATGTTTATTAACAGAATCAGAGACAGAAAACCCCTTTGTGGGGAGGGGAGGATTACAAACAGTGAAATTCAAGAAGCATTAGGTCTCCACTCATGGAGGAAACCTGACAGCTATGAGTAAGAACAAAACCAAAACAGACAGAAAAGTCCCAAGAGCACCCAAGCACTGGCTCCAGTTATTCATGATGCCCAGCCTAGCCCTGCTCTCCTGGTTTGCTTACCGATTCATCCTTCCACTGTGACTTCCAAAACCCCCCTAATATTTCAGAATTTGGCCTGTTGTTCATCCACATTTCCATGGCTCGCAATGAAAAAAAAGAAAAAAAAAAAAAAAATCCAAACATTAACATTAATGTTGATTACTTCTAAACACTACATTTGTTTTAAGCAAGTTTTACATCCTTTAAGCTTTTCCTGTCCAAAAGGGCTTCCTATAGATATTTAAACAGGCTTTTAAATACTCATTTCTAAAAAGCTATTTCACTCCCATAAAAATCTTTCAGAATATCTATTTAAAACAAGCCCTGGCTCCTATCATTCTATATGTTCCACCACTATTAAAAATACTGTAAGACGCTAACTGCCTGATCATTTTTAGTTTAATTCCAAATGTAACAAGACAAAATTGCCTTCTTAAGTCATCTTTTCCTTTATGTATTCAATTATATTCTCCACTTAAAATACTTAAAATAAAAATTGGCAGTGGTCCATTCACTGATGGGTATTCTAAGTCAGAAAGCAGTAACATATCAAATTAACCACATAAAGTCAAGCTTTTTCTTGTCACTGAGAATTATCACCACAATGGACGACTTGAAATTTTCCACCTTAATTACAAGTTTCTACATTTCGATCAAATAGACTTGGACATAACAGACTGCAGTGCAGTCCAACTACTTACAATCAATCCCGCAAACTCTTAGTTCACACATCTCTTGCCATCACCACAGATTTCCTAGCCTCTAGCCATGGCCTTGAAAATTCCCTGAGAGTGGCTGCATTTGCAAGGTTATAATAGTCATGTAACTATTGTTATGTATTATTACTTTTTCTATAATAGTCCAACTCTATCATTATTCTTTCTTTTGTCATGCATTATTACTCTTTCTAGTCTGGGGACCCTAAGTCAATGCTAGGAACCTAATTGACTGTAAAAGTAGTTGAATCCTGAAGTTAGGGGAAAAAGTTGGAAATCATCCAGTCCAATAACCTTACTTCACAGAACAAATATCGATGCAAAAATAGTTAATAGGCCCAAGGTCAACAGAGGTAGAAAAAGAATGGGAACACAGATCCAATGAGCATTTTACTGTGGTGTATAGATGATTCCCAACATTTTAAGATGCCTACATGATCCTCAAGGTAGCAAATGACTACAGAGTAGTAGTTTCCCCTTTAGTGGTCCAAATACAAATTGTAAAAGCAAGAAACTGCAATCTTCATGACATCTTTTCCCATTAATTTTGATTACATTATAAATGTACAGAAGGCGACTTCCCTGGTGCAGCGGATAAGATACCACCTGCCAATGCAGGGGACATGGGGTTTTGACCACTAGTCTGGGAAGATTCCAGATGCCAGGAGCAACTAAACCCATGTGCCACAACTACTGAGCCAGTGCTCTAGGGTGTACAAGCTGGAACTACGGAGCCCAAATGCCTAGAGCCTGCGCTTTATGAGAAGAGAAGCCACTACAATGGGAAGCCCACTCACCCCAGTGAAGAGTAACTCCAACTCAACGCAACTAGAGAAAGCCCGCACAAAGCAATGAAGACTCAGCATGGCCAAAAATAAAATTAAATAAATGAATAAAATTATATAAAAAGAAGAAGAAGAAATATAGAGAAGGACTGATTTGAATGATCTTTTCCTGCTCCACCAGGCTTTCCCAAAAGTCTCAATTCATACACAATATAACTGACAAATTCATTCTTATACTATACTGTAGACTTCAGTGCACACAAGGTCATATGAAAACATTTATCTAAGACTTTGTTACCTAAAATGAAATCAACCAGAAACACATGGCATCTGAGTGCTTAGATTTCATCTTTATATACACTTCCTTTCTTAAAAAAAAAAAAAAAAGAAAGAAAGAAAATAAACATTTTAAAAAAGAAGGCTGTGAAATAGACCTTTCTTATGTCAACTCAGAGCCCTCAAAAAAAAAAAAAGATATCTGGACAAAAACATGAGGAGCATTTTTAGCAGTCTTTTGTACAGAAGCTACCATAATATGCCTGATGATACATATTTGTTGAATGAATAACATGGTTATATTTCATACTATGGAAACTTGACTTCTCTGGATGACTACACTTAGACTTGCAAACTTTCTTGAAAGCAAAAGAAAATGCACTATCTACAAATCACACATTATTTTTACAAACGTTACATAGTTTCAAAATATTTCCAATTAGCAAGAAATTCTAAAACAGATGTAGCAATTAAAAAATACAAAGTACCAACAGAAGTGGTTACAGTAACACACACAGGATTACAAAGTTTCTAAAGTAAACTGGCGTTGGGACTAAATTCCCAGAGAGCAGGCTCTTCCAGTGGCATGTTATGGCTACTAGTTTAGTAAGTTAAACCCTCAGACACAAACACTCTCCTGACCAAAACACCAGCACTTCAAAGGAGATAAAAACATCCATACATACAGAACATTAATTTTTTTTTAAAAGCAACTAACAACAACATAATTTTAAGAAGCTTAACAAATTTAAAACATAATTCCGAACTGTTCATGTATTACATAAGAAAAAATAACATTTTATTTACTGTAATAAAATGGGGGGAGGTGGAGGATGATGTAGTAGTGTCTGCTGTTGCAAAAGCCTGCTAAACAAGTTGTGAGGAAGTTAAACTTCAGTGGATCAGGCATTAGGCTTGATAGAAATAATCATGTTTCAACCTTCTTAAAAACAGTCACACCATGCAAACACAATCAATTCTAATACAGTTTCACCTTTCCCCAGCTCAGCTAGGGAAAGAAAAATACAAATACGATGGTTTTGAACCATTTCAACTAAGTTCATTACATTGAGAATGTTCTTTTAAAAGACCAGCATGGTTTTCCGTCATTTCTATTATGCTGTAAAGGGCCCATAGACATCCATCGAAATCAAAAGTACGGAAGACAAGCCTACATACACTTATCCCCAGACGCCGATTGACTGCAGTGGGTAGGTCATGGGCAAAATTCACAGGCTCATTTAAACTTTCACGGCTCAGCCAACAGCTCCTATCGGGTTTCCTGATCCTAAGGTGATTAAAACTGCAAGAGTTTCTCGCTGTTAAGATCAGCAGGAGGCTATTTCGGACCCCCTGACCGCAGTCCGCATAGCCCGCAGCCGCGCATCTTCAGCACCTTGGCTTGTGTGTTAGGCTAGCCTTTCCAAGCCAACCTTCCCAGGCCGTCTCCTCCAGCTTTTGAAATAAACCCCCCAAACGGGTGCGGTCAACTCAAGATCGCCTTCCACCGCGCCCGCCGAGACCCCCCCTCCTGCGGTCATCCCCAGGCCGCCCTTCCGCAGGCGGCGACTTCGGCCTGGCTCCCCAAAGTGGGGGAGGAGATGTGCGGAGCAAGACGCCCCGCCAAGCAGCTCTTCAGCAGGCATAGCGGCAGGGCGAGACGGGAGGAGAGTAGGGAAAGATGCTAAACGCCAGTGCCATATTTACATTGCCTTTTTCTTTGCCAGAAAGATTCCTTGTGTCCAAGAATAACGCCTTTAAAGGGGGGGGGGGGGGGGGCGGGGCGGGGAAGGACCTAAGAACTAAGCCGCTGCCCAAAGCTCCGCGATCTCCAGTATTCTCGTCCCTGTCCCTCGTGCGGAAAGGCTCCAGGCACTCCCAATCTCGGACAGGTACACCTGCCCGACGGAGGAGGACCGGGCCGCCCCCGCAGAGGAAGGGATCGCCGGGACTCTGGCCCCAACAGCCCCCGCCACCAGGGGTGACAGCCCCGGCGGAGTCGTGCCCCGCACAAACTTCCCAGTTCCCGGACTGCGGGGACAGATCGGCCGGAGAGCGGACGGACGGACTGAGGAGCGATACCGGTACTCGCCGCAGGGTTCAAATGCAAATTGGACCCTCCAGTCCCGCATCCGGCCCTAGGGTCCCAAGGGGATCCCGGAGGCGCGCCCGGGTGGCCCCGAGGGGCGGGAGCGAAGCGCGCGGGGCTGGGGGCACCCAAGCGCCGCGGCGAACGGGCAGCCCCGGAGGGCTAGCAGCCGGAGGGCCGGGGCCCGGCTCGGGCTCCCCGCCCCGCAGCAGCTGCAGCGAGAGGAGGAGGGGAGCGAGGAGGAAGAGGAGGAGGAAAGGGACTGCGCGCCGCAGCCCGAGTCCTTACCGAGTGGTTTACCCCCCACATCAGGACGCTGAGCAGCGGATCGCTGGCCCGAAAGAGCTTCACTTTCTGCGCGACGAAATGCTTCTTCTTGGTCTTGGTCTTGCTCGCCAGGACGGAGGACCCCAGATTGCTGGGGGTCGCCATGGCCGCCGCCTCTGTCCCCTCCACCGCCGCGCTCCCGAGGCCGGGGACCCGCCCTCTCTACACGCCGGCCCGGGGAGGCAGCCGCATCCCCCTCGGCGGCGGCCCCGGCGCGCCGTGTCCCCGCTCCGCCCGCTGGTGCGCTCGTCCCGCTCAGCCCGCGGTGCCCGCTTGGCCCGACTAGCGAAGAAGGCTGCGCTCGGCTCGCGCCCCGGCTCAGCTCCCGCGCCCGCCCGCCTGCGACTCCGCGCTCAGCCCGCGGCTGGACCAGGCGCGCCGCGAGCGGCTTCCGCGTTGGGCGCTGGCGTCATGACGCAGGGGGCGGGAGGGAGGGCGGGCAGCAGTTGCGGCGCCGCCAGGCGGGGCGCGGCCGCGGGACCGTTAAGCTGCGCCCTCGCGCTCCGGCTCGCCAGCAGCGGCCCGGCAGCCCCGGGGGCGCAGGCGAGCTCGGGGCGGTAGTTCCCCGGGGGCCGAGGAGGCCGCGGGGTGGGCGTGCGACGCGGGGAGGGTGAGGACCCCCGCGCGGCGTCCTGGAGAAAAGAGGGAAGGGTGGGGAGAGTGGGGAGGTCAGAGGACAGGAGCCCCCAAGAGGCGGTGGTCAGGCGAAGAAAGGAGGCTCCGTGCAGCGCCGCTTACCCGTGCCAGGCATGGGGAGAGCTAGTGAGACCTGGAACGCTGTGGAGACCTGGGCTTCCCTAGCACCGAGGGAAAGAGCACAGCGTTGGCCGCCTCCCAAAGTGGGCCTGCGGTGACCTTATTGATCCTTCTGTGCCTTTACCCATCGGGCCTTTCGAACCCCGAACTTGGGCCTTCCCACGAGCCTGCAGAAGTGAGACTCCCGTCTAAGCTGCTGCGCTGTCATTGCCACCACCACTAACACCCTCCCTTAGACAGGACCCAGCATTCCTCATCCAGAGCCCTGGGTTTGACCAGGAGAATCACACCCTGAATATCACCTTCTACCTCAGATCCTCTGCAGTGTTTCCTTATACCCCTTGCTTTTATCCATTCCACTCATTCAAAAAACTAAGATCATGGCATCGGGCCCCATCACTTCATGGCAAATCGGTGGGGAAACAATGTAAACAGTGACGGACTTTACTTTCTTGGGCTCCAAAATCATTGCAGTTGGTGACTGCAGCCATGAAATTAAAAGACACTTGCTACTTGGAAGAAAGGCTAGGACCAACCTAGACAGCATATTAAAAAGCAGAGACATTATTTTTCCGAAAAAGGTCTGTCTAGTCAAAGCTATGTTTTTTCCAGTAGTCATGTATGGATGTGAGAGTTGAACCATAAAGAAGGCTTTGTGTGGAAGAATTGATGCTTTTGAACTGTGGTATTGGAGAAGACCCTTGAGAGTCCCTTGGACTATAAGAAGATCAAACCAGTCAATCCTAAAGGAAATCAATCCTGAATATTCATTAGAAGGACTGATGCTGAAGCTCCAACACTTTGGCCACCTGATGCGAAGAGCCAACCCATTAGAAAACACCCTGATGCCATGAAGGAGGAGGAGAAGGGGGCGACAGAGGATGAGATGGCATCACTGACTCAATGGACATGAGTTTGAGCAATCTTGGGGAGATGGTGAAGGACAGGGAAGACTGGCTTGCTGTAGTCCATGGGGTCACAAAGAGTTGGACACAACTGAGGGATTGAACACCACCACCTTCCAAGAAATCTTTTCATTGTCTTCATCCACATATACCTAAATTTAACCCTTCTTAATGACCCACCCTCAGGAAGCTGCCATTCCAAGCATGTCTAAAAACCTGCTGTCCCTACATCTTCCCCAGTTATCATACTGTTCTAGGCACTTACCCTACTCGGCCCACTTGGAGAGTCATTATATGTCTACTGTCATTATTACTCCTCTCGAGTATAGTGGTTTCCACTATGCACTCTCGTAACCTGCTTTCAGGGAAAGAAAGGATGAGAGACCCCATCCCTTAACGAGCTTGATGAGCCTCATGGGGTAGGAAGTGACAGGTCACATGGTTGCCTTCATCTGCTCCTTTTTTCTTTGTTCCTTCAACATAAGGGCTGCCCTAAAGTCCTTTTATTCTTTCTCTCTTGTTTCATACTACTGTCCAAAATGTAATCTGCTTCCTCGGCCTCAACCCTCATCTCTCTTAGTGGTTAAACAAACAAACAAATCCCAAATTTGCAGTGAGAAGAGGTAGTGTTGCTCATTCTCCCTCCAGTTGAGCAAAACAGTTATCCTCTCTGAGCCGCTGAGACAGTGGAAAGTACTCTTTGTTAATACAGCACTGTATACAACCAAGAGGGAGCAGAGAGTTCCTGTGAATAACCCATAAACTCTCCCCTGGCCTCAGAGAGGTACTTGGTTGAATATCTCTATGTCGATTGCCCACAGATACCTAAAAAATTGTCTCAAACCAAGTCAAACATTGTCCTCCATCTCATATATTGGCTCATTTTTCTCTTGTATTGAAAATGGCATTCATGTCACCGAGTTACTCCAGCTAGAAGTTCATTTGTTTAACAAATTATCATCGACCCAGTCATGAAAGCTTAGAATCATCATTGATTATTACCTCTCATCACCACTCCACATTAACCCCTTTACCAAATCCTATTCATGAAAACAACTGCGCTCTAATATTATCTCTTCCCTGGTGCCTCACGGTCCTCCCAGTTGAAATTAATCCATTCGACCTCAGTGCTTCCACAGCACTTTGTTCTATGATGGGTCTATTGGATTTAACTGTATATTAATAATGCAAGATGATAGGCTCACTGTGAAGGCTTAAAAGCTGAATTTAGTGATGACAAAGTGTTGAATGAACCTACAAAAAGGAAAGATGGATACTTGTGACCACTGTCAGCTGAGGTCTCACTCAAGAGGGCAGCAAGGTCTGGATGGGTGTGCAGGGGTCATCCCTGTTAGGGGCCAACAGTGGCATAGTGTGGAGATGTACGTCCACGTGATATTTTCAGATAGCATAATGAGGAAAGTGTTAGTCGCTTAGGTGAGTCCAACTCTTTGTGACCCCATGGACTTTAGCCCACCAGGCTCCTCTGTCCACAAAATTCTCCAAGCAAGAATACTGGAGTGGGTAGCCATTCCCTTCTCCAAAGGACCTTGCAGATCCAGGGATTGAATCATGGTCTCCTGCTTTGCAGGCAGATTCTTTACCTCCCGAGCCACTCTATATAGCACAATGAGGAGGCTTGTAGCTTTTAAAGGACAGAATTTCCCCCCTAACTTTATTAAGATATAATTGACATATAACATGGCATAAGTTTAAGGTGAACAACTCAATGATATGATACCCATCTATACTGTGAAATGACTACCACCATATATTTAGTTAACACATACATCACACATAATTACCACTTGTGTATGGGGGTGTGTGAGTGTGTTATGAGAACCTTTAAGATTTACTGTCTTAGAAACTTTTAAGTTTTAATATAGTATCATTAAGGAACAGAGTTTTTGGTAACTTAACTCACCTTGAATGGCATTTAAGGTAATGTCATTTGTAAATAGGTCGTGAGATGACTTTTGCCAATGACCTTTCACACGACCTTTTTACTCCGCGGAGGATGTGTGTGGTGTCAGAGTTCTCAAGTCACGGAAATGACCTCAGAAAGTACCTACCCCAGTTCTCAAATTATCTACATTAGACAATGGAGATCTAGACAGGTTTAAGTGATTTCCTGACTTGTAGGGGAGACAGACTCTTTGAAGGCAGGATCCATGTTATACTCACCCTGGAATCTTCCCAATGAACCTAACATACTTGCTTTTTCATGGCACCTATGGCTAAGTTTTGGTGAATCAATGAAAAAGAAATTTTCATCTCTCACATCAAAGTTACAAGAGTCTATACCCACAAAGGGTGTATGGAGTGTTGCACTTAGAAATACTTCATTGGGGACTTCCCTGGTGATCCTGTGGTTGAGACTCTGCTCCCAGTGTGGGGGGCACAGGTTCCATCCCTGGTAGAGGAATTAGGGTCCTGCAGGCTGCTGGGTGCAACAAAAACAAAAACTAAACAAAACTCATCTAAACTAAATACAGTTTATTACAGGAAGAAAGAAAGAAAGAACTTACTAGGAAATTAGGTTAGACATAATATTTAAACTTGAGGGTTAAATACTACTGTACGTGAACTTGATTGTTGTTCAGTCACCCAGTTGTGTCCAACTCTTTGTGACCCCATGGACTGCAGCACACCAGACCTCTCTGTCCCTTACCATCTCCCAAAGTTCACCCAAGTTCATGTCCATGGCATTGGTGATGCCATCCAACCATCTCACCTTTTGATGCCCTCTTCTCCTTCTGCCCTCAATCTTTCCAGAATCAGGGACTTTTCCAATGAGTCAGCTGTTTGCATCAGGTGACCAAAATACTGGAGGGAAAGGTACACCCAACTAAATGCAGAGTTCCAAAGATTAGCAAGGAGAGACAAGAAGGACTTCTTCAACAAGCAATGCATAAAAATAGAGGAAAGCAACAGAAGGGGAAAGACTAGAGATCTCTTCAGGACAACTGAAAATATCAAGGGACCATTTTGTCCAAAAGATGGGCACTATAAACGACAGAAACATAGAGACCTAGTAGAAGTAGAAGAGATCAAGAAGAGATGGAAAAAAATACACAGAAAAACTGTACACACAAAAAAAGATCTTAATGAAACGGATAACCACGATGGTGTGGTCAGTCACCCAGAGCCAGACATTGTGGAGTGTGAAGTCAAGTAGACCTTAGGAAGCACTGCGGTCAATAAAGCTAGTGGATGTGATGGAATTCCAGTAGAGCTATTCAAAGCCCTAAAAGATGATGCTATCAAAATCTGGAAAAACCCATCAGTGGCCACAGGACTGGAAAAGGTCAGTCCTCATCCCAATTCACAGGAAGGGCAGGACTAAAGAATGTTCTAACCATTGGACAATCGCACTCATCTCCGATAATAGTAAAGTCATGTGAACTTAACAACCTAGCAGTTTGATCACTGTTTTCCTTTGGGGTTTGGGTGATAATGAGACAATAATATGTCTTTGGTTCAGCACCTAATTCAGTCTGCTTTTATAGTCAAGGAGGGAAGCACCTAACCATCAGCATTCCACAATGGTCTTGATGAGGGGTGGGACTAGAGAAAGAAGAGGAAGGAAGTTCTATTTTGGATGGGCATGTGGTCATGTCAGTCAAGGGGGAGGCTGTTTCCATCTCCTTGCATTTGGCCTGTTGGGCTGTTGGTGCCAGAAATGCTCCAGCAGTCAAGTTCATGGAGAAGAAGGAAGGAAACGTTGGGAAGATGGAAAGTTTCTCAATACTGACTTGCTTCTGATTGCTGTTCTTTAAAAAAAACAAAAACTTTCTTTTACTGTAACCAAGTTTATTTACTATCCTAGAAGAGTATAGTGAAAATGTTAGGTTGACTAAAGTATGCAATAGAAACAGTGACAGACTTTATTTTCTTGGGCTCCAAAATCACTGCAGATGGTGACTGCAGCCATGAAATTAAAAGACGCTTGCTCCTTGAAAGATAAGCTATGACAAACCTAGACAGCATATTAAAAAGCAGAGACATTACTCTGCCAACATAGGTCTGTCTAGTCAAAGCTATGGTTTTTCCAGTAGTCATGTATGGATGTGAAAGTTGGACCATAAAGAAGGCTTTGTGTGGAAGAATTGATGGTTTTGAACTATGCTATTGGAGAAGACCCTTGAGAGTCCCTTGGACTGCCAGGAGAGCCAACCAGTCAATCCTAAAGGAAATCAGGAAATCAGTCCTGAATATTCATTGGAAGGACTGATGCTGAAGCTGAAGCTCCAATACTTTGGCCACCCTATGCAAAGAACTGACCCATTGGAAAAGACCCTGATGCTGGAAAAGAATGAAGGCAGGAGGAGAAGGGGATGACAGAAGATGAGATGGTCTGATGGCATCACCAACTTGATGGACATGAGTTTGAGCAAGCTCTGGGAGTTGGTGATGGACAGGGAAGCCTGGCGTGCTGCAGTCCTTGGGGTCACAAAGAGTCCGACACGACTGAGTGACTGAACTGACTGAAAGTATGCAATACCAGAAATGGAAGCTGAAATAGTGTGGGTGCTCTGATTTATTTTATTACCTTTTTCTTCAAAATATACTTCCTCAGTTGAATAATTCCAATTAGAATTCTTCCTTGAGAAAAGGAATTCATTACCTTCTTTAGTGCTATTTGGAAGCTGTTATGCATTCCACTGCTCTATGAAGAGATCAGAGCAGAATGTGGGACAATGCCCTTTGATCTTCTGTAGTGATATCCAGAGTCTTGCCATTCAAAATGGTGTTATTTTGGAAGACTGTTATTAAAGTGCATATACAGTCAAACCCAGCCAAAATGCCAGCTGGCCAAATGAGATCCAAGAATTCAACTGCAACATATGAGTTACTTTTCGGGGGGAGGGTGTTGACATGATGCAGCACAGCTTGCCATCTGGGAGTTCTGGGGGTCTGGCTGTGGCATCCAAACCCCTCCTTGGCTGGCTGTGGTTTGGCACCAGCTGGCAGGGGTTGTCCACCCATTTAAAATATTAATGGTGATTCTTCTGGCTTCTGCAGCTGGCTGGAACTTCCAGGACAGGGGCAGCAATTCCAGGAATCTTCCTCTTGGTTGGCAGCTCTTCTGTTGGCCTGACTTGGGCAGACTGAACTGGGAGAAGACAGAATATAAAGAAGCCAACACTAAGGTGACCACTTCTCAGCCTGGCTCACCTTCCCCTCCACTCCCCAAGCAGAAGATGAGGATGGTAGTCAGGAACAGGAAGCGGAGTGGAGGAGAGTAATCAACCTCTGATAGCATCATATCTTTACTGTGTACACATTTATAACAGAAATAGTAATTTCCAATGTTGACAGAGCACTGAAATGAATTAGAACAGATCCATATGGCAGACTACGGTGCAACCAATAAAAATGATAATTTCACAGAAAATGTAATGACATAAAATAATTATGATATTAAAATAAGTGAAAAAGTGGAGTGGACATTGTTTATAGATATGGTTTTAAGATTATAAAATGAGTTTGTATATGTATACATGTAAAATACTAGAAGCAACTAAGAGTTTGCATGCCACAAATAAGACCCAGCACAACCAAATAAATAAATATTTTTTTAAAATAATAGAAGAAAATACATCATACTGTGTGTATTGTGTGTGTGTGTGTGTGTGTGTGTGTGTGTGTATGGTGCAGTTTGGATGATTTTTAAAATATGTCTGCATTCTCTAAAATTTGCATGTCTTTATAATAATTTTAAAAGATGCAACCATCTTCCCTCATTAAATAAATAACACAGTAATGGCATTTAACATAGTAGCCTAAATTCTGTAAGAGAACAGCTTTGTAAGTTACTCCTTGTTATTTATTACAGTTTTTGTTAAAATAAGTCTTAGTGGAACAGGCCATCTTTCTACATGTAGGGGGAAGGGAAGCTCCTCTCTGAGTTCATGAAGACTCCTTAAGAGAAAAGAAGGCTACAAATATGAGGAAAATAGTATAGTGTTGTTTCTATGTATTAGACATCCAATTCCCAATGCAGAAAAGGCAATGGCACCCCACTCCAGTACTCTTGCCTGGAAAATCCCATGGGTGGAGGAGCCTGGTAGGCTGCAGTCCATGGGGTCGCGAAGAGTCAGACACGACTGAGCGACTTCACTTTCACTTTTCACTTTCATGCATTGGAGAAGGAAATGGCAACCCACTCCAGTGTTCTTGCCTGGAGAATCCCAGGGATGGGGGAGCCTGGTGGGCTGCCGTCTATGGGGTCGCACAGAATTGGATACAACTGAAGCGACTTAGGAGCAGCAGCAGCAGGGTCAATGAATTTTTATCCTTTTTAAGAAGCTGGACTTCCCTAGTAGTCCAGTGGTTAAGAATCCTCCTGCCTATGCAGAGGACACAAGTTTGGTCCCTGGTCTAGAAAGATCCCACAAGCCATGGGTCAACTAAGCCAGTGTGCCTCGAGTACTGAGCCTGTGTGCCCTAGAACCCATGCTCTGCAACAAGAGAAACCACTGCAGTGAGAAACCTGCTCACCGCAACGAAGAGTAGCCCGTGACACTGCAGCTAGAGAAAGCCTGCCCACAGTAGTGAAGCCCCAGCACAGCCTGAAATAAAATAAATTTTAAAATTAATTAAAAAGGAAGTTTGAAACCAGGAAAAAATATGGACTCCAAAAGGAAACTGCAAAATTAATATTCTAATAAGGATTTTATTAACTGTGTACCATGCATAACATAATACTATCAAGTTTATTAGATTTTATATAAAAATGACATGACAGAAGCTATTTGTGAGTTTGGTTTCATGTTACAAGTATACATACGGTTGATTCAAAAGATACTAAATAGCCAGTCAAATATGTCAGTCATAGCCCAAAATTCTAAGAGCAAAATTATAAATATTTTTCCAACATATTTTATAGCAAGAGTATTGTATTAGTATTGTATTAAATGTAAGATATGAGTTCATTTTAGTATGCTTGATACAGTGAGCAGGTAGAGCCTCCAAAAATAAGAATGCCTGACACTTAACGTTTGGGAAAGCAGGAAGGTTCCATTCTTTGTTAGTTAACTCTGGGCCACACAATCAGTGTGACCTTCAGGAGTCAAGGCTGAATGAAAAGACCAGACGAATCAGATTTTAGCCTGAGTTTTCAGTCCTGGCTAAGGGAAAAGTCCACGGTGTCCGGAGGCAGAAAGCAAGGAGACCCCAGCTGTAGGGGGGCCGGAAAGGACCCTACTATGAAGGGAGCAAACCCTGGAGGCTTGTCCCAGTCCCTTATGGCTGGGCACCAGATAAATCTGACCATTGTTAAAGATGGTTGGTATTCTCATTTACTTTTTCACTGACACTTCAGAAAAAATGCACTCATGAAACTACTATCTATTGATTGTACCTACTAAATGCTGGGTACCATTGTAGGGACTACATATGACTTCTTCCCTCATTGAGTTTACAGTCCAAGGGGATAGAGTAGAAGCAAGTAAACAGAAAACCTGACAATTACAGATTGTGGTGAGGGGTCTGAAGGTAATAAACCCAGCACCTTTATGGAACATAGGCAGTGTGTCAGGGGATCCTCTCCAAGGAAAATATACTTAAACCTGAAATATGAGGAAACAGTGGGGTGAAGAGCAACCTGGACAGAGGGGCCATCAGCCTGAGAACCCCTGTTCTAGGATGCAAAGCAGGCCTGGCAAGGCTGGCAGGGCTCCCCAACACTGAGATCCTGGCAATGATCTGAATTCTATTCTCAGCGTAACGGGAGCCCTTGGGAAGCTGAGGATTTGTTTATAAAAAAGATTTCCGTGGCTCCAATAGATTGAAGGATCATAAATGTCAAAGTAGGGAGACAAGTGAGATAACTATTATAGGAAAACCCAGGGAACAGTTGACAGGGGCTTGGACTAACATCTTTAAAAAAAGAAAACAAAACACTTAATTGAGGTATGATTGATTTGTTGTACACTTTAATGTATCTGACTTGATGAGTTTCACGATATCTTTTTAATGTTGGCAGCATCTTTAGGCTTGTTCCATTTTCCAGCCCTGATGTTTCTACTTTCATTAGGATTTGGATTTAGTTAACTAACTTTTGACTTGTTGATCCTCTCTATTGAATGTTTATTTTATACTTCAATCTACTCACGTATATAAGTATGCTGCTGCTAAGTCGCTTCAGTCGTGTCTGACTCTGTGCGACCCCATAGACGGCAGCCCACCAGGCTCCCCCATCCCTGGGACTATCCAGGCAAGAACACTGGAGTGGGTTGCCATTTCCTTCTCCAATGCATGAAAGTGAAAAGTGAAAGTGAAGTCGCTCAGTCGTGTCGGACTCTTCGCGACCCCATGGACTGCAGCCCACCAGGCTCCTCCACCCATGGGATTTTCCAGGCAAGAGTACTGGAGTGGGGTGCCATCACCTTCTCCAATGTATATAAGTATATGTATATGTATATTTTTGGCCATATATGTGGCCTGTGGGATCTCATTTCCCCAACCAGGGATTGAACCCATGCCCCTGCACTGGAAGTGTGGAGTCTTCCACTGGACCACCAGGGAAGTCCCTGGACTAATGTCTTGACAATAAAGATAAGGGGAAACCGGGCAAATCATCAAAGAGGGGCAGTTGTGTTTTAGCGTCGGTGAGTATGGAGAAAGTGCTGACTTGGCCTCGCTGCTTAAAGGGGATCTCAGTCACTGCCTCATTTTTTTTTAAACATTCCTACAACCATAGGCACCCTGGCTTGAGTGATTGCTGCTCTTCATGAAAAGGCACCTAAAGAGAAATCTCCCCTAAAGTCTGCTTTAATGAACGTATTTTTAATTCTCACATCTAATATCTGCTGTATTGATGCTACACTAAAGAAAACCTAGAGAAAGAGTTGATGTGTATGTCTGAAACTCAGCCAAAGAAATGCAATCCGAAATCAGCATAAGGGAAATGATCACAGCTGCCTTCGTGCCGCTGCATCCAAGAGTCGGAGATGGGATGCTTCCCATGGTCTTTGCTGCTCTTGAGGACCGAACAGAAGATAGAAAACAGTAGCCTTGAGAGTCAACAAAGGACAAAAGCCTTCCTACCCTGGGTCTGAGCTGGTTAACCCCAGGCAGGTCTAGTCCTCCAGCCCCCGTGGGGAAGAACTTAAGTGGGGAAGAGGAACAAGGGGCTCCTAAGAGATTCCCAAGTCCTGCCAAGGCTGTTTCCACTTCCTCCTCGCCACTCTCAGTTCCTGAACTTAGCTGTTCCCGCTTCCTGCATAAGCAGAAGCAGGCCAAGAGCACTGAGTTGGGAGGTGCACTGTATGGGCATCCCTGAGACACATCTACGTTCTCACATCCCTTCTCCCAAACCCAGGAGCCTCCATTTTCACACCCGATTGTGCCCCTGAGAGTTATAGAGAAGTCTACAAATCTGTTGAACCTTCTCTGTCACCTGTATAAAGATTCAGAATTCTATGCCTGAGTTTTCTCACTGTTTCGGTTTTAGGTGCCTATACAGTGCTGGTTAATTTCTGTCATCAAAATCTAGTGTCCATTCTGTCACCACCAGCGGGCCTTAATCATGTCTCCTAAATTTGAGAGAGGTGGAGTTGGACTTCCCGGGTTGCTTAGATGCAGAAGAGTAGTACCTTTTAATTCCCCCAAATATTTTGTGCCAGCTAACATTTAAGCATTGTACTAAAATAAGGCTATAGATGAAATCATTATTATAAAATTCTAGGACTGAATTTTAAAGATAGGAGAGTGATGATCAATCATAATATCTATGCCCTTTATTCATGCTTTTATCTTAAATATGACATGGCTTGTACTTAGAGAGTTGGCAGAGAACTAACTTTCAATAAAGATTCCTGCTTTTCCAGTCTTCATTTAGGTTTTTTCTGCTTTGACTTTCACATTCAAATTTTAAGATCATAACAGTAGTATTTTAAAACTTGATAAAATAAAACTCAGGGACTTAACCTGAAGTCAGAAATAGGTCTGTGATCATTTTTTTCCTCATTCATACATCACATATATGTTGAGGTCCTAGAAAATTCAGGGAACAAATGGATCTAAGATGCATCCTTGTCTTGAGGAGCTCAGAGCTTAGTAGAGAAGATAATTCCATGAAGAAATCATTTCCAACACCATACATGCACTATAGCAAGACCATAGATTTACACAGAGGAAGACCATTGGATCAGACTGTGCAGATAGAGGAAGGAGAGGATACTGGGTGGTCAGAGCCAGAAAGGGTGGTCCTGAAATTACGGTACTTGAGTAAAACAGAAGAAAAAAAAAAAAGCAACATAATCACTGCATCTTTTCATTTCATTGTTGTAGTTACACAAAAAGTAGTTAAGTTCAGTCCTATAAAAAGTTTAAGATATACAGAAAGTCATGAACTAAAAGGAGAAAGTCCCCCTCCCACCCCTCTACCCCATCTCCCCTTCTCTCTCCTTCTCCATCCTTCCCTCATGCCCTTCCCCCTCCCACTTCCTTCTGCTCTCATCTGTTTACAGTGATGTGCCCTTATGCTGGGGGGAGTGTTCCAGAACCCCCAGAGGATGCTCAAATTCTCGGTGACTACTGAACCCTGTATATGCTGTGCTTTTTCCTACACATACATCCCAATGATGAGGTTTGGTTTATAAATCAGCCACAGTAAGGGATTAGGAACCATAACTAATAGTACAATAGAAATTTCAGTTGCAAAATAAATGTGTCACAGATTTGAAATGTACAGTGTAGGGAATGTGGTAACTGTGTAATTTCTTTGTACAGTGACAGATTGAATCTAGACTTATTATGGTGATCAATTTGAAATGTATAGAATTATCAAATCAAATAGATAATTATCAAGTTATCAAATCACTGGAACACAATTATGAAGTTGTGTACCAGGAACTAACATAATTTCGTAAGCCAACTGTACTTCAACAAACAAATAAACTCATAGAAAAAGGAGATGAGATTTGTGGTTACCAGAGGTGGGGGGTGGTGGGAGGAGGGAGAATTGAATGAAAGTGGCTAAAAGGTACAAACTTCCAGTTATAAGTACTGGAGATGTAAGGTACAACATGATAAATATAATTGATGCTGCTGTATGAACTTGGGCAAACTCTAGGAGATAGAAAGGGACGAGGAAGCCTGGCGTGCTGCAGTCCATGGGGTTGCAAAGAGTCACACATGACTTAGCAACTAAACAACAGCGTTTTATAGGACCATTAAGAGAGTAAATCCTAAGAGTTCTCATCACAAAGAAAAAAACTTTTTCTATTTCTTTAATTTTGTGTCTATATGAGATGATAGATGTTCACTAAACTTACTGTGGTCGACCATCAGTTCATGATATATATAAGCCAAATCATAATCCTGTACATCTTAAACTTTTACAATGCTGTATGTCACTATATCTCAACAAACCTGGAGAGAAAATATTTGCAAACGGCACATTTGATAAAAGACTGTTACCCAATTACATAAAGAAGTCTTAAAACTCAACAATAAGAAAATAGACACCCAAGTTGAAAATGGGCCAAAGGCCTTAACAGACACCTTACCAAAGAAGATATACAGATGGCAATTAAGCATATAAAAAGATGCCTCCTAGCAAATCTCATCTGGGAAATGCACATTAAAACAATAATAAGATACCACTGCACACCTATTAGAATGGCCAAAATTTGGGACCACTGACAGACAATGCTGGTGAGGATGTGGAGCAATAGGAACTTGAAATAAATAAATAGGTAAATAAATAAATAAAAATGAAATAGAACAATTATAACCATATACTGTAATAAAAGTTATGTGGCGGTGCTTTCTCTCAAAAAATATTATTGTACAAATATAATGCCTTTACCACCTTAACTTAAGCACTTACCACCCACTGAGTCCTTATTTAAAGTCTGAGGTGCAACAGCAAAACTAACATGAATTTCTTTTTTCTTCTTCACAATTTCACGGGTAGATTTGTTTTTACTGTAGGTTGTAGCAACCTTGTCATATGATATTTTTTCTTTTCTTATTAAGTTGAGAACGATCACCTTCTCACTTACAGGAAGCACTTAGCAGCTTCTCCTTGGCATAATCCGAATCCTGCTCTTTGGGCCACGATCAAGTGAAATATGGGTCCTTGAACAGAAGCACTGCTATGTGCAACAGTCCATCTGATAATCGGGATGGCTAGATATGCTGGACAAAGGGATAATTCATGTCCTGGGCTGGACAGAGTGGGATGGTGCAAGATTTCATCATGATACTCAGAACAGCGCATGATTTCAAACATATGAATTGTTTATTTCTGGAATTTTCCATGTAACATTTTTGGACCCAGGTTGACCATAAGCAACTGAAACAGCAAGAAACAAAACTGAGGATAAGGGTGGGGGAGACTAAGTAAAGGAGACTATTCCTTACATATTGTTTTATGACTTGCTTCCTTTCTACTTGACACAATGCCTTGGAGATCTTTCCTCATGTTAGTAACAGGCTCATCTCATTATCACAAATCTCATGGATACAAAAGTACCTTTTTTTTTTTTTTTTAGTCCATTGTGTACTTCATTAAGCTTTTAGCTCAGTTCTTAGCTGAACAGCAGAGAACTTGGTCAAATCCCTTCTAGATAAACTTGGTCAACTCTGAGTTATTCTCAGTCTCTGTTAGGTAAATCCTCAGTGAAAGTTGATGTCCCTCTGCCTAGGAGTGACCTGGGATGGGGACTGGGGGCTTATGTGTTGTGGCCTGGCGATAGAGACCACTGATGGATTGTGGGTGGCCCCTTCTCCTAGTATCCACCAGGATGACCTCTACAAGACCACAGTTCTACTCAGGCCTTTGGGTTCAGGAAACTTCCCAGCTTGACTCCAGTTCCCTTCGCTTCTGCCCTTCTCCCCTCAGCCACCCAGCCTCCCCAAGAGAATCCCTGGGGCTTTGGGCTTCCTGGTCCTTCTCCCTGGAGCCTCAATCGGTCAGCACTGCTCCATGCCTAGGGCCCTTTATGGTTGCTCTCTGTGAGGCTCTCAGCCTCCCAGGACACACCCAGTCATTAAAGCCTAGATCTTCTCTGATATGGGACTTCTGGCCCATAGCAGGACTGATTCTGCTGCTCTCCTACTCTGAGAAAATCTCCCAGCTGCACCAAAAGGGTTTTTTCCCATCTCTTTCTAAAAGGCATGTGTTCATCCCAAGCTATCAATGTTTCAAAGAAACATTTACATATATATCTTTTTATATGAATGCACTAGAATTTCTCTAAGATAGGTACCTACAAGGTAGAATTAACAGGTTATAGCAAATTGCTTTACAAAGATAATTTACTTTCTGATAGTGTATGAAATGCCTTTTCTCCCATACCCTCATTGACACTGGATACTGTGTTTTTAAAAATGTTACTAATCTAATGAGCAAAATAGGATTTTTGATTTAATTTTTTTTCATGTCTTGAATGAATTAGAACTGGAGCAAGACATTATTCTATGTACATTGACTGATGCAGGTTGAGTCCTAGGAAGCTAATGCTGAGATGGAGATCAGGGAGCATGAAGTTATTAGGGAGTGCTCTTTTGATTATCCTCCATGGGGGAATATCCACTCCAGTATTCTTGCCTGGAGAATTCTATGGACAGAGGAGCCTGGTGGGCTACAGTCCATGGGGTCACAAACAGTCGGACACAACTGAGTGACTTGGCACTGGTGCATGGGGGAAGGGAGGAAGGCGGTATGAGGCAGAGGGACAAGTTGGGCTGTACAACCTCAGCCGACCTCTTGGTGATCTCTGATGCCGGGATGGCCCTTTGAAATTGTCCTGAGTTAGCGCAGTGGCCAGCCCTGTGCCCCCAGTCCTTGAACAGAGGCTGCCCTGGGAAGGCACATGCCCTTCCATAAGACCACTCTTTTTCACTGAGGCTCATTCCCAGAGAGACTGACAGCTGAGGGCAGTCAGCCAGCAGCCCTCTCAGCAGCTGGGGAAATAAATCCTTCAGGACTAGAACATAGCACTGCACACATTACACTGACTATATTTATTAATTTTTGAATTGCCTGTTCATAGTCTTTCTGTTTTTTTTTTTTATTGATTTGTAGTGGTACTTTATTCTGGATGTTAATCCTTTAAACAGTACATGTGTTGTAAATATTTTATCTCAGTCCCCTGATGGTTTTCAACATTAAGGGGTCATTTATTTTAAAGACCTATTACACTTTTAGATAATCAAATTTGTCCATTTCTCTTCTCCAAGATTATAGAAATATTTACATTTTCTTTGAATTGTTCAGTCAATAAGTCGTGTCTGACTCCTGTGACCCCATGGACTGCAGCATTCCAGGCTTCTCTGTCCTTCACTATCTCCCTGAACTTGCTCAAATTCATGTCCATTGAGTCAGTGATGCCATCCAACCGTCTTATCCTCAGTTGCCTTCTTCTCCACTTGCCCTCAATCTTTCCCAGTATCAGAGTCTTTTCCAGAGTCAGTTTTCCTATCAGGTGACCACATTATTGGAGCTTCAGCTTCAGCATCAGTCCTTCCAATGAATATTCAGAATTTATTTTCTTTAGGATTGACTGGTTTGATCTTCTTGTTGTTCAAGGGACTCTCAAGTCTTCTCCAGCACCACAGTTCAAAAGCATCAATTCTTTGACACTCAGCCTCCTTTATGGTCCAACTTTCACATCCATACATGTCTATAGAAATATTTATATTTTCTTTGAATAGTTCTATGTTTTTTAAAGAAATGTCTACAGCTCTTTAATTCCTCTGGATTTATGTTCATGGAAAGAGGTGATGTCCATCATCATATATAATATTTAGTAGACTCTTCTTTATAGACTGATGTAAATGGACATACATCCTAGTATTAAAATTTTCACTTAAATGGGAATATTTTTTGATTCTGCAATTCTAGTAATCTGTTATCTGTACTTAAGCACTTTCTCTTTCTCATGAACTTGAGAATAAACTTGTCTTATTGATTACATTAAATGTATAGACTAAACTGAAATATTGCAACTTTAAAACATTGAGACTTCACACTGAAGAACACCTCTCTCTTTCTTTCTTTTTAAGATTTAAAAACAATTACATTTAGGAACTTCCCTGGTCATCCAGTGACTAAGACTTCATGCTCCCAAGGCAGGGGGCCTGAGTTTAATCCCTGATCAGGGAACTAGATACCACATTCTATAACTAAGATCTGGCACAACCAAATAAACATAGGACTTATACATTTCTTGTTAGGTTTACTTCTAAGTATTTTGCTTATTTCCCTCCCTTTTGTCAATGGAATCAATTTTTTTTTCTTTCAGTGATATATTATACTATGCATGTAACAATCTGCTTGTTTAGTTACTAGCAATCTATTATACCTATGTTCATAAGTGAAATTGCTTATGATAATATTCTAACAATAAATCTTACATAGTTTTGGTAATAGACACATTTGAAACTTTACTTGTTTTTCCTATAATATTTATATAAATAAAAATAAAATATAAGCCATCTGTTCATTTATGGTATAGCAGAAGCCACTCAAAACCCTTTCGTCCTAAGTGTCTATTTCAGGGTTTTGGGGTAGTTATTTATTTTCCTGTTCAGGTTTCTATTTTTTGGGCTCAATTTTGATAATATACATGTTTCTAGAAAATTAACCACTTAGTTTTTATATTTTATTGCTATAAATTTCTACATAGTAATCTCCTGTTATGACAATTTCAAGGTATAGTTTTGCTTTCTTTTTTTTTTTTTTTACCTTATTTGACAAAATTCCAGGTGCTTTTATTTTTCCTTTCAAAAAAAAGTTTTATTGGTTTTATTGATTAAGCTAATCTTATAGTTTTAATTTTAGTTTTTAAATTTCTTACTTTCTGTGGATTATTTTATTCTTTTTTCTAGATCTTAAATTGAATGATTGATATGTCTTACTGATTTCTAATCTTTCTTCTTTCTAAAATATACCTTTATGTCCATAAATTTTTTTCAGAAGTTCCCTGGTGGGTCAGTGGTTGGGACTCCACGCGCTCATTGCCAAGGGTCTGGGTTCAATCCCTGGTTGGGGAACTAAACTCCCACAAGCTGAGTGATGCGGCCAAAAAAAAATTGTACATAACATTTTTTCTAATCACCACTCGCCTGCATCTCACAGGTTTACAGTTGCCTCATTTTTGCTCTTTTCTAAAAAGTTGGTAATTTTATTTTGCATGTCCTTTTGATTTAATATTATTTGGAAATGTAATAACAAAAATATTTTTAGTAAATAACTCAGCAGAAATAAAAAAGAGATCTGAAGATGCCAGAAATAAAGAATGAAGTGCTATAAGTCAATGGGAATGATGACCCGTTGGCCCTGTTTCCTAAGGCTGATGGTCTCTTTTCCCCATCAGGTCTGCTAAGGCAGCGGTTCCCAACCTTTTTGGCTCCAAGGACTGGCTTAGTGGATGACAGTTTTCCCGCAGGTGGGGGGTGGGGGAAGAATGGATCACAGTGATGCAGCAGATGAAGCTCTGTTCACCCAGCCCACCACTCACCTCCTGCTGTGCAGCCAGTTTCCTAATAGGCAGCAGACAGGTACCGTTCCGTGGGTTGGTGACCCCTGTGCTAAGGTTTGCAAATCTGAGGGCTCATGACCTGGGTACTGCACAGGTTTGAAAACTAGAACTGAGTTGTGTGCATAAACCTGAGCTCAAAAGTCAGCCCTACTTGTGGAAAGGACATTAGAAAGAACTGGGCCCCTCTGCCTGGTTAAGGAAGGGGCAAAGAAGTTTGCCATGCATCTCAGTAAGTACTGGGCAGGCTATTTTCTGCACACCTACAGTACTGTGTCCATGGGAAAACTAAAGGCTTTTTGCCAGGCTTTTAGTTTCCTGTTGATGCTGTGCAAATTACAGTAAATCGGACAGAACACTGTGACATGTCAGGGAGCTAATTCATCCCACTCCCAAACCTGGGAACCCTCCAAGAGAGCTTGGATTTGGCATGTAAAGTGTATAACAAAAGCGGCTTAAAACAACAAAATTTATTATCTTATGATTATGGTGGTCTGAAGACTGAAATGGATTTCACTGGGCTAAACTCAAGGTGTTAGCAGAACTGTGTGTTTGAAACCTAGTATTAATATTTTGGCATTCCTTGGGACCTACATTTAAAGTATGTTTCTCTAGAGAGGATGCAACTTGGACCTTTTTTGCCTTACAAATAATGGGACTCTGGCTCCCCAAGCTGGGTGAGTACACAGTGTGGATATAATGCTACAGACTTGTCAGTCCTCTCTTAATACCTCACCTAGAGTCAAGACCAACACAGACAAATACTCTTTTTTTTCCAAGGTATATCTTTTCTAGTTCATCCACTTACAAAATCCTTTTTTGGTGAAGGTTCTGACTTTTATGGGCATCTTCGACTCCACCTGCTTGGCCTTTGCTCTGCTTAGCCTTCAGATTCTGGGCCATCAGGGGATCTGCAGATGCCCTCAGGTTAAATGCTAGTTTGAGTGATTTGAAATAGTGCTTTCAAGTGCTTTACAGCCTGATTGTTTTCCCTTACTTTCTCCACAGCAGAGATACATCTTTTTGAAATATATTTTTTCCTATATTTTATCCAACACTTTAAAAAGGATTCTGGCACTTCCATGGCGGTCCAGGGGCTAAGACTCTATGCTCCCAACACAGGGGGCCCAGGATCGATTCCTAGTCAGGGAACTAGATTCCACCTGCTTAACAAAGATCCTGAGTGCAGCAACTAAGACCCAAAGCAATCAAATAAATAAAGAAATTAATTATTTTTTTAAAAAAGGGTTCCGTACCTGGATGATTCCACCAAATTTTACCAAATTTCTGGAAACAGAAACCAGAAGACAATCTTTTAAAAGATAATGATTGAGTATTTTCAATCATGATAAGTTATAAAGGCTCTAATGTAAGAAGGACACCTAGTCTAGACTAGAATGAATTAAAACATCAGCACCTAAGCATGTTATAGTGAACTGCCTAATGTCAAAGACAAAGACAAAGATTAAAGGTAGAGAAATGTCACCTAAAAAAGGATGACAGTTAAGCTGATATCTGTCTCTCAGTTGCAACATCAGCTGCCATAGTACAACAGGTTACTGAGTAAAAGTTAACTATCAACCTAGAAGTCTGTTCTGAACTTCAGGGTTCTATATTTCATCCATCAGATTGGCACTGATTTTTAAAAATCTAATTATGCAAAGAATTAGTCACGATGTGAGGAAATCGGAAATCTTATACACTGCATTCCTGTCAATGTAAATTGGTGGAATGTAAATTAGGGTAACTTCTTAGCACAATTTGACAATATCTAGGGAAGCTGATGACCTAAATTTCCTGTGCCTCAGCATTTGAACTTCTCTGGTAAATGCTATTATGTATTCCTTCCCTGGTTACTCAGCTGGTAAAGAATCCACCTGCAATGCAGGAGACCTGGGTTCGATCCCTGAGTTGGAAAGATCCCCCGGAGAAGGGAAAAGCTACCCACTCCAGTATTCTGGCCTGGAGAAATCCATGGACTGTATAGTCTATGGGGTCGAAAATAGTTGGACACTTCTGAGTGACTTTCACTTTCATAGAAGTGCACACAAAGGTGTTCACTGAAGAATTACTGTAATGGCAAGAAACTAGAAGCAATGTAAATTTTATCAGTAAGAGAATGGATCACTGAACTGAAGACTTCACAGTAGCTGAACTGAATGAACTGGTCTTATGTATTTAGATGGATATATCCCTTGTAAAATATAGCTCAGTAAAGCTGGAAAAAAATAAAAGGATATAGCTTCACTGCTTTTTGAATTTAGAAAATATCACAGAAAGATACACATTTAAATATTAAGAAACAGTTGGGCTTTCCTGGTGGTCCAGTGGTTTAGAATCAGCCTGTCAATGCAGGTGACATGGGTTCAAATCCTGATCGGAGAAGATCCCACATGCCTCGGAGCAAGCAAACCCGGGCACCACAACTAGGGAGCCTGAACTCTAGAGCCCCTCAAACTGCAGCTACTGAAGCCTACGTGCTTAGAGCCAGTGCTCGCTAACAAGAGAAGCCACCGCAACAAAAAACCCGTGCATTGCAATCAAAAGTAGCCACCGTTCACCACAACTACAGAAAGCCCTCGCAGCAATGAAGACTCAGCACAGCCAAAAAATAAAATAAATATATAAATCTTAAAAAAAAAAAACAAAGGAAGAAAGAAACAGCAAACATAGATGGGGGAAAAAAGGCTCTCTGCCCTCCCCGTGTCTGCTAAAAGCAGGGCATACGCTTCTGTTTGTAGAGGAGTCTCTCTCTCTTTCCAATATCAGGAAGAGGAAAACTCTTTTGTTGCTAGTTTATTATTCTGAGCAACTTCTTATTTCATTGAGATACAATTGACATATTACATTCTATTAGTTTAAGGAGTGTATGGAACAACAAAGGTTTCTAACGTTGAGCTAATCGGAAGCACAACTGTTCAGCAACTTGTTTTTAAAAAAGGCTTTTTAGAAGTTTTATCAAAAGGTTTTCAGATGGGACTTCCCTGGTGATCCAGTGGCTAAGACTCCGTGCTCCCATTGCAGGGGGCCCGGGTTTGATCCCTGGTCAGGGAACTAGATCCCACGTGCCACAACTAAGACCCGGTGCAGCCAAATAAACAAATAAATAAAAAGGTTTTCAGATCTATTATTTCTTTTTATTATATTTTTAAGTAGTATTGAGCTGTAACAAAATGAGACATGTAGTGAAAGGGAAATAGCCGGACTTCCATCTGCAATCGGGTAGCTACACAAAAATTTTTCCAGTCATTGAGCCTCTAACCAAAGACTTTGCTATTTCTACTCTTAGAGAGACCTGGGTTTCGGTTTTGGCATAAATTTATTCCTGAAAAAAAATTTTTAATTTCACTGTTGAAATAAAACAGTGATTTTGTTCCCCAGAACATCTATTCTATAAAGAACTGAGCCCTCACAAGATTAAGTGATTTGTCTAAAATTGCAAAGAGTACAGACAAAACTAAGATTAGCCCCAAGTCTTCTACCTCCTGGTTTCTGCACTCACCATATAAGGATTTATGCATGCATGCGTGCTCAGGCATGTCTGACTCTTTGCAACCCCATGGACTGTAACCTGCCAGGCTCCTCTGTCCATGGGGTTTTCCAGGCAAGAAACTGGAGTGGGTTGCCATTTCTTCTTCCAGGGGATCTTCCCGACCCAGGGATCCAGTTCAGGCCTTCTGCGTCTCCTGCATAGCAGACAGATTCTTTACTGCTGAGCCGCTGGGAGAGCCCCATAAGTATTTATAGTAATATGTAAATAAATTTAATAAATCAAACGTTATTTTAATCTAATAGGATAACATTATTTAAGAAGAATAACTTTTTAAACAAAGAAGACTTTTACAATGTTGCTATCTTGTTCTTGAGGTTGTTGTTATTTGTTTTTAACAATGTATATCGGTAAGAGATTACACAGTTTTTGCGTTTCAAATAATTCATTAGAAAACGTTTCACTATTTACACTCAACCAGAGACTCTGATAATATTATCTCACAATGAAAATGTTAATGAGAACTTGGTGCTACACTACGGTAAATAATACTTCCTAAATTCAGACTTAAATTGAAGAAAGTGGGGAAAACCACTAGACCATTCAGGTATGACCCAAATCAAATCCCTTATGAGTATACAGTGGAAGTGAGAAATAGATTTAAGGGCCTAGATCTGATAGACAGAGTGCCTGGTGAACTATGGATGGAGGTTCATGACATTGTACAGGAGACAGGGATCAAGACCATCCCCATGGATGCAAAGAAATGCAAAAAAGCAAAATGGCTGTCTGGGGAGGCCTTACAAACAGCTGTGAAAAGAAGAGAAGCGAAAAGCAAAGGAGAAAGGGAAAGATATAAGCATCTGAATGCAGAGTTCCAAAGAATAACAATGAGAGATAAGAAAGCCTTCTTCAGCGATCAATGCAAAGAAATAGAGGAAAACAACAGAATGGGAAAGACTAGAGATCTCTTCAAGAAAATCAGAGATACCAAGGGAACATTTCATGCAAAGATGGACTCGATAAAGGGCAGAAATGGTATGGACCTAACAGAAGCAGAAGATATTAAGAAGAGGTGGCAAGAATACACAGAAAAACTGTACAAAAAAGACCTTCATGACCCAGATAATCACGATGGTGTGATCACTCACCTAGACCCAGACATCCTGGAATGTGAAGTCAAGTGGGCCTTAGAAAGCATCACTATGAACAAAGCTAGTGGAGGTGATGGAATTCCAGTTGAGCTATTCCAAATCCTGAAAGATGATGCCGTGAAAGTGCTGCACTCAATATGCCAGCGCATTTGGAAAACTCAGCAGTAGCCACAGGACTGGAAAAGGTCAGTTTTCATTCCAACCCCAAAGAAAGGCAATGCCAAAGAATGCTCAAACTACCGCACAATTGCACTCATCTCACACGCTAGTAAAGTAATGCTCAAAGTTCTCCAAGCCAGGCTTCAGCAATATGTGAACCGTGAACTTCCTGATCTTCAAGCTGGTTTTAGAAAAGGCAGAGGAACCAGAGATCAAATTGTCAACATCCACTGGATCATGGAAAAAGCAAGAGAGTTCCAGAAAAAAAAATCTATTTCTGCTTTATTGACTATGCCGAAGCCTTTGACTGTGTGGATCACAACAAATGGTGGAAAATTCTGAAAGAGATGGGAATACCAGACCACCTGATCTGCCTCTTGAGAAATTTGTATGCAGGTCAGGAAGCAAGAGTTAGAACTGGACATGGAACAACAGACTGGTTCCAAAGAGGAAAAGGAGTACGTCAAGGCTGTATATTGTCACCCTGTTTATTTAACTTATATGCAGAGTACATCATGAGAAACGCTGGACTGGAAGAAACACAAGCTGGAATCAAGATTGCCGGGAGAAATACCAATAACCTCAGATATGCAGATGACACCACCCTTATGGCAGAAAGTGAGGAGGAACTAAAAAGCCTCTTGATGAGAGTGAAAGCGGAGAGTGAAAAAGTTGGCTTAAAGCTCAACTTTCAGAAAACGAAGATCACGGCATCCGGTCCCATCACTTCATGGGAAATAGATGGGGAAACAGTGGAAACAGTGGCTGACTTTATTTTTCTGGGCTCCAAAATCACTACAGATGGTGACTGCAGCCATGAAATTAAAAGACGCTTACTCCTTGGAAGGAAAGTTATGACCAACCTAGATAGCATATTCAAAAACAGAGACATTACTTTGCCAACAAAGGTTCGTCTAGTCAAGGCTATGGTTTTTCCTGTGGTCATGTATGGATGTGAGAGTTGGACTGTGAAGAAGGCTGAGCGCCGAAGAATTGATGCTTTTGAACTGTGGTGTTGGAGAAGACTCTTGAGAGTCCCTTGGACTGCAAGGAGATCCAACCAGTCCATTCTGAAGGAGATCAGCCCTGGGATTTCTTGGGAAGGAATGATGCTAAAGCTGAAACTCCAGTACTTTGGCCACCTCGTGCGAAGAGTTGACTCATTGGAAAAGACTCTGATGCTGGGAGGGATTGGGGGCAAGAGAAGAAGGGGACGCCAGAGGATGAGATGGCTGGATGGCATCACTGACTGGATGGGTGTGAGTCTGAGTGAACTCTGGGAGTTGGTGATGGACAGGGAGGCCTGGCGTGCTGCGATTCATGGGGTCGCAAAGAATCGGGCACGACTGAGCAACTGATCTGATCTGATCTGAACATAATGATTTGATATATGTATATATAGTGAAATGACTAAAGTTAATTAATATCTTTCGTTGCACATAGATATAATTTTTTCCTGGTATAAGAACTTTTAAGATTTACTCTCTTAGCAACTTTCAAATAAACGCTGCGCTCTGCTGTCCTCAGTTGCCTCAGTCGTGTCAGACTCTTTGTGACCCTGTGGACAGTAGCCCACCAGGCCAGGCTCCTCTGTCCATGGGATTCTCCAGGCCGGAATACTGGAGTGGGAAGCCTATCCCTTCTCCAGTGGATCTTTCCAACCCAGGGATTGAACCAGGGTCTCTTGAATTTCAGGCAGATTCTTTACCAACTGAGCCACCAGGGAAGCCCTGTCTTCTGTTAGTTTCCCCATATATTTACATTCCCAAAGTTTTCCAGGCCTAAACCTCTTTTCCTTTGTTTCTCAATTTTCTCCACAAATGTATTATTATTTGTTAAGATGCTATATAAACCCCATGTTCTAATAGCACTTCGAATTTCTCATCACTAAGTTTCTACCATGAATGTTAGTAAATTGTTTTTTCTCTTGTTGATCTATTTTTGTCAGTTTAATTTGCTAGGATCCAGTCAAAACCTAGGAAGACAGAGGAAACTTTTTTTCCCCTCTCTCCTATAGTGTATATATTAAAAAAATACATATAAAATAATCCTATATATTATTTATGGAGACATATATATGTAAATAAAAATATAAAAAGAGGGATATTCACCATTGTAGTAAGGACGATTGTTAAGATAAATGGTTGTTTCCAAGCCCCTGTTTGGGTTCCCTGAGTCATACAGGAACAGAGATAAATAGGATAAGAAAAAGTTGCTGTACTTGTAGCATTTTATTTCTCAAAAACATAAGTAAGAACTGCTTTAATATAAAAAGAAACTTGACAAAACATTTTAGAAGTAAATAGATTAGAAAATAAGTTAAAATGTAGGGAATTAAATTTACATAATCAATACACTTAATAGAAGAAATACTGGAGGTGATCTGAAACAATTACAGAATAGTAATGGGAACACAGCTGGTATATAAGCTATTTTGATTTTTTTGTTCCATAATCTTTATTATAAACTTTATCAAGCCAGGCTTCAACAGTATGTGAACTGTGAACTTCCAGATGTTCAAGCTGGATTTAGAAAAGGCAGAGGAACCAGAGATCAAATTGCTAACATCCGCTGGATCATTGAAAAAGCAAGAGAGTTCCAGCAAAACATCTACTTCTGCTTTATTGACTATGCCAAAGCCTTTGACTGTGTGGATCACAACAAACTGTGGAAAATTCTTCAAAAGATGGGAATACCAGACCACCTTACCTGCCTCCTGAGAAATCCGTATGCAGGTCAAGAAGCAACAACTAGAGCCAGATATGGTACAACAGACTGGTTCCAAATCGGGAAAGGAGTACATCAAGGCTGTATATTGTCACCCTGTTTATTTAACTTCTATGCAGAGTACATCATGAGAAATGCCAGGCTGGATGAAGCACAAGCTGGAATTAAGATTGCCAGGAAAAATATCAATAACCTCAGATATGCAGATGACACCACTCTCATGACAGAAAGCGAAGAAGAACTAAAGAGCCTCTTGATGAAAGTGAAAGAGGAGAATGAAAAAGTTGGCTTAAAACTCAATATTCAAAAAACTAAGATCATGGCATCTGGTTTCATCACTTCATAGCAAGATGGGAAAACAATGGAAACAGTGAAAGACTTTATTTTGGGGGACTCCAAATCACTACAGATGGTGACTGCAGCCATGGAATTAAAAGACCCTTGCTCCTTGGAAGAAAAGTTACAACCAACCTAGATAGCATATTAAAAAGCAGAGACATTACTTTGCCAACAAAGGCCCATCTAGTTAAGGCTATAGTTTTTCCAGTAATCATGTATGGATGTGAGAGTTGGACCATAAAGAAAGTTGAGCACTGAAGAATTGATGCTTTTGAACTGTGGTGTTGGAGAAGACTCTTGAGAGTCCCTTGGACTGCAAGGAGATCCAACCAGTCCATCCTAAAGGAAATCAGTCCTGAATATTCACTGGAAGTACTAAGGCTGAAGCTGAAACTCCAATACTTTGACCACCTGATGCGAAGAACTGACTCGTTTGAAAAGACCCTGATGCTGGGAAAGATTGAAGGCAGGAGGAGAAGGGGATGACAGAGGATGAAATGTTTGGATGGTATCACTAACTGGATGGAGACGAGTTTGAGCAAGTTCCGGGAGTTGGTAATGGACAGGGAGGCCTGGCGTGCGGCAGTCCATGAGGTAGCAGAGAGCCGGAAAGGACTGAGTGACTGAACTGAACTGAATCTTTATTATATTAAAAATGCAGGGACTTCTCTGCTGGTCCACTGGTCAGTACTCTGTGCTTCCAATGCAGGGGTCACAGGTGTGATCCTTGGTTGGAGAACTAAGACTTCACATGCTGTACAGGGTGAGAAAATAAATAAATAAGTAAAACCTTTGAGAAAGTTGTGGGACTTCATTGTACTTTAATTTCCTGTTTCATATAAAAAGGAGAAAATGCTTTTCTTTCCAATTTAGCTTTGTTTACCAAGCATTAATTTATCTCTGATGATTTCTGTTCTCTTTCCCTGTATGAGTTAGGTTTTGCTGGGTAACAAATCACCCCACAACTTAGTGGCTTCAATTAGTTCACAGGTTTGTTGATCAGTAATTTGCACTGAGCTCAGTTCTACTGGTCTTGGCTGGACTCACCCATGGATCTGTGGTCAGTATCCCCATATGCTGGGAGGTCGGTAATCTTGGAGGCTCATCTCTTAGCTGGGAGTCACACCACCTAGTATCTCATTCACCAGGATAATATCCCAGGCTTTTCCACATGGTTGTAGAGCCTCCAGGAACTGAAAGAGAGCTGAATCTAAGGTACAAGTGCTTTTCAAGTCTCCACTTGCATTACGTTGGTTGATGCTACATTGCCCGGAGCAAGTTACATGGCCAAGCCCAGAGTCAAAGAGTGGAGAAACAGACTTCATCGCCCCAGCTGGAGAATCTATAAAGTCACTTCACAAGGGCATGCATGCAGGGAGAGAAGAATCCATGGCTATTTTCACAATCTATTCTTTCTCTAAAGATTCATATTACATTAATCAGATCAGAACAGATAAGTCTCTCAGTCGTGCCTGACTCTTTGCGACTCCATGAATCGCAGCACGCCAGGCCTCCCTGTCCATCACCAACTCCAAGAGTTCACTCAGACTCACACCCATCCAGTCAGTGATGCCATCCAGCCATCTCATCCTCTGGCGTCCCCTTCTTCTCTTGCCCCCAATCCCTCCCAGCATCAGAGTCTTTTCCAATGAGTCAACTCTTCGCACGAGGTGGCCAAAGTACTGGAGTTTCAGCTTTAGCATCATTCCTTCCCAAGAAATCCCAGGGCTGATCTCCTTCAGAATGGACTGGTTGGATCTCCTTGCAGTCCAAGGGACTCTCAAGAGTCTTCTCCAACACCACAGTTCAAAAGCATCAATTCTTCGGCGCTCAGCCTTCTTCACAGTCCAACTCTCACATCCATACATGACCACAGGAAAAACCATAGCCTTGACTAGACGAACCTTTGTTGGCAAAGTAATGTCTCTGTTTTTGAATATGCTATCTAGGTTGGTCATAACTTTCCTTCCAAGGAGTAAGCGTCTTTTAATTTCATGGCTGCAGTCACCATCTGTAGTGATTTTGGAGCCCAGAAAAATAAAGTCAGCCACTGTTTCCACTGTTTCCCCATCTATTTCCCATGAAGTGATGGGACCGGATGCCGTGATCTTCGTTTTCTGAAAGTTGAGCTTTAAGCCAACTTTTTCACTCTCCGCTTTCACTCTCATCAAGAGGCTTTTTAGTTCCTCCTCACTTTCTGCCATAAGGGTGGTGTCATCTGCATATCTGAGGTTATTGGTATTTCTCCCGGCAATCTTGATTCCAGCTTGTGTTTCTTCCAGTCCAGCGTTTCTCATGATGTACTCTGCATATAAGTTAAATAAACAGGGTGACAATATACAGCCTTGACGTACTCCTTTTCCTCTTTGGAACCAGTCTGTTGTTCCATGTCCAGTTCTAACTCTTGCTTCCTGACCTGCATACAAATTTCTCAAGAGGCAGATCAGGTGGTCTGGTATTCCCATCTCTTTCAGAATTTTCCACCATTTGTTGTGATCCACACAGTCAAAGGCTTCGGCATAGTCAATAAAGCAGAAATAGATTTTTTTTTCTGGAACTCTCTTGCTTTTTCCATGATCCAGTGGATGTTGACAATTTGATCTCTGGTTCCTCTGCCTTTTCTAAAACCAGCTTGAAGATCAGGAAGTTCACGGTTCACATATTGCTGAAGCCTGGCTTGGAGAACTTTGAGCATTACTTTACTAGCGTGTGAGATGAGTGCAATTGTGCGGTAGTTTGAGCATTCTTTGGCATTGCCTTTCTTTGGGGTTGGAATGAAAACTGACCTTTTCCAGTCCTGTGGCTACTGCTGAGTTTTCCAAATGCGCTGGCATATTGAGTGCAGCACTTTCACGGCATCATCTTTCAGGATTTGGAATAGCTCAACTGGAATTCCATCACCTCCACTAGCTTTGTTCATAGTGATGCTTTCTAAGGCCCACTTGACTTCACATTCCAGGATGTCTGGGTCTAGGTGAGTGATCACACCATCGTGATTATCTGGGTCATGAAGGTCTTTTTTGTACAGTTTTTCTGTGTATTCTTGCCACCTCTTCTTAATATCTTCTGCTTCTGTTAGGTCCATACCATTTCTGCCCTTTATCGAGTCCATCTTTGCATGAAATGTTCCCTTGGTATCTCTGATTTTCTTGAAGAGATCTCTAGTCTTTCCCATTCTGTTGTTTTCCTCTATTTCTTTGCATTGATCGCTGAAGAAGGCTTTCTTATCTCTCATTGTTATTCTTTGGAACTCTGCATTCAGATGCTTATATCTTTCCCTTTCTCCTTTGCTTTTCGCTTCTCTTCTTTTCACAGCTGTTTGTAAGGCCTCCCCAGACAGCCATTTTGCTTTTTTGCATTTCTTTGCATCCATGGGGATGGTCTTGATCCCTGTCTCCTGTACAATGTCATGAACCTCCATCCATAGTTCACCAGGCACTCTGTCTATCAGATCTAGGCCCTTAAATCTATTTCTCACTTCCACTGTATACTCATAAGGGATTTGATTTGGGTCATACCTGAATGGTCTAGTGGTTTTCCCCACTTTCTTCAATTTAAGTCTGAATTTAGGAAGTATTATTTACCGTAGTGTAGCACCAAGTTCTCATTAACATTTTCATTGTGAGATAATATTATCAGAGTCTCTGGTTGAGTGTAAATAGTGAAACGTTTTCTAATGAATTATTTGAAACGCAAAAACTGTGTAATCTCTTACCGATATACATTGTTAAAAACAAATAACAACAACCTCAAGAACAAGATAGCAACATTGTAAAAGTCTTCTTTGTTTAAAAAGTTATTCTTCTTAAATAATGTTATCCTATTAGATTAAAATAACGTTTGATTTATTAAATTTATTTACATATTACTATAAATACTTATGGGGCTCTCCCAGCGGCTCAGCAGTAAAGAATCTGTCTGCTATGCAGGAGACGCAGAAGGCCTGAACTGGATCCCTGGGTCGGGAAGATCCCCTGGAAGAAGAAATGGCAACCCACTCCAGTTTCTTGCCTGGAAAACCCCATGGACAGAGGAGCCTGGCAGGTTACAGTCCATGGGGTTGCAAAGAGTCAGACATGCCTGAGCACGCATGCATGCATAAATCCTTATATGGTGAGTGCAGAAACCAGGAGGTAGAAGACTTGGGGCTAATCTTAGTTTTGTCTGTACTCTTTGCAATTTTAGACAAATCACTTAATCTTGTGAGGGCTCAGTTCTTTATAGAATAGATGTTCTGGGGAACAAAATCACTGTTTTATTTCAACAGTGAAATTAAAAATTTTTTTTCAGGAATAAATTTATGCCAAAACCGAAACCCAGGTCTCTCTAAGAGTAGAAATAGCAAAGTCTTTGGTTAGAGGCTCAATGACTGGAAAAATTTTTGTGTAGCTACCCGATTGCAGATGGAAGTCCGGCTATTTCCCTTTCACTACATGTCTCATTTTGTTACAGCTCAATACTACTTAAAAATATAATAAAAAGAAATAATAGATCTGAAAACCTTTTTATTTATTTGTTTATTTGGCTGCACCGGGTCTTAGTTGTGGCACGTGGGATCTAGTTCCCTGACCAGGGATCAAACCCGGGCCCCCTGCAATGGGAGCACGGAGTCTTAGCCACTGGATCACCAGGGAAGTCCCATCTGAAAACCTTTTGATAAAACTTCTAAAAAGCCTTTTTTAAAAACAAGTTGCTGAACAGTCGTGCTTCCGATTAGCTCAACGTTAGAAACCTTTCTTCAAAGGAAGACATGGGCTTCCTTAATACTGGGAATGTTCAGTATTTCTTACTTACTATTTCCTCTCTTTTCATGGATTGTACTGCAATTCTCTGAAAAGACAGAACTTAGGGAAACAAGCCAACATTTATTAAACAAATGAATGAATTTGTATCAGGTTTGGCAGGAGACTTCTCACTTGGGGCTAGAAATGGGACATGTCCTATTTGCTTTATTAAACAGTCTTGCTTTTCTTAAAAAAAAAAAAAATGTGTTCTTAGAGATATTTTGCCACAGTGATATTTAACCGAAGTAGAATATGGGGATAAATTATCCTTAAGTTACATCAGTATTTTTTACTGCCACGGGGGCCGTGAACATTTCCAAAATAACTTATTTCACCTATGTATATCAATGAGAGGCCAAATAGCATGGGGGAAGGGGAAAGGAATTTGAACAGGGCTTATCTCATCATCGACTCATTGGAAAAGACTCTGATGCTGGGAGGGATTGGGGGCAGGAGGAGAAGGGGACGACAGAGGATGAAATGGCTGGATGGCATCACCGACTCGATGGACGTGAGTCTGAGTGAACTCTGGGAGTTGGTGATGGACAGGGAGGCCTGGCGTGCTGTGATTCATGGGGTCACAAAGAGTCGGACACGATTGAGCGACTGAACTGAACTGAACTGAACTATCTCATCATCGAAAGTAGAAATCTGTTCACAAAATGACAGTACGTGAATTGCAGTGATTGTAAATCGTCTTCTTGCAACTCACACAACATTTAAGATTTTTAGAGTATAAATGTCAATGGAAACAACCCTTTGAAGGAAAAGAATTCATAACCTTAAAGCAGTTGTCGTTTGGAAACCAGTCTTCCTTGTGTCTTATCTTCATGACCTCTCAACTGCATTTGGAGCTAGAGGCCACTTCCTTCTTGAGGCTCTTTCCTCCTTTAACTTCTAAGACTGGTTGTTTCTTAGTTCTGCTTTCATTTCTCTGAGTGTCCCTCATGCTCCTTGCTTGTTCCTCTTGCCTCTTAAATATTATCGTCCTTTGGGATCCATCCTTAGCCTTCTTTTCTTTCCCCGTCCAAATTCATTGACTTTGCCAGCTGCAATTACCACCAATGTCCACACTGTAAACCCACCAACCTCCTCCTTGGTCTTGAGCTCTCTCCCAAGTGTTAGATTCCTGGATGTTCTCTGGGCATGTTAAACTCATTTTCTTTTCTCAATAACCTGCTGCTTTTCCAGTGTGTGTGCACGCACACGTGTCCATGCGTGTGTGTTGCCTAAACGAGAAGACCTGAGAGTCTTAATAGACTAAGTTCTGAAACTACTTCATAGCCCCCAGCGGCTTTCCATGCAGTTCTTTCTTTTTGGACCACATGCCCCCCAAAGGTGATAATTCTCACATTATCACTTGGCGGGGGGTCTGCTGTGGACAGGACTCAATACCCTCTGGCTTTCTCCCCCAAATAAGCAAAAGGTCACATTTTTAAAACATTTTATTAGGAGACGGGGAATCTATTCTAAAAAGAGCACAATGAGAAATAAAATAATTCATTAATCAAATATTTATTGAGTACCTTCTGTGTGTGAAATGCTGGGACACCATGGGGAGCACAAATGGACATTAGTCTCTAAGTCTAGGCAGAAGCAGGATAGAGACAGGGAGAAACAGATCTTAAGCAAAAAAAAAAAAAAAGAAAGAAAGAAAGAAATCACACAAATACATGTGAAATTCCAACTGTGACAAGTGCAATGAAGCAGTGGTTCCTGGAGCGAGCTTGTAATGGTGTGATTTAATCTGGGCTTTCCCCGCAAGGAAGCTTATCCAGAGCCAATATCTAAAAGATAATGTGGTAGATGATTGCAAAATTGTCCCAATTATTTCTGTCCTTTTGCAAGGTGACTTGCAACTCCTGCCATCAGGAGAATTTTTTCCATAACTGTCTTTATCTGAGCTGACTCTGTGATGCTTCTTAGCTGATAGAAAGAGGAAGACATGACAGTGAGTCAGTTCTGAACTTAGGCCTTAAGGGGGGTCATGGTTCACTCTCTGAAAATTCTGACATCACTATATGAATAAGCTGAGATAGGCTCCTGGATATTAAGAGATACCTGGCCAGTCAACCCTGACCTTTTAACTAACAACCAGCTAACTGCCAGACATGTGGATGAGGCCACCCAAGACCAGCCAGGCCCCGGCTGACTTGTTAAGCAAGCGCAGACACACAGATGTGAGCCAGCTGAGATCAGTCCAGCCTGGCCCAGAGCAGCTGAACCATCAGCTGACCCAACGATGTGAGCCACGATCAAGTATTTGTGGTTTTAAGAGACTGAGTTTTGAAGTATTTATCAGCCATAAGGGCTGGCTGATAACAGATGGATAGGAATTAACCAGCAAAGAGCTTTATATTATAGACAGAGGACCACATGTGCAAATCCCAGGGAGCGGAGGGAGTGTTGCAGAGATGAACCAATTTTGACTCCATGTTGGAGCTATATCTTTGACTTGCTTTTTGCTGCTGGTGTTAGTATACATAATGGCTGCCTCAGAGGACATTGCCCACCTGTGAAAAGAAGAGATGAACACATTTCTTCCAAAGGCTGGCTATTTCCGGAGATGTTTTGCAAAGTTCACTGCCTCTCCCTCTATTCTTTCTACCTTTTGACTTTAGTTCCTCATCCCCTCTCTCTCTGTTCTATAAAAGAACCTGGCATCCAAACTCCAACAAGATAGTTATTTTGGGAAGTTAGCCTGCCATCCTCTTGGTCAGTAGACTTTTGGAATAAAGCCATATCCCTTGCCTCAACTCCTCATCTCCAGGATTTATTGACCTGTCCTGTGATGAGCCGAGTGAGCAGGAGCACAGTAGATCCAGAGACTGAAAGAAGATGGTGGGAATGGATCAGAAACAGCTTGGGGCTGAGTGGGGAGGGGTGGGACTGTGCATACCCTGCGAGACTGTGTTAAGGACTTGAGTCTTGATTCTACAAGCAATGGGAGGTTTTAAACAGGAAGGATACGTAGCTAGATGTGGGATTTGGAATTTGTCTAAAGCATGGAGAACAGATTCAAGGGGGCCAGAATAGAACAGGGAAAATGTTGCAGCAATCAGGCCAGAGATCATACCATTGCGTGCTAGGCTGGTGGATGGTGACTGGACCTCAGTGTTGCCCCAGGTAGATTCTTAACCACTGGACCACAAGGGAAGTCCCTGTTGCTAGTTGATATGATATTCCAAATCGAAGGTTTCTAAGGGCTTATCAAAGGTGATGGCTAGGTTTTGTTTTTTTTTTTTCAAATTATGTATTTTCATACCTATACAGTCTAAAGAGCATCATGATTAATTTTTTAAAAAGTTTTAATTTGCTTTAGGATCTATTATTTATTTACTTATTTATTTTTGTTTTTTGACTGTGCCACATGGCATGTGGGATCCTAGTTCCCCGACCAGGGATCAAACTATGCCCCCCTGAGTTGGAAGCGTGGAGTCTTAACCACTGGACTGCCAGGCAAGTCCTTAGAATCTATGTTTTAAAAAGTCATTTTAGGCTTACAGCAAGATTCTTTATGCCCTCTACCCCCACATACGTGTAGCCTCCCCCATTATCAACACGCCCCTAACCAGTGTAGCAGGTTTTCCACAATTGATAAGACTACACGGACACAACATAATCACCCAAAGTCTATAATTTATGTTAGGGTTCATTCTTGGTGCTGTACATTCTGTGGTCTTGGACAAATATGTACTGACCTGTATCCGTCATTATAGTATCATCTGAAGCATTTTCACTGCCCTACAAACCCTCTGTTCTCTACCTCTTCATCCTCTCTCCCCTCCCAACCCCTGGCAACCAGTGATTTTGAAATCATTTGGGGGTACATGGAAACAATGGCTTTTATACTCTTCCTTACAACGATGCACTTAAATACTCAGAAGTTATTTCCCCTTCAGCTTATGTCTCCAACTGTTAGGAGCTGCCTAACATTTGCACTTCTCTTGAATTCTTCCATTCCCTCATCATGTCTTTCTTGGTCTATTTCTGGTCTCCTCATTTACCTCTTTGCCTCTAGTTTTATTTTCCCCCCAATACATTTTTTAGACAGCTGTCAGAGTGCTTTTGTTTAAATGCCTATCTGACAATATCACTATCCCAAAGTACTCTAAGAATAAAGCACCAGCTCCTAGTGACAACTTTCAAAAGCTTTCTGCCTGTAGCCATGGACTTTCCCAATCTTAAGTCTTGCCATTGACATCCCCACCCCCTGCCTTTATGGAAAAACTTTTATTTCCTTGACTGTACTGTAAATCTTCAAAATAGGTCTTAAGGAAGAAAAGCTTTAAAAATGGGCTGCATCTGCTTTGGTGATTGGCCAAATCAAAGCAATAAATAATAACTCCGAGCAGGCACAAAAGCACTATAACAAAGATTATGTTAAATAACCAGCCAGGGTCATTTAGGCCGATACTATGGCAGCAGAAATTGAGCTTTCGGTAGCTGCATTCAAGTTGAAGTTCTAGGATCATATTTGCTTCATGCTTGTAAAATAGTTATACATGTTTGGCATTGCTATATTTCATGGCTCACTCCATTTAAGTAGTGAACCTAGAATTTATTTCATGTCACTATAATTACTTTCTAAAAATATTTAAATTCAATACTAGAGCACTCAGTTCTTAGTTATGACTAATAATTTTTTCTGTTCTTCTTAGGAAGTATACAAATAGCCATTATCTATTTTTCTTAGAATTTTTCTTTTCCTTTGAAAGGGTTTATTTCACTTTGAAACTCTTTGAGGTTATTTTGGCATTATTCACCAATTCTCTTCTAAATGATTTTAAAAATATTCATCATTTCATTCAGATGATAAACAACAGAATATTGCTTCGGGTTTAGAAGATGAAGAAAAATATCTTTGGTTTCATTTTGAAGTTCTTCAGAAAGAATTTCTGTAATGTTAGCACATAATAAAAATTTGGAAACAAAGGATAAACCCAAATCTGAAAGGCCATTATTCGTCAACCACTGGATTCACTGCACTCCTGTGTGAAAAAGTCTTTGACACAATTCCCAGTGTTCTAATAATCTCCAGAAACTTCTCTGCCACAGCTAATAAAATATAGTATAAAGTCCAATGTATTTTTTTATAAAGTATACAATATTTTTATACCTATATTCCACATATAATTACTTAAAAAATTTGGTAATTTCTTTACAGATGGGCAAATTTTATTGTATATAGAATTAATAACATTGAAAGTATTTTTAAGTTTTAAAATAGTCTCACAAATCCTTGTGATCATTAGACCCATCGATTGACGATGTTCATTTAACATTCTTGGCTCTTCTTCACCACACTTAATTCTAGAATGTTCCCTCCTGTTGGCACCGCCTTCATTAGGCTGGCCATCTGTCGTAACTCACATCGAGTCTGCTTTGCTGTCGATGAGGTCAAGGCTTGTAGAGTAGTCACATCATGTTGCATTTAAAGTCTGAGCTTTATTGAATGTGGCCCAGGATATTTTCTGGGTGTGTGTTATACACATTGACAGCTGTTCTTGCATTCTGCCATCCATCTCTCATCACATTTCTTTGACTAAACTCAAGAACATTGAGTTCACTGACGATGCCCTGTGACATTTCTGTCTTTATTATTCCAAATATTTTACCTCAAAAATTCATACATTTCCATATGTATCAATTTTTACTTTCTTGATTATTTCCAATTTTCCAACCTATTACTTTTATTCTCAGTAAAACACTAGATTAAGAGAGAAAAAGTTTTAGCTCTGAGTTTCAGGTAATTTCCAAATTTATTGGTCATGTTTCATTACCACCTTCAGGCCAACAATGCAGTATTTTCACATAAAAGTCCCTGCTTTCATGGCCTCTGAATGTTTCTGCATTTTAAAGCCAGAACTGGTAAACAGTGTAATGGTTAAGCTCAACCTGGCTATCTCGATTTGGACCCCAGGCCTATGCTGACTAGCCGTGTGCCCTTGGGCAGGTTATTTAATCTCTTTGCACTTCAATTTTCTCATCTGTAAAATTGAGATAATGACAGTACAGGCATCTTAGGATTCATTTTTAGCATTAGTCATTAGGATGAGAAAAGCACTTAGAACAATTTTTGGCACATGGTAAACACTACCTAAGTGCTGGTTTTATGTATAATATTGTATTTCAAACAAAAAAAATCTAAGTATCAAAGCTTTAAAAAGTTTCTGAGTTGCAAAAAACCTTTTGTACTTGGTAGGTAAATTTTGTTTGATATTACCCATCATTTATTTTGGTGAATTTCATACTATGGACAGGATCCTGGCTTTAAATTGCATAATTCTCTAATATGTATTAATCATAGATGTCTAATGATTAGTTATTGAAGAAAATGAGATGCTAAATTATTCTATGCTTCTACTATTTGGAATTCCACTTGATGGATGGAGGGTGGGATTAAGAAGAAATGCTTAGAATTTTTTGGTGGAAAATGGGTAGAATCATTTCTTTAAAAATAATTTTCAAAAATTAGAGTTACTGATAAAGAAATCGTAAGAACCACTGAAGAAGAGTAAGGAAGCTATGAGCCAATTAGTGCCAACACTGCATGTAGCAACATGAGTCAATAAGTGTCTTAGGGTTGTCAGAACGTGGGCCGGACAGAGCTGATGCAACTGAAGCATCATCAGCCATTGAGTTACAACAGATCAGATTTTCCTTGCTTTGTTTTCTATCTTCATGAAAATAAATGATGCAAATTATCAGGGAAAATATAAAAATGGCTATTTTCCACATGTAATTGGTTTCCCACATATTTTGGAAGTTTTGTTTCCCTCTGCCATTTTTTTTTTTTTTTTTTTTCATTTGGGAAATTGGAGTGACTCCCTGAGGCCCTCAATTCTGTTTCTGTACAATCCTTCGGGTGTGTGTGTGTGTGTGTGTGTGTTTATATCTATTTTTTTAAAGGAAGAAAATAGAAGTGGAGTTTATGATACAAAGTTAGCTCTCTTAGAGAGTAATGAAATATTTTCAAGTGATGTAGTCTACTTAGATATTTATTTATTCAGCAAGCTTAAAAATTTTTTGATTGCCTAAAATGTGAGAAGTGCCAGGTGGTGGGGAACTCATGACCAGAAACAAAGTAAAATCTTTTTCCCACAAGAAGGTTATCCTGGAGGGGAGACAACGACATGAAGAAACTTTAAAACAAAAGACCCAGGTGTCCCTCAGCATCATACACAGGACACAATGGAGGACAGAGGACAGAGCATACTTGACACACATTTCTAGTTAGAAAAAAAGGTTTTTTCTATTAGCGTGACATCATAAGACTCTAAACATGCTGTCAAAATATTTTTTAAAGGCAATTATTATATTGGTAATACTAGCATTCTGGCAAAACTAAGAAAAATTCCCAAGGAGAAATAACAAGGCAAAATTTGCTATGATCCTGTAGACAACTTTATGATGAAGCTGAAATAATTGAAGCAGTGGTACTGGCATAGTACTAGCCAGAAAGCTCAGTTAAACAGAGTAACACAGCATAAAAGTCCAAGGAAGATGAAGACCTTTCCACTGACCGCAAAAGGATGATTAAAATAAAAAAATCAATGCATTACAGCAACTGGCTAGCTATTTAAGAAAAAAATTGATTTTCAGCCTCACTGTGCAAAGTCACTTCCGTTGTGTCGCTTCATGTGTGAGATCCCATGGACTGTAGCCTGCCAGGCTCCTCTGTCCTTGTGATTCTCCAGGCCAGAATGCTGGAGTGGGTTGCCAGTTAAAGTTTCTCAGCCTCACACTAGATGTCAAATTGATTCCAGGTGGATTAAGAAGCTAACTTAAAAAAAAAAAAAAGAATTAGCAAAAAAGAAACTTATATCAGATATAGAAGGCCTTTCTAGCATAACACAAAAGGTTAAAGGTTAGACATGGATAATGAAAATAAAAACTCAATGTACATCAAGATATACCATGAACAAAATTTAGAGGATTAAAAAAACAGGAAAAAAATTGTAACTTGTATTTCATAAGAGGGCTTTTATGAATTCACAAGAAAAATAAATACACCAAAGAAGTAAAAAGTCACAATATACACACTGAAATATAAATGTAAATATAAATATTTATAAAGACTAAAAAGATGTATGGGAAAATGTTAACAGTGGTTAATCATGTACTTGAGATTATAAAAATTTTAATCTTTTCTGTTTACATATGCTTAAGCTGACTCATTTGAAAAGACCCTGATGCTGGGAAAGATTGAAATCAGGAGAAGGGGACGACAGAGGATGAGATGGCTGGATGGCATCACCAACTCAATGGAGAAGAGTTTGAGTAGACTCCGGGAGTTGGTGATGGACAAGGAGGCCTGGTGTACTGTGGTCCATGGGGTCATGAAGAGTCAGACATGACTGAGCGACTGAACTGAACTGAAGCATTCTTCAATGAATATGTTATAAAAATATGCAGTAATAGTAAAAAAAGAGAGAGAGAGAATAGGAGGAAATAGGCACTCTGCTGCTGCTGCTAAGTTGCTTCAGTTGTGTCCGACCCTGTGCGACCCAATAAACAGCAGTCCACCAGGCTCCCCCGTCCCTGGGATTCTCCAGGCAAGAACACTGGAGTGGGTTGCCATTTCCTTTTCCAATGCGTGAAAGTGAAAAGTGAAAGTGAAGTCGCTCAGTCGTGTCCGACTCTTAGTGACTCCATGGACTGGAGCCTACCAGGCTCCTCCATCCATGGGATTTTCCAGGCAAGAGTACTGGAGTGGGGTGCCATTGCCTTCTCCAATAGGCACTCTAATAAAACATTAATGATGGCATCAGTTTGGCATATTACTTCAGAAGGGGAATTTAGCAATACTTGCCAGAAGCTGTAATATTTCACACACACTTTGAATCAGTAATTTTTTTTTTCACAATTTCTTCTACAGAAATAACCAAGACTGGGTAAGAAAAATATAGCTGCAAGAATGTTTATGACATTGCTGTTCAAAACAGAAAAAAATGAAAATAAACAAAACATTTCACAGTGTAGTCTAAGCTAAATAATTGTGGGCTGTGCCCTCAGTGAAATATTAGAAAGCTACTAAAATGGTAATGCAATGGTATGGAAATATTCGGGTTGAATTATTGAACAAAAAACTCAGATTATGAGATGAAGTTCAGACAACATTTTAATGATCTCTATAGCTGATATCTATATTTATCTCTCTAAATACATTTATATATATTAAAAGATATGAAATCTATAACTTAAAATATTAATAATGGCTACCCTCTGAGTAGTGAGATGCCAAATGATTAAAAATCTTTGCTTATTTGTAACTTCTAAAGTGTTTTTCCAAAATTGTGTGTATGTATATATATACATACATATGCTTTTTGAAATAAAGAAAAAAGCATTTTTAAAAAGGCAGTCATTTTAATTAATAGTCATATTCAATGAGTTCATTATTGGGCTTGTACTAATTACTTTTAAAATTCAAATATGAAAAAGACTTGTGTCACACAGCACAGTAAATAAGAAGAGCCTTCCCATACAATAATCCCAATCCATATTCCACAGCCCCTTAAATGGGGTCAATGAGGTACTTCTTTACATCAATTATCTTTGATGAGCTTTGAGAAAGATCTGGCTTATATTAAATTCTGTGATTAGGGAGTAATTTTATAGCAAGGTTTGAATATCATTGTGGAAAGGCTAATTTTTGCTACAAAGGTAATCATATGTGTTTAGAACTCTATGCTTACACAGCTCTTTTATCTATACTATTTTATTTGAATGCTCATAGCAGGCTTTTTTTGCATATGAGGAAACTGAAGTTTTAAAATGTAAAGGAACTTGTTCCGTGTTACTCTGCTAATAGTGGATGGAATTGGGTTTAAATCCAGAACTTCTAATGCGAGCCAATCAAGAGGGCACAGATTCCATACTCTTCGCTACACCATTTTGCTAGCACTTTAAAGTAACTTATTAGGTGACGGTTCAGACTTAATAGTACATCACCCCATTCCTATTCCTTGTGCTGCCTCTTTGAAGAGCCTATGCAGGGGACTTAGTTATTCTGTCATGACAGTTTTCCCAGAATGGCCCTATGCACAAAGGCCATGAAATCCTCACAGATTACAGAGAGTAGATTAGGGTAGACTAGAGCTCTTGTATCATTATATCATATCATGCCGTTCTAAGAAGAAGGACAGCCACCCTACTACTATATGTTAGGTGCATCATGCATATTAATGAACATGGAACCCATGAGATAGGCTCTTATCCCCATAATACAGATGAGAAAACCAAGGTTCAGGAAAGTGCATTTGGTCACACAGCTCATGAGTGGAGAAAGCAGGATCTGAATTCAGCCATCTCTGACTCCAGATGCTTACTCCTACCTGATGCTGCCACCCTTGATCCAACCTGTGTCTAGATTGTGCAGAGAAAACATGTGTCTTCCTAGTGCTGACAGTGTGAACTTCAGAGCACATCAGACTGCTGTATAGGGGACTATATGCTTATTAAATTACGGGTCACCAACCTCTCAGATCTAATGCCTGATGACCTGAGATGGAGCTGATGTAATAATAATAGAAATAGGACTTCTCTGGTGGCTCAGTGGATAAGAAGGTTGCTCGTCTTAAAAGTATCTAAAAAATACAGGGTACCAAGTTTGCTGGGGTTCTGGAAGACTTCAGAGGGCTTGGGCTTGCTGAGTCTGCAAAGTGCTCCTGTGCTTTTCATGGGGGAGGGTGGGAAGAATTGAAGAAAAGATGCAGCCAGGGGCTCCAAATGCCTGCCAATGCAGGGGGCGTGGGTTCAGTCCCTGGTCCAGGAAGATTCCACATGCCATGAGGCAACTAAGCCCATGCACCACAACTACTGAGCCTGTGTGCTGCAAGGAATGAAGCCCAAGTGCCTACAGCCTGTGCTCCGTAACAAGGCAAGCCACCGCAATGAGAAGCCCGAGGACCACAATGAGGAGCAGCCCCTGATCACTGCAATCAGAGAAAGCCCATGCAAAGCAACAAAGACCCAGTGCAGTTAAATATAAAAAATAATAAGTAAATAATAAAAAATCTAAAAGATTAAAAAATATTAATAGAAATAAAGTGCACCATAACCATCACCTTCCCCCACCCCCGCCCCCACCCCCAGCCTGTGGAAAAATTGTCTTCCGTGAAACTGATCCCTGGTGCCAAAAAGGTTGGGGGTGGTGTCACTGTGCTAAATGGTGATCTAACCCAATGTCAAGAGGAAGGTTATATAACTAGAAAAAAAAAAAAAAGCTTATCATAGACAAAGGGAAGCCTAGGGACTTTTTCTACTTTTCTTTGCCCTTTTGTAGGAAAAATGTTCTCTTACTAGTAACAATTTATACATCTATCATTGAGGATGAGATCTTACCAAAAAAATAAATAAAGAAAAAACTACATTGCTTTCTCTTAAGTTTTTAATGAAGTTTCTACCACCTAAACAGTCTTCCTGTCTAGCAACTTGACTTTTTGCTGATCCAGTAGAGAAGGGCCCTTTAAAAGTTCAGATTAAGACAATTCCAAATATTTGGAAACACAGTTGTATGTGTTTGATATTCTGGTTATTGTGCTTATGGCCTATAATAGAAATAACCTTTGCTAGACCACAGATTGAATCAGATCTCAAAATAGGCCACGAGCAATAGCAATTGCATATTTTATTTCTGTTGACAGTTATTTACATAATAGTTTAAAAGTCTGGATGTTAATAGAACTGTGTAGTAAGGATGCAAGCTAGAATTTTCATTTCAGCCCAATGTTAAGCATATTTGCTGCTTTCATCTTCTGTGACCAATAGTTTTTAAATGTTTGTATTCTAATACAAAGAATTACAAAATTATGTTATCCATTAATATGAGTGGGATAATTTGAATGATAAAATATGTAGACTTAGATGTGTGTCTGGATATACACACAAACATATATACATATACATGGGGCTTCCCTGGTGGCTCAGCAGTAAAGAATCTGCCTGCAATGCAGGAGACGCAGATCTAATTCCTGGGTTGGAAAGATCTCCTGGAGGAGGGCATGTCAACCCACTCCAACATTCGTGACTCCAATATTCAATGGACAGAGGAGCTAGGCGGGTTACAGTCCATAGGGTCTCAAAGAGTTAGAACACGACTAAAGTGACTGAGCACACACATGTGCTTCCAAATCACTTTTATAAATCTCAAGGGGACATAGAAACATTGCAATTTGGGTGATTTCCCAAATTGTGCACTTGTCAATTCTTAACTAATCAGACACCAAGAATCTCTTTTAATTTCTGTGTTTTTCCCTCTTCCACCTTTGACTATTTCAGAAGACCAGAAACAGTGTAAGAGCAAAATGACTCAAAGAGATATGCTTTTCCACTCCTTGAGTTGCTGTTTGAATGTTAAGATGCTGTTCGAGAAAGGAATTATTAGTCACAATTTTGGAAGTGGAATTTTAGAACGCTTATAAATATAAACATTTCCTAACTTATAAATAACAGACAATTGCAAATGTTTATTCTTTATCTACCCGATGGAGCCTCGGCTGTCAAGCAGCGGGGTGTGGGGGTGCAGGGATTGGGTCAGGAAGGAGCATTTAGTTTTTCCAGTTTCGGAAAAGGAGCCCTGTAAAGCAGGTATAGGAATCTAATACTTCAGCTCTGGTACATTCATGTGCTCAGATCTCTGTCAAACTAAAGACTTTTCTCTCTCTGCCTCTCTCTTTTAAAATCTCATTTTACTTTCCCTGACATCCTACCTGTTGAAAAGCTGACTTGCTCTTCTCCCTCTCCATCTCTCTCTTTCTCTCTAGGATGTAAGTGAAAAGTGAGTGTTAATCGCTTAGTCGTGTCCCACTCTTTGTGACACTATGAACGGAAGCCTGCCAGGTTTCTCAGGCAAGAATACTGGAGTGGGTTGCTGTTTCCTTCTCCAGGGGATCTTCCCGACCCAGGGATTGAACCAAGGTCTCCTGCATTGTGGACAGATTCTTTACTGTCTAAACCATAGTGTTTAAAAATGCAAATACCTTTGAATGTTACAAGATTCTAAGTCATTCATATCTTGATGTAAATGGGCTCAAGAAGGTTGCTCGTCTTTAAAGTATCTAAAAAATACAGGGTACCAAGTTTGCTGGGGTTCTGGAAGACTTCAGAGGGCTTGGGCTTGCTGAGTCTGCAAAGTGGTCCCGTGCTTTTCATGGGGGGAGGGTGGGAAGAATTGGAGAAAAGATGGAGCCAGGGGCTCCAAAGTTGGGACAGAGAGGCAGAGAGTCGAGTGGTGCTGGGAATAAACAGCCTACTTTGAGAATTTGTCTCAAGGCTTTAATTTTTAGTTTAGATGGGAAAAAATGACCCATTCACACATCCATTTCCCGCCCTCCTGCCCCCACCCCACTCCCACTGGCACCAACCAACTTCTGGTTGTCCCCTTCGTTCAGGCAGGGAGGGGTGGAGAATATCTTCATCTGAATTGGCCCAGCAGTTTCCTATTTCCTGTTTTTGTTGTACCACTGGAAAATTTTCCGTATGTATCTGCAGCAGACTACAGACTCTCAGAACAACTAGAGAAACTGGAAGAGTCCTGTTAGTTCCCTTGAGGTGTAAAAGAAGTTCTTGAGTTTTCAGAGCAAACTGGTGGCAGAGCCAAAGCTAGAAACCACCCTGCTGGTGGTACTATTAAATACTAGACGCTTTGTGTAAAAACATGGAAAGCTAAGTAATAACAGTGAATGAAGTAAACTAATTTAACTTGCTAGTTTCATTCTCCTCAAGTGCTGTGTTTGTAAACCAGTTTTTGGAGTTTTTCTAACCTAAGAATGTGTATGACTGTAGAGCTGTTTGACAAACCCCACCTTATTCACCACCATCCTTTTTTTTTTTCCTTATGTGTTCTTAAAATTGGAGGATAATTGCTTTACAATGTTGTGTTAGTTTCTGCTGTTGGTTCAGTTAACTCGCTCAGGCGTGTCCAACTCTTTGCGACCCCATGGACTGCAGCACACCAGGCCTCCCTGTCCATCACCAACTCCCAGAGTTCACTCAAACTCGTGCACAACAACGTGAATCAGCTATATGTATACATATATCCTCTCCCTCCTGAGCCTCCCTCCCACCCCTCCCATCCCACCCCTCTAGGTCAAAACAGAGCACCAGGCTGAGCTCCCTGTGTTATACAGCAACTTCCCATTAGTTATCTACTTTACACATGGTAGTGTGTATATTTCTCTCATCCTCTCCTTCCTTGCTGTGTCCACAAGTCCTTTCTTTATGTCTGCATCTCTATTCCTGCCCTGCAAATAGGTTCATCAGTACCATTTTTCTAGATTCCATTTATATGCATTAATATGCAATATTTGTTTTTCTCTTTCCGACTTACTTTACTCTGTATAACAAACAGGTTCTAGGTTTGTCCACCTCAGTTCGACTGACTCAAATTCGTTTCTTTTTATGGCCACTAATATTTCATTGTATATATGTACCGCAACTTCTGTATTTATTCATCTGTTGATGGAAATCTAGGTTGATTCCCTGTCCTGGCTATTGTAGATAGTATTGCAATGAACATGAGGGTACACGTGTCTCTTAGAATTGTGGTTTTTCTCAGGGTATTGTTGGGTCACATGATAGTTTTATTCCAATTTTTTTTTTTTTTTTTTGAGAGTAAATTTTATCTTTATTATCTAATGGCAGAACATAATTATTGTAATACTACTTTGAAAATAACAGAATACAGTAGTTTAAATGAGAGTTTTCAGAAAGGAGAAGTGGAGACTTAAATTATGAATAATTTTTGTAGCAAGCCATAAAAGAGAAAATATAAATGGTGAATAAACCTTTGTTTCTTCATAGAATTATGAAGCAAAATGGACTATATCTCACATCCTTGGGTATCTTAAGAAACTCTCCAGTTTGGCAGAGGAAGAATTGTTCTGCTTTAAAGGTAAGTTTTTCTTAAGTATTTTGTTGGTTGTAGCATTTCTGTGAAGTCCATTGATTCGCTGATTAGATTGACAATATGAAACACGTGACAGCCAGTGTGTCGTTGGGAATTAGGCAAACTTGAACACATACTTACCTTTCCATTTTATATCTATGATTAGAAATTTCCTTCCCCTCTCAAACTTTCTACAATCCTATACTATTCTTTTTCAATTGGGTTATGCAACTTTGAATAACATCAATCTTAACAACTGAAAAGGTGTAAGAAAATAACAAATGCTTATTAAAAATATCTATATATTCACTCTTTGCAGAAACCCTTTAGTTGTTAATCCTTTAGCTTTCTCCACTTATTAGTGGAGAAAGTGAAAGTGTTAGTCGCTCAGTGGTTTCCAACTCTGCAGCCCCATGAACCGTACCCACCATGCTCCTCTACCCATGGAATTCTCCAAGCAAGACTACTGGAGTGGGTTGCCATTCCTTTTTCCAGGGGATCTTCCTGACCCAAGGATCGAACCCCGGTCTCCCACACTGCAGGGCAGATTCTTTACCATCTGAGCCACCAGGGAAGCCTATAGTATCTTATCTAATGAACCAAATAGAAATAAAATTTATCTTTCAGAATAAACAATTTTCAACATGACATATTAATTTCTCTGGAAACAATACTTTAAGAATTAAAGTCTCTTCAGCCTTAAGAGTTGTGAATGACTGGGGAGTAATTTCAATTGAAATCTAAATTCTAAACAACTGTGGGAAAGAATGTTTTTATAACCAAGGTTAAAAAAGTAAAGCAAAACTTGCATTTTACTTAATTATCTGAAACTATATTCTTATGTCACCACCACCAGAACTTCCAGAGGCTCCTTTTCAGCAAAAATGATGGCAAAACTCGCTAGTCATAGACTCATTTTGTCTCTAATATGTGTCCCACTTTTAACGAATATCCATACTGTTCTTCATAGTCATTGTATTCCCACCAACAGTGCAAGAAGCTATTTTTAAAAATCAATTATTAAGCTGTTTATTTGGCTGCATCAGGTCATGGTTGTGCACACAGGGTCATGTGGGATCTTTTGTTCTGGAGCATGGACTCTCTAATTGCAGAGTGCCAGCTTAGTTGCTCCAATGCATGTGGCACCTTAGTTCCCAGTCAGTAATCAAACCTGCATCCTCTGCATTTCAAGGTGGATTCGTAATCCACTGGACCACCATGGAAGTTCCACCACCATCCTTTTTTTAAAAAAATTGTGTGTGGAGACTGTCTTGTTGTCTCAATCTACTGCCTTACTTTTCTCCTGTGCTTTTTTAGCTGCTTCTCACTTTTTGGGGAAGAGAGGTGGTGGTGGGCGGTGAAGTTCCTATTCCTCTCACAACTTCCTTCTCCTTTGGGAGAAAGCCAACTAGTACATTCAATGCCTGGGGACTGTCACTGTCAGGTTTTAGACTCTTGGGTCAGGCCTGCCCTGTCATGTACTAATTTACATGAAATAATTAGGATGTCACTTCATCTAACAGGTGAAAATGAAATTAACAACTGAGTTCCCATGCACTCTTGGGTATATTCCCCTAGAACTTTGAGGGGTGTGATACTGTTTTTATATACCAACAGCAGTCTTCTTAGATGGCCCCCTTCTAATGCAGTTTCCTTAAGATGGACCAATTTATGGTTCAAATCTCAAATAACACTTGACATTGATGGGTCCAAAATGAGACCAGTCACCAATGGTTCATTCAGTTCAGTTCAGTTCAGTCGCTCAGTTGTGTCTGACTCTTTGCAACCCCATGAACTGAGGCCTCCAGCACTCCAGGCCTCCCTGTCCATCACCAACTCCCGGAGTCCACCCAAACCCATGTCCATTGAGTCAGTGATACCATCCAACCATCTCATCCTCTGTCATCCCCTTCTCCTCCTGCCTTTAATCTTTCCCAGCATCAGGGTCTTTTCCAATGAGTCAGCTCTTTGCATCCGGTGGCCAAAGTATTGGAGTTTCAGCTTCAACATCAGTCCTACCAATGTACACCCAGGACTGATCTCCTTTAGAATGGACTGGTTGGATCTCCTTGCAGTCCAAGGGACTCTCAAGAGTCTTCTCCAACACCACAGTTCAAAAGCATCAATTCTTCACCGCTCAGCCTTCTTCACAGTCCAACTCTCACATCCATACATGACAACTGGAAAAACCATAGCCTTGACTAGATGAACCTTTGTTGGCAAAGTAATGTCTCTGCTTTTCAATATGCTATCTAGGTTGGTCATAACTTTCCTTCCAAGGAGTAAGTGTCTTTTAATTTCATGGCTGCAATACCATCTGCAGTGATTTTGGAGCCCCCCAAAATAAAGTCTGACACTGTTTCCACTGTTTCCCCATCTATTTCCCATGAAGTGATGGGACCAGATGCTATGATCTTAGTTTTCTGAATGTTGAGCTTTAAGCCAACATTTTCACTCTCCTCTTTCACTCTCATCAAGAGGCTCTTTAGTTCTTCTGCACTTTCTGCCATAAGGGTGGTGTCATCTGCATATCTGAGGTTATTGATAGTTCTCCCAGAAATCTTGATTCCAGCTTGTGCTTCTTCCAGCCCAGCATTTCTCATGATGTACTCTCAGTTCAGTTCAGTTCAGTCTGCATATAAGTTAAATAAGCAGGGTGACAATATACAGCCTTGACGTACTCCTTTTCCTATTTGGAACCAGTCTGTTTTTCCATGTCCAGTTCTAACTGTTGCTTCCTAACTTGCATACAGGTTTCTCAAGAGGCAGGTCAGGTGGTCTGGTATTCCCATCTCTTTCAGAATTTTCCACAGTTTATTGTGATCCACACAGTCAAAGGCTTTGGTATAGTCAATAAAGCAGAAATAGATGTTTTTCTGGAACTCTCTTGCTTTTTTGATGATCCAGCGGGTGTTGGCAATTTGATCTCTGGTTCCTCTGCCTTTTCTAAAGCCAGCTTGAACATCTGGTCCATTCAAAAGCTATACAATTACCAATAATCAAGCTTCAGGCAATTTGTGTTGCAGAGCACATAAAAGTATCTACAAAGTCCTTCATTTGTATGCATAAACATTATCATATTTAAATGTATTTTAAACTCTGAATAATATAAAATAGGGCTATTAACACAAATAAACTTAAGTGGTGGTCCTTAAGTCCTATGAAAGTTTGTAGGAACTTTCATAGCTGTCCTCAGAATTTCCAAGGGTCCTATGATCCAAGCAAAGAAAAAGAAACATGAATTCAGGTAATAAATGGGTTATTTAAAGCATCTCACTAAATTTACTGATTTTTGTTTCCACTCCATTTGGATGCATTTCCTCGTTGATTTTCTTTAACTTCTGGCTTAAAAGACTTCAGTTTTCAGGTTTTTCTTTTTTTTTTTTTTTTTATTTGTAAACAATATTTTATTTGTAGATTTCCTAGTAAGTTTTTTTTTTTTTTTTTTCCCAGATGTAACATTTATTTTTCTGTTCACTATTTCCTAGTGTCTTTAGACAACAGCATAAAGTTATTTTTTTTATTTTTATTTTTTTTTAATTTTATTTTATTTTTAAACTTTACATAACTGTATTAGATTTGCCAAATATCAAAATGAATCCGCCACAGGTATACATGTGTTCCCCATCCTGAACCCTCCTCCCTCCTCCCTCCCCATTCCATCCCTCTGGGTCGTCCCAGTGCACCAGCCCCAAGCATCCAGTATCGTGCATCGAACCTGGACTGGCAACTCATTTCATACATGATATTTACATGTTTCAATGCCATTCTCCCAAATCTTCCCACCCTCTCCCTCTCCCACAGAGTCCATAAGACTGTTCTATACATCAGTGTCTCTTTTGCTGTCTCGTACACAGGGTTATTGTTACCATCTTTCTAAATTCCATATATATGCGTTAGTATACTGTATTGGTGTTTTTCTTTCTGGCTTACTTCACTCAGGTTTTTCTTACATCCATTCTTTCATACTCTGTTGATTGATTTGGGATCACAATTGAGTAAAATGACAAGTCATAGACAGAATAGGACTTTGATGTTGCAGCAAGGTGATTTCTGCTGGGAGAGAATCACATGCTTTAGAATGAGCAGACAGAGTTCTACTGTGGCACAAAGGTCACTTAAGTGCTTTGAGTCACAGTCTTCAATTTATGTATGGAGAAAGGGGCAGCTATTTCATGGGGTTGTCATGAAGATGTTTGTCATAAGACAAACATGGAAAGAACCTACTGCCCACAGTTCGTGACACCAATTAAATAGGCCTTTTCCTCCCTTGACTGCTTTGAAACAGACTATTGGACTTTGCTTGGTTTCTTGAAGATGCAAAGACCATACCCTTGTTGATATCTGTAATTGTATACTTCTGGGTTGACCTTCTATTTTTAGGCCCAGAAACTTTACCTTCCACTCTCCTCATGCTTGGTCTACCACCTCCTATTCCTGCCATCTTCTCACTTACTGCTAATCCTGTTACCTTTCCTAATATCCACAGGAAGAGTCAATTCATTGTGATCTCAATGTTTCCAAGGACCTCAGAGAAAAAAGATATCAAAGGGAAGAATAAATATAATATGTTTAAAGCATGACAATAAATTACTCAGTTTCGTCTCAAATTTTGCTCTGAGGAAAGGTTGACACAAAACGTTTGAAGAAACATGAAACAGATCCTAAAGACAGATGATTTTTCAGAGTGAAAGGCAATTTTTTTCCCCTAAGCTTCAAAGCAAGGGTTCCTTTTTTCATCTGCTTGATAGGTTATTTTTGACAGGATTTAACTTATGAAATTGTTCCAATGCCCTTTAAAAGGGTCTGGGCACATGAGTGTGCTAGTGAAGATAAATGTTAGGTCTTAATTGAAATTTTTAAAAAGATGTCCATGTGGCAAAAGTATAGACAACATATTGGTTCTTCTGTGAATTAAAAAAAAAATGAGTACCTTTTATGACACTGTGTTTACACTCAATAATCAATAGGATGATCTGAGAAATAAGCTAGGAAAAAAACATGCCTTCTGGATAAGTTTTCTCCTTAACATGTCCCTTTCAACTCTGATTCATCACATCCTTCAAAAATCTTTTCTCTAATTTAGACATTATTCTTTATTATTTCATTAAGAATCTTAACATAGTACACCAATAAAAAAGTGAATACATCTGTAAAAATTACTAATAATTTATAGCAACAGAAAAACCTATCTTTTTTGCTACAGAAAAATTGCTAAATTTTCAGTATCACAATTTCAAAGAAATTTCATAAAATTGTATTAAATTAAGAAGAAATTTAATTTGATTGTGATACAGGCCAAAGAAATTTTCCAGTGCAACATAATAAGCTATACTTTAGTTGTATAAACATTAAGTAATAAAATATACTTATGACAAAAATTTTAATAAAATAAAACTTTTAAGGGATTCAGAATTTCTTAAAAATTAATTTCTGAGCAACACTTTTTTTATTTTAAAACTACTTTTATTTATTTATTTATTTGGCTGTGCTGGGTCTTAGCTGTGGTATGCAGGATCTAGTTCTTCTACCAGGGATGGAACCTGGATCCCCTGCATTGGGAGTTCGGAGTCTTAGCCACTGGATCACCAGGGAAGTCCCTCACCTCGTTTTTATAGAAGAGGAAATCATTCAAGCCCATAAAGCTAATAATAGAAAAAACATAGTGGCACCTGACAATAGGATTTGAATAATTACACATGATTATATTCATCTTTGGGCTTCCCAAGTGGTGCTAGGGGTAAAGAACCTGCCTGCCATCGCAGGAGATGGCAAAGGCACAGGTTTGATCTCTGCTTGGGAAGATCCCCTGGAGGACTTAGCACACACACACGGATATTCATCTTTATTATGAAAAAGTTCAAATAATCACAAATGTCTCTTTACAACCACAGTAAATAATTATCAAGATCAACATGTTTGCTTTCTCTCTCCCTTTTTGCTTTTACTTTTTCAGTTTGCTGAAATAGTTTGAAGGAACACCCAGATCTGTCATTTTACCTCTACATACATCAGTATCTGTCTCCGAAAACTATGGACTTAAAAAAAAAAAAAGCAATGCCATTCTCATACCTTATAAAGTAACAATAATTCTTTGGCATCATGTCAATCAGTCCATAATTAATTTCCCTAGTTGCTCAAAAAATATCTTTTTTCATTTGGTTTGTTCAAATCAAATTATGAGCATACATTTTAATAAAATGTCTGAGCAAGTTCTTGTGATTTCAGAAAATAAAGCAATGAAAGAGAGATGAGGTTTTCAATCTAAATACTAGTGAAGATTTTGCAAAGGATGTTCCAATGTTAATAGTTTTATAGCCTATCAATTAAAAGAAATAATTGGCAAGATCCATAAGAAGTTATTTTTGTTTTTTTCCTCTTTAAAAAGAAGGAAAATTTACTATCTACTAACACCATGTTATGGGGCTTCCCAGGTGGCACTAGTGGTAAAGAACCTGCCTGCCAATGCGAGACATAAGGGGTGTGGGTTTGATCCCTGGGTCGGGAAGATCCCCTGAAGGTGAGCAAGGCAACCCACTCCACTATTCTTGCCTGGAGAATCCCATGGACAGAGGAGCCTGGTGGGCTATGGTTCAAAGGGTTGTAAAGAGTCAGACACGACTGAAGCAACTTAGCATGAAGCATGCAAAACACCGTGTTATAAACTGAATGTTTCCTCTCAAAATTCCTGTTGAAACTTAACCCCCATTGTGATGGTATTAGGAGGTGGGGCCTCTTTTATAAGGGTACAAATCCCATGTGTGAGGGTTCCACTTTCTTGAGCTAACCACCTCTCAAAGGCCCCACCTCCTAGGAGCATTAAGTTAGGGGCTAGGATTTTAACGTATGAATTTTGAAGGGACAGAAACATTCATGACTATAGCACAGCCTGAGACCACTATTTCATGTTTCAGAAGGGCACTTAGTCCACATGTGTACAAAAGATGTCATCTCAGAAGGACAGGCCTTCTTGGGAAAGCACATTTAGTAAATCTGTAAATGTTTCTTAGAATATGGATTTGGCAACAGAAAAATACTTCAAAATTAGTAATATCAAATGTTGCACTTCTTGGAGCTCAGGGTGGGCTGCTCCAAAATATGCCACAATAGTATATTGATTATTTTGAATTGCTGCTGCTAAGTCGCTTCAGTCGTGTCCGACTCTGTGCGACCCCATAGATGGCAGCCCACCAGGCTCCCCCGTCCCTGGGATTCTCCAGGCAAAAACACTGGGGTGGGTTGCCATTTCCTTCTCCAATGCATGAAAGTGAAAAGTGAAAGTGAAGTCGCTCAGTTGTGTCCAACTCTCAGCGACCCCATGGACTGCAGCCTACCAGGCTCCTCCGCCCATGGGATTTTCCAGGCAAGAGTACTGGAGTGGGGTGCCACTGCCTTCTCCTTATTTTGAATTAAATTACTTTAAAAATGACTATTGCAAGAGGGACACTCTGACCTTCCTTTCTGTCTCCCTGAAAGCAGGAAATGGATCTCCCATAAGAAAGGTGCTCTCCCAGCATCTTGTGGAGCAAGGGTACCCTTATCTCCAGAGAGAGGAATTCAGACCAAGAAGGCTGTATAAACAAATTAAATTACTTCTTTAATTTATGACCCCAAGCCCGAACTCTGTTTAAATTCTTCACTCCTTGGGCACGCAAAACCTAAGTTTCTTTGTTAATTTCTCACAAATTTATTGTTCCTTTGTCTAAAAAGTATAAAAGCTGACTGCTTTGACCACTTTAATATACATTAATATATAATATATATAATAAGTACATACATTATATATGCATACATTTACTTATTTGTTTTTGACTGTATGGGTCTTGGTTGCTGTGTACAGGCTTTTGCTAGCTGTGGTGAGCCAGGGCTACTCTCTAGATGTGGTGTGCGGGCTTCTCTTACTGTGGAGCACAGGTCTTAGAGCGTGTGGGCTTAGTTGCCCCAAGGCATGTGGAATCTTTCTGGACCGGGGATTGAACCCATGTACCCTGCATTGCAGGCAGATTCGTAACCACTGGACCACCTGAGAAGTCTTATTGCCCTGAGACCTCCGTTTGCACAAATGAAACTTTGTTTTTTCTTCCTGTTAATCTGTCTTATATAAATTTTATTATTAGTCCAGCCACAAAAACTCAAGAAGGGTAGAGAAGGAAATTTCCCCCTCCCAACATACTTATATAGTATATATATATGTATGTATATATATATTTTTTGTATATATATAATTATCCAGATACTTAGGAGCAAAAGAGGCAGTATAATACAGTGGTTGAGCCAAAGGGTGTGGAGTCAGACAGACCTGACCATTTATTAATTGTCAGCCTTTTGACACCTTAGTGTTTCCTCTGTAAAATGGGAGACTATAGTTCTACTCATAAGGTTCCTCTCGGTAGGCATGTAATATAGCTAAGGCATTATCTGGCACATAAAATGTTCATATCCTCCTCGACTTACAATGGAATCACGTCCCAGGAAACTGATCATGACCGAAAGTTGAAAATGCACTTACATCTACTCTCCAGGACACCAAGGCTTAACCCAGCTTACCTTAGACATGCTCAGAGCACTTACATTACTCAACAGTTGTGTAACGTCATCTAACACAAAATCTATTCTATAATAAGTTGTTGACTATCTCATGTGACTAATACTGTACCGAAATTGAAAAACAGAAAGAAAGTGAAAAACCTTTCTGTCTGGGTCTGGAATGGTTGTAAGTGTATTGGTTGTCCATCCTCGTGACTGGTGACTGACCAGAAGCCCTGGCCATTGTCCAGCATCAAGACAGAGGATTGGACCTCATATCATTAGTCCAGGGAAAAAGTCATAATTCAAAATTTACAGCATGGTCTCTGCTGAACTTAGGTTGTTTTCACCCCATTGTAAAGTCAAAAATGTCTCAATGTCAAACCATCATCAAGTTGGGGACTGTCTGTACTTAAATTCTAGCTCATTGTTAACTTCTAAATTTTCACACAGTTTGCTCAAAAGAACACAAACTCAGCCTCTCATCTGGACTGGGATTTCATGGGAACTTGAGGGGTTGATGAAGAAACTCCATTTTCATCTCTTCAAGGCAGATGGCTGTCTTCTCTGCTTGCTGATGTGTTGAGCAGTTAGAAGGAATGCTATCTCTAGGGTGAAGTGTTTGAAAGAAGTAAGATTAAGTGTGGACAGGTTTTTTCCCCCCCTTGTTTGTTAAACACTTTGGTGACTAAGAGTCTTTCTCAGTTCGTCTCCCAAGTTGACATACTAGTTCATATTTTTCCAGCTTTTACATAATACCCTAATTTTTTTAACGACCAGTCTGTAAAAACAAATTCAAGTTTACAGGTTGAAAAATCAAGGCCCAGGATAATTAACTAACTTGCTTAACATAGTAATAGCTAACTTTTCCTGGGACCTCATCTTCTCAATGTGCGTGTGTGTGTGCCCTTGGTCGTGTCTGACTCCTTGCAACGTCATGGACTGTAGCCCACCAGTCTCCTCTGTACATGGGATTTTCTAGGCAAGAATACTGGAGTGCCATTTCCTTCTCCAAGGGATCTTCCCGACCCAGGGATTGAATCTAAGTCTCTTGTGTCTCCTGTATTGGCAGGTAGATTCTTTATGACTAGTGCCACCTGGGAAGCCAACATCTGAATGCTTTCTATTTATCTTAACTCTGTTACTAGCTAAGCAATCCCAGAAGGTTGGTGTGATTTCATATCCTTGATAGAGATGAGGAGACTGAGGCTCCGAAAAGTTAAAAAATTTGTCCTGGGTCATTTAAATGGTAGGTGGAGATTTGGAACCTGTCCTGGGTAGCCTAGCACCAGAATCACTCTGTAGTATCAGCCAAAGACTCTCTAAATTGGACACTCTTGGATTTAAAGAGCAGCCCATCACCAAAGGCTGAGGTTAGGGTCTGATGGGGGAGGTGGGCACTCCTCCTCTAACTCCTGTGAGCAGCTGCGTCTCTTCTCCTAGCCCCAAGCCAGGAAGGCAAGCAGACAGTCTCCACCCTCTCCTCCCACGCCAAGATCCCACTGTTCCTCTTTGTTTCTTCTCTGTTGTTTCACAAAGATCTATTTGTTTAATCTTTCCATCTCTTCTTTGTTTCAGTCTAAATTGAGAGGCAGGGATGAGGGCAGAGAAGGAATTGAAACCAAACCCTTCCCAGGGTGAGAGATGAACATGCCAGGATATCTATCTGACTTGTCAACTAGATATTTCCTCAAAATGCCTCTTAATATCACACTTTTTTTTTCTTCTTATGCCCTTTAAGCTCATTGATTGTATGGATATCAATTGCTTGTATATCTGGGGGAGAAAGTCTGTCCATTCTGAATTCATTTTTAAAATGAATATAAAGCTATGACTGTGGCCTTGCTGTACCCACCAAACCCAGGTTGACTGAGGTGAAAAAAATTCTTACACATTGTTATCTTGTAGTCATTACGGGCTTAGATAGGCCTTTCAGATGACAAAGAGCTGGGGAGATATTCCAGTAAGTTGTTTCTTTGAGCAGAAAAACCATTCTTAAGGCTAGAATTCAAATGTTCCAGTTCTTTGAAAACATTATTTTTATCCCTTTACTTGCTTTAAACAATAACAGCATTCACTTTGGATGAGGTGTTTTTGATGGAGCCATGAGTTTTCTTCCTGATTTCTAATAGGTATACTAGCTATGCGTCCCCCACGCCCCCAACCCAGTTTGACTGTGTCTCAATAACTCTACAGTATGATGCATGCTCTCATAGTTGCAGGACGACGAACAAGATCCCAAGGCCCAGGGAACGCCATGTACAAAAGAGCAAGTGCCCCAGGGAACTCTACTCCATGTGATGCGGCAGCCTGGATGGGAGGGGAGTTTGGGGGAGAAAGGACATCTGTATATACATGGCTGAGTCCTTTCGCCCTTCATCTGAAATCACAACATTGTTAACTGGCTATACTCCAATTCAAAAAAAAAGAGCAAGTGCCCAGAGGAAAAGAATGAGTTCAGAGCCTGTGTGGGAGGGCAGGCAGGGGCCTAGGGTATAAGGTGCTTGGTGTGTGTGGTCTAGGGGTGACAGAGGAAGGAGGGGCCAAGAGACTGGAAAGAGGCTAAAGGGCACAGCCAGCTGCATTAACATCCTTCTCAGTACCACGGGAACTGAGGAAGGGCTCTGTATCCTATCCAAGGCATAGTTATAATTGCAGTTTTGCTTTGGAGCATCTCCCCACTTGGCGTTCTGGGGAGGAGGGGCTGGAGGTGGAGCATACAGAGATGGTCAGAGAGGACGCTGAGCAGTTATCCAGGTAAGGGGTTACTAGGCCCTAAGGTGAACTGATGGTGATCATGGAGCCTTGAGGGCAGATTCACAAGGGCTTAGGAAGTACATTCAACAGTGATAAACTGGATGTGACAGGTGGGGAGAGAAAGAGGTCTAGGGTCATTTGTATGGTTCAGTTTTGGTACTTAGGATTCACTCTGTTATTGCCAGTTTTGACCTAATTAGCAAATCAAAATAATAGCATGGACAAATAAGCCTAAAATAAGAAGTCCAAGGTGATGGCTACAGGTAATGATCCACAATAGAGAGGGGTTGGGTTCTGAGGATCAAGAATCAAGGAAAACAGGGACTTCCCTTGTGGCACAGTGGATAAGAATCTGCTTGCCAGCGCAGAGCATACAGGTTTGGTCCTTGGTCTAGGAAGATCCCACAAGCCACAGAGCAACTAAGCCTGTGTGCCGCAACTCCTGAGCCTGTTCTCTAGAGCCTGGGAGCTGCAACTCCTGAGCCCATGTGCCCTAGAGCCTGGGAGCTGCAACCAGAGAAGCCACTGCACTGAGAAACCCTGGCACAACAGCGAAGAGTAGCGCCCTCTCACAGCGACTAGAGAAAGTCTGTGCAAAAAAATAAAAAAGCAACAAAGACACAGCACAGCCAAAAATGTTTTTAAAAAAAGAAGAATCAAGGAGAATAACTAGGGCACCAGGAACAGGAGCTCCACCTTCTAAGACCAGGACTTCCAATTCTGCCGAACACTAACTTGCCCTGGACTGTTTTCAAGTGCTTATACACTCATCACTATAACTTCTTCACATACTAAGGCTGCTGCCCAAACGTGCTCTCAGGCAAGAGCTTCTGAAAAATGAGACAGTAGACCCATGGAGAAGGAATCTAGCGTCATTCAGGCTGGCATTATTTAACCACTATCTCTCTCTCTCTCTCTCACACATACACACACAGACACACACATGGGTGTGTCATTTGAAGTTAACTGGAAGAATACAACGTGTGCTTAACACTTTGGACCAGATGCTAATAGGCCTTTTGATGTCCCCAAATGTTTATTTTTCTATGACGTGTATACGTCAGTTCTAACATGTTCTCCATCTATTCCACACAGAATGGGAAGTTTGAGACTCTTTTTAAAGGGAAAGAACTCAGGATAATTTTTGTTCTGGGGTCAGTCCTATTTGCTTCCTGGTCCGGTTTAATGGTTGACAGTAAATGTCCAACTCAGATTTCTCCAGAGACCGCTCCATTCTTACTTCGAAGCATAAGACACTTCAATTACATACATCAAATAAAGACATGATATATTCCCTCTATACAACCCTTTACAAGAACTAACTAGAATTGCTACCAACAGATTAAGAGTGTAAACATAATGTTAAATAAACTGATCCAGTTGCATGATGTATCTTAAAGGCAAATATCCTCCAGATCAAAATTACTAGTGCCTCTAGGGCCAAGATATAAATAACCTGTGCTTACTACTCAGCTTATGAAAGAGATGGCAAGAGTAATGGGTTTTAAATAGTTTCATAGGTAGTGTGACTGAAAATAGTTCACAAATATTTGGGGCTTGGTCATGAAATGCTAACAGGTTATTTCAATAAAGGAGATGTTTCATCGCAGTTTAGTGGCTGGCAGAGTCTGATCAATGGTGAGGCGAAGGAGAAGCATACGATTCTCATAGGCTTGAATTAGATAGAAGAGAAGTTTCCTCACTTGTAAATTGCCTGTAGTTGCGACATCTTACCGTATTTGCATGAAATGGGCCCCAAAAAGCAAAAAGTGATGTAATGTGTAAAATATGAGACTCCCTCAAATTCCCATTTGGTTACACCCTGGTTGTTGCTACATCTGAAGATGAAGCTGTCTTCATCACTTCCTTTTCTTTTATTCCAAATCTGTCCTCTGAAGACAAGGTGCCTGTGCACTCCCAGCAGTAATCCATATTTGCAATTCAGGCTGCTGCAGTTGCTGTGTTAAATGGTCGACACTTTAAAAAAATCGAACTGTACTAGAGTTAAGTCCTATATTCTGTGTAGGATGGCAAGGAGGAAGTAAAAAATTCTAATGTTGCGAATTCTTTGAAGTCAATATTTGTGTGGGGTAAGGTGGTTGGCAGTTATTAAAATAGTTCTATCACATAAGACATTTTAGCTCCCATAAAAATTCCTTTTTCCCCTTAGTTGATTATTGTTGTCCTTTCTGATTCTAGGTAGTTGCTGTATTTACTGAAATATGTAGAATCAATGTTTTGATGATTTTAGACTGTATTCATAATACAGTGGATATTTAAAAGTAGCCCAGAAAGTTACTGGAATCTCTGAATTTTCAGCCTAACTTAACATTTCCTGAAAGTTCTGCCAAAAATTGCAGAGAAGACATGACAATTTTAAATGAGAGAAGAAAAAAGACCCTTTCCTCTTCCTGTTCAAGATGAGGGCATAAAATCAGTCACATTTTATTTTGAACTTTCATTCACTAGAAACTGACAGCCCAGAAAACTCATAGCCACAGCGGAAGTGGCTTCAGGGCCAAGAACCTGCCTCTCCAGTGGGTGAGAAGCGGGAGAATTAAAGAGGTTTGCAATGGCAAACTGATGTTTTCTCTACACACATCTCTTGGGATTGAACCCCTGTTCATTGCACTGGTTTCACACATAGAGAACAATGTAAAGTGTCTGTAAAAAAATGACTCCCTTCCTAGCCTGCCAAAGAGGTTTTTATTACCACTCCTGGGTGGAGGACGCTGGTGGAAGCATCAGTACAGCCAGTCAGCCAGAAACCAGTCCTTCTAGTCTCCAGTCTTGGCTGCACTGAAAGCATCCTCTTTCTTTCTTTCTTTTTTTAACTTTAAAACTCATTTTGTATTGGGGTATAGCTGATTCTTGAGGGCAGAAGGAGAAGAGGGTGTCAGAGGATGAGATGGCTGGATGGAATCATTGAAGTGATGGACATGAACTTGGGCAAACTTCAGGAGATGGTGAGGGACAGGGAGGCCTGGTGTGCTGCAGTCCATGGCCGGTCACAAATAGACGCAACTGGGTGACTGAACAATAACAGATAGCTGATTAACAATGTTGTGGTAGTTTCAGCTGAACAGCTTCAGATCAGATCAGATCAGATCCGTTGCTCAGTCGTGTCTGACTCTTTGCAACCCCATGAATCACAGCACGCCAGGCCTCCCTGTCCATCACCAACTCCCAGAGTTCACTCAGACTCACATCCATCGAGTCAGTGATGCCATCCAGCCATCTCATCCTCTGTCGTCCCCTTCCCCTGCCCCCAATCCCTCCCAGCATCAGAGTCTTTTCCAATGAGTCAACTCTTCGCATGAGGTGGCCAAAGTACTGGAGTTTCAGCTTTAGCATCATTCCTTCCAAAGAAACCCCAGGGCTAATCTCCTTCAGAATGGACTGGTTGGATCTCTTTGCAGTCCAAGCGACTCTCAAGAGTCTTCTCCAACACAACAGTTCAAAAGCATCAATTCTTTGGTGCTCAGCTTTCTTCACAGTCCAACTCTCACAGCCATATGACCACAGGAAAAACCATAGCCTTGACTAGACGAACCTTTGTTGGCAAAGTAATGTCTCTGCTTTTGAATATGCTATCTAGGTTGGTCATAACTTTCCTTCCAAGGAGTAAGCGTCTTTTAATTTCATGGCTGCAGTCACCATCTGTAGTGATTTTGGAGCTTCAGGTGAACAGCAAAGGGACTCAGTCATATATATACAAGTATCCATTTTCCTCGCAAACTCGTCTCCCACCCAGGCTGGCTCATAACACTGAGCAGAGTTCCATGTGGCTATACACTAGGTCTTTGTTGGTTATCCATTTTAAATATAGCAGTGTGTACATAATAATTCCAAAGTCTGTGGTACATATATACAATGGAATATTCAGTTCAGTTCACTCACTCAGTCTGACTCTTTGCGACCCCATGAAGCGCAGCACGCCAGGCCTCCCTGTCCACCACCAACACCCGGAGTCCACCCAAACCTATGTCCATCGTGTCAGTGATGCCATCCAACCATCTCATCCTTCGTCATCCCCTTCTCCTCTTCCCCTCAATCTTTCAAAGCATCAGGGTCTTTTCAAATGAGTCAGCTCTTCGCATGAGGTGGCCAAAGTACTGGAGTTTCAGCTTCAACATCAATCCTACCAATGAACACCCAGGACTGATCTCTTTTAGGATGGACTGGTTGGATCTCCTTGCAGTCCAAGGGACTCTCATGAGTCTTCTCCAACACCACAGTTCAAAAGCATCAATTCTTCTGTGCTCAGTTTTCTTTATATTACTCAGCCATTAAAAAGAATAAAATAATGCCATTTGCAGGAACATGGATGGACCTAGACAGCATCATACTGAGTGAAGTAAGTCAGACAAAGAATAAATATGATTTGACATTCCTTATATGTGAAATCTAAAAAGAAATGATACAAAAGAACTTACTTATGAAACAGAAAGAGATTCACAGACTTACAAAACAAATTTACAGTTGCCGGGGGGAAGAGATAATTAGGGACTTTGGGAAAGCATCCTCTTTCTGGGCTCTGTGTAGGTAGCTCTGTTCATCCCATTGATTTGGCATAAAGCATATGCCAAGTGGTGTTATGTCAGATAGAAAAAGACAAATACTGTAGGATACCATTTATAGGTGGAATCTAAGAAAATACAACAAGCTGAAGTGGAGTGAGAGTCGCTCAGTCGTGTCCAACTCTTTGCAACGCCATGGACTATACAGTGCGTGGAATTCTTGAGGCCAGAATACTGGAGTGGGTAGCCTTTACCTTCTCCAGGGGATTTTCCCAACCTAGGGATCAAAACCAGGTCTCCCACATTGCAGACAGACTCTCTACCAGCTGAGCCACCAGGGAAGCCCACAACAAATTAGTGAATATAACAAAAAAGAAGCAGGCTCACAGATATAGAGAACAAACCAGTGGTTACCAGTGGTCTGGAGGGGCCGTATATGGGTAGGGGATTAAGAGGCACAAACTATAGGTATAAAATAAGCTACAAGGATATATTGTACAACATGGGGTAAAAACCCAATATTGTATAATAATTACAAATGAAGTATAACCTTTAAAAATTGTGAATCACTCTATTGTACACTTGTAACTTACATAATACTATTTATCAACTGTACTTCAATAAACATTAAAAAAAAATATTTGTAGGTTCTTTTTCTGGCTTCATAACTGATAAGTGTAGAGCCCAGTGCTCAAGAGTGATGGCTCTAGCCCCATTGCCTGGGTTTAAAACTGGCCTTTGCCACTAACTGTAACCACCTTATTCAACTTCTCTGAGGCTCAGTTTAGCCATCTGTAAAATGACACTTCCTTACAGGATTGTGAAAATTAAATGAAATAGCACATACAGTGCTTAGGATAGTGGGGGGCAGGAGCCTTAGAAGCCCGCAGCAAAGATGAGCTATTATTAGTAAATGTGCTTTTTTGATAAGCAACATGTTTTCATTCAATCAAGAGGCCAAATATCTATACTATCAGACTTCACCAGATAGCTGACCATCTTCCCTTTGGTGACTCAAGTTGACAGCATTTAGGAGAAGATAGCAGTGTTGGTTTGAAGCTGTTTCCCCTCTCATCTTTAAAGGAAGCAGAGGAAAAGAAGCGTGGTCTGGTTCTGAAGAAAACCAGGTCAAGCTTTGTTTCCTGTTCAGACGGTCTGTGTATAAATGCATATCATGATTCCCAGAATTCCATTGTGACAGCTCCCTTAGTTAATGGGCAAGGAGGATTTTCTCAGGCTAGGTTTACACAGATCTGCCTCAGAAGAGAAAGCCAAATAATTCCTATTTTTGGCCTGGTGCTTAGAAAAGAAGGGACAAACTGCTTGTTTTTAAAAACTTTCTGGGACATTAAACAACAGGTTTCTTTTTCCTTTTTTTTTTTTTTTTAAAGAAGGGGAGATCATATAAATAGGAAATGACTTAGTAGGCTCTCCAATTTCACTCTTTTAGGATAAAAAGAATCTTTTTTTATCTCGTGGGCTCATTTTTAGACACTACTCTTGCAATAAAAAACATCAAAATTGGGTAATTTGTAATGCTTTCATTCAAATCGGAGGCTAATTTCCTTAAGGAGGATTATAGCAACTTCAGAGGCTTTTCTGTCCAGGCAAGATATGCTTCTGTCCATCCTGGAAAAGTGTCCAGAAACATTAGCAGGTATCTGAGATTCCCTGCACCTCCAGGCATTTGAGTGAAGTGGGCCTGCCAGTCCTTGGTGGGGTGGGTTTCTCTGTGTTGTGTCCCATCTGGGAGGTTTGATAGCAGACTTTGGGTTATTTTTAGCACAAATCATGCACTTCTGAGTGCCTTGCTGGATAGTCTTCTATAGGTTAGACCCCATTATATACTTTTGAATACACTGTAAGGTGGCACCTCTCCTGTAATGTGGTTTAGGATGAATGTGCTGTACCACACTGCCAAGAATGCTGTGAGAATCCAAACAATTCCTTGCGCCCTACATTTTCAGCCAGTCGAGGTGTGATCAAGAGTGAAACTCCACTCTTTGGGTCTCTCTTTGTTTTTTTCTACAAAGGAGATCTCAGCTCAAAAGTGGGAAAGAACACTCAGCAAATACAAGAAACTTCAGGGTGAGGTCTCCTAGTTGTCTTTATGGAGTTTACTCTCCTTCTGGGGATCCAATGCCAGAAAAATGGTGCTCCATTTTGCATCTTCTTTCTTCTGTCCTTCCCTTTGGAACACTTTAAAAGCAACATCTCTGATTGAGAATTGTTCATTTTGAATGTGCCATCTACTCTTTGCAACTTTCTCCTGACATCTGAGCTGCTCTGAAGTTATCATTCCAGTATTTTCAGGGACCTTGGGATCTGCATCAGTGTAACATCTGTAAGCCTGATAAATCTTTTTCAAAAATTCAGAGAGGGTCTTCATTTGGTTTCTGTTCAATTTCTTGAATCTTGTTCAAACTCTTTCAAAGCCTGGTGAGATACACTTAGAGTAGTGCTCTAATAAGGACATCCCTCCCTCACGGGGGCCCCAGTTTGGTTGAGTAGTAGGTACTGTCAAGTGGGCTTCAGGTGCACCATTTGGGTGTGTTAGGTGGAACTGGTATGCTGACTTCCTGGCCTTATCAATGACCATTCTCTTTTCATCTCCTGTAAGTATTACATTGAAAAGAATGTGTATGTCTGTCCATGAAGGGTGGTGGGTAGCAAAAACAGAAATAAGCACAGACTTAGAGAACGAACTTATGATTGCCAGAGGGGAAAGATGGGGAGTTTGGGATTGATGTATATACACTGCTATATTTTAAAATGGATAACCAACAAGGACCTACTACATACCACAAGAAACTCTGCTCAATGCTATGTGGCTGCTTGGATGGGAGGGGAGCTTGGGGGAGAATGGATACATGTATATGTATGACTGAGTCCCTTTGCTGTCCATCTGAAACTATCACAACATTGTTAATTGGTGATACCCCAATACAAAATATAAAGTTTTTAAAAAAACAATTAAAAAAATAGAAGAGAGCAATTCTGTCGTTTGGAGAGGCTCCTCCCCATAAGAAGGATTGTCCAATTAAACAGTTGGTGGAGAAAGGACTCTGCATAGACACCCAGCCAGGTGGTTGTTTGTATTTAGGTCCCCTATGGCAGGGCTCACCAACCTCTGGGATCTGATGCCTGATGATTTGAGGTGGAGATGATGTAATAATAATAGAAGTAAAGTGGACAATAAATGTAATGTGCTTGAATCATCCCCAAACCATTGCCCCCTTCCTGGCCCATGGAAAAACTGTCTTCCATGAAACCAGTCCCTGGTGCCAAAAAGACTGGGGACCGCTGCCTTCCAGGATACAACATAAGGGAAATTGCCTTGCCCTGGGAATGGCTCCTGGCCCAAACTGTGTGCTCTGTTGGGTCTTAGACGGGGACACCAGACCAGGCCCCTGTGCCCCAGGAGCTAAGAAAGGATTTTCCAGCTGATCCCGATAAGGAGAGAGAGCCAGTCCAAGCACTTCCCAAGCCCCAGTGTTGGGAACTGGGGCTGGATGGCATAACTCCTGGAGTAGGTGGGACAGCCAGCTCAGCAGGAGGTTGCAGCAATATAGCCTCACCCACCTTTTTTGGGCTTCCTTTTTGGGGCACTAGTGGTAAAGAATCCACCTGCCAAAGCAGGAGACATAAGAGCTGCAGATTCAACCCTGGCTTGGGAAGAACCCTTGGAGGAGAGCATGGCAATCCATTCCAGTATTCTTGCCTGGAGAATCCCATAGACCAAAGAGCCTGGCGGGCTACAGTCCATGCGGTCACAAAGAGTGTGACACGACCAAAGCAACTTAGCCCTCATGCACTCCTTTTTCTTCCTTCCTGTGTGAAGATTTTCCCTTGGGTTCCTTTTATCATGAGGTGACGACTGTCTGACCTCCTCCTACACTAATGCAATAGCTCAAATGCTTGCCCATTAGAGGATTGATTTCATCATTCTTCACAGAATAGCTATAGAGCCATCCAAAGGCCACCATAAAGCCACAAAGAGCAATCAATCATCTCTAACCATTAAATGGAAGCCCTTTTGCTTTGGCATCAACCAACCAGGCTGAATTCTTGGATGGGCCTTTTGGTGATTTAAGGAACCAGGTGAAACCTTTGTCTTCTCCCTGAAAATGTCCCACATTCAGACAAGAACAGACAGGTTTTTTGGTTGCAGTTCCTTTCCTCCACTTGACATCAGTCTGTAAATGGAGAAATGGTACCAAAACAAAATGATAAAAAAAAAAAAAAAAAAACCCAAAGAACAAAATAGAATATCCTGAATAAACTTTCAAGTTTGGTCTGAGGGCTTTATATATCACAAGAACCATCAACTCAACCCCTCTTGCAACATGACTCTTTGGAGAGCTGTTGGAACTGGGCCAACAACACAGGAGACCACCAACGACATAATTAACACAGCAAGGGTGATGCTACACAGCACACAAGGTCTCAAGGTAACCCTGCCTAAACCTTCTTGCAGAGATCCTAACAGGTACCGAGGCCAAGCATTGCTAAATACAAGACAAACAAATGTTAGCATCCAAATAAACCAGTCCACAAACTGGGTAAAAGTCCAGCAATTACTTTCTCTCTCCAACAGGGTACCCCACTCTAATATAAAACAAATCGGCTTATTCCAGAGGGGAAAAGACCCCAAAAGAAGGAAATTAAAGTTCTGTCTATACATACCAGAGCACTTACCCTACTGTATGGAGCCCCTTGGCTCCCAGATGTCAATTCCTTGCTCCAGTTGCCAAGCACCGGGGCAGCCAGGGTTGCTTTGGGTAATTCTGCAGGGAAGATACTTATGACAAGTGGCACCAGCAGCTGCTACGGCCTTACCTGAGAATTCCTCATTGCCGGGCCAGCTGGTCACAAGCAGAAAGACTCCTGGCTGGCCTCACCAACATGTGTTACTAAGTTCAAGCTCATCACACTCACCGCAGGACAGGTCAGTCAATCAGGATACGAGGAGTTGGGCAAGGAACAGCGATTTTATTCTGAAAGTCAGAAGACAGAGAAGATGGCAAACTCATGTTCTAAAGGAGCATCTTGCCCAAGTTAGAATTCAGGCTTCTTTTACACTAAAAGAGGAGGGATAAAGTCCTGGTCCGGCCACACTCTGGAGGGGATCTGTTACTTTATTCCTCTGTGCAGTCGTTCACAGGTGGGCCTGTTCAGGATCTTCCTGTGAAGTAAACAGAGGTAATTTGGCTTAAAGATCATTACCTGGGAGGCAGGGTTCCCAGAGATGGGCTACTATGTACGATTTAAGCTTATAGGCAACGTCCTTTTAGTAATTAACTTATAATAGTAGACAAAGTTTCTTCCCTATTATATAAATTGATCTCCCTGGAAGAATCTGCCTGCAATGCAGGAGACCTGGGTTTGATCCGTGGGTCGGGAAGATCCCCCAGAGAAGGGAATGGCAACCCACTCCAGTATTCTTGCCTGGAGAATTCCATGGACAGAGGAGTGTGGCGGGCTACAGTTCAGGGGGTCTCAAAGAGTTGGACATGACTGAGCGACTAACACACACACACACACACACACACACACACACACACAAAGGATATATAGCATTCCATTAAAGGGTAGCCTTTGGAATCAGACCCATTTAGCTATTTTTCCCCCCACTTAAAAAGTTTTTTAAAAATTGAGGTATACCTGTGGCGGATTCATTTTGATATTTGGCAAAACTAATACAATTATGTAAAGTTTAAAAATAAAATAAAATTAAAAAAAATTAAAAAGAAAGAAAGAAAGAAAAGAAAATATATGTCCATAGAAAAACTTGAAAAAAAAAAATACACTGTCAAAAAAAAAAATTGAGGTATAGTTGATTTACAGGCCCATTTACATTTAACTCCTGCCTTAGCTACTTTACTTGCAGTACAAACTTGAACAAGCCAATTAAACTTTCCAAACCATCTTCACTCCTGAAATGAGTCTTTTTCTTTTTTTTTTGATGAGCGTGATACTGTGATGCATAGTAAAAAATACACGTTTGGTTTTTGTACAGTTTCTGGCACAGAACTCCTAAAACACTCGGAATTTCCTGGGATGAGAGAACAAGCACAATGTTTTCTGTAACGTGAATGAGGTGACTTTTGAATTGTACCTGAGGATGGGGGCTGGTTGCCAGGAGAAGCAACCACGTGACTGGAGAGTTGGAACTTTCAGTCCCGGTCCCTGACCTCTGGGGAGGGGCAGTGGGGCTGGAAGTCAAATCAATTCCTAGTGGCCAATGATTTAATCAATCATGCTGAGTAATGAAGCCTCTTGTTGTTGTTGTTGTTTAGTTGCTAAGTCATGTCCAACTCTTTTGTGACCTCATGGACTGTAGCCCACCAGGCTCCTCTGTCCATGGGATTCTCCAGGCAAGAATGCTGGAGCAGGTTGCCATTTCTTACTCCAGGGGATCTTCCCAACACAGGGATGGAACCTGTGTCTGCTTGGCAGGTGGATTCTTTACCACTGAGCCATCAGGAAAGCAGCTAATGAGTCTTCAATAAAAACCTCAAAGGATGGAGTTAAGAAAGCTTCCAGGTCGGTGGACACATTGGGAATTCAGGGAGAGTAGTCTACCCAGAGGCCTTGGGAGCTCTGTGCCCTTAGCCTGTACCCTGCCCTAAGCATCTGTACCACAGGGTTCTTCCTGAGTCACATCCTCTTATAACAAACTGAACTCAGGGTAAAATATTTCTCTAAGTTCTGTAAGCTGCTCTAATAAATCAAGAGGACCAAAGAGCAGGTTGTAGGACCTTGAATCTATAGCCCAAGTCTGAAGCATAGGTGATAACTTGGGCTTGACATGGGCGTTTTAAGTGAGCGGCAGTCTTGTAAGACTGAGCCCTTAACCATTGGGTCTGACACTATCTATCTTCAAGGAGATAGTGTCAGAACTGAGTTGAATTACAAGACATTCAGTTGGTGTCCAGGAATTGCTTGGTGTGGGATGAAAACCCCACACATCAGAATTTGGTGTCAGAATTGTAGAGAGTATTAAAGAAGAAAATAAAATATAAGGACTTCCCTGGTGGTCCAGTGGCTAAGACTCCCTAATCCCAATGCAGGGAACCTGGGTTCGATCCTGGTCGGGGAACAAGATCCCAAATGATGAAACTAAAGACCCCACATGCCTCAGTGAAGATCAAAGATCCTGAGTGCCATAGCTAAGACCTGGCACAACCAAATAAATAGATAAATATTTTTTAAAAAGAAAATATATGTAAAGCACGTAGTGTAGTTCCTGGTACATAGAAGATACTCAGCAGAAGATGATACATATTTGTTGTGTGCCTGGGATATCCTGGTCCCCAGGGACGGCCCAGGACAAGACAGACAGGATCTCTGTTCTCATGGAGCTTATAGGCTGGTGGAACTGGTGCAGTTAACTAACGGCTTAGGGAGAAGATCTTCCTCCTTTTGCAACTCCATGGACTGTAGCCTGCCAGGCTCCTCTGTTAATAGAATTTTCCAGGCAAGGATACTGGAGTGGTTGCCATTTCCTTCTCCTGGGGATCTTTCCTATCCAGGGATTGAACCAGCATCTCTTGTGTTTCTTGCATTGGCAGGCAGGTTTTTTACCACTTAGTGCCACCTGGGAAGCCCTGCATCTATCTTATTCAGCACAAAACAAAATAAAATGAAATATTGGCAATTATCTGGAAAGCTGACCAAAGAAGAAGGCCAACCTTCTCTCTTTGCACACTTTACAGCCAGACACATGTAAGTTAATGTTTGTCTCTCGCTTCCAGCTCTGCATTTAATCAGTCCCCAAAGGCCAGCCTGTTCTGTCTTTAAATCCAGTTTCTTCTCCAGCAGAGTTTTATGGTTTATAGCATCATCATTTTGGCCTGATCTACCAAAATACCCTCTAATCTGTTTTTACCTAAGTTCTCTTATTAAAAAATACATTTATTGAACACCTGCTCTTTGCCAGGTGCTAAGAAAAAATAAATTTAAAAAAGAGGTGCTGTGGTAAAGGTCTACATAGGAAAACATAGAGTTGGGGGTAGAAACACCTGGCTTTATGGATGTTAAGGTCGAAAGAAATATCTGGGTTGGAAGAAATAATTGGGAGTGGAGGAGACTACCTAGGAAGAGGATGTAGAGGGAAAAGGGATGAACATTAAGAATGAACTGGGGTGGGGAAAGGAAGGGATGAAAGTTTAAGGGTTGGCAGCCAAGGAGACTAAGGAGATGGGGGAGCAGCCAATAGTAGAAGAAACAGAAAGCAGGGGCTCAGGGGAACCAAGGGAAGAGATTGTTTCTAGACGGGGAGAGGGCTCAGAAGTGCCTGACACAACTGAGAAGTCAGGAGAAAACAGAAAAGTGTTGAGAAACTTTAGGTCACTGGTGACCATGGTGAGTGTATAATTGTTCCTTAGTCTCCCTGGGGCATTGGCTCCAGGACCAGCCCTCCCTCCACTCCCAACCCCCAGGATACCAAAGTCCACATATGCTCAAGTCTCTTATATAAAGTGGTACTGTGCTCGTATATAACCTGCTGCTGCTGCTGCTAAGTCACTTCAGTCATGTCCGACTCTGTGCGACCCCAGAGATGGCAGCCCACTAGGCCCCCCTGTCCCTGGGATTCTCCAGGCAAGAACACTGGAGTGGGTTGCCATTTCCTTCTCCAGTGCGTGAAAGTGAAAAGTGAAAGTGAAGTCGCTCAGTCGTGTCCGACTCCTAGCGACCTCATGGACTACAGCCTACCAGGCTCCTCCGTCCATGGGATTTTCCAGGCAAGAGTACCGGTGTGGGGTGCCATTGCCTTCTCCGATATAACTTAGGCACACCCTACTATATACTTTAAATCATCCTTAGATTATTTAGATTAGTTTATTAATCTATTCAATTAGACTATACAGTCCATGGCATTCTCCAGGCCAGAATACTTGAGTGGGTACCTATCCCTCCTCCAGCAGATCTTCCTGACCCCAAACCGGGGTCTCCATTGCAGGTGGATTCTTTACCAACTGAGCTATCAGGGAAGCCCTTAGATTATTTAGAATACCTAATGCAATGTAAATACTATGGAAATAGTTGACAGGTGAGTGGCAAATTCAAGTCTTACTTTTTGGAACTTTCTGGGTTTCTTTCAAATATAAAGATATTTATTTGGCCGTGTTGGGTCTTAGTTATGGCATGTGAGCTCTTCCTTGCATTATGTGGGATCTTTCCTTGCAGTGCAAGGGACTCTCTAGTTGCGGTACATGGACTTAGTTGAGAAATGCACATGTGGGATCTTTGTTCCCCAGCTAGGGATTGAACCTGTGTCTCCTGCATTGCAAGGTGGATTTTTTTTTTGGGGGGGTGGTTTATTTTTTATTTATTTTTTAAAATTTTATTTTATTTTTAAACTTTACAAGATTGTATTAGTTTTGCCAAATATCAAAATGAATCCGCCACAGGTGGATTTTTAACCAGTGGACCACCAGGGAAGTTCCTCAAATATTTTTGATCCGTGGTTGGTTGAATCTTGTGGATATAGAGAGCCAAATTCTAGTTTCAAGGGAGTGATGGGAACAAAACCCAGATCCTAATGAGTGGCAGATGAAGAAGGGGAGAAAGCTAGTGTGGGCGACTCTTCCTTTGGAAGAAGGGAGAGAGGTGAGAATTAAACATCTCAATACCATGTGCTAAGCGATAACCAGTGGTTCATAGAAGAGGCAGGATGCATATCAGTTGCCCTGTGGGCTCTGGAGTTAGACTGGTCAGCTACGTAAGCTGACTCTGCCACCTGCTCTCTGTGTGACACTGGGCAAATTCAATGCCTCAATTCCTCCATCAGTCAAACGGCGAGAGTATGATGTCTTGCTCACTGAATTGTTGTAAAGATTAAAGTGCCTGGTGTACTGTAAGGGCTCAATATGTACCAGCTTTTATTAATCTATTCCAGGTGCTAAGGAAGCAAAGGTAAGACTTATTCTGTTAGGTGAGCAGAGTCAGAGAAAAATTTGTAGAAGAGTTTTCGAAGCTGCATCATAAAGGGTAAGATTTTTTTTTCAGGTAGAGAAAAAATAAAGAGGAATAATTGTGAATTGAAGACAAATTGAAGACAAACTAGATAAACAAAGGCAATGGGAAATCACAGGGTGAGTTTGGTCAACAACTGCACCAGGAATTTAAAAAGATCCATTTGTAAGATTTATTTTCTTCTAGTTTTATTGATATGTAATTGACAGGCAGCACTGTATAGGTTTAGGGTGGATAGCGTAACGATTTGACTTACCTATATCATGAAACAATGACCACAGTTTAGTGAACGTCCATCATCTTGTAAAGATACAAAATAAAAGAAAGAGAAGAAAATCTATTTCGAAGATTTAAACTTATTTTTTCTCTTAAAAACCTTTATATTTGAGATAATTGTAGACTCACTCGCAATTATAAGAAAGAATACAGCGAGATCTCTTATATTCATCACCCCGCTTCTTCCCTCAAGGGTAACATCTTGTAAGACTACAATGTCACAACCAGAGAATTCACATTGGCACAGTGCACCCACCGTATTCAGATTTCACTAGTTTTGCACGCACTTGTATGTGTGCATTCATTTCATGCCGTTTTATCACATGTATATATTCATGTAACACCTACCACAGTCAAGACACAGATGTGTTCTGTCACTTGCGAATCTGTCCCCTATGGCAGGGGTCCCCAGCCTCTGGGATCTAATGCCTGAAGGTCTGAGGTGGAGCTGATGTAACAATAATAGAGATAAAGTGCACAACAAATGTAATGTGCTTGCACCATCCCGAAACCACCCGCTCACCCCCATCCGTGGAAAAACTGTCTTCCACAAAACTGGTCCCTGGTTCCAAAAAGCGAGGGACCAAAGCCTTATGCTACCTTTACTCAGATTACTTTTGTGTTTGCTGCTTAGCAGAGAAAAAGGAGGATGATAGAAGAAAATATTTGTTTCTCTTTCCCTTGGGTAAAAGAATAGTTTACCTTGGGAAAAATCCTAAAACAATCAGGCATCTGCCTTCTTCCCTTTCGGAGGCCTTGAAATACCTTGTGTATTTGTATTTCCCCCATAAAAGTCTCCTCTGCTAAGTGATAGAACTGTTGTTGATTAAACTAATTCATATTTACATAGGAACGGCTCAAAAATCATTAACTCAGCTAGAAGAAACTGCAGTTTTAAGAAGAGGATTCTTGCTAGCCCCAAACCATTTCTCCTGGTGTTGTTTTTTTTTTTTTTTTTGTAGTCTAACAAGGTAACATGAAACAATTCAGGTCGCGTGGGGCAAAATAATCTGGGAACAAAGATTACTAAAAAGGTCAGCTTTGTCTTGAAATTTGACCTTATGATACAATCTCCTAAGTAGGGTTTTTTCCTACTGACTGTTTTTTTAAAAAAGATTTTCTTGATGGGGACCATTTTCAAAGTGTTTATTGAATTCGTTCTAATACTAGTTCTGATTTAGGGTTTGGTTTTTTGGCCATGAGGCACATGGGCTCTTCGCTCCCCAACCAGGAATCGAACCCACACCCCGGGCATTGAAAGTTGAACTCTTAACCACTGGACCACCAGGGAAGTACCCTCAACTGATTTTTATAACTTTTTTGTCTACTTCTGTATCTTCAGAATTCTAGAAACTCCATATGATTTCCACAGTGTTTCCTGCCATGGTCACATGGAAGAGATGGACAAACGAAGAGAGGAATGTGTAGCAGTAGGTATAAAAATTAGGTGTTTCTAAAGGGCTTCACTGGTGTCTCAGTGGTAAAGAAACTTCCTGCCAATGCAAGAGACTTGGGTTCGATCCCTGGTCCTAGAAGACCCCCTGGAGAAGGAAAGAGTTGCAAAAGAGTCGGACGTGACTTAGTGACTAAGGAACAACAACAACAACAGGTTGTTGTTGTTGTTTAGTCACTAAGTTGTGTCCAAATCTTTTGCAACCCCATGGACTGTAGCCTGCCATGCTCCTCTGTCTGTGGGATTTCCTAGGCAAGAATACTGGAATGGGTTGCCATTTCCTTCTCCAGAAGGCCTTGCTGACCAAGGGATCGAACCCCCAGTAACCACACACTATTTTTAACTCCCCATTGCTTAAAATATCAATTCTATGCTTCATCACTGGTGCTTCTTGAAAAATATTGTACATGTATCACAACTACAGACAAAAAGCTGTTATCTTTAATGAGGAAAAACTAAGCAGTAAAGTTATTATTTGTGTTTCAGTTTAGCTTTCTATTTCAAAAGCAAGTTGCTTGGTTCCTGAGTGCCCATCAGTCTTGCTGATGGCCCTGGTATATCTGGACCGTGCGGTGCTGGTCTTCTGGAGAATTGCTTTAAATGAATTGTGCTATTTGCCCGTGTTGGCAGACCAGTGAGAGAGTCCTGCAAGATGCACCATCACATTTACTACAAGGACGTTGTTGAAAATAGGCTTCATTTCATTACATGGAGTTCTGTTTATGAGGATCTTTAAGAGCCTGTCTTGATCATCTGACTATTAAGAACACTTGTGCTTCTCTTGATCAATTGGTTTGGTTTGATAATATAGGCCCCATGATTGGGTTTGGTCTCTGCAAAGAACGCTAGAAGGTGTAGAATAAAACTGTGGTTCAAGCTAAACGAATCCTGTCCACTTCATGTATTGGCCTAATTTTTGGCTCCATTGACATTCCTGTTCTCTATTCGCTGTTCTCTTTCTCATGTGCTCTAAATTTATGTTCTTTCAATACACGGGATGTATCTTTCAAAGTTACCCAGAAAAAAACTTTTTGAGGTAGGATAGCAGTTTAAGCAGAGAAGGCAATGGCACCCCACTCCAGTACTCTTGCCTGGAAACTCCCATGGGTGGAGGAGCCTGGTAGGTTGCAGTCCATGGGGTCGCTAGGAGTCAGACACGACTGAGCAACTTGACTTTCACTTTTCACTTTCATGCATTGGAGAAGGAAATGGCAACCCGCTCCAGTGTTCTTGCCTGGAGAATCCCAGGAACGGGGGAGCCTGGTGGGCTGCCGTCTATGGGGTCACACAGAGTCAGACACGACTGAAGCAACTTAGCAGCAGCGGCAGCAGTTTAAGAGTGAGAGAGGTGAAGTCAAAATGCCTCATTTTGAATCCTTGTTTCAACATTTATTGACTGTATAACCTCGGGCAAGTTGTTCAATGACATAAAACCTCCATTTCCTCATCTGTGAAATGGGGAGGAGTGTTTACTTTGTACAATTTTGCCAATTAAAGGAGAGAAATCATGAAAAATCTTGAGCACAATGCCTGGCACATAGGGAGCATTCAACAAATTCACATTGTTCCCAACATTATATGAAACGTCTGGGGACTCCCCTGGTGGTCCAGTGGCCAAGACTTCATGCTCCCAATGCTGGGGGCCTGGGTTTGATCCCTGGTCAGGGAACTAGAGCTCACATGCCAGAACTGAATTCAAATGCTGCAACTGGAAGATCCTTCAAGCTGCAACTAAGACCCTGTGCATTTTTCCCAAATGGGGAAAAATAACCATCTGATTGTGACTCTTAGGAAATTAAAATGGTTCTGTCTCCTCTATGTTTATTTGAGATTCACTTGCCTTGATATTCATAACAAGAAGCCAATTTCAGGAAATAGATTTTCAAGTGTTAACAGCTCAACTCAAGACAAAAGACTGTACTCGATAATTAACATCAGCCTTAGATGGCTATGCAGAAATATAGTGCATTTTCTATCTGTGTCTCTTACTACTGATATGAGCTAGTGTTCTGTCTTTAAGCCGACGTAGCTATATACACAATTGTTCTAGAAATGTTAGTGAGCTGCAGACGATTATCCTGTCTTGCAATTTAAATGAAATATGGCACAGATCATTTGAGAAAGGAAGTTTCCAGACAGCGAAAAATAGTTTGTAGCAACATGAAAAACCAGAAACAAAGCTAGATCTAATTCTGCAAAGAGCACAGCCACGCGCTGACTGCACCATTTCATTTTTAAGGACATAGATTTAATTTCATGTGACAATCTGGCATCTAAGTTTTCCTCTGGTCTTCTTTTTCCCAAATAGCCTTGTAAATATGAAAATGCAATCGAATAGGAAAAGATTAAATTTGTGAGACTCTACTTGCAGGGCGCTGTGGTTATTATGAAGGCAGCAAACGAACAAAATAGATTAAGGAAAATGCCAACGACAGTTGTATGGTCTAAATACATCTAACCCATAACTAATGAGAATTCTATGTGCACAATAAAATGTCACTCTGTATATTCAGCTTATTGTTTTCTAGACCATTTCCATCTATCATATTTATCAAAGAAATGTAATCATTGTTCAGGGCATCATAGTAATTTATGCAATATTTTCCTCTCTTTACCAAGGTAAGAAGAGGAGTGTGCCTTAGTAAGAGGATTTTGCTTTGTTTTTTGTTATACTGTCTAACGAATCTTTTGCAGCAGTCCTTCATTTAATATGGTTAAAGTTAGCACATTTATTTTAAGGGAATATGGCTTTAAAAATAATTCTCAGTGACTTATACCTACATAATTAAAAATTCTCTGATTGTTTATAAGAAAATAATAACATATTACAAGTTACTGTGCAAAAATTGTAACAGGAAGGTTTATCTCATTCACAGTCCTATTGAATTCATTTATTGCATTACATAACTCATTTTAGGCCTCATAGCACTTTTTAAAAACAGAACATGTACATTTATTTTAATCGTATATGATCATTGATTCTTCTTTTAAATGTCATTTGATGATACAGAATTTATAAATTAGAGATTGGAGGTCCAATGACATTTTTCCTTCACTTTTTTCAGTCTTCTTGTTCAACAACAACAACAAAAAAGTTGCTCAGGGAGTCTTTGACTATCTGTTCCAAACTGCCATCCTAGCATCAGCCTATATAGATGGACTGGTCTCTGTGACATGTGGAAGTCAGGGCTGTTAATGTTCCCATCATGGCCAGCTCAGGGGTCACTTAATCACCTGGGGCAGGTTTGCTACCCACTTTCCCTGTATTTCTCATCTGTTCCTAGAAGTAGAGTAATTCTCATTCTATTAGGATGGTGCCCATCAAACTTAGAAAACCATGGTCAAGGATGATACATGGGGCAGTCACTGATGAATGTGTAAACTGTCTTTCTTTCATCCATTTATTTCCATAAGGAGTCAGAATTCCTACTGTGACTTTTGGATGGTAAGGCCACAGCACAGGAAGAATGAATAAATTTTTTATTTTTAGCAGAGGAGTTGAAAACAGAAATGAAATTTCCCAAATCTTGATCATCTGTTTTAAATGTTAAGTAGTTTGACTTTCCTGGACTTAGCAAGACTGATTTTTTTCTTTGAATTTTGTCTAAATTGCACTAAGATGTACCTATGGGAAAGAAACAGATTTCTACGGGGTATCCATTATTGCCTAATATTTTGGAAAAAAGTGAAAGTGGCAGCTGCTCAGTCCTGTGACTGAGCAACTGTGACTCTTTGTGACCTCATGGACTGTAGCCCACCAGGCTCCTCTGTCCATGGAATTCTCTAGGCAAGAATACTGGAGTGGGTAGCCATTTTCTTTCCAACCCAAGGATCAAATCCAGGTCTACTGCATTGCAGGCAAATTCTTTACTGTCTGAGCCACCAGGGAAGTCCATTGCCTAATACTTTCAGTTTGGTTCCATTCAGTCGCTCAGTCATGTCCATGGACTCTTTGCGACCCCATGGAATGCAGCATGCCAGGCCTCTCTGTCCATCTCCAACTCCTGGAGCTTGCTCAAACTCCAAATTGAGTCAGTGATGCCATCTAACCATCTCATCCTCTGTCGTCCCCTTCTTCTCCGGCCTTCAATCTTTCCCTGCATCAGGGTCTTTTCCAATGAGTCAGTTCTTCACATCAGGTGACCAAAGTATTGGAGCTTCAGCTTCAGCATCAGTCCCTCCAACGAATATTCAGGACTGATTTTCTTTTGGATTGACGGGTTTGATCTCCCAATACTTTACATATGCTGATTCAATTTAGTCCTTATAACAATCTTTTGGGGCAAACATTTTTGTCCCCATGGTAAAGATTAAAAACAAAAACAGGGGACTTTCCTGGTGGTCCAGTGGCTAAGTTGAGCCAGTCCAGTGGCTAAACTGGACTCCACGCTCCCAATGTAGAGGGCCCAGGTTTGATCCCTGGTTGGGGAACTAGATCCCACATGCTACAACTAAGAGTTTGCATGCCAAAATTTAATATTTAGCATGCCGAAAGGAAGATTGAAGGTCTCACATGCCACAACCAAGACCCAGCACAGCCAAATAAAAAAATAAAAACAGATTCAAAGAGATCTAGGATGAATATCAGCCTTCTGGGTTAAATTTGTGATCCCCAGCCCAAAGTAGTGAGGAAACCATTGTTAAGTGTTGTGGAATATTTTCAAATTTCACTATAAATTTTTTATACTTGCAGTTTTTATGGTCAAAAAATAAAAAAGAGCACCGTGCAATGAAAATAAGTGAGAAGGATTTTCTTGCCCTGGAGCATTCAGCCTGCTCATTTTTCTGGAGCATCAACTAGTCAAAGATTTGGAGGCAAATACAGCTTGTCTGTCTTGTATTTTATCGAGGTAAGGTTGATTTATTACATTATGTAAGTTTCATGTGTCCGACATTATTTTTCCACTTCTGTATACACTGCAGCACGCTCACCACCCAAAGTTTTCCTTTCTACCTGTCACCATATAGTTAATCCTTTTTACCTATTTCTCACTCCCCCTTTTCCCCTTTCCTTCTGGTCACCACTACTCCTCTGTCCTCTGTATCTATGTTTGTTTGGGTTTGTTCACTTATGTACCAGTTTTTTATATTCCCCATGTGAGCAAAATCACATGGTATTTGTCTTCCTTTGACTTATTTCACTTAGCATATTACCTTTAAGGTCTATCCATGTTGTTGCAAATGGCAACATTTCATCTGCAATATACTGTTTTCATATTAAAATAATTGCATATGTTACAGAGTTAATTGCAAAATTCATTAATGTTGGTATTTCAAAATAAAACAAAAAACTTTGAAGAAATTTATGAGAGCTGTAAGGATGTTCCAAACTTCCCAGGGGCAAGAGTTTGACTCTCCTCTGATGTGGGAGCACTTGATGAAAAGTTGGGAGAAAACCTGAGATGCTGTCTTTAATTATTGCAATTGTTCTCTGAGTTTTGCCAAGTCACTTTGTGGTAGGCTTTCAAAATGGATGAAAATTTACTTCTTAGAACAAGTCAACTCTGGAAAATGAATTACTCTCCCTGGGAGGATGGCAGATCCAATATATGAAAAAAAAACAAAAAACAAAAAACACCAAACTTTGATATTTAGGGGGAAAAAGGAAACTTCTTTTAGCAATGGCTTGATGTAATCAAGTTTCTATAGATCAAAGCCAATTAGCAGGGTGGTGGATGTTAGCAATGAGAATAAGAAATGTCTTGGCTCTTCATGCTTACCAGCAGGAACACCAGACCCCTGAAACTCCCCAGGCCTTTTGCTCTGGTGCCCACAAGAGCTCACAACATATGTTTGGTGGTCACTTAAAATGTCTTGGAAGGAGGACAGACGAGGCACTCCTCAGCACCCTGGTGTTTTTTTTCTTTTCATCTCACCCTCTCCTCCCCTCACCCCATGTCCATAAGTTTATTCTCTATGTCTGTTTCTCCATTGCTGCCCTGTAAATAAATTCCTCAGTACCATTTTTCTAGATTCCGTATATATGTGTTAGAAAATTATATTTATCTTTCTCTTTCTGACTCACTTCACTCTGTAAAATAGGTTCTAGTTTCATCCACCTCATTAGAACTGACTCAAATGCGTTCCTTTTTATGGCTGAGTAATATTCCATTGTGTATATATACACCACAACTTCTTTATCCATTCATCTGTTGATGGACATCTAGGTTACTTCCATGTTCTAGCTATTGTAAATAGTGCTGCAATGAACAATGGGATACATGTGTCTCTTTCAATTTTGGATTCCTCAGGGAATATGCCTAGGAGTGGGATTGCTGGGTCATATAGTGGTTTTATTTCTAGTTTTTTAAGGGATCTCCATACCGTCTTCCATAGTGGCTCCATCAATTTACAGTACCACCAACAGTGCAAGAGTGTTCTGTTGCAGCATACCAGCAGAAACACCAGAACCCTGAAACTTCCCAGGCCTTTTGCTCTGGTGCCCATGAGAGCTCAAAACTTATTTTGGTGGTCACTTAAAATGTCCTGGAAGGAGGACAGATGAAGCACTCCTCAGCCCCCCTGTGTTCTTAATCTACCTCTCTTCGTCATTGGGCTGATCCCGGAGTTTGCCTTTGTACCTTTCCAGTCTCCCAACCTTGACTTTGATGTGAATTCTCAATGGGAGACAGTGTCCTCCAGGCTCACACACCCATAGTTCCCAGCCCTGTCTATAGCTTTGCTCTCAAGGCACGTCACTGCAATTGCTCGTTGAACTACTATCTTCTCTGCCAGATGGTAAGCTCTATGAAGGCAGGGTCTGTTGCTGCCTTTCTCTCCCCCAAAAAGTGGTGCTTAAAAATATCTGATGACTGAATAAAGGAATGGCTGCCACCATTGCTTTCTCAGAAGTCAGGAGGTCTATCTTCCCACCAGATTTACAGTTCTTCACAATCTCCTAGAAAAAACATTACCACCTTCCCACATCAAGGAACCTTGGTCAAGTTCCTGTGCATCTAGGTTGGAGGATGTTGGAGAAACACCAAACTGTTCCATCGGCAAAAAATTAACCGGTGCTGTAAGTCAGAGTCCAGACACTTGGGCCCTTAGCTTTGAGCAGAAGGGAGTTCATCTATGTCCAACAATATAAAATTAGAGTTGGCTGCTGTCCACACTCTTTATTTAATGGTGTTATTCCAAGGGCTGACCCATCAGTCTCTGCATGTGGCAATAAAAAGCGTGGTTCTGAAGCCAGATTGCTGAGGTTGAAAATCAGCTTCATCATGGGACTTCTCTGGTGGTCTAATCATTAAGACCCCGCCTTGGATTGCAAAGGATATGCTTCCAATCCCTCATCAGGGAACTAAGATCCCACATGCTTCAGAGGAACTAAGCCCATGGGCCACAACTAGAGAGTCTGTGCACCACAATGAAAGATCCTGCATGATGCAAGGAAGACCCCACATGCCGCTACCAAGACCCAACACAGCCAGATAAGTAGATACATATACATTGTAAAAAAGAAGGAAAGAAAATCAGCTCCATCGCTTCTGCAGTGCAGGTGTGACTTTGGGCAAATTACTTCCCTTGATTAACCTTAGTTTCCTTATCTGTGAAGTGGGGCTAAGACTGGCCTATCTCACAGGGTCCTCATAAGGATTTAAGCAGATAAACCTTGAAAAGTATGAAACAAAGTGCCTAGTACATAGCATGTACTATAAATCTGAAGATAATAATTCCAGTACTCCTATTTTACGGTAACTAGCACGAGGCCCTCATGTGTTGGAACTCCCTGAAAGTGTGGTTGGTCTAGGTGAGACCCCTACATTATTTGCACACACATAGACATACACATATACACACGCATGTGTACATACCAGTATACTATTGAGGAGCTAGAGTGCTTATTCTGGAAAATGGCTTAGCTAAACTAAGGGAAGCAAAGACATGCTTGTACTATGAGTCTATGACCTAACCAGGAAAATAAAAAGCAGAAATATTAACCTATTCCAAGAAAAAGCAATCTCCTTGGCTGCTGGCCTATGGAACTGCAGCAACCTCTGCCACTGTGGACATTACTCTCTGCTCTGGTGTTCCTTCTTAGCTGCTGTATAACACTGGACCTGGGAACACAGTTTTAACTGAATCAAATATATATCAGGGGCCCCAAGAAGTGAAAACACAGTTAGTATCTTCCAGGGTGACATGGGCTTCTGGGTACTCATCTCTGGAGGCCAAAATACCCAAAGCTCAATGAAGAAAGATCTATTCCATCTGGACAGGGGCTTAAAGAATTCCTCTGGGAGCATCTGGGCTATTTTTAGTGGGCACAGCAGCCTGGCCAACACCATAGGGAGACCAGGAAATGGCCCTTCATTCACTGCCCAGCCTCCCAGTGAGACAGGTCTCCTGTTTGCAAGTTCATGAATATCAATGAGCCCAAACCACATGCGAAGGAGTCAGAACATATTGCAACAGCCAAAGTGCAAGTTGGCTCTTAAACCTTGGCCAAAGGAGCATATGATTCAAATGCTGGGGCTGAGGCTGGCTCTGTGCCTGAACCCAAAGGAGGAATGGAAGAAACCTTGGCTCCAACTCTTTGAGGATCAAGAGGAAAGGCTGGAGCAGGAGTGCAAAAGCTTCCATTACTGCCTTTGTCAACTCTGCCCACCAGGCATCTGGAAGTCAAAGTGGAGTGTGTGCTTCATCAAACAGAATCCATGAGAAAAGAGCCCAAAGCCCTCAGAAATATGCAGGCTGACTTGGCATTAATAAGAACATTATGAGGACTTCCCTGGTGGTCTAGTGGTTAAGGATCCACCCTCCAATGCAGGGGATCTGGGTTTGATCCCTGGTTGGGGAACTAAGATCCCACATGCCTCAGGGCAGCTAAACCTGTGTGCCACAACTACTGAGCCCCTGCATCTCTACTCGAGAGAACCCTACATGATGGAATGAAGAGCCCACAAGTGGCAACTAAGGCTCGATGCAGCCAAAGAAATAAGTTTGAAAAAGCCCGTTAAATCCATTAATATTTTTTTAAAAAAAGAACATCATGAACATTGAACAGCAATAATATTCTTTCATTCAATACATAATTTCTGGGCAATCACTTCAGGTCAGGCTCTGTGCTGGGCACTGGGAATAAGAAGGAAGAGGAAACAGTTCCTGATCTCAACGGGTATATAGTGGCAGAGGGGTGTGTGTATGTGTGTGTATGGTGGGGAGGCAGTGACAGAACAAGAACAAATCCCAATTTCAGTGTGGCATGTCATTTCACATCTCAGAAGTTTGTCCCTTTACATTGCCAGGGAGTGGTCTATAATTTGTTCTAGTCAGCTGTTGACAACAAGTAGTGTGTTTCTAGTTTTCAGACTATTATGGAGAAAGCAGTTATGAACATTGCTGTCTTTATGTGGATGTCCATTTTCATTTCTCTTGGGTGAATATGTAGAAGCAGATTCTAGGTCATATGGTAAATCTGTATTTAACTTCATGAGAATTGACAAAGAGTTCTCCAAAGTGGCTGTACCATTTTGCATTTCTACCAGCTGTGTATGAGGGCCTTAGTTGCTTCATATCCTTGTCCACATTCGATATTGCCCATCTAAAAAAACTGTGGTTATTATGAGGATGTAGAGTGATAACCTTTTATGGTTTTATTTGCATTTCCAATATGATTGATGAAGGGTGTTTTCCCCCATGTGTTTATCTGCCATTAATATATCTTTGGTGAAGTGTCTGTTCAAATCTTTTGCCCATTTATAAAATCAGGTTGTCTTTGTCCTATTACTGTTTTGTGAATTCTTTACAAATTCTGATCCACTTAATTCTAATTGCTTTTTGGTAGATTCCTTAGAATTTTCTACAATGTATGTAACCATATAGCCAGTGGATGATATTTACATAGTGCTTCTGTGGCATGGATTTATCTTTTTACTCTCTTTTGTAAAATTTTTAGATAATTTAAAAATTGCCCTTTGTTTTTAACCTGCTCCTATCTTTATATTACAGTCAGTTTCTTCTAGACAGGATATAGTTGGGTCTCTATTTTTCTTACCCAATCTGACAATCTCTGTCTTTTAATGGAGTGCTTTTTAAAAAAAATTGCATTATACTTGATATATAACATATTAGTTTTAGGTGTATAACATAATGATTTGATCTATGTAATAATGGCTTGTTTAGACAATTTATATTCACTGTTATTATTGATGTGATTAGGTTTAAATTTACTACTTGGTCATTTGTTTTCCATTGGTCCTAATCTATTCTTTGTCCTCGTTTCCCTTTATTTCTTTATCCATCTGTAGTAGTTGAGTCTTTTCATGATTCTTTCTTATTTCCACTATTGGTTTACTTAGGGCTTCCCATGTGCTGCTGCTGGTAAAGAAGCCACCTGCCAATGAGGGAAACATAAAAGACGCAGATTCAATCTCATAAGAGACGCAGATTCAATCCCTGGGTCAGGAAGATCCCCTGGAGAAGGACATGGCAGCCCACTCCAGTATTTTTGCCTGGAGAATCCAGGGCACCTGGTGGGCTATACAGTCCATAGGGTTGTAAAGAGTCAGACACGACTGAAGCAACTTGGCACACTGGCTTACTAGCTCTGTGTGTGTTCAGTCAGTCATTTGTGTCTGACTCTTTGCGACCCTGTGGACTACAGCCCACCAGGTTTCTCTATCCATGGGATTTTCCAGGCAAGAATACTGGAGTGGGTTGCCATTTCCTACTCTAGGGGATCTTCCTGACGCAGGGACTGAACCAGCATCCCGTGCATCTCCTGCATTAGCAGAGTCTTTTATCATGTTGCCACTTGGGAAGCCCGGCTTACTAGCTGTATCTCCTTTAAACATTTTGTTAGTGGTTGCTCTAGGGTCATTTAAGTAATCACACATAGTCACAGTCTACCTTTAAATAATATTTTATCGTTTCATGTGACTTGTAAGAACCTCACAACAGGACACCTCTGCCTTCTTCCTTTTGTCCTCTGTGCATTTGTTGTCACACATTTTGCTTCTGCACATTATAAACTCTTCACTTTATTATGTCTGCTTTAGTCAGATATCTTTGAAAGCGATTAAGCAGGTGAAAGAACACTTTTGCATTTACCTACATGTTTACCATTTCTGGCATTATTCATTCCATTTTGTGGATTAAGGTTTCCAACTGTTATCATTTTCCTCCTTCCTGAAGAGTTCTTTTCACATTTCTGCATTTCTGCTGGTCACAAATTTTTTGTTTTACCAGGAATGTCTGTCTTTCACCTTCTTTTTTCCTTTTTCCTTCCTTAGTATGGTATGATTACATTTATAACGTTGGAACATGCACATTTAAAATTGCATAGAGTGCTTGCATCAGCTGCACATGGACTAAAATTGGAACCACACAGAGAAGATTGGCATGGTCGCTGCACAAGGATGGCACAGAAATCTAGAAGCACGCAACTTTTTTGTACATAATACACTGAACTATATACTTCAAAGTGGTTAACACAGTAAATTTTATGTTATGTATATTTTATCACAATAAAAAATGCATAGAACTGGATCTAGAAATATACATACAAAACTGTTAATATTGACCTACTCCTGGGAAGAGGAGTTTGAGGTGATAGAGTTTAAATGACAGATACTTGGAATATTGACTAAAGCAGGCTCATTAACTTCAAATTTTGAGAAATCAGAAGAGATCTCAAGAATCTCAAGATTTTAAAAAAGAAGAAAACATAGTATAGTTCCCAAGTTGTTATTTTCATTCTGAAAAGAGGGCCCTGGTCATTGCAAAGAGGTGATCCTAGAAATAAAAACTGCAGATGCTTGAGTCAGCACTTCCTTTGTGAGTTGGATAAAAGCCAGAACTTGCAATGCTCTAAAACACACCTGGACCAGAACACAATGCCCTTGCAATGCTTGAGAACACAACTAGATAAAACTGCAGCCTCTTGAAAACCAAAGCATGCTTTATGCAGCTCCCGTGTAGGGTATCACCCACAGGGCACATTGGGAATGCCGCAGGCTTCAAGTTATACCCCAGGAAAACCCGTATCAGTTGACAGAATGTTTAGTTACTGTTAAAGTTAACTTGAGCTAAATTTTTAAAGTAATCAAAAGTTGCCTTAAAAAAAAAAAAAAACTCTTTCAATCTTTTTCCAAAGATTTTCTCTCTGCTTCTGATAATCCTTATCTTTCTTGTCCCACCCCAAGTGCCTAGGCATACATCATTTTGTTGGGCTTGAATTTAGCTCCACGCTTACAAAAGTTTCACTTAAAATGATTAAACGTGTACCCTGTGTTTCAGGGAAGTGAGGGAGTATCGGGGCAGTAAAGGGGGTTTCCTGGGATGCGGGAGGGCTCTGGTTCAGTCAGAATCACTGCTGTGTTTCACAACACAGGTCAACACATTTTGAACTGACAACGACATTTCATCTAACTTCCTGGGTAATTTGGCTCCCTGACCTGTGCTGTCCTTGAACGAAACAGCACGAGAGGATGGCTGAGTGCTGAGATTCGTGCTGTGTGTGTGTTTGAGGCTGGGAGAGCTGCTCCCAGCTAATGACACCAGAGGTGTGAGCCTGGCAGAGAGTGGGATCCACTTGCAGATGCTCCCAGAACAGCCAAAGTGGTACCCATTGTTTGTTGCTGCTGCTGCTAAGTCGCTTCAGTCGTGTCAGACTCTGTGTGACCCCATAGATGGCAGCCCACCAGGTTCCCCCATCCCTGGGATTTCCAGGCAAGAATACTATATTTTTAAAGCTTAACACAAATGCACAGCTTTGACTCTGTAAGATGACAGAGTAGTATTTCATTTTGATGGGACCTTAGTAGCATACTCCATGCACTCTCAGAATCACAGTTTAGAAACTAGAGATGTCCAGAAAGGAATCTATAAAATTATTACCATCTTATAAAACAAGGGCTACAGGAAATAGGAAGGTTCCTGGAATCATTCAACCAACAGAGAGAAATCTGAAAACTTCTTCAGGATGGAGATCAGGGCATGTTCCTTTTTTGATCACTCCAAGTGTCTTATTTGGCATGTAATTCAATTATAAGAACAGTAATCTCTAAGGAGAATACACAGATATTAGGTGTTGGATTCTGTCTTTGTCCATGCAGGATGCCAAAACAAAAGTACCACATATTAGGTGACTTATAAACAATAGAAATTTATTTCTCACAGTTCTGGAGGCTGTCAGTGTGAGATTAGGCTGCCAGTAAGGAAGGAAAGTTAGACCAACCTAGATAGCATGTTAAAAAACAGAGATATTACTTTGCCAACAAAGGTTTGTCTAGTCAAGGCTATTGTTTTTCCAGTGGTCATGTATGGTGGTGAGAGTTGGACTGTGAAGAAAGCTGAGCGCTGAAGAATTGATGCTTTTGAACTGTGGTGTTGGAGAAGACTCTTGAGAGTCCCTTGGACTGCAAGGAGATCCAACCAGTCCAATCTAAAGGAGATCAGTCCTGGGTGTTCATTGGAAGGACTGATGCTGAAGCTGAAACTCCAATACTTTGGCCACCTCATGTGAAGAGTTGACTCATTGGAAAAGACATTGGTGCTGGGAGGGATTGGGGGCAGGAGGAGAAGGGGACGACAGAGGATGAGATGGCTGGATGGCATCACCGACTTGATGGACATAAGTTTGAGTGAACTCCAGGAGTTGGTGATGGACAGGGAGACCTGGTGTGCTGCGATTCATGGGGTCGCAAAGAGTCAGACATGACTGAGCGACTGAACTGAACTAAACTGAAGGTTGGGTGAGGGTCCTCTTCTAAGTTGCAGATTTCTTGTTGTGTCTGAACATGTCGGAAAGGGATACTTGGGTCTTTTTTAAAATAAGAGTACTAAGGCCACTGATGAGGGCTCCACTCTCCAGACCTTTCAAAGACCTCACCTCCTAATATCATTGCATTGGCCATTGGGATTTCAACATACGAATTTTTGGGAAGGACACAAACATTCAGGACACAGCAGGGCCTAAGACCACTCTCTCCTCCAGCCTCTGGCAGATACAGTCAATTAAAACCTATCTTAGAGACAACGGCACCCCACTCCAGTACTCTTGCCTGGAAAATCCCATGGATGGAGGAGCCTGGTAGGCTGCAGTCCATGGGGTCGCTAAGAGTCGGACACGACTGAGCGACTTCACTTTGACTTTTCACTTTCATGCATTGGAGAAGGAAATGGCAACCCACTCCAGTGTTCTTGCTTGGAGAATCCCAGGGATAGGGGAGCCTGGTGGGCTGCTGTCTATGGGGTCGCATGGAGTCGGACACGACTGAAGTGACTTAGCAGCAGCAGCAGTAGGGACTCTCTTGGCAGTCCAGTGTGAAAAATCCACCTTCCAATTCAGGGGATGTAGGTTCAATCCCTGGCAGGGGAACTAAGATCCCACATGCTACGGAGCAATGTAGCATGGGTGCCACAATTACTAAGCCTGAATGCTCTGGAACCTGAACCCCACATTGAAAAAGAAGGCTGTGCACCAGAACTAAGACCTGACATAGCCAATACATAGATATATTCTTTAAGAAAAAGACCTATCTTATGGGGACCAATGGGCTTCCCAGGTAGCCCTACAGGTAAAGAATCCACCTGCCAATGCAGGAGACATAAGAGATGCAAGTTTGATCCCTGAGTGGGGAAGATCCCCTGGAGGAGGGCATGGCAACTCACTCCAGTATTCTTGCCTGGAGAATCCCATGGACAGAGGAGCTTGGCGGGCTACAATCCACAGAGTTGCAAAGAGTCAGACATGACTGAAGTGACTTAGCATACATGACCACACAGGGACCAAGAGGCACATTTTTTAAACATGATGAAAGACTCTCCTCCTGTGTATATTCCCACCCACCAACCCAGCAGAAGTGTGTTAAAGAAAGTGATTATAATCTGGGCCTGACGTGGGGATCCTCACTCCTTTCCTTGAAGATTTTCAGGCCCCAGAGTTCCCTTGGGGAGAGAGGCATGGGGTGGGATTTAGTGCATGTTGTGACCTTTGGAGGACAGAAAGCAGAGGAGAGCACTGGTCCTTCTTGTCCATCCAGGAAGGGAGAATTGAGGCCAGACAGGACATGGTGACCATTCATAAGAGGGAAACATGGCCTGATGAATGTCAAGCCTTTCAACATTTCCTCCAATATCTCTTTAGGGGTGTAGGTAGATACCTCTTCCTTCATGGGCCAATTTGGAATTTTGAGTGGGAGGAATAAATGTTTCTCCTCATAGTGAAATGGGCAAGCATGGTTTTAATTTAGATCAAGGAAATTCAAGTTAGATCAAGAAAGACTCTTCTCTCAGTAAGAATTATTCACAATGAAAACAGTTCTCACAAAAATGCTCAAGATGTGGCTTTTCAAAGCAGATGCCTAATTAAAGTCTGGCTTCCACATTGTCCATGCGTGCACTAAAAGGAATTAGAAGAGGTTTGTGCAAAGGAAAAATAGGAGACTGCAGACACAGAGAACGTAGAACAGTGTAGCAAAATATTCCCATGAGACTGACAATCATTATTCCATAACTGATCATAAATGATTTATTTTCAGAGCAAATGAACAAGAGATTGAGTTGCATCTAAGTTTCTAATAGGAACCAGGGACTTCCTTGGTGGTCCAGTGGTTAAGAATCCGCCTTCCAATTCAGGGGACATGGGTTCTATTCCTGGTGGAAAACTAAGATTCCACAGCCGCAGGGCAACTAAGTCCGAGCATGCCACAACTAGAAAGCCCATGCACCACAACCTCTGAAGCCTGCCAGCTCCAGTGCCCATGCTGCAGTGAGAAGCCACTGCATGTTGCAACTAGAGAAAGCCTGTGTGTGCGCTGCAGCAAAGGCGCAGCACGGCCAACAATAAAAAAACTTTTAAAAATCAAATAAAAGGAATCAGAAAGGTGTGGGAATATTAAACTTCCATCTGTCTCATGGGAGGAAGGTTCTATTTGGTTTCTGGGCTTTATTTGATGACAATGAACTTTCACACTTCTTTGTCAGAGTACTCAGGTGTGGGGCCAAAACCTATCCGTACAGCCATTCAACCCAAAGCATGGATTATCTCTCTCCAATCTCCTAACACAACTAAGTAGCTATCCCCTTCTTCTCAGATGAAAACTTCTTCAAAACTCGCCTGGTAGAGGAAGTTGCTTTCCCTTTTGCCAAGTGATCCAAATAATTTGTGGTTCAAGGTGATTGTTCCTCTAATTCTCCAGGTGCCTAATCTTGTAAGGCATACAACCTCATTCCATGGGGCTTTATTCTGTATTCTGAGGAAGATTATTCTATGAGTCTTGATACAGCTGACATCACTTGAGAAAGTGTGATGTGACTGATGGGGTGAGCTGGAAACTGATTGCTTTTAGTTGAAGGAGGAAGAAGCCAGAGAAGATGGAATGTGGTGAGTTCACAGGGGTACATCTGCCCAACTTTTCTGTGACCCCGGCATTGCTACTTAACGCCGATTCAGACGGTATCATGAAAGATTCAAAGAAATGTCTTTTAAAGCAAATTCTTATGTTAACTTATCAGCTCCCAAATAATATCAGAAAGGTGGTAACTATAATGGGTCAACAGGCTTTTAGAAAATGTATAATTCATGGCATTGTGCCAGGAAAACATTGCTCCTATAGGTCATGGATAAATAACACAATTGTTATGCCTCATTTAAGCTCCCTATTGATTCGGAAGACAGAGTATGTTTCAGAGCAAATGTATAAATGAAGGCAAGTCTTGACTTGGATTCTCTGTAAAGAGCAGAAGGTTCCAGCCACCTTTATCACTTAGCAGCAAACATGGCAGACATATACTTTCAAACAGGAAATAACGGACCTGGGAAATTGTGTTTTCTTGAAAAACCTCTTTGATAGCATGAGAAACACACACTTTGCAGTCACCGTCTGGGAAGGCAGATTCCCAGGACTTTTTTTTTCCCCCCATCTCAGAACAGCTCCCTGTTTTTCTTTGTGAAGCTGCGTCACGTGAGTACCAGCAGAGATTCTGCCTAGGTATTCTATTAGCATTTACTGTAACCAGTGTGTAGAAAACCCAGATGACTAAAGTCATTGCTTTTAAAGCCCTTTTCACAATTGAATTTCCTGTGGAGAAGCAATATCCCAGGAGCATAATAGATTTTCTTCCCTCTTCTTCCATTTACACAGACACTTTCACTGCTAACTAATCATTTGCCATTCTAATCTATATTTCTGATTTGTTTACATGCATCATGCAGGCTGGCAATCTTTTGAATTTAAATGTGACTTAAAGTAAAATAAGATAACCACAAGTAAATGACACAGAATTGCTAACAGTGGGAACCTTGTTTACATTCCACATTCTGAAAATATTTTGTTCAGCTGGCTGGGGAAACCACACGGTTGAGACAGACTGGGTGATGATTGGGTTTATTGCTTGGCTGGAACCAAGATGGAAAAAGGGATGGTGTGTGATGTGGCTGTCTGTCACCTCAAGCCCAGAGAAAGAACACATTCTCAGCACACATGCGAGCCCTGCTCCAGCAGAAAAGCTCTGATAATCCTCGCCAGAGTGTCACGTGTGCCTGGCACCCGGCCAGGACAATATGCCAGCCTTTTTGAGTGTTCAGATAATCACCGTCTCTTCCTTTCTGTAGTCATCCGCGGATGCTGCTTTCATAGGACTCTCTCTCGGAGCCTGTTTGTTCTTCGAGTCCTTTGTCCCCTTCTACTTTCTGGAATTATCCCCTAATACATTCATTTTTCTCCCTTTCCACCTACATTTGAAGGTGTATTGAGAGGCTTCTGCATCCCCATCCCCCGATACCCCTTTTCACAAAGGGTTATTCCAGCCCAATTAAATGTAACTGAATAATAGTCCTGAACAGTCACCGAAGGAAAGGCGGCCCTGAAGATTATGGGCAACACAAAAGTGCTTTCTGACACGGTCCCTGTTCTGCAAGGGAACATCTCCTTGTCAGGCCTGGGGTGGAGCGCAAAACCCAGCAAGTGTTTGGTTTAAGAAACAAGAAAGGAGGCAGGGGTAGGAGGAGGATGAGGGTGAGTTTAGAAGAGAAGAATCAGGCTTTTAACAAGCCTTTCCTAATTGTGGTAACTCCTAAAGTGCAACTCAAAAAATTAATTGTTCCATCATTTGTTAAGAATACACTATTGTTGTTGCTTAGTGGCTAAGTCCTGTCTGACTCTTTGAGATTCCATGGATTATAGCCCTCTAGGCCCCTCCATCCATGGGATTTGCCGGGCAAGAATACTGGAGTGGGCTACCATTTCCTTTTCCAGGGGATCTTCCCAACCCAGGGATTGAAACCCATGTTGCCTGTCTTGGTAGGCAGATTCTTTACCACTGAGCCACCAGGGAAGCCTACTGGAAGAGAACCGAAGGCACATTTTCTCTAGAGACCTAAGGAAGCTTTTTTACATTTTATTTTCTTTGAAAAACAAAGCCCCTTATGCCCATGCACATCTTGAGAACACTGGCTCAGAGGAACTAATGTTACTTAGGGATTTTAGGAGCCACATCAAGGGTACTTGGAAGCCTTGGAGAAGGGTGGAAAGGCATGAAAGCTCTGAGGCTCTTCTCCCAGGCTTCTAGCTGTGTATTCATAAAGGAGAGAATTTCCAGAAACTACTGTGAGAGGTATTACTGAACTGAGAAAGAAGAGACAAAGAAGAAAAGGAAAGATATGCTCATCCGAATGCAGAGTTCCAAAGAATAGCAAGGAGAGATAAGAAAGCCTTCCTAAGTGATCAGTGCAAAGAAATAGAAAAATACAATAGGATGGGAAAGACTAGAGATCTCTTCAAGAAAATTAGAGTTACCAAGGAAACATTTCATGCAAAGATGGGCACAGTAAAGGACAGAAACAGTATGGACCAAACAGAAGCAGAAGATATAAAGAAGAGGTGGCAAGAATACACAGAAAAACTACACAAAAAAGATCTTCAGTTCAGTACAGTCATTCAATTGTGTCCTACTCTTTGCAACCCCATGGACCGCAGCACGCCAGGCCTCCCTGTCCATCACCAACTGCTGGAGTCTGCCCAAACTCATGTCCATTGAGTCGGTGATGCCATCCAACTATCTCATCCTCTGTCATCCCATTCTCCTCCTGCCTTCAATATATTCCAGCATCAGGGTCGTTTCCAATGAGTCAACTCTTCACATCAGGTGGCCAAAGCATTGGAGTTTCAGCTTCAACATCAGTCCTTCCAATGAACACCCAGGACTGATCTCCTTTAGGATGGACTGGTTGGATCTCCTTGCAGTCCAAGGGACTCTCAAGAGTCTTCTCCAACACCACAGTTCAAAAGCATCAATTCTTCGGCGCTCAGCTTTCTTTATAGTCCAACTCTCACATCCATACATGACCACTAGAAAAACCATAGCCTTGACTAGATGGACCTTTGTTGGCAAAGTAATGTCTCTGCTTTTGAATATGCTGTCTAGGTTGGTCATAACTTTCCTTCCAAGGAAAAAAATGACCCAGATAACCATGATGGAGCCAGGATGTCAGCTAGAGCCAGATGTCCTTGAATGTGAAGTCAAGTGGGCCTTAGGAAGCATCACTACCTTCCAATCCCAAAGAAAGGCAATGCCAAAGAATATTCAAACTACAGCACAATTGCACTCATCTCACATGCTAGCAAAGTAATGCCCAAAATTCTCCAAGCCAGGCCTCACTAGTACATGAACCATTAACTTCCAGATGTTCAAGCTGTGTGTAGAAAAGGCAAAGGATCAAATTGCCAACATTCATCGGATCATAGAAAAAGCAAGAGCGTTCCAGAAAAACATCTCCTTCTGCTTCCCTGACTACATTAAAGCCTTTCACTGTGTGGATCACAACAAACTGTGGAAAATTCTTCAAGCGATGGGAATACCAGACCACCTTACCTGTCTCCTGAGAAATCTGTGTGCAGGTCAAGAAGCAATAGTTAGAACTTGACATGGAACAATGGACTGGTTCCAGATTGCGAAAGGAATATGTCAAGGCTATATATTGTCACCTTGCTTATTTAATTCATATGCAGAGTACATCATACGAAATGTCAGGCTGGATGAAGCACAAGCTGAAATCAAGAGTGCTGGGAGAAATAGCAATAACTTCAGATATACAGATGATATCACCCTTATAGCAGAAAGCAAAGAGGAACTAAAGAGCCTCTTGATGAAAGTGAAAGAGGAGAGTGAAAAAGTTGGCTTAAAACTCAATATTCAAAAAACAAAGATCATGGCATCCAGTCCCATCACTTCATGGCAAATAGATGGGAAAACAATGGAAACAGTGACAGAGTTTATTTTCCTGGGCTCCAAAATCACTGCAGATGATGACTGCAGCCATGAAATTAAGATACTTCTCCTTGGAAGAAAAGCTATGACCAACCTAGGCATATTAAAAAGCAGACATTATTTTACTGACAAAGATCTATATAGTCAAAGCTATGGTTTTTCCAGTAGTCATGTATGGATGTGAGAACTGGACCATAAACAAAGCTGAGTGCTGAAGAATTGATGCTTTTGAACTGTGGTGTTGGAGAAGACTATCGAGAGTCCCTTGGACTGCCAGGAGATCCAACCAGTCCATCCTAAAGGAAATGAGCCTGAATATTCATTGGAAGGACTGATGCTGAAGCTGAAACTCCAATTCTTTGGCCACCTGATTCGAAGAACTGACTCATTGGAAAAGAGCCTGATGCTGGGAAAGATTGAAGGTGGGAGGAGATGGGGATGACAGAGGATGAGATGGTTGGATGGCATCACTGACTCGATGGACATGAGTGTGAGCAAGCTCCAGGAGTTGGTGATGGACAGGGAGCCTGGCGAGCTGCAGTCCATGGGGTCGCAAATGTGGGACACAACTGAGCGACAAAACAACAACAGAGGATGAATATGATCCTCTAAAATTTATATGTTGAAACCTAACCCCCAAGATGAGGTTATTAGGTGGCAGAAGCTTTGGGATGTAATTAGGTCCCCATAAGCAATTAGTGCCCTTATGAAAGAGACCCAAGAAAGCTCTTTCCCCCTTCTGCTACAAGAAGAGAGTGAGAAGTCTGCAACCCACAGTGTACCCTCAAATGATCACGGTGACACCCTGATCTCTGACTCCTAGCCTCCAGAACTGTGAGAAATAAATTTCTGTGGTTTATAAGCTGCCCTGTCTATGACTGTTGGGTTTTAGCAGCCTGAACAAAGACAAGATGTAAAAGACAGCAAGTGCAATTGAATTTCAGAAAGGGAAATTACATTTGACCAGATCTTTGAATATGGGTAGAGAATAGATAGTTAAACATTTGGAGGATGATTTTAGTGAGATGGCTTAAGAGTAAAGAACCAGATAAAGGAAAATAGAAGAATCTGATCAAATCACTTCTTTCTTTTTATTCAGAGAACACTGGCACTGTTTACCACAACTACTGAATGATATAAGTAGTTGTTATTCATGACTGCTGTGATAAGTAACTGGAAACATTATTGCTAGGAGTATTTAAAAAGGATATCTATTATTGCCCCACTGAAGAATATTGTACTGATGTTTCCATCTATTTTACTATCTGAAAGAGTTAAAACAAATAAAATTTATTCTGAATGTGTGTTTGATACAGAAATGTATTACTATTCTTTCCCCTTCTGGTTGTGTTTTATTTGGATTACTTAAAGATGTACCTTGGCCTATGAATTCAAGGATGATATAAATCTTCAGAACATGTTATATACATGACTGCCCTACTGAAAACCTTTTTTTCTCTTATAATATTAGAAAGCTTGTCAGAGATTGGGATGAATATTTTTGGTTAGAAGTTAATTGCATTGATGATAATGTACATCTATGCCTCTGAAAATAAATTATATCAAATGTCTGCTTAAAATTACCTAGTAATTGATACATCTTCTCAAGAGCTGATCACTGAAATGTACAGATCTTTGCTTCCAGTTTGCTTACCTGAGATTGTCTTCATATTCCTAACAAGAGGATTTTAGATGCTGTCTTAAAATGTTGAGAGATCTGTGCTTTCCTCTCATCTTCTTGTTAATTTGGTGAGTATTACTTAGATTTTTTTAACCTTAGAATCATCTTTGCCTCTTCCCTCTCCTAGTTTCATGGAACACCAGTGCTGAAGCCCTAGACTCCTCATCTTAATACCTTTTCTTTTTGGTTCTCATTACCTATACTCATTTACAGATGTGTATCACCTGTAGGTTATCATAGTGATAAACTGTTACTATTACCATTATCATAGCAATAAACAGAAAAATAAACTGTTTCTGGTTCCTCACCTCCATATTTTCTACCAGATAAATTATTATGAAACTCAAATATCAGAAAACATGAAACACACATGGATACATAGACAGACAGACACACACACATAGTTGCTCTATTTTCCCTGCCAGGAAACTTCTGATCTGGCTTGATCCCTCTCCTGGCTGCCTCTTCATGCTCTCCCAGATCAGCCCCAACTCCAGTCTTTTACCTCTGCCGTTTTCCAGCTTGGACTACTCTTCCTTCTCCTACCATCTCTAAATCCTGCCTGTGTTTAAAGGCTTATCTTGAGTCCATGGAGCTTTTCTCAGGGACTTAAATCACAGTTATCTCCATCTTTCATGAAATTATCTAATTTGATTTATGCATGCCACTCACTTTGACTTTCTACTACTCTCAGCATGTCACGGTTACTCAGAGATGTTCATTTATGTCTGCATAATCACCTCCATTGACAACTGACTAGAAATTGTGCATGTTTTGCCTGAACTTTGATTTTTTCCCTGAAAATCATGCACTGGTTGTAGACGTACACCATCGGCTTTATCTGTGATCTGCTCTCTGATTTGACTTCAATAAGCGCCTAGCTGTTTGCATCCAAGCACTGTCTATTTGTGTTTTCATTGTTTAACCCTTAATTGATTCATTTAAGGACCATGACTGGGTCAGGTGGTCTACTGACACTGGGATACACGAGTGAATGAGAGGTCACTATTTTCATGAGAACTTTACAGTCCACACTGGCTCAGATCAAGGGACAACAAAAGTGTTAATTCACATTTTGGATAATACTCAGAATTGATAGCTCAGTTTTAATGAAGTTGAATAAAGAACCACAGATACATCAGATCAGATCAGATCAGTCGCTCAGTCGTGTCCAACTCTTTGCGACCCCATGGATCACAGCACACCAGGCCTCCCTGTCCATAGTATTAACTAATTCTCTAGAAAAATTTGCCAAGGACTTTGAAAACATCCTTGGTCACTAAACATGCAGAGCCAACATCAGGAAATACTAGGGAGTGATAAATTAGGAGCTTGGGACTAACATACACATACTATTATATATAAAATAGATAACCAACAAGGACCTGCTGTATAGCACAGGAACTCTAGTCAATATTCTGTAATTACTTGTACGGGAAAAGAATGGATATATGCACATATTTTAACTCAACATTGTAAGTCAACTGTACTCCAATAAAAATTTTTTAAAAATTGAATGTGATATACCACATTTATAGAAAAAAGGATGTAAACCACATACACAAAAAATGTTAAATCCCGAGGATGGTCATATTATGCTAAAATGACTAATTTTTATTTTTGCTTATAGAGTTAACACACACTTCACCAACTCTGTTACTGAACTGTCCCAGATCATAAAATAAATTCAGTATTGTATCCATATAGGTAGAAGAATTCTATAGCAAGTAAAGAGATAAAAATAAATTCAAAAAAAGAGGAACTAACAATAAAGGTCATGAAATGAGATAGTGGGGACCATTCATTGCTATTTTTACCTACTTTGGCCTTTATTCTAAGCTTGGAGAGATGGCTCATGAGAGAAATATGTGGGGAATGAGCAGAAAGAAATCACATGAACTTCACCTTAATAGCTGCTTTGTTCTATTTATTTAGGTTTTCTAGACTTTTCCCTTCTGGCACAGTGGTAATGAATCCACCTGCGATTGGAGGAGACAAGAGACTCGGGTTCGATTCCTGGGTCAGGAAGATCCCCCTGGAATAGAAAATGGCAACCCACTCCAGTATCCTTGCTGTCCCATGGACAGAGAAACCTGGAGGGCTACAGTCCATGGGGTTGCAAAGAGTCAGACACAGCTGAGCACAGCACATTAAAAATCAAATTAAATAGGAAGATGAGTAAGGAAAAATTATTTCATTAAATCACATTTTATATCAGAGAATTCCATGGAAGGCCAGGTTGCAAAATTCAGGTAAGTCCTCTGTCTAGAGCAGTGGTTTATAACCTTGGCTTCACTCCAGAATCACCTGAAGAGGTTTTAAAAAGACTGTGTCTGGCTGGTCTGATGGTAGTGGTTTCCAGAACTTACTAACATTAGTGTCACTAAAGTTGGTATACAACCCACCACTGCTAGATTCGACTGGTTTACAAAAAAAGTCTCTGTCTGGATCTCATACCGAGATTCCAACCTAATTGGTCAGGGGTGCTGCCTGGAAATCTGGACTTTCAAAAGCTTCCCAGGTGATTCTAATGCGTAACTTTGAGGATCAGTGAACTTGAGTCAGGCCTCCGATACAAAGCACTGCCCATTTGGAGGCTTTCTATTACCTTTCCAGGGAGCTGGGAGACAAGATATTACCGAATGTAGCCTTTACTGGAAGAAATTAAAAACACATTCTTAAAGGACTGAATTGAAATCTACATTGTAACAGGCATCCATCAATTGAATAGCAAAGAAACTACATGCTGCTGCGACTGCTGCTGCTAAGTCGCTTCTGTCGTGTCCGACTCTGTGCGACCCCATAGACGGCAGCCCACCAGGCTCCCCTGTCCCTGGGATTCTCCAGGCAAGAACGCTGGAGTGGGGTGCCATTTCCTTCTCCAATGCAGGAAAGTGAAAAGTGAAGTCACTCAGTTGTGTCCGACTCTTCATGACCCCATGGGTTGCAGCCTACCAGGCTCCTCTGTCCATGGGATTTTCCAGGCAAGAGTACTGGAGTGGATTGCCATTGCCTTCTCCAAGAAACTACATAATCAGTAGTTAAATAAGAAGAAAACCTCAACAAGAAAAGGAGTTTGTTAATAAGCATTATTAGATAACAGTGACATAGCTAGAAAAAAACCTGCAAATATATATTGAAGTATTTTATAATATTTATAAAAGTATTATAACAGTTGGTGCTTTGCTCTAAAATATATATTATTATATATGTTATTATAAATAGTTTTTTCTGCATTAGCCTCTGCCTACGTTAGTTACCCTAACCCTTCTGTTGTCAGATGGTTCAAGAGTTTATCTTTCTCTTTGCTCATGTCTGGTTCATGGTTGTGCTCTATTTCCTCCAAGGTTGGATTTTGTGAGAAATGGGATAGTTAGGGAAGAGGAATTCTTATAGTTCCTTCTTCTGCGCCATTTTTACTCACAACACTCTTACACCAAATACTTGGGGTTTCTTCATCTTTCTGCACACAAATTGGTTGTACTACAGTTCAATTCAATTCTGATACAAACTGCCCGGAGTTAGAAAAACCCACAAGCTTGGGGCTCAGTCCCACAAGTCTGCCCCAACTTCAGACACCATTTGCAAGTCCAGGTTATCATCTTTTATGCTGACCAGTCTGGCAGAAATCCCACAAACTCCCCACCCCCTGGTTTGATAATTTGCTAGCTGCTGCTGCTGCTGCTGCTAAGTCGCTTCAGTTGTGTCTGACTCTGTGGGACCCATAGATGGCAGCCCACCAGGCTCCCCAGTCCCTGGGATTCTCCAGTCAAGAACACTGGAGTGGGTTGCCATTTCCTTCTCCAATGCATGAAAGTGAAAAGTGAAAGTGAAATCACTCAGTCGTGTCCAACCCTTAGCAACCCCATGGACTGCAGCCTACCAGGGTCCTCCGTCCATGGGATTTTCCAGGCAAGAGTTACTGGAGTGGGGTGCCATTGCCTTCTCCAAATTTGCTAGAACAACTCACAAAACTCAGGAAAGCACTTTAGCTACATTTACTGGCTTATCGTAAAGGATATAACTCAAGAACAACTGAATGGAAACGATGCCTACGGCAAGATATGGGGGAGAGGACTGGAGTTTCCATGCCTTCTCTGGGTGTGTCACCCTTCCAGCATACTGATGTGTCCTCCAACCTAGAAGCTCTTCATTATTTAGGGGTTTTTATGGAGGTTCTAGTGAGTAGGCATGGTGGTTTAAATCATTGGTCAGTGGTGATTTAACTCAATCTCCAGCCCCTCTCCCCTTCCAAGCCATCTGGGAGGAGAAAGTTCCAATTCTCTAATCACAAGGCTTGTTCTTCTGGCAACCAATTTGGAAGCTATTTAGGGTACCATCAAGTATTACTTAATGAACATAAGCCCAGGTGTAGTTGAAAAATGAATAGCAAAAGATGCTCCTATCACTCAGGAAATCCCAAGGGTTTTAGAACCTGGTGTCAGGAACCAGGGACAAAAATCAAATATTTGTTATTATCACACTTCTCCTGCCCTAAATCTCTTCTGTGGGGAGAAGCAGATCAACAATGATACTCCCCAAAATAGGTGATCAAAAACTCACAGATTTTTGAAGGAAGTGGGCAAATGGAGGGGGACTCTACCTTGTGGAATGCACACTGTGTGAAACCTACCATTAACACCTAAACAAGTTCGACAACAACTGAGCCAATGGATAGACCTTCAAATGTGGAAATACCCAGAGACTGCAGACAGATCGACCACTTTCTTCCCCTCTCTCATGTATGCTCAGTGCTCAGTCTGGTCTGACTTTTTGTGAACCCATGGACTATAGCCCGCCTGGCTCCTCTGACCATGGGATTTTCCAGGCAAGAATACTGGAGTGGGTTGCCATTTCCTCCTCCAGGGGATATTCCCAACCCAGGGATTGAACCTGTGTCTCTTATGTCTCTGACACTGGCTGGCTGATTCTTTACCACTAGGCCACCTAGGAAGCCCAGGTCTTCCTCTCTCATCTGGCTCCAAATTCCTCCCATCAGAACCTACTCTGACTTCGACTTGCAGGGCAGAGCAGCAACTCCAGAAGCAAAGAGGCAGAGGCTTTATAGGGAAATGTCACTGTTTTTCAAAAGGCAATAAATACCCTATCATCCCTAAGGCTCATGCCGGAGGGGAATAGCTGCTGAACAGGAACATCTGACCCAGAATTCCAGACCCTGAGTTTCCCTCCCCAGGCTCCTGCTGATGTCAGAGATATATGGCTTCTTTTGATATGGACAGAGTAAAGGGACAAAATAGGTGATTAGTTAATCCCACTAGGGGATTGTAAATAGAAGAAATAAGGGAGACCCCGGTAAGTTAATGATTACTCAAGACAGCAAGTGCTTAACCACATACACACACACACACACACACTAAATAAATAAATAAAGCAGGCTTGCTTAGCAACAAAACCATGCAACAGAAGCACTAGATATGCTCCTAAACAATGGTGGCATGAGACCCACATCCTGCCCAGTGAGCTCAGAACATTAATGGTCCCTGGGACAACCTCTCTGGCTATGTAGGGACAAGAAAAAGGCCCTGTTCAACCCGGAGGAGGGGCCGCTGATGGAAGCATAACATCTACTCAAGAACAAGCTCTTCTCCCCCTCCCCAGGTTTCCTTTGATTGTAAAACTGTAGCCCACTAAGTTCTTGGGTTGCAGAACCCCCTGGCCTGCCCATTTGTAAGCCTCACAAGTATCCTATTCTAATAAATCACTTCTTAGCTATCACTTTGCATCTCACTGATTCTTTCTGTGATGAGACATAAAGGATTATAGTACCAGAGCCCTTTGGAGCCCCCAAAATGACACCCAAAGTTTTCAGTTTCCTACTCTGGTTCAAGTTTGGGGGAAAACCAAGGGACTTGATTTCCATGACACAGCTGAGACATTGCACAGTGTACACATTTGACAAATAGATATGTCAGTATCTGTCCACCTGCCTTTCTTGATTTGGAACCTCTTGAAGGAGGGACTGTTATCATCTTTGTATCTCAAATACAGAGTGATTGGTGGTCCTCCCTTATCAAAAGCTTCATGAGGAAGGGAGCTGCAGGGGATCTTTTCAGAAATCTCTCCCTTTTTGTCCAGTGAAGCTCTGAATTCCAGACACTGAGGTGAGGTTCCCTAGGGTTCCCATTTTGTGCATGCATGCTAAGTCACTTCAGTTGTGTCCAGCTCTTTGCGACCCTATGGACTGTAGTCCACTAGGCTCATCTGTCCATGGGATTCTTTAGGCAAGAATACTGGAGTGGGTTGCCATGCCCTCCTCCAGCAGATCTTCCTGACCCAGGGATCGAACCTGTGTCTCTAATGTTTCCTGCACTGACAGGTGGGTTCTTTACCACTAGCACCACCTATAACTCATTTAGCTTTGCTGTGCTGTGCTTAGTCACTCAGTCGTGTCTGACTCTTTGCGATCCCATGAACTGTAGCCTGCCAGACTCCTCTGTCCATGGGGATTCTCTAGGCAAGAATACTGGAGTGGGTTACCATGCCCTTCTCCAAGGGATCTTCCCAACCCAGGGATCAAACCCAGGTCTCCCACATTGCAGGCAGATTCTTTACCATCTGAGCCACCATCAATTTCAATTTTAAAATGATAAATAAATTCAGAAAATGTTTGGTGTTTGTGAGATGGAAGGTGATAATTTTATAAGGGTCAGAGACAGTATTTCAAGGTATACACATTTGTCTCTAATGGAAAAGGTCATAGCCTTTATTTTAAATGCAGTAGGAACCATATTTGTAGTACTTTATAGATGCTTCATATCCTTTTAATTAATAGATCAAAGTGAGGAATAGCTTGAAGACTTTTGTTTTAATTCTAATAATTGTTGTATAACAATATGTCTCATATTGTGTTACCAGAGAGTTAAATCTCATTAGGTTTGAGGACAAATAGATCCTGTCATTGAATTTTATGTTTAGGGAGGTTACTGCTCGATTCATCTTTTTAGCTGAATGATGACATTTTTAACTTTTTTTTTTTAACCATAGAGAGCCAAACCTGCTTCTAGTTTAGAAGACAATTTTAGTTTAACACTTGAAAGGAGAGGTTGAACTTCACAGTTGATTTGGATATACAGAAAGTACTTAGATAAATTTGGGGAAAGGAAATTTGTTAGTTGTTTAGTACAAAGTATAAGATGTTTAATAAACAGATGGTGACATAGGGGAGCAAAATTTGCCACCCCAAAATGTCTCTTTGGCATATAGATTATTTTGAGCTGAAAATATTTATTGTTATAAAGGCCCAGAAGACTCAGGAAGAAATTCTGACTTTCTGCCTAACTGTCTATAAAAATGCAAATGAAGGACCTGCTCCCAGAAGGGAGTTATTACCATAGACACTATAGTATGAACTAGACGTGAAGACAGGGAGGAACTAGCAAAGTCTAAGCTCCTCTGTATGTCCTCGTGTCTCTGCAGGTTCAGTAATCATTTGTTTACCAAGATTTGCTTTTCTATCTTATGTGAATCGCCCTCCTCCCCCTTCAGGTCACAAACCATTACCCCAACATCCTCTTTTATTAGCTGAAAAGGGTATTTAAGGTGAGGGTTTCAGCCATTTCGGCGGGTTACTCAGTTTTCCAGGGTCTCTTTCATGTATATATGCTATTAAAATTTTGTTTGAATTTTTTTTCCTGTTAATATGTCTCAGGTCAATTTAATCCTTAGCCCAAGCCATGAGAACCTAGAGAGCTAGAGGAAAAAGTTCTTCTCTGATGGTGATTACAGTCACAAATCCTGGTAAAGTGAATCTTCCTTTTCTTAAGTTCCTTGCAGCTTCTTTCTGATTATAATATGCTTATAACTTGGATCATTAGATTTTTTTACCACAAAAGCAGAGCATATATATACTTCTACAATTATAACTCTATGGAGGTGCCCTCCAGGACTCATGAAGATTGAAAGTCATTTTTCAGGGGCTTCCCTTTGGTCCAGTGGTTAAGAATCAAACCTTCTAACACAGGGGACTTGGGTTAGATCCCTGGCTCAGGAACTAAGGGCCCTCATGCCGTGCTGCAACTAGAGAGCACATGGCCTCTAGAGCCTGTGCTCCACAACAAAAGAAGACCCCTTGCATTGCAACGAAAACCCAGTGCAGCCAAAATTAATAATAATAATAATAAACTCATTTTGCAAATTCATTCAAGGCCAGTTTGCACTGCCTATCCTTTTTCCCCACACATCTTGTAACCTATAAAGTGCCCTCTCTTTCTGTAGTTATTCTATTACTTATAAAATTGGGATAAGGTGAAGAAAAATTTAAAATAAAAAATAAATTCAGCTATGTCTTAATTATTTATTTTCCTTCCTTTTTTGGGTGGAAGATGTAGTCTTATTTGTTTTCAGCTTTACTGAACTATGCTGCTAAGTCGCTTCAGTCGTGTCTGACTGTGTGACCCCATAGACGGCAGCACACCAGGCTCCCCCGTCCCCGGGATTCTCCAGGCAAGAGAATACTGGAGTGGGTTGCTATTTCCTTCATCACAGCGTCATAGATACAAACAAAATAAGTAGCCTTCAAACTTATGAAAACAAATCCCTCAAGTGTTTGATTCTTTTTAAAACTTTTATTCTCCTATTTAATTTGCACCAGGCTTTCCCTTGGTGGGTCAACTGACTTCAACAAATGATAAAACAATTGAGACTTACAGTGATCAAAAAACAGGAGCTAAGCCTTAGCAATGAACTTACAACAAGGATAATTTGCTGCTGCTGCTACTAAGTCGCTTCAGTCGTGTCCGACTCTGTGCGACCCCATAGACGGCAGCCCACCAGGCTCCTCTGTCCATGGGATTCTCCAGGCAAGAAAACTGGAGTGGGTTGCCATTGCCTTCTCCACTGAGGTATGATTGACAAATAAAAATGTAAGATATTTAAACTGCACAACTGATGATTTGATATGCATGTACATTGTGAAAGGACTCCCCTGCCCATCCAGTTAATGAAACTGACCATTTCTTTTGTCTTTAAAGATGCTTCCCTGATGTTTTTTATAATGTCCTCAGATTTCCATTTTCTCCTTTGTCCTAGTCTTTGAATTACAAGTTCCTATTAACATCAAGCATTGTACTTTGCCAAAGGAGAGAGTCTGAGGGTTCAACATGTTTCTAGCTCTCTCCATAAGTACATTTGATTCATTAATTAATTTTATTTTGACTGCATCAGATCTTAGTTGTGGCATGCAGGATCTTCATTGCATCATGTGGGATCTTTCCTTGTGGCCACGGACTCTCTAGTTGTGGCATAAGGACTTCAGTGGTTGCACATAAGTACATTTAGATAAATAGAAACTAGATCCTATAAATATATAAGTTGGTAAATAGGGTTAACTAGCTCTTCAAAAGTTAAATAACAGTCTACTTCTTCCATAAATGCAAGTGTTAGATTTGTACACTTAGAACATTTGTGGAATATTTCTTAACTGTAAGTGGGTGGCAAGAATGTGGAAGCTTTTTGTAACACCAGACATTTGTCATTGTCGGATAGATGGATAACTTTTAACCAACAGCTTCATGTGTCTTCAGGTGTCATGTGACCAATTCATATGCCAGGCCCTAAATTAGGCACTTTCTATGCATTATTTCATTTAATTTCCATTGACAATTATATGAAGAACATAAAGCTATTATCTACATTGTATTGGTAAGAAAACGGAACCTGAAATAGATTAGGCAATTCACTTGCCCAGGGTCACAGAGTTAGAAAGACCCAGAGACAGGACTCAGTGTGGATGTGGGCTGAATTGAAAGCTTGTACTTGGCCCAATCACGTTCTATCACTAAGTGGTGTGATTTGATTCTTCACTGCTCTCACTGTGTGCCCAGTGCCTGGATTTCCAGGCACTGGAACGTGCTCTTTTATGTTAAGACGTGGTCCCTAGTTAAAATACTAATGATAGGGACAGAGTGAAGGGACAAAATAGATGATCAAATAGTTAATCCCACTAGGGAATTGTGGGAAAAAATATGGGAGACCCCTATAATTTAATGACTACTCAAGAAAGCATGTTTGCTTAACCACAAAAGCAAGCACCCTTGCATAGCTACAAAACCATGCAGCAGGAGCCCCCTAAGTGGGCTTCCCAGGTGGTGCTAGTGGTAAAGAATTTGCCTGCCAATGTGGAAGACATGAGTTCAATCCCTGGATCAGGAAGATCCCATGGTGTAGGAAATGGCACCCACTCCTGTATTCTTGCCTGGAAAATTTGATGGGCAGAAGAACCGGCAGGCTACAGTGCATGGAGCCACAAAGAGCTGGACACAACTGAGTGAGGCGGCACACACAAACCCCGATATTCATCACAGCATTTTTATAACTGCCAAGATAAGGAAACAATCTAAGTGTCCATCAATAGATAAATGGATAAAGAAGATGTGAGATACATATCACATGCAATAGAATACTACTCAGTTATAAAAAAGATGAAGTCTTGCCATTTGTGGCAACATGGATGGACCTTGACAGTATTACGCTAAGTGAAGTAGTTACAAATACCATATGACTTCACTCATATGTGGAATATAAGAAGCAAACAACAACAATGAAAACCAAAATACATGAACAAACCAAACAGAAACAAACATGTAGATACAGAGAACAGAAACTTAGGAGTGTGGTGGCGGGGGAGGGAGAAATGGGTAAAGGGGATTGACTGTATGGTGATGTGAGTGCATGCTAAGCCGCTTCAGTCACATCCAACTCTTTGCAACCCTATGGACTGTAGCCCACCAGGCTCCTCTGTCCACGGGATTCTTCAGGCAAGAATACTGGAATGGGCTGCCGTACCCTCCTCCAAGGATCTTCCTGACTCAGGGATTGAAACTGCATCTCCTGTGGCTCATAATTGCAGGCGGATTCTTTCCCACTGAACTCTCAGGGAAGCTTGTATGGTGATGAACGGGTGATATGCGCTGTAGGGTATACAGAAATAGAAATATAATGTTATAAACATGACACTTAAAGAGTGTTATAACCCAATGTTACTTCAATTTAAAAAAATGTTTATTGACCAATTACTATGTGATAGACACTTCCTTAAGGACAAGGCATGAACAAACAAGTACATAGATAGCTACAATGAAGTGTAAGAAATACCACTAAATTCCAGGGTTGTTGATGTGAAGGCAGAGAAATAATAGCATAGCTTTGTGAAGATTTATTGGCTATTCGTATTGTCAATAAACTCTTGAACCAGGAAAAAACATTCTAGAGGGTAAATCAATAGATTGTCTCCTTTATAATTGTCTATACTTTCTGGATTTTCTAAAGTGAGCATATATTGCTCTAACAATTGGGAAACAAAATGATTTAATAACTGGGAAAAAAAAACCCCAAAGTGAATCCAATTGTTCTTGCCTTTGCCACAACATCATTATCTATGTCTGGCTTGGCCCTGCCCGTGCCACTGGGTCTAATCGTTCTGGCCACGCTCTGTGGGTGACTGGAAGGAGGGCAGGTGTCACCTCAGCTTAGAACCCCACAGGTAAAGAGTGCCCCAAATCAACCTGTGGTTCTTTTTCTTGATTTTTGGGTAGGTGGGAAAAGGGGAGATGGGTATCAGGGGCCGAGGCCTAAATATGATTGAGTGTACAGAAAGATAATAATCTCAACATTTGATGTACATGGATTCTATGCTCTAATGAAGACTTGAGAGATAATTTCATTTCAGTCAGCCAGGTCAGACTGCGTTGATTCCATGACTATGACTATAGATAGATGTGAAGTCTGTGTGTGAGTTTTTTTTTTTTAATGTGGACCATTTTAAAATTGTTTATTGAATTTGTTACAATATTGCTTCTGTTTTATGTTTTCCCTTTTTTTAGCCTCAAGGCATGCGGGATCTTAGCTCCCTGACCGGGGATCAAGCTGCACCTCCTGCATTGGAAGGTGAAGTCTTCACCTCTGGACCACCAGGGAAATCCCTGTGTATGGTCTTCCCGCCACCCTTAGGGCATCTCTTTTCCACATTGGTCCAGTCAGGTGCATTGCTGAAGGAGAAAAGAGGTCAAATGCCACCTCCAGCCTCTTAATGAAGGGGTAGGAGGCAGGATGAGAATTAGAAAGCAAGGTGAAGCAAAGTGATATCTGAACTGCTATCAAGACACAGAGGGTTTCAGATCGGCCACTCGGTCTCTCCTCAGGCATGGAGGACTCTTGGTATTTGTGGATGTCTTAAAATACAAACTATAAATGGGCAGTTTAGCATGAGACTTAATGAACACATGCTTTAGTGGCATAGATGTTAGGTTCTTGGGAGAAAAGGACCTATTTTATTTGATCCTAATTTTCCGGAAAGTGCCACCTACATCTGGAGCATGGTCAGAACAGCCTATAATAATTTGTCGCGCTGTGCCTGTGTTATCTATTTTGGCATTTCCCCATGCAGGAGCTATAAAAGATGTGTTTACACTGGTGTGGCTGCCTGCTTTGCCTGTGGCTGTTACTATTGGTTGAATCCCTTTGACTCTGTGGAAACAATTGAAAAGTGTTACAGTGTATTATTGCTGGGAGGACAATGTAATGATTGTTTGGGAAAGGCCCCTTGCCTTAGGATGCAGAAGAATTGTGATAGTCTAGGCTGAAAGAACCCTTATTTTTGTGTTTGTTGTCTGGAAAATGACATGCTAGAAACAGAAAAAATACATTCTGATGGTTCTTGTGTCTTCTGTGAAAACAGGACCTTTTTGATTCTTTAAATGAAAACCCAAAATGTATTGCACAGTATATTTGGTAGTGTTTTACTAATGTTTTTGGTTTATTATTTTTTATACACACACATTCCACTTATTTTGTCTATACCCAAAGCAAATAGATAGTTCAGGCCCATAAATAAATTATTTTTTAAAGGAAGCTGAACCAATGTTTGTATGTGTGCCTTAAACTGAATTGAATATGTTTCCTAATAATTTGTCCTGAAGTTTTGCTCAAGTGGTGTATGGGAAAGGTCAGGGTTTTTCTTTCTTTGGCTCCGCTGGAAGAATTTATTGTAGAAAAAGACAAAGGGACAGCATGGGCAGTATATAGATTGCTCTTGTGCAGCAGAATGAAAGTTTCTGGACAGTGAAGTTGACACATCATTAAACACATAGATGAAAGGAAAGGCTTGAGCATGTGCTCTGCTTAGGGCACAAGATAACACAGTCGTGCTAGATTAATAAGATTTGATATTTAATAAAGGTGGATTGGGGCTTCTCTGGTGGCTCAGGCAGTAAAGAATCTGCGCACAATGCGGGAGACCTGGGTTCGATCCCTGGGTTGGTAAGGTCCCCTGGAGGACGGCATGGCAACCCACTCCGGTATTCTTGCCTGGAGAATTTCCATGGACAGAGGAACCTGCTGGGCTATAGTCCATGGGGTCACAAAGAGTCGGATTTGACTGAGCAACTAAGTGCAACACAGCACACACAACAAAGGTGAATTATTACAATATGGGTCTGGTTTCTTTTCTCTAAAATGTATGACTTTCCTAATAGACATGAAAAAAAAAAAATAATAATCTGAAGGCCACATCAGGAACAAATCCTAGCCACTCGGCTGGTGGAAACAAGGCATAGGTGAGGAGGGCAGGAAAGACTGGAGGGGGTTAGAATACTCAGGGATCTGTTAGACAGCAGGCTCAATCTGCTGTCACAATCATGGTGCATATTGTGGGCTAAAAATAATACATGCGCGCTGACATTGCTGTTTCTTCACATCAGCGCCTGGGAGAGACTAAGTCTACAGACCTGTGGTGCCGTAAGCCTAGAATGAGAGAGAAAACGAAAGGTTCAACCCATCTGACACAGAGCCACCACCTTCCACACCGTCATTCAGAGCCAGGACGAGGTGCTGTCCAAATTAGACCACATGGAAGGGTCTGAAAAAAGCATAGAGGATCCAGGTTCTCATGTGGTTCCCTTTAAATCAAGAGTCCTCAGCCTCTGGGATCTAATGCCTGATGATCTGAGGTGGAGATGATATAATAATAATAGAAATAAATAATAAAGAAATAAATAATAATGTGCTTGAATCATCCCAAAACTACTCCTCCACCCCTGGTCTGTGGAAAAATTGTCTTTCATGAAACTGGTCCCTGGTGCCAAAAAGGTTGAGGACTGCTGTTTTAAATCATCTGTGATTCCAACTAAACAGAATGAACAGAAGAAACCAGAGCTGGTTTCAGATATAAATCAAGACTTATAATGCTAAGTTCTACACATGTGTTATAAACACTATGCTATCCATTTTGGGATTGAAAGAGAGTAAAGTTCAAGTGTCTTTGTTTATTAAAATGTGTTATAATATTTTAAAAAATAGTTAGGCCTTTCTAAATATATATTGAAATGAACTGGAATAAAGTCTCTCCATCTGTCAAATAAGATTTCCTATTGTGTTACTAATGATGCTGACGTTGGGAAAGATTGAAGGTGGGAAGAGAAGGGGACAACAGAGGATGAGAAAGTTGGATGGCATCACTGACTCAATGGACATGAGTTTGAGCAAGCTCCAGGAGATGGTGAAGGACAGGGGAGCCTGGCAGGCCACAGTCCATGGGATTGCAAAGAGTTGGATACCACTGAGCAACTTAACAACAACAAATTATTGACATGACTAATTATTTTATCTTGACCATTATATTTTTTAAAAAAAAACTTATGATCTCTAAATACACAATGTAATTTAAAAGAAAAATAAAATGCCTTTCTATAGAAGTTTGATGTGTGTCTTTATGTAACTTTGGCCATCTTCCTTAGTCAATGTTTTATTGCTTTAGCAAAAAAGGAAACTATTCTTTCCCACAGGATCTCCATGTAGCAATTGGAAAAGTTTTATGGAAATTACCAAATAATAACACCTTTAAAATTTTAATTCCATCAACATTTATCAAATACTTAATGTATACCAGGCACTTTGCTAGGTATTGGGGATACACAAAAATAAGGGGGACAAGGGTTACAGTCCAATAATTTAAAGCCCTCCCTCAAAAATACAATTTGATAAATTCATAAGACTAGTAAGAAAAGAACGTCTATACAATGGGAATATAGTGCAACAGGAACACATTTGAGGAGTCTCTCATTTAGGAAAGCACCTAAGATATACTGGGCATACTTTCCACAAGAATGTTCCACTAGTTTGCTGTCAGAAAGTTCTCCTTATACATTATGTAAATTCCCTAGTAACTAGAGAGAATACAGCAGCCAATTAACCACAAATATCATGGGGTCACTAAGAGTCGGACACAACTGAGTGACTTCACTTTTACTTTTCACTTTCATACATTGGAGAAGGAAATGGCAACCCACTCCAGTGTTCTTGCCTGGAGAATCCCCGGGACGGGGGAGCCTGGTGGGAGGCCGTCTATGGGGTCGCACAGAGTCGGACACGACTGAAGCGACTTAGCAGCAGCAGCAGCATGGCTGAACATCCTTCACAGTGAGTGCTGGCTATTATCAAAGAAACAGGAATAAGATATTTGGCCAGAATTGTTGCTCTTCATTCAATTGTCACTTGCCTAGGGCTTAATATCTATCAACCCCCTATTTCTGAAATGCATGTTGATTCTCTTAGGGGGTTACTTTTCCTGAGGGTCTTTTTGGGTCATTGCTCCTGACAGAAAGGCTCAAAGTAGAGTCTTCAACTGTACAAATGGGAGTTGTAGATCATTTGTAAAAATTAAAGAGGTTAATTTCATCCACAAGCTGTCTGGTACGAGGTCAATCTCTTTCTTGCTATGAAAATCTTTTTTATTGATATCTTTGTTGATACTAATGTTTCTAGTTTTCTCTTACAACTTTACACATCTAAGAAATGCCAGTTCAGCCACCTTTTCCTATTTTATAAAAATTTTCAGAATCACTTCTCAGTAAATGAATATAAGCCAATAAATGAATTTTGTAAGTCCACATGAGATAAGGAAACACACTTTCAAACAAGAAAAATCAAAACAAAATTTTATGGAACAAGTTTTCTTTTTGCAAATTGTTTGAAGCAAAAATTTAAGAAATTAGGGACTTCCTTGGTGGTTCAGTGGTTAAGAATCTGCCTGCCAAACCAGGGGCCATGGGTTTGACCCCTGGTCTGGGAACTAAGATCCCACATGCCTTGGAGCAACTGATTCTCTGCACCACAACTACTGAGCCAGCACTCTAGAGCCCGCAAGCCACACCTACTGCAGCCTGTGTGCCTAGAGCCTGTGCTCCACAAGAGAAGCCACCACAGTGAGAAGCCAGCAGACTGCAACCAGAGAGAAGCCCCACTCACCATAACTAGAAAAACCCCGAGTGAGAAACGAAAACCCAGCACAGCCAAAAAATAAATAATTTTTAAAACTTTAAGAAATTAATAGATCAACCACTTATCCATTTTATCTCAAACATATCAGTAACAACATTTGTCTTCCCAACACCTGTTATGAGCCTCAGTGACCTTGTGAAGAAAAGTCTAGAACAGATTATTGGTTGTGCCTGGCAGGAAGGTGGCTTAGGGATCTACAGTTCTGCTGAGAGTAGCAGCTGTTACCATGCTCTAGTTAATCTATCCCACCATTGCTCTGCGAGTTGCATGGTATAGCCCAGCCTACTGGGCTGCGACAAAGCCAAGGTCAATGTTTATTGAATTAACAAATGAAAGATAAATGGCTGAAAGCATAGTTTCCTTGAAGAATCATTTAAACACCAGGGCTACATCTAACATTTAATAATGTTTAATGAGATGGCAAGAATGGAGAAAACAAACAATATAAGTGTTTATTTTTGTTTTGTTTTGGAAAGATAGTGAGATAAAATTATGTTTGAAAATCTGAAAACCAGGAGCAGTTCTAAATATATTTTTATGTACCTAAAAATTATTTGAGTGATGAATGTATGCTATTAAGGAAGTACACACCACAAGTACTTTAAAAATTGCACATTACTAGGGAATTAAAAGGGGAAGGGACTTGGTGAAAAAAATGGCTAAAGGAGGGGATGACTAATAGAGAGGGAAAGTGAAATTTTCTTTCTCAAATGGGAAAGGATGAATAGTTGAAAATACCAGAGAAGTTAGTTGTACAGAAATGTTCAGATTTGAAAAGGTTTAAAGAAAAAAGCTCTGCCTTGTCTACTCATCTCAGTTGGTTTGTTCTCTGGTTTGTGTGAGGAGAGACAAAAGAGAAAGAATGGAATATTACTAGGAAGATAATATGTATTATATAAATCGGCACAGATAGCCTAAATAGGATAAGTAACTTGACTATTGGCTATAAAAGTGGGAAGATACAGAGGATACTGGCAGCTGTCAGAAACTACAAAATCTTTTTGTTGCCAAAGTGGTCTGAATTCCCAGAAACTTGGCCAAAACCAGGAGTAATTCTATAGAAGTAAGTGTTCTGGTCAAGTTTAGGTAATCAGCCATCAGTTTAGTTCAGTTCAGTTGCTCAGTCGTGTCCGACTCTTTGTGACCCCATGAATTGCAGCATGCCAGGCCTCCCTGTCCATCACCATCTCTCGGAGTTCACTCAAACTCACATCCATCAAGTCAGTGATGCCATCCAGCCATCTCATCCTCTGTCGTCCCCTTTTCCTCCTGCCCCCAATCCCTCCCAGCATCAGAGTCTTCTCCAATGAGTCAACTCTTTGCATGAGGTGGCCAAAGTACCAGAGTTTCAACTTTAGCATCATTCCTTCCAAAGAAATCCCAGGGCTGATCTCCTTCAGAATGGACTGGTTGGATCTCCTTGCAGTCCAAGGGACTCTCAAGAGTCTTCTCCAACACCACAGTTCAAAAGCATCAATTTTTCGGCGCTCAGCTTTCTTCACAGTCCAACTCTCACCACCATACATGACCACTGGAAAAACCATAGCCTTGACTAGATGGACCTTTGTTGGCAAAGATGGACCCAATTGTGATGGGTAGTAGTGATGGGTAGTGAAAAAGAAAGCCAAAGCTTATCAAATCTTGCTCTGTTTGTTTGCAGAAGCTGTGTTTTCTATTGTTTTAGTAGGGAGTTGGAGTCATGCTCACCTCCAACTTAATTGTACCTCTTGGTAAACAAAACTTTTTTCTACCACTTGGGAAGTTACCACTTTTACTGGCAGTTACCACTTTTATAATTTTGAGGGGTCAGTGGAGGGTTTTGAATGTCTACTCCCAGGACCTAATCTTACCTTCCTCAAGGATCTTTTCTCAAATGTGTGATCCTATCTCTCTTTGATTATACACCACATATGTAAAATTTTCTAGTGCATAACCTCAACATATGCATAACCTCAAATCACATATTAATAGGCACTACTATATTTATGTATTATATTCCTTGTCTGGCTTGCCTGGTGGTTCAGTAATAAAGAATCTGCCTGTCAGTGCAGGAGATGTGGGTTCAATCCCTGGGTCTGGAAGATCCTCTGGAGAAGGATATGGCAACCCACTCTAGGATCCTTGCCTGGGAAATCCCATGGACAGAGGAGTCTGGCAGGGTCCATGGGGTTGCAAAAGAGTTGGACATGACTTAGAGGCTAAAGAACAACAAAAAACAATATTCCTTGCCTAGAAAGGCAAATTGAAACTTTTCTACCATGAATAATATTTTTATGACTATAAACTCAAATCTATAAAAAAAATAAAACAGTACTCATACCTTTTGTCAGGCTTTCTAATAAGTTTTGTCTAGGAACTTATCCTCGGAGAAGGCAATGGCACCTCACTCCAGTACTCTTGCCTGGAAAATCCCATGGATGGAGGAGCCTGGTAGGCTGCAGTCCATGGGGTCGCTAAGAGTCGGACACGACTGAGTGACTTCACTTTCACTTTTCACTTTCATGCATTGGAGAGGGAAATGGCAACCCACTCCAGTGTTCTTGCCTGGGCAATCCCCGAGACGGGGGAGCCTGATGGGCTGCCGTCTATGAGGTCGCACAGAGTCGGACACGACTGAAGCGACTTGCAGCAGGAACTTATCCCACAGAAACCACTTTTGAAATGGGCAAAGAGATTAGCTCATTTGAAAAATATTTATGATGAGCCTAAGACTTTCCATATACTATTCTGGTCATTGCGGATACACAGGGAGCAAAACCAGATAGACCCCTCCCTGCACACATGACGCCCACAGTCTGGTAGAGGCCTCAGACTCTAGTCAGATAATCACACACATGCAATAGTCAAGTTGGATCAGGCAACCATGGAGAGACTCGTGGGGCTATGAAAGCATCTATTAGGCAAGGAAACCTAATTTAGGGGTCAGAGAAGATACCTTAAAAAAGAGACAAACGGGCAAAAATCTCAAGATTCAGTAGGATTGGGAGGGTTGTTTGTAGTAAAAATGTAGACCAGGGAATTCCCTGTCGGTCCAGTGGTTAAGACTCTAAGCGTCCACTGCAGGGAGCACAGATCAGATCACTGGTGGAGGAACAAAGAAACAACAAACAAACAAAACAAAACATAGACCAAACTGATTCCTTGTAAGAATAACTAAACAAACCATCATATAGCCATTTAGTGGAATGCTATCCAGCTATACAAGGAGGTAGGAGGGGGTACTTCTAGGGAAACAATCCACCATGTATTGTATAATACTACATTTTATAGAATTCCATTTATGTTAAGAATGTTCCATATATAAGAAAAGCTTAGATATACACATAACATATATATTTGTGTATATATATACATATATACACACATATGTATATATAGAGAGACTGCCTTAAATATTTCTGTAACGTTTGAATTTTATATAACTCTATTATGTTTACAATCATGTGCAAATATTTTAAAAAGTGTATTCTAGGTCTTACAATTGGTTTGGTCACTGAAGAGCCCACACACATATACATACATGTGTGTGTGCAATAATTAAGGATAATTCTGATCTTGATTTATACAATCACATCAAATGATATTTTTAAATAAACACTAAATGGTGTGTCTTGGGAATATTTACCATTATCACTAGTGATTCTGAACTAATAGAACAAAAAGCATCATCTCCATGATAGCACCAAATTTATATTCAGTCTGGCTGGAAGGAGAGAGATTAGATGATTTCTTGAGATCTCCAACCTTCTCACCAGTTTCATAAGGATTATAGTTCACAAAGCAAGATGTTTTGTTAAAGGGATAAAAAACATTCTGTAGGTTTTTATCTGTAAAAACAGAGGTCCTGGGAACCAGGAAGGTACCAGATCTTCATACTTCAAAATCACCGAAAGTCTGTTAAAACAGTCACAAAGCATTGCTATACAGGTCTCAGCTTTTCAAGTGGCCAGCTTGTAAAATGATACCCAGGCTTGCTTTGGATTTGCTGAGTCAGAATTTCGGGGGGTTGAGGGAAGTCCTGGGGTCTTCACTTTAAGATCTGTGGTTCTCCAAACCCCACAGTGAGTTTGGGTCCGACCAGTCAAGTTCTGCCTTGATAAAGAGGGCGCTGCTGGCTTGAGATGAGGAAAATGCCAAAAAAAATTCCCCTCTCCTTCCTAACAGATTTTGATTAGTGGGTGAAGGGAAAATTTGAAGCTAATTAGGAAAAATGCTTTTCCTCTTTCCATTTCCTCTGACTTTATGAAAGACAAGACGTCTTAATAAGAGCGCCTTTAGCCCATCATTCATCTTTTGTTTCCTTAGTGGAACACTGGCGTATTAATTAGAAGCCAGAGCCTTTCTCAATGGACACCATCGGTGCCTTCATGTTCCCGGGACAGTGGGCTGGTTCATTTGAGCCCGCAGCTCACAGATATGTTACAGGGAAGTCATTTTTATGGAGGTTATGGGGGAGGGGGGTTGAGGAATGGCTGGGATGGCGGGTGGGGAGAGGGAGAGGGAGGGGGAATGTGTGACCTGGAGGGAAACTCTTATGCTGGCCCTCAAGAGAAAACTATACTTTCTTGGTCTTACTGATAATTATCAGTGACCCAGTTACCATTGCCTTTCCATAGAAGAGATCCTTGCAGCACTGTAAAATATACCTATTTCTTTAATTCAGATTTCACATTCTTTCAGAAGAACAACATTCATTCTTTTCCAGTTTAAAAAATTCTTTAAGCTCCTACAATTTACCAGTAGTAGAGAATTTATATTAAAAAAATAGACAACAGTACATATGATAATAGAAATATTTTTTGTATTTAATATAAAATAGTATTTGACACAATTGTGTTACAAGTATAAATTAACTGTATTTAGTGCCAACTCGTTGGAAAAGACCCTGATGCTGGGAAAGATTGAGGGCAGGAGGAGAAAGGGGCGTTAGAGGATGAGATGGTTGATGGCATCTTTGACTCAATGGACACGAGTTTGAGCAAACTCTGGGAGACTGTGGACAGGGAAGGCTGGCGTGCTGCTGTCCATGGGGTCTCAAAGATCAGACACCACTGAGAATGACAGTAAGGTGTTGGCCTCTCTCTCTCTCTCTCTTTCCCTCCCCCCTTCTCTTTCTCACTATACTCAGCACAGCAGTGGGAAATACTGCCATTCTCTTCAGAAGGGCCTGATTTCCTATCCTTATAAAGAAATTAACAGGCTTGAGGATAATTAATATAAATGATTGCTTTATTCCAGCCACCCAAATACTTAAGGCATTCTAATCTCCACAGTATTTACCCAATAGAAATTTCAAAATAGCATTGCTTATTGGGGCTAATTCTAAAGGTAGTATGTATTCATTTTTTAAAATTAAAAAATTAAGAAGTATAAAAAATACACACATTAATCTCACTACTTAGAAACTACACTTAACCATTTAGTATATTTCCTTCCAATTTTAAAATTACACATTTGGGGGTCACAAAATATACACAACTGTCTATACACAATTATGTTTTTAACTACTGTTACTTATGATACCAAGAACATTTTACTAAGTCATTAAATATTATTTGAAAATAAAATCTCTCCAGTTTCTCACCATATGGAGCTCTCACGATTTAAGTAACTCTTTGCCTATTGTTGGACTTTTCAGTAGTTTAAAATTTTTTTTCAGTAGTTTTTAAATTCAGTCGTTTCTAAATAGGGGAAATTGTATCAGGAAACAACCATGAAAAACTGTCATCAAAGAACATGAATTTAAGAATACGAATATCAAACCCAGTTTTAAGTTTTTTTGAATTTCTGTGGTTTAAAACCATCTCCCTAACCCTAGCCAATGGGATTGAACGCACAGCTCTGCTCTGTGCGAGAGGTTTGTCGGAGAATCAAGAGAAGGGCGTGGGTAGCAGTGATGGGCACGGAGAGAGGAAAACAGCCATGCTGAGTCGTGAATGAGATCGTGTCCAGAGGTGAACAGAAACTGCCAGCACGGGTGTGAGTGCCCAGGAGTTTGTAGAAATATCAGAGGAGGGCACTGTGCTTCCCTAAGGACTCGGGGTGAAAGGCTCGAGCCAATTTTATTTTAATTTTAAAAGGTCAAGATGACCTCAGCTGATATCTATGAAATAAATAGCTGACAAAATAGGACACAGATTTTGTTTTTTTGATTCATTGGAGAGTCTTTGTCTTCTAATAGAGGAAATTTGAACACATACACATGTATCTTGTTAACTCATTTCATGCTTTCGGTTAAAAAAAATACTCTTTATAAAAATTATTTTTGATTTCCTTTTAAATTTTACTTTAGCTATGAGAACTATTCATTTTGCCCCTTTCCCCTGCAGTGACTTGAAAGTCTCACGTTGTCACAGGTCAGGTTCCGCAAGAGACAGGAGGAGATTTGCCGGTAGGATGTTTGCCAGAGACTTCGCTCAGGAACAGTGTGAGGAATATAGGACTTGGCTGAGGAAGAAGCTGAATTTTGATGCAGTTGCAGCAGAGGCCTCAGGCTCATCTACATGGAGCTCAGAGATTAGGGTGACCCTTCTAGAACTTTCCAATGGGGATGGGAGAGGGAGGGTTGGCAGGTATGTAGGTATTTATACTCCTGCATTAGCCAGTCATGAGTACAGGCTGTCCCTGGAGAGGGGTTATGTGATAATGTCTGAAGGGCAAGGGAGTTTGTCCAGGGGAGGGCACTTCCTGAGACCCAGCTGTCTTAATCATTGGGCTGCCAGGGAAGTCCTTCTTTGTTTTCATGTCATTAATCACAACATATTTTAAAGGAAAGAATTATTGACTTGCTTTTGGGGGGAAGGTCCAATAAAAAACTTAGCAGGATTTAGTTTCTTCACTTCCTAGTTTAAGTGGATATAATCTGTCATTTTGGACAGACATAATTAACAGCCTCATCTTATGATTCTGCAATGTTTATCTTGTCTTGAAGGATTATTTTTGTCGTTAGTATTACATTTTATAACCATTCCGACATCTTTATAGATTGAACTGCTTAAACTCGTAAAAGCGAATTTTTTTTTTTCCTGCTGCCTTGAATGTGAAAAAAGAAACAAAAGGCCCAGAGCTGGAGAGAATTGTACCTGCTTTGCTGCTAACCCCAAAACCAAGTGGCATCCATACTGAAATTTCATATTTTAAAAATTTAATCATGGAAGTTTGCATTCTGGCCTGATTTCTTTCCCCTTTTTGGTCTCACAGCAAAGTGACTTGGAATCCTAGCCAAAATATTTAGTTAAAAACTGGAGATGATTAGAGTTCGTCCAATCTCAGAGGGCACTGGCAGCAACAGACAAGAGGCCAGAATCCTATTCACTTTGACCTGTCCCCCATCACATTTTCTGTATTTAATTCTTCTACCAACTTGGATGAACCTGGAAAAAGCACCTTCATCCTCAGGAAGGCTGCAGAAATAGCCACTACACGATAATCAGCCCAGGACATGAAGCAGTTTAAGTCTAAAGCAACAAGATTGACAAAGTTGTAACCACAGGTAAAAACCAGATTCTATCATTGCCTCTGGTACCATATCAGCTTTTAACAAATGGCTGAATCAAATCCATTCCAACATTCATTCGACTTGGGGGGCCTGGGAGGAGAGGCGGCTCACTAGATGGATAAGAAGCAGGATTCACAGCATGAATGCTCTTGTATGGATGCAAACTATGGAGTTCACGTGTTACCCTCTGTTGATGAGGCATCTTTCATGAAACATGTATGATTACAGAACACTAAAGCACGGCCCCTTCAGAGGGACTCCAATGGGAGGCATATCAGTAATAACTTTTGATTTATTTTAATGTGGAAGTATTAACTACTTGATTGTGAATTGAATGGAATTTGGGTGGAGTTGATACAGTTCTGTAACATGCAATGTGGTGGCATCGTTCTCTAGATTTGGGGAACATTGGTATAACACAGTAGGTCTAGAGCTATCTATGCAGGCTGAGTTAGACACGATTCAAAACCAGAGGTAGGACCCTGTAGTCAGTAAAATGCTACATTAGGTCAGCCTGAAGGCCTTTTTATTTGAATCCTTATAGCCTGTTAAGATTTAAATTCCTCAGGCTTCCACTACATCGTCTGGAGTGTGTTATCCGTCTGGTGTCGTGCTCAGTCACGTCTGACTGTTTGCAACCCCATGGACTGGAGCCAGCCAGGCTCCTCTGTCCACGGGATTTTCCAGGCAAGAATACTGCAGTGGGTTGCCATTTCCTCCTCCAGGGCATCTTCCTGACCCAGAGATTGAAACCATGTCTACCCGTGTCTCCTGCATTGCAGGAGGATTTTTTACCTCTGAACCACTGCGGAAGTCCATCTTGTCTGGAAAACATATAAATAACCTTGTATAGATGTTGTCTTTAATTTAGGGTTTTTTTTTTTTTTCAAAATTATCGCATGAAAGCACTATTCATATCTGTGAACATTCATTTTATATTAAATATTGAAAAGTTGGTTTTTTGATACTGGGTATTTTTCTCTAATTAGATAAGAAATAATAAAAATTTCCATATATATTTTTTTCCTGAAGCCAATCTGCTTTATATTAGTCAAGCAGTTCTTTTACTGATTGGATGTCCACAAATAGACATTTCTTTGGAGCTGGTGACAAGAAGTATGATGGCCATGCAGATACTTTTTGTCCTTGGAATGCCCTTTTCTATTTTCATGTGAATCTCACTGTATAACGGTTGAAGCAATTAATTAGCCAATTTGTAGGTAATTCTTTCTGACAAGCTAGCCACCTTCCTTTAGCAGAAGTGTAAAATGAGCAATCTCAGAGACATGCATTAAATTCACTAATCAAATTAAATCCTAAACCAACGACTTCCAGGGCTTATGTTTCTTTTGTAAAGCAAACAGATGTTTTATAATGAATAATTATATCATAGTCAATCATTTAGTTGTGAATAGTGCCCAATTTTAAGGGTACATTTATAAAACAACATTCAAGATCAAATATACTTGTGTGCTACAGCCAGAATGTTTCTACCATTAGATTTTTCAGATGACTGTTTCTCTATGAATGCTATTAGTGAGGAAATTTTTTCTGGAGTTACAAGATGTTTCCTGTACCTTGCTAAACTGCAGAAGAGAGAATACACAGATGAGCATATCGGGCATACTAATATCCTGGGCTGTATGGGTGCTGTGGCAAGAATGTCACTTGCTACTTCTGAAAGATGTTATCAGTTCAGTTCAGTCACTCAGTCATGTCCTACTCTTTGTGACCCCATGAACTGCAGCCTGCCAGGCTTCCCTTTCCATCACCAACTCCCGGAGCTTGCTCAAACTCACGTCCATTGAGTCGGTGATGCCATCCAACCATCTCATCTCCTGTCATCCCCTTCTCCTCCTGCCTTCAATCTTTCCCAGTATCAGGGTCTTTTCCAATGAGTCAGTTCTTTGTATCATGTGACCAAAGTACTGGATTTAGTTTCAGCATCAGTCCTTCCAGTGAATATTCAGGACTGATTTCCTTTAGGATTGACCGGCTTGATCTCCTTGCTGTCCAAGGGACTTTAAAGAGTCTTCTCCAACACCACAGCTCAAAAGCATCAATCCTTCAGTGCTTAGCTTTCTTTATGGTCCAACTTTTGCAGCCGCACTGCAGGGGAAGCACAACTTCAGCTTGCTGAAAGTCAAGTAGATCCTATATGATGGGAACTGGAGGCCTCTGAAAGGCTCTCTGCCCCTGGGACTGAAGGCTTCCTATGGAATCGTCACCCATCCTATCTTGCTTGTCACAGCTTATGTTCAATGAAAACAGTGGTGAATGGTTAAATCGCAAGTATGTGTTGAGTACATATATCCACAAATTAAGAAGGAAGTTTGTGTCGGCAATACATATTTCAGAATGGGAGATTCCCCAAGGAGAGGAGACAAGGCACAAAGAGGAAATGTGAGGTGGTGGCCTGAGGAACATGAGCGCTTAATAGGTGAGCGGAAGGGGAGCACGTGAAGGAGACTGCACTGAGCTGGGCAGAGCACACGAGCACGGAGAGGAGGGCTGCTCCTGCTTCAGGCTCCCAAGGGGGGAGAAAGGGGAGAATGAAGAAGCAGATGTGTACCGAGTCACCCCACAAGGCACACGTTCTTCCTTTCCTGGAGAACAGAGCCAGAGGCTCCAGTAGCTGGGACCGAGGTCTATCTCAGCTTTGAAGCATCAGAGGAAACCTTCTCAGCAGATAATGGATGGATATGATGTTGCATGTGAGGTTAGACAGGATTGACTCTGCCACACACACACAAAAAGAATGAAATAATCCCATTTGCAGCAACCTGATGGACCTAGAGATTATCATACTAAATGAAGTAACCCAAAGACAAATATATGATATCACTTATACATAGAATCTAAAAAAATTATACAAATGAACACATTTACAAAACCGAAATGACTCAGAGACATAGAAAAGAATGTTATGGTTACCACAGGGGAAAGGTGGGGCAGAGGGAGGGATAATTTATCGATTTGGGATAAACAGACACACACTTCTCTATATAAAACTGATAAGCAACGAGGACCTACTGTATAGCACAGGCAACTATATTCAATATTGCGTAATAACCGATAGTAGAAAGGAACCTGGAAAAGAATAGATATACATATAACTGAATCACTTTGCTGTACACCCGAGACATTGTAAATCAGCTACACGTCAATTAAAAAAATATATAGGAATAACTCAGACTGCAAAGCTAAGTTTAGAATAAGAAAAGAGCTCCTCCAAGCAAGAGCAGTGAGGACAACATGTACCAGAACTGGAGCTGAGGGGTCCTGGGCTCTGATAGGAACAGGCACCGCCCTGGACAACGCTGCCTCCGTGACTGCCCATCACTGATCTGATCTGATCCTTTCCCCAAGAATTTAGTTATGAATTATATGGTCAATTTATATTCATATAGATTCACCTGAAGGAGCAGTTCAGATCAGATCAGATCAGTCGCTCAGTCGTGTCCGACTCTTTGCGACCCCATGAATTGCAGCACGCCAGGCCTCCCTGTCCATCACCAACTCCCGAAGCTCACTGAGACTCACGTCCATCGAGTCAGTGATGCCATCCAGCCATCTCATCCTCTCGTCCCCTTCTCCTCTTGCCCCCAATCCCTCCCAGCATCAGAGTCTTTTCTAATGAGTCAACTCTTCGCATGAGATGGCCAAAGTACTGGAGTTTCAGCTTTAGCATCATTCCTTCCAAAGAACACCCAGGACTGATCTCCTTTAGAATGGACTGGTTGGATCTCCTTGCAGTCCAAGGGACTCTCAAGAGTCTTCTCCAACACCACAGTTCAAAAGCATCAATTCTTCGGCGCTCAGCCTTCTTCACAGTCCAACTCTCACATCCATACATGACCAAAGGAAAAACCATAGCCTTGACTAGACGAACCTTTGCTGGCAAAGTAATGTCTCTGCTTTTGAATATGCTATCTAGGTTGGTCATAACTTTCCTTCCAAGGAGTAAGCGTCTTTTAATTTCATGGCTGCAGTCACCATCTGCAGTGATTTTGGAGCCCAGAAAAATAAAGTCTGACACTGTTTCCACTGTTTCCCCATCTATTTCCCATGAAGTGATGGGACCGGATGCCATGATCTTCATTTTCTGAATATTGAGCTTTAAGCCAACTTTTTCACTCTCCACTTTCACTTTCATCAAGAGGCTTTTTAGTTCTTCTTCACTTTCTGCCATAAGGGTGGTGTCATCTGCATATCTGAGGTTATTGATATTTCTCCCAGCAATCTTATCTATGCATTCATTTTTTTCCTTTAACAGATATTTTGGATGGGCTTCCCTGGTGGCTCAGAGGTTAAAGCGTCTGCCTCCAATGCAGGAGACCTGGGTTCGATCCCTGGGTCGGGAAGATCCCCTGGAGAAGGAAATGGTAAACCACTCCGGTATTCTTGCCTTGAGAATCCCATGGATGGAGAAGCCTCGTAGGCTACAGTCCATGGGGTCGCAGAGAGTCAGACATGACTGAGCGGCTTCAACTTCATCTTCACCTTATTCTTAGCACTGGGCATGACAGTGGTGAGCCAGGCCAGCCTGGTCCCGTGTTCGCAGAGTTCCCCTCAGGTAGGGTAGAAAAATATGAGTCACACAATCATACCAATAGTTGTAAAACTGAAACCACACTAGAGGTTATTTGATAGTAGGAAGCCTTGACTTAGGGGCTTCCCGGGTAGCTCAGCTGGTAAAGAATCCACCTGCATTGCAGAAGACCCCAGTTCGATTCCTGGGTCAGGAAGATCCCCTGGAGAAGTATGGGTTACCCACTCCAGTATTCATGGGCTTCTCTGTTGACTCAGTCAGTAAAGAATCCACCTGCAATGCGGGAGATCTGGATTTAATCCCTGGGTTGGGAAGATCCCCTGGAGGAGGGCATGGCAACCCATGCTTGCTTGCCTGGAGAATCCCCACAGACAGAAAGAGCCTGGTGGGCTACAGTCCATGAGGTCGCAAAGAACTGGACATGACTGAGTGACTAAGCAAAGCACACCACAGCCTTGACTTAGAGCAAAAGGGAAGTTGTAACTCATGAAGTGACAATTGCAAACAGAGCGGACAGGAGGAGCAAAGGCCCCGTGGCAGGAAGCACATCCTGAAAGCTCACCATGGCATCATCTGAAGAAGAACAACGAATTTTGTCTTTTTTTTTTTTTTAATTCAAGTACAACTGATGATCCAAAATTGTATTAGTTTTAAGAGTTTCAGCTTTATTCTTAGAGCAATGGAAACTCTGGAAGGGTTTTAAACAGAAGAAAGGCAGTCTCAGAATTATGTTTCCCCAAAATCACTCTAGTTTCTGAGTGGAGGAGAAGGGGAAAGTGTGGTTCTTAGGAGGTGAGTCCAGTGAGCTAGGTAGCTGCAGGAAGAGGCTACCGAAGTTATATAGATATGTGTTGGTGGCTTGGGTTGAGGTGGAGAATGGATTTGAGATATTTAGGAGATGTAACCAACAGGACCAGATGTTAGAATCAGTGTGTAAGCAAGGGAGAAGGGAGGTTAAGGGTGATTCCTAGATACCTCTTGCTTATACAATAATAAAGATGACAGTGTCTTTTTGTTGAGATAAGGGAAGTAGAAGAGGACCATGGACTGGTGGATGGGAAGGTCATGATTTAATTCTGGAAATGCAGATGTACCTTTGAGACATCCTCATGGTGATGACATGTTGGTAGGTGGATAAATGGGTCTGAAGCTCTGTTGAAATGTCTGGTCCAGAGATGGACATTCATAAGTCATCCATGAACTCTGATTGATGGGTACGTGTAGGAAGAGAACACAGTGGGGAAAAAAAGAGAGACAGGGCCTGACGCTGTGTGTTGAATACTGAATGGCCAAGTTTAGGAGAATGAGTGTGTGAAGGAGAGGTGGCAGCCAGAGAGGTAAGGAGAAAACGAGCCCCGTGTTCCCCACACCCAGGAAGGAGCACGTTTCAAGCAATGAGACCGGGAGCAGCCGTATTAGATGCTACTGTGTGATGGAGTGAGATGAGGGCTATGAATGTCCACTGAATCTAGGCACACAAAGCTCATGCTGACCCTAGCAAGACTGGTTTTAATGGAGAACTGAGTGGCCACCAGAAGGAGGAGTTGGGAACACATGGGAAATAAAAGGGGAGACAGTGAAGCTAGAAAGCTCAAGTGCTTTGGCTGTGATGGGACAGCTGGAAAAATGGCTGAGTGGATATGAGAGGCTGAATACTTGGGAGGCCCTTGGGTATAACACAAAGATTCAGCTTGGTGAGAGATTCTCCTTGAGGGAGAAGTTGTTGGAGAGTTAAGTTTCTGAGGAGGTGGGTAGGGAAGGGAGAGTTATGAATGTCTGGTATCCAGACAATGACAGAGTCCTCCCATCACAGCTTCAGTTTTCTTTGTGTTGCTTTAATTTTGACAGCAGGAAGATTTTCTGCTGAGAGTAAGGGAAGGGTGAGTGTGTTTGTTTGCGTGTGTCTGGGCAGCTGGTCACAAGGGTAGGGAGAAACTTTGCAGTAGTTTTTGTGGAAAGTAGGAGAGTGAGTTGGCTTCCCAGGTGGCTCTATGGTAAAGAATCAACCTGCAAATGCAGGAGACACAGGCTCGATCCCTGGGTCGGGAAGATCCCCTGAAGAAGGAAATGGCAAGCCACTCCAGTATTCTTGTCTGGGAAATCCCAAGGAAAGAGGAGCCTGGGGGGCTACAAAGAGTCAGACTTAGCAACTATACAACAAGAAGAGAGTGAGCTAATCAGAGAAACACAGTGAGTGTGTTCATCTGAGATGAAATTTTAGGCACTGACACTAAAGCCAATTTGCTCTCATGTGACTTTCCTGGGAAGTTTCAGCTCCTGGGGACTGGATGTAGATCACTAGGTTCATCAAGGATGAGATTTTGCCAGAAAAGGGAAAAATAAAAGCTAAAAGAGTAAGGGAGAAGTGAGCATTAGTGAAAGTGCTATAAAATCGCTAAACCATATCTCTGCTGGAGGAGGAGGAAAGTCGAGACAGGAGAAGGCCAACCCCTGTGAACCTAAGGCTGGTGCAAGAAACTGAAGTCTGAATGAGGCTGAAGAACGATGTCAGGGGAGCAACTGAGCAGAAGGGGAAGAAGTGATGTGCAGAGATTGTTTGCATCAGGGATTCTGAAGATGGAGGAGTTTCGAGTGATGCAACACCCAGTCAATGCATGTGCACTGGAGTGGATGACCTGGAGTAGAGTCCTGGAGATGAGAACTTGAGGAGTGAGTGGCCATTTGATCAAATGTATTCTCACATGTGCAGTGAAGCTGGGAATGGTGGTAGGGCTTATAGGCCAGATGCCAAGACTCTGAAAAAGGGGAGGGAGGGACCAAGAAGCTGATGGATGACACTGACAGAAGAGGATGGAGAAATGAAAACCAAGAAGGTCATAAAAGTGATTTTTTTTTTTTTTTTTTTGCAAGAGGCAAAAATAGCATTGGATGGAAGTGGAAGCAAGGAGCCAGGAGGACCGCTACCCTACCCCAGAGGAAGAATGCCTTAAAAATCATAAGAAAAAGAAAAGAATAGCTGCAAATCTCTACCAGTGTTAAGCCAATTCAAACCAGGAAAAGAAAGATGCCCACCCCATATGGGTCTCTCACCTCTACCTTCCCCAGTCCCAAGAAAGGAGGGCTTTCAGATTAGAGAAAAGTGTGCCTGAACTGCGGTTTGGACTCCATTTGAGACAGTTCTCTGAATATTTAACCCCAAATATTCATATTACAGCTAAAACAGTTTGTTTCCTCCCTAGTGAAACTAAAGAACAGCCAAATTATATATATATATATATATACACACACACACATATATGAATGACACCAATCAGTCAAGTTACCTCTTGACTTTCTCTTCTGAACAATCTCAGATCCTATTTTGCATAGCTCTTACTTTCTAATCCTGGCTGAATTTAGGGATAGAATCTTCCCCAAGTTCTTGGTGTCTTTCTAACTACAGAACTCAGGAATGGACCCTGTGCTCCAGGAAAGTTTGAGAAAAACAAGCATAAAGGGAGGGGACCGCACCGCCCCTCCAGGCTCTTGTTTTCGCATCCTAACACCAGCACCCAGTTTTGAAAAAGCTGTTGTTATGACTGACTCCAGCTTATCTATTTTCATTGCTGGCTCCTGTTTAGACATCCTTGCCTGTAACCAGTCACTTTTCCTCTCCTTTTTGCAGAGTTCATTTCCCTGTCCTAAAGGGACACCCTGCATTTATCTTCAGCGAACTTAAAAAAGAATTCTGACCACTTCCCCAATTTAGTTAGGTTATTTTAAATTTTGCTCTTCATCAGCAGGCTGGTGTTGGCCTTCCTACTCCTGGGTGAGGAAGTGACTCATGTGTTCTGAGTTTCCTCCATGACAGCGCTGTATTCTAGAGTATCTGTTTGCAAACATTTTCAGCCTTCGTTGTTGTCTACATCTCCTGTGTCAGGCCTTGATCATCTTTATTCTGCCCTTTAGCAGCATTAAGAAAATTACTTCTCTAGTGTTTCAAAGCTTAGGTTAAATTTTTGTAGATACTAATGTCGAAGAGAGGTATTTCTAAGTTAATATATGCAACAAAAAATTAAACTTTTAGATTAAAAATCAACACCTTGATTAGCATGTTTTTGTTTTTGCTTTTTAAAGTTCTTGCAGGGCTTCCCTGATGGTTCAGATGATAAAGAATCTGCCTGCAATGCAGGAGACCCAGGTTTGATCCCAGGGTCAGGAAGATCCCTTGAAGGAGGAAATGGCAACCCACTCCAGTATTCTTGCCTGGAGAATCCCATGGACAGAGTAGCCTGGCAGACTACAGTGCATGTGGTCGCAAAGACTGGGACACGACTGAGCCACTTTCACTTTGCTTCATATAATGTGTACCTCAGGGTCCCTTCAGAAGCACGTGGGACTGTGAGATGTCTGGTCCTCATTTTTAAACCAATCATGGCATAGAGTGAAGGCATTACCAAGAATTGATGGAAAGAGTCAGAAAATGCTGGAAGGGATATGCCTCAGCATGTACAAATCCTCCTGCAGGAAGAATTAATCTCTTCCTTGTCTGAGTTATGATGGATGGCACTTTATTTCCTTTCCTTCTCTTTCATCCCTATGATCCCTTTGTGTTGCCACAGACAGTTGCATCTAAGTCTTGTTTCACCCATGGAACTATAGGACTGCTGAGGAAAGTGATGGTGACTAATTTATCTTTATTTCACTCTCGGCATCTTATGTAATGAGCACAACAGCCAGTGCTCAATAAATATTTGTTGACTGAGTGAACAATTCAGGAGAGTTCAGATGCAAGTTGGATTTTCTTTTTGGCGAATAATTTGATTTTAAACACATTTTTTTCTTTCTTATTTGAAATTATAATTGATTTAAATGCTTAAAAGATTGAAAAATCAGCCTGAAAGCTAGGGATAAAGATGTCTTTTTGGAGAAAAGAGGAAATCCCTGTGGATTTTTTTTTTAAAAGCATTCATATCAATTTTCATAAGCACATGGAAGAGCAAGTTACACCCACCTCTTTCAAACTTGGACAAAATATCTGGACATATCCAGTAGTAACTCTGCTGCTGCTGCTGCTGCTGCGTCGCTCCAGTCGTGTCCGACTCTATGCGACCCCATAGATGGTAGCCCACCAGGAGTGCCCTATTAGAGGAAATGGGAAATAACCATTTGCCTGGATCCTATGAGGCAGCTCCAAACAACCCGGTTATGAGCAGGAAAAGCATATGCAAGCAAGTATTTTTGGATAAACCACACATTTAAAAAGAACAAGGCAGTTTAGGAAAAATTAGATTGAATTAACATGCAAATCAAATGCTTTTATATACTGGCACTACCCATGCAGGGTTATCTAGACCAGGCTAAGAAAGCTATGTTTTCAATAATGATTATTATAGGTAATATGAATTCCTGATAATAAATAGCCCCTTATGTATCAGCAGGCTAATGCACTGGGCCCAAAAAGATGCCACATTACCACAAGACTATTCATTTTCTCTATGGAATTTATAAAAAGTCTTAGCTAATGTAAAATGAAAAAAATGTGATGAAAAAAATGGCAACATGTAAGAAGTAATTATCTGCTCAACTCCCTTTTCTAATATAGTTTGCTACATTAACTAAAGGTCAGCCTTTGTGATGATGTTTTGCATGTCCTGCAAAGGCAGGATAAAGGAAGAAGAAATAAAGATATTGTGAGCGACAGCTTCCTGCAGCACCTCTTGGCAGGAGGTGTTGCCTCTTTTCACTCGCAAGCTCACCAGGACCCGGGCCTGAGCTTCTCCAATCAAATCTGGAGGAAAGCAATAGCCTGAGCCCTTTGTTCAGAGGGGATCTGAAATGATTTCTGCCACTGCAGACACCGCAAGTCAAGAGAGAAATTTGGAAACGGGGATGCCCCTTGAGTTGCAAAACACTCCACCCCAGTGAAGAGCTGGACCAGCCTAAAGAACATCAACACTAACAAAAAAAACCTAGACCCACCCCTGGGACTTCCCTGGCAGTCCAGTGGTTAAGACTCCAAGCTTTCAATGCAGGGGGTGCAGATTCAATCCCTGGTTGGGCAACTAAGATCCCATATGTCACATAGGATGACCAAAGAAAGAAAAAAAACCTAGACCCTTCCCAAAATTAAATACAACTATTACTGCTTGATGAAATTTTACTTTGATGAGCATTATGCTAAGTGCTTTGTAATAATTTCATTTAACTCCTCACCACTATCTTAGGCAGTAGGAGGCCCATTTCATAAAGGAAGAAATGCAACACTGCAGAAGATTAAGTCATTTGCTCCAAACTGCCCAACTCAAAAGTGGTCTTGGGAGCCTTCCAAACCAGATCTATTTGGCTTTCAAGTCCACCTGTCCACTCTGCTCTGCTGCCACTCCATGGAGGATTAGGCTCACCCTGACCCTCTGGCTTTGGAGCCCTGATATGAACCCCAAATTGCAGGGCAGAAACCTGGGACCAGTTCTAACCAGCCCCCTCTATCAAGTGGAAGAGTTGTCCTGCAAGATGATCTGCAGAGAAATGGGTTCCAGGAGAAAAAGAGAAAGAGAGAAAAGGGAAATCCTGCAAAGAAAAGCTCTTCTTGGAGATTCACATTTTATGGCAGCGTCTTAAAGACTCTGCGAAGTCTTGTGGTAAAGAAACGCCATCTAACTTGCTGTTTCTTTAACTGATTTGAATACAGAATCCTTTTTGTTTACATAAAATGTATTAATAACTGTGGGAATTTATATTCTGCAAACGTGTCTTAAAAAATGATGACTCAGAATATTTCCTAAGTTCTTCTCTCAAGAGCCTCACTTTGGACTCCTTCTGCCCAAACATTCTTATTCTTGTATCTTCTTTAGGTGCATTTTATTTCTATTATTATTACATCAGCTTTATCTCAGGCCATCAGGTATCAGATCCCAGAGGTTGAGGACCCCTGCTCTTTTAAAAAGATATTTACTTATTTTGGGCTGCACTGGGTCCTCATTGCTATGCTCAGGCTTTCTAAGTTGCAGCCAGTGGGGGCTACTCTCTAGCTACAGTGTGAGGGCTTCTCACTGAGGGGATTTCTCTTCTTGCAGAAGACAAACCCTAAGGCACACAGGCTTTTTAGTAATTGTTGCACATGGGCTCAGTATTGTGGAACACCGGCTCAGTTGCCAAGCAGCATGTGGGATCTTTTCGGACCAGGGATCTAACCAGTGAGCCCTGCATTGCAAGGTAGATTCTTAACCACTGGACCACCAGGGAAACACAGGACCACTGCTCTTGAGGTGTCAATTTCCAGTCCCAAGCCCATTCAGATCCTATACCCTTCCCCTTCCATATAATCTCATATTGCTAAGGTCCCAATCACAGCAAGAACAAAATCCATCTCAAATAAGAAAATAAGGGAAAGATGATAGGAACCATGGAAAACAGAATGAAAAAGAAGGGAACAGGTGACTCAATTTACTTGTTTGAAAACTCATCCACCACTTCCTTAGTGACTTATGAGAATGTACAGAATGTATTTACAAACTTTCTTACCCTTGAACCATTTCTCAAAGACTTAACAAACTATGTTTTTGTATTCAGTTCAGTTTAGTCACTCAGTCGTGTCTGACTCTTTGCGACCCCATGAATCGCAGCACGCCAGGCCTCCCTGTCCATCACCAACTCCCGGAGCTTGCTCAAACTCACATCCACTGAGTCAGTGATGCCATCCAGCCATCTCATCCTCTGTCGTCCCCTTCTCCTCCTGCCCCCAATCCCTCCCAGCACCAGTGTCTTTTCCAATGAGTCAACTCTTCGCATGAGGTGGCCAAAGTACTGGAGTTTCAGCTTTAGCATCATTCCTTCCAAAGAACACCCAGGACTGATCTCCTTTAGAATGGACTGGTTGGATATCCTTGCAGTCCAAGGGACTCTCAAGAGTCTTCTCCAACACCACAGTTTAAAAACATCAATTCTTTGGTGCTCAGCTTTCTTCACAGTCCAACTCTCACATCCATACATGACCACTGGAAAAACCATAGCCTTGACTAGACAGACCTTTGTTGGCAAAGTAATGTCTCTGCTTTTGAATATGCTATCTAGGTTGGTCATAACTTTCCTTCCTAGGAGTAAGCGTCTTTTAATTTCATGGCTGCAGTCACCATCTGCAGTGATTTTGGAGCCCCAAAAAATAAAGTCTGACACTGTTTCCACTGTTTCCCTATTTCCCATGAAGTGATGGGACCGGATGCCATGATTTTCGTTTTCTGAATGTTGAGCTTTAAGCCAACTTTTTCACTCTCCTCTTTTACTTTCATCATGAGGCTTTTTAGTTCCTCTTCACTTTCTGCCATAAGGGTGGTGTCATCCACATATCTGAGGTTATTGATATTTCTCCCAGCAATCTTGATTCCAGCTTGTGCTTCTTCCAGCCCAGCATTTCTCATGATGTATTCTGCATATAAACTGCAAATTCAAAGTGAGGAAAACTCTCAGCCTTCTGCAACAAGGATGTCACTCAACGAAGCAAGTTTTATTGTTCAGTTCAGTGGAACACCAACCTTCAGGGGAGACCTCATTTATTCATTCAATGAACATTGATAGAACATCTAAATGCCAGGCTCTTTTAAATGTACTTAAACAAATAGGTTAAAATACTGTGCTGCAAGGTGATAAATGCTATGGAAAAATAGAAATACTGAATAAGGGGGATTAGATGGGTAGGCAGTGGGGTATAGATCACACTGTTAATAGACTGGTGAGATCAGACAAGGTGAAATGTGAGCATACACTTGAAGGAGTTAAAGACATGAATTTTTATAGCCACACTTGTTTCTCATCTCCTCTTCCATTCTCTTTTCTTTCTCTCCTGCTTTTTTTTCTTTCTGCCTATGATTTTTGGATATTTATCAGGCTTTGTTAATAGTTTAACTGTTTTTATTTTTTTACTTAAAAATTTTTTTATGTGGACTATTTTTAAAGACTTTATTGAATTTGTTATAACATTGTTTCTGTTTTTTGGTTTGGAAATTTGGCCCTGAGACATGTGGGATCCCTGAACAGGGATCAAACAGGCACCCCCTTCATTGGAAGGCTAAATCTTAATGACTGGACCACTAGCAAAGCCCCATTTTATTGTTTTTAAATAAAAAATATTCAAATTATTTAGAAAAGTATAACTATGAAAGCCAAAATAACCTGAAATTTTACCATGCATTACAATTTTGGTGAAAATTCCACTGCATATTTCTGTGTATATGAACACAGAAACTTGCAGTTTTTCAAAAATGGCATCATGTTGTGTGTACTTCTCCAGAACCTTCTTTTCCACTAAATAGTATTTTTTCCTGTCATTTTCATGGCCTTAAAAAGCTATATTCTCATAGGTTTCCATCATATTTTTAAAAATCAAAATATTATTAACATATATATGTTACAAAATCTCACTCCTATTTTTGTGTCTGCTGCTGCTGCTGCTCCTAAGTTGCTTCAGTCGTGTCCGACTCTGTGCGACCCCATAGACGGCAGCCCATCAGGCTCTCCCGTCCCTGGGATTCTCCAGGCAAGAACACTGGAGTGGGGTGCCATTGCCTTCTCCAATTTTGTGCCTACCCACCCTTTTTTCCTCCATAGTAGACGCAAGGGAGCTTCTTCTGTATTCTTCCTGTATGACTTACTGTGCATACAACAGATACAGATTTATGTACTTGCCACCCAGTATAAGGTGTTAACTGTTTTACATTTCACTTTTTCATTTAATACTAGGGTGAGGTTTCCCATATTAGCACAAAGGGGTCCTTTTCAACTGTAGACATTTGTTGTGTGGATGTACCAAAGTTTATTTACTGGCTCCTAAGTAACTATTGATGGTTATTTGGGTCTAGCAGTCTTAAACACAGATGGCATGAACTTGAAATAGAATAGGCCTGAAACAAAATTTAAGACACATTACTAGTTTTTTTTTCTTGAAATCATAATTGAAGTCAGTGGGAAAAAATGCTCCACAAAACTTCTGATAAAGTTATCTATTGCTGCTTTAAATATTGCTGTCTCTGGGCAAATGTTTATGAATGAGATTTGCTCTTTTCATGTTTATTTCCCTTTGTAATAAAACAAAGCAAAAATTTGTAATAAAACATTTAAAATAATACTTCATGGTTTCTTCTGGTTTTGAATATTTTCTAACTCTCTCTCTGGTCAACATATAACCTTTTCTATTTCAGTACTAATGTTAAAATTAGTTAAAAATTCTATGTCAAACATTTTTATTGCACATTTTTAATCAACTTGATTGCCCCAAAGGATAAAAATTAAGCTTTGTAAGCATTAGTATGAGGTTGTTCTTCAGCCTGGCGGACTACAGACCATTAGGTCGCAAAGAGTTGGACGCGACTGAAGGGACTTAGCACACAGGCACAGGATTCTTCAGAACAGTTTATGTTTTGGGAAACATGTAATAAAAACTAACAGAACAAAATGAATACCATGTAACAGATGCATCTAAAACCTTTCTTGCGTGATCCTTACAAATCTGTGAGTTAGAAATTATTATTCCCTTTTACAGATCAGAGGGATAAAATATTATGCCTAAAGTTAGACATAAACTCAATTTAAAAGCCAGGATTCAATCCTCTGCAATCTGTGTGCTTGTCCAGTGCTTCACCCAGACTCTTGGGCAAATTGATTGTACATGGCCTTCTGATCATTTATTTTTTGACCATTCATCACAGATAAATCACCTTCTTTTAAATTAAAAAAAGAAAAATCATTTTGCCATCTTTTAAATTAAGAAAAGAAAAATCAGTTAGGGTTTTGTCAGCTAGCCAGGGGCCTAGGTCAGCTATCTCTCTCTTTTTTTTTTTCGCCCTCAGGAATAAAGCAGCTCTGAAAATAAGTGATACATATTAGACGTCTCTAAGAGGTCTTGGTTTCTAAAATGTAATAGTGGAGTAACACACTTTTGTAGACAAACTATTGCCTCTTACCCAGATAAAAGTAGAGAGACACAGAGAAAATCACTCTGGAGCACAATATCAGTTTCTTCCACAGAGAATCTAGATCTGGAGTGATAAGTGTGCCACCAAATAAAAGAAAGTAAAAGAAAAATGAGGTAATTAGAATCATATCTCCAGCTTTGTAGAACACAACCATATTACAACAGTTCCCTCTTGACAGAAATACACAATTGTCTACTACTGGGGGTTGTCACTTGACACAGTACGTTTTATAGAATTATGTTGGAAAAGAAGCTTAAAAGGGTGGGGGAGTTCCCATGATTCACATATTGGAAAAATTTTAACTATAAAATAGGTCATCCTCTTGTCTAGGTTGTTGACATATTTTGTGAAATGTTTGTGCACTAGGGTTTTCCTTCCCCTATCGTTGGTCCATCTGCCTCTTTCTCTCAGAATTGGAGAAGTAATTGGATCTGAGGTTCTCCAAGGGCTTCCCCAGTGGTGCTAGTGATAAAGAGCCCACCTGCCAATGCAGGAGATGTAAGAGACGTGGCGGGTTCGATCCCTGGGTCAGAACAATCTCCTGGAGGAGGGCATGGCAACCCACTCTAGTATTCTTGCCTGCAGAATCCCATGGGCAGAGGAGCCTGGCAGGCTACAGTCCATGGGGTTTCAAAGAGTCAGACACGACTGAAGTGGCTTAGTACACGCACACACACCAGGGTGTGTCCAGCAGGTCAGCTTCACTGTGGGGTAACTCTGGGCAGGGAAGCTGTGAGTGCTCTCTGTGTGTAAAAAGTTAGGGCATTCATTTGCAAGAAATAAAGTCAAAAGAATGTTAATGGAAAAACAGAAATTTTTTCATGGGTAGGGCAGGCTCAGGAAGAAATGGATTCCCTTGAGTGGTGAGTCTTGTTTGATTTTAGATATTCTAGGAACCCATGGAGGGAAGTTACCTTCCCATATGCTGATCCCAGTATATCCCAACTCTGTAGATGTACAAACCTCTTCCAGTTGAGAACTGCTTCAACCTGCATGGATTCCCATATGTATTAACTTCAGAGAAGGTCCAGGGAGGCGAGAGCTGGGACACCTGGTGGAGGAACATCCCCATTCACCTCAGTCAATGATGGGCAGAGACAGCAAACTCATAGTCTGGGGACAGTGAACCACATCTGGGGACAGTGAGAGAAGGGACAGAGCTGGAGAAGTAAAAAAGTCTTTCCCCCAAAGACTGAGTTCAGAGACTGAAAGCAAAGCACGACCTAGGGTCCCAGGTATGATTTGAAAGTGAAAGTGTTAGTCGCTCAGTCCTGTCCCAAGACTCTCTCCTCTGTCCATGGAATTCTCCAAGCGAGAATGCTGGAGTGGGTTGCCATTTCCTCCTCCAGGGGATCTTTCTAATCCAGGGATCGAATCTGTGTCTCCTACATTGCAGGCAGATTCTTTACCATCTGAGCCACCAGGGACTCTAAGTTCCAACAATACAACTTAATTGGAACTGACATACTTGGGAAGAAGCAGGAATGAAGCATCTATTTGTCAGGATGGGCATGGAGATCATGTGGCTTAGAAGCTGGAAGCTGTGGGGCAAGCTCCTCAGCTTAACAGAGATGGCATGTTTGGGAACAAGCAGCCTCTTTCAGACCAGGGTGCAGAAAGAGGACCAGCAGAGACAGAGTTCCAGAGAAACTTGGATATGTGGGAGACAGAGACAGAGAATTGTGTAAATCTGCACATTTTATAAGCTGAGCAATTCCCAGGCATCATGCATGGCTGGGAGATATTCAGGTTCTGATTTTGCAGAATGCCAAGACCACGCTGAACACTTGGAGCAATGGGTAGAGATTCCAGAAGTGTTACATATTAGTAGTAGAATTAAATTAGTCTCTGATTAAAGACTACTCTAGGCATACCTGAAAAAAGCTAATAAACAAGCTTCAAAGGGTGAAACTGACTTGCAAATAACTGCCTGTAATCAAAACAAAGCTCAACACCCTTCACAAAAAGAAAAAAAAATTCAGATACTCAACAGCATAATACTCACAATATCCAGCACCCAATAAGCAAACCAGTCAATAAAGGGGCAAAAAGTAGAAAAAGGTCCAGGAATGAGAGCAATGATGGAATCAGCAGAAAAAGCCTTTAACACCCACTATTATAAATATGTTCAAGTATCTAACGGAAAGCAGAAACATAGTGAGGAGAAAAAAGTATATTTAAAAAGAATGAAATGGAATCTCTCAGAGGTGAAAAATACAATATATACAATAAAACATTTATTGGATTATATTTGTGGTAGATTAGACATTCAGGGGAAAAGAAAGATCAATGGACTTAAAAGCACTGGAAAAAACAAACCACCCAAACCGAAACAAGAAGAGGAAAAAAAGAAAAAAAATGAAAAGAGTAGGGAACGATTTAATATCTTCGATGTCTTGTAACAAACTATAATGGGAAATAAAAAATGGGAATGAACAAAGTGTTGACACTCTGAAGGACACTGAGTATCAGGTGGCCCAGATTCCTGTAACTGGAGTGTGGAAAAAGAGGGAAAAGGGTCAAACAGAAGTCATCTGAAGAAAAAGATGTCTGAAAAAATCATAGCTCCCAAATTTTCAAATCAAATGAAAAAAAAAAATCATAACCAAACTGTTGAGAAACCATGATAAACTTATAATATTAAAAGCAGTATGAGGGGGACTTCCCTGGTGGTCCAATGGCTAAGACTCCATGCTCCCCATGCAGGGGCCTGTGTTCAATCCCTTGCCAGGGAACTAGATCCTACATGCCGAAACTAAAGATCCCACATACCGCAATGGAGACCCGATGCAGACAAATAAATATTTAAAAGAAATAATAATTTTAAAAATCAGTATGAGGATAAGAGGTGGGAAGACATTACATATAGGAAGAAAATATATATCACTGAATCATCAGAAAAAATGCAAACTGGAAGACAAACAACATTTCTAAAGTGATCAAAGAGGGAAAATGTGAACCTGGAGTTCTAAATCTAGGAAAAATGTCTTTCAGAAAGACAGACAAAAATCAAGAAATGTTCAGCAAACAGAGAAACGGAAAATCAATGGGTAGCAAAACCACACTACAAAAAATATTAAAGAAAATTCGTTCTCCAGGCCATTGAAAGATGATCCTTAATAAAACTAATAAAGACTCAGATCTACATGAAGGAATGAAGAATACTGATAAGAGTAAATATGTGAGCAAGTATGAATGAGTTTTCCACTTATTCAAAAAATAATTGACTTTGCAAGACAAAATCAGTGAGGACATATCTGTGGTTTTTACCACGTGGAGAAATCAAGTGTATGATGATAAGAGCACGAAGGATAGGAAGGGATTAAGTGGACTCACACTGTGTGAAATGGTGTAATACTGTTTGAAGGTGGCCAGTGACAAGTTAAAGATAGAAAGTATAACCTTTTGAGCAGTAGTAACATTAGGGAGCTGGGTAGAGGTCTATGGGAACTCTGAGTACTTCTGCAGCTTTTCTTTAAGTCTAAAAATTATTTCAAAATAAAATGTTTAAAAGAAGATATATATACATGGTACATTTGATACAATATACATATCTCAAAAAAATAGATTTACCAAATGAAGATGCTATCAAGCATCCCGTTTTGTCTCCTCTGTGTGTGTCATAGAGTTAACTTCATTTTCAGGGCATTTCCTGTAAAGGTCTCAAGACTTCTGCCAGCTACAACTGGGACTGCTGGTTTGATCATGTCTCTCCGGGGAGAGGGCAAGCCCCTTACAGGAAGTTCACACAATTCTTGCCCAGAGAGCTCCTAACCGTCTCTTCTTGTATCTCACTGCACCAGCTGGATCACATGTCTATTCCTGAACCAAGCCCTGTGGCTTGGAAAATGGGATATCTTGAGAATTTCCTGTCAGTTCAGTGGTTAAGACTCCACTTCCAGTGCAGGGGGCGTGGGTTCAATCCCTGATCAGGAAACTAAGATCCCACATGCTGCTCAGTGTGGCCAAAATAATACAATTTTAAATAATTCTCATAAGAAATAGGATATCTTGAATTACTAAAGCCAATCAGGGCTCACCCTGGAGCTGAGGGTGAGGTTAGTCACACCTAAACCTTGCTACTGGGAAAGTTGGGGTCTTGTTAGAACAAAGATAAGAAGAAATGTATGTTGGGGAGGCAGCCTGGAAGATATGGCTTCTGAGTTGCTATTATCAAAATACATTTAAATTTCCTAACCTAAGAGGTTCCAAAGTCCAATTATCAACACTACTTCACTACAGGTATTTTATCATTCTACTTGCTTTTTCCAGTCAGAAAAATTTCCAAAGAATTTGGATGGGCTTACAGTTGATAATACCATTTAGATAAAACATCAGATAAACTCATCTCAATGATTTTCAGGACTTCCAGAAGATGCATCATTCCACTCTCCTTCCTCCTCCCTCCCCTACTTGACAGACTCTTTTCCCTCCCTTTTCCTCCTTTTCTTATTTCCCCAGGTTCCTTGTTCTGAACGCCTTGTTGACAGTGACACAGCTAGAGCAATCCTTGCGTCAAGTGTAATGTCAAACGACGTTTGTTTGATGGTCCCGCTGCTTTCAAAGAGTAAGTTCGTCCTACCAATGGCGAGTCTTTGGTTTTTCCAATGGCTATGAAATGACAGAGGATGAGACGGTTGGATGGCATCAGTGACTCAATGGACATGAGTTTGAGCAAGGTCCGGCAGATGATGAAGGACAGGGAAGTCTGGCGTGCTGCAGTCCATGGGGTCACAAAGAGTCGGACACAACTGAGTGACCGAACAACAACAACGTGAAATGTAAAACTGGTTAGTGTCAGGGACTTCCCCCTGATGGTGCAGTGGTTAAGGCTTAGTCTTCCAATGCAGGGAGTGCAGGTTCAATCCCTAGTCGGGGAGCTGGGAATCCCACATGACTTGTGGCCAAAAAGCCAAAACACAGAACAGAAACAGTGTTGTAACAAATTCAATAAAGACTTTAAAAATGGTCCAGCTCAAAACAAAACAAAACAAAACAAAACAAAAAAAAACCCAAAAAACACCACTTAAAAAAATGGTTATTGTTACACATAAAAAGAACAAAAGTTCTAACTGGGAGCTCTTTCAGTGGGACTGAACAGGTGAAGGGGGAGGATTAGAACCTCTGCGAAGAGAAGAATGCATTTATTGCAAATCTTCCTCGCTCTTGCTTACTGTATCCAATTTTCTCATACCCTTCATTGATAGATGTTTCCCCAGTGACTCTCATGGGAAAAAACTGTCATTTTTCTAAGCCTGCTTAAGTGCTTCTAGCCTTGACTGAGTCTAACACTTTGGGGACAAATTTCGATTTGCCCAGGAATAATCAGTAACAAGTCCCAGAGTTTGCCAATAACAGGAACACACATCAAATAATGTATTGTCTGCAATTATGTTTCAGTTAGCATGCTATTATATAATTAGCAATTTTTAGATTACTATAATAATCAAAACAGCATATATTTTGATAATGTGCTGATTACATGGCCCACAGAATATCTTAATTCTTCAGGAGATGCTTGTCTCTGAGCATTTTTAAAATTCATACAGTGGAAAGTCAGTGCATCCAGCTTCTCAGCTGCAAACCACTTAACAAATCCAGAGTGAATTTAAAAAATGCCAACCCTGCTATCTGAAGAGCCTGCCATTGTGCCAGACTCTGCTGATGGAAGAATGCTTTTCACAGCTTGAATATCAATCCTGAAAAAATACCCAACAGAAAGCAGAAAGAGCAGACAAAGGGGAAGACTATAAACCCAAGAAAGGATGTATTTATTTCCCTTAGCCATAGTGGTTTGGACAATGATTCTCTGAACACTGACTCTGCACATTTGCCCATATTAGATGTGTTTCTTTTACTATTTCTAACATGAAAACATTTTACACTATTCATTGTTATTAATTCATAATTCAGTTGAGTGTTAATTTTGTAAAAGGCCAAGTACAATGTGTATAGATGTAACCCAAATTTACAAATCAAAGTAAATAATTATTCTTTTTCCCCCTAGAACATAAAATATTCTGTGATATTTCAATGGGAATTGGAAAAATTAAGCATGAGTGGGCAAAGTGAAGATCTATATTAACTGATCCCATAACCAGTCCAGTGGGAAAGTTAAGAGAATCTATCTAAGAGAATATAGTGAGAGCTACATACATAACTTCCTAGTAGCCATATAACAAGGCAAAAAGAAACAGGTCAGATTAGTTTTAATAATATATTTTATTTAGCCAAATAAATGTAACATATAATCAATATAAAATTTTAATAACATATTTTGCTTTTTTTCATATTATGTCTTTGAAATGCAGTGTGTATATCACACTTAACAGCACACCTCAACTTGGACCAGACACATGTGGCTGGTGGATACCAGACTGGATACCCCAGCTCTGGTAGACTCACCGAGGATTGGATATCTGCTTCTCAGACTTTTGGAAGCAGATTAGATTAATGGATTTTTAAAAACTAAACTTCTCATTGACATAAGATGTACAGAAAAATGCACAAATTCCAAGTGCATTTTCATGAAGAACACGGCTGTTTAACAAGAGTCCAGATCATGAGATGGAACATTAAGAAAACCACAGAAAGTCCCTCATGATCCCCTTAGAGCTTCTTTTAATATCAAGACAAATACGAAGACCTTGCTTTCCTTCCCTCTCTCCCTGAACTGGATCTACATATATAACCAGGAAGAGATATTGCTGATGTGCTGAAAACCAGTCCCTGGGTGCTGAGGGTATTGTCATTTGTGGCCATGAATCGGATTATGGACTCTCTCGAATATGAAGAAATCCTCACGGGATCATGCCAGGAAAGCAAGCTTGAGAAAGCAGAACATCCCTGACTACATAAAAAAAATTGGCTGTATCTATATTTGTCCAGGCTCTCCTTTAGTTTCAAATATAAGATGATTTGGACTCAGATAGCTTTTTAATATACTTTTTTTCTTCACATGGCCATTACATATGAGAGTAGGGTAATGATGAGAAAATTATTCTCAGTTATATCAACTTTCATGGAGTTTGTGAATACCGTAAACATTTTTGATCAGACAAAATTTTCTGTTGGCATAAGAAGAACTGGGTAGACAACATATGCTCTGGAAATACTTGGCATAACAAGGAGCATGAGAGGCCAGAGCAGGCATTCATGCATTTAATGTATTTTTTTCTGGGGAGAAAAACATTCGGAAGGCTACCTCTGAGATTTACAGATGTAAAGTCTTTCTAGAGCCAGATTAAGGGTGGGGCGGGGCACAGAAAGGGTCAAGGAGAGGATAAGCATGGATGCAGGGAAGCAAACATAGGCAAGCAAGAGGTTAAATCACACATCTCAGGCTTCCCTGGTGGCTCAGTGGTAAAGAATCTGCCTGCCAGTGCAGGAGATATGGGTTCAATCCCTGGTCCAGGAAGATCCCACATGCTTCAGAGAAGCTAAGCCCATGTACCACAGCTACTGAGCCTGTGTGCTCTGGAGCTTGGGAACACGAACCACAGCTATTGAAGCCCACGTGCCCTAGAGCTGGTGCTTCACAACAAGAGAAGCTTCCCTGGTGGCTCAGATGGTAAATAGTCTGCCCACAGCATAGGAGACCCAGGCTCCATCCCTGGGTCTGAAAGATCCCCTGGAGAAGGAAATGGCAACCCACTCCAGTATTTCTTGCCTGGAGGTTTCCATAAATGGAGGAGCCTGAAGGCTTACAGTCCATGAGGGTGGACACGACTGAGTGACTCTCACTTTCACTTTCACGATGAGAAGCTGGCGCAGTGTAAGGAAGAGTAGTCCCTGCTCCCTGCAACTAGAGAAAAGCCCTCGCAGTAATGAAGACCCAGCACGGCCAAAAATAAATAAATAAAAGTATATTTAAAAAAAAAACAACAACAACAGTCACACATCTCTGTTCTCTGCTTTAGGACCTTCTGCCTGGGACAAGAGAGCTGCCACCTTAAAGGCTCTTCCCAAGCAGAGAGCAGTCTCATCAACAGCACAGATCAAAACGACTCTCCCAGGAAATAGAACGCCTTGCTCCCGCTGTGAGCCTAATGTCTCTCTCTTTCTTCTTGGCACATCCTTCCCGGCAGGGTGCCTTTCTTTGGGGAGGGGGGAAGTGTCTAGGCTATTTTGAAGCACCTGACAAATGAAGAGCATAATGAGAGCCAGTCGACCACAGAGCTATTTAAGCGGTTAAAGATAGAAAATGGTATTGGCGAAAACCCAGTCTTTCCATAGCTTAGCGACTGTTTTGTCATAACCTATTCTGAAGAGAGTGAAATCATTTTATAATATTGGTGTCGAGGGAAGGAGGCTGAGGATTCCACGTTGTATCATTTGTTCTACCTCACAGAAAATGATTTAACCCCTGATGTATCTGAATGTGATGGAAATCCGTATCATCGACAGGGTCTTGGGGCTTCGCCAGGAAATGGGTTGGCAACACTAGATCAGTCAGGGAATGAACCCTTTCTAATTCCCCACAAGACTTTTGGAAAAGTTGCTGTTTGATTGAGTATCTCTAATATACTCTTTGCCCACTTGAATGAGGGCATTCAAACATTCAGTAATAAAATAAGTTAATATAATCTTAATAATTATGTGCAAAATAGATCCCCTCACTTTCCAGAAAAGAAAACCACAAGACAAAATAATGGGAGTTCTAAATTTACTTTTTTTTTTTTTTAATTCAGCTTTGTTGAGGCTTAATTGACATATAAATTTTAAGATATTTAAAGTGTCCATCAGGGAGATTTGATGGGCTTCCCTGGTAGTTCAGCTGGTAAAGAATCTGCCTGCAATGCAGGAGACCCAGGTTCGATTACTGGGTCTGGAATATCTGCTGGAGAAGGGATAGGCTACCCACTCCAGTATTCTTGAGCTTTCCTGGTGGCTCAGCTGGTAAAGAATCCACCTGCAATGTGGGAGACGTGGGTTCAGTCCCTGAGTCAGGAAGATCCTCTGGAGAAGTGAACGGTTACCCACTCTGCTATTCTGGCCTGGAGAATTCCATGGGCTGTACAGGGGTCGCAAAGAGTCGGGCACAACTGAGTGACTTTCACTTTTACTTTCAGGGAGATTTGATAGATGTCTACATTAGGAAAGGATCCTCTCCATCTGGTTAATTAACACCTCTTACCACCTCACAAAAAACGTCAGTGATATAAACTGGAATCATAGTATACTGCTGTTTAAAAATAATTTATGTGTTATTATTTATTTGTTTGGCCTTACCCAGTCTTAGTTGTGGCACTCAGGATCTTTAGTTACAGCACGCAAACTTTTTAGTTGTGGTATGTGGGATCCAGTTACCCAACCAGGGATTAAACCTGGGTCCCCATGCATTGGGAGCATGGAATCTTACCCACTGGACCACCAGGGAAGTGCCAGTATATAGCTTTTAAAAATTGGCTTCTTTCATTTAGCTACATGCGTTTAAACTTCCTCCACGTCATTTCACGGTTTGATACTCTGGGAAAGGCAAAACTATGGAGACAGTAAAAAGATTAATGGTTGCCAGGGGACTGGGGGGAGGGATGAATAGGTGAAACACAAGGGAGTTTTAGGATGGTGAAAACTATTCTTTATGATAGTCTTCATGTGGTGGATACATGTCATTATACATTTGTCAAAACTTAGAGAATGTACAACACAAGGAGTAAGCCCTAATGTAAATTAACTTTAGTTAATAATAATGTAGTCATATTGACTCATCAGTTGTTAGATATGTACTACATTAAAGCAAAATATTAACAATAGGGGAAAGAGGGCTTTTATTTTCTAGTTCTACATGTAGGAAACTTGAGAGTTGCCACTCTGTACTAACAATAAGTAAAAACATGAACAGACTGAGGAAAAAGAGTCAGTGATAGCTACACGCTGCTGCTGCTGCTGCTAAGTTGCTTCAGTTGTGTCCGACTCTGTACGACCCCATAGACGGCAGCCCACCAGGCTCCCCTGTCCCTGGGATTCTCCAGGCAAGAACACTGGAGTGGCTTGCCATTTCCTTCTCCAATGCATGAAAGTGAAAAGTGAAAGTGAAGTTGCTCAGTCGTGTCCGACTCCTAGCGACCCCATGGACTGCAGCCTACCAGGCTCCTCCGTCCATGGGATTTTCCAGGCAAGAGTACTGGAGTGGGGTGCCATTGCCTTCTCCAGGTAGCTACATAGTTACCGCTTATATTTAGCAATAGGAGTGGAGATCTAGTTCTGTGAAGGCAGTTTTCAATGGCACCAGGAATTTGATCGCCAGATAAACATAGACAATGCCTAAAACCCACCCATTTCCATTACAACCCTCCTTAACTTCCAGCCTGAGGAGGAAGGAGAATAAGGAGAGAAAGATGGCGACCACATGTATAAGAAATGATGAAGTTCTACTTTCTCTGGTTCTTCCACCTACCTTTGGTCCCACCTTAGTCTTTACTTCCTTATAAAACTCTCAAGGATTGATATATCTAAGCAGAGTACATAGCTAAAGTTGTACTAGAATTTTTCTCTGTGCACATTCTTCCCTAGGTAAGCTTATCATTCTCGTGAATTCGGATACCTTCTATATACCAACAACTCCTATATCTATATATCCATGGTACAGATTTTTCCTCTGAGCTTTAGATACATAAATACAGCTTCATAGTAAACACCTCCAAACACATGGTTTATAGGTACCACAAATGCAGCAAGTCCAGTTGAGCCTGGGCTGTTTCCCTGACAAACCTATTCTCTTCCAGGGTTCTCTGACTCAGCGAATGGCACCTGGTTGCCCAAGTCTGACACCTAGGAGTCATCCATGACACCTCCCATGTCCATATTCCAACTTGCAGTCAATCACCAAATCCTCTGGATTGCAGCTCCTGCAAATCTTTAAGTCCATCCACTTCAGCTCAAGGTGAAGGGCACAGTCCTCCAGACTACCAAGTCTGCGCAAGACGTCTGACACCAGCCAGAAGTTTGGGGGTTCTTGGAGCTACCCTCACTTCAGACACACACACACACACACACACACACACACACACACACACACATATATATATATGTTAGTCACTCAGTTGTGTCTGACTCTTTGTGACCACATGGACTGTAATCCGCCAGGCTTCTCTGTCCATGGAATTCTCCAGGCAAGAATACTGGAGTGGGTAGCCATTTCCTTCGCCAGGGGATCTTTCCAACCAGGGATCAAACTCAGGTCTCCCGCATTGCGGGCAGATTCTTTACCATCTGAGCCACCAGGGAAGTCCTTCGCTTCTGGCTGCCTACAAATACAGGGGTCCCCACAGATTCCTTCAGGTTTGATAAATTGGTAGAATGATTCAGCAGAACTCAAGGAAGTACTATATGCACAATTACAATTATACAATTTTATTATAGCAAAGAGCCAGCCAAAGTAAGAGGTGCATGTGGCAGAATCTGGGACTGAGAGGGCTCCAGATTCAAGCCTCATACCCACGTTGGTGTCCAGAGATTTTACTGAGGCTTCAGTAAGCAGGCAAGTTGGTTGAGTTGTGGCCCACAGGGTTAAACTCAATTTCCAGCCCTCTCCCCTTCTTGGAGTATCACATGGCTCAAAGTCCCAACCCTCTAATCATCTGATTGGTTCCTCTGGGGTGGACAGTCCTCACTTCAAGACTTTTGATGTATTAAGAATCCCCACACTGAGTCATCTCTTAGCATAACCTATCAGAATGCCTACCATGAGTCATTTACTAGCACAAACTGTTAGATGTGGTTTGAGGGGTCACACATTCCTATTACTTGGGACATTCCAAGGGTATAAAAGTTAGCTCCTAAGACCAGGGACAAAAGCCAGACTTGTCCCTGTTGACTGGTTTGATCTCCCTGCTGTCCAAGGGACTCTCAAGAGTCTTCTCCAGCATCACAGTTCGAAAGCATGAATTCGTCAGTGCTCAGCTTTCTTTATGGTCCAACCCTCACATCCATAAATGACTATTGGAAATACCATAGCTTTGACTATACAAACTTTTGTCAGTAAAGTGATGTCTCTGCTTTTTAATATGCTGTCTAGGTTTGTTATAGCTTTTCTTCCAAGGAGCAAACTCTTTTAATTTCATGGCTGCAGTCATCATCTGCAATGATTCTGGAGCCCAAGAAAATAAAATCTGTCACTGTTTCTAATTTTGCCCTGTATATTTGCCATAAAGTGATGGGACCTGAAGCCCTGATCTTTGTTTTTTCAATGTTGAGTTTTAAGCCAACTTTTTCACTCTTCTCTTTCATCTTCATTAAGAGGCTCTTTAGTTCCTCTTCATTTTCTGCCATAAAGGTGATGTCATCTGCATATCTGAGGTTATTCATATTTCTCCTGGCAGTCTTGATTTCAGCTTGTGCTTCATCCAGTTTAGCGTTTTGCATGATGTACTTTGCATATGAGTTAAATAAGCAGGGTGACAATATACAGTCTTGACGTACTCCTTTCCCCATTTGGAACCAGTCTGTTGTTCCATGTCTAGTTGTAACTGTTGCTTCTTGACCTGCATACACGTTTCTCAGGTAAGGTAGTTGGGTATTCCCATCTCTTTAAGAATTTTCCACAGTTTGCTGTGATCCACAGAGTCAAAGGCTTTAGTGTAGTCAATGAAGCAAAAATAGTTTCATCACTGCACTGCAGCTTAGATCTGGCACTGCCAGATCTTAGTTCTGGTGCCCAGAACAAACAGGCTTCATTCTTTTTCTAACTATAAGAGATGAAAGGCCAAGAATAAGCAAATCAGGGCTTAGGGAGATTTTAGTCTATAAATGCCATCAGCACACTTTATTTCGTCTTCAGTTGCTAAAACTTGATGGTATAGCAAGGAAGATTTAATATGACCAGATATACTCCCAAACAATGACCAATATAGTACAGCTTGGTTAAACCAAAGATTACAATAATTTTGCCTTATGTCTTTTTGGTGATTTACAGTTTAAAGTGCTTCATATACCTTATCCTTGGATATTAGTCATGGTGTAAAAAGAACATAAAAATTAATTCAAAAGTTGAATGATAATTAGTAAAGAAAAAAGATTATTCAGCTTAATTCATTTAAGAATTAAGTTGGGCTAAATTCATTTTTCTAGCTCATTTTTCTAACCATTGATATGCTAATTTAGATTACTCTAGGAAGCCTATTGTGTGGCAATCCTTTGTTAATATAGCTCAAGATATTTTGTTAATTTGAAAGTTCAGAATTTCATACGATACTTTTTCCAGTGTTTTTTCTCCTATAAAACCAAACTTATTTTAGTGTGACATGAAAGAATTAAGATAAAGCAGATATAAAATTTTCTGATAGGAAGATATTTGCTATTTAAGCAGAATATTCTCCTAAATAGGGAGAAATTCAAGTCTGTTTTTGAGAATGTAGTGAAGGTTCTTTAAGTCTGATATTACATCAACTTATCTCTCAGTCATTTTCAGATGCAGAAAATTATGTCCTCACTCTTTTCCTTCAAAATTTCTATATTTAAGCTTTTCACAAATTTATATTGACCAAACTAAGGAGGCTTAACTATAATGACGATATTTTTCTAAATCTTTTTTTTAAAATGGCTCCAGACACTTTATTTAGAAAAAATAACTAAGAAAGGATCTGGTTATAACAGATCAAGCTCACACCTAAGCCTTATTCTATGCCTCCCAAACCCTAGAAATAAGACAAGATAAATATAATAAACCAGTAAATTCATAACTATGTAGAAGATAAGAGTAACAGTTGAAGAACAAAAACTATGAGATTCTTCTAAAGTATGGAAAGCAGTCAGGTCCAAAATTTTAAAACCATAACCGGAAATGAAAGAACTTCTATAAAAGACCATTTATGAACTGATAGAAGTATTCCAGTGTATCAGCTAGGGAAGCAGAGAAGCAGGACCAGTAGTGGAGATATCTATATCCCTATGTACAAAGAGATTTATTACAGGAAATTGGTTTACCCATTTGCCCAATTGTGGGAGCTAGTTTTGATCTCTGTGAAACTCTATGAAGCTATGGTCTCTATAAAGTTATTAGCTCTCCTGCCTTGGAGCCAGATCCATGCAGGTGGCTCAGCCCTTCATATAAGGAAGTCCTCTCAAATTCAGGCCCAAGAACACTTCTTTGGTCAAGATCACAGTCACCAGCTGCCATTGGAAAAGCCTGAGCTAGATCTCCTTTTCTATTGGCCATGTTGCTGTTCAGTTGCTCAGTTGTGTCCAACTCTTTGCGACCCCATGGATTGCAGCACACCAGGCCTCCCTGTCCTTCCCCAACTCCTGGAGTTTGCCCAAGTTCATGTTCATTGCATTGATGATGCTGTCCATCCATCTCATCCTCTGAATGGATCCTCTGCCCTCTTTTCCTTCTGCCCTAAATCTTTCCTAGCATAGGGACTTTTCCAATGAGTTGTCTGTTTGCATCAGGTGACCAAAATACTGGAACTTCAGCTTCAGCATCAGAACTTTCAATGAAAACTCAGGGTTGATTTCATTTAAGATTGACTGGTTTGATCTTGTGTCCAAGGAGTCTTCTCCAGTACCACAGTTTGAAGGCATCAATTCTGTGGTGTTCTGCCTTCTTTACCATCATGATCCAGCTGAAATCTCTGGCTACTTTGGTTAAGGAAGCCAAGGAAGGATCAGACCCAACAGCCTGGTCTCAAAAGTACTAACTTTACAGCTGACCACAACAAGCCAAGAGGCGAGCTCAGAGAGCTTCTCCTACTAATGCACTGGTTTTCTTGGGGAGCCCCAAACCACATTATATTCAATGTAGTTTATTCTGGTGAGCTTGATCTGGATTGTATTTTAGATCAACCCACTTATTCTCAGTTCAAGGGATCCTTCCTTAAACAGACACAATTGTTCAACTTCTTTTAAAATACAAGCTGAGTGCCAGAAGCCAACTAGGGGAAATGTCTTCTTGTCCAGCGGTTGCTCCGACAGCAGTTCTTACTGTGTATATACAAGCACAGGTTACACATTCCCTGTAGAGGGCTGACCAGCGGTGGAGGAACCGTTCTGGGGCATCCTTCACAGAATGAGATGTTATCTGAATGGATAAGTTGTCTCAGACTTTCTTTAAGTGGGATGCATCCTATTTTTCTTCTTAAACCTCTAACCTCTAACAAATAGGCATAAGATATCTCCATAGTGCAAATTACAAAAACTTGAGTTCAGAGTCCAAGAATGTAAAAAATAGACTAAGAACTAAATGACTACTACATATGGAACCAGTCCACGAAGTTAAGCTGATTTTAAAGGCTTCAACTCAAGTACACAATGAGTGATGTTTACTTTGAAACTCTATCTTTTGAGCTTTTCAGTGATCTTTTTTATGGTGTGGCAGCCTTTCCCATGAGGGGATCTTATTTGTCGCAGTGGGTGCTTAGTAGCATTACCCTTCTGAATGGCCAACAGGGTTCCCCACTGTTTCAAAACCATTTGCAGAACAGTGTCAGTCTCTGGGGCCCTTCATGTTTTTCTCCTCTGGTACAACAAGACAAATGCACTGAAATTGTGCCAAGATTTCTCTTCAACCCTAGCATGAGATAAAGAGGATTTACAGGCAAAGAACTCCCTTGAACAGCAGCCAAAAAAGCAGATAACTTTTAAGTAACACAGTGTGGTAGAAGAAACTGCCTTGTGGCAGTCTACTGTGGAGAAAAATAGCAACTATTTACAGTACGTGTTGGCAAACTATCTATGTATAAGCCCTAGAAAAGGTGAAGGGTTGCCATACTGTTTCTGGGTTTCCTCACACTGCTAACACTGAACTGAATATTACAAATAGAAGTTTAGACTTTTAGTGTTTATCTTTAACTACATTCAATTTGAATGGAAGTGAATTCAAAGAATATATTAAAAGGAACATATTATGAGAAATTTCCTAATATTTTATAGATGTACTACACCTTTCACTTTAAGAGAGAAATAATAGATAATTGCTTTCTTTTACTGAAGGTCTCTTTTCTTTTTCTATATCAAATGATTCATCCTCAGATTTCTCTAAATAGTAAATTCTCAATGTTTTCAAGGTATAATTAGATTTTAAAAATTCTTTTAAAAAACATGTTTTCTGGAACACTTCTATTGAGTCAAATGAAGTTGGTTATGCCAAGACTCTCAAGTCATTAACATGGGAGATTCAATGGTGTTATGAGGTTTAATTAATTTCCAAAACCACAGTACTTATGGATGAAGCATGACAATCACAATACTTAAAGACACAGATTTTTATTTTATTTTTTTGTTTGTTTTGCCACGTGGCTTGTGGGATCTTAGTTCCTCAACCAGGGATCGAACCTGGGACTGTGGCAGGGAAAGCCCAAGTTCTAACCACTGGTCCTCCAGGGAATTCCCAAGACACTGATTTTTAAACATACATAAAATTAGGAGACAAAATGTATAGTAGCTATGGAAATAGCTATGTCAGCCATAACAGAGACCAGGGGAGAAAAATGCTTCAGTCTGAAGATCAGTAATAATCCAGATGCAAAAGAACTGTTGACTCTGATAGGGTAGGAAAAACCTATCAAGATCTCTCATCTTCCCTACTCCTCATTTTTATTCACCTACAATGTTCTGATAGTTAATTTGTTGCTCAAGTACCTTAATACCAGGAAAGAAAGTTCACTGATTTAGGGGAGGTGGGACTAGCTCTTATTATATTGATAAACTGCTTAACAAACTTATTTGATGAGTTCTCCACATATGGATAATGTCAAGTTACTGGACCCAGACTGCTGGGGACAAAGTCCTGTAAGTCCAACATGGGGCTAGTCAGAAGACTTTAGATCAGTGGTTCTCAAACCTTTCTACAACATAGCAGATTCGGAAAATGATAATACATGTTAGCCACGCTGACATGAACTGGAAGGGACTCTGAAGAGTCAATATGGGGCTTGGTGAAGAAAAATTATCAAATTATGTATATTTTGCATATTTACAATAAGAAAAAATTAGTAGAAATATTAGTATAACTTTTAAATGAAAAGTTGCATTTGTTTCTGTAAATATTTCACACACACACACACACACACACACACTTCTGATTTGCAGCTGGAAACTGCTATATGTAATTCCTGATCTAAACCTTTCATGTTCTTCATACCTTGGTCAGCAACTATGATTAAATAAGAAAAGGCAGCAAATAATTGATGATACTTTTTCTTTAATGAATAAAAACTGCTTTTTTGCTCTTTATCAAATAAACCTTTAATATTGACCTTTAATATTGCAAAATTTTACTACATAGGTTTATAATTTTTAAGCATTAAAACTCTCAACTTTCTTTGACAAATGTATGATTGAAATAATTTGCAATAATGAATAGATATTTAATCCTTTAAAATGTTTTCATACTATTTCAAAATTTTAATGAAGTTTTTCTTCTAGAATAAAGATACTGCTCTACTCATCTCACTAATTTTTTAGGATTTCAATTCTAACACTTGCTAAACACAGTGAGTGATTTTTTCCTTTGAATTCATGAATGTTGGCAGTGTACATTATAATATTTCTTGTGGTCCTTCCAATCTTGGACAAGGCTCATTAAGATGCTCAAAATTTGGTTAATATATTTTTTTAGCTAACAAACCAACCTTCAAATTTGCAAAGAAAGAATTATTTTATACCCACACTTACACCCAAAATTTCAATTCTTCTTTTAGCTCAGAAACTCTTGGTGAGAATATTAAAGCTTTACTCTTCCAGCAACTTTCAAGGATACAATACAGTGTAGATAACTATAATCATCATACTGTAGATCACATCTCCAGAACTTACTGATAACTGAAAATTTATACCTTTTGACCAATAGCTTCCCATTTTCCAGGGTCCTTCAGCCCCTGGAAATCATCATTCTACTCTGTTTCTATGAGTTCTAATGCTTTCAGGTTGCACTTATAAGTGAGATCATATCATATTTGTCTTTCTCTGTCTGACATTTCACTTAACATAATGCCCTCAACGTCCATCCATTTTGGCATAAGTGGCAGGAGTCCTTTCTTGTTTATGGCTGAATAATCTTCCTTTGTACACAGATACACATTTTCCTTATCTGTTCGTCTCTTCAGTTGTTTTCATGTCATGCTGCTGCTGCTGCTAAGTTGCTTCAGTTGTGTCCAACTCTGTGCGACCCCATAGACAGCAGCCCACCAGGCTCCTCTGTCCCTGGGATTCTCCAGGCAAGAATACTGGAGTGGGTTGCCATTTCCTTCTCCAATGCATGAAAGTGAAAAGTGAAAGTGAAGTCGCTCAGTCGTGTCCCACTCTTAGTGACCCCATGGACTGCAGCCTACCAGGCTCCTCCATCCATGGGATTTTCCAGGCAAGGGTACTGGAATGGGGTGCCATTGCCTTCTCCATTTCATGTCATAGTTACTGTGAATTATGCTCCGCAGTATTGCTTTGAAAGTCATCTCTGAATGTTAAGCCTAGAAACTGTCCAGTCTTAGCACCAATTCTCTAAATCTCTAATTCCCTGCTAACTAGAATAGAATGTGTTGTCTGCAATGGAACTTCAAATGACACAGTAATTGAAACCAGAAGTGACTATTGATCTTAGAAGCTCAAAGATATAAATCTTGGACTAGTTGGTTGACTTGACTGAATTTGAAAATGGTAGATTTGCTTATGTTGAGAGGATGTCTTATTGAGTCACTTGTGGTCTCCTAGAAAAAAGTACCTATTGGAGACAGTTTTGACAGACCAAGGGGCTACTACTATACCACAGTGTGGTGGACAAAAGGGCTGCAAGGGATGTGGAGTGGTTGAAATACTTCTAAATATATTTAGTGATTCTGAGACAGAAAATGACCATTTTAAGATCCCAGTAAAAGCCATGGCTAGAGAACCAAAGAATGCTTACAGACAATGATATTTTCTCTCTTACAACCATTGTCTGGATTCCAGTTTATGAATGTACTGAATTCAGAGCCTCACCAGGCTTCTGAGAAGGCCTAGAAGGAATGACCAACTCAGTAGCAGTGAGCAACCCTAATGTTTAGATTATGGTCTCTAAATTTCATTTTCGTGGTTCATTATTTAATGAACCAGGGCAGACAATATTTCCAAACTACACATATGATAAATAACTTGTATCTAGAATATATGGGCTTCCCAGGTTTAATCTCTGGGTCAGGAAGATCCCCTGCAGAAGGATATGGCAACCCACCCTAGTGTTCTTGCCTGGGAAATCCCATGGACAGAGGAGCCTGGCGAGCTACAGCCCATGGGGTCGCAAAAGAGTCAGATATGACTTAATAACAGCAACATCCAGAATATATAGTTAATTCTTACCACTCAGTAATAAGACAAACAGCCCAGTTAAAAGTAGAAAAATATTTGAACAGATACTTCACAAAAGAAGATACTGAAATGGTTAACAAGTGTGGAGAATCAGCTTATCATGATTAGTCATAAAGGAAATGCAAATTAAAACCAGAAGGAGATAACACTACATAACCAAAGGGATGACTAAAACTAAAAGGCTTGACAATACCAAGTGTTTTGGGGCATAAAGCAAATGGATCTCTGACTCATTGCTGATGGGAATACAAATATAGTATAGTTCCTTTAGAAAACAGTTCGGCAAGTTTTGGTAACATCAAACATACACATGGCATAAGACCCAGAAATATACTCTTGGGTATTTTCCCAAGGAAGGAGAAACATATGTTCACACAAGAACCTGTGTATAACTGTTTAGAGCATATTTATTTATAATAGTCCAAAACTGGAAAGAACCCACATGTCCATCAACCAGCAAATGGATGTGGTCCATCCAGGCAGTGCAATGCTACTCAGCGACAGAAACAAACTGCGGATACATGCAACACCATGGACAAATCTCAAAAGCTTTTGCTAAATTAAAGAAGCCAGACCGAAATGGTAGTGCTTTGTGTGGTTCCATATATAAGATGTTCATAAAAATGCAAATTAAAGGAAGATAAAACAGATCAGTTGTTCCCAGGGAAGTGGGATGGAGAAAGAGGTTTGACTTTCAAGGTGCGTGAAGGAAATTTGCGATGATGATGGGAGAGATTTTTTTGCTGCGGTCAATCAAAGGGCATTTTATGAAGATGGCATTTGGAAGTCGCTTCGCAGAGACTCTGGCCGAGGCGCTTCACTGGGAGAATGCGCCTGCACCTCAGAGTGTGAATCCATAGCCAGTTCTCTGGTCAGAAGCGGAGGTGGCCCTGCTTCCTGATTTCATTGTCACTAGGGCTGGCTCTCAACAACTAGAAGGGGAGGATGCCCAGTGCCTATCCTGCCCCCAGAGTCTGGGAGTCAGTCACCAAGGATGCACATGGCTTCTCAGGTACCTCCCTCTAACCGCTGTTGGGATATGGGGCAGCCAAGCTGGCGTTTCCACTGCCCAGGCGCACGCGGGCGCTGACTGCGCAGGCGCGGCTCCCTGTCGCCTAGCAACCAGTCACAACAGAGGACTCGCCAGAAGCGCGCTGGCGGTGGTTGGTGCTGTTCGCCAGATCAGAGGAGCCGTTGACCCGCTGGATCTCCCTGCAGGTAAAGGCGATTGGGCGGCTGCACCGCTATCCTGGGAGTTTGGAGAGGCCCAGGGCAGAGGCCCCAGCAAGACTTGAGGAAAGAGAAAGTGCCCCGCGTGTAGGAGCATCCGGAGCAACTGAGGGAAGACCTTGAGAGGACCTCTGGGTCCCTGCTTTATGCCCGCAGTATTAAACTGGGGTCCCAGTGGATTTCATAAGCGTGCCAACAGCTTCCAATTCAACAGGTGACAAAACTGAGGTCCAGAGCGGGTATCTGAGGGTCTAAGATTCCGTTATTTGCTGAGCAACTCAAAAAGTGGGTCCTCAGTTGTTCTACACCTTCTCAAAATAAATCTCGTTAGAAAACGTTTAAGATCGCATAAGGCTGAAAGTTCACGAAGAAGATCAGTAAATTCGTGAAAAAATGAGTCCAATAATCAAAACTATGAACATTCAAAACAGATTTGTTTTCATGCCCAGTGCCGTGAAGTTCATACCTTTTAGCCCTGTTATTTTATGCTAGGGATTTAAACTAAAACAATTGTGAGTATGAAAATTTTACCTCTAAGAATGTTCATTTGCAGTCTGCACATAATTTCAAAAAGTTGAAAACAAATGGTCAACAATAAGGGACTGGCTGGATGATGGGCTTTAAAATTTTGTTTTAAATGGCATGCTGATCCAGTGATGATGACTGAAGCAATAAATGGAGACGGAGATTTCAAGAACTTGTCTGTTAGTTTGAGAATTTAGTAAGAAAATGCCCCCAGGAAGGTAAGTTGAGAATTGCAGATAGAAATCCAAGTAGGAAGGTAAAATCACTATAGAAAACACACACCAAAATGAGCTATGTCAAAATAGTGCTCATCTTCCTGAGCTTATTTATGAGTGATTTTTTTTTAAATTCCATTTGCCCTTCCTTTTTCCCCAAATTCTCTGTATTGAAATGTGATACCTGTATAAGTAAACGGTAGACACGGAATTATGAGCTTAAAAGGAATTAAAAGGATAAGTTTTATGTGTTTTGGCACAATAAAAATCAATGGGGAAGTGGTAAAATAGTCAGGAAAAACAGGTTTAGGTTGCTTCAAAAATCAAAGGGATTTATTTTCTTAATTTGACATCTCAGTAGCTTTAAAGAATAAAACAAGGTCATTTAGTTGCATCATGTTGATTTTAAGTGAAATGTTTAATTTACAAATTTAAAAAAAACAAAACCTGAGAGTCATCTCTTGGGTTCACTGCCCTGGACTCTGTCAGCTGTGTATTTTCTCCCCTATTAACTATTATACCCAAAACAGTTAAAAAAAAAAAAAAAGAAAAAAATGCTTCCTACTTAACCATGCTGCTGAGGACAAGTTCTATCTCTGTAATCCTGTATGTTTAAGCTATTATAGCCTCTGTATTTTTCAGTATGCAGTTACTCAAATTCACTCTCTTGAGATGGGAAAAATAAGTTCCCAAGTGAAAAATCAGATGACATCAAGTAACTTTCTACAGGTGTAATTTAATTGCTTCTTGAATGTTATTCATAAGGAATTCTTTTGTAAAGCAAAGATTGCTATATGTTGGAATTGGTTATAAAGAGGTATGGAAACTCTTTTTCCTAAAGAAATCATAGGAAAGATTTTCATCTATTCAGAATAGTCTGTGTGTCTGCCTGAAACATTATAAGCGCAAGTCTAGGATCTGTGTGGTTTTCACGTATCTGAGAAAGATGTCAGAGATCTGGAAAAAACTATTGGTCCTAAGATATGAAAAGAAAATTCAAAATTAATATTGTATTTTATTAATTAGATTTGAAAATAAAATAATTTTCTCATTTTGCAATAATTTCCAGATGTACAAACAGATGAGTCATTTCATATGCAAATTTTCAAAACTTTTAATGATGAAAATAATAGTCAGTGGGGGATATGAGTGTATTTTAATGTTTTAACATATTAGATATAGCGTGAGGTAGTACATCCCAGCATAGGCTTCCCCAGGGCCTCAAAGATCTTGAAATTTTTGTGACTGGAAGTCAGGGACCTGGAATAGATGTCTTTCAGAAGTCACTATGAATTTCTATGAACATCTGACTTTTAAACATATGTGATCAATTATGTTCAGTGTCTTTACTGTTTGGAGTTGCTTTTGTTCCTTGATGAGCCATCTGAACTAACCCTGACATTGTAGATTCTCTCCAAAGGTATCCTACTTCCCAGAATTTCTCTTGAGACTATAGTAATTTCCTTGAGACTAGATTACAGTGGTCCCCAACCTTTTTGGCACCAGGGACGGGTTTTATGGAAGCCAGGACAGGATAGGGCGAACAGTTTTGGGATGATTCAAGTGTGTTAATATGTATTGTGTACTTTATTTCTTTTATTATTATATCAGCTCCATCTCAAATCATCAGGCATTGGGAACACCTGGACTAGAATATATTGTCTGAAATTGCCCTAATATCAAACATAACCCCACAAACTCTCATTGGAGAAATGGGTTATTTTAACAATCACCAACAGCATCTTGGAAAGTTTTCTGTACCCAAGTGGAGTTACTCCTCTGTGGTATATCAAGTATGTATACTGTTCCATTAATTTTTTCCTTCACAAGACTGGACATAAAAGGGCAGGTGGGAAAGGGTCTTTGCAAGGAGTAAACCCAATTTCCCTAGAATTCATCTTTTCAGATTCTCAATTACTTTTTAAAATTGAGATATAGAATATATTAGAGAAAACATTTTGTTATCTAGGAAAATGACACAGATGTTCACTTGGACTTAGTAGATCTCAGATACCGTTCAGAAAATAATTAGTTACAAACAACAGAGTTAAGGATGTTTATGTCAGTTGGTCAGTATGTACCAGGCATTGTTCTAGGTGCTTGGGATAGATCAGTGCAAGAAAGCAGACAAAAATCCCTTCTTTTGTGACAGAACATCCTTGCAGATCTCAAAATTAATTTGCATTTAATCTCCCAAACCCTACACAAGTGAGCTATAAGTGTAGTAAATCATTACCTGTTATGTAAGTAAAATTTATGTCATTAATGTATTCTTTCTAAACCGGAAGCCAGGACTAATGCCCAACAATCTTACCAATAAGTTCCTTTAAAACTGTGAAACTTGGGATGTAGAAAACATATTTGTATATGTGCAGTTGTGTATTGCATAGTCTCTTTTTAGGTAAAATTTAGAAGAAAAAGTACATTTCCTTCTTGGTATGTAGGTAACAGAGATTTGTGCATATACAATGTACAGATGACATTTTAACCATTTGTGGCATTTTTTTCCAGAATGGGTAAAAAGGTAAAGAAGGAAGCAGAGCCCCCTCCCAAGGATGTGGTAAGTTTCTGATTTGAATACTAGCAGCATGTTAACCAGTTTTAAAAATAAGTTGTTCAAACAGTTTGGCATGTACCAGTATATACATGAGTGCACAGTGGCAGAAGTCCAAAGTCTGACTAATGATAAGATTAGTCAGAGAAATCTAACATTATGTAAACAAACATTTACAATATTGTCATTACATAATTAGCACAATTAGAGAGTAATTATTAGCTTTTCCAGTATGTGGATGGCATGTTTATAAGCCTAGTTAATGAACAAATAGTTTTGGTTTGTTTTTTCAAATACTTTCAATTTACATTTGCCAGTCTCTCATTGATGTTAATTATCTAAGTGGATTTTAAAAAAATGAATGAAGGTAATGCTATAGCTACTAGGTATGTATGTAAGGTTGTCTTTAGATGAGCATTTGGATATCAGAAGTCCTGTGTTTTCCAATCCTATGGAGAGAAAAGTCTGTGTTCATCACCTTTTTCTCTTTCAAGTGCTTGAATAATGCATTCCTCAAAACACAAACCTTTATCTCTCCCTTTTATTTATTTTTATTTTTTTAAATATTCTCCCAAAGTCTTTATTGAATTTGTTACTATATTGCTTCTATTTTATGTTTTGGTTTTTTGGCCACAAGGCATGTGGGATCTTGGCTCCCTGATGAGGGATCGAACCCGAAACCCCCGCATTGGGAGGTGAAGTGTTAACCACTGGACCACCAGGAGTCCCTATCTCTCCCTTTTAAAAGCGAGGTTCAATAAACTTAATGTCCAATAGGTTGGCAATTGGGATGAGGTGATCTTAGAAGATGTAAGATGGTTTAAAGTGGTTATGGTAAATAAGCATGTATTACACAAAAAATTATTTCCATAGCAGTAGTGATCACAGAAGTAAACAATTAGAAGTGACAAAATTGTTTTAAAATAAAAACTTAGTTAAATAAATTATTCCATTTTGATAAAATGATGTCACTTAATGTTTGATAGCATGGGAATGTGATTACAATATTTAAATTAAAACGTTATAATAGGGACTTCCCTTGGTTCAGTGGCTAAGACTCCATGCTCCCAATGCACAGGACCCTGGGTTTCATGCCTGGTTAGGTAACTAGATCCCACATGCTGCAACTGAGAGTCTCATGCTGCATCTAACCACATACCACAATTAAGACCAGGCACAGTCCAAAAAAAAAAAAAAAGGGAAAAAGGCTATAATAAAATAATTAAAGCAGAGTTCTATCATTTCTCTTTAAAGTTTATGAACTGCCAAAAGATTGTGTTAAAAATGTCCTAGGACAATTTTCAATTTAAAATCTTATTTGGAACAGACATTTGGTGTGGTTTTCTTCAAATAAAATATGAATGGGGAAAAAAGTATGTGTAGTCAACAGACTCACAAGATTTACAGCCTGAAGGAACCTGATGTTAATGCAGGAGTCTTCCCAACAACACTGGAACATTGCAGTTACAAATGTGAGCTCTGTCCCAGGTCTGCCTCTCATAAACTGTTATTTTGGTAAAGTTGCTAAATCTGGCCAAGTTATTTCAGTCTTTTTTTTTTTTTTTTAATCTCTTAAATGAGATCTGTCATGTCCAAATCATTTTGGTAAATGATTACAATGAAATAGAATACATGAAATTCACAGTGTCTAGCACATAGTAAACACTCAGTAAATAAGATCTGTTATCCCGAGAATCCTTTAGATTCTCTCTCTCTCCCTCTCTCCCTCTCCCTCTCCCTCTCCATCTCCCCCTCCCCCTCCCCCTCCTTCTCCCTCTCCCTCTCCCCCTCCTTCTCCCTCTCCCTCTCCCCCTCCCCCTCCCCCTCCCCTTCCCTCTCTCTCTCTCTCTCTCACACACACACACACACACACACACACACTCCTATGTAACTTTTTATGTATGATACCTCAATGTAGCTGGCAACAAAGGGTACAGATAACATATCGGCACAGGTCTAGAAAAGTTTTGCAGAGATGGTCAGTGTGGTCTCCTGATGAAGTTCATCGGTCTGCCTCCTCTCCTTTGGACATAATGCTCAAATGTTCTAAATTCTCTTGTTTTAATCATTGCATCTAGTTTGCATTACCCTTATTTTTACTGCAAAATAGCATTATTGACATCCTGTTACCATAAAGTGGAGTCATGAACACAGTACTTGAGGACAAACACTTTCTGATTAAAATTAGAATTAAGGGACTATTAAACAAATAGACATATTTGTCTAATACACCTTTCATAATTTTATGTCTTGCTGGTATTGTCCTCTCTACTCCAATCTTTGAGGAGCACAGTCAAGGACTGAGAAACAATTCCCATCCTCAAGTTAACAAAAATCTAGTTCTTGTTTCCTTGGGTCACCACAGCCTTGGGGACTGCTGAAGGCATGTGGTCCTTGACTATCCTGAGGGTCCTTCCATCCTTCCCCTACTCTGACTTTATGTTAATAAAGCTGATAGAGCAGTATTACATACCTAATTGCTTTTCTATAGTATAAATTCTAATGCTTCAAAACACTATCAGTTCAGTTCAGCCGCTCATTTGTGTCCGACTCTTTACAACCCCATGGACTGCAGCACACCAGGCCTCCCTGTCCATCACCAACTCTTGGAGTTCACTCAAACTCATGTCCATTGAGTCGGTGATGCCATCCAACCATGTCATCCTCTGTTGTCCCCTGCTCCTCCTGCCTTCAATCTTTCCCAGCATCAGGGTCTTTTCAAATGAGTCAGTTCTTCACATCAGATGGCCAAAGTATTGGAGTTTCAGTTTCAGCATCAGTCCTTCCAATGAATATTCAGGACTGATTTCCTTTAGGATGGACTGGTTGGATCTCCTTGCAGTCCAAGGGACTCTCAAGAGTCTTCTCCAACACCACAGTTCAAAAGCATAAATTCTTCAGCACTCAGCTTTCTTTATAGTCCGACTCTCACATCCATACATGACTACTGGAAAAACCATAGCTTTGACTAGATGGACCTTTGTTGGCAAAGTGATGTCTCTGTTTTTTAATAAGCTGTCTAGATTGGTCATAACTTTTCTTCCAAGGAGCATGCGTCTTTTAATTTCACGGCTATTTTAAAACACTATAGCACAGTTTAAACTATCTGAACTTGGAATTTGTTCCAAGATATACCTCTTCAAAGTCTGTGAAGGGTTTGTTGTATAAATTATAGATGAAAAATCAGATTTAAAAGGGGGATATATAACTTCTTGAGAAAATAAACTTTTTCCTGTCAAGCCATGGCAGTTTGCTTCTTTTATATCTCCTAAAACACTGTTTCCAAAGATTTTTATTTTTATTAATCTTTCATCTACTGGTTAAGATGGGTAATGGGGATGGAAAAAAAGGATGTTCGGTGATAAGGTTAAAACAAAAATCTCCCTTTGCTTTTGTTAGTAGTTTCATTGTCGAAGCATATACTGATATGTGCATTTATGGTTTATTGCTTCCATTTCTTCTCCTAAAGGAGAATACTAGCTGAGAAGATGCCTTGATGTGGGGAAAATATGGCTTGAATAACTAATACAACTATATTCTGCTTTCACAAATCATTTCCAAGTCTGGCTGAAAGGTTGTTTGTGATGCTTTAATAAAAAGCAGACTTTCTGTGGATTGAGTGCATGAAAGAATTATTAGCAGAAATGACCATAGTAGGCAATATTTGGTAGGGCATCAGTAATCATGAATGGATGTGAGAGTTGGACCATAATGAAGGCTGAGCACTGAACAATTGATGCTTTCAAATTGTGGTTCTGGAGAAGACTCTTGAGAGTCCCTTGGACAGCAGAGAAATCAAACCAATCAATCCTAAAGGAAATTAACCCTGAATATTCATTGGAAGGACTCATGCTGAAGCTGAAGCTCCAATACTTTGGCCACCTGATGAGAAGAGTCAGCTCATTGGAAAAGACCCTGATGCTGGGAAAGATTGAGGGCAAGAGGAGAAGGGGGCGACAGAAGATGAGATAAGTTGGATGGCATCACCAACTCAATGGACATGAATAAACTCCAGGAGATAGTGAAAGACAAGGAATCCTGGCATGCTGCAGTCCATGGGGTCACAAAGAGTCAGATATGACTTAGTGACTGAACAATAACAACAGTGATATTCTGTGACTAAGTTATACTGTCAAAGTCTAATCCTTGCTTCATCACCCACCAACTCTGATCTAAGGCAAATCTGACCTCTGTATTCCCCAGTGAGGATGTGATGATGTCCACTTCATGGGATACCCACTTCATAACCACTTACAGCAGTGGGGCAAGGTTAGGTAAATAAAAGATGCTTAGAACAGTGCCAGGCATTAGATAAGAACTCAGTACATGTAATTATTCATGATGTGGCTGAGGGTGCTGTCCATCACCCTACAAAACTGTTGAGGTTTGCTTGAACCTGTCTAAAGAGGCAAGTTATGTCAGTTTTGAAAGACCAGCCAGCTGCTAAAGTTCCCAGTTGCCCAGAACATGGCCATTATGATTTATGGTCAGGTCTCTTTGAGCTTAAGAGCATGGACATTTTATTCTCTTACATTTCAGAGACAACTGAATCCACAGAATCTAAACTCATAGACTGTGATCTAGCTCTAGAATATTAGTGGTTAAGTATCAAGTTAAGTAGACGTTTATGTTAATGGGTCAATGCCTTCTCTTCTGGTTAAGTGCATGTGGGAACCAAGTATGGTGGCTGTTGAATCAGAGGCACTGGCAATAGCAGAACCTGCTCTCCTACCTGGAAAACCAAATCCAGTTCCGTGGAAGAAGGGATGTCTCCTGCGGCTTGTTTTTCTGGACCCTTTCCACCAGCCTGAGAATGACTCAGGTTGTAAAGCAAATGAGAGGTTATTTAGCTGTTTTCATTTTAACTTTTACCCTTTTGCAGATTTTAACTGATGTTTAAAGAGTCTGTACGAAAAGCTTGTGCCAGGGTGGTGCAGTCAGCTTCCTTCTGTTTATCTGTCTCCCTTTTCCTGGGCAATTGTCTCCTCACGATTGGAGACCACTGACTCCGTAAACACATTCCAAAAGAAATCAAAAAAGCCTTTTATTTGCACTTGCTGGCGCCATAAAAATCACTCAACTGTCATGATTTATCTCTTTTCACTGAGTCCAGCTTTATAATTGTATGTTCTTTTAGACATGTGCTGTCTAATCATGGAAGCTAGTGATCACATATGGTTATTTACATTTAAATAATTGAAATTGTATTAATGAAAACAAACAATATAAAATGAAAAATTCAGTACCTCAGTCGCATTAGTTCAAGTGCTCAAGAGTCACATAGACAATACAGGATGGGGATCCTTCCATCACTGCTCTTCTGTTGGGCAGTCTTATCCTAAATGGTCTTGTTTCCTTAACAGAGAGAGAAAAGCATCTCTACCAGTCCATGGCTTCTCTAATTGACTGGACTTAAAATTCAAAGCTTAGCCAAAACGGTTCCCCTTTCTCTCATCCTCTTTGTAAATAATTTGGGTTCATCATTTATTCCGTACAGAGCGCGAAATTATGATTTCACAACCAGCTTGTTGGTGACTCGCTATGAGTTCCTCACAGGAAAGCAGATGGAATCTGTAATTACAGCACAGGATTATTTATTTAGTCATGTGGCATTCTGTTACAGCTATCATCTTATTCTCGGCGCCTTTTCTAATAAAAGATTACTACAGCGCTGCAGGCTCTGTAGGAGAAATGCATGTCATGCCAAGTTTCTCTGCTCTCTGCCAAACATTGATATTTCTTCGTTGACAGCTCTTATGATGGTAATTCTCCCAGTCTCAAACTTCCTTTTAAGCTTCTTGTACCCCCATCACCTTTTTCTTAAGGATAACCAGAAGATATGACGAAATACTAAAGTGTTATCTGAACCACAGAAGGAGAATTAAAAGATGTTTAAAGGTATTTCCACATGCCCTACTCCTTTGAGAACTGTAGTCATTCTGTGGAGATCATGACAAATCCATACTTCAGCATAGTCTGTTCATTCACATGCTTGCAAAATTAAATTTAAAAATATTGAAATATCAGAAGTCTCTGAATTGGAAGTTCGAAAATGTAAGGAAAGGTAACCATTCAGGATGCCAGGGGCACTGTCTTAGGTGAAAGTTGATCTGCGGTTGTGATTCTCAAGGGTTCAGTGCAGGGTCAGGGGGCCTCATGAGGATAGAATGGTGTCTATGGTCTCTCTCCCTGCAGAAAGCACACCAAAAGTCCTGCCCACAATTTCAGAGAGACAAGCTGTCCTGGAGCCCACTGATGGCTTCATGAACCTCAGATCTGAAATCTTCTTTTCTGGCCTCAATAGACAGTGCAGCACTCAAGGAAGGCATTGCAAGGCGACAAGCATAAAAAAGAAGTTTCCAGAGGCTCTTTAATACATTCCTTTATAGGGATTTACAGAGTGTTTCTATATCCAGGGTACTGTTCTAGGTAATAGGGATAGAGAAATAATATAACCCCCTGCCTGAAGAAAGTCATTCATTTATCAGACAAATATTGAGTACATATCACACACAAGTCAAGTATTCCTCTACATCCTGGGCATATAGATCAGGCCTCAAGGCAACTTATTAATACACTCAAATGGGGAAACAGTCAATTAACAAAAAAATGTGAAAATTCCAGGATAAAATCAATGAAATTTTACCTGAGTTTTGTTGAAAAAAAAAATCCAGAATTTTAATTTCAAGCATTGTTAACTTTTTCTTTCTTATCATGTCATCATTACTTTAGAAATCCTTTCTTCAGAGTTCAGACCACTATTATAATTCAGTTTATTGATTTTATCAATTTATTGATATGCCACTATTGTGTTTCTATTTTGTCCTCCCCAACCTTGGCTGAAATATTTGCTGAGTAATTTGTTTGAAATTACAGTTGATATACTTGAGTTTGAAAACGCCTGAACCTATCTTTTTCACATCTGAATGAAAAATTAGCAAAGTTTAAATTTCTTGAACCCATCAACAGAAAATCAGATTAAAGATTTACTGATCATGGTCCTACCTATCAGAACAAGACCCAATTTCCCCCTCAGTCAGTCTCTCCCATCAGGAAGCTTCCATAAGCCTCTTACCCTTCTCCATCAGAGGGCAGACAGACTGAAAACCACAATCACAGAAAACAAACCAATATGATCATGTGGACCACAGCCTTGTCTAACTCAGTGAAACTATGAGCCATGTCATTGTAGGGCCACCCAGGATGGACAGGTCATGGTGGAGAGTTCTGACAAAATGTGGTCCACTGGAGAAGGGAATGGCAAACCACTTCAGTATTCTTGCCTTGAGAACCCCATGAACAGTATGAAAAGGCAAAAAGATAGGATACTGAAAGATTAACTCCCCAGATTGGTAGGTGCCCAATATGCTACTGGAGATCAGTGGGAAAATAACCCAGAAAGAAAGAAGAGATGGAGCCAAAGCAAAAACAACACCCAGTTGTGGATGTGACTGGTGATGGAAGTAAAGTCAGATGCTGTAAAGAGCAATATTGCATAGGAACCTGGAATGTTAGGTGCATGAATCAAGGTAAATTGGAGGTGGTCAAATAGGAGATGGCAAGAGTGAACATCGACATTTTAGGAATCAGCAAACTAAAATGGATTGGAATGGGTGAATTTAACTCAGATGACCATTATATCTACTACTGTGGGCAACAATCCCTTAGAAGAAATGGAGTAGCCATTGTAGTCAACAAAAGAGTCTGAAATGCAGTACTTAGATGCAATCTCAAAAATGACGGAATGATCTCTGTTCATTTCCAAGGCAAACCATTCAGTATCACAGTAATCCAAGTCTATGCCCCAACCCATAATGCTGAAGAAGCTGAAGTTGAATGGTTCTAGGAAGACCTAAAAGACCTTCTAGAACTAACACCCAAAAAAGATGTCCTTTCATTATATGGGACTGGAATGCAAACATAGGGAGTCAAGAAATACCTGGAGTAACAGGAAATTTGGCCTTGGAGTACAGAATTAAGCAGGGCAAAGGATAATAGACTTTTGCCAAGAGACACACTGGTCATAGGAAACACCCTCTTCCAACAACACAAGAGAAGACTCTACACAAGGACATCACCAGATGGTCAATACCGTAATCAATCTGATTATATTCTCTGCAGCCAAAGATGGAGAAGTTCTATACAGTCAGCAAAAATAAGACCGAGAGCTGACTGTGGCACAGACCATGAACTCCTTATTGCCAAATTCAGACTTAAATTGAAGAAAGTAGGGAAAACCACTAGACCACTCAGGTATGACATGAATCAAATCCTTTACAATTATACAGTGGAAGTGACAAATAGATTTAAGGGATTAGATCTGATAGACAGAGTGCCTGAAGAACTATGGACAGAGGTTCCTGACATGTACAGGAGGCAGGCATCAAGAACTAACCCCAAGGAAAAGAAATGCAAAAAGGCAAAATTGCTGTCTGAGGAGCCCTTACAAATAGCTGTGAATAGAAAAGAAGCTAAAGGCAAAGGAGAAAAGGAAAGATAAACCCATTTGAATGCAGAGTTCCAAAGAATAACAAGGAGAGATAAGAACACCTTCCTCATCAATCAATGCAAAGAAACAGAGGAAAATAATAGAACGGGAAAGACTACAGATCTCTTTAATAAAATTAGAGATACCAAGGGAACATTTCATGCAAAGATGGGCACACAAAAAAAGGACAGAAATGGTATGGACCTAACAGAAGCAGAAGATATTAAGAAGAGGTGGCAAAAATACACAGAAGGACTATACAAAAAAGATCTTCACGACCCAGATAATCATGATGGTGTGATCACCAACCTAGAGCCAGACATCCTGTATGCAAAATCAAGTGGGCCTTAGGAAGCATCACTATGAACAAAGCTAGTGGAGGTGATGGAATTTCAGTTGAGCTATTTCAAATCCTAAAAGATGATGCTGTGAAAGTGCTGTACTCAATATGCCAGCAAATTTGGAAAACTCAGCAGTGGCCACAGGACTGGAAAAGATCAGTTTTCATTCCAATCCCAAAGAAAGGCAATGCCAAAGAATGCTCAAACTACCACACAATTGCACTCATCTCACATGCTAGTAAAGTAATGCTCAAAATTCTCCAAGCCAGGCTTTAGCAATACATGAACTGTGAACTTCCATATGTTCAAGCTGGATTTAGAAAAGGCATAGGAACCAGAGATCAAATTGCCAACATCCGCTGGATCATCGAAAAATCAAGAGAGTTCCAGAAAAATACCTACTTCTGCTTTTTTGACTATGCCAAAGCCTTTGATTGTGTGGACCACAACAAACTGTGGAAAATTCCTCAAGAGATGGGAATACCAGACAACCTAACCTGCCTCCTGAGAAATCTGTATGCAGGTGAGGAAGCAAGAGTTAGAACTAGACATGGAAAAACAGACTGGTTCCAAATAGGGAAAGGAGTATGTCAAGGTTGTATGTTGTCACCCTGCTTATTTAACTTATATGCAGAGTACATCATGAGAAATGCTGGGCTGGAAAGAAGCCCATGCTGGAATCAAGATTGCTGGGAGAAATATCAATAACCTCAGATATGCAGATGACACCACCCTCATGGCAGAAAGCGAAAAAGAACTTAAGAGCCTCTTGATGAAAGTGAAAGAGGAGAGTGAAAAAGCTGGCTTAAAACTAAACATTCAGAAAACTAGATCATGGCATCCGGTCCCATCACTTCATGGGAAATAGATGGGGAAATAGTGGAAACAATGACAGACTTTATTTTTCTGGGCTCCAAAATCACTGCAGATGGTGACTGCAGGCATGAAATTAAAAGACGCTTGCTCCTTGGAAGAAAAGTTATGACCAACCTAGACAGCATATTTAAAAGCAGAGACATTACTTTACCAACAAAGGTCCGTCTAGTCAACGCTATGGTTTTTCCAGTATTTATGTATGGATGTGAGAGTTGGACTATAAGGAAAGCTGAGCACCGAAGAATTGATGCTTTTGAACTGTGATGTTGGAGAAGACTCTTGAGAGTCCCTTGGACTGCAAGGCAATTCCACCAGTCAATCCTAAAGGAAATCAGTCCTGAATATTCATTGGAAGGACTGATGCTGAAGCTGAAACTCCAATACTTTGGCCACCTGATGTGAAGAACTGACTCATTTGAAAAGACCTTGATGTTGGGAAAAATTGAAGGCAGGAGGAGAAGGGGATGACAGAGGACAGATGGTTGGATGGTATTACCAACTCAATGGAGATAAGTTTGAGTAAACTCTGGGAGTTGGCGATGGACAAGGAGGCCTGGCATGCTGCAGTCCATGGGGTCGCCAAGTGTCAGACACGACTGAGTGACTGAAATGAACTGAACTGAACTGAAATTTCTTGAGTCACAAGCCTTTCCTCTGAACTGTGCTGATCATTCCCATTAGAGTGTTGGGGGTGGCGGAGGGGAGGTGGGGGAGGAAGATCTAGGTCATTTGCTGAGGCCTTATATGTCCTTATTTTTCAATAATATTTCTGCTTCCTATTATATATTTTCCTCTTAGTCAAGCTCCCATTTTATCTACCGTAAATGCAACATTCATTTCCATTTTAAACCTTCCTGGTGTTGTTTCCCCCAACAGAATGTCCTTTCTCCTTATCTTAGCCTACCCTGTTGTATCCATTCTTCAAATCACATGTAAAATTTCCCCACTCTACAGACCTTTATCCATCTACCCCAGTTCAAATTAATTCTCCCTTCCCCAGAGCAACATTTATTGTCTTGCCATGTTTTTGTACTTCATATAATCCTAGAATTATATATTTGGAAGAGCTCTGAGAGATATAATCCAACTTCCAAATTTTCAGATTAAAAAAGATGGGGTTAGGGATTTCCTTGGTGGTCTAGTGGCTAGGAGTTCATGCTCCCAATTCAAGGGGCCCAAGTTTGATCCCACATGCCCCAACCATAATATCCCTCATGCCTCAACTACGATCAAGGATCCCTCATGCTGCAACTAAGATCTGGTGCAGCCATATTAATATGAAAAAAAAAAATGTTAGTGAGCAAGTGATGACCCCAAGTGCTCTGGAATTCTGGGGTTACCTTTTAATACCTAACTAAGATAATTCTCACGGAGAAGGCGATGGCACCCCACTCCAGTATTCTTGCCTGGAAAATCCCATGGATGGAGGAGCCTGGTAGGCTGCAGCCCGTGGGGTTGTGAAGAGTCGGACACGACTGAGCGACTTCACTTCCACTTTCACTTTCATGCATTGGAGAAGGAAATGGCAACCCACTCCAGTGTTCTTGCCTGGAAAATCCCAGGGACTAGGGATCCTGGTGGGTTGGCATCTATGGGGTCGCACAGAGTCGGACATGACTGAAGCGACTTAGCAGCAACAGCAGCAAAATAATTCTCAAGCCTCAATCTCCAGGCACTTTTAGAAGTTCTTCCTTAAAATTTCTGTGGATTTCCAGGCCCTTATATTCCTGGTCAGTGCTGCAGACAGCATACTAGCCATGCCTCTAGGCTCTCCTAGAGGCCATTTTTACTCAATGGTTCATGTCACTGGAATCCATAAGGACCTATAAGCCTGGTGCACATAGCAGGTATTTACTGACGATCTGTCTTCCAGAAAGAGTCTAAGAGGCTTGAGACTTTGAACACTCTTTCAGCTCTAGTACAGAGTTAGACATGTGCAAAAAACAGCTTCAGCTTCAATTTGTTTTATTATTTAGAAGATTTAATAATTTTTTTTATTAGGGATAATTAGTTTTTTAAATAGAAGCTAGAAGTATCATTGTTATTCTAAGTGAGTATTGAGTAATATATAATTGTTTTGAAAAGACTACATGACCTTTACAGTGTTATACTGTCATCTCACTTGATAGAAGACCCTGATTAAAATAAACCAAAACAGTAATGCATTTTCTATTTGGCTTTCCTAATTGGTGTTTGATTTCTGCATTTTAACTTAAATTTCACATTTAAGTTAAATGTGTAACAGCTTCAATTCATATGTTAGATAATGTTGCCCTAAAATCCAACAGCTATTTTCCCTCCAAGAGGTATTTTTATCCTAGCCACGTCCTTTCAGGTCATTGCTTACTGCCATCTTCTCTGTCTTCTCTACTCTTATAACCTCACACAATTATGTCTCCTTATTCAGAGTAATCTCCCTCTCCATCTTCTACTCAAAACCGAACGTCAACTTTTGTTACATCCCAAAACACATTAATGCTCAAAATTCTCCAAGCCAGGCTTCAACAACACATGAACTGTGAAATTCCAGATGTTCAAGCTGCGTTTAGAAAAGGCAGAGAAACCAGAGATCAAATTGCCAACATCTGCTGGATCATCGAAAAAACAAGAGAGTTCCAGAAAAACATCTATTTCTGCTTTATTGACTATGCCAAAGCCTTTCACTGTGTGGATCACAACAAACTCTGGAAAATTCTGAAAGAGATGGATACCAGACCACCTGATCTGCCTCTTGAGAAATCTGTATGCAGGTGAGGAAGCAACAGTTAGAACTGGACATGGAACAACAGACTGGTTCCAAATAGGGCAAGGAGTACGTCAAGGCTGTATATTGTCACCCTGCTTATTTAACTTATATGCAAAGTACATCATGAGAAACACTGGGCTGGAGGAAGCACAAGCTGGAATCAAGATTGCTGGGAGAAATATCAATAACCTCAGATATGCATATGACACCACCCTCATGGCAGAAAGTGAAGAACTAAAGAGCCTCTTGATGAAAGTGAAAGAGGAGAGTGAAAAAGTTGGCTTAAAACTCAACATTCAGAAAACGAAGATCATGGCATCTGGTCCCATCACTTCATGACAAATAGATGGGGAAACAGTGGAAACAATGACAGACTTTATTTTGGGGGGCTCCAAAATCACTGTAAATGGTGACTACAGCCTTTGAAATTAAAAAGACGCTTATTCCTTGGCAGGAAAATTATGACCAACCTCTGTTCAGTTCAGTTCAGTCGCTCAGTCGTATCCGACTCTTTGCGACCCCATGAATCACAGCACACCAGGCCTCCCTGTCCATCACCAACTCCAGGAGTTCACTCAGACTCACGTCCATTGAGTCAGTGATGCCATCCAGCCATCTCATCCTCTGTCATCCCCTTCTCCTCCTGCCCCCAATCCCTCCCAGCATCAGAGTGTTTTCCAATGAGTCAGCTCTTCGCATGAGGCGGCCAAAGTACTGGAGTTTCAGCTTTAACATCATTTCTTCCAAAGAACACCCAGGACCGATCTCCTTTAGAATGGACTAGGTTGGTCCATTCTAGTCCATTGGACTAGAATCTAGGTTGGTCATAACTTTCCTTCCAAGGAGTAAGCGTCTTTTAATTTCATGGTTGCAATCACCAACCTAGACAGCATATTCAAAAGCAGAGACGTTACTTTGCCAACAAAGGTCCGTCTAGTTAAGGCTATGGTTTTTCCAGTAGTCATGTATAGATGTGAGTGTTGGACTATAAAGAATGCTGAGCGCCGAAGAATTGATGCTTTTGAACTGTGGTGTTGGAGAAGAGTTTTGAGAGTCCCTTGGACTGCAAGGAGATCCAACCAGTCCATCCTAAAGGAAATCAGTCCTGAATGTTCATTGGAAGGTCTGATGTTGAAACTGAAACTCCAATACTTTGGCCACCTGATGCAAAGAACTGACTCATTTGAAAAGACCCTGATGCTGGAAAAGATTGAATGCAGGAGAAGGGAATGACAGAGGATGAGATGGTTGGATGGCATCACCAAACTCGATGGACATGAGTTTGGGTAAACTCTGGAGATGGTGATGGACAGGGAGGCCTGGCGTGCTGCAATCCTGGCGCAAACAGAAACAGTCAGACACGACTGAGTGACTGAATTGAACTGAACTGAAAACACATTAAGATGTCCATTTAGAAAGGGTCAGCACAAAGAAGCAGCTAAAGCGTTGAAATTCAATTTTCTTTTTTTTTTAATTTCTTTATTATTATTATTATTATTTTACTTTACAATATTGTATTGGTTTTGCCATACATCAACACACATCAGCCACTGGTTTACACGTGTCATAAACAGAACATCCTCATCCATGGTCTCTGGAAACAGAAGAAAACAGTGTAATAATTTGTTTTCTCCTTGACCAAAGAAAATCCATAGGGGTCATGAGTTTGTTATTGTTTATTTCAGCTAAATGTGAATTCTCAGGATCTCACAGCAGGATACAGGACTTTTTACAGTCCTATACTTTTTATTTATACTATATTACCTTTTCCTTGCTCCAGATTTTATCCAGTTTTACCTTTGGTGATCTGCTGCTTTCTTTAAATTTTTAGTTGTTTCACATAAATGTAGTTTCTGCTTTTCAAGAAATGGTATAGTGATTAGAAAGTAGGTACTGATCACTGAGTTGCCAGAGTATCTAATAGAGCAGGTTATCAAGGATTCTTGTGTATTGATGAAGAATTATACTAAGATATGTTATTTAATGAGAATCTATTATGTGCCAGACAACTTGCTAAATGCTTTACATGGATGATCTCTAATCTGCTCCTTAATCCTTCACAGTAGGTATTATTATACCCATTATTCAGAGAAGGAAACTGAAATTCTAACAGCTTAGGTAACTTTTTTGATTTCCCATGGCTAAAATGACAGACTACACCACCAGGTTCCAAAATACTTTGCTTTTCCCTCCATACTCCAGGGATTTCAAAGCCAGCAATGTTGACAACTCTCCATCAGTGATATTTTTTAAATAAAAATTTTGCAATGCACTTTGTGGGCAGTGACCACATCCTTTTTGTAAGATTAATATTCTCCTTAAGTTTCAAGACACCATTCATGTTTTATGTGCTTTTTAAAACTCATATGTGGCTATGATATTTTTCTCTCTGCCTTTCAGTTTGATCCATTAACAGTTGAAAGCAAGAAAGTTGCAACCGTGGTACTAATGCTTAATTCTCCCGAAGAAGAAATTTTGGCTAAAGCATGTGAAGCCATTTATAGATTTGCTTTAAAAGGTTTGGATTTTTTCAATTTATCTTTCTATTTCATTATTTTCTTAAAATATTTACTACATAATGGGCACTTTTCTCCTTAGTCTTTAACTTACTTCTTGTCTCATGAATTCTTTCAGACAACCAGAATATCATTTAATTTATCACCTGAAAATAATGTATCTCCCTATGTTCCTACCCTAGTCTTAAAGAGTAATTTAGTCAGGGTAGAACAGTCATTTTGAAGGCTTTATTGCAGTTTTAAAAATTGTAAATGTCACAGGAGCTGAAAAAGCTCCTAAGGATCAAATCTGGAATAATTGTGTGGCTCAGTGGTAAAGAATCCACCTGCCAATGCAGGAGATGCAGGCTCAATCCCTGGGTAGGGATGATCCCCTGGAGAAGGAAATGGCAACCCCCTCTAATATTCTTGCCTGGGAAATCCCACGGACAGCAGAGCCTGGTGGGCTACAGCTCATGGATTTGCCAAGAGTTGGACACAACTGAGCACACATGCCATCCTAGATTTACAGCCCGAAGAAGACAAATATTATACAGATTAAAAAATGATTGAATGAGTAAATAAACAGGAGAGAAAAGACAAATCTCCAATGCAGAAGAATCCCAGTTTATGCAGATACTCTGCCCTCGAGGAGGCGGGACACAACTTCCCGCTCCTTAGGGACTGTGCATGGACATCTTTCCAGAGAGCACACAATGGACACCTGGGGGAAAGTGTGTAGCGGAGAAACCTGACAGACCCTGCCTCTGCCGGGCGATCAGAATCAGCATCAACAGAGATAACATGTGCCCTTGACATAATGACAAGAGTACTTCACTTCTGTTATTTGCCCCCAACCTAGAGACTCAGTCTAAATATGATGTTTTAAACCAAACTCCAATTCAGGGACATTCTCCAATTATCAAAAACAAGGAAAGTCTCAGGACTTCCTGGTGGTCCAGTTGCTAAGACTCCGTGCTCCCAATGCAGGGTACCCGGGTTTGATCCCTGGTCAGGAGAAGGCAATGGCACTCCACTCCAGTACTCTTGCCTGGAAAATCCCATGGACGGAGGAGCCTGGTGGGCTGCAGTCCATGGGGTTGCTGGGAGTTGGACACGACTGAGCGACTTCACTTTCACTTTCATGCATTGGAGAAGGAAATGGCAACCCACTTCAGCGTTCTTGCCTGGAGAATCCCAGGGACTGGGGAGCCTGGTGGGCTGCCGTCCATGGGGTCGCACAGAGTCGGACACGACTAAAGCGACTTAGCAGCAGCAGCAGCAGCAGGGAGCTAGATCCCACATGCCACAACTAAGAGTTTGAATGCTGCATTTAAAAGATCCTGTATGCCGCAACTAGGACCTGGCACATCCAAATAAACAAGTAAATTTTTAAATTAAAGTCAGTAGAGCAACATCTTTAAAGTACTAAAAAAAATTAAAACTTTGAACCTAGATTTCTACACCCTGAAAAAATATCTTTCAAAATCATAAGTGAAATAAAGTCTTTTTCAAACATTCAAAAACTGAAATAGCTCTTTGCAAGGAGACCACACTACTAACTATATTAAGTAGGTCCTTCAGGCAGGAGGAAAATGATACCAGATGGAAATATGGAAGAAGAATGAAGATAGAACACTAGAAATGGTAACATATAATGTTTTTTATTTGAATCACTAAAAAACCAAATTAGTTATTTTAAACAAAAATAATAATCATATATTGTGCAGTCTGAAACATGTGTAAAAGTAAGATATAGGACAACAGAACCAAGGTAGAAAGGTAAAAAAGTGGAAGTATACTATATAAGTGTACTGCATGTGAAGTAATATATACTACCACTTGAAAGAAGACTGTGCTAGGATATATACTACAGTCCCAAAACAACAATATCAAATAAGCCAACAAAGGAATAAAATGGAATCATAAAAATTTCAATTCATACGAAGAAGGCAGAAATGAAGAAAAGAAAAACAATGATGAAACATATACGAGTTAAACCTAAACATATCAATAACCAAATTAAATGTAAGTGGTCTGTATACGTTAACAGGGACAGGGTGTTTTATTGGATATAAGCAAGACTAAACTACATTCTGCCTTCAAAAAATGCACTTAGAATATAATGAAACAAATAATTTGAAAGTAAAGGAGGAAAAATGATACCCTATGCTAGCACTCATCAACAGAAAGCTGAAGTAGCTGTTACTATCACAAAAATGGGATGGTATCACAGATAAAGACGATACCAGAGATATCTCTTTATCAGAGATAAAGATGACCATTTTGTAATAATAATAAAGGGACCAATTAATCAACATGCTATGAAAAATCCTAAACAGTTATACTAAGTACTTAATATCAGATTTTCAAATTATATGAAGCTAGATGCAAAGAGAAATAGACATCCACAATTATAGCTGAGGATTTTGATACTCTTCCCTCAATAAATGAAAGAACCAGTAGATAGTAAATCTATATGGATATAAGAGATTTGAACAGCAATACAAATGAATTTAACCTAGTTTATATTTTTAGAACACTCTAAGAACATCAGAACTCTCTTCAAGTGCATACAGAACATTTATCAAAATAGATTATATTCTGGGCCATCAAACAAGCCTTAATAAATTTAAAATTCCAATCATACAAAATATATGCTATTCCATATTAGAATTAAAAATCAATGACACAAAGAACTCTGAACAATCACCCAATAGCTAGAAAATAATAACATACTTCTAAATAACCTAAGAATGAAAGTGGAAATCAAAAGGGAAATCCAAATTGAAAATGAAAACACAGCATATAAAAAGTTGTAGGATGCTACTAAAAGAGTACTTAGAAATTTATTGTACCAAATGACTGTTAGAAAACAAGAAGGTCTCTCAAATCTATGACCTCAGCTTCCACTTTAATATGTAAAGTTTAAAAAAAAAAAAAGAAAATAGAAAAACAAGAGCTAATGAAACCCAAGCATTAGTGTTAAGAGTATAATATACATGTGAGCAGAAATCAGTGAAATAGCAATAGAAAACAGAAAAACAATGGACAGAAGCAATAAAATGAAAAATTGGTTTTTTGATATGAATAAGAGTAATAAAAATGTCTAGTCAGATTGATAAATAAAAAGATATAAGACAAATTATTGATATGAGGAATGAGAGAGGAGACATCACTACAGCTCCTACATATATTATAAGGATAATTAAATATTATGAACAATATAAAGCCAGTAAATTCTACAACTCATACAGATTGGACAAATTCATTTTAAGACATAAACTCTCAAAGCTCACTAAAGAAAGATAGCCTGAACAGCCCCTTATCTATTATAGAAATGGAAATTTGTAGTTAAATATCTCAAAAAGAAAACTTAGGTCCAGATGTTTTCACTGCTGAACTCTACCAAACACAGAAGAAATAATACCAATTATATAAAAATTCTGTTAGAAAATTGTAAAAGATGGGATATTTCTCCATTGATTCTATGAAGCCACCATTTATTTAAGTATCCTAAAGTTTATCCTTAAATTAAAATTTATTTGGGACTTCCCTGGTGGTCCATTGGTTAAGACTCCATGCTTCTGATGTAGGATGCCCAGGTTTGATCCCTGGTGAGAGAGAAGATCCCACATGCTGTGTGGTACAGTGCGGGGGGAGGGGGGGGATATTTTTTTACAAAATATTTTCATCTAAATTAACTTTTAGAACCTCAATAAAATGCAAAATTATGGAAAATTTGAGAAGGATTTTTGTAGTAATCAACAATGTATATTTCAACATATTCTTTTCAAGTGACAAATTTAAATATTTAGACACAAGGCAAGTCCATAGACTATAGGAAGATACAGTCTGTGTTTTGAGAAAGGTGTTATCAGAATAAACCTGTAACTTCAGGTACAAAATATCTTCATTTTCTGAGAAAACTGAGGCAAAGAAATATTCTCCTCTTAAATTAATTTTGAAAGTGAAATATATGTCTTCATAGCTGGAGAAATTGCAAAGTTGAAATTAATCAGGACCTAAACATTATTCCAGACTTTGCAGAATGATATCCCACTTACGGGGTATGGATAATCTGCTTCTACAATTGGGCTCGATGTTGGCCTTCAGTGACCTTCTGGTTCTGGGGCTTCTTGCCGTAGCCATGATGGCTGCAGGTGAACCTGTTGGGTGAAAAATGAACACCCTAAACTCCACCACACACACTTGAACTTGAGGTGGAGAGTCTCTGTGTTAATTTTCATAATTAATTATGCCAGTATTACTGAGTGCCCATTGGATGCCTGGCACTGTGCTAGCCACTGCAGTTATGAAAGAATAGAACAAAAAGGGTATCTATCTTCATGGAAAGTCAAGTTACAGGAGAGGAAGCAAACAATCACGGAGATCATTAAGGGGTATGAAGGAAATAAAGCAGGAAAAAGAGCAATCAGAAAGACTGGTATGTAGTGATGACAGTAGGTAGGGTGGTCGGAGGAGACCCCTCAGGAGGTTAAGTATGAGCTAAGAACCAAAGGAGGAAGCTAGTTGTGTAAACATCCAGGGAAAGGAGAGCAGCAAGCATCCAGGATACTTTTGCTCTAAAGTTTATTCTAGAGAAATATGTGTAGAAGCAGAGGAATGTGAAAAGCAAATGGCAAATAAACTGGAATGACACAAGGAAGAATTTTGATGAGATTGCTATCCATTTCTGATTTTATTTTGCCTGTGATGGTAGGTGAGGAAAATAAAGCCACCCTCCTTGAACTTGGAGCTGTGGAACCTTTAACTAAGCTACTCACCCATGAAGACAAAATTGTGAGAAGAAATGCTACTATGATATTTGGAATCCTGGCTTCTAATAGTAAGTATCTGCTTTTAAAATCATAATCAAGTAATCTCACTTGACACATTATCCTTGTTTAAATTTAACCTTAAGGGATTCATTTTAATTTTATTTATTTTATAAATCCATCTCTGGGGGTTCGGTAGACTAATTCTGCCATATTGAATGTGGCATATTACATTATTTATAAACAACAAAAAAGGGGAAATATTTAAATTTCTCCTGTTTTATTCTGTGTACACACCACAGAGTTTATACACCAAAGGTGCTTCATAATGCCTCCTGTGCAACTCATTTTAAACACAGAAGGGTTCTTTGAAGGATTGGGTTCTTTGCCCAAAGTCATGCAGATGGCTAGTAGCAGAACTGAGATGAGAGCTAAAATTACAGCTTTACTTTCTGACCAATAGTTCAGTAGACTTTCTATTTACTAAATCTCTTATGATCTTTAACATTAGTGTCCATGCTAAGTCAGGTTCTCCTTCTAAATGATTTTGGGGGAGAAAGAGTTATAAATTCTTGTTTATACTTACATTTTCTAATGAAATATCTAGGTCTCTGTGACTTTTTTTCCCCTCTTTTTTATGTTCTTAGTTTCTATTGATTTTATTTAGTATTCTTATCTTTCCATTATATGAGGAGTTTATCATCTGTGAAACCCTACAATTTGTTTGCAGATTTTTCTGAGCAGGTTTTTACATTGAATTTCATGAGTTTCTAAAGGAGTCTGTGGCCCCCAAATGTTACGAATACTCTTACATTTGGATGCTAAATGAGATGGCTCTTTTTTTACAGAACTAAATATCCATTTATTCATTTATAAACCATAATGAAACCAGTCAGGTATTTCCCCTCACCAGCAGATCTTGCTTTGGAAAAACAAATACACAAATTTCAGCAACCTCAGAAATTTCATTAAACCTGCAGAGAAGCATAATTCATTTTGGAGTTCAATTTTATGTTTAAGGAATCAGTACCTATCATAAAGACAATTAACTGTAATCTCTTTGCCATGCAAAATTATCCCCATTTATTGTGGACCAACTGCAGGGCCAACTCCTGATAAGGTACTCGGCTAGTTCACATCCTTGAGGATGGCCCCTTCCTCTTTTGCACAGCGTAGTCTCAGAACTTGAGGCCAAAGTGAGTAAAAAGCAAGCCAATGTCAAATGGGTTCTCCTGAGGCCAGTAGTACTAAACTCAAGCCAGAAGGCGACCTCATGACCTCTCCAGAAGCGGCCCATCCGTGAGCGACAAAATGTAACCTCTAAGTACAAAGTTCCAATTATCAAAAACAAACAGGAGTGGATCATTTGCTACAGTTGGCACTTCCTCTCGGAGCAGAGAACCGAGATGGCTCTTTTAGAACTGTCAAACCACAATCTGTAAGCTGGCTGACTAGGCTGTAACCAGTGCTAGGACCAATGCAGTCTGCAACTGCAAAGCTTAATCATGGAAAGAGCTTGGCTGTCTTCAAGGTCTCCACTGAGTGCTTGAGTCTCAAGTATACTGAATTCTATGTTTCTATGAAGTAGGTGAAAAAAATCAAACAATTATTGGGGTTAATGCTCAGACGATAAAAAATCTGCTTGCAATGCAGGAAACCCAGGTTCGATTCCAGGGTCGGGAAGATGCCCTGGAGAAGGGAATGGCAATCCACTCCAATATTCTTGCCTAGAGAATTCCATGGACAGAGGAGCCTGGCAGGGTACAATCCATGGGGTTGCAAAGAGTCAGACACGACTGAGCAATGAACACTTTCACTTTAGCTGATTTTCTATTTGAACTATCTGGTGATATGGATAAGACACACCATATCCTCAAGTGCTTGTGAACCTCCTTTTTTGCTGAGAGCCAACGTTATTATATATTATATATATATAATATATAACTGTTGCTTCACTTTTCATATGTGTCTAAGGAGACTTGGAATAAAAAAAAAAAAAAGCAACTGGTCATTTGACCTAAAATGAAGTCATGCTTCCAGACTAATATATAAATAAATATACCTCTGAAGCTGCATGATTAAATCATCATCTTTGGACAGTCTTTAAATAACTGATTATTCTTCAGAAATTTGTATCTTCATACGCTTTTCCACATGCTTATAGTGGATGAACCAACAGAATGTTCCAACATTCCAAGTGCTAAAGGCTTGCTATGAAAACCATCTTCCCCTTTTGCAGTTTCAAATAAATTCTTTTTTTTGGCTACAGTGATTGAGCTATGAGCCTGTGCCATGCCTGGGCCATCCAAGATAGGCACGCAAATTACTTTGTTAAACCTTTTTATCAAACAGGAGTTTCTATCTTCTTTTACCTTCCAGCTAGTATTTATTTTTTTAAGTTTCTTTTTTTTTTTAATGTGGACCATTTTAAAAGTCTATATTGAATTTGCTACAGTGTTGCTTCTGTTTTACGTTTTGGTTTTTTGGCCACAGGCATGTGGGACCTTAGCTGCCCAACCAGGAAGCAAACCCAAACCCCACTGCACTGGAAGGCGAAGTCTTAGCCCTGTATTTAGTTTAATGTAACCGAGACTCATTTAATTAAGTCAGCTAAAGAGGGAGCTTTCATCAGGATCCTTGTGAGAAGTAGCCTTATAAGCCCAGACTCTACATTACTTAAGGCAATCAGAAGAGCTCGCTGTCTTAGGAAAAAGGTTGATATAAAAGAGTATGTATGATCAAGAGTAAATTAGATGGTGAACATTATGCAACCAAAAAATTGTGACTAAGAATTAATCCAAGAGCATAGAATGTCTTTCCTCTACTTCCCCAAAACTCAGTTATTCTTTTGTACGGAAAGCCTATTCACATACATAAGTTCACTAGCCTTCTTTGAGTCATTTTGAGCAGAACAGAGAGAAGTTTTGACTGGTTGAGAGACAGCCATATCCCTGAATTCCACAGGAAAAGGTGTCTAAGAAAAGGCATATATATCCAGTGGTTAATTCCCTAGACCATATGTTTCAGCTGCTGCAAAGTGAACTTTTCTAAACTTCTGGTAATGCTAATTTTGACTGACAGAAAAGATAATCAACCAAGAAGAGAAATTGCAAAACTGAAGTAACAGCTGTGTCTATTTCTAAGAAAAAGGGCGTTAAGGAGAGCAAGAAAGAGAGGCATAATTGTCTAGTTTTAATTAGTCTCCTACAAATAGGACAAAAGTGAACTTTAAAAAGTCAATATATCTAAACACTTTTGGCATTTGTGATAATCAAACGGAATGAATACAAGATGTACTTATGAAAAAAGGCTGAGGTTAATTCTTATTGGCATTCTGTACTAGTTTTATTAAAAATCTAAATTTTAAAATATTTTTAGTATCTTCCCAAACAAAAAAAGAATTACTGTTACATAATAAGCAAGTGTAGGGCACAGTAACTCAACTTTACTGCTGGTTTTCTAGGCACTTTTGAACATTTATGGTTATCTTTCCTAGTGTTTTGGAAAGCAGGACAACTGAGCAATCAAGAAACATGGGCTAGAGTCTGTCTGGAGTCAGGCAGACCTGGCCTGCCTTTTACTTGCTGTGTGATTTTGAGCTTCAGTTTTCTTATCGGTAAAATTAGGTAATATTAGAACCTATCTCATAAAGAACTATTCCACAGACATTGCCATTATTATTACTGTTAAACATTAATATTCTGTTTCTTCTTTTGCAGATGATGTTAAAAAACTGTTAAGGGAGTTAGATGTCGTGAATTCTGTGATTGCTCGGCTGGCTCCAGAAGGTAACTGTGCAACCTACATCTATGTAAAAAATGGGGAATGGTTTCTTATCCACTTCTGATTAAAGTGTCTATTGAAAATAGTTTATGAAACACCAATTGTGAATTATCATTAAAATCTTTCAAACTAAGATGGGCTCCAACCAAAATAAGATTTGTGGAGCTTTGGTTTTCAAAGCATGCTCTAAAATAATGGTTGAATAAGCCTTTACACACTTGTGTTATTTGTTTTTGATACACAGAAGAAGTCGTTATCCACGAATTTGCTAGTCTTTGCCTAGCAAACATGTCTGTAGAGTATACCAGCAAAGTGCAAATATTTGAACAAGGTGGATTAGAGCCTCTCATCAGACTGCTAAGCAGCCCAGACCCGGATGTGAAGAAAAATTCTATCGAGTGCATTTACAACTTGGTCCAGGTGAGATCAACTTCTAAAAACGTGTTTTGACAAAAGCTGGTTATAGAATTTATTTTCCCATTAAAAAAGGAAAAAGCTTATTAAAATGCTCCAGTTTTGATTCATCAGTTCATCTCAGTACTATTTAGTAGTTATCATTCAGAGAATAAAATAAAATGAAGTTTAGTGTCGATACTTTCAGTTTCCACAAAATAATTGTCCTCCATGAAAGGGCATTTTAGAATCATAACCTAATTTTAAAAGAATAGAATGGCTTGCAGACTAAGGTGGGTTTATGCTAGGTAAGATGTGTTTCTTCCAAAACAGGAAATCTAATATTAGTGTTGAACTAGTTTTGACCTGGGTTTACCTATTGATATAATCCTGGTGGTCCAATGGGCTGTACCCTATTGTACCCTATGCAGTTTACTAAGATTTTGGATTAGTCTCAATTTGTTGGTGAAAACCTAGTGAGTTGAGTTTTGCTGAACAACATTCATCGCTCACATCTGCAAGATGCTACTTTCCTTTGTAACGTGCTGGTTTCCTTTACCCCCACCCCCCACCCCGTCGCCTGCACCTGTCCTGTCCTCTGGGCCCTGCCCCACAACCTCTCAATCACCAACCCAGCAGGCACACCCTCACATCGCCAGCAGGTAAGCTCCCAGCCGCTTTGGACAGCCTTCTCTGCTTCTCTTCCTGCTCAGGTTTCTGAACAATTTCCACACACATTTGATAACCCTTAGTTCAACTGCAAGTATAAAGACACCATTTTAAATAGCCATCAATGGAATGTGAAAGAAGAGGTATCGAAGCAAAGGTGAGGGAGGGTTCATTGAGAGACAGATATCTGAGAAAATATATATTAACAGCAAAAGATGACAAAGGGACTCATCACAAAAGGCACCCAAAAGCGTGAATTCCTGGCCCCTGCGCGTCCTTGCCATGTGGCTGGATCCCCCCTGGTGTTACCTCTAGCCTTACTGAAAAGCAAGTGCAGCAGTGTCCCTTCTCTGGTGACTGTTCTTCGTCCTACGGGCCTAAATAATCCTGCAGATGTGTTTGTGTGTTTTATCCTAAATCTCCTTATTAAGACTTAGCTCCCCTTTTCTTCGTAACAGAAGTACTAGTTAATAACAGTGTATTCATTTCCTAGGGCTGCTGTAACGAAGTACCACAGACTGGCTTAAAACACCAGGAATCTATTCCCTCCCAGTTCTAGAGGCTGAATTTCTGACTTTAATGTGTCAGCAGGGCTGTGCTGTCCCAGACTCTGGGTGGAATCCTTCCTTTTCTCTCCCTAGCTTCTGACAGCAGCTCTGAATCCTTGACGGTCCCTGGTTTGCAGCCTCATAATTGCTATATTTCCCTCTGTTGGCTCTCTCTCCTCCTCTTACAAAGACACTGGTCTTATAAGGACACTAGTAAATACCCACTACTCCACTATGACCTTATCCTAACTAATTATATCTGCAACAATCTTATCTCCAAATAAGGTCACATTTTGAGGTTCTGGGGGCTAGGACTTCAACATGTTTGGAGGGGATACTATTCAACCCATAATAAGCAACAACCTACAATTTTTATGTCCGAAGAAAGCTTAATATTAGGGGCCAGTTGCGGGATGGATAGAGGAAAGCAAAGCTGGAAAAGGAGATAGCAGAGGACAGAGGAGCCTGGCGTGCTGCAGTCTATGCATGGGGTTGCAAAGAGTTGTACACAGCTTGGCAACTGAACAACGGCAAACAAAGAAACAAGTAGCTTCTGAGAAGTCCTGGATCATGTATATTTCCTGTTACTGACAATGTCTGTAGGGCTAATGTGAATATTTTGGTATTGTCAGTTGAAGGTTTGCTTATATTTGTGAGCTATTTTGGAAATGAATCTGGAGTAAAAGATGGGAACATAACTTATGTTCTTTGTTAGAAAATAGAGTGTCTCTATTCTTGAGACTATATTTTGCTTTAAAAATCACTTATTTAAACATTTGTCTTTCCTGGCAGGATTTTCGGTGCCGAGCAACACTTCAAGAACTAAATGCCATCCCTCCTATATTAGACCTCTTGAAGTCAGAATATCCAATTATTCAGTTGTTGGCTCTCAAAACCTTAGGTGTTATTACAAACGATAAGGCGTCCCGGGCCATGCTAAGAGAAAATCAAGGAGTGGATCAGCTTATTAAGATCCTAGAAACTAAGGTACCTGTAACCTTTATTCAATGCTCTATGAGAAGATGTATCTCTTCTAGAAGTGTTGTTATAAATGCATATTATGGAATATTTTTTAAATTGAAATGTTATTATATTTAAGCATGATACTAAGTATAATGGACTAATCTGCTTATTGCTACATAGTTTACCAGCATGATTAAATCAGACTAATGCTAGTGGCCATTCTAAAATAATTGTTTTTAATCTTCTGATTTAGAAGATTTAAGATTTTTAAATTTTTGTTTATGGTCTTACCTTCAAACACCTGCAATTGGTCTTCTCCCCTTTGTCTGCTCTAGTTTTCTCTAGGGTAAGGCAAGAAGAGTCATTTTCCACATATGATGGAGAGAAATCTGCTTTAGTGAGTTTACTGATTTAAATATTAATCTCATCTAAAAAATACATTCATGGAAACATCTAGAATAACATTTGACTAAATATCTGGATATTGTGGCCTTAGCTAAGTTAAAACAAAAAATTAACCATCACAAATCCATCGCTAGTCAATTGGGCATCCATACAGAGCTCCTAAGTCATTAATCTCCAAATAAGAACAATAAAAATCATGCTTCCACTTAACATGATACAACTGTCCTGTGTACAACCAAAAACACACTGTCCCCTTCCCCAGAGGAGAAAGTATAAAGTCCTTGGGTAATGTTTACTCTTCTCCTTCACATCCCATAATTTAAATACTAAGATATAAAACTACCCCTACTTAAATACTGTATTACAGGGACTTCCCTGTTGGTTCAGTGGCTAAGACCCCACACTCCCACCACAGGGACCCCAGGTTTGATTCCTAATCAAGGAACTAGATCCCGCATGCCGCAAATAAAGATCTCACATGCTGCAACAAAGATCCTGAGTGCCGCGACTCAAACCCGGCACAGCCGGCTAAAGAAGTAAATATTTTTTAAAATAAAATACCTTAAAAATACTATATTGTAAAATCAGTACATCTCATGTTACCTGAGGGGATAAGAGAGAGAAGAAAAAGATATTTCATACATACACACACACATTCATAACAAAATAAGGAAATACTCATGACAATTACAGTCCTCTTTTCTGTAACTGATCATATAGTTGTAGTTGGTATACCCATTCCATATTCCCTTTGCCCTCAGCAAGTACCCCAGCTCATCTTGATTCTTTACCTGACATGGTGACACAAACCTTTATTCCTGAAGAGTCTGGACCATTTGTAGTTGTGCCTGCATTGAGTCTTTATAGTTTGCCATCACAGGGTATGGTATTACCAAAGAGGTGATGTAAGGGACTCCCTGTATTACAGGCACACTCTTCCTCACCTCTATTGTGGAGTAGCAGTCCAACTTCCCTTGGATAGTTGGGATCAGTCACCCCAACCCACACAGCAACTCTCTTCTATTGATTCAGAGGCATGAGGCCCCCAAAGAGACCAGGTGGCTGTCATTTCATTTCAGTGGACTGGACTCATTGCTGTGTCTCTGGGTGGAAGTATCTATCACTTTGGATTTGCAGATCAGCAGAGCCTATGTTTGTGGGTGCAGGAAACAGAAATTTTGCTACTGAATCGCTATGGGTAACAGTGAGTGGGGCCACTACCGTGTCACTCCTTGGTTCCTCGACCCATGAACTGTGCTACGGGAGCAACTGCACTGTACACTGGATGACGTTTCAGAGCACAAACAGCCCTGTGCTCAGTTCCAGTTGTAGCGGAGTGTTCCAGAGGCCGCTGTACCAAGCCAGCTGCTTCAGGATGGTGGGGCCCTGGGAAGGCCGCTGACTTCTGTGCCCCTGTGCTCGCTGCTCCACTTCTCTTGCTATGAAGTGAGTTCTTTGATCAGAAGCAATGCTGTATAGAATACCGTGGTGGTGGAGCATCCTTCCCATGTTTCTCTCCCTTTAAGGATTTCTACCTTACATTTCTAACTGTTCAGATATAAGGTTGCAATTTTCCACTGCTGCGGGGATTCTGGAGGTTCCTCAGGCAAGAAAGTTGCACACTCACAATAACTCCTTCTACCAACTGGAGGTTTTAAGGAATATACTTCCCCTCAGCTTCTGTTTGCTTTTTCAAAAACCACTTTTTTTTTTAGATTTTAAAGTTGCTGTCCAGGATGTATGTATGCATATAGCTGATTCTTGTCATGGTACAGCAGAAGCGAACACAGCACTGTAAAGCAATTATCCTCCAATTAAAAAAAAAAAAAACCTAAAAAAATAAAAGCTGTTGTCGATGAAAGGCTGTTTGAGCAACTTCACTGGGATACCACTACTGGGAGTTTCCAGCAATTATTTTTTATCTATAAAATATTTTAAACTAGGGGAAATGAGAAGAGATGGGACAAATGGTTAGGGAGGGTGATGTTATGTTAATATGTTTCCTTGGGCCTCTGTCACAACAAAATTAATTATATTATATTCTGAGTGATCGGAGTTCCCTCTTGTAGTAAAATTTGGCAAGTGTGACTTGCTTTTACTACAGTTTTATAAAGTTGTGTTTGCTTTATCATTAGGAATTGAATGACCTTCACATAGAAGCTCTTTCCGTGGTGGCCAACTGCATTGAAGATATGGACACTATGGTGCTGATTCAGCAAACAGGGGGTCTTAAGAAGCTCCTGTCATTTGCAGAAAACTCTACAATTCCTGAAATTCAGAAGAACGCAGCAAGAGCAATTGCTAAAGCCGCTTATGACCGTATGTCTCATTTTACATAAGCTAAGCATACCTATTTCCTCCTGTATTCTTGATTCCGATTAGTACTAAAAAATGCTAGAGTATTTGTCTGCTTTTAAATGGTCATTTGAGGATAGCGCTATACTTAGTATTGAAGGCTGAAATTCATCACAATGCCCATAAGTGAAAACAGAGATTGCTTCACCAAGGATATAACAAACTCAATGTGATTTAATTACACCTTTTTAAAAAAACAGTTCTTTCCTAAATTAAGTTTTAAGCCTTGATTTCTCCTGATTTGAAATTTTACAGAATGCATGCACTGTTTGTGATCCTGAAAATGTCATTTCAATAAATCCACATTTAGAATGATATCTATACAGTAATTTTGAGTTGCAGCTGGAGTCTGGCTGTGCCATGTAATATAGCTATGAAAAATAATATGCTCATACTATATACAAAATACACTTTTCATTTCACTGGCAAGCTATGTTGACATAAACCTGTAAAATATGAGAGATTAATTACATCATGAGCACTGAAGATGAAATTATAGTTTCAATTTATGTATATTTGGCATATTTTATTTAATAAAGGATGTGATTTTATTTTCCCCTTCCACATCACTCCTCTTATAAATGATGACAGCTTTGACTGGTTTAAGTGATTTATATTCTAAACATATATACTCACATCTGTATATATGTCCATGTGTGTATTATGAGGAACATTTCCTTTTCCACCCATACTGGATTTCTTCAAATCCCAGTTTTAATGCAGTATGCTGAAGTTCACTGCTCAGTACAAAGTCAATAGAGAGAGTGACCTCATAAGTTATATCATAAAGGCTTACTCTAAAGACAAACCATAAAATTAATGCTGGCAAAATTGCTTAGTTCAGAATTCTCCCAAAAGGAACTAGGGCCTTGTCATACCTGGTCAGTTCTGTTCTCTGTCTATCCCAGGCCTCCTTAGTTACTTGAGACCAGACGAGAGGGCAGTGGAAAGACACGGGCAATGTCAAATCTAAAATTTTTATATAAGGTCTCTGGGTTGCAGTCTCTCTGGTGATAGTGAGTCTGGTGGGTTTATTACCCTTCATGTGATACAGTTGTGACAAGAGAACCGGATGGAGAGCTCTTATGTTTGAGTTCTACTACTAATAAACACTCCTGGCACTGCAGTGGCCTAGGGATGTGTCTGTGAGTGAGCTACGGCCTCTCTGGAGCTGTTGATGAATTTGTTTATTAATGATTCATTAAGCCTCCAGTTTGTGTCAACAAATCCAACGCAGGCAAGTAAGCAGACAATCGTAATGCTGTGTTAAATGTGCTTGATGGTAGGCAAAGAAGATCCCCTAGGAGGGTCACCTAACACAGACTCGGATCAGACAGGCCTTCTTGGAAGAGGTGATTTACAGGCTAGGTAGGATGTAGAGTGGATGATGGGAATTGGCTGGGCAAAGAAGGTCCTCGTGGGGTTGGGGAGGCGCAGCAGTGCTCTGAGGAGAAGGAACAGTGTGTAAAGGTCAGGGAGGGACCGAATGTGGTAAGTTTCAGAACTGGAAGTTTTCAGAATGGCCAGTGAATAGAATGCAGCAGGAAACTCAGAGTTAAGGCTGGAGTTGTAGTGAGGCATCAAATGCTAATAGACATCACGAACCAAGTTTAAGGGCTTCGGACTTTATTTTCATAGCAATGAAGTGCCACTCAAATGACTTAGAGAAGGGAGGGAACACTGCAGTTTTTCACTTGTTAAAGAACGAGCACTCTTGCTACAAAGTGAAGAAGTGTGTGTGCGACCATTCATGGAGAGATTGGGAAAGGGCACCGCTGTGGTGACCTAGGTGAGAGAAGGGATCCTGAAACAGAGCCTTGGGGATCGAGATAGACTTGGAGGCATTTGCCATGAGATCCCGCAGCACCCTGGGAGGATCCATATGGGTTTGTTGAATGACTGTGTGGGGTGGGGGAAAGGAAAGTGGTGCCAAGGACAAGGCCAGGTTTCTGGCTTGGACAGCCGGACATGGAATGGTGCCACTCACAGAAATGGGGAACTGGAAAAGAAGAGCAGGTTTGAAGAAAAGGAGAGGAAAGTGGTTCCTTTTTGAAAAACTGTGAAATACACGTAGTATAAATTTCTCCATCTTCACCATTTTTAAGTGTACATGCATGGTAAGCCGCTTCAATCGTGTCTGACTCTTTGTGAATCTATGGACTGTATCCTGCCAGGCTCCTCTGTCCATGGGGTTCTCCAGGCAAGAATACTGGAGTGGGTTGCCATGCCCGCCTCCAGGGGATCTTCCCGACCCAGGGATCAAACCTGCATCTCTTCTGTCTCCTGCATGGGTAGGCGGGTTCTTTACCTCTAGTTTTAAGAGTACAGTCCCTTGATATTAAATTCCTTCGCATTGTTGTGCTACCATCACCACCATCCAACCACAGGGGCTCTTCATCTCACAAGACTGACCCTCTGTACCCATGAATCAATAACTGCTGCTCACTTCTCCCTCCCTGTCGTCCCTGAAATCCACCATTCTTTCTGTCTCTGTGAGTTTGACTGTAAGTACTTTATACAAGTGGAATCATACAATATTTGTCCTTTTGTGATCGGCTTATTTCACTCAGCATAATGTCCTTAAGGTGCTGCAGAAGGGGGAAACCCTTCCAGCGCCCAAGAAGGGGCTCTTATCTAATACCTGGAAATGGAGTATCCAAGGAAACATGCAAAGCAAGATGCTTTGTTGGGAAGGGGCACCCCAATGGAGAGCAACAGGGTAAGGGACCCCAAGAGAACTGCTCTGACACGTAGCTCGGGTTTTATGGTGATGGGATTAGTTTCTGGGTTGTCTCTGGCCAATCATTCTGACTCGGGATCCTTCCTGGTGGCTTACACATTGCTCAGTCAAGATGGATGCCAGTAAGAAGGATTCTGGGGACATGTGGTGTCTCCTTTTGACATTTCCTGAATTCTTCCAATTGGTGGTGGCTTCTTAGTTCCATGTTCCTTATGAGAACCTCCTGTTGTAAAATAACTCACGGAAACGGTTACTGTGGTGCCTGCAGGGTGGGTGCTTTCAGTCAGTTTCCTCTAACAAAGGTTCATGCATGTTGCAGCATGTGTCAGGATGTCCTTCCCTTTTTAACTCTGAAAAATATGCCATTGTATGCTTATAGCACATTTGTTGATCCATTCATCCACAAATGGACACCGGATTGGTTCCACCTTTTGGGTGCCATGAATAATGCTGCTATGAACGTAGATGCACAAGTATCTCTCTGAGTTCCCACTTTCAGTTCTTTGGGGTATATACCCTGAAGTGCAATTGCTGGATCATATGGTGATTCTATGCTTACTATTTTGTGGAACTGCCATACTGTTTTCCATAACAGCTACACCATTTTACAGTCTTATCAATGGGGCATGAAGTTTCCAATTTCTTCACATTCTCGCCAATACTTGGTATTTTCTGTCTTTAAAAATATATATACTAATATTAACAGGTGTGAAGTAGTAGCTGTCTTGATTTGCATTTCCTTGATAATTAATGATTTTCAGCATCTTTTTCATATGCTTAACAGCCACTTAAAACATCTTGAAGTGTCGATTCAAATCCTTTGCCCATTTTTAAATGTGTTTAAATTTTTTTGTTATTGAATTGTAGGAGTTTTTTATATACTCTAGATATTAACTCCTTATCAGAAATATGACTTGCAAATATTTTCTTCCGTTCTGTAGGTTGCCTTTTACCTCTATTAATTGTATCTTTTGATGCATAGAAGTTTTAAATTTTGATGGAGTCCAATTTATATTTTCTTAACTCCATGCATAAGTAGGTTTTTACAAATTTTGCTCCTTATACTGTTTTTAAGAGCAATGTAATAATCAGTGCTCATTTATAATGTTCTCTTTTTACTTCCTATCATCATCAAAAAATTTTTTATAGACTAGGGTTAGGATTAGAATCATCACTGGGTGTCAAAAACACAGTTCAAACAAAAACACATATACACATTCTTTCAGTAAAGTTTTAACATGCACCCCTAAATCAGTGTGCCTTTGACCTGGCACCAGGAGGAGGAAGGCGTTAATTACCATGTTGCCATGAGGTTTATGAACTGGCATTAACATCTCAGCAAGAGCACAGGTGGCCCACTAGCAACTTCTGAGAATGGGTAAGAAAAGCATCATTACACACAGATTTATCTTCAGATACAAAACCTCATGCTTTTTATTTTAGTGATACTGAACAATCGTTATTTTTAAAGGACATTGTTCTATTAGTAATATAATTACCTTGCCATCTTTATTATCAGTGTAATTAAAATGTAAATACTTCTCAGTGTAGCAATTCAAAGAAGGTAGTTGGTTAATATGTTAATTCATCTTTTAAATCTATTATAGCCACACTGCAGTTAGCACTTTTGAGGTTTGGTGAACACAGCTGGATTTTGAGAACACTCCCAGCAGGGTTGAGAAACTAATTGCCCACAGTATTTAAATTATTTTTAAAAAATTGTTCCTATAATTGCATATACACTTTTTTTTTTTTATTGCAACAACCACATACTCCAAAGTTAGTCTTTTCAAATTAATTCTTTTGGTCAGTTTTCCTGATGGAATCCACTCAGAGTGTTCTGTTTAGCATAGTTGATTTAGTGCCATAATGGAAGTCTTAATTATACATCTGACATTTTAAGTTAAAGATTCTGGAAAAGTTTGAGATCTTCGTTATTCAGGGAAAACTAATAAGGACTACATATATTTTAAAACATTTTAGGGGCCACATACTTGAGCTTTAAGTATTAATCACAGCTTTTTAATGAAACGGTTATGGCCTGACTGAATTCCAATTTTAAATAAAAGGAGCAAGGGATTAAAATGATAGGATTACAGGACATGGCTCATGATTGGTTTAAGACAAATGAACAGAAGTGTTAGTGACTTCCCTTGTGCCAGCGATGCCCAGATTGCTCGGCATATATCTGTGTATCGGACGAACAAAGGCCAAAAGAGGATTTGCAAAGATAGTGACATCTGACCATGACACTGGGAAAAAGGGTGATTTTAAAAAGCCATTGTTGAAAGAAGACAAATCATGTATTAACCTAAAAGTAGAAACCTAGTTGTTATAATTTCTGAAGATATCTCTGGGAAAAAAAGTTAATTAAAATATGCACAAGTAATGAATGAATTCCACATGTCGATGTAATCTAAGTTAATATCAACTTTTTTTTCTACCAAAATATTCTCTTTTTTTGGTATATTGTCTGTATATTGTCACCCTGCTTATTTAACTTCTATGTAGAGTACATCATGAGAAACGCAGGACTGGAAGAAGCACAAGCTGGAATCAAGCTTGCCAGGAGAAAGATCAATAACCTCAGATATGCAGATGACACCACCCTTATGGCAGAAAGTGAAGAAGAACTAAAGACCCTCTTGATGAAAGTGAAAGAGGAGAGTGAAAAAGTTGGCTTAAAGCTCAACATTCAGAAAACTAAGATCATGGCATCTGGTCCCATCACTTCATGGGAAATAGATGGGGAAACAGTGGAAGCAATAACAGACTTTATTTTGGGGGGCTCCAAAATCACTGCAGATGGTGATCGCAGCCATGAAATTAAAAGGCGCTTGCTCCTTAGAAGAAAAGTTATGACCAACCTGGACAGCGTATTAAAAAGCAGAAACATTACTTTGTCAACAAAGGTCCATCTAGTCCAGGTTATGGTTTTTCCATTAGTCATGTATGGATGTGAGAGTTGGACTATAAAGAAAGCTGAGCACCGAAGAATTGGATGCTTTTGAACTGTGGTGTGGGAGAAGACTCTTGAGAGTCTCTTGGATTGCAAGGAGATCCAACCAGTCCATCCTAAAGGAAATCAATCCTGAATATTCATTGGAAGGACTGATGCTGAAGCTGAAACTCCAATACTTTGGCCACCTTATGTGAAGAATTGACTCATTTGAAAATACCCCGATGCTGGGCAAGATTGAAGGCAGGAGGAGAAGGGGACCACAGAGGATGAGATGGTTGGATGGCATCACCGACTCAATGGACATGAGTTTGGGTAAACTCCAGGAGTTGGAGATGGACAGAGAGGCCTGGTGTGTTACAGTCCACAGGGTCGCAGAGTCGGACATGATTGAGTGACTGAACTGATTCTTTTTTTGTACATTTACATTCTAAGAGCATATATCACACATCCTTCTATTTTAATCATTTACACTGACTTTATTAAAGACTTGGACAACATGGACAACAGCACACCAGGCTGCCTATCCTCCCTATCTCCCGGAGTTTGTAGAAATTCATGTCCATTGAGTTGGTGATGCTATCTAACCATCTCATCCTCTGCTGCCCCCTTCCATCTTTCTCAGCATCAGATTCTTTTCCAGTGAGTTGGCTCTTCACATAAGGTGGCCAAAGTACTGGAGCTTCAGCTTTATCATCAGTCCTTCCCATGAATATTTAGGGTTGATTTCCTTTAGGATTGACTGGTTTGACTTGATTGATTCCTTTAGGATTGACTTGCAGTCCAAGGGACTCTCAAGAGTGTCCTCCAGCACCAAAGTTCAAAAGCATCAATTCTTTGGTGCTCAGCCTTCTTAATTGTCCAACGCTCACAATGACTCCTGAAAAAACTATAGCTTTGACTATACGGACCTTTATCAGCCAAGTGACGCCTCTGCTTTTTAATATGCTGTCCAGGTTTGTCATAGCCACAGTCACCATCTGCAGTGGTTTTGGAGTCCAAGAAAATAAAATCTATCACCGCTTCCACTTTCTCCCCTACTATTTGCCATGAAGTGATGGGACTGGATGGCATGATCTTAGTTTTTTGAATGTTAAATTTTAAGCCAGCTTTTTCAACTGTCATCTTTCACCCTTATCAAGAGGCTCTTTAGTTCCTCTTCACTTTCTGCCTTTAGAATGGTATCATCTGATATATGAAATTGTTGACATTTCTCCTGGCAGTCTATTAATGAGAATCAAACTTATGACAGAATTTTCTAAGAAACTGTAATTAGCAAGAAATTATTTGTAAATTGTTTCTTTTCCAACTTGTTTTTTTCTATTATAGCATTAAAAATGAGTTTGATTTAATGTAAATATTGCCTAGTATATGCTTTTAATAAATAGTAATTTATTTAGGATTAAATATAGAATGCAAAGCAAAAAATTGTTTAATACTCTATACCCTAAATACTGCCTTGAATTTAATTCAACATAGTATTTGCTTTTGTATAGTAATGAGGCTGTCACTTATTAGAAAATCAAACTAAATTGAGAGAAAACCATCAGGAACAAAAAGAACATTAAGAATACCTTGGTTTTCAGTTTAGTGTTTTATAGTGCGGTGAATATCATGATAGGTACTTTATTTGTTTTCAGAACTGTGCTATGTTTATGGCAACTTAGCAATTATTTTCATTTTTGCTATGTCAACATGTATTTTAACAAGAAAATAGATAATTATAAATTCCTTAAGACTTGGAATCACACTTTTTACTTTCTCTGCTCTTCTCTTGAGCATCTAGCTCACAGGTTTGTACATCTTAGGCGTTCTTCAAATATTGGGCTTTGAATTTAAAATAAACAGGTTTTGTGCTCAGTGAGAAGACAGCGTGTGTGAATACAGCACATGACAGGGGAAAGTAAGTTCTTACTAAGTCTGAAACTTGCCTCTTTCTTATTATAGAATTTTCTTTGCCATAGTATTGATATCATATAAGAGGTTAAAAAAGCGCAATACCCATAATTCATTTTGCATATTCACTATGTTCTAAAGGTTAAATAGGTATATATTTTGTTTAGCTTAGACTATGATTAAAGCTAACAAATAGTTTGAATTCCCATCATTTTTGGATGGGAAAGTCTTTATATTTGCACAATTTTTGTAGCAAAATTCTGATTTTTTTTTTTTTTACCCCTTTTGGTTTATGAAAGCTGAAAATAGAAAACTTTTTCACGAACTAGAAGTCGAAAAATGCCTTGTAAGCCTTTTGGGTTCTGAAAACGATGGAACTAAAATTGCCGCTTCCCAAGCTATATCAGCAATGTGTGAGAATTCGGGCAGCAAAGAATTTTTCAATAATCAAGGTAAGCACACTGGAAAAAGCCACTTTGAAGATGTTTTTGTTATTTAGTCTCTTGTGTCCAACTCTTTTGCAACCCCATGGACTGTAGCCCACCAGGCTCCTCTCTGTCCATGGGATTTCCCAGGCAAGAATACTGGGGTGGGTTGCCATTTCCTACTCCATTGAACATGTTTAGAATGCCATATTCTAGTTCACATGGATATCTGTAAAGTCACATTTTACTTTTCTTTTTCTGTAGGAATCCCTCAGTTAATTCAGTTGCTAAAAAGTGACAGCGAAGAAGTGAGGGAAGCTGCTGCCCTTGCCTTGGCAAATCTGACCACCTGCAATCCTGCTAATGCGAAGTGAGTACAAAAAGACTCATTCAACACTGACTTGCAGGATATTTAATAGACCAAGATAAGCTCACTGTAATCTCCTGCTTTTCAAGGCAGTTTACATATCCTTTCAGATGCTTCTATGTTGGGTTATTCCTTAGGAACCCTTATGAAAATAAGAGTAGGCAGATAGGCCTGTTTTCCAAAAACATCACGAAATCTTAAGAGTTTCTGGGTTTGTTGGGAAAATGGGTGGGACATTTGATGCAGGTAAGAGGCTAAGCCTTGTGGAAGGTTCCAGAACAAAGAAAATTGGCTAATGCTGAGAAATACTAAAGACAACATTCTACAAATATTGGTAAATCAAGAAAAAAAATTTAAAGAATCAGTTTTTAAAAGGACAAACAATAGATAAAATCGAGAAACACTTTAAAAGTCCATTGAAAACAGAGTATCATCAGTAAATACCTATGGAAAAAGGCTGAAAAGGAATGTCCTCTGTATTCCAAACACTGTGGCATGCAATTTATATTCATTTAAAATTTTAATTGTCAAGATAATCCATCTACTAATTGAGGAAACAGAGGCTCTGCAGGTTTCCCTAATTTTCCTGGGTACACATATTCATTCAAATAGAGGAGCTGGAAATTAAAGCTTGATCTATTGGACTTCAAAGCCTTGCTATTTCCTCTACAGATGATAAGGTTGCTTATAAAACAGTAAGAATTTCTAGAAGGCAATTTTCATAAAGTGATTAATGCCATTTGCAATAAGATGGATGGGCCTTGAAGATACCATGCTGAGTTAAATAAGTTAGATGGAGAAAGACAAATATGATCTGATTTCACTCTTATGGGAATATAAAAAACTAGCCAGCAAAATTAATGAACAGCCCAATCAAACAGAAACAAACTTGAAGATACTAAAAAAAAAACAAAGAGCAGTAGTTACCAGAGGGGAAGGGGCAGGGGGAATGCAAAACAGGTAAAGGGGATCAACTGTACAGTGATGGATGGAAACTAAGTTTTTAGTGGTGAGCACACCATAGTGTATACAGAAGTAGAAATATAATGTACATATGAAACTTGTATAATGTTGCAAACCAATATAACCTCAATGAAAAATCTAAATAAATAAGAGTAAAAAACAATTATTTACCCTCCTTAAACATGGTATGAGAATTAGGGTTCTCTAGAGAAACAGAACCAATGGGAGGTGTGTGTGTGTGTGTAATGAGATTTATTATAGGAATTGGCTCATGAGCTTATGACGACTGAGAAGTCTCAGGATCTGCCATCTGTGACCTGGAGAACCAGGAAAGGTGGTAGTGATGGTCAGTCCCGGTATGAGAACCAGGAGCACTGATGTCCAAGGAAAGCAGATGATGGTTGCCCCATCTCAAGAAATTCACCCTTCCTCCTCCTCTGTTCTGTGCGTGTGTACTCAGTCATGACTCAACTCTTTATAACTCCATGGACTGTAGCCTGCCAGGCTCCTCTGTCCAGGGATTTCCCAGGCAAAAATATGGAGTGGGTTGCCGTTTCCTCCTCCAGGGGCTCTTCCCATCTCAGATACCAAACCTGCGTCTCCTGAGTCTCCTACATAGGCAGGCAGATTCTTTACTACTGAGCCACCTGGTAAGCCCCCGCTCTTTGTTCTGTATAGTTCCTCAACCAATTGGATGATGCCCACCCACATTGAAAAGAGGAATCTTTATTCAGTCTACTGATTCATTCAAATGCTGACCTCTTCCAGAAACACTCTCACAGACACACTCAGAAACAATGTTTCACCAGCTATCTGGGCACCACTTAACCCAATCAAGTTGACCCAAAAAATTAACCATGTCATTGCGTCAGTTTTTAACATTAACATATTATGGTTTTCTGGCATTGCTGCTAAAATTATCCCTTCTTTATTCGAAATAAATCCTCCTCCACCCCATCATATGTTTCATCTATCTCTTACCCTTTCTTTCTTTTTCTCTACTCACACACAAATTTTTATAAGACCTTGATGGAAAGACTAAAAATGTAACAATGCCCAAGAAAAATGTAGCCAAAATGCATAAGCACCAAAACAAAACTGTGTTCCTTTAAGAGCTACAATCTTTGACACAATCATTTCCTAAATTCAGCATGCATCATCACATGCATGAAAGCACACACATGTCTAGAATATTAGGTCATAGTAAGTAGCAATTTGAAAACAGCACACTCAGTGGTTTTTCCAGTATAGTCCCGCCAGCGCAAAAATCTTATCAGTGACACCAAAACGCTTCAATCTCCAGTGCATTTAGATTTATATATTATCTAAAATACTCTAAAAGGCCTCTAGAGTGTATAGCTGTCTTGATTTGATGTGAGATTGCCTGGCTTACCTTGTTTCACAGTTTTATATGACATCCTAGACAATCAGGATGATAAGTAATACTCAAAGAAGCTGCCTTTAGATTTTCTCTCAATTTTCCATTTATCAAATTTTTGTTATCTGCCGATATAGTTCCATTTTGTCCACAGTAAGGTCAGTTAGGACTAGATGGTGCCTGATTTTCTTCTGTGATAGTCAACTTTACTTTTTGTAACTTAATTTTTCTTATCAATTTTAATTGCTGTTATTTCTTTAACCTATCATGTACTGTACATTCTGATTTCTTTTTCCAACTTATGTCTGCTAAGGGAAATGGGACCTGAATGAAAGTGGTTTTATGGTATTTTTGAGGTCTATGTAGCTTTTACTTCGGACTTTTTGAGCTAAAAAATACTGAAAATTAATGGTTTTGAGAAAGATACAGAGTCAGATTTGACCTGTTTGTGCCAAGTGCTGAGAACTGGGCTTGAAAAAGATTCTGTTGTCAATCAAAAGGAATGAAAACAAGCAAGCCCCATTGTCAATCCTTCTAGTCAGTCTCCTAGGGTCCCCTAAGCTAACTACAACAGAAGACACCGCAAAGATGATTGGTTATTTGTAGCACCTACTCAAATCACCTTTAAAAATTATATCAAACTCGGCATGGGTGTTTCCAGTATCACTTTTTGGAAACAGTCCATTTCATCCCCTTTCTTAGCAGTGTACTGTAGGATTGAAGGCTGAATCCTTGGCTCTGCTGCTGGGTAACTGGAATTGAAATAGTTAGAAAGCCGCTTTTCCACCACATCTAAGTATTAATAGTAAGAGAAGAAAACAAAAACCCAGAACTGATGTCTTCTAGGTACTTTTAGTAGCTGTTGGGATACTTGATATTTGGTAGCCTGATTTTTTTTTTTTTAAATGCAGTGAAAGGCTAAGAATTCCAGTTTTGTTGTTAAAATGTAATCCCTTCCCCTACACTCATATCTCAAGGTGCCCAAAATGGATTTCTAATTCTTAAACTCAGGGCACTTTCTGGAGTTAGAGACTCACCTCATGAATTAGATGATCACTGGCTTCTTATGACAACATATGATGCTGGTATAATTTCCTTTATGTACGTTGAGGGTAAATCAAAATTTTCTAAAGTAAAAAAAGAAAACCAACTGGAGGAAGGAGGAGCATACTTTGTGATGAATTTTTTTTTTTTTTGCAAAATTGACAAATGCTTTAAGTCAAAGTATTTTTATAATCTAAAAACATAATTTTATAATATGCATAAAACTTTATAACCTAAACTACCTGAATTCAGATTTGCACACATCTTGCTTTCTTCCAAAAGAAAACACATTGAAATGTAATAAAATAATATGACAATGAATGAATGTCAAAGTCCTAAGAACCAAAAACAGAGACAAATAAAAATATGATGATGAGAAATTTGGTAGCAGTGACAAACCACCAGACCACCCATACTTCTTTGTGGAAGATTTCAACTTTAATTATAAGTATGACTTTAATTTATATCAAAAGATCTCGCCTAGTTGTTATTGTCTGTGAATGTGGCTTCCTAGATAAAGTCTTCTGGACACTTGAAAATTTACTTCTATAATCAATAAATGTTTTTAAAAATATGTAATGAATTTGAATAAAATCTTCTAAAATCCTCCCCTTCCAAATTTCTGATGGTACAGTCATTAAACTTGGGAAGGGAGAGGGGATGCACTGCGGCTATCATTTTGAGTAAGTGGCTATCATACACTCCATGGTACTGTACTCAGGCCCCTTAGGGAAGGTGGGTGCTTGTCCAGTTGCTGAGGATAGCCTCCAGGTAGAGCGCCTTTGGGCTGATACATTTTATTGATCCTTACGCAGGCTGGCAGTGTTAATGTTGCTGTCTCTAGAGTTGATGGGTAGGGCCAACCCTGCCAACGTTCTCTTCAAATCCCTTCTTTTCAGTCAGTGTAAAGCTTGCATACCAGGTAACCTAGCTTTATCAAATTTTATATAAAAGCAATAATGGAGGACCTGAGGCCACGTCTCTAAGTGGTGTTTTGGTCCTCACAGGCCATTTCTTTCTTTTCTTTTCTTTTCTGATAGTTCTCATGTGTGTTCTGGATATGTGACGTCTCCAGGTATTTTTGAGTTATGGATAAGTGAAGGTGTAATTTAAAAAATAATTCAACAAACACAAACCCTTTTACTTATAAACAAACAAGCCAGTGTCAGGGAGTAAAATGATGAAGAGTAAAATAGACAATAAAGTTATTCTGGAAGTTCGTTCACCTCCCAGGAGTGTTTTGCTTTAGGCCTTTTGCATGACCATCCTTTCTGTATGGAATGTTCTTCTACTCCATGAATGCCCACCACGCAGTTCCCCACCCCCTCAAGTCTGCCCAAATGCCACCCCAAGAAGGCCGATGGTGACCACTGTGGTCAAAGTGCATCACCCACATACCTTCTCCATCCTCCTTTCCCGCTGCCCTCTTCTTAGAGCGCTTAGCATTTTCTTAGCAACACACAGCTCATTCCTTCTGTTCTCTGACCAGCTCCCAGCACCTTTGTCTGTTTAACTCACTGACACACAACAAGCATCTAGAGTCGTCCCCATCCCATAATAGCATTCTGGAGGGGAGTGGGCGCACACCAACAACACAATCGAAAGGAAAATGACAGTGAAGGAAGATCTGTCTCTTGTCAGCCAATGCCATTAACTTAAAATAGAAAGTGATCATCTGTACTGCGTTGTCTGTTTTCACATAATTTCATTCACAAAGTGGAGAGCAACTTAGTTCTAAGTCTTCTAGCTACTTTTCATTCTGTATTATCTGCAGAATAAAGGCCACTCAAAGTGGACAAAAGGCAATGAATAAGAATAAAAATAACTATTTGAGGGTACAGGAAAAGAGGACAAGAAGAGCCAGAGTCATTTATTTAAAGTGATAGGAGGGGAAAAAGTAAAATCATTTTTAAGTGAATAACAAGTGAGGTTAAAACAACCACCATAGAAAGAAATAGGTGAAAATGGAAACAGAGAAACAACAATTAATTTTATATAAACATGTAATCCAGGGGACTTTCCTGATGGTCCAGTGGCTAAGATTCTGAACTCCCAATACAGTAGACCCAGGTTCAATCCCTGGTTGGGGAACTAGGTCCCACATGCCACAGCTAAGACCCAGAGCAGCCAAATAAATAAATAATTCTTTTTAAAAGCATTAAAAATGTAATCCAGTTAGTTAATTTGGACACCATTATCTTTTTTTGGTTCATTGTTAATCTTTTTGACAATTCTCAATTTATAATACTTTTTAGAAAGGAGAAAGTTGTTTATTTTTGAAAGAAGTACTATTTCAGCTAAACTACATATTTACATTGTACTTCTTAAATCCAATCAGTCATATCAAAGTTTTATATTATTTAGGTAACTACCGAGAGCATTTGTTCTTGGTTGACATTTCCTGAGGGGCAGATTCTCTACATTAGAATAGTTTAAACTATTAATTTATAGCATCACTGCCATCTGTTGGATCTGATCAGAATTAGAGTTTTTCAGTTATTCCAAGAATGAAAAGTGTTCAGCACTTTTTCATTTCCCAATGCCAACAGTAAGTAAACTTTGGATACTGGTAAACAATGAAAAGATGAGAAAATAATGCAATTGCCAGTTAGATATTTTTCAAAAGAAATAAAACATGAATAAGATTAAATTATAGAAAGTGATAACTACAATTACTTTAATGTTTATAAAGAGGTCAGCTGAAACTATGGCTTTGCTATAGAAAATGCTCAATCAAGTCTCTTGTATATATATATAGATCATACTAACTCACTCTTGATTCTTCATATTTAGTTCATAGTATCTCCATAAAGAACTGGGTGATTTCCTTAAATCTTGGAGAACTTGTTATCTCCATTTCCTTATTTGTAACGTCTTAAAATTTTTTTTAACTTTTAAATTAATTTATTTATGGCTGCCCTGGGTCTTCATTGCTACGAGTGGTTCTCTAGTTGCGAGGAGTGGGGCTCCTCGCTAGTTGCAGTGCGTAGGCTCCTCACTGCGGCGGGCTCTCTGGTCGTGGAACACGGGCTCCAGAGCACGGGCTCAGCAGTTGTGGTGCCCTGCCTCGTTGTCCCCCAGCATGTGGGTCTTCCCAGATGAAGGACGGAACTGGTGTTCCCTGCATTGCAAGATGAATTCTTCATCACTGGACCACCAAGGAAGCCCTATTTTTTGTTTTTAATAGCCCTTCCCACAACAGCAGTGACCCAAGGCAGCATATATAGTGGTTACTTTAAAAAATGTGTATATATATATATATATATATATATATATATATATATATATATATTGACTGACTGCTGGGCCACTGCTGCCTTCCACACTATCAGAGACAACTCTTCTCTAGGGACCATCCTGCTATCATGTGACCTGTGGTCAGGACCACAACAAAGGAAATGAGGGGATGACTGGGGAGAACACCCCGAAGAGGCTCCAGGAAGAGATAGAATGCCCCCAAATTACACAGATGTACATGTTGAGTGCTTTGGGAACTTTTCAATGTCCTCATTCTGTATGGATGGCCTGTCATTCTGTATTACCAGTATTCATATTTCTCTTCACTAACACAGAAATAAAGCAGTGACTGAATCATTTTAATATCTAGTAGAATTATTTATCAGGGTACTAGGCCTAAGACAGGCCTCTCAGGTCATGCTAGTCGTAAAGAACCTACCTGCCAGTGAAGGAGAAGGGACTTGGGTTTGATCCCTGGGTTGGAAAGATCCCCTGGAGGAGGGCAAGGCAAATACCATGGACAGAGGAGCCTGGTGGGCTACAGCCCATAGGGTCACAAAGAGTAGGACATGACTAAAGTGACCAAGCACTCATGAAGACGCCTAAGAAAGTCATGTAATGTGTACAGAAAATCTTTTAAAGATGTGCCACATATAAAACATTAAGAAAACATAGCACTTCATTTATTCACCATGACCCAACTCTATCCATTCAGTATTCTCAGGGAAAGGCCTGACCTTAAATAATTTCTTAGAATGTTAAATCTCTCTAGTGTTTGAAAACCACTTTTCAAAGCTTTTTTAAAAATCCACCCCCCCCTCCAATTAAATAGGGTTAGTGGAAGGTAGTGTACTTTTGTATTTATTTCTACAAATATTTATTTTACTTTCTTTTATTCTGCAGATTTAAGTATGACTAGTGCTACTCTTTAGTAAGTCTCCTACATACAAACGAGTTCCATTCTGAGAGCTTATTTGTAAGTCCAATTTGTTTATAAGTTCATTTTGCTGATAAATCCAACAAAGTTAGCCTAGGTACCCAACTAACACAATTGGCTATATAGTACAATATGGTAATAGGTTTATAATACTTTTCACACAAATAGTACATAAAAAAAACAAACAATAAGTAAAACAATTTTGATCTCATAGTACAGCACCTTGAAAAGTACAGGAGTACATTACAACGGCTGGCACACAGGGACTGGCATCAGGTGAACAGGCAAGAAGAGTTACTGATTGGAGGAGGAAGGGGAGGTGGGAGACGGTAGAGCTGAATGGTCATCAACAATAGGAGATGGAGGGCAAGCTACAGTTTCATTCATGCCTGACGTTGATGGCCCGGGTTTTGGTTCCTTGCTGGATTCAATTCTATCTACCCTCTTGAAAAAAGGATCCAGCGATGTCTGGGTAGTAGCTCTTTCTCTTGTCATTGATGCACTGGATTGCATTCCTAATGGCTGCTGCAAGCTTTGCGTACCGTTCAACATTTGGGTCCTGTGTCTCAAAAGCTAACAGTATCTCCCCAAATAAAGAAAACTCCCTTGCCATTTCCTGCCTTGTGAATCTCTTCAGCTCTTCAATTAGGTCTTCTTCCTCCTTTCTCTGGATACGTGTGCATCTTTGAAAGTTCACAACTTGGAGGTTCCTATGTAGGGGATGTACTGTATTTTCTTGTGCACTTGAGGCTGTATTGCAATGAATGATGATGGTCATTTCAAAGGAGGGGACAAAACACCTCTCTTAGAGTTGGCAAAACATCACAAGATTCACTTCCACATTGCCATTCCCCTCCAGGAAGATATATATATATCTCCCAGATGGCTAGAGATGCATACCAACACCCTTTCAAAATAAACTTTAACATCTGTTCTAGATCATATTCTTGACCAATCCACACAGATTCACTTAGGAATAAGTAATCTTGTCATTTACAACACTTTTTTTTTTTGTAATCAAAGAAATATTGACCATAGAAATAATCCACTGTGATTTACAACATTAAAATGCAGGTCTCAGGAAAAAATGCAAACTCATGTTCCAGACCTGATGTACGGGCTGGACTTGGTAATGCTAAAGCTGTGCAGTTATGGTCTTTGTTAGGGCTTTTCATGGGAAAAGGTTTTCCTCAGTCCATTTTCCTCCAACGGTGGAGGAACTGTGTCTTCATACTGACCCCTAGTGGCAGTTTAGGCAGATGTTGGGGGAGGGGCAGAAATGGTAATGGAAGATTTGCTCTGTATTTTAGTGAAAATGTTCACCAACTTAATCCGAAATATTCTTCAGTGTGTTTAAAATAATATTTTAAAACATTATTCAAAGATTGTGCTCTGGAAAGCGTTCCATTGTGGTGCTTTTAAAGAGATAATATTCTACTGCGAACTGTGTGTTAATAGATGCTTGTCTTTGTCTCCTTTTAAGGTGAAGTCATTTCAAAATATTTTGACACATTCATTGTCCTGGTGGCTGAATATCACCTGTGCTACATAACCATATAGGATAAATATAATACGCTTAACCAACATAAATTAATCTTGTTGTTATGGTACTTACTCTAGAGCTGAATTTTTTGCTCTTGACTTTAAATAATAGAAATTATTTGGTTTTAAAATTCTTACTTATATCACTTTATTGGCAGATGCTACCTCCTTTGAATTAAAAGGCTCATAAGATGAGAATCCTCCAAGACAACTTGAGTTAGTTCCTTTTAGAAAGTTAAATTTTGTAGTAAGGATGTATCAAATTTTTGTATTCAGGATGATACCTCAAAAAACTTAAAGTGTTCTTCACTATCTTAAAAGCCTTCTGAAATTAACAGATAAAATATATGGGAGGCACCTTCATGGTAAACTTAAGTAGTATTCTTTCCTTATTTCCATCCAAGTTTACTGAGTGGATACTTTGTATTTCTACCCACCTTAGCACCTAGATTTCGTCTCTGCTAACTGTATATTGATCAACACCTCTGATTTTAAGGACTATATAGAATGAAAAGCTGGATTTTGCAATGAAACAAGTAGATTCCATATCCCCCTTTTGTGTCAGTTGACGCCTAGTCAACCTTCACAAACAGTTTGAATTTTATTAGCTACCAGTTGAATCCCATGAAATGTTCAATTAGAAAATTATCTATCCTGCTTTTATTACCTGGAGAGCAAAGACTGACATTTGCATAACCTTATTTTAAATTTGCTGGTACCTCTTTCAGGCTTAATTTCCAATGTAACTGATTTTAAGAGGAAATTATCAAACAGTTTGGATAACTTTATATTGTGTGATCCTTTTCTCTCTCAATTTGAAGCCATGCTTAATACCTACATAAATTCCACTTTTACTCATCCTTGACTTTTTATATTAATTTTTTCCCATGATTTTCCATCCCTCTGAAAACAGCCTTCATTGCTCATTTGTTGCCTAAACAAAGACTTGGGGGTGATGCTTGAGGAAATTGCTTCAGCTCCAGCCCTGCAGAGGTTGGAGATTTGACTGTCTAGCTGAAAAGTTGTCTGAAAATGAGAAGTTCATACATAGATGCAAATTTGGAAATAGGATGCTATTTTCCCATGATCCCAGAAATGGAGACAGGATTATAGGAAACTCTGCCGTTGTGGCTCACTCAGTAGGCGTGGGTAATGATGTGATGATGATGGTGACGTGGTGAAGATGATGTTGATAGCAATGATGAAATGATGATGATAGTTGGAATGTGTGGTCAGGCACTGAGCTAAGTACTTGAAATGGAATCTATCACTAAATCTTCGAAGCGTTCCCTATGATGTAGCAAGTCTTATCATCATGTCCATTCTGCAGATGAGGAAACAGAAGCACAGTCCTTGTTTAAGGTCACAGAGGTGGGATGGATACTATACATCGAGCCAGTCGGCTACCTACATCCAAAGAAAGCTCATGATTTTTCTTTCTTTGCCTCCCGCTCACTATCTCCCTGAGTTTGAGCTTCTCCAAATCTTCCCACCAAAATGTTTCCCTCTGCCTTCTTGGTCTCTTTGGATTCCACCAGACTGAAGGCACTTTTGGAGAAGTGAGTTTCCATCCCCTTTGGAGAAGTGAGTTTCCATCCCCTCCTCTCCTTCCTCCCTCCTTCCACCTTTCTCCCAGGTTCCTTTACCCATTATCACTTCACTTCCTCCTCACCCTTGTTTTCTCTTTATAAGAGAATAAGAAAGAAGAAAAAAAAAATGTATTCAAAGGTTAGTAAGAATTTCCCAAAATGCCGTGCATCAAAATGGTCTCCCTTATTTCTCATTTCCTAAGGAATGATGAAGTAAACCAAATAGATGCTGGCTTTTTTTTCCCCCTAGAAAATACAATATTTTTTAAAGCTCAAGATATTAATAATTGCAAAAAAAAAAAGGTAGTGAACTAAAAGTCAGATCACCATGGTTTTGTGTCTGTTGATTGACTTGCTCCCTGAGCAATTCTCTCACTAAATTTTATCTTTCTTAACTATAAAACAAAAACAAAATAAAAATGGAATCTGGATTCTGTTTTGCATGTCCAAGTGATTACCCTTGATCCAGGGAGCCTGGAACACAAATTTCCACTAGGAATAGATGGGATCACTCTTTACCACTTTTATCATTTTATCCCAAAGGCTAAGGAAGTTATTATCTGTGAATTTTGGTTTCTTGTGTAAATTATTTCACTGTTACTTGGGTGTTCTTTGTGTGCCAGCCACTGCTCTAGGCTGTAGGGGTTCAGTAGGGAACATGACAATGGCTCCATGAAACTGTTTTCATGAAGCTTACAGGTTGGACGGGAAGACAGACAACACATGAGTACTTTTAAGGTAATTTCAGAGGCAATAACAGTATGGGTTAAATAAAACAGCATGATATCATAGAGAGGGGCATGCATGACACCAGGGTTGTGAAAGGAGTCACAGGGATGACACAGCTCATCAAAGAGGGTCTCTCCGAAGAAGCAACATTAGAGCTGCTGAGCTGAGGGTAGTCCCGGCAATGGCTGGTGGTTTTTTTTTACATGCAGTCACTAGAGATTTCAGCATCCTTATTATTTAAGAAAATAAAAAACGTGGTATCTCTAATTACTTTGGGATTGTGGCCCCTGTCACATCCAGATATGTAAACAGACTGACTTCCAGGCTAAACAGAAACATTTGGGAGCTGCAGAAGCCACTTATTATGAATGTTCTAACACCTTGACCATTATTCCTATTTTATCAGGAGACAAGTCAGCCATGTTAAATGAAGACAGTTGTTCTTTGCTGATGGCATCTACTTTATTATTGGCAGGCATTCCAGCTTTTTAAGACAGAAGGTGGCATGTATGGAAGTGAGGTATCCTGATTGAACAGATAGGTCAATAAAGATTCCATGTCACTTGTAAGAAAATTACATTTGATTTCCCTGCACCTTGACTGACTGCCTCGTAATTGGTAAAAAACAAAAACAAACAAACAAACAAAAGAACAACCCTGTGTGTTCTCTGTGGAGGGGCTGGGTTAGGGTGTACTCGACTTGTTGCGACTAGCAGTTTTCTCTTGAAAAGTGATGTTGCAGCCACTGTAGTTAAAAGCATATTCTGGAAGCCCCCAAATCATACTTGCTAGGGCACCTCGGTATGATGGAAACAATTTGATTTCACATACTTAAAAAATTTTTTTTGCATTTTTTTTTCTTATTTTGCTATAGGATGCAAAGCTTCCTCCGTTGGTTTTTATGGCTGGGTTTCACTTTAATAATAATGTTACTTTACATTCTTTAAGATTTTTGCCTGCAGTTTAATCATGATTCTGTCCCTTACTACAGGATAAACGTCTTTAAATATTTCTTTGAAAAGAGGCAATCTCTTGGCTACTTTTGTCAATTCTGGGGTTCAGCCAGAGTTGGGGGGCACATTTCTTTGTCTTCTGCAGCTGTGGGGCTGCCTCGGGATGACGGCTGTTTGGGACTCAGAAATCGATCAATTTAACGAACACCCTCGACTTCTCGGGTCATTACCTTTGAAAAGCTGGCTGGAATGAGAGTCAGGAATCCTGTTCACAGCATTCCAAATCTGGCTGTGATAACCAGGAGATCTGTTTATCTTAGCTGCCCGCGCCCCACCCCCCTCGCACCTGTATAGACTCGCGGGAACCCGCAATTAAACTCGCCAGCCCCCAGTCATTGCTGCACATGCACCTCCCCGCCCCACTCGCAGCGTGTCTGCCACCAATATGTCTTTCTTTGGTGTGACAAACCTCACGGAGACATATGAAAAGCCGTGCTGGTGGGCATGGTTGTAATCACTGTTAACAAACAAGGTTCTGATTGCCAATATTACCATCTGTTCCATCGGGTTCCACATATTCCCCGGTATGTGGGCTCTGTTAAGCAGATTTTCCGTGCTGCCCAAGGTCACCCTTGATTCATGTAACCAGCCTTTGCAGATGGGTTAAATGTGAGCCTCCCAACAGCAGCAAGAATCAACATCCAAGAGGTACCAAATTACGTCCTCCAATGACAGAGCCCAAATAAACAGTCCACAGAGTCGGCAAAGACGAATATCCACATCCCTTGATACCTGAAAGGAGCAGATCCCAAAGAGACTGTGTCAAGTGCAAGATCCGTCTATTACACTTCCTATAAAAATGACTTCACTGTATAATCAGAGAAGCCCAGGGGTGAGGAGGAAATAACCTGCTTTCAAGAGCAGCTGTTTAAGTGATACAAGCGGAGATCCCCATACTATTGAGTCCTCTCCCTTCTTGCGAACTTAAAACTGAGCTGAGTACTTTTCCCTCTCTGTTCCTCAACACCTGCAAGAGGTTCTCATCACTCCCCTTGAGGTGATTCAAGTCATTTAAAATATATTGATCTTCTCAGCACTGGGGATATAAAAAGACTGGCAGCCTGCCTGAGAAGTAGGTACCAGGCAGACACGGAGGAAGGGTGATGAATAAGGAGGGGCAGTAATGTGGATAACTTCACCCAGGAAGGGGCAAGTGAGCTGGTTTTGCAGGGTGAGCTAGTGGTCCTCAGGCAGAGGTGTGGGAGAAATAGGGCAGGGCGTTTGGGGCAAAGCGAGCACGAGTGCAAAGGCACACAGACATGAAACAGCATAGTAAATACAGGGAGGCATAAAATAGATGCTATTTGTGCAACTGAATTTTTCCTTAGTATTCTTAGCCCCCCTGCTGTAAGTGCTTTTTCACTGTGGGGCTTGGGGACTTAATACAAAAACACTTTGTGGTGAATTCCTTTCCATAACATGCTCCATGAAATAATATTTTGAGATGGTTACTATTCTCTGACTGTGAACGTTTGTACCAAAATCTCATTTTTTAAAACAAAAAGAAACGTTTATGTTTAGCAAACGCATGCTCTAAGCTCATGTGAAAAAGAAGACCTAACCTAGTTTGGGGGTCAAGAAATGCTTCCTTGAGGAGGAGATGTTAGTGTTGAACTTTGAAAGATGAATGGGAATTATTGGGGGAAAAAATGTCCAGGCAGGGGGGGACCAGGTGTGAGGATACCCTGAGGTGACATGGAGCCTGGCAAGGTTGCCAGGAAGGCCTGGCTGGGATGCAGCAACAGGGAGAGGTGGCAGGGAGCGTGGGGGTGGGGAAGGAGACAGGGTCAACTCATGCTTAACCTCAGAGGACACATGAGAAATCTGGGGCTTTATCCTGAGCAACGGGGAATGGTGGAAGCTTTAAGTAGAGGAGAAATATGATTATATTATTTAAAAAGTAACTTTACTTCACTCTGTTTTGACAGACTCCAGGTCCACCCAAATCTCTTCAAATGACTCAATTTCATTCCCTTTTATGGCTAAGAAAGAGAAAAACAAACACCTATATATTAACACATGTATGCAGAATTTAGGAAAATGGCACAAATGAACCTAGATCCAGGGCCGGAATAGAGATGCGGACATAGAGAATAGATGTGTGGACACGAGGTGGGGTAGGCAGGGTGGGATGCACTGGGAGATGAGGTTTGACATAAATACACTTGGCTGCAGGCTCAGTCAGTTGTGTCTGACTCTTTTGTGACCCCATAGACGGCAGCCCACCAGGCTCCCCCGTCCCTGGGATTCTCCAGGCAAGAACACTGGAGTGGGTTGCCATTTCCTTCTCCACTGCATGAAAGTGAAGAGTGAAAGTGAAGTTGCACAGTTGTGTCCGACTCTTTGCAACCCCATGGACTGCAGCTTACCAGGCTCCTCCGTCCATGGGATTTTCCAGGCAAGAGTACTGGAGTGGGGTGCCATTGCCTTCTCCAGTATATATACATAATATATGTATAAATATATGTGTGTGTGTGTATATATATATATTTTTTTTTTTTAATCACTTAATTGTAAGATGGAGAAAAGTTTGGAGTGGATGAGGGGGAAAGTGTGTTAGGAGAGAACTTACATCAACCCATAAGAAAGGATATTGGATTGGATTCAGAGGGAGAGATGGAGATGGAGGAAAGGGAGGGATTTGAGAAATACAGAGGAGGGAAATAGTCAGGACTTGATAATAAATTGACAGACATGACCTGTCAAACTTCACTTCTATTTACATATATAAACATGTTTTTATACATCTCCATATTTGGTTTTTAGTTTGGTTAAACTTTCAATTTACATTTTAAACTCTTATTTGATTCAAGTCCAACCAGATGGAGACTAATGATAGTAAATATCAGAAAATAGGTTCAGATTGTTGCAATGACATATGACCCGGTAATTCTGTATTTTGTAACAAAGCAGTTTGACTTATATCCTGTCCATTTGAATAATGCTGTTCCACCTAGGAAACTACAAATGTGTTTTAGAACAGGATAGGATTTGGCTTGTGTATATGTTAGACACAGGGGAAATAAGACATAGTGTCTTGGGTTTAAAAGACACAAAATTAATGCAATTCTTTTTTTTTTAAGTACAAATTCTGCACTCCGTTTCTATAACTGAAATTATTTTTTTTAAGTAAGACTAATAGCTTGATTTTCCATATCAAAATTTAATCTCATTTATGCATTTTGCACTTAGAGCTGCACATAGCAAATTATGGGCAAATATATATACATTATGTTACATTGCTCTCCCAGCTGTGCATGTATGATTTGGTGCTGGCAGTTATGTTCAATTTAGTAAAAAGCTATATTCCACTGTGTCTAGAATCTTTGAGCTTTTTAAACAGCTAGTACATAAAAATGTACTTCCCTTTACTGCCTCCATAAAGAGCAAAGAAAGAGCAGGAGGTAGAGTATAAATGAACCAGGGCCAGACATGCTTTTGTACAGGAGAAAGAGAGAAGCAAAATCCAAGCAGAAAGACTGAGAGCAGAGGCATGCCTGATGAAAATCCCTGTGTCTCCATGACCCAGGAGGTTTTTTTGTTTTGTTTTGTTTTTTAAACATAAACTAGAGAAACTAAAATGATGGAGTATGATCCTATGTGCTTACTTAAATTTTCTGTAAACTCCCTGATACACACAAAGACAAAACCTTTGAGAATTTACTGAAATGCATTTACCTAAAATACTTCTGGCTTCTCTCCTGGATGCCATTGTGTGCTCTTTCTTTACACTCCAAGATGTGTTAAAAAGTGCACATCTAAAACCACTAAGTACATTTTAACCAAGGTGTGTTTATAATGATTAAGAATCACAAAGTATTTGGTTTAAGCAATGGATTACATTAAGTGCATGAAAAACAAGTGAAAGGAAACAAAATATTTTGAGGTTTAAGCATTGGAAGAACTGATGCTGAAGCTGAAGCTCCAATACTTTGGCCACCTGATACAAAGAATTGACTCATTGGAAAAGACCCCGATGCTGGGAAAGATTCAGGGCAAGAGGAGAAGGGGATGACAGAGGATGAGATGGTTGGATGGCATCACTGACTCAATCAACATGAGTTTCAGCAAGCTCCCGGAGTTGGTGATGAACAGGGAAGCTTAGTGTGCTGCAGTCCACAGGGTCACAAAACGTCGGACACAATTTAGCAACTGAACAACCAGAAGCATATACTAATTAGAAGATATGCATAATTTTAAATTACTGTTGGTAGTTTTTATGTCGATTTTTACTATAAGTTGAATATGAGAAGTTCCACCAAATTTCCTCAAATTTTCCCTTCTTCATAAAATCAAATGACCACCATTGTCAATAATAGGAGAGAGATCTAATGTGAAATAATCTTAAGAGTGTTTATTTTATACTCGAGGAAAGGAAATTAAATGCTGTCCTTCAGTCTGTCATAGTGAGATGCAGGGCCTTCCTCTCAATGTTTTTCTTGGGCTTCCTCCCAAATTTTGGTCACCTGTCATCAAACCAAATTTTAAAGGATGGTTTCCCAGGGAAAGACTGGGAGATGATACAGAGGGTTAAACAGACACTGGAGGAGGAGAAACATGGAACTGAGTGCTTGCTTTGCTTTGGTGACAATCAATATGGTGTGCTTTCTGGATGGATTTATATAAACCAAGGGTGGGAGCTGCCTTCAAGGTCAACACCAAGGAACCCTTCATTCTCCAGAATGATGTCATTCCATTCCTGCCCAATGGCTGCAGTTGAGTCTCCTTCAGGGCTGCTGCTGCTGCTAAGTCGCTTCAGTCGTGTCTGACTCTGTGCGACCCCAGAGACAGCAGCCCACCAGGCTCCCCTGTCCCTGGGATTCTCCAGGCAAGAACACTGGAGTGGGTTGCCATTTCCTTCTCCAGTGCCTGAAAGTGAAAAGTGAAAGTCAAGTTGCTCAGTCGTGTCGACTCTTAGCGACCCCATGGACTGCAGCCCACCAGGCTCCTCCACCCATGGTGTTTTCCAGGCAAGAGTACTGGAGTGGGGTGCCATTGCCTTCTCCACCTTCAGAGCTAGTTTGTGGCTAATCACAGCTTCCTCTCACCTAGAGCTACCAGTCTCCTTATTGAGGTCATATGTGTATTCTGCTCTCTGATGAATAACTGTGATGACTTCTGTTTTGACACATCAATTCTCCTTCACCATCAGCAAATTTAGGTGACAAAGCCAAATTAAATTAAACTCATCGGAATGCAGGGTGATGAGCTAAACTATATAGCCTCAGTTTTTTTTTTTTCAATTTTGTTTATAAATATGATCCTACACTTTTTAAGTGTCAAATATAACCTGAAAGAGATGTTAGTATTATTGGAGTCTTAAGTGTACTTTTATTGTCTTGATTACTTCTATTCCCATGATGATTTAAACAGATTTTTAATACAATTTGGGGTCTTCCTTTAAAACCAGGATGCTTTATATATCTTATTGCTTGAAACATCATAATTGAAACAACTCCAAACATTAAAGAACCTTTGAGCTTAAGATTGATCTTTCACTCGTTAAAATTATGTCTTTTTAATTTATACTCTTTTATGAGCTTTTTGAGTGATTACAAAGCAAGGACTATAGAAAGTATAGTGCTTTTATAAGAAGGTGTAGGATTTCTAATTGTGAGAAAATGTTAATAATATATTAATGGATGATGGTAGTCTTTTTATACTAGAAATAGGAAATTTAACAACTGGATATGCCTACATTACTAAAATTATTTTTTGTCAATATCATGACTTTGATCTTGATGTTTAATTTATAAAAGCAACATTCACCATCAAAATGATTTGCTGCCTTCAAATGTGTTAACGTCTACCTACAGTTAACAGCTTCATTTAAAAAGAAGACAAACTGAAGAATCTGATCTTAAATTTCCATGTTCACTCATTCCTCCTATTTAAGCTTTGTTTTCTTACTGGTTAGAAATATTTTAATAGAATTCAGTAACTATTGAATTGGAATTTCTGGATCTTATAAGTATTACCGAGTTAAAAAATAAACAGCTTTTGTAGAGTTTCTAAGGAGCAATCATGCATTTTTCTATAACCCAAAGCTGCAGATGTAGGGAAAGGATTATTTAAATTCATTCATAACTTGACATTACCCCTCCCCCAGACTCCATTTAAATCCCCAGCGCTTCAATGCCAGGTTCATTGCCCGGGTAAATTAATTTCTTTCTAAAATTGTCTTTATGCACTCGTTTGTTTTATAAGCTTAGCTGTACGCTCCAAAGATCAGTTCTTGAAGTGGGGTGAAGAGCATTCATTTCTCCTTCATTGACCCAGAGCTGCTGCGGAAGGCGATGGTATAGATGCGTTAATCAACACCCTGTCCAGCAAACGAGACGGAGCCATCGCCAACGCAGCCACAGTGCTGACGAACATGGCCATGCAGGAGCCCCTGCGCCTGGGCATCCAGAGCCATGACGTCATGCACGCCCTGCTCAGCCCGCTGCACTCGGCCAACACCATCGTGCAGAGCAAAGCCGCCCTCGCCGTTGCTGCAACCGCGTGTGACGTGGAGGCCCGCACAGAGGTGAGCGTTTGCATCACTTTCCTTCTCTCTTCTGGTCGGCTCCTACCCCTGCATTCATTTGAAACATTATCAAGTGCTTTACCGCACCCATCGTTTAAGTCCCTCGAGATGCAAGATGTTGGGAAACAAACTGACCTCATCCAGCCAAGAAAGTGAGTGAGTGAGCACTCACATAAATGGAGTATGGTCTATAAAAATATTGAATAGCTATGTTGTACACCTGAAACTAATAGAATAAACCAACTATGTGTAATGCATGTAGTATGTAAAGCAATTATACTTCAGTTTTTAAGAAAGGAATAGGTACATTGTCATCCCCATTTTACAGAGGAGGAAAATGGGGCTAAAGAGAATTAATGTGTGTAAAGCAGAGCTGATTGGTCAGGAAGTCAAGATTGTGAGAAAACATCTTTCTCAGCCCAGAGCCCCTGCCCTCACACAGTGCTCAGACAACTGACAAATCTTCTCTGTCTCTTAGATGTTTTTCCTACCCCCCTTCTTTGTTCCTATAGACTCAACTCATTTGTATTCATCTCAGATGGTAAAAAATTTGCCTGCAATCCAGGAGACCCGGGTTTGATCCCAGGGTCAGGAAGATCCCTCAGAGAAGGGAATGGCTACCCAGTCCAGTATTCTTTCCTGTAGAATTCCATGGACGGAGAAGCCTGGTGGGCTACAGTCCATGGGGTCACAAAGAGTCAGACATGACGGAATGACTTGGCACTGGCACATATTTCTTTGGCTGCCCTGGGTCTTAGTTGCAGCATGTGAACTCTTAGATAAAGCATGTGAGATCTAGTTCCTTGACCAGGGATTGAACCCATGCCCCCTGCATTGACAGAGTAAAGTCTTGGCCACTGGACCAACAGGGAAGTCCCCAAACTGACCTTTCAATATATGAGCCTCATCACATCACTGCAAGTCCCCGGTGGTATGCCACTCCCCCATGGGAACAGTTATGTAAAGGCTTGAGATGATCCACCTGTGCTGCCTAAGCCTGAACTCACCTCCCAGGTGTAACTCTACACTCTTAGAAATACCATACGATTTGTAATTGTCAGCATGCTCAGTTCTCTTATTTATACCTCCTTGATATCTCTGCTGAGAAAGCTAGTCTCACGTTTGTCCACCCGATAAACGCCTGTTTTTCCTTCAACATCCAGCTCAGCCATTCCGTCCTCCATGAGGCCTGCCTTCAGTCCTCAAACAGGGACTCAAACATCCTGCTCTGTGATCCCGCCACTCCCTGTGCATGCCTTCTTGAACTCAGTTTTTCATTAGCTTTTGTATGTAAGACCATAAACTCCCTGAGGCTTTAGGGAAGGGAACTGAAGTTTCCTTTCCCTGTGTTCTTGTCATTGATATATATCTGGCACACAGTATAGGCTTAATAAGCAGTGTTAAATGAATGAGTGGATGAATAAATGCATGGAGGAATGAGTGGAGAAATTCATAAATGTTTGAGTTAGATATTTGCCAAAAGAGCACATGGAGTCAGATTGCTATCTTGTATTATACTCAGAAATAAAGATGTTCAGAAGTTTGGCTTACTAAGCATAAGATGTTTCAAGTAAACTTTTCAAAGCTGCCCAAGTTACTTGTGCTAATGTATAATCTCCATCAGGGCCCCTGTGTTTGAGAAGAACATGATTGGAAGTGGATCATGTCTCATAAGGGCTCCTGCTTTCAAATACTACACAGAGACATCTGTAGAATATTCCTTTGTCCTCCAGGCTTAGATAGCACAGTATTACATTTCAGACAGGGAGACAAGCACTCTGTCAAATCTTTTCTTCTCCCCCCGATTTGAATAATTTTATACATGAGTGATTTCTTTTAATAGTGTAATTAGTGTAGTTCTCTCCAATTCTCTACTTGTTCTTTTTCTTTTTCACTCCTTGAAGAAATATGAATGATAAAATGGATCTTCCTCTGGAGAACTGCTTCAGCGCTGCCTTGGCCACACGGCTGAGTTGGTCACAGTGTCTGGTGACATGGGTGCCACTTCCCTGCATTGGTTACTCCTGCCCAGCTTTGGAGACCACGTCTGTTTTCTACTGCTGCCATAACAAATGACCACAACTCAGTGGCTTAACGCAATTGTTTTTGTTGGTCATTCGCTAAGTCGTGTCTGACTCTTTGCGACCCTGTGGACTGCAGCATGCCAGTATCTCCCGGAGTTTGCTCGAATTCATGTCCATTGAGTCAGTGATGCTATCTAACCATGATGCTATCTAACCATCTCATCCTCTGCTGTCTTCTTCTCCTTTTGCCTTCAATCTTTCCCAGCATCAGGGTCTTTTCCAATGAGTCGGCTGTTCCTATCAGGCGGCCAGTTATGATTCTGTTATCTCACAGTTGGGAGGTCAGAAGTCTGAAAATGGGTCTTATGGGTTAATGTTAGGATATTAACAGAGCTGTGATCCTTCTGGAGACTTGATGGGACTGTTTCCTGACCCTTTCTAGCTTTGACCATCCACCTGCATTTCTTGGCTGTGGCCCCTTCCTCTGTCTTCCAAGCAGATTACTGCAATATCTGTTTCTACAAATTTCCTTTGCCTACTCCTCACACTCTTATCTCCCTCTTCTTATAAAAACCCTTGTAATTAAATTGGATCCACTTGATAATCCAGGACAATCTTCCCATCTTCAAATCCCTAACTTAACCACATCTGCCGGAACCCTCCAGGGTACAAGGGCATCTCTGGGAGCCCATGGTTCTGTCCCCCACAGGGCCAAATGCACCAGCAGTGGTGAGGAGCAGAGCGAATGAACATGGACACTGCACTTTAGGGGAAGGAGGCCAGGTTCTTTGCCCCATATCTGCCCTGTGTAAAATCACAGTGACCTCCCTCAGGGTGGGGGGGACACATGTATACCTGTGGCCGATTCATGTTGTTGATTGGCGAAAGCCATCACAGTATCATAATTATTCTCCAAATAAAATAAATTATTTTTTAATACTTATTCTTTATTTATTTAGTTGGCTTTGGAGTTCCCTGGTGGCTCAGACAGTAAAGCGTCTGCCTATGATGTGGGAGACCCAGGTTCGGTCCCTGGGCCAGGAAGATCCTCTGGAGAAGGAAATGGCACCCCACTCCAGTACCCTTGCCTGGAAAATCCCATGGACGGAGGAGAGTAGTAGGCTACAGTCCACAGGGTCGCAAAGGGTCGGACACGACCAAGCGACTTCACTTTCATTTTAGTTGCAGCATGTGGGATCTAGTTCCCTGACCAGGGACCAAACCCAGGGCCCCTGCCTTGGGAGCACAAAATCTTAGCCACTGGACCACCAGGAAAGTCCCTCCCTCAATTACTTTACTGTGGCCTCTTGTTGATTTTGAACAGAAAACTGGGCTCTTAAGGTTTTTGCAATCAATTATTTCCCCTTGAATTTAATAAGTCTAAATGTGGACACATCCTAAAATGTTTTTACATACTCAACACGCTTTTAACAATCAAATAATGAGGTTTTTTAAAGCCGAAATGTGTATGTTCTCTACTCTTAATGTGTAAAATTCTGGTCTCTACTTCTAGCTGAGAAATGCAGGTGGGCTAGAGCCACTGGTAGAGCTCCTGCGTTCCAAGAATGAGGAGGTCCGGAGGGACGCCAGCTGGGCCGTGATGGTCTGTGCCGGGGACGAGCCCATGGCCGTGGAGCTGTGCAGGCTCGGGTGGGTGGCACGGCCTGGGGGGTCTGCCTCAGATCAAGGACATACACTTTCTTCAGGCCAGAGGAAGGTCCAACAGAGTTTCCATGCCCATGCCTAGGCTGCTGGGCATCATTCAGATGCTCTGTGGGTCACAGTCCCTCTGAAGGGACCGCCTGCAGAAGCGGGGTCCTAGACCTCCCTTACCACCTCCGCAAAATCATCTTCAATGTCTCCTTTTCCACCTTTTCATCTCAGTAAATGCTCCTCTTTCACTCTCCCCTGGTTTGCTCTCTCAACTTTCAAGACTGAATTTAAACAGTCAAGCCATGACTGTCATCTGTGTTTTTCTGTCCCCCCCAAACTTCTCCACTACAATTATGCCTTTAAGCAGCTTCACCGCATTGGTTCTCCTGACCAACAGCCTATGAGTCACTTGCCTTTAGCATCACAGTCAATAGGGTTTTAAACTTCCACAGACAAGTTTACATTATTTCTAACCCATTTTAATTCTTTGCATATATCACCTGTTTAGCTGAAAAAAATTGGAGTCCAATACTAATTTTTGCTTTAAATGAACAATGTTTTTCTTCTGAACATGTCTTTTCCAACTGTTTGAATGTAAGTTACTACATGGCATATATGTTCTCAAAAAGGGCAGATTTGTCTTTATAATTGTGTCAGGATTAGTTTATCTAAATGGGTGGGATGGTTTTAACCTTTCCATCTCAGTTTTTCAATTCAGGATCTTAGTGTGAGGTACATAAATGGGAACTTAATGTTAGATTGCTTCTATAAGGCAAATAATGTCATTTTTGCTTTTATTGACAGGGCTTTAGAAATCCTTGAAGAAATTAATGTATCAGTAAGTCGAAAAAATAAATTCAGTGAGGCAGCTTATAACAAACTGCTCAACAACTACCTGTCTCTGAAATACAGCCAGACTGGCTATTTGTCATCGAGTAACATAATCAGTGATGGATTCTATGATTATGGTCGGGTAAGTGGCAGCACTAATTTGTATTTCAGTATATAGTGATCAGTTCTTTCATCATGATGCCATTACATTGCAATTTTATAACCACCTGACATAATTTTTATTTTTATAGACAGAAACTTGGGAATCAGAACTTCATCCTTAAACTTTGTCTGGCTATAAGATTTTGCATTTGTGTTCAGTTTTAACCAGATTTTAATTACTTGTACTTAGTTTGTTAATACTAGTCTCAAGTTTCAGAGAAAATAAAAAAGAATCAGCTTCTTTTATATTGCTTCTAGGGCTTCGTGTTAATTATAATGTTAACAATAGAAATACAAGTCTTCATTTTTTAAATTATAATCTCATTGAAATAAGCCATATTGGAATATTGAATTATAACATGTAATGCAGAATAATATTATTTTTTACTTAGCTGCATTTATGATTATGATTTCAGTTCAGTGTTAATGTTGAAAGAGATGGGAAGCTAAACATTAGAATCTTGTAGACTTCTGGAAACCAAAAGCAGTAAGGAAAATGGAGAAATTTTTAAAAACCTACAAATCCCATTTTAGGCAGAAGTAGGAAACAAGTATGACCTGCAGACTTCAAACATTTTAAAGTCCCTGGGATCAAGCAGAAGCTATATGGAAGGAAGAATGAGAAAGGGGAAAAAGCACAGAGACGGACAGGAGTGGTTGCCGATCTCAGAGAGCACCATCCAGACTCCGTGCTTTCTGAGCGGATGGACAACTCAGACATTCAAAAGCTGTGTGCTTGGTTTGCCAGGGGCTGGGTGGACAGGCCCTGGGGAACTGGGGTGAGCAGGGCTGGTAGCAGCAACTTTCTTGGATCAATTTGGCTCAAAGAAGCAGAGGACACACGGTCGTAAAAGAATCACAGCTAATTAAGCCATATTTGCAGGAAATGCTATATCATGGTAACAGAATTAGAGACACTTTGAGTAATCAGAACAGCTAGCCTAACGCTTTATCTCTTCCTTCTGCTTTTCCCGGCTCTGCCACCGCCATACCCTTCAGAACACACACAAACCACCAAGAAAGTACTGCTCTCATTCAATGATGAGTAATTTTAAAGGAACAGGTGCCACATTATTAGTACAAAGATGCTTTAAGAAAAATGAGGGAAAGAGCAGAAAAACCACCAAAGAGCACTTGTTGGAAAAATGTTGCCATGGAACAGGTAAAAAACTGTGGCAAATATATGTGTTCATGAGTTTAAAAAAAACAAAAACCAAAACTTAATGAGACAATTTCTTTATGAAGGAGAACTCTCTGATTCAGCAGTTCCCACCCTTTTTGGTATCCGGGACCAATTTCTCAGAAGACGATTTTTCCACAGACCAGGGATAGGGGAGGATGGTTTGGGGATGATTCAAGTGCATGACATTTATTGTGCACATTATTTCTAGTCTAATCACCACTGATCTGACAGGGGATACTGGTCTACAGCCCAGGAGGCTGGGGACCCCTGCTCTGATTAATTCTAAATTGTTTCTGATATTTTAGTCTTTAAATATGTCAGTGAACAAATGAGACAAAGGTCTTTTCTCCCATGGTACCAGTGAGAGGAAACAGATGATAAATGGTAAATCTCACAAATTGTATCACATGATCGAAATGAGAACCACCATAGTGGCTAGGGAGGAGAGCAAAGGAGTAAGGGGCTCTCTTGTGCTGAGGATCCCGGGGGTGACAGTCATAATCTGGCATTGGGGTCAGACAGCCCCACTGTCAGATGTTTGGTCGGTAACACCCGAGCAAAAATTAGAAGGAGGTGAGGGACTTAGCCGTGGAGAAGGAGTTTTATAGGTGGAGGTGCAGAAAGCATGAGGAGTAAACACAGTTGGCACATTTAAGGAAACAGCAAAGTCAGTGTAGCTAGAGCTGGGTCAACCAGGGGTGGAATAATAGACAAAGTCACAGAGGTAGGAGCTCATGATGGGCTTGTAGATCATTGCAAAGATGTGGGCCTTTACTCTGAATGAAATGGGTAAATACGGCAGAGTTGGGAACAGAAGAATGACATGCTCTGTCTTACTTTAAAAGAATCATGACTAAGAGAGGTATCTATTACTTGATTAGAAAAGGACCTCACAAGGTGATCTGGTCTAAACCTTTTCACCAGGCTGATACAATTGCTAGTATAGGGCTTCATCTAGCTTGCTTTTAGTCATCCTCACAACATTTTGGGTGATCTGTTGAATAATTAGTTACTGTTACAGACAATAAACTTTCCTTATATATGTGGATGGATTTTCAAACTCAAATACTTCCACGAGCCAGTCTGATCATTATGGTGTGAAACAGCTGAGTATCAAGCTACAGAGACTTGTAGGGCTGGGGTGAGGAGCGGAGGGTACAGGAGAGTATATCTTGCCCAAAGGCAAGACATCCACAAGCTTCAGATTCCTATTTCTACGTGTGTGTGTGTGTGTGTGTGTGTGTGTGAGAAATTAGATACTTGAAATAATTGAGAACCTATTATATCAGTATACTTTTAAAAAATATAACCCATGCAGATATTACTGTTCAATTCTTAAACTACCTGCAGATAAATCCTGGCACCAAACTTCTGCCTTTGAAGGATCTCTGCTTACAAGAACCAAGTGACCAACGTGCTATACTCTTAATTAACAGTAGATCTTCTGATGTGTGAGTCTTTGTGGGGAGCAGGGATATGGGGAAGCAAAATTTTTGTCTATCATCATGTGAATACATAAAGGTGCCCAGTATGGTATCTTTTATTCCTTCCGGTGTCTAGCACCACCATGAAAGTAAATACTGGTCTGTAAATTCATAGCCTAACATAGTAAAGACCACGGGATAGTCACCACCATAGTTTTTCCTTTGACTCCACAATACCACTCAATTCCACATGTATTTCTGCAGTCAGGGATTCTTACCCTTCTGGCAACATCAAGTAACTGAAGAAAGTATAAACAGAGAGGAGCAAACCAAGATGAATTATGTTTACAAATCTCCAGAACTAGATGCAAGAATACCACTGATGCCCAATTTTTCTAATAAAATAAAAAACAGTAGAAGCTATACACTTCATGTGACACATCTTAAAACCTATTTCCAGTCCTAGGTCATGAAAAGCTTTATCGTATTCATTTTATCTTTTCTTCACCTCTCCTTTATGCTATTAAAATAATGTGTCGCTGTTAAAAGTCAGCTCCAAATACGAGTTTTCAGAAAAAAATCTATTTTGTAGGACAAAGTTAATGTTGACAAATTATTTTACTTTGTATGTAATTTCAAATACGTAAAATTTTAGTTCTCCACCTCCATCTACGGAAGATAAGTCATCAGACGTTGGTTATGGACGAAGTATTTCTTCTTCATCTTCTTTAAGAAGAGCAAGTAAAGAAAAGACCAAGTAAGAAAATGATGTTTTGTCTACACTCAAATAATTCTCTCCCTTAATTTGGGAGTAAAAAGGAAATTTAGATTTTAGGTTTTGGCAGCTTAATTTTTATTCTTCTCACAGTCACACAGTTTCAGGATGAAAACCAGGAAAATTGGCTTGATGTTCTGTCTGCTGTGAACCTAGAGTAAGATCTTGAGCCCATGACTCATGGTCTATGATCAGGCTTCACATCCTTATCTGTAGATGGAATAATGCCTGGTGCCCTATTTCTTCTCGTTGATTGAAATCAAAACATAAAATGGGAGTGAAAATGCCTTATAACCTATAAAATGTCTTGCAAATGTAGCATATTGTTCTTTTCATATGACTGACATTGGTTATGGTTTTTTCAAATGACAAAAGAAAATAGTTTTCATTTTAGTGCTGGATTTGGATCCCCCACTGAAGAGAAATCAGAACCAACTTCAGGACGCAATACAGCTGTTAGCAAAAGCACCACTAAAGAGAAAGGATCAAGGTAGGAAACACCTTCCTGTAATCTTCTAACTGTAATCCCATCAAGCTTTAATTACAGACAGAGTTGGAGAAACGGAAGGGTGGCTTTCAACTAGGAAGCTCTTCTCATGGGATAAGATACAGAACTAAGCAGGACTCACAGAGTGTAATTAAAATTACCTTTATTTGTGTCTCTTGTTGTCTCTTTAAAACTTACCCAGAGGGAGTTTCTTCTCCTGCCTCTGGGTGAGAACTCAGGGCACTCTGACCACTGTAGTGGTCTACAGTGACCTACAGTCACTTTAATTCACAAATGACAATGCAAATAGCAGTCTCCAGTCAGCCCTTTAAAAGTCTAGCCATGTGTAGGCATCAACCTAAAATGAACATTTCCGCCCTCCCCTGGTGGCTGCCTATGCAGGCGATGAGCTGCAATGACTGGAGTGTGAGCCTTTCTTTACCCCTGCCTCTTACTTCCATGTCCCCTTCCCATCTTCCTCATGGAAACCTGTGACCCTTCAAGAAGCAATGAGAAGAAGGAAAGGAAACAGGACCACATTCGTGACTTGGTTGGAACCATTATAATATGGTTCCATGTATTTTTAAATACTGTCTATGAACAAAGCTAGTGGAGGTGATGGAAATCCAGCTGAGCTATTTCACATCCTAAAAGATGATGCTGTGAAAGTGCTGCACTCAATAATATGCCAGCAAATTTGGAAAACTCCGCAGTGGCCACAGGGCTGGAAAAGATCAGTCTTCATTCCAATCCCAAAGAAAGGCAATGCCAAAGAATGCTCAAGATCAGATCAGATCAGATCAGTCACTCAGTCATGTCCGACTCTTTGTGACCCCATGAATTGCAGCACGCCAGGCCTCCCTGTCCATCACCAACTCCCGGAGTTCACTCAGACTCACATCCATCAAGTCAGTGATGCCATCCAGCCATCTCATCCTCTGTCGTCCCCTTCTCCTCTTGCCCCCAATCCCTCCCAGCATCAGAGTTTTTTCCAATGAGTCAACTCTTTGCATGAGGTGGCCAAAGTACTGGAGTTTCAGCTTTAGCATCATTCCTTCCAAAGAAATCCCAGGGCTGATCTCCTTCAGAATGGACTTGTTGGATCTCCTTGCAGTCCAAGGGACTCTCAAGAGTCATCTCCAACACCACAGTTCAAAAGCATCAATTCTTTGGTGCTCAGCCTTCTTCACAGTCCAACTTTCACATCTATACATGACCACTGGAAAAACCATAGCCCTGACTAGACGAAGCTTTGTTGGCAAAGTAATGTCTCTGCTTTTGAATATGCTATCTAGGTTGGTCATAACTTTCCTTCCAAGGAGTAAGCATCTTTTAATTTCATGGCTGCAGTCACCATCTGTAGTGATTTTGGAGCCCAGAAAAATAAAGTCTGACACTGTTTCCACTGTTTCCCCATCTATTTGCCATGAAGTGATGGGACCAGATGCCATGATCTTCGTTTTCTGAATGTTGAGCTTTAAGCCAACTTTTTCACTCTCCTCTTTCACTTTCATCAAGAGGCTTTTGAGTTCCTCTTCACTTTCTGCCATAAGGATGGTGTCATCTGCATATCTGAGGTTATTGATATTTCTCCCAGCAATCTTGATTCCAGCTTGTGTTTCTTCCAGTCCAGCATTTCTCATGATGTACTCTGCATAGAAGTTAAATAAGCAGGGTGACAATATACAGCCTTGACGAACTCCTTTTCCTATTTGGAACCAGTCTGTTGTTCCATGTCCAGTTCTAACTCTTGCTTCCTGACCTTCATACAAATTTCTCAAGAGGCAGATCAGGTGGTCTGGTATTCCCATCTCTTTCAGAATTTTCCACAGTTTATTGTGATCCACACAGTCAAAGGCTTTGGCATAGTCAATAAAGCAGAACTTTTCCGGAACTCTCTTGCTTTTTCCATGATCCAGTGGATGTTGGCAATTTGATCTCTGGTTCCTCTGCCTTTTCTAAAACCAGCTTGAACATCAGGAAGTTCACGGCTCACACATTGCTGAAGCCTGGCTTGGGGAATTTTGAGCATTACTTTACTAGCATGTGAGATGAGTGCAATTGTGTGGTAGTTTGAGCATTCTTTGGTATTGTCTTTCTTTGGGATTGGAATGAAAACTGACCTTTTCCAGTCCTGTGGCCACTGCTGAGTTTTCCAAATGTGCTGGCATATTGATGGAGCACTTTCACAGCATCATCTTTCAGGATTTGGAATAGCTCAACTGGAATTCCATCACCTCCACTGGCTTTGTTCGTAGTGATGCTTTCTAAGGCCCACTTGACTTCACATTCCAGGATGTCTGGCTCTAGGTGAGTGATCACACCATCGTGATTATCTGGGTCGTGAAGATCTTTTTTGTACAGTTCTTCTGTGTATTCTTGCCACCTCTTCTTAATATCTTCTGCTTCTGTTAGGTCCATACCATTTCTGTCCTTTATCGAGCCCATCTTTGCATGAAATGTTCCTTTGGTATCTCTGATTTTCTTGACGAGATCCCTAGTCTTTCCCATTCTGTTGTTTTCCTCTATTTCTTTGCATTGATCGCCGAAGAAGGCTTTCTTATCTTTCATTGGAACTCTGCATTCAGATGTTTATATCTTTCCTTTTCTCCTTTGCTTTTCGCTTCTCTTCTTTTCACAGCTATTTGTAAGGCCTCCCCAGACAGCCATTTTGTTTTTTTGCATTTCTTTTCCATGGGGATGGTCTTGATCCCTGTCTCCTGTACAATGTCATGAACCTCATTCCATAGTTCATCAGGCACTCTATCTATCTCATCTAGGCCCTTAAATCTATTTCTCACTTCCACTGTATAATCATAAGGGATTTGATTTAGGTCATACCTGAATGGTCTAGTGGTTTTCCCTACTTTCTTCAATTTAAGTCTTAATTTGGCAATAAGGAGTTCATGGTCTGAGCCACAGTCAGCTCCTGGTCTTGTTTTTGCTAACTGTATAGAGCTTCTCCATCTTTGGCTGCAAAGAATATAATCAATCTGATTTTGGTGTTGACCATCTGGTGATGTCCATGTATAGAGTCTTCTCTTGTGTTGTTGGAAGAGGGTGTTTGTTATGACCAGTGCATTTTCTTGGCAAAACTCTATTAGTCTTTGCCCTACTTCATTCCGTATTCCAAGGCCAAATTTGCCTGTTACTCCAGGTGTTTCTTGACTTCCTACTTTTGCATTCCAGTCCCCTATAATGAAAAGGACGTCTTTTTTGGGTGTTAGTTCTAAAAGGTCTTGTAAGTCTTCATAGAACCGTTCAACTTCAGCTTCTTCAGCATTACTGGTTGGGGCATAGACTTGGATTACTGTGATATTGAATGGTTTGCCTTGGAAACGAACAGAGATCATTCTGTTGTTTTTGAGATTGCATCCAAGTACTGCATTTCGGACTCTTTTGTTGACCATGATGGCCACTCCATTTCTTCTGAGGGATTCCTGCCTGCAGTAGTAGATACAATGGTCATCTGAGTTAAATTCACCCATTCCAGTCCATTTTAGTTTGCTGATTCCTAGAATGTTGACATTCACTCTTGCCATCTCTTGTTTGACCACATCCAGTTTGCCTTGATTCATGGACCTGACATTCCAGGTTCCTATGCAATATTGCTCTTTACAGCATCGGACCTTGCTTCTATCACCAGTCACACAATTGCACTTATCTCACACACTAGTAAAGTAATGCTCAAAATTCTCTAGGCCAGGCTTCAACAGTGTATGAACTGTGAACTTCCAGATGTTCAAGCTGGATTTAGAAAAGGTAAAGGAACCAGAGATCAAATTGCCAACATCATCAAAAAAGCAAGAGAGTTCCAGAAAAATATATATTTCTGCTTTATTGACTATGTCAAAGCTTTTGACTGTGTGGATCACAACAAACTGTGGAAAATTCTTCAAGAGATGGGAAAAGATGGGACCACCTGACCTGCCTCCTGAGAAACCTATATGCAGGTCAGGAAGCAACAGTTAGAACTGGAAATGGAACAACAGACTGGTTCCAAATAGGGAAAGGAGTACAACAAGGCTGTATATTGTCACCCTGCTTATTTAACATATGCAGAGTACATCATGAGAAACGTTGGGCTGGATGGAGCACAAGCTAGAATCAAGATTGCCAGGAGAAATATCAATAACCTCAGATATGCAGATGACACCACCCTTATGGTAGAAAGCAAAGAACTAAAGAGCCTCTTGATGAAAGTAAAAGAGGAGAGTGAAAAAGTTGTCTTAAAACTCAACATTCAGAAAACTAAGATCATGGCATCTTGTTCCATCACTTCATGGCAAATAGATGGGGAAACAGTGACAGACTATTTTTTTGGGCTCCTAAATCACTGCAGATGGTGACTGCAGTCATGAAATTAAAAGACGCTTACTCCTTGGAAGGAAAGTTATGACCAACCTAGACAGCATATTAAAAAGCAGACGTTACTTTGTCAACAAAGGTCCATCTTCTAGTCAAAGCTATGGCTTTTCCAGTAGTCATGTATGGATATGAGAGTTGGACTATAAAGAAAGCTGAGCACTGAAGAATTGATGCTTTTAAACTGTGGTGTTCAAGAAGACTGAGAGGCCCTTGGACTGCAAGGAGATCCAACCAGTCCATCCTAAAGGAAATCAGTCCTGAATATTCATTGGAAGGACTGATGCTGAAGCTGAAACTCCAATACTTTGGCCGCCTGATGTGAAGAACTGATTTGTTTGAAAAGACCCTGACGCTGGGAAAGATTGAAGGCGGGAGGAGAAGGGGATGACAGAGGATGAGATGGTTGGATGGCATCACCAATTCAATGGACATAAATTTGAGTAAACTCTAGGAGTTGGGGAATGGACAGGGAGGCCTGGTGTGCTGCAGTCCATGGGGTTGCAAAGAGTTGGACACGACTGAGTGACTGAACTGACTGACTGACATGCTGACATATTTTTATGCATATTCTTTTTCATGTGAGCTCTTTCCTGGATTCTTCAGAAATCCACTCAGACCTCCTGCCCCACTCCATGACCCTTCAATTAGAGTTGGCTAAGCCCTTCAGAACCACTGGGGTGCTGGAGGCTATTTGATGCACACACAAACACATGAGCATCTACCTTCTAAACCGAGACTGTCCCCTAAGGTCTCCTAAGGAACTGTCTGCCTTCCTCCACAGACCTCAGAGCTTTGTGTTTTCAATTTCTGGCTTTGTTTTCTTCTGTCAGTCTCTGTGGCTCACTGCTCTGGTCTCTGCTTCTGATCTGCTCCTGCTGTCCCAGCCCTCATCGTTTTTGCCTGCCCATCACCTCCCCACCTCCTCCGTTTCCTTTCTCTCCTCTCTTGACTTCTCTTGCTTCTCCTCCACTGGAGTGAGCGCACCTTGAGGACAAGAACATGTTCTAACTCAAATAATTTCTCTTTCCATCCCCAGTATTAGTACAGTGCTTGGTTAGCATACCTAAGGGATTCATGTTTATTCAAGAGAATAGAAATCTGAAATTTTTAGGAAAAGGTCCACACTTAGAAACTGTGTCTCTTGAACACATAGGTTACCTTCTCTCTGGCCGAATTCACTCATCAGTAAAATGGAGGAAAAACCCCTGCAGTGTGTTGTTCCTCATAGTGTGTTGAGAAGATTAAATGAGTTAAGAAACATAATGTAAAGGGCTTAGAGCAGAGCCCAGCCCAGAGTAAACACTCAACAAATGTTAGTACTACTGGATGAACCAGTTGCAAGGAGCCCAAACCCACTCCAGCCTTGTAGGGATGAGAAGAACCCCCCTTCCAGCACATGAAAGAGGCTGGGAGTCAAGTCAATAACCATAGGGTCTGCTCAGCTCTCTCCCTCTCTTTCTCTCTCCACCTGCACAGTACCTTTTTACAAATTGCTTTGTTATCTACCTTGACTTTCTTTTGATTACCACCTCACTCATAACTGTAGCTTATATATGTGACTCTGATTTGCCATGGGACCAAACCTGGCCCCAGTTCCAAGACCGTCTTTTAATTCTAAAGCATAACAACGATCAGGTGCGGTCTGTATCTCTTATGTGTATTTGTGAGGGAGACCGTCTTAACATCACATGCTTGACAGGACATTGACTGCCTCTGAGGCAGGTGTCTCCCTATGGTCTCCCCAACTGCGGTCCTGGGGAAGAATCCACCTGGCTTATTTAAGTGATCAGTGTGTGTTCAGGCTCTTTACTCCTTCTTAGCCCTTGGTCCACAAGGGGATAGTCTGGTTATAATCTTATTGTTTATCTTTCATGATTTATTTTGTTGTTTATCTTTTTAGTTTCTCATCTTGTGACTGTTAAAACTTTGGACCCCTAGATATAGAGTAAAATATTTGAACTCTACTCATCTGAAAATGTCACAGAGAATATTATCACATTGACAAAAAGAGACTGAGCAATACTGGTGAAGAATCATGAAACACATAGACTCAAAAACTGGCTGAATTTTTGAAAGGGAGAGGAAAGAAGAGATGGGAGACAACTGTGTGTGAGGTGCCAGACAAGGAAAGTGAAAATCTGGATTTCCTTTTCCTGATGAATATTATCATATAAATTAAAATCATTGAGCAAGAGACTCTCATTTGGTGACCAGCCACCATCTTATTTCTGTTTTCAAAGGTTTTAATTGCACTCTGTTTTATAGCGCAACACTCCTAGGAGAGGTGATTAATTTATTTCTTGTTTATTCAGACACCCTCTTGATACTTACCTAGGTTTCACTGAAACCAACATGTCTAATGCCCTCCAAAGCTTTTCCTTGTAAAGATCATTCTCCTTACAATAAATATTTACTATACCTATTCATGAAAGGAATTATAAGTTCTATCTATACTATAGTTTTTATTCAGACTGGTTTTCATAAATATTTAATTTGATTGCACATGAGTTTATTATACATACTTAGAAACATGTTTTTCTGTCTCCAAATAGAAGGATATGAAATGCATATCCTTCCAGTCTGTTCATCTTTGGCAACTTTTAGATCTTTTTACAGCATATAAACTTTAACATTTCTGGTACTTAAATCATTTTGATTCCCATCACAGTGACTTCCTAAAACATTGTTGTTCTAAAATAATTTCCCTCAGAAAACTGGACAGCCACGTGCATAAGAATGAAACTGGACAACTATCTTATACCATAAACAGAAATTAACTCAGAATGTAAGACCTAAAGCCATAAAACACCTAGAAAAAGACTTAGATGATAAGCTATTTACTTCAGCCTTGGCAATAAATTTTTGGATCTAACTTAAAAAGCAAAAACAAAAAAAGCAAAAATAAACAACTGGGACTACACCAAACTAAAAAGTTTCTGGATAGCAAAAGAAACCATCAACAAAATGAAAAGGTAACCTACTAAATGGAAGAAAACATATGCAAATTGTATATCCAATAAAAGGTTAATATACAAAATATAAAAAGAATTCATAAAACTCAGTAACAAAAACAAATAAGTAAAACAGTTTGACTTTAAGAGAGCAGAGGATTTGAATAGACATTTTTTCCAAAAAGGAAATGCAGTTGGCCAATAGGCATGTGAAAAGATGCTCAATATCACTAATCATCAAGATATTGAATTAGAAAATATAAAACATTTTTAGTATTTGTTATGATTAGAGTTTTGTGTAATTCTCCAATAGCAGCTAATTGGATTATTTTTGTATTTTTTTCCCCTCCAAATTAAAGAGAAAACTCAAATGGTCTTGAGTTGATCTCCCTTGCACCCCATGCTTCAAGTAATACTTAAAGGTAATTCCCACCCCTAATTTACTGCTAGTGGAACAGAATACTCCACATCTATGAATACATAATTTAGGAGATCTACCTGTCTACACTAGCCTAGTTCCATTTGGGGACTTTCAAATATGTAATCATGGCTAAAATTTATTATAGCAAAAGATACAATGCAAGATCATCAGGAAAAAGGTACATATAAACAAAGGCTAAGAGAAGTCACACACACAGGCTTCCTAGTCCTTCCTCCCTCTCTACAAGCATAGCGTAGGATGCGATTTTCTCATATGACATAGCTCCACCCAAGAAAGCCTACCTGAGTCATGGAATCCAGACTTCATAAAGGTGCAAATTCCGATTACCTATAGGGAACACCTATTTGAGTGATGGGCTTCCCAGGTGGCTCAGTGGTAAAGAATCTGCCTGCCAAGCAGGAGCTGCAGGAGATGTGGGTTCTATCCCTGGGTTGGGAAGATCCCCTGGAGGAGGAAATGGCAACTGAATCCAGTATTCCCTGCTGGGATAACCCCATGGACAGAGGAGCCTGGCAGGCTATAGGACTTGCAACTATAGTTCAGACACAACTGAGCGACTGAACAGGCACACACAGATTTCTCTCAGAAGGAAACAGTACATTTTTCAAGCACTAAAGGAACCAACCATGTGTTCTCTGTCCTTCAGCAATAAAGAGGGAGAAATAAAGACATTTCCAGATGAAGGAAAACAATTTATTGCTAGCTGACCTACCCTTACAGATTGGCTAGCTAAAGGAAGTTCTACCAAAGGAAGAAAATGCTGAAAGAATCTGGAAGGATTAGGAAGAAAGAAGGAACTGAAACATGGATATATACAATAGACTATTTCCTCGTGAGTTTTATTTTTATACATTATATTTGATAATTGAAACAAAAATTTTAATATCTGATACTCAAGAAAATTATATTTAAAAGTGGATAAAGTAAAGAGACCTCCATGGATGTGACATTTCCGTATTTCCCTCAAAGTGATAAAATGTGGATACCACAGACTGTGATAAGTAATATATAATATGTCTGTTATAGTACTTATCATAACAACAACAAACCAATACAAAGAGCTACACTCACAAACAGTATAAATAAATCAAGATGCATAATTTTAAAATGTTCAAGTAACTCACAGGAAGGCAAGAAAAGAAAAACAAAGGAAAAGAACAAATCAAAAGGCAGATATTGGCAGAGTGTATTTAAAAGTTATGATTCAACTACATGCTGTTTTAAAAAACTCATTTCAAATTTATCCATCTAGATGGGTTGAAAATGAAAGGATGGAAGGAGATACCATGTAAACATTCATTTTTTAAGAAGCAGAAATGGCTTTTCAAAAATTTATTAAAGTAGACTGCAGAGTAAAGAAAAATTCTAGAGAGAAAGAGGGACATTATGAATAATAAAATTAATCCATGAAGGAGACATAATAATCTAATATATATGCACCAAACAACAGAGCCTCAAAATACATGAGGCAAAAACTGATAGAGCAGAAAGGAGAAATAGATAAATCCAGAATTGTAGTTGAGGACTGCAGCATGCCCCTCTGAGCAACTGATAGAACTACTTGACCTAAAATCACCAAGGAAATAAAGGATTTGAACAACAGCAAAATAAGTAAGACTTAATTGACATATTATGGAGAAGGACGGAGAAGGCAATGGCACCCCACTCCAGTACTCTTGCCTGGAAAATCCCATGGATGGAGGAGCCTGGTAGGCTGCAGTCCATGGGGTCGCTAAGAGTCAGACATGACTGAGTGACTTCACTTTCACTTTTCACTTTCATGCATTGGAGAAGGAAATGGCAGCCCACTCCAGTGTTCTTGCCTGGAGAATCCCAGGGACGGGGGAGCCTGGTGGGCTGCTGTCTCTGGGGTCGCACAGAGTCGGACACGACTGAAGTGACTTAGCAGTAGCAGCATGGAGAAGAAAATGGCAACCCACTCCAGTGTTCTTGCCTGGAGAATCCCAGGGACGGGGGAGCCTCATGGGCTGCCGTCTATGGGGTTGAACAGAGTCGGACACGACTGAAGCAACTTAGCAGCAGCAGCAGCCGCTTAGCAGCAGCATTGAACCTTTCATCACCAGCACATTTTTTCAGCTGCATTTGGAACATTTATAATACTCTGGGTCATAAAACAAAGCATAGCAAAAAATTTTTAAAGTAGTTTAAATCATACAGAATATGCTCTCTGATCATAATAGAATCAAACTAGAAATTAATGACAGAAAGACAAGAAGAAAATCTTTAAACATGTGGAAACTGAATGATATACTTCTAAATAATCTCTGGGACAAAAGGAAGTCTCAAAAGGATTTAAAAATACAAAGAATTGAATGAAAACACAGCCAAAGCAATGCTGATAGGGAAATTTATTTCACTAAAATGTATTAGAGAGGTTGTAAATCAATAATCTAAGTTATCACAAGAATCTAGAAAAATAAACTCAATACAATTAGAAGGAAGAAAATAATGAACAAAAATCAACGAAATTTAAAACAGAGAAACAGCAGAGAAAGTCAATGAAATCAAGGCTGGCTTTTTTAAAATGTCAATAACTATGTCAATCCTACTAAGAATTGTAATCAGCAACTTAGATGGAATGGACCAGTTCATCAAAAACTACAAATTATCACAACTTACTAAAGATGAAATAGATGCTAAAAATAATCATGTAATTATTTAAAAAGTTGATTTCATAAAACCCAAAAGAGAAATTTCCTGACCCAGACGGTTTCATTAGTGAATTCTGCCAAAAATTCAAAGAATTAACACCAACTCTACACACTCTTTCCCAGAAAATAGAATGTTTCCCAGCTTATGATACCAGCATTATTCAAATGCCAATACCAGACAAGGACATGATAAGAAAAGAAATTTACATGTTTGGGCTTCCGTTGTGGCTCAGTTGGTAAAGAATCCGCCTGCAATGTGGGAGACCTGGGTTCCATCTCTGGGTTGGGAAGATCCCCTGCAGAAGGGAACAGCTGCTCACACCAGTATTCTGGCCTGGAGAATTCCATGGACTATATAGTCCATGGGGTTGCAAAGAGTTGGACACAACTGAGTGGCTTTCACTTTCACTTTGTCAAAATAGTTGAGTGTACCTGTGGTGGGTTGGGGCTTCTGTTATGTTAATCTGCATGTCTGTCCCTCGACTAGTATTATTCTATCTGGATTATTGTAACTATATGTAAGACTTTTTATCAATCACTTTTGATTGTTCCCACATTATTTTTCTTCATCACATTTGATTTAGCTATTCTAGGACCTATGCCTTTCCATATACATCTTAGAAAAGATTTTCTATTCTACAAAAAACTTTGCTTGGATTTTAACAGGAATTCCATTAAACCTTGAGATCATTTGAAGAGAATTATATCTTACTATGTTGAATCTTTAAATCTGTGGACACAGGATGTCTCATCATGTATTTAGATCTTCTTTGATTGCTTTTGGCAACACTTTTTAATATTCAGCACACAAATCCTGTACATGTTTTGAGAAGTTTATACCTAAGGATTTCATTTTCTTGACATAATTGTGAGTGCTCCAAATTTTTTTTTTTAATTTTGGTTTCCACATGTTCATTTTCACTATATAGAAACATAATGGATTTGTATGTTGTTCTTATATCTTCAGATTTTGATGAACTCACTTCTTAGTTCTTGGAGTTTTTTCAGGAGATTCTTTGGGATTCCCTACATGGGCAATCATATCATCCGCTTTGTCTTTAGTTTTCAGTAGTTTGATTTCAATGTGTCTGGAGTAGATTTCTTTGGGTGTACCTTATTCACATTCACTGAAATTCTTGACTATGTAGATTTATGTCTTTAACCAAATTGAGGAAACCATTTCAGCTCTAATTTATTCAATTTTTTTTCCTGTACTGCCTTCTTTTCCCTCTTCTTCTGACTCTATGATGATACTAATATTAGCTCTTTTTATTGCACCACAAGTCCCTGAGACTTTGTCAATTACTTTTTCAATCTTTTGTCCTCTGTGTTATCCACATCACATAATTTTTATTGACATATCTTCAAGTTCATAGATTATTTTCTCTGTTATCTCCATTTTGCTATGAAACCTATTCAGAGAGTTGTGATTTTTAGGTTTTGGTTATTGCATTTTTCAGCTCCAAATTCTATTTTTATATCTTCTTTTTCTAAGACTTTCTGACTCCCTGTTCATTTCAAGAGTGTTTTACTTGTTGGAACATTTTACATCTGTATCATCTCAGCACTGATGTGTATTGATGGCCTTTCCCCATATGAGGTGAGATTTTCCTGGCTCTTCATATGTTGAGTAATTAGATGGTAATATGTTATAAGTCCCACAGTTCTTATTTATGGGTCGTAGACACATTCTAAGAAGAATGTTTCTTTTGTGTGTGTGTTTTAGCAGTCAATTGCCCCAGTTGCTTTCAGTCTTCAAATTCCAGCCAGTTGCCAATCTACTGTTTGTCCCATTTTCAAAGGCTTTGCAGTGCTATTTGGATCAGCCCTGCATGTCTGCCAACTAAGATCCATTTGGGACTTGGGCGGTGGTCTATACCATAGTTCCATCTTCAAAATCTATGTATGTGCTGTTTAGGGTCAGAACTGTGCACACACAGCTTTGAATAAGCCTAGGAATTCATAAAACACTTTTATAGGGTTGCTTTCCCGAGCTCCTCCATCTCCATGACCTCACTTGTCTGTTCTGGTTCCTTGGAGCTTCCCTTTTGGTCCTTAAGCCAAAACCATTATTTACCCGGTGCTGCAACACTCTTGCCATGACAGCACCCACATCCACAGCCAAACAGCAGGAGGACTGAGCGTGAATGAGGTAGTTTTGGCTTCTTAGGGACCTCAATGTCACCACTGCCACCGCCATCACAAGATTCCTTAGCGGCTGGGGCATAAGAGAGTGGAAAAAATTAGAAAAAAGAATCAAAATTAGGGCTTTCCTCCATTCTCTCTCTTTCCTATTTCTCAAGTAGACTTCTCCTTGAGCTCTCTCTATGCGCTGATGCCCACTTCCAGACTTGGGGCGATGTTTACTTCAGGTTGGAGAATAGTGGAGGAAAATTAAAAGATAAGCTCACCATCAGTTCAGTAGTCATTCAAATGTTGGTCTTTTCTGATCTTTCTGCTATGAATTACTTTTCAGAGTTTTCAAATAGCGATTGCATGTACCCTGTCCAGGTTTTAGGACTGTATTCAGTATGAGAGACAGGGTGAAGTGTACTTACTCCCTGTTACCTGGAATGAGAACTCCAGTCATTGTTTGTTCAACTCATTAATAATGAGAGAATTAGTAAGATGTTAATACTGGAAAAAGATCACGAGAATATATATATATTTATATCCAATTTAACTAAAGAATATTAGAAAAAGATTGCTGAACTACATTTTAAAAACTTGTAGGATGACTAACGTCTTACAGGACAATAAATTGTAACCTTTGGGAGTATCTTTTCCATTGAATGGAAATAATTTGCATCCATACTAAACAAAAATTTGTATGTTAACTAGTAACTTCTCTAAGTCTGGAACTTTTCATTGAGAGTACACAGTATCCTTACTGTTCACTAGGTACATTCTATTTTCCCTAAGTACAGAACTAAGTACATTTCCCTAGATAAACTTTGCATGAGGTCTTTGTCCCTGCATGACATGAAAATTCCTTGCATTCCTTATTTTGTTTTTTGCCTGTTACCATGTTTTGGATATGTGTGCATGCTAAGTCGCTTCAGTCATGTCTAACTCTTTGTGACCCTATGGACTATAGCCCTCCAGGCTCCTCTGTCCATGGGATCCCCCAGGCAAGAATACTGGAGTGGGTTGCCATGCCCTCCTGCAGGGGATCTTCCTAACCCAGGGATCAAACCTGCCTCTCTTATGTCCCCTGCATTGACAGGCAGGTTCTTAGACAGGTTCTTTACCACTAGTGCCGCCTGGGAAGGCCCCATGTGTTGGGTAATTGTTCTAAAAATTGGGATCCAAATTCTTCTTGCAGAAGGTCTCAGCTGAAGCAAGAGATGAGAAAAGACTGGCTTAGACTCCCTGAGGAGGCAACCTATTTTTTTCCCAATTCAATAAATATTTATTGCATACCTACAGTGTACCAAATATTTTGATAAGAAATGGTGCATAAAAGCAATATATGATTTTCATAATATGTATCAATCATGTAGTATTCTCTTGAAAAATAATTTCTCCCACAAATATAGAGACTGTAAAACTCCTTGTCATGGAAACTTTGAAAAATATGTAGGGTATGGTTATTGAGGTATGTAGCAAATACTATATTCCCATGATGCTCTTCAGATTAACTCAGAGCACAGTTAGTGCTTATTCACTCTGTTATTTTGCTTGCTGTTGTTTATTCTCTAAGGAAAGGCAGAGGGAAAAAAGAAGAGGAAAAAGTGAGGGAGGAGGAAGAGGTTGCAGCAGCACCCAAATTGACTGGAGAAGGAAGCCTTGAGAAGGAATGGTTCCCTCCCTCTGATCCTGACTTCTGTGTTTATGTGTATGAAGTGACCAAATCCATACTTCCCATCACCAATATAAAGGAGCAGATTGAGGTTCTTGCAAAGTAAGCTGTCTGTGTATACACACGCGTTTTCAGTTTCTGAAAAATCGTTTTTGATGTTAGTGATTTGCATTGTTCTAGCCAGTTTTCAGACAACTACACCATAATAAAATGGAACTGTAACAGCACTCTGACTCTGAAGCAGAAACACAAAGATTTGGAAAGAAAGCCTCCATTTCTATTTTGGATAATATTTCTGCCAAGAATCACAACTTAGGAGCTAGAAATGACTTAAAGAAAAATGTCTCTGTCATTTTCTCCTGCTAAACCATGAAAAGCATCTTTCAGGGTGATTCCAAAGAAGTTATAAATGAAGGAATCCTATTGTGTATTATTTGTAAACTCACAAGTTGGTTCCTAACACAAATGGTCACCCGCTATTTTTATGCTATATGTCCCACATTTTGTGTCTCACATTGCTCTAAAGTGGCATTGTGGGTATTCTAAGAGATGGTTCGGCGCTCTGTATAATCCAGTGAGGTTGCCTCCTAAATGAGAGCGTTTACTCTGATTCCACCAAGAGAAGACTGAGAACTTGACCTTATAGCTGACAGGGATTAAGACTTACTGGAAATGGAGGCTCATTGCTTGACTGACACCAGCCAGTCGTGAGCTCCTGGCTTGTGCAACAGCTGCAGTCTCTGTGAGAGCTGTACCTTCTCCAAATAGAAGTGAGTTGCAGGCACCGAACCTGGATGTGACGACTGCAAGACACAGCCGCCAGATCACTGACTGCTTGTCAGCTGGCTCTGGAAGGGCACGTGTTTTTGGCTACTGAAGTTTTCCTGGTGTCCTTGAGAAGTGATGACTCAAGCAGATTCTGACTTAGCTCATTTCAACATTTGTCAAATTTCCTCATGCTTTGTTCCTATCAGAAATCATTTTCATCATTCCCCCATTTTTTTTTAATCTGAGCCCACACCAAGAGAGTGATACAGAGATGTTTCCCCATGCATTTGGCTCCTAGTGGGATACCTGGCTGGCTGACAACGCAGGTCAGTGCTCTGCCCAATCCTTTCTCTTGGTTTTCACCATTGCTCTTCTTTGTTGGTTCCACAAACAGCAAGAGGAAATTCTTTCTTAACGATGTGCAATTCTGCTTTTACTCCATGATGTAAGTAGCCTCAGTTGACAGAGAATTTTTACTGGTGTGCTGAGTGGCATCTTCAGTGAGAGCCCACTCTTAGGAGAAACTCTCAGGCAAAGTACAACACGCCCAACTCACCTCCTCATGTAATTGTTACTTACTTTTTCCTTTGTGCCTCTTCCTCCCTCCTCTAACTTCAGTGTTATGTAAATGCCATATATCTTTCTCTAAATCAAAAATAATAATAATAAAATTTAAAAGAAGAAGAGGATAAAACTTGAAAATAATTGTGAACCTAACGGTATGCAGTGGTCCTATGTGTTTGGATGAGGTTAAATTCCTTAAAAGGAGGACCATATGTCAGGACAGTTCAGATTCAAACATTTGAAAATACTTTCCAAGAGTAAGATAACATTCAAAACCTGCATCGATACAAATGTAATGTGATATTGATCTGTATCTTGCTATAAACATTAGGAAAATTAGCATTCATTTCTTTTTTCCTGCTGAATGAAACTGTTAGAATTTCAGCTTATATATGACAGTTTGAAGAGAGTAAGCATAATACTGTGTGTGTGTGTGTGTGTGTATTCATGCATGCACACTCAGTCGCTTCAGTCGTGTCTGCCTCTTTGCAACCCTATGGACTGTGGCCCACCAGCCTCCCCTGTCCATGTGATTCTCCAGGCAAGAGTACTGGAGTGGGTTTCCATGCCCTCTGTGAGGGGATCTTCCTGACCAGGGATCGAACCCACACCTCCTGTGTCCCCTGCATTACAGGCGGATCCTTACCAGTGAGCTGTCAGGGAGGCCCAAGCGTAATCTTAGCTTATAGTGAATACATAAAGTAAAACAAAAATCAGAAGGAAAACATGTTTTACAAGTATAATTACACAGAAGACAGTGAAATATTAAACTTGACTGATTCAATCTCACTGCAATTGATGCAGGTATGTGGCTGAAAAAATGGGTGGTAAGATTCCAAAAGAAAAACTACAGGATTTCAGCTGGGAGCTTCATATAAGTGAACTAAAATTTCAACTTAAATCCAATGTTGTACCAATTGGACTGATCAAAAAAGGAATCTTCTACCATCGAGCTTTGCTGTTCAAGGTATTTAAGATGTTTTGCCTCATTTCCAATTAGGTAAAAATGTTTTGTGTTCATTGTTGTGGAGTGAGCCAGTTGCTAACAATTAACTATGTAATACTAATACTATCATTTAGATGTACTTATATTTGGCATATACATATATGTGTATATACATACACACATGTAAGTTCACCAGGCTGTTAGAAGCATATTCATTCTATACTTGTGGCACATCTACTCTAGACCAGGGGACGACAGAGGGTGAGATGGTCGGAGGGCATCACCAGCTCAATGGACATGAGTTTGAGCAAGGTCCGGGAGTTGGTGACGGACAGGGAAGCCTGGCGTTCTGCAGTCCGTGAGGTCGCAAAGAGTTGTACATGACCGAGCAACTGAACTGAACTGAACTCTAGACCAGGGCCTCTTCCAAGGTCGGGAATATAGGGATAATAAAGTGACAATCCCTGCACTCAGGAGGGTCTGAAGCCAGGCTTGTTGGGTTCTCAGGTGACTTCAGGGAAAGTTTCAGGGGAGAAAATGACATGTGGCCTCAGCATTAAAGGCTGCATAGGACTCCAGCAGGAAAGAAGGAAAGATACAGATGTTCTAAACATTTTATTCAAAATAACAGGTATGAGAGTCAGTGATCCACGTGAGGCATGGAGAATAGGTCTGGATCCAGAAGAGTAGGGAAGGATGGGCTAAAGGGCCAGACAGTAAAGCACCGTGTGAGTTTGCACTTGATTCTAAAATCTGTGAGTGGCCACTGAAAGTTAAGGGGAGCATGGTAACATGATTTTGAAAGACCACTGAGGCTGCAGAACAGGGAATGAACTAGAATGTGGCTAAGACTGGAGACAGGAAGACCAGCTGGAAGGTCCCTGGAGCAAGAAGTCTGGGTGACAGATACAAAAGCCATGGAGGAGGCTGCAAACGAGCAGTGAGTATAGAGGGAGACACAGGAGGTAAAACTGAAAGAAGCTGCTGAATGCCTAACAGTTGTATGACAGAGTGCATGAGAAGAAAATGATTTCCAGACTCTGGTCAGGGCAACTGGAAATGATGGCATCGTTCATGGAGATGAGGACACTAGAGCCAGAAGAGGTGAAAGGGAGGGGGTGATCTTTTTTTCCCTGCATTGTATTCAGTGTCTGAAATATAATAGGGGCTGAGAAAATGGTTTCTGAACCATAGATTTAAATGTATAAAATTCCAGCCTTCTCCTGAATACCTACAAACTTCATTGCATTTTGCCTCCAGTTTCAAGCTAATCCTATTTGTAGCCCAAATGCCAGTCTTTCCTATTTCCTGGGATTTCTTGCTCTATCAGTTCTTCTCTCTCATATTAAATCTCTTTCACTTTGCCAGCTGTTTCTCCTTTAAAATCTAAACTTAAGTCCATTCTACCTAAAGAGAAAATGTAAATCTTTTCTCATGATCTCTGCAACCACTCCTGTATACAGTCCCATTACACGACAGTCATCAACATGAGCTTATGTACCAGGCATTTGATAAACATAATTATGAACAGTCTCAAACAGGCCAAAGGCTGGAACTACTACCTCTGTTTTAAAGACAAGAAAATTGATACTTAGACAAGGAATTTACCCAGAGATACAGCTGGAATTTGAACCCATGCCTATCTGAGCCAAAACCTACTACACTGATTCTGTCTGAAGATAATTCTCATTCCTGGTCAAAAATTCTGAGTGATCTCAACTCCTTGATCTCACTTTTATCCTCAGCTCTCTGCAGTCTGGCCATTGCTCCCTCCCGACAAGGATCATAATGATCTAGTGTCTCTTTTGTTTGATATGTCAGAGAATTTGTCATTGATCCTTCCCTTTCTTCAGCACCACTTTCCTCAGTCACTTCTGTCCTCTCGTCATTTCATCTCAGTCTCCTTTGGAGACTTCTTTTCTTCCACCCTTGTCTTAAATGTTAGGGTCTTGACCCAGAACTCAAGGTTCTTACTTTTTTCACTGGTAAAATGTCTCATCCTTCTATTCCTCCTAAATTGTTCAGTCCCCCTACACATACTGTTCATCTCCCCCATTTTCTTCCAGCTCCTTTCCCCCATGGCAGCCTAGATAAATTGCCCACAGACCTTATAACCTGCTCCCTGATTTCCTTCATCTTCCTGCCCCCGCATCCTTCCACTCCTCTGCCTTGCCTGCCTACCCTGGACCGATCCAACTGCCTGCCCTTTCCACGATGACACTCAGGCTGCAGAAGGTGGCCGTGGGCTGTGCCACTGCCAATTCGGGATCCAAGATGGTGGTTCACGTGCTGCCTGGCCACCTTTTCCAGCTCCTAGCCAAGGACTTTTCTTGTTTTCCTCAGCAGTCATGCCCCCACATCGGCCCTCCTTCCTAAGCCTTTCCATCTTCACCTCTTCCTATGAGCAAATGACCTTTTTTCCCATTTTACGAAGTAAACAGAAACTTCCAGGTTCAACTCAGCTGAGGTGAAGAACTCAGACTGGGAATTCCCTGGCAGTTCAGTGGTTAGGACTTGGTTCACTCACTGCTGGGGCCCCGGGTTCGATCCCTGGTTGGAGAACTAAGGTCCTACAAGAACTCAGACTCTGGAGATAGATTCCATGGCTTTTATGTTAGGTCAACCCTTATGGTGACCTTGGGAAAATTGTCTGACCTCAGTCTTACTCTCTGAAAGATGGGGAATACGATAGTATTCCACAGCGGTATTTTGATGATTTAAAGTGCCTTGATATGGAATAAGATATCACTAAATACTATTCTGGAAAAGATGATTATATTTGTGTGTGTTTGTGTGTCTGCCCCCTACTGTGAGTGTAAAATGATTCTAGGACCAATTTCAAGGGGATCAGGGGCTTGTTCCACACATCCAAACAATTATTTGCTGCCAGCTGGGTGTCCTACAATTGAACTCAATTTGGATACTCTTTACCTGGAGATGGGGTCAGGCCCCACAGGTTAAGGGCTCAGTTCTAAAAGACTGCTCCCCCTCACGCTGCCTACTTCAGGTGACAGTCACAAGCCCAAGTTGTCACCTGTGCATCTGAGTGACCAGGCTGAGACTGAAGGTTCCAGTAACCTCCTCCTTGTGTTCAATTAATTGCTAGAGTGGCTCACAGAAAGTAGAGAAATATTATTATTATTACTAGAGCAGTGGTTTATTATCAAAGAGTATGACTCTTTATTATAAAAGAGTATAACTCAGGGACAGACAGGTAGGAGAGACACATAGGTCAGGCTGTGAGAAAAGGGCTCTGGGCTTCCATGCTCTCTGAAGACACTGCTCATCAACCCAGAAGCTCTCCAAGAGTTTGGGCTTTTTAATGAATGATATATAGCATAGGTGTGATTAACTAAATCATTGGCCATTGGCTATTGATTCAACCTCCAACCCCTCTCCCCTCCCTAGAGGTCATGGGGGCAGGAGTGAAAGTTTCAATCCTTCACTCACAGAATTGATTCTCCTGGCACCCAGCTCCCATCCTTAGGCAGGGTCCAAAAGTCACCTCACTCACAAAACAAAAGACACCTTATGGATCTCATCACTTAGGAAATTCCAAGAGTTTTAGGAGCCCTCTGCCAGGAACTGGACAAAGATCAAATATATATTTCTTATTACATATCACAGGAGTACCAAACATCCAGATACTGTTATGCTACAATTGACTGTTGATCAGACTAAATGGAATGTAAGGTCCTAAAAATAACAACCATGCCTCCATCATCTGGGTTCACCCAAGACTCCCTGGTAGCAGTCTTTACATAGTAAGCAATCAATAATGACATGCATGTAGAAACATAGAGATGATCGAATCAACGCAAGCGTTGCCTTCTGGTACTAGGAACGTTTATTGAGCCCGTACTCTGTGCCAGCATTCACAGCATGAGTTCAGTTGATCTTCACACCCACCTGCAAGGAAGGTGGCTACACCATTGTTATCGTCCCACAGATGGAGACACAGAAGCATAAAGAAGTGAGTCATGTCCTTAAGGTGACGCTAGTCAGTGACTGAACTGAAATTCAAACCCAGCCAGCTCTCTTATCCCCTATGATGGGACTAGGAACTTTCCAGATTGTTTAAAAAGTGCTTTTAAAATCAGGACAAATTGAAGGAAGAGACAGCTTCCAAGGAACGTAGCAACCCCTTGAGGACTGCGCAGCAGGCAGCCCAAGGACCAGCTGCTCACAGGTCTGCTGGTCTGGCTGCACCAGTCTACACCACACAGAACAAACAGGTCCCTCCCACCTCACCCCAATCTGATCCCTCTCTTCAATCCCACTGCATTTCACACCCAAAGAACAGCCCAGGAGCATGGAAAGATTGATAGACACAGTAGTGCTGAAAGCCCGTGGAACAGCTTTTCTCCAATTACATTATCAATCTTGTGCTGATACAATGCAGCATACCTGCCTGAAAAATGTCCCTTCCCAGCAGGACCTACACACAAATTTCAAGTCCACAAAATCCTGAGGAACAAGGAAACTTAACACATTTTACCGACTCCTGTCACAATCCTGTACATTTTCCCAGCCTCCTTTCTAAGCACTTTTTTTTTTTCCTTTGCAAGAGTGTATATTTCACCTTCAAGCAAGGTGGGTCTTTCAACCAAGCCTTTTTCTCCGCCCCTCCCCTCCTCACTCTTGGTTGATCTCGTGTTTTTTCCCACAGGCTCTGGCTGATAAAATTGGTGTAGGCTGCTCTCTTGTTCGTGGGGAGTATGGCAGAGCCTGGAATGAAGTTAAGCTGATGAGCGAATCCCGAAAGGGAGCGATGGGGGCACTCCCTCCCCTGGAAGTTTACATAGTCGACCTCATGTTCCATCCAGGGTCCCTGATAAAGTTAAGAAGTCGCGAGGCAGATCATTACAGATTTCTCTAAACTTCCAAATGAACACAGAAGGGGTTCAAACAAGAAATGCATTATATACCTTTCTATGAAGTTCGCCAGTGGATTTTATTTCTTTAAATAAAAATCTTAGAAATGCTCTCCCTGTGTAGAAATGAGGTCACTTGGATTGGACTCAGTTGTGCTTCTGATTTCAGGCTTTTGGCAAGCAGTCAGTCTGATGAGATCATATTATGCTCAAGGAAAGCTTTTTATTCTTGAAATTAACCCACCCCACCCCTCCCATTTCCTGAGGAGCATCTCTGCCCTTTGGAAATCCTGTGTAAAAAGCCCAGAGTTGCTGTTCCCCGAAAGTGAGTGCCCTGTGACTGCTATGCTTCATGTTCAGGACACGCCAGGAAGACCTGGTTAAATCAAGTCAGTGGTCTTTAGTGTCCCGTCACCTCCTCTCACTACCATAAAGTAAGAGTATTAATATTTTGAACATTTATAGATCTATTTTAGTATCACAAATTCCTTTCTAAAATTTCTGGTTTATATTTTTCCAAATTTATCATTAAGAACACTGTTTCGTATACTTCATTGAACTGAAAATATTCCTAAAACTAGTTTCATACACGGTACTTGTCTATGTTGACTTGGAAACATACCTTCAGTTAAAAATTCTGATTTGCTTTTTGTACATTTTAATGCTGGGTTACAAAAATATGATTTCAAATTTACGTGACTTAAAAATTCTTCTTTTCTGAAAGTTTTGTAATATAAGAATAGGGTAAATCTTTGGGGAGAGATTGTTTTGTCAGTACTGAGCACAAAATGGGGAGCAAGCACGCATTCCAAACGGCATGGATCTGATATAGTATAAACATTTTCCTCATCATGCCTTTAAGTCTAAAGCTAACCCGTCTAATCATTTTACTAGAAGGCTTTTAAAAGTGACTTTGATTTTAGGAATTAAGGTGAAGATTATTCTGTGTGAACCAATGTATAATTTCAAAGAATGTGTAATTCTTTATTTCAAAATACAGTTGCTTACATCAAATGGTGTGGTAATTATATTTATCACCCAATTTCATGAACCAGAGCACAGATTATAGGATACATACCCATCAGTGCATTTCCAAGTCTCTCTTGATGGATTACAAAGATATATAAGATGTAACAAGATAAAAAACAAATGAGCAACAGGCCTAAGTATAGAAAAGAAAGTTCGACAGGGCTGAGACTAAGTTTAGAATTCAAAACGCATTCTGTGAAAATCCTGCATACTTGATAGAGGTAAGTGAAAATTTGACTGCCTAGCAGCCAGTGCAGAGGGGAATGCTGTCAGTTACATGACTGATGACAGGGTCCACTAGATAAAAACACAGAGCAGCGTCTCAAGAGGAACAAAGACCAGGGGAATTCTTCTTTGGGAGCTTCATACAGAGGACAAATGTAATATAAAAAATAACATCTTTGAAAAACAACCTCCCAGCAAGTTCTGGAAAGAGTTTTCATAAGTCAATGGCCAAACATCAAAATGGAATGAGGGAAAAGTTCCATGCTGAGCCACTGTGATGGTGTTCAGGTAGACACGACATCTTTTAGTCTGGTACAGACCAAACACACATTCTTTTCTTCATCTTAGAGATGATTTTGGTATACTATCTCTCTCACTTAGGTTCTAGGTAATAATTGTCCTCTACTTTTAGTAAGTAGGTTTCAGATATATTATTTCCTTGTCAAAGAAGCAGCACTGTCAATGATGGAAAATATTTTCTAGAAGCTCAAAATGATGTGTCAAATCAAATGGATATTGGTTTTTATTGACATAAAATTATTTAAATAGTAACATATCTCTCAGCAAGATTTCCTCATACTATTTGTCTGCCAAAGGCAGTAATCTGAAGTTACCTGGAGATAAGAGGTAAGGAGTTTCAGGAAATACATTTCCCTTTAGCACCATTCCCCGAAAGGCTATAAACCACTTACTGGTGATTTTTTGCTTTTTTGTTTTAACCCAGTTGAATAATACGGATAAGATAAACTGACAATATGAAAACTATATGAAGAATATCACCATTGGGCATATTTTGGGGGAATATTTTTTAGAGCAATACAATAGTATCAAATTACTTGAGTTTAGTATTTAAAAGTACTATTCTTAATCTTAAATTACCTGAATATTTTTAGATAGATCACTAGCAAAAGCTTTGCTTAGACTTATGCTTTTAAAGCCAGAAACATCATTATTTTAATAATAAAAGTAGACTTGACTTCAAAGGACAGCCATTGAAGTGTCAGGAATGAATATATTAACATAGCAAATTCAAGTTAGGCCCTGGTATAACTCACACAGTACAAAGGACCTGTAGGATAAGCCAACAAACCAAAAATTACAATTTGAAAAATAGCATTGTTGGAAAAGGTAAAGAAATGTTACTGTGGTGATTTTCCTTTTATAAATTTAATAAGCCTTTATTATTGAGAAGCAATATAATAATAGTGGCAAAAAGCCCAGGTTTGTGAGTAAGAGTTGGGGATAAGTTCTGCATCTACCTTTTTCTACTTATGTGGTTTTGAAAAAATTACTCAACTTCTCTGTCTCTCAATTTACTCATCTGGAAAATGGAGATAAGTGATAATGAATAGTTACATGTTGTTTACTATGTACCAGAGGCCCTTCTAAGCCTTCATTGAATCCTTCCAGGAACCCTTTGATATATAGGTGATATTACCCATGTTTGGCAAGTGAGGCACAGAGAAGTAACTTACCTCTAGTTCATTCAGGTAGTAATTGGCAAAGCTTTAAATCTGAACCTAGTCTGTTTGTAGAGGAGATGCTCCCAATCTATAAAGCTACTAATCTAATAAAGCTACTGCAAGGATGAGGTAAGACCATGCATGTAAATGATGTGTGTGTGCACGCATGGAGGAATGGGGAGGTTATGTGAGTACATGTGGGGGCTTATAGCCTTGTATTCTATTCTCACAATGTTCTGTTCACACCTTTGTCTTTAGCATGATTTGAGGGCATTCTTTATTCTTCATGTATCTCTTCTTTTAGATCAGAGGTTAGCAAATATTTTCATTAAAGAGTCACAGATTAAATATTTTAGGTTTTGAAAGCCATACAGTTTCTATTACAACTCAACTCTGCTATTGTAGCACAGAAGCAGCCAGTTGATCATACCTAGACAATAAATCTTATTTAATAAAACAGATGTGGGCCAGACTTGGCTCACAGGCCAGCTTGTCAACCCTTGCTTTAGATGATGACCACTTTGAGGGTAAGGACATGGAGAGAACTGTATTTAACCTAGTCCCTGGGCTTCCCCAGTGGCTCAGATGGTAAAGAATCCGCCTGCAATGCCAGAGACCTGGGTTTGATCCCTGTGTCAGGAAGATCCCCTGGAGGAGAGCATGGCAACCCACTCCAGTATTCTTGCCTGGAGAATCCCCATGAACAGAGTAGCCTGGTGGGCTATAGTCCATAGGGTCACAAAGAGTCGGACACGACCAAGCGACTAAGCACTGGACACCTTGAATAAGTGTTAAAGAGAGACGCTCACATGGGCATTTTGTCTTCTTTGGTTTCTCTGGGTTCTAAGATGGATCTACTTGATAGTAATCTGACAGGTGCCAAAGCAGCTGCCTTATTTTTCAATAAGGATGAGGACAGGGACTTCCATAGCATTCCAGTGGGTAAGAAACTATGCTTCCACTGCAGGGGGGCATGGGTTCAAACCCTAGTCCAAAATGAAGATCCCACATGCCGTGCAATGAGGGGGAAAAAAATAAGGGTGAGGATAAATTTGACCTATCTAAAAAAGTAAATAAATTTCCCTCTCTTTGATGTGTGAAGGGTCTGAGGTTTCACCCCAGTTGCAAGCTAAGTGCTGCCATTTTTGTTGGCATGAACATGAGATGCCCAGGTCAGAGACAAAGGGCTTTGTTCTTCATGCACAGCAAGCAGCAGAGACAGCACATCATATCAGGCACCCTTGCTCCCAGTCCCATGGACAGACCCAGGTGGATGCCTGCAAGCGCAGTGGGTGTGTCCCAGGAGAGGAACCCTGAGTTCAGAGAACCTAATTTTTATGTGGGCAGGAAGCATCTACCCTTTTCACTATCTTTCCCAGGCCTGTTCATTAGCATCCTTGAAGACAGAATCTAGAGCAAAGGGCAGTCAGGAAACCTCTTTTCATAAGACAGAAAAGAGGGAGATCCAGGGAGAATTGTCTCCCAATAGCTACATCACTTCTTCCAGTATGTGAGGCTTTATGGAATTTCTCATCTATAAAATAGAGATATTGATACATTTTGATACAAAATTTTAAAAATTTTATGAACATGTATAAAGTCAATTCTATTTATAACTATGTTATTTCAAGAAAAGTGACAATAGATCAACTCAGTGACTCATGAGCCAACTTTTTATTTTCTCTGGCAGCATGAAAAGAGCATTAGTGAGAAAGTATGGTCAGTCAGTCAGTTCAGTTGCTCAGTCGTGTCCGACTCTTTGCGACCTCATGAATCGCAGCACGCCAGGCCTCCCTGTCCATCACCAACTCCCGGAGTTCACTCAAACTCATGTCCATCGAGTCAGTGATGCCATCCAGCCATCTTATCCTCTGTCGTCCCCTTCTCCTCCTGCCCCCAATCCCTCCCAGCATCAGAGTCTTTTCCAATGAGTCAACTCTTCGCATGAGGTGGCCAAAGTATTGAGGTTTCAGCTTTAGCATCATTCCTTCCAAAGAACACCCAGGACTGATCTCCTTAAAATGAACTGGTTGGATCTCCTTGCAGTCCAAGGGACTCTCAAGAGCCTTCTCCAACACCACAGTTCAAAAGCATCAATTCTTTGGCGCTTAGCTTTCTTCACAGTCCAACTCTCACATCCATACATAAATACTGGAAAAACCATAGCCTTGACTAGACAGACCTTTGCTGGCAAAGTAATGTCTGTGCTTTTGAATATGCTATCTAGGTTGGTCATAACTTTCCTTCCAAGGAGTAAGCGTCTTTTAATTTCATGGCTGCAATCACCATCTGCAGTGATTTTGGAGCCCCAAAAATGAAGTCTGACACTGTTTCCACTGTTTCCACTGTTTCCCCATCTATTTCCCATGAAGTGATGGGACCAGATGCCATGATCTTAGTTTCCTGAATGTTGAGCTTTTAAGCCAACTTTTTCACTGTCCTCTTTCACTTTCATCAAGAGGCTTTTTAGTTCCTCTTCACTTTCTGCCATAAGGGTGGTGTCATCTGCATATCTGAGGTTATTGATATTTCTCCTGGAAATCTTGATTCCAGCTTGTGCTTCCTCCAGTCCAGCGTTTCTCATGATGTACTCTGCATATAAGTTAAATAAGCAGGGTGACAATATACAGCCTTGACGTACTCCTTTTCCTATTTGGAACCAGTCTGTTGTTCCATGTATGGAAGTCATCCTCAAATCACCCTACTAATCTTTGGACTACAAATTCAAATCCAGATTCAGATTAAGCCTCACCTTTTTCCCTAAGCTTCTTCAAGATGCTCTTCGCTCTTCTGATGACCTGCCATGACATTGCCATTGACACTCATCTTAACATTCTCCCTCTTGCTTACTGCCTGGCACTGCCACTTTCCTCATACACATGGCTACCACATAGTAGCTGAGGCCACATCTGGTCTTTGGAATCAGAGAGACTTGGGTGCAAGAATCCTGCTTCTGCCATTCCTGATAGTGAGATGTTGAGCAAATATCTTGGCATCCTTGTCTCTAAAATGGGGATGTAGTTATAATAATGCCATCATAAGGTTGCTCTAAGGAATAAATAAGAGGATGGACATATTCAGTATAGCTCTAAACATGGTAAGCATTTGACAACTGTTAGCTATTAAGTGTTGTTCTCTCCCAATGAGACAAAAAGCTATTTTAGGTCTGGCATCCACCTTACAGGCAGAGTGACCAGCACAGAGACAGCCTGAACAGTATTTGCTGACTGTCTTTGTGTCTTAAACTAATTCACCTTAAAGACTACAATAGGGTTTTCATTTTCACATGGACCCTTTTGAAAGTCATCGTGTGGTAAAGAAAATCACTCCCATCTCAGACTCCCTTTTGCGTTTCAATGCAGAGGGTACAGTCAGTGATCACACAGCTACTTTTGAACTTGCTCTACAGGAAGTGAATATGCAGTGAGCATTTCTGCTCACTGTCTTTGAAGTTCATGGTTGAAATCATTCCCTACGATGCCTCTCTTTTCTTTTTTTTTTTTTAAAGTAATTTTATTTATATCTTTTTGTCTGTGCTGGGTCTTTTTTGCTGCATGGGCTTTTCTCTAGTTGCGGCAAGTAGGGGCTACTCTCTAGTTGCGGTTTGCAGGCTTTTCATTGCAGTGGCTTCTCTTGTTGCAGAGCCCAGGCTCTAGAGCTTGTGGGTTTCACTAGCTGCTTTGTGTGGGCTTGGTAGCTGTGGCTTCCTGGCTCTAGAGCCACAGGCTCAATAGTTGTGGTGCAAGGGCTTAGTCGCTCCGTGGCATGTGGGATCTTCCCAGACCAGGGATCAAACCCACGTCTCCTGCATTGGCAGGCTGATTCTTTACCACTGAGCCACCAGGGAAGCCCTGCCTCTCTTTTCTTTTGATTGCATAGTCTTTACTTTGAAAAGAATGTTGAAAATCCCAGATGAATCCATTTATACCTATACTCTCAAGTCATTTATCTGCTAAATTGTTGATGGTCATGATCCTACATATACAATCTTCTAATTGTGAAGTCATGCCCCCATCACCAACACCTTGCCTACCCCCAGGATGTGATCTGTGTGTGGCCGCTTCTCTGGGAAAGGACATAACATAACTTCCACGGCTTGATGACTTCTTACTGCTGCTTGGTCCAGCTTGTCTGTGATTTTGACAGACTCATCTTGCATATTTCCCTTTGAAAATACTACTGGTTTGTATGGTTAAGACTACTTTGTGTCTTTTTAACTTGCTAACCATGCATAAAGCTCCCAATTGGCTCAATCTTTCCACTAAGCTGAACCGACACATGGGGCAGGCCCTAGATTTGACAAGTCCCCACCAACAAGCATCCACTTTAGGAATATATTTCAGTCACAAGCATCTGGGTCTGATCTCATCAGGATGAGCTAAGAGCCACCCATTTCCTTTTCTAACTGGTAGGTATCAGCTCCCAAGCTCTGCAGACAGTCTGACTCTATCTTGAGAAAGTCCCAGTTTGTTTTACACAAGAACAGCTGGCATACAAATGGAATCGAGCACTTTTAAGTAGTCATTAATCATAGTGATGAGAACAGCTGAAACAAACAGTGTTCCCTAAGTACTTACATATCTGACATACAAATCAAGTGATAGTCCAATTAGTTTATTTATGGGTTCCTTTCTTTGAAAAATCTGAATTAGTGCCTATCTTTTCCTTTCATTTCATAGTCTTTACTTTTAGAAAAACTTTGAAAAATCCAGATGAATGCATTTATATCTGTATTATCAAGTCATGTATCTGCTAAATCAATGATAGTCATTATCTTGCATACAGAATTTTCTAGCTGTATGATTTCATTTGTCTGGCTTTCTAGAAAAAAAATTAATCTCTTTTTATCAATACAAATAAAAGAGAGACAGATAGGAAGAAAGATAAATATGCTGGTTCCTTAGATGCTTATAGAATAGAAAGCTTGGTTTGTATCCTTTGTATGTATTTACTTCTTTGAGAATTAGGATGAAAGGGGAAAAAATGAACTGATGAATGAGATAGGGAGACTTTCCTTGTGCAGCTTTTAACTTTCCCTAGCTAATAGAATAAAAAATAAATAAAAAGGAAGCTAAGAATTTCTTGAAATGGACTATAGGCTCCCTCTCAGAAGTAACAATATGGAACCCATACTAGCTGACCCTGAAGAAGGGCATGGCAACCCATTCCAGTGTTCTTGCCTGGAGAATCCCATGGACAGAGGACCCTGTGGGCTAGTCCATAAGGTCGTGCAGACTCAGACACAACTGAAGCGACTTAACACACACATGCATCCTAGCTGGCTTTAAGCAGTGGCACAGGGACTTCCTTGGTGGTTCAGTGGCTAAGACTTAACCTTCCAAGGCAGGGGGTGTGGGTTCAATCCCTGGTTGGGGAGTTAAGATACTACAGGCCTCACGGCCAAAAAACCGAAACATAAAACAGAAGTAATATTGTAAGACATTCAATAAAGACATTTAGAAAAGATCCACGTTAAAAAAAAATTTTTTTTTTTTTAATGAGTGGCACAAAATTTAGCCACAGGAAAGCCCTCTCCTGGGCCCAGGATCCATGATTGCTAACTAAACATTATTGGTGAATTAAAAACATCTACAGGATAACTCAAATGCTCTCTTCTGATGCATGTTCTTTATGAAATGAGTACCCTGGGACTCAGAATTGCCAAGTCTGATGCTGTTACAATATCACGTTCAGAGGATATGCTCACGAATGTGAAATCCCACAGAAAGGAAAGGAAGTAATGAAGAGAGTCATGGAAAAATCTCTTAATACAGACTGTCCGCTTAGTTTCAGGTTCACCACTGAGTTATTGGCACAGTCCCAGCGGCCTGGGCCGGGTGAGAATGGGGGGGATGGCATCTGGCCGAGAACCCAGTCCAGAGCCTTAACATAAATCACCCCAGGAGAGAAGCCAGGTCTGCCTTCAGCCTGCCACTGACTGAACTTCAGGTCCCTTGGAGTCAGAGGTCTTGGAAAGTGACTCCTGCAAGGACATGTTCTGTTAGCATTTTGCAGTTGGCACCATGCACGTGTGCACCATGGGCAGTTGGCACCACTGTCAAAGAGGCCATGTAGGAAGGGTGCAGAAACACACAGGGTTCAGTGTGAATCAGAACCTGCACAGACAAGGTCAGAATCAGTCTTTGATGAGCACCTCAGAGTGTTCCTTCAGCTCATGTTTTCACATCCAACGCTATTAAGACAATCCAAGCGGGAGCCTTAAAATTAACTGTTCTTCAATTTTTTAAAAAATTGGAACTAAACTTTTGTTTTAATGTGTGTTCATGTCTATAAAAAGACAATTAAAAATACATGAACTAAATTGTTTAGGAAATTTGAGAATGTCTTGGTTGTGAATGCCTTCAGCTTTAAAGTTTTATTATTTCACCTTTGTTGTTTGCTGAAAGCAGGGCTGAGAACATGTGATTCCGAAATACAGCAACTTGGCAAACGGAATATTTTTAGCTGAAGGAACCTGAGAAATGGCAGGTACAGGCAGGTCTCCCTGACCTTCTCCATCACCCTGAAGGGGTCATGAGAACCTCATGTGAGAGGCAACCTCCTTATACCAGGAGGAAAGGAGAGTCCTTATCTCCCAAGATCAAGGGACTCACAGGACTCTGAACAAACAGACCTTGATAACTTTCCCTCAGGCTTCTCTGGTGGCTCAGTGATAAAGAATCTGCCTGTAATCCATGAGATGCAAGTTCGACCCCTGGGTCGGGAAGATCCTCTAGAGAAGGAAATAACAGCCCACTCCAGTATTCTCGCCTGGGAAATCCCATGGATAGAGGCGCCTGGTGGGCTACAGTTCATGGGGTCGCAAAGAGTCGGACACGACTGTGCGACTGAATGACTTTCAGTTTCCCACAATTAGCTCAGACCCTTTCCTCTCATCAGTTTTCCCCCACAACTTCTAGTCTCCACCAAACTTGTATGAACACTCTCAGGTTTCACCTGTCTTGGTGTCTTCATTTTATGAAAGCTCTTTTGTAACATAAGGCTTATATTAAATAAATGTGTATGAAAGATTAAAAACTATGCCACACGTTCCATACTTTGGGCCAGGGGTTGACATTTGTTGCAAATTTGAGACAACATATACCCAAATATTTATTAGCAAGTAACTGTCTCTTAGATTTCCCAACCCATTAAAAGCTGGGGAAAAAAATCCTTGCAAATTTTCAATTGCGTATGAACTGATCTTTGATGTTGTTAGAAAGGTCTTCCAGTCTATGGGCAATTGTTTTCCAGCTTAATTGAAAATCTTCCACTTTTTGTAAATTATCACTTTTATTAGTTTCCTCACAAGTTTCTTTAAATTTTCAATAAGTGAAATCATAATTCATTTTATCATCTATCAAGAAATGGTTCTGTGTATGTGTGTATAAGAATCTGAGCCATTTCATAGCTGGCCAAAATTACAATCAGATTCTGTTATAAATCTTTAAAATTTTTATTGATTGATGTTCAATTCTGATATCAGGTGACAAATTTAGTCAATTATTTTTTGACGAGGAACTTATATTTGATATAAATTTCTCTGTTTTTCTATTATCTTTTTTAAAACAAAACAGAAAACTTATTTGTTTTATTCTGCAGCAAACTGCAATTGCCATTCACATGAAGTTTAAAATATTTGTTTTCCAGTCTCTGCTTTTCTTTTCTATTCTGATCTTAATATTAGTTTTGCCATCTCCACTCAATTCAGGATCAGTATTCTGCTTTTAGGAGAAGGCAATGGCACCCCACTCCAGTATTCTTGCCTGGAAAATCCCATGGATGGAGGAGCCTGGTGGGCTGCAGTCCATGGGGTCGCTAAGAATCAGACACGACTGAGCGACTTCACTTTCACTTTTCACTTTCATGCATTGGAGAAGGAAATGGCAACCCACTCCAGTGTTCTTGCCTGGAGAATCCCAGGGACGGGGGAGCCTGGTGGGCTGCCATCTATGGGGTCGCACAGAGTCGGACACGACTGAAGTGACTTAGCAGCAGCAGCAAGTCTCCTTTTAAGTTTTTAAAATTTGTCCATATTTATTTTTATACTAAAAAATAATTCCATTGTATTATAATTAAAATACTAGCAAGTATTTCAATTTAATTATCAATTAAGATTTACACAGTTGTCACAATAACTGGAGCTGTCAGAAAAAAGTATTCCAAGAAATATGCACACAAAAAATAAAAAGTAAAATAAATAAAAAATAAATGTCTATGTCTTTCTTTTGTTAACCTGCATTTGTCAGTCCAATTCACAGGGACCGAGCTAGAGGACCCAGGAAGGTAGTGTGAAAAGGCTTTTTCTTCCCCTGCACTGAAGTGGGCTGACTTGAGTGGGTTTGCCCACTTTCTTGTCTTTATAGATTTATGCCATTGGGCTATTTAATCACTAAAATACTTGGACCTTGAAAATATTTAGATGATGGGCTTCCAGTGGGCACCAGTATTTGTTGGTATGCTATTTTTATTCTTGGGATTTGGGAATATGGTTTCCACAGGGAGTAATATTTGTACCTCTCCTCAAGCAACTGAATCACTCACTCCCCAGTCTCCTAATTACTGATGTAAATTGTTGGCACATTATAATTAGCATAATGCCTGGAAAGGGTATTCCATTATAATTATTTTTTAAGGCTTTACACACAGATGTAAGCAAAATTTGAAATGACCATCTGCAGACAGAATGGTGGGAGAGTGTGGGTCATGGTTATAACCAAAGGCCATCACTGAACACCCAGGTTCTTAGCCTGGCCCTGCTACCCACTGACCGGATGGTCTCAGGCAAGCGACTCCCTGGCCCAGAGTTTCTTTGCCTGGAAAATGGCAATGACAATGGCTCCATTCTCATGGGGGTGCAGAGAGAATTATATGGATGCATAATCATAAAGCAGTACAAAAAAAAGAAAGAAAGAAAAGAAAACAGTGCCTGCCACAGAGAAAGCACCAGATGAACACTCACCCTTTTGGGCTGGTTCATGCTGTGCCCAGGGACCCAGATTTCCAGACATAATCAATAGAAAGGGGAATCTGCGGGGAGAAATGATTCGCAGCCTGCTTCCATTCAGTGAGGGCTGCCCTGGATATAATGAGAACAGTCCATCAAAACACCGCCCAGACCAACCGGAAAACCTCCTTCCTCTCCTCACCCAGGCTTTAAGGGTGAGCTAAGGTGAGGACAGTCACGCCCTCTCGCTTTTGCATCTGAAAGCAAGACTAGCAAAACCTCCAGCGGTTTCTGACAGCCCCAGGAGTATGATAAAAGGTCTCTTTTTTCTTAAAAGAAAAATCCTTTTAATCACTCAGTGTCAGGAGATGGGACTCAGTTGTCGGACACCTGGAGACTCTGGCTCCCTTTTCTCCCCTCTGCAGAGTAAGGACTGGAGGAGGCAAGAGCCTTGACAGAACCTGTGAAACTCAAAGGCAGGGGAAGGGCCCAGAAAGTCCAGTGTTTGCTGACCTGTAGGGCTCCAGACAACAGCTGGGCTTCCCAGGAATTCAACACTGCCTGCAAAGTGGGGAGCTTCTCCACCTTCATACTTGACACCTCCAGCTGCACCCCTGGCAAACCCTCTGGTAGCAAAGCTGCTCTCCTTCCACTCTTCCCTCCCAGCCCCCTACCCCCACCCCTCATCAGAGCCTGCTCTCCAGGGCCTGTCAATTCCGAAGCCTTCTTCCCAGAATAATGAACTCCTCATCCAGGCTGTAAATGACACCTTCTAGGAGAACCTGCATTTTTAAAATCATAAAAAATTTGAAACTGAATGAATGACTCTTGAATTGTGGAATTTCAAGTATCGGTGAACATATATAAGATGTATTATTTTGTTTTTAAGAGATACCTGCTCATTCTACACAGTATGGAAACTACTGCAAGGAAGAAAAGCATTGTTCTGTCAAGCTAGAGTATTTGTGTTTTGATATATTCCTTTCCATTCTATTAATCTGGACTTTAAAAAATGTAATGACCTGCTGAATATGCAGATTTTGTTCCTAATCTGCCCCTCTCCCCCCACCACACACACACACACAGAGCACACTTATTTAGGAAGGATATTGGGGAGAAGGTTGGGGACAAGGGAGCTCCTCCCAGCAGAAGGCAGCCTTGGGCGTTCAGAAGTCTCCCCACAACCCCCGAGCTCCCCGCCCTGGGTGAGCCACTGTGCGCCCCCTTGCCTCACCCGCCACCCCCAGCCGCCCCCATTCAAGGGAGGGCTGAGCAGCAAGAAACAAGTGTGGAGAAAAGAACTCGAAAGTGCTACATTTCCTGCATCCTCTCCCTGTGCTCTGAGTCACTGGCCCTTTCTCAGAGGCCTTGGCTTTATGGAATAGCCGCCACAACCCGTGACAAGCTGGGTGATAAATAGGATATTGATGGGCAATTACCTGACACCAAATAGCTCCATAAATCAATGTGCTGGAAGCTGGTACCACAGTCAAGGGCAGCTCTCAGCGAAGGCAGGCCCCACAGCCCTGCAAGGGTTGGCTGAGGAGCAGAGGCGGCTTTCTGAGCACCTTGCGGAGGATGGGAGATTTGCTCAGTGGGGAGCAGATGGCCCCACCCCTGCCATGCTGCAGTGCCAGGGTGTGGGGAGTCACTGGCAGGGGTCCAGCTCTGCACGCCTGCCTCTGCACCTTCCCGCAATTGCCAGCTCCATTCCTCCTGACCTCTGCCAGGACTGAGAGCCTCAAAAATAGTGTTTAGGATTCTGAAAGTAATACATTCTCACTGTAGAAAATGTAGAGAACTTTAAACATGTAGACAAATATATAAAGAAGCTACTGTCACCCACAGTCCCATGACTAGAGGTAACCAGTCCCTGTTAGCTTGTTGTCCCCTTATGTGTGTGCTGAGTCGCTCAGTCATGTCCAACTCTTTGCAACCTCATGGACTGCAGCCCACCAGGCTTTTCGGTCCATGGAATTTTCCAGGCAAGAAATACTGGAGTGGGTTGCCATTTCCTCCTCCAGGGGATCTTCCTAATCGAGGGATCAAACCCACATCTCCTGTGTCTCCTGTATTGACAGGTGGTTTCTTTACCACTGTGCCCTCTGGAAAACCCCTTGTCCCCTCAAAGATTTTAAAAAATAATGATGCTACCCATCATCCTGGATGCTAAGAAGTGGTACATTTTCATCCTCCTCCCCCACCCAAGGACACCCCTCAAGGACAAAGCTTTTCCCCTAACCCCTACCTCCATCTCAGAGCTAACTCAGCTTTCCCTTGCTCAAAAGTCACAGAACTCAGTTTCAGGCAGCCACTTTCTTGCCCAGAAGCTTCTAGCTGCCGTGATGCCTAAGAGGCTAAGTCCTCCCTGTGCTGTGCTTAGTCACTCAGTTGTGTCTGACTCTTTGAGACTTCCTGGACTGTAGCCTGCCAGGTTCCTCTGTCCATGGGGATTCTCCAGACATGATTACTGGAGTGGGTGGCCATTTCCTTCTTCAGGGGATCTTCCCAACCCAAGGATCGAACCCAGCTCTCCTGCATTGCAGACAGATTCTTTACCGTCTGAGACACCAGGGAAGTCCTCCCTACTCAGTCTTATTCAGGTATGACAGAACGTGTCACCCCAGCCACAGACTGCCCCCCCCCCGACAGGAAAAATGTCTTCCCACAAACAAAACCAGAAAGCTAGACATCTGGTCTTAAAGATATACATTTCAGAAGCTCCAAGCAGAACTGTTTACAGAAGAGAATGTCGCCAGAGAAAACCTTGACAGTCCTGTCTCCAGGGAACCTCCTTCCTGGGATGAAAAGAAGACAGAACAGAGGCCCTATTCCCTCTGCCCTATGGGAGCCACTTAGAAATAATAAATGAAGTGAGATTGCATGATTTAATAAAGTCCCCTAATATAGTTATTTTGCAGATAATCACTGAAGGTTTTCAAAAAAATTCCTTTAGACAAAATTTTAGATACGCAAAAAGCAAGAATTGCCCCCAGATGAACACTCCTTGAGAAGTGTGCATCTTTCAGGCAGTCTATGTTAGACCAATCCAGGGCACAGACATTTTGACTTGCTGTGGGGCCAGAACTCATTTCTCATAAGGTTCCTTCCCAATTACAGCCGAGATGGAATTTACCCCTGTGTTCATAGTCACGCAAGCATGTCTTAATGCAAAACACACCTTCTTGGGGCTCTCTAACAAAATCAGTCCCTCAGCAGGAGAGTGAGAGCTTGTCTGCCATTCTGCATGGAAATGCACATTTGCATGCTAATTACGCAGAAAGCTCCTCCAATTCACTGAGGTGTTATGGAAATGCTAGGTCAGAATTCTAGAAGTCCCCCATTTTGCTGTCCACGGAGAGGAGCACAAACAGGATGGTTTAGCATGAAGCAACTGGAATACATTTTATTTTTAGTCATTTAAAAAAAAAATCTACTTTAGCTGAATTAATCATGTCCGGATTAAGCAGAGAACGCTCTCTTGGAGTTATGCTGATTGTGGATCAGAGCAGACAGCTTATTCTTTTTCCTGTCATTTACAGCTTAAGGAGGCCCTTTCACTCTGAACACGAATAGAAGAAAATATAAACATCAAAACTGGCAGACTGCTCCACAGAGCCACAGAACCACCACAACTCCAAAGGCTCTGTTCAATAGCTAAAAAGACATTGTCTTCAAATAGGGTTATAATCGAAAAGAATTATTTTTCGATGGAATAAAAAGAAGCTGCCTCTCTGCAGCAAAGTCAATCTCTGAATACAATTTGAAAACTGCTTTCTTTGGAGGAAAACAAGGGAAAGATGGGGGACCTACTTTTACTCATGCATATAAATGAGAAGTAAAAGGCTCTTTTGTTTTCTTTTCTCCTTCCTCTATATTTGCAGGTGATGGGGGACATTACTTTCCTTTTCAGGAGGAAGTTGTTTCTTTTGTTCTGCCATTTTTCTGTTTTGCCTCTGGAAGGTTTTGCCACCCTAAGGATGCCGGAGGAAAGTGGATGTTTTTTGTACTATTTCTTAGACTTTGACCGTTGGTAATTTATGTTCTGACTTCTCTCCATTGGTGCTAACCTTTCATCTATTCTGAATGTTCTTTCACAGACTTGTGAGATTATCTCTCAGAGCAGCATTCCCATATTAACCAGAAACTCCTAGAAGGCAGGGACAGTGTGCCTGCCTTCTCATCCTTACTGGATCCAAAATCAGTCCAACCCAACTCTCCTGGAACTAGAGGCCTGGATGGAGGGCACAGGCAATAACAGATACCCACTGTACTGATGCCCTCCAGTTCAAAATCTCTCTCATTTTGTCTGCATTTCAAATCTTGAATTAAAATAGTGGATTAAGTTCCAAGAAAACACGTTTCCTGTTTTGAACTGTTTCATAAGCTGCTGCTGCTGCTGCTGCTAAGTCGCTTAAGTCGTGTCCGACTCTGTGCAACCCCATAGGCAGCAGCCCACCAGGCTCCACCGTCCCTGGGATTCTCCAGGCAAGAACACTGGAGTGGGTTGCCATTTCCTTCTCCAATGCATGAAAGTGAAAAGTGAAAGTGAAGTCACTCAGTCATGTCTGACTCTTAGCGGCCCCATGGACTGCAGCCTACCAGGCTCCTCTGTCCATGGAATTTTCCAGGCAAGAGTACTGGAGTGTGGTGCCATTGCCTTCTCCGGTTTCATAAGCAGTGTCATTGAACTCCCAAAACCAAGGATCCTAACTAAGTATGCATGGAGCTGGATCAGTAATGAAGAAGGCAGGGTATTGAAACATGAAGTGTAGACCGTGTGACATATGTCTATACTGAGATACCCGTCAATAGTATACAGGGTTATTCAAATTTTTTCCTCTACAAAATGGTGGAAACATGAGCAGGACAATATTCTGGCAGTTATCTCTGCATAGTAAACACTGTGTAATGGCCACTATTTTCATAGAAGTGTAGAGTTTGGGCTAGTCCTGGGGGTTGATTCAGATTTAGTTTCACCCCACGTCTTGCAATCCAGGATTCCAAACCACTTACAACTAGGAGTGCTTATCAAACTAGGGATCTGAGGATTGTGTCTTATTAACCAAACAGGAATTTATCCTTCCACTAAACCCTCATCTCCTCCTCTATTATTTATTTGTAAAACAACCATGGAGAACTTATTATTGGATAATTATTTGGAACAGTCACCTAAAAAAGATTACACTGTCCTAGAAATTAGATTATTTCTTCCTACTGACAAAGATTATTTTCCTTAATCAAACTTTAGCCTAGTCTAGTTGTAGCTATGGATAAGGCAATGGCACCCCACTCCAGTACTCTTGCCTAGAAAATCCCATGGACGGAGGAGCCTGGTAGGCTGCAGTCCATGGGGCCGCTAAGAGTCAGACACGACTGAGCGACTTCACTTTCACTTTTTACTTTCATGCATTGGAGAAGGAAATGACAACCCACTCCAGTGTTCTTGCCTGGAGAATCCCAGGGACGGGGGAGCCTGGTGGGCTGCCGTCTATGCGGTCACACAGAGTCGGACACGACTGAAGCAACTTAGCAGCAGTTGTAGCCAAAATCCTACTAAGTCAGTTCAGCAAGAAACCCCTCACCTTTGAAATCTAATCAAATTCCTCATTCCCCATCCTTGACATCTCATCACCCAGCCTGCTTTTGGCAAGAAATCCGTTGGGTGGGTTTAGTGAGAATATCCCTTGATATCCCAACAGAATGATCTCTATTCCTTTCCAAGGCAAACCATTCAATATCACAGTAATCCAAGTATATGCCCCTACCAGTAATGTTGAAGAAGCTGAAGTTGAATGGTTCTGTGAAGACCTACAAGACTTTCTAGAACTAACACCAAAAACAGATGCCCTTTTCATTATACGGGACTGGAATGCAAACGTAGGAAGTCAAGAAACACCTGGAGTAACAGGCAAATTTGGCTTTGGTATACAGAATGAAGCAGGGCAAAGGATAATAGAGTTTTGCCAAGAGAACACACCATAGCAAACACCATCTTCCAACAACACAAGAGAAGATTCTACATATGGACATCACCAGATGGTCAATACCGAAATCAGATTGATTGTATTCTTTGCAGCCAAAGATGGAGAATCTCTATACAGTCAGCAAAAACAAGACTGGAGCTGACTATGGCTCAGATCATGAACTCCTTATTGCCAAATTCAGACTTAAATTGAAGACAGTAGGGAAAACCACTAGGCCATTCAGGTATGACTTAAATCAAATCCCTTACAATTATACGGTGGAAGTGAGAAATAGATTCCAGGGATTAGATCTCATAGACACAGTGCCGGAAGAACTATGGATGGAGGTTCGTGGCATTGCACAGAAGACAGGGATCAACACCATCCCCAAGAAAAAGAAATGCAAAAAGGCAAAATGGCTGTCTGAGGAGGCCTTACAAATAGTTGTGAAAAGAAGAGAAGAGAAAACAAAGGAGAAAAGGAAAGATATACCCATTTGAATGCAGAGTTCCAAAGAATAGCAAGGAGAGATAAAAAAGCCTTCCTCAGTGATCAATGCAAAGAAATAGAGGAAAACAATAGAATGGGAAAGACTAGCGATCTCTTCAAGAAAATTAGAGATACCAAGGGAACATTTCGCACAAAAAAAAGGACAGAAATGGTATGGACCTAACAGAAGCAGAAGATATTAAGAAGAGCTGGCAAGAATACACAGAAGAACTATACAAAGAAGATCTTCATGACCCAGATAATCACGATGGTGTGATCATTCACCTAGAGCCAGACATCCTAGAGTGTGAAGTCAAGTGGGCCTTAGGAAGCATCACTATGAACAAAGCTAGTGGAGGTGATGGAATTCCAGTTGCACTATTTCAAATCCTGAAAGATGATGCTACAAAAGTGCTGCACTTAATATGCCAGCAAATTTGGAAAACTCAGCAGTGGCCACAGGACTGGAAAAGTCAGTTTTCATTCCAATCCCAAAGAAAGGCAATGCCAAAGAATGCTCAAACTACCGTACAATTGCACTCATCTCACACGCTGGTAAAGTTATGTTTAAAATTCTCCAAGCCAGGCTTTAACAGTATGTGAACCGAGAACTTCCAGATATTCAAGCTGGATTTAGAAAAGGCATAGGAACCAGAGATCAAATTGCCAACATCCACTGGATCACCAAAAAAGCGAGAGTTCCAGAAAAACATCTACTTCTGCTTTATTGACTACACCAAAGCCTTTGACTGTGTGGATCACAACAAACTGTGGAAAATTCTGAAAGAGATGGGAATACCAGACCACCTAACCTGCCTCTTGAGAAATCTGTATGAAGGTCAAGAAGCAACAATTAGAACTGGACATGGAACAACAGACTGGTTCCAAATAGGAAAAGGAGTACATCAAGGCTGTATACTGTCACCCTGCTTATTTAACTTATATGCAGAGTACATCATGAGAAATCCTGGACTGGATGAAGCACAGGCTGGAATCAAGATTGCCGGGAGAAATATCAATAACCTCAGATATGCAGATGGCACCACCCTTATGGCAGAAAGTGAAGAAGAACTAAAGAGCCTCTTGATGAAAGTGAAAGAGGAGAGTGAAAATGTTGGCTTAAAACTCAACATTCAGAAAACTAAGATCATGGCATCTGGTCCCATCACTTCATTGCAAATAGATGGGGAAACAGTGGAAACAGTGACAGACTTTATTTTGGGGGGGCTCCAAAATCACTGCAGAAGGTGACTGCAGCCATGAAATTAAAAGATGCTTGTTCCTTGGAAGGAAAGTTATGACCAACCTAGACAACATATAGAAAAGCAGAGACATTACTTTGCCAACAAAGGTCTATCTAGTCAAAGCTATGGTAGTCATGTATGGATGTGAGAGTTGGACTATAAAGAAAGCTGAGCACCGAAAAATTGATGCTTTTGAACTGGGGTGTTGGAGAAGGCTCTTGAGAGTCCCTTGGACTGCAAGGAGATCCAACCAGTCCATCCTAAAGGAAATTAGTCCTGAATATTCATTGGAAGAACCAATACTGAACTGAAACTCCAATACTCTGGCCACCTGATGCAAAGAACTGAGTCATTGGAAAAGACCCTGATGCTGGGAAATATTGAAGGCAGGAGGAGAAAGGGATGACAGAGGATGAGATGTTTGGATGGCATCACCAACTCAGTGGACATGAGTTTGAGTAAGCTCTGGGAGATGGTGAAGGACAGGGAAGCCTGGCGTGCTGCAGTCCATGGGGTCGCAAAGATTCCAACATGACTGAGGGACTGAACTGAACTGCACTGAGCTAGAATCTCCCTTGATTTATCTCCTCTTAGAGACTTTCTATCCATTGATCCACTCACCTTACTTAACTATAACCCCCCAGCAACCATTACTGTATTTGCAGTTAAGCCCAATCTCTCTCCTCTATTGCAATAGTCCTGAATAAAATTTTCCTTAGGGCTTCCCTGGTGCTTAGTGGTAAAGAATCTGCCTGCTAATGCAGGAGACAGGAGTTTGATCCCTGGTCTCAAGGATCCCTCAATGCCTTTGAGCAACAGAGCCTGTGCACCACAACAACTGAGTCTGTGCTCTAGAGCCTGGGAACCACAGCTACTGAAGCCTGTACACCTAGAGCCCAAGCTCTGCAACAAGAGAGCAGACCCTCCTCATCACAACTAGAAAAAAGCCACAAAGACCCAGCACAGCCAAAATAAATAAACAAAATTATTTTTAAAGAAATTTTAAAATAAAGTCTTCCTCACCCCTTTAACAAATGTCAAAATAATTCTTTCCTACCATCTCCCAAATATTCTTATTTAGAGCACATCTATATGAACTAGTATCCCTGGTGGTTCAGATGGTAAAGAGTCTGCCTGCAATGCAGGAGACCTGGGTTCGATCCCTGAGTTGGGAAGATCCCCTGGAGAAGGGAATAGCAACCCACTCCAGTATTCTTGCCTGGAAAATTCCATGGACAGAGGAGCCTGGTAAGCTACAGTCCACAGGGTCGCAAAGAGTAGGACATGACTGAGCAACTGACACACACTATATGAATTTTTTCATACTATTTTCCTCATTGCAGATATACCACCATTAAATGGAGATGACATTCATAATATGCTTAGGGAAATCAAAGGATCCCAGAGCAAATATGTGTTTCAGATTTACAGTTAATAAATCAAAGACTAGTGCACGACATTCAATAATATTGATATAGTATCAATACAAAGATAGAATTTTAAAGCTTGAAGAATTCCTAGAAAGCATCTTGTTCAAACTTCTCATTTGACAGCAGAGACAAACTGAGAACCAGAAAAGCAAGCTGATTTGCTCAAAGTTTCTAAGCCCTTGGCAATGCTGCTTGAACACAGGTGTCAGTAATGCTGCATTCAGAAACTGTGCCTTTGTGTTGGTGACCTTCACCAGAGCCTGTTGCCCTCACACACCTGGCCCCCTCTCCCAGGAGTCAGCACCATTCTGGGTGCTCTGCACTCTGGGTGAGGGGTGAGTATAGGGACCAAGTGCAAGAGTGAGACCCTCATCTGAGCACTGCAGGAGACTGAATTCCTCACTTCCCTAATAAAAGGGCTGGCTCAGTGGGCACACGGCTACATGTACTTTCTGGTTTATCAAGCTCTGTCACCGAGGGATTCACCTGATGGTTGCAGAGACCTGGGAAGCACAGCAGATGCTGCTCATTCCATCCACACCTAAAAGAAGGTGAGGTTCAACAAGGTTGTCACTGGCCCCCTTTTTCCATAACCACTGGGAGCCAGGAGCACAACAGCCCCTGACTCCAAACCATGTGCTCTTCCCTCTTTCCTACATGGATGCCACTCTAGGTGACTTCCAAGGTCTTCTAACGTCAGAGACAGAAGATAGGGGAGAACGAGGGGGAGGGGAGGGAGGAGGAAAGAAAAGGGAATTGCATTTATGACTTTGTGTGGGCACGTACCTTTCCACATCTCCTTACTGAGATGATTCATGAGAAAGCCTCCTTATTTCATCACTGGCACAGTTGAAAAGAAAATAATTTATAGTGATCCTAGATAGACTCACAGCACTATGTCTGCATTATATATTTCCCCAGGGAGCTCAACTAATCCAGAAATCATGGCAGATGACTCGCCTTAAACAGTAACCACAGTGGCCAGCCTCCTCTCCCAGGCAGAATCACATCGGGTGTGTCCTGTCCTGGGAGCCGGGTCCTCTACCCCGAGACCTTCATAGAAATTCTCCCACAGTTCAGCCAAATAAGAAACTGGCTGATGTGAGGGAACTCTCTTAACACAGGGAGAGCACAATTTCTCTTTGCCTGGAGTGTGTAAAACATGAACAACATAGCATGGAGCAGCTCTTAAATCACTTATATTTCCCCTTTTTATGATTCCATTGCAAATTAGCTATTTCTTGCATTTGTAATTAGAGGCTGGAACAGATGGGGAGGCCGTAGTTCAGAGAGATAAATTTGCAGGCGTGCAACGGCTGTGCAGGATTTCCTCCCTGCAAGTCACCCAAATGCTTCCCAGTGCAACTCCCTCACACCCCCACTGCCAGCAACCCTCTCCCCATCAGGGAGAGTCCTATCTGCCAATGAGGGCACCTTCCCAATCCCTGAGGGGAATCCTTCAAAGTAGAATCTGCGTTTCTCACAAATCCCTTCAGCTCTCAACTGGATTCAGAGCAAGTCACGAGGACTCTATCCATCGCATGTAAACCCAGGACACTGGTTTGAAAGTCACAGAGCTAAGCATTTTAGAACAAGAGCTGTTCGTAAGTCAAGAAGCACAGGGGAAGGAAGTAGGGGTCGCTGCTCATCTCCAATGTCTGATTTTTTCTTCTTCTCATTTTATTTGGTATAATTACTAATATTGCTGATGTCTTTTACTTTGTTTTTTAATTACAGGTGACTTTTAATTTTTTAACTTCTTATTTGACGTTGGAGTATAGCTGATTAACAATGCTGTGACAGTTTTAGGTGCACAGCAGAGCGACTCTGCTGTATATAAACATGTTTTGCCTAGAAAATGAATTCCAAGGAAATAATGCAAAAGGCTCCTGAGTGTCTTGTGTGACTTGGTGGCTGCCACGTGGGCAGTCTGTGATAACTACTAGTGAAAGGATGCTTGCTGGGGAGATAAAATATACAGGAACTGGAAAGTCCTTTTGCTGTTCAAGGCTCTTCCTGAAGGAAGGATTCCTCCCCCATCCAGGGCTGAGCTCCTGCATCCCGTGAGCTGCCCCAGAGCTGGGAGCCAGACAGGTCCCTGCTCCCACTGCCCCCAGCTGGGCTGGCCTTCCCTATTCTTTCCCAGGGTATCTCCTCTGACCTGAGAGCACATCCAGCTGCAACCAAGAAATTGGAAGGCCTCAGAGAATGAAAGGTAAACTTTCCGAAAGCCTCAGTCTCTTTTTCAACCCTGCAGGAAGCGGTTTACGTCTGGGGTATTGGATAGCAGTTTGGGCCCAGTTAACACATCTCTCCCACCACAAATCACCCTGTCGCATACTCAGATGACATTGGCCAAATAAACTCTTGGGATCTCAAGGCGCTGCTGCCTTTTGTTGAAATGTAAAACGAGGGAGGGGAAACTGGATATAGGACATTGGCCTGAGAATCAGGATCTGACCTGAAATCCACTTGGGATCCTGCTCCTGTTCCCTCTGCCGTGAAAATGCAATTTCGGTTACACAGCATATGGGTAATACCACACGGCCCTCCCTTACAATCGGTCCTGTCCAACTTAAACCAGCCTGCAAAGAGCTGCTGACAGCCAACAGCTGAAGGAAGACGTTTTAACTAGTAGCGGTGAGCAAATGTTTGTATGCCGAAGTCTTGGATGGGTTATGGCATTTTAGGCTTGCTTTGCAAACTAAAACCCTCCATGTGTTACCATTTGGAGAAAACAGAGAATTATAAAGAAGGGAGTTCTAAGAAAGAATAAACTGTGCTCATGAATTGGTTTAAACTATTTTTCTTTTTTTCTTTTTTTTTTTTTTTAGTTTTTAAATTGAAATATAGTTGACATGCGAGCCATCCGTGGTTCAGACAGTAAAGAATCTGCCTGCAATGCGGGGGACACGGATTCAGTCCCTGGGTCAGGAAGATCCCCTAGAGAAGGGAATGCCTATCTACTTTAGTATTCTCGCCTGGAGAACTCCATGGACAGAGGAGCCTGGCAGGCTACAGTCCATTGCGGTCGCAGAGCTGGACACAACTGAGTGACTAACGTGTACATCGTTGATGTATGGCTTAAACTTTTTTTTTCTTTGTCATGCTGCAGTTATGGGGTCGAACCTGGGCCCTCAACAGTGAAAATATGGAGCCATAACCACTGGACCGCCAGGGAATTCCCTGGCTTAAACTTCTTAAGTGCACTCCCTACGATATGCAGAGTATCAAGGAGAAAACTTAAGGTTCGCCATTTGTGGTTGGATATTTCTTTTAGGATGATCCAGCATCTTTCAGGTAAATCCCCAAGGTGGCAAATTTTGCTCCTGCACTGCCTCCCACCCCATTTCTCCCTAGGATGACACCTGGGTGATCACAGGTCTGCAGGGGACCAGCTGGGGAACTGCTGGCATCTGGCTTTAAGGAGGGAGAGAATATTATGGTGGCACCATGGTCCCAGCTATTTGTCTCTGGTCACAAATTTCTTGTGCTCTCTGGTTCCTCTATTCTGTCTTCAGTCAGCCCACGGACTTTTTCAGCCCCTTGCTGGGGCATGCAGTAAGTTCTAGACCCTCATCAAACATGTAGGAAGACTGGGAGAGCCAGGAGCACCACAGGCTATGGCCAGTGGCCCAGACATCTCCCGCTGCCAAAGCTGGGTGACAACTCCCTGGTCATGACAGATTCCTCCATACCATACCCAGCAAAAAAGACCTCTGGGTCCTGACATCCTCAGGTTTTTCCAAAATCTCACCCTTCCAAACCCTCATACTCAAGAACAAGGAGAAAGTAAGAAGCTTGACATTGACCTTCCCATCTTACTTCTCTGACTGCCCATGTTCAACCAGTGAAGGGAACAGGCTTTTCTTTTGTCACCATATCTGCCTGCTTCCTTACTGCAGCCTCATGATGGGTCAGCACATCAGCTCTTGCTGTGTAGCAAAAAACTGTATATCTTATGGGCATCAAACTTGTGAGCATTTACTTAGCTCACATGTTTGTGGGCGGGCAGGAAGTTAGCTGACTGATCGATGGGTCTCTCACCCCCCTTCTCAGACCAGAGGGCGTGCCTGAGCCATGCTCTCATGGAAATGGCTGACTCACAAGAGAGCAAGTGAAAACACACGTCTTCTTAAGACTGAGGTGCATCCTCTTACTTGCACCTTATTTTTCTGGCTAAGGCAAGTCACATGGCTAAACACAAGATGATAGGTTTGGGAAATACACTAATACACTCTGCCGCTTTGGTGGGAGAAACTGTAAAGTCACAGGGCAAAAGGAATGAATACAAAGAAGGGGAAAGATCTTGGGGCAATGACAGACCCTATCATGGTACAGGAAAGGAAGAAACTGGCTTGCTAACAATGGAATATAATTTAGGAATTCTTTCAAAAATATTAAATCCACAAGAGACTGTTATACAGAGTGAAGTAAGTCAGAAAGAGAAAAACAAATCTCGTGCATTAACACATATATATGGAATCTAGAAAATAGTACTGATGAACCTACTTGCAGGGCAGGAATAGAGATGCAGATGTAGAGAACGGAATTGTGGATGTAGTAGGGGATGAAGAGGGTAGTAAAAAAGTAGCATTGACATATACACAGTACCACGTGTGAAACAGCTAGTGAAAAGTTGCTGTATAATGCCAGGAGCTCAGCCTGCTGCTCTGTGATGGCCTAGAGGTGCAGGGAAGTGGGAGGGAGGTTCAAGAGGGAGGGGATATATGTACATTATGGCTGATTGACATTGTTATGAATCAACACAACATTGTAAAGCAATGATCCTCCAATTAAAAATACACTTAAAAAAATGTTTAATACTAGATTCATTACCTTTGTCTGTACGCTGGTGCCAACAATCCATGGTTACTTGACCCACTAGGTAGATTAACTGATCTTTGGGAAACATTCCTGCTTTCTTCCTTATCTTGCTGGCAGGTTACAACTGGGAATCTTCACCAGCCTGCCAAGGTGTACAATTGTTTATGAAAGGTGGTTCACTCTCCCAGTACTGTCCCTGCTAAATGAATACCTTACAAAGAGAAAACCAGGGCTGTCCTCCTGGCCTCTGCTCTGGTCGCCCACCCTTGGAGGATTTCCAGCGTCCAGACTGTGAAGGAGGCTGCTTGAAAAGCTAAACTGTGCTCCCCTGACCTGTCCGTTTAATGGACATGCAGTAATAAAAAGTGTCAGTCCCTTCCTCACACACAGATCACATATTCTGTTCGCACCTCCACATAACAGGTTAATGATAGGAGGAATGCAGATCTTTTTCTGCCCAACTTGAGGATCCACAACACCTATGTCTTCATCAGAGACTCTGGTATAGGAAGAAAACCGCAAATGATAATGCTTAGAACAGACATGATCTTCTGGAGTTAAATATTATACCAAGATGGGGGTTATCTCTGTCTCCAGAATTGCCTGATTATTTAAGATGAAGCATGCCAATAAACATACCAATATACTTTCCTCGTGGCTCAGTGGTAAAAGAATCTGCCTGAGATACAGGAGATGTGTGCAGGAGATGTGGATTTGATCCCTGGGTCAGAAAGATCCCCTGGAGAAGGAAATGGTAACTCACTCCAGCATTCTTGCCTGGGAAATCTCGTGGAAAGAGGAAACTGGTGGGCTACAGTCCATGGGGTTGCAAAAAGAGTTGGACACTACTTAGCAACTAAGAAACAACAACAACAATACCAACATACAACAGATATTAAAGCCAAAGGGAACATATGAGTTAATAGGGAATATATAGGGTGTCAGAATCATTTAACATGGTGATAATACTAACATTTTGAATACTTACATTCCGGATACTGTTCTAGGCATTTGTATACATTCCTTATTTAATTACAGTTACAATTCTTTGAAGGTACTATTATTATCTTCCCTGTAGAAATGAAACCTGAGCTGGAAATTTAGATAACCTGTCCAATTCAGGGTCACTTAGATTGTAAATGATGGGTCTGTGATTCCAACCTGTTTATGGAGAAATATGTGGTCAAAAGTCATTCACTTTCCCCTATAGGTCTTAGCTTAGCCTTGAGATATCCCACTCTGATTTTGTATGAATTTCTTAATTGGTGAGATTTAAGTTACTATTTTAGTGTCTGGAAGACACAATGTCTGGAATTTATAGTCTTTAAGGGAGACTGGAACAATATACAAAGGATATTCATCGTAGTTCACTTTTAGGTGGTGGGGTTTCAAGGGATTTTTGCTTTTTTCCTTTTCTTTGTGCTTTTCTATTATCACAAAGTTTTCTGTATCAATAATATTACCATTATATTGAATAGAAAATTGAAATTTCCTCCTAACTTGTAAATAGATATAACTGGGATGGAATTTTCTATTAGTTTTAGATAAATAATGTAATATATATACATATATAATGATTACTACAATAAGTTTGTTAACATTCATCACTTCACATAGTTACAAATTTATTATTAATATTTAAAATTATCTCAGAAACTAGATATTTTTGGTAAAAATGTGTTCTTTAAACACATGAATGGGTTTGTTACTATTATTTTTAATGTTACTTTTTTTTTAATGTTACTATTATTTTAATAAATAATTGAATTTCAGTTGTAATTTCTAGTGCAGTAAATGGTGACTAATATAACCTACAGAAACAATTACTCTTTAAAACCTTCAGTAATTAGAGTGCAAAGAGGTTCTGAGGCAAAAACTTCTGTGGAATGGTGGTGGATAGGATACAACAGGAAGTTCTAAATTCAATTTGAATTCAATTCAATTCAAATTCAAAGTTCTAAATTCAAATTCAAATTCCATCACAAAACTGACTTTGATTTTTGGTAAGTTATGTAAGGGCAGGCTCCAGAGTACCTGGGTCACAACTTTGGCTCCACTGCCTGCTAGTCGTATGACTGCAGGTGAGACATTTTACTTTTGTAAATATGAATGACTACAATACACCTTCATCTGGTTGCTGCCAGGATTAACTGGCATCATCCTTTATAGATGCTAACAACTGTTCCTGCAGCAGAGAAAGAGTGACTGTTATAAGTCTCAAACTTTTTTTTTTTTTTAGCCCATGTCCCCTGCAATGGAACCATGGAGTCTTAACCACTGGACCACAAGGGAAGTCCTTCAAACATTTTAAAATAGGAAAATAAAATTCCTCCCTGTTCTTCATCTTGTGGCTCAAAACTGTCCATGATATTAATAACTACATGTGATTCTCAAGGGCTGGAAGCGGTAAGAATGCCCTTCTCCATCTTCACGTCCTGCTTCTGTCAGGCACGCATGGAAGTCAAAATGGTCATTGTTATTTTCCAGGAGGAGGACGTAAGCAAGGCAAGTTGTGACTCTAAAGTGACAGAAAAATCAGGGAGGTTGCAGGTTGACACAGGGGCCTGGAAGGACCCTGGAGAGATCCGGACAGCCAGGCCCACAAGATGCCTGAGACCTCCTGCACCTGGGTCACACATCCTGGTCTCCTAATTCAGCTCATACCTGGGGTCTCCTAATTCAGCTCATACTTGGGGTCTCCTAATTCAGCTCATACCCGGTTCCTTCCCTATCTCCTCCCTGCTTCCCAATACGGTCCACCAAAATACCCTATCCCAAGGTCTCTGGAGCACCCCAGTCCTACAAAAATCATCCTTCCTGCCCATCCTCTCTTCCCTTCTCTGAATCCCCTCCTCACCCTCCCATCTCGGGGCTGGCAGCGCTCTTCTCTGTTAAACCCATTAACAGACAGATGAAGGCCTTCCAGGAGCAGCTCCAGAGCCTCTGGAGTTAGGAGGCCTCCCAGCACCAGGGCTGGCAACCAGCCCTCTCTGCACAGAGACGAACTATCCTGAGGCTCTCAGCGCCCCCTAGTGGGCCCTTCCTTGTACCAAATCCCACAGACACAATACTCACCAGCTAAGATGCCTTTCCTTAGGAGCAAGAAAGTCACAAAATAATAATTCTGTCTCAATAATACAACAGAGCCCTCGAAATCTCTGCTCCCTCTCTAAAATATTTTTCTAATTAGGTAAGAAGAGAAAGTTGTTAAGAGTCACCTCACTCTACAACAGTGTTCAATTTGTCCAGTGTGCTCAGTCACTCAGTCTTGTCCAACTCTTTGCGACCCTATGAGCTGCAGCCCGCCAGGCTCCTCTGTCCATGGAATTTTCCAGGCAAGGATACTGGAGTGGGTTGCCATTTCCTTCTCCAGGGGATCTTCCCAACCCAGGGATCGAACCTGCATCTCTTGTGTCTCCTGCAGGTTCTTTACCACAGGCACCACCCAGGAAGTCCCCCAATTTGTCTAGAGTTCCTAGTAAGATTCCCTAACACAAAAACAGAGTGAAACAGACTATGGAGTAAATAGGGATGCAGAGGTGGTACCGGAAAAAGCAAAGGCAGGAGAGATGTGGATTCAACAATAGCGGAGGCTTGACCCAGCTCTGGCACTTTGAGCTGCTGCTGTATATTTGATCATGAGTTTAAGATCAGTGAATGGAAGTTCAAGAGCATTAAGAATGCTCTTTGGGGAGATGCACAAGCAGGACAATCAGGATTTCCTCTATACCCTGCTTTTCTGTAGTTGCCCTCCGCCTGCAGTAAAACTAACCACCTCCAGACTAGAAGAGAAAATGTTTCTGAGTATAGCACCCTGTCTTTCAGGCTACAGCTGCCTCGGGAGGTGCCAAAGAAATCCCAGCCACAAATTCCGGTTCTTTCCACTGCCAGAGACCCCCCACTCTCTTTAAATGTCAGATTGTTTCGATGGAAAACCTCTTCTGTACAGTCAGCTCAGGATGAGAGTAGACTGCTTTCAAAGTCAGGTTGTTATAAGCTAGAACTCTGGGAAGCATCGTCATGAAATCATAAGGGCCTGTGTTTAGCCAAAGTGGGGTATGTTCTCGTATCAATCATTCATGCAATCCCGTACAAATGCAATTTTAACAGCTGTTAGTATGTACATGAGCTGGGTGAGCATGCCCATTAATAACTGTCTGCTTGTTCTGGGAGAATGGGAAGACCTCTTCTCGGCTACAGGCTCAAGTTCCAGGCAGGCTGGGAATAGTATTTCCACTTAGACATTTTTAAAGTAACATTAGTAGAGGCTTGAAAGTGTCTGTCAAATGGCAGGACATAAATATGTGACCCAGTATGATTGTTTTTAACCCATTCATGCAGGCAGTCATTTCTCCCCGGTCTTACTTGATGTATGCTAATTCCCACCTTTTCCAAACTGATTTGATTTGAGGTCCCTGGGTCTCTTAGTGACAACAGGGCAACTAAGAGGAAAGGTGACATTTCCTGAGAAAGAATAACAATTCCCACATGAAGAGGCTGCTGCTGGGGCCAGGTGGTGGCTGCTCTGTTGCAGACACAGGGAGAAACCTAGGGCAGGTGGTCAGGGGCTGGAATATCCTGGCCCCAACCTTCTCCTTGCATTGCCCATTTCACTAATAGGAGAAAGCTCATGGAGTGGGAAAGACCCTCTACTGGGTATAGACTTTTTTTTTTTTAAAGGTTTTTTTGATGTGGACCATTTTTAAAGTCTTTATTGAATTTGCTGCAATATTGCTTCTGCTGTTTATGTTCTGGGGTTTTTTGTTGTTGTTGTTTTTGCCACAAGACATGTGGGATCCAGTTCCCTGACCAGGGATTGAACTGGCACCCTCCACATCAGAAGGCGAAATCTTGACCACTGGACCACCAGGAAAGTCCCTAGACACTCTTCTGACTATTCCTAAAGGTGAAGGCCCAGGAAGATCTATTAAGTATGCTGATGCCAGCACTTATCTTTCAATTGCACATTTGATGTAAAGTTCTTGTCAACATGTTATAGGAACCATTGTAAAATGCAGGAATGGACATACGTTTAAAATGAGGGTCAGGGAGTCTGTTAGAAAGAACAGATAGGAGTCAGAGAGACTGGGTGATTCAAGTGTTAAACTACTTCTGTCTGCAGTATCAAATTTACTGCAGTTCAAGGAATTTTGCAAGGAAAAAAAAATTCTTTTTTAAAAAAGAAAAATTTACCCTATAAGATCTGGTTCTTTGTCACCTGTCAGAGTGGCTCTCATCAAAAAGAAGTGTTGGAAAGGATGTGGAGAAAAGAGAATGCTCCAACACTGTTGATAGGAATGTAAATTGGTACAACTATTGTGGAAAACAGTATGAAAGTTTTTCAAAAAATTAAAACCAGAACCACCATAAGACTCAGCAATTCCATTTCCAGATACATATCTGCTGCTGCTGCTGCTGCTAAGTTGCGTCAGTCGTGTCCAACTCTGTGCAACCCCATAGACAGCAGCCCACCAGGCTCCCCCCATCCCTGGGATTCTCCAGGAAAGAACACTGGAGTGGGTTGCCATTTCCTTCTCCAATGCATGAAAGTGAAAAGTGAAAGTGAAGTCGCTCAGTCGTGTCCGACTCTTAGCGACCCCATGGACTGCAGCCTACCAGGTTCCTCCGTCCATGGGATTTTCCAGGCAAGAGTACTGGAGTGAGGTGCCATTGCCTTCTCCGAGATATATATCTGAAAGATACAAAACTACAGTTTCAAAAAAATCTGCACCCTGGTGTTTTTAACAGCACTATTTACAACAGCCAAGGTATGGAAGCAACCTAAATGTCCATCAACAGAACAAATGAATAGATAAACACACACACACACACTCACACAATGGAATACTACTCACTAGTAAAAAAGAATGAAATGTTACCATTTGCAGTAACATGATGGACTTGGAGGGCATTATGCTAATGAAATAAGTCAGACAGAGAAAGACAAATACTATATGTTATCACATATGTGGCATCTAAAAAATAACAAACTAGAGAATATAACAAAAAAGAAGCTTACTCACAGATACAGAGAAAAAATTAGTGATTACCAGTGGGGAGAGAGGTGACGGGAGGGGAGAAGGGCAATATAGGGGTAGGGGATTAAGAGGTACAAACTATTAGGTATAAAGTAAGCTACAAATATACGTTGTACAACAAAAGGAATATAGCCAATATTTTATAATAACTATAAGTGGACTATAAACTATATAGTATACCCATAACTTATAAAATATTATACAGCAATTATACTTCAATTTTTAAAAAAAGATCTGGTCATTTTTCTCTGATGTGCCCTTGGTTATGACTGAGGAATCAGCTGTGGGCTATGCCCAGGTTCAGGCATGTCTCCAGAATATTGGCCACTAACCACTCAATTTGTTGACATCATTGTCTAACTGTAAACAGTTAAGTAATTATGGATGCCATTAACTTAGGCCAAGAAGTTGTGGCCCCCAAACCACAAGGCACTTTAAAGGAAAAGTAATCCTTTATGTTCCATTCATTAACTACTACTTTGCATTCACTAAACTTGGACATACTCCAGTACCAGAAGGGGAAGTGAGTTCACTGCTCTCATACCAGGATTCAATTCTGGGCACTTGTTCTCATACTAGACTCAGAGCAGTGGTATCAAACGTTAGCAGCATCAGAATCACGTACCCTCTTGTGATTACTGGGCCTCACTGTCAGAGTTCCTCATTTAGTAGGTTTGGGGTAAAACCAGAGGATCTGTGGTTGCAACAAGCTCCAGGTTGTACTGATTCTGCTGGTCTGGAGCCATCCTTGGGAAACCAGTGACCTAGAACTGGAAGCTATCTCCCACTTAGGCTAAGCTCTTTCTTTCCCAGCATATGGTATTAGCAGATACTACTCAATTCTGAAATGTTAACTACCATTTTGACTCATAACTGAAGGATACAGGCAGTTTTGAGAATTTCTAAAGTCTCTTTGCTAATAACCCATCAGTTGAGTTCAGTTCAGTCGCTCAGTTGTGTCCGACTCTTTGCGACCCCATGAATCACAGCCTGCCAGGCCTCCCTGTCCCTCACCAACTCCTGGAGTTCACCCAAACTCATATCCATTGAGTTGGTGAGGCCATCCAGCCATCTCATCCTCTGTCATCCCCTTCTCCTCCTGCCCCCAATCCCTCCCAGCATCAGAGTCTTTTCCAATGAGTCATGGGGACCTACATTTTAGCCTTCTTCATGCCCTGGAAAGACTGTTTAATTATATGTGTAAGTAATGAGTAACTGTATGCTCGGGGTGCAGCTTTAGCTGAGTCCTTTGCATCAGGAAGATGCCCTCAACCATGAATTATGCAGTCAGGGTTCTGCAGGTTTGACAACCTCAGCAAAGAGCTTAGCCCACATCTGTGTTCATTCATTGATAATTTCCATTGTCACAGTTAATGATGGTGACAAGACACCAAAGGCCACCCCTATAAATATCTATGTGGGGCTTCGTGATCGGATCATTTTTTAAAAAATGACAGAACGAACACATCCAAATTCAGGCGGAGGTATAAGTTCCAGTGTCTGTTAAAAATTCTGTCAAACTACTTCACAGTAAAACACGTTATACTGTTCTACATATTCAATTATATCGATTCATATGGTGAGATTGGGTTTTTAGAGAGGAATGGCCATGTTTTCCTTGAATCTCAAGACTGTGCATGTCATGGTCTAGTAAGGTCATGAAGTCTGGGGTCCTGCTCTTCAGAACTGACAGGAGGAAGAGGAAGGAAGAAATCGTCAGATTCCAGGAAAAGCGTGGAGCTCCAAGCTGGGGGTTCTCATGGGTGCAGACCGGGCAAAAGATGGAAGAGCATGGAAATCCACAGAGGAAACAACTCTGGTGTTCCTGCCACACATAAGGTGATTACATGCGAAGTCCAGACTTACACCTGTTCCCAGCAGGAATTCCCTCAACACTAAAGGGAAAGATCTTTTCCGTCTGAACCCAAAGACTATGAGCCCATCTCTCGGCACCTCCAGCAGCACTGTGTTCACAGCACTCAATAAAGCAGTTGTTATAATGAAATTTTTCCAGGAACTGACACTCCAATGCTTTGCAACATCACTAAACATAGCTGGATATTCATCTAAGCAGAGGTGAAATGATAGATGTAGATTTTGTTTTCTAGGACTCAGAACAATAGCTCTGCCTCCAGGAACCTAAAGCTGTCAAATGCCACAAATTTGCCTTTTTTAATTGTTATTTTATATCTCTTACTTTGTCCTGAAAATAATTTGAAGAGGTTCATAATATCCATGCCACCTTAAAATAAGAAAATGTGAATGAAAAGAATGAAGAACAACATGGACAGAATGGAAAGACATGATCAAAAGGCCTTATGCAATCTCCAAAATTGGAGACTAGACCATAAATTGGGCCCTGAGCTTTTCAGCAGCCATAATATAAATGGAAAATTCATACTGTCTATCAAACAAAAGCATACCAATTCACCAGAAGGAAGGCTTTTTCCCAATTTAGGGGATGAAAGTACATTATCTATGGGAGATGGCCTGGCCATGGTGGGTTAACCTCACCCTTCCAGTCAAGCCTGTCAGGGAAAATAACAAATGGAATTGATGTCAGAATATGTGCATCTGAGTGGTGGTTCCAATTGATCTAGGGTTAGTAACTTGCCTCTTGTAAAGCAGAAACACATACTCCACAGCTGGCATGAGAATTAAGATGAGATCAACAAAAATCACTAAGTGCTGTGCAAGGGGAAAGCATTTTAAAATTATGTTTTATTACTCTTCTAGCTTTCCTTGCCATGAGCTCAAGCATGCCCTCCCATGCATCCTCTTGGGTCCCTGAGATCTACAGGTGCATCTCTGGTTTCAAAACTAGCCTACATCCTGGACAGCTGATTTACTTTGGGGGCTTGCTCTCAGTAATCAGTAACTGTGAACAGCCCCTGATTTATTACAGCCCTTCTCAAATTCAATCTCTTCACCAGCAAGTCAGAGATTAATCTGAGAAACCCAGTCTGTGTTCATTTGTCACAATTCCTACCTTTTGTCCAGCTCATTCCATCGTCCTTTCTCACCATCCTTTCTTCACAGTGGAGCCTGACACATCCCAGAAAACCCCTGCAAGTATCCACAATTGAGGGCAGAACACGGGCAATGAATTCAATTTTATTTTGTATATTCAATTCTTTAAAAGCCATTACACGTTGTTCCTAAAGCTATGTAGAAATGACATCAGTTGCTTAATGTGAAATGTTCAATATAATGAAAGATTGTTTTTAATCCCAAATTTTCAAATACCAGAGATAAAATACAAACTATAAGAAAAGTGCTACAAAGCCAAGGTGAAAATTTTACCAAAAGACCATCCGAAACAGAGGCTCCAACTTGTAATATGCTAACATTATGGGAATTTGTCTATATTTACTTTGATGTTGGTGGTGGTGATTGGACTGTTTAAGGTGATAAAATCTCTTTACTCAAAGCAAAGGAGTTCACACAAAATAAAAGAAGAAGGGGTTATCCATTTCTTGTTCTGTAATTTTTCATCAGCTCTACTTTGTATTTTTCATGACACATGGGGACAGGTCCTCCAGGTGAGAGGGGGCTCAATGGCTCAAGTTGATACATGAGTGCATTTCATCCACGGGATCACCATACGGAAAACTGCTGTTTCAAGACACTGACTATAAGTGAATGAATGTAAGTGGTACTTTCTTCATATTTAAAGAGATAAGATGTCTTCTATTTGAAGAATCTACTTCACTTATTAATAGGACACTATCCATCCCAGATCCCAGTAATTTCTCTGTATTTTATTTTTTAAGACAAATGATGAAGTAGGAACTGTATTAGTACTTTCTCTGAAAAAAAGATTGATAACTTATAAATTAACTCTCTAGATAGAGTAATCTTGCTGCCACTGCTGGGCATACACACCGAGGAAACCAGAATTGAAAGAGACACGTGTACCCCAATGTTCATCGCAGCACTGTTTATAATAGCCAGGACATGGAAGCAACCTAGATGTCCATCAGCAGATGAATGGCTAAGAAAGCTATGGTACATATACACAATGGAGTATTCCTCAGCCATTAAAAAGAATACATTTGAATCAGTTCTAATGAGGTGGATGAAACTGGAGCCTATTATACAGAGTGAAGTAAGCCAGAAAGAAAAACACCAATACAGTATACTAACGCATATATATGGAATTTAGAAAGATGGTAACCATAACCCTGTATACGAGACAGCAAAAGAGACACTGATGTATAGAACAGTCTTATGGACTCTGTGGGAGAGGGAGAGGGTGGGATTATTTGGGAGAATGGCATTGAAACATGTATAATATCATGTATGAAATGAGTTGCCAGTCCAGGTTCGATGCAAGATACTGGATGCTTGGGGCTGGTGCACAGGGACGACCCAGAGGGATGGTATGGGGAGGGAGGGGAGAGGAGGGTTCAGGATGGGGAACACATGTATACCTGTGGTGGATTCATTTCGATATTTGGCAAAACCAATACAATATTGTAAAGTTTAAAAATAAAATAAAATTAAAAAAAAATAAATAATAAATAAATAAAATAAAATCCCAAACTTAGAAAAAAAATTCTGCCAACTTGGATGGCAATCTTTCTAAAATGAAGTATATGTGTAAACAATTTACCAAAGAATTTCAATTCTTTGAGAATATAAGGACAGTATTTTCCCCTCAACCACCAGTTTCAGTGGTGCTACGTCAGCTGAGCTTTTCCCCTCTAATGATGTCCTTCGGCAGAATCTGTCATTGCTGGTTACTTTCAGTCGTTAGAACATAGCTAAGTTCAAAGCTCCTCCCTGTACCTAACACAGGCTAGATGTTTGAGGGCCAAGAGCTAGGAGTGGGGTCTGGACCATGGTTTGCTTATTCTTTCTTTCTCCCACCCTAGCAAGGTGGATTTGAGTAGTGGCCTGGGTCCAGCTGCTTCCCGGCAGGAGGAAAGATAAGGAAAGTACCACTGCAGCTCTGTGCTCACAGCACTTAATAGGCAGCAGTTGTTGTGATAATAAAATGTTTTTTAGGAACTGATGTTTCAATGCCTTAAAATAACCCTATATATAGCTGGGGCTGTGCTGTGTGCTTCAGTGTTCTTGCCTGGAGAATCCCAGGGACGGGGGAGCCTGGTAGGCTGCAGTCTATGGGGTCGCACAGAGTCGGACACGACTGAAGCGACTTAGCAGCAGCAGCAGCAGCGCTGTGTGCTTAGTCGCTCAGTCGTGTCCAACTCTTTTCGACCCCATGGACTATAGCCTGCCAGGTGCTCCTCTGTCCATGGAGTTCTCCAGGCAAGAATACTGGAGTGGGTTGCCATGCCCTCCTCCAGGGGATCTTCCAAACTCTGGGATCGAACTGAGGTCTCCCACATTGCAGTCAGATTCTTAACCACATGAGCCACCAGGGAAGCCCATATATAGCTGGATATTCACCCAGTTGCAAATGAATAGATGGGTTTGACATGTCGTTTTATAGAACTCAGAAATGCAGCTCTCTGACTTGCCTTTGGTTTAGTCTGATAGTTAGTGACTTGGGTTGATGGGGTACACTCCTCACAGGGGGCTTCTCCCCTTTAGATGGATGGTGTTCAGCTCCATCTCAGCCCCTCTGTTACAGAAGACCCCTCAGAGCAACAGCTAAGCTCCCTCTCTGTCTCTCTAGCAGTCCACATGTCCAGCCCCTTCTCAGATTGGACTACCCCATCATTTGGCTTGAGGACCTCCTGGGAAGCCTCACAGCCCTTACCCTTCCTCCAGGTTCCATATTCCTTCGTGTGGAGCCATGGGAATAACTAGAATACTTTCCCCCTTCTCTCAAGAAGCACAGAGAAGTTGGTTGGGGTGGGGCTGCACCCTACTTCTTCCAGGCCACCACCATGGTTCAAGACTTGCCAGTACAGAGTACTCTACTGGGCACCCATGGCCTAAAACTGACAACAGCCCTCTTGTGCTTGTACACCCCAAACTCCAGAGAATGCACCCTGAGTATTCTTATGAATTCTCTCGGCATCCTTTGCTCTAACTTGTTAAGCCTCCAGCGAGGGGATCAGAATCAGGTCTATTGCAAGCATGGCAAGTTCTATAAATGATTATCTTGAGGAAAAAGAGAGAGTTAAGTTAAAAAAACAGATAAAGAAGGCAGAGTTTGCTTAAGTCCTCTTCTGGAATATATGTGACTTGATCGAAAAAGGGAATAGAATCAAAGTCCTCAGGGAAAGAACTACAATACTGTTTCACTTCTCTTGGAAAGAGTACCTCCTAAAAAGTTCACTATGCAGAAGAAAAAGAGACATATGTGATCTTCAGATTTCCACTAGTGATCAATGAGGTACGTGCTATGGTTTTCTCTTTCATTGTCTCTTAGCCCTAGAGAAGAAAGTTCCTTATGCATCATGTCATATGACACAGGGAAATATTGCCTCATGGCCAAAAGACAGCCTTCAACTACCTTGACTTGTCTGGCATTAGTATGTCAGGATTGATGGAGTGTTCCTCAGGGGGAAATTAATTAATATGCATATGTGACTAAAACTTTTCATTAGTAGAGTGTGTGTGTGTGTGTGTGTGTGTGTGTGTGTGTGTATGGTGGTGGGTTAAATACTTTGACTTATACAGTTTGGTCAATGACTCAAGTCTAAATAGAAAACTAAGTAACAGAACTTTTGATTGAAGAGACAGCCTAACAAACCAGAGTTTATACAAGAATTTCATATCAACTATTAAATATATAGATACCTCCCTGCATAGTGTGGTACCCTCAGAAATGCTGCTGACTCATTATTAGTCCACATGGATACTCATACCCTATACTTTCTTATAGAAAAAGTCTTCTTATTCTTGCATGTACTTGTTTCCTAAGTGCTAGGATAATTTTACATCCATGAGTAAATACCCACAGTTTTGGTAAAGTATTAAATAATGTATTGTCTTCTGGAGACTAATTAAATACTGGCTAGTATGATGATATTATTTGTTGGCAATCTTATTATCCTCAGATATCCATCTGAGAGTTCAGTGTTCTTTGTATATAATGTGACACGTCTGCAAAATATAGATAGAAATTCAGATGTGATCACATCTCAGGTTTTATTCTTTATCATAACAGAGTAAAGCAGGACAGTAGAATGCTACTAAAGCCACATTAAACTTTGGCTGCAAGTAGTTCTGACCACCTAATCAGAAGGAATGATTTCCAGCATATATTAACCTGGATGTAAATTTGTACACCAAAACAAAAATTTAACACCAGCAAAAAGATTTTTCATGCAGCAGGTCCAACCAAAGCTTTTTAAAATTGAAGTACAGTTGATTTACAGTATTATATTAGTTTCAGGTGTACAATATAGTAATTCAATATTTTTACAACCAGTGGGATTTGGTGAGAATTTTCCTTCATGCCTGTAATGCTTATCAATTACTCCTTCAACTTGACTTCTTCAAGACCTTTTCCAAGTCTCACCTCTTCTATGAAATGGAAGTTAGAAATTCAAAATTGGAAGCTATAATAATCACAGTTATGATAAAATTTCATCCACAACTAAATAGTGATCTTAAAATAGTATCAGACAGTGGGCAGACCTGAGGCTGAAAAGTGGTATGAAGCTGAATTTAAGTCACTTCCCAAAATATAATATTAAATGGGTATAAATCTTCTCAGCCTTCTGGTTTGCAAGGCAGGCGAAAGCATATAGGGATAGTGTTGGTGCTGTTTGCAAAATCCTAAATCTGGATCAGTCCCATAGTCTCCCACAGTTAATAAGAATAGATATTTCACTCCTGTTATATCCGATTCCCCTTGTGGAAGCCGCATGAGAGCACGATGGTTAAGAGAACAGAAAGCAGAGCCAGGCAGCTGGACCATCAAATTCCCACACCCCTCCCCTCCTCCCCCACCACTGGCTGTGGAGCCTGGGGCACATCACTTCCGTTTGTGAACTTCAATTTCTTCATCTATGATAGAATGGCAGGGATAATATCTATTTCTGATAGAAGCCACATTCTTGGGGAAGTTAAACAAAATTAGCATGCACTGGAATGGGTAGAGTACCTGGATTTCAAGGAAGGCTAGTATTGGTTCTTCTTGATGTTCTCAACCAATGTAGATCTCACAGACAGTCTGCCTCCTCTGCTCCGCATCTATTTGCTGTGCTACTCTTGCTTTGAATGCTTTCCTTCCAACTTCAAGGTCTCTCTCCATACTTACTCCAATCTCACTACTGTAAAATCATCCCTGACTCTCCCAGCTTCTCCACAGGGACGTTTCTGCTTATGCAGCTGTGCATCTTGACTGCCCAGTTTGGTTAGAGACATTATGAAGACAGAGATAACTATTGTGTCCTTTATTTTCTGAATTGTCATGAGTGTTTACTAAAGACTTGTTGACTTAGTCGTTCGGTGAGGTAGCAGTTACAGTGCTGAGTGTCTACGGATGATATCTATTATATCATAATGTGAACATATGCTGCTGCTGCTGCTAAGTCGCTTCAGTCCTGTCCGACTCTTCGTGACCCCATGAACTGCAGCCTACCAGGCTCCTCTGTCCATGCGATTTTCCGGGCAAGAGTACTGGAGTGGGGTGCCATTTCCTTCTCCAATGTGAACATGTAAAGTTCTAGAAAATTATAAATACTACAGAATCAAGAAGTAAATGATTTTTATTCAAGTGAAGATTATTTATTTACAAAGGCATAAAAATAGATGACACCCTGTGTAGATAATTATCAAATTTGTGCGAACTTAGCTTTCAGAAAAATGGTGTGTGAAGTTCTGCTTTTTAGTTTGCTATTCAGTCATTCAAAAGCCCAGACAGATCTGGGTAAGTAAAGCAAGGTAAAATATAGTGAAAATAACCTGAAATGGCCTGTTTATTCAGCTGTAAAGTGGATATTTTAAATAAAATATATGCATTCATTACAACAAAAATGAATATGTTCATTCAAACATAGGCCTTTAGAGCAGTAAACCAAGAATAAGGAGGTTACAATGCATCAAGACTCAAGGCAAAATAGACATATCATTAGTCATTTCTGTTTCACCATGGCTGCCTACAGAGTTCACCAGTAAACAGAACTTACTGAAAATCAGATCTATCTCTGATAAGGGAACCAGAAGAGATGAATCTTCCATTTACACAATAAAACATAATCTACACTATAGGTCTGGAGAAGGCAATGGCACCCCACTCCAGTACTCTTGCCTGAAAACTCCCATGGACGGAGGAGCCTGGTAGGCTGCAGTCCATGGGGTTGCACAGAGTCGGACTTTCATGCATTGGAGAAGGAAATGGCAAGCCACTCCAGTGTTCTTGCCTGGAGAATCCCAGGGACGGGGGAGCCTGGTGGGCTGCCGTCTATGGGGTCACACAGAGTCGGACACGACTGAAGCGATGCAGCAGCAGCAGCACACTGTAGGTCAGATAACACATGCTGTCAATCTGCCTCTGATCCTTGAAGTGTGTGAGATTGGGGAAAATGTCATCCTCTCTGGACCCCATTTGACTAAAATGCAAATGAAAAGGTTGAATCTGATGACTCCTAAGCACCCTTCTACTCTGATATTCAACACAATTCTTGCATAACTCTGATATAATGCACAATTCTTGCATTACCTTGGGCAGATAAACTCCTACTTGTATTATACTCAAGTTCCTAATTATAAATGCTAAGATTACTGCACCTTTTAAAACATTATTTCATGAACTGTAATGGGTTGACTGCTCTCTAGCTTGGTGGCGATGTGGATAGATTTTCTGGGGTGGAGCTTCCCTTTAACCATGACCAAATTCAGAGTATAGGCCATTAAAGTTCTACTATTCTCTTAGGATCAAGGCACTTTCCTAGACCAGAAAATGAATCAAAAGGCTCAGGGAAGTTAGGAAACTTGAATTGGGTTCCCATGGCTTTGTCTGAAGAACAGACAGGGTTTTGAGACCACTCTTAAACAGTGAGAAATAAGAATGTGTTCATTTGGACAGGAGAATGGGAGGAAGATCAGGCAAACTAGCTTTCTGACAGCTGGGTGTTCCTGGTCTTTCTAAAACTAGCTGTTTATATGCAGCATATACCTAAATTCCTCCCCAATTCCTTTTTAGGTAAAACTCTAATATATACAGACTTACTGTTGTATAAAATTTTTCTGTAGCTGCCAAAATTCGAGTTTGCATATAAGCAAACCTTGTGGCACTCCTATTATGGAGAATCAGAGAAAAGGAAAGAACTGGATACAGAGAAAAGGAAAGGAGAGAAAAATTAAAGATCAACAGATATATTTTCAGTACTACCTTAGGAAAATGAATGGACAAATGAAAATATAGTGTTCCTTCCCCCAATACATGAAGGTTTATATTTCTAAAAACCCTTGAGCTGACTTTTGGATCTGGTCATGGAGAAGTAACAAGAATCAGATTCGCCCTCCCAACATAAAAACTACAAAACTGAACAAAAACTACAAAACTGTTCTCAGGCAGTAGACAAACAGGCAGCTCGAGGCTGCGATCTCTGAAAGAAAGGAAATGGCACATCCACCCTGCAATCTCCCTCAGGACACTTTCCAAATTGCGGCACAGGGAAATCACATTAGAGGAAGGAGACTAAAAATCACCATTGACTTCTAAGACACAGTGGAGCCAGAAGTCCATGGAGTGACATTTTTAATGTGCTGGTGTTTAGTTGGGGGACGGGGAGGGTCTATCAATCTAGTATTCTCTAACTAGCAGAAATATTTTTCAAAACTGAAGGTGAGGACCTCCCTGGTGGTCCAGGCTAGGAATCCGCCCGCCAATGCAGGGGACATGGGTTGGATCCCTGGTCCAGGAAGATTCTACTTGCCCAGGGTCAACTCATCTGGTGCAACACAGCTACTCTTGAGCCTGTGCACTGCCACAAGAGAAGCCACCCCAATGAGAAGCCCGCACGCCCACCTAGAGAATGCCCGCACCCAACAATGAAGACCCAGCAAAGCCAAAAGTAAATATATCTATTTATATTTATGTATTTATAAATACATACATGTATATTAAAAGTGAAGGTGAACGGGGCAGGGACAAATTAGAAGTTTCGGACTAGCAGATACAAATTACTATGTATAAAAGAGATAAACAATAAGGCCCTACTGTATAGCACAGGCAGCTATATTCAATCTTACAATAAACTATAATGGAAAAGAATATGAAAAAGCTATACATACATATATATATATATATATATATATATAACTGAATCACTCTGCTGTTCACCAGAAACTTAAAAAAACATTGTAAATTAACTATAGAGTAATTTTTTAAATTGTTATAAAAAATCTAATTCTTCAAAAAAATGAAGGTGGAAAAAAAGAAATTAAAAAGAGAGAGACTTTGTTACTAGCATGTCTGTTTCACAATAAATACTAAAGGATGTTCTTCAAGCTAAAGGGGGAACTAATATCAGTTGGAAACTCAAATCTGCACAAAAGAATGAAGAAAACCAGAAATGATCAACTTAAAAAAATTTTTTTTGGTTGTTTTTAAAAATTTTCTTTACAGGTTAATTGACTGTATAAAGCAAAAATAAAACAGTGTGCTGTGGAGTTTATAGTGTATGCTGAAGATGCATAACAACAGCACAAAGGGAGATGGTAGGAAGTGGATGCATATGGTTTAAGAGTTTATCTGGGACATGGGATAACGAGCTGTGCTTTAGGGTATATATGGTAATCCCTAGGGCGACCATTAAAAAAATAAAGAGGTAACACTTAAAAGGTCAAATATCTAAATCTAAATATTGTTTAAAGCATGAGCTAACATAATGAAATTAGCGCAGCTTTTAGCAAAAAAAAAAAAAAAAAAACTTAAAAAGCCAACAGAAGGCGGGAAATAGAATCTCAATCCTCAAAAAAAAAAAAATCTCAATCCAAAAAAATTCAAGAAATGAGATTTTAAAAGAAACAAAAAACAGATGGAGCAATTAGAAAACAAAAGTAAATAATGCCCAGGCCAAGTGTCATAGTGCCTGGGGGTAGCTCACTTACTGTGGAAAAAGATCTTACAAATATCGTTATATTCACTAAATCACATTAGCATAGCACACATCACATGGCATCAGATCAGATCAGTTGCTCAGTCGTGTCCGACTCTTTGCGACCCCATGAATCGCAGCACGCCAGGCCTCCCTGTAGTGGCACACAAAATCAACAGTGATGTCTACGCAAACTTCAGTTTTAGTCACAAAGTCTCACCCGATTCTTTGTGACCTCATGGACTGTAGCCCAACAGACTTCTCTATTCATGGGGTAACCAGGCAAGAATATTGGAGTGGTTTGCCATTTCCTTCTCCAAGGGATCTTCCTGATCTGGGGATGTCCCTGATCTAGGGCTCTAACTGACATCTCCTCCATTGCAGTTATTTCTTTACTGCCAAGCCACGGTGGAAGCCCATGCTAACTGCGCTAACTTATTAACTTTAATAAGTTAATATATTAAATTAGTATGAATAGGTTCTTAGTAATTCCCATTGACTATGTTTCACTCAAGATAAATTTTTAGGACCTTCTTTCCTAGCATTTTAAACAAAAAGCTTGAAAATCTGCCTTGCCTCAGTTCAGTTCAGCCACTCAGTCGTGTCCGACTCTTTGCGACCCCATGGACTGCACCATGCCAGGCCTCACTGTCCATCACCAACCCCTGGAGTTTACTCAAGCTCATGTCCATTGAGTCAATGATGCCATCCAACCACATCATCCTCTGTTGTTCCCTTCTCCTCCCATCTTCAATCTTTCCTGGGCATCAGGGTCTTTTCAAATGAATCAGTTTTTCACATCAGGTGGCCAATGTATTGGAGTTTCAGCTTCAGCATCAGTCCTTCCAATGAATATTCAGGACTGATTTCCTTTAGGATGGACTGGTTGGATCTCCTTGCAGTCCAAGGGACTCTCAAGAGTATTCTCCAACATCACAGTTCAAAAGCATCAATTCTTTGGTGCTCAGCTTTCTTTAGAGCCCAACTCTCACATCCATACATGACTACTGGAAAAACCATACCCTTGACTAGATGGAACTTGTTGGCAAAGTAATGTCTCTGCTTTTGAATATGCTATCTAGGTTGGTCATAACTTTCCTTCCAAGGAGTAAGCGTCTTTTAATTTCATGGCTGCAGTCACCATCTACAGTGATTTTGGAGCCCCCCAAAATCAAGTCTGTCACTGTTTCTGCTGTTTCCTTATCTATTTCCCATGAAGTGATGGGCCCAGATGCCATGATCTTAGTTTTCTGAATGTTGAGTTTTAAGCCAACTTTTTCACTCTCCTCTTTCACTTTCATCAAGAGGCTCTTTAGTTCTTCTTCGCTTTCTGCCACGAGGGTGGTGTCATCTGCATATCTGAGGTTATTGATAGCTCTCCCAGCAATCTTGATTCCAGCTTGTGCGTCTTCCAGTCCAGCTTTTCTCATGATGTGCTCTGCATATAAGTTAAATAAGGAGGGTGACAATATACAGCCTTGATGAACTCCTTTTCCTATTTGGAACCAGTCTGTTGTTCCATGTCCAGTTCTAACTGTTGCTTCCTGACCTGCATACAAATTTCTCAAGAGGCAGGTCAGGTGGTCTGGTACTCCCATCTCTTTCAGAATTTTCCACAGTTTGTTGTGATCCACACAGTCAAAGGCTTTGGCATAGTCAATAAAGCAGAAATAGATGTTTTTCTGGAACTCTCTTGCTTTTTTGATGTTGGCAAAAAAGCCAACCCAAAAGATGCTAGCAATTTGATCTCTGGTTCCTCTGCTTTTTCTAAAATCAGCTTGAACATCTGGAAGTTCACGGTTCACGTACTGTTGAAGCCTCGCTTGGAGAATTTTGAGCATTACTTTGCTAGAGTGTGAGATGAGTGCAATTGTGCGGTAGTTTGAGCATTCTTTGGCATTGCCCTTCTTTGGGACTGGAATGAAAACTGACCTTTTCCAGTCCTGTGGCCACTGCTAAGTTTTCCAAATTTGCTGGCATATTGAGTGCAGCACTTTCACAGCATCATCTTTTAGGATTTGAAAAGGCTCAACTGGAATTCCATCACCTCCACTAGTTTTGTTCATAGTGATACTTCCTAATGCACATTTGACTTTGCATTCCAGGATGTCTGGCTCTAGGTGAGTGATCATACCCTCGTGATTATCTGGGTCATGAAGATCTTTTTTTGTATAGTTCTCTGTATTCTTGCTACCTCTTCTTAATCTCTTCTGCTTCTGTTAGGTCCATACCATTTCTGTCCTTTATGTCCTTTATCTTTGCATGAAGTGTTCTCTTGGTATATCTAATTTTCTTGAAGAGATCACTAGTCTTTCCTATTCTATCGTTTTCCTCTATTTATTTGCGTTGATCACTGAGGAAGGCTTTCTGATCTCTCCTTGCTATTCTTTGGAACTCTGCATTCAAATGGGTATATCTTTCCTTTTCTCCTTTGCTTTTCTCTTCTCTTCACAGATATTTGTAAGACCTCCTCAGACAACCATTTTGCCTTTTTGCATTTCTTTTTCTTGAGGATGGTCTTTATCCCTGTCTCCTATACAATGTCACCAACCTCTGTCCATAGTTCATCAGGCATTCTGTCTATCAGATCTAATCCCTGGAATCTATTTGTCACTTCCACTGTATAATCGTAAGGGATTTGACTTAGGTCATACCTGAATGGTCTAGTGGTTTCCCCCACTTTCTTCAATTTAAATATGAATTTGGCAATAAGGAATTCATAATCTGAGCCACAGTCAGCTCCCAGTCTTGTTTTTGCTGACTGTATAGAGCTTCTCCTTCTTTGGCTCAAAGAATATAATCAATCTGATTTCGATATTGACCATCTGATGATGTCCATGTGTAGAGTCTTCTCTTGTGTTGTTGGAAGATAGTGTTTGCTATGACCACTGCGTTCTCTTGGCAAAACTCTATTATCTTTTGCCCTGCTTCATTCTATACAGCAAGGCCAAATTTGCCTGTTACTCCAGGTGTTTCTTGGCTTCTTACTTTTGCATTCCAGTCCCCTATAATGAAAAGGCCATCTTTTTTGGGTGTTAGTTCTAGAAGGTCTTGTAGGTCTTCATAGAACCATTCAACTTCAGCTTCTTCAGCATTACTGATAGAGGCATAGACTTGAATTACTGTGATATTGAATGGTTTGCCTTGGAAATGAATAGAGATCATTCTGTCGTTTTTGAGATTGCATCCCAGTACTGCAATTCAGACTCTTTTGTTGGCTATGATGGCTACTCCATTTCTTCTAAGGGATTCCTGCCCACAGTAGTAGATATAATGGTCATCTGAGTTAAATTCACCCAATCCAGTTCATTTTAGTTCGTTGATTCCTAAAATGTTGACGTTTACTCTTGCCCTCTCCTGTCTGACCACTTCCAATTTGCGTTGATTCATGGACCTAACATTCCAGGTTCCTATGCAATATTGCTCTTTACAGCAACAGACTTTACTTCCATCACCTGTCACATCCACAACGGGGTGTTGTTTTTGCTTTGGCTCCGTCTCTTCATTCTTTCTGGACTTATTTCTCCACTGATCTCCAGTAGTATATTGGGTACCTACCAACCTGGGGAGTTCATCTTTCAATGTCCTATCTTTTTGCCTTTTCATACTGTTCATGAGGTTCTCCAGGCAAGAATACTGAAGTGGTTTGCCATTTCCTTCTCCAGTGGACACATTTTTACTGGTTCCTCTGCCTTTTCTAAATGCAGCTTGAACGTCTGGAAGTTCTTGGTTCATGTACTGTTGAAGCCTCGCTTGGAGAATTTTGAGCATTACTTTGCTAGCATGTGAGATGAGTGCAGTTGAGCAGTAGTTTGAGCATTCTTTGGCATTGCCTTTCTTTGGGACTGGAATGAAAACTGATCTTTTCCAGTCCTGTGGCCACTACTGAGTTTTCCAAATTTGTTGGCATATTAAGTGCAGCACTTTCACAGCATCATCTTTTAGGACTTGAAACAGCTCAACTGGAATTCCATCACCTCCACTAGCTTTGTTCATAGTGATACTTCCTAAGGCCCACTTGACTTTGGACTCCAGGATGCCTGGCTTTAGGTGAGTGATCACACTATCATGATTATCTGGGTCATGAAGATCTTTTTTGTATAGTTCTTCTGTGTATTCTTGCCACCTATTCTTAATATCTTCTGCTTCTGTTAGGTCCATTCCATTTCTGTCCTTTATTGTGCCCATTTTTGCATGAAACGTTCCCTTGGTATCCCTAATTTTCCTGAAGAGATCTCTAGTCTTTCCCATTCTATTGTTTCCCTCTATTTCTTTGCATTGATCATTGACCACTTAGGAAGATTTTCATGGCTCTCCTTGCTATTCTTTGGAACTCTGCATTCAGATGGGTATGTCTTTCCTTTTCTCCTTTGCCTTTAGCTTCTCTTCTTTTCTCAGCTATTTTTAAGGCCTCCTCAGACAACCATTTTTCCTTTTTGCATTTCTTTTCTTGGGGATGGTCTTGAACACCGCCTCCTGTACAGCGTCACGAACTTCCGTCCACAGTTCTTCAGGCACTCTGTCTGTCACATATAATCCCTTGAATCTGTTTGTTACTTCTACTGTATAATTGTAAGGGATTTACCTCAGATAATACATTTTAGTACTAAGAACAATTTCCCCCATCATTGAGGTATTTCTGATTCTATGTTTGGGTGTTCCAGTGGCTGCTCGAGACAAAAAGTTTTGGGTATTATCTTTTATTTAAGCTGCCAGGCTTAGTGATTGTGATGAGCAAGATGTTAAACTTTGTAGCCAAACAGACCCACAGTTAGGGTGTTGAACACTTCGCCTGTGTGAACTCAGGGTGCCCCACAGTGAGGCTGAAGAGATGGAAAAAGGGCCAGGTGCGGATGTTCTCAGTGAATGTGGGAGAGTGACCTGAAGGTTGACAGATGGCAGGACAGATGACCAGATCCCAGGCACTGTAAGCATGGGCAATCTGAGAGCCTCAAAGCAGGGGTTTGTTTGTGGTAGAAAGAGTTCCAGAGGGGACATCAGAAGAGCCTATGTAGAAGGGAATCCAGGGGAAGAAGGGAGAACCTGGGTACCGTGAAACTGGACTGTGGGAGACATGGGTGAATGGAAATTAATCTCTGTTTCCTTCTGATTTTCCTTTTGCATTTTCTCACACTCTTTAGAAACTGCCCTCCCACCTGCGCTGTGCTCAGGGGAACCCAACACAGTCTTTTATTGTTGTTATTTACAGCAGAGCAAGACAAAGGGGTAGGATGTATCCAATGGGATAAAACAGAGACCCATGTGTGGACTCTCTGTAGGCTGGAAGATATCCTTTCTACAGCTCTTCTCTGTCCAAACACTGGAGGGCTCCAGGTTTCACATATCAAGGCAAATTTTTCCTTTACAGATAATGTCTGCGATTTAATCCCATCACTGTTACCGTAATGTGAACAAGAGCAACTTAACATTCACATGCTTTGCTATCTCCATCTATAAACTGTGGAATAGGAGACTGACAACATTCCCAACTGGTAGGGAGTCTGGTGAAACAAAGTCATTACAAACACTTTTATGTCATGTGTGATAAAACAGAATTAGAATTCCATTTCTCCAGCATTTAAAAACAACATGTAATAAAGTCAATGCACCATTTTACAATGACTAATAAAATCTAATTTAAATACAAACTTTAGTAATTTATAAAATTGAGAGAGATGCCAAGGACCTACTTTTTTTCTACTTCAGTTCAAATACACTAACACTGCTTTCTTGTTCTCTCATAATTGTTGATAGTCATTAAAAGCCAAGCCAAGTTATGACCTACATAAAAAACACAATTTTTATAGTGTCCAGAGTTGATTTTTAAACTCCATCATCTTGGTAGTGTGTCTAAGGAGGCATTTATACAAGGACTATTCTCTCCTTCATCTGCTTTGTAACTCTGAGATCTTTGTTTTTCCAGTGGAATTTAGGATGCTTCACTTTTTTAACCTTGCAGCAGCCATCAAATGAAAGAAAAACATTCAACACCTAATTTTTTTAAAGATTAATTTATTTCATTTTTTGACTGTGGTGGGTCTTTGTTGCCACATGTGGGCTTTCTCTAGTTACTCTTCGTTTTTGGTTCTCAGGCTTCTCATTGCAGCAGCGCCTCTTGTTGCAGAGCACAGGCTTTAGGTACCCAGGCTTTAGTAGGTGCAGCTCTCAGGCTGTCAGGCACAGACTCAGTAGTTGTGGCACACGAATTTAGTTGCTCCATGGCATATAGGATCTTCCAGGACCAGGGGTTAAACCGGTGTCCCTTGCATTGCAAGGTGGATTCTTAACCACTGGACCACCAGGGAAGCCCCCTAATTTTTTTCTGAGGTAGAACTTCCTTTTTTGTACTTGAGTATAAATTGTACTTCTATGACTTGCTGGAGGTTGTCTCCAGTTTCCATTGCAGAGTTGTCCCTATAATGAGCTCTGGAAACATCTTGCCTCAGATTGCCTTGGACCAGAAGCAAATCAAGCAGGCAAAGGCGAATCCAGTTATGTGATCACTTTCCATATACAATGTTTTGATGCTTTGTTTTACTTTAAAACATTCCAATTTCAAATGCCTCTGGACTTGTGAGCAAAATCAAAATAAATACACACACTGATGCAGAACAGAGGGCAACCTCTCTCACACTCAGATATAACAAAACTCAATCAGACTCAGCTGTCTGCATGGCAAAGGCCCTAAAAAGGGCTCTGCACAAAGCTTTTGAGGTTGAGAAACCCAGGGCTATGTAGAATAATTTGCTCTTATTTTTTTTTCCCCATGGTTCTGATTTTTAAGTGTAGGGGATTACCCATTGCCTGCAGCTCATTAATCATAGTAGCTTTTGATTATGAAAAGTGCAATCCAAAAGATAGTAGTCTGAGGACTTGGCAGAGAAGTTCTATGCCCATACCCGAGATGTGCCAGAACACCCCGCACTCTGCCAACAGTGATTACACTTGGCATTAATTGAAGATGCTGAGAGTATAAGCCTTCCTGAGTTTAGCCACCTGGAGCAGATTAAAATCTGGGTCCTGTCGGTGAGGAGGTTTGAGGGATTGGGAATACAAGGCTGTTTTAATCTTTTCCAAGTCAGGCTGTTTAGAAATATCCATACATCAAATGTTCATGGATCTCATACAATTTCCTTCTCAGGGGAGAATTCAATCACCAGTAACACGAAGCAGGATTAACTTGTAGAGAGCCATCTGGAGAGAGAGGATTCACCTTCCCCTATAAATATGCTCAGAGATTTGCCACCATGGTTCTGAAGAAGTTGCTGAAGTTGCTCAAAGGTACAAGGTACAAATGATATTTTCTCTGAAAACCTTGTTCAGTTGACCCAGTGAAATTAAAATGCAACTGAAGGAAAATCTAGTCCTTCCTTTGTGTTTTAATATTCCTCTGCTACAGGAGGGTGGTGTCAGGGTTTCATGGATCGACCTGAGTTCTTGCAAAGATGTGATAAAAAGCCAGTGGAAACTGTCCTGAAACTATATTGCATAGATAAAGAGAAAGGCTCATGAAATGGAACAGTGAGTAGAGGGAGAGACTAACAGAGAAATTACTATGAGTCAGAATTCAGCTCTCAGGATCATGCTAGTGTGTCAGATAAGGGCTGACTCCCTTGAAGAACACAGAAACAACTGTATGTCTTCCTTTTGGATTGGTCCCTTGATCATTATATAGTGTCCTTCCTTATCTCTTGTAATATTCTTTATTTTAAGGTCTATTTTGTGTGATAAGAGGATTGCTACACCAGCTTTCTTTTGCTTCCCATTTGCATGCAATATATTTTTCCATCTTCTAACTTTCAGTCTATATGTGTCTTTAGGTTTGAGGTGGGTTTCTTGTATACAGGGAGATAAGAATTCTGTCAAACATTTAGAGAAGAGCTAATGCCTATCCTTCTAAAACTCTTTCAAAAAATCGCAGAGGAAGGAACACTTCCAAACTCATTCTATGAGGTCACCATCACCCTGACACCAAAACCAGACAAAGACAACACAAAAAAAGAAAACTACAGGCCAATATCACTGATGAACATAGATGCAAAAATCCTCAACAAAATTTTAGCAAACAGAATTCAGCAGCACATCAAAAAGCTCATACACCATAATCAAGTTGGGTTTATTCCAGGGATGCAAGAATTCTTCAATATACGGAAATCAATCAATGTGATACACCATATCAACAAATTGAAAGATAAAAGTCATATGATAATCTCAATAGATGCAGAAAAAAACCTTTAACAAAATTCAGCACCCATTTATGATTAAAAGTCTTCAAAAAATGGGCATAGAAGGAACCTACCTCAACATAGTAAAGGCCGTATACGATAAGCCTACAGCAAACATTCTCAATGGTGAAAAACGGAAAGCATTGTCCCTAAGATCAGGAACAAGACAAGGGTGTCCACTTTCACCACTATTATTCAACATAGTTCTGGAAGTCCTAGCTACAGGACTCAGAGAAGAAAAAGAAATAAAAGGAATCCAAATCAGAAAAGAAGTAAAGCTCTCACTGTTTGCAGATGACATGATACTGTACATAGGAAACCCTAAAGATAGTATTAGAAAATTACTAGAGCTAATCAGTGAATTTAGCAATCAATACACAGAAATCACTTGCATTTCTATATACTAACAATGAAAAATCCAAAAGAGAAATTAAAGAATCAATCCCATTCACTACTGCAACAGAAAGAATAAAATATCTAGGAATAAACTTACCTAAGGAGACAAAAGAACTATACACAGAAAATTATAAGACACTAATGAAAGAAATCAAAGACAATATAAATAGATGGAGAGATATTCCATGTTCCTGGGTGGGAAGAATCAATATTGTGAAAATGACTATACTACCAAACTCAATCTACAGAGTCAATGTGATCCCTATCAAATTACCAATGGCATTTTTCACAGAACTAGAACAAAAAATTTCACAATTCATATGGAAACACAAAAGACCCCAAGTAGCCAAAGCAGTCTTGAGAAAGAAGAATGGAGCTGGATGAATCAGCCTTTCTGACTCCAGATTATATCATAAAGCTACAGCCATCAAGACAGTATGATACTGGCACAAAAACAGAAATATAGATCAATGGAACAAGATAGAGAGCTCAGAAATAAACCCATGCAACTATGGGTACCTTATTTTTGACAAAGGAGGCAAGAATATTCAATGGGGCAAAGACAGCCTCTTCAATAAAGGGTGTTGGAAAAATTGGACAGCTACATGTAAAAGAATGAAATTAGAACACTTCCTAATGCCATACACAAAGATAAACTCAAAATGGATTAAAAACCTAAATGTAAGGCCAGAAACTATAAAACTCTTAGAGGAAAACATAGGCAGAATGCTCAATAACATAAATCAAAGCAAGATCCTCTATGACCTACCTCCTAGAGTAATGGAAATAAAAGCAAAAGTAAACAAGTGGGACCTGATTAAACTTAAAAGCTTTTGCATGCACAGCAAAGGAAACTATAAGCAAGGTGAAAAGACAGACCTCAGAATGGGAGAAAATAATAGCAAATGAAACAACTGATAAAGGATTAATTTCCAAAATATACAAGCACCTCATTCAACTCAATACCAGAAAAACAAACACTCCAAGCAAAAAGTGGGAAAAAGACCTAAATCGACATTTCTCCAAAGAAGACATACAGATGGTGAATAAACACATGAAAAGATGCTCAACATTGCTCATTTTTAGAGAAATGCAAATCAAAACTACAAGGAGATATCACCTCACACCAGTCAGAATGGCCATCATCAAAAAGTCTACAAACAATAAATGCTGGAGAGGGTGTGGAGAAAAGGGAACATTCTTGCACTGTTGGTGGGAATGTAAATTGACACAGCCACTATGGAAGATGGTATGGAGATTCCTTAAAAAAACTAGGAATAAAACCACCATATGACCCAGCAATCCCACTCCTAGGCATATACCCTGAGGAAACCAAAACTGAAAAGGACACATGTATCCCATTGTTCATTGCAGCACTATTTACAATAGCTAGAACACAGAAGCAACCTAGATGTCCACTGGCAGATGCATGGATAAAGAAGTTGTGGTACATATACACAATGGTATTCCATAACTCAGCCATAAAAAGGAACTCATTTGAGTCAGTTCTAAGGAGGTGGATGAACCTAGGATCTATTCTACAGAGTGAAGTAAGTCAGAAAGAGAAAGATAAATATCATATTCTAATGCATATATATGGAATCTAGAAAAATGGTACTGAAGAATTTATTCACAGGACAGCAATGGAAAAACAGACATAGAAAATAGATTTAGGGACATGAGGAGAGGGGAGGAGAGAGTGAGATGTATGGAAAGAGTAACATGGAAACTTACATTACCATATGTAAAATAGATAGCCAACGGGAATTTGCTGTATGGCTCAGGAAACTCAAACAGGGGCTCTGTATCAACCTAGAGGGCTGGGATGGGAGGGAGATGGGAAGGAGGTTCAAGAGGGAGAGGGTATATGTATACCTATGGCTGATTCATGTTGAGGTGTGACAGAAAACAATTATCCTTCAATTAAAAATAAATTAATTTTTTTAAAAAAGAACACAGAAACAAATTTAGACTAGTCTTAGAAAGCAGAGGACCCAAAGGAGTATGAGACAGAGAAAGCCTTCACATTTTAATGGAAGAAAATGAATTAGCATAATCTGGGGATAGAGAGAAGATGGGCCAGGAGGTCAAAGACCAACCTCAAGTTCCCTGGGCCAACCCAGGTCATCTGAAATGATGCCAGTCTTCAGAGCAGAAATATGTCAGTCTTCTGGAAGAAGAACTGAACCTCAATAAAAAAAAGTAAATGCCAGCCATACCAATTTGACCTGCAAACTGCTGTGATATGGAGGCAGAGTCAGATCACTCAGGAAAATAACAGATTATTTAAAAATAGGTTTTATTAAATATTTAACATCTTCACTATTAAAGTTATAGACAAACTAGACACATGGTATTGTCTTCAATTTGTAAGTCAACTATGATATAAACAATACTGAAGCCATTAAAATTAAGATACATTGATTGATTGTGAACAATATCCATAAGCCTCTAGACTCATTTGGTGGCATAAATTTGATATTTAGACTATGCTGTGGCACAATGAGAAAAGAAACTTATAAAGTCAACTCAGTTTTGAATATAGATGTGAAAATCCTTAACTAAATATTGGCAAACTGTCTAAAAATGTGTAAAAAAATATTAGTTGGCCAAAAAGTTCATTTGGGTTCTTCTGCAAGATGTTATGGAAAAACCCAAATGAACTTTTTGGCCAATTCAATATACGACTAAACTGGGTTGATCTCAAGATTTCAGTGATGGCTTAACATTAGGAGGAAGTTTATTGATGTAATGCTCTACATTAACATAGTAAAAGAAAAAGGCCATATCATTAGATACTGGAAAACCAGCAAATAAAATTCAACACTCACTGAAGCAAAATCTCTTAGTAAACTAAGAACAGAAGGGAATATCTACATCTTAGTAAAGTTTACCAAAAATCTACAAAAAATATCATGTGCATTGGAGAAACGTTAGAAGCATTTTCTTTAGAGTCAGGAACAAAACAAAGGTGCCTGCTTTCACTACATCTATTCCATGTTTATTGGAAGTCCAAGCCAGTTCAATAAGAAATAAAAGATACAAGAAAGAAAGAAAGAAAGATGGAAAGAAAGAAAGATGATCTAACAATAAGATTGTTTTCATAGACAATTCAAGAAACTCTTCAAGAAAAACTGTGGAATATAAGAGAATTTGTCAAGATAACTAGATAAAATAACAACGTATTAGAATTGCATTCAAAATCACAAACAACAAATAATTAGAAATTAGAACATGAAATGAAACACAAAATAGCAACAGAAGTTACCAATGTTCTATGAATTAATCTAACAAAAGATGGGAAAGTCCTTTATCAATAAACTTTATCAACTCCCTCATCAATAAAATAAACCTATAGAAAAATATAAAGTAAAACCTAAATAAATGAGCCATATTACTTTAAAACATACTATCAAAAATAGCAGTTGTCTGCCCTTTAACTTGTAAATTCAATGCAATTTCAATGAACACTTCAATAACATTGTTTTTATACAACTAAATTTCATGTGAAAGGTAATCATATATTTCATTTGGATGAATGAAGAGCCCAGAAGAGCTTTTGAAGAAGGGAGACATATATTCACTAGATAGTAAGGTTTAACATAAAATTATAGGGTTAAAACAGTGGGTATTGGCATAGAAAAAGACAAATAGGATAATGGAATAGAACAGACTGTTTAATGAGTGGACGTTTAATAACATGGTTCTGACAATTGTCTCTCCATACAGAAAAAGACAAAATTAGATTCTTACCTCACACTAGACACAAAAATTAATTTCAGGTGGACTTAAATATGAAAACAAAACTGTAAGCTTTAGAAGATAAGAGAATATCATTATTATGTAAGAGCTGTTAAAAGAAATAAAATAGATTTTAAAAATCCATATAAGTAATTAAAAGACACTTGCTCCTTGGAAGAAAAGCTATGACAAACCTAGACAGCATATTAAAAAGCAAAGACATTACTTTGCCTGAAAAGGTCTGTATAGTCACAGGTATGGTTTTTCCAGTAGTCATGTATGGATGTGACAGTTGGACCATAAAGAAGGCTGAGCACCAAAGAATTGATGTTTTTGAACTGTGGTGTTGGAGAAGACTCTTGAGAGTCCTTTGGACTGCAAGGAGATCAAACCAGTCAGTCCTAAAGGAAATCAGTGACTATTCATTGGAAGGACTGATGCTGAAGCTGAAGCTCCAATACTTCGGCCACCTGATATGAAGAACGGACTCACTGGAAAATACCCTGATGCTGTGAAGAAGAGAAGGCAGGAGAAGAGGATGAGGATGAGAAGAGGACGGCAGAGGATGAGATGGTTGGATGGCATCCAACTCAAATGACATGAGTTTGAGCAAGTTCTGGGAGTTGATGATGGACAGGGAAGCCTGGCATGCTGCAGTCCATGGGGTTGCAAAGAGTTGGACATGACTGAGCGACTGAACTGACTGACCGATACAGGTAAAATGTTAAAACAAAATATTGAGTAAGAAAAGTAAGTTGGAAAAGAATGAATACATTTTGATAATAGTAGTATGTAGTTTGTGTAAAATTATGTATGCACATGTATGGGAACAAATGCAATAGAAGAACATAAGCAAATTCTAAAGGTAGATACTCCAGTACTGTTGCCTGGAAAATCCCATGGATGGAGGAGCCTGGTAGGCTGCAGTCCAAGGGGTCGCTAAGAGTCAGACACGACTGAGCGACTTCACTTTCACTTTCCACTTTCATGCATTGGAGAAGGAAATGGCAACCCACTCCAATGTTCTTGCCTGGAGAATCCCATGGATGGAGAGGCCTGGTGGGCTGCAGTCCATGGGGTCGCACAGAGTCGGACACGACTGGAGCAACTTAGCAGCAGCAGCAGCAGCAAAGGTAGATAACTCTGACTACTTAAAACTTAAAACTTCTATATAAAAGATACAGTGAAAGATAAAGTAAAAATTAAATTCACATAATGGGAGAAAATAATTAAAACCCATATAATCATCAAATAATTGATATATTTAATAATAAAGAATTCCAACATGGCTGTAACTAACAATCTAAAAGAAAAAGAGACAAGAATGTAGACAATTCACAAAAATTGTGAATTGGTAACTATTAAAGCGTCTGCCCACAATGAGGGAGACTGGGGTTCAATCCCTGGGTCGGGAAGATCCCCTGGAGAAGGAAATGGCAACCCACTCCAGTACTCTTGCCTGGAGAATCCCATGGAGGGAGGAGCCTGGTAGGCTATAGTCCATGGGGTCGCAAAGAGTCGGACACAACTGAGCGACTTCACTTTCAAGCATCTAAAAAGATTCTCAACCCCGTTAACAATCAGGGAAATGAAAATTGAAACCTGATTTTGAAATTGAAAATGATTTCACACTCATCATATTGGCAAAAATTAGTAAATCTCATAACATCAAATATTGGTGAAGATGTAGGGAAATGGATTCATACAAATTATAGGTACCACCACTTTGGAGAGCAATTATTGAAGTCCTAGGAAAGCTGAGGAGAAGGCGATGGCACCCCACTCCAGTACCCTTGCCTGGAAAGTCCCATGGATGGAGGAGCCTGGTAGGCTGCAGTCCATGGGGTTTCGAAGAATTGGACACGACTGAGCGACTTCACTTTCACTTTTCACTTTCATGCATTGGAGAAGGAAATGGCAACCCACTCCAGTGTTCTTGCCTGGAGAATCCCAGGGATGGGGGAGCCTGGTGTGCTGCTGTCTATGGGGTCGCAGAGAGTCAGACACGACTGAAGCGACTTAGCAGCAGCAGCAGGAAAGCAGAAGATGTGTTCATCTCTGATCCAGTAGTTCTAGATGTCTTTTCTAAAGTAATCTTGGGTGAACAAAGAGGTTTGTACAGAGTCATTCATTTGTAACATGGTAGTTTGGTTTGCAATAGCAAAGAATGAAAACATCTACTGTCTCTAAGTAGGATAATGGATATCCTCTGCTTTGTCAGTACAATGCATTCTATACAGCATTTAAAATGAATGAAGTAGATCTGTATCTGTCTGTGTCTTTCACAATAAATCTTGAAAAACCAAAATATTGAATGATAAAATCAAGTTGTAAATACATACTGACAGATTTTAGAACACATTCCTTGGAAGGAAGGCTATGACAAACTTAGACAGCATATTAAAAAGCAAAGACATTACTTCACCTGCAAAGGTCCGTATAGTCACAGCTATGATTTTTCCAGTAGTCATGTATGGATGTGACAGTTGGACCATAAAGAAGGCTGAGCGCCAAAGAACTGATGCTTTTAAACTTTTTTTTTTTTTTAAGTTCTTGTAGGGCTTCCCTGGTGGCTCAGACAGTAAAGAATCCGCCTGCAATGTGGGAAACCTGGGTTCAATCCCTGGGTCAGGAAGATCCCTTGGAGAAGGAAATGGCAACCTACTTCAGTATTCTTGCCTGGAAAATCCCATGGATGGAGGAGCCTGGCAGGCTACAGTCCATGGGGTTGCAAAGAGTCGGACACGACTGAGTGACTTCACTTTATGAAAAGCATAAATATAAACATCTATGCAAAAATCAGGTGCTTCCCCTTACAGAATTCTTTCCTTGGGATTTACTCCCCAGAGCAGATTTGCCACATGGAAGGATATGATGAATTCTATAATGTTGTAGATTTCTTTCCAGAAAAATTATGCCTCTAAATAGAGGCAACGCATGGGTATACCTGAGTTTCCAAAACACTGTTAATTTTTTAAAATCTATTATTTAATATATAGGAAGTGGTGTATTGAGCTCTTCCAATTTGCAACTCTTTTAACTATTAGGGAAGCTAAACATTTTCCCAAGTTTTTGTTCACTATTTGTATTTTCTCCTGTGCAAACCATCTGTTCATATCCCTTAGCCATCTGTCCAATCAGAGCTGAGTATTGTCCACATAGATAATATTAATTTTCCTTACATTCATAACAATAAATCTTTATAGATTATTATATCACTCCCCTTATTGTTTTCCTATTTATTTTTCCAATTTGGGACTGTGATGGTTAATTACATGGGTCAATTTGACTGACCAGCAGATTTTCAGGCAACGGGTTAAATATAATTTGGGTGTATCTGTGAGGGTGTTTCTGGAAGACAGGAGCCTTGGTGGAGTCTGTAAGACTGGTGGGCTTCCCTAGAATGGAAGGTGAAACAACCACTTTGGAAAACATTTTTGTAGTTTTTAAAAGTTACACTTATCTTATGACCTAGTCATTCCATTCCCAGTTATTTACCCAAGAGAAAGGAAATCACATGTTTATACAAATGAGACAGGCTGGGACCTGGGACTCCGTTCGCTTTGCTATAGTGCTTGCATCTGGACAAATGTCTCCTCCAGCAACAAAATACAAAGAAACTATAAGGGACTAAAAAATAAGTGCATGCAATTGGCACTAATTATGAACAACAAGGTACAAAAAGACCAAAAACACAACTGCCATTGCTGAGGAGCCAGGAGCAAAACCAGGGTACTGCACATACACCCTGCAAACAGCACCATCAAGAGGGTGGGCAAACCACCCAAAGAACCCCCCTCCAGCATAACCCCTGGACCCGCCCCTACCCTCACTCCATATAAGGAAGCAGCTCACCCCTGCTCAGGGAGGGATCAAGGGTACCTGTTACTTGTTTTCACTCTCTCCTGTTGCAGCACAAGTCCCAGTTAAGCCTTGTCTGAATTTCTTATCTGGCCTCTTTATCAATTTCTAGTCCAAGAACTGTGGTCGGTAACACAAAGGTTTGTACAGAAATGTTCCCAGCAGCTTCATCTCTAATAAGGAAAAATTATTAAATATATACATATCTATCAACAAGTGACTAGATAAATACATGTGATACAGCTACAAATGGAATAGTACTCAGCACTAACAAGGAATGAACGGTTGCTACATGCAAAAACTGGAAGGAGTGTCAAGACATTTATTCTGCATGAAAGAAACCAGACTCCCCCCCCCCCAAAAAAAAGTTTCCATTTATAAGCAATTCTAGAAAATGCAAACCAACTAAAACAGATTAGTGGGCTTGGGGTGGGGAGCAGAGTGGGAATGCATGCAGCTAGGTGGGACCAGAGGAGGAGCCGCAAGGGTAGAAGCAGGGAAGGGTGTGGGGGAGGCACGCAGGGAGGTGGGGGGTGGTACCTGAGTAGAGGGTACCAGAGAAGGCCAAGGGGAGGCAGGTAGGGACAGGAGCAGAAAGGGATTAGGAGGAGGGATGGAGGAAGGGGAGGAGTGCGGGGACAGGAGCTCAGGAAGGTTAAAAATAGGCGGAGCTTCGCGGTGGCTGTAGTGCCGAAAGGAGTGGAAAGAAGGAGGCGGAGCCGAGTCTCGAAGACGGGGCGAGTTCTACGCGAGTGGGCGGGGCCGTAGCGTGGGCTCCGCCCGGCCGTGCTCAGCGTCATGGCGCGCCTCCTGCGGGCTCTGCGGGGCCTGCCCCTCCGCGAGGCGCTCGGGTGGGCTGCGCGGGGCCGAGCGGACTGCGGCGGCCTCCGCGCAGGTGCTGGATCCCCGCAAGCAGGTAGGCCTCGCAGGCCCCGCCCTCACCTCCCGGCTTTCGATTTTTGTTCGCTTGCCGGGTCTCGGGGGGCCCCAGCCGGCTGGTCCTGGACCTGACTCGTCCATTCTCCGGAAGCTCCGTCGGGGCTCCTGCCCGCCCACCCCCTGCCATCTAAGAACTGCGGGCTGTAAACTTGAAGGGGCGTGGGCGGGGGAGTCCCTGACCCGTATGAGGGTTTGTGGAAAAGTACAGGTCCTCTCCTCCCACGTGCACACATACTTGTTTTGTTTTTTGTATAAAATGTACTCTGGAGCCGGGCTTCCAGGTGAAGGACGGCGGTGTTGGTTGAGCAGCCCGCCCAGAGGGCTCTCTGCTGCAGCCACCCACTGCTCTGTTAACTACACTGTCCCCCTCGTTCAGTTATGCCTGCTGACACAGACCGGGGGAAAGTGTGCGTTTCTTCTACGACATGGCTTTGGCTGCTCTGTGGGATTGGGGCTCGCTGACACCTCATCCTTTAGTACAGAGTCACTAAAGGCGACGCTAGTGGGATCTTGGGTCAGCTGGCTGTATTTCATGTCCAGTTTGGTGGACACAGTGCCATGTGTTGATTGCCTTTCTGGACAGCTGCCCCAGCTAGCCCATCTTGGAATCCATTTGTTATGTGTCCACTGAAGATATTTAAAGATAAATATCTGTGCTATAAATGTACCCAGTCACTCGGAATTCTTTTTATCCCCTGAAAATTTCAAAATGTAGTGTTAAATAAATAAAAGCCCTGGCAGGGTGCTATGGGAGCTGATCAAATATGACTTGGGGTCACGGACCTCAGACCACTCCTGGTGTCTCTAGTCAGCCAATCTCCTGTGTGTTCTTTGCCCACTCAGTGCTAAGTGTTGACTTCCTGAGAACCACAGGTGGTGGTTCAGGCATCAGAGTTCTGGGCTGGAGCCCTCCTCATTCCCCTTTAGAGGGTGGTGGTTTCAGCGGAAATTTGCCCTTTATGTTTGTACTTAGTGCTGTCGGAAACAGCCTAATAAATTGCCCTGGAATCTGAGGTTCTTCAGCAACATTAAAATTTGGCCAGACACCAATACTTAACAGGAACTGCTCACTTATCAGACACCCACTCTTGGGAATTTATTCTAAGGAAATAATTCAAAAGAAGAACAAAGTTATATGTGCAGAGATGCTTTTAACAGCACTACTCTTAAGAAGGAGAAACTGGCCATAACCCAAATGTCTATCAGTTAAGGAATGCTTAAGTAAACCGTGAACGTTCAATTCAACAAACTACTAGGCAACCATTGAGAATGATAGGCAGCTAATAGTTTCGTGGTTAAGGGGTTTCAGTGTTGACGTGCCACACCCACTGGCTGTGTGTCTTTGAGCATGTCTTGAACTTGGTAAGCATAAGCCTGTTTTTTTTTTCTTTGTAAAATAAGGATAATGATGATAGTAGGGTTATTATACAGAATAAATGAAAAAAACTAAACATGTTTTATCACAATATTGGTGCTTAGTAGGTATACAATAAGCATTAGTTATAATTACATAAATGAATGGAAAGGATAAAAGTGTAGCTATATTTAACCCTATGCTGTGTGCTTAATTATCCGCGTTGAGGGAAAACTAATCAGACATAACAAGTACAGAGAGATGCTGACAGGAAGACATTTTATAGTCTATACATTTTATCACTTATATAAAGTTGTCACTCAAGCATTGTACGTGTACTTGTAGCAGTAAACTTAAAACCAGCAGTGGTACACATCTAAGTAATTATACTCTGTGATAACTTCCATCCCAAACGTTGGGGTCAAAAATATGCTTTGAAGCAAAACAATAGCTTTCCATTAGAATTCTTTAAATTTCTCACCCAGTTCAGCATTATGACCTGAAAGTTAATCAAATGTTTTCCCTATAATTTAACATACCAAATAATCCTAATTACTTTAACATTTCTTCTGAGATGCCTATAGGCCCTTTGGGATACTCAAAGTTAGCTAGAGAAAGAAACTTACAATCTGTTGTCAAAAGCATCTCAATATTCCAGGAAAGGTTTTATCTCTTAACAAGGAGAAAGAAAACCAAATTCTACTTTTATACCAGCTTACTATTAATAACAAAGTATATTTACCTAATTAAATCCAGTCTAATCTTAATCACTCCTGACAACAAATAAAACTCTTCTCAAAGTTCCCTTTTTTCACAAACCTTTTGTCACTTTTTGTATCCATATGAGTTGTCCCCATCCAGAAACAACTGAGGTAGGAGATACATAGGCCCCTGGGTTGCACAGCTGGTGTTTGTCAAGTGGAATAAAATTCAAGGTTTTTTCTCACCCAAACCCTCCAGTGACAAGCTAGTGGCAAAAACTGAGCTCAGCTAAAGACATAAGGTGTCGACTCCTGAGGTCAAAGAAAACTTCCCTGTCTACACATGCGCGGAAGGCTACTTGGGGATCGAAAAGGGAGGGGGCCCCACCCTATAATAAGCATGGAGAGGCACCCTCAGGCTTCTGCGATGGGATCCATCTTAGCAAAAAGTTGTGCACTCATCGTGGGGAGGGTCCGAGGACCAGTCAGTTGTGGAAAAAAAATAATTGGCCAAATGTAAACAAAGATGGGGAAGGACTATCCAATTAAGGGATTTAAATCACCTTTTTACTGGCTTCTCATTTAGGACACCCACACTCCTCTCTGGGTGGGTATTTCTGCCTTACTTCTTATGCCCTCCTCGTTAGAGAGGGTGCCCATGCCCCTTCTCTCCAGCTGTGTATTTCTTCTTCTGTCTTAAATAAATGATTTATCTGTTGCCCTCCCACTTATTGTGCTGTGTACTCTAATGATAAACTTTGTACCTGTTTTTTTTTTTTTTTTTTTATGATCAAAAGGGATTGTACCTGTTTTTACAGTTTCTGCCTCCTTGAAACATTCTTACTTTCAAATGAGGGAAAGAGCCAGGACCACTTTGCTTCTAACCTCTTGCCCCTAGTGGTCTGCTGGCTAGGATTCCTGGCTTTCATCCAGGTTACCCAGGTTCAATTCCTGGTCAGGAAACAGCTTTCTCTTCAGAACCATTCACTGCTCTCCCCTCAGAGATCACAACCAGCTCCAGGACAAAATTATTATCATCATTTTTCCTCAACAAAAAATAACCTCCATTCTTTATACCTCCTCTCACTAACACGTATCCCACTTGCTTTACACACTGAAGTGCTTCCTCATCATTTTTAGTACTTTAATAACATATGTAAGGCAGACTTATGTACATATGTACATAACTGCATATGCAAAAAGAACCAGTTTGGGAATTTCAGAAGTTTCATCTTAACCCATTTTTTTTTTCTTGGAGTTTAAAGAATACTGTTGCCATATGTTGTTGAAAAAAATTATCTTTTTCCTTAATCATAATCTCATAGCTAAAATTTTTCAAATAAATTGAACCAAATCTCCCATTTTATAAAAGACAAGAAAGATACCAATCACACAAATGGAATATACACTCACACACCAGAAGACAGAACTGTCACAAATGTTCAAGACAATAACCAATACAGAGTCCCCAACACAAACGCTCCTCGACATCATACCCATGGCAGAACCAATTGGCGAAATGCCCGAACAGTATTTTGTGCTCAAAGAGAAGTTAGCCCGGCTGCACACCGGTGCACTGACTTACTGGGTCTTGGGTCTCATCAGCTCATCCAGACACGTTTCCATTCCACCGAGGAAAAGTGTATGTACGTTGACAGCCAGTGCCGAGCAGCGGAGAAACAGGGAGGATCCCTGAAACAACACGGATTCGGCAGCTGCTAGGAACGTCCCCTCATATCCATCCCCTCATATCCGCCTCTTGGGGCCAGCAGGCCAGGAGCAGCAGTTCCTCACAGTCACTCTGGCGTGTCGTCATGGCCTCAGCATTGCTCAGGAAAATCCCGTGAGCCAGGTGTTGCGAGAGCACAGCGGTCCCATGGTGAGAGCCGAAAAGCCTAAGTGAAAGTAGGGTCCCGCTGCTCGCTGCTCAAAAGCTAATAGAGGCGAGAATGGTGGAGAGTTTGCTTAATTTCAGAGGCCCGCAACCTGGGCTTGGCGGGGCAGGGGCGAGGAAGACTCCTGTCCGAAGGTTGACTCCCCCTCTCCCCTTCAGTGGGCAAGAGCTTTTGTAGGTGATGGGAGGGGGCTATATGCAGAAACAGCACAGTCAGCTCTGACAGTCATCTTGAAATTGCTTATGCAGTGATCTAATCAGTGTCATTGATTGTTTCAAGTACAGTTCATCTTCAGTTCCAGGGTAGGTCTGTTCCTATTTCCAGGCCAGCTCTGAGAACTGCCGTAGTTTATGTCATGGCTGCAGTCTGATCATCATGTTTATTTCTTCCACCTGGTGGGGGTTTCAGTATAAGACAGCTCACAGGCTATATGGCTCAAATATTATCTGTATCCCTCGAGAAGGAACTAAAAGTCGTTGACTTTGCTTAATGACTAAATTATTATTATTTCGTCTCATTTGACTGTTTTCTTTTGTTTCTGTATTTTCTCACTTCTCTGATTAAATATTATGGTTTTTTTTTTAATATACTTATTTTGCTATTCTGGGATCTTAGTTGTGACAGGTAGGATCTAGTTCCCTGACCAGGGATTGAACCCAGGCTCCCTGCACTGGGAGCTCAGAGTCTTAGCCTCTGGACCACCAGGGAAGTTCCTGATTAAACTTATTCTTTGGCTAAAGTTATTTCACAGACAAAAGGCAACTGAGGACATGTTGGGGAAGGACCATAGGATCCTGCTCCATTTCACTAGGACACTGCATCTCAGTTTCCTTCCCACCTCCCTGCTTGCCTCCATGTATCTTCAACCTGTATATCGAGGAGAGCCTCAGAGTACAATCCTCAGGCCTTTCTGTTTTGTCTATACTCACTGACTTGAGGATCTTTCAGCCCCCAAGATAAAAGACAGCTTCAGGCTGAGGAATCCTGAAGTTCACATTTCCACCTTAGACCTCTCCCTCTCTGTATCCATATAGCCATACTTGACACCTGCACCTGAATACCTGATTGGCATTTAACAAGTTCAAAACCATGTTTCCAAACCTACTCCTCCTGAAGTCTTCCCCATCTTCCAGAGCCCAGAAGCTGTGGCTTATGACTCTTGACCTTTGCTTTCTCTCACCTCCACAACTGGCCCATCAGCAGATCCCCCCACTCTGCCATCAGACTGTGTCCACCGACTGATCACTTCTAAGCCACTACACTGCTGCAACCCCAGTCCAGGTCTCTGCCTTTCAGCAAGGGATACAGATAATATTCTGAGCCATAGCCTGTGAGCTGTCTTATAGATACTGAAACCAACCCCCCCCCCCCATCCCCGTGGAAGAAGTAAACATGATCAGACTGCAGCCATGACGTACGCTGCCACAGTTCTCAGAGCTAGCCGGCCTCTGTATTGGTTCTCCTGCTTCAGCCTTTACCCTGTTTCTTTTTTTTTTTTGGAACGTCTGCCACTAATTCTTTTAAAATATGTTAGATCATTCCATGCCTCTGCTAACCTCTCACTGCCTTCCAAACTCATTGAGAACAAAAGCCAGTGTTCTTACAAAAGCCTTCAAGGCCTGAACATCCCTGGTGGGCCAGTGATGAAGAATCCACCTGCCAGTGCAGGGAACATGGGTTTGATCCCTGGTCTGGGAAGATCCCACATGTCTTGGAGCAGCTAAGCCTGTATACCACAACTACTGAGCCCACGCATCTAGAGCCCGTGCTCTGCAACTGCCATGAGGCATCTAGAGTCCGTGCTCTGCAACTGCCATGAGAAACCCTGGCACAATAATGAAACAGTCTCCACTCACCTGAAACATAGTCTCTACTCACCGCAATTAGAGAAGACCCAGCAGAGCCTTAACTAATTGATTGAAGTAATAGTCTTCAAGGCTCTAAGTGATCTGGCCCCCATTGCTTGTCTGTTCTCATTTCTATTAACCTTCCCTGCTGGCTCCACCCGAGTAGCTCAGGCCTCTTTGCTGTTCATAGGACATGCCAGGTACACCCAGCCTGTTGCTTCTCTTGCCCGCAGTGGTCCTCCAGGTGCTCATCTGATGGGTCTGTTTACATTTCCTTCAACTCTGTGCCGAAAGGCCACCTTCCTAATAAAGCCTTCGATCACTATTCTGTTTTCTCTTGTGTAAGTTGAGGTGTGCAGATGATACGATCCTTTCATATTCTTAACATTGGATGATTAGAACATTATAATAGACGTTAGACTTCCCACCACCCGGCCCCCCTCCTCAACTCTTTGGCCAAAGAGAGTATTATCCTAATTACTTTGATTATACTCATTGGAATAAAAGTAACACAGATGCTGTAGGAAGCAGAAGAAAGGAAGACACAAGTGGATAAAAACCATGAAGCCCAAACATAGATTATGGTAGGTCTCAGTTTCCCTTTCAGGAATGTGTGCTCTAGGAGTCTTCTATTTTTCACACAAGAAGAATTTTTAATAGAGGCCTCCTTTGATGAATAAAATCTGAGATATCTTTATAAACCAGCAAGGAAGAGGGTTTTAATAACCCACTGGCTCAATGATCTTTTCTGTCCAGTCTCACAGATATTCGCAGCTGTATCCTGACAGGAAATACTCCTTTGTATGTAGTAATGGAAGAGGGATTGATCTCTACCCTTAGCAAACCAAGGAGAATTTATTCTGCTTTATTTCATATTTCAGCCGCCTCTTTAACTTCTGTGCCCCAGTACAACTGGAAAACTGGCTCTCTGCTTATTACTCATCTCTTACTAAACTAATGAGTCAATTAAAGCATTTTGTACCTGAACTTTCTGGTCTCTGTGAAGAAGGAAAGGTTGGGAGCGGAGGGGACGTTATGGTGTGTTCTGTTGGGAACTGGTGCACTTCAGGAGAGAGGCTTAGCAAGAAAAGGTCATTGTGCCTTCCTGGCTTTTTTCTTGAAGCAAAATATATTTTAATAATATAGAAATGTATAAAAATCCGTAACTTGATCAAAGACATCATTTGAAGCCAATCAGATCAGATCAGTCGCTCAGTCGTGTCTGACTCTTTGCGACCCCATGAATCGCAGCACGCCAGGCCTCCCTGTCCATCACCAACTCCCGGAGTTCACTGAGACTCACATCCATCGAGTCAGTGATGCCATCCAGCCATCTCATCCTCTGGCGTCCCCTTCTCCTCCTGCTCCCAATCCCTCCCAGCATCAGGGTCTTTTCCAATGAATCAACTCTTTGCATGAGGTGGCCAAAGTACTGGAGTTTCAGCTTTAGCATCATTGTTTCCCAAGAAATCCCAGGGCTGATCTCCTTCAGAATGGACTGGTTGGATCTCCTTGCAGTCCAACGGACTCTCAAGAGTCTTCTCCAACACCACAGTCCAAAAGCATCAATTCTTTGGCGCTTAGCCTTCTTCACAGTCCAACTCTCACATCCATACATGACCACTGGAAAAACCATAGCCTTGACTAGACGAACATTTGTTGGCAAAGTAATGTCTCTGCTTTTGAATATGCTATCTAGGTTGGTCATAACTTTCCTTCCAAGGAGTAAGCGTCTTTTAATTTCATGGCTGCAATCACCATCTGTAGTGATTTTGGAGCCCAGAAAAATAAAGTCTGACACTGTTTCCACTGTTTCCCCATCTATTTCCCATGAAGTGGTGGGACTGGATGCCATGATCTTTGTTTTCTGAATGTTGAGCTTTAAGCCAACTTTTTCACTCTCCACTTTCACTTTCATCAAGAGGCTTTTGAGTTCCTCTTCACTTTCTGCCATAAGGGTGGTGTTATCTGCGTATCTGAGGTTATTGATATTTCTCCCGGCAATCTTGATTCCAGTTTGTGTTTCTTCCAGTCCAGCATTTCTCATGATGTACTCTGCATATAAGTTAAATAAACGGGGTGATAATATACAGCCTTGACGAACTCCTTTTCCTATTTGGAACCAGTCTGTTGTTCCATGTCCAGTTCTAACTGTTGCTTCCTGACCTGCATACAGATTTCTCAAGAGGCAGATCAGGTGGTCTGGTATTCCCATCTCTTTCAGAATTTTCCACAGTTTATTGTGATCCACACAGTCAAAGGCTTTGGCATAGTCAATAAAGCAGAAATAGCACCCATCTAATAATTTGCAATTTGTCAACCACTGCTATTAAATACATTCTTATAGAGTAGTTATTTTGAGAGTCTAAACAATGCAATGAAATACAAAGAAACAATTAAAATACAAATATCTGTAGTGAAGGCATGACTCTAATTCTTTGGGAGAAATAACTAAATTTTCTTAGACAAACCCAAGGAAGTCAACCTCAGTGTTCCTTGCTTTTTTCATTTTTTTGAAATTCCTGTTTAACAATACAGGGTCTCTTACAAAAAGTCAGCCGGCTCTCTCCAAGAGTGAGTGGCAGAAGAAGCTGACACCAGAGCAGTTCCATGTCACAAGAGAAAAAGGGACGGAGCCGGTAAGCTACACTTGTTTACGGTTTCTGAGTAGATGTGTTGGGTGTGGCGCAGGACAAACTGGAGTTGATCTCACTACAAAACCTAACCTGGTGCTGTTCTCTCAGATCACCCCACCTTCTCCTTCCCATAGTAAAAGGACAGCCAGTGGGAGTTTGACGTATGAAGCAGGGCACCCAAAGCCAGTGCTCTGGGACAGCCTGGAGGGGTGCGGGGAGTGCAAGGGGGGCTCAGGCGAGAGGGAACACATGTATGCCTATGGCCGATGCATGTTGATGTATGGTAAAAGCCATCAAGATATTATAAGGGAATTACCCTCCAATTAAAAAAAAAAAACAAAACTCATCATTTTCTCTACTAATCTGGCACCCTCCACTGTTCTCCTCTGGCCATGAATATCCATCCAGTTATGCAAGCCAGAAACCTCTCTCTGGACACACTGCCCTCCAGTGGCCGGTCCACCCACTCAGCCTCCTGAATGACTGTCTCATCACCCTGCTTCTCTCCACTGCTTGCCCCTGTAGGCTGGTCCAGGCCGCACCATCCCTGGCTCAAAAGCAGCTGCCTCAGCTGTGCTCCTCACCTCTGTACTTGCTCCTCACCTCGCCATTCTCCTCCCGGCTGCCAAAGAGATCATTTGGAAATGGATATGACCACATCACCCCCTACTCTAAATTCTTGTTTTCAAAGTAAAAGCAAAAAGTTTAAAGTGGCTAATAAGGCCCTGAAGCTCTGGTCCCTACCTCCCACCCCCATCCTCAGATCTGGCCACTTTTCCTTGTTCAACTCCAAGACCCTGGACTTTCCCCACTTCAGGCCCTTTCACCCTCTGTCCTCCCCCAGCTCCAACCCATTCAAACCCACCTTTCAGCTCTTGGCCCCAATCTCACCTGCAAAGGGAAGCCTTTCCCCAGCCCCAAGCTGGGTTTTCCCTGCTCAGTACCTGCCGTCCTAGCACATGACATATCCTGCAGGTAGTGGGTGCTGAAAAAATCAAGCGTTGGGACTGTTGAACCACTGCAGGCCAAGAGGGGAACATATTACTGAAACTGTCTTCAATAACCTCGGCTTTCTTTCCTTTCCTGAGAAAGCAGCCCTCAGTGGTTACTCAGTATAGTACCATTTTTACCACGCTGAGTTTCACAGCAAGTCATTTGTCTTAGGCCCAAATATGACCACTGGAAAACAGCTATGGAGCCAGGTTAGTAGATATTTTCATTTGTGAAGCAGACCCCCTAGAGTGGACCCCAGCACAGCGGTTTTGAATATTGTAGGATATGTATCGGAGAAGGCAATGGCACCCCACTCCAGTACTTTTGCCTGGAAAATCCATGGATGGAGGAGCCTGGTAGGCTGCACTCTGTGGGGTCACTAAGAGTCGGACACGACTGAGCGACTTCACTTTCACTTTTCACTTTCATGCATTGGAGAAGGAAATGGCAACCCACTCCAGTGTACTTGCCTGGAGAATCCCAGGGACGGGGAAGCTTGGTGGGCTGCCATCTATGGGGTCGCAGAGTCGGACACGACTGAAGCGACTTAGCAGCAGGATATGTATATCTTTGAAGTTGGCGGTCCCTGCAAAATTCAGGTAAGCTATCCATGTGCTGGAGCCATATAATCATGGTCTCACCTTCAACTTTACTGCCAATCCAAAGTCATTAGATAGACCAGAAGATCTCCTAGATTCTGGTGAAATACTGGTATTTTTGAAAACTTCCTGTGGGTGGGGTTTTAATAAAGGCTTCCTCGGAAAGAGACTGTTGTTGTTGCTTAGCTGGTCAGTTGTATTGTTGATGGCTGGGTCTCCAGTGCCTGGAAAAGAGCCCAGCATAGAGCAGGTACTCCTTATGTGTGTGTGTGCTCAGTCGTGTCCGACTCTTTGCAACCCCATGGACTGTAGCCCACTAGGCTCCTCTGTCCATGGGATTCTCCAGGCAAGAGTACTGGAGCAGGTTGCCACTTCCTCCTCCATGGGATCTTCCTAACCCAGGATTTGAACCCGAATCTCCTGCACTGGCAGATGGATTCTTTACCACTGAGCCACCAGGTAAGCCCAGGAAAGATACTTATACTAGCCATTATAGATAGCCAGATAGCACAAGAGAGCTACCTGTAATTCCCTGAGCAGTTGTGTGTCTTCCCAGAGCACTGTAAGTCAGCCCTATTCTGAAGGGCAGAGCCACACAGGGTTTGGAATTGGAAGTGGCAGCCTGAAGATAAGCTGCCAGATGTTTAGGAGAATAAATACGTGGGATTCTCAGACAGATGGTATGTTATACTCTGCATTTGGCCATTTTACAAAATGAGCATCATCCATTATTTTAAGTAATGTTCTAAATCCCTTTCAGTTGATTCATTTCCACATGTAACTTTTTAGAATGCTGCAGAACGATAAGCCTCCATAAGCTCCATGAGGCTAAGAAAAGAGAAGGGAAACACCTCAGCCTTCTATTTGGTGACTCAAAATTAAAATTCAGTTGCATGTGCTTTTTGTTGGGCAGCAGTAACCTGCTAGCCCTCTGCCAAGTGCGACAAGGGGGTTCACAGACTAGTTGAGCAGGAACTAAAAATCAAATATCAGGGACTTCCCCAGTGGTCCAGTAGCTATGGCTCCGCACAACCAATGTAGGGGGCCCAGGTTTGATCCCTGGTCAGGGAACTAGATCCCATATGCTGCAACTGAGTTCACATGTCACAACTAAAGATCTCACGTGCCATAACTAAGATCTAGTGCAGTCAAATAAGTATTTTTTTTAAGTCAAATGTCAGTTCAGTTCAGCTGCTCAGTCGTGTCCGACTCTTTGTGACCCCATGAATCACAGCACGCCAGGCCTCCCTGTCCGTCACCAACTCCCAGAGTTTACTCGAACTCATGTCCATTGAGTCGGTGATGCCATCCAGCCATCTCATTCTCTGTCGTCCACTTCTCCTCCTGCCCCCAATCCCTCCCAGCATCAGGGTCTTTTCCAGTGAGTCAGCTCTTCACATGAGGTGGTCAATGTACTGGAGTTTCAGCTTTATCATCAATCCTTCCAGTGAACACCCAGGACTGATCTCCTTTAGAATGGACTGGGGTTGGATCTCCATGCAGTCCAAGGGACTCTCAAGAGTCTTCTCCAACACCACAGTTCAAAAGCATCAATTCTTTGGCGCTCAGCCTTCTTCACAGTCCAACTCTCACATCCATACATGACCACTGGAAAAACCATAGCCTTGACTAGATGGACCTTTGTTGGCAAAGTAATGTCTCTGCTTTTGAATATGCTGTGTAGGTTGGTCATAACTTTACTTCCAAGGAGTAAGCGTCTTTTAATTTCATGGCTGCAATCACCATCTGCAGTGATTTTGGAGCCCAGAAAAATAAAGTCTAACACTGTTTCCCCATCTATTTCCCATGAAGTGATGGGACCAGATGCCATGATCTTCGTTTCCTGAATGTTGAGCTTTAAGCCAACTTTTTCACTGTCCTCTTTCACTTTCAAGAGGCTTTTTAGTTCCTCTTCACTTTCTGCCATAAGGGTGGTGTCATCTGCATATCTGAGGTTATTGATATTTCTCCCAGCAATCTTGATTCCAGCTTGTGCTTCTTCCAGCCCAGCTTTTCTCATGATGTATTCTGCATATAAGTTAAATAAACAGGGTGACAATATACAGCCTTGACGTACTCCTTTTCCTATTTGGAACCAGTCTGTTGTTCCATGCCCAGTTCTAACTGTTGCTTCCTGACCTGCATATAGGTTTCTCAAGAGGCAGGTCAGGTGGTCTGGGATTCCCATCTCTTTCAGAATTTTCCACAGTTTATTGTGATCCACACAGTCAAAGGCTTTGCCATAGTCAATAAAACAGAACTAGATGTTTTTTCTGGAACTCTCTTGCTTTTTTGATGATCCAGCAGATGTTGGCAATTTGATCTCTGGTTCCTCTGCCTTTTCTAAAACCAGCTTGAACATCTAGAAGTTCATGGTTCACATACTGTTGAAGCCTCACTTGGAGAATTTTGAGCACTCCTTTACTAGCGTGTGAGATGAGTGCATTTGTGCGGTAGTTTGAGCATTCTTTGGTATTGCCTCTCTTTGGGATTGGAATGAAAACTGACCTTTTCCAGTCCTGTGGCCACTGCTGAGTTTTCCAAATTTGCTGGCATATTGAGTGCAGCACTTTCACAGCATCATCTTTCAGGATTTGAAATAGTGCAACTGGAATTCCATCACCTCCACTAGCTTTGTTCGTAGTGATGCTTTCTAAGGCCCACTTGACTTCACATTCCAGGATGTCTGGCTCTAGATGAGTGATCACACCATCGTGATTACCTGGGTCTTAAAGATCTTTTTTGTACAGTTCTCCTGTGTATTCTTGCCACCTCTTCTTAATATCTTCTGCTTCTGTTAGGTCCATACCATTTCTGTCCTTTATCGAGCCCATCTTGAATGTCAGTAGAAGCTAGGTTTTGTGCAGGTTACTGTTTGCCTTTCAGATATGCCATCTATGTGCTTCACTCTGCTGTGACCTCTGGGAAGGCTTACCAGCTCCCTTGCCCTCTTGACTCCTGATTGAGTTTGGCCCCTGCGAGATGCCAGCAAGATCAGAGGACACAGTAGAAAAACAGGCATCGAGGGTCCCCTGGGCCTGTGTTCCTCCCACGCAGCTTGCAGCTTCCCTGCCCCCCACCCCCACAGGCATCCCGCCCCTCCAGCTCCGGCCTCATGGGTTCTGCCTACTCTGTGCCCCACAGGCCAGTAGGGCAGTGTGTTCTCAATCACTGGCCCAGAGATGCTTCACCTTCCCTGGCTGGTATCCATCGGGCCCATCCCCATCTTTGTAAATAGTTCTCTGTGAAATAACCTGCAAATCATTTAAGTGTATCATCCGTTTCCAACAGGTGTGTAGTAGTGACAAGATAAAAGAAGGGAAAGGCTGTGTTGGTGTGCACATAGTCTTAGTTTGGGCTTCTCTAGCAGGATGTCAGAGAAGGCAATGGCACCCCACTCCAGTACTCTTGCCTGGAAAATCCCATGGACGGAGGGGCCTGGTGGGCTGCAGTCCATGGGGTTGCTAAGAGTCGGACATGACTGAGTGACTTCACTTTCCCTTTTCACTTTCATGCATTGGAGAAGGAAATGGCAACCCACTCCAGTGTTCTTGCCTGGAGAATCCCAGGGACGGGGGAGCCTGGTGGGCTGCCATCTTATGGGGTCGCACAGCGTCGGACACGACTGAAGCGACTTAGCAGCAGCAGTAGCAGCAGCAGGATGTCACAGACGAGGAGGCTTAAACAACAAACATTTGTTGCTCACTGTTCTGGGGGCTGAGAAATCCGAGATCAAGGTGCCAAACAATTTGGTTCTGATAAGGACTTTCTTCTTGGTTTGCAAATGGTCACCTTCTTGCCGTGTCCCAATGTGGGAGAGAAATAGGTCATCCCTCCCATGTCTTTTCTTCCCAGGGCACTAATCCCACTTTTGAGGGTTCCACCCTCATGAACTAATCACCTCCCAAAGGCCCCACCTCCAATACCATCACCTTGGAGGTTAGGGCTTAAACATGAATTTGGAGGGGATACACAAACATTTAGGGGCTTCTCTGTGGTAAAGCAGTAAAGAATCCATCTGCAGTGCAGGAGACACAGGTTCAATCCCTGGGTCAGGAAGATTCCCTGGAGGAGGAGATGGCAACCCACTCCAGTATTCTTGCCTGGAAAATTCCATGGACAGAGGAGCCTGGTGGGCTGCAGTCCGTGGCAGTGCAGAACATGTAGTGCATAGGATAGATTTTGAAAACCCGGGGATGGGGATATCTTTCTGTCTCTGTCTCTGACCGCCTCCCTGTACAGTCACTCATTTCAGTTCTCTCTTCAAGACAATTCTTAAATCCGTCCTCATCTTTTTATTTCCACTATTCTTGCCATAGTTAAATCCAGGCCTGAACTGGTGGCCGTTTGACTGTCCTTTGAGAGCTCCTTCTAAAAACCAGCTCCGATTGGGTGTGCGCCCAGTTTAAAAGTTTCCAGTGGCTTTCCATTTTCAGTAAGCTGGCACTTTAACTCTTTAGCATCATCGACTCAATGGACATGAGTTTGGGCAAACTTCAGGAGATAGTGAAGGACAGAGCAGCCTGGTGTGCTGCAGTCCATGGGGTGGCAAAGAGTCGGACATGACTGAGCGCCTGAACAACAACAACAAGCATGGTCTGATTAAAGCTGCTATGATCTGGCCCTCCCTGCCTTTCCAGCAACCTCTTCCTCCTCCACATTGCTCTGTTCTGTGACGTGAGCCCAGCCCAGGCTGCTCTGTCTGAAATTTCTTTATCTGATTAACTCCTTTATCTGATTAACTCCTTCTCATCCTTCAAAACTCACTTTAGTGTCTTGGCATTTTCCTGTAATAAACACTAGTCAGCCATGCAATGAAAAATAATGATGATAAAAGGTTAAAGAAAAAGAAAACCCTGATCTCAGACATCTCATATATGACCTGGTCCAGAAAGGTTTCATGAAGACTTCCCTAGTAGTAAAGGGACTCGTGGTACCCACCACTCGCTGCTAACCTCCCCATCAGAACTGCGGTCACGTGGTGTGACCACTGCCAGCTCACATCTCTTCCTGACTTGGTAGCAAATTCTTAGTGCAGGAACCATGGTTAGTGTAGTTCTGTTTTGTTTCTCCATCTCTGCAACCTTAGTACCCTGGAGAAGGCAATGGCACCCCACTCCAGTACTCTTGCCTGGAAAATCCCATGGATGGAGGAGCCTGGTAGGCTGTAGTCCATGGGGTCTCACAGAGTCAGACACGACTGAGCGACTTCACTTTCACTTTTCCCTTTCATGCATTGGAGAAGGAAATGGCAACCCACTCCAGTGTTCTTGCCTGGAGAATCCCAGGGAGGGGAAGCCTGGTGGGCTGCCGTCTATGGGGTCGCACAGAGTCGGACACGACTGAAGCGACGCAGCAGCAGCAGCAGCAGCAACCTTAGTACCCAGTGCAGCATTGGCTACACACTTGGTTTTCAAGTAATACTGGAATGAGCGAGTGAAATAGAAGCTGAGTGTGGCCCTAAATAATATGTCTTTTGGACTCTGTTGGAGGGGGGGTGTGATTTGGGAGAATGGCATTGAAACATGTATAATATCATATAAGAAACGAATTGCCAGTCCAGGTTCGATGCAGGATACAGGATGCTTGGGGCTGGTGCACTGGGATGACCCAGAGGGATGGTATGGGGAGGGAGGTGGGAGGGGGGCTCAGGATTGGGAACACATGTACACCTGTGGCAGATTCATGTTGATGTATGGCAAAACCAATACAATGTTGTAAAGTAATTAGCCTCTAATTAAAATAAATAAATTTAAATTTAAAAAAATTAAGGAGAAAGGGTGAGAGGGTAGACAGTAGGAAATCAGGCAAGGAGGCAGAGGAGAGATGTCATTTCATAAAATATGTCAGCAAAGGATTCTTTTATGTCTGATTTTTTAACTTATTGTGGTTACCAGTTCCCTGTCACTTCCTCTGTCCAACTGTCCCTGCGATAACAACCATTATATTGTGAATATTAGCATGCTGTCCGGATCCCATAAGTAGGCATTTCTAGATCAGCTTCACATCTGGGTAGCCCTTTGGCATGTTTGTCTCTTCAGCCCAGGTGGGAGGAAGGCGAAACTTCCTTTTCATCCCAGATACCCCTTTTTGCCAGCGTGAGGTGCAAGCCTTTAAGGGGACAGGCCAGAAAAAGACCAGCTCACCACTGTTAGATGTCTGCAGCCAAGTTTAGGGATTTTAGTGAGGGAAAACATCCAAGTGTGGCCAGATGGCGAGCTCAGTAGGTTAATTTGAAATTTGTTGTTATGCTGCTCCCTGAAAATGTACTGTTACTCCTACCACAGGGAACGTGAACGTTTGACTGGGGATTTGTCTAGAGAGGGCTGAAGGGGCCACTTGTTTCCTGAATCAGCTCTGGGACTCAGTGACCCATCCCGTGTTCAGCTTCTCTTCCAAAGAGTAGGACAGTGCCTGCCACCAGCCACTGCTTATGGATTTTCACAGGAGACTCATGCAACAGTTTCTCTTTCTTGAAATTTCTTTGATAGAGAAGATGGAATTGGGCAAAAATGGTCTTTGTTTGTTCCAAACAATGAGATCAGTTTACCAAATAACATTTAAAAAAATATATAGTAGTCTTGGCTCACTCATTGATTGAAGTCTGCTGTTCTCAGAACCTGCAAACTCCTTAAGCCACAATTTAATGCAGTAATTTCATCTAAGTAGTAACTTAGGCACTGGGAGAATCTTGCTCATTATTTAGCATTTATTCAGTATGAAGTATCCTAAACCCCACGTGAAGCATATTAAAGGCACAACCCCAATCTCACTGAGCTTTGCTTTTTAATGTATCTATCTCCTGTCTTTAATTGGAGATTTCAGAGTGCTTTAGTCAGTGGACTCGATTCCTGTTGTATTAACTTTTGAAATGGAGGCCGAGATCTAACACAATCCAGAGGCCCATTCTCTTGCTTTTTCACAGGCTTTGATGTTTTTGGATGAAAGGTGCTATATAAATACAAAGCATTATTAATGTCATAATTTGAATATTTGGCACCATAAAGGCCGGTTGTAAACAAGCCTGCAGACTGCTCCACTGGGCATGTTGTAATTTTCTCTCCAGTGATACTTGCACTTTGTGAAATTAGTACAAAAATTCCTTTATTGGGGAACTTAATCTTGGATTTAGATCTGCTGTATCATGTCCTGCTGGTGTTATGAGAAACCTGAATAGTGATATATCTCATTTACTTTCAGCCTTTCAGTGGGATCTACCTGAATAACAAGGAACCAGGGATGTATCACTGTGTGTGTTGCGACAGCCCGCTCTTCAGGTGAGATAAAGACCAAGAGGTACCAAAGGAGAGTGAGCCTCAAAATTCATACCGCTCTGTCTTTTGGGGCCTTGGATAAATATTGGATTGGCTAGAAAATTCACTTGGGTTTTTCCATAGGATCTTACAAACTTTTTGACCAACCTAATACATACCATGGTTTTCATTCCTGATTAACTTGGTTACTATAAGGAGGGCTGTTCATTAAGATTCTTGCCTGTCTTATTATTATTTATAGCATTAACATCTTAGCCTATAGTCTTTCTTTCTGTATCTGCAAGAATAGCAAAAAGCAAACCAAACAAAAACAACAACAAAAAAAACTTGGTGGCCACCTTAAGATAAAGCTATTAGTTTTTCCCTGGGAAAGTATTTAAAGACATCTAAACCATAATGGTATTTGCTTGACCCATGTGATTAAAACTATATCTCTCCCAGGGAAAAAATGGGTTTATAATTTAATTTAGGAAATGTAGAATTTTATGAGGATGGATTCCCCACAGTGCTTGACAGTAGTGAATGCCATGCCTCTTCTATGTAGCTAAAAGTAAATTTAATTGTCCCTTGATTTCAAAGCCTCTTTTAAGTCAATCAGGATCTGAAATCTCTCAACAAAGGCTTTTTTGTTTAGACATGCAGGAAACAGTCTAAAAAAAGTAGATTCGACGAAGAAGAAAGGAAAACATCTTTGAAGTCCCATTTTTCAGAAGTTCAAAGATGTTTTTTATTTCTTTTGCATCAACCCTAAATTGGTTTAGAATAAAATATAAATCAAGCCAGGTCTGTGAATCTGCCATTAGGCCGTGCTTCATTATGTGCTCTGGGCTTTCAGCAGACTGGGCTTTCCTGGGCCGCTGGCTGCTAATGGGGGCTGAATTTGGAAAGCCAAACCCCGCCTGCAAAGATGAGCAACGATCAGGATTGATTTTCCTTCATGCTCACAGAAGGGCAGGCCTTCGCCGGGATTCATTCACTCTGTCAGTGGCTGGTGAAGAGACAGCAAAGATGACATTCAGGCTGAGAAGATGGCCTGAGGGAGCTGGCAATGGTAAAATGCACGCAGATTTCTGAACCACTAGTTACTGTTTGACCTTTGGTTCTGTTTAAAGGGGGAGGGGTGGGACTTGAGATGGCCAACCTGCTTTTAGCCAAACAACCAACCTTGTTGTAAACATATAAAAGATGGCTTTGTGACTGCAGTAAGCGGCCAGAGGTTCTGTTTCTAGCTTTTGACCGTCATCCTTGCGAGAACATGTTCCTCCATTTTAGTCTTTGTTGTTTTGACTTCATTGGTGTTCCAGTTTCTGCACCTGTGAAGATGACACTTTCTTCCTACCCAGTGCCCAGCATGGGCACCTCGCAGGCTCTGTGGGGGAATCAGAGTGTTGGGGCAGGGAGGGACTGGAGAGACCAGAGCAAAAAGCTCTGTCCAGTAGAACTTTCTGCAGTGCTGGAAATATTCTATATCTGCTCCATCCACTTTGGTGGCCACTAATCACGTGTGGCTATTGAACACCTGAAATGTGGCTGATGCCACTAAAACATTGAATTTTTTATCTTATTTCATTTAAGGTAATTTAAACTTGAAAGACCAATGCTTGTCCAAATTAAGGAAGTTGAGTGACCATCTTCACGGCAGCCAAGACTAATAAAACCATCCAAAAGGTCTCCAAAAGCCCTTTCAGCAAGTGGCTAGTTTACTGACCTGCCAATCTGCCAACCTATTTGTTTCTTTTTAATCATTTAGTTTTTTTTTTAATTTTATTTTATTTTTAAACTTTACATAATTGTATTAGTTTTGCCAAACATCCAAATGAATCCGCCACAGGTATACACGTGTTCCCCATCCTGAACCCTCCTCCCCCCTCCCTCCCCATACCATCCCTCTGGGTCGCAATTTAGTTTTAGTTGCAGTTTCCATTTTCATTTCTTAAGGACTTTTGAATTTGTTCTAGTTTTTTCCTCCTGCAGCTTAGTCTGAGAAAAATAAGAATATATTCATAAGAATCTTTTATGTTCTAGAATCTTCTGTGCTATTAAAGATGCATTGGTTTATAAGAGAGACAATGTAGTAGACTGGTGAAGTCTGTAGATATACATCCTGGCTTAATTGCTGTGTGACCTTGGGCAACTTTCTTAACCCCTCTGTGCCTTGCTTTCCCCACCGGTAAAACGAGCATGTTAGTAGTTCTGAACTCATAAAGCTATTGGGAGGAATAACTGATCAGATCAGATCAGTTGCTCAGCCGTGTCCGACTCTTTGCAACCCCATGAATCGCAACACACCAGGCCTCCCTGTCCATCACCAACTCCCGGAGTTCACTCAGACTCACGTCCATCGAGTCAGTGATGCCATCCAGCAATCTCATCCTCTGTCGTCCCCTTCTCCTCCTGCCCCTAATCCCTCCCAGCATCAGAGTCTTTTCCAATGAGTCAGCTCTTCGCATGAGGTGGCCAAAGTACTGGAGTTTCAGCTTTAGCATCATTCCTTCCAAAGAAATCCCAGGGCTGATCTCCTTAAAATGGACTGGTTGGATCTCCTTGCAGTGCAAGGGAGAAGACTTAAGAGTCTTCTCCAACACCACAGTTCAAAAGCATCAATTCTTCAGCGCTCAGCCTTCTTCACAGTCCAACTCTCACATCCATACATGACCACAGGAAAAACCATAGCCTTGACTAGACGAAGCTTTGTTGGCAAAGTAATGTCTCTGCTTTTGAATATGCTATCTAGGTTGGTCATAACTTTCCTTCCAAGGAGTAAGCGTCTTTTAATTTCATGGCTGCAGTCACCATCTGTAGTGATTTTGGAGCTCAGAAAAATAAAGTCTGACACTGTTTCCACTGTTTCCCCATCTATTTGCCATGAAGTGATGGGACCGGATGCCATGATCTTCGTTTTCTGAATGTTGAGCTTTAAGCCAACTTTTTCACTGTCCTCTTTCACCTTCATCAAGAGGCTTTTGAGTTCCTCTTCACTTTCTGCCATAAGGGTGGTGTCATGGCGGCAATCTTGATTGCAGCTTGTGTTTCTTCCAGTCCAGCGTTTCTCATGATGTACTCTGCATATAAGTTAAATAAACGGGGTGATAATATACAGCCTTGACGTACTCCTTTCCCTATTTGGAACCAGTCTGTTGTTCCATGTCCAGTTCTAACTGTTGTTTCCTGACCTGCAAACAGATTTCTCAAGAGGCAGATCAGGTGGTCTGGTATTCCCATCTCTTTCAGAATTTTCCACAGTTTATTGTGATCCACACAGTCAAAGGCTTTGGCATAGTCAATAAAGCAGAAATAGGTGTTTTTCTGGAACTCTCTTGCTTTTTCCATGATCCAGCGGATGTTGTCAATTTGATCTCTGGTTCCTCTTCCTTTTCTAAAACCAGCTTGAACATCAGGAAGTTCATGGAACTGAGTTATGCGTTAATACACATGAAAGCAGCAGAGCAATGCCTGACACATGCCAAGCACCAGATACATGTTAGCAATGAGATTCTTACAGACAGAGCCTTCTTAGGGCCTTATGCATGAAAGTGTTTTTGATAATGAGGAACTCCTAAGAAATCTCTTCTAATTAATGAGAATCTATAAATGAAGACTATATTCCTGACAGTGCTTCCCATTCAAGAGGGTAGATAACTGTCAGGATTCTTGTTGGACCTCTCGTTTTCCCTCTCTTCCCGTCCCCAGTCTCCGTCCTAAGTAATAGAGAACAGGGGTAGAGAAGAAATGAACATCCCTTCAAATACTCGCACACAGTCAAAAGGAGGTGAAAAGTCAACCAAAACTAAACAGTTAAGAAATCAAGTGGATGAGGGACCACAGCCACTTGGCCACTGGGCTCCTTGCTGCCTGCAGACTTCCCTTCGAGCTGAACCAGTATGATTCAGGGGAGCTGCTGACTCTCCAACTCAGAGTCATTTGATCCAGGGTTTCCAGGTCAAGAGCACTGGACTCCAGACTGTCACTTCATTAACCTTGAAATTATGTGACTTTGACCCCTTCCTCTATTCCCTTTCCTTCTTCCTCTCCAATTCTGGATGTGTTTATTAAAATCTACTGTGAGATCACATGTTTCACGGTCATAAATCTTTTTAGAATAGAAGGAAACTGAGAGCCTGATGTTAGTTCCCTTTTTACAGAATATCCTGGCACCCCACGTGTTGTAGGAACTAGGTAATATTGTTAACCTTTTCTGTGCTCCTGTTCCTTGAAATGAATGGGAATTCTTCTACCATGAGGATTGTCAGTTATCACCAAGTGCCTCTTGCTGCTGGTTTGGGGGCCATGGAGTTTCTAGAAACAATGACAAAAACAAAGCAAAGAAACATATAACAAAACTAAATAAAAGGAATCCCTTAAAGAGTATACATGATATACATCTTTACTCCCTTTAAGAGTAAAGATGGTCCAGAACGGTTTTAGTTTCTCAAGGGCGGGCCTTACAATCTGCTAATCATTTAAATATATATATTGCAATTTCTAATTGCCCTTAATATTTAAGTTTTCCCTCTTAAATGATATATGATGGGCCTCTCATATTACCTGGTAAAATCTCCAGATTCTGTTAATTGCATCAATAAAAGTTTATTGTTTCCCATAAAACGTTTTAAATGACTTTTTATTAGTCTTAGAGTCATTCATTAAAAAAATTATTATATTCATAATTCTCTATCAGATTTGCTTTAATGATCACTAGTTTATATATAATGTTGAGGATGGAAAAGCTATGATTAAAGGATATTTAAAATGTTTTTCCCCAGACCAAAGTGGCTCAGATGAATATTTTTGAACCCTTGAAAAAGAAAAGGGGTTGCAGAGAACCCAGTCTGAATAGGTGTGTGCACATGTGCTCAGTTGTATCCAACTCTTTGCAACCCTGTGGACTGTAGCCTGCCAGGCTTCTCTGTCCATAGGATTCTCCAGGCAAGAATACTGGAGTGGTTGCTGTTTCCTTCTCCAGGGGATCTTCCCAACCCAGGGCTCGAACCCACATCTCCTGCATTGGCAGGCAGATTCTTTACCACTGAGCCACCTAGGAAGCCCAGTCTGAATGTGCAGACACTTCTAATTGGACCCACAGCTGCACAAATTTCATGGATACCTGTTACTAATAATAATAATGATATTTTTAAAATCATAACCACTAACTTAGGTACCATGTATCCAACACGATGGTAAAAATGCTAAATGAAGAAAGCATCTCAGTCAATCCTCCGCAACCCTGTGAGGTAACAATGCTGTTACTATTCTGTGGACGAGGGAACAGAGACTTTAAGAGGTTAAATAACTTGCCAAGGTCGTACAGACATACCAGAGCCCGGATTCACACCCCAGGCTCTCAGAAGTCAACCTCAGAGCTGTACCTGAGTTCCTGGGATCTTTCCAGGGCTCTTCAAGGTGCTTTCTTTTCTGTGTATCCAGGAGACTGGGGCTTCCCTAGTTGCTCAGACGGTAAAGAATCTGCTGGCAATGCAGGAGACCTGGGTTCGATCTCTGTGTTGGGAAGATCTCCTGGAGAAGGGCATGGCAACCCACTCTAGTACTCATGCCTGGAGAGTCCCATGGACAGAGGAACCTGGTGGGCTATAGTCCATAGCGTCGCACAGAGTCGGACATGACTGAAGCAACTCAGCACACACCCACACGTCCAAGAGACTACATCCTCTTCCTACACTTCAGTCAAAACAATGCTGCAGCAGATTGAATGCATGAGCACATCTGGAGATTCAACTGTCATTTTTTTAAGGCTAGACCTTAAAGAGATTTGCAAAAAGTAGAAATAGAGACAAACATAGAGATCAAACATATGGATACCAAGGCGGAAAGGGGTGTTGGGATGAATTGGGAGATTGGGGTTGATATATATACACTATTGATACTATGTGTAAAACAGATAACCAGTGAGAACCTACTGTACGGCACAGGGAACTTTATCCAGTGCTCTGTGGTGACCTAAATGGGACGGACATCCAAAAACAGAAAGAACGTTTGTATGTGTGTGGCCAATTCGTTTTGCTGTACAGTAGAGACTGACACAACACTGCAAAGCAACTACACTCCAATACAAATTAATTTTTTAAAAAGAGATTTGCAAAGTCATAAAACAGTGCAACTCGTCCCACTAAATGTTTGTTTCAGTTTGGAAAACAGAATTATCTGTTGTAACAATAGGTTGTGTTAGCCTATAATGAATTTATTATTTTAAAAAATAATTCAATGCATAAATGTCTTTGAAACTCTCACTCATAATTTCTAATTTGTTAAGTGCTAATAGGTACAACTCATGTAAACCAAACTCTCAGAGATCCTCGATAATTTTTTAGTAACGGATGGGTCCCAGGACCAGAGTGTTTGAGTCACTGACTTACCCCAGACTCTTTCTGCTGGGTTTGTGCTCTAAACTGAGCTTCCTTCTGTGCTCATAGTCTAGGAGTTTGATTATTTGCCACTTTGCCCCTCTTTTCACTCAGTTTTTGTTTTGCAGAATTTACAATTCATTTCTTGCCTCTCCCCCAGATAGAGAGAGCCATTCCCCTGCCATTTAAATTTCTGAAATTTGTTTTCTAGCATGATGTAAAGGAGTTCCTCTTTGGGGACTTCCCTGGTGGTCCAGTGGTTGAGACTCTGCTTCCAATGCAGGGGACGCAGGTTCGATCCCTAGTGAGGGAAACTAGGATCCCACATGCTGCAAAGTGTGGCCAAAATTTTTTTAAAAAGAAAGAAAAGGAGTTCACATAACAAATTATTTAGAGTGGGTCTCTGATGAGTAGATTTGCTTGTTGCCCTCCTCCCCCTTTTGTTGGCACCTCTGTTCTCCCCACCCTCTACCCCCAGCATCATTCATTCCTGTGGGGCTTTCCCAGGAAGATCACTGCACTGCAGTGATGAGTCTGGGTGCCCAGGCTTATTAATCACTACGTGCTCCACTGCATAGCTCCCTAAGCCCTCAGAGCATCTCTATAACGTAGATGTTGCTGTCCCCATGTTACAGATAAGAAAACTGTGAGTTGGATAGGGAAGCAGCCCGTCCGGTTTCACACAGCTAAGAAGTGGCAGAGGAACTCATTCTTGAATCCCCAAAGGCAGTCAGGCTCTGTGTTCAGATAACCAAAAGTTCCTGTGGCTGAACATGGCCGTTTGATCAGTTCTCATGTTTCTCTGATTTGCTGAACCTGCGATACACTAAACCCTTTGGCCACTCATTTCATTTCAATTTCCGCCTTCCCTACGTTTCAAACATGGGCATTTAATCTGTTTCCTAACGTGGAGCAGTTCACAAAGCTCCTCGTGTTTTTGGTCCTTGTCGAAGCTTGAGAGGGATGCCTTCAACATCAAAGGAACAAGACATCTTTGACGTGACGAGACAGCATCTTGAATAGTGGAGGTGCAGTGGGCAGACGCCTGGGGTTCAGAGAACTGGCCTTGAGATGTGGCAGAGAAGAAGGGAATCAATTTGTGCTCTGTAGGGACGTGGGTTGGGGCACATGGTGCTCTTTGTTTGTTCATAGCGGTTTTCACAGCTGTAGGTGTCGTGATTTCTAACATAGCTCTGAGAAGAAGTTCTGCTCCGGCACGGGATGGCCTTCGTTCTCTGAGGCTCACGGGACATCTGGCTCTGATGAGAGTAACACGGGGATCCTGAGACGCGCGGACACCTCGTTGGGACTAGCTCGCACAGAGGTCGTCTGTAAGCAGGTGGGTGTCTTTGCTTCGTGTGTTTTGTTTTCCCCTGCGCCTCCTGAGTGCAGTGCAGAGCTCACTTGTCCTTGCACATCTGGTGTTATGGACGGGAGTGCTTTTGTCATGGAAGCTCTTTGGGTTTCTCCTGAGCTGCTACCAGTTCCTCTCTCCCATCACTCCCAGCACTGCAGACCAAAGAAGGAGCCTTGCCTGGTTCTAGCCTTGCAGAGATGGGAGTGAGTGAGGGTCTGAAAGAAAGAGCTGGCCCTTCACATTCTGTTGTGCTGGGAGAGCGGCAGGAAGGTCCAGGGTGGATGGCATCTCTCTGCCCGCTTCCCGCTCTGCAGCATGTCGCCTATAAGCAGAGCAGTACCAAAGGTGACATCAGGGCTTATTTCTCCTGGGAGCCTGGCAGGAGAGAGTGGCTTAAATCCAGACAGCAGATTCAACTTGATATCTTTGGGTGCTCAAATGTTCTGGTTTTGTAAGCAGATAAATGTAGCTTAGTCTTGTCTTCAGTGAAAAAAAACAATAATAATATACTGGCTACAAGATTCACTCACTCAGAACTGTGCTACTGCTTTTTTTTTTTTTTTTTTTTTAATATTTATCTATTTGGCTGCCCCTGGTCTTAGTTTTGGCATGTGGAATCTAGTTCCCTGACCAGGGATCGAATCCAGGCCCCCTGCATTGGGACCAGGGAAGTCCCAATGCATTATATCAATGAATCATAATAACAGCTCTGTTACGTAGGTATAATCATCATCCCCATTTCATAGATGAGTAAATCAAGGCCTAAGTTAAATCACTTGCTGACATTCTCACCGATCAAGTAGAGAGCTATTTACCATCCCACGTGCTCTACATCCTTTCATTTCTGAATCAAATTCTGATACAATAGACTTTCCCCCAACACCGAGGTCAAAGACGTGAGTGGGCCCACCAGGTGGGGTTGATCTGTCTGGGTTTTACCTAAAGAGCCTTGTCCCTGGTGAGAGATGACAGAGGCTGCTCTCCTTGCAGTGTGAAGCTCACCTCGGCCATGTGTTCCCTGACGGACCTGGGCCTGCTGGGCAGAGGTTCTGCATCAACAGTGTGGCGCTCAGGTTCAAGCCAAGGAAACACTGACCACCTCCGAGTTCCCTTCCCTCCCTCGCCACTCCCTCACTTCCAAATTCAATTTGAAGAACTTATGTGAATGACTTTTTGTGACCCCATGAGGTGTAGCCCGCCAGCCTCCTTGTCCATGGAATTCTCCAGGCAAGAATACTGGAGTGGGTAGCCATTCCCTTCTCCAGATCTTCCCAACCCAGGGATCAAACCCAGATCTCCCGCATTGCAGGCAGATCCTTTACTGTCTGAGCCACCAGGGAAGCCCGATGTGAATGACTACCCATTGTGATTGGTAGTTTTATTAACTACCAAACCAAGGCTAAGTTCACTGCTGGCACCACTCAAACCACACCTTCTCTAATTTACTACCTGGAGTCAACCCAGCCCTGGCTCTGGCTTTGACTAGAATTTCACAAAATGACAGAGGGAAAACTGTTTCCATTAAATCGACTTCTGTGGGCTTTGCCTGGACCAGAGTATATGATTCTAGGGACGCTTGGAGGCAGATGGATAAACCAAAAAAATATTCCTACAAAACGACCCTGAACTTTCCATCAGTTAAGTTCTTCCCAGACATAGATAGGTGAGAGATCAAGTGAAAAGAGGAAGGAAAATATGGCATTAGAGTACTCCACAGTTCCAGCATGGAAGGAGGCATTGAGGAGAAGGAGGAGAGTTGTGGACAAGGTGGGTTTCGGGAGCATGCCTGGAGATCCATGGGATGCATGATTTTTTTTTTTTCCAAAACGTTAATAAACTGTCTTGAACATTCTAGTTCCAACCTCTCTACCTGCAACTAAATTTCAATGGGAATCCGCTAGATTTCAGTGATAATGAATACACGTGGCTACAAAGTTAAACTTTAAAGTGTCCAAATAAAATATTTACTAAAATTTGTTTGCTTTTTGTCTAAATCTGTGAATTTTCTCTCTTACAAAAGTGACTAAATCAAATGCCAAAAAATAATTAAATCACCTGGTAGTAGTTATTGGTTACATCAATGGTAATAGCAACTCAAGTGTTTTTTACGAACTGAGTTTTTAATGATTTGTTACTGAAAACGTTTACATCATTTTCTTTGAGACTTTATGGACAGAAAGGAAGCTTAAGTGTTCCATTTTTCTCTGTATTACTGTGCAGGTGTGAATGAATTAAAGACCTTGATGCAGGGAAATAGATTATCCTGAATTCTCTGATGGGTCCATTCTAATCACGAGTCCTTAGAAGTAGAGAACCTTTCCTGGCTGGGGTCAGAGAGCGAGGTGGTGATGGAATATGGGTCAGAGGGATGCTGCTTTGCTGGCTTAAAAGATGAAGGAAGAGAACCATGAGCTCAAGAATGGGAACAGCTTCGAGGAGATGGAAAAGGCCAGAAAACGGCTTCTCCTCTAGAGTGTTCCAAAAGGAATGCAGCCCCACCAACATCTATTTTATAACCTGGTGAGATGCTCTTCAGACTTCTGTGTAACTGCAAGATACTAAATGTGTTGTCTTAAACCACCCAGCTTGTGGTTGGTTGGTACAGCAGCAGCAGAAAACTAATACAAGAATCTTATCCCCTTTAGTTCTAGTCACCTCAGAAATTTTCTGCTGCCTATGGAGATAATTATCATTAATAATTTATAATCTAATAGATTAAATACATATTTATAAATTAATAAATAAGTCCTTTTCTGCCTGGCTGTTCTTGTTGTCCTGGACGGGAGTGCTGGTATGCTGCTAGCCACTCATTGCCCATGGATAACAGCTCATAATTTTAGTCTCCAAAGCCTTTTAACTTTGCTTTGGGTATAGTTTATTCTTCTTTTTGTAGTTTCTTAAAGTAGAAGCTTACATCATTGAGTTTTAGACTTTTCTTTTCCCACATAGGTATTTAAAATTCCAAATTTCCCTGTGGGACTCACCCTATAGTTCAGTGGTTAAGAGTCTACCTTGCAATGCAGGGGACTCGGGTTCAATCCCTAATTGGGGAACTAAGATCCCACATGTGTGTGTCCTCAGTCGTGTCCAACTCTTTGCAACCCCATGGACTGTAGCCTACCAGGCTCCTCTGTCTATGGAAGTTTCCAGGCAAGAATACTGGAGTGGGTTGCCATTTCCTCCTCCAGTGGATCTGCCTGACCCAGGGATTGAACCTGTGTCTCCTGCATTGGCAGGCAGATTCTTTACCACTGAACTACCTGGGAAGTCCAAGATCCCACATACTTCAGAGCAACTAAGTCCACTCACTGCAACTACTGAGCCCGAGTGCCACAACTAAGACCCAACACAGTCAAATAAATATTTTAAAAATAAAAATTAATAAATTTCCCTGTTTACCTTATTTTTGCCATCTCACAAATTTTGATATGTGTATTTTAATGATCATATTTATATGATATACTATCAACATATTTTCTAACATTCCCATGACTCCTCTTGGACACCCCCTATTCCCTGCCCCCACTAGGGTGCACCACCAGCTTTTCTTAGCCTCAGGCTAAAATCTGGGCAGATGAGACTTCTGGTGTGGCTCCACTGTGCCTTCTTCAAAGCTGGCACTCTGCACTGGACGTCATTTGCTTCCTCTTACTCTCTGGTTCCTCCAGGTAGGTGCTCTTTGTATGATGTCCAGTTTCATAGTTTTCTGCAGAAGCACAATCGTCTGAAGGCATTTTAGTCATTATTTGTGTAAGTGGAGACCTAAGACTCTCAGTTGCCAGTACTTTTCTTAGTGGTGTATCCTCCTTTCTGGCATAGTCTCCAGAACTTTAATTGGATTTTTGTTCGATGATGTTATCCATTCTTCAGCTGATATGTCCTGGGGAATTTGCCAGAAAGCTACACAGATTCAAAATTGATGTTTTAGAGGCTCATCACTGAGAAATTTTTCTAAAGCCAAAGGTTGTTAATTTAAATATTTTCCAACTTATAAACTCTCATGGCTATGCTTTGTGGCTTCACTTCTTAACCTGGGATCATTTTTCTCCTAAATTCTTAGGAAATGGGTTCTAGCAGCTCAGCCTCCTTTCCACTGGTTCTCATGAAGTGGGCTTCCTGGGTGGAGTAGCATGGGCTTCAGGTGAACCAGGTGCCTGTTTTTAGCTTTCTTCTTTTTCTGATCATTTTCCTTCATGTGTTTCAGGAAGCTGTCTCAGGTCTGGGAGTGCATGCCTGGAAAATCCCATGGACAGTGGACCCTGGTGGGCTGCAGTCCATGGGATCGCTGACGGTCAGACACGCCTGAGCGACTTCACTTTCACTTTTCACTTTCATGCATTGGAGAAGGAAATGGCAACCCACTCCAGCATTCTTGCCTGAAGAATCCCAGGGACGGGGGAGCCTGGTGGGCTGCCATCTGTGGGGTCGCACAGAGTCGGACATGACTGAAGTGACTTAGCAGCAGCAGCAGCAGCATGTACATTGATTCTCTTGGCAAGAATCTTTCCCTTGTTGGTTTTCAACACTAAAGGCATGCTAGTAACACTGTAGAATCTTCCAGTTTTGCAATGGGAGCACTGGTGGATGAACACACACATACACAAACAAAAAAGAATGTGTTGTTTGTTTAATTTTTTGGCCACATCTCATGGCATGCATCAGGAGAAGGCAATGGCACCCCACTCCAGTACTCTTGCCTGGTAAATCCCATGGATGGAGGAGCCTGGTAGGCTGCAGTCCATGGGGTCGCAGAGAGTTGGACACGACTGAGCAACTTCATTTTCACTTTTCACTTTCATGCATTGGAGAAGGAAATGGCAACCCACTCCAGTGTTCTTGCCTGGAGAGTCCCAGGGACGGCAGAGCCTGGTGGGCTGCCATCTATGGGGTCACACAGAGTAGGACACGACTGAAGCGACTTAGCAACAGCAACAACATGGCATGCAGAATCTTATTTTCCCAACCAGGGATTGAACCTGAGCCTATTACCGTGGAATCTCGGAGTCCTAATCTCTGGACCACCAGGGAAGTCCCAGGCATGCATTTTTAACAGTCCCAATTCCCCTGACCTCTGCAGTATCACCTTTCTGGCAGATTTACGTGTACATGGCCAAGGAAACAACTCCATGCTTTCTAAAGGTCTAAAGAACATACAGCAGGTTCCTCCTCTCTTTTGCTTGAGCTCATCATTTTGGCGAATTACTGGCAGGTGGAGGTTCCAGCCAAAGGCCTTTCAACTCCTCCTGTGGTGTCCCATGAATCAAGATATTTTGTGCTAGATGCTGGCTATGAATACAATTTATGTGCTGTATTCTGGCTCCTAAACTTTTTGTGGGTTTTAAAATATGTTCATTATATTACAGCCAGTTGAGATCACGTTACAAAAATATAAATCACCATTAACAGCTGGCTATTATCGTATTATAAAAAATATAAATCATTGTTAAGGATCACAGATTACATTTGCTAGATATTATGTTGTCGGTTAAAAAAAGAATCCCTGGTGCCAATTTCATTGTGCCTCTGTCAGTTGGGTTCTAGTATTTTTTTTTTTTTTTATCCCTATGTAAGAGTTTGAGGAAATGTACTTATTTTATAAAAGAAGGAAGTTCAAGAAGATGAGTTATATATTTATCTGGTGGCCATTTTTCCTTGATATTAAATGTTTATTTCCATTTTCTTTTTACTTCCAGGGGGCCCATTCTGCTTATCTCTGCTCCTTCTCTTTTTCTTTGCATCTCTCAACTTAAAGAAATTGAAGTTGCTCTAATTGTCAGACACTATGATTCAAGCTCGGGCTCTCATAGCATTTCAGATAGAATCTCCTGGAGCAGGAGGGTGGGAAAGACCCATTAGAAAATAATGACTCATCAGAAAAGATCCTTTGCCTCATTCAAAGCCCACCACTGCAGCACTTTTTTCTCCAGGTGATTTCCCTGATTTTAGGTGTGTTTGCCACATATCTGTTAATATTTCCACTCTGACCATATTTTCATTTAAGACCTTTACTAAAAAATAGAAACAGTGGTTAAGATTTCATTCATCCAATGCAGGGGTTTTGTGAGTTTGATCCCCCATGGGCGAACTAAGATCCCGCCTGCCATGTAGCATGGCCAAAATTTTTTTTTTAATAAAATAAATTTGAAAACTAGAATTAGTGATTGCTGCCCTAGTCTACTTTGCTTTCCAGAGGCCTCTGACACTCATTCCAACCAAGTACTAACTGTGAGCATTCTCCCACTGAAGAGCCGAGTCATGCATGCAGAGGAATAATAGCAATTTAATAGAAAGTCATTTTCATCTCCTCTCCAGGCATGTTTTTCTTTGGTCACTGAAGAGAACCTCAATGTTTATTGGATTAGCAACTTAATAGATTAACCTCATATCCAGGAACATGCCTACCCGTCACCATCCAATCAGCACACATACACACAGTGTGGAAAAATAGAAGAAAGAGTCATAAAGAAGTGGAAACTATGACTTGTTTGAATAGCTACAGAGACTTATGACTGATGAAACGGCCATTGGACTGGTGGGCTGGTTACACCTCTGCTCCTCTTTGTTCACAAAACAGCAACAAATGAAAATAAAACACCCCACGGCTATTCCCAATTATGTCAAGAATCTGAAAGGAATATCAAACAACTCCTAGAGCAAAGAGATTAAAATATATACTCGTGTTAAAAAATAAAATATTAAATAATGCATAGACTGCAACTCTGCGGTGCGGCCCTGACGCAAACCATCTAGAGTTACCACCCTCTCCACAGGTTCAGGGCCTGATCCCCAATGAGGCGGCCCTCCTGTCAGATTCCAGTAGCAAATTTTGGGGATCCCTAGGCCAGCTGCACTTCTGACCAACTGGCTACAATCCAGGGGGTGCTCTTGCGATGTCACACTCAGGTTCAATAATTCACTAGCCACACTCACTGAATTCAGGAATGTGCTATGTTTATTGTTACAGCTTTATTCTAAACGACACAAACCAAGACCAGTCAGTGAAGAGACAACAGGGGAGGTCCCAGCACAGAGCTTCGGCGCCCTCTCGCTGTGCAGTCAGGATGCACTGCCATCCTGGCACATCTCACCCAAGCTTTAGTCTTCAGAATTTTTATTGGGGTTTCACTCCCTGGCATGACTGATTGCATTGCTCATGTGATTGAACTCAATCTCTCTTCCACCTTCCCTACCTGGAGGGCAGGAGGCTGGGCTGGCTTGTATCTCATGGCTTAAAACAGAAACCCGCTAATCACATGGTTGGTCTTTCCAGCAAGACCAGCCCCCACCTGAGTCACCTCTTTGGCACAAACTAAGGTAGAATCCAGTGCTCATCATGAATAACAAAGATTCAGACATCACTTGGGAATTTCCAAGAGTTTAGGAGCTCCACCCCAGGAACCCAGGACAAAGATCAGACAAGTTCTTTATTATAGGACTTTTAGGCAGTAACACTACATATTAAAAAAATATAGGTTTTTAAATACTATATTCATAGACTTAAATGCTTTTTTTATTTATAAGAGAAAATAAATGAAGTTAAAAGTACATATAAAGAAGTTAGAAGAAAAGAGTAAGGTAACCTTAAGGAAAATAGGATAAAGAAATAACAAATGAAAAGGAGACATTAATGAATTAGGAGAGAAACACAGCAGAGTAAACTAAAGAAATGTAGAGTAAAATATCAATGAAACACAACAGTATAAAACAAACTTCTAGTAGTTAATCTAGAAGAAAAGAATATCTGAACTAAAATTAGATATGAAATGTATTAAAACAGATACAGCAAATTTTAAAATTGTTAACATATGCTCTGTAGAGCTCAAATGAAAAATATAGGTGAAATAGATAATTTTAGCGGAAAATATTACATTATAAAAATTACTGCAATAAACTCTATAATACCAGAACAGACTACTGTGCATGAAGGAGACTAGAAATTACTCACAGTTGCCTACAAAAATGACTGGACCTGGAGAGTTTCCTGAGTGAGTTCTTTCAAACATCCAGTAATTCCTGTGTCATAACATAGATCCTGGAAGTGGGGCAGAGGGAGTGAAAGTCAATTTAATGTTGGGAAAATAACATAAGAATAAGCATTAAATCATGTCACAGGTAGAGTATAGCACAAAGGAAGGAGACCTATAAACCCATTTCACCCCAGAAAATGGGTGTGAAAACATGAAGCAAATTTCTAACAAAAGGATTTCAAAGGGTGTTAAAAGAATCATTCAGCTTTTACTCTGATCATTATGAAAAATTAGATTCTTTGGATGTCCCTCCCAGTTCAAGACTAAACAAAACAAAAATAGAGCTTGCATGAAACAGTCATGTCTCGAATTACATTGCTTGGCCTCCAGGACCTACCAGAAGGCACATGGGGACTGGTGGGGGTGGGGCTCTAACAGGAAGTGAGACAGTGAGCATTCAGAAAAGGCTGGGTCTCCTGGGGGTGGAGAGTAATTAAGCCCACATTATTCATCATTCAATCATTTATTTAATATTTAAAGGGTACCTGGGCTTCCCTGGTAACTTAGTCAGTAAAGAAACTGCAGTGCAGGAGACCTGGGTTCAATCTCTGGGTCAGGAAGATCCCCTGGAGAAAGAAATGGCAACCCACTCCAGTATTCTTGCCTGGAGAACCCCATGGAGAGAGGAATCTGTCAGGCTACAGTCCATGGGGTTGCAAAGAGTCGGACATGACTTGGCAACTAACCTACCACCACCACCAAAGGGTACCTGCCCTGTGCTGGGCTCTTTCCTAGGCACTGGAGACCCCGCCATCACCAACACAGTAACTGATCCCTGCCCTCATTTGGAGCATCAATTCTAATAAAGGAGACAGGCAACAGAATCAGTTAATAAATACAATAAAATTTTAGGTGGTTCTAAGTGCTATGGAGAAAAGCCTAGAAAGAGGATAGGATGGGTTGGGTGGATTACAGGTTTGTGTTTTTAATGAATAGTTATTTATTTGGCTTCCTCAGGTCTTAATTGTGTTATGCTCTTTCCTTGTGATGCATGGAGGGCTCCAAAGTGCATGGGCTCAGTAGCTCCAGGCATATGGGATCTTAGTTCCTTGATTAGGGATCAAACCCACATCCCCTGCATTCCAAGGCTGGTTCTTACCCACTGGACCAGCGGGGAAGTCCTGGTTATAGTTTTAGAGAGCATAGTCAGGGGATGCATCACTAAGAACTCCATGAAAAGACCTGGAGCTGAGGGGAGCCATTGCAGGCAGAGGGAGCCACACCCTGTAAGGGTTGCATGGAGGTATGTTCTTCAGAAACTGAGGAGACTTGTGTGACTGAAGAGGAGCCAGGAGAAGAATGGCTTCGAGTCTGAATACACAGTGGTGTCTGCTCTTTTCAATGAAAAAAGTGAAAGTAGCTCAGTCATGTCCAACTCTTTGCGACCCCATGGACTATACAGTCCCTGGAATTCTCCAGGCCAGAACACTGGAGTGGGTAGCCTTTCCCTTCTCCAGGGGATCTTCCCAACCCAGGGATCGAACCCAGGCCTCTCACATTGCAGGTGGATTCTTTACCAGCTGAGCCATCAGAGAAGCCCTTTTCAATAGGCTGCATTAAATAGAGGTGAACTGGGAACACCACCCCACATCCTTTAAGTCTCTGAGAAAAGTGAAAACATTCATTGCTCAGTCATGTCTGACTCTTTGCAACCCCATGGACTGCAGCCCACCAGGCTCCTCTGCCCTTGGAATTCTCCAGGCAAGAATACTGGAGTAGGTGACCATTCCCTTCTCCAGGGGATCTTCCAGACCCAGGGATCAAACCTGGGGCTCCTGCATTGCAAGCAGATTCTTTATTATCTGAGACAAGTCTCTGAGGGCAGTACTAATTCCCCTAATTTTTCCCCAGAGAGAAATAGAGTCATGTGCTGTGGTCACTGAACACTGGGGAGGAGAAAACCTCGAACTTTTGAGGTCTGTTGGATATAGGATCTGAGCCGTCACTGATTCCAGGGACCCCAGAAGCACCGTGGTCACAGGATATACAAAGCACGTGGGCCTGGTCCAGATTCATTCAACAGGGGATCACTGAGCCCACAGGCCCACCCTGCAGTCATTGCCGGTCCTTACTTACTCAGGATGCATATACCTCCCAGCTGGCAGGACCCCATCTGTGGAGCAAGGGCAACCGTGATAGGAAGGTTCAAACTGCGCCCCATCTCATCCCAACCAAGACAGTAAACCAGAAGAATACTACCTCCCAGGGAAAATGGCAAAGATCCATTACACTTGGAAACAAATAATTAAAAAATAAAACAGCAGTGAAGCCAAGGAAGAAGGACTGCTTTTTGTAGAGAAAGCTCCATTTTGCCTGTCTCTGACATTCTTGCTCTGTGTATGTTCCTCTGAACTGTGGTTTCCTTTGAGGCAATGGAAGACCTGAATAGTTCTGTGGGCTAATATTGGACTTAGGAAAGGAGGGAGCAGACACAGGTCACATTGCTACCTGTGTACACATCTTGTCCTGAAGTTAGGCTTGGCTAAAAAACTGAGCTTAAAAAGTGACCCAGTTTGAGAGTCCCTTGGACTGCAAGGAGATCAAACCAGTCAATCCTAAAGGAAATCAAACCTGCATATTCATTGGAAGGACCAATGCTGAAGCTCCAACACTTTGGCCACCTGATGCAAAGAGCTGACTCATTGGAAAAGACCTTGATGCTGGGAAAGATTGAGGGTAAGAGGAGAAGGGGGTAGCAGAGGATGAGATGGTTGGATGGCATCACTGACTCAATGGTCATGAATTTGAGCAAACTCCAGGAGACAATGGAGGACAGAGGACCCTGGTGCGCTGCAGTCCATGAGGTCACAACTTAGCAACTGAACAACAAGGCACTCATGCCTTAAAAAGGTGTAGACCTCAGTCTGAAGGCTGGTTGATGACTGGAGGGGTTCTTTCTGTATGTTGGAAAACCCCATTGCTCTGAGAGGTTTTAAGACCACCTATCCTGAGAAATAGCCCAGGGATGTTTCTCAAGGATCACCATGGCTTCATTCTGCCCTGGCATAGGTGGGTGAACAGCATTATCCATCCCCCATAATACAAGGGGGATATGAACACATTATATTACCAGTGACCTTGAGGTTCCCAGGCCTGTCAACCCACTGACATTGTAAGGTGTCCTGCAAGATACTCCTGGGGCTGCAGGACTCCAGGAAAAGGCTATTTTCTCAATACTTCAGCAAGAGAGGAATTCTTCCAAGAATAGGCATTCTGCAGACTTGCTGTCTATGTCAGCTCAGTTTCCTCATGCTCTCTGACCTTTCTCCTATATTAAAATGCATCATCGAGAAGCCCCCCGAGTCTAGTTCTGGGGAGCAGGGATGGAAGACAAAGAGGCTTCTGTTCTTTTCACCTGAATTGGAGGTAATCCCATAAGGCTGCCTCCCTGCCTTGGTCAGGGAGGAGGTTTGTGTGTGTGAAGGTATCCAAGCCAGGGAACTGGAGTCTCAGAGCTCGGGACACCCTTAAGTCTGACCCTTTATCCCCTCCCCACAGAGAGTTGTGAACAAAAGAATAATTCCTGTTGCATTTATATGCTGATTATGGAGGGGTGGTAAGAAATGAGGGTGGGAGGGGGAGATATTCTTAGTAATCGGAGTATTTGACTGATTGGTAACTGTTTACAGCTTATTTCTTTCTAGCATGTACCCCTTGAAATCATTTTCTTTGTAAATGTTAAAAGCCATATGCAAAAAACAAAACCAACCTTGATTACCCTGCTTTGTACTTCAATCAGCAGCATGTCAGCCTCTGAATAAACTGTAATTCCTTCACCCATGCCTGCGAGGAGAACATTTAGGCCACATTAAAAAAAAAAAATCTTAGTAGGGGTCTCAAGAACAATTAGCAATTAAAAGCATCTATTTTCTACATGTTACTCTATAAACACGGCTGCTTGATTGATTTCGGTCTCAGGCTTTGCTCGGGATCAGCATCTTCATCGATGGCCCAGTTCTCGGAATCACTGAAGGCATCTCAAATGATGAGGATGCTCTTGTCTGTGAATCTCTTAGCGCATCATTAGCTTGAGAACCGGACTTGATGCCTTTTCCTGACATGCTTCTAGGGGTCACCGGACTCCCCTCCGATCTCCAATGCTGGGGACTGATGTCTTGGTAAGAAACCACCTGCCAGGGTGAGTGCTGGCAGAAGGCCAGGGATTCCATGTTCTCCCTGGTCTCTGACCATCGCCTGCAAAGCCCTTGCTTTGCCTACACAGAGTATCCCGTCAACAGGACTGTTCCCCCCGACACCAACAGACTCCAAACACCGTAAAATGCCACTGAGAGAAGAGAATGAGAAGGCACTAGGTCCAATCCCTGTACATTTTCAGTTCAGTTCAGTTCAGTCGCTCAGTCGTGTCTGACTCTTTGCGACCCCCTGGACTGCAGCACGCCAGGCTTCCCTGTCCTTCACCAACTCCTGGAGCTTACTCAAACTCAACATCCATCGAGTCAGTGATGCCATCCAACCATCTCATCCTCTGTCGTCCCTTTCTCTTCCTACCTTCAATCTTGCCCAGCATCAGGGTCTTTTCCAATGACTCAGTTCTTCGCATCAGGTGGCCAGAGTATTGGAGTTTCAGCTTTAGCATCAGTCCTTCCAATGAATATTCAGGATTGATCTCCTTTAGGATGGACTGGTTGGATCTCCTTGAAGTCCAAGGGACTCTCAAGAGTCTTCTCCAATACCACAGTTCAAAAGCATCAATTCTTTGGTGCTCAGCTTTCTTTATAGTCCAACTTTCACATCCATACATGACTACTGGAAAAACCATAGCTTTGACTAGATGGACCTTTGTTGGTAAAGTAATGTCTCTGCTTTTTAATATTCTGTTTAGGTTGGTCATAACTTTTCTTCCAAGGAGCAAGCATCTTTCCATTAAGCAAACTGAATCCTAGAGAGACTGAACTAGCTCATGACGATTGGGATACCCAAGGTTCCTGAGTTCTTACACCTCATGTCCTCTCCCAAGTTGATCTTCATGGGTGGAAACTGTATTATGTGGCTTCTCTAGGATGTTAAATTTGCATAACGACTCAGGTACAATCCTGATTTCTGGCAGAAGAATGGACTTTAGGACTTTGCAAGGCCACCGTCAGGGGTCACCAGGAGTCTCTGAGAGCTTCAAGCTCTGTGCTTCATTTTCAGCAGTGTTCCACCACGTAAATGGGTGGCCATCCTGCACCCCCTTAGACTCGCCTTCCTGGAGCTGGAACACTGAGGACTGAGGCCAAGATCTGCCTCAGCACCTGGACAGTATGAGATGGGAGATGGGAGAGGCCCTTCCCCGGGGGAGGAGAGCACGAGAGGCAGCCCATGCTGAAATTCTGCCTCCAGGTGCCTTTCTGGCCTCATGCTTGTTCCTGCAGGTACCCCAGAGGGTGTAGGAACAGGGGGGTGAAAAGGACAAGGGGCAGGGTGACCTGCACTGGGGGTGGGCACTGAGGAGGGCCACTAAGAGAAGGGGCAATGGAGAAGAATCGTCTCCAGCAGGAGTGGAGCCTCCCTCACCTGGGTCTGGGGTCTAAGCCAGGACTGGGAGGAGGAGCCCCTTTGAGAGCTCCTTGGGGTGGCCATTTCCACTGAGCATGAGACATGCCGCCTCCCCAGATCCTAGGCTAACACGTGGTCCCAGGACGGGAACAATGACTGCAGGGGCAGAGCTGCTCCCTGAGGTCTCCTCCCCAGGCTAGAGACCCTCAGGAAATCCACAGGCAGGGAGGATGGGCAAGAGCACCCTGAGGGCTCCCAGCCCCCATGACACCCATGGTGATCACACCCCCTCCAACATGGCTTCAGTGAAACCTAGACCATGGCTCAGTCTAAGTTCAGCAATGCTTCTAGAATGGCTGAGCAACGTGTCACATGTTTTGCCATAGACAGGAAGCGGCCCGGAGCCCAGGGAACCCCCATGGTGGTTTCCACCTAACAAAAGTGGCTCCATCTCCAAACCAAATACGTGATAGCTTTATGACACCAAATAACCAATTGTAACAGCTAGAGAAGTAAAAAAAATAGTAAAATAAATAAATAAAAACAAATACAGGGACTTCCCTGGTGGCACGGTGGTAAGACTCTGCCTGCCAATGCAGGGGACATGGGTGCGATCCCTGGTCTGGGAAGAGTCCCAGTGTGGCAAAGCACATAAACCCTTGAGCCACAACTATAGAGCCTGTGGGAAGCAACTACTGAAGCCCGAGCACCCCTAGAACCTGTGCTCCACAATGAGAAGCCCTCAAACTGCAACTAATGGCCCCCGCTTGCCACAACGAGAGAATGCCCACGTGGGGCAATCCAGACCCAGTGCAACCAGTAAATAAATTAAAAAACTGTCAATGCAAACAAAATTCTGGCAAACTTTTATGAGCCTTTAAGCATTGTTTTTACTTTCCATGATTTTTTTTTTTAATGTAAGAGTTTGGATGAGGATGATAACATTTACAAGTCCTGTGAATTTTCTGTATTTTTTAAGAAAATTGTTTCCAAATTGGGGGATATTTTTCCTAATGCTTTTGAATCATTGTGCTTACTCTGCTTGCTTAACACTGTTTTCCATGAATGAATTTTTTTTTTTCCATGAATGAATTTAAAATTTCCTCCTTGGTTCTAAGTAAACCTCTGAAAGACTGTTGATCAAAATGAATCTTTCAGATCACTAGTATTTTTTATTATTAATGTTTGTGCACTCCAGAATAATCTACATTTAAATGTATTTTCCAGTAATTTTGTCCACTTTTGTCAATTATTTTGCCTTTTTAACTGATGTGGGACTTCCCTGGTGGTCCAGTTTTCAGAATCTGCCTTGCAATGCAGGGGACTCGGGTTCCGTCCATCCCTGGTCTGGGAATTAAGATCCCACATTCCCCGGGGCAACTAAGCCTGCGTGCTGCAGCTACCAAAGCCTGCCCAGCAGAACTAGAGAGTCCACACGCCACAACGAAAGATCCTGCGTGACGCAATGAAGACCCGACTCGGCCAACTACATAAATATGGGAAAAAAGATATGGGTGATTCAGTTTACCTTTAATCAATAAATAAACTGATGTCATTGGTTTCCAATCACTAATTCCTGCCTATTATAAATCAGAGCCAGCTAATTGTGTATCTGCTGTGCATTCATGAGATGCACAGAGGTGGCCCTGGAATTGGACATTTGGGGCAAAAACAGAGGCTGGCAGTATAGGTGATGCTGTCAGTATAGGGAACTCATGCTCCTGTATCTGCTTGCGTTCATCCATATGCAGGAGGGCATTTGTGTTACAGAGGAAGGCCTCCTGGATGGGGTTTGAACCATCCAGGGAAAGAACTCTTTTCATGAAAATCTCTGAAAGATTTTGGACAAGGATCAGAAGCAGGTCTTCTGGAGATAGTTAAGGAGAACAGTACAGACTAGGAGAGAGGGGAGGAGATAGTCCAGCACAGTGTTGGGGTGCAGTCTTCACACCAGCCTCTTCAGGTGTCCTAGCGGTGTCTCGTTCCCTCCCAGATCAGTGGCGGGGTGAGGGAGCGGTCAGTGTTGGTGTCCCCATAGAGGCCGCCACTGATACATCACCGCACCCTGCACTGCAAGACCCTGCACCAGGAGCTGCACAGCAGAGGGGACGGTGGGGCAGCAGCTGGCTTGGTGACTGCACCAGAGACGGGCTGGGCGCTGCCTCCACGATCCCTTTCAGAGACTCCCCAGAACGACTGGGAGACATAAAGATTGCTATGTCCCTTTTAAGGTGTATTTAAGTGTTAGTCGCTCAGTGGTGTCTGACTCTTTGCAACCCCATGGATTGTAGCCTACCAGGCTCCTCTGTCCATGGGATTTTTCCCCAGGCAAGAATGCTGAAGTGGGTTGCCATTTGCTTCTCCAGGGTATCTTCCCAACCCAGGGATTGTACCTAGGTCTCCTGCATCGCAGGCAGATTCTTTACTGTCTGCAGCACCAGGAAAGGCACCAGAGAACCTCGAATTATTGTAACTTGGGCATTAAAAGTTAAGAGAGGGACTTCACTGGGTCCAGTGGTTAAGAATCTGCCACGCAATGTGGGGGATGTGGGTTCCATCCCTGGTGGAGGAACTAAGATCCCACATGCTACGGAGAAACTAAGTCTGTGTGTAAAATAGCCTGTGCGCTGTAACAAAAGATTCAACGAAAGGTGTGCTGCAACTGAGACCCAAACCAACAAACCCAATTTATTTATAAATAAATAAATATTGTAAAAAGATCTTTAAAGTTAAGGAGACTTGGGACTTCCCTGGTGGTCCAGTGGCTAAGACTCCACATTCCCAATGCAGGGGCCTGGGTTCGATCCTTGGTCGGAACTAAATCTCACATGCTGCAACTGAGACCCAGGTCAGTCAAAAAAGTTTATTAAAAAAAAAAAAACACCTCATTTTATCTTAAGCAAAATTAATTCCCTAACTGTCCACGAACAGCCCTAGAAATAAGGAGCACTCCAGAGATAGAAGGTAAGCTCCCAGCGTCCCTGGTCAGTCATGAATCCTGCATCAAACGTCCCAGGTTGATTCCCAGGAAGATTGTGGCAGTAAAACTACTGCCCCAGAGGAAAGGGCAGAGCCAGCCCGGCAGAGGCAAGAAGACTGTTTTCATCAGCGCCAGATTTGCCCCTGTCTCATGATCCCAGCTGGGTCCCATCACTGTGGGCTCCTCCGCATACAGAAAGATAAAACCCTAACACAGGAAGCAGCAAGCAGGAGTTGGGGACATCAAAACCAGTCAGCTCATAAAAACACGCAGAGGGGCCCTGACAGAGCACAGCTGCTGGCCCGCGGCGGCATGGGCCACCAGCAGCACACGTCCCAGGACGCCTGGCCACGCGGTGCTGGAGCAGGGGTGGGTCCGTCCCCAGGTCAGCATCAGGAAGGGATTCTCCCCACTCTCTGGCTGCCGTGGAACTCTGGGCACATCCCAGGAAACCAGTGAGTCTGCAGACTGCTTTGCTCAAAACCACCAGGAAGCCTTTTATGTTTTATTGATGTGCATTTGATTTACAATGTTGTGTCAGTTTCAGGTAAGCATAGTGATTCGGTATTTTTGCAGATTATGTTCTGCTATAGGTTATTACAAGACACCCTATGATTCCCTGTGCTTGCTTAGGGTTTATCCTTGTTGCCTTTTTTTTTTTTTAAATATTTATTATTTGGCTGCCCCGGGTCTTAGTTGCAGCATGTGGGATCTAGTTCCCTGACCAGGGATCGCATCCAGGCCCCCTGCACCGGGGGCATGAAGTCTTAGCCACTGGACCACCAGGGAAGTCCCCTTTGTTGCCTTTTATTGCCGAATCAAATACTCACAATGAAGTGCAGCTTTCAAGAGCAGGATGGGATTTTTTTTTTCCTAATAATGTAGGAAAATAAAAAATAAACCAAGCACATGAACTTCTCGTTTGAATCCACAGACATGCTGCATGCTCATTCTTTTCAACATGAGAAGGGCCTCTTCGTACAATCCCCTTTGTCCCTCCCACTGGCCTCATTTCTATCTCTCTCTTAAGTCTCAGCTTCCAGTCACTTCCTTAGGAAAACCTGTGAGGTCCTGGGCAGGGTCAGATCCTCCCATTCATGCACCCTGGACTCTCTGAAATCACTTACAGAGATCACTTACATTTGCAGTTCATAAATTATATAATTACTTATCTAACATTCTTCCCCTCTTAGCATATATGTATACATACAGTTGATTTACTTTGCTGTACAGTACAAACTAACACACATTGTAAAGCAATTATACTCTAATAAAAATTAATTTTAAAAATGTTAAAGTAAATGATAGAAAAAAAAGAATGTTTTTATTCTTCCTGTCACAATGATGGGCTGCAAACATCCCCATAACGGTTTCCTGGCTTCCATTCAGCCGCAGTCCCTCCCCACCCCGTTCCCTTCGCTGGTGTAAATAGCCAGTCTCACGTGTAGCCTGAAAAGCCACAGTCTGCTGTTGTCCTGCCTTGGAGCAGTGGGCCCTAGGCAGGGCCAGTTTGCTCAGTGAAGGTATTAGCTCAGAGGGGCCACCAAGGCTGTCAAGGTCACTGCAGTTTTTTTCGGGACCTGCATGTGTCTGATTCGCAGTAGGTGCCCAGTAAGTACCCCACTGGATGACAATGCATGCTGGGTGGCTGGCTGTCTGGGTCATGGCCGCACAAAGTACTTCTGATGGTTGTCCTTAGGATGACCTGACGTCCCATGTGCTGGGCTGTACTGATCTGTCAGTTGTCCCTTCCCTCCTAAGACTGTCCTAGTTTGGATGACAACATATTTGGACTACTCTGCAGAGGTGTCAGTCAAGTCAACATCTTCCTATTAAATAAAAACATCTTAATAAAGAAATGAAAATCCTTCCAAAGTGTTCATATTTGTGAACGAACTTTTATGCAGGTTAACGGCAGGTCTGTGTAGTACTGCCGTAAGAATACAGCACCTTACTTCTTCCTCTATTATTAAAATTTAGGTTGTTCCCAACATTTTACTCTTACAATTGATGCTGCAGGAAATCCCATGCACAAACCGCCTCCTGCACTTCTTCAAGAGTTTCTTAAGATATGTATTTAAAACTGGAATTTCTGAGTTGAAGGGTATAAATATTTCAAGACTGACCAGCTGACTTTCAAAGAAATTTTGCCAATATACACTCCCTCCCGTAATACATATGAGTTCCCGCACATCTACTTCTGCATCATTGACTACACTAAAGCCCTTAACTGTGTGGATCACAACAAACTGTGGAAAATGCTTAAAGAGATGGGAATACCAGACCACCTTACGTGTCTCCTGTGAAACCTGTATGCAGGTCAAGAAGTAAGAGTTAAAACCAGACATGGAACAACAGACTGGTTCCAAATTGTGAAAGGAGCATATCAAGACTGTATATTGTCACCCTGCTTGTTTAACTTATATACAGAGTATATCATGTGCAATGCTGGGATGGATGAATCACAAGCTGGAATCAAGATTGCCAGGAGAAATATCAACAACCTCAGGTATGCAGATGATACCATTCTAATGGCAGAAAGCGAAGAGTCACTTGATGAGGGTGAAACAGGAGAATGAAAAATCTGACTTAAAACTCAACATTAAAAAAACCAAGATCATGACTTCTGGTCCCATCATTTTTCGACAAATGAAAGGGGAAAAAATGGCAGCAGTGATAGATATTATTTTCCTGGGCTCCAAAATCACTGTGGATGATGATTGCAGCCATGAAATTAAAAGACATTTCCTGCTTGCTTCTTAGAAGGAAAGCTATGACAAACCTAAACAGCATATTTAAAAGCAGGGACATCACTTTGCTAACAACGGTTCCTATAGTCAAAGCTGTGTTTTTTTCCAGTAGTCATGTATGAATGTGACAGTTGGACCATAAAGAAGACTGAGCACAGAAGAATCTATGCTTTCAAATTATGGTGCTAGAGAAGACTCTGGAGAGTCCCCTGGACTGCAAGATTAAACCAGTGAATCCTAAAGGATATTGAGAAGGTAACAGGCAGAAAGACTAGGGGTCTCCAAACGGAGGAAATAAGCTGCAAGTTTCAGACATTTTTTTATCTCTCTCTTGAGCGGCAGGAGGAAACACTACAAGTGTCAGATTTTTTTCCCTTCTCTATACAAAACTAAGGGCCTTCCCTGGTATTCTTGCCTGGAAAATCCCATGGACAGAGGACCCTGCCGGGCTACATACAGTCCACAGGGTCATAAAGAGTCGGACACGACTTCACATGATCCTTCGTATACAAAATTAAAAGGAGATTTCTCTTAAAATTCTGTGTTGCACCAATACAGTATATTAACACATATATATGGAATTTAGAAAGGTGGTAACGATGACCCCATATGCGAGACACCAAAAGAGACACAAATGTAAAGAACAGACTTTTGGACTCTGTGGGAGAAGGGGAGGGTGGGATGATTTGAGAGAACAGCATTGAAACATGTATATTATCATATGTGAAATAGATCACCAGTCCTGGTTCGATGCAATTAGACAGGGTGCTCAGGCTGGTGCACTGGGATGACCCTGAGGGTTGGGATGGGAAGGGAGGGTCAGGATGGGGAACACATGTACACCCACGGCTGATTCATGTCAATGTATGGCGAAAACCACTACAATATTGTAAAGTAATTAGCCTCCAATTAAAAATTTTTTAATGTTAAAAAAAAATTTGTGTTGCCATGACAATACCTCGCTCCACCTGAACTTAATTTTTCTCAAACCTTGAGCTAACCAATGCATTTTTCTTATGGAAATGTTTTTCTTAAGCTATGTTAATCAACTGTGTATTTACTCTAGACTCTGTCTTTCTTCAAGTGGGTTTAAGACTCAGAACTGATGAGGGCTCAACAAATCTGTATGTTTTATTCATACATTGTTCTCCTAATCTATGTTAATGAAACTATATATTTACTTGGAAACCTGCCTTTCTTCAAGATTCATGTCAATCATTTAATGGCCCAGGATGACTCATCTGGTGCCAATGTTATCTCAAAATGCATGTTGTGGGTGAGGGGCCTGGTGCCATTCTGAGTTTTGAGACATCTCCTTTCTCTAATCAACAGCTTGCTGATAGGTATATAACATATTGCTAAAGGCTAGCAGGGGGCACTCTTTCTGCCCCCTTCTGATGTCTATGTCAGAAGCTTTCTCTGTCTCTTTATACTTTAATAAAACTTCATTACACAAAAGCTCTGAGCGATCAAGCCTCGTCACTGGCCCCAGATTGAATTCCTGTCCTCCAGAGGCCAAGAATCCCGGCGTCTTTCACGGCTCAGCAACAGCCTTTCAATATCAACCCTGAATATTCATTGGAAGGACTGATGCTGAAGCTGAAGCTGAAGCTCCAATATTTTGGCCACTTGATGCAAACAGCCAAATCATTAGAAAAGACCCTGATTCTGGGAAAGACTGAAAGCAAAAGGAAAGGGGGCGGCAGAGGGTAAGATGGTTAGATAGCTTCACCAACTCAATGGACATGAATCCGAGCAAACTCTGGGAGACAGTGAAGCACAGGGAAGCCTCACGTGTTGCAGTCCACGGGTCACAAACAGATGGGCACGATTTAGCAGCTGAACAACAACAGCAGCAACGTCCACGTGTTACCACCAGGATCAGTATTGCCAGAACGTTTACATGTTTACAAGCTAATAGGCTAGAAATCATATTTCACGGTTTATTTCATGACCCTTTCCAGGACTGCATGTAAATCTAAGCCACACACTGTTTTGTAACTGCTTCCTGCACTTAATATATCATAAACACCTTCCCGTGAAAATAAATATTCTCCCATGTAATGTTAAAGTGTATTGTTTTGCATGGGTATGCCACTGTTTATTTAATGAACAAATGCCCTGCCTTAGACGTTTGCCTCTATGTTTACAAGAGTTTGCTACTAGAAACAGCACTTGAGAGCTAGTACAGCAGAGTGGTGAAAGGATGGACTCTCTTAGATTCAGACAAAATCTGGCTTTCATTCGGAATCTATCACTTGCCCGCTGTGCAGCCCAGGGCAGGTCCCTGCAGGATCTCGTGGCACAGCAGGTGGCTGAAGTTCAGCCTCCAAAGCCAGCTACTATTTGAATCCTGATTCTGACACTCAACAGCTGTGTGGCCTTAAGAAAGTCCTTTACCCTCTCTGTGCCACAGTTTCCTCACCTGTAAAATTGGACACAATAATAGGACCTAACTCAGAAGGCTGTTGGAAGGAGGGTGCACCATAGCAGAGGGCTTCTGCACCGTGTGGCATATATGAGTAACTAGCATTTGGTATATACCTATAATTCAAGTCTCACTGAAACCAAGTAGAATGTGGGTACCCAAGTGCATCTGTACAGTCAAGTTCAATTTGCCCTGAAGGAGGAAACGCAGCTCAGAGGAATTAACAATTGGTCCCAGGTCACACAACTAGATGCCAGTCAGCTTGATCTGTGGAAACAAAACAAGGGAGGCCACAGGTGTGCACTGGCTGGTGCTTCAAGCCATTTTGAGGTGGGATAACTGGAATCTCGAAAAGTGGTAAACGAGAAGTCCCATCCCTTCAGCATGCTCCATTCCCTGAAGTCCACATTGCAGTTCTCTGTGGATGGCTGGACCGCCTTTGCTGGTTCCCCAGTCACCCCTTTCTGGATGCAGATTTGCTCCAGGCACGACTGGTGGGTGTCAACCTGAGGTTTTATCGAACTTTTTGTTGCTGAGCCCAGGTGCCAGGGCGGTGGAGGTGCAAAGGCCGTGTGTTCTGCTCACGGCAGGGTAACAGGAGAGCCTGGTCCGTGATTCAGGCCACTGACTAATCAAAAGCTCTAACTATCTGTCAGAGAATCCTCAGGGGTGGAGGGTGGGCACCGTTAAAACATGCAAGTTGTCAGACAGCATGCAACCTGTGTGACCCCCAACATCTTGTTCAGATGACGTACCATCTGGCCCAGAGCGGGCTGGGGCGCACCTGACTGGGTACCTGGTCAGCCTGGGCCATGCCCCAAGCAGGCGCAGTCAGCCCACTCCCAGCCCGGGATGTTGCCAGCAGTCGGGTGGAGAACCTGGGTCTTTCCTCTGCACGAGCACAGGGCTATCTTTTACTCCTTTTACTTACTCTGCTCCATTTTTGGAATAAGAGCTGGGTTTCATCATTCACGTGAACAAGGACTTTCCAAAAAAGCAATAGATACAGTTTTCCTTTAAGGGGGAGATCACTGGGGCATCCAGAAGATAAGCAGGATCTGGCCAACAAGATTTCTGAAGATTCTTTTCAACCCTGTATCCCTATTTGAGGAAATCTAGGAAAGTGTCTCGCTGCTGCTGCTAACTTGCTTCAGTTGTGTCCGACTCTGTGCAACCCCATAGACAGCAGCCCACCAGGCTTCCCCGTCCCTGGGATTCTCCAGGCAAGAACACTGGAGTGGGTTGCCATTTCCCTCTCCAATGCATGAAAGTGAAAAGCAAAAGTGAAGTTGCTCAGTCGTGTCCGACTCTTTGTGACCCCATGGACAGTAGCCTGCACCAGGCTCCTCCATCCATGGGATTTTCTAGGCAAGAGTACTGGAGTGGGTTGCCATTTCCTTCTCCAGGGAATCTTCCCGACCCAGGGATCGAACCCAGGTCTCCCGCATTGTAGACAGACACTTTACCATCTGAGCCACCAGGGAAGTCCATATATATATATATGTACATTTTGTTCATAGATCCTATTACACCTATGTATATGTGTGTATATAAATTGTTTAATTAAAATCTCTCTCACCCTGCTTCCTTCCTCTTGGGTCATTCTCCTTCTCTGTTGGATCTGAGATCAACTTTATAATTCAGAGTTGATGGCTAAAAATATATTTAACAGCCCAAAAGCTTAGTGTGTCTCCTTTAAGTTTTCAGTACTTTCTCCTACTGCAATCAGAAGTTGTATGGGGGTGGGGGTAGAGGGCAGCCCTGGTGAGGTTAGAGAAGATGCATGTGGGGCTGAGGAGAAGAGAACGCATGAGAAACTAGCCTCCGGTTTGCCCTGAGTCGGTGGACTGAGCCAAGGTCTCTGGACAGCGAGATGCCACCAAGGACAAACACCCGTTCCCTGGAGTCCCATGGCTCAGCCATCACAATGGGCTCCAGGCACAACTGGTCCCATCTAATAACAGCATCACAGAGAGGTGGGCAGGAAATGGCCCTGGCCCTGGGGGCTGAGGAGGGAGTTCAGAGGACCCACAGGTAGAAGGAAACCCAGGGGGTGAGCAGTGTCTTACCCGACCCACTTTTGTCCTCCAGGGGGCATTCCTTGGACCCCAGAAAGCCTTGGCACCCCTGTGATCTTCCACCCTGTGATATTCCACCAACAAGCTAAATGCACACACAATGCACAGAATGCAAATTGTGCATGAACTTCACTGACTGTTTATAATTAAATATCTTTTATCAAACAATTAGAAACCTACAACTAATGATGGGGGCGGAGGGGGGTCCTGGAAGTCTAAAAGCCCCGAAACAGCTCTGTTTAGGTATAGATTCTGAGTATTCCAAATGAAGAAAAAAAAAAAAAAATCTCACAAATGTGACTTATCTGAGCCAATAGAGGGCGTCATTCACTTTTACAAGTCCCTTGAACACTTTTTTTTTTTTTAAGAGGGCCGAGGGGTAGTGAGACCCTGAGATGTACTGAATCTGAATGGGCTTTTTGCTGTACGCTAGGGTGGTAGGGTATAGGTAGGATTGGTAACTAGAAAACTCATATATGAATATTGCTAAAATGCTACATCTCTGTTGCATAGGGCAAAGTTGAATCAATTTTCTCTCTTCCATTAAGCTCTTTCTCTGGCTGGACTGACCTAAAGACATCAGCCAATTCTCCCTTAACATACAACTGAGAGTTTGGGTTGGTAGATTGTTACATTGCATCTTTCCATTTTCCAAACAAGTGTGAGTTTGCTGTTTGTAACAAGGTTTCAGTAGGGGGAATGAGTAATTCTGGAAAAGTCCACCAGAGGGAGCTAAATGACTGCTTTAGAATCACTCATTGAAGTTTGGGAAGCTGCCGGCCAACCTCCTCCCTCCTCATCTCTCCCCCTCCCCCAGACATTAAAAAAAAAAAAAAAAATCAGAAGTAATTATAGCGCTAGAAATATGTATTCTGTATCTTCTTACCTAGCAACCCACAGACTTAAAACAAACAAATAATACTGCTGTGGTGATGTATTTAACAATGTGAAGATTCTCTGCCTTCTTAACAGGGAGCAGAATAATTAGAGAAATCTTGCCTTAGAAAGACCGTTAACTGGATGCACAGTGAGGAATGAATCCTCAAGAATGCTGGGGGTGGAGGGGTGGGGTAGGGGGTGGGAGAATGGTTTATGAGTATAAACAATTTACCAGATTGAGCTGATCACTTTTCATATATTTTCAACAGACATTTTAAGGATCTGTTTTTAAGGGGATTTGACTGTGATTTTTTTTTTCTTCTGCTGAAAAAGGTTGAAGGCAGGAGAAGGGGACGACAGAGGATGAGATGGCTGGATGGCATCACTGACTCAATGGACATGAGTTTGAGGAAACTCCAGAAGATGGTGAAGGACACAGAAGCCTGGCGTGCGCAGTCCATGGGGTTGCAAAGAGTTGGACACAACTGAGCCGCTGGACGACAACAACACTGTAGGGGCTGGCTCTGCATTAAGAACCACCTACACAAATACATCTTTTCTGCTTCTGTTGTGCTTTAGGCCTAGCAGACTGTCCACTGAGGTCAACAACATCCTCTTGTTGGCATTGGCTATGATTGGCCATTCTGTAGCCAGGAACTGCTGGGAAAACAGTGCCTCTGAATTTCAACCGAATTCTTAAAACACCCTCCCTCCTTCTTGGTACCCACCCTTAAACCTTTTCAACCCACAGCCAGGGGCTAGTGGGTCCTTCTGAGATCCCACGCACTTTGTAAAAAATTATATCTCACAGTCCATTATATGATTATTTAAAATCCGAATTCCTTATTAAACTGTTAACATCTTGAGGAAAGAAATTTGTCTTAATTTTCTCCAGAAAGATTTAGCCTCATAATCCAACAGAGTGCAAGGCGCACATTAGGAGTTAATCAGCTTTTATGGAATAAATAATATTCTCATGAACAGGGTGTAAAATAAGAAAAGTTAGGAACAAGCAAGGGCTTTTTCTGTGTCTGCCTCTCTCTAAGCACTAGATATGTATTAACTCATTTCATCCTCAGAAATGCCCTATGAAATCAGTAACAAGTACTACAATTACCTGGGACTTCCCTGGTGGCTCAGATGGTAAAGAATCCACCTGCAGTGAAGGAGACCTGGCTTCAATCCCTGGGTCAGGAAGATCCCCTGGAGAAGGGCATGGCAACCCACTCAGCTATTCTTGCCTGGAGAATCCCTGTGGACAGAGGAGCCTTGCAGGCTACAGTCTATGGGGTTGTAAAGAGTTAGACATGACTGAGTGACCAGCACTTTTACGTTCACTATTACCTACATTTTAAAGTTGAGAAGACTGGGCTCAGATTGATGAGGATTAAGTAACTTGCCCAAGGTCATGAATGATATAAGCTGAGAATGGGATTTGAACCCCAGGATGGTGCTGCCACTACCTGGACCCCCCATTGCATTAGCGTAGAGTTCTGCCCGGAAATAAGAGAGAGGGTGGTTACCCAGATGTGTGCCTGCTTACCGACTATACACTACGTGAAAGTCGCTCAGTCATGTCCAACTCTCTGCGACTCCGTGGACTATACAGTCCATGGGATTCTCCAGGCCAGAATAGTGGAGTGGGTAGCTGTTCCTTTGTCGAAGGGAATTTCCCAACCCAGGGATCAAACCCAGGTCTCCTGCATCACAGGCAGATTCTTTACCAGCTGAGCCACCAGGGAAGCTCAAGAATACTGGACTGGGTATTACTCACTTTCATAAGGATAGACATTATCAGTTTGTTAAATTAGAGGATGACACCAGTATGGAAAAGAGAAAATATATGTTGGATGATAGATGAAGGTTTTAACATTTTTTTTATTTACTTTTGGCTGCGCTCGGTCTTCACTGTGCTTGGGCTTTCCTCTACGCATGGAGAGCAGGAGCCACTCTCTCGTGGAGTGCAGGCTTCTCAGTGCAGTGGCTTCTCTTGTTGTGGCACGTGGGCTCAGGAGTTGCAGCTCCTGAGCTCTAGAGCACAGATTCAGTAGTTGTGGTACACGGGCTTAGCTAGTCTGCGGGCATGTGGGATCTTCCCAGACCAGGGATTGAACGCAAGTCTCCTGCATGGGCAGCTCACCACTGAGCCACCAGGGAAGCGCTGATGAAGATTTTTTTAACTTATAAACTTAGGAAATGGTTCTTAGATATGACACCAAAAACACAAGCAATGAATGAAGAATAAGCTGGATATCATCAAAATTTAAAACTTTTATGTTTCCAAGGATATCAAGAAAATGAAAAGAAAACATACAGAATAGGAGAAACTTTTGCAAATTATATATTTGGTGAGGGACTTGTCAAGTGGATCTTAGGAAGCATCACTATGAACAAAGCTAGTGGAGGTGATGGAATTCCAGTTGAGCTATTTCAAATCCTAAAAGATAATACTGTTAAAGTGCTGCACTCAATATGCCAGCAAATTTGGAAAACTCAGCAGTGGCCACAGGACTGGAAAAGGTCAGTTTCCATTCCAATCCCGAAGAAAGGCAATGCCAAAGAATGCTCAAACTACCACACAATTGTACTTGCACTCATCTCACACGCTAGCAAAGTAATGCTCAAAATTCTCCAAGTGAGGCTTCAACAGTACATGAACTGAGAACTTCCAGATGTTCAAGCTGGATTTAGAAAAGGCAGAGGAACCAAAGATCAAATTGCCAACACCTGCTGGATCACTGAAAATGCAAGAGAGTTCCAGAAAAACATCTACTTCTGCTTCATTGACTACACTAAAGCCTTTGACTGTGTGGATCACAACAAACTGTGGAAAATTCTTTTTTTTTTAATTAAAAAAAATTTTTTTAATATTTTATTTTATTTTTAAACTTTACAATATTGTATTGGTTTTGCCATATATCAACATGAATCCACCACAGGCATACATGTGTTCCCCATCCTGAATCCTCCTCCCTCCTCCCTCCCCGTACCATCCCTCTGGGTCGTCCCAGTGCACCAGCCCCAAGCATCCAGTATTGTGCATTGAACCTGGACTGGCGACTCATTTCATATATGATATTATACATGTTTGAATGTCATTCTCCCAAATCATCCCACCCTCTCCCTTTCCCACAGAGTCCATAAGACTGTTCTATACATCAGTGTCTCTTTTGCTGTCTCGTATACAGGGTTATTGTTGCCATCTTTCTAAATTCCAAATATATGCGTTAGTATACTGTATTGGTGTTTTTCTTTCTGGCTTACTTCACTCTGTATAATAGGCTCCAGTTTCATCCACCTCATTAGAACTCATTAGAACTGATTCAAATGTATTCTTTTTAATGGCTGAGTAATACTCCATTGTGTATATGTACTACAGCTTTCTTATCCATTCATTTGCTGATGGACATCTAGGTTGCTTCCATGTCCTGGCTATTATAAACAGTGTGGAAAATTCATAAAGAGATGGAACCACCTTACCTGCCTCCTGAGAAATCTGTATGCAGGTCAAGAAGCAGCAGTTAGAACCAGACATGGAACAACAAACTGGTTCAAAATTGGGAAAGGAGTACATCAAAGCTGTATGTTGTCACCCTGTTTATTTAACTTATATGCAGAGTACATCATGCAAAATGCCAGGCTGGATGAAGCACAAGCTGGAATCAAGATTGTCAGGAGAAATATCAGTAACCTCAGATATGCAGATGACACCATCCTTATGGCAGAAAGTGAAGAACTAAAGAGCCTCTTGCTGAAAGTGAAAGAGGAGAGTGAAAAAGTTGGCTTAAAACTCAACATTCAAAAAAACAGATCATGGCATCTGGTCCTATCACTTCATGGCAAATAGATGGGGAAACAATGGAAACTGTGACAGACTTTATTTTCTTGGGCTCCAAAATCACTGCAGATGGTGACTGCAGCCATGAAATTAAGATGCTAGCTCCTTGGAAGAAAAGCTATGACTAACCTAGACATCATATTAAAAAGCAGAGACATTACTTTGCCAACAAAGGTCCATCTAGTCAAAGCTATCGTTTTTCCAGTAGTCATGTATGGATGTGAGAGTTGGACCATAAAGAAGGCTGAGCAGTGAAGAATTGATGCTTTTGAACTGTGGTGTTGGAGAAGACTCTTGAGAGTCCCTTGGACTGCAAGGAGATTAAACCAGTCAATCCTAAAGGAAATCGGTCCTGAGTATTCACTGGAAGGACTGATGTTGAAGCTGAAGCTGCAATACTTTGGCAACCTGATGTGAAGAACTAACTCGTTGGAAAAGATCATGATACTGGGAAAGACTGAAGACAGGAGGAGAAGGGGACGACAGAGGATGAGATGGTTGGATGGCATCACCGACTCGATGGACATGAGTTTGAGCAAGCTCCAGGAGTTGGTGATAGACAGGGAAGCCTGGCGTGCTACAGTCCATGGGGGTCACAAAGAGTCTGACATGACTGAGTGACTGAACTAAACTGAAGGGACTTCTATCTAGAATACATAAAGAACTATTACACCTTATTATTATTAAAAAATTAACCCAATTTTTAAAATTGGCAAACTACTGGAATAGCTAATTCTCCAAAGAAGATATACAAATGTCCAATAAGCCCATGAAAAGTGCTCAACACCATCAGCCATCAGGGAAATGCAAATCAAACCCATGAGACAGCTCTCCACACCCACTACGGGGGCTATTCTCAGACAGACAGATAATGACAAGTGTTGATATTTGGCAAAACTAATACAATTATGTAAAGTTTAAAAATTAAAAAAATAATAATAATAATAAATTAAAAAAAAAATGACAAGTGTTGGAGAGGGTGTGGAGGATATACTGCTGATTGTTGTTGTTTAGTCACTAAGTCATGTCTGACTCTTTGTGACCCTAGGACTGTAGCCAGCCAGGATCCTCCCCCATGGGACTTCCCAGACACGAATACTGGAGTGGGTTGCCATTTCCTCCGCCCAGAGGATCTTCCTGACCCAGGGATTGAACCCAGGTCTCCTGTATTGGCAGGCAGATTCTTTACCACTGAGCCACCAGGGAAGCCCATACTGCTGGTAAAGAAGGAAAATGGTGCAGCCACTTTGGAAAATGTTCTGGCAGTTCCTCAAATGTGTAAACATAAAATTACCCTAGTCTGCTCCTAGGTGTACACATAAGAGAAATATGTCCACACAAAAATCTGTACACATATGTCCACAGCAGTATCATTCATAATAGCCAAAATGGGAAAATAATCCAAATGTCCACCAACTGATGTGATATATTTGTATCATGGAATATTATTTGAAAAAAGGAATAATATTTTATAATAATTTTATATGGAGTATAATCTAAAACGTAGTGAATCAGTATGTTGTACAGCTGAAACTAATGTACTATTGTAAACCAATTACAATCCCACTTTTAAAAGTTAAAAATAAATTATACAATGTATGTCCAAATTTTAAAAAAGAAGTAAAAGACTGATACATGTACAATATGGATGAACCTTGCAAGCATTAAGCTCAGATGAGAAAGCCAGTTACATGGACCACATGTTGCATGATTCCGATTGTATGGCATGTCCAGAACAGACAGATGTACAGAGACAGAAAGGAGATTAGTAGTTATCTAGAGCTGGAGGGATGAGGAAGCCGGGGAGAGGTGTGACAGTTAAGGGGTGTGGAGTTGCTTTGGAGATTATAAAAATGTTCAAAATTGACTCTGGCGATAGATATAGTATATTAAGTATAGTATATAGTATATTATAGTATATTAAATATTCTAAAAGCCACAGAATTGTACACTTTAAATGGGCTTGTATAGTATGTTCATTAATCCTGAATAAAGCTGTTAAAAAAAAAAAATCATGGGAATTCCCTGGGGTCCAGTGGTTAGGACTCCAAGCTTCCACTGCAGGGGGCATGGGTTCCATCCCTGGTTAGGGAACTAAGAACCCTGCATGTCACATGGCCAAAAACAAAGCAAAACTCAAACAGGTAGAACGATGGGCTCCCACCAATAAATGAAATGTACTGTTGCCCTAACCTCCAGCTCACAGATTCTGAAAACCCTCTGCACAAGTATGGGATGGGGAGACAGGTGTTGATAGAGACACCAGGGAAAGGGGGCGGGGAGTCAGGATTGCAGTATATCCTAAGCTCACTATGAGCAAACAGCAGGATGGGGCTGCCAGAACAGTTAAACATGCTGAAGTGAAGGCTGTCCTCTCCCAGAAGGACTTCCAGGGGCTGTTATGAAATTTAGAGCCCCAAGTACTTTGGAAAAGAGCCCACTCACAGCTCTAAACTCACAACTGTGGGGGGGTGGGGAGGGAAGGGAAAGATGGAAATCCTAACGGCAGTTATTGTCAAGGCTTCTGGTGTCAGAGGAGTCTCCTGCTCTGGCCTCGGGCTTTCTGACTCACTGGTGTCAGCTGGCCTGTGACTCCCATCACCAGGTCAGGTGAGGAGAGGCTTCACAGATCTTGGGTGGAAGGTCCCCTTCATTCAGGGCTGTTGGTTGCAGGTCCACAATGGCAACCATCTTGCCAGGCTCCCTGTGGATGCCAGTGAAGGAAATTGGGGGAGGTGATCAGGAATCAAGTGGCTCTAACAAGAAGACAATCATCTTTGTTTATGGTATAATGTTTTAAAACATAGGTATAATGCTTTAAGAACATCTCCCAGTGATGCTTCCTTATCAGTAAACCAGTCTCACACTCCCTAAGCTTCTTATAACATCCACTTTCCCTTTCTTCGTAAACACTCCACTCCTCACCAAAAGCGATCCGAGGACAGAATGGAAAGTTTGAGCCCCCCAGGGAGGACTTAATATCACTGCTCTAAGTCTGGGGGTCTCTCTGAGATGGCTGACAAAAGGAAAACAGAATTGCCTGAATTGTTTTCATTTTCAAGAAGGAGAAGGCCGTAACATTAACGAAATATAAAGGAGTTACTGACATAACAGCTGAAGAATTTTTTGACATGATTCTTTGTTTCAGTGGATAAAATGTAAGTAATGGAAAATCATTTTTCAGTAAAGCAGGAAAAGCATTTTATATTTATACATGTTACTCATAAGTTGCTGATCTGTTATTTCTACCAGATGTCCATGTATGTCAGCAATCCAGACAGCTTAATTTCTGCTAGAATTCAGCAGAATAAATAAATAAATAATAAATAAATGAGCAACTATATATGTGCTTCTTCTGTTTCAGCACTGGGGTGAGTGAAGAGATACCAAAGAATAAGGATGGTATTTGCATTGTAGAAAATTCCTTGAGTGGTAACAGTAACATGCAGGAAATAATTTGAACCCAGAAACAGTACAAGCTTAGATACTGAGGTAGGTGGAAGCCAGGCACCTTACCTTGGTCCTTGGTTGTGTGGGGATTCCAGCAGGAGAGACCAGTGAGAACCATAGTAGTAAAAAGAAGTGTCAGAACGAAGGTCTGCAAAGCCAGTCTCCAGAGCTCTGACCTTCCTCCTCCAAAAAGAGGGCACCAGGCTCACACCCATCCTGGAAAGGCTGGTCCCATGCCAACGAGGCCAGGGAGCAGAAACGGCCGCACCATAAGCCTCATTACAGGACAGCCGTCCCCCACAACAGATGCCGCCCCACCCAAACAAGAGAGTTTGGGGACAAAGGAGACCTAAATCCCTTGGCCACCCCCAACCCCCGCCCCTCTCAGCCTCGCTGTGGCCTCAAAAGGGGCCAGGTGGCACCTAGGGCCAGTCTGCCATCCGTTCCTGGGAACTGGCATTTTTTTAAATCCGCTCAATTAGAAATGTAACGACTTCTTGCTTCCATTTGCCAGGCTGGCAGGAAGAACGTACAGACAGCCAAGTGCGCTCTGTGAGGCTTAGCAAAAGCTGAGAAAGTGCAACCCCAAAGCTTCCTGGTTCAGAGGCAAGCATTCTCCAGAAAAGACCCGGATGTGGCCCTGCCTGCAGGAGGGTGAGGGCCAACGGGGTGGGCTACCTGCCTGTTTTCCTCATCTCTAAATCTGTGTAATAATAGATGATGCCTACTTTTGCAAAGATTAAGACAGAGCCTATGAAGGACTTACGGCTGACGTCTGGCACATAGCAGGTTCACTGTAGCTGTTATGACCACATTGATATATAGTATTTTTAGTCCCTCCACCTGGTATTTCTGGACTTCTCTGGTGGTTCAGACGGTAAAGAGCCTGCCTGCAATGCAGGAGACCTGGGTTCCATGCCTGGGTCTGGAAGATTCTCTGGAGAAGGGAATGGCTACCCCCTCCACTACTCTTGCCTGGAAAATTCCAGGGACGAGGAGCCTGGTGGGGAGCCAGTCCATGGGGTTGCAAGGAGTCAGACGTGACTGAGCGACTAACATACACACACACACACACACACACAGTCCCTCTATCACCCGGAAACATTCCAGACAATATGTCTCCTGAGATGCAAGAGGAGAGGGCTCAAATATACCACTACCCAGCACATCGGTGTCTCAGCAACAAGTCAGGCAGTGGCCTGAAAACACCTGGGGAGTTGATAGGTAATTCAGTTAACCCAAGGATGTCCCTTCCAGGACTGCAGTGCAGAGTCAGGTCATTTACAGGACTCAATCGCCCTTTTGCACCTCTGCCTGATCAGGAACAAGCAGGGAGGCACTTGTTTTTATACTTTCCCCGCCTCTGCCCAGGGCTCCGCCCTGTTGGAGACTCGCCCCTCGTTAATCAAGCCTGTGCAAGGAATGGTCTGCAGTAGGCAGAATAACAGCACGCTGAGAATAGCTATACCCTGGTTCCTGCAACACGTGACTGTGGTAAGTTCCACATCCAGGGGCAGCTAAGGTGGCAGATGGAATTAGAGCTGATAATCAGCTGGCTGAAAGACAGAGAGATGGCCCCAGAGAATGCTAGAGGGACTCATGTGACCACGGGGTTCTTAAAAGTGGGAAAAGGATGCAAAAGAAAGTGTCACAAGGGGGAAAATTGGTTAGAGGCATGCTATGTCACTGGAAAGACGGGCAACAAGCCAAGGAATGTGGGAGCCTCCAGAAGCCAGAAAAGGCAAGAAAACAGATTCCTCCCCCATCACCCACTCTCCAGCCCTCACCAGCCTCCTAAAGGGATGTAGCCTTGCTGACATCTTGATTGAGTTCAGTGAGGCCTGTGTCAGGCTGGACCTACAGACCGTAGGACAATACATTCGCACTGTTGGAAACCACCAAGTTTGCAGTCATCTGAATGACAGCCACAGAAAATGAATGCAGTCTTTCCACTCATCATCTGCTGACATCCATTCTGTCTCCCAAGGTGTATTTCCTACAGAGGTACCATCTCCGTGATTTTTACTGTACTTTGATGGAACAGGCCAGTCAAAGGCTAAGACCCTGTGTCCCCCAAGTATAGTTAAAAATCATCATCACACGAGGGAACCCCTGGGAGATCCTGCCCAAGCAAATAAGAATGACCAAGAAGGAGTTATTGGAGCCAGCAGTTGTGGGTGTGTTTGGGGGTTGCTAAGAGCTCCCATGTTCTGCCTGATAAACCCTTCCATGCTTCCCAACCTCTTCATCATCATGGACCTCATGGGCCCAAGGCTTAAGGGATTATGCATGGGGATTTCCCTGGCAGTCCAGTAGTTAAGATTCCCCACTTCCACTGCAGGGGGCAAGGATTCCATCCCTGGTCAGGGAACTAGGATCCTACATGCTGCACAGCCCAAAAAGGCCGGGGTGGCGGGGGGAGGAGAGAAATTATGCATATGTTAATTTTTAGCAAATTTTTCTATTTTTATTCATCAGAGATACATCTGACTTTCAGCCAAAGCTCCTAATGAGCATGAATTAACCAGACTCTCACTATGAATTCATCTATTAATAATTCCAGGCAAGAGTCAAGCTGGAAAGCTTTAGAAATCCTACCCTTTTCAATCCTCAGTAAATGGTTGGTTTCTCTAAGCTTTTATTTCATATTGAAAATAATACTCAATGAACCCCAGTTATCACCTCTATGGCCTCCTAAAGGTCACAGATTGAGAACTATTGAAAAAGATTTCATCTGTGAGATACATTTAGATCCAGAGTTTTACTCTTTCTTCAGCATCTAAGTCTTTTCACCCCAGTGTTATTTCTGACTGTCTTTGAGTTCTCTGGGTGGAGAATTGCTTTCACTGTGTTGGCAGATTTACTCTGAGGTCAGCTTAGATGTTGGTCAGCCAACATACAGAGGTGGTGGTCCCCATGGTGAGTCTTGGAGACCCTATAATCTGATACAAAAATTTTCCCCACTCTGTCCCTGGAAAGGAAAGGGCTGAAAACCAATTCCTTGAATCTCCTTTTATGAACCATATGCTCCCACTTCAAAAAGAGTTCAAGTACATGCCTCCTGCTCCCAGGAGTATAAACTGTCAGAACCACTGTGAAAAATAGTTTGGAGTTATCTCCTGAAGTGAAAGACACACATACTCCATGACCCAGAAGTTCCATTTCTAGGTCTATAGTCAAAGAAGTGTCTGCAGGTGTGCACTAAGGGACTTGTTCAAGAGGGCTCATAGCATCACTCATAGCGGCGCACACTGGAACCATCTATAGCAGAATGCTACAGAAAGGTGGGTGTATTCACATGAATACAATGCGATACTACAGAGCAGTGAACACAGCACCATGGATGGTGCACTTGCTCAGAGTGCTGGAGAAAAGAAAGCAGACAGAAAGGAAGGTTGTCTGATTCCATTTACATGACATCCAAAAAACAGATGAAATCAGAGCGCTTGTGGATTCGGACTTAGAGACAAAATTCTAAAGAAGGGAAAGAGGTTCCCAGAGAAGTGTAAAATGCATTGCTCCTAGGGGCCAGAAAGGGGTTGGTGGGGGGAGGGGAGGGGAGGGGACTTCTGGGGGACAGGCCATGCTGTTTCTTCACCCTGGTGTTGACTGATAAATTCTTGAGTTGTATAGTTTATACATTTTACTGTCTGTGTGCTGTGTTTCACACTTCTAAGATGAAAAGTTTGAAGTGTTAATTCCTAACTATTTCCTTAAAAACAAATTCCTTGCACTTGAAGTTTTCTTTTTAATGTTTTGGCTGCACCACACACACACACGTGGGATCTGAGTTCCCCGACCAGGGATTGAACTCATGCCCCTTGATTTGGCAGCACAGAGTCTTAACCACTGGACTACCAGAGAATTCCCTGAAATTTTCTTTTTTTATGAATTTCCATTAGAAAACATATTCAAGAGCTTAAGAGAACATTTGAAAAACATCATATAAGGGTTGTGGGGGGGTGGGGGGTGGGGAGATCACCTCTAAATTCTTTCTCCTAAAGACAAATACTGTTAATATCTTGGTATATTTCTTTCCTATCTTTTCTCCATGACTAGTTTTTGATGTCTTATTTTTCATGGTAGTCAGATGTATTCAAACCTGTATTTTAATATCTTTCACTTCACATTATTCTGTAAGCATTTTCAAAGTTCTTACAAACTCTCCCTGTAATTATTTTAATGACCACATATTTCACTTACTGGTGCATCAGTAAGTGGCATATCAACTTGAACAATATTTAGGTTATTTCGTCTTTTTCTATCTACAGGCAGTGTCATGGCAGAGCTTTTCATGTACAGCCTTTTGCCTATTTCAAACTGCTTCATTAGAATTGATCCCTAGAGATGGATTTTTCAAGAGCCCAAAATAGAGTCTTTCTAAGGCTCTTTATACAAAACATGTCCCTTTCCCAGGATCAGAGTTCAAGGAGGTTATCAAGTCCAAAGAGGTTCATCTTGGGTCCCTGTGGAATAGCTCCTCCCAGAACCAGGTCAGTTAATCTGTTTATCTCCCCAAACTGCTGGTTGAGTCCATGGATGCCACTAAACATTAGTTTATACCCCTTTATCTTCCCATTGAGAAGATGCACAGCTCAGGGTTACTTCTAGCACCAACCAAGATTCCTTAAAAGAGCAGAGCTATAAGCTCACCTGTAAGTTTCCAAATGCTTAGAGCAATCATTCCAACAAAGCTTTAGAGTCTTCAATGTAAAATGAGAATATGAATGTCAGATTTGAAGGAATGTGTGTGAGCATAAATGAGACGATGCATGGAAAGTATTAACTACAGTGTCTGCCCCCATATGTGGGTCAGTCTGTCTTCATACGTGAGTGCTTCTTCTTCCCTTTTTCCTGAGACCCATCTTTCTCCCTCAGTGGTTACAGGATCAAGGACAAGAGAGAGGGAGGGAAATATTCAGAAAACATAGCAGTCATGACTTCCAAGTATATGGGCTTCCCAGTTGGCACTAGTGGTAAAGAACCTGCCTGCTAATACAGGAGACATAAGAGACACAGGTTCAATCCCTGGGTCAGGAAGATCCCCAGGAGGAGGGCATTGCAACCCACTCCAGTATTCTTGCCTAGAGAATCCCATGGACAGGGGAGCCTGGTGGGCTGTAGTCCATAGGTTCTCAAAGAGTCAGACACAACTGAAGTGACTTGGCACACACAGAGAGAAACTTCTCCCCATTCTTGCATTCGCCTGGACTACATCTGGGAGCCTTTATCATCTGAGTTATTCTTACAAGCTAATGAATTCCCTGGTGACTCAGATGGTAAAGAATACGCCTGCAGTATGGGAGACCCGGGTTTGATCCCTGGGTCAGGAAGATTCCCTGAAGAAGGGAATGGCTACCCACTCCAGTATTCTTGCCTGGAGAATTCCATGGACAGAGGAGCCTGGTGGGCCACTTTCCATGGGGTCTCAAAGAGTCAGATATGACTGAGTGACTACAGTTTCACTTTCAATGAATGGTCATCAGAAGGCTGAATGAGTTTCTTACCCATAGTTTTGTCTAAGGTAGTGCTTCACTGAATATGGTTATGGTGCCTTTTTAGAATCAACCTGGTGTATTAGGGCCAGTAAAGCTAGAAGCTATAATAAACAGTCCCCACGTCTCAGTAGCTTAATAGCATGAAGATCTAGTCATTGCTCATTTCATAGTCCAGGGGTCTTTAGCAACTTGTAAAGGATGGTCTTCCCATCCAGTGGCTGAAGTTCTCTCCACCTAATTTCTCTGCAGTCATCCAGGGCCACAGAGTCCTCTGCCAGATGCTCTGCAGATAACAAAACAGGGGAAAAACCAACTTAGAGGAGTCAAGTGTGGTATTAAGGGACTTCCCTGGCCATCCAATGGTTAGGACTCTATGCTTTCACTGCCATGGGCAGGGGTTCAATCCCTGGTCAGGGAATTAAGATCCCACAAGCCATGTGGTATGGCCAAAGTGGGGAAAAGTGGTTTTAGGGACCAGCACTAGAAGGGATCTACATCATTTTGCTGACATTCTATTGGTTAGGACTCAATTACCCAGTCTCACACAGCTGTGGAAGAGGCTGGAAACTGTGGTTTAACTCTGTCCCAGAGGAAATGGAAATTATGTTGGTGATCTCATTGCATACCTAGAGTGATTGTAAAAATATATATATATATACACACACACACACATATTTTAGTAGGTCTGGGTAGTCTCAGGTCTGATGTATGTTTGAGGCCCCAGATCTACTAAATCAGAATGTTAGGGGCCTAGGAATGTGAAGTTTAAACAGATGATTTTTATCAGCACTAAAGCTGGAGCCCAGAGATGGCTACGAGGGCTCCAGCACAAACACGTCTTCTCCAATGGCAGCCATGCCATTGATCTTCCCTTAGATCCCAGGCTGGGTACCCAGAGCATTTTTGCAAATTTTTCAGAAGCTGCAACAACTGTACTGTAAGGACTCCCAGACGGTTTGTCTTCAACACTCAGATTTCAGTATCCCTTTAAAAATGTGGGTAAGCATGACATTTGCTGGGTTCCTTTCTCAGCACTTTTATCCTTACTCAGACAAAGAGAATACTGCAGGGCTACAATGAACAGCAAAAATAGCCAGTCCTCACAGCCCAAATCTATCTGCTTTAGGGACATTGTTGAGGTCAATGTTCATGGCATCGTCATTTTATGGGGACACATGGAAGAAATTCTCTCAGGCATCAGTAACTTAAATAGCTGTTCTTTTTGGTGAATCATAGGATTTATTGTGTTCCCTCTTTGTATCGACTGCTGGGAAATTGGAAGCCAGAACTTGAGACCACCCATAGCAAGTATACAGAACTTAATCCCAGATACATCTTATTTTTCCTGCTTTCAACCCAAATAGTCACATTTATTTATTTCTTATCTTACTAAAATACACATATGTGCACATTCCACCTGATATCTATTTTGAATGAGCAGGTTGATTTTTAATGGTTGATCCTGTGACAGAAAAGTGAACAGAAATATTGGTTCTTAGTTTTCTGACCATGTTTTAGCCCAAGGGAAATATTCCCCACAAATGACATGCATGAAGCCTTAATCATCAGTGTAACTCAGTACAAACTGTTTTCTCAGAGACCTCAGAAAAAAATCACTAATTAAAACCACATGTACCTTTCTAACAACTCTCTGCCCCAGTCATCATCTCTTTTCTTGAGATAGAATCACCATATTCTGCACCCAGAGATAGTACAGAACCAAATTACCATTCAAAAGTAGAACATGAGGTGAACAACTCTTGGCTTTGATAAATGTTGCTCTCTATCCAAACTCTCCCAAAATAATATTTAAATCCAATGGACAGAAAGCTAGAAAAAAAATTCATGTACTTTTAAGATATCCTAAGACTATTACTTAGTAAAAAGTTTCCCACATTGAATTTAACAAGTAACTCATGGAAGGGGATAAGAGAAAGGTGTCCAAGTATTAACTGAAATTTAGTAACTAAAATTTATTGAGTGCTTGTTTATATTCCAGGCACTGCGCGTTAGCATGCGGTTCCCATTTTAAACACACACACACACACACACACACACACACACGAAACAAGCTCACACTCTAGGCAGGAGGTAGTAAGAGGGTGTGATCACGTTTCTTAGAGCAGCCCCTAACAATGGCCCTTGATCGGAGGGACTTTGCCTCCAGAGGCCTGGCCGCTACCTTCAGCACCAAGGCCAGCGCACCTGGCTCTTTCGGGATCCCCCAACTTTCCCCATTGCAGAACTCTCATGCCCCAGAACTGCAATAAAGAAATGCCCTTTCTCAATGAAACATGCCATCTTAACTCTTGAAATGAGCTTCATAAGTTGCTGTTCATGGAGTAGTCACTGCTACCAGCAGAAAAGCTTTTGATAATGATAGATGAAAATGGTCAATTTATTGGAGATCTAATCCTTCTGAACACAGGCGCGCGCCTATGCGCGCGCACACACACTCACACAAATGCTGTCAGGTGGGCTGTATGTTGGTTAAATTCTCCTCCTGTCACTCCCAGCACCTCTTCTCACGTAGAAGCAGTTGGGGAAAGCATTCTTGGCCTCCTGTCCCAACTAGGCGAGTCTTCTCTGCCGGGACAGAGAGGGGAGATGGGTGAGAAGCCCTCCGCCTCGCGCCCAGCACTCCGAGATTCGTGTTTGTGAGAAATTTTATCTTGGAGTTTGTGTATAGCTCCTGACTTTAAGGCTAACAAACAATAACAACCTACCATAAAGATTGTCCTTCCCAACTAAGTAATAAAAATCCTCGAAGGCAAACATCACTCGTTGGTAATACTATTCCCATCTCACAGATAAAGAAGCTAACCCCGAGGTTAAGCTACTTGCCCAAGAGAACACAGTGAATAAGTGACAAAAGCCAACCCAAATAGTCAGATTTCCAGTCTTCCTTTCTGCTGGTCCTTCCTCAGCAAGATACATAGATATATATCTGCCAATTGTCCCCAGGATCCAGGTTCTGCACCCCTCCCTCTGGCCCAATTATCTGAAAACCAAAAGAGTAGAAAATCGAAAATGAGATGGAGGTCGGCAGCGACGTGAGGCAGCGGATTGCTGCCGCTTCCTTGCCCCCTTTTTCAGAAGCTAAAATCGACTGTGCTCTTCCTCGGTGACAGCCCCTCGCCTGAGGCGCAGCTCCCGGCCTCGGCGGGGGTCCGAGCAATCTGGGCGCCTCCAGCTGCCCCTTCTCCAGAGTCGCCAGCCGCAGAGCGCAGGGCCAAGGTGGGGCGAGGCGAGGGTGCCCAGGATGCCCGTGGTGCCCCCGAAGCCAGTGCTGTGGCCGGAGCCGCCCTGGGCGCAGTGCGCAGGGCGCTGCTCGCTTGTGCTAACTCGGCGCGCTGTTCCTCCCGGAGCGCAGCCGGCGTTGGGGAGGCCTGTGGGCAGCCGGGGAGCCTCCGGCTGCGCCCCAGGCCCAGAGTCTGGGCTGTGTGGAGCGCGGAGCCCCGGCTTCCCCCAGCCAGCTCCCTCCTGTGTTAGCACTCAGTGCCAGGCAGAAGCGCGGGTCTTTCTCCACCCCTCCCCAAAGCGCACCGGGCCTGCTTCCATCTGATTAGAATGTTTCGCCCATCTGATTAGAATGACAGTAGCTTTCAAGCCATTCATTATAAGAATTTTAGTCTTAAAAGAAAAAGAGGGTCCCACTGTAATTGTGAGTTGTAATAAATGCGAACTTCTGGTGCCGTCCTCTGCAGTATGTAAGACAGTAAAAAATGTGTCTCATGCAAACGCGCCCCCTCCCCAAGCCCATTGTGAAGTCAATCTCCAACAAAGGGGACGTGTGAATATTCAACACCGAGGCTTTCAGTCGTATTTTCCGGAATCCTTGGGTCGGCTTTTTTTTTTTTTTTTTTTTTTTTAATCAGCGAATACCTGTTTAAGTTTTTAAAGCACATGGAAATCGCCCGCGAGCGACCATATAATTTGATTTGCCAGGCAATCTGCAGAGCGATCGCACATCATTTATAATGTTCATTGAGCATTTTGCCTAATTGTGTCTGTCTCTGAAAGGGCGGCGCACCCCCTCCCGACCGCGAGCGGCACAAGTGGCGACATTCCCATGGAGCGGCCGCGCCGCAGCTTGTCGCATTCAGCGCGGGCGGCCTGGCCGCGCGCTTCCCTGCCCGGCGCCCGGGCGCGCCTGACACTAATAGCTCGCGGCTCAGGTACGAGCAGGCGCCGCGTTTGACTCCATTCAATTCACAACCGGCCGCGCTTGCAGGTGTCGCCTTTTGAAACTGCCATTCAGGCGGCCGCTGTTCACTTCTAGCTGCGCCGCGGGTTTTGTGGAAGCGCAAGAATGGCGCTGATTATTCCCGTGCCCACGGGCTGCCCCCGCCCCCGCCGGACGCGAGCCTTCCCTCCGCCAAAAGAGACGTTTAATTAGTTCTGGGGCCGCCGACAGCCAGCGCGGCCGACAAAGCCCGGCTCCCCAGGTAACCCCGGGGTTCCTGCGGCCCCGGGAGGGGGCGCCCCGCGCCTGAGCACTGGCCTCTGGCCGTGCGCTCCCTCCCGCGCCGCCGCCGCCCGCCCACCTGCCTCCCGGGCCGGCTCTCCAGCTGGCCGAAGGCTCGCTCGCCGGACTTGAGTGGCCTTGGCCAGCGACCCCCGCGGATCCCGGACGCTAGCAGTTTTCGGGCGCCTGCGATGTCTTCTCGCCTCTCTGTCCCCATTGCCAGCCAGGGAGATGGAAACTTGGTTGACAAGTTAGGTGGTCCTAACTGTCTTGCGAGGGGGTGTCCTCTCCATAACATGTCCTCTCCATGACATGCCCTCACCCCATTTCGGGAAAATATCCGGACGATGTTTTGAGGAAACACTAGAGACACTTTCCCCTTTATCCACCTTTACGTTTCAGCGCCGCGTGCGCTAAAAGGGCGCAAAGTTGCCCTGGGAGATGGCGAATGGCTGCCTCGTCTCCACGGCCAGCGACCTTCGCAACAGCGCCTCCGGCGCCCGAGCTGGCCCCGAATACGCAGGTCTGCGGACAGCCTCGGCCTGGGTCGCATACTGTAGGTCACCGGAGCCACAGGTACCACCACTCCCCTCTAACGCCCCTAATAGGATCGCGCCCCTAGGAGCCCGGCCTCTGGCCGCAGGCCGCGCACGCCGGCAGGGGAGGGGGACAGAGGGAGGCCCAGTCCAGGCGGGCATCCGGTACCTTTCGAGGGGGGAGTGGGCGTCGGCCCCGGGGCGGGGGCCCCTCCCGCCTCATCATTTGGTTTCCGCGAGCGTCCGAGAACGCCAGCACCCATTCGTTCCACTCACTGCGCCCTGTGAACGAGCGCGGGGCGGGCGGGGGAGGCCGGGCCCGGGGAGGGCGGGTGGTCTCCCTCCCCCGCCCGCCCTGCCGGTCGAGCCGTGGCACAAGTGTTGCGATTCCCACGGGCCGGCGGGCTCTGCGGCTGGAGGCCCGGGCACCCGGGGCCCGGGAGACGGGGCGGACACAGAGGGGTTTGTAGACACGCTGACCTCCGCGCTCCAGCTCTGAAAGGGCCTGAAAGGAGCCGTTTATGGTACATTACCAGTCAAGGGCTCAGGTACCAGCGCCTTGTGTCGGGAAGCCCCGGCGGCCGCCCGTGCTGCAGGTGTCCACTATACAAACGCCCCGGAGGAGGCAGGACGCCGGGGAGGGCCGGGGAGAGGCGCCAGGCCGCGCCGCGCCAGCCGCTCGAGCAATTTCGCTCTCTCTTCTGCGGCGAGAACAGCCGGCCTGGGGCGCAGACCCAGGTCCTGGGGGTTGGGGGTGGTAGAGAAAGCAGCCGGGGTGGGGGTGGGGGGTCGAGCAGAGCCTACAGTACGTTATTTATGGGCTGCATTTGATGGAGAGGGGGGTCGGGGGAGGCTTTGAGCCTCTGCCCAGCCCCGACCCAGTTTCAAGGCTGAGGGCACAGAGAGGTCACGGGAGACTGGAACTCCCCAGTGGAGGCCGGCGCTAGGCCGGGCAAGGAAGAGGCATTTTGCCTGCTGCTTGGGCCACTTGGGCCCCCAGGGGCCTGCCCAGATTTAATTCGAACTTTTTCGGTCCATCGTCTCCCTGTCTATCTTCCTGTGCACAGATGGGCCTGAGGCCTCTCCCCAGCGCCAGAGTCATTTCCCACCCAGAGGAAACCAAGGAAGACCTTACCCTTAGTAGGTAACCTCGTGGGCCCCTCTGCCCCTGCAAGACCCGGCAAGCAGAAAATTGGCTTCCATAAAGGAACACCTGGAAATGCTTTTTCCCTTGGGGAGGAGATTGTTAATGGAGTTTACTACCTACCTAAGTCGGTCCTTAAGCCTTCACAGGGCCAAAATTCTAACAAAGAAAAATAGTACCGCAAGACAACCCAAACACCACTGCCAGGATATTAAGCAAGACAATTTTTTAAAAATATAACAAATGATTTAATGATTTTTAGAGCCAACTAGAAAAAGAGAATGAGCAGACAGAAATCTTAGGTGTGTCTGTAGGAAGCCTCCAGATACTCCCAAACGCTTCAGAGGTTGTCTGCCTTGCTTCATTATCTAATACTATCTGGAAACATATTCCTTCTACAGCTCCATCATCATCATCATTATTTTTACATGTCACCTCTGATTAAAATTAACCTCTGAATATGACTGAGTGCTTTTTTCTTAAAGTAAGAGAAATTGGACAAGGAATGGTGAAGAGGATGAAGAAGGGTGTGTGTCTGAAAAGAATAGTTTGAGAGAATGAAGGGGAAGGAATAGATTCCTTACAAGGTGAAAGAAAGACTTTCCCATCTGAAAAACAAATAAACAAAAAATTACCGCCGTTCTATCATCACGGTCACAACTAAACTTCTTGAATAAGTTATCCAAAGGAGGAGGTTTGTATTCCCTCACCTTTATTTGGTCTTCAGCACACTGCATCTGGCCCACACTCATTCTGGAACTCTCACTCATTTAGTCATTTTCACCAGGAACTTCCATGGCCCCCCGTTTAAGGACACTTTTTGACCTTGTCATACCTAAAACTGCAGTAAACAGGCCCGCCAGTCATCCTGATACCAACAGCAGAATCCTCAGTACCATCTTTTGTTTCTCTGTCTCCTCCAAGCCCACAGTCAATAAGACACCAGGTCCTAAAATTCTATTTGCAAACCATTTCTGCAATCTGCTCAACCACTACCTAGTTCAAGTCTTCATAATCTCTCAGCTGTTCTTCTGCAGCTTTCTGATCAGACTCCCTGCCTATAATCTTGCTTTACTTCAATCTATTTTCCAATCCTGCAGCTTCTGTATTGTTTTTAAGTGGCAAACTTGATCGTGCTACCTCCAGCTTCTAACTCTTCCCTGATTAATTACATATAAATTATAAACATGTGCTACTGTACTAATTGATTACATACATCATAAAGAATCAGACCAACAGATTTTAAAAGAATGAGATATTGCTTCCCTGGTGGTCCAGTGGTTAAGAATCTGTCTTGCAATGCAAGAGACACAGGTTAGATCCCTGGTCTGGGAAGATCCCACATGCCTCAGAACAACTAAGCCCATGTGCCACAATTAGTGAAGCCCATGAGCGCTAGAGCCTGGGCTCCACAATAAGAGAAGTCACCACAACGAGAAGCTGCACATTGCAACCAGAGAGTAGCCCCCTCTTGCTGCAACTAGAGGAAACCCTGCTCAGCAACGAGGACCCAGTGCAGCCAATAAATAAATAATAAAATATAATATATATATATAAGAATGGGATAAAAATACAGATGACAATTCAGATATTTTCTTCCAAAACCCCAGTGGAACTACTTCTACACTCTGGAAATATCTGGTCCATATTTTATGCCAATATCCTTAACACAGCTTAGAAACTTCCTTCATCTAGACCCTGCCTACGATTCCATTCTCATATCTTTCTTTACTTGATCCTTAACGAAGTTCTTTTATATTTCCAAATGCCATGATAGTCATTCTCTGTCTTTGTTTTGTGTTTATTTCAACCTCTACTCTCTGTTCCCTCTAGTCTGTAAGCACCATGAAAAAAGGATCTGTTCTATTTACTGTTCTGTAACTACTGCTTATCACAGTTCTCAGCACAGAATTGGTCTTCAATATTTGTTCTGTAAATAAGCATGGTACTTCTTGGGAGAAGCCATGTTTTCTATAAAGAGATTGAAAAGCAGAGAAAAACAGATCCATAGAAAAAGAAAAGAATGAAGCAGGGACACAGAAGGGAACAGAAAGAAGCACAAAGAAAGTGGAGGGAGTGTCCCAGCATCTTTCCAGATCATGGTGTGCTAACTAGGATACAAGTTAGACTGCCCTACAAAAGAGCTGAAATATATAGTGGTTTAAATTAGATAATTTATTTCCCTCTCACAAAACTAAAACAAAACTGAATAGGTACTCCAGCCTTTATGTGGGATCTAAATGATGTAAGAGACTCAGACTCCTTTAGCTAGTTACTTTTCCATTCTAAATATGTAGCTTTCTACTGATGGTTGAAAATGGCTGCTCCAACTCCTGCCATTGTGTTGGATTCCAACCAGTAGGAAGAGAGAAAGTAGAAAGTGGGACATGTCCTTCCTCTTCAAAGAGCCCCAGAGGTGAATATTACTTATACCCCAAAGCCAGTTTCATCACTACACTGAGCTGCAAGAATGATTAGAAAATGTGGTTTTTATTCTGAGTGTCCATGTGCCCAGCTAAAATTATGGGTTTCTATTCATATTGATATGGAGGAGAATTTTCAGTCTCCAAGACTCCTGGTACTACTGCCTTCCTGAGGCCTAGCTACATTCCTGTTCATGGATTCTAGGACATACCCTGAATCCCATATTATAGCTCTCTTTTAATGTTTGTTAGTTCATGTTGATTTCCATGACCTGAAACCAAGAGATTTAAAACTGACACAGGTACATCAGATAAGCCAATTTATGCTGGAGTAGCCACCCCCCAAATCTCAGTGGCCTCACAAAACAGAAGATTATTTCTAGTCCAGGTTCCCTGTTCTATTCGAGTTTGCAGGGGGACCCTGTTCATCGTTAGTCATTTAAGGTCCCAGGATGACGGATGCTTGGCCTTAAGCTGTGTTTCTGCCATCCTTATGGAAAAGAGAAGCAACAGAGCCAAATAGTACACAGGCTCTTAAAGCTTCTTCCTGGGAGTTTCCCTGGTGGAAAATATTAGGACTGTCATCTGTATTTTTATCTCATTCTTATATATGTATATATAAAATATTTTAATTTACATATGTTTGTATTTTATTATTTATTTATTGGCTATACTAGGTTCTTGTTGCCCTCGGGCAGCAATTAAAACCCTGCATAGCCAAAAGTAAATAAATTAAAAAAAAAAAAAGCTTCCTCCTGGTCTGCCCCTGCCTGGAATGAGCCATTTCTGTAAGGATCTCTGGAACCTGTAAGTGGAGAATGGTTTTTAGAAACCAAGATTTAAGAACAAAATGTGTTCACTGCTACAGGGACCCTTTTAGCAGACAGAGCTAGGAGAAAACAAAAAGAATGTACATATACATATACAAGTACTTCTATGTTTATATCTGTATCCACATATCTCTATCTATACCTTCTAGTCTTTCTCGTTTCCACATTTACAACTTCTTCTCTAACAATGAAAAATCCAGTTCTCATTATTCTCAATATATTTACTCATTTATTCACTCCTAGATCACATAGAAAGTTGTTTTAACATTGCTAACTTATACCACTGTGAAAATTAGACCTACGAAAGCAGTTTAGAATTTATTTATAGTTCTTTTTGCCCTGGGTCTGAATATAATGTGTTCAAAATTTACTTGGATCACTACTAATAGAAGTGAAAGTCACTCAGTCATGTCCGACTCTTTGTGACCCATGGACTATACAGTCCATGGAATTCTCCAGGCCAGAATACTGGAGTGGGTAGCCACTCCCTTCTCCAGGGATCTGCGTTCCCAACCCAGGGATCAAATCCAGGTCTCCCACATTGCAGGCGGATTCTTTACCAGATGAGTCACCAGGGAAGCCCAAATATTATCACTACTACTAATATTTTTTAAGTACCAGGGAAATTACAACAATAAAATTTCACTATTGAACATGAAGGAAAAGAAACGCTTCCTCCTGGAAGTGACATGCATTTTCACTCATCTTTTACTAACCCCAGCAAATTACATGGCCACATCTTATCTCAAAGAGGAGAGGGAAATACAAGCTTATGACCCACCTGGAAGAAGACAGAGACCTGTGGCTTGTCTGTCCAGCTCCCATGGACAGAGGGGGACATCCTACAACGGAAGGGGATGTCCTATTCTGGAGGGGATGTCTTACAATCCCCTCCAGGGGAATTAATTTTGGATTAATTCTTACTGCAAAGAACCCAGAAAGCATAATATCATCCTTCCACATCTTCCCTTCTTCTCTGCTCACACCTGCCTGGCTGAAGAGGGAAAGTGTTCCTTAAGGACTGGGGACCCGTAAGGTCAATGACAACAGAAATCTCTCACGTCACTCTAAATCGGGGCAGGGAAAAGTCATAAAATGGATACTGGTGTGCAGAGATTAGCTTCCCCCAGGACATCTCAACACTCTTAGCAGTCTCTGAGCATTTTCCTAGCTCCATCTTGGATTTTTAGAGTGGGTTTGTACTCTGGTCTGGTAGTTCCAAATGTCTGAAAAAAATACAAGGGATATGAAAAAGCAGGAAGACATTCTGCTGCTGCTGCTAAGTCACTTCAGTCGTGTCTGACTCTGTGTGACCCCATAGACGGCAGCCCACCAGGCTCCCCCGTCCCTGGGATTCTCCAGGCAAGAACACTGGAGTGGGGTGCCATTTCCTTCTCCAATGCATGAAAGTGAAAAGTGAAAGTGAAGTCGTTCAGTCGTATCCAACTCTTAGCAATGCCATGGACTGCAGTTCTACCATAAGGTAAATGCTGGGAAATGGGTTTCCAAGGCTGGCTGAAGGCTACATAAAGGTGAGATTCAAGGTTCTTGAGGCAGTCTGTGACTATCACCCAAATAGTGACTGCAATAGGCTACATGGTAAGAACTCAGCCCTGTGGTGGATGGCATTACCTTTCAAGGGCACTAATAAAATGCCACAGAGATGACTATCTGGTAGCTATATGTTGTTTACACTTTAGTGACCTCTGACTGAGATGGATGACCCAGAAGTAATTGGCTTTTAAAGGGGCAAAAAGGAAAAGTTGAAGCACTGGGCATTCTCTGAGGACATGGGTCTTGGTGGGGCATAGATGTGATCACCATAAGGCCACACCATGCCTGGCATGGAAATGTGGATGGAGGCAGGACCAAGAAAGGAGATGGGTAAAGGACCATTGAGAGGTGCTGACCCTGGCTTGCTTGCAGTGGGGTCTATTGCATCCCACAGATTTGCTGGCAAACACATCCTTAAACCACAGGAAACCATGCTATTGCAGGCCTTCCGTTTTTGTCAACCTATTCAGCTTCCTAGGGACATACTTCTGCTCCTCTTCTTGTGGTCAGACTCACTCAAGACTCAACTAACTCAATACTGCACCCTTTATGAACCACCCTCGCCCCCCGCAACCCCTCACCCTCATGCTGAGCCTTTAAACCTCAACAATAGCCCTTACTACACTGGTTTATAATACTCTCTCCCCTCTCTCTTACTACCCTAAGAATGCATTAAGGCAGTCGTCCCCAACCTTCTTGGCACCTGGGACCAGTTTCATGGAAGACAATTTTCCCATGGACTGAGGGGGTGGGGAGGATGGCTTCAGGACGATTCAAACGCATAATATTTATTGTGCACTTTATCACTATTACATCAGCTCCACCTCATATCATCAGACATTAGATCCTGGAGGTTTGGGACCCGTGTCCTGTGTTAAGGCGTAGAGACTCTCTCTGATCCCCAACATTTAACACAATGACTGAACATAGTTGATGCGTAAAACATCTTTCTCAAAGAGATCAATAAATTAAGCCTTAAAACAGGGTGCCTTTACATTTTGTCCGTTATTTCCATGTTGCTTTTAACTTTGTATGCTTTTAACATGACATGACAATTCAGCTTGAAAAAATGTAATTGATCGGCATATGTAGACTAAGACTCTCCAAAGTGAACAAGATGTTCCATTGGGATACAGGAAAACATTTAGGATACCTAATATAGTTATACTCATCTTCCTAAAATTTCTCTTGGTATGGGGCATGTTTAAAAATGTAATGTGTGCATGCTACATTGCTTCAGTCGTGTCCAACTCTTGGATCCCATGGACCATAGCTTGCCAGGTTCCTCTGTCCATGGGATTCTCTAAAGCAAGAATATTGGAGTGGGTTGCCATGCCCTCCTACAGGGGACCTTCCTGACCCAGGGTTCGAACTCACGTCTCATGTCTCCTGCACTGGCAGGCAAGTTGTTTACCACTAGCACATACAGTGTATTAATACGTCTTATTTCTATGTGATTTTCTATACAAAAATAGATAAATTCACTGGTAGAGTGGATAATCAAAAATGGTAATGATAAGATGTTACCGACTCAATGGGCATGAGTTTGAGCAAACTCCAGAGATGGTAAAGGACAGGAAAGCCTGGTTTGCTGCAGGCCATGGGGTCGCAGAGACAGACATGACTGAGCGACTGAACAAAGGTGTGCTAATCCTCCCCCCTCCATGGACACACAGAATACTTCTCTCTCCTTATTTGCTAACATCCCAAGTACTAACTGGGAATATGGTCACTGAACTCAAGACCACATTTGTCACCTTCCCTTGTAGCTAGATGTGGCCATGTGATGGCTCAGGCCATCTGAATGTGAACTGCAGTGATATATGCAATGTTCAGGCCATGATCTTGAAAGGCACATACCCTTTCTGTTTCCTTCTTCTTGCTGGCTGGGATGCAGACATAATGGCAGGAGCTGGAGCAGCCATTTTGGACTCAGGGTTTGAAGCCATGTTTCAGGAAGATAGAGCAACAAATTACAAGGAAGTTTGATCCTACCCCCTAGGCATTTAGCCATCATATAAACTTCAGATTGCTTATGCTTGGACTTTTACTAGAAAGACAAAAATGTTATATTGTCTTTATATATTTGTTACAGAAGCCAGAACTTTATCCAGAATAATGCAAGGTTTGCGGTAAAAATAAAAAGGAGATCAGTCCTGGGTGTTCTTTGGAAGGAATGATGCTAAAGCTGAAACTCCAGTACTTTGGCCACCTCATGCAAAGAGTTGACTCATTGGAAAAGACTCTGATGCTGGGAGGGATTGGGGGCAGGAGGAAAAGGGGACGACAGAGGATGAGATGGCTGGATGGCATCACTGACTCAATGGACATGAGTTTGAGTGAATTCTGGGAGTTGGTGATGGACAGGGAGGCCTGGCGTGCTGCAATTCATGGGGTCACAAAGAGTCGGACATGACTGAGCGACTGAACTGAACTGAACTGAGCTGAACTTTTTAAATGATTCCTTTATACAGACAATTGGGGCTCAAGGTGAAAGCTACCAATGGTATAGAACCCTTCAGGTTTTTTCTAATGCCTATGATATTACCTCTTATTCACATCATTTCCTCTTGTACTTTATAGACATTTAATAAAAACATATTCAATACTGTATGGTATACTTGAAAGTTGGTACCAGAACAGAATATTAATGTTCCCACTATAATAGAAAAAACAACAGGATGTGTTAACTCACCTTATTTAGGTAAACATTTTGCAATATATGCATATATCAGATAATCACACTGAACACATTATGATGTTATATATCAATTATATTTTTATAAAGCTTGAGGGGGGGAGGAAAAAAACCTATTGGTTAGCCCACTGAGTATAGAGGGAAAAAGGACGAAACTGGCATTTTTTGAGTGCCTACTTTGTATCAGATATTTTACATACATCACTTCCCACAGCAATCCTTAAGGTAGATATTATTATTTCTTCCCATATCTATAGCTAATGAAACTAAAGCTCAGCAAGTTTAAATAACATATACAGTAAAATACAACTAGATGAAGTGGAGCAGATACTTGAATTTGAACTCAGAACTATGTGAGTCAAATGTTCATGCTTGTCCATCCCCACACAAAAATATTTCAAATACTTCCTCTTCCAAACTGTCAAACTCTTCCTCCTGTCTCTTTCCCTTTCTAAATCTGCTCCATGTCCTTTTTACTTTACTCCCTGCCCCCTTTCCTCTCTGCCATTTAATCCCTCACCTGAAGTCAAACATGTATTTGATAATCATGTAGAACAGTATTCCTCAAACTTGACTCCGAATATATGTATGCATTTATATGTGTGTATAAACATTTATATAACACATAGATGCATATATGTCCTTATATATAATCCCCACACTTTCCATAGAAAAATAAAGCAAATCAACAACAAGAAGAGTGTTCATGAGTCCTGCATGTCAGCTTAAATGATCATTAAAATGAAATCGGTGAAGGATAAAGAATATGCGGTATATATACACAATGGAGTACTACTCAGCCATAAAAAAGAATGAGATAATGCCATTTGCAACAACATGAATGGACCTGGAGATTATCATACTAACTGAAGTAAGCCAAAGACAAATGTATGATATCACTTATATGTGGAATCTAAAAAAAAAATGATACAAATGAACTTACTTACAAAATAGAAATAGAGAAACAGAAAACAAACTTATGGTAACCAAAGGGGAAAGGGGAGGATGGATTGATTAGGAATTTGGAGTTAAAATATACACACTACTATATATAAAATAGATAACCAACAAGGACCTACTGTATAGCACATGGAACTATACTCAGTATCTTCTAATAATGGATACTTCTTCTGGATTCTCTTCTACAATGGAAGAGAATGTAAAAAATGAATGTATATATCTATATATAAATCACTTTGCTGTATGTACACCTGAAACAAGCACAACATTGTAAACTATTTCAATAAAAGATTTAAACAGAATTGCTTAAATATTTGCAGGCATAATATTGGTATAAACCCTTTATGTGTGTTTTTCATATATAACTACAAAACTAAACACATGAAAATAGTTTTAAATCTTCAAGCCAATAAAATTCTAATTAACTTTAATTTAATGTGATACGATCTATTTGTAATGACATTTGCCCTTTACAAAGCTGACATGATGTTGGTCCCAATCTTCAGCCCACTATGGGTCTCCTTTATTTCTCCACCAGTTTAATTAAACTACCATGATAGCGTTGTTTATCTAGCTTGTTTTGTAGTTATTTGGTTTCTTGGCACCAGCACAACGTCTGTATATCTTCTTTAGGCCAGAGCAATTAAAACAGAATGGCCCCACCACAGTCTTCCCTTGGAGGAGGAAATGGCAGTTCACTCCCATATTCTTGCCTGGAAAATGCCATGGACAGAGGAACCTGGTGGGCTATAGTCCATGGTGTTGCAAAGAGTCGGACATGACTGAAGCAACTTAGAACATAAAGCACACACCACAGTCTTAAGTATAAATTCAGGTTCAGACTCCAAGTTCAAGGTAGGGCTAAGTTTTTGGGTGGCCATTCAGGTGGACCAGAATATGCTCACCCTTTGTTGTCAGTGTTTTTTAAGATTATCATCTCCAGGGACTTCCCTGATGGTCTAACGACTAGACCACATTCCCAGTGGCTAACGACTCCTTGCCCCCTATGCGGGGGACTCATGTTCGATCCCTGGTCAGGGAACTAGATTCCGCATGCCAAGAGTTCACATGCCACAACTAAAGATCCCACATGCCACAACTAAAACCCGGTGCAGCCAAGTAAATAAATATGTCTAAAAAAACAATTATCATCTACACATGGTCACAAGATTGGGGGAAAAAAAAGTTATAATTGGACTTCCCTGGTGGCCCAGTGTATAACAATCTGCTTTCCAATGCAGGGGACCTGGGTTCAATCCTTGGTCAGGGAAGACCCCACATGCCTTCAGGCAAGTAAGCCGGTGCACCACAGCTACTGAGCCTGCTCTCTAGAGCCGCTGCTCCGCAACAAGAGAAGCCACAGCGATGAGAAGCCCATGCACTGCAACTAAACTAAAAAGTAGCCCTCGTGCAGCAGATGCAGAGCGGCCAAAAGTAAGTATATATTTTTAAAAGTTATAATTAACTTGTGAAGCCTTCCTTTGAGAAGTATGGATCTGCAGAAATGAGAGAGGTCCAGTGATAGGACCCTCCCCAGGAAAATCAAACTCCTGGGTATGGAAAGCGTCCTTTTGTTGTGAAGAGGGAAAAGTCTATAAATAGGAGCCATTGATTACAGAGGCAGGGGTGGATTATAAAGTGACAGCTTTCTGTAACAAGCCTGGCTAGTTTTTCCTTGCAGGTAATGAAAGGTGTCTGGCTTCTCTCTGCAGGGCTGGTGAAGATGGAGGAGTAAGAGAGGAATTCCAGCTCTCTCCCTGTTCCTGCCTTCCAGGCCCTGGTGTTTGTTCAGCTAACCAGTGTCTCTTGGGAGGACAATGCAAAAGAGAAGCAGCAGAGATGGGCCTGCGTGAACGCCCCCAGCTAAGGGCTGGCATCCTGCTCCATGCCTTCCCAGGCTTTGCTGTGGGGGCATCCTCTGTGAATGGACCACTTTTCCAGCTCCCCCCACTCATAACCAAGAGCATTAGCAAGACACTGTCACCAGGCCTAATCCAAACTGCCTCCCACAGCTGTGAGAACAGCTGAACAGAGATCCAGTGCTTCTTCCAATGTCTGTGGTGAGTCAATCTTCGTGTTGGGTGATAGATTTGTTGATTTTTGCTGTTGTTCTTATTGCTTAGTTGCTCAGTCATGTCCAGCTTTTTGTGACCCTATGGACTGTAGCCCGCCAGGTTCCTCTGTCCATGGGCTTCTCCAGGCAAGAATACTAGAGTGGGTTGCCATTTCCTTCTCCAGGGAATCTTCCAGACCCAGGGATCAAACATGCATCTCCTGAATTGGCAGGCAGATTCTTGATCACTGAGCCACCTGGGAAGCCCTTGTTGATATTGGGGCACTATAAATCCAGGATATCACATAGAGGCAGGTGAAGCCAAGAGGAATGACTCCTACTTGACTAATGACTCCTATGTGTACTTAATGATACATTCTCATCCACTCCACCAATGTTTACTGAGCCTATGAACCTGATTTGTGTTAGTCACTCAGTCGTGTCCGGCTCTTTGTGACCCCATGGACTGTAGCCCTCCAGGTTCCTCCGTTCATGGAATTCTCCAGGCAAGAATACTGGAGTGGGTTGCCATTCCCTTCTCCAGGGGATCTTCCCAACCCAGGAATCGAACCCAGGTCTCCTGCATTGCAGGCAGATTCTTCACCATCTGAGCCACCAGGGAAGTGCAACAAACCTACTGCTGCTAAAAAAATAAATGAGCAAATAAAGTCAGACAAACACACTACTCTGTGCCCAGTGCTGAGTAGGTGTTTGTATTTGTTAACTCACTTAATCCTCACAATAACCCAATGAGGTAGTTGTGGGGTTTTTTTAAGATTTTTAAAAAATGGACCGTTTTTAAAGTCTATATTGAATTTGTTACAATATTGCTTCTGTTTTTTATGTTTAGTTTTTTGACCTCAAAGCTCATAGCATCTTAGCTCCCTGACCAGGGACTGAACCCAAAACCCCTGCACTGGAAGGTGAAGTCTTAACCGCTGGACCACCAGGGAAGTCCTGAGGTAGTAGTGTTATATTAATTTCTTCTTATATATGCAGGCGTGGAGGCTCATGGATGTTAGCTAACTTGCCCAAACAGCTAGTCAGTGGCAGAGCAGCTGGAATCCAGGCAGCCAGGCTTCGGAGCCTATACTTATGAGCTCTGTGCTTCCTGGCCTCTCCGAGGGGCCAGTGGATAGTGGGATGCCGTTTTCTCTGCAACAAAAATAGGCTCAAACCTCTAACAGGGTCTAATCTGAGAGGGGTCCTGTGGTGGCAAAACCTGAGGCCTGGGGACTTCCCTGGTGGTCCAGTGGCTAAGACTGCATGCTCCCAATGCAAGGGGCACGGATTCAATTCCTGGTCGGGGACTAGGTCCCATGTGCCACAATTAAGACCTGGTGCAGCCAAATAAATAAATAAATATTAAAAAAAAAAAAAAACACAAAAAACCTAAGGTCTGTGTAGAGTCCTTATTTCTTGGAATGTTCAAGCATAAAAACTGTATTCCAGACTTATAGTCAACTTTTCTAAATAACTGGAATTGCTTTCCAGGTGGTGCTAGTGGTAAAGAACCAGCCTGCCAGTGCAGAAGACCTAAGAAATGTGGGTTCAATCCCTGGGACAGGAAGATCTCCTGGAGGACATAGCAACCCACTCTAGTATTCTTACCTGGGGAATCCCATGGACAGAGGAGCCTGGAGGGCTACAGTCCATAGTGTTGCAAAGAGTTGGACAGGACTCAGTGACTGAGCATATACACACTTGACTGATAGTAGGCACGTGCCTGCTTGAACTGCGCACAGGCCAGCATGCTGCTGCTGCTGCTGCTAAGTCGTTTCAGTCGTGTCTGACTCTGTGCGACCCCATAGACGGCAGCCTACCAGGCTCCCCCGTCCCTGGGATTCTCTAGGCAAGAACACTGGGGTGGGTTGCCATTTCCTTCTCCAATGCATGCAAGTGAAAAGTGAAAGTGAAGTCGCTCAGCCGTGTCCGACTATTCACGACCCCATGGACTGCAGCCCACCAGGCCCCTCCGTCCATGGGATTTTCCAGGCAAGAGTACTGGAGTGGGGTGCCATAATGGGCCAGCATACGCTTCTTCAAGTACAGATTAACCTGGCTGAGGGAAAGTTTTGCTCTAGGCAGGATTTTAAGAAACAAGAAAAAAATGCCACTGTAATACCCTATATCTTCAGGACCACTGTAAAGAGTGAAAGCTAAGGTATCATTGAGAAGAGGTAGAAAAATTTCCAAGGGAATCACAATCAGTGGTCTGCTAGGCAAGGAAGAAAGTCAGCCCACAAGTGGAACACACAGGCTATTCTGAGAGATACTCAACTGTGAGTTCTTAGGAGTGGTCCTTCAAGTGAAAATGAAATTATCCGATGGTAAAGTCCTACAATGAACCATCATGCCACCATTAAAACCTGTCTGTTAAAGTAAAGATATGGGGAAATGGTGATGAGAGATGGTCAAGTGAAAAGTGCAAGACATGAAACTAAAAACACCAGAGGAAAGAGACCAAAATGTTAGCAGCAGTCACGTGGAGTCTCTGGACCATGCAAACAATGTGGTGGGTTTAATGAATAGTTTAAAATTTCTTTTAGGACTTCCCTGGTAGTCCAGTGGTTAAGAATCTGCCCAACAATGCAGGGAACATGGGTTTGACCCCTGGACTGGGAAGATATCACGTGCTGCAGGATAACTAAGCCCGTGCACCACAGTTACTAAGCCTGCGCTCTAGAGCCTGGGTTCCAAAACAAGAGAAGACACCGCAGTGAGAAACCTGCACACCACAACTAGGGAGCAGCCCCTGCTCACCACAGCTGGAGAAAGCCCGCATGCAGGAATGAAGACTCAGCCAAAATAATTTTTTTTCTTTTTTAAAGAAAAAGTCTATCCATTAGCCACTCAGTTCCTTTCTCAGTGCAGCTCATGTCATCAGTTTCTGGTATCCATCTAGAGATATTGGATGGCTGCATAAACAAATGCTTTCACATATACTCACTGCCTTCTTTTTTTTTTAATGCAAAAATACTAGCTATTCTTGTTCCTTTCACTTTAATGATGTATCCTGGAGATCATTTCACATTGTGACATCAAAAGCATTCTTATTCTGTTATGGCAGCTGAATATTCCACAATTCGTGCATGCTAAGTGGCTTCAGTCGTGTCTGACTCTGTGACTCCATGGAATGTAACCCATCAGGCTCCTCTGTCCATGTAAGTCTCGAGGCAAGAATACTGGAGTGGGTTGCTGTGCCCTCCTCCAGGAGATCTTCCCGACCCAGGGATTGAACCCATGTTTCTTACATCTTCTGAAATGGCAGGAGGGTTCTTTACCATGAGTGCCACCTGGGAAGCCTAAATATTCCACAATATAGAACCATAATTCACTTAAGGCCCTATGGATGGACATGAAACAAACAAACAAAAATTACAGCTTTAAAGAGAAACAAACAGAAAAAAGCTCCAAATTTCTATTAATTTTTTTTTTTTTTTTTGCCTTCTCACTGCTCACCATGGAGGCCAAAACACAGAAGTCTGATTATAATGACCTGCAATGTTTACCTTACAAAAGACCAAACACCTTTTGGAATAACAAGACTGAAGGACAAAGCTCAGAAGCTTTATTCATCAAACAAACCGTGGCATGCCAGAAAACACTTATTTGGAGAAGTATATCAGCGTTTTGGTGTTTCTCCCTCCAAAGATTAATGTTTAACGATGGGAAATGCAAGAAGGAATGTAGTGGGTGTTGGGTGTTGGGCTTTTCACTCTGTTTCATGGCAGCCATGGCAGCCTCGTGCGTCCTGCCCTCATTCCCAGGTGGGACACAGCTCAGCTTCTTCTTCTTTATTTTTTAAGGCTGAGTAGCTTCAGAGTGGATAATGTCTGATGGAAACCCTGGAAAACAATGCTGACACCTCCCCCCACCCTCGTGCTGGAAATCCACATTTCTGCTCTTGTGGCTCCATGGTGCCAGCTGTATCACTCCGGGATGCTGAGTCTTTCTGAATCTAACTGCTTGCAAACAATCAAAACACCTGACCAGTTCATCTCCCAGAGCTGTGTTAGCAAACAAGAGGGTCCATGTGAAAATCACATTGCATCAGCTACATTCAGTATAGAGACAGAGGAGGGGCAGGAAGATGCTACGTAAGGCAGGTGAGATATGGAGTCAGCCAGCCTGGGTGGAATTTGGTCCCCTTCTCTGACAGGCCATTGTAGCTGTAGGTTTATGGCCGAGATTCTTCTGTTCAGTGGTTGAAATAAGGAGGATGTCCTCCAGCAGCATTTTGAGAAAGGGATAATCAGAAGTGAAAGCCCTCCAAAATGCTCATCTCCATCTTTTCTACCTTTGTATTATTCCTTCTACCCATCTTATGATAAACATAAGAGCTTCAGACCAAACCAAGGAGCTCAGGCTAGTAGGATGGAGAAGGCAATGGCAACCCCCTCCAGGACTCTTGCCTGGGAAATCCCATGGACGGAGGAGCCTGGTAGGCTACAGTCTATGGAGTAGCACAGAGTCAGACATGACTGATGTGACTTAGCAGCAGCAGCAGCAGGCTAGTAGGAAGGACAGTGGAAGGCTAGAAAGAGGGACTTCCCTCGTGGTCCAGGACCTGAGACTCAGGGCCCAGTGTCAATTCCCGGTGGGGGAACTAGATCCCACAGGCTGCAACTAAGACTTCGCATGCCGAGACTAAAGACTCCACATGCTGTAACTAGAAGAACTAGCACCCTTGTGCTGCAACAAAGATTCCACGTACGGCAACCAGACCTGGTGCAGCCAAATTGATTGATTTAATGCAAGAAATTTAAAAAAGAAAACCAGAGAGAAGTCACTGTGGCATTGGAAGACACGGTAAGTTAATAAAGGGTAAAGTAAAGAGAAGATGAGGAGGATGATAGGTAGGCAGGGCTAGTTCAAGGAAGGTCTTTGAAGTCATGTCAAGGAGTCTAGCATCCACTAGGCCAGTCCTTTCCAGGATGGAATTAGATGGCACCTGATCAGAGTGCACTTTCTGAGTGGAAAAAGCATTCATAATCTATATAACGTGACTTTAGGGGGCAGAGAAAGTCCCATGAGCCCATATTTAATTCTGTATTCTTTGTCTTCTGCTGGAAATTGCACCATTCAGTGATTCCTTTCTCAGCACATCAGAAGGTGTGGTGATATCCACAGTGTGGCCAGGACTCTGGAGAGGCCAGGAAGGTGGTGTGTGGTAGTCTGGGCTGGCTCAGAATGGGACCCAGACCGATTACATTGCACATCAATATAAATTCACCTTTTATGAGTCTGCTCTCAGCAGCCAGTGGAACCAGCACTAGGCTGGCGTGGACTGGGATTGATAGTAACCCGCTGTGTGACCTTAGGGAAGTCACCAGACTTTTCTGGGCTTCAGAGGCCTTTCAGCATCATCATTCCCATGAGTGTGGGTTGATGAGGGCCCTCAAGTGAAAAGAGAAAGTTTTCATAGAATGAGGGAGGGGAATGGTAAAGAAAGGGGAAACAAGACACTTGTAAGGACAATTCAGCCACCTGGTATCACCTCTGTGTTCAAGAGTGGGGAACGGGAACAATTTAGGTCGATGAGAAATTAACAGGGACCCATTTTCAAGTTGGGAGACAGACCATGAGTCCCACCTGCTTGCAAGCACTAAGTGAGGAGCATGGGACGCTGGTGGGGAGACAGCTGCACCCTATTTCTCCTGCAGGGAGGACATGTGCCAAGGAGTGTCCAGCACTGTGGAGCCATACGAAGGTGGGGCAAAGGATGGAGAACCTGGAGCCCCAGCCTTTATGGCTGCTTTGCGGAGAATCCATTCTGGGCAGGAGACAGGGATCTGGGCTCCAACCCTGCAGTTATGGTTCTGAAAAGCCAGGGGAAGACTCTAGAAATGTTTTCTGGGAAAGCAAGGAGCAAGTATTTAAGTCGGTAATCCCTGGGACAGAGAGAGAGCTGAGAGAGACAGAGACGATGGACACAAGGGCAGATGGACACAGCAATGCCCCACAGCTCTTGCCAGACATTCTCCTGAAACCGAGAAGCTTAAAGACGGACTGAGGCTTCTGGCAGCCCCAAAGGCAGTGTGGTAGGAGCCTTCTGGGCCTAGGAGGACAGGTGCCACTGAGAGACTTGGAAACAATCTCAAGGTTTCACCGGGATCTGACCCTAAAAAAAGAGTCAAGCACCTCGCCACTGTCCAACCTTAGGGGCCAGATGTTATTTCATACTGAGGCAGGAACAAGGTTAGGGTACGTCTCTCTTGAGGACAGAGGGTGGAGCAGAGAAGCTTCGGGCTTAGCAAAGGGTGGAGAAACATTTGGCTCTGGGACCAGCCCTGTCCCTCTGCCCTGAAGTACCTGAAACCTTGCGTTCTTGTTCCATTCCACACTCGCCCAGTGCCTAGAGGACCCGGGGTGTGCAGAACTGGGGCGGGCCGGGGGTGGGGGTGGGCAGCGGTGCGGGGGAGGAATGAGAGCTGGAGTCTGTAGAGGGCTCTGTCCCAGCCATCTCCTCCGCCAACCTGTTGCTTCGAGAGGCAGAGGGCAGCCGTCCACACTGTTGTGACCTCCAGTGACCCAGAGAAAATTCCCTTTATTATCAGTGAAGCCTTTCTTCTTTTTAGTAGAGAAAAGAACAATCATGTCTTACTTAAGGACAGAGTGTGTGTGTGTGTGAGAGAGAGAGAGCATGCCAGCCCATACCAGCACCCCAGTATCAACATCTGCAGGCCTGACCCTTGCTTCCCCAAAGGACAAGTCAGCAGACAGTTCTCTAAGGGAAAAAATGGTGGGGGTGGGGAGGGAAAGGGCAAGGAGGGAACAAGTGACTATCTTTTCTTTTCCTCTTCCTCCAGGCTCATCTATGCAGCCCTAGAAGCTGCCCAGAACCTCCACACTATCTCTGCTCAGCTTCACAGGACAGTAAACTTTCCCACCAGCACTGGACATGCCCATTGTTCACTTGGGTGCCCTAGGTAAAGTTCTGGGCCCTTCTATAAACTCATCAAGCATATGGAAGATGATTTTCTGTGGACTCTGACTGTTAAAATCACACTGGGTATAAAGATCCCCCAAATGTATGCTTACAGACTCCCTGTGTCCCCCAGCCCCCACTCCCTGACATATGCATGGCACAAACATTTTCTCAAGAGCCATTATATCCATCAGAGAAGGTCTCTCAGCCTCTTAAAGAGAGCCTGTGTAGGCTGGAACCCCAGTCTTTCCTCCACTGAATGATTATCAATACTTCGGATAAGGCTTTGAAGTCTGGTTATTCGCTATGCCTCCAAGTCCTCAGATTGATCCAAGAGCATGTCCCTACTGGGTTTTAATCTAACCAAGTGAGGGGAGGGGAGGAAGGGCCACCAACAGCTGGCTAGATCTCGGGTCTTGAACTCCTCTTCCCAAACAGCTTCCCTTTCGTTGAGGTGAGAAAGATAAATCTAAATACAGGAAATTGCAGCCCAGTCTTGAACACAGGAAAATTGTCCACATTTGCCTCAGTTTAACTTAATCACCTCACTAGGAAGGATGAGCTAACAAAGGAAGGAACTTACTGGAAAACAGTAAGTCTTTGGGTTAAAATTCTCTGTGTCCTTGGTGGTTCAAGGTAATCTCTGGCGTTCTTATGTATCTTTTGCCCTTAACTTTTTTTGGTTTCAGGATTCAGTTAAATACAATGTAAATGTCTAAAACCAGGATGCCCGTTAAAATCGCTGTTCTATAAGACATGGACCTGGCTTTTGAGAGTTCCAACACCCACTAGAAGAAGCCTCTGGTGGGACAAGTGTCTGAAAAAGGAAGCGGCTGACCCAGGAAGGCGGTGGCTCTCTGTCTTCTGTTGAGAGAACTCGCGCGGTCGGCTGCACTTCTGAACCCTCTGGAACTTGGCTTTTAACAGAATTGCCTCGACCCTGGAAGAGTTTGTTACTTTTCAACTGAGGAATTCGAGTTGCATCACTGTCTGTAGTACTGTCATGAGCCAGAGAAAGAAAGGAAAAAGTCGTTCAAGGATGGACTCGGTGGTCAGTGGGAAAGGTGAGCGACTCTGGCTTTGAAAACGGTTCACACTCTGCCCATTTACTTCCATGCCCTCTCTCGGACTGCTCCAAAGCAGACGATTCAACTGAGTCCCTTTGTATCCGGTTTTATTGCTCCGGACCCCTAGGGTCTCACAAGAAACATGCCCTGCTGAGCCGCTCTCGGAGGCGGCCTCTCCAGCGTTCCCGTTTCTCCCTCGGGGCGGGGAAAGGGGAGGGGAAGAGAGGCCGGCCGCAGAGCACAGGGCACCGGAGTCAGGATCCCGAGCAGCGCCGGGCAGGCGCGCGCCCCTCAAACCCGCGCCGCGCCTGGAGAGGCGCCGCATCGCCTTCCAACCCCAGCGGCACACACTGTGCAAATTTGACCAGAGTCCTGGAAAGGTTTGGCGATGAGACAGAAGCCCGGAATGGAACCCAGGCCGGAGGCCCGCTCGCGCTCCGGGGTTGGGGGTGGCGAAACCCACCGCCGGAACTGTCCAGGCTGCCCGCAGTCGCTGCGCCAACCCCGGAGAAGCAGCGAGCTCCACCTGAGACTCGCTCCCGCCGTCTGGGACGCGGAGGCGCCCCGCTAGGGCGTTTTGTGGCTGCGCCGAGACGCCGCGCGCCAATACCCCAGCCCGGGGGCAGAAGGGCCCGGCTGGGCGAAGCGCGCGCCAGCGGGCGGCGGCCGCCTGGGGCCGCAGGTGCCCCTGGAGCCGCTTGCCCGGCAGGTACTCGCCCGAGGAGGGGAGGGGAGGGGCGTGAGGAGCCCCGGGCCGCGCGGCCCCGCCTCCCCTTCACCCCGGGAGCTCCCTTAGGGAGGAAAGCCTCCCCGGCCCCAGCCGGCCTCCCGGCCCCCTCCCCGCCGGCACCCCGCACTTGGTGATTGGCTGGCGCCGCGGGTCCCTGGCACGCGCCTGTGGATGTAGTTATAAGAATCCTCGCGTGCCGGCCCTCAGCTTCAGCCGGTCGCCACAGCCCTCCCCAACGCCGCGCGGGCGCCGTCCAGAGCGCAGCGGCCGCGGGCACTCCAGGGAGGCCGGGGCGGGGGGGCGGTCCTCGTTGCCTCCCGCGCCGGACCGGGAGGGCGGGGGCTGCCCGACGAGCACGAACTGCAGCCGCAAACTTTCAGAGAACACCCCTACCCTAGGCCAGCAGTCCCCCGGGCCCTCGGCGGCGCAGAGCATGGACGCAGTGCTGCTAGAGCACTTCCCCGGGGGCCTGGACGCCTTCCCGTCCTCTTACTTTGACGAGGAGGACTTCTTCACCGACCAGTCTTCTCGGGACCCTCTGGAGGACGGCGATGAGCTACTGGCCGACGAGCAGGCCGAGGTGGAGTTCCTCAGCCACCAGCTGCACGAGTACTGCTACCGCGACGAGGCGTGCCTGCTGCTGCAGTCCGCGCCTCCGGCGGCCCCCCACGCACTCGCCCCGCTGCCCCCGGGGGGCCCGGGAGAGCAGGAGGACAGCGGCGGCGGCGGCTACTGCTGCGAGGCGGGGGCGCCCCCCGGCGGTTTCCCCTACTCGCCCGGCTCTCCGCCCTCGTGCCTGGCCTACCGGTGCGCCGGGGCGGCCGCACTGTCCCCCAGGGCGCGGCTGCGTGGCTTGAGCGGCGCGGCGGCTGCGCGGCGGCGGCGGCGGGTGCGTTCCGAGGCGGAGCTGCAGCAGCTGCGGCAGGCTGCCAACGTGCGCGAGCGGCGGCGCATGCAGTCCATCAACGACGCCTTCGAGGGCCTGCGCTCGCACATCCCCACGCTGCCCTACGAAAAGCGCCTCTCCAAGGTGGACACGCTGCGCCTGGCCATCGGCTACATCAACTTCCTCAGCGAGCTGGTGCAGGCCGACCTGCCCCTGCGCGGCGGCGGCGCGGGCGGCGGCAGGGGGCCCGGCGGCGGAGGGCGCCTGGGCGCGGACAGCCCAAGCAGCCAGGCCCAGAAGGTCATCATCTGCCACCGGGGTACTCGTAAGTGCGTCCGCCTCTCAGCTCGTGGGGGGGGGGGGGGGGAGGGGACGGGAACGGGAAGGTCCCGGGGCGGGGGCTGGGTGAACGGACCGACCAGCTGACTGACGGACAGACAGACGGGCGGGCTGTGGGTACCCTCCACCTTGAACCGGAGTTGGCGTTTCTGAGGTTTTTCCGCCACCCTGACGGCGGCCCTGAGGGTGCGCGTCCCGGATAGATTTGCAACTTCTGGGACTGCGGGTTGAGGGCGCTGGGGGCTCGCGGGGTGGAGAAAAAGTGTTGTTCAGAGTAACCAAAGACGCCTGTCTGTCAAAGCGCCCAAAAGGGGATCTCAGAGGACCGGAGGGGCAGTGCTGGGAGCAGAGTTGGACATTCACAATCTGGCTTTTTTTTTTTCCTTCTTCTCACCTCCTCAGGGTCCCCCTCCCCCAGCGACCCGGATTATGGCCTCCCTCCCCTTGCGGGACACTCTCTCTCTTGGACTGATGAAAAACAACTCAAAGAACAAAATATTATCCGAACAGCCAAAGTGTGGACCCCAGAGGACCCCAGAAAACTCAACAGCAAGCCTTCCTTCAACAACATAGAAAACGAACCGCCCTTTGAGTTTGTGTCCTGAGAAAAAGACCTGCCTGAGGACGGGATTCCGTCTGTGTGCATATTGTACATGTAAATATCTATAATGTAAATGTAACTTAAGAATCACATTTTTCTAATGGCAATCAACTGTTTGTTATTTATCTATTTATTATCCTGTCGAGTTAATGAAATAGATGATCTCTTTTTAAATATATAACTTATATAATTTATCCTGATTTTCTTAAAATATGCAATAGTCTATGATCTTCCCCAGCACCTTTGGCAGAACTCTGCATTAGTGGAAGAACTCTGACCAGAAAACGTCATGCTAATTTATTGCCAGATACGATTTATTCCTAAGCAATGTTAATAAATGCTATTCATACCGTTTTCTAAAAGTTCTTTTATACTTGATGGGTGTAGCTGTATCTTTAAAGATCAATTAACCTACTTTGTAAAAAGAAAAAAAAAAAAAAAAAAACTGAACCAGAGACCCCAAACGGAGCTATACTGTAAGAGCCACCTTTTAGATTTAGCTTAAAGGGAGTGGGTTAGAGGATTAGGCCTCATTTCTCTGGGAGAGCCCTTCATCTTCATCCCAGTCCTAACACCCTAGGAAGCAAATGGGTCATGGAATATTTGTTGCTCTCATTCTTTCAGATGGGAAAGCTAAGGCTGGGAGACATTTGACTTAACCAAGGTCATGGGCACCCTGCGTAATCATAGTGTATAAAGTGGACACTGTGGGTCCGGTGGCGACAGTGGGCTAATTTCTGGGCTAGCAAAGGGAAGACACCTTTCTGCTTCCAAGGGCTGGGGAGAAGGGGTTGCTGTTAAGCTGCCCTGTGACCCATGCCTTCTGCAGTTACAGCATCAGGTACATGGAACTCAAATATACTCAAAGGAAATGAGAAAAGCCACCAGGTTGAGGCCGGAGACCCCTCTAGGATGTTTCCCAACAAAACCCAGGGTTTTGGGGATAAGACAAGAAAGGAGCACGCCCTCTCTGCCGCTTCTGCAACTGGGTAATTTCTGAAATTGACTCGGTTTTGCCTCCAGCAGAATCCAGTCCTTTGAGGCAAGCAGCCTGGGGTGAAGGCGAGGCTCCGGCGGAGAGCTGCCCCCTAGCGAAGGGGAGAGCCGCGAGGGCGCAGCGAGGAGCTCCCAGGAAGCTAGGGTTTGGACTAATCTCCGAGGCCGCTACGAGCACCTCCCTGGCCCTCAGGGAGCGCTCGGCTGCGAGCTGGAGTCGGGGCGCCCGGCTCAGAGTGCGGGACCCTGCGCGCGCTCGGAACGCCCGGGGGCGGAGCGGGAGGCGCGGAGCAAGGTCTCGCGCGTCCGGCGCGCTCTTCCTGGCTGATCCACAACGCCGGCGCCCCGCAGGCCCTGGGGAACCGAGATGCCACTCCCCGGCCCGCAGCCGCCTGGTCGGCCAAGGCACGATGGCGCATCTTCCTTGGTACCCAAGGCCCTGCCGAGGGACAATATGTCGGCAGCATGCTAATTGCTTTAACCTAGTTTCAGACCCACTGAGGGGTTCCCCGCGCGCCGCGGGTGCCATGGACGTCATCCAAGAGCAATTAAAGCGAGGCCGCGAGCCCGACCCGCAGCGCGGCCTGGCCAGACGCGCGGAGATTCTGGGTCGCCAAGCTCCCAGGAGGCCCTTGACCATGGACACTCTCACCCCTTCCAGCCCCACCCGTCCCTCCCCCTAAAAGATGGACATTTCACACTGGAGGAAGAATTTGGAAACGAGAGAAAATAATTCGATTTTGTCCTGTATTAGGGCCTCATTAAACACGAAAGTTGCTTTTGCACAAGTGCTTCTATCAGGCATGTAATCTCATTACACTCATTAGAAAGTCAAATGGTAGGCAGACTTCAACTTAATTATAAGTTATGTAAGTTCTGTACCGTTTACTTCTGCTGCGTAGACCTGCGTTTCAATTGGATTAGGGGATATGGCACTCTGCCCTTCAAACACTACCATCATTGTGATGTGGCACCTTTTATTTTGCGTGCCACTTTTTTTGTGATTCAATGCTTCAACGACACCCTTTAGTGCGGTGCAGATGAAGCGGAAGAGCCAGGCTGAGCATGTAAAACACCAGAGTCTCTATCTTGTCACTCTTCTGTCCTGACTTGGCAAGTCCCTTTAAACACAACCTTCAAAGAGACTGACAGCTTCTTTTTATTTACTCATAATCCATTCATCCTAGTGTAGCAATTCTTTAAAAAAAAAAAAAAAGCAGCAGTAGCAGCAGAACAAACATATCATTTCAGAGTCTCCTTTGGCGTCGGAGAGGCCGAGCTGCGCCCTGCTTGGTGCAGGAACAGCTCTCCCGGTGGCAGCGCCAGGCTGGAGAGCCTCTGGCCTGGGGCAGCTCTGGCCAGTAAATCCAGCCTGGCACTGGAAGGATTGTTGTGGGGGCAGCTTGAGTGGCAGGTATTCAGCGGTTCTTCTAAGTCCAGACTTTTCTTCCAACTTAAACAAAAATGCATATGAAAATAACCCAGTAAGCCAAGCTTCTGGATGGCTGTGGAGACCCTTTGCTTGGCCTTCCTATTCTGAATACTCACCAGCCCCTGCCCTGAAACCCAGCCTGGGACCACCAGGAGAAAGAGTTTAAAGTCCTTCCTGGCTGCCCTTGTCCATTTAGCATAATAAAGAAGCTGCAAACCTCGAAGGGAGGCCTTTTCTGATCTCCACTGGCAAGCTGGCTGAATCATTCCCTAGTGGCCCAGACTCCATTGCAAGCAGTCATGGGGTGGGGATGAGGGTGGGGGTGGCATACAAAAGAGGGTTTGGTAAAGCCAAAGACTGGAGTTTGAGTAGGGGCTCCTTTCTCCCCATATCTTAGCACCTCCCACCAGACACACATCCTTAATTCCAGTCCATTCATCCTCCTGGTCTCCAACCCAGGTTCTCAGCCATTCTGCCTTGGTGTCAGAGTGCCTAGGGTTCTAGTCCATAAAAGCCCTTCCTCCCATCCCTCTCTCCCCCCTACATTTCTGGTGAGTGTGGAGGTCAGGGTCTCCTTAGTGTGGGCCTTAAAAGATATTACATGTCACAAAAGGGCAGCTTTCCATTTTCAGAAGCTGGGAGCCAAGGCAGCAAACCTCTGCATTGTTTTTCCATCAGGAGGTTCTCGTGTTGGAGGTGAGGTGAAATAGGGTGGCTCCTGAGTGGGGGAGGAGGATGGGGACAAGAAGAGCGGAGCCCTCTTCCTCATCCTGAGCTGGCTGGCCTCTACGATGGAGACCCTTGTGAAGCCTCTCCCTTCCCAGAAAGGGCACACGATGGATTAATTAAAAGCCCTCATAAAGAAGTTGAATTCTGGAGCCCATCGGTCAAGTAAGGTAGAAAAAAAGTAGGTGGGAAAGAGGGTGAGCTCCCCGCCCCTCCCCAGGCTGGGAGCAGGGCGCACAAAGAGCCGTGTGGGAACTCCTGTGAAATCGGCTGAGGGTGATTCCCAGGACTGCTCATCTGCCAGGACCAGGATTAACGCCCCTCTGTGGAGAGGGTGTGAAGCCTCTTAAATCCATAAACTCATCCTATTTCCATTAATGGGCCTTTGCGGTGGCACCGAATACCAGCTGCGGGGTTGAACAAACACCAGTTGAGCACTCCCTGGCGAGAACCTCTCTGGGAAGCGCCCTTGCCCTCCCTCTCTCCCTCGCCCTCCCCTCCCATCGCCTCCCAAAGCCTTCTGCAGCCTGTGGGAATGGTCCTAAATAATTCCACAACCAATTGCGTTTTTTGAGATCTGGAACCACCGGGAGGAAGCGATTCCCACGACGGGGATGTGGGGTCTGGCCAACAGGTGTTCGGATTTGGCCCAGGGAGATGGGGAAACCCAGGGAGGGAGACTGGGGCTGCCAGAATGCAGGCCGCTCAGGGCCTCCCGGCTTTACAGGCCGTGGAAGCCGCAGACAATTGCAATGATATCTTTATTGCTAGGTTCATGTCCTGGGCTATAACATATCAATCCCTGTCGTGGTTCTCCAGGGTGCACCTGGTATTTCAAACTTGTTCTTTTTGTGCTTCTGGGTCCTGGGCTGCAGCTGCCTAAAACAAGCAAAGAGAGAGGCCCTTACAATGTCTCCAAGACGTGTTGGCATGGTTTGCCTGTCTTTAATGTACCATTAACTATTGTCTTTAGACAATATGGGAACTGTAAAGCATGACATGTGTTATAATAAAACACATTTTCAATGATACACTTGGACTTGAGGCTGGGGTGCAGAAAACAAACAGGCCCAAATCTTGTTTTGTCTCCCTTGCTAAGCCTATTGGCAATTAAACTTAAGACCACTGTTTCCCCCCCTCCTGATCAGCCAATTAAATTTTATGTCTCCTAATTTTTCACATAGAAAAAAAGTCTCCGTGCTGGCCCCTAAAGACATTGATTTTCTTGCTATCACCTGGCGCTCAGACCTTAGTTCCATTTATCAAGAAGGGAAACGTCAGGCGTTACATAAAGTGACTCTGTTACCATAAGGCTCTCACCATCCTGGCCTATTGTTTTCCCTTGTTAATAACTCATTACCAGGATTTAACAAATCAACCATTACATATGTTTTGTGTCTCCATATTTTGATCCGTACGATTAAGCAGATGTTACGATTGAAAATTGAAAAGTCCAAGGCTACTCTAGTCTGAAAGAAAGAGGGCAGCCTCAAACAACGAGCTAACAATGAGATTCAGAAGATCTTCAGAAAAACATTTACCACCAATAAACAGACTCCAACCTGCTCCATTTCAACCATTGTGTGCTTTGGGGGAATAATTAAGTTTAATAGGAATAGGTCTGGAGGGTTTTCAATGCCAAGACCACAGGTGCGGGGTGGCATGATGAATGATTTGCCTGATTTTTGCCAAGCTCAAGGGCTCTTCTCTTGGACTTTCAAGCAGATAGAAAATATTGTCATTTCTTTTAATTCACAGCATTACTTTCAAGCCGAACAAAGGCCGGGGCCGGGGGGAGGCGGGGGAAGGGCTCGGCTGTAATGAAGCGCCTCGGAGGCGGAGGTGCAGCGGCGGAGGCTGAGGCGGCGGCGGAGCGCGCTGCTGCGTTTGTGCGCAAGCGACTCTCCTGTGCCACACACAAAAGGCCTCCCTTTCCCCACCTTCTGCCGCCTTTCAGCCCTCAGGCCCCCGCCGAGCCGGCTCCCGGGACTCCGGGGGCCTCCTGGTCCCATCCTCAGGGCAACTCGGCCTTTGGGACATCCGCCGCTGCCAAGGAAAACCTCGCCAAACTTTCCCCAAACTCGGCGGGCTGGGGAGGGACCCTAGCCGGAGGCGCGCATGCGCCCCGCCCGCTGCTCTGCGTTCCCAGGGTTCCGGAGAGCTGGGGTGGAGTCGGACCAGAATCCCCCGAGGCCCGCCTAGCCCGTGCTCCCGGGGCAGTCGGGGCTCGGGGGCTGTCTGTCTTCCCTCGAGGCTGAAAGTGGCTGTCCGGCACCGGGCTCTCCGCAGCCCTGCAATCTTTGCGCATGGAAGTCTCCAAGAGGGGCTCCAGGAAGCGGCGAGCAGAGAGGGAGCCGAACGGCCTGAAGGAGGGCAGGAGATGGGACCCAAGGCTTCCTTTGGGGAAACCCGGGGTAACAACGCCCCCTGGCCGGGCGGGAAGCCCTCGGACGGCCGCCTGCAGAGGGTCCCGTGGCCCGGGGCGCAGGCTGCGGCGAGCTGGTTTTGCCTCTGGGCCGAGGCGCCAGCTCCAACAGCGGCAGCGGTCGGGGCGCGGGTTTCTAGCCCGCCCCTACTTTCGGAGACCTGGGAATCCCCTCTTGCTCCACTGGGGGGTCTTGGGTTTTGTCAGACCCCCGCCGCTTCACGTCAACGCTTTCCCTGTTGGGGGGGCGGGGGTCGGCACCTGTTCCAAACAAGCTGTTGCGCTGACGTCGCTTTGGAGAGGCGCCGGCGCGTTGCTCGTTGCTTGGTGGTGGCGGGCTGTGCAGAAGCCCCCAAGCACCAGGGAATAATTTAGGGTCCCTGCTAGTGAGAGGCACCCTTTCCCTGCCTCTCGTGGCACGCGATGTGCTTCACCCCTGCCTTTGTCCCGGGAAACCAAGGCGTCCCGGGCACTTCTGCATTTGGCCACTCTGGGGACTTCTGTATCTCTTTCTACTTTGAGTGGAAGGACTAGACAAAGGTCTGGATTAGGAACACACCACGGACTCATTGAACCCTCCCTTGTTTCCTTCTCGTCCCCCAGCCCATTGCCGCCAGAGAGGACTCTTTAGTCCCCCACCCCACTCCCAAGTGCTCCTAGAGAACGGTAGTTTCTTTCCCACTCCTATCATGGAGGAGCTGGCGCATGAAACATTCTCACCCTGAGAGTGAATTTTCCTGAATTATTTCTGGTTTTACCGATTTCTTTTCAGCAATTGCACAGGATCCCCTTTAGCTCCTCTCTTGTTTGGGCCACAGAATGTCCCCCAAATAGCTAGGTAGTCACCTATCTTTGGAGTGCCAGCCTATGGAATTGGCTTCCTGGGAGAAGGCTAGCTAGTGGATGTTTCTAGAAGGAGTTTTATTATGAAACCCAGTTGGGCAAGCGTTGTGAAATGGATAGCAACAGTGTGTTGGCATTTGGATTTTCAAAAAGTAATGTGGACTCGAATTGGGACAGTCCTGGGGGGTAAAAAATTATCTCCTGACCTTGGTCAGTGACATGCTAACTCTGAGTAAAATTTGTAAAAGAACCAGTTCTCAAGGAAGGACTCTGGGCTGCACCCCCCCTCCCCCCCCACCCCAACACACACCTAACACTGGTGCATAAATCTAAATATTGGGGTTCAACAGCATGTGTGGAAATAACAAATGTGAGATGCCTTTAAGCAATTATTTGGAAGTTTTTCCATACTTTTGAAAACATCCTTGATGCCTTGTTTCTTTGATGGCTGCTCAATAGACACCACGAGGGGCTGGCTGAGCTGTCTCCTCCCCAGCCTTCCTCTTGCGTGCAGTGCTTTCATCCAGCGCTTGAATTGTGTTGTCAAAATTTAGTAGAGGAAAGAGGAGGGGGGCATGAGAACTGGGGAGGGGTTCCTTGAAAAGTCTTGGAAATCGGTATTTTTGCAGGTGTAGAATGTGCCTAATAACCATAGCTAGTGCGTGCTCCCCAATGGCGAGGGTGTGACAGGGACAGCTGGCTCAGTCTTCAGCGTGAAAACACCCCCTCGGTGGACCAAACACAACGACACTGACCTTTCTGCAGGGGGAGCGGAGATGTGCCTTTGACTGAATTGGCCATAAAGACGTCTTGCTATGACTTTTGTTCCCCACGAAAGCAAAGAAATATTGCGTTTAATATGAGAAGTACTGTTCACAGCTTTTCTGTGCCGCTTAAGAAATATTACAGTGCTGATTTACTGGCCTTCTTCCTCTGAGTTGGCCTCAAGGCTGGAGGGTGGAGGGGTAGGGTTGGGGGTGGGGGTGAGGACCAAGGAGGAGGCTGCAGAGGGAGTGCGGTAAATTGCCTATTGCCTGTTTCCAAAGTTCTCCCTTCGCAGCAGCAAATTTATCAATCTTTTCATCTGACAATACTTTGAAATATATCATTGTCATCCACAGTTGTTTGATAGATTATCTGCAGGCACACAGCCTTTTTCAAGGTCAAGTTGAAGATTCTTGTTTGCTGTTTAACTGGGTTGTTTAAAAACTCAGAACAATGCCTGCCTGTTAAATTTTCACTTGTTCTCATGGGGCATTCCAAAGCAAGTTTTCCTATTGACCGGATGTCGGGATATTTCATCTCTTTGAGCTTCTAAATTCAGCAACCAGGGCTTGGCAATGAAATCAACAGGAGAAGAAATAGAATTTGCAGACACCAAGGAGATTGAACCATCTTTCACATCTCCTCAAAGTGTGTACTAATTTTGCTCTGCATGTTGCAGGCTGGTTATAGCCACACATCTATTCAACTTTCTGCCTTTATTCCAGTGGAAGCTGCACATACACTCCCCTAAAGTAGAAGCACAAAGAAATGGCGGCCACTCTGTCAGCACATAACCTGTTGCTCTAAGGACATTTTATAATAAAATCAGCCTCTAAATCATCATGTTTCATGGACATATTTATTTATGCTTTTAATGGAGACAGGCTTCACAGTTTCCACTATATCTGCGATGATTGATTTTTTTTATTCAGCCAACTTTTATTTACCTTGCAAAAATGTTCTGGACCAATGTGATAAATTACAGATATGCAAATTTCTTTGAATGGTGTTGTAAGTGTGTCTAGCTGGAGCTGAATAACGCCTTGCAAGTCAGTCTGTGCGCGCTCAGGACCCCAGGGAGCTGATCAAAGCACCCATTCTCTTTCATCCCCGGTATTCTCCTCCAAACTATTTCGATACAATATGTTTCCATGATGCACTTAATGTGCTAGGGACATAGAACTCATTACAACCTAGCTAGTTCTGCCGACCTCTTTGTTCTGAGGCAGAAAGTCAAAGAAAAAAGGAAAAGCGCTGCCAGTTGCCAGCTTTCTGAAATGCTAAAGCATGCGTCATTTTTCACCAGGTCTCGTCTTAATATCCTCAAAAGACAAACTATGAAACCGGCCTCAGCCCTTTCTGGCATTAATTACACTGCTGTCCAGCCGATCTGTTTTTCCTATTATATGCATTTCTCAGCAGGGATTTTTTTTTTTTTTTTTGCAAGAGTAATGCAGCTGCAAGTTAAACTATGAATGCATTTTTATCACTGTGGAAAAAATAAGTGAAAAGGCTGCAGAACACACAATTGAAGTTTGTAAAAAGTTTCTGGTAGATAAGATTTAGGGTGGAACTTGGGAGGTTTGCACAACTTCTGTAAAACCTGAAATTGACCAAGAGCCTCACAAGCATTTACAATGTGCCCTCAGTGTTCTGTAGAGTCACTCATTGTGCCATGTGAAATTCCTCTTTGGTATCCAGATAAATCTTGAAGGTGAAATCTTTCGAGGTTTCTCTGAAAATTCTAAAAGGAAATAGTCCATCCTACACCCAACTAGGAGGCTGCTTCCAAGGAATTTCCGTCCAGGAGAACAGCCCAGAGAATATAAATTCTATTTCACTTCCTCCGCTTCTTGTAGGGTTGATTGGTTGGTGGAAATGGCTGGCAGCCAGTTCTGGGAAAGCTTCCAGACCTGACTCCGATTAACCCTCTCTGGTGAAACTCTGCTGGAAACCAACTCACCAGCAATTGCCATTAATCTACTTACTAATTAAGCCAATTCATTTCTAAAGGAGAAAAATTCCTTTCTTTAGCCAAAGTGATGGGAGGAAATTTGAAAGAAGCGCCAAACTGTGTAACTGTAATTCAGCCAAGGACTGCTAAAACAAGGTGTTGATATATAGCAGCAGATTAAAACAAGTTTCTAGGGCAACACTCCTTTGGAGACGGTGGCATATAGTGCATAGTAGATGAAGCTCGAATAATGCTTCAGGGCGCTATGCCACCCTGTGTCCTCGCGTTGAAAATACCACGTCTCTCTCCAATTAAATCTGGTGCCTTTTACGCACAAACAAATCGCCTCTGTAGCTTTCTTTTGCACCAGAGTACATCAGCTTTATGTGATAGCCACCACAAATATATTTCTTGAGATTTAATAAACGTCTTTATAAATCTGTAAGCCAGAGCTTAGGATCTTAAAACTGGGCTGCAGACCGGGCCTGACTTGTAGACAAGGGAACCGAAAGGGCTGGTTTGACCATTACGCACGGATGAAAAGCAAACCAGTCTTTAAGAAAATGGTGCCTGACATTCGGAAAGAAGAGATGCGTGAATTTTCATCTTGATACTTACCAGGAAACACAACCCCAAAGAGTTTCCACAATTACTAAAGAATTGTTTACAGCGTTTAAGATATGTCTGGAAGCCCCGCGCCTATGTAAGAGTGGACCTCCTTGGAAGACATTTAAAATCTCCTTCGAGGTTTTCTGGTACGCCTTTATGGATCAGTTGGTGGATGAGTAGACAGCAAATCAGTTTGACTTAGCGTTACAGGGATTCCAGGTAGATTAGAGAGGGAATGACACAGGGTTAGTGCCTCAAGCTTTTAAGTTTTAATTGAAGTTCGTTCCTTCCCACCCTAAGGCGCTGGGGCGACCCGCTGAGCCCAGGGAGTGCCCGGATGGATGTGGCAGCGGCTCAGGGTCTGTGCGCCCCGCTCACCACGCACGAGCCAGCGGTTTCTTGAAGCGTTTGGAAAGGTGCGCACAAAGCGCGCACAGAGAGCGCACTTCGCGTTCTTTTCAAGTGCGATGCGCCAATGAGTATGCGGCATCTGAAGACGGTACAGTTAGGTTAGAAACGCCTTGAAGACAGTGTCCCTCGTCAGGGAGGCAGGCCTTACGCCAGGGTGGTAAGGGCCCTCTTTCTGCCCCACCAGATCCCTCTCTGAGCAGCGCAGTGTTCTTTGCCGCTACTTGGGAGCAGCCGTGTCACTCTCTGTGGTGTTCTGGGGCGTCGACTGCTTCTTCTGAGATTCTTCCTCCAGATTTTCTGACCTCACTAAACAGAAGGAGAGATGAAGAGAGGTGTAATTTGCTTTACTTACTGTATGTACGTAAACCACTCCCCACACACTTTCACTCTTTGCCTCACTTTTAGTGGGTTCTCCAAGGCCTGGCCCCGGCTGGGGGGCCTCCTCAGTAAATTGGAGGGGAGGGTGGGGCAGGTCAGTCTGGCGGTCAGCTCCTCCAAGGCCTTTAAAGGAGCGGGTGCCGGTGAAGTCTCCCCTGAGATAGTGTTCCTGCTGTCCCAGACTGAAGAAACGGTCTGAGGTGCCTGTGACCAGGGCCAGTAAATGATCTTCCCGGAGTTACCGCCCTAGAATTAGGAGCCGTTGTAAGAGAATAAAACAAGGCAGGAGTGGACTTGTGTTTGGGTTCAAGGACCTAGCTCAGGTTTACATTTCCATTTGTGTTTTCAATCTTTCCTCCTTATGAAATAGAAAATTTTGAGTAAGAAGGAAAGAAAATCAACTTTGGGGTGGGGGATGGTTCTAAAGTTGGGGATGGGGAGGTTTTGCCCTCCCCACCCCTCACCCCAGGCTGGGCTCTCTGCTCCCTAGGGAGGGACATTTACCTGGTGTGTAAATTGTGAGGAAAGCGTTGGGGGTCTGAGACAGGAAAGCCACAACATGGGATGTGATGTTCCAGCTTTGAAGGGGAACAAAGGCCCTGAGCTAATCCCAGTGAAAGCCAGGAGCGTGGAGAAGGCAACAAAGACTTGCAGCCTGCGGTCACCGGTAGGTGTCAATGTGGACACTTATGGCCGGCGGGGCAGTGGGAGAGGGGAACACAGAGCCGGGCTGTCATTCCAAGGCTTAACATGAACAAAGATAAAAACGTGACAAGCTCAGCTTTCAATGGTTGGGAGGTTCAAAGTGGAGTGCTAGGGAGTGTATCTGGGTCAAGTCTTTTCTGAAGCAGGGCTCCTCTTTCTCTCCTCCCATTATCAGCCAGGGAAGTTCTGAGGCCTTTTTCCTGATAACTTTTCTTACTGATAGAATTCTTCAAAATAATGTCCGATTCTACCCACTGCCTAAGGTGAAGAGATGGAGTTTTCAAGACTTCCAGACCTCAGAAACCCAAGTGGCTGTATTAAGACATATGAACTTGAACATCCTACCTTAACTTTCAGGATAAAGTTCATGGACTCTTGTATGCATTTCATGAAAAGAAATAACATTTTCTTTTGTGAAACTGTTCATACATGTAGATGAATCGACAGGTAACATAATTTAGAAAGTATTCATCCAACGAAGAAGTTTCATTAGTAAACCATTGAAGGGATAATGGAGACCTGGGAGAATTAAATATGCCTGCGGTTTCAGATTCCCTATTAGAAATCCAGCAGATAAGACATCAACCAGCAAATGAATCTCCTCTAGAATCTGGGAAAGATAATTGGGAATCCTCCACTAATGCAACTGATTAGCAAAGATCATCTTACAGAATGAATAAGTGGAAATGACAACAAATTATGTTTATCCTAAGAACATGGACACATTGTGTTCCTTAAATTCTGGTACTAGAACCAAAACGCAAGCTTAAAAAAATGATTATATAATAAAATTCTGATTTTCCTTAGTTGAAGTAAGCCTCCTAAATAATAATTTTAAAAAAGGATGTAAATATCCTTAAAAGACTAATGACATTTCACAGGTAATGCAATTTAGAAAGAAACACTTCCATGTTTTCTTTTCCAACAATGTGCATTTTTGTAAACTGCTATAAATTGCAATTCAAAAGCACTGCTCTCACCATCCCCAATCATTTTTTATACTGATCAAATGAATGCAGATACTCCCATTTGGGAGGGGCGACATGACATTTCACTTGGCAGTTCTAAACAGGTCACAGACCTTTCACAGACCCTAAGGCAGTGGGAGGGAGTGCTTTACTAAACCGTGTAACCAAATCAAACCAATGGTTACCCCTTTTCAAAACCATTGGAATGGTCTGCACAATGCTATTCACATAGCAGCACAGAAACTGAAAGGATGGTCATCCAATGGAAATTTCTTTCCTTTTGTTTACACTTACAGAGCTCAAAAAAGTATACTAGGAGGAAAACAATTACATTTGCTATGATAAAAGTCATAAACACTTAACATGCGTTCTGGCTGGTGTAACCGACATAGATACGGCCATCCATTGGTATGTATATATATGCACATGTATGTATGTATATGCATGTGTATTTATTGGAGATGTCCCTTTGTTTGAAACCTTAGGCACAAAGACACAACATGGCTGCCCTCAAGATGACCTATTGCTTTCAAGTTGCTTGAACACATCAGAATTTCCATTGTTAAGGTTGATTAATTGAAACTGATAAGTTACCATGAATAAAGATTGTTTTTCTGTTTAATGTGGTGGGCCTGATTTGGTAAATGCCTCATTCATGTAGCTTTGCAGTGCAGCATATGGGCAAGAGTCATTCAGTATCACAAACATATACAATTTATTATGCTTGTATGGGCACAACCAAAAGGCCTTCCTATTTTAATGACAAAGTTTCAATGAAAAATTCCATTTAAAGAGTCACTAGGAACATGATGTGGGATTTTGTCATTTATTCTTAAGAGTTTACATCTCTGAGTTTCTCTGAGTAGTTTTAAAACTATAGTATTTAAATACAGTTTTTAAAAAGGATGCAAATGTCCAAATTATACCTTAGCACTGGTCATTGGGAATACAGCAGAATTTATGTTAAATGTTAACAGACATACGAAGAGAAAGCACCTTTTCATCTGACACTGGCTTGTGTGCTATGTAATTGATAAAGTGATCTTAAATGTTTCATTGAGGTGCCATCAACAGAAGTTTCCAAGTTTACAAAGAAAATGTGAAGGGTGTTAGCTTCCTAAAGTCTTTTTTCCCTTTAATAAATCAGAAGACAACATTTAAAAATAATTAGGGACTATCACATGAAAATACAGTGGATTTATTAATTTGTCCACAATTTCATTACTGTTAGCATCCTTTCCTTGAAAGTTGATGTCACTTTTCAGACTACATTAAAAACTGTCATGAGTATTTACCAATAAAGGTAAGTTTTAAAATTTTTTCTAGTGATGTTGTACAGAAACATTCATTTTTCATTTCAGCTGCTCACATAATCACCTGAAGAATAATAACAACAAAAATCTACGAGAGACTTGCTAATGAAATAAAGAAATGACTGTATCAAACCATCAAAGAGAGAGTTACCATATTCAGCCTTTAATGTCTTATCAAATAAATTCTCTGGTCATTCATGTCCATGAAACAGTTCAAGTTCACCCAACATTTCTCAATTAAATTAGATGGGTAATCTCAGTTCAGCTCTTCGGGAGAGTAATAAACCACATTGGTCACAGTTGACCACAGCTAGTATGCGATTCATAAAGGACTGGATGTCCATTGGAAAGCTAATCAGTGCACCGTCACTTGTAAAATTCCCTCCTGCATTTTGAAGCGATAATCTGTATCTAATTTTTAAAGAAAAATTTACTCTCCTTTCACTCTTCTGAGGCCAATTTCTTTTCTGGACCTGAATAGAGATTATTGGTGAACAGTACCAAATAGCTTTGGTATGTGTACAACAAAAACCCACCTCTTTGTAGAACATAACAAATTATGCAATGTTCACAGATGTGCTTTGCATTGTGCCTTTTGTGAGAAAATGAAGGCCCAAGTCAATTCCCACCCTCCTCTTTATGAAAGCCTGGGCTCCCCATGCAATCTGTCCTAATCCTGGGGAAAAAAATCATTATACCTAATATGGAAGCTTCAGATAGTTATCTGAAAAGGGATTTTTTTTTTCATTTGCACTTTTGGTCTCTGTAATTTGCAGAAGTATGAGTTTGAAGTTGCAAGCAAATTTGTTTCTAGAAACAAGCAGGGAAGATTAAAATGTTAACTGCTCCTCTAACCCACATCTGATATGTTTAGAGGAAATGCTGTATTCACATGCTCTCATGCTTGAATTTATAGGCCACCAAAGAAATAGTGTCATTTTTCAATTACAGTTTGAAAAAATGTACACACTGAAAATATTTTAAATCTTGTTTCTGTATTTTTGCTTTTATGATTTTTATCAAGGAAGAGGTTAATCCTATTATCATGAGGTAGCCATTGCTGCAGGAATGGTGACAAATGCAGAGGGGCATTCTCAAGTCCACCCTGCTTCATGGGACCTCTGTAAATACAGGTGTTACTTTTACTGAATGTGCTGGTCTTTGGGAGTCAGTCTTTCAAGCACTGAGGAGATTTTCTGCATCCTCAGTACCTAGCCCAAGGCTTTGTTTATAGTACATGCTCACAGTTACTCTATGATCCAGCAATTCCACTCCCTGGCATATATCTGGACAAAATAACAATTCAAAAAGATACATGCACCCCAATGTTCATAGTAGCACTATTCACAATTAGCCAAGACATGGAAGTAACCTCAGTGTCCATCAGTAGATGAGTGGATACAGAAGATGTGGCATATATATACAATGGAATATTATTCAGCTATAAAAAAAGAATGAAATAATGCCATTTGCAGCAACATAGAAGGACCTAGAGACTATCATACTAAGTCAGTCAGACAAAGAAAGACAAATACCTATGATATCACTCATATGTGGAATCCAAAATACGAATTTACTTAAAAGACAGAAACAGACTCACAGGCATAGAGTGGTTACCAGAGGGGAAAGGGGGTGGAGGAGGGATAAATAGGAGTTTGGGATTAGCAGATACAAACTACTATATATTGGGTTGGCCAAAAATTCAAACTCAAACAAACCTTTTGGCCAACATAATATAAAACAGATAAACAATAAGGTCCTACTGTATAGCGCAGGGAACTATATTCAATTTCCTGTAATAAACCATAATGGAAAAGAATATACATATATATGTATACACACATATACCTATATATATCTGAATTACTTTGCTATACACGAGAAACTAACACAACACTGTAAATCAACAATACTTCAATTAAAAAAATATAGTAGGTGCTCATAAAGTCTAGGGAAGGAATGAATAAATGAATGTATTAACAAAAAGAAGGTGAAACCTAGAAGGTTAAGTAGTGTGGGCGGCCCTTGGCATCCACGGCCTTTCCCGTTGCCTCCCACGTTGACTGGTCTTGGTCACAAGACTTGCTCTAATGGAGCAAATGTGCCATCAGATTCAACAGACCTGTGTGTGCATTGGCACTTGCTCTTTTTTGCTGCTCCTGAGAACCCTGACACCACCATGAAAGCAAGACTAGGTTTGTCTAATCAATATGAGAAATATAAGGTATGATTGCCTCTGTCATCTCAGCAGACACCCAGCCTGATGGCCAGCTAACTGTGGGATATGAGCGAGCCCCAGCTAGAGCAGGCAGAAGACCTATGACCTAGATGCAGGCATGTATAAAGTCACAGAAGCGTAGAAGAGCATGGAATAGCAGGGAACAGCTATTCCAAACAAACAGTTGGTGGTTTGTTATGACTAGATTAGGCAGCTCATGTAGGAGAAAGGCAGGGATTATGCATGGTTTTATAAGCTAAACTGAAGAATTTAGTTCTATCCTAAAAACCACAGACATCTATTGACAGATTAAGCAGAGGAATAACAAAAGTGAATCAAAGAATGAAATCCTCAGTGACTCCAACACTCACTACTCAGAGCTGGTGGCAGAACTGAGTAATCAGGAGAGACTAGAAGGATGCTCTGATAAGTAGGGGAGAACAAGAACAGGTTGGTGTCTTGGAGTAATGAGGAGAGCATTTCACGAGTTAAGTGAGGCTCGGGGACTTCCCCGGTGGTCCAAGTGGCTAAGACTCCATACTCCCAATGCAGGGGGCCTGGATTCAATCGAATAACAACAAATGGTGGATAAATTGACAACAGACTTCAATGACCCTGAGCAGAGGCTCAAAGGCAAAGGCATAGTAACAACATGTGGAGGAAAAAATAACTGCTAACCCTGAACATCATAGCTTGCTAAACTACCCTCAAAAGGGAGATAAAATTAAGACAAACAGAATTTACCAAATTACTGAAGTAATGATACTTTTTAGCATGCACATACCCTAAAATGTACACATGCTGCTGCTAAGTCATTTCAGTCATGTCCAACTCTGTGCGACCCCATAGACAGCAGCCCACCAGACTCCCCCGTCCCTGGGATTCTCCAGGCAAGAACACTGGAGTGGGTTGCCATTTCCTTCTCCAATGCAGGAAAGTGAAAAGTGAAAGTGAAGTCACTCAGTCGTATCCGATTCGTATCCGATTCTTAGCGATCCCATGGACTGCAGTACACCAGGCTCCTCCGTCCATGGGATTTTCCAGGCAAGACTACTGGAGTGGGGTGCCATTGCCTTCTCCGAAATGTACACATACACAGGGGGTATTCAGCTTGTAATTCTCTGTTGTCTGAATATTATAAATATTTCATAGAAAAAAAGTTTCTAAATTAAATAAGCCTATAAGCCTTCCCTCAATGCATTCTTACTAATACGAGAACACAAGTAATAAGATTACTTTATAATTTTTTTGTCACTCTAGTTTACATTTGTGTAGAATGCAATAGTACAAAACTTACTTCTTCCTATGACCTATTTTTTTTTTCATTTGATTTTTTCATTCAAGATGAAGAACATGCATTAAAGATGCTGAACCAGCCAGGAATGGGACAGGCTGAGGACTAGAATCCTGTGATACTTCTTTACACTGACTTACAAATATCTGCTTTTGGTTCTCAGTTTATTCCCTCAAACTCCAAACCTGGAGTTCCTCCTGCTGAAAAGAATATTCATATGGTATCTTTCACATGGTATGGACCTAACAGAAGCAGAAGATATTAAGAAGACATGGCAAGAATACACAGAAGAACTGTACAAAAAAGAGCTTCACGACCCAGATAATCATGATGGTGTGATCACTGACCTAGAGCCAGACATCCTGGAATGTGAAGTCAAGTGGGCCTTAGAAAGCATCACTACGAACAAAGCTAGTGGAGGTGATAGAATTTCAGTAGAGCTATTCCAAATCCTGAAAGATGATGCTGTGAAAGTGCTGCACTCAATATGCCAGCAAATTTGGAAAACTCAGCAGTGGCCACAGGACTGGAAAAGGTCAGTTTTCATTCCAATCCCAAAGAAAAGCAATGCCAAAGAATGCTCAAACTACCGCACAAATGCACTCATCTCACACGCTAGTAAAGTAATGCTCAAAATTCTCCAAGCCAGGCTTCAGCAATATGTGAACCGTGAACTTCCAGATGTTCAAGCTGGTTTTAGAAAAGGCAGAGGAACCAGAAACCAAATTGCCAACATCTGCTGGATCCTGGAAAAAGCAAGAGAGTTCCAGAAAAACATCTATTTCTGCTTTATTGACTATGCCAAAGCCTTTGACTGTGTGGATCACAATAAACTGTGGAAAATTCTGAAAGAGATGGGAATACCAGACCACCTGACCTGCCTCTTGAGAAATTTGTATGCAGGTCAGGAAGCAACAGTTAGAACTGGACATGGAACAACAGACTGGTTCCAAATAGGAAAAGGAGTACATCAAGGCTGTATATTGTCACCCTGCTTATTTAACTTATATGCAGAGTACATCATGAGAAACGCTGGACTGGAAGAAACACAAGCTGCAATCAAGATTACCGGGAGAAATATCAATAACCTCAGATATGCAGATGACACCACCCTTATGGCAGAAAGTGAAGAGGAACTCAAAAGCCTCTTGATGAAAGTGAAAGAGGAGAGTGAAAAAGTTGGCTTAAAGCTCAACATTCAGAAAACGAAGATCATGGCATCCGGTCCCATCACGTCATGGGAAATAGATGGGGAAACAGTGGAAACAGTGTCAGACTTTATTTTTGGGGGCTCCAAAATCACTGCAGATGGGTATTGCAGCCATGAAATTAAAAGACGCTTCCTCCTTGGAAGGAAAGTTATGACCAACCTAGATAGCATATTCAAAAGCAGAGACATTACTTTGCCAACAAAGGTTCGTCTAGTCAAGGCTATGGTTTTTCCTGTGGTCATGTATGGATGTGAGAGTTGGACTGTGAAGAAGGCTGAGCACCAAAGAATTGATGCTTTTGAACTGTGGTGTTGGAGAAGACTCTTGAGAGTCCCTTGGACTGCAAGGAGATCCAGCCAGTCCATTCTGAAGGAGATCAGGCCTGGGATTTCTTTGGAAGGAATGATGCTAAAGCTGAAACTCCAGTACTTTGGCCACCTCATGCGAAGAGTTGACTCATTGGAAAAGACTCTGATGCTGGGAGGGATTGGGGGCAAGAGGAGAAGGGGACGACAGAGGATGAGATGGCTGGATGGCATCACCGACTCGATGGACATGAGTTTGAATGAACTCCAGGAGTTGGTGATAGACAGGGAGGCCTGGCGTGCTGCAATTCATGGGGTCGCAAAGAGTCGGACACGACTGAGCGACTGATCTGATCTGATCTGATCTTTCACATACAAATGAGAGAGTCATTTCCTAGGCAGGTTGATAAAAAGTCTAGGGGTCCCCAAGGACAGAGGGCTCTGGAATTCTCAAGGAGGAAGAAAGGACAAACTTTTTCCTCTACATTCCTTAGGATTATATAACAATAATGTATCCTGCCTGAGGACAGTCTCTGGATTAAACCTTCTGGCTAATCCTGTTATCTTCAGTTCAGTTCAGTTCAGTGGCTCAGTCATGTCCAACTCTTGCGATCCCATGAATCACAGCACACCAGGCCTCCCTGTCCATCACCAACTCCTGGAGTTCAACCAAACTCATGTCCATTGAGTCGGTGATGCCATCCAGCCATCTCATCCTCTGTCATCCCCTTCTCCTCCTGCCCCCAATCCCTCCCAGCATCAGAGTCTTTTCCAATGAGTCAACTCTTCACATGAGGTGGCCAAAGTATTGGAGTTTCAGCTTCAGCATCAGTCCTTCCAATGAACACCCAGGACTGATATCCTTTAATATGGACTGGTTGGATCTCCTTGCAGTCCAAGGGACTCTCAAGAGTCTTCTCCAACACCACAGTTCAAAAGCATCAATTCTTTGGTGCTCAGCTTTCTTCACAGTCCAACTCTCACATCCATACATGACCACTGGAAAAACCATAGCCTTGAGTAGACAGACCTTTGTTGGCAAAGTAATGTCTCTGCTTTTCAATATACTATCTAGGTTGGTCATAACTTTCCTTCCAAGGAGGAAGCGTCTTTTAATTTCATGGCTGCAATACCCATCTGCACTGATTTTGGAGCCCCCAAAAATAAAGTCTGACACTGTTTCCACTGTTTCCCCATCTATTTCCCATGAAGTGACGGGACCAGAAGCCCTGATCTTCGTTTTCTGAATGTTGAGCTTTAAGCCAACTTTTTCACTCTCCTCTTTCACTTTCATCAAGAGGCTCTTTAGTTCCTCTTCACTTTCTGCCATAAGGGTGGTGTCATCTGCATATCTGAGGTTATTGATATTTCTCCCATCAATCTTGATTTCAGCTTGTGTTTCTTCCAGCCCAGCGTTTCTCATGATGCACTCTGCATATAAGTTAAATCTTAAAATGCAAATTATGGTAGTAGGTCTGCTGAGGTCTTTACAAACTCCAGACATTCTTTTGATTCATTGTAATGACTAATTGGAGTATATAACTCCATTGCTAACAGTAGCAAGGGGGTACTCTTTCTGCCCCCTTCTGATGCCTAAGTCAGAAGCTTTCTATATCTCCTTTATACTTTAATCAAACTTTATTACACAAAAGCTCTGAGCGATCAAGCCTTGTCTCTGGCCTCGGATTGAATTCTTCTCCTCCGGAGGCCAAGAATCCTGGCGTCTTTTCGTGGTTCAGCAACAACCTTTCACAAAGATGGCACTCCCAGTTCACTTAAGAGTGTACTTGATGTGTCCATGAATTTGTGTGAATCCATACATAATATCTTGCAAAATTTTGCCATTTCTCTAACAGAAACATTACTAAATTTAAAAATTAATACCCACTCTATACTACCTAAAACCTTTCTCAATATTTTTTAACCACCATAAAAGGCTTATATGGTTTATAATGACTTTTAAGTAGCTGGGCAGCAATGAGTCTCTTGGGTTTGGGATGAACTCAGTAGCCACAGGATCCAGAAAGGCAGCTGGAATCCAATTCGTGGCCCAATAAATGAATAACACACCAGAAAGTATTCTTGCCTTATGCTTTATGTTTTGGAGACCTCTGAGTACCAGTTTGGGGCATAATTAGGTATATGCTTTGTGGCATTTATTCAATGAAATTCTGCCTGTGCTTACGCACTCAGTCGTGTCTGACTCTGTGACCCCTTGGACTGTAGCCCACCAGGCACCTCTGTCCATGGGGATTCTCCAGGCAAGAATACTGAAGTGGGTTGCCATGCCATCCTTCAGGGGATCTTCCCAACCCAGGGATCGAGCCCAGTCTCCTGCATTGCAGGCAGATTCTTTACTGTCTGAGGAAATTCTATTTATATATACTTAAAAGCAGGCTTCCCAGGTGATGCAGTGGTAAAGAATTAGCCTGCCAATACAGGTACACACCAGAGACTTGGGTTTGATCCTTGGGTTGGGAAGATACCCTGGAGGAGGAAATGGCGATCCACTCTAGTATTCTTGCCTGGACAGTTCCATGGACAGGGGAGCCTGGTGGGCTATAGTCCATACTGTTGCAGAGTTGCATACAACTGAGTGAGCACACATGTTCCCTTGATATCTCCAATTTTCTTGAAGAGATATCTAGACTTTCCCATTCTATAGTTTTCCTCTATTTCTTTGCATTTTTCATGTAAGAAGGCTTATCTGTCCTTGCTATTCTTTGAAACTCTGCATTCAGATGGATATATCTTTCCCTTTCTTCTTTGCCTTTTGCTTTCAAAGCATGGATTATCCATTTTAATTTTTCACATGTTGCAATCCCCTATTTGATCAATCGACAAAGCTTCAGTTAGAAAGAAAACTTTGGATTTTTGTGATTAATTCTCAAATCCAATTAGTCATCTTGACTTTTCCCTATGCCATTGAAAATTCCCTGTATTTGGAAAGGTTTGTTAAAAGACACACTGTTGGTCTTCCAGACTTTAATTTGTCATTCAACATCTTAAATCTCATGCCTCAAATAGAAAGTATCAAAAAGAACAAAGGCATAAAGAGCAAGGAAAATTCCCAGGAAAAGGTAGTGAAGAGTCAGCCCAAATCTGAAAGACAAGGATGACATATATAACCTAGAAATAGAACATCTGAATTATAAGTAATTGGTGACAATAAGGGAAGTAGTAGAAAAGTTGGTGGCAGTGACATCATAAACATTAATAGATACCTTAATACATTATATTTAGTAAATCAGGTTAGTCCCTTTTTAACATTTTTAATAGCCATCAGTTACATGTGAAGTGATGTTACATACCATCAGCTATGTATATTGCTTGTGTACAAATATACACATGTAGCAATGTTATAAAATATGCATTTGAATATGAATACCTTACTAAATTATATTAATTATAGCTGAAGTCTAGAAAGAATATGTAAAACAATGCTAACACTTATGCCTAAAATGCTTTCCTTTTTATCTTTTAAGTTACTTCTCTTGTGTGATTTTTAAAATTATTTTTGTGTTTAAAACAAAAACGGGGGAACTGAACTCCACTTTTGGTGCATACTACAATTACTTAAGAATGAAACACTTTTCAGGTCTAAAGTTTCAAAGGGTGAAAAGAAAGATTTAAAAAACCTATCCAATGTACTACAATTGTTCTACCATTCTTTAAAAACCTTTAAGATCATCTCTTCCATGTTTCTTCGCTAAAAGTCTCAGAGAATTAACAATACAATGTAATCTAGGTTTAAATTTGGGTTTCTCCTGCGTTTCAGATATTTATGTTTGAGGTTTCTCTTACCGACAAGCCACTTAAAGGGTCACTGTTACTTTGAGGTTTTATCAATGAGATTCGTGTCTTTGGGGCCCATTAGGAACATTTTCGAAGATTACAATGTCAATAGCACCTAATTACTGGACTGTGAGAAAGGTCTTCTTAAGTACATAAAATCTGTGGCAGTACACAGTACACAATGGGCTGCTCAGATCCCAAAATTTATCACAGCTAAGTAGCAAACAAATTAATAATGTTACCTGGGATCTCCTGGCTGGGATAATTACTACTGTGTAAAAAAGACTGCTTTGAAATTCTGCCAATAGTATCATACCTCATTTTTAAAATTTTCTTTATATTCATGAGGATTTCTTTATCTCTTAAATTTTCTTTCTTGCAAGAGCAACTCTCTGCTTCACACTAGAATTTTTTGGAGTAAAGCTTGCAACGTAACAAAGAGTAAATTTCAATTTGCTTGGGAAGCATATATGCTCTGATGCGATTTTAAGTTATGTTTTATGTTTTATTTTGCCCTTTTCAAAATATCTACAGTATGATCTGATACTAATGACAAACTTTATTCTTTCTTATGCATGGTGGACATAAGAATTAAAGGAGACACCAGTTCTTTTAAATCACTAGCCTACTTCTGAGAACACTGTAATTCTCATGTAATGGGTTAAAAAGCAGGTTTGCCAGACTTTATTTTCAGAACCCAGGGATTATATTATCCATAGGTCAGGAGGAAAGGTAGGGATGGGGTTAGCTAGGCACGTCACCTCATTTAATCTTCATAACAAAGCTAGGAGTTAAGAGTCACCATCTCCATTTTACATAGCAGAAGGAGCTGAGATGAAGTCACCCAGGTAGTAAGTGGCTGGAATGAGATGGGAACCAAAGCCTGTCCACCTGCAAAGCCTTTCTGCTACATCACATGTTTTCCCATTGTGTGTTGTTGAAAATGGGACCACACATTGTCACGCATGTGTCTTGGAGTAAATCAGTATAATTGACTGGTGACAAACCTGGCCCCTGGGGCCACATTGTCTGAGTCTGAACCCAGCCTTTTTTGTAGAAATAATAATCTATTTATTTGCAGTCATAACCTTGGCAGCCTACCAGGCCCCTCTGTATTCAACTGTCTCCTTTATAGACTTGAGAAGGCAAGAGTGCTGACCTTATAGGGTTTTTGTGAGGGTTAGAGCTAAAACCTGAAAAGCATTAGAATAGTTGGTTGTTGTTTAGTCGCTAAGTCATGTTGAACTCTTCCCTACCCCACTGACTATAGCCCACCAGGCTCCTCTGTCCATGGGATTTCCCAGGCAAGAATGCTAGAGTGGGTCGCCATTTCCTTCTCCAGGGGATCTTTCTAATCCAGAAATCAAACCTGTGTCTCCTGCATTGGCAGGTGGATTCTTTACCACTGAGCCACAGGGGAAGCTCATTAGAATAGTACCTACACCCATTAAATGTTAGTTATCCATAATTTTCAGAAGTATCTCATTGTGTAAATATACAATATAAAAACCTCTATCTTTAAAGCAACACTGAGGATTCTGGTAACAGGGAGGATAAATATTCCGTAGGGTATTTAAAATATTAATATTCCATTTACATAATTTAAAATACAGACCTCAATAACACAGTGACTTTAAAGGGTTCAGTTTGGCTTCTGTCACCAGATAGGTTACAGTCACCCTCATGTTATAGAAAGTAATGATTTGTCTATTGGTTCACATGAGTCATGTAGCTAAACACCTCCTTGAAAATGAATTTGTGAATTAGTGCTTGAAAACACTGATAATGTACTGAACTATTTCCTAGGAGCCTGGAGGGGTTTTTCCACCTTCTGAAGCACCTGAGAAGCTTGGAGTGACTTGTTTTGTGAAGACTCTTTGGCCTTTTGACAACTAGTGTGCATATTGTTCCATCCCCATAACCATGAAAGACAACTTTCCAATGAAAAAAAATTCATTTACTTTTAGAATTAGTAAATTTGTAATTCAATTTACTCCTGGCATTTATGTGTTGGCTTTTTGGAGCACTCAATATCACAGTAGTCCAAGCCTATGCCCCAAACAGTAACGCTTAAGAAGCTGAAGTTAAACGGTTCTATGAAGACCTACAAGACCTTTTAGAACTAACACCCAAAGAAGATGTCCTTTTCATTATAGGGGACTGGAATGCAAAAGTAGGAAGTCAAGAAACACCTGGAGTAACAGGCAAATTTGGCCTTGGAATATGGAATGAAGCAGGGCAAAGACTAATAGAGTTTTGCCAAGAGAATGCACTGGTCATAGCAAACACCCTCTTCCAACAACACAAGAGAAGACTCTACACATGGACATCACCAGATGGTCAACACCGAAATCAGATTGATTATGTTCTTTGCAGCCAAAGATGGAGAAGCTCTAGACAGTCAACAAAAACAAGACCGGGAGCTGACTGTTGTTGAGATCATGAACTCCTTATTACCAAATTCAGACTTAAATTGAAGAAAGTAGGGAAAACCACTAGACCATTCAGATATGACCTAAATCAAATCCCTTATGATTATACAGTGGAAGTGAGAAATAGATTTAAGGGCCTAGATCTGATAGATAGAGTGCCTGATGAACTATGGAATGAGGTTCGTGACATTGTACAGGAGACAGGGATCAAGACTATCCCCATGGAAAAGAAATGCAAAAAAGCAAAATGGCTGTCTGGGGAGGCCTTAAAAATAGCTGTGAAAAGAAGAGAAGCCAAAAGCAAAGGAGAAAAGGAAAGAGATAAGCATCTGAATGCAGAGTTCCAAATAATAGCAAGAAGAGATAAGAAAGCCTTCCTCAGTGATCAATGCAAAGAAATAGAGAAAAACAACAGAATGGGAAAGACTAGGGATCTCTTCAAGAAGATTAGAGATACCAAGGGAACATTTCATGCAAAGATAGGCTCGATAAAGGACAGAAATGGTATGGACCTAACAGAAGCAGAAGATATTAAGAAGAGGTCGCAAGAATATACAGAAGAACTGTACAAAAAAGATCTTCATGACCAAGATAATCACGATGATGTGATCACTGACCTAGAGCCAGACATCCTGGAATGTGAAGTCAAGTGGGCCTTAGGAAGCATCACTAAGAACAAAGCTAGTGGAAGTGATGGAATTCCACCTGAGCTATTTCAAATCCTAAAAGATGATGCTGTGAAAGTGCTCCACTCAATATGCCAGCAAAGTTGGAAAACTCAGCAATGGCCACAGGACTGGAAAAGGTCAGTTTGCATTCCAATCCCAAAGAAAGGCAATGCCAAAGAATGCTCAAACTACTGCACAATTGCACTTATCTCACATGCTAGTAAAGTAATGCTCAAAATTCTCCAAGCCAGGCTTCAGCAATACGTGAACCATGAACTTCCTGATGTTCAACCTGGTTTGAACCAGGCCAAACCAGACAGTTTGGCCTTTTGAACATCTACTGTGCATACTGTTCCATCCCCATAACCATGAAAGACAGCTTTCCAATGAAAAAAAATTCATTTACTTTTAGAATTAGTAAATTTGTAATTCAATTTCCTCCTGGCATTTATGTACTGGCTTTTTGGGGCACTCAATATCACAGCAGTCCAAGTCTATGCCCCAACCAGTAATGCTGAAGAAGCTGAAGTTGAACGGTTCTATGAAGACCTACAAGACCTTTTAGAACTAACACCCAAAAAAGATGTCCTTTTCATTATAGGGGACTGGAATGCAAAAGTAGGAAGTCAAGAAACACCTGGAGTAACAGGCAAATTTGGCCTTGGAATACGGGATGAAGCAGGGCAAAGACTAATAGAGTTTTGCCAAGAGAATGCACTGGTCATAGCAAACACCCTCTTCCAACAACACAAGAGAAGACTCCACATATGGACATCACCAGGTGGTCAACACTGAAATCAGATTGATTATGTTCTTTGCAGCCAAAGATGGAGAAGCTCTATACAGTCAGCAAAAACAAGACCAAAATGCATGGCCTGGTTCAACCAGTCCATTCTGAAGGAGATCAGGCCTGGGATTTCTTTGGAAGGAATGATGCTAAAGCTGAAACTCCAGTACTTTGGCCACCTCATGCGAAGAGTTGACTCATTGGAAAAGACTCTGATGCTGGGAGGGATTGGGGGCAGGAGGAGAAGGGGACGACAGAGGATGAGATGGCTGGATGGCATCACTGACTCGATGGACGTGAGTCTGAGTGAACTCCGGGAGTTGGTGATGGACAGGGAGGCCTGGCGTGCTGTGATTCATAGGGTCGCAAAGAGTCGGACATGACTGAGCCACTGAACTGAACTGAACTGAACAAGTAGAAAATTTATTTCTAGTTGATGTGGGGTTAACTGGAACCTAATAAACCAGAAACTTTTGTTAACTGAATGATTTCACCACACTGTCTTCAGAGGGGAGAATGTGATACGGTAAAGTTAAATCAGAGATTTTGTAGAAAGAAATGTCAGGGTTATCCCCGAGACTTTCTGTGTGACACTCTCACCCACTCCTTCTCTGCAGCTCAGAGTCATATTCAGTATGATGTGCTTGTGGCATCCTGCAAAATTATGGATCATAATATAGCATTTACTTTCAATTTTATTAGTAAGCCTGAAAAAGGGGGCTAATGAATTTTAGGAGGGTTTTCAGTAGACAGGGTGGAAATAACTCTACACTTTGCATTTTCAGAATAGAAGAAAGGGAATGCCAGTGTTTGTTTTGGCTGAGGCTCCCTCATGGCCCAGGTAGCCATCAAAGTTGGTTTGTATGACTACAAATGTACCTTCAGAAAATGGTTTGCTTGGCTCAGAAAAATAATTTTTGGATGTAAAATTCTCAACTGGATTTTTTGCTGTTAATTAAGGCTCTAATATCAATAACCTCAGATATGCAGATGACACCACCCTTATGGCAGAAAGTGAAGAGGAACTCAAAAGCCTCTTGATGAAAGTGAAAGAGGAGAGTGAAAAAGTTGGCTTAAAACTCAACATTCAGAAAACGAAGATCAGGGCTTCTGGTCCCATCACTTCATGGGAAATAGATGGGGAAACAGTGGAAACAGTGTCAGACTTTATTTTTGGGGGCTCCAAAATCACTGCAGATGGTGATTGCAGCCATGAAATTAAAAGACGCTTACTCCTTGGAAGAAAAGTTATGACCAACCTAGATAGCATATTCAAAAGCAGAGACATTACTTTGCCAACAAAGGTCCGTCAAGTCAAGGCTATGGTTTTTCCAGTGGTCATGTATAGATGTGAGAGTTGGACTGTGAAGAGAGCTCAGTGCCAAAGAATTGATGCTTTTGAACTGTGGTGTTGGAGAAGACTCTTGAGAGTCCCTTGGACTGCAAGGAGATCCAACCAGTCCATCCTAAAGGAGATCAGCCCTGGGTGTTCATTGGAAGGAATGATGCTAAAGCTGAAACTCCAGTACTCTGGCTACCTCATATGAAGAGTTTACTCATTGGAAAAGACCCTGATGCTGGGAGGGATTGGGGGCAGGAGGAGAAGGGGATGACAGAGGATGAGATGGCTGGATGGCATCACCGACTCGATGGACATGAGTTTGAGTGAACTCCGGGAGTTGGTGATGGACAGGGAGGCCTGGCGTGCTGCGATTCATGGGGTCGCAAAGAGTCGGACACGACTGAGCGACTGAACTGAACTGAACTGAAGGCTCTAATTAAAATGTCAGGTAGAACAAAGATTGCAAACGTAACAATTTACATTTTAATGATAAATCATGAAAGTCTCTCTTCCCCAGGCTTCCCTGTCCTTCACCATCTCTTGGAGCTTGCTCAAACTCATGTCCATTGAGTCGGTAATGCCATCCAACCATCTCATCCTCTGTTGTTCCCTTCTCCTCCTGCGTTGAATCTTTCCCAGCATCAGGGTCTTTTCCAATGAGTCAGCTCTTTGCATCAGGTGGCCAAAGTATGGGAGCTTCCGCTTCAGATCAGTCTTTCCAGTGAATATTCAGGGCTGATTTCCTTCAAGATTGACTGGTTTGATCTCTTTGCAGTCCAAGGGACTCTCAAGAGTCTTCTCCAGCCCCACAGTTTGAAAGTATCAGTTCTTCCATGCTCAGCCTTTGGTGCTCAGTCCATATGATCACATGGACCCAAACCTTGCCTAACTCAATGAAACTATGAACCATGCTGTGTAGGGCCACCCAAGATGGATGGGTCATGGTGGAGAGTTCTGACAAATCGTGGTCCACTGGAGAAGGAAATGGCAAACCACTTCAGCATTCTTGCCTTGAGAACCCCATGAACAGTATGAACAGGCAAAAAGATATGACACTGAAAGATGACCTCCCCCCCAGGTTGGTAGGTGCCCAATATGCTACTGGAGAAGAGTGGAGAAATAGCTCCAGAAGGAATGAAGAGGCTGAGCAAAAGCAGAAACAATGCCCACTTGTGGATGTGACTGGTGATGGAAGTAAAGTCTGATTCTGTAAAGAACAATAGTGCATAGGAACCTGGAAAGTTAGGTCCATGAATCAAGGTAAATCAGAAGTGGTCAAGCAGGAGATGGCAAGAGTGAACATCAACATTTTAGAAGGCAGTGAATTAAAATGGACAGGAATGGGTGAATTTAACTCAGATGACCATTATATCTACTACTGTGGGCAAGAATCCTTTAGAAGAAATGGAGTAGTCCCATAGTCAACAAAAGAGCCTGAATTGCAGTACTTGGGTGTAGTCTCAAAAACAATAGAATGATCTCGGTTCGTTTCCAAGGAAAACCATTCAATATCACAGTAATTCAAGTCTGCCCCAACCACTAATGCTGAAAAAGCTGAAGTTGAACAGTTCTGTGAAGATCTACAAGACCTTCTAGAACTAACATAAAAAAAAGATGTCCTTTTCATCATAGGGGACTGGAATGCAAAAGTAGGAAATCAAGAGATACCTGGAGTAACAGGCAAGTTTGGCCTTAAAGTACAAAATGAAGCAGGGCAAAGGCTAACAGAATTTTGCCAAGAGACTGCCCTGGTCATAGAAAACACCCTCTTCCAACAACACAAGAGATGACCTTACACATGGACATCACCAGATGGTCAATACCAAAATCAGATTGAGTATATTCTTTCTTCCCCTAATACATTATGATATTTTAGAAATAACTTACTGTAGGGATTGGAATTTTCAACAGTCTACAGATCTAGCCCTTTACTTAAATGCTGACATCTTTAGTGACTTCTCCGGTGGTCCAGTGGTTAGGACTCTGTGTTTCCACAGCAGGGACCTGGGTCTGATCCCTGGTGAGGGAACTAAGATCCCCAAGCTCTATGGTGTGGCCAAAAAAAAAAAAAAAAAAAAAATGCTGATATCTTTAAAAGGTTGCCATGCTTTAGGCTAGCAGCCACTATAGAATCCAGTCTGGGTGTTATTGTTCAGTCAGTCATGTCCAACTCTGCAACCCCATGGACTGCAGTATGCCAGGCTTCCCTGTCCTTCACCATTTCCCAGAGTTTGCTCAAACTTATGTGCATTGAGTCAATGATGCCATCCGACCATTTTACCCTCTGTCGCCCCCTTCTCCTCCTTCCCTCAATCTTTTCCAGCATCTTTTCCAGTGAGTTGGTTCTTTACATCTGGTGGCCAAAGTATTGGAACTTCAGCTTTAGCATCAGTCCTTCCAATGAATATTTAGGGCTGATTTCCTTTAGGATTGACTGGTTGGATCTCCTTGCAGTCCAAGGGACTCTCCATAGTCTTCTCCAGCACCACAGTTCGAAAGCATCAATTCTTTAGCGCTCAGCCTTATTTATGGTCCAACTCTCACATCCATACATGACTACTGGAAAACCCATAGCTTTCACTATATGGACTTTTGTCAGCAAAGTGATGTCTCTGCTTTTGAATAAACTGTCTAGGTCTGTCATAACTTTTCTTCTAAGGAGCAAGTGCCTTTTAATTTCATAGTTGCAGTTACTGTCTGTAGTGATTTTGGAGCTCAAGAAAATAGAAACTGTCACTGTTTTCATTTTTTCCCCCCTATCTATTTGCCATGAAGTGATGGGACTGGATACCATGATCTTAGTTTTTTGAATGTTGAGTTTTAAGCCAGCTTTTTCACTCTCCTCTTTTACCTGCATCAAGATGCTCTTTAGGTTCTCTTTACCTTCTGCTATTAGGGTGGTGTCATATGCATATCTGGGTGTTACTATGATCAAAAATGTCAGTCCAGGAAGCAGAGAGGACTGTGGCTGCCAAAAGATTCCCAGCAACCAGGCAGGCACCTCTGGAAAAGATACTACCTACACCTGTAAACACTACAGAAAAAGTCTCTCCATTGCGTGGAGCCCAGGAGAGGGGTTCCTTTCTCAATCTCGTTTTCCAAAAGTAGATGATTTTAAAATTAGGGTCTAGGATTTAAACTCATTTCACACACTTCCTCCCTGTATAAATATTCATGATAAAACTTTACTTTTAAAGATTCCAAGAAATGAAATTCAGAAATTACTGACACCCCTTGATTACTATCTATAATTTAAATGAAGAACATTGCATTTTGTTAATACATGTTCATTAGAGAAAAGCAAGCCTCCTAAAGACGTATAGAAACTTGTGAACAAAATGTACCTCCACCTCCCAAACGGTCCAATTTGAGGCCCTGCAAGGACTGATGGGAGATAAAAGAATGCTAGAAATGGTCAGATTTTTCTTCTATTATTAAACTGGAAACTAAGAATTTAACAGGAGCCTCAGGTTTGTTGGCAGTTTAAAAAAAAAAAGAAACAGGATTCCAACCGAGCCAGTTTCTAGTTTTGATGTATGACTCTCATTTTCAATGAACAGAGATCAATATTCAGAAATACATATTAACATTCTTTTATTCATCATATCAATGCATTAGTCTTATAAAGTGGCTGGGGGAAAAAGCCATGCATTCACCCAGAAACCAAACATCTCAGTACAACAAAGAAAAGTGCTACTAATCTGGATTCATTACCCATCCTGTGTGTGTGCCCTGTTTCTCCAACAATGAGGATTCTTACCTTGTGGTGAAAGTGGGAGGGAAATCTGATTGCTGCCTACATCTTCATACTTGATGTCTACCTGTAGGTAAAATGAGATGTTTAATTACTGACGCTGAATAATACTGACTGATTAAATGTTAAATAGGAAAAAAGTAATCTACCTACCGAAGGTGAATGATCACCACTTGTAGCAGATGTCATCACTGTTGCCAAGTTCGTTCTGGATTGCACAAATAAAGGTTTAACTTTCTGAAAGACACAAAGGGTACGTAGCATTGTTATACAGGGGGAATAAAGATCAACTCAAATGGAGATAGAATGCTCTTCAGTCCTTAGTTAACTGAGATATGAAAATTATGCTTCTAACTTAATTTCTCAAATATCACTGGGGAAATAATTTCCTTTAAACCCAAGGAATGTCAGACTCTTTGTGACCCTATGGACTGATGCCTTCCAGGCTCCTCTGTCCATGGGATTTCCCAGGCAAGAATACTGGAGAGGGTTGCCATTTCCTCCTCCAGGAGATCTTCCCAATCCAGGGATCGAACCTGAGTCTCCTGCAACTCCTGCATTGCAGGTGGATTATTTCCCCACTGAACCACAAGGAATGGATCCCTTCCTAATTCAGGCTACTTTGTGAGAAAATTCAAGCAAAAATGTTTTCCTCAATGTCTCTTCTGACTCTACTTTCTTTTGATTCTCCCTAAGCCATTTGGGATTCACTCCTTGTAACTGGCCAGCTATCACAAGGTCATCCCCAGCACCACTCAGTTCCTGGAAGCTACACAGTAGTGGCCCTGGTTCCCAGGAACTAAAGAATGAAAACACAAAAGCATCTCTTCTAGGAGTTCAGAAGCAGCAGCACAGAGGCACAACGGCCACCAACATCATATACTGCACAGTAAATCACGACACTAAAAATATGCTGGTGAAAATGACCAAAAGCACACCAGGCATTATTATAAAAAAGAGGTCTGAGGTCTGTGGGTGCACCTGGGAATTTAAGTGACGTTTTCCCTATTCAAGGCTTCTCTCTTGTTGGTTTGTATGGATGCATACACATTTGCATGCATTTTTCTATCCCCCTACAGCCTGCTCCCACTCCCTTTTTGTTCCCCTCGACAAATAAACCATTTAAACATTTATGTGAGGACTCCCTTGGTGGCCCAGTGGTTAAGACTCTGAGCTCTCAATGCAGGAGGCCTGGGTTCGATCCCTGGTCAGGGAACTGGATCCCATATGTTGCAACTAAAGATCCTGCATGCTGCAACTAAGACCCAGCACAGCCAAATAAATAAATAAAAAGAAATATCTTTAAAATTGTAATCTTTGGTTGAGAAGAGAAAAAAACAGGAGAAGAGACTACCGTATATATAGACCAGTTTTGGAACACTTTGGGGGAGTCAATTATTAAAAATCCTTAGCAAGTTTCTCACATGTGTGCATGCTAAGTCGCTTCAGTCATGTATGACTCTTTGTGACCCCATGGACTATAGCCCATTAGGCTCCTCTGTCCATGGGATTCTTGAGGCAAGAATACTGGACTGGGTTGCCATGCCCTCCTCCAGGAGATTTTCCCAACCCAGGCATCAAACCCATGTCTCTTATGTCTCCTGTACTGGCAGGCAGTTTTGTTTTTTTGTTTTTTTTTTACTACTAGCGCTACTTGTGAAGCACAGCAAGGTTCGTTTTGCTAAAAATTAGAAATAATATCATCTTGCCAATGTTCTTAAGTTCTTTGATGTCTTGCAGCAACTTGGATTTTAAAAATCATCCTAAAGTGAAAATTGTGGAAAAAAATTTAAAAAGAAAGTGATTTTGGATTGTAAGCCTTTTGAAGCAAGAAACCAAAATTTATATTTCTTGTGAAATATCTTTAAATATCTTTCTCACAAACCTTATTTGTCCCCAAAACACTTAGCATCACAGCAGTTTCTAAATGACATTTATATTATGTTGTTTATTTTGTCTATGATATCACTTATACATAGAATCTTAAAAAATGATACAAATGAACTTATTTACAAAACAGATATAGACTCAGACATAGAAAACAAACATGATTACTAAAGAGGAGAGGCGGGGAGAGATAAATTAGAAGTTTGGGATTAAACAGATACTCACTAGCACATGTAAAATAAACTATAAAGACCTACTTATATTACAGGGAACAACTATACTTAATATCTTGTAATAACTTATAATGGAAAAGAACCTGAAAAAGAACAATACATATACACTGTGTATATGTTCAGTTATATATATGTGTGTGTATATACATATATATATATACACACGTGTATATACATATACATGTGTGTGTGTGTGCTCAGTCGCAAGTCATGTCCATCTCTTTGCAACCCCATGGACTGTAGCCTGCCAGGCTCCTTTGTCCATGGGATTTGCCAGGCAAGAATACTGAAGTGGGTTGTCATGCCCTCCTCCAGGGCATCTTCCCCACCCAGGGACAGAACTTGAGTCTCCTATGTCTCCTGCATTGACAGGTGGATTCTTTACCACTGAGTCACCTGGGAAGCCGCCCCCGCCACCAACACATATGTATATAAATAATAACTGAATCACTTTGCTGTACACCAGAAATTAACACAACATTGTAAATCAACTATACTTCAATTTTAAAAAAAGTCTATTTTAGAATTGGACTTTGTCTATAGGTTACTTCTAGTGTGAAAATGAATGACCTGGTACTAGGAACAGATTCTTTAACCTCCTTTTTCCATTTGGAAGTGACTAGATACTTGGATCTTCAGCTGTGATTGTTCCTATGTTCCATCCATGCCCACAGTGGTCAGGTTAATAGATTCCTCCCAGGAGGAATGAGTCACCCTCCTCTAAAGTTTTCACTTGCCTCCACTGTAGCTCAACCATGTCGCATGGGAGCCATCTGTTTACACATCTATTTCTCATACTACATTGAGCTCTTTGGGTTCAAACACTGTCTTAAGCTATCAGCATCTAGCAGAGTGCCTCCTGTACTATCTCCCGGGCTAAGAGCAGGGATTCTAAAAAAGCTAAGTTCAAAAAGGCATGTTACAGCTGCATCAGAGACAAAGTGCATCTACCCCAATATGTACTTACAACATAATTGAAGGATGTATCAGCCAGCACTGCAAACTGTCGAAATAATGTGTGCCTAGTAAACATTTCATTCTTAAGGGCATGAAAGCTGAAATAAAACATACAATGGAATTAATGAGCAGAAATCATAGGAAAGAGCAAATTGGTATTATGTTCCTGTGATGAGAAACTAGAATTTTCAATATAAGAGCAAAGAAATGCAAGTAAAAAATTTTAAATATTAATATAAACTTATCACTCTTTGGTTTCTAAAATTATATATTTTCCAGCTGTGAAAAGCAAATAAGGAGGAATAGCCTTATTAATACTAGATATTAACATATATCACAAAATAATAGTATAATAATATCCTGGAAAGGAAAAATAAATGGAATAGAATAGGAACACTGAAACAGATTCAGGAATATACTAGAACATAGTATGTGACCAAAGTGGCATCACAACCCACTCCAGAAAGAACTGGAATAAAGACCTAAATATGAGAGGTAAGTCAAGAAGGCTTGTTTATAAAAGTGGGAGAATATTTTAGTGAAGATGGAGAAAGATTTTCTAAATACATCTAAGGAAAAAATATTGATGGATAAAGATTAAGAATTTCTGTACAATAAAGGGCAACATACACAAAGTTCATAGACTGGGAAAAGGTATTTGTAACATTTAAAATTTATAAGGAATTTAAAATAAGAATACACAAACAAATGTCACAAGCTGAGAAGAAAGCAAAAAGATGAAAAGAGTTCACAAAAGAGGGACATCCTTTAAAGGGAAAACATCAGATCAATACAAGCTTTTGAAAGTCAGATACCACCAGATATTAGAACTCAATCCTTGTATCTCTCCATTTTTCTCCAACACTTATTCTTAGCTAATCTCATTTAATCCCATGACTTTAAATACCATCTATACTAATGCACCCCAAATGCATGTCCCCAGCCTCAACTTTCTTCTGAGTTCCAGACTCATATATTCATCTGCACCTAGACATTTACCCTTAGGTTACTAAGAGGCATCTTGAATTTTGCATATCAAAACTGATTTCCTGACAAAATGCACTTGCTTGTTTGAAGTTGAAGGCAACTTCATCTTTCCTGTTGTAAAACATCTTTGCAATCAAACGACTTCTTTCTTCCCCCCCTTACTGCCAATCTTTCAATATCTCCTACTTTCAAAACATGCTGCTGCTGCTGCTAAGTCACTTCAGTCGTGTCCAACTGTGTGCGACCCCATAGATGACTTTCAAAACATATCCCACATTTAATCATTTCTCAACACCTCCATGTCTCCCATCCCAGTCAAATCACCATCATGTTTTGCCTAAAAGAGGCTTATTCTTTCTGGAGCTCCTAACTTTTCTCCCTGCCTTTCCTTTGGTTTCCCTATGGCCTTGTATCAATACAGAAGTCAGAATTATCCTTTCAAGACATCAGATCATTTGGGTCTTTCCTTAGTTCAAGACTCTCCAATGAGGTTTCAGGGTACCAACTCATTATTCTGAATATTGATAAATAAAGAGGATCAAGCATTTATCTTGCCTCATCTCATCTGAAACTATATTTCAGGGTAACCAGTTGAGGGGAATGTTTTTCTTTGATAGCACTTAGCTAAGAAATGCAGAAGGAAAGATAAAATGGAAGTATTAACAATTTGCCATCCTAATGAAATCTTGACTCATGGTTTGTGATTATTAATGGATGTTAAGATTATTTGGAGAAAGGTCAATTGGTAAACCTTGAAATTCATGAATCAGGCTGATTAACATGATAAATAACAAAGTCAGACACTAAAGTGCCCTATGATGGGATGTGTACGAATTACCTAGTAGTTCGTGTGAAGAAGTCTTGCCAAAATATTGAATCGGAATCTAATCAACTCCCTGGATTTAAGATCAGTTTGTAGGATGTACAGACTGAAGAACATGCTAAAAGGCACCACACACGCATACACACATGCATGTAAACAATTAGCCAAATCCAGAATGGGGGACATTCTACATAAGAAATGAACACATTTCTCTAGCAAATCAATGGATTGGAAAGAAAGGGGCTTATGTAGGATCATTATAGAAAAAGAAAGATTTAAAGGATGTAACACCCAAATGCAGTGGTCTACTTATTCTGGATCCTGATTTAAACAAACAACTATAAAAGATTCCCTTGAGATAATCAAGAAATTTGAATATGACTTGGTTAATAAGAAATACTAAAGGATTTATACTGCTAGGTTTTAAGTGTGGTAATGACCTAGTAGGCATGTAAAAGAGACTTTCTTATCAGTTAAAACCAAGAGCTCCTGGGTCGGGGAGGTATGAGGAGAGCAGCATTGCCCAGGAGCAGGAGTTGTGAGAGCCCTCCCACAAACTTTGCCCTGTGTATCTCTTCCATGTGGCTGTTCCTGAGTTATATCCTTTTAAAATAAACTGGTAATATGAAGTCCAGAGTGGACTTCCCTCAAGGCCGGAATGTTGGAGAAATTTATTCCGGGGATGTGGGTTCGATCCTTGGTCCGGGAAGATTCCACATGCCATGGGGCAACTAACCCTGTGTGCCACAACTACTGAGCCCGTGTGCTGCAACTGCTGAAGCCCGGGTATCTAGAACCCATGTTCTGCAACAAGAGCAGCTCACGGCACACCGCAACTAAGGAGTGGCCCTTGCTTGCCTCAACTAGAGAAAGCCGGTGCACAGCAACGAAGACCCAGCACGGGGGAAAAAACACAAACGAAAAACGAAGCCTCTAGTGATTTCCCATTGAGCAAAACCTCAAATGTTCTTCTCTGAGCTCTTCTACCACTTGCCCCTGCTCACATCATTCCAGCCATCTAGTGTCCTCACTGTTCTTGAACACATGAGCCAACGCTCATCCCAGCACTTCTGCATGTGAGGCTTCTTTGGGGGGAGGCGGGGAGTCTCTTCTAAGCAACCAGACAGCACACCCCCCTCACTCACTCAGATCTCTATATCTGAAGATAACTATTATTGTGTGCAAATAAGCAAGAAAACGTTTTAATAGGCCTATGGGGGAAGATAACTGTGTGGGTCTGATTAAACCAGTTATCAAGAGAGTCTGTCCATCCTGTCGATTATTTACATTTAAACACTGAGATCAGGAATAAAACAGAGTTTGGAATTTAGTTTTTATTTGAAGTGACTTTGACTATTCTTCTACTTTAGGTCAGTTATTTTGCATTTCTTATTTGAAGCATGTGATGGCATTTTATATTACTTAATACACAAGAAAAATGCTAGGCTCCCAATTTCCTTAAAAGATGATTAGTCACCTTTTTTACAAATAGACATTGTATATATCACCACACTATACCTGTTTCTGAGAATTAAGAATTTCTTTTCCCAGTTTTTGCTGATATGTTCTGATTCCTTTTTAATCCTGTAATAAATTTATAGATGGTTATATATATAGTATGTATTAGCTGCAAATGAACAATTATGAATTATTATTACCAGTACCTTTCTGACTTCTTTTTCTCTTTCTCTAACTTAGACTTTAATACTTGTATTTGCTCTTCCAAAACACGTTTCTCTTCTTCAATCTTTCAATAGAAAATACATCACAAAGTTAATGATATGAATCCTGTTTGTACTGTTTTATCCATAAATCTGAAATGTTATTTCTATTGAATAGCATACCATCAAAAATAATTTGAGAGAACAATGAGTTACATTTACTTGCAAATTCCCATAAATTGGAAGAATGTAAGATCCCATGCCTCCATTTCCCGTAAATGATTCACTTCAAAGCAGCCACTGTGAGACAACATTACGAAGCAACCAAAATTCTTCCTCATCACCCCTCCCCTGCTAGGTATCGCGTTTTCTAATCTCTTCATTATAGCGGCAGCTGCCCCAGTTACTGCATTTCCTCTATCGAAACTATCCTCAGGAAAGGATCTGACCAACTCCATCACATTAGAGCTATATGTTATTTCTCAGTATTGTCTATATTTTACAAGGGGATGAAATTTTGGCAAAGGAATGAATCTATCACGGTGGAGTTATAGGCATGGCATGAAGATTTCTTTGGATGTGGCAGGGAGATACCCCAGAATTATACTATAGAGGCAATCAGGTGCTCTGTCTCTTCATTCCATTGATTCTTGGTGTAGCTTTCGAAGTCACTGCTACTTTCTCAGAAGAGTCAGCATCCATATGACCAACATTTAGGTTAATAAGAATGGCCACATTGGCCATTACTATACCTTAGCCACTGATAGTTGCATCTTTTCCCCATGCATCACAGCAGGTCCTGCATGTGTAGCCTGGAGAGAAAATAAACTAAGGTAAATTTAACATTTCAAATCAAGGCATAAAGATGTGGTTTTTCTGTAGTGTAGAGAAAGGCAAATGAGAAGCATTATGCCAACACTAGTTCCACAGGGGTCTTGACTGCCGCAATTCATTTACAGGACTCAGGGTTTACACGCTGCATTTGCAATTGGACAGTTATAACTGATTAAAACCAATGTTCCCACTATTGCTTTTCCAAATTTGTTTTTTTAATGCATTACTCTGAAATTGCATATGGGTCAAATTGTACCACTATGTATATATTTTTAAATAAGCAGGCAGTTATCACCCAGTGAAGTCACAAGCTTTAAAAAAAATTATATTCCTCAACTATCTTTTGGATTACATCAAACGAATCCCAGTTATAGATATAAAAATGCTGCATTTCAAAATACTTAAGTAAATCACTTGTACTTTTTTGGTTTTTTTAGACTGTAATGCATTATTTGCTCATTTATTTACTACTAAATAAACTTTATTTTTAAATTTATTTACTTATTTGGCTATGCCAGATCTTTTGATCTATTGCCTGTCTTGAGGGGGTCAGTTCAGCCAAGCAGGGTCTGAAGCCAGGTCTGCTGAATAAAGTGAAAGGAATCCAGCACTCCCCTGAGCAATGAGAAGAGCTAGAAAAGGAAAGGATGGCCAGGCAGGACTCTGAGGCAAGAGGCGCTAGTGCGTGGGGAAGGCACAAGGTGACCTGTGCCCAGGGGTGATGCCCAACATTCAATGTGAAACGGTATCTGGGTGATGCAAACTGTCCCTGTCACTCACCTTCGGCAACCTTGTCCATCTAAAAGGTGTCCTGTGAGTGGGTGGTTTTAGTAGCAATTGAAGAATTGGGTTGAGTTCAGAATCTGATTCAACAAAATGTGAACTGGGATGACACAGAGTGCCATGAAACTCAGGAACTGACTTGTTTCAGTAGGAGAAGGAGCCTAAACACAGCAGTAGCCATGAGAAGATGCCATGGGCGTCAGTGGAAACCAGTGGACACCCTTCTGTCTCCCATAAAGCGAAGAATGTAGGCTTGAGCCAACTTTACTTACATTTGAAGGGACAGTGAGAATGCAGCTGACATTAGTTGCCACATATAAAAAATGACAAAATTTGTAATTAACAGTCATAAAAGTTATAATTTTTTGACTGTCTACTATGTGCCAGGTATGTCACACATATTGCCATTTATTCTACATACTAACATTAATTTCATCATCCCTGTTACTTTAGATATTTAACGATGGAGAAAGCATGCACATTTAAAAAATATAAACAGCAGATAGTATATATGAACATAAACTCTCACTTCCCAGAAGCCAAAGGTTTTGTTTTCAGTTTTTCTCATTGTTATAATGATAAATAAATAGTGGCCTTTATTGCTTTGGGCTCTCCATAAATAAAGATTAAGATTTAGAGCATTTATTTACTATATAGCACAGGGAACTATATTCACTATCTTGAAATAACCTGCAATGGAAGAATAATCTGAAAAAATACAGCTGAATCATTTTGCCATACACCTGAAACTAACACAATACTGTAGTGTTATACTTTAATTTTATCAATTTTACTTTACAAATATTATTTTATTTTACAATTTTACTTTTAATCAATCATACTTTAATTTTAAAAAGTAAATAAAAATAAAACCAATAGAAAAAAATTTTAATTAAAAAAAAATTTAGAGCATTCGAATCACCTGCTGGCTTCTCTCTTTCCTCACACGCTCTATTTTTTATTTGCAAATGTTTAGCTCTTACTGTGGTTGCCTTTATTATGATTTCAATATATGAACGTCTATATCATGATCTATGAACCCTCTGCTAATTTCTGATTATCCCCTGGCTGACAGGTGAATTCTCAGCAGGACTTAATCCTGAACTTGACCCTAACCCTCTGCTCTTACCTTAGTTCACTAAACTCTAACTCCTATTCCATCAGTCCCCAAAGTCCTGCAGAGCTTTCTGGTGGCCCTAGAACTACCCAAATTATTGTTCCCTTGGTTGTCTCCACACCTTCCTGGAGAAAACTACCACCTATCATCACCAGCATAGTGACTCAGTCTCCCCAAGGCCCATGTGGCAGGAAAGGAACCAAAAACAAAACCGGAGGCACAGCAACACTAATTAACCAAACAGTGAAAGTCTTCATTCTCATCAGCTTTCCTTGGCTTCCAATATGTGGGAATCACTCAAGTTATGGGAGGCATGCACTTTGGGGGCTCCCTCCACCTATCTGTTCTCAAAGAGCACAATCCACTTGAAACGCCTCTCTGACCACGGCATAAGGAGTACACACTGCGTTCACTGCCATCGGTTAACAGGGGACTGAAGAAACCGTAGGAATAAGAGCCCCAAGCTTTGGAGGGGCTGTATGCAAATGGATCTGCCTGCCACTGCAGGAGACACAGGTTGGATCTCTGGTCCAGGAAGATTCCACATGCCACAGGGCAATTAAGCCCTTGTGCCACAACTACTGAGCCCATGAGCTTTAGAACCTGCGCTCACCAACAAGAGAAGCCACCGCAATGAGAAGCCCAAAACTATCAGGTAGCCCCCACTTGCCGCAACTAGCGACAGCCCACGCACAGTAGCAAAGACCCAGTGTGGCCAATAGTAAAAATAACTGAATAAATAATTAAGTGAAATAAAAAGAATCCACAGAAAGTTAGGAAAACAAACTGGCAAAGCAAAATAAGTTTCCACTGAGAAGGACATTTCTATTTATTTCACTCTATCTGAAGTCGTATCAGTAGTTGAAAGTTTATTTTAAAAATTGATTCTGTGTTTAAATTCGTGTACAGTAAAAATTAGTTCCAATTTTCAAGGCTCCCTTTTCCTGACTCTCATATAATGATCAACTCTGTAATAACTAGAGATAAAACCCTGCTAAAGCATATCTTATGTAAAGCAAATAATTATTCACTCTCTCCCAAAGACAATACTCTTAGCATCACAAAGATAGCTTCTCTTTTCATTAAAAAAAAAAAAAAATACTGCATGTAGACTAGCGTGTTTGCTCTCCAGTTTGAGCTGAACTTTCAGCTCTGCTGTAGCACGTTATACTGAATCCTGACTCTGTCCACATTAAACTGTCATTTTGTTTTGCCAGCTGCTGGCATTCCACTTTCACTGGAATACATGTGCTGGTCTTTATGTGGTTACTTCATTGACAGGTGCAAACACCGGACTGCTAAACAATAGATAGAGGTGAAAATGAGTGGTAATAGAAAGTAGATAACTTCCTAAGTAGGAAAATGTATATTAAATTATTACAAGGAAAACCAAACACTGTGACTAGAAATAACTTATTAAAAATATTTCTCATATTCTCTTGAATTTACTTCAGGAGATTCTTTACCATCTGAGTCACCAGGGCTCTCTCTCTCTCTCTCTATATATATATATATAAAAATATATATCTCTCTCTCTCCAGGGGATCATCCCAACCCAGGGATCAAACCTGGGTCTCCCACATTGGAGGCAGACACTTTAACCTCTGAGCCACAGGGAAGCCCCTGATATATATATAAAACTAAAATCCATAAAATTAAGAAATAAGTTTTATTCATAACAGAAATCATGATTCTTAAATGTTTCCCACATTTAAGCATTTACAACAGGTTAAAAACCAACATTCAATAAATATAATCTAAATCTGGAATCAGTAGCCAAGGTTTCTATTAATAAGAACAGAAACACAATTATGTTTATGAGCTGTCATAAGATCAACCACATTCCTTATCATACCCCCTTTCTCTTTTTGTTCTCAAAGAGTCATTACATTCTTTAATTTCTCCCAATTTCCACAAACATCCCTCCTCTTAAACTTGGGCCATTCATTCTGGATTTAATACCGCCTTGAATCTTGCCTTTAAACCATCAAATATATTATCATCAAAACGATGTTTCTAACTCAGGAAGAAAGATGATCTTCTGTCTCTAAAATTTCATTAATCTTGACTTTCATATTATCATTTCTTTCTAGTTATCTTCTAAGCAAGCTACTATTTTTGAACACTAGGAATGTGCCTGTGTGTGGTGGGTAGCGCAGTGGGGGCGGAGGGGCATGGAAGGGAGAATGACACAAGCATAGGAAGAGAAGAGGAACAGCCTCTGAATAGAAACAGCACGTCAAATGTTCAGGGGGTGAGACCCAAGTCTGGACAGCGTCAGGACTCTGACCAAATGACCTAGTGTTCGAGACTGGCCCCGACTTCCAGGGAGAACTGAGGAGAAACCCACAGCTAAAACCCAGGAAAGTGGAATAAAGCAACAAGATGTAGTGAGGAGTCAGAAGACTGCCCAGGGAGCTCCTGAGTGACATTTCCTGTTATTACCAGGTGATATTATTAATTAATATTATTAATAGTTAATATTATTAATACATGTCAGGACCTAGTGTCTGCCCCATGGTTCAGAGTGTCTACAGAAGAATAAAAATTGATACAAATCTCTTTTTCCCCTGGTTTCCATAGCAATATCTTAGGGCTTTAAATTAAATTACACTAAGATATCATAAATTTTACAAGTAAAATGTTATCATTGTTCCCTAACGAAAATAAACAAGAAGCAAAGCGTAAAACATTTCAAGTGATTTTTTAACAAAAAATTTTTTCATTTGTGCAAGAGACGTTGGAGATTATTTTCACCAAAATATTTTCAGTTCCAAATATACTATAAGTACTTAATTATCATCAAGCTACTTAGAATAATATAACACAAAAGTCAAAGCCACCTTTCGGCTGAACTTTAAATATGATATTTCTCCAATTTTTCCATTTTGGTCTCTGACAGCTGAATCTAAAGATGCATTCACTTTAGTGGCAAATGACAAATTTGATTTTAAAATAAAAATAATTGTAGTGTATGATTTCAGTTATCTCTGCATTTTAAAGTTATTTCTATTTGGGACTTCCCTGGTGGTCCAGTGGTCAGGACTTGGCACTTTCACTGCCATGACCCCCAGGTTCAGTCCCTGGTGGGGGAATTAAGATCCTGCAAGCCTCTTGGCATGGCCAGAAAAAAAAGTTATTCCTATTAGGAAACAAAGATTCAGTATGATTAGGAAAAATTTTGTTGTGTCAACATAATCAATGGGCTTCCCAGGTGGCTCCAGTGGTAAAGAACCTGCCTGACAAGGCAGGAGACATAAGAGACACTGGCTCGATCCCTGGGTTGGGAAGATTCTCTGGAGGAGGGCATGGCAACCCACTGCATTCTTGCCTGGAGAATCCCATGGACAGAGGAGTCTTGTGGGCTACAGTCTATAGGTTTGCAAAGAGTCAGACACGACTAAAGCGACTTAACATGTAATCTATCAAAATACAGTATGTTCCCTCTGACAGCCTCTGAAGACTGTATACATGTTCAGGACAGTCCCAGCTCTGTATTACTCCACCACCTTGCGGAGGGGTGGGGGTACAGATCAACAAGGAGCAAAAATGCCGGCTTTTTCACATAGCTCTGCAGAACTATGAACTGCCTGCTTTATCAAGCCAAGCCCAGAGGAAAAAAAAAACAAAATAATGAAACAATGAACAGATTGTGTGATTTTCTTCTCTGATGGAGTTTATTTTCCACTTCACATTCAATTCAATCCAGAAAAAGGAATGTATAGGAGAAGAATAGGGAAAGATCTTCCTCTTATCCACCTTACCTAGAATACCCTATACCCATAATAATTCCATATCCCATAATCATAATAATTTTTAAAAATTACTAGCTTGCAGGATGACTATGCTCATACTTATAAAACTATTGCAAAGTACTTCACCGTGCAGTTCTTGAATTGTTTAAAGAATAGTGTTCCAGAGTTTTTATGGAAGTTTTTTTATGCTGTCCAAATTGCTTTGTATCTAGTGAAGTTTACGGATGGCAACACGACTGACGGTCCCCTGTCCCACTTCCCACACAGAAAGGTCCTGATGCTTTCTGCAGATCCAAGCACACGCCATATGTTCCATCAGCACAGACAGGTGACCCCGTGGAAGCTCAGAAGTCTTCCAAAGAAGCATTTACTGGGCGCAGCCTTAACTCACTAATTACCCTGGAGCAGGGCTGAGGGGGGGAAGCGAGGAACCCAGTTTTAACCTTGTTCTGTGAAACCTCAGTATTTGAAATGTTTTACAGCTATCAAAAAATAAACTTTACACAAAAACGCTGTCCAAACACAAATTTCACGTTGTGAAATCTTTCATAAATGGAAATCAGACAGCAATGTTCCTATCACACTTTTCAGACTGGCTAAATACTCCGTTTATCACCGTGTGCGCCGCGGGCTGAAGCACGTGTGCTGTTCCCACAGAATGACACAGATTTCAAAAAATAAGTATGATTAATTAGATAAGGTAAATGACTGATGTAAAATGTTCCTGCAGCAAGCCCTCCGTTCGGTCATCTACACATGGTCAAGACGATAAAACCCTTTAGAGGCAATTTTTAAGAAGTCCAACTACTTCGGTATTGACAAAATATTCAAGAGTTCTGAGAAACAGGAAAATGATAACCAGAGTACATATATGGAGAATTCATCTACAATGAAGAATATACTGCATGGGGAGGTGATGGAAGGGAACGCTCACTATAATAGGATTATCATTAACAAAAGTGTATATGAAAGTAATAACAGTGTGCTAGAAAAATATATTTCACATTAAAAATCAAGTCAATTCCTAGGAAAATGTTAAGTCCAGCTTACGTCATCTCTCCCCTCCCCCAGTCCAATTTTTACTTACTGTTACACATTAACTTCTGAGTCTCTGCAGCTGACAAAATGTACTGTTAAGCTTCAGAAACATCTAGATAACAATCATTACGGTCAGAAGGGAAGCCTGGGACACTTAAGAGAAAATCCTCATGACACTTTCTCAGATATCCTTTCTCCTTATCGTGGTGTATTTTTTTTTTTTTGTCTCCCCTTCATGATACATTCTCCCTGGGGAAGAACGGGCAGTATTTTTGCCCCTTGTAGCTGGGACTTTGGAAGCTCAGTTTTGATCTGTAAACTGGGGACACTGGAGTGTCTAGTCTAGTGTCTAATGCTAGGATTGAGTTAGAGCCCTGGGCTTGCTGCAGGGACCAGGCTGCTCTGTCTGGGTTTCTGACCCTGCTCTGCAATTCTCCCACCATCATCTCAGAGCCTCAGACCACAGAGCCCTGGCATGCATCCCTATTTCATGGCAGCTCAGAGGTTTCTGGAACAGGCTCCCTACATCTCAGGCTTGAACTAGAGCCCCTCACCCAGTAAGGCTGGGCCCCCACCCAGGTTAGCAGGCAGCACCGCAAACTCAAGCCCAGCACTTGCTTTTTGCCTTTCTGTTTTTTTTTGTTTTTCTTGTGTGTGTGGGCTTCCCCCTATCCTGCTTCCCTCAACCCCCACTGCCCAAAAATACGTCCCAGACCTGGATTCCAAAAAATCTTACTTCTGGAACCTAGTCGCTGGTCAGGCATGCGCCATATTCTCTAAGTGTCATTCTCCTCATTGGGAAATTACATTGGTTTCCGGTTGTTGATACTTCCTCTCTGCAGAGTGGAAGTGCTTGTAGAGGAGAGTGTTTTTTCTCAGCTCCTGGGCTTTCCTTCCAAGCGGAGCGACTCCCCACTAAGCATCACACCTGCCTCCCTCCACCTCTGCTCCACTGCCCTCGTTCCCCTCCGCTGGGTTCAAGGGGTGAGCCTCCTGCCTGTGAGTGATGGAGAGAGGTTGATGCCTTTTCCTGCCCTGTCTGGAGCCAGAATGACACAGTGAGCAAGATTCTACTCTGTCCTCCTGCCCTGAGTGTTGGAGCAGTAGACTCTGCCTTCTGTGAGAGAAGGAGGAAGAATGTGGGGACACAGAGCAACAAGAGTCTGGGAAACCAAAATGTGCTAGTGGACAGACTATCTCCAGGAAATGCTGTACCTTGCAAGTACGTGTCACCAGTCAGCATCTAAGCTTCCAAATGGTGTGGAAAAGGAGTTATGACCGGGTGCACGATTCACAGTGCCCACAGGATAGATCAGTTGCTCAGAGAAATGCAACTATTCCCATAACTAGGGGAGTACCCTGGCAATCCAGTGGTTAGGATTCTGCACTTTCACTGCTGAGGATGTGGGTTCAATCCCTGGTTGGGAAACTAAGATCCTGCAAGCCTCTGATAGATACTGGGCAGTCATGAGTCAGAGATTTTACACCTTGAAAGTGCTTGTAAGGTGGCTTCTCTTACTAATTTAACAGAGATCCACGAAGGCTTGGTGACTAAGCCAAATAAACCACCAAGCTAAGCACAGAGGTGGCGTCCTCCTGGGTAAGGTAGGGGGCCTGATGAGGACACGCTGGTGTGGAAAGAGCAGCCAGAGCCTCCTGTCCAGACGCCCACAGAGGAGACAAGGAGAATCAAGTGTTGGAGACACTGGCCTTGCTGCTGGACCAGAGGAGCAACGCTGAGGTTGCAGCGGTGCTAACAGCGCCCTCTGCAGGTGAGGGTGTCACGGGTTGTGAACCAGTCTCACCGTGGGTGGCTCCTCCTTTAAAGTCTTCTTTGAACTCTTGACCCTCTTGATCTTAGAAGGCGATGAACCGACGGAGGAAGAACGTGGCCTCAGAGTACTTACACCTGCACTCTTAATCTGTGAGGGCCACTGGGATGAAGGGATTTCTTTCCCCTTGGTGCTTCTGGGGCTCTGGCACAGAAGAAGAACCATTCTGTTATTAACCATAATGTCATTCTCATTATTCGTGTTTCAGATTCACCTCCCTCTCTTTTGCTCCCTTGCCCTCGTCTCTTGAGCTAGAACCAAAGGGTGGAAGTCTTCAGTCCCAAGGGGCCTAGATCTATTTTTGTTCCCAGTGCCACCATCCCTTATCCCCCAAGCCCAAACCCTGCCTGATTTAGTCTGCGGGTGGGGCCTGTTTTTCCATCCCTCCCACTGATGCTCAAGTACTGAGACAAACATACCAATAGACCATTGATTTCTGAAAGTTCCTGGGGAGGTGGGATCTTTGTGGGGTGGGATGAGACGGTAGCTTGAGGAGTGTTTCATATTCCTAAGAAGGCAGTGGGGGCAGGGCTGGCAGGTGGAAGACATGGGACAGGCGTCGGAAGGGCCAGGGCACCAAGCCTGGGGGTCGGGACGCCAGTGATGCCTCCCGCTCTCACTCTGCCCTTACTGCTCTAACCCCACAGGTCCTCATCTCCCACTCACATGCCTTGCCTCACTTTTAAGCATTTTCTCCTTCAAACTCAGATGCGAGAAAGTGAAAAGCCTCTGGATGGTGTGTATAGGTTCTTCAACTCAGATGCCCAAATATGAGATGAACAGAATAAAAGGAAAGAAATAAAGAACTTAAATGCCAACCTTGGCAACTATGGCATCATACTTTCTTCTCATTTCAAGTTCCTCTTTCTGCTTATTAACCTGTGAAATTAAAGACCCGTGTCATTTGTTATCACTGGCAAAGATGAAAAAAGAGAATTTGCGGTAAACCTTCCTTAAGCAATGAAAGAGTAGCATTTTAAACCATTTCGCTGCCCAAACTATTATGGGAATATAAGTCACCATATTGAATATAAATAAATTAGGAGAGAAAATAAATTCACTCCCAGAAGAAAAAGTACTTTGTAATAGAGCTTATAGGAAAACATGTAATTGTTTGCTTATGTGTTTTTATTAACATTACTGTGTACCAGGCACTGCACTGTGTTGCTACTCAGCCACACTGTATTAGGCTCTTAGAACAAATAATACAGAGGAGGCTTGCTGGCTACAGTCCAGGTGATTCTCAAAGAGTCAGACACAAATGAAGTGACTTAGCATACACACAAACCTTGCCTTCAAGCATTTAGGTTCTAGCAGGAAATGAGTTTCTAAAATGCTTCAATTAAAAAAATTATATATACCAAAAATGTATGCAGTGCAGATAGAAGTAAAATTAATATGACCATCTGACTTGAGAAAGAGAACAACAGCCATAGTCTTAAAGCTCCCTGTATAACTGTCACGATCCTATAACCAACTCCAAACCAGGAAACCATTTTTCTGAATTTTGTGCTTAGAATTCCCTTTTATTTTCTTGATTAATTTTTTGTCAGGTTTATAGACTTACCACTTCATCCCATTGGTATCCTTAAACAATATACACATTTAGTTTTGCTTACTTTTCAACTTTTTTTAAAAAATCATAATTTATGTGTTCTCCCTTAATGTGTTCACTTCATAGTTTCTGAGATTAATCCATGTTGATACTGGAAGCAGTTCATTCATATTCACTGCTGTATACTATTCAAGAATATGAGGACAGCATAATGTATTTATCCATTCCCTGTCAATGAACATTTGGGAAATCTCAGGTTTCTTCTTTTCTATATAATATGGCTTTAAATATTCTTGAGCCTGTTCCCCCAGGCACGTGTGCTAGGATCTCCTTGGTGATGTTATATGCCTAGGAACAGAACTTTCAGGCATATTTTAAGAGAATGATCAGCTTTAGCAGATAACTCAAATTTGTTTTCCAAAGTTTCTGTAACAACATACATATTCCGCAGCAGTTTATGAGAATTCTTTACTCTACATACTTAACAACACTTGGTACTGTTATATCATTCATGAAGCCAAGCACATTTTCAGTCAATGTTCATTGGTCACTGGGTTTCTTCTTTGGTGAAGGGCCTGTTAAAAACTTCAGCCCAGATTTCTATTGGGTGGTCTTTTCCTTATTGATTTAAAGCAGTTATTCACATGTCTGTTGAAGGAGATTGTCCGTTTTTCTTGAAAACAGCTTTGTGAATACATAAATGGTGTGAATATTTTTGCAAATTTGTGGCTAGATCTTTAAATTTTCTTTGAGACGTCTTCTGATGAAAAGGGGCCCTTAATTTTCATGGGGTTGATTTTTTTAAATCAATTTATTTGGCTGCACCAGGTCTTAATAGGGGCACATGAGATCTTTAGTTGTGGCATGTAGGGTCTAGTTCCCTGATTAGGGGTTGAACTCGGGTCCCTGCATTGGAAGTGTGGAGTCCTAGCCACTGGACCACCAGGGAAGTCCCTGAAACTTTAAATTTTCCATTTACACCTTATTTATTTTGTGCCTTGTTTAGGCAATAATTTCTACTTTGAGCTTACACAATTTTCCTCTAAAATTAAAAGAAAATTTCCCTTTATATTTGAATCCTTAATTCATACAAAATGGATATGCATGGTATGAGGTAGGGAGCCAATTTTATTTTAGGCAACTGTTTAATCAATTGTCAAGCATCTTTAGTGAAAATTCAACCCTATTTGCATTGATCTGTGGTACTGACAGATACTGAGTATTTACGTATGTCTGGTTCTGCTACTGGTTTCTCAATTTCCTCCTAAAGCTCTGTCCATGTCCCAGGACCATGATGTCTTAATTACCTTAAATTTATATTAATAACTCACAGAAGTCTCTCCCTACTCCATCATGTCATTATTTCACCTTGTTTCTTAGCTATTCTTGACCCTTGTTCTTCCATATTAATTTCATTTTTTAAAATTGTATTTATTATTTATTTTTGGCTATGCTAGGTCTTCATTGCTTCTTGAGGGCTTTCTCTAGTTGCGGCAAGCAGGAGCTAGCTGCAGTGCGTGGGTTTCTCCTGTGGTGGCTTCTCTCGTTGCAGAGTTCCGGCTCAAGGTGTGCAGGCTTCAGCAGTTGCAGCTCCTGGGCTCTCGAGTTGTGGTGCATGGGCTTGGTTGCTACATGGCATGTGGGATCTTCCTGGACCAGAGATTGAACCTATGTCCCCTGCATTGGCAGGTCAGGGAAGTCCCTTCCATACTAATTTTAAAATAGGCCTGTCAATTCCATGAAAAGCCTTATAGTAATTTTGGCTGGAATTTTATTGCATATAGAGATCAGTTTGGCGAAAACTATTGCTAAGATAATCCAACTCTGTAGCTCATCTTTTCTGTTTTCTTTCAATATTTGGAAGAGCAAAAATTTTTAATTTTGATAAAATGCAGCTTACAGTATTTAAAGAAATCTCTGCCAAATTTGATATCACTAAGATCCCTACTTGGCCTTGTTCTATTAATTTGTGGCTTTAACTATTACATTTATGCTCATGAATCATCTCAAGTAAATTTTTATATGAGATGTGAAGTAAGCATTAAGATTCATTTTTTGCCTAGAACTATCCAATTATACTGGCATCACTTGTTGAAAAGACTATCCTTTCCTGCTTGAGTTGTCTTGGTACTTTTGTTAGATATCAGTTCATCATATAGGACCCAAAGAGTCTATTTCTTGGCTTTCTATTCTATTCCATCAATCTATATGTTTATCCATATACTAGTAGTATGTTATCTTGACTAGTGTGTCTTTACAGTAAGTCTTAAAATCAGGTTATGGGAGTTCTTTCTCTAGCTGTGCTCTTTTTCAAAATCATTTTAGCTAACCAAGGTCCATGAATTTCCACATACATTTTTCGGGAGACTGTTGATTTAAAAAAAAAAAAGGCCAACTGAGATTTTGATTAGGCTTGTATATACAAACCAATTCAGAGATAACAGTTAAACAACATGGATCTTCTGAATCATGAACATGGTATGTTTCTCCATCTATTTAAGTCTTTAACTTCAGTATTTCATATGATTTTGTACATAATCAATCAAATTTATCCATAACTATTTCATATTTTTATGCTGTTGTAAATCAAGTTTTTTAAAGTTTCAGTTTTTGATTGTTCATTGCTAGTGTATAGAAACACATTATTTTGATCTTTGCATTCTTGCTAAATTTACTTTATAATTTTAGTAGGTTTTTGTAGATTCCTTAGGACTTCCTATATAAATTATTGTGGTTATCTGGGAATAAAAACAGTTATACTTTTTCCTTTCCAATCTGTATGCCATTTATTTATTTTTCTTGAATATTGTACTAGCTAGGACCTAAATAACAATGTCTAATGGAAGTTATAAGAACAGTCTTGTCTCATTTCTCACCTTAGACTTAAAACATTGCCTTTCATGAAATATACTAACAGTTATGTTTCATAGGTATTCATGATCAACTTTAGAAGGTTTCCTTCTATTCCCAGTTTGCTGAGAGCTTTTATCATAAATGTATATTGGACTTTCTCAAATGCTTTATATATATAAATTTGCCCTCTGGCTCCAACATTTTCCATTTTTACCATATGCAAAATACATTCATCCTCATTCAAGGCCTCAAAAAATCTCATCCTCTGAGAGCATCTGCTTGAGGTCAAGATCTCATTAAATAAATTAGGTTCAAGTGCAGATGAAGCTCCTTGAGTAACTTTATCTTGATCGGGAGACCCAGCAATTAAAGAGACAAGTTATCTGACCCCACAATCAACATACCATGGTGGGACATAAGATAACCACTAAAGATCCTCCCCTTGGGTCAAGGACTCATCTATTTCCATTGGAAATCTGTGATGGCTCCTAGGCACAGAAAATCAAACATGTATTTTATGAGTAAATGATTGGGTTACCAAAATATGACTTTTCCAGCTAAATGGCCAAACACTGGCATGTTACATGTAACAGACAGATTTGAAGCGTGTCTCAGAGGGAACCTGGGCAACAAGGAACCGAGTATGAGATCAAGGCCACTGCAGAGATAAGTCAGTGCTGTGCCCTAACATCATAATTCCTTTCTATCTGAAGTCTGGATTGTTTCCTAGAAATAAGGTGCACTGAGATGAAACAGATGGAAAATTAGTTAAGGGTAAGAGTTCAATTATGGTAGTTTTCTGATAGGGACCTTCTTTTTGTTAGCTTCAGGATAAATGACAGTTCAATATACAAAATCTACATATAAAAATCAGTAGCATTTCTATTCATGAACAACGAATTATCTGTGAGAGTAAAAAGAAAGGCATCTCATTTATAATATCACCAAAGGCAGTAAAATATTTAGGAATAAATGTAACCAAGAGAGTGAAAGCTACAAGACATTGATGAAAGAAATCAAAGAGCATACAAGTAAAGGGAAAAAAACTTCATGTTCATGGACTGTAAGAATTGATGTTGTTAAAATGCCCATACTACTCAAAGCCATCTACATATTCAATATAATCTCTATTAAGATTTCAATGGCACTTTTTACATAAATGTAAAGAACAATCATAAAATTTATATGGAGCCACAAAGTACCCCCCAAATCAAAGCAATCCTAAGAAAGAAGAGCAAATCTAGAGGAATCATACCTCCTGATTTCAAACTATATTATAAAGCTATAGAGTCAAAACAGTATGGTAGTAGGATTAAAAACAGAGACAGAATGGAACAGAATCAAGAATATGGTCAACTAATACTTGATGAGGCAGCCAAGAAATTCCATGGAGAAAAGGCAATCTCTTCAATAAATGGTGCTGGGAAAACTGAATAGTCACATATAAAAGGAGAGAACTAGAAGTCTATCTTATACCACTCACAAAATTAACCCAGAATGGATGAAGACTTAAATGTAAGACAGGAAAACATAAAACTAGAAGAAAATATAGGGGAAAAGCTTCTTGCCATAGCTCTTGGCAATGGTGTTTTTTAAAATATGACTTCTAAAGTACAAGTGAAAAAATAAGCAATTTGGGACTACATTAAACTAAAAAACTTTGGCGCAGCAAAAGAAACAACCAACAAAATGAAAAGGCAAACTACAGAATGGGAGAAAATATATCAAATCATATATGTGACAAGAGGTTAATATTCACCATACAAAATGATCTCATACAACTCAATAGCAAAACCCCAAATAATCTAATTTAAAAATGGGCAGATGATCTGGGTAGATATTTTTCCAAAGAAGATATTCAAATAGTCAACAGATACATGAAAAGGTGCTCAGCATCACTAATCATCAAGAAAATACGAATTGAAACCACAATGAGAGATCATCTCCCTCTTGTTAGAATGGTTGTCACCAAAAAGACAAGAGATAACAAGTGTTGGCAAGGATGTGGAGAAAAGGGAACTCTTGTGCACTTGTTGGTGGAATGTAAATTACTGCAGCTGCTATGTGAAACAATACAGAGGTGTTTCTCAAAAAAATTAAAAATAGAACTACCATATGATCCAGCATTTCCACTTCTGTATATTTATCCAGAGGAATCAAAACACTATCTTAAAAAGATATATGCAGTCCACGTTCACTGTTATTTACAGTAGCCAAGACACAGAAGCAACCTAAGAGTCTGTCAATGGATGAACAGATAAAGAAGATATGGTATATTTACATAACAGAATATTATGCTGCCATAAAAAGAAAGCAATCTTGCCATTTGAGACACTATGGCTGGACCTGGAGGGGATTTTGCTGAGTGAAATAAATCAGAGAGAGAAAGACAAATACTGCATGATCTCACTTATATGTAGAACCTTAAAAAACATAGATAATAACAACAAAAAAAAGCCAAACTCATAGAGAGAACAGATTGGTGGTTGCCTGAGGTGGAGGAAAAAATGAGTGAGGGAGTTCAAAAGGTACAAACTTCCAGTTATAAGATAAATAAATCCTGGGGATGTAATGTACAGCATGGTGATTCTAGTTAATAATACTATGTTGTATATTTGAAAGTTGCTAAGAGAATAAATTAAGTTCTCACCACAAGAAAAAAACTGGTATAAGTTTATGTGATGATGGATATTAACTAAATAGACTTCTGGTGCTGATGATTTTACAATATATGCATATATCAAATCATTATGCTGTATTCCTGAAACCAATATTATGTTAAATGGCAATTATATCTCTATTGGAACAAAACAAGGATAAATAAAAACCACAGAGCACAGGAATCATAGAAAGATTCAAAACTATTTCATATTCTTCTTCTAAAGCTAATACAAGGGTATATCATCCATACTTTATTGCTTACCTATACTTACCGATCCTGCCTTTTTACTGCAAGCTCCTTGACTTTTAAACTAGGCTCTTAAAAGGTCAGAACATAAACTGTATTGAAAACAGTAACAGACCAGGGAGGGTGAAAGTCTTTTAATTTTTGCAAAGCGACTCTGGTCAACTCTACCTTCTCCCACTCCTCCATCTGGCCCCCATTGCAAATCTCCATTTCTGGGGGAGGTGGGCAGGGGAAGCATGGTAGCAACAAAGTTCAGATAGCCACAAAGCCGGTCTCCCTCCAAGCGAATAACAGAATCCCTTGGTGCGGGGGAGGGAGTATCAAATAGTGACCTTGTTGGGCCCAAAGGTACGCCATGGAAACCCGATCATGAGAAGTGCACTCACTCTACTGAAAAAAATGACCCTCCAGACCAGTTCTGAACATACTGGAGGTTCTTGTGCTGTCATGAGGTTTGCAATGCAAAATCTTGCTGCTTGGCAACAAGCATGGTGCTCAATTTCTAAACTTCTAAACAACAAAATAAAACAGTTGGTTCCCCCGAGGGCAATATAATGGCACTGGTTAACCACTTACAGTTCAAATAAAGAGGCCAAGTAATTCACAAACTGTTGGGTCTGTTCCTAGCATAGGCCCGAACTCACTGATGAAGTAGTTCAGTTTCTTCTCTACTTCTGCTAACAGACTGACAGTTTAACATTTGCTTCCCATTTTCCATTTTAATGACAATGTACACATTCAGTTGGTTGTTTTCAGAAGCAACTCTGGGACTTGGGGTGGGGCGAATGACAGAAGAAGAAGAGGGTGAGGCAGAAATTGACCAAGTATATTCAATTCATGGAGATGATTTTTATATACCAGGTATTTAAAAGCAAAGAGTTCACACATCTATATTTAAAATGGATAAGCAACAAGGACCTACTGTAGAGCACATGGAATGCTCAATGTTATGTGGCAGCCTGGATGGAAGGAGGTTTCGGGGGAGAAAGGATACAGGTATATGTAGGGCTGAGCCCCTTTGCTGTTCTCCTGAAACTATCACAGCATTATTTGTTAATCGGCTATACCCCAAAACAAAATAAAAATTTTAGAAAAACAGTAAAGAGTTCAAACCAACACACTTGTTAACACATGGTTTCTGTAGATTACTAGCCATAATTATTTTTTTCCTTGCCTGCATTCCCAAGTTGGTTTCATAGAAGGCTTTATTGTAATCCCAGAGCATTGTTTCGCATTAATTTCTATGACAAGGCACCCAAAACACATGGTGCTGAGAGCAACAAAACCGAGTTAGGGAAACAGTCATGACTTGGCACAAAGTGTGACAAGCTGTAGAAAAGGGAATGTTTCAATATCTGAAGTGGCGCTGATTTCCTAGGAACAACCTTTTCTCTTCTAAACAGTATCATATTCTTTTCAAGCACATTTAGAACGCAAGTCAAGCTGTGTTTTATTTCTGATTATAATAAACACAGGCAGTGTACTGTAACAAAGACATAGTAGTGGTGATCAGTTTGAAAGCCAAAGTTAAGACACCATAGGCTGGGTGGGGGGTGAGGTGGGGGAGCCTGGGGGTGGGGGTGGGTAGTCAACGGATAAAATAAAAGACCAGCCGTCTGGAAAGTTCTCTTAAAAGAACATAAAAAGGCAGTGTTTTCTTATGAGACAAACACAGAATGCCAAAATATCTGGCTAGGCTGTTTTCTGTTGTCGCTTATGGCAATTTGTAACTAAAAATAGCAAATCCTTCAAAATATTGGGCTCTCATATTTGTTTAATCCCTAAAATAAAATACAAAAATTCTGTACACTGCTTTAAATTGTAATACTGTTTCTTGTATAAGACTCTTCTACATAGTAAGCATATTTATTATAATACTATTCCAATTGTTTTCTACAAAACAATCATTAAAAATGTTTATAACTATGCATGCATTTAGACTGTTGATAAAAGCGAAATAAAAAGTTCACAGCAAACAGTTAAAAATAAAGTTTATAAAACTTTCATGATCAAATTCCTGGATTCAAATTTATTAAGAAATAATGTAAATCCCCTTACCATATCTTGAACTAATGATTTTTCAAGCTCAAGCTCACTTATTAATCTGTCTCTGCCATCAATTAGCTGAAAGAGAAGAATATTACATTCTAATTAAAGATAACAAAACATCTGAGATTCCCCTTTCAAATTTAGTGAAAGATCTTGATTCCAAATGTGAGAAAAATGGATCCCAATATGATCAAAGCAAAAATTAAATGGCCACAGATTACCATGTAATAATAACATACTATTATATAATTATTTCTTAACTATATAAGCAGGCAAAACACAGACAGAGAATGCCAGTTTATTTATTTACAACCTTTCTCACCCTACTCCCCCCCCAAAATGTGACATTAATATATAATAAAGTAAGTCTGTCTATCAAAAAGAACAATTTTGCTTTACCCTTTATATGAACCATTTCTCTTATTTTAGGTTTTGGTGTTGTATTTATATACATATCAAGCCATATTCATATCAATTGAAAACAACTGTCAAAGTATATACTGTAGGGCCTTTGGACCAACTTGACTTGCCTCAGTATTTTAAATGATAGTGTGTGTGCGCTATATAACACTGACAAAATTCAACCCTTCATTCTGACATCCATTCAATTCAATTAATTCATATATTCACTAATCTAATAAACATGTATGGAACACCTTTGAGATGCCAGACATTTTGTTAGGCTGTGGAGGTACAGAGTGAAGTAGAACAATTCCCTTCCCTAAAGTACCTACAGTATGCTAGGAGAATGATGTGAAAAAATGACTGTAATATGTAAGAAAAAAGTTAATACATAAACTCTTCAGAATCAAAAAGCCTAAACATCCACATAACTTGGTAATCCTGTAATTATAAACAGATAAGTTCTCCCTGGTGTTAATGGCACAGAAGGGCTATTTGACAAAGGTCTTGAAGGATCTGTAGAAGTTCAACAAGTTGGAGAAAGAAAAAGGCCAAGAAAATGGTAATAAAGACAGCAAAGTAACCACAGCGAAGCCTGAAGTAATGTAGGAACCAGAGAAGGTTTGGTGTTTGTGGACCCAGGGTGCATATAGACAAGAATGGCAGGAAATGAAGGGAGACAGAAATTCAGGGTGATATTACGAGGGGCCTTGCTCACCTCGACTGGGAGGGGCGGGCAGACTGGTGTAACGTACAGAATGAGAGTTGGTTCAAAAGAGAGCTCTGCTGCTTACACGGTGTGGGTAAAGTAATTCTATGCTTCAGGTCTGTTTTCTTGCTTTTATGTAATTTTATGCTTCAAGTCTGTTTTCTCATCTAAAAATTAGGATAATAACACCTACTTAGAAGAGCTCTTCTGGAAAGAATTTGAGACAGCAAATGTGAAAGGGCCTAGTGGCTTCCAGCACATCAAAATCATGTAGAACATTTTGAGACAGTCTGATGTTATGTTGAAGACAATAGGAAAGCAAGCACTGAAGGTTGTAGCAGGTGAGACTGGGGTGTTAGACAACCATGGCGGCAGTGGGGTGTTAGACAACCATGGCGGCAGTGTGGAAGCTAGACTTGAAGGAGAAGAGAGTGGAGATAGGAAAATGAAGTAGGAGTCTATACAGATGGGCAAACGATGGGGTTGCAACCAACCCTGTGACAACGCTGTTGTGGAGAAAAGGGACAAGAGGCAAATTTTGGGAAGAAAGTCTCTAGACCTAGTGACCAACCAGATTTAAGGTACAAAGGACAGAGTGGATGGAAATTACCTGGCAGTCCAATGGTTAAGACTTGGCCCTCGGGTTCAAACCCTGGTCAGGAAAGTAGGATCCCTCCCACAAGTCGCACAGAGCAGCAAAAAAAAAAAAAAAAAAAAAAGAAGAAGAAAGCAGAAAAGGACCCTTGATCTGTCAGTGGGTCCTCTGGGACAGATGTCAATGTCATTCATTTAAGTGGGAAGCACAGCTGAGTCCAGATTTGAGGAGTAAGGAGATCAAGTTTTGACACTGACTTAGAGGAACATGTAAGGATTATTTTTTTCCAGCAGACATTTTTGAGGGCTCATATAAAAGTAATAAAGGATAAGACATAGTTCTTGACCTCACGGATTGAGGGCAAGATGAATCTCACTGTGAACTTATCAACAGCAGCAGTGTGAAGAAGAGGCCAGTTGATACCTAGACAAGTTTACTTTAGTTGACATTTGAAGAGTGAATGGTAATGGCTTCAGGGGTGAACAGAGTCAAGGAATACCACCCAGAATGATGGCTTGGCTGTGTATATAGGCTAGTGGGGGATGCTTAAAGGCATGAGAGAGGGAGAAAGAGAGAGAGTTTGACCGACGAAGAAAGGTCTCAGAAGAGAAGGAAGGAGAAGATGGAGTCAGGCAAGTAAGTGGAAGGATGGGTCAGGGCAAAGAGGAAGGTCCCCTCTTCCGATGAGAAGGAAAAGAGGTTAGGCTAAGTGACAGGGTGAGCAAGAGAGTGCAGAGGTGAAAAAGTCCACATGTCTACTGTTTCTCTGTGAATTAGAGAATAGCACAGACGAATGGAACTGGGGAAAGTAGCAATGATGGGAAGAGAGGCACTGGGTGGTTAGAAAGGGCGCTGGTTACAGATATGAATGACTATATATAAAATGGATAGATAACTAGGTCCTACTGAATAGCATGGGAAACTATATTCCATATCCTGCAATAAACCACAATGGAAAAGAATATGAAAAAGAATACATATATGTATAGATGAATCACTTTGCTGTAGAGCAGAAACTAACATAACATTGCAATCCAACTGTACTTGAATAAATTAAGAAAATGTGTTTTTGTCAAAGAGTGCTAATTAGATCCAAGTAAAAGGAAGAGTAGAAGGAGGGAGCAGTGAGTTAAAAATCTGAGTTAAAAATCCCATAACCATCGTGCAATGTCACCTAAAAGCAAGGATCTGTTTGTCTCCAATGGCAGGGTTGGGGAAAGTTGGGTCTGGGTACATGAGAGCCTCAGAAGGGGAGGTGGTGCTGGTGTTGAAGATGTGAAAGGCTGAACAGCAGGTTTAGAGAAAGTAAAGGAATGAGAAATGGAAGGAAAGGAAAAGATTTTTTGTTGAGTCATTATACCTTGGTCTGAAAAGAAGTGTCATTAAGTTTCCAACAGGCGTCAATTACTGGCAAACACCAAAGCCACTGGCCCCAAGCCTTCCTGCCTCCTTGGGTCTCTTATCAGTGATCTCTTCTCTCTATTGTATTTTTACCCACTCATTCTTCTTTCCACTGATGTCATTTAAAAATGCTCTAGCTTCATCTTTAAAAAAATTCCTTCCTTAACCCTACATCCCCCTCCAACCACTCTCTGACCTCTCTTTGGCCATCCACAATCAAACTTCTAGAAAGGTGCCCATGCACACTGTCTCCACGTCTGCATTCACTCCATTCCTCAGTTACTACCATGTTCCAGTAAAATGACCTCATTAATTACCAGGGTAACTGGAAAGGACACTGATGCTGGGAAAGATTTAAGGCAGGAGAAGGGGACGACAGAGAATGAGATGGTTGGATGGCATCACTGACTCAATGGACGTGAGTTTGAGCAAACTCTGGGAGTTGATGATGGACACGGAGGCCTGGCGTGCTGTAGTCCGTGGAGTTGTAAAGAGTTGGACACAACTGAGTGACTGAACGGAACTGAATTACCAGGGTCGTTTTAATTGCCAAAGCTAATTGTCCAATCCTTCATTTCTAGTCTTTTGCACACCTGGCCTCTGGGAAGTGCTGGAATGGATCCTCTCTTCTTGAGCCTTTTGCTTTGTTGTTGTTGTTCAGTCGCTAAGTTGTGTCCGGCTCTTTGCAACCCCCATGGACTGCAGCAGGCCAGGCTTCCCTGTCCTTCACTATCTTCCAGAGTTTACTTCGTTTGCTCAAATTCATGTCCACCAACTCCAACCATCTCATCCTCTGCCACTCTCTTCTCCTCCTGCCCTCAATCTTTCCCATCATCAGAATCTTTTCCAATGAGTTGGCTCTTCGCATCAGGTGGCCAAAGTATTGGCACTTTAACTTCAGCATCAGTCCTTGCAATGAATATTCAGAGTTGATTTCCTTTAGGATTGACTGGTTGGATCTCCTTGCAGCCCAAGGGACTCTCAAGCCTCTTGCTTGGTTTCTGTGAAATCCACTCTCTGCTGCTCTACCACTGTACTGATTTTCGTCTGAGTGTCAGCCGTCCACTTCTCTTCCTTTATCTCTCCCACTTTCAATCTTATCAAAGACCATGGCTTTTATTACCTAATCATCTCTTGAATTCATCTACCCCCTTCTTCATCCCCGTGTCACTGTCTTCTTCCTGTTTCAGGACTTTCTATTAAGTTATCCCGGTTTATATAAGAAATCTTTTAATTGGTGTCTCTCTGGCCCTGGGTTTTCCTTTCTTCCATTTGTCCTTTCTCTGAAACACGAATCCCATCCTGCCCGAGTGTCCAAGATGGCCCTTTCACTCAGGAGGCAACTCACACTCCCCACGAAATGCATAACAATCCTCAGCCACGTGCCCTGCTTCTAGCCACCCCTGTTCCCACACATCCTCCCGCCGTAATCAGTCATGTACCCTTCCCATATACATGTTCTGGCTCTTCCCACTTCTCTCCTTTTCATCCTTTCCTGGCAAACTCTAACCTTTCTTCCGAGGGCCAGTTCGATGCCCTTCCTCTGAACTTCCCTGATCTCTTATGATCCAGGCTGGCTGTGCCCCCAACTATCCCCATAGCAACCAACACTGCCCTGTATCCTGACACTGCCACACCTGGGATATAATCTCTGACTGCTGGTCTGTCCCCCCTCAGAAGGAAATTCATCTTGTAGCCACAGCTGAAACAGATCCAGCTGTCATTCAACTACTAAAATTTAAACATAAAAGCTGCTGAATCTTAACAGTGTTTCAGTCCCATTTTCAACTCATTTTAAATTGTATCCAGGGATGAAAGGCTTCCCGGGTAGCTCAGTGGTAAAAGAATCTGCCTGCCAAGCAGGAGGCACAGGAGATGCCAGTTTGATCCTTGGGTTGGGAAGATTTCCTGGAGGAGGAAATGGCAATCCACTCTAGTATTCTTGCCTGGAAAACCCCATGGACATAGGAGCTTGGTGGGCTACAGTCCATGGAGTCACAAAGAGTCAGACACGCCTGTAAGCAGAGAGAGGGCTGCATAGGCGAACATCTAGCTTATCCAAAGCCTTCCGAGCTGCTCCTTTACACTCTTCTGGTTTCTGTTTACTCCTTCCTCACACCCCAGACACCCCCCTCTTCCTGTACTTACACAAATCTCACCACATGGTCTCACTAGATCCCACCTCCTGCTCCAGCCACACCAGAGTTCCACGGGGGTAACTTACACTTTACACATTCATAATCTGTATGCAGCCTTCCACCCTCCTACATGTATGCATGCTAAATTACTTCAGTCGTGTCCAACTCTTTGCAACCCCATGGACTGTAGCCTGTCAGGCTCCTCTGTCCATGGGATTCTCCAGGCAAGATTACTGGAGTGAGTAGCCATTCTCTTCTCCAGGGGATCTTCCTGACTCAGGGATCAAACCCAGGTCTCCTGCATTGCGGGCAGATTCTTTACCGTGTGAACCACCAGGGAAACCCTAAACACCTGGAATCAGTTCGAGAGAAAGAGTAGGAGATAGGTCTGGAAAAATTTGTAAAGTATTTCTAGAACCTTCCAGGTCAATTTTCAGTTCAGTCACTCAGGCATGTCCAACTCTTAGGGATCTCATGGACTGCAGCATGCCAGGCTTCCCTGTCCATTACCAACTCCCAGAGCATGCTCAAACTCATGTCCATTGAGTCGGTGATGCCATCCAACCATCTCATCCTCTCATCCCCTTCTCCTCCCGCCTTCAATCTTTCCCAGCATCAGGGTCTTTTCCAATGAGTCAGTTCTTTGCATCATGTGGCCAAAGTATTGGAGTTTTAGCTTCAGCTTCAGTCCTTCCAATGAATATTCAGGACTGATTTCCTTTAGGATTGACTGGTTGGATCTCCTTGCAGTCCAAGGGACTCTCAAGAGTCTTCTCCAACACCACAGTTCAAAAGCATCAATTCTTTGATGCTCACCTATCTTTATTGTCCAACTCTCACATTCATACAAGACTCTTCCCTGGTGGCTCAGACAGTAAAGCATCTGCCTACAATGCGGGAAACCCAGGTTCGATCCCGGGGTCAGGAAGATCCTCTGGAGAAGGAAATGGCAACCCGCTCCAATACTCTTGCCTGGAAAATCCCATGGCCGGAGAGCGTGGTAGGCTACAGTCCATGGGGTCACAAAGAGTCGGACACAACTGAGTGACCGCACTTTCTTTCTTTCTTTCACATTCATACATGACTACTGGAAAAACCACAGCTTTGACTAGATGGACCTTTGTCGGCAAAATAATGTCTCTGCTTTTTAATATGCTGTCTAGGTTGGTCATAGCTTTTCTTTCAAGGAGCAAGCTTCTTTCAATTTCATGGTTGCAGTCACCATCTGCAGTGATTTTGGAGCCCAAGAAAATACAGCTTCTCAGTTTTCATTGTTTCCCTATGTACATATGTCTATTACAGCACCATCACACTCCCTATGGTTATCGTCTCTCTCTAGACTTGATCTCTTTCACAACAAGCCCGTGTGTGTGTGTTTGTGTGTGTGTGTATATGTGTGTGTATGTGTGTATGTGTATGTGTGTATAAAATTTCTGCATCTCAGCAGTGCCTGGCACTAAAAGGCATCTAATGAACACTGCTGAATCAATTGATTTGATGAAGGATATTGGAAACAAACCAGTAAATATTAGCTCTCATTTCGGTCAACAACTCCTGGTCTGCTTTCCAATTGACAAAGCCTTTTGATGTACATTATCTCATTCTATCCACACAGTAAGTCTGTGAGACTCAGGAAGAAGGAGAATGAGAAACTGGCCCAAGTAACTACAGTGTCAGAAATGGAACAGAGACCCAAGGGTCTAGATTTTTCCTGCTCAAAACCAAATCATATAATATCATATATGAAATGAATCGCCAGTCCAGGTTCGATGCATAATACAGGATGCTTGGGGCTGGTACACTGGGATGACCCAGAGAGATGATACGGGGAGGGAGGTGGGAAGGGGGTTCAAGATGGGGAACACGTGTATACCCGTGGCGGATTCATGTTGATGTATGGCAAAACCAATACGATATTGTAAAGTAATTACCCTCCGATTAAAATAAATAAATTTATAATAAAAAAAAACAAATCATGTCTACATTCAACATCTGTGTGGAGGCCTAGTGTATGTAAAGAAAAAAAAGAAGAGAGACAGGAAAAAAAATATGATCAAACACACTACAGATTTGCTATATTTGTTTAGAACAAAATTGTCAAATAAAAATATGTGTCATATATATAACTGAATTTTAAACAGCTTTCTTAAAAAGGTAAAAAAAGGTGATATTAACTTTAATAATATATTTTATTTATACCAATAGCTATGCAAAATAGCTTAAATATATAATAATCAATATTAAAAATCATTAGCAAAATATTTCACATTCCTTACAGCACCTAAGTCTTTGAAATCCAGTGTGTATTTTTCACTTAGAGCACATCTCAATTTGAAGGCTAAAATTTTATGGCAGATACTTGATCTGCATTTAGATTTCATAAAATTTACAAATAGAAATGTACATTCACATGCTCAGATTATTCAAAATATACATAAAAGTTTTTCACTAACTGAAACAAATATCAGTATTTTATATTGAAATTTAAAAATTAAAAGTAAACCTAATTTAAAATTCATTTTCTCAGTTGCACTAGACATAGGCTTTCAATAGCCACACGTGGCTAACGCTGGGCAGTGCAGCTCTAGAGAATGAAGGCAGCGTTTAATATGACCAGCCACTCAGTGAAGGTGTTTCTTTCTAATTGATGCCTCAACAGTGAGACTTTTTTTTAATTTCCTTGAACTTTTCCCAGAGAAGAGTAGGCTTGTCTGACTCATCTTTACCAGTGACAGCACAGACTGAGAAACTGGAGAAATGTTTACATAAACTGAGATGATGCCCTTGGAGGTTATTAAGTAAAACTAGAAAGCTGAGATTTCATTTTTAGCCTTAAAAGTTGATGCCAAGAAGGCTGAACTGGTCTCTTATACTCTCATTATCTCTGTAAGAATGGCACTTGTACCCTCACCATTGAAAACAGGCTCAAGCACCAGAAAATGACTTTATGTTGTGAAAACCTGTGATGGATTCAGTGATCATAGGAAACATCTCCCAACTCTGACCCATCACGGTGTGCATTTCTTTAGAAAATAGTTCTTGGGACTTCCCTGGCAGCCCAGTGATTAAGACTCCACACTGCCAATCCAGGGAGCTCAAATTCGAACCCTGGTAGGGGAACTAAGATATCTCATGCCGTGCGGCCAAAAAATAAAAATCAGTTCTTGGAAGCAATTTTATCTGAAACCAAAGAATAGGACTTCCCTAGTGGTTGAGTGGTTAAGACTCCACCCTTACCCTGCAGGGGTGTGAGTTTAATCCTTGGTCTGAGGACTATGATCCTGTATGTGCACAGCACCACCGAAAGTAAAAAAGTTTTTTTAATGAAAAATAAAACCTAAGAATACCAGAAGTGCAAAATCTAGGTTGAAATCTGAATCTTAAGTTTTATGAGCTCTGGATATGAGGCCATCATGACTGAGGAACTCAATTTTTAATTTTATCTAACTTTAATTTTCATTTAAAAATTGATACTCGATTCAGTTTGTGGAAAACTTTATTTGGAATAATTTGAGGATGTAAATTCACATTTTTATCTGTAAATTTTATGAACTCTATCTAGAGATACATTCTTATTCTATGAAATCACTCAAAGAATATTTTTAAGTGTACCAGTGCTCAGCACTGGGAAAAGATCAGACACCAGCGCTGTCTTTGGGTTATAGGGCCTTTGGCAGTGCAAACTGACCATCACAGAAGAGGGTTTTGAGAGCTGAGAAAGCTGAAAGCAGGAGCCCCTGACCTGGGTGTGGAGGGCAGGAATTGCCGTGGTTCTGTGACATCGGATGCCCCAGGAAATCTTGATCTTTATGATATCAAAAGCATTCCCTGCTCTAAATACAGATTTTCTGCAAAATACAAACCCAGTTCATTCACATACAGAGAAATGGAGATAAAACAACATCTGATATGAAAATAGGCTGCCCATTCCTAATATCATTTTTCCACAAGCATATCTTTGGACTCCCTGTGTCATATGATTTCTCAATTCCTTACAGTCAACAAGGTAGACACTCGGTTACGCCAAATAAAAGAAAACATGAGTTCATTTTCAAGATGGAATCCTTTCTCATTACTAGAGAAATCATCCCAAACAACACTAAATACAGGAATCGACTTTTCTCGACATCACAAGGCGGGGGCATAGTGTTATTTCATTAATTATGCTGATATTTCCATTGAAAAGAGTCATTCATCAATGTAAAAAAGTTACAGTACCTTTTGAATAGTTTTATGATCCTTTTCTGCCATCTCTTTCAGACTTATAATTTCATCTTCTGTAAACAAAAGGAGAGAGAGGCCAACCATGAAATTACAAGCTTATGGCCCTGTATTCAATCTGCCTGCTTCAGGGCAGGCTATACACTGCTGGCAGGCATGGTGGACGCAAGTCCTAGCAGGACTATGACCTTCACAACTGCCCTTGACATTCACAGCCTTCTTCCTGCTGTTCAGACGGCTGGTCAGATAGGGATTAGAACTAAGTTCAAGATCCAAGTGTGGTTGAAGGCTGAAAGCTTTTCATCGAGTCTAGCAAGGGACATTTTTGCTGTTAGTCGCAGCCAATACAAACTGCTTTAGCAGGTGGCACTTTATGGACTGGGTAAGAACTACCAAAACCTGAAGACGCATTATTACACCACATCAGGAGAGAAATGAAGCTACGCTGGCATGGTATAACTTATATCCAAGAAACACTGCCCCATATCTGATTTTATTAATGTTTCGCTACAAACTTTATATTGTCTACTCAAAGGGCAAAACTTATCAATGTTTCGCTACAAACTTTATATTGCCTACTCAAGGGCAACCATAAATACAATAATAGCAGTGCCTGTAAATGCTTTAAAGCAATCCAACTTCAATGATTTAAATGCAATGTTTACCAATGTTTATGGTATGTAAGAAGGGGGTATAGGGTCAACAAATGGAAATTTATACTTAAAATTTGTGCCAAAAATTGAAGATAAAGTAGTAAGTAGGAGCATATTTTCCTGAAGGGCCAATTCTGTTTCTTCACAAAGCACACTTCAGTATATATGCTCAAATATGAAAATGTTATAAATTTTAGGTTTTAGATCAAGCACATGAAATTTGTTTAATATTTATAATATTTCTAAGTGATATTGAGCACTGATGAGCACATTTTTCAAAGGCCAATGCTTGGATTTAAAAACAGCCACCCTGAGTTAAAAAGGCATGGCTAGGGGAGTATGACCAATTTCTGTCCCAAGAAAAGAATGAAAATTAGAAGTGGCTAACAAGCTGATATTTTAAATGTAAATATGGTTTGGTAACAAACACATGTTTGAAAAAGACAAGCGTGGCCATGAATTTTATAAACGTGCCCAATGTATAGAGTTTTCTCAAAAACGACTCTAAAATGTTACCTAATACTGAATTTTCTTTTACATTGAGCTGGATTTCTTCTTCGAGTTCTGAAATGACTTGAAGCAGTCTCTCATTTTCCGTTTTGAACTCCAAATTTTCCTTTTCTAGAGTTGTTCTCAGAGGGCTGCTCTCTTTGGTAAAAGAATCCTAAAAGAGGGAGAATTCCATATTTCTAAGCAGGGAGCCAAGGATTTAAATATGCAAGACGAGACAATACAGATACAGAAGAGCTATCATATAATTTTCTGAATTCTATTACACACTTATAATATGAATAGTAAAAAGGGAAGGAGAGTAAAATAGAGCTTGCTGGAAGAAAGGCTGCAGTACCTTCTGTACAAAGACCACAGCACATGGGGACAGTTTATTGACAGGAATAATGCATATCATACTGTTTGTGTGCCCTCATCATTCAGGTCAATTCATCATGGAGGCTGCGTCCGGGGAGGCAGCTGGGGCCCCTCCACCCACACTTCCCTCTGTGTGCGTCTGAAGTGCGGCCGTAACCAGGCAGGCTGGGGAGCCCGCGGACCGGCAGCAGCGCCGGGGAGAGGGGGTGCGGGCGGGGGCGGGGGGCAGAGTGCACGGCTAAGGAGGGGGGCTTGTTGCCTTTGTGGCATTTCCCAGTGTCAGCGCTGCCAGTGTCAAGAGGAGCACACCGCATGTCAAAGTGGTGACGTTTCCAGGCTGGGAGCCGCATGGAGCCCATCAGGCACACGGATATCCACACAGTTGGGTTTTCTGCTTGGTGGAGGAGCCACCCAGAGGCAATTCATATTCTGAACATTAACGTGGCTTTGCATGCCTGTCACACTGGGACTGTGCAGGCGTTGAATGCTATTGAAGACTTCGGTTTAAATCTCTATGCAAACAGTGATTACCTTGTAAGAAGGTTTCAGGATAACTTACAACAAAAGACTTTAAAGTTATAGTTTTGGTAAAGCAAACTCATTTACATTTTTATTATGTGCGTCTTTTGTTTAAATCTTGCCATGTCCATTACGGAGACGCTTTTTCTTACGCAATAGAAGCTTATTGGGACAGCGACTCTTCTTTTCTTCTTCTCGTCTGTTTTCAAAGCTATTGAAAACATCTGACTATACTTGCTTATGGCTGTCTAGATTTTACTTGCCTCACTTCTTTTTAAAATTAAGATGTAATGAGTTGGAGAAGCTGATGCAGAACTTTATATTTCATGATGGTAAAATATTAAACTGATTATGTAATCTCAAACTAGTAAAGAACATGCTTGAAAGTCATTGTATTATTACATTAAAAGAGACAGAAGTATTTATATGCCTTTGTTCAAAATCAATATGGACACTAGAAATACTTTTAAACTTTAACTTTCAGATGAATTATAAGCTACTCTTTTAGTAGCAATCCCATGATTGCAAATACATAAGAATAAAATCTTCTCTTAAAAACAAAATCATTCCTCCCCAAAAGTCATTCCTCCCAATATAACTAGTGTCCTTTTGAAAGTACACTTTTATTTAACTTTAGAGATAACTGAAAGTAAATTATTAAAAAAAAAAGTTTTCCTCTGTGGCCATTATAATGGTTCAAAAGAAAAATATGTAGCTATTATGTTTTATAGTACATGAATAAACTCTTGAAAAACAACAAGGGACTTTTTAATGAAGTCAGTTATACCAGACTTAATATTTATAATGATGATGTTAAATTTTTCACTAAGCCCATTTGTGAATCTTCATGATTTTGATTCACCATTCCACTTAAATTATTTAAGCCCAATTCATTCTTAACTCATGAGCACTAACAAATTTAATAACTAATAACAGTATTTTCTTAATAAGAAAGAATCCCAGTCATTATTTTCTTGTCCCACATGGTTCAACTTGAGAACATCAACCAATGAATTTCTAGACTGAAAAAGCTTTTTAAAAAGCAAACAGCGTTTGCCTTAATTGGCTTAAATGTACATTTCCTAACAGTGGCAGAAAATGAACATCCATTGTGGATTACATGAGCATCCATTATAATAAACTAAACAAAATCTATTTGAATAATCAGATGAAGTGTAAAATTTACAAGAGGTGGCAGCTAGCACCTAAATGGGTTTTCTAAAAATCTCCTAGAAAAGCAGGAAACAAGGCAACACTTCCAGCTCAAGGGTTTCCCCCCTCCCACAAATCCATGGACAGCCCCAGTTCCTGAGAGGTCAACCTTTAGCTCTGTCCCCACCATCTGTCAGCTGCAGGAACTGCAAGTAATTAACTATTCAGATTCCCACAGCAACGAGGACACTCATTAGCAAAATGAACAAAGGGATAGTTCTGGGCGGCTGCGGTCATCTGTTACACTCTGAGTGGCAGGTTTTGTGGTGGTGTTTCTCCTACCATCTGCCCACACCACTGGCTTGGGCTCACTGAAACCACGAGACTTCTTTAAAACAAGCTGTGTTAATAAACCGAAGTTAAGAAGGATGGAGATCATTAAAAGGTGGTTAACTAGTTAAAGCTATTTAAAGCTACATTATTGCCCAAGACAGCCTGCAGTGCGATCCACGGTTACTCTGGGATTTAAAATTTATAAAGGAACTTGTCAAATTAGAGTTCTTCTATCATGCAGTGGACGCTAGGACTTCCAAGTGCCGGCTTACATGCTATTTCTCTTGTGAACAGCCACAGGATGTGCAGTATTCCTGTCCGAGGCCTCAGAATCCCAAACAGTAGTGCAAGAACCATTTCTGGAAATGGGTGTTCTCCAGAGCCTCACTACTCCAAACGTGGTCCAAGGACCAGGAGCCTCGGCATCACCTGGGAGCTTTTTGAAAACGCAGAATCTCCGGCCCCAACTCAGACCTGTCTGAATCTATATCTTAACAGGAGCTGCAGGTGACCCATACACACACAAAGTCAATAAAGGCTGAGAAGCACTGTTTGGGGCACTGCAGGTGCCTTCCCAGCAGTCTCCCTTTTGCCACACTGGCGTCTCAATCCTGCAGGCTCCGCGTACAGTGCTTGGACATCTCAATTTGATGCTGGGGGTGGGGGGTCGGGGTTTCTGCTGCATGCCCATGCTGTGTGACAGTCACAGAGACGAGCAGGTGCTTTCCCAGTGAGTGACAGCCAAGAAAGTGGCCCACTGGGGCAGTGCAGCCCTGCAGAGCTGCCGCTCTTGAATGACGGCTCTGTTTCAAAACCGTCAGCAGCAAACAGTCACGTTTACGTGTTGGTGGTGGCGGGGGTGGGTGGGCATGATGGTTGCATAGCTCATGCATGTTGGGGTAAGAAAGAAAATGAAGTCTTTTCGAAACAACTCTAACTGCAGTTGAAGCACACAGGCGTGTGCATGGGTACACAGACACACTACCCTGGCCAGCTAGCTCCTTCAGCAATTCTTGAGTGGATTTATCAGCATATAGCACGGCAAGCTGAAAACTATAGCAGAGTACCATTAACTCATTGAGGGGGTTCACAGAGCCTGAAAAGACACTCAGCCCTTGAATGTGTTTGTGTGTGCTAGTCACTCAGGCATGTCCGACTCTTTTCGGCCCCGTGGACTGTGGCCTGCCAGGCTCCTCCATCCATGGTATTTTCCAGGCAAGAATACTGGAGTGGATTGCGATTTCCTTCTCCAGGGGATCTTCCCAACCCAGAGACTGAATGTGGGTTTCCCGCATTGCAGGCAGACTCTTTATCATCTGAGACACCAAGTGAATCCCTCTTGGGGAAAACTCAACATTAAGGATGTTCTGACCTGGAGAGATGAGGCTTCTGTAACTTGACGAGATTCCTTTTTCTGATTTCCATCTTGTCATAAATATAAGCTAAGCTAGATGTTTACTAAACCTTCCTTTCCCTGTCATTCTTAGATTTTACTCTAAAACAATCTGGAGAGAGATTATGAGACTAGTAACGATGAAGTAATTTATGTGATCAGACTATGAGGAAGAACAAACTAGAGTGTTCCCTTATTGTCTATTCAATTTTCTTATTTCAAGTTGTTTTTGTGAGTTATTTCAACTGCTGCTTTGAGAATTTCTAACTGTTTCTCCAAATTTGGTTTTCCAAATATAATTTCAGCTACTTGCTGTATTGAGCTTTTTATACCGCTAGAGGGAGCAGTCGTATTAGATGAAATTTCAAATTTAGGGCTTCTCTGGTAGCTCAGCAGAGAAGGCAATGGCACCCCACTCCAGTACTCTTGCCTGGAAAATCCCATGGACTGGAGCCTACCAGGCTCCTCCGTCCATGGGGTCGCTAAGAGTCGGGCACGACTGAGCGACTTCACTTTCACTTTTCACTTTCATGCATTGGAGAAGGAAATGGCAACCCACTCCAGTGTTCTTGCCTGGAGAATCCCAGGGACAGAGGAGCCTAGTGGGCTGCCGTCTATGGGGTCGCACAGAGTCGGACACGATTGAAGCGACTTAGCAGCAGCAGTAGCAACTGGTGGCTCAGACGGTAAAGAATCCACCTGCAGTGCAGGAGACCCAGTCAGATCCCTGGGTCAGGAAGATCCCTTGGAGAAGGAAATGGCAACCCACTCTAGTATTCTTGCCTGAAAAATCCCATGGATGGAGGATCCTGGCAGGCTACAGTCTGTGGGGTCACAAAGAGTTGGCCATGACTGAATGACTTCACTTCACCTAGAACTTGAGTGGCATGGAGTTCTAGGAAAGCTAGCTCTTAGAAGATTTTTTAAGAGAAATTTCAGATTTTTTTTTTATAACCTGCTTTTGCAGTGTTCATTTCCATCCTATCGAAAGGTACACTAGCCCTGCTCTGCGTTGCCCTAGCATGGGTACTGCTGCTGCATGCCCTAGAATGGTGCCCTAGGATTGCACTAGGGTCCTCTGGTGCTGGGGAAAATGTATACATTTAGTTAATCAGGAGTCTCACCTTCCTCAGTTCTTAAGTTGTTTACAGCAATACTGATGTGGTGTCCATGGAGACAAATTACAGTGAAACAACCAAGGTCTTCTGCTGGAGAAGACTCTTGAGAGTCCCTTGGACGGCAGAGAGATCAAACCAGTCAATCTTAAAGGAAATCAACCCTGAATATTCAATGGAAGGACTGATGCTGAAGGTGAAGCCCCAATACTTTGGCCATGTGATACAAAATGCTGACTTACTGGAAAAGACCCTGATGCTGGTAAAGACTGAGGGCAGAGGAGAAGGGGGTGATGGAGGATGAGATAGTTGGATGGCATCACTGACTCAATGAACATGAGTCTGAGTAAACTCTGGGAGACAGTGAAGGATAGGCGTGCTGCAGTCCATGGGGTCACAAAGAGTTGGACACGACTGAGCGACTGAACAACCACCACCACCAAGGTCTTCAGAATGTTACCAGATGCAGAGAATACCTGCTTATACAACAGCAGGGGTGGACCCTCCCACTTCTTGTGGTCCTCACCAAGCCCCGCCCACCTCATCTTTTCTTTACCCAGGATGTCCAGGCAGACCAGTTAACAGGCTGAGGACAATCGGAAGTGTAAACACACCAAGAAAGACCTTGTGTTAGAAGCTCAATTACAAAACTGGGATATTTTCCAACAGTGCATTTCTTGGAATGTAAACCAGATGGTAGTAAGGACTTGTGTATTTCCCCATCATGATAACTAGAATTTATATGCATGCCTTTCTTCAAAGAACTCACAGTGATTCACATTCACAACAAATCCCCCTCATAACACTGTTGGCTAGGCAGAGATCACTTTTCATTTCACAAGTGGGAAATAATTGGATCAAAATTATCTTGCTAATCAATGCTGGATATCGTTAGTCAAGGGCAGGAAAAAAAGCCAAAACTATTACAACTTTTCTATTAAATTTTCTACTAATAATTCTATTAAATTATTTTCTCCAAAAAACTAAGAGTAAATGTAGACACAAGATAAGAAAAGTAAATGCAAAAATTGGATGTGTCTCTTCCTCCAAGGCGATCAGAATATGTAAAAAGAAATAATATTCAATTATATTAGATCTATGATAAGAACACTTAATACTAAATTGCTTAGAAGATGCTCTTTTTTTAAAAACATAGAGAATTCTATTTTTTTTTTTTTTGTAGAACATAGAGAATTCTAATAGATTAAACAAAGTATTCTTTCCCCAGTTAGTAAACAAAGTCCTTAGAATGGTGCAAGTTCAATTCCTTATCTTTTCTAACTTTGGGGGTTTTAAGTAAGAATACTAGTGTGGAACTTAGATAAACCAAAGACTGCACTTAAATAGCCCAGCAACCTGGAACCTGGAAGTGTTTCTTCCTAGCATTCACATTTTGATGTGTTACTTCTCAGAGTTTTCCCGTATATATATATACATACACACACACACACACACACACACGAGTCAATATTTATGTGTATCTACACAGGGATCACTATACACTTAGTGATGTACACTTAGTGACCAGGGCATCCCTGATAGCTCAGGTAAAGAATTTGCCTGTAATGCAGGAGAACCTGGTTCGATTCCTGGGTCAGGAAGATCCTCTGGAGAAGGGATGGGCTACCCACTCCAGTATTCTTGGGCTTCCTTCGTGGCTCAGCTGGTAAAGAATCTGCCTGTAATGCGGGAGACCTAGGTTCGACCCCTGGGTTGGGAAGATCCCCTGGAGAAGGGCAAAGCTACCCATTCCAGTATTCTGGCCTAGAGAATTCCATGGACTATATAGTCCAAGGGGTTGCAAAGAGTCACACACGACTGAGCAACTTTCACTTTCATACACAGGGATCACTATACACTTAATTATAATTATAATAATTATGTATGTTATATTTATATATATACACTATAATACCATAATCCATATAATAATATAATGTACATATAAGAAATATATGTTATATAAGAATGTATATATTGGGTTGGCCAAAATGTTAATTTGGGTTTTCCATAACATTCTATGGAAAAACCCCAACTTTTTTTGACCAACCCTATATATATATATATATGTGTGTGTGTGTGTGTGTATACGTATATATATATGTATATTGCAACCTTTAATTCTTACTCTATACAGAGGAGAAAGCTACACCTCCTCATGTGGGACTCTGGATTCAGATGGACCTTGGTTTTCATGCCTTGTCAGCATTTACCAGCTGTGTGTTATGGGTAAGTCTCTGCTTCCTCATTGGTAAACTGAGCTCTGAGGTAAGGAAGTACCCCTGCCAACTGACACTCAGCAGGTTGTGATTCTCTGGCTTCTCTGGTCACCTCTCCTACTCAAACAATCTACTTCTTGCTCTTAGAACCTAATATGAAAACCCCTCTATGGCTATTTGAGTTGATTTGAGATTAAAACAAACTTGTGTTCAGGGTCCACAATTTCAAGATCCTTCTCATTTATCTCCTCAACAGGTAGCTAAGCTCTCCTTTCTGCTTTCTCTCTCTCCCCACTTTTGTTCTCTTCAGTCCTTGGAGCAGTAAAGCAGCTCCTGGCTCCCACTACAACAGGGAGAACAGGGCGAAACTCCTCTGAGAACTTTCCTTCTTGACATTTCTATGGAAGGTCATCCTATTACAAGCTGGATTCTTGAAAGCCTCTGACTTGAGATTGTTTTGTGTCTTTCAGATTAACTGGACTGAAAAAAAAAGGGTGGGACTTTTCTGTATTAAAACAAAAATGTATTTACATGCTTTTCTAGGGTGGGAGATAGGTTATTTTATTTCCCTTACAAATAAAAATTGAGAACAATTATACTGCTCCTATTTATAATTATTATGGGTTTTCTAGACTATGTTATTGAGCAAAAAAAGGGTTGAACTGTCTTATTTGGTGAAGAAGACACCCAAGATACATCCACTGTAGTCCCTTTATTCCAAACCCAAGCTTTCAGACAGCTGTAACTTCATTTACATATATTAACATAAATTATTCTTTGCTGTGAAACTTACAACTCTTTGAAATCCATATTCTTCATATTGGTCTAGTTCTTCTCTTAATTCCTTAATGACTTCTTCTTTCTCCCTCAGTCTTTTTAACAAAATGTTCATTTTGACAGTCATTGCGTCATGCAGGGATGTCTTCTCTTCTTCTACCTCAAAGTATTGCTGGGGGGAGAAAGATACTAGTCAGATACTATGCTAGCGCCAGCAGAAAGCATTTCATGTTTTATTTAAGCTCCTGTCTTGTAAAGTTGTTGTAGTTTTGCAACTTGCATGCAAGCTTTAGTAAATTATGATATTTATATTGACCAATACACTAAAAGTGTCAATGGCGTTACAGCACACTATTATCCTGTAAGAGACGAAGCACAGTGTCTTACCCTGACTGTATCTGTCTGCCAATAATAAAAATAGTAAGCCTTAGCAGTAAATCTACATCATGACTGTGAATGTCCTACTTTGATCTTCCTCTAGAAAGGAAGAAATAGAATAGAAAGAAAGAAAAAGAATAGAAAGAAAGAATTGTGTCACAAAATCAAAGCAAGGAAAATGCTATAAAATGGATGCTGCTATTTACTTCCAACATATAAAAATCTCATTTTCAACACAGACATGCAAAAGCATTTTGTCCATTTTGGACTCTTTTGGGAATTATAGAAGAATTTTTTATTTTCATTATCTGTTACTAATATATTTGGACACATGGACTTACAATAAACATAGTAAAACTTAATCATATCTGCTAATATACATAATATTGTATTTAAAAGAGTTAAATTTAAAAACTAAAATTGTTTTAATATTATATGATGAATACTGGCAGACTGAGAAGAATAATATTATGTCCGGGTAGCATTTAAGAGTCAAGCTAGGGCATCCCTAGTGGCTCAGTGATAAAGAATCTGCCTGTCAATGCAGGAGACACGGTTCCATCTCTGGTCTGGGACAATCCCACATGCTGCGGAGCAACTGAGCTGGGTTCTAGAGTCCAGGAGTCACAACAACTGAGCCCATGTGCCACAACTAATGAAGCCCACACACCCAAGAGCCCATGTTGCACAACAGGAGAAGGCATTGCTGTGAGAAGCCCGCACAGCACTAGAGTAGCCCCTGCTTGCCAAACCGGAGAAAAGCCTACACAGCACACCCCAAAATAACTGACAGTCTATACCATACTAATGAAAAAATCAGTAAATGAACATGCGGTAGAGTTTGAAAGAGTGAAAATAGAACAACCATATGACAATATTCGGTTTTTAATTGGGTGATTCTAGAGAACAGTATCAGAGAAGGCAATGGCAACCCACTCCAGTACTCTAAATCCCATGGACAGAGGAGCCTGGTAGGCTGCAGTCTGTGGGGTCGCGAAGGTCGGACACGACTGAGCGACTTCACTTTCACTTTTCACTTTCATGCATTGGAGAAGGAAATGGCAACCCACTCCAGGGTTCTTGCCTGGAGAATCCCAGGGACGGTGGAGCCTGGTGGGCTGCCATCTATGGAGTCACACAGAGTCGGACATGACTGAAGCGACTTAGCAGCAGCAGCAGCAGAGAACAGTATTGAGTATGTAGGTCTGTTCTACTCTGTTTTATGTCTCCAGCTTAAATGCTCTGCAGAGGTTAAGACACTTACCCCACTGGTGCCCTGAGTGTAAGTTCCTGGGCGTCTCAAATTCAACAGGTCCAAACAGAGGTTCCCATCTTCACTCTCCTCCTCTTTGCCTCTCCCATTAACATCAGCCCAAGCCAGAAACCCATTTTCTGTCATTTTAAGCACCTTCTATTCCCTCACTAACTCACCAAATCTGTTCAATGCACTTCTAAATCACTCCTGAACCTACCCTCTCCTTCTCTGATCCACCACCTTGATGTTACCACCAAAATTTGGGCCTGCCAATCTACTGACATCAGGCTTCCCTGGTGGCTCAAATGGTAAAGAATCTGCCTGCAATTCTTTAGGAGACCTGGGTCTGATCACTGGTCAGGAAGATCCCCTGGAGGAGGGCATGGCAACCCACTCCAGTATTCTTGCCTGGAGAATCCCATGGACAGAGGAGCCTGGAGGGCTACACTCCAGGGGGTTGCAAAGAGTCGGACATGACTGAGCGACTTAGCACACCCAATCTGCTGACACCAGGTTGCGGTAAAGGAAGATTCAGTGTTTATTACTAAGTGCCAAGCAAGGAGTCCAGCACAGTTAATGCTCAAAAGCCTGAACTCCCCCAATGGGTTTTGACAGTTTTTTTAAAAATGTATTTATTTGTTTGACAATGCTGTGTACAGTTTGTGGGCTCTTACTTCCCCAACCTGGGACTGAACCCTGACCCCTAGCAGTGAAAGCAGACAGCCCTAACCACTGGACTGCCAGGGAATTCCCCAGCAAAGTATTTTTAAAGGCCAGGTGAGGGAGGGGAGCCCCAGGGTGTGCGATCAGCTTGTGCAAAATTCTCAGATTGGTTGATGGTGAGGCAACTGGGAGGTGTCACAGGGGTAAATATTATTATTCCTTAGGATCCAGGAGGCCGGCAGGCTGTGTGCTCATGGTCATTAAGTAGTTAACAGGTCCCATTTGGTGAAGGTTTCAGCATCTGTTTAACAGCTCAGGAAGTGTGCATCAGATACTGTTATCTGGGTGCTTCAGAGATGAGGCGCAGCAGAGGACATGGGGGAGGGGTCTGTTCCAGAAAGGCCCCAGAGGGTCCCGTTCGGTTACAGTTGGGCTCTGTCTTGTTCACTTGCACTGTTGCACTAGCTCTTAACTCACTTCCTTCTTCTTTTTTTTTTTAAATACCTCATTTTTAAAAATTAATTTTTATTGGAGAGTAGTTGCTTTACAATGTTGTGTTAGTTTCTGCTGTACAGCAAAGTGAATTAGCTATACAAATACATATATCCCCTCTTTTTTTGGATTTCCTTCTCACTTAGGTCACCATGGGCTTCCCTTGTGGCTCAGCGGGTAAAAATCCGCCTGCAATGTGGGAGACTTGGGTTCAATCCCTGGGTTGCGAAGAGCCCCTGGAGAAGGGAAAGGCTACCCACTCCAGTATTCTGGCCTGGAGAATCCCACTCACTGTATAGTCCATGGGGTTGCAAAGAGTCAGACATGACTGAGTGACTTTCACTTAGGTTACCACAGAGCACTGAGATGAATTGGGAGATTGGGATTAGACATATATACACTAGTGATATATGCACAAAATAGGTAACTAATGAGAATCTGACTCTTCTTTTGTCCTCTCCAACCAATCTGCACCCTGTGGCTGAACTGATCTTTCTAAAATGCAGTCCTCCTTGTCCTCACAGGCTTAAGTCTAACTCCCTTAGCACGATGGACAAAATAGCATCCCTGACTTTTGCTGGCCTTCTCTCCCCTTCCCTCACCAGACTGGGAATTTTATCAGTGCTGATACTCAGCACGCAATTTCTCAGAAGTACTGTGGGACCACAGGTCTCCATGTATTTGGAATTTCTAGGCCGCCTATTAAGCTCTTACTTATCAATCTCCTGAGTGCCATTAGAATAGGTTGGCTTGATCTGCAGATGAATCTGACACTTAGTAGTAGCTCTGTTGCCTTGAACAAGTTTCTTAAGTTCCCTGTGTTTGTTTTATCATCTGTAAAATGGGAAATGTTGAATTTGATTTACTAGTAATTTGTTGAGGATTTTTGCATCTCAATCAGGCAACAATATGCCTGTTCATCAGGCATATTCACCTCTGTGTGTGTGTGTGTGTGTGTGTGGGTGTGTGTGAGTGCACATGTGCTCAGTTGCTTCAGATGTGTCCCACTCTTTGTCACCCATGGACTATAGCTCCTCTGTCCATGGGATTCTCCAGACAAGAATACTGGAATGGGTTGCCAAGCCCTCCTCCAGGGAATCTCTCAAACCCACGGATCAAACCCAACCGCATTGAAGGCAGATTCTTTACCATCTGAGCCACCAGGGCGTGTGATGTGACTGTGAATTATAGTGCTTCCTAGAGCATGTGTGCATGCATGCTCAGCCGTGTCCGACTCTTTGAGACCCCATGTACTATGGCCCACCAGGCTCCGCCTCTGTCCATGGAATTTTCCAGGCAAGAATACTGGAATGGGTTGCTATTTCCCTCTCCAGGGTATCTTCCCGACTCAGGGATCAAACCCACATCTCTTGGGTCTCTTGCACTGGCAGGCGAGTTCTTTACCACTGTGCCACCTGGGAAGCCCTAACAAAGATGCTTTTGATAAACTGGCTGAGTCATCTCCTTGATAACATGACAAGAACCACTGGGAGCTCATTTAAAATCCCACCATGGTACTTCCCTGGTGGTCCAGTGGTGATGAATCTGCCTTGCAATGTAGGAGATATGGGTTCAATCCCTGGTTGGGGAATGAAGGTTCCATATGCCTTGGGGCAACTGAGCCTGCGTGCTACAACTACCAAAGCCCACGTGCTCTGCAGCCCAGGAGCAGCAAATGGAGCCCATGTGCACCAAAACTAAAGATTCCAATGTGCTGCAAAGAAAGATTCTGCAAGCCAGAACAAAAACCAGACACAGCCAAATAAATAAAGATTAAAAAAAAAATTCCCACCAGGGGGCTTCCCTATGGCTGGGCTTTCCCAGTGGTTCAGTGGTAGGGAGTCCACCTGCCAATGCAGAACACATGGGTTCAATCTCTGATCCAGGAATATCCCACGTGTCGAGGGGCAACTAAGCCCATGCACCACAACTACTGAAGCCTGCGCTCCACACAAGAAACCACCTCAACGAGAGGCCTGTGTATCACAACTAGAGAGTAGCTCCTGCTTGCCCAAACTAAAGTCTGAGCAGCAACAAAGACCCAGTACAACCAAAAATAAAAATAAATAAGAACATTTAAAAAATCCCACCAGAAACTGTGCTGTGATGCTGTACACACTTGGCATCACTGGGGCCAGCCTGCCTTTAGGATGTGCTCAGCCCCTCCAGACTTTAGGGTGGGGGTGGGGGTGGGGTGAAGGGAGGGAGGGCACAGTTCTTTAAAAGAACAGAAAGTTTCACTTTTTGACATTTCATAAAGTAATTGTAAGGCCCAAACACACTGGATTCATTTCTCTTCATCTCCAGGAATGTTTCTGATGTATTATGAGTACTGAGTGAGCTGGGCTCAAGAGGAGGTAAGCAGAAAGCAGTTTTTTTTTTTTCATCACCCCTTCAAATCTGATATCCTGTCTCATGTTTCAGCCTCTTAGAAGAACTCTCAGGAAAGTGCCATGGCTTTTTTTTTTTTTTCTTAAACTCTTAGATAGCAATAACCATGTTGAATAAAAGAAAGAAAGGAATGAAGAAAGGAAAGAAGGGCAAGCCAAAAAAACACCCTCAAAGTCCCAAATCCCTATCCAGCCTACTCTTACACATCAAATCTGAACTTTCCCAGCTCTGGCCTCCCTTAGACTTGCAGCCCAAAAGGGAGGAGAGGGGTTGAGCCTGGGTCCCTTTTCTAGTATCCACAGATTTAGTCAAACATCAGCCTAGATATTGCTGTGAGGGTATTTTTCCTATGAGATTAATATTTACATCATTAGACTTTGAGTAAAGCAGATTACCCTCCATATGGTGGGTGGGCCTCATCCAATCAGTTGAAGACCCTGGGAGAAAGATGAGATTCCCAGGGAAGACGGAATTCTCAGAGTGTCTTCAGACTCGAGCTGTAACATCAGTTCTTCTCCAGCCTGTCAGTCTACTTTTCAGATTTCAGATTTGCCAGCCTCTACAACCACAGGAGTCAATTTCTTAAATCTCCATCTCTTTCTCTTCATACATCCTATTGGTTCTCTATCTCTTAATACAATTTCTCCTAATTAATTTCTCCTAATACAATATCTACATCTAAACAACATTCATTCACACCAATACCTTCCTCTCCAGTCCAACACCACAGCACTGATGATGGCTTGTCGCCTTCCCATAGTACAGCCCTTCCTCTGGCAGTAAGAAAGCCTGCGGTGCTCGATGCGCTGACATCCGCTCCACCCTCCCCTCATGTCACCCACTTCCTGACCACAATGCGCCCTGAGAACTTGGCTCTGATGCAGGGAACAGCGAAGGGGAAGGATGCAGGGGTGTGTCTTTGGTATTTTAATTCACAGTGGCAAGAAAATTCTATTTTGGACTTTCATTCTTTTGGTCTTACAAGAAAATTTAATATTTTTCCTTTGGCAGTTGAAAGTAAGGAGTTCATATTCAAATTTGGGACATAACTGTTGGCTGTTTTATTATTAGAATAATTTTATGATGTTATTTGACCTCACAGGCACAACCTCTTGACAGATAATATTGGTCAACACAGCTGGATATAATCTGGGGTGAGAAACAGACCAGGAGGTAATTCTCAGTATGGGGAGCAAAGCGACCTTGGAGTTTAATGTAAATGAGGCACTCTTCTAACCCAATGCTGAGTCTTCCAGGGCACCAGTGGTCTCAGGATGCCCAGAGGAGCGGGGGATGGTACTGAGGGGTCTGCATCATGAAGGTGGGAGCAGGGCTTTCCTCCCCCATCCCCCAAGGCTCAGACACATGCCTAGTTGATCACAGGCTAAGTGGTTAAGTTCAATGTGTTAAGAGAAGAAAAAAAACCTAAGGAATGATGTTTCCTTCCACGTGGAGTGACGCCTCCATTTATCTGATTAAAACCTGAGCAGAAGGAACATGGTCACATCTTGGCAGTCTCCTGCCCCCTGCCTTTCTCTTTGAGGAGCCGATGCTCTGCCCTGGCAGACAGAGACCGCCCCAGCCCAATTCTGCCTGTGAGGGGAGTTAATCTGCCAGACTCTGGGTTTTGGTACCATGTAGTCTGTTTTATCAGTGAAGCAGATGACCTCCGTCTGCTGGCTCCCTGACTTTATTTCACCACGTCCAGAACCTGAGGGGGGAGGACAAGTATTATTTATCAAGTCCCACAGATACTCCAGAAACAGTTATCTTTCAGGTTTGCAAATCTAAAGCAGGTCATGAAAGCTGCTTGTGGAGCAGAGAGGAGGAATAAACAAGGAGATTGGGGTTGACATATACACACACACATAAAATACATAGTATATATAAAATAGATAACTAGTAAGAATCTACTGTATAGCACAGGGAACTCTACTCAATACTCTGTAATGGCCTGTATGAGTAAAGAATCCAAAAAGGAGTGGATATATGTATATGTACAATATAACAGATTCACTTTGCTGTACAGCAGAAAGTAACACAACACTCTAAATCATCTATACTCCAGTAAAAATTAATTCACAAAAAAAAGCTGCTTAGAATTCTATGATGATTATTTGATGTCTTTGAGATAAAATATAAGTTCCATGGACTTCCCTGGATGTCCAGTGGCTAAAACTTTGCCTTCCAATGCAGGGGCTGTGGGTTTGATCCCTGGTTGGGGAGCTGAGATCCCACATGCCTCACAGCCAAAAAACCAAAACACAAAACAAAAGCAATATTGTGTCACAAATTCAATAAAGACTTAAAAAAAAATTCCATGGGTTCCCTTTCCTATATCCGCTCTCACCACTTCCTCAGCCCTCTTATACCAAAGGACTGGGAGTTCCCTGGCTGTGCCCTGAAGCTTAATTGCCTCTGTGATGTCAAGTGGGCCACTTCCTTGTCTTTTCCCAATTTTCCCTACGCTTGTCAAAATTTCATCATCCTTTGTTGGGGGCCCAGTGTAACCCGCCCTAAAATGTGCCTCCATGGCATATTGATTATTTCGAATTAAAGTTACTTAAGAAATGTTCAATGCAAGAGGGATACTCTGACCCTCCTTTCTGTCTCCCTGAAAGCAGAAAATCAACCTCGCATAAGAAAGGTGCTCTCCCAGCATCTGGAGGTAGAAGGACACCCTAATCACAAGGGTGCCCACATCCTGCTGCTCGCACTCAGGGACGCAAGGGGGTGATCACTCAGGAGAAAGGGCAGAGTTAAGGGGGAGGATGCTTTGTACAGCTTGTGTCATAGTGAGTATGGGATGACCTATTTTGCAACTCTTTTCTTTATAGTCTTTATTTTCTTGTCATTTCATCTAAGCAGTTTTCTCTCTCGCTGTCTTTTCAACAAAAGCCTCACTCAGGCCATTGCATTACTGGCGATCCAAGAGGATGCGCCCTGCCCTTAGCAGAAGCCCATCTTGGTTTCATAAATCAAAGTCTGGAAAATTTCATCCCCTCCAAACACTAAAATATTGGTATCTTATTGCATTACGAATTTTTTAAAAAAAATCTGAAATAAAAATTATTTAACACCTGGATAGTATTTGCTGCATCAAAATTTGGAATCTAAAGTTAGTGCTCTCATTAGAATGGGATCTTCTATACCTCTGCGATCCTCCAAAAATGGAAGACAATGACAACACAGCAAGGCTTCTATTGTAAGAATACATACTATCTCCCTTCAGACACTTTTAATTATAATTTTACTATTTCACCATTTTAACAGACTCATGTTTAACATAATAGCCTTGAAATGGATTTGGGTAATTCTTCCTTGAACCTTCATCCATATTTCAGGAAGTATGGAAGAAGACAAACCTGAAACGCTGTCCCTGAAATAAGCACTGCTACTTGCTATCCATAGGAGCATTGTAGTCCTGAAAAGTGAACTAAGAGTTGTTTGCAACGATCTCTTCAAAGGTACCAAAACAGATGTGATTATTTGATAAGGAAGATATCATGGGAGAATATTTGAAGTCAACTTATAATGATTTTCATTCCAGGAGATGGCAGCTTAGCCAGAGGGGAGAAGACACGAGATATTAGGGTCTTATCCAAATATTCGAGTGAGGACACGTGGAAGAGGAGGGTTAGTTCATCCACCTTTCCTTCTGAACGCTGATCACAGTCACACCAAAAAGGAAGGCACTGCGATAAAAACTTAGGTATTAAAATTTACATTTTCCTGCAATCCATTTGAGCCTAACGAGTCTTTTTTGTCTTTCAGCAGAAATATAAAAGCACATGAAGCACTTTGTATAGTGCCTGGGCCATAGTAAATAAGTCACTGAGTGATAGCTGCTTTCACTGTTATTAATTATCTGCCCTGGGAAAAGGAGGAAGTTTCCCCAAGCATTGCCACTCACAGTTCAGCTCCATCACCAGTGCCGCCTATGACAAAGAACTGCAGCCCCAACCATGTCAGATTCAAAGAGATCAGGTCTGTGCAGAACAACACATGTAGGTTACGCAGGGCTCCCTCTGCTCCTCTGTGTCCTTCTCCAAAGTCCCCTCAATACTCAGTTCCCTAAGGCTCTCTATCTAGCCCGAATTTTCCTCCAGAAGAAAAAATTCCCAATAAGGAAGTAGTGACTTCATCCCTTAGCCCTTTGTATACAACCCCATAACTTATTTATTTTTGCTCAAACTCTTAAAAATTTAATATGCCTCAGTTTATCATTTTACATGAGGAAAACATCAAAAACCAATAGAAAAGGCAGAGATATTCAATAAATGATGTTGGAAAAATTGCTTATTGATTTGAAAGCTAGTGGCAGTCTCCCAAGCTTTTATTCCTCCAGTCTCTCTAAAGGGTTTTATTTGCTTCTAAATCCCTCAGTGTCTGAGGGACCTAAAGTAATTTGTTTTCCTATTTGATTCAGAGCTGATACATTTCCAGGACCAAAAGAAGCTAAATAAAGTGCAAGTTTTAACAAAACATTTTCTTTTATCTGAAAATAAGGTACTATAATAGCACACAAGAACTTGTTTTTTTTTTGTTTTTTAAATTTTATTTTATTTTTAAACTTTACATAACTGTATTAGTTTTAATAGTTAAATAGATTTAAAACCTTATTCCACAGCTGAAAAAGCACTTGGACCTGTATCCTGAACTGGTCTCCAGAGGGCAGCAGAGAGTCATTCACATTAGCAAAAGTTCCCTCTTAACCACAAGTGAGTGTATCCAGGCTGTTTTTTCAACTCTTCTTTCTTATGACTAAGCCTTAACAAACTGGGTGGCCAGGATTTGGAAAGCTGTCTGAGGTCATGGATCAAAGTGATGCCAACAAGCCAAAGCAAAGATTCAAAGAATCACTTTCGTATCTTTAAAATAATTCTTTAATTAGATAAACCAACGAACCACAATTAATACACTGTTGACTAAGCATATTTAACCAGCACATGTTTATTAAACACTGATGCCTATAAAGCATCTAATCCTTTCAGGGCTTTCTACTCCTAGACATACAAAAGGTATATAGAAAAGAGTAATAGTCACTTATTTTGCCATATATTTTTTGAGCATTGATGCACACTAAAAATTTATTCAGTTCAGTTCAGTCCCTCAGTTGTGTCCGACTCTTTGTGAACCCATGAATCGCAGCACGCCAGGCCTCCCTGTCCATCACAACTCCTGGAGTTCACTCAGACTCACATCCATCGAGTCAGTGATGCCATCCAGCAATCTCATCCTCTGTCATCCCCTTCTCCTCCTGCCCCCAATCCCTCCCAGCGTCAGAGTCTTTTCCAATGAGTCAACTCTTCGCATGAGGTGGCCAAAGTACTGGAGTTTCAGCTTTAGCATCATTCCTTCCAAAGAAATCCCAGGGCTGATCTCCTTTAGAATGGACTGGTTGGATCTCCTTGCAGTCCAAGGGACTCTCAAGAGTCTTCTCCAACACCACAGTTCAAAAGCATCAATTCTTCGGCACTCAGCTTTCTTCACAGTCCAACTCTCACATCCATACATGACCACTGGAAAAACCATAGCTTTGACTAGATGGAACTTTGTTGGCAAAGTAATGTCTCTGCTTTTGAATATGCTATCTAGGTTGGTCAAAAGTTTTCTTCCAAGGAGTAAGCATCTTTTAATTTCATGGCTGCAGTCACCATCTGCAGTGATTTTGGAGCCCCCAAAAAATAAAGTCTGACACTGTTTCCACTGTTTCCCCATCTATTTCCCATGAAGTGATGGGACCAGATGCCATGATCTTTGTTTTCTGAATGTTGAGCTTTAAGCCAACTTTTTCACTCTCCACTTTCACTTTCATCAAGAGGCTTTTTAGTTCCTCTTCACTTTCTGCCATAAGGGTGGTGTCATCTGCATATCTGAGGTTATTGATATTTCTTCCAGCAATCTTGATTCCAGCTTGTGCTTCTTCCAGCCCAGCATTTCTCATGATGTACTCTGCATATAAGTTAAATAAGCAGGGTGACAATATACAGCCTTGACGGACTCCTTTTCCTATCTGGAACCAGTCTGTTGTTCCATGTCCAGTTCTAACTGTTGCTTCCTGACCTGCATATAGGTTTCTCAAGAGGCAGGTCAGGTGGTCTGGTATTCCCATCTCTTTCAGAATTTTCCACAGTTTATTGTGATCCACACAGTCAAAGGCTTTGGCGTAGTCAATAAAGCAGAAATAGATGTTTTTCTGGAACTAAAAGTTTATTAGTGACCCAGAAATTGTTAAAGACACAAAGACTTATAAAAGCACGTTTCTGGAGAAGGAAATGGCAACCCACTCCAGTATTCTTGCCTGGGAATTCCCATGGACAGAGGACCCTGGTGGGCTATAGTCCATGGGATCACAAAGAGTCCTACACGACTTAGTGACTGAGCATGCACGCATATATACATGTATATATAACTGAATCACTTTTTTGTATACCAGACCGTAACACAACACTGTATAGCAGCTATACTTTAATAAATATAAACAAGTAAATAATCTGGAAAAAAATAAAAGCATGTTTCAAAAAAATCAGGACTTCATTGGTGGTGCTGTGAATAGGAATCCACCTGCCAATGTAGGGGACATGGATTCCATTTCTCGTCTGGGAAGATTCCACATGTAGAGGGGCAACTAAGCATGCGTGCCAAAACTACTAAGCTTGCAGACCACAGCTACTGACCCTGAGCACCCGAGAGCCCATGCTCTGGAACAAGAGAAGCCACCACAATGAGAAGCCTGCATACTGAAAGTAGAAAGCAGTCCCCTGCAACTAGAGAAAGCCCAAGTGTATACGGAAGACGCAGCACAGCCAAAAATAAATAACTAAAATTAAAAAGAAAAAAAAAACTTAAAAAAAATTATGTTTAAAAAAACATGTTATTCTGACTTTTACTTTGTAAACAACAAAAAATCTGGATATGATAGGTAAAATGCTTCTGTGAACTGAGAAAGTAAGGAATAGTTAGGCCAAAATTAAGTGAATGCAGGCATCCAGAGAAGTATGTGGAACGCTGAAGGTAGCCTGGACTCCACGGCATTGCTAAACCAGGTAAAAATTTAAACTTTGGTTTACATGTCTTTAGAGGACACAGAGAAAAGGCATCCCAAAGGCCCCCTCCAAATGGGGATTCCCAATAATAGGAGACCACCTCATGAAGGCTGAGACGCCAAAGGGCGATCGCTTCAGTGTGAGAACGACTTAGAAGCAACCACCTTGGACCCTCTACCGCCTCCCACCTGAGGGAAAGTGAAATTGCCTCCTATCTGGAAACTTGGCTCAAAGTATGGAGGAGGGAAGAAAATCTCTTCTGAGTTTTATAAGTTGAGGTGGCCCACATTCGTACATCTGGGTGGTCTAAAAATAATGCCTCAAGTTGAAAATTAGGTTAAGGTGGTCACAGACACAGGAGTCTCACAGAAGCAAACAGAAATCTTCTCTGTAGAGACTCACCTCTATTCCAGGCCTAAAAGAGTTTCCATAGAAATATGAGTTTGCAATCAAACACCATGAAACCCGAAAGTAAAGGACATATCATGAGTGACAGCCAGTACTTATCAGACCCTCAAAGATGGAAGACGTGGAATATAGATCACATACATTCAAATATATGCATAGAAATAGAAGGATGAGCTAAGGTATAGAGCAAGAACCATTAAAAAGTAACCAAACAAGCCAAACATAGGACCTCGTTTCATAAAAAACACAGTAAGTGATATTTTAAAACTTAATCAAGGAACTTCCCTGGCGATCCAGTGGTAAAGAATCCGCCTTCCAGAGCAGCAGACCAGGCTTCAGTGCTTGGCTGGCGAACTAAGATTCCATCTGCCACAGGGCAACTAGAGTCCCTGCAGGTCACAAGGGAAGAGCCTGAGCACCACAGTGGAGACCAGACCACTGCCCTCCCCACTCCAAAAAAAAAAAACAAAACTCAAGGAAAGCAGACAATAAGGTGATACTAATAAAAACATGCAGAAGGGTTAGTGGGATTAAAATATTTGAGAGCAGTAAGATACATATTAAGACTTTATTCCAACAAAGTTTTAAGTTTAAAGGAAAGACAAATGCCCTAGACAAATAATACTTCACTGTATCTGACTCAAAAAGAATACAGAACCCAAATTGTCTCATAAACAGTTAAGGAAATTGAATGGGGATTTCAAAATATGTCAATATATCCATCAAACAACGCCTCTAGGCCCAGGTGGCTTTCCTGGCAGTTTAAAATATTTAAGGAAGAAATAGTTCTAATTTTACACAGGTGCTGCCAGGGATGCAGATAATATCCTGCAACTCATTCTGTGAAGCTACCATAATCCTGATACCCAAACCCAATAAGAACAGCATAAAAAAAGAAAAGTATAGCTCACCACACTGATGAACACAGATTTAAAATATCATAAGCAAAATATAAACACATTAAGTTCAGAAACAAATTTGAGAGACAAACAAAAGGACATTATGATCAAGGTGGGCTTATACAAAGAAAGAAAGAAAGGTTGACTTAACATTCAAATAAAAATTCAGTAATTAATTTTACCACACCAAGAGATTAAGGAAAAAAATCATATGGCCCTTCAATAGATTCATAAAACCCCACATTTTACAAAATTAAAATGCATTTGTGATTTTTTCAAGTCATATAGTAAAATAAATAGCCTGAAAGTTCCTATAGCAAGTGTTATGTGTAGTGCGGAAATGCTATATTCATTCCCTGTAAGATTAGATAGAAAATAAGGATCTAAATATAGAAAAGAAGGATGCTTGCTGTCATCCCTTTTATTTAACATTTTACTAAGTGCTCCAACAGTGCAGTTGGCAAAGATGAATGAATAAATGAAGAAATGGTAGGAGAAAATTGTAGCAGACCAAAATTTGCCATCCCCAAAATGTGTCCCTTTGACATGAGGATTACTTGGGCTAATTATTTTTAAGAAACAGAAAAGTCAGAAAGTTTCTCTTGTTACTTTCCCCTTAGCTGCCTAAGGAATTTAGATAAAGGGCCTGTTTCCATATTTTGTAAAAAAAAAAATATAGACAAAGTGTGGTGGGGGAAACTTGGCAGGGCCTAGAGTTCAGGGTCCTCTCTGTGTCTCATTGTCTCGGTAGGCCCAGCAAACATTTGTTTACCAAACATTTGCTTTTCCATCTTCATTTCCTTCCTCCCCAACCCCCTTTATAAAAAATTATTTATTTTTGCTTGCACTGGGTCTTCAGCGCTGTTCTCGGGCTTTCTCTAGTTGCGGCAAGCGGGACTACTCTTGGTTGCAACGCTCAGGTTTCTTATTGTAGTGGCTTATGTTGTTGCAGAGCACAGGCTCCAGGGCACTCAGGCTTCAGTACGTCAGCACGCAGGCTTAGCAGCTGCAGTGTGCGGCTACCGAGCACGTGGGCTTCAGTAGTTGCGGCTCAGGGGCTTACTTGCTCCATGGCGTGTGGGATCTTCCCGATCCAGGGAACCTGTGTTCCCTGCACTGGCAGGCAGATTCCTATCAACTGTGTCACCTGGGAAGTTCCCACTTCCTCCCCTTTGAAGTCCCAGACTAGAGAATCTGTGTGCCACAACAAAAGATCCTGCATGTTGCAATAAGACCCAATGCAGCCAAATACATAAATAACAATGTTTCTTTATGGAAATATACGGCAATGAAAGACAAGATGATAGTTATAAAGACTAAAAGAATCTCAAGGTCCTCACTAAGATGAAAATATAATAATGGGAAATGATGAATTTCCCCATCATGTAGGAGAGGGACGCTCAGTTTCTGACAGAAGTGTCCCCGTCATTAGAGAAGTTATTCCACTGAGGATCTGAAACTCCTCCCTGGGATTTACTACAGACCTGATGAACTTTCTCTTGAGACTCCCTGACCTCCTTCTGCCGAACTGCACGCTCACCAAGCAAACTGGATCACTTGCCCAGGTGTGCTAGATACCCGACTGGAAGTTTCCAGTCTCTGGAGTGTTCTGTCACCATCAAGTGGTCGATTTAAAGTGAGCATGGACAGTCAAGGACCTGATCCCTTTTTGGTGACCTGAAGATCAAGGACTCAGATCTTGAAAGCTAAAAAATGCTGACTGGCAATCCATGATGAGCCCCATACTGGGCACTCCCAGGATACCAAGTTGCTCTCGCCCCTGACAGCCCTCAAAACTCACCTGGTACATTCCTTTGATAGTACCTATGGCATCGGCCAGCTGCTGATTGTAGCATTTTCGTAAGCTCTCTCCATTCTGCAAATGAAAAATAAATACAAAGAGTACCACAATGTATTTCCAAATATAATTATCAGACCTACAAGGGGAGGAGGGTGGGGGGGACTAAGTATCCACCATTCAAATCATCACGTTCTCTTGAAATTTCACTATAAAATCATCTCCCTTAGGCTTCCACCTAAAACAACACATTCCATTTTCACTTACACTTAACCAAAGCAATAGAGAGTGTGTATGGATAAAATAAACAGTGAATGTGACCATGTTTTCTCATCTTCATATCACAGATTTTTAGTGTCTTAGTTGTTGTAGTTGTTTAATTGCTAAGTCCTTTCTGACTCCTTTGCGACCCCATGGACTGTAGCCTGCCAGGCTCCTCTGTCCATGGGATTCTCCAGGCAAGAAGACAGGAGTAGGCTACCATTTCCTACTCCAGGAGGATCTTTCTGACCCAGGCATGCAACCCACATCTTCCTGCATCTCCTGAATTGGCAGGCAGATTCTTTACTACTGAGCCACCTGAGAAGCCACCATATATACACTGCTAAGTCACTTCAGTCGTGTCCGACTCTGTGCGACCCCAGAGACGGCAGCCCACCAGGCTCCCCTGTCTCTGGGATTCTCCAGGCAAGAACACTGGAGTGGGTTGCCATTTCCTTCTCCGCATATATACACTACTCTGTATAAAATAAATCACTAATGAGAACCTACTGTATAGCACAGGCAACTCTACTTAAAGTTTTGTGTTGACCTAAATGGGAAGGAAATCTGAAAATGGGGATATGTGTGTGTGTGTGTGTGTGTGTATGTCTGTATACACACATAACTGACTCACTTTGCTGCACAGCAGAAACTAACACAGCATTGTTAAGCAACTATACTCCAATAAAAATTTAATTAGAAAATAATTAAATAAAATAGTGAAGTATATTTGGAATCCATATCCTCTTTTGGTCCTGGTCCTTTTTCGATGAACCATGCTCATGAAAAGAAATCTAGGGCCACTAATCCTCAAACTAGGGTTATTTTCTGAATCAGTTCAGTTCAGTTCAGTTCAGTCACTCAGTCATGTCCGACTCTTTACAACCCCATGAATCATAGCACACCAAGCCTCCCTGTCCATCACTCAAACTCATGTGCATCAAGTCGGTGATGCCATCCAGCCATCTCATCCTCTGTCGTCCCCTTCTCCTCCTGCCCCCAATCCCTCCCAGCATCAGGGTCTTTTCCAATGAGTCAACTCTTCCCATGAGGTGGCCAAAGTATTGGAGTTTCAGCCTCAGCATCAGTCCCTCCAATGAACACCCAGGACTGGTCTCCTTTAGGAGGGACTGGTTGAATCTCCTTGCAGCCCAAGAGACTCTCAAGAGTCTTCTCCAACACCACAGTTCAAAAGCACCAATTCTTTGGTGCTCAGCTTTCTTCACAGTCCAACTCTCACATCCATACATGACCACTGGAAAAACCATAGCCTTGACTAGACGGACCTTTGTTGGCAGTAACATCTCTGCTTTTGAATATGCTATCTAGGTTGGTCATAAGTTTTCTTCCAAGGAGTAAGCGTCTTTTAATTTCATGGCTGCAGTCACCATCTGCAGTGATTTTGGAGCCTAAGAAAATAAAGTCTGACGCTGTTTCCACTGTTTCCCCATCTATTTCCCATGAAGTGATGGGACCAGATGCCATGATCTTTGTTTTCTGAATGTTGAGCTTTAAGCCAACTTTTTCACTCTCCACTTTCACTTTCGTCAAGAGGCTTCTGAGTTCCTCTTCACTTTCTGCCATGAGGGTGGTATCATCTCCACATCTGAGGTTATTGATATTTCTTCCAGCAATCTTGATTCCAGCTTGTGCTTCTTCCAGCCCAATGTTTCTCATGATGTGCTCTGCATATAAGTTAAATAAGCAGGGTGACAATATACAGCCTTGACGGACTCCTTTTCCTATTTGGAACCAGTCTGTTGTTCCATGTCCAGTTCTAACTGTTGCTTCCTGACCTGCATATAGTTTTCTCAAGAGGCAGGTCAGGTGGTCTGGTATTCCCATCTCTTTCAGAATTTTCCACAGTTTATTGTGATCCACACAGTCAAAGGCTTTGGCATAGTCAATAAAGCAGAAATAGATTTTCTGATTAATCAAATTATCTAATCCTATCTGTTATGCATAAAAAATACTCTTGATTCTGTTATCAATTTTGCTTCCAACATGGAGTGTAAACAATCAGTGGGCTTCAGAATCAGACAGAACTGGATTTCATTGTCACTGTGCAACTTACCATCTTTCTGATTTTAAGCAAGGACTTAACCTGCCTGACTTTAAGCAAGCTTAAATTTTAAGCAAGTTTCCTTATCTGTAAGATAGGGATGACAGGATTTCCACTTGAGGATTGTTGGGAGACTTAAAGAGGAAATGCATTAAAAGTTACTCTGGAGACTTCCCTGGTGGTCCAGTGGTTAAGACTTCACCTTAAATGTAAGGGGTGTGGGTTCGATCCCTGGTCAGAGAGCTAAGATCCCATATGCCTTGGGGCCAACCCCCTCCCCCTCAAGAAACAAAAGCAATATTGCAACAAATTCAATAGAGACTTTTAAAACTGGTCCATATTAAAAAAATACTTTAAAAAAATAGTGAGGCCAACAACACGTGGGTATTTTGTTTCATAGCAGAAAAGCAACACTAATGCCCATTTTTAATCACAGATAAATATGCTAACATGATCAAAGATTTTGGGGAATTCCTCAGAATAGCAGAGTTTTCACGTCTTTGGCTTCTACAGATCCATTAAAGCACAAATAAGTTCATATAAAATCACAGTTAAAGGCTGGAACTCAAGCATGAAACTGTCTGACCTAGAACCTAAACCCCAGTGGTTTCTTAACCAGTGACACTGAGCAGGTGAATTAACCTTTCTGTGCCTTGGTTTCCTCATCTGTATCTGTATAATACAGATCTCATCTGTATAATAATTGTATGTACTTCATCAGGTTAGTTGTGAGGTTTAAATGAGAGTGTACACAGACTACACACGAACGTTCCTGCATGTGGTAAAGTTATAGGTGCCACACAGCTTTATGTAACTATCACGTGCTGTGCTTAGTCACTCAGTCATGTCCGACTCTTTGTGACCCCACAGCTTGTAGCCCGCCAGGCTCCTCTGTCCATGGGGATTCTCCAGGCAAGAATACTGGAGTGGGTTGCCATTTCCCTCTCCAGGGGATCTTCCCAACTCAGGGATTAAACCCAGGTCTCCCACATTGCAGGCAGATTCTCAACCATCTGAGCCACTTGGGAAGCCCTGTAAGTATCATTAGAGACAACATATGCAAATTAAATTACCCTCATAAGTTGCCACACTAAAAACTGTAGTGCCTACACGACTAAACACAAAATTAATCCACAAAATTAATTACTTTTAAAACAGAGGAAATGAGAGCACTTCTACCTGTTGGTAATGTTTTTCAATGGCCATGATCCTGTCATGTAGAGAAGTGAAGAGTCTGTAAGATTCCTCTTTAAGACGGTCCTCAAACTTCAGTTGCATCAATTGCTTGAGGAACCCAAAATCCACCTGTAGGGATTTAGTAATCTAAAAGTGGAAAAACATAGGTCATTATAGAGCTTAAGGGCACTCTGTGTAAAGATTCCAACACCTGGCCTGGTTCTGGGCGGGTAACTTGGGCACCTGGTCAGGGCCTGTCCTGAATCTAAGATTACATCTCCAGAGTCATGTACATTGGGAACTCCAGTTAATCTGCAGAACTAACAGATGCTGATGGAGGAAGGGAAAGGAGGCTTCCAGCAGTTTCCTCCCATAGTAGTATTAGTTGCTCAGTCACATCTGACTCTTTGCAACCCTATGGACTGTAACCCGCCAGGCTCCTCTGTCCATGGAATTCTCCAGGCAAGAATACTGGAGTGGGTTGCCATTCCCTCCTCCAGGGGAATCTTCCCGACCCAGGGATCGAAAAACCCAGGTCTCCTATGTTGTAGGCAGATTCTTTACCATCTGAGCCACCAGGGAGAATAAGTTATGCCTTGGGACTTCCCTGGCGGTCCAGTGGTTAAGACTTCGCACTCCCACTGCAGGGGCCACTGGTTCTATCCCTGGTCTGGGAAATAAGAACCCCCATGCCACAGAACGCAGTAAAAAAAAAAAAAAAGAAGAAGACAATACATTGGGAAGTGTGTGGGAAAAGAGACACCCTCCAAAGTGGGAGTGTAATTGGTATAATTTCTATGCAGGGCAATTTGGCAACATCCTCCAAAATGACTAATGCATGCATCCTCTGACTCAGACGTTTCACTTTTAAAAATTTACACCCCAGATTTACTGGCATGTGAGTATGTACAGAATTATTCATCGTGATAAGAGATCTGAAAGGACCAAAATGTCCATCAGGAGGGGATAGCTAAATAAATGATGCCAGTTTGTGGTATGATGTACTTGTAAAATCGATGAAGAAGCTCTTTATGCACCAATGTATATAACTGATTTCCAAGTTATGTTACTAAATGAGAAAACAGAAATGAAATACTATTTACAGTAGTATACCACCCTATGTCACTGTTTTATTGGTTAGGACTTTTAATAATAACTCTTAATATCTGATGTCTACGAAATGTTCTGTTACTTTACAATCAAAAAAAGCACCAAGGCTTTGCTGTATAGAAGAAAGAAACAACATTGTAAATCAACTATACTTCAATAAAATTTTATTTTTTTTACTTATTTTATTTTTTAAAAAACTTATTTGGCTGCACTGGGTCTTTAGTTGTGGCACGTGGGATCTAGTTCCCTGATCAGGGATTGAACTTGGACCTTCTGCATTGGGAGCTTGGAGTCCCAGCCAGTGGACCACCACAGAAATACCACTTGAATAAAATTTTTAAAAATTAAAAAAAGCTTTTTTTAAGTCCCAAAGGAAATATGATAGAATATTGAGATTTGGGGCTTCCCAGGTGGCACTATTGGTAAAGAACTGGCCTGCCAATGCAGGAGATGTTAAGAAATGAGGGTTTGATCCCTGGGTCAGCAAGTTCCCTTGGAGGAGGGCATGGCAACCCACTCTTGTATTCTTGTCTGGAGAAACCCATAAACAGAGGAGTCTGGCAAGCTACAGAGTTGCTCACACATGGGATTACACAGAGTGAGACATGACTGAAGTGACTTAGCATGGACATATGCATCAAGATTTGACAAAGGTGTATGGTGGTATAGGGGAGCAAAATTTGCCATCACAAACTGTTTCTTTGGCAAGAGTATTTATTTAGGCTGATTATTTTTAAGGACCCAAAGACTCAGGAAGAACCCATAAACTTTCCCTTAACTTCCTAAAAGATGGAGGACCTGCTTCAGGAAGGGAGTTAGCATCATAGATACCTATATTATAACATGAACTAGGTATGCAGACAGAGGATGAGATGGTTGGATGGTATCACTGATTCAGTGGACATGAACTTGGGCAAACTGTGGGAGACAGTGAAGGACAGGGAAGCCTGGCGTGCTGCAGTCCATGGGGTCAAGAACAGCTGGACACAACTTGACAACCGACAAACAACAGGTGTGTAGACAGATGGGAACCCAGCAAAGTGAGCTAAAGTTTCTGTGTCCCACTGTCTCTGCAGGCCCGGCAAACGTGAGTTTACAGACATTTGCTTTCCCATCTTCATGTGAATTGCTTTCCTCTCCCTGAAGTCCCATACCATTACCCTCAACACCCTCTTCTGTCTTTACCTGAAGGTGAGACCTTTGGCTATTTAGACAACTTACTCAATTTTCCTGGGTCTCCCCCATGTATATGGTATTTAAGTTTTTGTTGGATTTTCTGTTAATCTGTCTCATGTCAACTCAATTTTTAGCTTAGCCAGAAGAATTTAGAGGGATAGAGGAAAATTTCTTCCTCCCTGACAATGGGTGACATAGTTATTCATTGTATTATTCTCGACATCTTTCTATATGCCAAAAACATTTTATAAAATTTTTCCAGTATCCTAAACAGAAAATGTTCACAGATGGCAAAAGAATTACAGAGAGAGTAAGAAAACATTTCACTAAACAAGTTAACATAAGGACTTCCCTGGTGGCCCTATGGTTAGGACTCTAGCTTCCACTGTCAGAACCCAGGCTTAATCTCTCTCTGGTCGGGGAACTAAGATCCTGCAAGCTATGCAGTGCAGGAAGGAAAAAAAAGTTAACATACATGAAATAAATAGGATGCAAATAGAAGTAGTGTGTGTGTGCTAAGTTGCTTCAGTTGTGTCCAACTCTTTGCACCCCTATGGACTGTAGCCCGCCAGGCTCCTTTGTCCATGGGATTCTCCAGGGAAAAGTACTGGAGTGGGTTACCATTTCCTCCTCCAGGGGATCTTCTCAACCCAGGGATCGATCACACATATATGTCTCCTGCATAGGCAGGCAGGTTCTTTATCACTAGGGCCACCTGGGAAGCCCCAAATAGAAGTAGTGTGTATGCTGTATGCTCAGTCACTTCAGTTGTCTCTGACTCTTTGTAACCTGATGGACTGTAGCCTGCTAAGCTCCTCTGTCCATGGGATTCTCCAGACAAGAACACTGGAGTGGGTAGGTAGCCATGCCCTGAAGTAGTTGTTTATACCAATAATTAAAAAACACACACACAACTGTTATCCACCTCAGTTTATAGAAGATGCTAATATTTTAAAAATGTTAATCATTTCACTTTTGTCAAGGAAAGAAACATGAAGGCAAATAATACAAATTATCTCAGGAGTTTCTAAATAAATTCAGATTTACCTGCACTAGATTTTGTGTAGCTAAGCTCAACTCTTTCAATGGCAGAATCTCACTGGAATCTGTTTGAGTGGCATGGTCTGTGCTGAAAAAGCCAACCTTCAAATCATCTGAAATGGTAAATCTGAAAAATAAAAGAGGGGGGGAGATTAAATGTGCTTTATATAATAGATATTACCTTAAAGATATATTTAGTGATATATATTCGGAGAAGGCAATGGCAACCCACTCCAGTACTCTTGCCTGGAAAATCCCAAGGGTGGAGGAACCTGGTAGGCTGCAGTCCATGGGGTCGCTCAGAGTCAGACACGACTGAGCAATTTCACTTTCATTTTTCACTTTCATGCATTGGGGAAGGAAATAGCAACCCACTCCAGTGTTCTTGCCTGGAGAATCCCAGGGACGGGGGAGCCTGGTGGGCTGCCGTCTCTGGGGTCGCACAGAGTCAGACATGACTGAAGCAACTTAGCAGCAGCAGCAGTGATATATATTTATACGTATTTTGTGTAAATCATATTTTTTTTAAATTTTATTTTATTTTTAAACTTTACAAAATTGTATTAGTTTTGCCAAATATCTAAATGAATCATATTTTAAAGATTCAAAGGATTGGTGAAATGAGAAAACCACTTAATTATCTGCTCATGATTTTGGGTTTTCCCTAGGTCTCTGTTGGATTATCAGATTCTCTGAACTATTTCACATTGCTACACTGATCTGACTTCCATTTTCTGAGTCATGAACAATTTATGAGCCTCCTTTTAAAATCTCATCCACTGTTTTATGTATGCTGCTGCTTGAGGCCACTGTAAATCATGTGTGGGCATAGCAAGCAAAATTCCTTTTAGGTAGAGGTTCTGAAAATGTGGTCTGAGAACTCCTGGAGTTTCCAGAACACTCAGGTAATCCACAGGTCAAAATTATTTTCATAATATTATTAAGATTGGATTTATCTTTTCTCCTATCATTCTCTCACAAGTGTTCAGTGGAGTTCCAGAGGCTATAGATTATGTGCCTGGATGACAGATGAATGCAGAAGCAGAGAGGAGAATTCAGCTATTTTCCATTAAGCCAGGCATTGAAAAGATTTGCAAAAATGTAAATGATACTATTCTCATTACAGATTGTGTCTTGAAAAGAGTTCAATTTTCTTTAAAATACATTACTTACACTAATACAGAATAGGTTTATCATTATTTTAAATGTTTCTCCTTTAAAATTTCTAATATGGTAACTATGAATAAATAAAACATAAACTAAAGATCTTTGAGGGCCTCAATAATTTTTAAGACTGTAAAGGGATCTTGAAACCAAAAAAAGAAAAATTGAGAACTACTTCTCTAAGATAATCACACCACTCTATTGTATTTGGCTTTAAACTCAGTTCCCCCCGAAAAAATCAAAGTGGGAAGAAGTATTTTGTAAAATCCTCCTACAGACTTTTAATGACGGACATCTCAAACCGTAACAAGAAGGCCAAGTTTCTGGATCTCCTTTGTTTGTCAATTTGACCAAACTTACCACAAGCATTGGTTTCTAAAATGTCAGCTAAAAAAAGAGAGCCATGAAGGCCTAAGGAACATTCCCAGGCTTTTCAATGCAACCTCTGTAGAGAGAGTATCCATGTATCTACCCTCCCTTCTCTGCTGACCAGGTGGAGCAGACCGTGATGAGGGGTACCCCATGGCAATCTCCCTCTTTTTACTGCTGGCAGAGCCTCAGACTTATCTCCTACAGAACTCAGGGAAGGGTGAGAAAATTCCCAGTATCAAGGGCAACACTTGTGTGGTCTCAGCCCACCGCAGTGATCCTAATCTTCTGGGCAGGTATTTTAGGAGTGGGAGTGGGACTCAGTTCTGAGGAGTATGATAGGAGAAAAGGCCTGTCAGGGGCATGTTAAGCTTTTTACACAGGAGCACCTGGGGAGAGGTCCCTCTGTGACTCTGGACACTGCCACGTGTGGAAATGAGGCCAGGAACTGGCACAGTTGTCTGGTGACCACAAGGGGGTCAGCCAGAGGGCAAAGCCAGTGCATAGATGATGCACTTTTAAAAAGATGGACACAGGCACTTCCCTGGCGGTCCAGTGGTTAAAACCCTGGGCTTCCAATGCAAGGGGAGTAGCCTCCATCTCTGGTTGGGAAACTAAGATCCTGCATGCCTAGTGGTGGGACCAAAAACAAAACAAAGCAACATGCTGGGAGACTGGATAAATTGAACAAATATGTAAATGTACTGAAGATGACAGAAGTCAAATTCTCCAGTCCCAGAAATGAAATTTACAAACATAAAAAAGAAGTAGAATAGGATATACCCTGAGACAGTGTAATGGAACTGGAATTTTGGGTATGAAGGCATGGTTTTATAATTATGTACATAGATAGATAGTGATAGGTACAAATATGTGCATACGTATGTGTGTACATACTTATGGACATTTGTTTCTAGTTCTGTCCAGTGTGAGAACCTAGAAGCGATGACACCCCAGTAGCAATGAACACACCAAAAACACAGATGTTGATTTTTTAAATACCATTCTGCATTAAAAGGAACCAGGGCTTCTTGGGAAAATGGCTGGTTTCAAAGCTGGGAGAACAAAAACATAAAATGAGCCTGGAACATCTTGTTTTTCCAAAAAGTTGGGAAAGCGTGAAAAAAAAAATGATAGAGACAGAAACTAGACTGAAGAGATTCCCACTGGCCATATCTGGGACAATTTGAGCATCAAAATAAATGATGAAAGTATCAGATTACAGCCTATTGAATAAAACAGGAATCTAGCAGTCCAGATGAAAATGAGACGCTCTAGTAAACGTAGAAGAGAATGGTGAAAATAGAGAATTACCACTGGGCAGACACTACAGAGGTGATGGATTAGGGTGGGAGTTATCAATGGCAGCTAGGGTTAAGCTTAGCTAAAAGGCTATAGCTCGTCAGTGGAAGTTTGATTAGGAAAAGGAAATTTTGTTGAAAAATTGAACCACACTACTATATAATCCAGCAGTCTCACTTCTGAGTATATATCCAGAGGAAACAAAATCACTATCCCAAGGAGCTACCTGCACTCTCACGCTCACTGCGACGTTATTCACAATAGCCAGGGGTCCACTGACAGATGAATGAATAAGGAAAACGTAGTGGGCTTCCCTGGTAGTCCAGTGGATAAGACTCCATGCTCCCAATGCAGGGGGCCAGGGTCCAGTCCCTGATCAGGGAACTAGATCCCACATGCCACAACTGAAAGATCTCATATGCCTCAACTATAGATCCCTCAGGCCTCAATGAAGATCGAAGATCCCTCGAGCCTCAGCTAAGTCCTGGTGCAACCAAATAGACAGACAAATAATAAACATCAAAAAATAGAAAATGTAGTGTGTGCATATGTGTGTACAATGAAAAGTCATGAAAAAAGAAAATGAGTTCCTGTTATTTTCAATAACACAGATGAACCTTGAGGCCATTACATAAGTGAAATAAGGCAGACTGAGAAAGACAACTGTTCAATTGCACTTATATGTGGAATCTAAAAAAGTCAAACTCATAGAAACAGAGAGTACAGAGACAGTTGCCACAGGCTGAGGGTAAAGGAAATGGGGGGATACTAGTCAAAGGGTAAAAACTTTCAGTTATAAGATGAATAAGTACTGGGATATAATGTACAACATGATGATTACAGTTAATAATACTGTATTGTACACTTGAAAGTTGCTAAGAGAGTCAATTTGAAATGTTTTCATACACACAAATGTAACTATGAGAGATGATGAATGTGTCAACTAACCTTATTGTGATAATTATTTACAATATAAAAATGTGCCAAATCATCACATTGTACACCTCAAACTTACAGTGTTCTGCGTCAGTTATATCTCAATAAAGTTGGAGGCAGAGGAGGAAGAGGAAATTTTGTAATACTTAGGCCCTACAGGTGGTGCTAATGGTAAAGAACCTGCCTGCCAATGTTGGAGATGTAAGAGACATGGGTTCGATCTCTGGGTCTGGAAGATCCCCTGGAAGAGGGCACAGCAGCCCACTCCAGTACTCTTGCCTGGAGAATGCCATGGACAGAGGAGTGTGGTGGGCTACAGTCCACAGGGTCGCTAAGGGTCTGACACAACTGAAGCAACTTACTATACACGCTCACACTCCCTACACACAAAATAGTAATTTATTACAAAGGGAAGAATGGTGGATTTATGGCAGATCTGGGAGACACCAACCCAGCAAGGTCAAGGTTAAAGCACCAATGAGGGAATAGACTGAATGACACGCACTGGCTCAACTGATGCCCTGAGAATACGCAGCTTCATTTCTGTGGCATTCCTGCCAAGAACACATGGCCTGAGTCTGGTTACAAGGAAACAGAAGACGGACCCAGGTGGCGTTGGTCATGCTACAGAAGGTCTGTACTTTTTAAAAAAAGTGTCAAGGACATGAACAGTGGGGAGAGGCTGAGGAACTCTTCCTGCTGGACGCATCTGAGGCGACTGGATAGCTAAAGACAACGCACACTGCTAGATAGGATCCTGGACCAGAAAGGAAAAAAAAAGTCATTGCTGGTACTCTTGGCCCAGCTTGAAAGGAGGCTGCGATAGGGCTGTGCAGTGTGGATCTGCTGATTTGAGAGTGTGTGCTGGTCATGCAGGAAAAAGTATCCATTTTAGGAAAAACACACTTGAATGCTTAGGAAATTCACACTTAATGGGAAACATGCCTGTAACACGCTCTCAGAAGGTTCTAAAAAGACTGATGATACTGAATGTCTGGGTGAGTGTGAGAGAGAGTGTGTGTGTGTGTGTGTGTGTGTGTGCAGAGGCAGGGGGTGAGGAGGAAAAAGAGAGAAAACAAACATGGGAAAATGTTGGGAACTGAATTTAGGTGAGGAGTTCTTAGTTCTGTTCTGACAACTTTTCTGTATATTTGAAATTATTTCAAAGTAAACTATTTTTTAAAAGTCAGATGCAACCTTCAAGCAAGCTCAGATTCTGCCAGTTTCACTCAGTAAGAACTGTCAGTATTTTAGGCGTAAATCTCTATAAACTCTTGTCAATGGAGCAGGCATGAGCTTAAATCTGCATTACAACCATCCCCCTGTTTACTGTGCTTTTTCTGGAACTTTCCATAACTAGCTCCCAACATCTGTTTTTGTCTTTAGGTAGAGATTCTATTTAAGGTAGTGGTTTAAACCATTTCAAGGAGTTACTCCGTTTTCCTGGGTATCTCCCTTGTATATAGGAGGAATAGATGTTATTAGACTTCTTTTGTTTTTTTCTCCAGTTAATCTGTCTTTTATTATGGGGGGAGGGGGGTTCAACCAAGAATGCAGAAATGGTAGGAGAGATATTCTTCTTTTCCTTCACTCAGCACATGGGACCATCTTTCCCACAGCCGTAGGTCCAAGAAGCTTGGTAAAAATGCAAGAGGCGCCTCTCACTATTACACCTAATAACCCATCCCTGAAATCATTGCTTCCTTTCCCAGAAACTTTATGACCTACTGGCTTGGAGGTCTTAGTTCCCAAAGGGAGATTGCTTCTACTGGGAAGCACAAACAATGGTTCTACTGAATTAGACGAGAGTGAATTGAACTGGCGCCTGGCCACTGTGTAATCCCTACACCACTAAACCAAAGACAGAGAAAGCGGGCACAGTACTGGTTGAAGTGATTAATCCTGATCATCAAGAAAGCAGGTTGTTGGTACACAGTGGAGTCTAGGACTACGTCTGGAACTCAGGAGATTCTCTGGAGTGACTCTGAGCATTTCCACATTCAATAGTAAAGATTAATGTAAAAATACAACCAACTCCCCCGAAAAGGCAGGGCTTTTGAGGGCTCAGAACCTTCAGGAATGACTATTTGAATTTCCCAGCTACATAAAGAACCTTGGCCTGCCTGTATCTTTCACCAAGTTCACCATGGCCACTCAACAAGTCATGCCCACGGACCAGCTCTGGCCGGCACCCTCTGGCAAGTGTCTCTACCACCAGCCACATCCTCTCCCAAGAGGTCTTAATCTCAGCGTTTGGTGGGAGTGGGGGACCTTTTAAATTCTTAGTTCTGTCCACATTTACTCTTCTTCTGCCCTCGGGGTCACAGCTACATTTGCTATTGTAATGCTGCTTAGAGGTTTTTTTAAACTGAACTAAAAATCCTTGTTAATATTTAATAAGAAACAAGAAATAGGACTTCCCTGGTGGCACAGTGGATATCTGTCTGCCAATGCAGGGGACATGAGTTCGATCCCTGGTCCGAGAAGATTCCACATGTGGCAGAGCAACTAAGCTCCTGTGCCACGACTGCTGAGCCTGTGCTTTAGAGTCCAGGAGCCACAGCTACTGGGCCTGTGTGCCTAGACCCCGCGCTCCACAAGAGAAGCCACTGCGATGAAAAGCCGATGGACCTCAACAAAGAATAGCCCCCGCCGACCACAACTAGAGAAAGCAGCGCAAAGCGCCCAAGGCCCAGCACAGCCAAAAACAAATAACAACATTAAAGAAACAAGAAATATTTGTTCCTTGTTCAAACACTGGCGAGGTTTCTATCTCCTGTTTGAACCTGGAGTGCTGCATCAATAAGATAAATACAAACACGACCTAAACTTAAAACTGTTTCTTTCTGCAATGCCTTCCACTTAACAGACCTCCATGATTCATCGTTACAGCTGAGAAATGCAATTCCTCCCCCTCCCTAGCACCAAGCAGCTCCTATTTATTATTCAGCTTCATCTTTCAATAAGCTTGACCATGTATGTTCTTTCCTTCCTTCCCATTTTAAGCTAAAGATCTAGGGTGGGTGGTAAGTTATGAATGTGAACAGGCTTTATGATAAATATACAATGTTACATGTCAGTTATATCTCAAAGCTGGAAAAAGAATAGAAGTGCAAAAAAAAAAAAAAAATCACCCCCAATACATGTATCTTTAGGATATGATTTAGAAACTTAGAATAATGTTTTCAGTTATTCCCTCTGGTGCCATAATATTACAGTAACACAGTCTAATATTTTAAAACCCGTTTGAAGAATTTTATAGATACCTCCTCCACGTGGTAAAAATAAAATTAGTGCCTATTTATTGCGTGAAACAGAAAACCATAGGCTCAAAATGGCATTACTTATTCTAAAGCGCATGATACTGAATCCAGAATTAATACTTGACTTGATTTGGGTTTCAACCTTCCCCAGAAATGTTAACCTTAATTAGCCAGCACCAAGAAGATAATCTGGAAAAGGCAATGGCAACCCACTCCAGTACTCTTGCCGGGAAAATCCCATGGACGGAGGAGCCTGGTAGGCTGCAGTCCATGGGGTCGCAAGGAGTCGACACAACTGAGCGACTTCACTTTCACTTTTCACTTTCATGTATTGGAGAAGGAAATGGCAACCCACTCCAGTGTTCTTGCCTGGAGAATCCCAGGGACAGGGGAGCCTGTTGGGCTGCCGTCTATGGGGTCGCACAGAGTTGGACAGGACTGAAGCGACTTAGCAGCAGCAGCAGCAGCAAGAAGATAATCTGTCGTGCAGGCCCTCTCCACTCTGCACCCAGAGGAAGAAGAGGCAATCTGCATGATAAAACCCCTGCCTTGCCCTTTCCCCTGCAAGGATAAGTCCTGGCCTAAATACAATGCTTTTTTTTCTTCCTGCTTTTTTTCCTTTATGCTAACATCTCCTTTGTCCCACCCTTTCCCTTATAAAAACCTCCCATTTTGTACAGCCCCCTTGGAGCACCCTTATAATTGCTGGACAGGATGCTGTCCAATTGATGAATCACCTAACAAAGCCAATCAGATCTTCAAATCTACTCAGTTGAATTTTGTTTTTTAACAACTGAATGCTTAACTTATCCCCTGTGCTTAGTCAAGGCATCTGTCTTAATACACACAATCTTTTCTCAGGTTATCTACCTTTCTTTGTTTTGAGGATATGGAAGCTGAGGCTCAAAGATTGTAAGTAATTCATCTAAAAATCACAAGCCTGTAAATTCCCTGGCGGTTCAGGGGTTAGGACTCTACATTCTCATGGCCAAGGGCACTGGTTCGATCCCTGGTTGGGCAACTAAGATATCACAAGCTACACAGTGCAGCCAAAATGAAAAAATCATAAGCCTGAAGTGAGAGTCTTATCCTCCATCCCTTGTGAGAACAGGTCTATGGTCTACTATCCCTAACTGGTCCTAACCTTCTGAATGACTGATTCAGAAAATCCAAGTGAAATATGAAAATTCATTCTTCAGCTTCCCCTTAAATTCCAAATGTCTCTAATTTTAGATGACAACCCCTCTGCCTAGAATGGAAACCCACATCACAACAAATTAGCTAAGTGGTTCCTACACAGTCCTTATTTATAGCCTCAGCAATTTGATTTCTGAATAATAGCTTGGTTGTTATGCATAAAATACAGTCTCACAAAAATAGCAATTACAGGTTCTTTTTTTAAATAAATGAGATACAAAATTAACATATTAACTTATTACAGAAAACAGATCCATGAATATTTATTAACAGAAGGCAGTGACATTTCTCACTAAATTCTAGAATAGTCTATCTTAACAAATGCTCATTAATGAATTAGTCAAAGACAGTGGCATTAAGTGCACTAAATTTTCACAATGGTGTATTGCTCAGTTTAAATTTTTTATTTATTTTCAGCCATACTATTAGGTATGTAGGATCTTGGCTCCTCCATCTGGGATCGAACCTGCACCCACTGCACTGGAAGCTCAGTCTTAACCACAGGACCACTAGGGACATCCCTGCTTAATTTCAAATAAGGAAAAAAAAAAACAAAAACAAACCAAAGCACTCTTGCTTCCACTTTTTTCCTCTTGAAAGAAGGAAAGTTTGAGGTGTCCCAAGGTTCACAAGTTTGAGGTGTCCCAAGGTTCACACAATTCTTTTCAGTCATTTCCTGGGTGATCTCACCAAGTCTCCCATTTGTAGGTGCATCTGTGTGCCAATTACTCCCACACTGGTATATCCAACCTGGCTGGACCTCTCTTCCCTAAATATGATGCTTTAGCATAAGGATGGTTTTGAGTCAACTGTTTTGAGAAACTGCAGACATAGGAGAAACCCTGGAAGCAGAGTAGCCAAGTTATCTGTTTGTAAGAGAAATTTACATTTATAAAGGAAATCTCCACTTATAAGTGTCTTCCTCTCCTACCAGGAAGATGACTCTAATTCACAAGAGAATCTTACTAATGGAGAAGGCACCCATTCAAATCTGCATAACAAACCTCACCCTTGTCTACTGCTCTTCTTGGTAACCCCCCATAACTGTCTTCCCTCCACTCAACATCTTTTGTCTTTAGCTGAAGGTGGTATTCAAGGTGGTGGTTTGGGCCATCTTAGAATTTTAGTCATTTTTCCTAGGTAACTCCTATGTACACGTGAGATATGCATGTTAATAAACTTTTTAGGTGTCTTAGCCAAGAATTGAGAAGAATACAGGGTAAATTATTGTTCTTGCCCTAAGGACTCATACAACCAAAGAGCCTAGACGGATGACTAAGAGTTACTTCCAAGATATTATGTCCAAAAGTGAGCTTCTGAGAGACTTCCCTTGTGGTCCAATGGTTAAGATTCTGAGCTCCCAATGCAGGGGGCACAGGTTTGAGCCCTGGTCAGGGAAATAGATCCTGCATGCCACAACTAAGCCCTGGTGCAGCCAAATTAGGGGGAAAAAAAAAAGTAAGCTTATGATATTCCCCACAAAGCTATTCGTCTCAATCTTCTTCATCCCAGCTCACGGCATTTCCATCCTTCCGGTTAGTCAGTTCAAAAAATCAGAATCTTACGCGCTCTGTGTCTATCAGTTCTACTTTCAACATAAATCTAGAATCTGACTAGTCTCACGACCTCCAACCACTGCTACCATCACAGTCATTTTCCACGAGGCTTATTGTCGTAGTCCCCTAACTGGTTTCCCTCTTTCTGCCCGTCCTCACTCAGTTGTGTCTGACTCGGCCACCCCATGGGCTGCAGCACACCCATCCCAGAGCTTGCTCAAACTCATGTCCATCGAGTCGGTGATGCCATCTAACCATCTCATTTTCTGTGTCCCCTTCTCCTCCCACCTTCAATCTTTCCCAGCATCAGGGTCTTTTCCAATGAGTCAGTTCTTTGCATCAGGTGGCCAAAGTACTGGAGTTTCAGCTTCAGCATCAGTCCTTCCAATGAATATTCAGGACTGATTGCCTTTAGGATTAACTGGTTGGATCTCCTTGCAGTCCAAGGGACTCTCAAGAGTCTTCTCCAACACCACAGTTCAAAAGCATCAATTTGATGCTCAGCTTTCTTTATAATCCAACTCTCACATCCATACATGACTACTGGAAAAACCATAGCTTTGACTAGATGGACCTTTGTTGGCAAAGTAATGTCTCTGCTTTTTAATATGCTATCTAGGTTGGTCATAGCTTTTCTTCCAAGGAGCAAGCACCTTTAAATTTCATGGCTGCAGTCACCATCTGCAGTGATTTTGGAACCCAAGAAAATAAAGTCTCTCACTATTTCCATTGTTTCCCCTCATTAGAGTCTAATATCAAAACAATAGCCAGAATAATTTGGTTGAAAGATAAACCAGATAATGTGATTCCTCTGCTCCATTCCCCTCATATCTTCCCATCTCTGCAGTGTGTTTTATAATTTTATAGATATAGATATGTGCATGCTCAGTTGCTCAGTTGTGTCTAACTCTTTGCGACCCCATGGACTGTAGCCTACCAGGCTCCTCTGTCCATGGAATTTTCCAGGCAAGAATACTGGAGTGGGTTGGCATTTCTTACTCCAGGGAATCTTCCTGACTCAGTGGATTCTTTACCAACTGCACCTCCTGGGAAGCCCTATATGTATATATATACAATATACATATATTGGTCTTCATCCATGCTTCTTGCCTCACAGCAGCCCAAACCCTTGGAATTTCCTAAGCGACAAGCACAATGAGAGAATCTTTTATTGTAATATTTGGTCTGCTGTCCTCATTTTCTGAAATAGGGGAAAAGGTGAACTGGGTGTCTTTGGCTATTCATGAGAAGCCCCTTTCAACTACACCCGATTTTGTTAATGAAGTGACTTTTGAAAAGCCCCTGAGGATGGAGGTGGTTGCCAGGGGAACCAACCAGAAGGAGAGGGTTAGAACTTCCAATCCCACCTCCCCCAACCTCACTGCCAGAGAGGGCTGGAGGTTGAATCAATCACAAAAAGTCAATGATTCGGTCAATTTTGCCTGTGTAATGAAGAGTTTATAAAAATCCCTGAATTATAGGGTTTAGAGAACTTCCAGGTTGGTAAACAAGAATGAATTCATGGGGTGTACCCCAAATTCCACAGGGACAGAATCCCCCCTGCCCCAGACCCTTCTAGACCTCACCCTATGTATCTCTTCCTCTGGCTGTTCATTCATGTCCTTTAATAGTCTTTGTAATAAACCAGTAGGCAAGGAAGTAAACTGGTTTATTGAGTTCTATGAGCCACTCTAGCAAATTAACTGAACTTGAGGAACCTCTGAGCTAGCCCTGTTGTCAAAAGCACAGGTGACAACCTGGACTTGCAATTAGCCTCTCAAGAAGGAAGACAGGGACAGTCCTGTGGGGCTAAGCCCTTAACCTGTGACTCTGACACTCTATCCAGGTAAACTGCAGGACACAAGAACAGACTAGGGTTACCAGTGGGGAGAGGGAAAGGGGGGGCAAGATAGGGGTAGGGGATTAAGCAGTGTAATACAAACTATCCGGTCCCATCACTTAATGGCAAATAGACAGGGAAACAATGGAAACAGTGAGAGATTTTCTTTTTGGGGGGCTCCAAAATCACTGCAGATGGTGACCGCAGCCATGAAACTAAAAGACACTTGCTCCTTGGAAGAAAAGCTCTGACCAACCTAGACAGCATATTAAAAAGCAAAGACATTACTTTACCACCAAAGATCCCTCTAGTCAAAGCTATGGTTTTTCCAGTAGTCATGTATGGATGTGAGAGTTAGATTATAAAGAAAGCTGAGAATTGAAGAATTCATGCTTTTGAACTGTGGTGTTGGAGAAGACTCTTGAGAGTCCCTTGGACTGCAAGGAGATCCAACCAGTCCATCCTAAAGGAGATCAGTCCTGGGTGTTCATTGGAAGGACTGATGTTGAAGCTGAAACTCCAATACTTTGGCCACCTGATGCAAAGAACCGACTCATTGGAAAAGACCCTGATACTGGAAAAGACTGACGGTGGGAAGAGAAAGGGACGACAGAGGATAAAATGGTTGGATGGCATCACTGACTCGATGGACATGAATTTGAGCAAGCTTTGGGAGTTAGTGATGGACAGGGAAGCCTGGTGTGCTGCAATCCGTGGGGTCACAAAGAGTTGGATACAACTGAACGACTGGACTGAACTGATGTAAGCTACAAGGATATACTGTACAACATGGGGAATATAGCCAACATTTTATAATAACTATAAACGGAGTATAACCTTTAAAAATTAGGAGTAACTATTGTTCACCTGTAACTTATAATACATAATATTGTACAGCAACCATATTTTAAGTAAAATACATAAATAAGCAAACTACAAGACACACCCAATCACTGTCCGCTGAGAATTAGAGAATTGCTTGGGGGTGTTGGAACAACCACATCTGACCACCTCATTCAAGGTCAGTGCTGCAGTCCTTACAGTGATCTAGGTTCCACACCATGAGCACCATCCGCCTCTGAGCTCTCCTCCATCACTCTTCTCCAGCCACACCAGCCTCATTGCTGGTCCCGTGACACCTATGTCCACTCTCCTTCACTTCTTGTTTTCTGCCTGGAACACTTGCTCCCTGATAGAGCAGAAAGGTCCCCCCCTCAAGTCTGCAGTTCTTCTTCCCAAAGTCATTTCCAAGAAGTCTTCCTTGAACACAGAATCTAAAATTATAGCCCTGTAAGAGTTACCTGGTGGTCCAGAGGTTAAGACTCAGCACTTCCAATGCAGGAGGCTGGGTTCCATCCTTGGTAGATCCCCACACTCCACATGGTATGACCAAAAAAATAAAATTACAACCCTCTTCTCCACTCCACACGTTATTTCTTCTGCTCTGTTTCCTCCTTCGCACTCACCACCACTTAACTGACTATTACTGCATCGGCTTATTTATCGCTGGTTTCCTGCCTAGGATGTAAACTTCAGAAAGGACAGGCTTCTGCAGGTTTGTTGTCTGGTGCCTCCCCAGTGCCTGATTCTCTCCTCACCCCAAGACTGCAGCTTCTCTCACGCACACCAGATACCAGAGCACCAACAACCGGCCTGGGTCCTGCCTATGAAGAGAAACTCACAGGGGCATCCACAGTTCCTTTATTCAGACAACAAGCACTGACTGAGCCCCAGGCACTGTCAGTTTGGCTGCTGAGCACAGCCAGTGCATTTTGCTGGAGAAGCTCCCCACCAGGAACACCAAGGAATCCAGGGTAGGAAGTCATCTCTCTTAGTCAACAACTAGAGCAGTTCAACACCGTGCCCACCATCCGCTACCGCCAATATGTGCTTTCACACCACCAATCAACCGGGTTCTGAGTGCATCCCCATCTCTTTTCACAAAGGCACTCACTTAGCACAGTTCAGCGGGGGCAGCTGGGCTGGCAGCGCCATCTCACAGCGTCAGTCCCCACCACGGGGCTCTGGGCCCTTCACCCGACCCTAGAGAGATGCCAGTTGCAGGGCTAGTGTCTCAGCCAGCCCACCTGGCACCACGAGGGTCCCGGTCTTAGGGCACCTAGAGCAGTTAACCTAGTGAGGACCATTTACGGGATTTCAAAAGGTTTTTAGAAAGAAAAATACCTCCCTCCCCATTCCCCCACCCCAAGCATCAGGTCTACATTATCCAAATAAAACTGGGACAGAGGAGGGCAAAGGATTATAAGATGAAAAAACTGTCCAAAAGGGTCAAGAACAAGATAATTATATTGGCAAACACTTGCACGATACTATGTACCCTATTTGTATGTCGATCTTCCAGATTGACTCATTGAATGTTCGCTATGAACTATGAAGCAGGCGCTGTGCATCACCATCTTGGCTGTTTTCCTGAAAAGATAAGGCGGCACAGAGAAGTTGACTAACTCGCCCAAGTCTTGGGCCCTTGGAGTGTCAGGAGGATTTGAACCCAGGCAATCTGGCCCCAGAGTCCGTGCTTGGTACACGGTAGTATATTTAGATATCAAAACAGCTGCCTTGGGGCTTAGAGCTAGAGAACCCGGGAGCGGTGGAGCGCCGGCAGGGGCGCGCGCCCGGGCGCCGCAGGTCGCGCCGGTCACCTGGGACTGAGCCGAAATTGTTCAAGAGTGGACTCGAGATTCCTGATAATCCTCCAGCATTCCTCGGTCTCGGGCGCCGAGTCGCCACAGACCTCCATGGGAGTTGCGGAGGTGGCCGCTAGGCCATGCGCCGCCCGCGGGGTCCAGAACCCGGCGTCCGTTGCCATGGCGACTCCCGGGCAACCGGCCTTGCGCCAGAATCCCGAGGCGCTGGCGTGGCTGGAGGCCTGGGGTCTGCCGGGCCGGGAGTCGCCCGACTGCCGCTTCCACTGCCCACCTGGTTCAGGACTTCCTGTCCTGGACGTGTATGGACCAGGCCGCCGCTAACGTGTCCCCAGGAAAGCTGGACTCCTGAAGATAACACGGCGGCAGCCCACTACGCTCCGAACCCTCTGTGCCTTCTCCTGTGCGAAAGCTCTGAGCTCAGCCTCCTGCAAGGCCCATGCACTAAGGGGCGTGGATTCCTGAGCTGTGTTTCTGCGTCAACAACCCTCTGCAGGCTACGTTCAACGACGCTCCACAATCTTCGTTTTAGTGACCTTCCACCCAATGCTAAAGGTCAACCTCCAGGAGGATGGAAAATAGTGCACCTGGCTAATAAGGATGCCCTTTACATAATGAGCCCTGGGTTCTCAGAGCAATCCCATAATAAGAGGAAACAGGCAGCTGATGAATTGCCTATACCTACCACTTGCCCATAAACGTAGGCGTTTGTGGACAAAAATTTATTTACAGAAACTAAAAAGGTTAAAATTCATATTTAACGTAGTGTCAGAACCAATGCATTGTTTTAAACTATACCGTATTTATTATTTCCTTGGTCTCGTCTTGGGGAATGTGGGATCCATCTTGGTTCCCAACCAAGGATCCAGAGGTGTCCCTTGCACTGGCAATGGGGAAGTTTAACCAGGTAAGGCCCACCAGGTAAGTCACTAAGTTATAAGGTGTTGTGTGGAATTCATTATTACTGTTTCTATAATAATAAGAGAAGTTCCTTAGAGTGAAATTGTTGCTAATCCTTTATTTTAAATTATGTACCGCCCTGATATGATAGCAAACATATTTCTGATATCATCCACATGTCATTGCCTGGTCTTCAGTTCAGTTCAGTGGCTCGGTTGTGTCTGACTCTTCGCGACCCCATGGACCACAGCACACCAGGCCTCCCTGGCCATCACCAACTCCCAAGTCTGCTCAAACTCATCTCCACTGAGTCGGTGATGCCATCCAACCATCTCATCCACTGTCATCCCCTTCTCCTCCTGCTTTCAATCTTTCCCAGCATCAGGGTCTTTTCTAATGAGTCAGCTCTTTGCATCAGGTGGCCAAAGTATTGGCGTTTCAGCTTCAGCATCAGTCCTTCCAATGAATATTCAGGACTGATTTCCTTTAGGATGGACTTGTTGGAAATCCTTGCATTCCAAGAGACCCTCAAGAGTCTTCTCCAACACCACAGTTCAAAAGCATCAATTCTTTGGTGCTCAGCTTTCTTTATAGTCCAACTCTCACATCCATACATGACTACTGGAAAAACCATAGCCTTGACTAGATGGACCTTTGTTGGCAAAGTAATGTCTCTGCTTTTTATTTTTTATTTTTTTTTAGTTCTACCAGTTTATTGCTACCAACCCGTCACCCTCCACCTTCATGCACACATGCTCAGTCATGTAACCCCAGGGACTGCAGCCAGCCAGGCTCCTCTGTCCATGGATTTTCCCAGGCAAGAATACTGGAGTGGGTTGCTATTTCCTTCTCCATGTCTCTGCTTTTTAATATGCTGTCTAGGTTGGTCATAACTTTCCTTCCAAGGAGTAAGCGACTTTTAATTTCATGACTGCAGTCACCATATGCAGTGATTTTGTAACCCAGAAATATAAAGTCAGCCATTCTTTCCACTGTTTCCGCATCTATTTGTCATGAAGTGATGGGACTCAATGCCATGATCTTAGTTTTCTGAATGTTGAGCTTTAAGCCAACTTTTTCACTCTCCTTTCACTTTTCATCAAGAGTCTCTTTAGTGCTTCTCCACTTTCTGCCATAAGGGTGGTGTCATCTGCATATCTGAGGTTATTGATATTTCTCCAGGCAATCTTGATTCCAGCTTGTGCTTCATCCAGCCCAGTGTTTCTCATGATGTACTCTGCACATAAGTTAAATAAGCAGAGTGACAGTATATAGCCTTGATGTACTCCTTTCCCGATTTGGAACCAGTCTGTTGTTCCATGTCCAGTTCTAACTGTTGCTTCCTGACCTGCATACAGATTTCTCAGGAGGCAGGTCAGGTGGTCTGGTATTCCCATCTCTTTCAGAATTTTCCACAGTTCATTGTGATCCACATAGTCAAAGGCTTTGGCGTAGTCAATAAAGCAGAAATAGATGTTTTTCTGGAACTCCCTTCTTTTTCGATGATAAATACATTGGCAATTTGATCTCTGGTTCCTCTGCATTTTCTAAATCCAGCTTGAACATCTGGAAGTCCATGGTTCATGTATTCTTGAAGTCTGGCTTGGAGAATTTTGAGCATTACTTTGCTAGTGTGTGAGAGGAGTGCAATTGTGCAGTAGTTTGACATTCTTTGGCATTGCCTTTCTTTGGGATTGGAATGAAAACTGACCTTTTCCAGTCCTGTGATCACTGCTGAGTTTTCCAAATTTGTTGGCATATTGAGTGCAGCACTTTCACAGCATCATCTTTTAGGATTTGAAATAGCCCAATTGGAATTCCATCACCTCCATTAGCTTTGTTCATAGTGATGCTTTCTAAGGCCCACTTGACTTCACATTCCAAGGTGTCTGGCTCTAGGTGAGCGATCATACCATCGTGATTATCTGGGTCATGAAGATCTTTTTTGTACAGTTCATCTGTGTATTCTTGCCCCCTCTTCTTAATATCTTCCGCTTCTGAGGTCCATACCATTTCTGTCCTTAAATGTTCCCTTGGTATATCTAATTTTTTTGAAGAGATCTCTAGTCTTTCCCATTCTATCGTTTTCCTCTATTTCTTTGCACTGATCACTGAGGAAGGCTTTCTTATCTCTCCTTGCTATTCTTTGGAACTCTGCATTCAAATGGGTATATCTTTCCTTTTCTCCTTTGCGTTTGGCTTCTCTTCTTTTCACAGCTATTTGTAAGGCCTCCTCAGACAGCCATTCTGCTTTTTTGCATTTCTTTTTCTTGGGGATGGTCTTGGTCCCTGTCTCCTGTACAATGTCACGAACCTCCGTCCATAGTTCATCAGGCACTTTGTCTATCAGATCTAGTCCCTTATATCTATTTCTTACTTCCACTGTATAATTGTAAGGGGTTTGATTTAGGTCATACCTGGATGGTATAGTGGTTTTCCCAAATTTCTTCAATTTAAGTCTGAATTTGGCAATAAGGAGTTCATGATCTGAGCCACAGTCAGCTTCCAGTCTTGTTTTTGCTAACTGTATAGAGCTTCTCCATCTTTGGCTGCAAAGAATATAATCAGTCTGATTTCGGTGTTGACCATCTGGTGATGTCCATGTGTAGAGTCTTCTCTTGTGTTGTTGGAAGAGGGTGTTTGCTATGACCAGTGCGTTCTCTTGGCAAAACTCTATTATCCTTTGCCCTACCTCATTCTGTACTCCAAGGCCAAATTTGCCTGTTACTCTAGGTATTTCTTGACTTCCTACTTTTGCATTCCAGTCCCCTATAATGAAAAGGACATCTTTTTGGGGTGTTAATTCTAAAAGAACTACAAGTAGTTCTTCAAAGAACCGTTCAACTTCAGTTTCTTCAGCATTACTGGTTGGGGCATAGACTTGAATTACCGTGATATTGAATGGTTTGCCTTAGAAATGAACAGAGATCATTCTGTCATTTTTGAGATTGCATCCAAGTACTGCATTTCGGACTGTTTTGTTGACTATGAAGGCTACTCCATTTCTTCTAAGGGATTCTTGCCCACAGTAGTAGATATAATGGTCATCTGAGTTGAATTCACCCATTCCAGTCTATTTTAGTTTGGTGATTCCTAAAATGTCGACATTCACTCTTGCCATCTCCTGTTTAACCACTTCCAATTTGTCTCGATTCATGGACCTAGCATTCCAGGTTCCTATGCAATATTGCTCTTTACAGCATCAGACTTTGCTTCTATCACCAGTCACATCCACACTGGGTGTTGTTTTTGCTTTGGCTCCATCTCTTCATTCTTTCTGGAGTTATTTCTCCACTGATCTCCAGTAACATATTGGGCACCTACCAACCTGGGGAGTTTCTCTTTCAGTATCCTATCATTTTGCCTTTTCATACTGTTCATGGGGTTCTCAAGGCAAGAATACTGAAGTGGTTTGCCATTCTCTTCTCCAGTGGACCACATTTTGTCAGAACTCTCCACCAAGACCTGTCCATCTTGGGTGGCCCTACACTGCATGGCTTAGTTTCATTGAGTTAGACAAGGCTGTGGTCCATGTGATCAGATTGCCTGGTCTTAGAACTAAATAATTTCAATTTAGAATGAAGCATAGCAAACTGTTGTTTACAGGAAAACAAAATATTTTCTTCTATCTCATAATAATTATGTAAAAATAAGTTAGTCTGATATTTGAAGCTCAAAATACAAATAATAAATCACTGTAACATTATCACTACTCTTAAAGACAAAGGTGAAAAGACCCAAATGCCTGACAAAGTTCATAAACAGTGCCAAGATAATCTTCCGTGAAGGTTCATTTTCCTTCTGGAAGTTGAAGGAAAGAGAAAAAGAGCTACTTTTACTGTATAGTGACTTTTTAAAATTTTATTAATTTTAATTTATTCCTTTGGCTGTGCGAGGTCTTAGTTGTGGCATGGGATCTTTAGTTGCAGTACTCAAAGTCTTAGTTGCACCATGTGAGATCTAGTTCCCAGACCAGGGAATGAACCTAGGCCCCCTGCATTGGAGCATGGAGTCTTAGCCACTGGACCACCAGGGAAATCCCTATGGTGGTTTTTCTTTTCAAAGTCTAACTTCTAAGTCTACTTAGGAGAATTTTACTATTAATCAAAAGAGTATTTAAAAAAATATGTAAGTATAATGTGTATGTAGATATATGTATATATATATATATATATATATATACACACATATATATATATAAAATAGATTGTCTTGTCTTAGGTGAATTCTTAGTTTACCTAAATGCAGGTGAATTTTTTAAAATGACTTAAATTCCAAGTTAAAGTAAAAAGCCTAATCTGTTCAGAACCCAGGTCAAGATAGGGAAAAGACTTACAAGCTGTTGGGTATTTTGCTAATGCAGTGCTAAATAAATGTTTTGAAACTGAGGGAGATCTTCTCAGGATAGATTTCATAGTCATTGGTCAGCTCTGTCCTGTGTTTGTTGACCTATAGGGGCTTCATAGTTACACTGTTCCCACAAAAACATGTACTGAACAAAACCTTTTTGTTTGAAGCCATGCTATATAGCATATCAAGGAGCTTCCGATTTCAGTGTCTAGGAGACCAAGTTATAATGATGTTGTTTTTGAAACTATTAATTACATAACACTTCTTAGCGGTTACTTACACTGATCTCTCAGGTGTTCTGACTTGTAAAATTGTTCATTTTGCATCACATTCCCGCCTTCAATACCTGGGGTTGGCACTGTCAGACGATTTGTCACACTAAATACAGACCTTTTGTATCACATGTTGAATTCATTGATAGTTGCTAGTAGAAAGCTCATGAGCTCTGGGTTAAACGTTAAGACAAAAAAATAGTAGTTCTGAAACTGGCTTTAGTATATGGGACAAATTTTCTGTTTTTGTTTTAACGTCTCTGAGCCTCTCTTTTTTCACCATTATAGACAAAAGAATCAACCTTTCCCAGGGTGATTGGGAATAATCCATAAAGCAAGAAAAGCAGGCAGCATAGAACACACTGCAAATCCAGTGCTAACCAGGCCCAGGCCTTCAGAGAGTGTATTCTTTCCTTCTAAACCACACTGAGGAATGTATTCTTTAAAGTTTTCCATTTTTTAAAAAGTTGAATATTTCATTAGCTACAATAATTTTTACTTGCTAAATTAATAGGACTTGGGCTCCAACTGTAAATTTTCAAGTGCTTCTCTGAACCATATATAAATATAATGTGTCCTTATATGAAAAGATCACCTACCAATTATTAAAAGTGTTAACATCTCAGATTAAATAGCATGAGGATTTGATTAAGAGTCAAGTGCTGGCTCTAAACATAGTAATTTATATATTGCAGTTGGATATTATCAGTTCTAGAGCCTAGTAAAAGCCCAGAGGGTTTCAGTGTAGGTTTGTAATTTAAATTCTTTCTAGAGCGTCATCCTATGTAAAGTGCTTATTTTTCTTTTATCATCAGCTGTAATCTATGATTATGTGGTGCAGGCTCTGTTATGTAAACTTGTTTTATGTCATGCTTCATCCAAAACCAGAGTTCCAGGACATGTGTTCGTGCTCAGTTGCTCAGTCGTGTTCAACTCTTTGTGACCCCATGGACTGCAACCTGCCAGGTTCCTCTGTCCATGAGATTTCCCAGGCAAGAATTCTGGCATGGGTTGCCAATTCCTACTCCAGGGGATGTTCCTGACCCAGGATTGAACCTGAGTCTTCTGCATCTCCTGCACTGGCAGATGGATTCTTTATCACTGAGCCACCTGAGAAGCAATGACAATATTATGGTATTAAATCCTTCATGGAAAAACTCCTGAGACTCGATCATTTTAATGTGTTAAATTTTGTTTCAATGAGATAACATGTCCACTCTTGTAAAAGTGCATCAATAAGTGTTTGTTGCCTGGCTAAAGCTGAAAACAAAGATAAGAACCTTGATAGGGAGTTTGGACAGGAGTAACTTTGATATATGGGCTTTAGATCTTACCGCCAAATGTTTTTGACCACTGTACTAAAGGTATCATCTATTTAAAGCTAAGTTTAGATCTTTAAGAGGGAGATCAATAAAAATGTGAAGAAAATGGTAGAGTTTAGCCATCTGCAGAAGTGAATCCATCTGAGGTGGGAATTCCCTGGTGGTCCAGTGGTTAGGACTCCAAGCTTCTACTGCAGGGGGCACAGGCTTGATCACTAGTCAGGGAACTAAGATTCACCCAACCTTAGGGCACAGGCCAAAAAAAAAAAAAAAGTCCATCTGAGAGAAGATTTATGTACCTGGGGATGAAGGGAATTTGGGAAATCTCCAGGTCTGATCATGTGACCAGAATGGATCTTCATGGTTGGGACACAAGATATCTGTAATGTTCATTACAATATAGTGAGGTGATTCAGGAAAGGTAGAAGTCTGAATGGAGAGTAATAAAAAGGCAGTTACCATATTTCATGCAATATATTGAAAGATGTTAAAAATGTGAATCTTAGAATCAGTGACATAAGGTATAATAAGAATTTATCAGACCAAAATTTGTTCAGGGGGCTCTGTTTCAGCAGATCATAGAGGGATCTGATCTCAGGAGACGTGGAACACTCATGAGATTATTTTTATCCAAGTTAAAGTATTTTATCCAAGTTATGTTTTTTCCATAACTTGAATAAAATACTCACATATTACCATCTATTTCTGTTCTTTTTCCGGTGTCACAAGGCAGCTTGCCAATAACTATTTCAGACTTACAGGTACATAGATTACCAAGAAAACCTGGTCTAGGCAGCAAAACTGTGATTTTGATTGGTGTGAGTATTCTCCTGTAGCCTGACCTAATGAACTGATAAAATAAGGATTTAGATTCAGCTTCTCATGGACTAGACTCAGAGGCAAGGCTTTTCCCACAACAAACCTGCAAGTCAGGCTTTGCCTGGGCAGTGAGCTCAGCTCATTGACGTCCTATAACTGCAACATGGCACTCGTCATTGTACTTCAACTTCAAACCCTATCTTGGAAAAGTGGTAGAAAAAAATGTCAAATTTAACAATTTTGAGAACGAGAGAAGAACGATGGACATAGGTGAATACGGTAGCATGAAACTCAGGCTGTTATTCTTCCAATGTATGTTTATTTACCTAGTGCACACTGAGAGGTATTATATTCATATAACATGGGTTATCCTATAGCATTGGAGAAGGCAATGGCACCCCACTCCAGTACTCTTGCCTGGAAAATTCCATGGACGGAGGAGCCTGGTAGGCTGCAGTCCATGAGGTCGCTGAGAGTCGGACAAGACTCAGCGACTTCACTTTCACTTTTCACTTTCATGCCTTGGAGAAGGAAACGGCAACCCACTCCAGTGTTCTTGCCTGGAGAATCCCAGGGACGGGGGAGCCTGGTGGGCTGCCGTCTATGGGGTCGCACAGAGTTGGACACGACTGAAGCGACTTAGCAGCAGCAGCAGCAGCATCCTATAGCATATAACCAAGGTGCTATCAGGACACATAGTCCAGGGATGCTCCACCCACCGTGGCTTAAATCAGGAAGCCCACGTGACAGGAGGGACTACTCCAGGCTCTGTTGTTAACAGTTCTAGACCAACAAGCCATGTTGTGCCAGTTAATACACTAAACGTCAGCAGTGGGTTTTTATTGAATGATATGGTTTATTGACTATCACAGTAGATGTTAGAAGCAGGCTTGAATTGGTGACTTTAAAGATCTTCAAGATATGTCAGCCAAAATCGTTCCGAAATCCTCCCATGCTTGCAGAAATAGTACACAAGAACCTCAGGAAGGTTGTAACTTAAACCCTGAGGAATCAGGCTTGATCCTCTGATAGCCTTCTGTCTAGCCCTTGCTGCATAGTTTCCTCATCCCCACCGGAAGGGCTTAGAATATTGCTTCTGGAAAGTTACCAAAGAAACCGTCCACACCTGACAGTAGTCAGAACACCTGAAAGAACAGGAAGGTGGGACTTTGTGAGCCTCTCTGAACCAGGTTGCATAAACTATTTGGGCTCTGCTTACTCATGAGTGCTTTTTATTTCTCTTTCTCTCTCTCTTTATAATTTGTTTTAGTTTTGTTTTTATTTTTTGAGTGTGTGTTTAAATCAGTGTCTGAGATGCTTTTGTTGTAAGCTGAAAGCAAGGTTGTGGGGAAACAGCTAACCTTGACTTTCATCAAACTTCTTTCAAGGATACCGCATCTATCCAAAGAAACCTAATAATTGAATGTAACCAAAGTTTTCTGGGAGGCCAGAGGAAATTATAAATTCTGCTTTAATATGACTGATTTTGATGTATAAAATCTGTATCTTATTCATCCTTGTATACCCAGGACAATGCATGCCATCCACATAGTAGGTGTTTACTTAAGTATTTATCAAGTAAATCAATGACTAACTCTGTTTAGTCTGTTTTTGGGACAGACTGGTTCTAAATAAGAAAAGGAGTACGTCAAGGCTGTATATTGTCACCCTGCTTATTTAACTTATATGCAGAGTACATCATAAGAAACGCTGGGCTGGATGAAGCACAAGCTGGAATCAAGATTGCTGGGAGAAATATCAATAACCTCAGATATGCAGATGACACCACCCTTATGGCAGAAAGCGAAGAAGAACTAAAGAGTCTCTTGATGAAAGTGAAAAAGGAGAGTGAAAAAATTGGCTTAAAGCTCAACATTCAGAAAACAAATATCATGGCATCTGGTCCCATCACTTCATGGCAAATAGATGTGGAAACAGTGGAAAGAGTGGCTGACTTTATTTTTGGGGGCTCCAAAATCAGTGCAGATGGTGACTGCAGTCATGAAATTAAAAGATGCTTACTACTTGGAAGGAAAGTTACGACCAACCTAGATAGCATATTAAAAAGCAGAGACATTACTTTGCCAACAAAGGTCCATCTAGTCAAAGCTATGGTTTTTCCAGTAGTCATGTATGGATATGAGAGTTGGACTATAAAGAAAGCTGAGCACTGAAGAATTGATGCTTTTGAACTGTGGTGTTGGAGAAGACTCTTGAGAGTCCCTTGGACTGCAAGGAGATCCAACCAGTCCATCCTAAAGGAAATCAATCTTGAATGTTCACTGGAAGGACTGATTTTAAAGCTGGAATTCCAATACTTTGGCCACCTGATGCGAAGAGCTGACTCATTTGAAAAGACCCTGATGCTGGGAAAGATTGAAAGTGAGAGGAGAAGGAGACAACAGAGGATGAGATGGTTGGATAGCATCACCAACTCAATGGTCGTGAGTTTGAGTAAACTCCGGGAGTTGGTGATGGACAGGGAGGCCTGGCAGGATGCAGTCCATGGGATCGCAAAGAGTTAGACACGACTGAGCGACTGAACTGACTGACTGAACTCTGAACTCTCTAAGTTCTTTTATTTTTAATCTTTATTTATTTGACTGCACTGGATCTCAGTTGTGATGTACAGGATCTTCAATCTTTGTAGTGGCATGAAGGATCTTTAGTATGTGGCCTGCAAACTTGTAGTTAGCATCTAGTTTCCTGACCAAGGATCAAACCTTGGCCCCCTGCATTGGGAGCATGGAGTCTTAGCCACTGGACCACCAGGGACATCTCTGTTATTCCTAGTTGTTGTATATCTATCTCTGTCCCACAGATTATAATCATCTCCAGGGAAGGGCCTTATTTATCTTTGGATAAGTGGAACAGGCATTGCATGTGACACATAAAAGATGCTCAAAATGCTTTCATACAGTGTTCCCTGGTGGCCTAAGGGTTAGAATTTCAGGCTTTCACTGCTGGGGGCCACTGTTCAATCCCTGATCAGGGAACTATTAATAAGATCCTACAAGCCTCACTACCCACCCCTCCCCAAAAAAGGCATTCCAAGAGTCGTAAATAGTATCACTTCAAAGACAGGGAACAGATGATGACACCTTCTCAGACACAGTTGTTAGGGACCTTTCTGCTGCATTGCTAATGAAATGTTGGTTTAATGGACTTTTATCTCTGAATCCAGTTTTCTGAGACATAATCTATATTTTAATGGCCTTTAGGCAGATCAATAGAGGAAAGACGGAACAGGAAATTTACCTCCTTAATCAGGAAATCTTTCTGACTAAATAGGCTTCTTAATAAAGCACAGCATCTTAGTCAGTCTTTACTTCCTCTCCTTTAGCACAAAGGAAATGTTCAGCTCTTTTATTTTCCAAAACCTCAAGGTGTCTCAGTTAACCAGCTTCCTGTATGTGGCTTTGCTGGTTTGTGGACTGCTACTGAATTATAAAAGGTAAAAAAAAAAAAAAAGGAAGAAAGAGAAATGATTAGATTATAGTATTAATAAAAAATCCAAACCACCGGTGGGTGAATTTCATCCTTGTTTAGAAACTCTAGTGATACTAGAGGCCACTCAACACCTACCTGATTTTTTTTTCTTAAAAGAGAACTCCTTTGCTTTAGGAATCAAAACATTAAATTGTTTTCACCAACACTTTGTTCTGTGGATCTCTCTCAATCCATTTTCTCACAAAGATTTAGTAACAAAAGTTCTGATTAGGTATCATGTTCTCAAGACTTTCCTCTTAGATAGCACTGAGTCAGGTGGTCCAAGTGCTCAACCTGCCACCTGGGCATCAACAAAACATCTGAGAGAAATGCGTGGATCCTTCAGTGGGTTGCCGCACCAGACACTTTAAAAAGCACATTTTCCATGCAAAGTCACAGGATAGCAAGCACCTGCGCTGATCTGGAGAGGCATAGATTATATTAGATTTCTATGTGGCTTGGGCTTCCCTGGTGGGTCAGACAGTAAAGCATCTGCCTACAATGTGGGAGACCCGGGTTCAGTCCCTGGGTAGGGAAGATCTCCTGGAGAAGGAAATGGCAACCCACTCCAGTATGCATGCCTGGAAAAGCCCATGGACAGAGGAGCCTGGTAGGCTATAGTCCATAGGGTTGCAAAGAGTCGGACATGACTGAATGACTTCACTTTGGGCTTCTGTGGTAGCTCAGCTGGTTAAAGAATCCACCTGCATTATAGGAGATCCTGGTTTGATTCGGGAAGTTCCCCTGGAGAAGCGATAGGCTGCTGCTGCTGCTGCTAAGTCGCTTCAGTTGTGTCCAACTCTGTGCGACCCCATGGACGGCAGCCCACCAGGCTCCCCAATCCCTGGGATTCTCCAGGCAAGAACACTGGAGTGGGTTGCCATTTCCTTCTCCAGTGCATTAAAGTGAAAAGTGAAAGTACTAAAAAAAAAAAAAAGAAAGAAAGAAAAGTGAAAGTGAAGTCGCTCAGTCATGTCCGACTCTTCGTGACCCCATGGACTGCAGCCCACCCGGCTCCTCCATCCATGGGATTTTCCAGGCAAGAGTACTGGAGTGGGGTGCCATTGCCTTCTCCGAAGTGATAGGCTACCCACTCCCATATTCTCAGGCTTCCCTGGTGGTTCAGACAGTAAAGAATGCACCTGCAATGTGGGAGACCTGGGTTTGATCCCTGGGTTGGTAAGATCCCCTGGAGGAGGGCATGGCAACCCACTCCAGTATTTTTGCCTGGAGAATCCCCATGGATAGAGGAGCCTGTTAGGCTGGGCTTGCAAAGAGTTGGACAAGACTGAGTGACTGAGCACTTGCTATTTGGTTTAATGAATCAGAGATGCACGTATCTATTTATATAGTATGGGGATCTCAGTTCCCTGACCAGGGATCAAACCCATGCTCTGTGCACTGAAAGCTCGGAGTCCTAACTGCTGGAACGCCAGGGAATTCCCCAGAGGTGAGTTTAACTGGTGACGTTGTGTTCTTTGGTTGGTGCTGCGTCCCACCTGGAGCCTGGCTGGACCATGCAGTAGAGGGCACCCCAGTAAACTAGCCAAAGACAGAGAAGGAGTACTTCTGGGCCAACTTTTTGCCAATACCCTGGAATTTAGAACAACCACAGCTATGTGTAAAATGACCTCCCAGGTTATTTTGCTGCTTTCTCCAGCCCTGGGCTTGTAAGAAGCTTTAATAAATGTTTGCTTTGAATTTTATCTTCTCAGATCCTTTTAATGGAGACATTTATTTTTCAGCCATCTCTATATCTTCTCTTTGACTTAAATCCTCAGCTATTAGACATAGCTCTCCTAATAAAGCCTTGCCTGACCACACTGGCAGAAACTTGCTTTTTTCTCTGTTTTCCTCTCCTGCTTTATTTTCTGACCAGCTGACATAGGATATCTTCATTTGTTGACCATTTATCTCATGTGCCAGCAACTCAGGGGCACACATACACACGAATATAAGCTATATGAGAAAAGCAAATTGTTTCATCTGTACCTTATTCCAAATGCCTAAAAAATGGATGGATAATTTTCCATAGGATAAATAATTCAAAGAATCTGCCTCTTTATTCACTGATTCATCTATTTAAATAGCTTAGCTTGCATATAGTTTAGGATCTTGGGCTCAGAACACAGATTGCTTGAATCCTGTATCCTCCACTTAGAAGCTGTGTGCTGCTGCTGCTGCTAAGTCGCTCCAGTAGTGTCCAACTCTGTGAGACCCCATAGACAGAAGCCCACCAGGCTCCCCCATCCCTGGGATTCTCCAGGCAAGAACACTGGAGTGGGTTGCCATTTCCTTCTCCAATGCATGAAAGTGAAAAGTGAAAGGGAAGTCGCTCAGTCGTGTCCGAATCTTAGCGACTCCATGGACTACAGCCTACCAGGCTCCTCCATCCATGGGATTTTCCAGGCAAGAGTACTGGAGTGGGGTGCCATTGCTTCTTGGGCAATTACATAACCTCTCTGTGCCTCAGTTGTTTTTTCTTTTTTGTCATTAATTTAACAGAAATAATAAAAATATTATCTTATTTATGAGTATTAAATGAGATGTTTGACCTAAAAAACTGAGAACAATGTCTGGACCATGCATAAGCACATGAGCGCAGTGAGTGCCTATGAAATCTCATGGACTTAACAATCACTACTCATTTACTCAGCAGACATGTATGGAATGTTTACCACAGGTCAGGTACTAAGCTAGGTGCTGGAAATACAATGATGAACAAAACCAAAAATAGACCATGCCCTTATAGAGCTTATAATACAGTGGGAGAGACAATTACTCATCCAAGTAACCACACACATGAATGCAGAATTAAAACTGCCTTATATGTTAAGAAGAGCTGGGGCAAGAGTATATTTATAGGGTCATTTCATCTGGTCAGAGATGCAGGACGAAAAATTTCTGAGGGAAGTTGTGTATAGTGGGGTGAAAATGGATATAATATGCAAATTTCAAGTAGTTTTGTGTTCTGTGCTGTTCTGTCACCCTTTCTTTCTCTTCAAAGAGTCAGCAAGATACGAATGAATTAATAGCCTTGAGTTAATGGTGATTCTGCCTTGACGAAGAGGCTGGTCTCTGCTCAGGGAGCTGTGCTGAGGATGGGCTTCAGCTCTAGGCAGGGCGGCAAATGGAAACGGACAGGAGAATGAAATCTTCTCTCCCCTTATCTAAGCTGGGGGTTTAAACATATCATAGGAAAATATTGGGATGTATAATTAAGCCATTTTATTTGGACATAAAAGGAAAGTTGGAGTGCTGAAGTCTAGAGGGGTTTTGAACATCTGTTCATGTATAAATAAACATTTGTTTATAAAACAGTGTTCAGAGAAATTTTAGAGGAAAGATTAAGCTCATTCATAATCCCACCTCTGTAAAAAAATAATTGCTTTTCCTTTTGTGTTTTCCCTTTCATTTTTGGGCTATTATAACTGCAGGCATCCTTAAATGGTTGTACTCATGGGGCACACATAATTTCATGTCTTACAATTATGTGGTGGTGCATAGTCTTCATAATTATTCATATTAATCATTATCCTCTTTTTATAAGTGGAGAAACTGAGCCTGAGAAAGCTGCTAATGGCCATCCTCAATAAATTAAAGGTTAACCACCCTTTGTACGACAGGCGTCTTTGGACCGAAGAATTCAGTTAGTTGTATATTATCCCCTCAACTAACCCAGAACTTCAGCTGGATGAGTACACAGGTGCATTAAAAAAAATTGGCCACACCTCAAGGCATGTGGGACCTTAGTTCTCCCACCAGGGATCAAATCCACATCCCCTATTTGGCAGGCAGAGTCTTAACCACTGATGTGCCAGAGAAAGAGACGGGGCTTAAGGAGGCTAAAGGAAAAACTTAAAAGCTCCTGTGTGTCTCCTCTATTCTCAATATTCTACTACAACACTACTTCACTCTGATACCGCATGTGTGGGTTTTCTGCTCATCAAGCCATTCTGCAACACCAGGTGGGTGTTGTTGAGATCTACAAGTTCATTCTGACACTATTTACCTGGAGACAGCACCAGATCCCACAGGCTAAGGGCTGAGTCTCAGAAGATTGTCCCTGTCCTCCCCACTTCAGAGGCCAAATGCAAGTCCAGGTTGTCGCTTGTGCTTCTGACTGACCAGCTATAAATCAGAAATTCCCACACTCCCCTCCTCAGCTCAGTTCGTTTGCTAGAGTGGCTCCCAGAGCTCAGGAAAACAGTGTACTTTACTCGATTATTATAAATGGAAGAGAGGCTATGGCAAAGGTCTGGGGAAAGGAGCAAAGATAGCTTCTCCTGAACCAGCTCCCAGTACCTCCACGTACTCCAACCGGAAAACTCTCCAAACCTTTCTTATTAGGTTCTCTCAGATATGCAGATGACACCACTCTTATGGCAGAAAGAGAAGAGAAAATAAAGAGCTTCTTGATGTAGGTGAAAGAGGAGAGTGAAAAAGCTGGCTTAAAACTCAACATGCAAAAAACTAAGATCATGGCATCCGGTCCCATCACTTCATGGCAAATAGGTGGGAAAATAATGAAAACAGTGACAGACTTTATTTTCTTGGGCTCCAAAATTACCCTCCATGGCTAGACACTGTACTAGCTCTAGGGATACTCAGAGGCCCTTGAATTCAAGGAGCTTGTGATTTAGTAAAGGACACAGCAAGGAGACAATGATAATATGTTAATATTATGATAATACATTATAATAGAATAAGAGCATATAAGGAGATCAAACCAGTCAATCCTAAGGGAGATCAACCCTGATTATTTGTTGGAATGACTGATGCTGAAGCTGAAGCTCCAATACTTGGGCCACCTGGTACGAAGAGCCAACTTATTGAAAAAGACCCTGATGGTGGGAAAGATTGAGGGCAGGAGGAGAAGGGAGTGACAGAGGATGAGATGGTTGGATAGTGTCCAATGGACATGAGTTTGAGCAAACTCCGGGAGATAGTGAAGGATAGAGAAGCCTGGCGTGCATGCTGCAGTCAGTGGGGTTGCAAAGAGTTGGTCACCACTGAGCAACTGAACAACACAGTGTGGAGCTTCACTGAAAGTGAAAGTGTTCATTGCTTACTGGTGTCTGACTCCTTGTGATCCTATGGACTGTAGCCCTCCAGGCTCCTCTGTCCATGGAATTCTCCAGGCAAGAATACTGGAGTGGGTAGCCATTCCCTTCTCCAGGGGAATCTTCCCAACCCAGGGATGGAACCTGGGTCTCCTGCATTTCAGGCAAACATCTGAGCTACCAGAGAAGTCCTGGAGCTTCATTGCACAGCAATAATAAATTAAATCTCTGACCACTGGTGACGAATTTAACCTCCGGCTCCTCTCCCCTTCCTGGAAGTTGGTGGTGGGATTGAAATTTTTAATCTACTAATTTGATTTAATCCTGATTGGCTCCCCTGGCAACCAGCGCCCATCCTTAGGGATTTCCAAAAGTCACTTCTTTTTTTTTCCCATGTGGAATCTTAGTTCCCCGACCAGAAAATGAACCCATGCCCCCTGCAGTGAATGAATGTCTTTACCATTGGACTGCTAGTGCCCCCAAAGTCACTTACTAACATAAATTCAGGTGTGTTGTAAAGGGACTTGTTATAAATAACAAAAGACATCTTTATCACTCTTTTCCTTCAGGAAGTTCCAAGAGTTTTAAAGAACCATTCCAGAAATGAAGACCAACATTTATTTCTCTTATTACAAAGAACAATACGGGGTGAGGTTGGGGGTGGTTAGGGGGACAGTCGGTGGCCAGAGAGTAGGCATCACTAGCCAAGCCCATGATTTTGGACACATTAGTTTCATTAGCTTATCCATTGAGCTAAGTAGTTTTAGAAGACAAAACAAAAAACGAAACTACAAATTGTTTCAAGCTTTGGAGTCTGAAGAATTATGAATAGTGATCAAAATATATTCATAAATAAGACAATGTTGACGTCAAGATAAGGAGGGGTACAATTAAAATTCATTACGACACAATAAGAAGCTCTGGTCTCTACTTGTTGCAGTAAAAAGGACTGTGCCAAAAGAATTATTCAAGGAGAAAGGAGCTGAATGAGGGAATCCTCCCTTGACTTGGCAATAGTTCAGACTTAGTTCACACTTTCTCCCCAGGTAATAATATAGCAAGCAGTAATGAATAAGTATGTGTCATCTGTTACTTGAGTACTTTGCACTGAGTGCAAAGCTTGGCATTAGTCCTCCTTTTATAGTCTGAACCTTTCATAGTAACTGAGGGAGAGGAGCATCATGAATGTAATCTTCCGTTTTAAAATTAATCAATAATAGATTCAAGAAAAGTATATGGAATCCATGTGAATCCTTTTCCTGCTATTCTAAGCAAAAAATTTAAGTAATTTTAATGAATGAGTGTTTGTATGTGAATTTGTTTTTGGCAGTGTGGTGCAGAGTCCTAACCACTGGACTGCCAGAGAATTTCCTGAAGGTTAGTTCTTAAACTCTATGGTTTGATTGGCAAAGAAGGTAACATTTAAGACTTCCCCTCTCTCAGGCTGGATTTGGTATCTGTACTGTTTAGGAGGACGCTTCCCAGGTGGCGCCAGTGGTAAAGAATCTGCCTGCCAATGCAGAAGACACAAGAGATGTGGGTTTGATCCCTGGGTTGGGAAGATGCCCTGGAGAAGAAATGGCAATGCACTCCAGTATCTTGTCTGGAAAATTCCATGGACAGAGGAACCTGGTGGGCTACAGTTCATGGGGGTCACAGAGAGCTGGACATGACTGAGAGACTGAGCACACACATTGTTTAGGAGACTTTCAGCTGGTAAATGAACACCACAATTAAACACTAAGTCAATGTACTGGCTCATGAACTGGGGAGCTGAGAGATAAGATAAAAGTTTCCCCCAAGCATTGTTTCAATCCAGTAGTTCCAACTCTATGTCTCTGCGATTTCTCAGCTCATTTTCTGGCTTCTAGCAGGCTGGCTACAACCAGTCAATTATGTCAACAAGCAGAGGGATGCCTTAAACTTACACAGCGCTGTATGTCAATGATATCTCAAGAAAACTGGAAGGAAAAAAATGCTGGAAGAAAGAAAAGCACAGACACCCATGGAGAGGAAAGAGGGTCACATGCAAGAGTTCTCTCAAAAAAGCACAAACAGATAACCCACAATACATGGGGTGGAAGATCTGCAAATCATATATCTGATCAAGGTCTGGTATCCAGAATATATAAAGAACTCTTACAACTCAACAGCCCAATTTAAAAATGGAAAAAGGATTTGAATAGACATTTTTCCAAAGAAGATGTTGTGTGTAACTCTTTGCGACCTCGTGGACTGCAGCACAGCATGCTTCCCTATCCTTCATTATCTCCAGGAGTTTGCTCAAACTCATGTCCATTGAGTTGGTGATACTATCCAACCATCTCATCTTCTGTCACCCACTTCTCCTGCACTCAAGCTTTCCCACCATAGGGTCTTTTTCATTAAGTCAGCTCTTTGCATCAGGTGGCCAAAGTATTGGAGCTTCAGCTTCAGCATCAGTCCTTCCAAGAAATATTCAGGGTTGATTTCCTATATGCTCTTATCCTATTATAATGTATTATCATAATATTAATGTATTATTGTCTCCTTGCTGTGTCCTTTACTAAATCACAAGCTCCTTGAATTCAAGGCCTCTGAGTATCCCTAACAGTTAGTACAGTGTCTAGCCATGGAGGGTAATTGCTAAGTGCTTATTGTTTGCTTTATCAGCTCCTCTCTGATCCAGGGACAAGAACTAAGCCCAGGCTTCCCAGAAGTAGAAAAATGTGGACAGGAACTTGTCCACCTGGTCTTTTAGTTTGGAACTGACTTATGTGGCAAGATCATGACCTGTTAGTGTGTGTTTAGAATATGAATTTCTGATTGTTTAAGAAATACCAATGCTGAAACTTCCCTGGTTGGTACAGGGTTAAGACTCTGAGCTTTTCCTGCATGGGTCTTGGGATCAGTCTCTGGTCAGGGAACCAAGATCCCATATGCAAAAAAAAAAAAAAAAAAGAAATACTAATACCTTATACAACTTGTTACATCTTTCAAACACACACACAGAGAGTCACATCCTCAGAGATAACTCAAATATCTGAACCAGAAAAAGAGATATTAGGCATCTTGAAGGAAAGATAAAGGACAAATCAGGCCTTAGTAATTTAAAATAGTTCTTTGAGATGGTAAATGAGTGTGGACAAAGTAGGAAAGATAGAGAAAATTTCTATTTTGTTTGAATTCCAGGGGCTTCTGATAAGCAGCTTTTGATTAGACTTATAAGGATCCCTTCAGCTCTAAAGCCTTCAAGTTGTGGGATTCCTCACAGAATAGCACCAGTAACGCTGAAGAAGCTGAAGTTGAACGGTTCTATGAAGACCTACAAGACCTTTTAGAACTAACACCCAAAAAAGATGTCCTTTTCATTATAGGGGACTGGAATGCAAAGTAGGAAGTCAAGAAACACCTGGAGTAACAGGCAAATTTGGCCTTGGAATATGGAATGAAGCAGGGCAAAGACTAATAGAGTTTTGCCAAGAAAATGCACTGGTCATAACAAACACCCTCTTCCAACAACACAAGAGAAGACGCTATACATGGACATTACCAGATGGTCAACACCGAAATCAGATTGATTATATTCTTTGCAGCCAAAGATGGAGAAGCTCTATACAGTCAGCAAAAACAAGACCAGGAGCTGACTGTGGCTCAGACCATGAACTCCTTATTGCCAAATTCAGACTTAAATTGAAGAAAGTAAGGAAAACCACTAGACCATTCAGATATGACCTAAATCAAATCCCTTATGATTATACAGTGGAAGTGAGAAATAGATTTAAGGGCCTAGATCTGATAGATAGAGTGCCTGATGAACTATGGAATGAGGTTTGTGACATTGTACAGGAGACAGGGATCAAGACCATTCCCATAGAAAAGAAATGCAAAAAAGCAAAATGGCTGTCTGGGGAGGCCTTACAAATAGCCGTGAAAAGAAGAGAAGCGAAAAGCAAAGGAGAAAAGGAAAGAGATAAGCATCTGAATGCAGAGTTCTGAAGAATAGCAAGAAGAGATAAGAAAGCCTTCTTCAGCAATCAATGCAAAGAAATAGAGGAAAACAACAGAATGGGAAAGACTAGGGATCTCTTCAAGAAAATCAGAGATACCAAAGGAACATTTCATGCAAAGATGGGCTCGATAAAGGACAGAAATGGTATGGACCTAACAGAAGCAGAAGATATTAAGAAGACATGGCAAGAATACACAGAAGAACTGTACAAAAAAGAGCTTCACGACCCAGATAATCATGATGGTGTGATCACTGACCTAGAGCCAGACATCCTGGAATGTGAAGTCAAGTGGGCCTTAGAAAGCATCACTACGAACAAAGCTAGTGGAGGTGATGGAATTCCAGTTGAGCTGTTCCAAATCCTGAAAGATTATGCTGTGAAAGTGATGCACTCAATATGCCAGCAAATTTGGAAAACTCAGCAGTGGCCACAGGACTGGAAAAGGTCAGTTTTCATTCCAATCCCAAAGAAAGGAAATGCCAAAGAATGCTCAAACTACCACACAATTACACTCATCTCACACGCTAGTAAAGTAATGCTCAAAATTCTCCAAGCCAGGCTTCAGCAATATGTGAACCATGAACTTCCTGATGGTCAAGCTGGTTTTAGAAAAGGAAGAGGAACCAGATATCAAATTGCCAACATCTGCTGGATCATGGAAAAAGCAAGAGAGTTCCAGAAAAACATCTATTTCTGCTTTATTGACTATGCCAAAGCCTTTGACTGTGTGGATCACAATCAACTGTGGAAAATTCTGAAAGACATGGGAATACCAGACCACCTGATCTGCCTCTTGAGAAATTTGTATGCAGGTCAGGAAGCAACAGTTAGAACTGGACATGGAACAACAGACTGGTTCCAAATAGGAAAAGGAGTCATCAAGGCTGTATATTGTCACCCTGCTTATTTAACTTATATGCAGAGTACATCATGAGAAATGCTGGACTGGAAGAAACACAAGCTGGAATCAAGATTGCCGGGAGAAATATCAATAACCTCAGATATGCAGATGACACCACCCTTATGGCAGAAAGTGAAGAGGAACTAAAAAGCCTCTTGATGAAAGTGAAAGTGGAGAGTGAAAAAGTTGGCTTAAAGCTCAACATTCAGAAAATGAAGATCATGGCATCCAGTCCCACCACTTCATGGGAAATAGATGGGGAAACAGTGTCAGACTTTATTTTTCTGGGCTCCAAAATCACTACAGATGGTGACTGCAGCCATGAAATTAAAAGACGCTTACTCCTTGGAAGAAAACTTTTGACCAACCTAGATAGCATATTCAAAAGCAGAGACATTACTTTGCCAACAAAGGTTCGTCTAGTCAAGGCTATGGTTTTTCCTGTGGTCATGTATGGATGTGAGAGTTGGACTGTGAAGAAGGCTGAGCGCTGAAGAATTGATGCTTTTGAACTGTGGTGTTGGAGAAGACTCTTAAGTCTTCTCCCTTGCACTGCAAGGAGATCCAACCAGTCCATTCTGAAGGAGATCAGCCCTGGGATTTCTTTGGAAGGAATGATGCTAAAGCTGAAACTCCAGTACTTTGGCCACCTCATGCGAAGAGTTGACTCATTGGAAAAGGCTCTGCTGCTGGGAGGGATTGGGGGCAGGAGGAGAAGGGGACGACAGAGGATGAGATGGCTGGATGGCATCACTGACTCAATGGATGTGAGTCTCAGTGAACTCTTGGAGTTGGTGATGGACAGGGAGGCCTGGCGTGCTGCGATTCATGGGGTCGCAAAGAGTCGGACATGACTGAGCGACTGATCTGATCTGATATATAGTATATCTTGCCTGGAAAATCCTATGGACGGAGGAGCCTGGTAGGCTGCAGTCCATGGGGTCGATAAGAGTCGGGCATGACTGAGCAACTTCACTTTCACTTTTCACTTTCATGCATTGAAGAAGGAAATGGCAACCCATTCCAGTGTTCTTGCCTGGAGAATCCCAGGGACGGCAGAGCCGTTGGACATGACTGAAGCAACTTAGCAGCAGCAGCAGCAGCAGCAGGGTAAGCAGTAATGTGGGGCTTCCCAGGTGGTGCTAGTGATAAAGAACCGGAGAATCCTAGGGACGACAGAGCCTGGTGGACTGCCGTCTATGGGGTCGCACAGAGTCGGACAGGACTGAAGCGACTTAGCAGCAGCAGCATATATAGTGTATAAGATCTTTTGATAAAGATGCTATTGAATAAAATGTAACAAGGGGAGGTACATTTCATTTGGGAGCATATGTTGACTGTGACTCCTGAGTTATTCTTTTCTTCCTTTTTCTTTCTTTCCTTTAATGATTTCCTGAGTTGTTGTTATCCACTAATGTCAAAATGACCCATGAAGGGAAATGGTGCCCAACTGATAAATCTGTTCCCTGCAATGTTTCCATTCTGTTCCCAAACCTTATGTACTGGAGTGGCCTTTTCTTGTGCAAAATTGTTATTGTTATCCCTGAAATCCGATCTATGCCATATTGCATAACAAATAATTGGCTACAGATGTATCCATGGCACAAATCTTGATTTCGCCAAGAAAGAAAGTACATCATACTATAATTATTAGGTTTCTCCTTGGTGATTAATCATAGGACTTTGAACTTGCCTGCCACAAAACATAGAGAAATACTCCCATGCCATTGTAAAATATTGTGTATCTCATTGCAAGAATGGGTTGCATGTTCCTGAAATATTTTAACAGCCTATGACTCTGCCAAATTGTTTCATACCTTATAGGAGAACACAAAAGAATTTTAATAGTGTATCAATTATAAATGCTTCAGAAGAAATCTGGTAATGTGAATATTATAAGAAACAAAATCCACGGACCATGTATTAAATCTGATGTGAAATAGGCACACTGCAAACAGTTGCTCTGATTCATGTCTCAAGCCTGTTCTACTTAAACAAGCTCTCAAGATCCAACAAGTCACCTAGTGATTCAGGCAACTGCAGAAAACAAGATCACTCTGTCCAACCTGTGTTTCTGAAGCATTTACTGGGTGTAGCCTTTCATGATCCAGTTGAATCCTTTTTCTGCAAGACTCCAAACAAAGAGTTGGAGCAACAAAGCAAGACAAGTCTGTAGCATCCAGAAGAATTCCCTAATCCAGATGTAAAATATGCAAGTTACAACTGATCTGCGCAAATGCACATAGGCAGAACTGTGATAGACCAAGATAATAAAAAGGCTAACGTTGGCAAAGTGCATTGAATTGGGTACAGTTTCTTCAATTATTTATACTTCACAAAGTCAGAACATAAAAATAAAAATTGTGGCAGTTTGGATTAATGGAATCAACTCAGTGGGCAATCTGCTTGAATAAATTTTATACACTACTAAAGTTATTAAGAAAATTACAGGCATTGGTCCATAGTCTGACATCTTACAGAACAGGAACTCAAAGCATTTTTATAATTACTCCCTAAAACTTTATTCATCTTTTCACTATTGGATATAATCACATAGGGAAACACAGATGAGATTTCTGAAAACTCAGGAATAAAAAGAATTGTGAGTTATGAGACAATGGCTCTACATTTTAATTTCTATGGTACTTCTTTTCCCCCAGTTTTATTGAGATATAATTGAAATAGAGCTCTGTATAAATTTAAGGCATCCCACATAATGACTTAACATATATAATGACTTTATATAAATATATGTTGCCAAATGACATTACTTTTTGTATTTGTATTTAATTTCTATAGCACTTAATTTCTTCAGTTCAGTCGCTCAGTCGTGTCCGACTCTTTGTGACCCCATGGGCTGCAGCACGCCAGGCCTCCCTGTCCATTACCAACTCCTGGAGTTTACTCAAACTCATGTCCATCGAGTTGGTGATGCCATCCAGCTATTTCATCCTCTGTCATCCCCTTCTCCTCCTGCCTTCAATCTTTTGCAGCATCAGGGTCTTTTCCAACGAGTCAGCTCTTCACATCAGGTGGCAAAATATTGGAGTTTCAGCTTCAACATCAGTCCTTCCAATGAACACCCAGGACTGATCTCATTTAGGATGGACTGGTTGGATCTCCTTGCAGTCCAAGGGACTCTCAAGAGTCTTCTCCAACACCACACTTCAAAAGCGTGAATTCTTCAATTCTCAGCTTTCTTTATAGTCTAACTCTCACATCCATACATGACTACTGGAAAAAACATAGCCTTGACTAGACGGACCTTTGTTGGCAAAGGAATGTCTTTGCTTTTTAACATCTTAGCTTTGGAAACTTTTGTACTGGAAGCAAATATTTCTTGAATGGCAATTATTAAATTGAGAATGAGAGAGTCTACAAGAAAATAATGACACAAAAATAAGCTCACTTCTCCTTTTATGTCAAATACTATACAGATTCTTAACTATATGTTGGGGTTTGTTAACTGCACTGTTTTGAAGCAATTCCATGCATTCCCCACATTTTTATTTTGAAAACAAAGCTACAGAAAAGTTGAAAGAATAGTACAATGAACACGTATCTTCTTTACCTAAATTCATCACTTTCTACTTTAAAAAATTTTTTATTCATCACTTTTTAAAGTTTTATCACATTTGCCTCATTTATTTATCTATCTATGTACACATTCATACACATATATATCTGAAATATTTTGACTTGTTGATTAAATTCTTTGTTACTCATATATATACACACACATACACACATGTGGAAGGAAAGAGAGATAGATGGAGAATTGTTTAAGAATAAAGATATATTTTCTATGACCAATCCCAGTATAATGATCATACTTTAAAAAATTTGGGACTTCCTGGGGTCCAGTGGTTAGGACTCTCTGTTTCCAAAAGAGGGGGCACAGATTTGATCCCTGGTCAGGGAACTGAGATTCCTGCATGATGTGTAGTGTGGTCAAATAAAATAAAATAATTTTTTAATGACAATTAACAGTAGTTATATACCATCATTTAACATACAGTCTCTATTAACAGTAGTTATATACCATCATTTAACATACAATCTCTATTTATGTTTTCTCAGTTGTTCCAAAAAATGTCTCCATTGTTCCAACAAATAGTTGTTGTTTTTCTCCAATCTTCACTTTTTACATTGCAGTCGTTTTTTTCTTCTTTGGGGCTTCCCTAGTGGCTCAGACAGTAAAGAATTTGCCTGCAATGCAGGAGACCTAGGTCCCATCCCTGGGTTGAAAAGGTTCCCTGGAGAAAGGAATGACAACCCGCTCCAATATTCTTGCCTAGAGAATTCCATGGACAGAGGAGCCTGGCAGGCTACAGTCCATGGGGTCAATCCCTGGGTCAAGAAGATCCCCTGGAGAAGGAATGGCAAACCACTCCAGTATTCTTGCCTGGAAAATCCATTGAACAGAGGAAACTGGCAGGCTACATATAGTTCATGGGGTCACAAAGAGTCAGACACGACTGAACGTGCATGCACATTCATTTACAGAAATAGAAATAATCCTAGAATACTGAAACTAAAAGAAATTTCAAAAGGACATTTTATACATTTCTTATCATTAGGTCAAAACTCTATCTGACAGTTGAAAATCTAGTATATTTGTAATAATAATTCTTTGAACATGGGTTTTCTATGGCCTTTTGGGTAAAGTACTCCATTGTCAGGATATTTCATGTTTACCTTGAATTCTTTCTATTCGGTGGCTTAGAACAGCAGCTATCCTTAAGCTGAAAAATTTTCTCAAGTTTAGATTCACACTTGTGGCTACAGACAGAATAAGCAACATCTTGTTAGCCTTTTCTCATGGGTCTTGCTTCTCCAACCGTTAATCATTTTTTATGACTCTCCTTTAAACTTTCTCCAAGTTTTTCTGTCTCCTTTTAGAGAAAAAGCCTAGAATTAAATATAGTATTTGCAAGGATATGATTAGTACCAAATTTAGAGGACAATAACTGCGTAGTTCTTACATTCTGTGCTCTAAGATTTGTTAATTGTTTTCAAAAATGATCAATCTTTCCATAAAAAAAACAACCAAGATTTCAAGGGGTAGTCTTGAATAGTATACTGTCATGTTTTAAAACTGGTTCACTTTAGTGGAATAAGACCTCAAAGCCCACCTAAGTATCACTTTTCATGAAAAAATTTTTCAAAACTGCAGAAACATCTTAGAAAAAAGTATAATGATAATTCTTTTGAGGCACTATGTGTTCATGTCTTAAAGTCTAGTTATTGCAAAATTACAGGTCCAGAACATCTGATGCAAACTTACATTATTGCTTGTGTATCTGTCCTCTCCAACTTTGTGGGACCCCATGGACTGCAGCCTGCCAGGCTCCTCTGTCCACGGGAATCTCCAGGCGGGAATACTGGAGTGGGTTGTCATGCCCTCCTCCCGGTGATCTTCCTGACCCAGGGATTGATCCAGTGTCTCTTACATCTAACCTGGATTAGCATGCAGGTTCTTTATCACTAGCACCACCTGGGAAGCCCGACATTACTGCTTACTCTGCTTCTGCTGCTGCTAAGTCGCTTCAGTCGTGTCCGACTCTGTGAGACCCCATAGACGGCAGCCCACCAGACTCCGCCGTCCCTGGGATTCTCCAGACAAGAATACTGGAGTGGGTTGTCATTTCCTTCTCCAATGCATGAAAGTGAAAAGTGAAAGTGAAGGCGCTCAGTCATGTCCGACTCTGTGCGACCCCATGGACTGCAGACTACCAGGCTCCTCCGTCCATGGGATTTTCCAGGCAAGAGTACTGGAGTGGGTTGCCATTGCTTTCTCCACTGCTTACTCTAGAGTTAACCAAACAACCCACAACAAACACACTCATTCTGAAGAAGCTATACCCAGAGTGTTTTATATTTAAAAGGAGGATGACCTGACATTAAAAATCACAATGAACTCAAAACTCCGTTGACCATGACCTGATAATAAGGTAACCTCCTGTAAAATTGTGGAAGTTTCAGTCATCTGCAAGTATGAATTTGCAGTGAGAGTCTTTGCATCATTACCATGCATTTTATATCAGGGGAAGTTCCTGATGGAAAACTGAGGACTGTCTTTGGGAATCTCTAGCAATATGTTGATTTTTTTCTTGCTAGTAATATTAGTTAAGCTATCATTTACTGAATGCTTACCATGTGCCAGATAGTTTATTACATCCTCTCTACACATTCTCTCCTTTGAATCATATCAACTTTGTGAAGAACATTTTATTAGCATAGCCTATTTATAGATGACCTGACTGAGGCCCAAATTCATGTGGTTAGTGAATGTCAGAATGAAGATTCACATCTAAGTATTTCCAACCCAGTATAATTACTATTCCCATGGACAGAGGAGCCTGGCAGGCTACAGTCCATAGGGTCACATGCCTGAAGTGACTTAGCACATACACATGCGTAACTACTGTTCCACTGCCCAGTATAACGGTAACCTAATAGTTTACTAAAAGCAGAACTCATTTTAAAGTGACGTTCTCTGAAAATGGATGGCATTCATGTGTAAAATCAGAAAGAAAGGACTAGCATTTTTAGATGGGTTCCTGGCCTCAGGAGAATGTTTTAAAACCAGTGCTCTATAGCACTTTATATTTTAAGTAGATAAACAAGGATTTACTGTATAGTACAGGGAAAATAGGTATATGTAGTAACTTATAATAAACTGTGGCTTCCCTGATGGCTCAGAGGTTAAAGCGTCTGCCTGCAATGCGGGAGACCTGGGTTCGATCCCTGGGTCGGGAAGATTCCCTGGAGAAGTAAATGGCAACCCACTCCAGTATTCTTGCCTGGAGAATCCCATGGACGGAGGAGCCTGATGGGCTACAGTCCATGGGGTCACAAAGAGTCGGACACAACTGAGCGACTTCACTTTATAATAAACTGTAATGGAAAGAATCTGAAAAAAATTTGTGTATATAACTGAATCACTTTGCTGAATACCTGAAAGCCATACAATATTTTAAGTCAACTATACTTCCATGTAAGTAAATAAATAAGAATTATTGCTGGGATTTCTGTACTGGATGACATTTAATGTTTTAGAACAGAAGCAAGTTTAAAAGACTGTATTTTTTTTTTTTCCACTGTGCTGGGTGGGTCTTCCCTGTGGTACGTAGGCTTAGTTGCCCCATAGCATGTGGGATCTTAGTTCCCCAACCAGGGTTAGAAACTGCATCCTTGGCATCGGAAGGCAGACTCTTTACCACTGGACCTCCAGGGAAGTCCCTGGAATTCATTTTAAAAGGCACTGTTGGCTGTTTGAAGGATGCTTCTTTGAAAGTGGCTCTGAGGACCACAGGCAGTACCTCCTGCACCTAAACCCCAGCAGGAGGGGTCCTACACATGGGGAGCCTTAGTCCAGTCTCCTCCAGCTATAGCCTGTAGGTGAGGAGATGGAGCCAAAGAGACCGGTCCACCCAACACCCATGCCTCCTTTTAGATTATGCTCCAAAGTACTCGGGACCCCATTTACTGATAGCTTCTCAGTGAGTCCTTGGGACTAACTGAGAAGAGCAGTGACCCTGAGTTCACTCAAAGGAACACAGAGAGACACAGAGCTTGGCTCAGCCCATAGGAATTCTGCAGACTCACAGAGTCCAAGAACCAGAGCTAGTCGGACTGACACTACATTTGGATTGTGACTAGTACAGTTTGGAGAGATAAAGCGCCAGGGGACTCAGATTCACTTTTCCTTTCCTCCTTCCTCTTCCAAAGAGATTACTTAATAGTCTGCTTACACATCTAGCACTTGCTTACTCTAATAATAGCCCCTGAGCCTGAATCATCCTGCGTCACTGCCTGTCATAGCATGTCCTCAGCTGTTGCCAGGACTTTTGTGGCCATCTCCCAGTGCTATCTGCAAACCTCTAAGAATGTGCAGGGTAATCGGTTATTTTAATTTTAGCTGTACATGATGTGAGAGATCTTCTGTTTATCTCCAGGGACCTGTCTCTGGCTTCCCAGGTGGTGCTAGTGGTAAAGAACCCTCCTGCCAATGCAGGAGATGTGAGAGATGTGGTTTGACCCCTGGGTTGGGAAGATCCCTTGGAGAAAGGAATGGCAACCTACTCCAGTATTCTTGCCTGGAGAATCCCATGGACAGGAGTGTGGCGGGCTACAGTCCATGGGATCGCAAAGAGTCAGACCTGTCTTAAAATACAGACTATAATGGTGAAAGAAAGGGAGGAGAAAACTTTGATATGAATCAAAGTTCATATGTACAATAGTACATGTGGTGCATACAAAGGTATTTTAAATATATTTATAAAAAGTGCATATACTCCTATTACTAAAATATGTAGTAGTATCAATTTGCTTACATAGTCGGGACAAACATTTGTATAGATTAAAACTGCTACGTGATGGGCTTTTGGGGTGCTAAGAGTGTTGTTTCTTGATCCTGTGCTACTTACATGAGTCATTTTATTTAAAAAAAAAATTTTGGCTACTCCCCACAGCATGTGGGAACTTAGTTCCCTGAACAGGTATTGAACCCACGCCTCCTTTGTTGGAAGGCAGAGTCTTAACCCCTGGACCTCCAGCGAAGTCCCCAAGAGTAATTTCAGTCTGTGAAAATCCACCAAACCAAAGACTTACAGTATTTGTGTTTTTCTGTATTACATTATATTTCAACAAACAGTTTTAAACATTTCCTATTTAACCTGCTTTTTGAGGAAAAATACAAAAAATTGCAACAGCATACCATATACACATGACAATATGTATTGAGATATATCGTAGATCAAATAATGTTTGAAAATTTTACAAAGTCCAATAGACCCAAATCTCTGATTTAAAGCAGACTCTACTTTTAGAAATTTCTCTCCCCTCAAACCAAAATAACATTTCTTATCTCTTCACAATTATAGAGATGTAATGAATTATATTTTAAAATAGCTCCTCTTTTTGGTGTTACATATTTTTGTCATAAAAAAATCATAAAAATTAAATTGGTACATATTCCTTGCAGGGCAATTTGGCAGCATCTATAAAAACACAAGATGTTCATAAATTTGATGAAGCAACTTTGCTTTAAGAATCATTCTAGAAATACACTGAGAAGTCTGTGGCAGTTTTGCTATTTAATCATTCAAAGACTCAACTTGCAACTAACATACATTTATTGAGTATCTACTCTGTAGTAGGTGTGAGTTCTGGGCATACATTAATGAACAAAACAGCTGTAGGCCAGCTTTTCCCCCAAAATTTTTTAGTAATTTATTATAGAGTAAATGCTCCAAATAAAAAGATTTTAAGGTTAGATAGCAAAAAACAAACAAAAAAAGTAAATGTAGTACAAGATTGATAAATTAAGGACAAGCAAGCTGATATATGGCACCCCACTCCAGTACTCTTGCCTGGAAAATCCCACGGACAGAGGAGCCTGGTAGGCTGCAGTCCATGGGATCACGAAGAGTCGGACACGACTGAGCGACTTCACTTTCACTTTTCACTTTCATGCATTGGAGAAGGAATGACAACCCACTCCAGTGTTCTTGCCTGGAGAATCCCAGGGACGGGGGAGCCTGGTGGGCTGCGGTCTATGGGGTCATACAGAGTCGGACACGACTGAAGCGATTTAGCAGCAGCAGCAACAAGCTGATATAACTACTGATACACTTACTGATAAGCCTCAGTAAGAACTGGATGGTAGGGATCCTTGTTCCTCTTTTTCTTGCCCTTAATATGGGCAAATGTTTAGAGTCCTGCTCCATTTCAATAGTAGCTTCTCCTCACCCTTGAGAAAAGTTTGCCTTACTATCTTTAACAAGTGTCATGAATCATTTTTTGAAACTGTAATGTTTGAAAGTTTCATAATTACTTAGGATTTTGCAACTGGAAAGATATTATGTACATATATAGGTTTTTCAATTGTCTTCTTAAATAAATTGAGAAGGATCAAAAATAATCATGACATGAACAAGAGTTTAATGTACTTACAGTGCTGTTAAAACTGATTGACAGGTGTTATACAGATGAGGCCAAGACATGGAAGTATGACTCTGCCTATGTGCAGGTAACTTAGCGCAGGGGGCGTAAGCTGCCCTTAGAGAAACAACACGGTGGGCACACAAAAAAGAACGAAACAAAACAAAGCTACAAAGTAAGGCAAGGAATGAAAGCTGGAGCGCCTGCCAGGTAAACATTCACTGACCAGAGGCAAATTAGCTTGAAAAGGCTGAGATCTGGGACACTCTCACATAGACTGATTGTTTAGATGGCTCTGCAGAAAGCCGTTTCACCCTGGAACCCAGGCTTGAATAATCCCACTGGTGAAGGTGAATGGTATGAACCAGTAAGCATTAGGAAATGAATGTTAAATTGTTTCAAGATAGTTAAAGAAATGCAAAGATGCAGCACTATTCTGCAAATACTTTGTATGAAGACTTTCTTACTTTAAGTTTTGTTTGTGTATTTTTAATTCAACATACCCGGCTTACTGTGCCTAAAAGACAGTCTATAGGGAAAGATGTCTTATTTAAAGGTTAACATCTTAAAGGTTGTTCTTGATATTTGTTCATGTTTATTGGTTGCTTTTGATGGGTCAAGCACAGTACTAAGCAAGTTTATATGTACTGTCTCATGTCATTCACACAACATCTGAGGTAGATATGAATATTAAGCTCATGTCAGCTCTCCCAACTTAATGAGGTGATTACTATTTTTTTTTAACATTTACTTATTTGGCTGTGTGGAGTCTTAGTTGTGGCATGTGGGATCTAGTTCCTCGACCAGGAATGGAACTGGAGCCCCTCGTGTTGGTAGCTTGGAGTCTTAGCCACTGGAACACCAAGGAAATACTTGGTTACTAGTATTATAAGATCCATTTCACACATAAAGAACCTTCCCAAGGACGCATAGCAAGTAAGTGGGCAGAATCAGGATTTGAACTCAGGTTTGTTTCCATGCCAAGCTTGAACTCTTAATCACGCTGCTTTATCTAAGAAGAAACACAGGGGAAACATTCTTGAGAGGATGGCTTCAAGAGGGAAACCCCCTGATCACAGATGCGGAGCTGGTGGGCCATCGCTGTCCAGATGGGGAGACTGAGTCACATGGCTCTTAGTCATCTGCTTAGCAGCTGAGGCAGATCATGCAACCAGGGTCTCCAGGCCCGCAGAACAGTCCTTTGCCCTTTGTCTCTAGGGTTTTTTGGTGTGTGTGTTTCTTTCTTGACTGTGCCCGGCAGCATGTGGAATCTTAGTTCCCCAACCAGGGATCTAAGTTGTGGCCCCTGCAGTGGAAGTGTGAGTCCTAACCACTGAATCACCAGGGAAGCCCTCCTTTCCTTTCTTTCTTTCCTTTTTTTAGCCATTTATCTCTATACTTGCAGACACTTGTGTGGTGGTGATGGAAAACTTATCTGCCAACAAGAGAGCGCTCATATATATTCCACTGTTAGTGAAAAACACCAGTCAGGTCCGTATCTTCCACGCACCTCTCACTGAATTTTGAACTGTCTGTCTCTCTGAACAAGAATTCCATGACTAAAGTTACTACTGAGCTACACCCATCATATTAAGCATCATTTTAAAAATTTTCTAAATGTATAATCTAGACAAAATGCTTGACTAAGAGCAAGTGGTCGCCATGGCACTTGATACAGCATTCACGAAGCACAAACATCTTCCTAACATAGTTTTTCTAATAAAAATAGAAAGCTGAGAAGGCAGTGAATTTAAGGAGCGTGAGGGCACTGAAGGAAAAACAATACTTCATTATGTTTTTTTAACCATGTTTGATACTATTGTTTAAGCCTCAGTGAATATCATAGCTGTCTTCAGATGGAGTCAGACACCTGGAACTTGCCTCTGTGTATTTGGAGTGTCTTATGCCCATCTTACTGTTAACTATAAACAGATGATCCTCAAAACTACTTACTAATCAGGTCTGCAGGGTAACTACTCCATCAGTAAACATACATGAAGTATCTTGCCGGGGAGAATACCACAGACAGGCTGAGAGAAATGGACTTTAAAATCACCTAGCCCAGAACGTTTTACAAACATACATACACGTCTCTTTCTACACGAGACTAAGTGATATCTAGTTGTTTGACTGATTAATGTGTTTTCTTAGAAGCCTTTCTAAGGATTCCTCATGATACAATTCAGGGGAAGATTATTAATAATCCCTGAACACCCCACCCAAATATGGTTTTCTCCCCTGTGGTCGGCTGTTGCCCTTGAGACAGAAAAAAAAACAAACAAAAATGGGAAACCAGACACTGTCCTGGCATTCACAGCCCAGCCAAGTTATTCTGCTCTTAGATTATAAGCAGTCTTGAGGAATATCAAGCTCAGACAAGGCCACTCTGATGAATGAATGAAACAAAGCAAGACCATTTCTTCATTCTGTCTCAGCACAGACAAAGCTAGGCCACTGTACAAGCCACAGAATAGAAAACACTCATTTCCCTACTGAATGAATGATGGTTGTGTCTGTACCAGGCAGAGAAATGCCTCTGCTTTCTGGAAGCATCCAATGTGGAGTGAAGCCCCACTTCCTTAGACCCTCCCAGAAGTCACCCAACTGGGTTCTTCCAATCAGGTTCTAACACCCTCTCACAGAAATGCCTCGTGACTCCATGCAGTGTGTGTTCTGGCTGCGATGAGTAATAAACCAACTTGTTCAGCCACAGGTGGTCTTCCTCTAGAAGGAACTGACTCCGCACAGCATGGACCCAATGTTTCGATTATTTTATCTGCTTACATTTTCTCTCATCTCCTGAACTAGACAGCAGGCTTCCAGAGGACAGAGACCTATGCTACCCTCTTTTATATTCAAAGTACCTAGGCTTTCTCTGGATTACAGTAGATGCTCGATATTTTCGTATTATATGAATGAAGGTTGGAGGGTGGGGATCAGGAGTAGACTCATATTCACTGTGTTCCTCCCATCTCTCCTGGAAGAGAGGAATTCAGCAGTTAGGTAGTCATCAGCCTCTGGGAAGGAAGAACTAACAACATACACTGGAAGATGTATATAAAACCATGTCATAAACCATACTTACTCTTATCCTAACATTACTCTTAGCAGTAATAAAACTCATCCCCTGAAGTTTGGATTTCAACTTGTTCCCATCAACAGCTGTGACGATGTTTTCTTAGTTCCCCATCCCCCTACATTCTTTATTGCTTTATTGTTTTGCTCTCTAATTACAAAAGCAATACCTATCTATTTCAGTATTTGGGAACTTTGAAAAATGTAGGCTACAAAGAAGAAAGTAAATCCATGTCCTGTTCTCAAAGCAGGGTCCTTTCCTCCAAATTCAAGTTTGCATCACTTTGTGGTTTGGAGATTGAGGCTCAATATTTAAGTATTTACAGCTTGAAAGAGCAGTGCAAATTATATTGGGTGATTAAGAAAGGAAGTGTCGAAGGTATTGAGTGAGAGGATACAGGAATGCTGGCATCCTGCCTTTCCAGTCAGCCAGTCACCTTCCTCTCTCTTAGGTTTGTTCATCCCACCGTGAATAATGGCCACAGGAAACAAGGTTTCTCTTTATTATTTATGACTGCCCTTTGGAGAACATGAGTAAAGCAGGGTTCAGGTTGGAAGTTAGGCTGCAGAGCAATGGGACAGTTAGAGGTGGAGGGGACAGGGAAGGTGGTGGAGAAGTAGTGGGAGGTGGGGAATGCTTCCTAAATCAAGACCACAGTCCAAGTCTTGTGGCCAGTCTAACATACAATTCAGAAACTGTTAGCCATGACCAGCAGGCTCAGAAATATGTATCTATACAGATTTTTTTCCATCTCTTTTCCATCCATAATAATTTCTTTTATTATCTTCTCCAATGGTTTGCAGTCCTTTGAGAGAATTCATCTGACCAAATCACATATATTGGGAAAGCATCAATTGCAACTTTCTATCTCCTTTTTCCTCTTGCAAAATTGAGCCACACATTTATCAGATAAAAATCATTATCAAAGAGTTGATAGTATAAAAACTGCACAGACCAATAATGTACTTCTAATGCTAATAAGCAAAAATGTTGATACCAAGAAACAATACTTTAAGTAATACACAGACATTTCAGCACTATTCACTCTTCTTATTGCTCACTAAAATTTAGCAGTCACTCTGTACTTACGCATGATGTTAATTATGTGTTAGGTTGATAAAATTTGGGTTGTTAAAACTCTAGCAGGTTGGAACACACTGGTAACCATCTGCTCCATCTAATAAATCTCAGGAATCCCTATGATGTCATCAGCAGCCAATCAGAACTTCTGTTGACGTTTAGTCATTCGACTAAATAACTGTTTACTTCCTCCCATGTGCCAGGCATGTACTGAGAACTGTCCCAAGATAGATGAATGAAACAAGCCCTTTGTGGAGAGCTCACAGTGACTTTTTGTTGTTCAGTTGCCAAGTCAGGTCCAACTCTTCGAGACCGACCCCGTGAACTACAGCACGCCAGGCTTCTCTGTCCTTCACTATGTCCTGGAGTTTGCTTAAACTCATATTCATTCAGTCAGTGATGCCATCCAACCATCTCATCCTCTGTCACCCCCTTCTCCTCCTGCCATCAATCTTTCCCAGCATCAGAGTCTTTTCCAAGGAGTCAGCTCTTCACAACAGGTGGCCAAAATATTGGAGCTTCATCAGTCCTTCCAATGAATATTGAGGTTGATTTCCTTTAGGATCGACTAGTTTGATCTCCTTGTTGTCCAAGGGACTCTGAAGTTTCTCCAACACCACAGTTCAAAAGATCAATTCAATTGGCGATCAGCCTTCTTCTGGTCCAACTTTCACATCCATTTATGACTACTGGGAAAACCATAGCTTTGACTATATGGACCTTTGTTGGCAAAGTAGTGTCTCTTCTTTTTAATAAGCTGTCTAGTGACTTACCAAAGCAATAACCACACTGAAAGCCTCCTTTCTACTCGTGTCAAAGATCATCACTCTATTTACTTAATTAATTGCTGATCTGATTAACTGGGGCTTCCCTGGTGACTCTAACAGTAATGAATCTTCCTGCAATGCAGGAGACCCGAGGTCAGTCCCTGGGTTGGGAAGATGCCCTGGAGAACTGAACGGCCACCCACTCCATTATTTTTGCCTCGAGAATTCCAAAGACAGAGGAACCTGGTGGGCTACAGTCCATGGGGTTGCAAAGAGCTGGACATGACTGAGCAACTAACACAACAATTGCTGATCTGATTCAGCTGACACACTCCTTTTTCAGTTTGGATAAGGTTTTCAGATGGGTCCTGAAACTTCATTCTAAAATCACCCAAAGAGCTTCAGGATCAATGCTAATTAGAGTCATCTTCATCACAAAGATCTACTCATGAGAGTGAATGGAGTTTCCTTTCTCCTCAGGAAAACCTTGGACCTGGGAGCAATATGGCACAACAATAAAGAGTGCTTGCTCTGGAGTGGGACTGCCTAGGGTTCAAACCTCTCTCTTGCCACTTACTGTATACTCTGTACCTTAATTTTCTAATCTGTAAAGTGGTATAAATTATAGTGCTTATCTCATAAAATGGAATATTCTTATTAAATAGAGCCTGAAACGTATTGAGGGTTCAATAATGTTAGTCATTAGTATGTGGTTTTATTCAAAAGAGTTTTGTTAAAAATAGTATTTCTTGATGTGCAGGTAATCAGCAAATTTCTCAAGTGGTGGCTTGAGGAGAGGTGGGCTCCCCAAATAAGTTTTTTTTTTTTTTTTGGCTGCCCCTGAGTTTTGTGCGGGTTCTTAATTCCCCTACTAGGGATCAAACCCATTCCCACTGCACTGGAAGCATGGCGTCTTAACTACTGGACCATCATGGTGGTAGTCCCAGGTTTTATTTATTTATTTTTTTTAAATCTGTTTTTTAATAATAATAATAAAAGTCCTTTGATCTTGGCTTATTATTGAGTAAACAGAGATCCAGTAGGGAGTTGCTTTCTTCCTAGATGGCTTTTCAGGAGTAATACAAAAATGTCTATGTACTTAAAACTTTGCTTCTTGAGACTAGTGGTTCCCACCCCCCACCAAGTATCAAATAACGACTGATAGGCTGATTGACAACCAACTAAGAGCATTCTGCCCATGTCCTACTATCATACTCACAAAGACTCCATTAAACAAATCAATATATATGTTCATGACAGCCAAGTTGCAAAGAAATTCAATATCCCTAATGTTGTAGTGAAGGGACCACAGTTTTAGCAACATGTATTGACTCATCTTGCATCTCTCTGAGACATTTGTAACCTTCCAAACTCTTCCTGAAGTTAATCCTCTTTTGAGAAAGTGTCCAAGTAAATGATACAGGGTGGTATTTTTGAAGCTCTGATCTCACTTACAGAGCCAGAGATAGAGGGAATTTCTCTCTGGAAAAAAGAAAGAAAAAGTAAAAGCACAAAACAAGCCCTACAGAAAAAGAAAAGTTATTATTTTCCACAAAGTATTTAGAGATTGTTTTTCCTGTTCTCATTTTCCTAGCCCTGGAGACTCATGAGTGCCTGAAATGGGAAGGAGGACTGCTTTCCAACTTTTTGAAAAAATAAACTTAGCAATCCAAAAATGTTTAACCAGAAGCTATTTCAGTGAGTGATAAATCTTTACATGAGTGAGATTTACAGAGTGACGGTAGAAGTTTTGCAGTTTGAGCAAATTTAGAATAGTGTAGGTTAGAAAGTCTCACGGGATAACAAGAATAGCTTTTTTCAACTTGGAGGATTACTCAAATATCTCGGGGGAGATTGTTTCATTTAAGCTCTCAGTTTTAGACCAGCAATCCCTGACATCAGAAAGAGGAAGATGCAGAATGCCAATTTAGTTATTTTATTTTATTTTCTTTACAAGAAAAACGGAAAATGCTCAAACTCAATTTACACAGGTGCGAGGGACATGCTTTTACTCAAGAATTATGGCCAATTAAGGAAATGAGGCCATTTTGAGGAAGTAAAAGGTTGAAAACTGTGTTGATAAAATGCCAAGTAATTCATTCTCCTTCAGCAGCTTTATTGAGATATAATTCACATGTGATGCAATTCACCAGTTTAAAGCATGCATTCAGTGTTTAAATAAATATATATATTTAATATATATTAAAAATATATTTACAAAGTTGTGCAACCATCACTGTAATCTAATTTTAGAATGTTGTCACCACCTCCCAAAGAAACCTTGTACCCAACAACAGGAACTCCCACTTCCTCATCTCTCCGCATCCCCACCCTGCTGCCCCCCAAGACCTAGGCAACCACTAATCTACTTTCTGTCTCTATGGATTGGTGTTTATTTTGATTAAAGATTGTTCAGTGATTTTTTTTTTTAATTTTTGTTTGCTTTCACATGCAATCCTAGTTCCCCCAAAAGGGATGGAACTCATGCCACCTGCAGTCCAAATGCAGAGCCCTAACCACTGGATCACCAGGGAAGTCTCATATCTAATTGTGGTTTTGATTTACACTTCCTTAAAGACAATAGTGTTGAGTATCATTTCATGTGCTGACATTTCCTTTGGAGAAATGTTTATTAAAACCCTTTGCTTATTTTTAAAATTAGGTTGTCTTTTTTATTGTTGCATAGAAGAGGTCTTTATGTGCCAGGGTCCAGCCCCGGCTGATCCAGGGTATTCGAAGGAGAGATGGCTAGGCGACCTTTCAAATGTTAATTAGAGATAATAAAGAGGAATAGAATGAGGATAGCTCAGTAGGAAAATTCAGTGGAGAAAAGAAGCTGAGTGGCTTGGTTTACGCGGAAAATCAATATAACCCGTGACACCAGGTTAGCTCTGACCACGGAGGCCGCAGGCGCCCTCTCGAATAGCGGAAGGTGCCCCACCTTAGACACCTTCTCGAGTGGGTCTTAGAAGCCCAGGCAAATAAATGGTTGCAGAGGATATCCACGCTCCAGATGGACACTCAGCTGGAAGTTAAAGGGAAGAATGACATGGGGAGACCAAGCGTTGGTGAGCAAGGCCCCTAGCTTTATTTTCAACAGGGGCTTTTATACCCTAAGTTACACATAGAGGATAATAGGGGATGCAAAATCAGCAGTCTTTGATGCTTATCAAAAACCAGAGTTTCTTTCCTGCAGATTTATCGTATACAAATGGTTTAGGTGATTTACATCATCTTCTGGCCAGAGGCCTATTAACATTTTATGACTCTTGACAAGCACTTATCAACAAAGACTTATTTTCTCTAAGAGTAATTATTTTAAGGTTTGGCGCCATCTTCCGAAGATAAGATTACGTTCCTATAGGGTGGATGTGTAATGGGTTTACAAAGGAAAGAATTTACTACCTTAAGGGTCTAAAGTTACTAACACCAGGCCACTACTTATTTTTTCTACATACCAACTATATTAATTAATGCACATTCAAGGATACAATTCAGGGGATGTGAAAACTTGGCAACAAACATTGGCTCATCAATGAAATCTTTTACTAGTTTTATTCTGACAGCTTCTAATTCTCTGAGAGGCTCTAAGCTATTTGAATATCTTAAGCTTCCTGTGCCTCTGGAGGCTGGGAGACTGTAAACAATCGTATGCATAGCTGTAGGTGTCCGGGTAAACTTGTCAGGCGGGTTAGAGAGCCATCTGAGGGGTTTGGATTTAAACACTCCTAATTGCCCAGGAACTTTATTAATTGGAGCTGTAAGTTAACTCTTTGACAGAGAGAGTGAGATGGTGGTGGGGGACAGCCCCCAGTAAAGTCAGAGGTGAGAGCACAAAGCAATAAAGTAGGCAGACTCTGGTTTTTTGGGGGGTAGATGCTCGAGAATATCCGGGGGCACTCCCGAGGCTCGATCCCGCCTTTGCGTATGCCGAGCCCCCTTCCTCATGACCTTTGTCACGAGTGGAATGTCTCTCGCCGGCTCCCGGCATTTATGGGCTTCCCTGGTGGCTCAGAGATAAGGAATCCACCTGCCAATTCAGGAGACTGGGGTTCCAACCCTGGGTCAGGAAGCTCCCTGGGAGGAGGGTATAGCAATCCACCCCAGTATTCTTGCCTGGCAAATGCCATGGACTGAGGAGCCTGGCAGGCTACAGTCCATGGGGTCGCAAAGAGTCGGGCACAAGTGACTGACTAAGCAACAAGAGGTCTTTACAGATTATGGAGAAGCCCCTTATCAGATACGGGATTTGCAAATATTTTCTTTCATTCTGTGGGTTGTCTTTTCACTTAACATTCTTTGACCACTCCTTATTCTTGGAAACTCAGTTCAATTCAAGGTTACCTCAACAGATCTGATCTCCTTAAACTTGAGCATCTTTAGGTACAACCTCCCTATTTTTTTTTTCCAGTAGGCAGTCTAATAATACATTCTCACTTCATTGTATGTCTTTTCCCACACACACACACACACACAAAAAGTAGTTCTGGTAAATTTGTCTCCTCTAATCCTTGGTTTCCTTCAGAAAACGTGATCTCACAGCTCAGGGGGAAAGCCTCAGTTTAGTTCAGTTCAGTCACTCAGTGTCCGACTCTGCAACCCCATAGACTGCAGCATGTCAGGCTTCCCTGTACATCACCAACTCCGGGAGCTTGTTCAAACTCAAGTCCATTGAGTCAGTGAGGCCATCCAACCATCTCAGCTTCTGTTTTCCCCTTCTCCTCCTGCCTTCAATCTTTCCTAGCATCAGGGTCTTTTCCAATGAGTCAGTTATTTGCGTCAGGTGGCCAAAGAATTGGAGTTCAGCATCAGTCCTTCCAATGAATATTCAGGATTGATTTCCTTTAGGATTGACCAATTTGATCTCCTTGCAGTCTACCCAATAAGAAGCCTACCCATTGTCTAAATACAGCAACTCTCCTCTATTTGTAACAAGAAATGTATTCAACTTTCTATTTTAGAAAAGGTTCTAGACATTTGGATCAAGAAAATATTCAGAAGGCTGAAGGCAGCCTCTCTCATTTTCAGGCATTCATTTTGAATTGGGTCATTATTTAAGGTTGATCACATTGTTTTCATCAAGAATACAGAATAATTTTTCCACTCAAGAGTAGAAATATAACTAGGTATCATGGCATATATAAGTAAATTAAAAGAATATTCTTAATTAAATATGATGCAATTAATTACACTAATTATTAGTATGTATTTTAAGGTGTAAGAATTATCTACCTCTTTTAGTTCTAAATGTACATATGAATTATTTATCTCTCTCTTATGGTATGATAGATGTGATTACAGGTTCCTTGAATGAAAAATATACCAACACCAACATTAATTAAAGACACTCTAATCACAACATTTAGGGAAGTGGTAGATTAAATATGGATCATCTCTTTAAAAAATAGTATAATTCAGTCATACCCTGGGCATTTTTTATACACAAAAAAGTTTGTTGATTAATAGAGAAAGGAAGGCAATGGCACCCCACTCCAGCACTCTTGCCTGGAAAATCCCATGGACGGAGGAGCCTGATGGGCTGCAGTCCACGGGCTCATGAAGAGTCGGACACAACTGAGTGACTTCCCTTTCACTTTTCACTTTCATGCATTGGGGAAGGAAATGGCAACCCACTCCAGTGTTCTTGCCTGGAGAATCCCAGGGACCGGGGAGCCTGGTGGGCTGCCGTCTCTGGGGTCGCACAGAGTCGGAAACGACTGAAGCGACTAAGCAGCAGTAGCAGATGCATATTAACCAGGAAAAGGAACAGATCATTGCCTAAGCTTCATAAAGCTTGTAATCCAGGAAACGGGCAAGTAACCGAATGGTACACAGACCTGTCTGGAACAAGCATTGTCTAAACAGAGACCTCATGGGTGAATTTGAGGGACCCAGATGCAGTGTTCAGCAAAGGGAGCAATATGGGCAAAAGCCTGGAAATGAAAGAGAGAAAGAGTTCAGTTAGGGAATTTACTGCTATTTCCTATGACTGGAGGATAAAGGAAAGACAAATCAAAGGTGCTGGGAGGTGAGGGCTGAAAAGGAATCTGAGACTTTGACCACCAAGCCATGGGGAGCTGCACAGGATCTTAAGCAGAGGAGGGTAACAGGATGATATTTGAAGTTTAGAGATATAATAAAAATGACAACAATAACAACAATAATGATTGCTATTATTTATTGTGTTGATAACATACCAGATAGTATACTAAATGTTTTATACCATACACTCTAATGTATTTTCAAGTAAGATGACTGTGGCTGACAGTAAAAGCTATATACATTTTATTTTGTCAGAAACTGAAAAGGAGAAACACATTTTAGTTTACTTAAGTAGGGCTTTGTTCCAGAATCACCAGTGCCATTGCGGCTTTATGTGAAAAAGCTGGACCCCAGCTTCAGAGAACACAATTTGAAAACATAAACCAAGAGGAGACTTTTCATTTTGGGAACATAGAATTACTTGGGAAAAGTGGTTAAACTACAGAGTGGTTGTGCTTAGTCTCTCAGTCATGTCTGACTCTTTTCTACCCCATGGACTGCAGCCCGCCAGGCTCCTCTGTCCATGGAATTTTCCAGGCAAGAATACTGGAGTGGATTGCCATTTCCTTCTCCAGGGGATCTTCCCAACTCAGGGATCTAACCCAAGTCTCCTGTATTGGTGTAGTTTTTAAAAATATATTTACTTATGTGGCTGTGCTGGGTCTTAGTTGTGGCATGCAGGATCTTCCATTTTTTGCTGCAGCAAGTGGGATCTAGTTCCCTGCCCAGGGATCGAACCTGAGTCCCCTGCATTTAGATCATGGAGTCTCAGTCACTGGACCACCAGGGAAGTCCCTACAGAGTAGTTTTGAATAAGTTTGAATTATTTTTTATTTCTCTATAGTGCAGTTTTATATCAGTATAATAATTGTGTGTGTGTGTGACTGGTAAGTGGAGATTTCATGGGAAGGCCTTCGAAGAATGTTAAAAATGTGTGTCTTGGGTGGAAGTATACATAAAGATTTGAGAAGACATAAAACTGTCAGGAGGGTAGCATCTTTATACTGAGATTTTTCTCAAAGACTTTTTTGAAATGAAATTACAGAAACTATCATGAAGTTACTTTGCCAGCCATAGTCTGGACATCCTCCCAGAAGTGACATTAAAAATATTTACTAGCCAAAGGATACAAGTAAGCACCAATTCATCAAAGAAGATTCAGAGCACAGAGCTGGAGGCTCCTTGCTGGTTTCTAGGGGTGGGGGTGAGTGCTGAAGAGGAACCATAGATGCTAGAGCAGCTGGGAAACCTTGGAGGTCAGAGGTTGTTGGCTGTTTCTCAAGGAATATGGAACTATTTCAATATTTTATTACTAACCAGTATGAAGGGTTCCCTGGTGACTCAGATGGTAAAGAGTCTGCCTACAATGTGGGAGGCCTGGGTTTGATCCCTGTGTCAGGAAGATCCTCTGGAGAAGGAAATGGCAACCCACTCCAGTACTCTTCCCTGGAAAATCCCATGGATGGAGGAGCTTGGAGGACTAGAGTCCATGGGGTCGCAAAGAGTTGGACATGACTGAGCAACTTCACTTTCACTTTCATATGACCATAGCAGTAGATATTGGCTTAATATTAGCTGTACATGTTCCTATTTTTAGTATGAATCGGAAGAGCTACCTAAAAATGGCAGGATGGTAGGCATCTGCTCAAGGTACGGGAAGAACGTGCTCATAAAACACTGCACTTGAAAACAATCAGTAAATTTAACATCCTTCAAATAGTTTTATGTTCCAAAGAAAATGAGTCAGAACCTCAAAACAGAGCATAAACAGAGCCCAACTTTTTTTTTTTTTTTTTAAAGTGTAACATTCATCATGATGGAGATAGATCGCATTCAACATCAGAGGAAACGTAGCTTTGGTTCTTCACTAAATAAGGACATAAAATTGTCAGAATGAACTCCAATTTTCAAATATTTATCGAGCTCTTGGGATACACAAGAACATCAAGAGCAAAAATAACATTCTCTGTTAGTAAGGACCTTATCCAAGTGTACGTCAGGAGACGAGACAGTGGAAGAAGTTGTAAAGCAAGTGTGTCTCAGGTCTGCCACGTTGGGCTGGGTGATCTCCGACAAATTAACGTATTAGTTAAAATACTGGTTTAACTGCTTTCATGGAGATCAAAATAATAGTGGCTTGAATAAAACACATTACCATGTTTTTCTCTCTTACTTAAAAGTCCAAGCTGGTAGGCAGCTTCATGTGGTCATTGGAGGACTCGGGATTTGCCATGCCATAAGGTGTGGGCTTACCTGCATTGTAGAAGCTGACTCAACACTGCATCTGTGCTTCTGCCTCCTGGGAATGGGGGAAATGCAGGGCAGTGCAAGGTTTTCCTTTAAAAGGCAGGCCCTACCAGGTACTTACATCAATTCTAGTCACAGCCCATTGGCCATTACAGAATCATTTGGCCATACTTAGCTGCAAGGGAAGCTGAGAACTGTAGTCTTTGGTTGGTTAGTCATATACTCACCTAAACTCCAGAGGTTCTAGTATTAAAAGGAGAAAGAGGGAGTTCCCTGGTGGTCTAGTGGTTAGGACTTGGTGCTTTCGCTGCTGTGGGCCTGGGTACAATGTCTGGTCAGGGAACTATGATCCCATAAGCCACATGGTACAGTCAAAAATAAAAGGAGAAAGAAAAACTGGATATTGGGGGACAATTAGCAGACCCTGCCACCTTTAATCTGAGCTTCAGTTTCACCTTTGTGAAATACAGACAACTGTATGGAATGATCAGTGTACAGAAAACACCTAGCCTAGCGCCTTGTGCATGCTCAACAGTAACCCCGAGTCCCAAGCCTGTGAGTGTGCTTGATGTTGCAGCCTAGGTCCAATCCTGGTTTCATGTGAGGATGGGAGAATGTATCCAGGCTCCTAGCTAGGAAGGAAATATCAGAAAAGGGTGTTTAGGGATGTCCTTGGTGGTCCAGTGGTTAAGAATCTGTGCTTCCACTGCAGGGAGCAGGGAAACCAAGATCTTAGTTTTTGGTCAAGGAACCAGGATCCTGCGTTTGTTATTGTTGTTCAGTCACCAAGTCATATTCAGCTCTTTGCAACCCCATGGATTGCAGCGTGCCAGGTCCTACACACCGTGCACCAAAAGAAAAAGAAAAGAATGTTTTTGAAAAAGATTCTGGACAGTGACAAATATGACAAATGCTGTCTATACTGTATGTGTGCTGTAGCTCATTTGATTTATGCACAATTATGACTATTAGCTTATTCAGCCATTTTTATTTTAAACAGGTGTGCTTTTTTAAGTTGAAGTACAGTTGATGCACAATATTATATAACTTGCAGCTGTTCAATATAGTGATTCGCAATTTTTAAACATTACACTCCATTTATAGTTAGAGAATATTGGCTTTATTCCCCATGTTGTACAATATATTCTTGTAGCTTATTTTGTACATAATAGTTTGTACCTCTTTATCCAAATAAGATGTGCTTTTAACAAAACTGTGGAGTTGACAATGTGTTTAACTTTCCACTTAACCTCTTAGCATCATTTATTTCAATCACAGACTCTTTCTGCTTATTTTCCTGTGTTTCATCGAAGAAACTTAGACTCTTACCCAATCATTTTGTGTGTGTGTGTGTGTGTGTAACTTTGGCTGGGTTGATAGAAGAAGAAACTCTCTTGAGGCCTCCAATTCTGTTATGTATTTGGTTGCTCACATTTCTAATCCAAACCAGGCATTCTTACTCAAGCATTTGTATTGAAATGTTTGAAGAAATTATATTTTGGGGAAAGGCTAGGATTTTACATAATCCAGATACCTCATTTATGCTCTTTAATCCTTTTTTTTTAAGTTACTTTCAGATAATTTCCTAAGGCTAAAATCATATAATTTTAAGATCAAAAGGAATCCCAGAGATCATTAAACCCTCATTTTATAGATGAAATAATGAAGGCCCAGAAACAAGTAATGATTTCCTCCAAGTCATTTAGTTGTGAAGTTGAGAGTAAAATCCAGAGCTTCCAATTCTAGCTTCTATTAGTAAATAGTAAGATACCTACACCAAGTATCAGAGGTCCTAGGTTTTTATGGATATAACATAGGAATGAGGGTTGTGGGAGACAATAGGAAAGCATGCGAAAATAACTATTTTTCTCTTCGGTCAAAATTGATAGCTGACCACACATGTTATTTTGTCTAGGACACTTCTGATTTACCCCTAATGTCTGGAATAATTATTAAGTGGAATCCCTTTCTTTCTCAAAAGTGTACTGGTTCAGAACATAAATTATAGGTTAGCTTACTGAATGAAAAATTTCTTTGTTCTTCAATGATTCCATTTGCTCAGCAAATGTGCTGATGTAAAAGAGTTGGCTTAAACTGTGATACAATGGTTAATCAGAGTAAAACTAAAGCTGTAATGCAGCAGTTTTCAAATTACAAGTCACAGCCATTGGTGGGCCATGAAATGAATTTTGGGTTACAATCCTTTAAAAGGAGGAATAGAACAGTACATAAAATAGAGTGCATATACTTAGTAAAGGTAAGTGGGGTTTTTTTTTTTTTTGGTTTGTTTTTGTGGGGAGGGCAACTGCACCACATGGGAAAAAAGGATTCTTATTCCGCCTAACAGGGTCTGAACCTTGGCCCAGCAGTGAAAGCACTAAATCCTAACCACAGCCCTGTTAGGAAATTTTTGTCAAGCTATTTTTCAAAACTTGCTTTGGTTATACATACATACAGTAGTGTCCTGGTTCTCAATGTAAAATCTATTTCTTGTTGTAGTAAAAAAAAAAAAATGTGGGAAAGACAGAGAAATCTAGGACTTAAAGTGCTCTACAAAAGAAGATACAAGCTCATAGAAGTTCATACCACTTTACAGTCAGCTACTAGATGAACTGGCTGTATCAACAAGGTAACTAAAACGGACACACTTTGAGACACAGTAAAGAATAAATATTAAAGTTTTCACTGAAATTCTAGAGTCAGAAGAAGCAATAATCACCTTAAAGTTCATATTCTTTAGTTGTTTGAGTTGTCTTCATATTCCAGGGTGTTACTAAGCAGCTAACAGAAAGCAAATCCACCTGTTGCAAATACTATTTGGCACTTAGAGAGAGCCTTTATCTGAGAATGCTATAAGATTTCTAAAAGACACAAGGATAGCTGACATCAAAATGCTATTAGAGAAAAATGTAGAAGTATATTTTTAATATGAAAGATATTTTGACATATCAAGTAAAAAAAATAGTATACCTTTTTTTCCTAGTCTTCATGCCATAGATAGAGCATGGTATCTATGGTATGATCCCATTTTTGTTGAAAATTGTGTGTGTGTGTACTGTGTATCAGGATTTGTCAATCTTTGTACTATGGGCATTTTGGGCCAGATAATTATTTGCTACAGGGGCTGTCCTGTATTATAGAATATTTAGATGCATTCTTGGCATCTACCCACTACAGGCAAGTAGCAGCACCACCACAACACATCCCTCCCCAACGCATACACACTGGCCTTTCTAGTTGTGACCACCAAAAAGGTCTGCAGACCTTGTCAAGTCACTCCAGTTGAGAACCGCAGATATAATTGGCTAACGAGTTGTCTCTTCAGTGGATAGATTTTTAAAAAATGTTTTCCCTTTTGTTTGTTTCAAGATTCTAATTTTCTATAATGGGCATGTATTATTTCCAAAATAAAAATCCCATAAAACTATTTATATTGAAAAAAATTTATTGGCTTCACAGCAGTCATGTTTATAACTTGGATGACTGAAATTCTTAAGCAGAAAAATGTTCCTGGAAAATCAAGTAAGAAGCTCAAATGTACAAATGCTGAGGTCAACTATGAATTCTTTCATTTTGTTTCTATTCATTCATCCATTCATTCAATCAAAAATGTCTACTTATTAGCACCACTAATTACACCGAAAGTGTACATATGATATAGAGACAGCCTTTAGAAATGCAATAAGTGCTATTCCTGTGTCTCACAGGAAATTGGAGTTACAAAGTGTACTTTGTTAATACAATAATTTCCAAAACAAATCAGATTTAATGACATTCAAAAGCTCCTCAGGTTGGTAAACCTTCTCATGAATTACCTTCTAAAATATGTATAAGAAATTGTCCCTCACATAAAAGTGCAAATATGAGTGCAAAGATGCTCTCTGTAACACTGCAGAAAACTGCACGTTAAATTTTATACATTTGCATCACTTTATTTTTTTCAACATACATATACAATGGAATACTACTCAACCATAAAAGAATGAAATAATGCACTTTGCAGTGACATAGATGCAAATATAGATTACCATACTAAGTGAAGTAAGTGAGAAAGAGAAAGACAAATACCATATGATATCACTTGTATGTAGAATCTAAAATATGGCACAAATGAACCTGTTAAACAGAAACAGACTCACAGATATAGAGAACAGATTGCCAAGGAGGAGGGTAGAGGAAAAAAGGACAGGGAATTTGGGATTACCAGATATAAACTATGATATATGGGATGGATAAAAAACAAGGTCCTACTGGACAGCACAGGGAACTGTATTCAATACCCTGTGATAAACCATAATGGAAAAGAACATTAAAAAAAAGAATGTAATAAGTTCAGTCAGTCAGTTCAGTCACTCAGTTGTGTCCGACTCTTTGTGACCACATGAACTGCAGCATGCAAGGCCTCCCTGTCCATCACCAACTCCCGGAGTCTACCCAAACTCATGTCTATTGAGTCGCTGATGCTATCCAATCATCTCATCCTCTGTCGTCCCCTTCTCCTCCTGCCCTCAATCTTTCCCAGCATCAGAGTCTTTTCAAATGAGTCAGTTCTTCCCATCAGGTGGCCAAAGTACGAGAGTTTCAGCTTCAACATTAGTCCTTCCAATGAATATTCAGGACTGATTTCCTTTAGGATGGACTGGTTGGATCTCTTTGCAGTCCAAGGGACTCTCAAGAGTCTTCTCCAACACCACAGTTCAAAAGCATCAATTCTTTGGTGCTCAACTTTCTTTATAGTCCAACTCACACCCATACATGACTACTGGAAAAACGATAGCTTTGACTAGATGGACCTTTGTTGGCAAAGTAATGTCTCTACTTTTGAATATGCTGTCTAGGTTGGTCATAACTTTCCTTCCAAGGAGTAAGCATCTTTTAATTTCATGGCTGCAGTCACCATCTGCAGTGATTTTGGAGCCTAAAAAAATAAAGTCAGCCACTGTTTCCCCATCTATTTGCCATGAAGTGATGGGACCGGATGCCATGATCTTAGTTTTCTGAATATAGTAAGTTAAAGCACAATAAAACTTGATTTTGAAGTAACTTCATTTCTACTCTCCATATTTTCCTTTTCTTAAGTCTTGGCAAAATAGTTACATAACGGCTGGGCATTTTTACAACTGACCTCTTAGTCATTAAGGGTGTGTCGCTCAGCCTGGCCTTGTACCCATATAGAGGGAGAGCAGTGTAAAAGGTACCTCCCTTCTCCCCATTCGTCTCCAGAGGGGTAAGCCACACTATCGTGTTCATTTGCTTACAGCTATTTAACTACTAAGTAAACACTGAAGACTGGATATTGAAAATGTTGGCATACATCCAGCCTACTGAGTTGAAATAGAACCACCCTTGGCAACAGATTACTGCACATACTACATTGTTATTTCACATTGGTGTGTGTGTGGTGTCTTGTTTTCCTTACTTTACGTTAAGCTGTTTATAAGCAGGGGCTGTCTTAATCCGTTGGGGCTGCTCTAAAAAAATACCACAGACTGGGTAGCTTATAAACAACAGAAATTGATTTCTCATGGTTCTGGAGGCTGGACGCCTGGGGGCCCTTTTCTGGGTGGCAGGTATCTTGTTTTGTCCTCACAAGGTGAGAGGGGTTAGGGAATTCTGGAGCTTCTTTTATAAACACTTATCCCATTCCTAGGGGCTCTACCCATGTGATTTAAGCATTTTCCAAGCCCCCCACTTCCTGATACCATTGTCTTTGCAGGGATTCTCATGTGTGAATTCTGGAGGAACACAAACACTCAAACCATATCATGAGTCACAGGCTTTATTTCTCTTTCTGCAACTAGCAGGCTTAGTTATTATTAGTAGATCTGATCATTATACTAGTTAAGGCAACCAGAAGCAGGCAACAGAGCATGGGACGAACTGCTTTGGGTCTAACCAACCGTTCCCTATAATAATTCCAAATCTGATGAAGGGAATTCAGGGAAACCTCGGGCTTGGGGTTTCTCCCCTTCATGCTGGAATGATTCAAAACTGTGTATACAAACTGATTATTCTGACCAAATGACATGATCTGAACTTCCATGAGAATGACAGCTCTTTCTTTCCCTTCTCTCAATAGTCCCCTGAATTCACAAGATGAAAAATGCCACTGCATGGGTAGAGAGTTGAACCATATTCTAATCATCAAGCAAACTGTGGGCTATTTATCAAAATGACCTGCACCTTTTCCAAGCCTAAATTTAGGAGTCAGTCATTATATATACTTGCCAGTTTTCGCTCCGTTCTTAGTCCTAAATTTTTCTCCTTCAAAAAGCAAAAGCCTCTGATTACCTGATCTAATTATCATATATCAATTTATATTTCCTGGAATTATAGTATTTTTAGATAATATGATTTTCAGCGACTAATAAATATTTCAGAAGAGCCATAAAGTTTCAATAATTGAGACGAACTTTCACTTTTGCCTGGAAATTTCACTTCCAGACTGTGACATGTCAACAGTGGGAAATGTGCTAAAGAAAGAAAATATTGTGGTGTTTGCATGAAGTTGTGTCCTTTATTTATTTATTTGCTAACTTTAAATAGCATGAATATATATCAGCCCACGCAATACTTCCCAAGATGCTTGCCTTTTACTGCTTATGTTCCATTTTTACTTGACAATATTCAGAAAATATTTAGTGAGAGCCTGCTGTATCTCAGGCAGTTTTCAGAATCTTTTCCACAACATACTATATATTTTATGTTTGACTGGTCCTATATATGGTTAAGGGCTTAAGATAGCGCTAGTGGTAAAGAACATGCATGCCAATGCAGGAGACATAAGTGATATGGCCTCGATCCCTTGGTCGGAAAGATCCCCTGGAAGAAGGCATGGCAACCCACTCCAGTATTATTGCCTGGAGAATCCCACAGACAGGAGCCTGGCAGACTACATTCTGTAGGGTCATAGAGAGTCGGACACAACTGAAGTGACTCAGCACATATATATATGGTTAAACTGGGGCATATTCCTATTATGTTTTATGCAATATTAATGTTCATTAAGTATTTAATAAGCAGAATGTAAAATTATTTTTTATATAATGATGATGACATAAAAAGCTTAAAAATCAAATTATAAATTCAAGCAGCGTTTCGCTAGCCCAGCTTGTCAAATATCCCTTTCACTTGGTCATAAATGATTTGGTTTCAGTAAGTTTTAACTCCTTACATCATATAACAATTATCCTTAAGTGCTATATTGAAAAGCAGAGATATTACTTTGCCAATAAAGGTCCATCTAGTCAAGGCTATGGTTTTTCTAGTGATCATGTATGGATGTGAGTGTTGGACTGTGAAGAAAGCTGAGCACCGAAGAATTGATGCTTTTGAACTGTGGTGTTGGAGAAGACTCTTGAGAGTCCTTTGGACTGCAAGGAGATCCAACTAGTCCATTCTAAAGGAGATCAGTCCTGGGTGTTCATTGGAAGGACTGATGCTAAAGCTGAAACTCCAATACTTTGGCCACCTCATGAGAAGAGTTGACTCATTGGAAAAGACTCTGATGCTGGGAGGGATTGGGGGCAGGAGGAGAAGGGGACGACAGAGGATGAGATGGCTGGATGGCATCACCAACTCGATGCACATGAGTCTGAGTGAACTCTGGGAGTTGGTGATGGACAGGGAGGCCTGGCATGCTGTGATTCATAGGGTCGCAAAGAGTTGGACACGACTGAACGACTGAACTGGAACTGGACTGGACTGTGCAGTTGCCAGAAAAATCATTAGGATACATAAAATGTCCATGATTTATGAAATAATGTAACAAAGTAAGTGTTGTTGCTGCTGAGACATTTATAAAATCTTTTTATATCAAGCACTTAGCACAGTACCTAGCTCATAGTAGGTTTTTTTTATTTTTTATTTTTTAAACAGCTTCATTTAGATGTAATTTACATGCCCTAAAATTGATCCTTTAAAAATGTTTAGTGGTTTCTAGTGCACACAGAGTTGTGCAATCACCACCATAATCTAATTTTAAAACATTTTCATCAGTCCAAAAAAAAATCTGTTCCTACTGGTAGTGATTCCCTGTTGCCCCTTCTCCTTAGTCTCTGGCAACCACTAATCCATTTTCTGTCTCTATAGATTTACCTATTTTGGACATTTCATTGTTGTTGTTGTTCAGTTGCTCAGTCGCGTCCAACTCTTTGTGACCCCATGAACTGCAGCACGCCAGGCTTCCCTGTCCTTCACCAACTCCTGGAGCTTGCTCAAACTCATGACATCAAGGCAGTAATGCCATCCCACCATCTTATTCTCAGTCGTCCCCTTCTGCTCCTACCTTCAATCTTTCCCAGCATCAGGGTCTTTTCTAATGAGTAAGCTCTTTGCATTAGGTGGCCAAAGTATTGGAGCTTCAGCTTCAGCATCAATCCTTGAAATGAATATTTAGGATTGACTGGTTTGATCTCCTTTCAGTCCAAGGGACTCTCAAGAGACTTCTCCATCACCACAGTTCAAAAGCATTAATTCTTCAGTGCTCAGTCTTCTTTATGGTCCAACTCTCACATCCATACACTACTACTGGAAAAACCATAGCTTTGACTAGATGGACCTTTGTTGGCAAAGTAATGTCTCTGCCTTTTAATATGCTGTCTAGGTTGGTCATAGCTTTTCTTTCAAGGAGCAAACACCTTTTAATTTCAAGGCTGCAGTCACCATCTGCAGTGATTTTGGAGCCCAGGAAAAGAAAGTCTGTCACTGTTTCCATTGTTTCCCCATCTATTTGCCATGAAACCCGGGTTTGATCCCTGGGTTGGGAAGATCTCCTCGAGAAGGAAATGGCTACTCACACCAGTATTCCTGCCTGCAAAATGCCGTGGACAGAGGAGCCTGGTGGGCTGCAGTCCATGGGGTGGGAAAGAGTCAGGCACGACTGAGTAACAATTCACTTTACTTCACATTTGCCATGAAGTGATTGGACTGGATGCCATGATCTTTGTTTTTTGAATGTTGAGTTTTACACCAGTTTTTTCACTCTCCTCTTTCACTTTCATCAAGAGGCTCTTTAGTTCCTCTTTGCTTTCTGCCATAATGGTGGTGTCATATGCATATCTGAGGTTATTGGTATTTCTCCCAGAAATCTTGATTCTAGTTCGTGCTTCATCCACACTGGCATTTAGCATTAGGTATTCTGCATGTAAGTTAAATAATCAGGGTAACAAATTACAGCCTTGACGTACTCCTCTCCCAGTTTTAAACCAGTCCGTTGTTCCATGTCTGGTTCTAACTGTTCCTTCTTGACCTGCATACAGGTTCCTCAGGAGGCAGGTAAAGTGGTCTGGAATTCCCATCTAAGAATTTTCCACAGTTTGTTGTGATCCACACAGTCAAAGGCTTTAGTGCAGTCAATGAAGCAGATGTTTTTCTGGAATTTTCTTGCTTTTTCCATGATCCAACGGATGTTGGCAATTTGACCTCTGGTTCCTCTGCCTTTTCTAAATCCAGCTTGAACATCTGAAAGTTCTCAGGTCATGTGCTGTTGAAGTCTAGCTTGGAGAATTTCACGCAATACTTTACTAGCTTGTGAGATCAGTGCAATTGTGCAGTAGTTTGAACATTCTTTGGCATTGCCTTTCTTTGGGATTGGAATGAAAACTGACCTTTTCCAGTCTTGTGGCCACTGCTGAGTTTTCCAAATTTGTTGGAATATTGAGTGCAGCACTTGCACAGCATCATCTTTTAGGATTAGCTCAGCTGGAATTCCATCACCTCCACTAGCTTTGTTCATAGTGATGCTTCCTAAGGCCCTCTTGACTTCGCATTCCAGGATGTCTGGCTCTAAGTGAGGGATCACACCATCATGGTTATCCAGGTCATTAAGATCTTTTTTGTATAGTTCTTCTGTGAGTATTTCATACAAAAGGAATTACACAATATGTGGCCTTTCGTGCCTGGTTTCTTTCATTTATGATAATGTTTTCAAGGTTCACCAATGTTGCAGCATGGATCAGTACTTCATTCTTTTTATGGCTGTATAGTATTTCATTGTGTGGATATACCTATTCATTAGTTGATGGAAACTGGGTTGTTTCCACTTTTTAGCCATTATGAATGATGTTACTATGAACATTGACATATATGTTTTTGTGTGGATATAACATTTTTTATTTCCCGTGGTTATATACCCAACAGTGTAATTATCAGATCATATGGTAACTCTATGTGTAACCTTCTGAGGATTGCCAAGTTGCTTTTCAAAATGTTTTCAAAGTTATAGTTTAAAATTCTACAAGCAGGACTTGCCTGGCGATCCAGTGGTTAAGACTCCCTGCCTCTAATGCAGAGGGCACACGTCTAATAACCTGTTCAGGGAATTAAGATCCCACGTGTGGTGTCGCCAAAAGGAAAAAAGTTCTACAAGCAATGGATAGGATTCTAATTTCTCCACATTTTTCACCAGTGCTTGCTATTGTCTGTCTTTTTTTTTTTTTTTTTATTACAGCTGTCTTAGTGGGTATTTGGTAGACTTCACTATGGGTTTTGATTTGCATTTTCTTGATGACTAATGATATTGAGTATATTTTCATACATTATAGGCTGCTTGTATATCTTACTTAAAGAAATAGCTATAGAAATTCTGTGTCCATTTAAAAGTTGGGTTGTCTTTCTACTGTTGAATTATATAAGACTTTTAAATACATTCGTTATGTATTTCAAAGTCCCTTATCAGATATAAAGACTTCCCTGGTGGCTCAGACGGTAAAGCGTCTGTCTACAATGCGGGAGACCCAGGTTCAATCCCTGGGTCGGGAAGATCTGCTGGTGAAGGAAATGGCAATCCACTCCAGTACTATTGCCTGGAAAATCCCATGGACAGAGGAGCCTGGTAGTCCATGGGGTCGCAAAGAGTCAGACACAACTGAGCGACTTCACTTACTATTAGATATATGACTTGTAAATATGGTTCCCCATTCTTCAGCTTGTCTTTTCACTTTCTCTATGGTGTCCTTTTGGAGAAGGCAATGGCACTCCACTCCAGTACTCTTGCCTGGAAAATCCCATGGACAGAGGAGCCTGGTAAGCTGCAGTCCATGGGGTCGCTAAGAGTCAGACATGACTGAGCGACTTCACTTTCACTTTTCACTTTCATGCACTGGAAAAGGAAACGGCAACCCACTCCAGTGTTCTTGCCTGGAGAATCCCAGGGATGGGGGAGCCTGGTGGGCTGCCGTCTATGGGGTCGCACAGAGTCGGACACAACTGAAGTGACTTAGCATAGCATAGCATATGGTGTCCTTTGAAGCACATAGTTTTTAGTTTTGATGAAGTTCAATTTACCATTTTCTTCTTTGGCTGTTTGTCTTTGTAGGTGTCACAACTAAGAAACCATTGCTTAATCCACAGTCACTGAGATTTCTGCCTCAAATTTCTTCTGAGAATTTGATGGTTGTAGCTTCCACTTTTGACCTGCTTTAAGTTAACTTTTGTTTATGTTAAGGAGTCCAACTTCATTCTTTTGTATGTAGATAGCAGTTGTCCTAGCCCCACTTGTTGAAAAAGCTATTGTTTCTCCTACTGAATTGTCTTGGTACCCAGTCAAAGACAATTGATCATATACATATGGCCTTATTAATGGCTTCCCAGGTGGCACTATTCCGAGAAGGTGATGGCAGCCCACTCCAGTACTCTTGCCTGGAAAATCCCATGGATGGAGGAGCCTGGTAGGCTGCAGTCCATGGGGTCACGAAGAGTCGGACACGACTGAGCGACTTCACTTTCACTTTTCACTTTCATGCACTGGAAAAGGAAACGGCAACCCACTCCAGTGTTCTTGCCTGGAGAATCCCAGGGACGGGGGAGCCTGGTGGGCTGCCGTCTCTGGGGTCGCACAGAGTTGGACATGACTGAAGCGACTTAGCAGCAGTAACAGCAGCAGGTGGCACTATTAGTAAAAAAAAAAACCCGCCTGCCAATGAAGAAGACGTAAGAAACGTGGGTTCAGTCCCTGGGTTGGGTAGATCCCTTGGAGGAGGAAATGGCAACCCACTCCAGTAATCTTGCCTAGAGAATCAAATGGACAGAGGAACCTGGCAAGCTAAAGTCCATAGGGTCACAAAGAGTCAGACATGACTGAAGCGACTTTACGTGCACATGCACGCATCTGACCTTATTTCTGCACTGTCAGTTCTAGTTCACCCATCTGTATGTTTATCTTTATGCCTGTACCACATGGTTTTGATGACTGTAGCATTGTGGTAAGTTTTGGAATTGGGAAGAATGAGTCCTCCAACTTTATTCTTTTTGAAGTGCATTTTTCATATTAGGTTTGTAAAGAAATGATAATTTAATGAGTGAATAAATGGATGAATGTTTGCATGTTTAAAAGTTTTAATTTGGTGGGAGGGGAAGAGGTTGGGAATTTTTTGTCTTTAAAGAAATCAGCTACAAGATGGGGGTATCTAGGGATATATATTTTCAAAAAACTTGCTGAGATTGGGTCCTATTTGTGAAAGATGCCTTTGGGGGTTAGGTTTCTGTGGCCTGTGCCGCAGGACAGAATCTGTGTCTGAAATCCCTGTAATTGGCACCATGCTGGGAGCAGAGCTGTTGCTCAATAAATATTCATCGATTAAATGCCTTGTCCTTTTGGTTTTGTTTTAACCTATTGATTCTCTTGTTGCTAACTTTTGAAGGACAGTTGCTGAAATTTCCTGCTTTTCTAGCCTGTTCAATAACTATGCAATTTTGGTTTATACTTCAGCCAGTCTTCTGCACAGCACCAAAATATGCTCGACAGATGATTTTTCCAGAAGACAATCATTAGGAATTCTTTTCAGATGGCACATCAAGGAACTGAATTTGCCCACCCCCCAAACACACACACTTTCCTACCCTAATCTCTTTGCTGTCACAGGGAAGGTCTTGCCTTTTCTTACACTCCAGGGGCAGAAACAATCCCATTCCAAGGCTGGCAATCATCCTGCTTTGAGTTTCCTGAAGTACCATCTCTTCCAGCAAGATTTTCCAGACCTAGACACAGAGTGGACATATATTCACTGTACGAATATGCAGTGTGGTATAGTCTACCATGGGCTTCCCATGTGGCTCAATGGGTAAAGAATCCACCTGCAATGCAGGAGATGCAGGCAGATGTGGGTTCAATTGCCAGGTTGGTAAGATCCCAGAGGAGAAGATGGCAACCCACTCTACTATTCTTGCCTGGAGAATCCCATGGACAGAGGATCCTGGTGGGCTATAGTCCATAGGGTCACAAAGAGTCGAACACTACTGAAGCAACTTTGTACGCAGGCATGCACAGCCAAGTTAGTCTACACTGGTGCTTACATCCACCTAGTAAGTACTTCATTATATTGTCTATCATCTCCACACAAACTAAAAAACAAAAAACAAAAAAAGATGCTTCACATACATTGACGGTTTGAATCTTCACATCTCTGTTGATAATTTGCTCTTGTTTAAAAAAAAAAAAAGGCCCCAAATGGGCCCCACTACAACAAACCAAGACTTAATTGCAGTTTCAATGTTCTGCTGAAATGTAATCTTAATCATATATGGGGAAAGAATCTGAAAAAAATTCAGTTCATATATAACTGAGTCACTTCACTCTACACCTGAAATTAACACAACATTGTAAATCAGCCATACTGCAGTATAAAATAAATAAATTTTATAAATAAAGGAAGTAGCTATGAACATTTTTAAAAAACGTAATCATAATCAACTGGTTTGGAATGATCTGATTAATATCAATGAGGTCACCTGTCATATAGGTCATCTCCATTCCCCAGAGGAAGAAGCAGGAGTCTGTGTGATAAAACCATGACAGGACCCTCCTGACCCCCAAAGCCCTGACCTAAAAATAATTCATTATCCTTTTTTTTGCTAAGAACTCCCTTACTCCGCCCTTCTTCCTATTAAAAACAACAATAACAACTTTGCACTTTCTGCAACAGGTGGAAGTACGCTTCTAGCTGCTGGATGGGACATTGCTTGATGGAATAAGTCTGAATCGCTTAATAAAATCAATCAGATCATCAAATTTACTCAATTGAATTTTATTTTTTGACATTCCTAATTTGGTACATCGGACCTAGCCTGTCGTCTGAGTACCTAGCTTTATTTTCTCCCCCTGTATTTACTCCAGTCTGTTCAAAACATATTCTTGCTTTAGGATTTACATTAAAAAATAAATAAATAAATAAAAGTTTCCTTATCTCCCTCCATGCTCCTGTTTGCTAGCTCTGCTAGGCACACTGGCTATTCAGTAAATATGATTTGGGGGATTATTTTATTGTTAATTGTTTTGTATTCTGTTTCAGAACGCCAGCTACTCAAAGGCTAAAGGTAGAATAACAAATAATCCCCAAATCAGCGATGAAACTTAAGTAACTTCCTTTTTCTAGTTAGCCAGTGGGGTCTACAAGCTTCCAATGGGGTGTCACCAGAAGCTGAAAAGACGGTTAGACTTTTATGCGGTTGTTTTTCTTTCCAGTTGACCTACCTAACAGGTTCAAGTGACCTGGGCAAAGGCAGCTGGGATCCTGTCAGTCACACCCACGACGGCAAATTGAAGCTCTGGCTGGAGGTCAGGAGACCAGGATCGTAATTCTGCCTTTCCGGCTGTTTTGGGAACTCCTCTTCCATTAATTAACTCATTCAATAAATATTAATTAGTTCCATCTATGTGCCATGAGTTTGTGATGGACAGAGAGGCCTGGCGTGCTGCGATTCATGGGGTCGCAAAGAGTCGGACACGACTGAGCGACTGAACTGAACTGATGTGCCAGGCTCTGTGCTGGGTTTGTAACTGTAATAGCCATCAAGACTAAGTAAGTCTTTTCATTCACGGGACCTACGATTCACTAAAGAGTATGTGGAGTGGGGAGGCTTACACCATAACATAAGCTATTTCCCCATCACTGAAACAGTGAGACAGCTTCTTAGGTTCACTCTGAACACTTAGGGTCTGTCAGTTTAGCATGTGATCAAAGCTGAGAATATAGCAAGAGCTGCCCACTGCTATACAGTCAGTATGCAAGTTGATCATGAGTATTATAGCTTTCCTTTACAAACAGGGACATCTAACACAATAGGGTAGAACTATGTTCAACATTCTATTCAATTTCAACATTCTTGCAATGCATCATGACCCTCTACCGCTGACCTACGGTGAACAGCTGCACCTATTTTCAAGAGGCCCGGCTAGACATTTGGTATTTCACCCAAGACTTGTATTTGCTTATCAACACGGGTTAGGACTGCAGAAAAGTTGGTTTCGGTTTAGCAGGGCGGCAAGGTGCTGGGGAGAAAGGGAGGCGTCACACAACTACGTTAACAATATCATCTCAGGGATGAGTGAAAAAGATGGCAGTGGGGCAACGACCATGCAGAGGCCATGCAGGTTTTAGGGCAGCTGTCTCCGCGCAGAACTCGGAAGCTTCTTTTGAAACGCACTTTCAGCATTCTTGTCCGCCCCAAGCTGCCCCGAACCCGCCAAGATCCACTGCTGAAGCGCAGAAAACCGCGGCGCCTAGAAACTAACACTGAGGTGGGGCAGCGGGTACAGCTGCACAGGCCTCCGCGCCTCCGCGCTCTCCCGCCCGCGCGCCCGTCGCCCGCGCTGCGGGCCACGCCCATTACGTCACCGAACGGGGCGGGGCGAGACGGAGGGGGTGGGGCGAGCCCCGGAGGTTGAATGGGACGCCGCGACGAGCCGCACATTCCAATGAAGGCACGTGACGCGGCAGCGCTGCCTGAGGTAAACAACCGCGGCCCCGCCTCCTGGCTCGTCCGCGCGCCCTGCAGTGCTGCTAGCCGGCGGGACGCGCTCCAGCAGGGCGGGCGGCTACCTCCGAGAGTCCTCAGCGGCCGCCGCGGGCCGGAGCAGTGGCGGCGGGCGCACGCGTCCCGGGTCTGCGGGCCGCTAGCGCCGGCAGGGGTCGAGCGCGCGTCCCCTCCCCGCCCCCACCGCGCGCTGTGGCGCAGCAGGAATTTGGCGGGGACCCGGGCGCTATTTGCAGCTCCTGACGCGCCGGCGGCCCTTCGGTCATTTCTATTCTCAGGGCACTGGGTCACCGCGCTCGGCCGGCCCCCTTCCCCGGGCCCGGAGGGTGTGTCCCCTCACCGGGGCTCGGCGCGCCTATAAGGGGCCGAGCGGCGGGCAGGGACATGCAGCTCTACAGCAGCGTCTGCACCCACTACCCAGCCGGGGGCCCGGGTCCCACGGCCGCAACCGCCGCTCCGCCCGCCGCCGCCACCGCTGCCTCGTTCAAGGTCTCTCTGCAGCCCCCGGGACCCGCCGGTGGCGCCCCGGAGCCCGATACCGGTGAGTGCCAGCCGGCCGCGGCCGCCGAGCCCCGCGAAGCCGCCGCCGCTCCCGCCGCCAAGATGCCCGCCTTCTCCTCCTGCTTCGAGATGGTGTCCGGGGCCGCCGCCCCCGCCTCAGCCGCCGCCGCCGCCGGGCCGCCCGGCGGGTCCTGCAAGCCGCCGCTGCCACCGCACTACACGTCCACGGCACAGATCACCGTGCGGGCCCTGGGCGCCGACCGGCTCCTGCTGCGCGGCCCCGAGCCCGGCGCCGCGGCGCCCGCCGCCCCACGCGGCCGCTGCCTCCTGCTGGCCCCGGCAGCAGGCGCTCCGATCCCCCCGCGGCGGGGCTCCTCGGCCTGGCTTCTGGAGGAGCTGCTGAGGCCCGACGGCCCGGAGCCTGTCGGTCTGGACGCGACCCGCGAGGGGCCCGACAGAAACTTCCGACTGAGCGAGCACCGCCAGGCCCTGGCCGCCGCCAAGCACCGCGGCCCCGCGCCGCCCCCGGGGAGCCCGGAGCCCGGCCCCGGCCCGTGGGCCGAGGAGCGCCCGGCAGAGAGGAACCTCCGCGGCTGGGACAGAGCTGGCGACCGCCGCGACGCTCCCGGCGCCGAAGAGCCGGGGCGGCCCGACCCTGAGGCCGAGGCGGCCCCGGCCCGCAGCGGCGAGGCGGCCCCGGGCGGCGCGACCGAGGCGGTGGTCGTGTCCAGGTCGGATCCTAGGGACGAGAAGCTGGCCCTGTACCTGGCGGAGGTGGAGAGGCAGGACAAGTACCTGCGGCAGAGGAACAAGTACAGATTTCACATCATTCCCGACGGCAACTGCCTCTACCGGGCGGTCAGCAAGGCGGTGTACGGGGACCAGAGCCTGCACCGGGAGCTACGGGAACAGACGGTGCACTACATCGCCGACCACCTCGACCACTTTAGCCCCTTGATTGAGGGCGACGTGGGGGAGTTTATCATCGCTGCTGCCCAGGACGGGGCGTGGGCCGGGTACCCTGAACTGCTGGCCATGGGGCAGATGCTGAATGTGAATATCCATCTGACTACTGGAGGGAGGCTGGAGAGCCCCACGGTGTCTACCATGATTCACTATTTGGGCCCGGAGGATTCCCTAAGGCCTAGCATTTGGCTCAGTTGGCTCAGTAACGGACATTATGACGCGGTGTTTGATCACTCGTATCCGAACCCGGAGTATGACACTTGGTGCAGGCAGACTCAAGTGCAGAGAAAACGCGATGAAGAACTCGCCAAATCTATGGCCATATCCCTGTCCAAAATGTATATTGAGCAAAATGCATGCTCTTGAAGTGTCTGAGACCCTCGCCTTGGGAAAATTGCATACCTAATTTGTGTTTGGAGAGTTAAATGAACTTTAATCAGGGTAATTGCACTTTTAAACTTTCTAGTAGATTTACTGTAGGTGTAATGCCTTAATCATTTTTTTGAATGTTTTCTCCTCAGAGCTGAAGGTTGCTGGGCACCTAAATGATGTTTCATAGTAGCTTTGGGTGATCCTACTGCTATTTATGATTTGCTGTATAAAGTTGGCACTACTTAATTTGCAAGCTGATATTTCTCAGTGTAAATTTGTTCATTCCTGGTAATCTATTTTCTATAAAAACGTATTTTTGCACAACATTTTTAACAATCGGTGTACCTTCATCTAGGATGTGTTCCATTTTGGCAAACAGCTTTCCGGCATAAATCCAGAGAAGTGCTTTATATGAAGTTTATTATTTTGAGCAGAGTTTGTGATTTAGTATTTTATGTTGTTGGATTTGAATTTTAGAGTTCTTAGATAATTATTTCAAATGGCTATTGATGCTTTCATGTTACCAGATAATTGGCCCATTCCGTTTTGATGACAGATTAGTTGTTTGGAAAATCATTATTTTTCTAGAAATGGTCAACCTTTTAAAGAGAAAATACCTAAGGGGAGGTTGTGGGAAGATTTTTTTTTTTTTTTTTAAAGAATAGTACCAGCTATTACTTGAATGAAAGTCTGATATTTGCTGATGGCAGAGTGATTATTCTGTACTCCGGTTGATGTTTAGATTGTCTGGTGCTCTCAGTTGTTCTTATTTATATTTGTCTTTTTGTTGAAAAGAATTTTTTAACATGATAGAAAACTTTGTGACAAGATAAGCCTCCTGCCTCATATATAGTTTCTTGGATTCAACTGAGAGATTTGAAAATTAATGGCATAAATGCCTCCAATCAACCCTGGCAATTATTTTATAGCAGGAGAATACTGTCTTAATAGTCTATTCCTTTTAAATTCTTTCACAAGGCAAAATAGGATTGCCCTGCATTATGTACAGTACAAATGTCTATACAGAGCTTGTATGGTTTGCTGGGTCAAACAATGTTTTAAACCTAAAATCTATCTCATTTCCACTTTAACTACTTTTAGTGGTATTTATTAAGTAATGCAGTTTGTACTTTTTTATTTTGTAACATTTTGTGATTTTTTTGTACAATACTGTATTTGTACAATAGAGCAATTCTCAGCTGATGGAATGAGTGAATAAAATGCATAATTTTACTTTTACGGTGTCTTTTTGCCTGAAGTAACTTTCATTTTTTTATTTGGCTGCACCAGGCGGCATGCAGGGTCTTAGTTCCCTGACCATGGATCAAATCCATGTGCCCTGCATTGGGAGCAGAGTCCTAAGCACTGGACTGCCAGGGAATTCCCAGATTTAAATGTTTTAGAGTAACCAAAGAAATGCCCTTTTATGCAGTCTGGCCTCTTGAGATTAAGGGACTCCCTTAATTTTAAGATGTGTTATCAGATTTAGTTGAGAAGTGTGTCAGTACACATAATGCTGACATGCTTATTGCAGGATCAACCCAACTAGTTTGAATTTCTTACTTTTCAGTTGATGTCATGGTTATAGACAATTGACTTTGACTTCATCGCTTAACCATGGCAAGATGGTCAAGGATCAATGGAAGGATGCCATTGGCTATCAAGGGAAGGCAATTTGTCAAAGGTCTAAAATGTTACCTAACCATGAATCTCTGGTTTTTTGTTAAATTTTGCTTCATAGCTTCACTAATTACATGACATGGGAAGAAAGAAATTCCTTGTTTGAATTACACAGCTAAATGTGTTTTTCCCCCTTTTCTCCACTTTATTTAGAGGTGGATAAAGTTTGGGGTGCTTGAAGTTTACACATGAAATGAATAGACTTAATTATAAGATCCTAAAAGGCTTTCTGTAAGCCCATTACAGTTTTGAGGAAACAGTTTCATTCCACAGTGTTGTTCTGTTTCATTTTCAAATTGGGATCCCAAGTCCTGGATTTAGATTCCCAAGGAGGATAATACCTTTCATTAAATGGATTCTAAGATTGTATTCCACGGCAGCAGGTTATTTTGGTTGTCTTGTCTGAAAGGTTTATGTCTTTCTCATCCTTTATCTTGGAGAAGGAAATGGCAACCCACTCCAGTGTTCTTGCCTGAAGAATCCCAGGGACAGGGGAGCCTGGTGGGCTGCCGTCTATGGGGTCACACAGAGTCCGACACGACTGAAGTGACTTAATAGCAGCAGCAGCATCCTTTTTCTATGTTTTTTTGTTGCTGTTGTTTGGAAGAAATGTAGTATTTGTCACTCCTTTATGCTTCATGTTTATTCTTTCCTGCCATCCCACTTCTATGTTAGCAGTTAACAATCCTGGATCACTAAGGACTTGAGCAGTGGAAGAGATGGAAATGTGGTTGACTTTCCTTTTAGCAAACATTTATTAAACAGTTCATTTCTTCAGTTACTCAGATAGCAGCTAAGGGCCTCAAAACTGTATATGAAGGAATGATGTGTTCCATTGATGCTGTGAGCTAAAGTTTCTTTAGAGATTACTACCCTGTAAAATATGATGGGGGAGTATAGATTCTATAAAAAATCTAATTGTGTTTTCAGGTAAAGTAGTTTGAAAATCATACTGTTTTACCTTGAAAATTGTATTAAAGTGGTACATAGATAAAAATTATGATACAAATAACTATTAGTGTGATTTTTGTCTTACTGTCTCGTTTAAAAATGGCATAGTATGTCAAGATTTTGATGAGAATCTAAAATTTGATCCTCTGGTTCATTTTCTTCTTTAAAAAAAAATGTATTTATTTTTGGCTGCGTTAGGTCTTTGTTGTGGTGCATGGGCTTCTCATTGCGGTGGCTTGTTGGAGAGCCATAGACTCTAGGGTGAAGGCTCAGGACTTGTGGTGCATGGGCTTAGTTGCTCTGAGGCATATGGGATCTTCTCAGACCAGGGGTTGAACCTGTGTCTCCTGCATTACAAGGCAGATTCTTAACCACTGGACCACCAGGGAAGTCCCTTTTATTCATTTTCCACTCACATTTTTTTCTCTGAGATAAAATAGACTCATGTTAGCATATTTAATTGGACTGAGAAGTAAACCACTATTGATAAGTGGCACAAGGGCGTTCGAATGTGATTCTTCAATTACGTTTTTCTAAACTTGTAGTCCATATGCTTTATATAGTAACGTATTCATGAGGCACAGAGCCTTTACCCAGAAACCACATTTTATAGAGAAGAGGAAATGCCTTAGGAGCCTTTGAACATCAGAATTGGTTAGTTTCAGCTTGGGTAAATATAGTCTTTGGTTGCAATCTTTTCTTCATAATTTTTGTACTGAAAAAGGATCTTGAGATAATCTCACTACTTCATGTTTTTTTCTTCTCCTGAAGAGATGAGAAAGAGATGAGAAACTTAAAATTTTAGCTTGGTGTTTAGTGAGCTCATATGAAGGAAAAGCATCGAGAATAAAAATAGATTTTAGACCTTTGGACACTGGATAATTTCATATGTAGGAAAATGTAGTGGAATAATTGAAGAGTTGTTCTTCAGTGGCTCAGTCGTGTCCAACTCTGCAACTCCATGGACTGTAGCACGTCAGGCCTCCCTGTCCTTCACCATCTCCTGGAGCTTGCTCAAACTCATGTCCATTGAGTTGGTAATACCCTCCAACCACCTTGTTCTCTATTTTCCCCTTCTCCTCCTGCCTTCAATCTTTGCCAACATCCAGGTCTTTTCAAGTGAGTCAGTTCTTTGCATCAGGTGGCCAAAGTGTTGGAGCTTCAGCTTTAGCATCAGTCCTTCCAATGAATATTCAGGACTGATTTCTGGTAGGATTGACTTGTTTGATCTTGCATTCCAAGGGACTCTCAAGTCTTCTCCAACACCACAGTTCAAAACATTCTCAATTCAAGAGTATATCCTTCAAATGTGTATCATGTTCAAATTTATTTGTCACATGAAATTATAAATCCAGACTTGATTTATTTTGACGTCCCTAGAGTGTCTATATGGAGAAGGCAATGGCAACCCACTCCAGTACTTTTGCCTGGAAAATCCCATGGACAGAGGAGCCTGGTAGGCTGCAGTCCATGGGGTCGCAAAGAGTCGGACACAACTGAGCGACTTCACTTTCACTTTTCACTTTCATGCATTGGAGAAGGAAATGGCAACCCACTCCAGTGTTCTCGCCTGGAGAATCCCAGGGACTGGGAAGCCTGGTGGGCTGCCGTCTATGGGGTCGCACAGAGTCAGACACGACTGAAGTGACTTAGCAGCAGCAGCAGAGTGTCTATAACTGTCTCAAAGAGTCACCAAGAAACTGGATGGCATTTAATTCAGTTTCATTCCCCAAATGTACACAATGCCATGGACACAGGTTCTCTCTCTAGTCCCCTGGCTTCCAAGCCAGTACCTAACAGAGTCAATGTTCAGTAAGTATTTGTTGAATGAAGGAACAAATTGAAGGGAAATAGAGTTTTGGAATTTAGTTGGTGGATGTGAAATTAAATAAAAATGATTTGACTCTAAAATTACTGGGAATTATCACTGACAATTCTGAACATCTTAAACTGAAGTAGTTTTATAAAAAGGGTATTAAAGTATTGAATTCTATAATGGAAAAAATAGGTTTGTGAAAACAAAATTTAGAATTTATTGATTTTTCTCTTTGTGTCATATTCCAAACATCTTGAGACCAAGCTCAGAAAGATTATTTAAAAGGAGAACTTCACTAAAAGTGATTTTAAAGGTGTTACCATGTCCAAAGGGAGTTGCTCTGACTTGCTTTGGGGTAATGCCCAAGCCAAGTCTAGTCTATAGCAATTCCTAGTTTTGCTGTTTTCTTTCTATGACCTAGTTGGAAGGTGGGAATGGTGGAACAGATTTCAAACATGCTCTCTAGGATTGTTGTGTTCAATAGTCCTAGCTGCATACTTATGCCATTGGTGTAGAGCCTGGGTGAGTAGCATGCATCAGATCAAAACAGATCTATAGGGGGAAAAAAATCAGTGTATTTCTTCCTGCCGTAAATTAGGTCAGTGACCATTATTCTGTGAGTCAAGTTCAGAGAGTTCACTGTCATCAGATTACTCATAGTAAAACATTATCTAGCCTGGTTTCTCATAAGTGAAATTTCTAAATAATTGAATAGTCCAGTTACGTGTAAAGTATAAAATAGAACAACTGCCTTTTTTTTTTTTTTTTTTAATTTTACTATACCTAGTGGCATGCAGGGTCTTAGTTCCCCAACCAGGGGTCAAAACAGAGTCCCCTGCAGTGGAAGCACAGCCTTAACCACTGGACTGCCGGAAGAAGTCCTCAGAACAACTGCTTTTTATAAAACTCTTAAAGAGGTAACCTATGGTACACTTCTTAGCCTTTGTAGAATAACAGTACAGTTTCATCTTCCCTTAATGACTTGGGGGAAGGGAGTCTCCTGATGGCAAGGGTCTCTGACCTTGAAACCTTGGTGGATTACTAATGTGTGATAGTCCCTTTGTACTTTAAAAGATCTCAGAGTGCTGGGACTTTTTTTTTTTTTCATGTTTTGTATTTTCCTGTCTCCTCCCTCACTTTCTGATTGTTCCTCTCACTACTGTCTCTCTAGCCCTAATTCTTCATTATAATTTCCCATATTGAATTAGAGACACCATCAAGCATGTTTGTCAGGATTGATTCTAAGATAATACGAAATGAGTTTTTCATTTAGCACCAGGATGCTCTGCTATGAGTAACGTGCTTAAGTTTAGTTTTTAGTCAACCAGAGAGCTTTTTTTGCTTTTGTCTTCTTTTTACATTTTTTGATGGTGTCCTGGAAATGCTGAATTTGTTTGATTAAGGGACTTGTGAATGTGTGCAGTGGCAAATTAAATCAAAACAAAACAAAACAACATGTATTAGTTATCCAAAGCCTCAAAATTGGAGTTGATATCATTGCCTGGTTAATATTTTGCTCCCTCTTTGCTATGTGCCATCCTTCATAGCATGTACCTGCCATTGTCTTCCTTTTGCTGTGAAATTGTATTGATAGTGTTTATGTTTCCTAATGGTGTTTTTTTCTTTATATATCAATGTTTTAACTTTTTAAATAGATCTTTTTAATTATTGTGATTCTTTTTTCTTCTTCCAGTTTTATTGAATTATAATTGATATACGGCATGGTATACGTTTAAGGTGTACAACATAATGATTTGACGTACATACACCATGAAATGATTACCATAGCAAGTTTAGTGAACACCCATCATCTGATAGATACAGAATTAAAGAAATAGAAAAAAAATAGCTTTTTTTCCACTGAAATGAGAACTCTTAGGATATATTCTTTTAGCATCTTTTGTATGTAATATATAATAATGCTAATTATATTTATCATGCTATACTGTACATCCTGGGGCTTCCCAGGTGACTCAATAGTAAAAAATCTGCCTGCTAATGCAGGAGACGTGGGTTTGATCCCTGGGTCAGGAAGATCCCCTGGAGGAGGGCATGGCAACCCACTCCAGTATTCTTGCCTGAAAAATGGACAGGGGAGCCTGGTAGGCTAGAGTCCAGGGGTGGCAAAGAGTTGGACACAACTTGGCGACTGTAGTACTCAGTTATAACTGAAAGTTTGTACCCTTTGCCTTCATCCAATTCCTCCCCCCATGCACCCCTGACCTCTGGTAATCACAAATCTGTTCACTTTTTCTGTGAATTTGTTTCTGAAATACAATTGACCTGTAATGCTATATTGGTTACTGGTGCACAACATAGTGATTTAATATTTCTATACCTTTCAAAATGATCACCACAGTAAGTCTAGTTACCGTGCTATGCACTTTTAAAATTTATTATTTATTTAGTTTTGGCTGCATTGGGTCTTCATTGCTGCATGTGGGCTTTCTCCAGTTGTGGCAAGTGGGAGCTACTCTCTAGTTATGGTGCTCTGGCTTCTCATTGCAGTAGCTTCTCTCCTTTCGGAGCGTGGGCTGTAGGGAGTGCAGGCTTTAGTAGCTGCTGCGCACAGTTAGTTGCCCCGCAGCATGTGGGGTCTTCAGAGTTCAGTTTAGTCGCTCAGTCGTGTCTGACTCTTTGCGACCCCCATGGACTATAGCACGCCAGGCCTCCCTATCCATCACCAGCTCCCGGAGTCCACCCAAACTTATGTCCATTGAGTCGGTGATGGCATCCAACCATCTCATCCTCTGTTGTCCCCTTCTCCTCCTGCCCCCAATCCCTCCCAGCATCAGGGTCTTTTCAAATGAGTCAGCTCTTCGCATCAGGTAGCCAAAGTATTGCAGTTTCAGCTTCAACATCAGTCCTTCCAATGAACACTCAGGACTGATCTCCTTTAGGTTGGACTGGTTGGATCTCCTTCCAGTCCAAGGGACTCTCAAGAGTCTTCTCCAACACCACAGTTCAAAAGCATCAATTCTTTGGAGCTCAACTTTCTTTATAATCCAACTCTCACATCCATACATGACTACTGGAAAAACCGTAGCCTTGACTAGATGGACCTTTGTTGGCAAAGTAATGTCTCTGCTTTTGAATATGCTGTCTAGGTTGGTCATAACTTTCTTTCGAAGGAGTAAATGTCTTTTAATTTCGTGGTTGCAGTCACCATCTGCAGTGATTTTGGAGCCCCCCAAAATAAAGTCAGCCACTGTTTCCACTGTTTCCCCATCTATTTCCCATGAAGTGATGGGACCGGATGCCATGATCTTAGTTTTCTGAATGTTTGAGCTTTAAGCCAACTTTTTCACTCTCCTCTTTCACTTTCATCAAGAGGCTCTTGAGTTCTTCACTTTCTGCCATAAGAGTGGTGTCATCTACCTATCTGAGGTTATTGATACCTCTCCCAGCAATCTTGATTCCAGCTTGTGCTTCATCCAGCCCAGTGTTTCTCATGATGTACTCTGCATATAAGTTAAATAAGCAGGGTGACAATATACAGCCTTGATGTACTCCTTTTCTTATTTGGGACCAGTCTTTTGTTTCATGTCTAGTTCTAACTGTTGCTTCCTGACCTGCATACAGATTTCTCAAGAGGCAGGTCAGGTGGTCTGGTATTCCCATGTCTTTCAGAATTTTCCACAGTTTATTGTGATCCACACAGTCAAAGGCTTTGGCATAGTCAATAAAGCAGAAATAGATGTTTTTCTGGAACTCTCTTGCTTTTTTGATGATCCAGTGGATGTTGGCAATTTGATCTCTGGTTCCTCTGCCTTTTCTAAAACCAGCTTTAACATCTGGAAGTTCATGGTTCACATATTGCTGAATCCTGGCTTGGAGAATTTTGAGCATTACTTTACTGGCATGTGAGATGAGTGCAATTGTGTGGTAGTTTGAGCATTCTTTGGCATTGCTTTCTTAGGAATTGGAATGAAAACTGACCTTTTCCAGTCCTGTGGCCACTGCTGGACTTCCCAGACCAGGGATCAATCCTGTGTCCGCTGCATTGGTAGGTAGATTCTTATCTGCTGGACTACCAGGGAGGTCCCCATGCTGTGCATTTTTTTATTTAGTCCACCAAGATATGCTAATGATAAAGTAATTAAAATATCAGGTCTTCATTGAAGACTCCAAATCATGGTACACATAGGTCTAGTACAAATATGAATTTTAAAAAAAATTTCCTCTCTTTAATGAAAGTGAAAGTCACTCAGTTGTGTCTGACTCTTTGTGACCACATGAACTATAGCCCATGGAGTTCTCCAGACCAGAATACTGGACTGAGTAGCCTTTCCCTTCTCTAGGGGATCTTCCCAACCCAGGGATTGAACCCAGGTCTCCTGAATTGCAGGCAGATTCTTTACCAACTGAGCTATCAGGGAAGTCCTCTCTTTAATACTTCTTTAATAAATGTATATTATGTCTGCATTATGTAAATAAGTTAGTCTTTAATTTCCTGGCCTTCCCTTTCCTTGAAGGTAAAATTTTTTCCCCTCATGTTGGTTAGAATGGTTGAACAGATTGAGTAGGCACCTTGAATTAGTGTGTTGACAAATAGAATTTAGACAGTTTTTGACAAAAGACAATAGAATGACAATTTTTAGGTCATATAAGGGCAATTTTTAAAATTTAATTTCTATTTTATATTATAGTTGATTTATAGTTGATTTAGAGCGACTTCACTTTCACTTTTCACTTTCATGCACTGGAGAAGGAAATGGCAACCCACTCCAGTGTTCTTGCCTGGAGAATCCCAGGGACGGGGGAGCCTGGTGGGCTGCCGTCTCTGGGGTCGCACAGAGTCGGACATGACTAAAGTGAGTTAGCAGCAGCAGCAGCAGCAGCAGCAGCAGCAGCATAGAGTTGTGTTAGTTTCAGGTGTATGGTAAAATGTTTCAGTTTATACATATATCCATTCTTTTTCAGATTCTTTTCCCATTTAGTTTATTATGGAGTATTGAGTAGAGTTCCCTATGCTATACAGTAGGTCCTTGTTAATTGTCTCTCTTCTATATGCTGTGCTGTGCTTAGTTGCTCAGTCGTGTCCGATTCTTTGCAACCCTGTGGACTGTATAGCCCACCAGGGTCCTCTGTTCATGGGATTCTCCAGCCAAGAGTACTGGAGTGGGTTGCCATGCCCTACTCCAGGGGATCTTCCCAACCCAGGGATCAAACCCAGGTCTCCTGCATTGCGGGTTGTCTTTACTGTCTGAGCCACCAGGGAAGCCCAAGAACACTGGAGTGGGTAGCCTATCCCTTCTCCAGGGATTCTTCTTGACCCAGGAATGAAACCAGGGTTTTGTGCATTGCATGTGGATTCTTTACCAGCTGAACTACCAGGGAAGTCTGTCTTACATACAGCAGTATGTATATGTTAATTCCAAACTCCCAATTTATCCCTCGCCTACCTTTTCCTTTTGGTAACCATAAGTTTGCTTTTGAATAGACAATGACAATTTGAAAAAACTCCCCAGTGGTAAATGTGCATTTTATGTTTTAAAGAAGTTAAAGTAGAACCTTCTCCCCTTTCTCTCACTTCCTGCCCCACCCTGTCTCAGCCTTTTATACTTTGAATTGGGCTGATTTTAGTGAGTGTTGATGTCTAGTGGATTGGCAATATGTAGAGAGGCAGCCTCAATGATGTTTGCTTGAAGTAATGACTGAGTTTAAATGAATGTTCCCTTCTCCAGGGGGTTTTGTGGACCCAGGGATTGAACTCAAGTCTCCCGCATTGTAGGCAGATTCTTTCCCGACTGAGCTACCAGGGAAGCCCTCAAATGTATGTTCCACTTAGATTAGAAATTCTCTTGAATAATTAGCAATGGTCTGTGTGGTTGTATTTCTTAGCTTATCAAGGTACAACAAAGTGGTGTGCAAATTAGGTAATTGTGGAGGGAATTTATACCGATGTGTCACAGAACACCTGTGCAGCCAATTTGTAAAATAAACTCAAGGAAGGCGTTCAGTTCTAATGACAAACAGGAAATTCACACTTTTTATTTCTTGCAATGAAATTTGAGCTATACTGGATATGTAAGAGGATGAAAGAAGTAGAACAGTCAGGAAATTCTTAGCTGTCATTTCACTGCCTTTGCCATGTTGTTGAAAAGTACAGATGTGGGGGAGTAAACAATTATGCTTTTTACTTTAAACAAAACTCATGTCTCAATAAACAGTAGTAGAGGGGCCTGGCAGTCCATGGGGTTGCAAAGAGTTGGACACAACTGAGTGAGCACACCCGAGAAGACACCTCAGTAATTTCAGTTTATACAGAATTCTGGGACAAAGAGGAGAGAGATTTAAGATGTATGTTGAACTTTTCAAAGGAAAATAGTTCTCTGACCTTTTTCTTTACCTTTTCATTTTATTGATTAACTTGGCAGATGTCACTACTAATAATTGTGGCCATTTGCAAAGAGATGGCTACACCAATTTAGAAAACAGCTTGACCCTACAGGAGCAGACAGCACAGTTTAATAGTTAAGCTAAGCTGTTGTAACAAAAAAAAAGTGAAGAAGAAAACTCTTCAAGAAGAAGATTATTGAACTGTCTAGGAGTAAAGTATACATTAACTTGTTTCACATTACAAAGATATAAAAGTAGAAGTAATAGTTTCCATAATTTGACGTTCCCAATTAGATCCTCAACAATGTAATTGCCACAGATTAAATATATACATGTTGCAAAGCCTTCCATATTTTGAGAAGGCTGCTATCTTTCTAATTCTATTCTTTTTTCTCTTTTAATTGGAGTATAATTGCTTTATAATATTGTGTTAGTTTCTGCCGTAAAACAAAGTGAATCAGTTCTATGTATACATATATCCCCTCCTTCCTGAACCTCTTACCCACCCCCCTCTATTTCTATTCTTGTTCTTTAGTATATCAGAAATATCTTGACAACCTGGCATTCCACACAAGCCATGGTTTTCTTCAGAAAGAACAATATATAAAACTTTATCCTTTTAAGTTTTTACAGATCTTGCTTCATTAGGATTTTACTGGTTTTACTTTTCCCTCTTTCTCTATTTTCAAATTGTTTTTCTTTTACACTGTCCTGCTTGATTTTCTTTTAGAATAGTTTTATGTGATCTATTCTGCTTAAAATTAGGTGGTCTTTCCTAATTTTTACTCATTCACTAAGTCTTTAAAAGAAAATAAGGAAACTTCACTTCACCCTGAAAAAAGAAAACAAACAAATATACCATTAGTGGGGAATTAGTGGGCTAGAGGCTCCACATAAGTGTCATATTTATAATTTAAGGATGAGGCTTCTCTTCTGAAGTTAAGGTTAATAAGAATCTTTGTATACATGTGTCAGAGCAGCCAACTGCAAAGATAACCCACCCCAAGAGATGGTCGCTAAAGTTCATTTTGAGCAGGAGAGGGTTCTCCTAGTTAAATCAGAGTGAGTATGCTATAAGCATTTCTTAGCAGGAGTAAATCAAAAGTAGTTGATATAGGGGACTTGCCCGGCAATCCAGTGGTTAAGAGTACACCTTCCAATGCAGGGGTTGGCTGGTTTGATTCCTGGTCAGGCAACTAAGATATCATGTGCCTTGAGACCAAAAATCATAAAACAGAAGCAGTATTTTAACAAATTCAATTAAGATGTTAAAATAGGTCCATTTCAAAAAATCTTAAAAATAATCTTAAAAATAAAATTGTTACAGACAAAGTCATAACTGACCCAAATATCTATATCCAAATTATCTGTCTATATGTCTTTCATTTGGAGAAGGAAATGACAACCCACTCCAGTATTCTTGCCTGGAGAATCCCAGGGACGGAGGAGCCTGTGGGCTGCCGTCCATGGGGTCGCACAGAGTTAGACACGACTGAAGCGACTTAGCAGCAGCAGCAGCCTGTCTTTCATTACCCGTCTATATATCTGTCTGTCTATCCAGCCTGTTTCAGGAATGTATTGTAACGAGATAAGAATGATGATCTGTAGATGCCTAGAGAAAAGTCAAGGAACACAGATGACAATACATGGGTCAGTGTATCTTTGCTTTCATTGAGTGACCAGGTGCTCTGGGCAAGCCACGCTAGTACACTGAATAGAGAAGAAAAATAAAGGAAAATACTTCTTGGGAATAGGAAATAAATATGCATTCAACAAATATTGACTACCTGGAGAACAGTAGGTACTATGCTAAGTACTATGTAAACTCATAGGTTCTAGTAGATTTTTAATAACCAGAAACCATAATAATCATATCTTGCACAAATTATTTTACTCATAAGAAAGGTCTTTGGAGTCAAATTGGCTGGGGTTCAAACTGAGGCGTTTTATGTCCTATCTAAAGCAGAAGAGGGACATGGACAGGTGAGAAAGAAACAAGTAAAAAAGAAAGGAAACAGAATGCAGTGAATGGAAGAAATGCCAAAATAAGAAAAAAGTAAATCCATAATTGATATCTTCAGAGAGATGAGATCAAGATCCTGGAGAAGGAATTGCTATTTTTAGAAAGCACTCTTATTAATTAAAAATAGCAGAACTCAAATTAACTATTCAGTAGAAGTTTCGAAGATAAAGTGGAGAAAATCTCTCGGAAAGTGGAACAAGGAGACATGGAATGGAAAATAAGGACAAAATAAGAAAATGAGATTAATCTTGGAAGCCCAATATTTGACTAAAATAGGTTTTCCAGAGAGAGGATAGAGACAATGGTTGAGAAGATTATATGAAAGATTTCCCGGAACTCAAGGACAGTGGTCCCCAGATTCTAAAGTCCCACAGAGTGTCCACAGGGTCTTTGTGAAAAGTCATACAGGCATGTCTATGGATTGAGATGGGCCTAGTGCTCCCTAAAGTGGTAGTGTACAACATATACAACTGTGTGTGGCTGCCAAATGAATGCGAGAAGATCCACGCCATGGCATTTCAACTAGAAATTTCAGAGTTTTAGGGATTAAAAAGAATAACATGAAAAATTTCTGAGAGGAAAAGTTAGTCACATCTAGAAGTTTAGGAACAAGCATGGCATCAAACTTCTCAAGAGAAACATCATAACAGAAGACCATGGAAAAATGCTTTGCAAATTCTAGGAGAAAATGATTCCCAAGCTGTAATCCTATGCCCAGCTACATCAGTTAGTATTCTTAATTGTCAATAACACAATCTATATGGTTAGTTTAAGCAGATAAGAAATTTTTAATATGTTTTATGTTACGGTATAATTGATTAGCAATGTGTTAGTTTCAGATGTACAGGAAAGTGATTCGGTTATGCTTATACACATATCTATTCTTTTCAAATTCTTTTCCCATTAGGCTATGACATAATATTGAGCAGAGTCCCCTGTGCTATACAGTAGGTCCTTGTTGTTTATTCATTTAAAATACAGTGGTGTTAACATGTCAATGTCAAATTCCCTAATTGTCCCTCTCCTACTTCCCCTCTGATAATAACTTCAGTCTCTAAGTCTGTGCCTCTTGTTAGCTAAGAAATTTGTTGACCTCAGATTGCTTAGGTAGTTATGGAATTTTCTGGCGAGCCAGAGAATGGAGGCTTGTATACAATGTTGCCAGATCCATGCCCAAAGACCACTGTGGGAGCTCCATTACCACACCTGGCACAGATAGCACAGCTACAACATGAAAAAGAAGCTTGCTACATACAAAATAGACAAGCCACAAGGATTTAACCTTTTTCCCCTAAGCTATTTCAAGTTATTTTCATTACTTACAAGTTAAGAGTCTTCAGTTCTGTTCAGTCGTTCAGTCGTGTCCCGACTCTTTGCGACCCCATGAATCACAGCACACCAGGCCTCCCTGTCGATCACTAACTCCCGGAGTTTACCCAAACTCATGTCCATCGAGTCGGTGATGCCATCCAGCCATCTCATCTTCTGTCATCCCCTTCTCCTCCTGCCCCCAATCCCTCCCAGCATCAGAGTCTTTTTCAATGAGTCAACTTTTCGCATGAGGTGGCCAAAGTATTGGAGTTTCAGCTTCAGCATCAGTCCTTCCAATGAACACCCAGGACTGATCGCCTTTAGGATGGACTGGTTGGATCTCCTTGCAGTCCAAGGGACTCTCAAGAGTCTTCTCCAACACCACAGTTCAAAAGCATCAATTCTTTGGCACTCAGCTTTCTTCACAGTCCAACTCTCATATCCATACATGACCACTGGAAAAACCATAGCCTTGACTAGACGGACCTTTGTTGGCAAAGTAATGTCTCTGCTTTTGAATATGCTGTCTAGGTTGGTCATAACTTTCCTTCCAAGGAGTAAGCATCTTTTAATTTCATGGCTGCAGTCACCATCTGCAGTGATTTTGGAGCCCAAAAAAATAAAGTCAGCCACTCTTTCCACTGCTTCCCCTTCTATTTGCCATGAAGTGATGGGACTGGATGCCATGATCTTAGTTTTCTGAATGTTGAGCTTTAAGCCAACTTTTTCACTCTCCTCTTCTACATTCATCAAGAGGCTTTTTAGTTCCTCTTCACTTTCTGGAATAAGGGTGATGTCATCTGCATATCTGAGGTTATTGATATTTCTCCTGGCAATCTTGATTCTAGCTTGTGCTTCTTCCAGCCCTGCGTTTCTCATGATGTACTCTGCATATAAGTTAAATAAGCAAGGTGACAATATACAGCCTTGACGGACTCCTTTTCCTATTTGGAACCAGTCTGTTGTTCCATGTCCAGTTCTAACTGTTGCTTCCTGACCTGCATATAGGTTTCTCAAGAGGCAGGTCAGGTGGTCTGGTATTCCCATTTCTTTCAGAATTTTCCACAGTTTATTGTGATCCACACAGTCAAAGGCTTTGGCATAGTCAATAAAGCAGAAATGTTTTTCTGGAACTCTCTTGCTTTTTCCATGATCCAGCGGATGTTGGCAATTTGATCTCTGGTTCCTCTGCCTTTTCTAAAACCAGCTTGAACATCTGGAAGTTCATGGTTCACGTATTGCTGAAGCCTGGCTTGGAGAATTTTGAGCATTACTTTACTAGTGTGTGCTGCTGCTGCTGCTGCTGCTAAGTCACTTCAGTCATGTCTAACTCTGTGCGACCCCATGGATTGTAGCCTATGAGATGAGTGCAATTGTGCAGTAGTTTGAGCATTCTTTGGCATTGCCTTTCTTTGGGATTGGAATGAAAACTGACCTTTTCCAGTCCTGTGGCCACTGCTGAGTTTTCCAAATTTGCTGGCATATTGAGTGCAGCACTTTCACAGCATCATCTTTCAGGGTTTGAAATAGCTCAACTGGAATTCCATCACCTCCACTAGCTTTGTTTGTAGTGATGCTTTCTAAGGCCCACTTGACTTCACATTCCAGGATGTCTGGCTCTAGGTGAGTGATCACACCATCGTGATTATCTTGGCCGTGAAGATCTTTTTTGTACAGTTCTTCTGTGTATTCTTGCCACCTAATATCTTCTGCTTCTGTTAGGTCCATACCATTTCTGTCCTTTATCGAGCCCATCTTTGCATGAAATGTTCCCTTGGTACCTCTAATTTTCTTGAAGAGATCTCTAGTCTTTCCCATTCTGTTGTTTTCCTCTCTTTCTTTGCATTGATCGCTGAGGCAGGCTTTCTTATCTCTCCTTGCTATTCTTTGGAACTCTACATTCAAATGCTTATATCTTTCCTTTTCTCCTTTGCTTTTCGCTTCTATTCTTTTCACAGGTACTTGTAAGGCCTCCCCAGACAGCCATTTTGCTTTTTTGCATTTCTTTTCCATGGGGATTGTCTTGATCCCTGTCTCCTGTACAATGTCATGAACCTCCGTTCATAGTTCATCAGGCACTATGTCTATCATATCTAGTCCCTTAAATCTATTTCTCACTTCCACTGTATAATCATAAGGGATTTGATTTAGGTCATACCTGAATGGAATTCACACATAATAAAAGCTGCTGTCTGTGCAGCTTATGCAGGTCTCCATATTGCTTGACCCTACCTCCACACTTTGGTTCTTGCTCTATGGATAGTCCACCCATCACTTTGTCTTTTCACACCACTGGCTGTCCCCACCTCCTCTTTAGTGTGGCTTCAGCGTGGCACCCACTACAGCCATCATTTGAGGAGCTGTAGTGGTTCCAGTGATTAGATTGGAGCACCAGATATACAACTTCCCCCACTTCTTCTGGGCTCCAAGAAAACACTAAAACATTGATCATAGGACTGGCTTCTCCAGCACCCAATTAATGGGCTAGGTAATCCAATCTGGAAGTGTGGTACAGTCCATGAATTGGCTTTTGCTACACACCCACAAACTTGAGGCCTTTAAACATCTCACCATTCTAAGGATGCCTGGGCAGTTTTTTTAGTCTGGACAGGCTCATCTGGGACTGAGGGTATAGAATGAAGTAACAGCTCTGTTTGTTGGCAGGCTGGTTGGTCTTGCCAGGGAGGATCCTTGTGGGGAAGGCTTCACCCACATGTCTGACAGTTGGCTCAATGTCAGTTGAGACAACTCTATGATTGTCTCCTCACTCAGCAAATTAGTCCAGGGTCATTTTCGTGGTGGTAGAAGTTCCCAGCAGCGAGAGAAGGCAAACCCAGATGCGCAAACACTTCTCAACCTCTGTTCAATGTCATACTTGCTATGTCCCCTTGGCCAAAGAAAGTCACATGATCAAACCCAGATTCACAGGTTTGGTCTTGGCTAGAGAAATAGATTCCTCCTCTTGCTAGGGGTTGCTGTACATTCACATTTCAAAGGACCATGCAGTCAGGAATGGGAGGAATTACCGTGACCATTTTTGCAAACAATCTACCACAGGGTGTTAATGCCTGCTAAGGTGAATTTTGGAGATCAGAAGGTAGAGGACAAGATCCACAGGCAAACTCTCTCTTCTTCCTTCCCAGTGAACCATTCTGAGGTGCACTGGTTCCACATAGTTACCTGGAGATGTCCTGGGTGACCATGCAGCTGTCTTGATAGCCTTTCCTCCTTCCTTATTCCTCATTCCCTGCCCTTGCTGCCTGGGACTGTACTCACCAACAAAGCATTGCAAAGAGGGTTTTGTTCAGCTTTGTTTCATAGGTATTCAGAGTTAAAACACTTCTCTATCAGATTCTTGAGAAGATAATGTAATGTTTCTGGGATATACTCCATAAATAGTAACTTTTATTATCTTTTATTATCCTTATTACTAACAAAAATATTTCACAACAATAAAATCTGAACTTTAAAAGTAGAAACAATATGGGCCACATTCTCAAATCAGAGTGTAGCAAAATGAAAAATTAGTAAGTCTCAAGAAAATATAAACTAATGGAAATAAAAAACAAGCAAACAAAAGATGAAACCCACAAAGGTTCCTAAATAGCATCTAGTCAATAATACAAACTGTTTCAAAATAGATGGAAAAATAATATTTAAGAATCTCCATGGTATATAGCATTCACATGATTAAATTCCTTAGTGGTCTTGATAAACAAAAAAACATAAAGTGAGTATTAGATCTATGATTTCAGGGAAAAGAACAAAAACAGACCCAAGGAGAGAGATGACCAAGATAACTGGGCTGTGCTGCAATCTGCTCTTATTGGCTCATGAGAGATGCTTGTTCAATTTTCAGGAACTTGGTAAAGTGATTGTGAAACTCAGCCATGATTAAAAATTTCATTATATAAACTTGAACCCACTGTATAAAAGACAAAAGTAATAAATACTCAAGCCATCACTTTCTATTTTACTCCATTTCACTATTATATATGTTCTTGAGTTCACTGATGTCTTTGGCTCTGTATAGTGGAAATACTACATAATGGTGTCCTGCTGCTGGTGCTACTGCTGCTAAGTCACGTCAGTCGTGTCCGACTCTGTGCAACCCCAGAGACGGCAGCCCACCAGGCTCCCCAGTCCCTGGGATTCTCCAGGCAAGAACACTGGAGTGGGTTGCCATTTCCTTCTCCAATGCATGAAAGTGAAAAGTGAAAGTGAAGTCGCTCAGTTGTGTCCGACTCTTAGCTACTGAGCCTCTATTCCCAATTCTGCATTCTCTGATATTCCACTGGCAGCTGGATATTAGCCACAGTGGAAGTATTTACACCATGGTATTTGGCAGTGCTGCCAGTCAGGAACATCTCCTTCTCTTCCTCCTCCTTTTCTACAGTAAGTAAGTGAAAGTCACTCAGTCGTGTCTGACTCTTTTTATTGTATAGTTCATGGAATTCTCCAGGCCAGAATACTGGAGTGGGTAGCCTTTCCCTTCTCCAGGGGATCTTCCCAACCCAGGGATCAAACCCAGGTCTCCCTCATTGCAGGCAGATTCTTTACCAGCTGAGCCACGGGGGAAGTCCCTTTTTAGGGTTAGGGTTATGGTTAGGGTTCATTTCAGTTCAGTCTCTCAGTCGTGTCCGACTCTTTGCGACCCTATCAATTGCAGCACGCCAGGCCTCCCTGTCCATCACCAACTCCCGGAGTTCACCCAAACTCATGTCCATCGAGTCAGTGATGCCATCCAGCCATCTCATCCTCTGTTGTCCCCTTCTCCTCCTGCCCCCAATCCCTCCCAGCATCAGAGTCTTTTCCAATGAGTCAACTCTTTGCATGAGGTGGCCAAAGTATTGGAGTTTTAGCTTCAGCATCAGTCCTTCCAAAGAACACCCAGGACTGATCTCCTTCAGAATGGACTGGTTGGATCTCCTTGCAGTCTAAGGGACTCTCAAGAGTCTTCTCCAACACCACAGTTCAAAAGCATCAATTCTTCAGCACTCAGCTTTCTTCACAGTCCAACTCTCACATCCATACATGACCACAGGAAAAACCATAGCCTTGACTAGACGGACCTTTGTTGGCAAAGTAATGTCTCTGCTTTTGAATATGCTGTCTAGGTTGGTCATAACTTTCCTTCCAAGGAGTAAGCATCTTTTAATTTCATGGCTGCAATCACCATCTGCAGTGATTTTGGAGCCCCAAAAAATAAAGTCAGCCACTGTTTCCACTGTTTCCCCATCTATTTCCCATGAAGTGATGGGACCAGATGCCATGATCTTCATTTTCTGAATGTGGAGCTTTAAGCCAACTGTTTCACTCTCCTCTTTCACTTTCATCAAGAGGCTTTTTAGCTCTTCTTCAGTTTCTGCCATAAGGGTGGTGTCATCTGCATATCTGAGTTACTGATATTTCACCTGGCAATCTTGATTCCAGCTCGTGCTTCTTCCAGCCCAGCGTTTCTTGTGATGTACTCTGTGTATAAGTTAAATAAGCAGGGTGACAATATACAGCCTTGACGGACTCCTTTTCCTATTTGGAACCAATCTGTTGTCCATGTCCAGTTCTAACTTGCTTCCTGACCTGCATATAGGCTTCTCAAGAGGCAGATCAGGTGGTCTGGCATTCCCATCTCTTTCAGAATTTTTCACAGGGTTAACTTATCTTTTCTACAGAGGTATTGTTAAATATGTAACAGCTTGCCACTGACTGCTGCTGCTGCTGCTGCTAAATCGCTTCAGTCGTGTCCGACTCTGTGCAACCCCAGAGACGGCCGCCCACCAGGCTTCCCCATCCCTGGGATTCTCTAGGCAAGAACACTGGAGTGGGTTGCCATTTCCTTCTTCAATGCATGAAAGTGAAAAGTGAAAGTGAAGTCACTTAGTTGTGTCCGACTGCTAGTGACCCCATGGACTGCAGACCACCAGGCTCCTCTGTCCATGGAATTTGCCAGGCAAGAGCACTGGAGTGGGGTGCCATTGCCTTTTCTGTGCCACTGACTAGTGGTACATAATCTTTTCTAAGGAACATGAATTTTCCAGCTTGAGATTAGAATAAAATGAAGATAAAGCATTAAGACGCTTATAAAGTTCACACTCATTTCAGTGCTCTGGATGCTCTATATCTCAGGGATACATATCTTTGGTTTGCAGTTAAATCAGTTCTAATTAATACAAGATGGACTTTAACACTCAAGAGTGACCCAGATCTCAAACTGTTTCTCTGGATTGATAATGATTAAGTGCTGCTAATGAGTAACTATAGAAACTTTTGAGCCAAGTCTCTGGATGCCTCTGGGCTATCCAGAAGCTAGAAATGCGGGAAATGTACAGCTGGATAAATATGGATTTTGATCAAATGAAACACTCTTCTACATTTTTTTCTATAAAGCATGAGAAAAGTTAAACCAGGTTAATAAGTATTAATAAAAAAATAATGTATAGCAACACTAACTAAATCTCATTTTTACCATGGGGGCTATTTTCTTTGGTTTTGAAATAATTCTCAGTAAAAATTCTTCACAGCAATTTGTGTCAAAGACATTTTAACCTATAAGCTTAGTTTGAAAGGTAAATTAATGTTCATTTAAAATAGAGAATTAGATTAATGATGTTGACTTGAATAAAGTGTGAGTTGGCATACAGTTCCATTAAATACCAATAGTTTATTCCTGTTTTTTCAAATTCACTTTGAATTAAATTCAGGAGAAACCATTGTCTTAGTTCACTTTGTATATGATTAAGTTTTCTCTAAGTTTCGCTTTGTTAACATTTAAACACAACACAGAAATCGATTTTGGAGGAAGAGAAATTTTAGCATTATTAAAATTAACTGACACCTTTTCTCCTTTATGCTCAAGTTGTGTTGTGATCCTGTGAAGTAAAGAAAAATATATTAGAGCAATTTACCCCTATATGTGAACTGCTATATTTGAGCAGTCTATACCTCAGTTTTTAAGAACTACTCAATTAGTGCCCAAGTTTTTTGTGACTTATAGCATATATTCCATCTTTTAATTTCCTCACTTGATTTTTTTTAAAAGTTACTATTAGACTTTAGATTTTTTTCAAACCAAGACTTTTTCTTATGCTAGTGATTATTTTAACTTTAAAAAATAAAGCTGTCTAAATAATGGTAAGATTTCTTTTCAAAGCAGATTTTCAACTCAAAAATAATCCATTTCCAAAGATGTCAATGAACCAAGTCTGACATTTGAACTTTTCTTTTAATTTGTTTTTGGTGTTGTTGGCTCTTATGCATTCCCTGGGTTTATTAGAGCATGTGAAGCTCTTGTGACTCAGTTGATGTAATAAAACTCGTGAATGTAAATTTGTCTTATTGTTCTGCATGTTTGCTTATTCTTCACACTTGTCGTTCAAATCTAAATTTAAAAGATTATATTTTGAAAGTAAGAAAGTAAATGATGCTGTCTAAATATGTTAAAATATTTAAGCATCTGGATTTACTTTCAGTCTAGATGAAAGATCTTGGGGAAATGGGACTCTACATATTTTTCATTTGCCTTTGAGAGAGAAACTAGCTGACATAATGTAGATTAAAGTGAAGTTTCAGGCTGAATGGGATCCAGAGAGATTCAGGCTACTCTCTGAAGTAGAAATGAAGGACAGTCATTATGGATCATATTTCATCTTGGATCTTGAAAATATATCACAGACCTGATTAGGCAAAAGCTCAATTTGAGCCTTTAAGCATGAATTGAAGAATCTCCTTCTAGAATCCAGACAGCTCTTTCACCTGCCTAACCCAGAATAAATATGTATTTAAGTAAGTGCTAGGTAAGGTAATTATAATCTAGAATCCAGGAGCTGAGCAATTTTTGTCAATTATTCACAGATTATGCCTCTGTTGACAATTCTCAGTTTTGTAATTTGACTGCTGGCTATTGACTTCAAGTATTGTTAGTCCATCAGAAAAGTAGTGAGCTTAACAAAATAACAAGCAATGACTGTTTACTTAAATTCCCAAAGCAGATTCCTTAAAAACAACAACAACAACAACAACAAACCTTTATGTGAAATTTAAAGGATGTCTAACTGATGTTATGATTAATTAGCAATCAAATCTGTCAACACCAAAACAGCTACCACTGCTTGATTGATTTTAACTGATAAATTTCACCCAACTGATGATCCTTAGTACAAATACAATGACCCCTTGGGACTTCCCTGGCAGCCCAGTGGTTAGGATTTCCCACCTGCACTGCAGGGACACAGGTTCCATCTCTGGCCAGGGAACTAAAATCTCACATACCCAGCAGCTCAGCCAGAAAGTAAAAACTGATGAGAATCCCATGGACAGAGAAACCTGGAGGGCTATATAGTTCATGGGGTCACAAAGAGTCGGACATGACTGAGTGACTAACAGAGTATACTGTTGAGCTAGTACAGTCTGGATATTATTCCAGGATTTTGCGTTTAGTTGTCAGTCAGCCAAAAATGGACAAAGTTAGAGACCTTTACAAAAAACGCATCGGGGTAGGGTGGGAGTGGAGTGAACTTCCTCTGCTTGAACACATCACGATAAATATTAATAATAGGCATATTTTCTCGCACCAATTATCAACTATTTGCCATTTAGATGAACCCCTCACAATAAATATGTTATGTTCTGGCACTACGATTTTTGTGAAGCAGGTCTATATTTTAAAATTTAAGAAACTGTTATTCGTTCACTCATTAATTCAATTGATTTCACTCCTCTCCCTCTCTTCACTCGGGGCTCCTCCCACCTCGTCACTCGGGGCTCCTCCCACCTCCCTCAGAGGTTCTTCTTGCCCTGCTCTCTCAAAGCTCCTCACAGCATCGTCACTCAGGACTCTGAACAACGTCCTCCCTCGGGGCTTCTCTGGCTCTCCTCACTTATGGCTCCTTTCACCCTTCTCGCTCAGGGCTCTTCTCACTCGCCTACCTCAGGGCTTCTCTCGCCCTCCTCACTCAAAGCTCCTCACACCCTCGTCACTCAGGACAACTGGAGCCCTCCCTCCTGCGAGCTTCTCTCACCCTCCTCCCTCTGAGCTCCTCACAACACCTTCCGAGGTCCTCTCGACCTGCTCACTCAGGTTTCCTCTCACCCTCCTCCCTCAGACCTCCTCACAAGCTCCTAGCTCAGGGCTCTCTCCAAGAATTTGAAGGATTTTAAATAGGTGAGTAAACAAATAAAACCGTTTGCTTACTATCTAAAAATATCATTGTGCTGTTAAGAGAATGAACTGCGGTAAGGCAAGAGAAGAGGCCATTGCACTAGTCTGGGTGAGAAGAAGGGAGAAGGGCAGTGGCCCCGGAGAGAATCAGGCAGACTCAGATTTTATAGGTCTAGTTGAGTGAATGGGGTCGCGAAGAGTCGGACACGACTGAGCGACTTCACTTTCATGCATTGGGGAAGGAAATGGCACCCCACTCCAGTACTCTTGCCTGGCAAATCAAATCCCATAGATGGAGGAGCCTGGTAGACCGCAGTCCATGGGGTCGCTAAGAGTTGGACTTGACTGAGCGACTTCACTTTCGCTTTTCACTTTCATGCATTGGAGAAGGAAATGGCAACCCACTCCAGTGTTCTTGCCTGGAGAATCCCAGGGACTGGGGAGCCTGGTGGGCTGCCGTCTATAGGGTCGCACCGAGTCGGACACGACTGAAGCGACTTAGCAGCAGCAGCAGCAGCTGAGTGAATAGAGAATTTGATCTCCACCCAGTTAATACTTCAACATTTTTTCTTAGCTGAAAGGTGATGTTTTGGAAGAGATCTGTACCTCATTGTTATCTCATCCATTCTATACTACGATACTGAACAGAATTTTACTGTTGGGTATATATTCTTGCCTGGAAAATTCCATGGGCAATTCCATGGGACCCTGGTGGGCTACAGTAAATGGGGCCACAAAGAGTCGAATGCAACTGAGTGAGCACTGTCATGCAAAACAGACAGGAGAACATACAGACTTATTAAATATTAAAAATGATGTCCTGACTTAAGTTTTTAAAGTTCCAAGTGAGTAATTTTCAATGGGCAGTAAAGCTTTCCCTGTGTTGGACAATCCCAGATAATTGTTGGTAAGAACACAGTTCCTGTGTCACTGCAGTTACTCGTCTACTGAGTGGAGATGCATCAAGCAAGGAGGTCACAGAGTATGAAACCCACTGGAACAAATGTAAGATTGTTTGAGCAGAGGTACTGTATCACCCAATGATATCACTGGGGAATATCACCCAATGATTTCTGATTTTGGTATAAGAATTCTAAGCAATCAGTTTGAGTCTTTTTGATTTGTAGATTTTGGAAGGTGATTTAGTGAAGTTGGCGTGACTGAGGAGAGAAATCATCACTTCTTTTTTTATGGCATTCCTGCTGCATGCTTTGTGCTCTATGTTTAAATGAACATGTTTTCTTCTACTTGGGATAATTCATGCACCTGTGAAACAATGAACAAAGTAGCTTGAACACTGAATATCACAATATGGTGGAAAGAGCATGGACTTCAAAATCAGACACAGTTCTCAAAGTCTGCTTCTTCCTCCTACCAAATGCATGCTTTTAGACAAATCATTAACCTCATCGAATCTTTCTCTTTCAGCTTAAAAAAATTTTTTTTAATATTTTTATTTATTTATTTATGGCTGCGCTGGGTCTTTGTTGCCGGGTCAGGCTTTCTCTAGTGGCAAGCAGTGGCTGCTTTTCGTTGCAGTGTGCAGCCTTCTCATTGTTATGGCTTCTCTTGTGGAGCACTGGGCTCTAGAGTACAGACTCAGCAGTTGTGGCATGTGGGCTTAGTTTCCCCGTAGCATGTGGAATCTTTCCAGACCAGAGATTGAACCTGTGTCCCTTGAATTGGCAGGAGGATTCTTAACCACAGGAGCACCAGGGAAGTCTTCTTTTTTAGCTTTATCTAAGGGAAAAAATGGTAATATGGATTCCTTTTCTGCCTTAGTATGCTAGGATTAAATAGAAAAATCTGAATGAGAATGAAAAGAAAACTTGCACAGTAATTGGTATTTAAAGTATGTTTTTAAGTTTCAAGAGGGTGATTTTGAATTTCAGAGCAAGGAAAGCTTCCTCACATTGAAGGAGTTAGGATTATAGTTGTTAAGGAAGCAACACACACATTTGTTCTGATTGCCTCCAGGTTGGAAATGCATGGCACAAAGTTTAGAAGCATTAGCTTTTGTGTTATTGAATAATCACAGACTTTGAAAGCATAAAATGTGCAAATCAGGCAAGTATAAAAGGAATCGGAAAGACGAGTATGGGCTTTTAGTAAGCTGGAAACTATTAGTCTCAGAAGGCTGATTAGAATGTGGATAAGCCTGTGGAAGAACGGGTGTGACAGGAAACTAGAAATATCTATTACCTTTCTCTTCTGCACTGAAATTCTCTTCCCTAGCCAGGATCTGAGCTAGCGGAGTCAGCCAGACCAGATGATCTTTCTGTTTTCCTTTTCCTGGTTCAATTTCTGCAGGACTCCAACTCCCAGCCAGAGGAACTCAAAAAGTCTCTGCTTTCAGCAGCAGGTTGTGCTGCCAGCTTCTGTCTCCACATCTCCTAAATCAAGGTAGGCTTCTCCACTGCCAAAAGCACTGGACAAAAAGCAGAATGACCCTTTGATCTCTTATATATGGAGCTCCTATGTTATGCAAAGAAGTTTATGGTGTGTTTTATAAAGAGAACTGAATTGGTGTTTAATCTCAAAGGCAATCAAGAACTTAGAATCTAAGGAACTATGAATGTGGGAAATGAGATTGCCCTGAGATTCAAATGGTAAAAAATCCACCCTTAATGGATTGCTGAAGAGGGGCACTTACTTTGCAGAATGACACTGAGACAATACTGCACAGAGTTGTTGTTAGGAGTAAATGAACAAATACACACAGAGCACTTAGAAATGTACCCTGTAGGCAGTGTATGTTCAATAAATGTGAGCCACTACTGACTTCAAGCAGTGTTGCCTAATATGCCTCGTGATAAAAATCTCTTGGGGGGATTTATTACATTTAGAGATTTCCAAACCCCTCCCAGAAAATGATTCTATTTCAATTGGTCTGAATAGGGTAGTGGGAAGTGGAATCCTTACAGTTAACAAATGTCTCAGAATTCTTTAGATTTCTCAAGTTTAGAAAACACCACCTTAGTCAAAATGTACAAACTTCCAGTTAGAAAATAAATAAATCCTGGGGCTCTAATATACAGAATAGTGACTACAGTTAATAATACTATATTGTATATTTGAAAGTTGATTGAGAAAATTCCCTTCTGGACAAGATTCACCCTTCTGGAAGCCATTAAGAACATTTATGATTCATGGGTAGAAGATAAAATTTCAGTGTTAACAGGAGTTTGAAAGAAGTTGATTCTAACACTCATGGAATACTTTGAGGGACTCAAGCCTTCAGTGGAGGAAGTAATTGCAGGTGTGTGGAAAGTATAGAAATAGTCAAAATAATAATAATTATTAGTGATGATTACTTTTTAGCATATAGAAGGAGAAAAATGATCCACTCTGTTCAATATGCTAGATATATCACAGTTTCCTCTTGGTTTTAACTGAAATAGAACAGGTTAATCAGAGTAGAGAGAAAATGGACTTTATAACATAAAAATTAATAAACCCAAACCTCAGTGAAAACAATTGAGAGGCCAGGATGGGGCGGGCCCATATCCCCTGGCAATAGTGGAGGCCTACACGAAGAAGAAAGACTTCCTTTTCTCACCTGGCAAGAGCTCAGCCAATGAGAGACTGTCACAACTCAGCCAATGAAAAGTCACTATGCTTCCAACTCTCAGTTCCTCCAATAGACTCTTTGTTTACTACAGCACTTCGACTTCCTTTTCTACTCTTTGAAAGAGTTCTCTGCTTGCTCTGTGGGGATTGCACAGTGGCTCAGCTTGGCTATAGACCGCATTTGCAATTCTTTGTTGATCTCAAGTAAGCCCATTTTTGCTGGAGAAATAACTATTGTCTGTTTGTTTCAGAGCAGTAATAACCGACTTCCTGTCTCCCTCCTCTCCCATAATAATTCAAGAAAAGCCAAGGGACCAATTAAGACCTCCAAATATGCTTTGATTTGTGACCTAGGGCTATTCTTCACAGACCAGAGGAGCTTGTTTCTTGAGTGTTTGTCATTGCAAAATTTATGTATTCTTGTACAATGGTAATTTCAGGAGGAGTCGCATTTTAAATGTGGTAAATGTGTTGAAGGGTATTTTAAATTTGTTGATTGTCTGTCGTCTTATGGCAAAAATGCTCCTAATGATTCTTAAATAAGCATATTTTCTTGGTGTTGAGTAGTACAGTCAATGCCAGGCGGAAAATACTGACAGAAGGTTTAAATTGTAAAGTGTTTTGTATGTTCTAATGGCAACACTTAGTGAATCATGTTTGGAAATGTAATTTTTTCAGTGAATTTGTGGATGCAGGGTGACCAGCTTCTCAGTGGCTGTTTGATCTCCTGGGCACACATCCACCTGTAATAGATCACCAGCACTATTTAAATTGTTTCCTCTTCCTCCTCCTTTCTCTTCACCCCTCTGCTCCTTTGTCCTCCACTTTTGCTCCTTGCCAAAGGCTTATAGTTAAATTCCCTCAGTACATTCTAATACATTAATTTTTGTCTGATGCAACTCCACAGTATTTGGCAAGTCATGGTATTTTTGCTTCTCTATTCTTTTCACTCACATTAAATCAATTCAAGAAACCCAGAATGTTTGATTTAGATAAATGCAACTAACAGCATTGGAGGTGGCTTATGTGCATGTTTTTGCAAAGTAATCTGATCTTAAAAGGTAATTGAATTAGGACCTTGCCAAAGTCAGGGATAGAGTACTTCTCTTAAAACAAATCAAAACTACTCCTGATTTTTTAGAGTTAGCAAGGAGCAGGACTTTTCGGGCAACAAAAGTTAATGACTAGCCAAAGGGTTTTTCAACTCTCCTCCTTGTTTTCTACCTAAAACCATGTTAAACCATACCTAGATAATATGCTCATTGATTTTCGGGTATCTACAAATAAGCTATTCTTCATAAAATCTTGAAACAGTCTTGGACTCTTATTAACTTGGACAAAAGTGAACAAAAGGAATTTGCCTGCAGCATACAGCTGGGCCCTGTGACCCCACTGACCCAGCTTCTCTTCTAAAGGGTAGCAGTGTTCTGCCCTTTACATCTCCTCTACAATAGAAAATGTCAGTGAGAAGACACCCAGCCTTCGCTCCTATCCCATGAGGAGCATGTTCACTGGGCAGTTTTTCTCTAATAATTACCTTAACTGGCAAAAGTGCACACATTTTGAACTGAGAGAAAATTCTTATGGCATTTTGCAAACATCATGTAGTTGCAAATATTTGTCTTCTGAGGAAGAACTTGCAGAGCCTTGTGGTAAGTATCTTAACAGTAGTCATGGTCTGTTAATTCCATTTTTTCTTTCTTCCTAAGAAAGACTGAAAAAAATAACTGTATGGTGAATATCAGGATTCCTAGGCTCATATAGGAGCGCTGAACCAAAGGTCTCCCAGAACAGCAGTGTTTTATTCTCAAATATAAAAATTGACTTACCAGAGCAGGGATCTTGACTAGAGTCCATAGCTCTTAGGGGAATTTTTGACAGGAGTGCAGGATGCTGAAGACCTCTCTAAAAAAATAGAAAGGCTGCAAAATATATATATATATTTTGTATGTACATTTCATCAGTTTTTCTAAAGCTCCCCTGACTTTCTAAAATGATCTTCTTTTGCAGCATTCCAGAAGCTAATGTTTGCCTCTCAAAGTTAATTCTGAATTGGCATATGAAACCTACATGCCATTGCCTAATTCCATTTTTTGGAATGTTAAGTAAAACAAACACCCAGGAAACAAGGACAATATTAGAATACGACTGAGTCTCGCCCTGCTTTTTCTTGTTTTAACTTAGTGGTACTATATTGATTTCAAGAGCTTTGCACTGAAATGTGTTGTTCAGTTCAGTTCAGTTCAGCTGCTCAGTCGTGTCCAACTTTTTGTGACCCCATGGACTGCAACATGCCAGGCTTCCCTGTCCATCACCAACTCCCCGGAGCTTGCTTAAACTCATGTCCGTTGAGTCGGTGATGCCATCCAACCATCTCATATTCTGTCATCCAGTTCTCCTCCCGCCTTCAATCTTTTGCAGCATTAAGCGTCTTTTCCAGCAAGTCAGTTCTTTGCATCAGGTGGCCTAAGTATTGGAGTTTCAGCTTTGGTATCAGTCCTTTCAATGAATATTCAGGATTGATTTCCCTTAGGATTGACTGGTTTGATCTCCTTGCAGTCCATCTCCATCAGTTTAAAAGCATCAATTCTTCGATGCTCAGCTTTCTTTATAGTCCAGCTCTCACATCCATACATGACTACTGGAAAAATGATACCTTTGATTAGATGGACCTTTGTCGGCAAAGTAGTGTCTCTGCTTTTTAATGTGTTGTCTAGGTTAGTCATGGCTTTTCTTCCAAGGAGCAAGCATCTTTTAATTTCATGGTTGTAGTCACCATCTGCAGTGATTTTGGAGCCCAAGAAAATAGTCTGTCACTATTTCCATTGTTTCCCCATCTATTTGCCATGAAGTGATGGGACTGGATGCCATGATCTTTGTTTTTTGAATGTTGAGTTTTAAGCCAGTTTTTTCACACTCCTCTTTCACTTTCATCAAGAGGCTCTTTAGTTCCTCTTCACTTTCTGCCATAAGGGTGGTGTCATCTGCATGTCTGAGGTTATTGATATTTCTCCCAGCAATCTTGAATCCAGCTTGCACTTCATCCAGCCTGGCATTTCGCATGATGTACTCTGCACATAAGTTAAATAAGCAGGATAACAATATACAGCCTTGATATATACTCCTTTACCAATTTGGAACCAGTTGTTCCATTTCCAGTTCTAACTGTTGCTTCTTGACCTGCATACAGATTTCTCAGTAGTCAGGTAAGGTGGTCTGGTATTTCCATCTACTGAAGAATTTTCCACAGTTTGTTGTGATCCACACAGTCAAAGGCTTTGGTGTAATCAATAAATCAGAAGTAGATGCTTTTCTGGAATTTTCTTGCTTTTTCTATGACCCAATGGATGTTGGCAATTTGATCTTTGGTTCCTCTGCCTTTTCTAAATCCAGCTTAAAATGTATTGAAGTACCACCAATTGAAACAGAAAGATATTTACTTCATTTGAGTAAATATACAGTACTTTATGGGCTTCCCAGGTGGTGCTAGTGGTAAAGAAACCACCTGCCAATGCAGGAGACACACAGGAGATGTGGGTTTGATCCCTGGAGGAGGCATGGCAACCCACTCTAGTATTATTGCCTGGAGAATTCCATGGACAGAGGAGCCTGGCGAGCTATAGTCCAATAGTCCATACAACCATAGGGTTGTAAAGAGTTGGATATGACTGAAACAAGCGAGCTATAGTCCATATAGTCCATACAACCATAGGGTTGTAAAGAGTTGGATATGACTGAAACAACTTAACAAACCATACACATGGTACTTTATGGTTAGGGTTCTTGGTTTGTCAAATACAATCAAAACTACATACAGTATTTGGTGATATGAAAGAAAAGATTGAGTTTTTAAATGTGAAAAGCCTTTTTTTTTTCTGAGTAGAGAGATTGGGATCATTTTTTCCTTTCTTTAACTCAGTTTTTCTACATTGCTTAGATAGGTTTTAAAAGGGCACTTTTCTCTGTTCATATAAGGGCAACCCTGTCTTAGACACTGTTAATGAATTATAACACCACTTACAGCCATAGGACAGGCAGGCCTGTCGTGCTTGCGGTCCGTGGGTCGCAAAGAGTTGGACACGACTGAGCGACTGAACTGAACTGATAGCAACAGTTTGACCACAAATAGTGATGAGAAAAATCCTTAAATACTAGGTGGACCTTTAAGTAGAAATTTTTACAAAATTTGGGGAAACTGGCGCTGAAAATGTCAGTTTAATGGAAGCTAGCTAAGTTTTGGGGTAAGTTTACGTATACCTCTTGAATACTTTCAAGCAGGGTTTAATTTGGTGTCATCCTGTTTAAGAGCATTTATTAACCCCAAGAGCTAAATGGAAAGAATTCCTATAATTAAGTACATTGGTTTGTCTTTATGTGGTTCCATAATGTAATATATTAAACTCTTACTAGACTTCGGACCCTGTGTGTGCTATCTGGTTTAAGGGAATTTTCTCATCCAGTTTGTCAACAACTTTTATGTGGTAGTAATTAAAACAATCATCCTTGTTTTGCAGATAGAGAAATAGGACTGGAACCCAAATTCTAGGATTCAAGAGTCTGCACTCTCCACTGTACAAAACTTATTGTAAGTAAAATTAAATATTAATAGTAAATAAGCAAAGTGAAGAATTACATTTTTTAATTATGGGAAATTTCATGGGTTAAAGAATTGTAGGGATAAAGAACTTGCAGGTTTTCCAGTAGGTAAGAATTCACATTCCCAATACAGAGGGCATGGGTTCCATCCTTGGTCAGTGAACTAAGATCCCACATGCTTCATGGTGCTGCCAAAATAGAAGAATTGTACAGCGAACCCTCATATACCCATCCTCCAGCTTTGACAGTCATCAACACATAGCCAATATTGCTTTGTCTGTTGCCTTGTCTTCTACCGCATCTATGTTATAAGGCAAGTCTCAGACATCATATTGTTTCACTTACGGGAATATTTAAATTAAATAAAGATATATGTATCTAGGTGAGAATAAATATTAATAATATCTGGGAATTTTTATTTTTATTTTTTTACATTGTGAGATCATGTATTTATTTTAAACAACATAATGTTACAGTTGCATCTATTTATGTATTTGTACAGAAGAGGAGTGGAAGGATATGTATCAACTAGTTAACATTGGCTATCTCAGGAGAGGAAAGTGGAACTGGGTGGCGGCCAAGAGGAACAAAAGAGACTTTTTGTTATTGTTTGGATTTTTTTAATGAGACTATTACCTTAGAAATATTAAATGAGCAAGTTAAAATACAAATAAGGTATATGATCTCTAATATTCTTTCTAGGAAACACTTAGGCCTCAAATTTGATATTTTCTCACCTGGGTGGGTCCAAAGAATTATCAAAATTATTGAATACTACACACACACACACACACACACCCCTACACCCATATGGGTAAAACATAATGACACTACTGATTCGTAACCATCTAAATCAACAGAAAACTTTGCTTTATGAATATTAATATTATACATAACAATTATTTTCTCGGTTTGGCCAAGAAGGAAGTCCTGTGGTTACTCAGGGACCCTGTTTCAGTGCTAACTGGCAGAATGGTTTCTGGTTCATTTCTTCGCTCACAAAACTGGCATTGAAACTGCCAAGATCAAGACCTTTGGACCATCAAAGTGTATTCAACGATAGCCAGTTTCTCCCAGATCAAGATATGCAATCAGAGACCTGGTTTTCAGGCAAAATTGATGCAAGCAAAATGTTTTTTGGCTGCCAGTCATTAACATAATGACATGGTTCAGAGGTGTGTGTCTATTTTTGCTTAAGGGTGTTCTGAATGGTGAAACACTAGTGATTTCCTGGTTTGATGCTGCAGTCCCAAAAGGGTAGGTCATATCTGCTGTATCTTCTTCTAGAACTCTTTACTCCAAGCTAGCCTCATTTCTTTGGTTGTACATATTGATGGTTGTTGTTTAGTTGGTAAGTCGTATTGTGACGCTATAGATTGTAGCTCGCCAGGCACCTCTGTCCATGAGATTTCCCAGGTAGGATACTGGAGTGGGTAGCTATTTCCTTTTCTAGCGGATCTTCCCGACCCAGAAATTGAACTCTCATCTCCTGCATTGGCAGGTGGATCCTTTACCACTGAGCCGCCAGGGGAGGCCCACAGGCAGGGTAAGCTCAGACAACTATCCCAACTGTTTGTGATGCTAAGGAATCAATCAGAGATGACTTTGGGATATTCTCTTGTATCATCTCATTTCATTCTCATCATAATCTTTTAATTGCTAATGTTTATTCCCATATTGGAAATGAGAAAACTTTGACTTTGAGAGAGACTGTCATCTCTACCAACTTGTAAAACAAATAATGACAGAGTTGAGACTGAAATTTAAGCCGTCAGATTCTAAGTCTGAGCCTCTTTCCTCTGCACAATTGCAGCTTTACAGACTGTTATAAATGGACTTCAGCTACATCACTTACGTGAGTGAGAAAGGGAATTTAAAATGGTTCATGCATTTTACAACTTGATCTTCCATTCTTTGCGAGTGTTTCTGGAGTTCATTCTCCTTACATCAGTAACTATGTTTAGTCCTGTGTTGTAAAATTGAGACTATCAGAACCTTGCAGGAAATTACTCTTAGTACGAACAAGGCACTGGGTTTAGACTAGATTAATATGCAATTGGCACATTCTCTGTCCTGGTTAAATTCACTTCTCTGTGCTTCAGTTAGAATTGATATTCTGACTCAGTTCCTGAGAGCCATGTTTATGCATTTACTTTTTGCTTAAACTTGGCTGTGTTTTCATGGGATACCAAAATGAACAGAGCAGTTTCTGGCCTCAAGAAACTTAAAATCTAATGGTAGAGGGAAATATCTATTTACAGAAATAAATATAAGCAAAGAAAAACATGTCATGATCATATACAGATATGAAGTTTAGAAGATTAACACAAATATCCACCATTTATGAATGACTTCCCTGTTAGGCAACAGGGATGTGCTTTATTTTTGTAATGCTTCAACACATGTGTGTGTGTATGTGTGTGTTTTAAATGATTATATTTTGATGTCAGCTTGGAGTTTTGTTCCTTTTATGGCCGCACCCCATGCCATGTGGGACCTTAGTTTCTCAACTGGGAATTGAACCTGAGGCCTCTACATTGGAAGGCAGATTCTAAACCACTGGACCTCCAGGGAAGTCCCTCAACACACATCTTAAAAGGGAAATGCTATTAACCCAGCTACCGATGATGAATTTGAAGCTCAGGCAGGAGGTGACAATGGAAATTAGCCTTCAGTGGTGGGTAGGGTTTTCGTCCCTGGTGAGTTGGGCATCCCAGGTGAGAGAATGATAACAGAGAAGCACTGGAAGAGCAAGGGTCTGGGAAATCGAGAAACATCCCAGGTTCAGGGATCAGGAAATAGCGACTTAAATGGTCAAAAGCATATTTGAGGCCTCTATCTGTGATGTAGGCTACACAAGGAAAGTGTTCTTTCAATGAAGTGCTTGCTAATTCATGAAATTCCAGTGGACGTTGGTGTGATGTGACTGTTTTGGGGAGGCCATGCCTTTAGAATTTATGAAACTTTCTGATTTGTACTTTTTTATTTTCCCCTGTGGTTCTTCCGTTTTTTTTTTTTTTTTTTTTTTAATTCTAGACAATGTGTAGTCAGCTCTCTGCTATAAGTAATTTGCTGGTAGCTGAACTTTAGATAAAGCCTTGTAAACCATCTACATCATTATATTACTTACAAAGAATAATTTTATATTGTCAGTGAAGACATTTTAAATTTTATATTGTTTAATCATCTTCGTTTCATTTGGTTGTAGCCTAAGCACTTGTTTTTATTATTATCCAGGTTAGATTTGATTGGTAGTTTTTTTTTTTTTAAGTTAAGAATTAATAAAAGTTAGAGACGTGAAGCTATTCTGGACGATCCTACAATGGTGGGTAGATGTCATTATACATTTGTCGAAATCTATAGAATGTACAACATCAAGAGTGGACCCTAATGTAAAAAAAAATGTAAAATGAACTTTGGGTGATGATGACGTGTCGATGTAGATTCATTGATTGTAACCCACGTTCTGTGCAGGTGTGGAAGCTGATAGTGGGGGAGGGTAGGCATGTGTGGGGGCAGCAGATGTATGGAAAACCTCTGTAGCTGCTGCTTAATTTTTCTATGAACCTAAAACTACTCTGAGAAATGAGGTCTATTAAAAAATGTAATAGAAGTAGAGAACGAATGAAAGACCAAAGCCTTCTATCTAGGTAGTTTCATGTGTTGAGTCCAGAAATGGGTGGTAGAGATGGGAGTATTATGTCAAGTGTACCTGGAGGCAATAAGATGCTCGGGTTCTTCTGGCCACAGGAGTGGTAGCAGGAAGATCTTTGGACATAATAAATCTCTTGTGGAGTGAATAGAATCAGCCAATGAGAAGATGACAGAGGAGGGATCTCAGAGTCAGAAAAGCTATTATAAAGTTCTAGCAGTGCAGGATTCGTTCTCCTGTACCATCCAGAGGTGATGCAGACCCGACCTTGATTTCCAAAAGGTCTTTTAGTGATGTCTTCCCTTTAGAACAACTCTTGATTTTTGTGATGGAATTTGGCTCTTAGGCCATTTTTCATTTTTGCTTTAAAGCTTAAAACACAAAGAAAAACATACATATCTAATCTTATTTAATCTGTCAAGTCCTGCCAAGTCTCTTTCTCTCTCAATATTTTGTTAGAAACTGGTAGCAATGAAATAAATATCCTTGGCATTTACGTGCCTTTTTGCTCTCACATGCCTGCTTGACTTAAATACCCTCTACTATCACTTATTTTTCCATCTCTGAATTTTAATTTTCACTGAATACTTTCTTTTTAAAAAAAGTTTTAAAAATTGAAGTATGATTGATGTACAATATTATATATGTTGCAGGTATACAATACAGTGATTAACAATTTTTAATTTTTTATATTTATTTATTTGGCTGCATCGGGTCTTGGCATTCAGAATCCTTTGTTGCTGTGTACAGATTCTCCAGTTGTGTCATGTGGGCTCCAGAATGCAGAGGCTCAGTAGATGTAGCTTAGTTGGTCCATGGCAGTGGGATCTTAGTTCCCCGACCAGGGATTGGACCCACGTTCCCTGCTTTGCAAAGTATATTATTAACCACTGGACCACCAGGGAAATCCCAATTAACAACTTTAAAAAGTTATACTCCAGGACTTTCCTGGTGGTCCAGTAGTTAAGAATCTGCCTGCCAATGCAGGGGACATGGATTCGATCCCTGGTCCAGGAAGATCCCACTTGCCACAGGGCCACTAAGCCATGCACTACAGCTACTGAGCCGGTGTTCTAGAGTCTGTACTTTGAAACAAGAGAAACCACTGCAGTGAGAACCATTCACACCACAACGAAGATTAGCCCTGGCTCACTGCAACTAGAGAAAGCTCATGCACAGCAATAAAGAGCCTGTGCAGTGAAATAAATAAATTATTAATAAAAAAGTCATACTCCATTTCATTTAGTTTTTATAAAACATTGGCTATATTCCCTATGTTGTACAATATATCCTTGTAGCTTAGTTTATACGTAATAGTTTGCACTTCTTAGTGCATAATAGTTTGCGCCTACCCCTATATTGTTTTTCCCCCTTGAATACTTGCTTTTGAATCTTAGTAAAAGCTATAATATGAAAAACATCTTCAGAAACAGCAACAATATTGTATTGGGACCTGGAACCAAGTGTTTTTTGGTATTTCTATATGGCTGATTTCTGAGGTTTCAATCTCTAATCTTGTATGTCTTCATTTGTTTAGGGGTCTGGGTCCTGGCCCAGTACTTTCACTGCTTTAAGGAACTGTATGACTTGTAATTACAGGAGGGGACTAACTGAGCCAGGATATGAGGATTCTTGATCAATCCTTTAGTCATTTTCCTATAGTGTTATTCAGTTCAGTTGAGTCGCTCAGTCGTGTCCAATTCTTTGCGACCCCATGAACCGCAGCACGCCAGGCCTCCCTGTCCATCACCAACTCCTGGAGTCCACCCAAACCCATGTCCATTGAGTTGGTGATGCCATCCAACCATCTCATCCTCTGTTGTCCCCTTCTCCTCCTGCCCTCAATCCTTCCCAGCATCAGAGTCTTTCCCAGTGAGTCAGTTCTTCCCATCAGGTGCCCAAAGTATTGGAGTTTCAGCTTCAACATCAGTCCTTCCAGTGAACACCCAGGACTGATTTCCTTTAGGATGGACTGGTTGGATCTCCTTGCAGTCCAAGGGACTCTCAAGAGTCTTCTCCCATACCACAGTTCAAAAGCATCAATTCTTCAGTACTCAGCTTTCTTGACAGTCCAACTCTCACATCCATACATGACCACTGGAAAAACCATAGCCTTGCCTAGACGAACCTTTGTTGACAAAGTAATGTCTCTGCTTTTGAATATGCTGTCTAGGTTGGTCATAACTTTCCTTCCAAGTGTTATTAGTGAAATCAATTAAGTCCTTTTGTGTAATTCTAATCATAAATCTGGTGTCATCTATATCAGTCTTATTGAAGAGTAGGAAAGAAAATTGGTATGAGCCTGAGGGAGATAAAATAATTAAGTATCTTGGATTCACCTTTGTACTTTTAGCTAAAATAACAATATTTACTGTTCTTTCTGTGCATGCTCAGTTGAGTCCGACTCTTTGCAACCCTATGGACTGTAGCTCTCCAGGCTCATCTGTCAGTGGGATTTCCCAGGCAAGAATACTAGAGTGATTTGCCATTTCCTTCTCCAGGGGATCTTCTCAACTCAGGGATCAAACCAGTGTCTCCTGTGTCTGCTGCATTGCAGGTGGATTCTTTACCCATTGAGCCACCTGGAAGCCCAAATGTTTACTATTAGAATGCTTTATTTTCTTAAAAAGAAATCCTGCATATTTTTCGACATAAATAATGTATTTATGTTGAAATTTATTATTTCTTAAGAGAAATATAGCTTCCGGATTTTTTCTTGCAATGCAGTCTGCCAATCAGAGAAATTGAGTGAATGCCTAAGAAACCAATCATGAACACTTATGTCCTTGAATTATTTTTCCTCCAGCATATTTTATTAATTTTTTCATATTCCATAAAGTATCTATGAGTCCTATGTCCAAAAATCTTGATTATTTTTTATGCTGCATAATTGTGTACTTTCTAATTGGTGATCTCTTGTTAATCCATTTGCAAATATTTATCTGCATCCTGCTCACATTAATTATCCTGGGATTACTTGCCACATCATAATGTTACATAGTTCTTTGGCTGTTTAAATGTCTATTATTGATGTCTCAAGTGATTACTTATAATTTAAATTTTCAATTAGTCTTACTTGTTAAGTAAGAAGGTAAAGCTACTTTCTTCAAAAGAGATTATTTGACCATATTTTTAGGAAATTAGAGATATTTCCTATGAGTACTTCAGTGTTCACTACTATTTATATACCCAAATATGTCATTGATTCCTGTCAATTTTGCCACTTAAACATCTTTTCATCTCCCCTTTCTAGTTCAGGTGCCTTATTAACCAGTTTTTCTTAATTCCAGCATCAATCCTCTGCAGAGCATACAAAGCCAAGAGAATAATTTTTTTCTTTTTGATATTTTTTTCCTTAAAAATTTTTATTACACCCAAAATGAGTATTTATTATAAAAAGGTTAGAAGATACAGATATTTAAAAATAATAAGCATAAGCTTATTTATAAAACAGAAGTAGAGTCACAGATGTAAAAAACAAATTTTTGATTATCAGGCTATAAGGGGGGAGGGGTAAATTAGAAATTGGGACTGACATATACACACTTGTTGTTCAGTTGCTAAGTTTTGTCTGACTCTTTGTGACCCCATGGACTGCAGCATGCCAGACTCCCCTGTTCTCCATTATTTCCTGGAGTTTGCTCAAATTCATGTCCATTGAGTTAGTGATGCTATTTAACCACCTCATCCTCTGCTTCCCTCTTCATATACACACTGCTGCTGCTGCTAAGTCGCTTCAGTTGTGTCTGACTCTGTGCAACCCCACCAGGCTCCCCTGTCCCAGGGATTCTCTAGGCAAGAACACTGGAGTGGGTTGCCATTTCCTTCTTCAATGCATGAAAGTGAAAAGTGAAAGTGAAGTTGCTCAGTTGTGTCCGACTCTTGGCGACCCCATGGACTGCAGCCCACCAGGCTCCTCCGTCCATGGGACTTTCCAGGCAAGAGTACTGGAGTGGGGTGCCATTGCCTTCTCCCCATATACACACTACTATATATAAATAGATAACTAATAAGAACTCTCTGTATAGCACAGGGAGCTCTGTACCTTACAATACTCTGTAATGGTCAATATGGGAAAAGAATCTAAAAAGAAAGAGTGACTATATGTGTAACTAATTCACTCTGCTGTATACCTGAAACTAACACAACATTGTAAATCAACTATACTCCAATAAAATTTTTTTATAAAAGAAACAAAAGATACCTGTAAGCCACCAGCCAGATGAACAACTACTAAAAATTTGTTATACATTCTCTCAGACTCTTTTAAACATGCAAATAGTAGAATGTTATGTAAGATTTAAAACAGGTAATTTTTGAATCCTTGATGAGGAGAGATTGAAAATAAACTGAACTGAGATTTGCAGTCTGACCTGTACTGGATAATGGATGGTGCATCCACTGTGCTAATAGACTCATCAGACCATTGGTTGGTGATTGATAACTGGTTGATTTTATTTTAAAAGGACCATATGGCCAAATCCTATATCTTGTTGCAGTTACGTCTTTTCCTGAGAGAAACAGATGTCCTTACTGTCTGTCATCTTAGGACTGATCAACCCTGGAGCCTGAAACTTGAAAGGCAAGCTGAGACAAAGTAATAGGCATTTCTCATTTTAACACCAGATGTTCCTTTAGTCTAAATTCTGAGGAACAAGATTCCAAGACATTTCCAATGAAGTAACAGCTCTGGAAACATGGAGGAGGTTAGAAGCAAATCAGCCTTATTAGTGACCAAGAAAATAACCTAGGCATGAGCAGGAGAAACTCTGAGTTATTCTTCTTGTGGTGCTTCCTTCTCAGTATTGGCAAAACTACAGTGAGACTAATGGAAGTTATAGCCTACTTCCTGCTGAATTGTGGGGAAATAAAGGGCCCATGTGATACTTGAGACAAAAATTAAATGACTAATAAATACAACTAAAAAGAGCAGACAGAGCCAAGATAGCCGGAAAGTAAATGTCTTTGAAATAGTTTCCGTCTCTGGCCAGTAGCTTAAATTCAGCAATAACATCAAATAAGTAAATTATAGTAGACAATTGGCATTACTTTTTCAGAGTTGACAGAACTTAATTTACTTGCACTACATGTTTATAATCCTTTGTGTGGCAATAACTGAATGACCTTTAAAAGGTAAAGTCTTTTCTAGGTGTTTAATTTTTAGCTAGATAATAATCCTTTGAGAAAACAAGTCTTCATAAATAATAAGTAGCCATGTCTATCTTTGATTTAATTGTTCTGAATCTCTTCATTGTTGACTGCCATTCACAGTTTTTTTCCTTTTTTTTATGATAGACCCCCCCACCCCCAACAATATTTCCATATTGCCTTCCATGATGATGTTGCTTTAGTGCTTTTTGTCTGATCTTTTGTGAAGGAACTTGCAGCTCTTCAATTTCAATCTATCTTGCTAATGTTTCCTTTCTTGTTCTATAGTGGAAAGTAGATATGAGATTTCCTGGGTCTCAAAAGGCAATTTTATGTACCAATTACTTTAACCTAATCTCTTTGAAAACAATAATTAATATAGTATATTTAAATAGCTAAGTTTTCTCTCTGTGCATCCTGGCCTCTGACATATTACCGATCCTGTGTATCACATTCTACTTAGACCACAGGGAGGAGAGGTTTCCAGTGAACATAAAAAATAAAGTCAGCTTTTCCATTCCTAAAGCTAGTTTTATTTTATTGTTGTATAACAGATTCAAGTGGAAATCTGTTCAGTAAGTTATCTTTTGTTTCTTAAAGATACTCTTCTCACAGAATTAAGCTAAGTACTTTTTCTAAGTATTTGCATTTGAGGATCTGAATTGAGAATATTTTGGCTTTTACAGCACCAAGATTATGTCTGAACTTTTTATAATGGAATAAAAGACGGCAGGATGACTTCTGTTTTATAAATTCTTTTATACTAATTGAATTAAATGCATGCTCATATTTAAATTTTATGTACACTAATATTTAAATATTTTTCTTCTCCTAAGGCCCAAGATGGCAGGTTGTTTATACCACTAGATCTCCAAGTTTTTGCTTGCATCCTGATTGCTTGGAGAATATTGGGTCCCCTCAAGTTTCAGTAGGTTTGGGGAGGGGCCAAGAATTTACCTTTCTAACAAGTTTTTAGGTGATTCTCATGCCTGACGACCCCATTTGGAGAACATACTGATGTGAACATTCAGAGGGATGGACTTCATAGGTCTTGCCTAGATACTAGAATGTTTCTGTGACTAATAGACACAGACAGGGACCCTTCATGGATGGTCCAGTCCTAAGACCTGTGGTCTTATATATTCATTTAATTTCATGACTTTTGGGATTTAATTTAACGTCATATCCTTTGGAATTTAACTTAATGCCATGGCCTTTGGAGTTCTGCTCCAGATGATGGGAAGAGGGCTGATGCCATTAGCTCCAAATCACCTGGGGAGTAGGCAGGAGTACAGGAGTTTGTTACATGGGTTTATTCAAGTTGAGCTGCAAGTCCAGGTGGAAGTGTACTAAGGGCAAATAGAAATGATGGGCATCACTCGGGAGAAAGAATGAGGCTGCAGAGTGAAGGGAAACCAAACACTTATTGATGACCTAGTGACAGATGCATATATCACCTTCTTTCGTTTAACCCACACAAGTCTACTGAGGGTGGGGAAAAGTTTTTTTATTTTTAATAGATTAGGCAGGCACCTGAGACTTGGAAAAGTTAAGTAACTTGTCATTGTCTAAGGCCCAAATGTGAATCCCTGTTGGTCTATTTCTAGACTCCTTTTAGCAATATTTATTTCCTATTTCTTTATTTGGCTGCACTGGGTCTTAGTTGCGGCATGAAGGCTCTTCAGTCTTCTTTGTGGCATGTGAGATCTTCAGTTGTGGCGGACAGGGTCTAGTTCCCTGACCAGGGATTGAACCTGGGCCCTCTGCATTGGGAGCATGGAGTCTTAGCCACTCACCGCACTACCAGGGAACTCCCTAGAGTATATCTGTGGATGAAGAAGCTTGAGAAGGGAAGGCAGGAGTAGTGTTCTATCCTACAAAGGGACTCAGTGGGATGAAGGCTGAAAAAAGACCAATGAGATTTGCTGTCTGAAAAGAAAACCTTCAGTGTTTTGGTTGTGGGAATACGACCTCCTAACAGCAGATGAAAAGGAAAGAGACGTAGTAAGTGAAAAAAAAATTTGAACAAAAAAAAAGGATTTTAAAAGGAAAAAGGCAAGAGAATGATGTCTCTTTAAAGCTTTCCCTAAAATAGTCACCTGTTAATGGACTGAACGTTTGTGTCCCATCCAGGTTCATATGTTGAAGCCTCAACTCCCAGTGTGATGGTATTTGGAAATGGGGCTTTTTAGGAGGTAATCAGGACCTTCATAACCTAATCTAAATAAGAAAAGAGAGAGAAACCTCTTTCTCTATGTGCATGCACCCCAAAAAGGCCTCCTGAGCACACAACGGGAAAGCAGCCATCTGCACTCTGATCTTAGACTTCCAGCTTCCAGAACTCTGAGAAAATAAGATGTCTGTTGTTTCAGACACCCAGTCTATAGTATTTTGTCATAGCAGCCTAAATTAAGACAGCACTCATGCAAATGGATGATTTGTTTATGCAGACATAAAGGTTTTTGAGTATCTCAAACTGGCACTTCTTGGTGTTTTTCCCATCCCTACTTCTGTTGGAACACTTGGAAACAAGCAGGGTATTCCAGTCTTGTCAGGCTTCTCCTGCCAAATATACTTAATTATGTAACTGGGTGAGGTGTGCATTGACTCTTACATAAGAACCGGTTTTTCTGTCATATATTGAGCTGGATTGGGCTGCTTCTCTTTTGCTTGTGTTCGTGTGATACGTGGGGTGGTGAAGGTGATGTTAAAAGCATCAGTTTGAGTTTGAGAGCTGATGAGCTTACGTTCTTAACACTTAACCCTAAGGAAATCAACTCTATTACATTTGAGTCTTTGAAGTGCTTAGAGAAATTACAAAAGAAATTAAATATTAAGCTATTGATTCATGTGGGTCAGTCCATTCCATAAAACATAGTGTAAAATGTTGTTTCATTTCTGCTATGAAATTATTTTATCTTTTGATTTTTGAAGTTGAAATAGAGATCACTTGTAAATGACCATAGATTTTTTTCTGCAGCCTGACTAAGTTGATTTATTACTGAGCTCCCAAATATTTAACAGGTAGAGCCAAGAGAATGAACAATATGTTAAACATGAAACAAGCGTGGCTCAAATTATTTTTAGGACCCGGCAGAATATTAAAAGATCTTAATTAGTGTCACAAGGAAAATGATATGACTGATAGCACCCTATTTCTATGAACTGAAAAATGTTTTTAAAATGATGTGTGGATTTTTATTTTGTCTGAAGCATACCCAAGCTAAGTTTTCAAAACTGCTAGGAGTTCTTCCTGAGGGTAAATATGAAGATGATGTGAAGCCATACTCTTATTCTTTAGCAGTAAGAAGACCCTGGAGTAGACAGACCCTCAAACTTCCCCCAGAGTCAGCCCTGCGTGTAAGTAAAATTTAAGAGCCATCCACACAAGATTATAGATTTTATATATAGGCTTTTATAGGTCAATTGTGGCACTAACCTTCTCCTCTTAAGTCTCCTGAAAGACATCCCAAATGTTAGAACATAGCTTTGAGTTACACACCAAACAGGTAAATTAGTAGTAGTAATTTATATTACCATCACCATTCTGTGTCTCAGTTTGCTCATCTGTAAAATGGGGATAATAGTAGTACTCACCTTACAGAGCTGTTATGAGGAGGAAATATGAATGTGTGTAAAGACTTAGAACTATGCAGTATGACATATATGAGCAAGAAGGGAAGATGGGATAAGTCATTTTCCTTCAAGTTGTCAGCAATGAGTGACCGATAAGGTTGAGGGGTTTCTAACTAGATAAGTTTGCCAGTGAACAGGGAGACTGAATAGCACTGGAGCAGAAGACACTGCCCAGGAGGCCACACCTGAGATCCACCCTCTTTGCTCAGGGATGGGGTTGAGGGTGGGATCTTGTTGGGACAGTGTCTCCCAGTTGATATCTAGAAGAAGCAGGGGCAGTTTGTCTGAATTCCCTTTATGGGAACTGCATTTTTGCTTTCTGACTGCAGTCATCTTGGGGCACACCCTCTACTTCGGCAACCTTTGAGAGTTGCCACTTTCAAAGACTCAGGGTCCAGCTACAAGTAGAAAAGGTGCTTCTTCTTTTCCATGCTCTCATATCTGTAATGTGGGGAAAGCACATTATTTGACTGTTTAAGTATGTATGGACAGATACTTTTCCTAACACTCCCCTCTGATCAAAGAATCACAAAGCCTCCTCTGGATGTATATTTAGAAATGCTGTCATGGTTGCTGTTTCCTGTTTGGGCATCTGTCATGTGGCTACTTCAGCATGCAGGTGAGACTCTTCCAATAGACACATCGTACCATGTTGGGGAACAGTCTGTAATTGCCATCATCAGGCTTGCTACTTGTTTTATGATTTTACTATAACAGGGAAAATTGCTTGGCCTCCCCAAGACTCTATTTCCTTCTTTTGTAAAATGAGGGTGCCAGGTGGACCTCGAACTCCTTTGAGGTATGACATCATATTTGAGAGATGTGATCCTAGTCACAAAGAAGGTGACTAGCTCCAGGGCTTGCTCATGTATTTCTTATGTACCAATTACAAAATCAATTAGACAGAAACCCCTCTACTCACAGCAATCTCAAAGAGACTGGATCTAGTGACTCAGAAGCCACTATGACAGCTGAGTTCCCCTTGGTCTCTCTTGGTTCCTCTAGTCTGACATTCCCCTGCCCCACCGTCACATTACTTGAAGCAGGCTTTGCTATTATTATTTCCTCAAGGCTTTCAATGTTCAAACCAGTCCATTAGAAAATTTCCTGGGCTCACAAAACTTCATGGGAGTGAAAGGTTTTAATTCCAGCCTATGCAGGATTCATCTGACCAGGGTGAGACTGTTTTCAAGAAGTACTGTGTAGGATCTTTCTATTGTTGGCAATTGCTAATGGAACAATTGTCCCATAATACTTTGAATTGGATCATTTTCCAAATTGGATCATTTTCCAAACATGATCATGATAACATTGTTCTAGGCAGTTAGCAACTGTGGAGAGAGGGCATACAAAGAAAATTACTTGATATGGGACTATGAAATTGCTGTGAGATTGCAAAATTGGATTTTTTATGTGTTTTAGGGATTGCTAAATGACCAGCAAAAAAGGTTAATCCCAATTTCATCAGTGACTAGAAAAGTCTAGGGCAAAGTAGATATTTTGTCTGACACTGATGGGATTTGCTCCCTGTGTATTGCTAGTACTTGCTGTTTAAATGTAATGATAGTCTGTATATGGAGAACATGTACTTGTAAGATTTGGATCAAAGGTTTCATAAATTATTTTGCAAGCTTCTTGTATATAGGGATTGTCTAATTCTAATACTTATACTTTGAATTACTCCAAGTATCTGACTTCATTTTATGTGTAATAAAGGTTTAACTGTTTCAAATGCTTTTTGAGATGAAGAGAGGAAATAACTATATACATAAATAAATTGCATAGTGTGTTCGATAAATATTTTAAGTGAAAATGTGGTTTGCCTGTTTGAGAGAGAAGCTTATAGGTACTTGAACAACTTGGTCTAAAGTGTTCTATTTCCATTTTATCATTCTGTTTTGGGGGCTGAGAGATTTAAGTGCTATCAAAGTGCATAAAATAAACAATTTTCATAATGCCAGGAGAAATATCAACAACCTCAGATATGCAGATGATACCACTCTAATGGTAGAAAGTGAAGAGGACCTAAAGAGCCTCTTGATGGGGGTCAAAGAGGAGAGTGAAAAAGCTGGCTTAAAACTCAACATTCAAAAAACGAAGATCATGGCATCCAGTCCCATCACTTTATGGCAAATAGTCGGGGAAACAATGGAAACAGTGACAGACTTTATTTTCTTGGGCTCCAAAATCACTGCAGATGGTAACTGCAAGCCATGAAATTAAAAGATGCTTGCTCCTTGGAAGAAAAGCTATGACAAACCTAGACAGCATATTAAGCAGAGACATTACTTTGCCAACAATGGTCCATATAGTCAAAGCTCTGGTTTTTCCAGTTGTCATGTGAAGATGTGACAGTTGGACTCTAAAGAAGGTTGAGCACTGAAGAAGTGAGGCCTTTGAACTGTGGTGCTGGAGAAGACTCTTGAGTCCCTTGGACAGCAAGGAGATCAAACCAGTCAATCCTGAAGGAAGTCAGCCCTGAATATTCATTGGAAGGACTGATGATGAAGCTGAAGCACCAGTATTTTGGCCACCTGATGGGAAGAGCTGACTCATTGGAAAAGACCCTGATGCTGGGAAAGATTGAGAGCAAGAGAAGGGGTGACAGAGGATGAAATGGTTGGATAGCATCACCGATTCAATGGACGTGAGTTTGAGCAAACTCCAGGACATAGTGAAGGACAGGGAAGCCTGGTGTGCTGTAGTCCATGGGGTCTCAAAGAGTCGGACATGACTTAGTGACTGAATGACAATGCAGTTAATATCCTTTCCCTGTTTTTCTTAGGCTCAAATGATGTCAGGGAACTTTACTAGGGATACTAACATCTAAAATATTCTGTAAAGCATATAAAATGTTGTAAAGCTGGTAAAGCTTCCTTTACCACTAACCCAGGCCATGGCAGAGGTGTCTTCTTGTCCTTTTCCTAGAGCTTCAGAAGGCCCAGGAATACACATCAGCCCACTCCTTAGCATGAAACAGAAATTGTTTCACAAGTTTCATCTCAGAGTGCAGGAATTTGCATCTATTTTGAGTTCTTTCTTTCTTTTAGGTTTTTTTTTTTTTTTTAATGTGGACCATTTTTAAAGGCTGTATTGAATTTGTTACAATATTGCTTCTGTTTTATGTTTTGGATTTTTGGTGTAAGGCATGTGGAGTCTTAGCTCCCTGACCAGGGATTGAACTCCCATTTCCTTCATTGGAAGGCAAAGTCTTAACCACTGGACTTCCAGGGAAGTCCCTATTTTTAATTATTTCTCAAAATTATGATATGTTGTAGACCTATAAGAAGCATAGTTGTTTAGTTGCTAAGTCATGTCTGACTCTTCTGCAACCCCATGGACTGTAGCCCAACAGGCTTCTCTGTCGATGGTATTTCCCAAGCAAGATGGGTTACCATCTCCTTCTTCAGGGGCTCTTCCCGACCTAGGGATTGAACCTGTGTCTCCTGCATTAGCAGGTAGATTCTTTACCACTGAGGCACCAGAGAAGCATAAGAAGCAGAGATGATGGTATAATGTGCACTCCACATCCAGATCACCTGGCTTAAGAGCTCAAACACAACTGAAGTCCCCATGAAACCCTATCATCCCCCTGCACCCTCCCCCATTTTTATCCTTTTATGATACAAATATAGCCTTAAAAATTTTGGGCATCTCTTTTTTCAAATATAATCTATTATTTGTTCCAGGTTTCTGATGGGCTCATATAAAATATTTATTTATATGGCTGTGCTGTGTCTTAGTTGCCCCATGCGAACTCTTAGATGCGGCATGTGGGATCTGGTTCCCTGACCAGGGATCAGACTGGGGCCCCTTGCATTGGGAATAAGGGGTCTTAGCCACTGGACCACCAGGGAAGTCCCGCTCCCCACCCCCCCTCACCCCCCCCACCGCCAACATTTTTTAACCAACTCACACAATGGAATTGCTGATTGGTTGTTGAAAGAGATTTTGCCTACATTCCTTGTCACCTAGCACCCAAAACAAAGATCTGACCAAATATTTGCCCAAAAGCATTACACTGGGGAATCTTGACCCCATATTTGTTTCAATATGCCACTTAAGAAAAATAGCATCAGAAATACCACTGATGAGAGCAGTAATGGTATATCAACCTGCCAGCAGAAAGCAAGACAGCAGGTTTAGTTACGGTATAGTGATTGTAATTATAGAATTAGGATTTCAAAGAAAATAATCTTTTGTTGTTGTTGTTTAATCACTAAGTCATGTCCGGCTCTTTGCAACCCCATGGACTGTAGCTCCGGCTTCTCTGTCCATGGGATTTTCCAGGTGATAATACTGGAGTGGATTGCCATTTCCTTTTCCAGAGGCATGCCTTTAATTTTATTAGGCGAATAGTCCAAATTACTTTTTCCAGCTCTTTTCCCTTGAGCAGTTGTTTCAAACTCTTCTCAGTGTCAATGAATTCTATATTAAACATTAAAAAAAAAAACAAACATTTCTCCATCTCTTATGTAAGAATCTCTTCAGGAATACACAGGAGGGAGTAGAATGGCAGGGTCCTAGGGAATACACATCTTTACCAAGACCAGCTCTGGCCAAATGGTTCTCTCAACTCTGTGCCAATTGACAGTTTGCCTGAACGTCATTTCTGTTGCTCCACATTCTCGCTCTTATCATCAGAATTTTTCATTGTTTTAATCAGCATTTCCCTGATTGCTACTGAAGTGGAGCATCTTTTATATGTTTATCACCCATTCTGGTTTCCTGTTCTGAGAATTATGTCAGTTTATCTTTTTGCTTTTTCTTTTTTTGGCAACATGGCTCACCTTGCAGGATCTTAGTTCCCTGACCAAGAATTGAACCTTGGGCATTCATGAAAGCCCAGAATCCTAACCACTAGGTCACCAGGGAATTCCCCTTTTGCTCATTTTTTTAAGGTTGTTTATCTTCTTAGTGATTATGAGAGTGATCTAATGGAGCTCTTTATAATATTTGGTCACTAATATTTTTTCTCCCAGCCCATGGCTTTGTATTTTTAAATGTTATCCTTTAATTAGCAAATCATTTGTTAATTATTGTTTTTAAGATTCTATTTAATAACATTTTACATACCCTGGGATCATAAAGTTAGTTTCCAAATTTTTCCCACAGTGTTTAGAAGTTTTTTTCTTCCATTTAGCTTTTAATTACTCTGGAGTTGAATTTTGTAAATTATGTGTGATACAGATCTAATTTTATTAGATTTTTCCATATAAATAAGCAATTATTCCAGCATAGATTACTTTTTATTTCTGCATTGTTTATTATCATTGATTTTATTTACATTTCCTCAGAAAGTCATCCTAAGTGTGGTCTTCTTAAATGGTTGTATTGCATTGATGTTAGAAGCTGGAGGACATATTTTATCTCCAGGTCTATGTCTTATTCACTAACATTACAAATAATCATTAGGTGATTTTTGTGTTTGGCACTCTGGTAAGAAATAGAATTTGCGTGGGTTTTTGAAGATAATATTTTTATACTCTCAGTACTTAACAATGAAGCATTTTATCTTAAATGTGTAGATAAAAGATGTTTTCAAAAACCAGGCTTACATCCATCAATTTGAAACAGAAGCAAGAAATAACAGAAAGATTAGTCAACATAACTTACTGGATGAAATTTACTATGCTGGGAATTTTTATTAATCCCTGTATGGGGTTGTTTAGCTTCCTGAAATTAAGGGATCAGGTTATTATCAATATTTGGGAAAACTAAAGACATTATAGGCTTCCTTGGTGGCTCAGACGGTAAAGCATCTGCCTACAATGCAAGAGACCCGGCTTCAATCCCTGATTTGGGAAGATCTCCTGGAGAAGGAAATGGCAACCCACTCCAGTATCCTTGCCTGGAAAATCCCGTGGATGGAGGAACCTGGTAGGCTACAGTCCATAGGGTTGCAAAGAGTAGGACCCGACTGAGCAACTTCACTTTCACTTTTCACTTTCAAAGACATATCTTTGAATATTATCTTTTCTGCATTCTTTTTCTGGAACTCATAACTATGTTGGACCTTCTAATTCTGTCTTCCATATTTTTAAATTTCTTTTTCATATTTTTCACATCTTTGATGCTCTGTTTCTGGCAAGTCTTTATTAAACTTAAGTAATGTATGCTTAGTCACTTCATTCATGTCGGACTCTTTGCGACTCCACAGATTGTAACCCACCAGGCTCCTCTGTCCATGGCATTTCCCAGGCAAGAATACTGGAGTGGGTTTATATAATGTTTATATGTCTTTATTATATGCATACTTGTTTCTTGTCTCTGACAATTTTATTATTTGTAGTTCTTCTACCATGTGTTGAGTAACTTGATTTTCAACATGATTTCCTTGTCTATTTATAACTGACAATCCAAATTTTGGATTGTCAGTTCATCTTAAATGGAACTTTCCAGTGGGAATCTTGTACAACCTCCAGAGTAGTTTTTACTTCCTTTGCTAAGGAGATTTCCAGGCTGGCAGGACTTTTTGTCGTTGTTAGCTTTTAGGCTCAAATGTCTCCAGACAATGGGATAGGCTCATGATTATACATTTTTGAGACAGATAATTATTTTTTCCACCTGAAGTTTAGGCCAAAATAAACAGTCTTTGTTTTTTTGGATGGCATTTTGTTGTTGTTACTTTTTACAGATTCTGGAATCTCCCTTAATTCAGAAGCCTCAGTTCAATCTCCCTTTCCTCAAAAAGGCTCAAGGTCCTATCCATTACTTATGATTTAAGAACCTAAGGTTTTGGTTACAAAAACATGTAAAACCCTGAGGAGCTGTCTAATATTACCAGCTTATTGTTATCTTTAAGTTGAAGTTTCTCAGTCATTTTTGTCTGCTGTGTATTTTTCTGGCCTTATTCTCTGTAGTTTTATAGAAGGAGCATTTTTAGTTTTTCCCAAACTGCCAGAAAGGGAAGTCTGTTTGCTTAACTCTCAAAACAGGCTATTCAGCTGAGTCTCAGGCGAGAAAGAAAATGATTTAAACAGTAATAGAGCCAATCACAGAGCATAGTATACATGTGTTTACTTTAGAAGTTAGTCCTGTGTGGTTGCCTGCATTAAATTTTAATTTCAGGAAAATAACTTCCTCTTGACTGAAAATGTTTTTATTCTTTCAACAAGTTGTCACTAAGTGTCTACTATCTGCTGGACAGCATGGGGTACACTTCCAATTTCAGGATACTGGCTACTGGCCTGTTTCTCTCTCAGCCAAAAGATAAACAAACCCATGTTTGAATTGCAAAAATGACAATCAGTGCTCTGCAGATCTCCCTTGTGAAAATGGTGTCCTTAAAACAAAAAGGAGATTTGAATGGTGCTGGAATTTTGACAAAGTTGTCACAAACTGATGCCCATTTAAAGCTATCAGCTTATTGTTCTTATTAACTGGATGTGCAACTTAATGGAGCTGAAACAGCTCACATTCTAAGTTTGATTTCATCTCTTTTTGCAAGTAATTATGACTCAAAGGGAGACTCAGTTGATATATCTACAGTTAGGCATATATGCTCCCTTAGAAACAGTATCCTATTATCAAGTATCTAGAAAATAAACTTTTCCAGTTCTGCAAGGGTGGTTTACTTGGCCTGAGAATACATACAGATACCTATTTATGTCTATTAATTTGGCTAAGAGATAAAACAAGAGTCAGGTTGGTAATGACCTTCATCCAGTACACCTTTCCTGAAAGATCACTATACTGGATTTCGAAGCAAAGTGTTTGTTTGAGAAAAATTAATTCAGCATCCAAAAAACTAAGATTGTGGCATCCAGTCTCATCATCTCATGGCAACTAGAATAGGAAAAAGTGAAAACAGTGACAGATTTTATGTTTTTAGGGGACAGTGACTGCAGCCATGAACTTAAAAGACACTTGCTCCTTGGAAGAAAAGCTATGACCAACCTAGGCAGCATGTTAAAAAGCAGAGACATTACTTTGCCAACAAAGGTCCGTATAGTCAAAGCTATGGTTTTTCTGGTAGTAGTCATGTATGGATGTGAGAGTTGGACCATAAAAAAGGTTGAGTGCTGAAGAATTGATGCTTTTGAACTGTGATGCTGGAGAAGGCTCTTGAGAGTCCCTTGGACAGCATGGAAATCAAACCAGTCAATCCTAAAGAAAATCAACCCTGAATATTCATTGGAAGGACTGATGCTGAAGCTGAAGCACCAATACTTTGGCCATCTGAAGTGAAGAGCTGACTCATTAGAAAAGACCCTAATGCTGGGAAAGATTATGGGCAGGAGAAGGGGGATATCATCATTGACTAAGATAAGATAGTGATGAGACATGAGTTTGAGCAAACTCCAGGAAATAGTAAAAGACAGGGAAGCCTGGTGTGTTGTAGTTCATGGGGTCACAAAGAATCAGACATGACTGAGAGACTGCAATCAGAACTGAAAAATAATTCAGATGTTAATAGAAAGTTTCTGTGCCCTTAAATGGTTGAGGGACCTCTAGGTATAAGGATCAAGAAGAAGTCTGTTTCAAAGTCACTTGGACCTTAAAGCAAGCCAAAGCACAAATTTCTATATGTCTCTTCCTATGGCCCAAAACTATTGTGAAGTGACTCAGAAACAACAAAGGATACCCTTTTTAATATTCTTTTCTAAAAAACATTCTTTTCCATTATCATTTATCATAGGATATTGAATACAGTTCCCCAGCTACAGATTAGGACCTTGTTGTTTACATTAATTCTAAATGTATCTACCAACTGCAAACTCCCAATCCATCCCTCTCCCTCCCGACCTCCCCCTTGGCAACCCCAAGTCTCCATGTCTGTGAATCTGTTTCTGTTTTGTAGATACAGAAATTTGTAGGTTCATTTGACAGAACATCCTCTGGGTGAAGACAGAGGGGCAAATATCCATTACATTGTTGTGGCATCTCTGACATTTTTTTCACTAGTCCTTAAGACGTTTAGGGGATCACAACAGCCAAGTGTGATGGAAAAGTCTATGGGATTTATTTTGCATCTCCCATGATTGAGTTGCTTAGCAAGGCTGAGAAGCTACCATGATCTGAATTTGTGATCTCTTTGACTCCATGAACCATCAGTTGAATGAGTGATCCATTTAAGAACACAATGGCAACCCACTCCAGTACTGTTGCCTGGAAAATCCCATGGACAGAGGGGCCTGGTGGGCTGTAGTCCATGGGGTTGCTAGAAGTCAGACACGACTGAGCGACTTCACTTTATTTTTTCACTTTCATGCATTGGAGAAGGAAATGGCAACCCACTCCAGTGTTCTTGCTTGGAGAATCCCCAGGGATGGGGGAGCCTGGTGGGCTGCCGTCTATGGGGTCTCACAGAGTTGGACACGACTGAAGTGACTTAGCAGCAGCAGCAGCAGCAATGAAGGTCTACTAGGTGCTTGGGTTGAAGTGACAAAGGCAAATAAATAGTTCTTGCCTTAAAGGAGTTCACAGAGTGGTGGAGGAGGCAGGGGGCTCATAAACCATTTCAATACAATCTGATGAGAGTCATGTGAATGGGAGAAGGGCACAGATCCAACAGTGGGAGCATGGGGGAGAGGGTCGGGAAGAAATTCCTAAAGGAAGCAACCTCTAACTTGAGTAAGAAGAGAGTTACGTGTATGTTTGCCAACTGAAGTGTCCTCAAGTACAAGAGAAAAGCAAAACTTAAGTATCCTTTGGTTAAGAACACAGCAGGTGTGGCTTTCATGAGCTATGCCACCCCATTTCATTATCCTAGTTTTCTTTAGATTATCTTGGTAACTGAACCTCTACTATTATGTGAAGTTATTTTCAGAAGCAAAAACATATCTCCTTTTGAATAGCTTAGCTGTTTTATGTCATAATGGACTCCTAGACAGTGCATCCTCCATCACCCACTGCTGGACTAGGGTTAACTGACTTGCCAGGAGATGCCCTGTGAGGGTGACAATGAACATTGCCTTTTCAATGAAAAAAAAAAAAACAACTTATTTATTTGGTTGCACTGGGTCTTTGCAGCATAAAGGATCTCGTTCCCCAACCAGGGATCAAACCTGGGCTCCCTGCATTCAGAACACGGAGTCTTAGCCACTGGACCACCAGGGAAGTCCCAACAATGGACATTTCCTGTTCAATCTTTCTTCTCAGGCAGCGCATCAACTGGGAGAGAGAGTGGTTGCAGCCTGGGGTCACTATGAAACTAGATGCCCCTTATAAGTACAGTCAGTTCTGGGTGTTCGTTGGTAGGACTGATGCTGAAGCTGAAACTCCAGTACTTTGGCCACCTGATGCGGAGAGCTGACTCATTTGAAAAGACCCTGATGCTGGGAAAGATTGAGGGCAGGAGGAGAAGGGGACAACAGAGGATGAGATGGTTGGATGGCATCACTGACTCAATGGACATGGGTTTGGGTGGACTCTGGGAGTTGGTGATAGACAGGGAGGCCTGGCGTGCTGAGGTTCATGGGGTCGCAAAGAGTCAGACACGATTGAGCGACTGAAGTGAACTGAACTGAACTGATAAGTACAGTGACTAGAGCAAAACTATGAGCATTTGGTTTGAACTCTTTGCTGCTGACTAGAGAAATGCAAACAATGGGCTGAAATGAAGAATGGTAGCTTTAGAATGGAGGCATGAAAAACAGATGGCAAATTCTGAGAATTTCCAGGGACAAAGCGTTCACCATCTCCATTCTAGTAACTTGGTGATTTCCCAGAAGAAGTTTCCAAAATTCTGCTTTTTATCATTGAAAGGAAACAATTTAATTCAATGTGAATTCATTGAGTGCTAGCTTTTGGACAGCTGTTGTTGTGAATGCTGGGTTCACAGTGATGAAAAAGGTTTATTTCTGCCTCAAGTTGCTTACAATGTAGACAGACTCTTACACAGATAAACATGATGGAATGATAGAGTAGATTTGGCTAATTTGTATAACGATTGTGTGTCTGTAATCTTATTACCACTGATGCCCTGACCAGGCATGATAAAGTACAGGGGGACAGTCAAGTCCCGATTTTCTATCCCAGATCTACCCAGCGCTAGTTTTCATTCCATAATTTTGCTTGCATTTCATATACCAGATCCCACGCATAATTAATCATCTATCAATGTACCACACCACTTTTGTGGAATTGCCCAGATGCACACAAACTCACTCCTCTAATTTCTAGAATTAGGCTCTGTCTCCAAAGTACCTTTGTCCCTGGACTGCCTCCTCTGCTCTGTGTCTCCCTCATCCTATCCCAACATTAACCTTGGTCCCTATTTATCCTCCATCCTTAATCTTATCCTCATCCCTCCATTCAAAAATCATTTACTCCAGTTTTGCCATTTTTTAATCCACATGGATTTCAGCAAAATGTAATTAAAGTAAAAAACTGAACAAGCACCCGTAGGAGTTACATTCTCAGTGGTTTAGCCCCATCATGGAAATTGCAAAAAGAGAGCCAGGACCTTAAAAGAACTGAAGGTGGCAGTAGAGGAATAAACATTCTGTCTAGTCTTGGGACTGAAAGAAGCCAAATAAGGAATTCTAGTTTCACGTAATTTTCTCTCACCTTTGTGTTATTTCTCCTCCTGCTTCTTCCATTTCCCTTCTTTTTATCCCTAATTCAGCCATCTCTCTCTCCTTTCAAGTCTTTTCCTCCATATCTTCCCAATTGTTTTTGAAAGCTTTGTGCAGCAAAGATAGCCACCTAGTTTTTCCTCCACCTCCCCATCAAGAAATATTAAATATTCTTTGCTTTTTCCACCCTTTTAAGCCTTACTAAATAAGTGGTCTCTAAGAACATTATCTTTAATATAAAATGTACCAGAATAACACTGGGTGGGTAAAATTAGCAAAGAAGTGATTTTAGGCAATTGCCTGTAGGGTTTTCAGCTAGTAGCTAAACTACTTCAGTGACATTCCCCAGGAAGATCTACATCAGGGATCAAACAGCTAAATTCCCAAGGGTCAAATCTGGGCTGCTATTTGTTTTTGTAAATAAAGTTTTATTGGAACATTGTCATGCTCATTGGCTTACCTATAGTCTATGAGTGCTTTGCATGACAATGGTAGACTTAAGTAGTCCTGACAGAAACTGAATAACCTGCAAAGCCTAAAATAAATCCTTTCTGGCTAGATGTCTATATTAACCCCCTGAAGCTAAATCATGCTGCAATAGCAAATGATTGAAAACCTCACTGGTTTCCAACGAAGGGGTATTTCTCACCATATGATACAGTCTTTGAGGGTCAGTTTTGGTGTTTCATTTCAGGATACAGGCTGAAGGAACAGCCTCCACGTGGAATAGTACTAAGAAAACTTTGATAATGATACAGGCTTTTCCCCCACACTGCCACTTCCAGACCTTGCAGGACTAAATGGAAGCAATACTCACTCACTCATTTACTTCTTTTAGCATCTATTTAAAAATGCCCATCTTACAGGTTGTAGTTACTGTGCAGGTCAGGTGTTTGTAGGTATTTAAAGTACATTTTTGAGCTAGTGTGTGAGAAAACCACAGGCCTTTGGATTTGCTAGGATTGCTGGCTTCTGCTAAAGGCCATCCCTTCTTCACTCCAGGATTCTGTTGTATCTTATACACATGCATGGTGATATGTCTCCTTAGACACCTTCAGATTTGAACTTGCATCACACCAGCAAACATTTTCTAAGTAATCTAGGTCTCCTGGAAACTCAGGGGCCAAGAATCCTCAAAAGACCTAATGGAAGAGATTTGATGAATTGGGTCCCTTCTTGGCTGTCCTTTGCTTAGGACTGTGGTCCCCCGCACTGAACTCGGATGGTCAAAGCAAAATGTGAGTGGAAGGAGCTCACGGGTTCCTTACTTCTAAGTCATGGTGAACCATAAGCCACTTAGTTCAACCCTGAAAATACTTAGTGAAGCTTTGACAGAAACTCTGAGGTAGTGCCTGGTTTTTCAAGAAACTGTCTCTTCTTGACAAGCAAGTTCTATTCTAGGTGCTAGGGACAGGTGGGACTCAACTGGTGAATGGACTCATTCGTGGTCTCATCTTTTGCCTCTGGTTTGCTGAGAGCCCATCAACAAGTTACTTCTCACCATGGACCTCTCATCTCATCTGTAAAATAAAGGGGTTGGCTGAAGAAGACCTAATGGTCTTTTCCAGCTCGATCACTCCTGGAATACTGTAGACTTTTTCTTTTTCCAGTACTGGTTGTTATTCAGGCTCTAAGTGAGCCCAGCCCAGCTGCTCCCTTCTCTTGAGATAACATTTTCATTGTAATCTTCCCCAGTCTCCACCCTAGTCCTGTGGTTTTTCTCTTTTATATCATTGTTTTCTTATTCATATCTAATCTGTGTTGGTTTACAAACTTTCTGGAAAAATTGAAATCGACTCAGCATACATTATTTGAGGTATTAATCTGAATCACACATGGGGATACAGACAGGAAAAGACAGGGCCCTGTCCCCTACTCCCCACACAGCTGGAAAGAAATGCCAGAGAGCTCCTTTCCTGCAGGTTCCATCTTAGAGACCCTAGCAGCTATCAACATTCCCTCTCTCTGCCACCCTGAGGATTTTATTTACGCATTTCCTAAGGGATATAAGAAAGTTACCAGTAGCTATTTGTACCAATAGTGATGTACATTTTTCTCTGTTTCTTCGATGCAAAGATAATATATACTTTCTGTCCAGGATTAATGTGGTTGTGCTACTTAAATTTTGAAGAATTGTTATCTTACTGTGGCAATATTTTTAAACAATGGCAAAAATGCTAAGTAAAAAGTAGGATGTTCAAAATTCTGAGGACTCAGAGTTGGAAGGAAGGAATGCCCAGGGACCAGTGGACCAGCAGCGCTCTCTGAGATGAAGGGAGAAGTCAACTTGTGTGACTTAAAAGGCACCATAGCTCCCTCTAGGGGTGGTAGTTACTGAATTACTTCGCTGACCTGCTGCACTTCTGCTTTGAGAATAAACTCTTTATTTTAGAGCAAAGGAAGTCTATCTATTATCCACTTTAGGAAGAAGCTAGGTGCCCACAGTGAGGTTTGTTTTGTGACCTGGTAATAGGTTCAGAATATCCAGTTTCACATACTTCACTGAAAGCACATAATTACTTCCAAGGGAAAAAATACCACTGATTTTTTTTGAAGGGACCTCACCTCCATGCATCTCCATTTTCTTAAATATTAAAAAATTAACAATATTGTATTTTATACACTTTATAGTTGCAGTTTGGTTGGTTACTCTTTTTTTCTGGCAGTTTTATTGACTGATTATTAGTGATTGTTGACATTTATTATTAATAAATGACCATCCAGAAAATTTATATTGACTTCATATAGGATTTGAAAAGCACTAGAAAGTATGGTTGTTATTAAAGAATATTTAATTAGGAAAAAAATCCACTTTAGAAAACACATCTTTTCTATGTAACTTATCCTATCTATCTTTCACCACCAACTCTGAGCTCTTGTTTCCTCCCCTGAATTGCTGGCTCTTTGAAAGCAGAACATCATTTTGCTACTTTTTGTGTTCTTCCCAATTCCACATGCCTTGTACAAAGAAGAGTAATAAATTCTTGGTTTACTGCCACAGATTATTTTTTTTAATATATTTATTTATTTGCCTGTGGCGGATCTTGGTTGCAGAATGAGTGATCTTTAGTTGTAGCATGCAGACTCTTACTTGTGGTATGTGGGATTTAGTTTCTCAACCAGGGATCAAACCTGGGCCCCTTGCATTGGAAGTGTGGAGTCTTAGCTATTGGACCTCCAGGGAATTCCCTGTCATAGATTTTTACAGTTTTTTTTTTTTTTTTTAAAGTTAAATTTTTATAAGACGTTTTCTTTTTTTTTTTCTTTTTTAAAAATTTAATTTATTTTAATTGGAGGCTAACTACTTTACAATATTGTAGTGGTTTTTGCCATACATTGACATGAATCAGCCATGGGTGTACATGTGTTCCCCATCCTGAACCCCCCTCCCACCTCCCTCCCCATCTCATCCCTCTGGGTCATCCCAGTGCACCAGCCCTGAGCACCCTGTCTAATGCATCGAACCTGGACTGGCGATCTGTTTCACATATGATAATATTCATGTTTCAATGCTATTCTCTCAGATCATCCCATCCTCGCCTTCTCCCACAGAGTCCAATAGACTGTTTTATACATCTGTGTCTCTTTTGCTGTTTCACATATCATTACCACCTTTCTAAATTCTATATATATGCGTTAGTACATATTGGTGTTTTTCTTTCTGACTTACTTCAGAAATAGGCTCCAGTTTCATCCACCTCATTAGAACTGATTCAAATGTAGTCTTTTTTAATGGCTGAGTAATATTCCATTGTGTATACGTACCACAGCTTTCTTAGCCATTTGTCTGCTGATGGAGATCTAGGTTGCTTCCATGTCCTGGCTATTATAAACAGTGCTGCAATGAACATTGGGGGTACACGTGTCTCTTTCAATTCTGGTTTCCTCGGTGTGTATGCCCAGCAGTGGGATTGCTGGGTCAAATGGCAGTTCTATTTCCTGTTTTTTAAGGAATCTCCACACTGGTCTCCATAGTGGCTGTACTAGTTTGCATTCCCACCAACAGTTTAAGAGGGTTCCCTTTTCTCCACACCCTCTCCAGCATTTATTGTTTGTAGATTTTTGCATAGCAGCCATTCTGACTGGCATGAGATGGTACCTCATTGTGGTTTTGATTTGCATTTTTCTGATAATGAGTGATGTTGAGCATCTTTTCATGTGTTTGTTAGCCATCTCTATGTCTTCTTTGAAGAAGTGTCTGTTTAGTTCTTTGGCCCTATTTTTGATTGGGTCATTTATTTTTCTGGAATTGAGCTCCAGGAGTTGCTTGTATATTTTTGAGATGAATTCTTTGTCTGTTGCTTCATTTGCTATTATTTTCTCCCATTCTGAAGGCTGTCTTTTCACTTTGCTTATAGTTTCCTTCGTTGTGGAAAAGCTTTTAAGTTTAATTAGGTCCCATTTGTTTATTTTTGCTTTTATTTCCATAACTCTGGGAGGTGGGTCATAGAGGATCCTGCTGTGATTTATGTTGGAGAGTGTTTTGCCTATGTTTTCCTCTAGGAGTTTTATAGTTTCTGATCTTACATTTAGATCTTTAATCCATTTTCAGTTTATTTTTGTGTATGGTATTAGAAAGTGTTCTAATTTCATTCTTTTACAAGTGGTTGACCAGTTTTCCCAGCACCACTTGTTAAAGAGATAGTCTTTTCTCCATTGTATATTCTTGCCTCCTTTGTCAAAGATAAGGTGTCCGTAGGTGCATGGATTTATCTCTGGGTTTTCATTTTCTATTTTGTTCCATTGATCTATATTTCTGTTTTTGTGCCAGTACCATACTGTCTTGATAACTGTAGCTTTGTAGTATAGCCTGAAGTCAGACAGGTTGATTCCTCCAGTTCCATTCTTCTTTCTCAAGATTACTTTGGCTATTCGAGGTTTTTTGTATTTCCATACAAATTGTGAAATTATTTGTTCTAGTTCTGTGAAAAATACCATTGGTAGCTTGATAGGGATTGCATTGAATCTATAGATTGCTTTGGGTAGTATACTCATTTTCATTATATTGATTCTTCCAATCCATGAACAGGGTATATTTTTCCATCTATTTGTGGAAAAATCTATTTGATTGATTTAGATTAATCTATTAGATTGATCAAATCAAATCTATTTGATTTCTTTCATCAGTGTTTTAAAGTTTTCTATATATAGGTCTTTTGTTTCTTTAGGTAGATATATTCCTAAGTATTTTATTCTTTTTGTGGCAATGGTGAATGGAATTGTTTTCTTAATTTCTCTTTCTGTTTTCTCATTGTGAGTGTATAGGAATGCAAGGGATTTCTGTGTGTTAATTTTATATCTTACAACTTTACTATATTCATTGATTAGCTCTAGTAATTTTCTGGTGGAGTCTTTAGGGTTTTCTGTGTAGAGGATCATGTCATCTGCAAACAGTGAGAGTTTTACTTCTTTTCCAATCCGGATTCCTTTTATTTCTTTTCCTGCTCTGATTGCTGTGGCCAAAACTTCCAAAACTATGTTGAATAGTAGTGGTGAGAGGGGGCACCCTTGTCTTGTTCCTGACTTTAGGGGAAATGCTTTGAATTTTTCACCATTGAGGATAATGTTTGCTGTGGCTTTGTCATATATAGCTTTTATTATGTTGAGGTATGTTCCTTCTATTCCTGCTTTCTGGAGGGTTCGATCATAAATGGATGTTGAATTTTGTCAAAGGCTTTCTCTGCATCTAATGAGATAATCATATGATTTTTATCTTTCAATTTGTTAATGTAGTGTATTACATTGATTGATTAGTAGATATTAAAGAATCCTTGCATCCCTGGGACAAAGCCCACTTGGTCATGATGTATGATCTTTTAAATATGTTGTTGTATTCTGTTTGCTAGAATTTTGTTAAGGATTTTTGCATTTATATTCATCCATGATATTGGCCTGTAGTTTTGTTTTTCTGTGGCATCTTTGTCTGGTTTTGGTATTAGGGTGGTGGTGGCCTCATAGATGGAGTTTGGAAGTTTACCTTCCTCTGCAATTTTCTGGAAGAGTTTGAGTAGGATGGGTTAGCTCTTCTATAAATTTTTGGTAGAATTCAGCTATGAAGCCATCTGGTCCTGGGCTTTTGTTTGCTGGAAGATTTCTAATTACAGTTTTGATTTCTGTGCTTGTGATGGGTCTGTTGAGATTTTCTATTTCTTCTTGGTTTAGTTTTGGAAAGTTACACTTTTCTAAGAATTTGTCCATTTCTTCCAAGTTGTCCATTTTATTGGCATATAATTGATGATAGTAGTCTCTTATGATCCTTTGTATTTCTGTGTTGTCTGTTGTGATCTCTCCATTTTCATTTCTAATTTTGTTGATTGGATTCTTCTCCCTTTGTTTCTTGATGAGTCTGCTTGCCATGGATTTTAGAAAAAGCCCCATGATATAAGGAATTAAGCAAATCATTGACCTGCCTGTCACTTGACAAGAGAGGTCAAGTGACTTTCCCATGGTCATACAGCCAACACGTAGTAGGGCCTGGATTCAAACTCACACAGTTTGGTCTGAGTTTCCCCTATAGAGTCAGGTGTATATATCAGTATTTACCCCTCACTTGCCTCTCCCTACTCCCCGACTGACATTGTCTCCCTTTCCTGTGACAGCTTTGATTTTTGCTCTGATATCTATATCTCCTGAATGTAGCCCATTTACTGAGAGGAGCAGATTTCATTGCTGGCTACTGACTGAGGGCACGTCACTTTGGCTGACACTAATTTGGGCTCCCATTCCCTGGCCAGAGTTATTGCATCTCGGGAGGGTAGTAAACCTGTAGACTATGCTTGCTAAAGAATTTCTTGGAGAAAAGTGTCCTCTCTCTTCTGGAAAAACTTTGAGTAACCACTTTCCTTGTCTGTCCTTGGATATGAATGAAAGTATAGCTCAGGCAGTTGTGAACAGACAACCAAGAGAACCGAAAGTGCAACTGACATTTCCAAGGGCAGACTGATGCAGAAGTAAACTTGGTCTTGGATGACACTGAGGAGCAACTGAGTCAAATCAACCTTGAAAACAACTCTAGCTTTAGCGTTCAGTCGTGTAAGCCATTATATCTCTTTTTGATTGTTTAAGCCACTTTGAGTTGTTTTGATTTTATTTTTTAATCATTCAATGGAAACTCTTTATGGCCATAATTTGGGAAGGTAAGGTTCTATATCTTTCTCAAAAACTAACTGGTTAGAATTTTGACCAGCTATAAGTTGTTAAACTTGGAGAGAATTAATTAGATCACAATATTTAAGAGCTATGTGATAACTAATTCATGTTATATTTACAACTCTAAATTCAAATAAAACCTAAATGTCAGGTGCCTGAACACAAATATAAAAATACTAGGACCTGTTGTTGCTGCACCTGAACCTAAATTATGACTCCCTTAGGGAGAATCAATACTTTTCTTTTAAGCCAAACTCAAATTCTTACATGTACCTCCAAATAATGAATAATAAATAGAAGGAATTTTTTTTTTAATTAGGGGGAAAAAATGCTACTTGCCTGTTACATGAGTTGGAAAAATCATCCCTTAAGCTCATCTTGTAGAGGGTCTTGCTTCTTCCCCAACGTAAAGTCAATTAAATAACTTTAATTGAAATAGCATGGACAATTCGATAGTTGGTGATTGCAAAGACAAATAATTAAAGGGTAAAGACAGATAATCCAAAGATAAAACCAACATCTTGAAAGAGAGTTTGGACCACCAATTTCAGTGGTCCCAAACTTTAAACTTAGAGCAGAGCTTCTCTTAGTACTAAGAGAGCCTAGAGGACCAGATATGTCCAGAATAATGGGAGAGCATATTGATTCTTCTTGGTTAGGAAACACATAACACCCCCTTATTCCAAAGTCCCTGTTGTGTTTTCTTTTCTCTGACAGAGTCAAAAGGCTTAATACTTTTCTTTCCAGCTTGGAAAGAATCTCTTTTTCCTTCACCTCCTGGTACTCTATCCTGAACAGTCCAATAGAATTATAAGATGCTCATAAAGTTGTCAGGAAATAATTATTTCCTGCATTTGTTTCTTTGAATCAGAAGGAGTCGAGGGTCCCAAGATATCTAATGTAATGGACACATCCTGAGCATCTTGCATTTCAATAACTTGCTATAAGGAAGAAGGGCTTGATTTTCAAGCTCCCTGGACTACAGAGAGCTTGAACTCTGGCTGTGAGTCACTCACTTGCCTCTAAAAGACATAAGTAACCATAATTTTCAGGAAGTATAGCAGGTAATCTCTACAAATGCCTGGATAAATTTAAATGAAATACAACTCAAGACTCTGACACTTTAGACTCCATTGAAGGCAGTGTTTTCTGTCAGCTGGTAAGATTTTATTTTATTATTATATTTTTATGACAAAATGTAACTATAATTCATTCATTTTGTCCATTAATCTTCTCTCCTTCATAAAAATGGCATACATGATGATGACCTAATAATTAAAGTAATTGTCTCCCATGTGTAGTATTATAGTCATAATCTATAAATGGTATGTAAGTTTACAGAAAATTAATATATAAAGCCTACAACTACAGAAAAAATATATATCTTTGAAGTTTTTTTTCTGCTTATATATTGGATTAATGTTTCAGCCATTTGAGCCACCTAGTGGTAATATCCATGAAATATGATTTCTTATCCTGAAAAATGAGGTAAAAGCTTTCAACTTACTAGGAATGAAGTAAGTAAAGTGAATCATAACCATTATATATACTCAGATTTTTGAATTAATATTTATTCATTTGGGGAAGATTCAATATTTTAAAATAGATGATAAAGCATAACTTTTTGCTTATTTTGTTCCTTCTACTAGAAGCCACATAGCCAAGAAAATAAAAATTTTAAGAAATAGTAATTGATGAAGGGGAAACTTTCAATATGTATAACAAAGAAGTAGCTGTCAAACATTTAAACGACTAATACATTTTAGAACTGATTGTATTCAAATGTGCTGTGTGTGTCTGCTCAGTCACTTGATTGTGTCTGACTCTTGTGAGCCCATATACTGTAGCCCGCCAGTCTCCTCTGTCCATGGAATTTTCCAGGCAAGAATGCTGGAGCAGGTTGCCATTTCCTTCTGCAGGGGCATCTTCTCCACCCAGGGCTCAAACCTCCATCTCTTGCATCTCCTGCATAGATAAACAGTGTTGGATGTGGTCATGTTTTCCAAATCTGTCTTCGAGTCAGTCTTACATTTTCTTATTTTCAAAGAACAAAAAGGTAATCACCAATCTGCTCAGTGACCCATTAGAAACATTCCACACTCAGATTACACTGAGGTTAATTTTAGATTTCTTTCACTGGAACTGTAGATCAAACTAAGTTCTGTGTTGATTCCGTTCTGGTATAATAACTTCCAGGAGAGCCAAATCACTAAATACCACTGACTTCACATGTTAGAATCTATAGTTATCTTTGTCTTGTTGACTTTTAAGGAGCTTTTGATTTTATTTATTGATCCAAGAATGTCATGTTCTTTGGTTTCCTGCTTTCTTAAGTTGCCATATGTCTCTGAAGAGGTTTTCTTGAAATCAGAATTAGCACAAAGGAATGATAGATTTGTCATCTTTGAATTCACCAAGCTTCCTACCTGGTAGTACTGCAAAGCTGAAGCATGAACCCAGGAGCAAAAATATCCTCTCTTTTGGGCCATCCTATTTGTCTGATCTCTTTCCATCTCATCTGTGTTTTCATTAGGTGAGCAGAAGACAGGTAGTTTTCACAAGTGATTCCCAGAGGGAAAGGTGTCTACGGAAGTTTCCAGAGGTAAAGGGTGTCAGCCTGGGAGTAGATGAGACCTTTAAGGAGTAATAAAGCAGAACAAAAGAGGAAAAGTTTCCCTGATCTATAAGGCACACAGGCTTATCTGTGGAGGAGAGAAGAATCTGAGGGAAGATTCCACAATGAGCATATGGAAGATGTCTATTACTTTGCCTTTTTTTTTTTTTTTTTAACCTGAAAATGCCATCTTTCAGGACAAATTGTGGTCTTGGGATAGAAGCGCTTCTTGGGCTGGGTCAATCAGAGAAATTCCTTATAGGCATTTTGAACTAAGGACCAGTAGAACAAGTCTAAGAGCGTCTCTGGAGTGGAACCTGGGAAATGAGAATTGTGGGGCTGCCTCCTGCTCTGTGGAAAAAGTCAGTCCAGGAGATGAGAGGTGGAAGCCAAGATGAAGAGAGGGGCAGAGACACAGGACTGAGAGCACGTCTGAGCCAAGCTTCTTGGAACCAATACACTTCTCCTTTTGCCTCAACTCGTTTGACTTGGGTTTCTGTCACTTGCAACCCAGAAAATTCTGATTAATACTGAGTAGATGCCCCCTGCACACTGCTGACTAACTTGTTCAAGTGTCTTGGTGAATAGAATGTGTCAAAAGGTGAGGGAGAAAAGAGTAGAATCAAATAGATAAAGATCAGGAGAGCCCACCAAGACCTCCTATTGACCAAGGCAGGATGAGTGACCTCATGTAATAGCTGTAAGGCACCCAGAGGAAGTGTACCCATGTGGGTGTTTTAAGAAGTACAGAAAGAAATGGAATTTTTATAGACCACATGTTTCCTTAATATGCTTTTTCATCATTAAAATGTTCAGCAATACATTGTGGTCACTCACATTTACCACTGGGAAGTACCAAGATACCTAATAAAAGTTTCTGAATCTGATGCTAGCTATATCTATATTGGTCCCTGTTATGTCCACGGCCCTGTTTGAGTAAAACTATCAAATGTAGACTTCCTAAAACCTCAGTCTCATCAGGTGACTCACTGATCGTCATCCTCATTCCCACTCTCACTCTTAGTTCATTCAGTTCAGTTCAGTCACTCAGTCGTGTCTGACCCCATGAACCGCAGCACGCCAGGCCTCCCTGTCCATCACCAATTCCCAGAGTTTACCCAAACTCATGTCCATTGAGTTGGTGATGCCATCTAACCATCTTATCCTCTGTCATCCCCTTCTCCTGCCTTCAGTCTTTCCCAACATCAGGGTCTTTTCAAATGAGTCAGCTCTTTGCATCAGGTGACCAAAATATTGGAGTTTCAGCTTCAACATCAGTCCTTCCAATGAACACCCAGGACTGATTTCCTTTAGGACGGACTGGTTGGATCTCCTTGCAGTCCAAGGGACTCTCAAGAGTCTTCTCCAACACCACAGTTCAAAAGCATCAATTCTTCTATGCTCAGCTTTCTTTATAGTCCAACTCTCACATCCATACATGACTACTGGAAAAACCATAGCCTTGACTAGATGGACCTTGCTGCTGCTGCTGCTAAGTCGCTTCAGTCGTGTCTGACTCTGTGTGACCCCATAGACAGTAGCCCACCAGGCTCCCCCGTCCTTGGGATTCTCCAGGCAAGAACAATGGAGTGGGTTGCCATTTCCTTCTCCAATGCATGAAAGTGAGAAGTGAAAGTGAAGTCGCTCAGTCATGTCCGACTCTTAGCAACCCCATGGACTGCAGCTCCTCCATCCATGGGATTTTCCAGGCAAGAATACTGGAGTGGGGTGCCATTGCCTTCTCCGAGATGGACCTTAGACCAATTCAAATTTGAAAAATAGAGTCTTCAGGAAATTACACAAATTCCAAAATGACCTTTAGAAACCCACAGAAGACTATAGAGCATAGTCTTCTATAGAAGACTATTGCTGTTGTTGCTAAGTTGCTTCAGTCGTGTCTGACTCTGTTCGACCCCATAGACAGCAGCCCAGCAGGCTCCCCCGTCCCTGGGATTCTCCAGGCAAGAACACTGGAGTGGGTTGCCATTTCCTTCTCCAATGCATGAAAGTGAAAAGTGAAAGTTAAGTCACTTAGTCATGTCCGACTCAGCGACCCCATGGACTGCAGCCTACCAGGCTCCTCCATTCATGGGATTTTCCAGGCAAGAGTACTGGAGTGGGGTGCCATCGCCTTCTCCGATAGAAGACTATAGAGCATGACTATAAAGCCATCCAGAGAATGGATGGATTTTCCTTTGTTCGGGTGCAGTTTTTTTTTTTTTACCTAGCCACAGCTTGTGGGATCTTAGTTCTTCGACCAGGGTTGACCCCTGCAGTGGAAGCACAGAATCCTAACCACTGGACTGCCAGGGAACTCCCTCTGGGTGCAGTTTTTTTTTTTTTTAATTTTTTAAATTGAAGTATAGTTGGCTTACAGTGTTGTGTTAATTACTGCTATACAGCAAAATGATTCAGTTATACACATATTTGGGGCTTCCCTGATAGCTCAGTTGGTAAAAATCTGCCTGCAATACAGGAGACCCCAGTTTGATTCCTGGGTCAGGAAGATGTGCTGGAGAGGGGATTTGGCTACTCACTCCAGTATTCTTGAGCTTTCCTTGTGGCTCAGTTGGTAAAGAATCCCCTTGCAATGCGGGAGACATGGGTTCGATCCCTGGGTTGGGAAGATCCCCTGGAGAAGGGAAAGGCTACCCACTCCAGTATTCTGGCCATAGTCCTTGGGGTTGCAAACAGTCTGACACAACTGAGCGACTTTCACTTTCATACACATATAATATTGTTTTTTAAAATATTCTTTTCCATTGTGGTTTATCATAGGATATTGAATATAGTTTTCTGTCTGATACTGTTGGACCTTGTTGTTTATCCATTCTATGTATAAAAGCTTATATCTACTAACCCCAACCTCCCACTTCATTCTTCTCCCAACCCCTTACCCCCTTGACAACCACAAGTCTGTTCTCTGTCCATGATTGTTTCTTTTTCATAGATAACGTTCATTTGTGCCATATATTAGATTTTACATGTAAGTGATATCATATGATATTTGTCTTTGGGTGCAGTTTTAATGTGGAGTGATGGACCTCCTGAGTTCTTCATATTCCCTGGGTCAGAGAGTGGTCTCACAACCTACCTGGTTGCTCAAGCCACAAACCCATGAATCATCACCCCTTCATTTTCTGACCTCCTCACATCTTATCAGGCATTATGATTTTTCCATGTTACCTATTTATTATTTTTCAAATGCATCTCTTTCTTTCCATCCTTACCAAGACCTCCTCAGTCAATATCTTTATCATTTTTGTATGGCCTAATTTAATAGCCTCTTAACTTTTCTCCCAAACTTGAGTGATCCAGCACTGGATATCAGTCCTCCTTTCTGGAGCTAGCTTTCTAAATTTAAACATCTCATAACGTTGTTCAAAAAAATCTCTCATTACCTCCCTTGCCAAAGAACTGAAAGTTCAAGGGCTTCCTTTCCCTCCAACATTATCTTTAGCCAGTCCCCTGCTTACTACCTCTCTACTTTCCAGCTACTTTGCTCCCTGAATGAGCTATGCTCCCTTTTGCCTCCATGCAAAAGGGAGGGCAGCTCCTTCTGTGAAAACCATCCTCATCATTCTTGCCTACACATTTTCACAATTCAGCTAAATCTTAGTTCCAAAACTGGGGATCGAACCCATGCCCCTTGCAGTGGAAGTGTGGAGTCTTAACCACTGGATTGCCAGGCAAGTCCCAAGTGCTCCTTGAGAAAGCCTTTCCTAACCTTTCTACTCTATGCTTACTTCTTTTTCTTTTTTTAAAAATTTATTTATTTGGCTGTGCTGGGTCTTAGTTGCTGCATGCAGTTATCTTTGATCTTAGTTGCGGCATGCAAGGTCTAGTTCTCTGAGCAGGGATGAAACCCAGGCCCCCCTGCATTGGGAGCATGGAGTCTTAGCCACTGGACTACCAGGGAAATCCCTGCACTCACTTCTATGTCTCCCCAAATGCGCTGTCAACTCCTTGAAGCTAAAACCAGCACATGGATACTGAATGAATAAACAAAGTCTTTTAGTCAATCGATCCATTCAAAGATGAATAAAACCATGCACCATTTACTCATTAGCCTGTTTGGAGTTTACACCCAGGGCAGCATCAGTTCTGCAACAATCAATAAGAAAAACAAAGATGGCAGTGCTATATTAGTGTCGATAAAAGACACTGCCAAGGAGGAGCCATTATCCGCCCACTTGTAGCAGAACAGATTGGTGGGTGAGAGAAATGAAAGATGGTAACCTAAACTGACATAAGCTAGGGTGGGAGGGAGGCAGTCATTTCATTCTGATAGAGTGATTCCTGGGTGGAGACTGCTCCATTGTGAACTTTGAAGCATCTGTAACAAACGCTGGCAGATGTCTGAATGGGCAACTTTGAAACTTTGATTGTCCAAAAAAGACTTTCCAGTCTTTTCCAAGACTTTTTCAGATGCAAGAGAGAAGAGTTGCTGTGTGGGATCTTGTGAAGGCTCAAATGGAAGACTGGGTACAATTTGGATTTTTATGCTTTCAGTTCCAGGAATTGGCCAAGTACCTGTTTTCAGCCTGTTTCCTCCCCCCACCACCCGCCCCCGCCTCTATTGGAGCTGTTTCTCTCTAGATGAAGTGTGCGGACTCAGTTGTGTCTGACTCTTTGGCACCCCATGGACTGTAGCCTGCCAGGCTCCTCTGTCCATGGGATTCTTTAGGCAAGAATACTGGAGTGGGTTGCCATTTCCTCCTCCAGAGGATCTTCTTGACTCAGGGATTGAACCTAAGTCATTTGCATTTCCTGCATTGACAGGCAGATTCTTTGCCACTGTGCTACCTGGGAAACCCTCTCTCTTGATAACATTTAGCAATTAGCTATCAAAACAGCATTTGCCTTTACTTGTAGGTCAGCTAATCTCAGGATCTCTGTCTCTTTCCTCTTGGGACTCTGACTCAGCTGAATTAGCTGCTGGAGAGCTAATTCTCCACAGAGGAGCGCTAGCGATGCACTTGAGGGACACAAAAAGGCATCCAGCATACTGGTCAAATCAGAAAGTTTCAGCAACATTCGTTTAGTACTAACTCAGAAGTTGCTCCAGAATTTCTATGAGAAAGGGAATTAGAGGCAGAATCTGTTTGAAAGTGGGAATGGGTAGAGGTTGATGGAGATATGGAGATGATGGAATGGTAGGGTGAGGCTAAATCCCTTCTAAGCTCCGTGAGCCTTCTTCCTGTGTTGCTATGGTAACTATTTTCTTTACATCATTGTGCTGGACACAGTAGGAGACTGGGGAGAGAAAAAGCACAACTTGATTAAAATGAACCCTGCCCTCAAGAAAATCAGAATTTGGCCAGGGCAAAGAGAAAATCTAACAGGTTTAAAAGGCTATTAATCAAAATAGAAGAATTTTCTGAAGACAACTGAAGTATAGGAAAACCCTACTGTAAGGTGATAAATGAAGGTACCAAAGTTCTAATAGTGTAAATATGGAGTCAACATGGTTGCAAAATAAATCAAGTTAGGAGGTGAGCCTGTGCAGCTGGTTGACCACACCATTTCAATCCTTCCTGGTTCCACATGCAGTTTGGTGCCATTCTGGCTAAATATCAGTAGGAGACAGTAGGAAGCTGATATCAAGCACAGGAAGCTCAGCATGGTGCTCTGTGATGACCTAGAGGGGTGGATGGAATTGGGGTGGGAAGGGAGGTCCACAAGGGAGGGCACATATGTATGCATATGGCTGATTCACTTTGTTGTACAGCAGAAACTAATACAATATTGTAAAGCAAGTATATTCCAATAAAAAAGAATAGTGAATTTGCTATGGGCTTTGGGAGATAATGCTGTACATGTAGGTTCATAGATAGTTATAAATGTACCACTGAGGTTCTGGATAGTGTGTGTGGGAGGCTGTGTATATGTGGGAGCAGAGGGGTGTTATAGGAACTCTTTGTATTTTGCTGTGAACCTAAAACTCTTCCAAAAAATTAAATGTATTAAATTCATAATGTATTGCTCATATATACTACTAATATTGTGGACAGTATGCCATTTTCATTTAATAATACTGTATATTGTATAATATTCTGTTTTATTGATATGTTTTTTCAGTTAAGTTTTAAAATCTTTTACATTTCAATTGAATGTCCATATATAGACATAATTCTGGGTCTTGAGTCTAGCTAGACTGGACTTTCAAGTCAGCAGTTGGAATTCCAGACCTCACTGGGTCACTTGATGTCCATTTCTTCAGCCCAGTATGGGGGAAATTGGGCTGAGATTACTGTGGATGTGGTGATGCTAATTTTGTACTCCTATGTTCTGTGACAGAGTTGCCTATAGTTTCTCCACCCAGTCTTATTGCCTCCAGAAGGTGAGAACTTTGCCTGCCCTGCCCCACTGCAAAAGATAAAGACACTTGCCAATATCCAACTGCATTATATCTGAATTTACATTATCCTGGGGCATGGTTATCAAGGGGTTTTTTATTAATGTTCTCCTTAAGGTTGCAAGAAATCAGAGTACGGCCCTGAGGACAAAAAATTGAGATATAATTATTGTACAAGGTGAATATGTGTGAATAATAATAACTAAGGATTATTGACTCTTTACTATATCCCAGGCATTGTTCTTAACATTTAATTTGTATTATCTCATTTATTCCTCAGAGTGGCCAAATGAAGCCCATACTATTATTATCTCCATTTTAGAAATATGGAAATTTGTGTAGAGAAAGAGAAAGTAATTTGCCCCAAAGCATATAGCTACCAAGTGACAAGTGTGAGAATATAAACTCAGCCGGCCTTACTCTAAAAACCATATTTCTAACCACAATGTTATTTTATAATGAAAGGGTATAGATTGCCATTTTTTGGTTTTGTTTGAAAATTGCTCAGATTCACAGCTGGACCATAATAATTAAAATCTCAGTAGTTAGCTTTGTCATAAATGAAAAAATTGCATTAGGGTGGGAAACCCTGCAAATACTTAGAATTTTGATTTCTCTTTCCCAGAAAAATTCTGATTTGATTTCTATTCTTAGCTTCTTATCTTTCATAGAAGCATTTTGCAACATCACTTGTTCTTTTTTTCCCTAGAATTTTTACTTTCTCTCTTTCTTTTAATTTCTTCCTCTTTCTATTTAAATATACGCTTGTCTGGGACTTCTCTGGTGATCCAGTGGCTAAGATTTTATGCTCCTAAGGCAGGGGACCTGGGGTTCAATCCCTGGTTGGGGAACTAAATCCCATATGTGGCAACTAAGACCTGGCACTGCCAAATAAATTTTAAAAAATATGTGAATGTCTGTTGCAGCCTGGGGAAAAAACCATAGAGTGATCTACTGTTCAGTTCAGTTCAGTCGCACAGTGTGTCCAACTCTTTGCGACCCCATGGACTGCAGCAAGCCAGGCTTCCCTGTCCATCACCAACTCCCAGAGCTTACTCAAACTCATGTCCATTGAGTTGGTGATGCCATCCAACCATCTTATCCTCTGTCATCCCCTTCTCCTTCCACCTTCAATCTTTTCCAGCATCAGGGTCCTTTCCAATGAGTCAGTTCTTCGCATCAGGTGACCAAAGTATTGGAGTTTCAGCTTTAGCATCAGTCCTTCCAGTGAATATTCAGGACTGATTTCCTTTAGGATGGACTGGTTGGATCTCCTTGCAGTCCAAGGGACTCTCAAGAGTTTTCTCCAACATCACAGTTCAAAAGCATCAATTCTTCAGTGCTCAGCTTTCTTTATAGTCCAACTCTCACATCCATACATGACTACTAGAAAAACCATAGCTTTGATTAGACGTACTTTCGTTGGCAAAGTACTGTCTGCTTTTTAATATGCTGTCTAGGTTGGTCATAACTTTTCTTCCAAGGAGCAAGCATCTTTTAATTTCATGGCTGCAGTGGTTTTGGAACCCCCGAAAATAAACTCTCTCACTGTTTCCATTATTTCCACACCTATTTGCCATGAAGTGATGGGACCAGATGCCATGATCTTAGTTTTCCAAATGTTGAGTTTTAAGCCAACTCTTTCACTCTCCTCTTTCACTTTCATCAAGAGGCTCTTTAGTTCTTCTTCACCTTATATCATTAGAGTGGTGTCATCTGCATATCTGAGGTTATTGAAATTTCTCCCAACAATCTTGATTCCAGCTTGTGCTTCATCCAGCCTGGCATTTCGCATGATGTACTCTGCATATAAGTTAAATAAGCAGAGTGACAGTATACAGCCTTGATGTACTCCTTTCCCGATTTGGAACCAGTCTGTTGTTCTATGTCCAGTTCTAACTGTTGCTTCTTGACCTGCATACAGATTTCTCAGGAGGCAGGTCAGGTGGTCTGGTATTCCTATCTCTTTTAGAATTTTCCACAGTTTGACTGTGTGTGATCCACACAGTCAAAGGCTGTGGCATAGTCAATAAAGCAGAAGAGGTATTTTTCTGGAACTCTCATGCTTTTTCAATGATCCAACAGATGTTGGCAATTTGATCTCTGGTTTCTCTGGCTTTTCTAAATCCAGCTTGAACATCTGGAAGTTCACGGGTCACATACTGTTGAAGCCTGCCTTGGAGAATTTTGAGCATTACTTTGCTAGCATGTGAGATGAGTGCAATTGTGTGGTAGTTTGAACATTCTTTGGCATTGCCTTTCTTTGGGATCTACTGTTGGCTGTACCTATTTCCTCTATATTTTTTTTTTTAATAAAATACCTAAGTCTCCCTCCCCCAGTTCTACTCCATTCCCTCAAGTTCATCTCTTGAAGACCCAGGTAATCTCTTTGCCAAGTTAGAAGGCACTTGTCATTTTCACTGCCTCTGTTTGTTTTGGGCCTTCCTGGTGGCTCAGCTGGTAAAGGATCCGTCTGCAATGTGGGAGACCTGGGTTCGATTGCTGGGTTGGGAAGATTCCTTGGAGAAGAAAACAGCTACCTACTCCAGTATACTGGCTTGGAGAATTCCATAGACTGTATAGTCCGTGGGGTTGCAAAGAGTCAGACACGACTGAGTGACTTTCCCTTCATTTCACTTCACTTCACTGGTTCTTTTATCTTCCCTAATACCTCAAGATCCAGCTCTTCTGCTTCTTTTTTCCTTCTTCTTTTTTTCATCTCTCATCATCCTTCTACCTACTCACTGTACATTTCTCCAAAGCTAATTTTTCAGAACTTGGCTGTTCTTTTGATGTATTCTTCCCTTTGAAAAGGTCATATATTTTCATAGTTTATCTGTCTATACCTTAGTAATTTGCTCTTACCCGAATGTCAGTATTTATTTCCAAGTGCTCCCTGGAAATTTCCATTTAAGTGTTCTGTTGTCACCATTAAGCTCAAAGTGTATAAGATTTAGTTCATAATAATCCCCATGTGAATTCTTGTAAATGGAAAATGTTTAAACATCAGGTACACGAAATCTGGAACCATGCTAAGCACTTTATATGTATTCACTCATTTAGTCCTTAAAACAGTAATAATCCTTATTTTACAGATGAAGGAACTCGGGCCTAGAGGTGTGAAGCCATATACCCCCAACTGACATCACATAGCTACAAAGTGGGGGAACCTACGTCCTAAGAGTCTTGATTCCTTACCACTGCTGTATATTTTTATGCTATGTTTTCTGAGTCATTGTGCTCAAAAGTATATTCATCAGCCTTCTTTTTCTTCCAGTCCAACTCATGACTTCTCTACTTGTCTTTCCAAATGTTTTGGTATTTATATTCATCAGAGTCTGCAGAGATGTAAATGGCCCATTTGGAAAAAAAAAAATACACAGAGATAAAATTGAAGAAACCATAAAGTGATGGGGAAGCTCTCAGGTGCTAACACACTGGGATGCAGTTATCACCCCTAGTCTTGAAAAGGAGTAAGCGATGTTGTGAGAGTCCAGAGAGAGCTGAATTTAATGAAGTAGGACCACTCACCAGTTCCTAGAGGAATGTAGGCATTGCTGAAATCTCATGAGGCTTGGGATGGGGTGAGGTGGTGTGGGGAGAATAAATACCCCAACTTTTTTCTCCTTGTGGCTTGCAATTTCCAGCTTGTGCTTGGTTATCTCATGCCTGGATCATTATTGCCGTCCCCTGAGTGATCTTTCTTCATTCCCCTCGGCTCTATCCTGCAGTTCTATCACCAGACCCCTCTCTCTAAGATGCTCCTTCATTTTTCTTTTCATCACATTTAAAGGCTTGTCACTGCTCTTCAATCTGTTGTTGACAGTATTCCAAATCCTGAGTCCAATCCCTTTTTCAGATGTTATCTAGTGCAATTCTCCTAGCCCTGGTCTCCAGTTGGCCTCCTCCTGCTGTCCCTCCTTCTGCAAACATGGCATTCTCATGTGTGCATGTGCTTAGTCTCTCAGCTGTGTCTGATTTCACAACCCCATGGACTTCAGCCCACCAGGCTCCTCTGTCCGTGGGGATTCTTCAGGCAAGGGTCCTGTAGTAGTTTGCCATGCCCTCCTCCGGGGGATCTTCCCAACCCAGGGATCAAATCCAGGTCTCCTGCATTGCAGGTGGATTCTTTACTGACTGAACCACCCGGGAATCCCAAGAATACTGGAGTGGGGATCTATTCCTTCTCCAAGGGATCTTCCTGATCCAGAAATTGAACTGGAGTCTCCTGCATTGCAGGCAGATTCTTTACCAGCTGAGCTACCAGGGAAGCTACCAAGGAAGAGAATGCAGACATTCTCATACCTGCATCAAATACTGTAGCTCATATCCCCCCGCCTTGCTGGAAATATCTTCAGTTTTCTATCCAAATGCTGTGTATCCTTTAAGGTTCATACCTTCTGGAAAAACTTCTCTGACCGCTCCTACATATGTGGGACCCTCTGTCTTTTCAAGTTTCATTCTTGCTTCTTTTTAAAAAATATTTATATATTTGGCTCGCTGGATCTTAGTTGTAGCATGTGGGATCTTCCATCTTCATTGCAGTATGTGGGATTTAGCACCCTGATCAGGGATTGAACCCGGGCCCTTTGCATTGGGAGCACAGAGTCTTAGTCCCTGGACTGCTAGGAAAGCCCCCCTTCTGAAGTTTCTGATGAATTGTGAATAACATCTTACCAATCAGATCTTAATTTTTTCAGTTGGTTTTATAAGTACAAGGTTTCATAAAGCCTTGTTTCCTCTAACTGAGGATGCTACATGTGTGCTCAGTCACTCAGTTGTGTCCAGCCCTTTGTAACCCCATAGACTGTAGTCTGTCAGACTCCTCTGTCCATGGAATTTCCCAGGCAAGAATACTGGAGTGGGTTGCCATTTCTTCCTCCAGGGGATTTTCCCAACCCAGGGATCGAGCCCGTGTCTCCTGCATCTCCTGCATTGTTGGGCAGATTCTTTACCAATGAGCCACCAGGGAAGCCCAACTGAGGATGAGAATTCCAAAATCAAGGGTATGGTTGATAATTTGTTGGTGTGACTCTCATGTTCTAAGCTGTAATAGTTTGAAGGAGTACAATTAAAGCAGTGTGAGGGATAGTTAACATGCCAATGAAAAGTGATCTATGGTCTTACTGTAAAATCAAGGCAACCCCAGCCTTTAAGTCCCTCCCTCTCCTGGTCATGTCCCAGGCTCTCTTCTTTACTGCTAGAAGCACTTCCGAACAAGGGTCTAAGGTCATCTCCAATGAGCTCCACCTTTGGTACTGTAGGCTGTGGGTTGAGATTGATCAGTGTTTTGTAATCATCTTTCAACTTTCATTTCTGTGTGAGGTTGGTTCACTTCTATTTGGTATTCTCGCTTTTTGCTGTGTAAGCCATCCTATTTGCCAAGAGTTGCCTGTTGGAATGAGATTATTTGATTAACATTCTTAGAGAATTCTTTAGCTAGTGTTTCTGGCTTAAGTTGGTCCATGTCAACTCTTCCCTCATGTAGGACAAGGCCTGGGAGATGACCTTCTTTTCTCTCTTGGCTCAAGAATCTCAGTGCTGGAGGTTCTGTGAGCTCTACCAGCTGAGAACCCTTTATGCCATAAAATTTAGGAACCTTCTGTGACATGCTTGGACAGACCTGAGTACCCTTAATCAGCATAAAAACTTGTTCTCACAGGACCCTTCTCATCTGTTGCCTACTCTGATGTCTGCATGTTGATTTTTTTCCTCCTTCCTTTTTCCAGTTTTCTACTTTAAGACTTTTTAGAATCTCCTTTACTGCTATCAAGAAGACTTGAAAGTTGACTTTCTGACAGTTAAGTAGAGGCAGGAGGAGTTACTGAACATTAATGGACTTACTCCATTGATAATTTGGGTGGTTTCTCTGGCCTTACGTTTAGAAGCCTTTTTCATCTTTGTATTTTTCTACCCTGCCATTTTAAGTAAATGTTTCTTAAGATGACAGGTTCTCCAAGAACTTAATCTGAACTGGAGGAATTTAAAAAACTGATCCTAAGAAAGGCCAAAGGATTTCAGAGAAAGGAAGAATTTGCAAAGTGAGATCTCTAATAATGGCTATCTTGGGGTCTCCTGAATTAAGTATGCACTGTTTAAAGAATAATAATTCTATGTACCTATTAATTTTGGAGCAAAGCAATGCAACACTCATCTTTTCTAGGCTATTGAAGTTTGTAATTAAGTGATGAAATGTACTCTTCTCAAATCAGCAGCAGTTAGCTAGATGTTTCTTTTATCAAGTATAAACTATATTGCTTTTTTAGAGATGATCACAGAAATGAAAAAACATCACTAAACTAGCTAAATCAAGATAGTGAATGGAAGGGAAAAAGAATCATTTAAAAAAACAACTGAATCCATACAGAAACATTCCTTCTAAAGATTCTGACATGGTGAAGGAAGTTATTTATGTTATCTCAACTGTTATAAAGTTGTATAATGTGAAAGAAGAAGGTAGAACTAGAGGAGTACAGAAAAGGGGACTGGGGAAATTTCCTTTTACAGACACAAAGACTTTCTTTTGTTGAAATGGAAAAAAAAAAAAAACCCAGAAGCTGAACTTGGTGGGTTTGAGGGCTTGCAAATGCAACCAGCTGAAACTTCGTAAACATTTAGCATAAAACTCATTTTTAATCTCATAAACTTAATTTTTCCCCTAGCATATGGGATGCATAAAAAGGAAATAAAACTTTAGTAAATTGAGCCTTACTTGTGCTTTATAAAAAAGAAATTGAATTGCTCTAATGGCAGCTGCAGCTGGCTTTCAGCTCTGAACAACCAGTGTAAATCTAGTTTTTAGTGCTTGATTTAGTAAACACTCAGCTGCGAACAGGCTTCGAAAACAACTCTGAATGCAGGGTTTTCCGTAAAGGCAGTTATGTAACCTCTGTGTGTTATGCCTTTAAAATGTGTGAAGAACAGCAGAATCCCTGATATCTTATAATTATCCTTTGCTCTATGTTTAAATCTGCATGGACTTTGCTACTCAGTGTACGTAGAGCTGGCACAAATGGGTTCTAATAGGCTATAAATCTAAATGTATGTATAATACTCATTAAAAAATTTTAGGGACTTCCCTGGTGGTCTAGTGGTTAAGACTCCGTATTCCCAATGCAGAGGGCAAAGGTTCAATCCCTGGGCATGGAACTAGATCCTGCATGCCACAACTAAGATCAAATATCCCGATTGCTGCAGCTAAGACCCAGCACAGCTAAGTAAATATTAAAAAAAAATTTTTTTTTAAGGTACAGCACTCTGGCTTGAAAGCCAGAGTTGAGCTGAACTTTTATCTCCAAGTGATAATCACAGCTCGTTTTAGGTTCTGCTCTTCTCTGAGTCTTGACACACTCCCTATACATTGGGCAATATCCAGCTGCTTCTAAATTGACACACAAATAATGATTCTAATGCCAGTTTATCCTAAATATTTCTCAATGACCTGAATTGCATGGGGGATTTTTTGCGTTTTATTTGTTGTTGTTGTTTTTTCTTCAATCACTCTATATAATCACAAAATGAGAGTTGGCCCCTTACGATGTTCCTACTAAAGGAATCTTGTGAAATAATTCTGGCTAGGATGGCCGAGGTTAACCCCAGGAACAACATGGAATTAGGATAAATCCGTGCCCCTTTCTTCCTCCCTTAATCATCTTCCAGTATCTCAGGCTTATTTTCAGCTGGCTGTCAACCCATCCTGACTAGTCAGGATAAATGGTAAGGTACTTACTCTCTTTTTCAGGGACATTTCCAATTTTAGAAGAGAAACTTGAATGTGTAAAAGTCCTAACACCTGAAATTTGTGCTATTTTCAGGACAGGTTCTGAGGTTGATATTCTGAGCAGAGGGCCATTTGTTCTAAGGCTGAGTCTGGACCCAGTGGCTGGACTTAAGAGAAATAAATTCACACACATGCTTTTTCCCACCATCTGGTCATTCAGCAGCCAGCAGTCAGAGCTTAGTTAACTTTATGAAACGTGAAAACAAGATTGTTGTATAGTGTGATAGGTGAAGTGAGTCCCAGGTGGGTGAATCTACTCATGGCTGTGCTGTGACCAGCTGAGTGACCTTAGGGAAGCCACTTAACCTCTCTGAGCTTCTGTCTGGCCTTTCAGAGCTGTTGCAGGATCAACTGAAAACATGAGAAAGTACTTTGAAAACTGTAATGTATTATACAATGCCAATGGGGAAGTGCAGGTTATATACACAGTCAAGAGTCTTCTTTCCTCGAAGAGGGTAATGGTCTCCTGTACCATTGAGTTTCAGACAAATAATGTGAGCAAATAACAGATCCTGTTCTGTCTGTGGATGAAATTCTGCATCCTGGAGAAGATTGGATCACTGACTATGCAAACAGTGAAAAAAGATGAAAGCACCACAGAAATACAAGTGAAAATATTTATCATGAGAAGTGCTGGTTATTTCAGGTGTAATCTGTATTATACCCTACCCAGTCAGGGGTCAAATAACATCATGTCTCTTTTTAATACTCCATAACTTGAGAGCCTACTTGTTTATATTGGAAGTTCAACATTTTTCTTTTCTATATTTTCATTTTAAATTTTAAATTAAAGCTTTGTATGTATGTATTGTTTAATATGGGGAAGGCAATGGCACCCCACTCCAGTACTCTTGCTTGGAAAATCCCATGGACGGAGGAGCCTGGTAGGCTGCAGTCCATGGGGTCGCTAAGAGTTGGACACGACTGAGCGACTTCACTTTCACTTTTCACTTTCATGCATTGGAGAAGGAAATGGCAACCCACTCCAGTGATCTTGCCTGGAGAATCCCAGGGACGGGGGAGCCTGTTAGGTTGCAATGCATGGGGTCGCACAGAGTCGGACACGACTGAAGTGACTTAGCATAGCATTGTTTAATAGTTTAAACTCACAATAGTTTAAAATGGCCAATAGTAGTCAAAGATCTATTTCAAAATTTAACTGTTTCCTGACTTACCCCATTTCACTTCCCCTGGTCCCAGTCCCCAAAGGTAGTGACTTTCAATTCATTTAAAGCTCTTCTGGCCTTAACATGTCTCCAGAGCTCTAAAAGCTATGCATTACATTGTTATCTTTTGATTTATTTTAGACATTATCTATTTAAATTCTTTTGTTTTCTTTTACTTTTTAAATATTTTGGCCGAACTGCATGGCAGGCAGGATCTTATTTCCTCAACCAGAGATGGAACCTGCACCCCCTGCAGTGGAAGCACAGTTTCTTAACCACTGGACTGCCAGGGAATTCCCCTTAAATTCTTGTTATGAAAGATATATCTACCTCTTTATTCTGCCATCATTTTGTTCCTCCTTTCTTATTTTCCCAATATAGTTCTACTGTGCTGCTGCTAAGTCACTTCAGTGGTGTCTGACTCTGTGCGACCCCATAGACGGCAGCCCACCAGGCTCCCCCATCCCCGGGATTCTCCAGGCAAGAACATTGGAGTGGGTTGCTATTTCCTTCTCCTGTAATTTTGGTTAAATTAGTATGATGATTATTCTAATATTCTTTATAATTGAGCATCTCTGTATATATGGTTATCTTTCCTTCCTTACTCTCTATTTTTGATAAAATTAAGAATGCCTGTTTTTTCATTTGCCTAATTTTTCTTTGTATTTATTTTTAGTAATTTCCATTTCTTCTAATAGCCTTTTGCTAAAACTTTCCACAAAATTTATCACAACAGCTAATCTATCAGTTCCTATATATACATTTTGAGACATTACCCCCTAGAGATCTTTCTAGGCTGGCTGGACAATGATCATTTTTGGATAACTTTTGGCCTCATTCCAGGACTCAGTAGGCTTTCTGAACGTGAAACTTGGTTTTTGTTTCTCTTCAGTTCAGTTAAGTTCAGTCGCTCAGTCGTGTCCGACTCTTTGCGACCCCATGAATCGCAGCATGCCAGGCCTCCCTGTCCATCACCAACTCCCAGAGTTTACCCAAACTCATGTCCATTGAGCCAGTGATGCCATCCAGCCATCTCGTCCTCTGTCGTCCCCTTCTCCCCCTGACCTCCATCCCTCCCAGCATCAGGGTCTTTTCCAGTGAGTCAACTCTTCACATAAGGTGGCCAAAGTACTGGAGTTTCAGCTTCAGCATCAGTCCTTCCAAAGAACACCCAAGACTGATGTCCTTTAGGATGGACTGGTTGGATCTCCTTGCAGTCCAAGGGACTCTCAAGAGTCTTCTCCAACACCACAGTTCAAAAGCATCAGTTCTTCGGTGCTCAGCTTTCTTCACGGTCCAACTCTCACATCCATATAGACCACTGGAAAAACCATAGCCTTGACTAGACGGACCTTTGTTGGCAAGATAATGTCTCTGCTTTTGAATATGCTATCTAGGTTGGTCATAACTTTCCTTCCAAGGAGTAAGTGTCTTTTAATTTCATGGCTGCAATCACCATGTGCAGTGATTTTGGAGCCCCCCAAAATAAAGTCTGACACTGTTTCCACTGTTTCCCCATCTATTTCCTATGAAGTGATGGGACCGGATGCCATGATCTTAGTTTTCTGAATGTTGAGCTTTAAGCCAACTTTTTTACTCTCCTCTTTCACTTTCATCAAGAGGCTTTTTAGTTCCTCTTCACTTTCTGCCATAAGAGTGGTGTCATCTGCATATCTGAGGTTATTGATACTTTTCCCGGCAATCTTGATTCCAGCTTGTGCTTCTTCCAGCCCCGCGTTTCTCATGATGTACTCTGCATATAAGTTAAATAAGCAGGGTGACAATATACAGCCTTGACGGACTCCTTTTCCTATTTGGAACCAGTCTGTTGTTCCATGTCCAGTTCTAACTGTTGCTTCCTGACCTGCATATAGGTTTCTCAAGAGGCAGGTCAGGTGGTCTGGTATTCCCATGTCTTTCAGAATTTTCCACAGTTTATTGTGATCCACACAGTCAAAGGCTTTGGCATAGTCAATAAAGCAGAAATAGATGTTTTTCTGGAACTCTCTTGCTTTTTCCATGATCCAGCGGATGTTGGCAATTTGATCTCTGGTTCTTCTGCCTTTTCTAAAACCAACTTGAACATCTGGAAGTTCACAGTTCACGTATTGCTGAAGCCTGGCTTGGAGAATTTTGAGCATTACTTTACTGGCATGTGAGATGAGTGCAATTGTGCGGTAGTTTGAGCATTCTTTGGAATTGCCTTTCTTTTGTTTCTCTTAACAGATAGTATAGCAGAGGGAATCAGGATGGCAGCCATTGCCACACCAATCCCTTGAATCGGATTATTTCATTTATCTGTGTACTGGGTGCCCTGTTATCATTAGCACTTTTTCTTCACTATCATCTTGAAAATTCCCCCTTTTCTCACTCTTGTTTTGATTCACCTCTTCCTTGATTCCTATATATTCCTTCTCCTTTTACCCCCTTACATAGTTGAAGGCATCTTTAATAGCTTCCTGAAAAGTATAGAATAGAAAGTTTTTGAGATTTCACATTTCTAAAAGTGTTTTAATTTTACCCTATCTATAATTTATGGTGGAGTATGGAACCCCACTCCAGTACGCTTGCCTGGAAAATCCCATGGGCGGAGGAGCCTGGTAGGCTGCAGTCCATGGGGTCGCTAAGAGTCAGACACGACTGAGTGACTTCACTTCCACTTTTCACTTTCATGCATTGGAGAAGGAAATGGCAACCCACTCCAGTATTCTTGCCTGGAGAATCCCAGGGATGGGGGATGCCTGGTGGGCTGCCGTCTATGGGGTCACACGGAGTCGACCTACTAAGTCGACTGAAGCGACTTAGTAGTACTAGTAGTATTGAATTGTAAGTTGGAAGTAATTTTCCTTCAGAATTTTAAAGGCATTATTTTACTGTCTTCTGGATTCTAGTGTTGGTGTTGGGAAGTACAAAGCCATTTTGAATCCTAACAGTGTGAATGTGACCATTTTCCCCTCTCTCTCTAACTCACAGGAGATTTTCTTGGTCCACAGTACAGGCAGACCTTGTTTTATTGTGCTTCATAGATACATAAGGAAGGTTTCTGACAACCTGTGTAGAGTAAGTCTCTTGGTGGCATTTTTCCAAAAGCATTTTGTTCACTTCTTGTCTCTGTGTCAAATTTTGGTAATTCTTGTGATATTTTCATTTTTCCATTATCAGCAAGTCTCTGTACATCAGCTGTTGTACTGTACTCCTGTACTTTTCAAGGTCCTGTACTGTTAGATTGAAAATATTATTTTTCAATAATATTTTTTATTTGTTTGTTTTTTATGTATTATTTGTGTTTGTTTTTTATGTATTATTTGTGTAAAGTTTTATAAATCTATTACAGTATAATACTATATAGCTGATGGTGTTAGTTGGGTATCCAGGCTAACTTGTTGGACTTAGGAGCGAATTGGACTTATAAACACACACTTGGAATGTAGGAGACTTACTGTATTTGCTATGTTGAGCTGTGATTAGTGATCTTTAATGTTACTATTGCAAAAAGTTTATAACTCATTGAAGGCTCAGATAATGGTTGACATTTTAAATTATTTTATATTAAAATTTTCATTTGTTACTTTTTTAAAAATTTCAAGAACACTTTTTGTTTTCTGAATGCTCCTTTTTGGAGGATTCTATTTTTGCTTCTGGAATGCAATTTTTGCCCCTGAAGATACTAGTTACAGTTTTTTAAAAGCATTCCTCTCTTTGTATTATTTGTTTCCTTGAAGTTTTTTTCCTGTTTGCCCTGATATTTATCTTTCACATTGAAAGTAAAAGTCACTCAGTTGTGTCCAACTCTTTGCAATTCCATGGACTGTACAGTCCATGGAATTCTCCAGGCCAGAATACTGGAGTGGGTAGCCTTCCCTTCTCCAGGGGAATCTTCCCAACCCAGGGAGTGAACCCAGGTTTACCTGCATTGAAGGCGGATTCTTTACCAGCTGAGCCACATGGGAAACCCAAGAATAATGGAGTGGGTAGGCTATCCCTTCTCCAGGCCATCTTCCCGATCCAGGAATCAAACTTGGATCTCTCACACTGCAAGTGGATTCTTTACCAACTGAGCTATCAAGGAAGCCCATATTTCACATTAGAGTTTTCTCGTGTGTCTGGCAGCCCTTGTTTGCTCATAATCAATATTAGGGAACTTAAACTCTGATTAAAATCTCTGCAAATGCGGTTGAGGTTTGTTAATTTTGAGCTTCAAAGTGGGGTTATCTTCACTTGGGTCACTTGGAGGGAAGAGGTCCATGTTAATGTTTTGAAAACTTTCTCTTTTTCTCTGTTACAGTTTTGCTAGTCTTAACAATTTTTGCTAAAATTTCAGGATCAATATGTATAGTGTATGTATAGTAGCATACACTATAGTATCCTATTATGATTCTGTGCCTTTGAATAACTTTTGTTGTTGAATAAGACATTTGTGAATCTTGTTTCTTTTGTCTTTTACTGACCTTGTAAGCTACAAAGCTATAAAATGTGGCTTATTACATAGTGCCTCTTGGTATTATTCTTCCTGAAAGAGATTTTTCTATTGAAAATATGACAAGCAATGTCTTTAAAACAAAAGAAGTATTTCCCAGTCTCCTTACTTTGAAACACATGATTTTCATCAGCTGCTTTTCTCTTCTTGGCAGCAACCATTTAGAAAATGACAGACTCTGCTTACACCATCATCATCCATTCTTCCCACCATCTGCTTTCCCTCCAAGCCTACAGACCATACCTCTTCTTGCAAGGCAAATCCAATCAATGCTTATACTCCAACTGTCAGACCCTACTAGTGGCACATCCATCAGCAGCACAAGAGTTGCAGATGTCATAGGATGGAACCCAGCTGAGATAGGTGCCTTGTCTCCCTAGCTGTTAAGTAGGAGGCTTTCTGATATTAGATGTTGGGCTGTTCTGCCACCCTGAACTTTCCTTTTCCTCATCTCTAAGTTGGGAATAAAATCGCTAATTTTCACAGTGGTCATGAGCATGGATAGCCTGGATAGCATCACTGACTCAATGAACATGAGTCTGAGCAAACTCCAGGAGATAGTGAAGGACAGGGAAGCCTGACATGCTGCAGTCCATGGGGTTGCAAAGAGTTGGACATGACTTAGCGACTTAACACCAACATGAGCACTGAATGAAATGATTAGGCTGGAGGCTTCTCAGAACTGCTTTAGAGCAATTTTAGCATTTGGGCCTTTTAAAGGAGGTTTGAGGGGGGTGCCTGAAGCATGCTCACTCTGCCAGAGGATGCAGGTGCTGCCCAGTGCCCTAATATGTGGATTCTAGAGCATATATTCTTTGGTATCTCTGATTTTCTTGAAGAGATGGGAATACCAGACCACCTGATCTGCCTCTTGAGAAATTTGTATGCAGGTCAGGAAGCAACAGTTAGAACTGGACATGGAACAACAGACTGGTTCCAAATAGGAAAAGGAGTTCGCCAAGGCTGTATATTGTCACCTTGTTTATTTAACTTATATGCAGAGTACATCAAGAGAAACACTGGACTGGAAGAAACACAAACTGGAATCAAGATTGCTGGGAGAAATATCAATAACCTCAGATATGCAGATGACACCACCCTTATGGCAGAAAGTGAAGAGGAACTCAAAAGCCTCTTGATGAAAGTGAAAGAGGAGAGTGAAAAAGTTGGCTTAACGCTCAACATTCAGAAAACGAAGATCATGGCATCCGGTCCCACCATTTCATGGGAAATAGATGGGGAAACAGGGGAAACAGTGTCAGACTTTATTTTGGGGGGCTCCAAAATCACTGCAGATGGTGACTGCAGCCATGAAGTTAAAAGATGCTTACTCCTTGGAAGGAAAGTTATGACCAACCTAGATAGCATATTCAAAAGCAGAGACATTACTTTGCCAACAAAGGTTCGTCTAGTCAAGGCTATGGTTTTTCCTATGGTCATGTACGGATGTGAGAGTTGGACTGTGAAGAAGGCTGAGCGCCGAAGAATTGATGCTTTTGAACTGTGGTGTTGGAGAAGACTCTTGAGAGTCCCTTGGACTGCAAGGAGATCCAACCAGTCCATTCTGAAGGAGATCAGCCCTGGGGTTTCTTTGGAAGGACTGATGCTAAAGCTGAAGCTCCAGTACTTTGGCCACCTCATGCGAAGAGTTGACTCATTGGAAAAGACTCTGATGCTGGGAGGGATTGGGGGCAGGAGGAGAACGGGACGACAGAGGATGAGATGGCTGGATGGCATCACTGACTCGATGGACGTGAGTCTGAGTGAACTCCGGGAGTTGGTGATGTACAGGGAGGCCTGGAGTGCTGCGATTCATGGGGTTGCAAAGAGTCGGACACGACTGAGTGACTGATCTGATCTGATCTGAGAGCATATATTGTTTCAATAATTACTCACTTCAAGGTATTTCTTTGTGAGGTTATTTTTGTTACTCATGAAAATTTCATTGCAGGAATGAAAGCCATTGCAGTAATGAGAAATAACTGCATAATTCCTACCGGTGTCATAGGGACAAATAGGACCAAACTACCATGTTCATTCTCTTTCTTCTTTCCCACCAAGGATTCTGTCTGATGAACCCCAATGACTGGTTTTATAGTAGTTCATAGACTGATATACATTAACTATGTCTATTCAGTGGGAAATTCAGGCCCCACCTAGGTAGTGTTGCCATAGCATGAAAAGACTGTGAATTCTAGGGCCAATTTGCCCTGGGTTGGATTTCTCTTTCTGTCCCTGCCTTTTTAACTTGTGTGAGTCACTCATCTGGACTACAATTTCCTTGACAGTAAGATAGGGTTGATGACACTTAGCAGTGTTGATATGAAACTATGGTCATACAGTATCTGGTACATAGTACATAGTGGTGAAAGCATGGCATCCTAACCTCTGGACTGCCAGGGAATTCCCTACAATTTGAATTTTTAAATAAACCCCCACATATATTCTTAATGTCTGCTACAGACTTATGCCACACATTTTTTCTTTAATAGCCATAGGGTATTTGAGAGAGAGTATCTAGTCCCACTTTTTTTTTTTTTTAAGAATTTATGGATTCTCAAAAGGTAGAAAGAGAGAGGTCACAAAATATCATACACAATGTAGTGTGTGTCTTTGTATATTGTGTGTCCAGCACCATATGGGCTGCATTTCCAAGCATAGGGTTAGGCTCTCCCCTGGCCTTGGTGGGAACAGGGTCTGCCAGGAGAAAGAGAAGGACAATGCCTGATCTTCAGTCTACTTCTTTCTAGTCTTCATGACCATCCCTGTGTACAGTTCTCAGTAACTTTAGTGTTTGGTAACTGTGAAGCTTAGAAACACAATAACCACTAATCCATAAAATACTTATTAAATACATGTAAGAAAATACATGAAGTACGTAGTAAAACAGCTAGTGATTTAGAAGCATGGGCTTCAGAGTTAGAAAGACAGATTTCAGCCCTATCACTTACCAGGTGGCAGGTCTTGTGTAAATATTTTATCCTCAATTTCAAGAGTAAAACAATGGAGATAATAATAATTCTTGATTTACAGGATAATGAGATCAAATGAAATAATAAGTATATGTTACATAAATAGTCTCAATACATATTATGTTTTTAACAAAAAGTTTAATGATTTTTATCATTTTAATTTACCATATCAATATTTCATTAAATATCTCTCAAGATACTTCTCTATGTATATAAATTCACAAGGCTATGGAAACTGTTTTTTTACACAAGTGGGATCAAACTGTATACTCTATTGTATTATCTGATTTATTCACTTGAGCATATATTGAAAGACATTTTCCAAGTCAAAAAAAACCCAAAAAACTACAACATCTTTTCAAATGGCTATAGTGAATTTTATTTGATGAACCCATCTTAACTTATATAGCCATTCCCTCACATGTGAACTTTTAATTTGTGTCCATTTTTTTTCCTAACTAAAAAATTTTGGAATGGATATCTATAGGTACTTTTAGGGGAGAGCACACATGTGCATTTTTATTCTCAAGGTAAATTTTAACAAGTGGGATCACAGGATCCTTAAACACTCTTTTTAACTAAATTAGTCCATTTTAATATCTCTGCTGGAGACCAGTGCAAAGTCTGGTTTGGATATTTTTCTCAAAATATTCCCCACTAATATATCACACATTATTATCTTCATTTATTTTTAACCATACTAGTTACATAATTTTCTGCTTTCTAAAAAGAACTATACATACAGCAAGATGTCAACATCAATTTTCTCAAAAACAACCAACCAACCATTGTTATTAATTTCTGTATCAGTAAATATAAACCTATCACATCCTTTGCCTTCCCAGGTGGCACTAGTGGTAAAGAACCCACCTACCAATGCAGGAGACATAAGAGATGTAGATTTGATCCCTGGGCAGGGAAGATCCTCTGGAGGAGGGCATGGCAACTCACTCTAGAATTCTTGCCTGGAGAATCCCATGGACAGAGGAGCCTGGCAGACTGCAGTCCATAGGGTCTCAAGAGTTGGACATGATTGAAGTGACTTAGCACAACATATTCCATCCTTTGAAGCTACTGTATATAGGCATATCTTGATTTAACCACATTAAAATATATGGGCATTTAAAATGTTTCCAAATTTTTACTTCTGCAAATGATACTCCAAATAAAATCCTTATACATGCTTGTTACATACATGTAGGAATATATCTCCAGAACAAATAACTAGAGGGAAATTGTTGGACCAAATGGTCAGTACAAATAAAGTTTTAATAAATTACCACACAGTTACCCTCCAGCAAGATTGACAAATTCTTACTCCTACAACAATTTGTGAAAATACTCATTACCCCACAACTGTGCCAATAAGAGTATATCAGCCTAAAATAATGTTTGTCAATTTGATGGATCAAAAAAATTGCTGATTTAAAAAAAATATTGGAGTATAGTTGATTTGCAATGTTGTGTACAGCAAAGTGAATAAGTTATACATATACATATATCTATTCTTTTTTAGATTCTTTTCCCATGTGGGCCATTACAGAGTATTGAGTAGAATTCCTTGTACCATACAGTAGGTTCTTGTTATTTGTCTGTTTTGTATATAGTGGTGTGTATTTGTCAATCCCATCTCCCAGTTTATCCTCCTCTCTTTCCCTCCCTGGTAACCATAAGTTTGTTTTTTGTATCTGTGACTCTATTTCCATTTTGTGAATAAGTCCATTTGTATTACTTTTTTTTTAGATTCCACATATAAGTGATATCATATGCTATTTTTCTTCCTCTTTCTGACTTTTCCTCTGTCTGACTTCTCTCAGTATGACAGTTTCTAAGTCCATCCATGTTGCTGCAAATGGAATTATTTCATTCTTTTTTATGGCCAGGTAATACTTATCAGATGGTGACTGCAGCCATGAAATTAAAAGATGCTTACTCCTTGGAAGAAAAGTTATGACCAACCTAGATAGCATATTGAAAAGCAGAGACATTACTTTGCCAACAAAGGTCCGTTTAGTCAAGGCTATGGTTTTTCCAGTGGTCATGTATGGATGCGAGACTTGGACTGTGAAGAAAGCTGAGAGCCGAAGAATTGATGCTTTTGAACTGTGGTGTTGGAGAAGACTCTTGAGAGTCCCTTGGACTGCAAGGAGATCCAACCAGTCCATTCTAAAGGAGATCAGTCCTGGGTGTTCTTTGGAAGGAATGATGCTGAAGCTGAAACTCCAGTCCTTTGGCCACCTCATGCAAAGAGTTGACTCATTGGAAAAGACTCTGATGCTGGGAGGGATTGGGGGCAGGAGGAGAAGGGGACAACAGAGGATGAGATGGCTGGATGGCATCACCAACTCGATCGATGTGAGCTTGCGTGAACTCCGGGAAATGGTGATGGACAGGGAAGCCTGGGATGCTGCGATTCATGGGGTCTCAAAGAGTCGGACACGACTGAGTGACTGAACTGAAGTGAACTGAATACTTATCAAAAGTGACAGAATGATATCAGTTTGTTTTGAAGGCAAACCATTCATCATCACAGTAATCCAAGTCTATGCCCCAACCACTGATGACAAAAAAGCTGAAACTGGACATTTCTATGACGATCTATAGCATTTTCTAGAACTAACACCAAAAAAGGATGTCCATCTCATCATAGAGGATTGGAAGTTAAGACATACCCAGAATAACAGGCTAGTTTGGCCTTGGAGTACAAAGTGAAGCAGGGCAAAGGCTAACATAATTTTGTTAGGAGAATCCATTGGTCATAGCAAATACTCTCATTCAACAACACAAGAGATGACTCTACACCTGGACATCACCAGATTGTCAATACTTAAATCAGATTGATTATATTCCTTGCAGTCAAAGATGGAAAAGGTCTATACAGTCAGCAGAAACAAGACCTGGAACTTACTGTGGCTCAGATCATGAGCTCCTTATTGTAAAATTCAAGCTTAATTTGAAGAAAGTAGAGAAAACTACTAGGCCATTCAGTTATGACCTAAATCAAATGAATCCCTTATAATTATACAATGGAGGTAACAAATAGATTCAAAGCACTAGATCTAGTAGACAGTGCCTGAAGAACTGTGAGTGGAGGTTTGTAACATTGTACAGGAGGCAGTGATCAAAACCACCCCAAAGAAAGAGAAATGCAAGAAAGCTAAGTGGTTGTCTGAGGAGGCTTTACAAATAGCTAAGGAAAGAGAAGCAAAAGGCAAGAGTGAAAGGGAAGGATATATCTATCTGAATGCAGAGTTCCCGAGAATAGCAAGGAGAGAAAAGAAAGACTTTCTAAGTGAACAATGCAAAGAAATAGAGAAAAACAATAAAATGGGAAAGGCTAGGGAAAATTTGAGATATCAAGGGAACATTTCATACAAGGATGGGCACAATATAGGACAGAAATGTTAAGGACCTAACAGAAGCAGAAGAGATTAAGAAGAGATGGCAAGCATACACAGAACTATACAAGAAAGGTCTTAGTGACCTGGATAACCACGATGGTGTGGTAACTCACCTAGAGCTGGACATCCTGGAGTGTGAAGTCAAACAAAGCTAGTGGAGGTGACAGAATTCCAGCTGAGATAGTTCAAATCCTTAAAGATAATGCTGTTAAAGTGCTGCACTCAACATGCCAGCAAATTTGGAAAACTCAGCAGTGGGCATAGGACTGGAAAAGGTCAGTTTTCATTCCAATCCAAAAGAAGGGCAATGCCAAAGAGTGTTCAAACTACTGTACAAGTGTGCTCATTTTACATGCTAGCATCCTTTAGGCTTTAGCAGTACATGAACCAAGAGCTTCCAGATGTACAAACTGGCTTTCAAAGAGGCAGAGGAACCAGAGATCAAATTGCCAACATTCATTGGCTCATGGAGAAAGCAAAGAAGTTCCAGAAAAACATCTGCTTCATTGACTATGCTAAAGTCTTTGACTGTGTGGATCACATCACACTGTGGAAAATTCTTAAAGAGATGGGAGTACCAGGCCTCACCTTATCTGTCTTTCTGAGAAATCTGTATGCAGATCAAGAAGCAACATTCAGAACCTGACATGGAGCAACAAACTGTTCAAAACTGGGGAAGGTGTATGACAGGGCTGTATATTGTCACCCTGCTTATTTAACTTATATGCAGGGTACATCATGTGAAATGCCAGGCTGGGTAAATCACAAGCTGGAATCAAGATTGCTGAGAGAAATATCAACAGCCTCAGATATGCAGATGATACCACCCTAATAGCATAAAGTGAAGAGAAACTAAAAAGGCTCTTGATGAGAGTGAAAGAGGAAAGTGAAAAAGCTGGCTTAAAACTCAGCATTCAAAAAATGAAGATTGTGGCATCTGGTTCCATCACTTCATGGCAAATAGAAGAGGACAAAGTAGAAGCAGTGACAGATTTTATTTTCTTGGGCTCCAAAATCACTGCTGATGGTGACTGTAGCCATGAAATTAAAAGGCTCTTGCTCCTTGGAAGGAAAGCTATGGCAAACCTAGGTAGTGTATTATAAAGCAGAGACATCACTTTGCTGACTAAGGTCTGTTTAGTCAAAGCTATGGTTTTTCCAGTAGTCACGTATGAATATGAGAGTTGGACCATAAAGAAGACTGAGTGCTAAAGAACTGATACTTTCCAATTGTAGAGAAGGTGCTTGGAGTCCCTTGGATAGCAAGGAGATCAAACCAGTTAATCCTAAAGGAAATCAACACTGAATATTTATTGCAAGAACTAATGCTGAAGCTGAAGCTCCAGTACTTTGGCCACCTGGTGGGAGGAGTCTACTTATTAGAAAAGGCCCCAATGCTTGGAAAGTTGAAGGCAAAATGAGAAGAAGCCTGCAGAGGATAAGATGGTTAGATAGCATCATTGACTCAATGGTCATAAGTCTGAGCAAACTCTGGGAGATAGTGGAGAATAGAGGCTGTCATGCTGCAGTCCATTAGGTCACAGAGAGTTGGACAAGACTTAGCGACTGAACAACACAATATTCCATTGTATGTATGTACCACATCTTTATCCATTCTCCTGTCAATAGACATTTAGGTTGCTTCCATGTTGTGGTTTTGTAAATAGCACTGCAGTGAACATTGGGGTGCATGTATCTTTTCAAATAATGGTTTTCTCAGGATATATGCCCAGGAGTGGGATTGCTAGATCATAGGATAGCTCTATTTTTAGTTTTTTAAGGTACGTCCTTACAGCACCCCCATAGTGGTTGTACCAATTTACATTCCCACCAAGAGTGTAGGAGGGTTTCGTTGTCTCCAAACCCTCTCCAGGATTTATTGTTTGTAGTTTTTGATGACGGCCATTCTGACCAGTGTGCAGTGATACTTCATTGAGGTTTTGATTTGCGTTTCTCTAATAGCGATGTTGAGCATCTTTTAATACTCTTTGGTCATCTGTATGTCTTCCTTGGAGAAATTTTTATTTAGATTTTCTGCTGATTTTTTTGATTGGGTTGTTTACATTTTTATATGTTGAGCTGCACAAGCTGTTTGTATATTTTGGAGATTAAGCCCTTTAATTGGTTGCTTTGTTTGCAAATATTTTCTCCCATTCTGAGGGTTGTCTTTTTGTTTGGTTTATGGTTTCCTTTGTTGTGCAAAAATTTACTGATTTAAATAGTATTTTACATTAATAATGAGATTGAATGATTTTCAAACTTTAATGTCCATTTATAGCTATTATTAATTTTCTATTTGATTGTCTTTTCCTTCTAGGTATGTATGCATGTATGTGTGTGAAGGTGTGTGTTCATATATCAATTATTTTTATTTTATATATGTTGCAGATATTTTTTTCTGGTTATTGCTTGATTTTTAACTTTGTTAATAAGGTCTTTTCTTGTATGATCTCCAAGTTTTTGTGTCATATAATTTATTTAAAAATAACTTTATTGAGATATATATCACATATCATAACATTCTCCTATTTTAAGTAGTTCTTAGTTCTCCTATTCAATAATTCTTAGTATATTTATAAAATTGTGCAACCTTCACCACAATTAATTTTAGAACATATTGATCGGTGCCCCAGAAAACCCCTATACTCATTTGTAGTCACTTTCCATTTCTCCTCAGGTTGCTCCTACTTCCCCATCCTAAGCAACCAGTTTTTGTTTCTATGCTGCTGCTGCTAAGTCGCTTCAGTCGTGTCCGACTCTGTGTGACCCCATAGACGGCAGCCCACCAGGCTCCTCCATCCCGGGGATTCTCCAGGCAAGAATACTGGAGTGAGTTGCCATTTTCTTCTCCAGTGCCTGAAAGTGAAAACTGAAAGTGAAGTCGCTCAGTCGTGTCTGACTCTTCACGACCCCATGGACTGCAGCCCACCAGGCTCCTCCGTCCATGGGATTTTCCAGGCAAGAGTACTGGAGTGGGGTGCCATTGCCTTCTCTGATAGAAATTATTGATCTTTTTAAAAAGCTTAGTTGTATCAGCACTATTTCCTTGAGATTCAGCCCATCCTTTCCCCACTAATCTGTCTCCTTCATCTGTGTGGATGGACCTGTTTCTGAGCATGATTTGTTTATTCTTGTGCTGCCATCACATAACTGTGAGGACTGCAGCCTGATAGTATAGTTTTGGCATATTGTAAGGCAAGTCTTCCCTTGTTTTTCTTTTCCTAAAATTTTATTGGTGATTCTTCTGCATTTTCCCTTCTCTTTGAATTTTAGAGTTGGGTTCTTGAGTTTCATCAAAATAGTGTTTAAATTTTGATTGGAACTTTGTTGAAATTGTACATTAATTTTTGAAGAAATTTTATCTTTCCAATACTGGGTTTTCCAATATTTTAATTGAATTTATGGCTGTAATTTTAATTCATTAGAGGGAGGCTAGATATTCCATCTGGAATTAGCTTTTTAATTGGCTATTGCTGTATAGGAAAGTCACTTACTGAGACTGAAACTGCAGAGGGAGGAATAGAGTTTGATAAAAAGATAATGAGATCTGCTTCTATGCATTGTACCTGAGATGCTTATGAAAATTGAAGATGGAGATGTATATATCAAATATTGCACCACTAATTTTGGTGATTTTTTAAAATAGCAATGGAAAGAAGAAATGGTCCAGAAGGTCTTTTGAGTGAGAATATGATGTTTAAACCATAAATGAAATTATTGGACTTGAAAGCAAATCCAATAGAGTCTCACATGTAGTTGCAAATTTCTTTTTTAATAAAGAGGAAACAAAGCACCACTAATTATTTTATTTGACTTACCTCATGTTGAGAAACTACTGGAATAAATAATTCTTGAACTCATAGCTGGCCATGTTCCCTACAGCCTTCCCCTTTCTCCAAGGTCCTGGTTGCATTGTATTTTTCCATTATCCCAGGTTTCAGCATAGCAGGTTGTAATCTGGGTTTCCTAGGCAACCTAAGTGGTTATGATGAAGGTGATGATAATGGTAACCAGTGATAGTCTTCTTCCCTGTATATGGCTACTCTTCTAAGATCCCTAATTTCTCAGTCTGAAGTCCTCAAATATCTCAAGAAAACTTCCAGGGCATTCTGGTGAGTTTTTAAGCATGGTTCCCTTAGATTCCTCTCAGACCCTGACTTCTCCCCCTCTGCTGCTGTGTCTCCTCCACAGTGACTTGATGCCTGCTCTCTGATGTCCACCAAGATACTAGGGGGTTGACTCATAGCCACGTCCAGCACAGGGTCATGCTGCCTTTCAGCTGGCCCACAACTGATGTTCTAACACATGCTGTATCAAAGATGGGTAACAGATGCACTAAAGCCTTGCTGTATTCTCTTATTAGTGGGGACACTCCAGTCTCTGAACCTCATGTAACTTTCTTCCCTGGCCAGAAGAGAGCCAGCGTGGGCTCTAAGCAAACACTTGTCTGCATGGGATGGATTCACTGGATATGCTGTGTAACTCCACTGAGTTCAACATCTCATTCTCCAGTTGTCCACCTGGGTGTGGGGCCCTAACCAAACTTGTCTGCCTGATTATCAGTCTCTTCAGTCATGGTCTCATAGATATTTGGTTTCCCATCACTGGGCATGTTTAGAAATGACGAGCAAGTCTGAGGCCTAGAATGACGACAGTGTAGATTCAAGCTGAAACCCCTTCTGCTCATCAAGGGAAATGAATCAGAATCATGTATTAAGTTTGAGTCATCCTAACAGGCTTGTAGCCATCTGCTCATACTTGTCAGAAAAGAGACAAATTGTGGTTTCAGGCATATGGCTTTTGCTATTAAACCTTATTGTATTCTTTTATTGGTGAAAGCAATACATTATTTAAAACTAAGAAAATGTTATGAAAGTGTTAGTAGCTCAGTTGTGTCTGACTCTTTGCAACCCCATGAACTGTAGCCTGCCAGGCTCCTCTGTCCATGGGATTCCTAAGAAAATGTTATAGCATGAGACTAAACCTATAATGAAATATTATGTATTATATTTATGATTTGATACTCAAACTAAAGGAACGCATATGAAGGCAGAAATGGAAGGAACATGAGGAAAATTGTGGCCATGGACAAAAACACCAGCTTCTATCTTACTCATCATTTTTTTTTGGCTTGGGAGTGGCTGGAAGTTAAGAGAGAGACTGCCTCGATGGCCATTCTTTGACCTAGTGGTGAGTTAGGAACTACCTCTTCCTCTGTGTTTATCCTTCTCTTCACTTCAAAGGGATGAAGAGGTTTGGTGACCTCAATTTGACCTAGTCTTTAAGACCTGCTGTGGACACTCATTATGACTTCTCTGCTTTGATTGATTTGAGCTATTGGAAACACACAGAATTTAATATTAGAGAGTTCCACCTTGACGATGTTAAAGTCTTCCAAAGTCAGTAGAGATAGAAGGGTGGGTGTATCTGAAATGTGAACTTTAGAAGCTTGCTGTTCTAAGTCAACCTCTGCTTTTAGACAGGACTTTCATTCCATCGTTCAGTCTATTCTAATAATATCTCAAAGACAGCCTGTGGTTACATAGTGCCATGGCTCACAAGCATTATTATTTAGAAAAACTTTTGCAACTTTTGAAACATAAGGCATGTATTCCCATTCTATCTTCAGTGAAAGTGACAAATCATTATTTAGTCCTTCTGCCTCCAAACTGCATGTGGAATGGGATGTAAAGGAAAAAATTTTTAAACAGCAAAAATTTATTCTTTCACAATTCTGAAGCACAGACGTGAAAAATTAAGATGGTGGCATGGTTGGTACCTTCTGGAAGTGCTGAGACAGCATCCATCTTTACCTGGACACTATGTCTCTATGTCTTCTCCTTTCTTGTCTCTTACGTGGAAACTTGTCATTGGATTTAGGGCCCAGTCTAAGTTCAAGATGATCTCATCTTGAGATCCTTAATGGAATTACATCTGCAAAGACTATTTCCAAATAAGATTGCATTCACAAGTACTGGGGGTTAGTACCCTCTATGAGAAATATATAAGCTTTAATGTCAGACAGACCTGAATTTAAATCCTGGGTTCACCACTTCCTATCTGTGTGACCTTGGAAAAGTCATTCAACCTCTTGGAATTTCTCTTTCTGCTACTCTAAAGTGGGGCTCCAGTTCCATCTCAGCAGGTAGTTAATATGAATTAAATAAAACGATAGATGTGAACAGGGCTCGCATACATTATGTATTCAAGAAATTCACTTAACCTATGTGTTATTTTCAGAAGTGCCCAACATCTAAGTCACTATTTCATATTGATCTTGCTGCTTATGTAGCAAGTGACGTCAATAAGGAAAGAGTTCATTACAATCAAGGAAGTCTTTAGAAATCTAGTTACAGCCTGAAGATTGGACTGATACCCAGGAGATGGAATTATTTTGCAACCTAAGATTAGTTCACTGAAAAAGATTAATGAGTCACATTATACAATTGGCTCAAGCTAATGACAAATGAATATGTTCTGGTTTTTAGCTAGAGTTGATTTAATAATATTTGTGCAACAACAGCATTAAATTCAAAAGCTGTTTTAATGAGTTGACTCTCACCCAGAACTTTCCCCTAAGAGATGAGATCATTTGGGGACAGCCCCTTGTATTCTGGAGGTTCTAGGGTCGTCAAGAACGCCTCCAATCCTCAAAGACCTTGTTCTTTCTCCTTTTTTCCTGTGAAGTGTAAACTAACTAAAGCTTTTATCTACCTATTCCCACAAATTACATTATCTGAAAAAATTATAGGCTAATCCAGAATCAGGCATTGATACCTTCACTGACATTAATTTATCTGGTTAACCATAGCAAATAGTAGAGTCTTGAGGTCATTTGTGTTGGAGAAAAGTAAGTCAGGATAGGATACTCAGACTCTTGGGAAGACATGGGTCATCTACAGGGGCTTAGCAACAACTGGTGGGGGGGTATTTATTATCCTGACCTATTGGAACTCTGATTATATTTCAATTCGTATTTGGGTCAATTATGCCTTGTTTGTGATCCACACAGTCAAAGGCTTTGGCATAGTCAATAAAGCAGAAATAGATGTTTTTCTGGAACTCGCTTGCTTTTTCCATGATCCAGCGGATGTTGGCAATTTATCTCTGGTTCTTCTGCCTTTTCTAAAACCAGCTTGAAAATCAGGAAGTTCACGGTTCACATATTGCTGAAGCCTGGCTTGGAGAATTTTGAGCATTACTTTACTAGCCTATGAGATGAATGCAGTTGTGCAGTAGTTTGAGCATTCTTTGGCATTGCCTTTCTTTGGGATTGGAATGAAAACTGACCTTTTCCAGTCCTGTGGCCACTGCTGAGTTTTCCAAATTTGATGGCATATTGAGTGCAGCACTTTCACAGCATCATTTTTCAGGATTTGGAACAGCTCAACTGGAATTCCATCACCTCCACTAGCTTTGTTCGTAGTGATGCTTTCTAAGGCCCACTTGACTTCACATTCCAGGATGTCTGGCTCTAGGTGAGTGATCACACCATCGTGATTATGTGGACCATTAAGATCTTTTTTGTACAGTTCTTCTGTGTATTCTTGCCATCTCTTCTTAATATCTTCTGCTTCTGTTGGTCCATACCATTTCTGTCCTTTATCGAGCCCATCTTTGCATGAAATGTTCCCTTGGTATCTCTGATTTTCTTGAAGAGATCCCTAGTCTTTCCCATTCTGTTGTTTTCCTCTATTTCTTTGCATTGATCGCTGAAGAAGGCTTTCTTATCTCTTCTTGCTATTCTTTGGAACTCTGCATTCAGATGTTTATATCTTTCCTTTTCTCCTTTGCTTTTCGCTTCTCTTCCTTTCACGGCTATTTGTAAGGCCTCCCCAGACAGCCATTTTGCTTTTTTGCATTTCTTTTCTATGGGAATGGTCTTGATCCCTGTCTCCTGTACAATGTCACGAACCTCATTCCATAGTTCATCAGGCACTCTATCTATCAGATCTAGGCCCTTAAATCTATTTCTCACTTCCACTGTATAATCATAAGGATTTGATTTGGGTCATACCTGAATGGTCTAGTGGTTTTCCCTACTTTCTTCAATTTAAGTCTGAATTTGGCAATAAGGAGTTCATGGTCTGAGCCACAGTCAGCTCCTGGTCTTGTTTTTGCTGACTGTATAGAGCCTCTCCATCTTTGGCTGCAAAGAATATAATCAATCTGATTTCAGTGTTGACCATCTGGTGATGTCCACGTATAGAGTCTTCTCTTGTGTTGTTGGAAGAGGGTGTTTGTTATGACCAGTGCATTTTCTTGGCAAAACTCTGTTAGTCTTTGCCCTTCTTCATTCCGCATTCCAAGGCCAAATTTGCCTGTTACTCCAGGTGTTTCTTGACTTCCTACTTTTGCATTCCAGTCCCCTATAATGAAAAGGACATCTTTTTTGGGTGTTAGTTCTAAAAGGTCTTGTAGGTCTTCATAGAACCGTTCAACTTCAGCTTCTTCAGCGTTACTGGTTGGGGCATAGACTTGGATTACTGTGATACTAAATGGTTTGCCTTGGAAACGAACAGAGATCATTCTGTCGTTTTTGAGATTGCATCCAAGTACTGCATTTCAGACTCTTTTGTTGACCATGATGGCCACTCCATTTCTTCTGAGGGATTCCTGCCCACAATAGTAGATATAATGGTCATCTGAGTTAAATTCACCCATTCCAGTCCGTTTCAGTTCTCTGATTCCTAGAATGTCAACATTCATTCTTGCCATCTCTTGTTTGACCCACTTCCAATTTGCCTTGATTCATGGACCTGACATTCCAGGTTCCTATGCAATATTGCTCTTTACAGCATCGGACCTTACTTCTATCACCAGTCATATCCACAGCTGGGTATTGTTTTTGCTTTGGCTCCATCCCTTCATTCTTTCTGGAGTTATTTCTCCACTGATCTCCAGTAGCATATTGGATACCTACTGACCTGGGGAGTTTCTCTTTCACTATCCTATCATTTTGCCTTTTCATACTGTTCATGGGGTTCTCAAGGCAAGAATACTGAAGTGGTTTGCCATTCCCTTCTCCAGTGGACAACATTCTGTCAGATCTCTCGACCATGACCCACCCGTCTTGGGTTGCCCCACGGGCATGGCTTAGTTTCACTGAGTTAGACAAGGCTGTGGTCCTGTGTGGATCACAATAAACTGTGGAAAATTCTGAAAGAGATGGGAAAAGCAGACCACCTGATCTGCCTCTTGAGAAATTTGTATGCAGGTCAGGAAGCAACAGTTAGAACTGGACATGGAACAACAGACTGGTTCCAAATAGGAAAAGGAGTTCGTCAAGGCTGTATATTGTCACCCTGTTTATTTAACTTATATGCAGAGTACATCATGAGAAACGCTGGACTAGAAGAAACACAAGCTGGAATCAAGATTGCCGGGAGAAATATCAATAACCTCAGATATGCAGATGACACCACCCTTATGGCAGAAAGTGAAGAGGAACTCAAAAGCCTCTTGATGAAAGTGAAAGTGAAAGTGGATGTTGGCTTAAAGCTCAACATTCAGAAAACGAAGATCATGGCATCCGGTCCCATCACTTCATGGGAAATTGATGTGGAAACAGTGTCAGACTTTATTTTTCTGGGCTCCAAAATCACTACAGATGGTGACTGCAGCCATGAAATTAAAAGAAGCTTACTCCTTGGAAGGAAAGTTATGACCAACCTAGATAGCATATTCAAAAGCAGAGATATTACTTTGCCAACAAAGGTTCGTCTAGTCAAGGCTATGGTTTTTCTTGTGGTCATGTATGGATGTGAGAGTTGGACTGTGAAGAAGGCTGAGCGCCAAAAAATTGATGCTTTTGAACTGTGGTGTTGGAGAAGACTCTTGAGAGTCCCTTGGACTGCAAGGAGATCCAACCAGTCCATTCTGAAGGAGATCAGCCCTGGGATTTCTTTGGAAGGAATGATGCTAAAGCTGAAACTCCAGTCCTTTGGCCACCTCATGGGAAGAGTTGACTCATTGGAAAAGACCCTGATGTTGGGAGGGATTGGGGGCAGGAGGAGAAGGGGATGACAGAGGATGAGATGGCTGGATGGCATCACTGACTCGATGGACATGAGTCTGAGTGAACTCCGGGAGATGGTGATGGACAGGGAGGCCTGGCGTGCTGCGATTCATGGGGTTGCAAAGAGTTGGACACGACTGAGCGACTGATCTGATCTGATCTGATCTGATGCCTTGGTTGGCATTCCTGTCTTTGGATTCCTGTCTTTCCCACTAGGTTATATCTTCAAGGGAAGAGAGCTTCCCTTTCATATTTGTGACTTTTCCTCAGAGAGCCTTACTTGTGTGGTAGGTATTCAGTAAATGCCTGCTGAATGAATAAGTCAGTCAGTGGAAGTAAAGGGGATATACAAAGTGGAATGAAAAGGCATTGAAGGAAATTTGTGGGGGTTTTTGACTAAGATTGAACTTCATAATTCTATTTCCATTTGATGCTTCATGTATACTACCCTTCTTAAGAAGGCTTCTCTATTTTCTGCCCAGTTTTGGGTCTGTCTGCCCTTTCTGTGATCTTTATAGCCATTACCTTCAGTACATCTGGGAGGCTCACCTCCTGTGTGAGACTTGTGATTGTCTCTGCTCTTCCCATCTCACTGAACGCCTGGCATCCCTCTGACAATGCTTCGAGTGACCAGGAAGATATCCTCCACTTGACTGTAATGTCTAAGAATTCTGCCTTAGATCCCAAAGAATTTCTCCTATTTTTTTTCTAAAAGTTTTATAACTTTACATTTAAGTTTGTGATACATTTTGAGTTAATTTTTATGTAAATTATAAGACAGATTGAAGTTTATCTTTTATTTATTTTTTTGCCTGTGGATATTCAGTTGTTCCAGTACCATTTGTTGAAAAAATTCTTTTTCCATTGAATTGTTTTTGTACCTTTGTCGAAGATCAGCTGGGTGTTATTTGTGAGAGTCTATTTCTGGGTTCTCTATTCTGTTCATTGATCTATGTGTTGATTCCTTCACCAATATCATGGTTTTGATTACTGTACCTGTATACTACATCCTGTAGGCTGAACACATAGATACCTAAATGAAAAATACAATACCATTCACAATCACTCAAAAAAAAAACCCCAAAACTTAGGTGTGTAAAGCTAACAAAACATGTATGGGACCATATGAAAAAGACTACATAACACTGATGAAAGAAATCAAAGATGTAAATAAGGAGAGAGAGATACTGTGTTCATGGATTAGAAGACTCAACAAAGTAAAGATGTCGGTTCTTCCCAAATTGATTTCAGATTTAATATATATCCTATCAAAATTCCAGTGAGTTTTTGCAAACATACATAAGACTATGCTAAAATTTATGTGAAAAGGCAAAGGAGTTCATAGTGAGGCAGGAGGCTGTAAATTCCTCAACTGGATCCCGTGTATTGCTTATCTCAAGAAGTACAAGTAGAAGGGTGACTGATTGTAAATTTCCAACCTGGAGCCCATCTATCTCGTACCTCAGGATTTGATGACATAAATATTAAATATTTTCTTAGAGTTCTACAGGTCCCTGAGTCTCTTAATTTTCTCTGTTGTTCAGATTGAATAATTTCTACTGTTCTATCTTCCAATTCACTAATTCTTTCCTCTCTCCTCTCCATTCTGATATTGAATCCATCCACTGGGCTTTTAATGTCAGTTACTGTATTTTTCAGTTCTAAAATTTCCATTTGGCTTTTCCTTATTATCTTCTAATTCTTCTCTGAGACAATTTTTCTCACTGAACAATTTTTCTGTTTTTCATTTCTTTCAAGTGGGTTCATAATTGGTCTTGGAAGCATTTTCATCATGGCTGCTTTGAAACATTTGTTAGATAGTCCCAAAATCTCTGTCACTGGAGATTGGTATCCATTGATTTTTTTAATGAAAAATTGGACATTTTTATATTGTGTTAGGATAATCTAGGTCTTATGTAAATCTTCTCTTTTAGCTGACAGATTCTGACAGTGCTGTGTCAGGGAAAAGAGACCCTATTACTGCCACGGGAATCTGGGTGGTCCAGGGGAGTCTGGGTTGTCCATATTTCCCACTTGGTCTCTGTTGACACCAGAGCAGGGACCATGCCTTAGTCTTACCTGGGCAGGGATGGGAGTTACAGCCCTCTAGAGATACTGTGGTGCAGCTGGCCTCCTTCCCACTGGGCCATCGTGAATTTTTTGGCTGTTCATTAAGCCTTCTCTGACATTACCTCAATGGGGTTTTCACATGTTTAAAAAAATATCTTATATTCACATTTTTTTTAATCTTCCTTATATCTAAGAAATGAATGTGACTAAATTTCCTTAATGAACTATTTAGTTTTCCATTTCTATCAATTCTCTGTGGCTTAATTCTTTTACTTGCAATAAATATCTTCTCCTTGTCTGAGCCTGGCAACTGCAAAGATGTTTTTTCCTCATCCATGATATATTTTCTTATATACAGCTACTATTTTCTCCCATCTTTATTTCTGCTTCTCCTACTGTTTATCACAAGTCACCTTATTCCTTTTGAAGGTGTATTTACATTGTGTGTGCTCTTTTTGAGCATTTCACTTTTGAAATAAAGGAGTGAAGTTAAAGTGCTGAGAATGCTGGTTCATGCATCCTGAGCTGAGATTTCTCCTGGTGAGTGAGGGGGGTGCATCTGAAGTTGACTGAGAAAGGGTCAATAGGAGAGATGAGACAGGGATCTGATTTTGAAGACTAAAACCCATTTCCTCTAAGGAAAGGAAAGAGTGCAAAACTATTTTGGATCCTATTTCCTTGTCTCAAGCCACTTGGGTGGTATAATGACAATCAGAAACTATAAATAGATAAGCTTTGCTAGAAGCATCTTAAAGCACCATCAGGAAATGACTGGTCTTAGTCATGATATTTTAAAAAGTAGCATGTTCCCAATTGATACCTTTATCTCCAATTTCACTTCTGCAAACATTATTCATGGATATTTTCACCACTTTGTCAATCTCTGGGATTCTCAGAGGTGTCCTTTTAATTAATGCCCCATCCTCCCTGCTATACAGACTTTTAGGCTTCTGGATGGCCAAATAGGATTTGAGTGATTGATCAGCAAGTTCTGCTAATGATTTTGATTAGCTTTATTTGTTTTGCATGTAATTATCTTTTCTTGGTAATTAGAGTTTAGTCACACTATTTATACTTGACGTAATTTTGGATAAAAAAATCCTAGCTAAACCCAGACATATTTATAATTTCCAAGCAATTATAGAACAATTCATCCAAATTTACAATAGTTGTATCTTCTGAGTGAAATAGTGTTCCATTGTGTCTTAAAATGTAAACTAGTTTTTGCTAATGAAAAATGATAACATGAATTGGTTGTGTTTTTAAAAAGGGATGTTTCCTGGAACCTCCCTGGCAGAACAGTGGTTAAGACTCTGTCTGTACTTCTAATGCAAGGAATGTGGGTTCAATCCCTGGTAGGGGAACTAAGATTCCACTTGCTGCATAGTAGGGCCAAGAAAAAAATTCTTCCTGACAAACTATTTGCTAGATGAAATTGATATTAATCTAGGACATAGTAACCTTTTCTTCAGAGAGGCATTTGAGTGAGTTCGCCTTTTGGATCCATTTGTTAGATTAATCTTTTTTTCAGATCCCAATTATGCCGTATCTGGTATCTGGAAAAGAAACAGCACAGTGTCCTGTCCACTTGTGTTCACAGACCCCAAGAAAACATTCTGTTTGTGGACTTAGCATTCAGCTAGTATCTGAGCAGGTCTCCCTTTATCCCCTTAGGGAAAACGAAGTGCTTATCTGGATTTATCCAGGTCAACTGCAGAACAGGACTGCGCAAAGCTTTAGCTGATCCTTCTCGTAGTCTGTGGGCAGCTGTGTGGCTCGCTGAGCCATTGCTGAAAAGAGCAGAGGTACCAGGGTGCCCCGATGGGGTGCAGCAGCCCTGATTTCTTCCTGGACAATCAGTAAGGCCTATGGGAAGGGAACATTCCTGCACTTCTGACAGTGTACATTCCTTCAGCCACATTCTTCTGTAAGTTTTCTTTTGGAGGCACTAATGATGAGTGTGAACCGCTTCCCATGGCTACTTTAAGGTCATCTTAATTGGCTACTTTTGATTATAAAGCTTTTCAAAGAGACTATATATACTTTGGCGCAGATGCATATTAATGATATTTCTTTTGGAATTTGATGAAAGCAGCTTCAACTCCAATTTTTGTATGATTTGATAGTGGTTACAGAGTAATCTAAAGTAAAGCTCCCAGCATGTCACAATTCCTGCAGCGATCCAAGGGAATGTTGGCATAGTAACTCCCATGCCTATGCTTTGCCGGCCACCTGGCTGTCGTGAATGGCAGCTCACAAAGCCATGTCGGGGGACTCATGAACATTGTTGGCAATGACACTGCCGCCTAAACAATTGAGCTCCCTTCAGCTTGGTTTTCCCACAGACACTGCTGACTGTGACTGCTGATAAGCCAAATAAGGCTGGAGGTCAACAATTCCCAGACTGCTCTTGATGATTACAAGATCAACAGGTCTTAATGCTCAAGTCCTCTGAACCCAGGGCCAATTAACCGGGTTTCAAAGAGAGTTTTCCCTTCTCTCTCTCTCTTTGTTTTTTTTTTTTAAGATTTTTTTATGTGGACCATTTTTCAAAGTCTTTATTGAATTTGTTACAATATAATTTCTGTTTTATGTTTTGATTTTTTGGCACAAGGCATGTAGGATCTCAGCTCCCCAACCAGGGATCAAACCGGCACCCCCTGTATTGGAAGCCAGAAGTCCTAACTACCTGATGGTCAAGGAATTCCCTTTTTCTCTTTAAATTAGCAAAAACAGACAAAGCGATTGTTAAGGGGAGCCAAAGGCTTTTCCCTGGTATTCTGATTGTAAATTTGGCACTTAAAACATTGAACAGGGAGCAGTTATTAATTACTCTCAAAATTGAAGCTGCTGTCTCTTTGCCACCTTGATCTACACACTTGGTTAATGGAACCCTGACTTGGTCCCACACCATGGAGCAATGGGACTGAACAGCACACTGGAGCCTTGTGTGACTGCTGTGAATTAGTGGCTTCCCTCATCCTAAATTAAGCTCCTCCACATGTAATTATCCATCCCACACATTGAACCTATCTCCAAGGTATATGTTTCTGCAAGGCTAATGGCTGATTATAGCACAAAACAAGTGCAAAAAACAAGGCCTACTCTCTCCACCAGCTCCCTATCACCACCGCCAGGCAAATTGTGCGTCCTCCTTCTGTTCTTCAGGCTAGGTTGCTGTAACATTTTTTAAAAATTGAAATATAGTTGATTTACAATATTATGTTAGTTTCAGATGTGCTGTAACATTTTGGTGATTACACAAAGAAAAAGTTAGCCCAAGGAAGTGTTGTTGGTTCTCCCTCCAACCCCTGCTTTTTTCTTTCTCTTCAGAATTTGAGCAAAAGGTGTCAAATTTGTTAGAAACAATAAAGCTGGATTTCATTTAAAACTTAGGAAACCACTCAAATCAAAACAGTTTACAGTGCTGCCAAAGGAGTTAACTGGATGTGTTATTTCTAAATGCATATTACTTACAAGATGATGAGAACTATCCTAAATTTGCCTGCAGTGAGTGATTCAAAGTGTCTGTTCCAGTTCTTAGTGAGATGAGGTTTCAGTCTGCCTGAGTATTCCGAGTATGTAGCAGCTTCAATATTTAGTGTCCTAGAGTTTACACACCGATAGCAGAAAAGACAACAGAGATAGACAGTTCACTCTGAAAAAAAGGAATACAGCAAAATGGCCAAAACCTAAAAAAAGGGAAGTTCAAAGTAATTAATGGGCTTCCACGGTGGCTCAGATGGTAAAGAATCTGTCTGTAATGCAGGAAACCCAGGTTTGATCCCCGAGTCCAGAAGATCCTCTGGAGAAGGAAATGGCAACCCACTCCAGTATTCTTGCCTGGAGAGCTCCATGGACAGAGGAACTGGTGGCTACAGTCTATGGGGTCACAAAGAATTGGACATGACTGAGTAACTAAGCACACACAAACTAATTAATAAGCCTACAAATGCAGGTTAAAAATCTATTTTTTTTCCTATCAAATTTGCAAAGATATAAGAAATCATAATACTCAGGATTGGTGAAGGATACGGGAATTTTCTCCAGTCAGATAGACTGGGTTTGCTTCCTAGCTCTTCGTCTTACTAATGAAGGGAACTTGGGCTATTTTTGTCATTTATAAAATGTAGATAATATTAGTAACCACCTGACAGAGTTTTTTGAGAGAATTAATGAAATAAAGTGTTTAATGTATTGTTTTGCACATGGTAAATGCCCAATTAATATTAGAATAATAATAATTATTATTGGCAGCTAAATTCCTGATACATTAAAAGGGGAGTGTAAACTGGTAAAACTTTTAAGAATGAACATTTGACATATATGTTAAAACTTTAATGATATGTATACTTTTGACTTAACTGTATAAATTTATAAACTGTATAAATTTGTCCTTGGGAAACAAGGCACAATGATATATTTATGAGGCTATCTTTCATGGTATTTTTTATAATGATAAAGATGGAAACAATGAAAATAACTAAAAGCAAGGGAATAGTTAAAAATTATAGTTTGTCCAAAAACACTAAATTGAAAAGATACATGCACCCCAATATTCATAGCAGAATTATTTTTATTTTTAGACTTTAAACTTTTTAGTTTGTATTGGGGTATAGCTGATTAACCATGTTGTGATCATTTCAGATGAACAGGGAAGGGACTCAGCCATACATACATGTGCATCCATTCCCACCCAAACACCCGTTCTCTCCAGACTGGCACATAGCATTGAGTAGAGTTCCATGTATACAGTAGACCCTTGTTGTTATCCATTTTGAATATAGCAGTGTGTATATGACCTTTCCAAACTCCCTAACTCTCCATTCCCCCTGGCAACCATAAGTTCGTTTTCTGAGTCTGTGGGTCTCCTTCTGTTTTGTAAGTAAGTTCATTTGTACCGTTTCTTTTTAGACTCCACATATAAGGAATGTCATACGGTATTTCTCCTTCTCTGTCTGGCTTACTTCACTCAGTATGACCCTCTTTAGGTCCATCCATGTTGCTACAAATAGTTTATTTTATTCTTTTTAATGGCTGAGTAATATTCCATTGTATATAGGTACCACATCATCTTTATCCATTCTTCTGTCGATGGACATTTAGGTTGCTTCCACATTTTGGCTACTGTAAGTAGTGCCTGCTGCTACCGCTAAGTCACTTCAGTCGTGTCCGACTCTGTGCAACCCCAGAGACAGCAGCCCACCAGGCTTCCCCGTCCCTGGGATTCTCCAGGCAAGAACACTGGAGTGGGTTGCCATTTCCTTCTCCAATAGCATTATTTATAATTCCCAAGGTATGGAAGCAACCTAAATGTCCATCAATAGATGAATGGGTACTTGGCATAACCAAGTACCATAAATTGAGTGGATTAAACAATGGAAACTTTTTTTTTTCACTTCAGAAATATTTATGAACCCTTTCAATTTCATTAATCTTTCATGTCTTCTGTCTCCTAATCTTTGGCATTCTGCTGCCCTTGGAATAGATCACTCCGTAACAAATATTTTCCTACACAGATAATCTTTAACTGTGTATTTATCTTTTTTAAAGAAATATAAATTTATTTATTTTAATTGGAGGCTAATTACTTTACATTATTGTAGTGGTTTTGCCATACATTGACATGAATAAGCCATGGGTGTACATGTGTTCCTCATCCTGAACTCCCACCTCCCTCCCCATCCCATCCCTCTGGGTCATCCCAGTACACTAGCCCTGAGCACCCTGTTTCATGCATCGAGCCTGGACTGGCAATCCGTTTCACATATGATAATATACATGTTTCAATGCCATTCTCCCAAATCATCCCACCCTCACCCTCTCGCACAGAGTCCAAAACACTGTATTATACATCTGTGTCTCTTTTGCTGTCTCGCATATAGGGTTATCGTTACCACCTTTCTAAATTCCATATGTATGTGTTAGTATACTGTATTGGTGTTTTTCTTTCTGGCTTACTTCACTCTGTATAATAGGCTCCAGTTTCATCCACCTCATTGGAGCTGATTCAAATGTATTCTTTTTAATGGCTGAGTAATACTCCATTGTGTATATGTACCACAGCTTTCTTAGCCATTCGTCTGCTAGATCTAGGTTGGAGATCTAGGTTGCTTCCATGTCCTGGCTATTATAAACAGTGCTGCGATGAACATTGAGGTACACGTGTCTCTTTCAGTTCTGGTTTCCTCCGTGTGTATGCCCAGCAGTGGGATTGTTGGGTCATATGGCAGTTCTATTTCCAGTTTTTATAGGGATCTCCACACTGTTCTCCATAGTGGCTGTACTAGTTTGCATTCCCAACAGTGTAAGAGGGTTCCCTTTTCTCCACACCCTCTTCAGCATTTATTGCTTGTAGACTTTTGGATAGCAGCCATTCTGACTGGTGTGAAATGATACCTCATTGTGGTTTTGATTTGCATTTCTCTGATAATGAGTGATGTTGAGCATCTTTTCATGTAAACAATGGAAATTTATTTTCTCTCTGTCCTGGAGGCCAGATGGCCAAGATCAAGGTTTCATTCAGGGCTGGTTTCACTCTGAGGTCTCTCTCTTTGGCGTACAGGTGACTTCTTTTCTTATGTCTTCACATGGTCTTCCCTTTGTAATTGTGTCCAAACTTCCTCTTCTAATAAGGACACCAAGTTGTACTAGATTAGAGCCCTCTCTAGTGAACTAATTTAATTTAATTATATTTTAAATATCCTGTCTCCAAACATAGCCACATTCTGAGGTACTAGAGCTTTAGGGCTTTAGCATATGAATGGGGGACATAATTCAGCCCAGTAATAGAAATTATTTGACAGTATCTCTCATCTGAGATTGCTCTTCTGAGCCATATGATAAAGAAACTAGGTGTCACTCCCTCTTCCCTTCAATGGAATGTTTTCAGCCCCTTTAAAGAGCCCCTTGAGGAAGACTAAAAATGGGTATCTCTCTTTGAAAGTCTGCTCATTGGCCCCAGCGTGGACAGTGGTGGAGTTTCATTTTGGGTAAAGGGGACCTTAGATTGGTAGTCCAAACTCACTTCTGGAAAGCAGTGACATTCAAGGGTTTTCCTGGCACTTTGAGTCTGCACCTGTGTTTAGTCCCCAGTCCCTATCTCAGCCCAAAATGAAGCATTCCAGGTCGACCTCCCAGGGGGGACTTCCTGAGGGAGAAGGTGGTGTCCCAGCATCTCACCAGTTTCAGAGGCACAGTCTGAAGATGAAGTCTTTTTCTAGGCATGTCAGGGGCCACCCAAGGAGAATGAGCCACTGGTGAAGAGCAGTAGTAAAAATGGTACTATAATTCTATCAACCAGAAGCTCCCTTCATTATATAAATCCAACTTACTTTCACTAAAACAGGTTTTAAAGAAGAAAGGATATAGGCGATTTTTCTCAACTGGATGGTTACTACAGTTTAAGATTAAGTTAAGATTAAGCTAGACACATCAAGTTCAACCCTGTGTTTGTAAGGTTGGGAAACTGGTCCTCCAAGACTCTCAGGATTTGCTTCCAATCACACATCCGACGGGGATTCCCTGATGGCTCAGATGGTTAACAATAGGCCTGCAATGCAGTAGACCTGGGTTTGATCCCTGGATTGGGAAGATCCTCTGGAGAGGGAAATGGCAACTCACTCCAGTATTCTTGCTTAGAGAATCTCATGGACAGAGGAGCCTGGCAGGCTACAGGACATGGTTTTTAAATGTACCCAAAACCTTGATTGCCCATGACCTTTATATTGCCTGTGGTCACTTTCAAATAAATTGCTTTGAAATTTTTTCATTTTTGTGTGCTCTTAGTCAGTATAACGGAGAAGGCAATGGCAACTCACTCCAGTACTCTTGCCTGGAAAAATCCCATGGATGGAGGAGCCTGGTAGGCTGCAGTCCATAGGGTCGCGAAGAGTTGGACACGACTGAGTGACTTCACTTTCACTTTTCACTTTCATGCATTGGAGGAGGAAATGGCAACCCACTCCAGTGTTCTTGCCTGGAGAATCCCAGGGACGGCAGGGCCTGGTGGGCTGCCGTCTATGGGATTGCACAGAGTCGGACACGACTGAAGTGACTTAGCAGCAGCAGCAGCAGCAGTCAGTATAATTTAGAAATTACTCAGGTTGGTGAGGAAATTTTTAAAATAACTCAGCCCATATACCAGAAAACAAAACATTACAAAAACTGCCTACTTCTGAGCTGTGGTTCCTTGGCAAAGAAACCTGGCTGAAAAGAACTGACATTTATAGGGTATGACCCCTGCCTCTTGTCTAACTCCTTCCACTCTCTGTTGTGGGCTTCCTGGGACTTGCCCCTGCCACCATTGGCCACTGAACTTGAGAAGTGAAGTAAGAGCCACTGAAATGTCCACAGAGCAAAGAGTAGATAGGACCCCATTCTGGTCACCTCATGATGCACGCACATCACAATGCAAAGGCAATTCATTAATTTACAGTGAGAAATCACTGTAACAGAGACCTGAAATAGTTAGAATCTGCATGTCATTCTCCATGTATACAGACTTACATGAGAAGCCACATAGTAATTATAAAATTTTACATGAGTATGGAATTAGAAAATGGGGAGTTAATAGCATCTGGCTAAAACAGCTGGAGGTATCCTTTTCCTAAAAGGGATGTTCTTACTAATGGGACTACATTATTTGAAGTCCATTAGCTAATACTCCTTCATCCCTAGATGTGCTTGGCTAGGCATTCTAGCATTTACCTCAGTGACTCACCTTGTTCTGTGTTTCCTAACTGACCATCTCCTTTTAATGATTGATGCATTCTTTATTTAGACATGTCAATACACTTAATCATATCATGGTGGAATTAGCCCTGCATAGGAGCCATTCTGTCTCTTTAAAATGATGGCCATTCATCCATCAAATATTTATGGAGTGTTTCCTATGCACCAGGCTCTGTGCCCTGAATTAGGCTTACAGCAGTAAGCGAAACAAACAAGTGATACAGTCTGGTGGGGGAAATAACAATTTAACAAGCAATCACAATAATGTGTGATAACAGAATGAAAATAACAAGGAGCCATAAATCACATCACCCCTAGTCTAGGGGGCTTCTGGGAGAAAGTGATGCCAAATTTGAGAACTGAAGGATGGAGTTGGAAAAGGCAGAGATGAGAAAAGTATTATTTTTTTAAAAAATTAATTTTTATTGGAGTATAGTTGCTTTACAATGTTGCGTTAGTTTCTACTGTATAGCAAAGTGAATCAGCTATATTTATACATATATCCCTTCTTTTTTTGGATTTCCTTCCCATTTAGGTCACCACAGAGCCCTGAGTAGAGTTCCTTGAGCTATACAGTAGGTTCTCATTGGTTATCTATTTTAAACATATCCGTAGTATATATATGTCAATCCCAATTTCCCAATTCATTCCATTTCTCCCTTCCCCTATTGTGTCCATATGTTTGTTTTCTACATCTGTGTCTCTATTTCTGTTTTGCAAATAAGCACATCTATACCATTCTTCTAGATTCCACATACATGTGCTAATATATAATATTTGTTTTTCACTTTCTGACTTATTCACTCTGTATGACAGTCTCTAAGGTCCATCTACATCTCTACAATTTCATTCCTTTTTATGAAAGAGTAATACTCCATTGTATCATGTACCATATCTTTTTTATTCATTCCTCTGTTGATTCCATGTCCTGACTGTTATAAATAGTGCTGCAATGAACACTGGGATGCACATGTCTTTTTGAATTATGGATTTCTCTGGGTATATGCCCAGTAGTGAGATTGCTGGGTCATATGGTAGTTCTACGTTTAATTTTTTAAGGAATTGTTCTCCATAGTGGTGGTAACAATTTACATTCCAACCAACAGTACAAGAGATTTCTCTGCTCTCCATATCCTCTTCAGCATTTATTGTTTGTAGATTTTTTAATGATGGCCGCTCTGACAGGTGTGAGGTGATACCTCATTGTAGTTTTGGTTTGCATTTCTCTAATAATTAGTGATGTTGAACAAGTTTTCATGAGTTTGTTGGCCATCTATATGTCTTCTTTGGAGAAATGTCTATTTAGGTCTTCAGCCCATTTTTTTATTGAGTTGTTTGTTTTTTGATACTAAGCTACATGAGAAGAAAAGTATTATTGGTAAAGGGGACTTCCTATGTGAAGGCTTTGAGGAGAGAGAGTACAAGCTACCTGTAAGGCACTGAAATACTATCATTAGGGCTAAGATATAAGGTGAAGATGATAATGGCTGGTGGTCTTGGTAGGGAACTTCATGAAGGATCTTAGTAGACCTCTTATGGAGACTGAACTGTATCCTGAAAACAATGGGGAAGACTCTGGAGGGTTTTAGCAGGAGAATGATGATTAAGTTTGCAGTTTGGAGAGATCACTCTGGCTGTAGCATGGAGAAGGGATTCGCAGGGAGAAAGATTAGAAAGTATGAAGCCAAAGAGAAGATCATGGCATGACTGCAGGCAAGAATGGGTGGGTTAAGAGGGTGAAACATGGTAGTGACAGTGACAGAATGGAGAAAATACTGTTTTGAGATGTACTTATGGGGAAGATTGACTTCCCTGGTGGCTCAGTAAAGCATCTGCCTACAATGTGGGAGACCCAGGTTTGATCCCTGGGTCAGGAAGATCCCCTGGAGAAGGAAATAGCAACCCACTCCGGTACTCTTGCCTAGAAAATCCCATAGACAGTGCAGTCTGGTAGGCCGCAGTCCATGGGGTCACAAAGAGTTGGACATGACTGATTGACTTCACTTTGTCACTTTTTTGTCTTTTATGGAGAAGATTAGATAAGACTTGATGCCTGGATCAAGTGTGTGGATGATGAATTCAGGCCAGAACATATTGAGTCTGAAGTGTTCATGAGTCTGTAAGGTGGTTAGATATGTAAATCTGTAGTCCAGGAGAAATGTCAGAGCTGGAGATAAGATTTTGGAATCATCACACCAGTATGGTCTTTGAAGCTATGAGAAGAGGTGAGCTCATTTATGGAAAGTATGGAGAATACAGGAAGAGATGAGCATTAAATTTCAGCTGGAAAAAAAAAAGCAGCCTGAAAGTTAGAGGAGGTAGTTTAGATGAATGGGCAATTTGAACCTCAAATCCTGTCCTGTGTGTCTGCTTTCCAGAACCATTTTTCTATTCTGATTCTCTTAACATGGGTTTCTCTGGAAAATCTTCTAAGGCAGTGGTTAATGTTCATGCTTCATATAGTATGTTCAAACCCAGGGTAGCAAGGATGAAGAAAAAGGAAAAGAAAGAAAAATGAAAATCAAAGCAAAATGATGTCAGTGGGGACCAGGTCATGGAGATTATTAGATGTGTTAAAGAAACTGGACTCTATCCATGTGTGTTAGTTGCTCAGTCGTGTCCGACTCTTTGCGACCCCATGGACTGTAGCCTGCCAAGCTCCTCTGTCCACAGAATTCTCCAGGCAAGCATACTGGAGTGGGTTGCCATGCTTCCTACCATTTCACAATAAACATACCTCCCAAATTGATGAGTTCCAGCAACATATCAGATGACCAGTCCAGCCAGGTCTCCAGCAGAGTGAACACAGTAACACTGGGACTGTGGGGCACACCTGGGAAGGAGATGAAGGAAAAGAGCTGGCAAAGGAAGAAAAAGTGAAGAAATCGATAGATGCTTACTGGAGGTTTGGGGACATGCCCTTTTGTGCTCATTGCATGACAGTGTAGCTTGATAATACTAAACTCCCATTTGAGGAGAACAGATCAGGTTATAAAATTTATAACAGCTTTCTGCACTTTCTGCCATTTGGCCTTTGGGCTCATTTAAAATGTAGTGGTCACAACGCTCTTTGCGCCCGTAGGTCAGCAGAAGAATTATCTTCCTACCTCTGATTATAGCATATTATCATTTAAGAGGGGACTCTTCTAATCTTTGCATGCTGCTCTCCCATCTGTCCCTTCAGTTTGCACTTTTGCCGGAATTCAAGCTAAAAGTCACAGCTAACCCTGTAATGTAAGATGTCTGTGGTGCTTAGTGTTAACTCGCTGAATTGAAAGGATCAAACAGACTGCTGCTGCTGCTGCTAAGTCACTTCAGTGTCCGACTCTGTTCGACCCCATAGACAGCAGCCCACCAGGCTCCCCCGTCCCTGGGATTCTCCAGGCAAGAACACTGGAGTGGGTTGCCATTTCCTTCTCCAATGCATGAAAGTGAAAAGTGAAAGTGAAGTCTCTCAGTCATGTCCAACTCTTCGCGACCCCATGGGCTGCAGCCTACCAGGCTCCTCCGTCCATGGGATTTTCCAGGCAAGAGTACTGGAGTGGGGTGCCATTGCCTTCTCCGATCAGACTGTAAACTTTTCTAAACAAGAAAAGCCTCTTAGTTGATGGCTTCCTGAAAATTTGCATATTTTCATTTCATTGCTTTATAAATTATCATCAGGAAGTTGAATCTCTGTTGTCTATAAACAGTATGATGAAGTGCAATTTTTTACCTCTAACGGATTTGTTTTTAAAGAAAGGAAAGCTTGGATTCAAATATTTCAAAGATGTTTTCTACGATCCCTTGTTATTTGAAACTCATTCATTAAACATCTGATGAATAGGTCTATTACATTTTTTCAAGCTGATGAAATGCTCGTTTTGGAAGGATAGAATGAATGATCTCACAGTGACTTCACTGCAATACATCTTTGTCAATGTCCAGTATTATATGGAATTGAGTCACAATTTGCTCTACAAATTGACAGGCTAGCAGTTACTATTTTTCATGTATAAGCAGGAGTCTGTCTTTGATCTTAATCATATTTTCAGTAGTAGAAGAGATGGAGGTGGTGCAGCATTATTATTTTCCCTGCATAGAAAATTATACCACAAAATAAATCATGTGCAGGGCTATCATAATGGCCACAGTGGTTATGACAGGAAAAAAGAATAGTTACAGCTACCCTTCAGTACACGGTGAAATACTGAACAATTTGTTAAATATCCCTGGGGTCCATTAAACTGGCATATGATCAGTTTGGTGGCTACCCAGCCTCAGTGGGAACCAATTAGAATTCACCAAAAATGAAAATGGATGAATCTGGAAAATCAGTGTTAGATTTACAAGGGAAAGCAAACACATAACATCATAGGGCTAAGAATAATCTTGGAAGGCATTCTCTGAAGGCTGTTGGTCAGAGAGGATTGTGTAGTGCCGTGTTCATAGTTTTTTGAGGGTTTCTTCTGCAATATTTTAAGCCATCACTGCAAGGGAATTAAATTAGTCAGATTTAGCCTCCACAACATGAGAGAATCATTCTGCAAATTGCAGCCATTATTAATTTTGTTCCAGAAGCAGCCTTGAATGAAACATTCGTGTGATTTTTCTTTTCTTTTTGCATTTAAACTACAGATAAAGACTACCGATTGCCCCAGATAAATGCTATGAAAATGCTGGAGACTTTACGTCATTCCTTTTAAAGTCAGATATTCAATTGTGAAAGATGTTCGAACAATCTCATGATGGATGTTCATTAGTTCACTGCTCTCAAGACAAGTTACTACTCCACATCTCTGATACTGATCATGTTTTTGCAGTCATGATTGAGCTATTGAAGAGAAAGCACTCTACAGAGCTCTCTCAACTGTGTCCAAACCAGCACCAACTTGAAATATCATTGACTTACTCAGCAGCATCAAAACCCACAAAAGCAAATAGGTTAGATCCATCCCAGAGACTTTTCTGCAGCAGTAAATGGATTTGCCCTTTTTAGAGCAGGGAGCACAGTTCCGATACAATTATTCTTATTGGACTAGATGAAGGAATTTACTTCAAATGAGGTTGCTAGTTGTCCTGTGGAAACTGTGTCAGAATAAATATCCAGCTACTCTTCAGAGGCATAATTTGTTCATTCTCCCATGAAACATGTGCGCCTCATGAACTGTAGATAGCTGACTTTGTTTAGATGGCGGAAAAATTCTTTTATTCTATTAACACTTGCCTTGCTCAGGTAAAGTACCATTTTAATGAAAACACCTTGACATCCAGTTCTTTGCAAAAGGGCCATTTTCACATGCCAGATGTCCTGAAGCAATCTCTCTTTGTTACTTGTTCACAATCAATTTTATTAAGGGAAAAATTCCAAGTGACAGATGTCACCAGTGAATGTCCACATCAGTTTAAGGAAGAAGTGCTTTGAAATGTATCATTGTCGGGTAACTATTTAAATGCAAAGCCTATATTGCTACAATTTGACAAGATGTAAAGCTTTTCAGTTGCAGGAAGACAGACACTGCCACTTACTCCTGTGACAGAGCACATAATTCATCCTTCTCCGAAATCTGAACCTCCCTGAACATAAGATAGTGCTGGACATAATGGGCACCTCTGTAACAGGAGGTGCTTGACAAGGAAAGAGATGATGACTGTGGCCCAGTGCTTCATATGGGGGAGTTTGATTGACCAAAAGCAAAGACGAGAGTGACTGGTATATGCCATGACCAGTAGGAATAGGCTGGCATGTGTTTTCAAGAACAAACAAAACTTTTGTATTATTTCTAAAAATACTGCATTCCTACTAGGTATAAAATGTTAGGTTGGAATTCTAAGAGATACAAAATCACTGTGGGGTAACTTGGATTTCTTGGTGTGGCTTGGACTGTGAATGGTGACATCTCATTTTTCTACCCTTTAAAAAAATGTATTTATTTATTTATTTGACTGCACCGAATCTTGGTTGCAGCACACCAAGTCTTTAGTTGCGGCATGTGAACTCTTAATTGTGGCATGTGGGATCTATTTCCCTGACCAGATTTCGAAGAACTCAGGCCCTGTGCACTGGGAGTGCAGACACCTAGCCACTGGACCACTAGGGAAATCCTCATTTCTCTGTCATGAAATTTAAGGACTGCCAACTTTGAGCCTCCAGTTAATAGAAGATTGGTTTACAATGATCTTGAAATGAGATAGTGAGAACTGTCCCTGAAGCGGAATCCTTTGGGAGAGCTTCTTACATTGGACTGAGAATTAGGCAATAGGAGACCCAGGAATACAGCAAATAAACTTGGGTGTGTTTACATAGGTCATTCCTAACACCAAGACCCCTATGGATGTTTAAAGCAGCTGTTGAATATATTAAGACTTATATCTTATTCCTTCATCCATTGACTCTGGAAACATCAACACTATTTAACCAAGTCCCAGGTAGCCTCCATTTATATATGTCAAGGTGGGACATCCCTCTTCTGTCGGCCCCTTAAATGGAATGCTCCTTGTCCTCTAATATCCTGGACGTGACAGATTCCATGTCCTCACTGTAAAGGTGTCATTTAGAAACTGGACTCTTTATCTATTCATATGTCCTGCCCAACTAACAAAGGTATTCTTATTTTTTCTTTGACAGGGATTACTTTTTCTCCTTAGGCTTTTCTTTTAAATATTTAACATATTAAGTTGAGTATTACAGCTGAGCCTGCTTTTTCACTGGTATCAGGGATAATACTGGAGCAGATAGTGTTGGAAATATCCCCTTTTCAAAGAGATGTATTTTTTTTTTTTCCATTTGGCCTCTGATTAAATCAGTGCTTCCAATTTATCATAGCATGTTAGTAACAAAACCAGTCAATTTTTGCCAGGGCCATTCCATCTTCTAGAAAAATCTCCAGGATACAAAGAGTACATTTATCATGAGGGGATTATAAAGGTTCACTTTGACATTTCAAGGGAGACTGATTATATGTATTCTTTTCATGGGATGTTGAAAATCTATTTGTATATCAGTTATGCCCAAGAAGCTACAGCTCTTGACAGCTTTCCTACCTCCAAAGTTAGGCTATTGGATCCCACACTTAGGGGAAATTTAGCTTGCTATGCTGGGAGGGATTGGGGGCAGGAGGAGAAGGGGACGACAGAGGATGAGATGGCTGGATGGCATCACCAACTCGATGGACGTGAGTTTGAGTGAACTCTGGGAGTTGGTGATGGACAGGGAGGCCTGGCGTGCTGCAATTCATGGGGTCGCAAAGAGTCAGACATGACTGAGCGACTGATCTGATCTGATCTGATCTAGGTCATGAGAGTGAGATTAGTGCCCTCATAAAAGAGATCCCAGAGAAATTTTTTAAAAATTAAAAGATAAGAAAAACAATGAAAGAGATCCCAGAGAGATATCCCTTCCCAGAGGTCACAGCAAAAAGGTACATCTATAAACCAGGAAGTAGGCTCTTAACACACACCAAATCTGCCAGTACTGTGGTCTTGGATTTCCCACCCTCCAGAGCCGTGAGAAATACGTATTTGTTTATAAGTCACCTAGTTTATAGTATTTTTGTTATAGCAGCCCAAACTAAGATGTAGCTTAAATATGGTTCCTGCTGCTGCTGCTGCTGCTAAGTCACTTCAGTCCTGTCCGATTCTGTGTGACCCCATAGACGGCAGCCCACCAGGCTCCCCCGTCCCTGGGATTCTCCAGGCAAGAACACTGGAATGGGTTGCCATTTCCTTCTCCAATGCATGAAAGTAAAAAGTGAAAGTGAAGTTGCTCAGTTGTATCTGACTCTAGCTACCCCATGGACTGCAGCCTACCAGGCTCCTCCATCCATGGTTCCTAGTACGTTGTAAATAAATAGAATTTTTAAACTTTAAGTATATTTATAACATGCAGATAATTGGGAAAGTAAACACTTTTTACAGTTTTTGTTATGGAAATTTTCAGATACTCAAAAGTAGAAAGTATAGGATAATAAACCCACATGTACCCAACTTTAGCAATTATCAGCATTTTGCTAATTATGCTTCCTTCCTTCCACCCATTGTTTTTTGCTGCAGGATTTTAAAACAAATCCAAGACATCATGTTATTTCATACCAAAAACTTTCATATGCATTTTTAAGTCTTTTCCCTGACCACCATTTTAAAAAAAGAAACATAACTACTATGCCATTGTCATAGATACTAAAACCAACAATAATTTCTTTAATTTCACTTAAACCCAAGACAGTATTCAAATTTCCTTGATTGTCTCAAATGTCTTTCTATGGTTGATTTATTTATTTTTAGATTTCATACAAGGGTCATATGCTGCATTTAATGAACATTAGGTCTTTTAAATCTTATAACCACATACCCCGCCTTTATTTACACCATTAGTTTGTTAGAGAAACAGTCATTTATCCTGTAGGAATGTCACACGTTGTGAACTTGATAATGCTCTATCATGTAGTTCTTCTCTCCTCCATATTTTCTGTAACTGAAATTTTGTTGTGGTTGTTCAGTCACCAAGCTGTGTCTGACTCTTCGTAGCCCCACGGACTGCAGTATGCTAGGCCTCCCTTCATGGATCTCTGTCTTGGCGAAGGGGCTGGCCTAACTTAATGAAGCTATGAGCCATGGTGTATGGGGCCACCCAAGATGGATGGGGTCATAGTGGAGAGTTCTGACAACACATGATCCACTGGAGGAGGGAATGGCAAACCACCCTAGTATATTTGCTGTGAGTACCTCATGAACTATATAAAAAGGCAACTGAAATTTATGTTCAGAAAATTGATCAGATTCAGGGTGAATTTTTTTAAGTGTAAATAGAATTTTTAATAAAAAATGAAGTATATTTTGAACACACCAAAATGGTTAGTTAAAAGAAATCTTTATAAAAATAAGTGTAATGTTTCCTGCAAAGAAACTTTTTCTGTGCAAGGAGACAACTCATTGGAAAAGAACTAGATACTGGAAAAGATTGAAGGCAAAAGGAGAAGAGGGCAGCAGAGAATGAGATGGTCAGATAGCATCACTGACTCAGTGGACATGAGTTTGAGCAAACTCTGGGAAATAGTGGAGGACAGAGGAGCCTGGCATGCTGTGGTTCACGGGGTCTCAAAGAGTTGGACAAGACTTAGGGACAGAACAACAACAACTTGTGAGTAATTGGGAAATGTGGTACCCCATCATGATAAAGAGAAAATGAACGGGTTATAGAAAAATAATATTAGAAGGCACAGTGTCCAATAGAAGAATGTGCTATGAATTAGGCAGAATGGCAGGGGAAAAGAGGCAGATACATTACACAGTGAAACAGGCTGAACTTTTAGACGCAGTTCCTTCTCAGGGGCAAGGGGTGCATGGTACTTCGAAAGGCATCATGAAACAAGGTGCTGGTCATACCAGTTATTTTAGTCACTCTGAGGTGGGGCGGGGTAGGCAAGTGGTTATCATGTTAATATCTTCATTATACAATTTGCCATTGACCTTCCTCCAAATGAACACCTTGTAATTACATGTTCACTGACAATGGATTTAGTGTCAAGAAGTCAGGTACTTGAGACTTCGTGACCCAGGCTGTCTTCAATTGAGTCCCTGGTTCCTATGCCGCTCCTTATTCCTTGTTTTGACACCAATTTTATGCTTCAAAAAAGGCACTTAACAGCCAACATTCTTTACTCTCCTTTTCCCCCAAAGTGCTTATACAACCATCTTTATTATCGGCAGGCACTTTTCTTTACCCTCCCATCCACTTTGCTCTCCCCTGCTCCACCACCATCTTTTGTTGTTTTTTTTTTAACCAAACAGATTCATTTGTGTGTGTGTGTGTGTGTGTGTGTTTTAAAGAGGAATGTTCACTCAGGACTGTTCAGTAGTCAACTCTGGAGAAACCGTACAGCTTCATTTCCTGTTTACAAACAGAGCTGCTGGCTACTGATACAGACAAAACCCAACCAGGAGAGAGTGAGGCCTCTCTGTTCCTCCTACTGTTTCTGTAGTTAGTGTTCTTTTTAACAAATTTTTATTTTATATTGGAATATAGTTGATTTACAATGTTATGTTTCAAGTGTACAGCAAAGTGATTTCTTTTACAGATTTTTTTTCCCATAGAGGTTATTATAATGTATTGAGTAGAGTCCCCTGTGCTATACAGTAGGTCCTTGTTGATCATCTACTTTACATATAGTGTGATATATATGTTAATCCCAACCTCCTAATTTATCCCTGCCCCCAGCTTTCCCCTTTGGTAACCAGAAGTTTGTTTTCTAAGTCTGTGGATCTGTTTCTGTTTTGTATATAAGTTCATTTGTATCATATTTTAGGTTCTACATATAAGAGATATTATATGATATTTGTCTTTGACTTACTTTACTTAGTATGATAATCTTTAAGTCTATCCATATTGCTGCAAATGACATTATTTCATTCTTTTTATATATATGTACCACATTGTCTTTATCCATTCATCTGTCCATGGACATTTAGGCTACTTCCATATCTTGGGCATCAGTGTTTTAGAAACAGATCTTTTAGAAAGTGAGGTGCAGGATGTACTTTAACTTGCACAGTTGTAACTATGGCATCATCTATATGATGGGGCTGCTGATCCTTCAGTAAGTTCCAGTGGTTTCAAGTCGGCTACTTGGAGTAACAGCTGCAATTTGACAGTGACCTTTGCAACACAGAACTATCTAGAACCTTTCAAGTAGTGAATGCCATTGAATAAATATTTGAATTTTAAAATCCCCACTGTTCATGTGATACAGAAATAGTAAATAATATATATATTCTTATATATCCTACAGAATCCCAGCCTTGGGAGCAAATAATTCCTTTGCATGGGAAGAGTGGGTACAGAAGGTATTTAGAGTAGATTCAGAAAATGGATTGGGGTAGTAAGAAAGATTCTTTAGGCAAGAATTCAACTGGACAATATTTATTTTTCAATTTTTCAACTAAACTCTTACATATCCATAAACCTGTTCCCACCTCTCCATGTGGAGAAATTCTGAAAAAATAATAGGAACAACTACCATTCTGTGAGTGCTTTACCAGGTGCCAATCATGGGAGCAGATTTCACATTCCTGAGGCTTGAGAGATTATATACCTTGTGCAAAATCACACCGAGAGTAACTGTCAAAATTCTTCCGAAACTGAGGTCTCTTAAATGTGACACTGCATTGGTTTTTTGCTGAAAAGGTCTGAGAAAAGCCACATCTTCTGCAGTTTCTACACTGTGGAGATTTGTGCCGTATTCATTAGCAACAGCAAGAACTCTCAAGACAAAAGACTGTATTCTCAGGGCTAAACTTTGGGCAATTGGAGATAATGAGCTAGAACTCTGCAATGACACATTAATGACAAACCCAGAAAGCCACCAAGTCAGCGCTCCCCAGAAGCACATGATTAAAGAATGAAAATTGAGGATGGTGAGGCAGGAATAGAAAATAAAGTAGGGACAGTGAAATGTTGACTCTGTCTGTACTGCTCTCGGCCAAAGTCTTCACCAAGAGAGAACTGATGGGTAGTTAATCCCATACCCAGGCTGGACTTGGACTTGCATTATTTGTAACATGCTGCCTCTATTAGTGATTAAAATCATTAAGTTGAATTGTTCTCAACCAAAGCTTACTTGTTTTTAATACAGTTTCAAATTTGAAGACTCTCTTCTGTTATTTTAAGAGGCAGCGTCTGGACCAGGTGGACTGGACCCATAGATGTAGTCATCCTCAGTTCAGTTCAGTTCAGCTCAGTCACTCGGTCGTGTCCAACTGTTTTTGACCCCATGGACTGCAGTGTGCCAAGCCTTTCTGTCTATCACCAACTCCTGGAGTTTACTCAAACTCATGTCCCTTGAGTTGGTGATGCCATCCAACCATCTCATCCTCTGTCATTCCCTTCTCCTCCCACCTTCAGTCTTTCCCAGCATCAGAGTCTTTTCCAATGAGTCAGTTCTTCACATCAGGTAGCCAAAGTATTGGAGTTTCAGTTTCAGCATCAGTCCTTCCAATGAATTTTCAGGGCTGATTTCCTGTAGGATTGACTGGTTGGATCTCCTTGCTGTCCAGGGGACTCTCAAGAGTCTTCTCGAACACCACAGTTCAAAAGCATCAGTTCTTCAGCACTCAACTTTCTTCACAGTCCAACTCTCACATCCATACATGACCACTGGAAGAACCATAGCTTTGACTAGACAGACGGACCTTTGTTGGCCAAATAATGTCTCTGCTTTTGAATATGCTATCTAGGTTGGTCGTAACTTTTCTTTCAAGGAACAAGTGTCTTTTTATTTCATGGCTGCAGTCACTATCTGCAGTGATTTTGGAGCCCCCCAAAATAAAGTCTGACACTGTTTCCACTGTTTCCCCATCTATTTCCCATGAAGTGATGGGACCAAATGCCATGATCTTAGTTTTCTGAATGTTGAGTTTTAAGCCAACTTTTTTACTCTCCTCTTTCACTTTAATCAAGAGGCTTTTTAGTTCTTCTTCGCTTTCTGCCATAAGGGTGGTGTCATCTGCATATCTGAGGTTATTGATATTTCTCCTGGAAATCTTGATTCCAGCTTGTGCTTCATCCAGCCCAGCGTTTCTCATGATGTACTCTGCATAGAAGTTAAATAAGCAGGGTGACAGTATACAGCCTTACCGTACTCCTTTCCTAATTTGGAAATAGTCTGTTGTTCCATGTCCAGTTCTAACTGTTGCTTCCTGACCTGTATACAGATTTCTCAGGAGGCAGGTCAGGTGGTCTGGTATTTCCATCTCTTGAAGAATTTTCCACAGTTTGTTGTGATCCACATAGTCAAAGCCTTTGGCATAGTCAATAAAGCAGAAATAGATGTTTCTCTAGAACTCTCTTGCTTTCTCAATGATCCAGCAGATGTCAGAAATTTGATCTCTGGTTCCTCTGGCTTTTATAAATCCAGCTTGAACATCTGGAAGTTCACGGTTTACATACTGTTAAGCCCGGTTTGGAGAATTTTGCGCATTACTTTACTAGCCCTATATTAGTGATTCAAATCATTAAGTTGAACTATTCTCAACCAAAGCTTACTTGTTTTTAATACATTTTCAAATTTGAAGACTCTTTTCTGTTATTTTAAGGGGCAGCATCTGGACCAGGTGGGCTCGAGCCATAGATGTAGTCATCCTCAGTTCAGTCATCCTCTGGGTGCTATAATAAAATAAGTTGAGAACCACGCTTACAAAATAGCTCCCCAAAAGGGATAATGTTGGAAAGAACCAACTATTATGCCTGCATTAGAGAAACACACATAGACTTACTGGATTTCTTAGTCTTCACTAATATAACCAGTAAACAGTAACCAATATAACTGTAAAATATGTGATTTTATAATCATATAACCATTTTATATTAATAAAATATGCGGTTCCTATGAAACTTCCTTACTTGACTACTGCAAAGATTATCCTACCTACATAACTCCTTCCATTATAAAACCAGGGTTTAATTATACCTGTTATCCATGAAGATGTTTTCTCTCCAAAAAACCAAATCACTACTGACAAAGCAAAAATTCAATGTTTATTCTGGAGTTATAAAGTAATTCCTTTTGAAAAGATCTCCATGAGTAAAGGAAAGCAATGAATTCAAATGAGCTTTCTTTTTGCAGCCACTGAAGGTAAAGTGTTGAGGATGAATCCTCAGCAGTTTGCCCAACTTTCTATTTGCTTCCACAGGGGAGCTTGGCCATGTGTTGGGTTAGTTAACAACTCGTGTCTAAGGCTCACTAAAAGGAATTTCAGGGATCACGTAGTTTATTGCCTGTCTGGAGGCAAGACCAGCAAGGAATCCATTTCTCAGGGGAATTTGGCAATGGCATATATTTAAAAAAAGACCAAAGAGATATTTTCTGTGTTTTTTTTTTTCCCTCTAAGATTATGTCTCTCTGCAGATTCTATACCCTGAATAGTATTCATTCTACTATTTAAAAACCAGTAAAAATTTCTGTGTCATGATTCTAAAAAACTTTTTTTACCTTTGTTATCTTTTCCTGTAGGGCTGTCAAAAGTATGCCAATGAGAAGAAAAACAAAATTAAAAGCTGTGCTGAGGAATTAAATTTCTTTTTTCTTAGGAATTTTTTTCAGGTGGAAGAAAAATTGGGGATTTGAGGTTGCTTTCATTATTGCTCTTCAAAAATCACAAATAGCTTTTACCTTTTTCTCTTTCTTCTTTTTAAGCAGTTCAGACATTTTTATTTTAAAATAACCTTCAGTTTAGAAAAAAGACAATGTAAAACTTCAGTAGGGCAGAGGAATCTGAATCATGTTTTAGGGCAGTTTTTCCCCAGGGATTTGGAGGACTAGGGTTAGATTTTATACCAGAATTACCAATGGCTTTTTTCAAATTGTGTTTGCTTAATAAGGGCAAGACAGAATTTGAAGGGACTGAAGGTGCTACAGGGAGGGTGGTGGTCCATTTCCTATGAAAACTGGTTATGTTGCATTTTATCAGAATTGTTTAGAGGTTCTCAAATGAATGAACATTTGTCCAGATAACCCCCTCTCTCAGGTGGCACAGTTGGTGAAGAATCCACCTGCCAATGCAGGAGATACAAGACACACGGGTTCAATCAGGAAAGATCCCCTGGAGTAGGCAATGGCAACCCATTCCAGTATTCTTGCCTGGAGAATTCCATGGACATAGGAGTTGGCGGGACAGTCCATGGGGTCACAGAGAGTTGGAATCAACTGAGCATGTGCTGGCTGGCTGGTGGATCAGGGATGGGGAGATTCTGTTGAGCATCATTGAGTAAATGAGTTTTAAGCATCCAAACTCATTTACTTCCCACTGACAAAGCTGAAAAAGGCTAGCTATTTGTCCCCACCTAGTTGCTTTTGAACTGTGGTGTTGGAGAAAACTCTTGAGAGTTCTTGGACAGCAAGGAGATCAAACCAGTAAATCCTAAAGGAAATCAGTCCTGAATATTCATTGGAAGGACTGATGCTGAAGCTGAAGCTTCAATACTTTGGTCACCTGATGCGAAGAACTAACTCATTAGAAAAGACCCTGATGTTGGGAAAGATTGAAGGCAGGAGGAGAAGGGGACAACAGAGGATGAGATGGTTGGATGGCATCACCGACTCGATGGACATGCGTTTGAGCAAGCTCTGAGAGTTGGTGATGGACAGGGAAGCCTGGCGTGCAGCAGTCCATGGGGTCACAAAGAGTCAGGCATAACTGAGTGACTGAACTGAACTGATTTGTCCCCACCCCACCTCACCAGCAAAGTGTGAGAACATGAAGTACGAAACAGAACAGGCTCTATTTTGAAAGCAGGACTCCATCTTGGGCTGAAATGTGGACTTTGAGCTATATGCCCAGTATCTATGGAAATGACATACCAACTGGAAAACCAGGCCCCCGGAAGGAAGAGCCCCAGGGCTCTCCATGGCCTAAAAGAATACCCTAAATATCTGTGTAACCGAATAGAATCATACATTCTATTATGCTTATTGGGGTATGACCACAAGCCTATTGATAATTGTCCACTGTTAACTACCTAGGCTTAAGGCTTATGAATCACGGGTTAACTTTGATTGTATCTTTCTTTTTCCTTTGTTCAGACTAGTTTCAGGGAATTTTGGGGAGGAGGGTTTGGACATGTACACTTAGGGTATATAAGGTTTCCACAAAAACTGGTTGGGGTCCTTGGCTAAGGGAAGACTCTGCCTTAGACCTGCCGGTGTAATAAACTTCACTCCACTATCTGCATTGTCCTTCTGAGTGAGTTTGTTTCCTGAAACACGTGGCTACAACAAACAAGCCTCAGCTTAACCAATCACAGGCTCTCATTGGAACTTTGAATGAGGAGCTAGTGACATGGAAGGAGGACAGCTCCTGTTCACAAGGGCAGCAGAACCAGTGTCCAGAGCTGGGGATAGAGGGCAGCATCAGTAAAGGAATACACCCATATCTCTGGTCCTTGTTCCTTTGTCTTGCTGACCAGTTTTGGGAACTATTCAGTGTGCTTCCAGTTCTTTTTCTGCTGCAGTCATTCAGAGTGAGTTCCTATCACTGATGATAAGATCCTCACAGACAGAGGCTCTTTCTGAGATTTGAACCTGGAGATATAGAAGTTAACGTGAGCTCCTTTCACATAGCACAGAAGCACTGTCCTGTATGGGTGGCCTTGCTAAAGCCCAACCTGCTCTGTCTCACCTGCTTTTGCTCAGGACACTTTTCTTGCCTAAGTCAAAGCCCAAAGGAGAATGATGTAATCACCAACAGCTCAGAGAACAGAGTCAAAGAGCATAGTTTCAAGAAAAAGATTAATGTCACCCTTTCTGGCCCTTTTAACACTAGTTTAATTCCTGTTCTTTCATGGAGAGCAGCAGTTCTTGAAAAGGCACTGGTGTCTTGAGTCTTGATGCTGGGGTTCACTTAGCTAAGCCTTATTGAAGACAAACTTGCCAGCAGCTGACAGTTACCTTTTCCTTTTTCCTTCCCCCTCCTACACTGAATCTATTCAGGGTGCTGAAAAGTACCAACCCAGAGCTAAGGCCGGCTCTTACCTGCTAGATGTTCTGAGACGGAGCCTCTGAAAATGAGAATATAATTTATCAAGCAGTGTGTGTTCAATGATTCAGAAAGATCCATATGTGCTTTTGTTTCAGCTGCTCTAATGAGAATGTGTCAACTTCAGTTAGATTCTTCTATTATCAGGCTTGTTTGTGACTAAAGCAGAGTGACTGCTCTCCAGAGAGGCACGGTCTTCCTGTTGGGGTGTGCTAGGTTTGCAGAAGGTGTTCTTCATCACTTGGGACCTATGGCTTAGGGGGCCCGAGCCCCCTTAGGACTGTCAAAAATCAGTCTATTCTTTCCATGAGGAATCTGACAACATTCCAGCATCATTATCCACCTCCAGTGCTTAGCAAGCAAAATAAAAGATCTAAGGCAAGAACTTCAAGAGTGACCAGTTTAGATGGATGCAGGGTGGGCTGGAGCCAGAGGCTGATGCAGAACAAGAGGTCACATTGTTTAACATATCACAAGGAAATGACATTTCTTTCCGGTCTCTGCTGAAATGAAGGTCATGTCTTCCTGTTTGGAGACAACTGGTGTCTGCAGGGGACAGAATATTTTGCAGTCAGAGAAATGTGCTGTCCAGCAAATAGATGCTGAAACACATGGATGGCCATGGATTAGTATAAATGTGCCACTGAAGGAAAATGACCCCACCCTGTTCTAGCAAAACCTTGAGCTTTTGTATAGAAAGAGAAACCCTGGGGGTGAAAATGGGAATTAAGTGTGAAGCAAGTAATCTTTTTCTCTTCCAGCTCAATATTCCATCTGTCTTAAGGGTGAAGGAGGCATAAGAAGCTTCATGGCCAGGGAGACTAAGCAGGGTTTTTTCTATAGCAGTCAAACATTCTCTGTGTGGGGGCAGGTCTAATGGCTTATTTGTGTGGATGGTCAAGTAAGAGTAGGGGTATAGAGAAAACAGAAGGCAAGGGAACCAGGCAGAGCTCCTTTGAATGTATTTCTATGTCATCACTCTTGGGGTATCTGAAACCAAGACTCCTTACCTTTTACTTTGGGTTGAGGTTTTCATTCTCATTCCTTCACAGGCAATTTGCATTAGAAAAAGATGTGAAATTCAGGGATGAAAATTCACAAATCTGCTTTGTTTCACAATTTGGTGGATGTCTCTGAATCATATCACCAGCTTCTTGGGAAACTTAACAATTGTCAGCCCTCATGAAGATATCGCAAGTGACAGCCAAAACTGTGAGTCCCCTGGGGAAAAAGAATCTCAATGATTCTAGTAAAGTCTGTACTTTACCTCCTTTGTTCCTCTACTTTGAATGATATCTATATTTTTATTGACTGCTTCCTAGTGTTGGCTGTTTAATAATATCCTGAGGGAGTCTTGAGATGGTTGACAGTTTTAGCAGATGACTAGAATTTTGACAGTATTTCTCACTCACCTTTTTATGTTCCAATAATAATAATATTTTTTGAGTGCCTAATATGTGTTAAGCACTATGTAAGTTTTATAACAAGCCTACTTAATGTTGGTGCTATAGCTAGTTTTTTTAAACATTTTATTTTGTACTGGGGTATAGTCAATTAACAATGTTGCAGTAGTTTCAGGTGAACAGCAAAGGGACTCAGCCATACATATACATGTATTCATCTCCCCCAAGGACTTCCCAGATGGCGCAGACGTAAAGAATCTGCCTGCAATGCAGGGGATGCTGATACCATCCCTGGGTCTGGAAGATTCCCTGGAGGAGGAAATGACAACCCACTCCAGTATTCTTGCCTGGAAAATCCTATGGACAAAGGAGCCTAGCAGGCTACAGTCCTTTAACTTGAAAAGGATCAGAAACAATTACAAAATCGAATGAGGTGCTCCTGACATGGCAGGAAGAGGTTGAAAAAGCAAAATATCAGGATTGTGCATTCATCAATCCACAAAGCCAGCAAGACTCTCCCTGAATACATGCAAAAAAAAAAAAAAAACACCAGAAAACCCACAAGAAAAACAGAACCACAGCAAACAAGAAAACAGCTAGTGTGCAGAGAGGTCGGGTCGCAAAGAGTCAGGTATGACAGAGCACGCATGTCATATCATGTCATTCTCCCCCAGACCTTCCTCCTATCCAGGCTGCCATGGTGCTATAGCTCATTTCAAGGACGGAGACTTCCCTGGTGATCCAGTGATTAAGATTTTGCCTTCCAATACAGAGGGTGCAGGTTTGATCCCTGGTTAGGGAGCTAAGATTCCACTTGTCTTAGGACCAAAAATCAAAATATAAAATAGAGGCAATATTGTAACAAATTCAATGAAGACTTTAAAAATGGTCCAATTGAAAAAAAATCTTAAAAAAAAAAAAAAGGATTGCACAACTATAGCACAAAAATTATCTAGGTGATTTCTGCACACTAGCTGTTTTCTTGTTTGCTGTGGTTCTGTTTTTCTTGTGGGTTTTCTGGTGTTTTTTTTTTTTTTTTTTTTTTTGCATGTATTCAGGGAGAGTCTTGCTGGCTTTGTGGATTGATGAATGCACAATCCTGATATTTTGCTTTTTCAACCTCTTCCTGCCATGTCAGGAGCACCTCATTCGATTTTGTAATTGTTTCTGATCCTTTTCAAGTTAAAGCTGCTTAACTCGCCCTTCAGCGGCGTATCAAAGTTGGCTGCTGGCGGCTGATAGGTATTATCAGCGGCTGCAGATCAGAAAGTGCTTCATCAAATCAATGCTCTGTGGCTCTGGACGGGCAAGCACATGGGTATTTCCTTCTATCACGGTGATGGAACTTTAGGAAGAATTAACTAATTTGCTGTCTGAATGGGTGTCTTTGATTTGAGGCCTTAAAAAACTATGCTAATACTGCCTTTCATCTATTTGAAATCTTGTATTGAAATTTCCCCAAAACTCTAAAAGAGTTGAGCACACAATGTTAGACTTTCTCTAAATGCTGAGTGAGTTGAGTCAGAATACACAGTATGTTAATTTGATTTCTTTAATATTTACTAACATGCTGTTCAATAAATACACATATGACATGTGAGAACAAAACATTTAAAAATATGGATACAAAATGAGAAACTTGGGAAACAACTATAAGATTTTTTTTAAATACGATTTCTCCCAAATGATTAGAAAATTTCCCCAAGTAGATTCCCTGGGACACAAATGGTTCCCTGGGAAAAAAAAAAAAAAAAAAAAACAAAGACGTTAAATTGTTCAGTACATTTGGAAGACAGTGCATACTTTGTTTCTTACTTGGAGAGATGCGATGCATATTAGCATGTAGTGGAATCTATAGCCCTCTACAGCAGGAGATCTGGGTTTTCCTCAAGGCCCTTCTTTCTCAGATGTACTTGACCCTTGAAGATTTTATTGGGTGATACCTTTTAACATCTCACAAAAACTGCCATTTGGGAAATGCAGGCAGTGAAAATGGAAAGAGAGACAAGCTTCAGCTTTCAGATGTGGATTCTTCTACTAGAGAAATTTTGAGAATGTCATTCTCTGCAGTCAGGATTAGTGAAGTTCAAGCCTATGAAAGAAATTTGGGGGCAGTGTGGAAGAATAGCGGGGGGATGTCTGTACTGATATGTACCCATCCGACAGCCTGGTATGTAGTTTGGCCAGACCCATGCCTCCCCCTTGGTGGCACTCTCTGTAATTGGAGAAAAAATCCTGTGTTCCCCTCCCTCAACCAAATGCAAAAGAGGGGAACAAAGACTTGTGAAAACTGAATTGTTGTTTAGTCACTAAGTCGTGTCCAACTCTGTGTGTCCCCATGGACTGTAGCCCTACAGGCTCCTCCATCCATGGGATTTCTCAGGGAAGAATACTGCAGTGGGTTGCCATTTCCTTCTTCAGGGGATCCTCCTGACCCAGGGATTGAATCTGTGTCTCCTGTATTGGCAGGTGGACTCTTTACCACTAAACCACAGGGAAGTTACTTACCCTCTTATTTATATTTCTAAGAATTTTGATGTAGCAGAGTTTTTTTTCCAAAGTAAATCACATTTTTGTTGTTGTTCATCACTCAGTTGTATCTGACTCTTTGTGACCCCATGAATTGCAGCACATCAGGCTTCCCAGTCCTTTACCATCTCCCGGAGTTTGCTCATACTCATGTCCATTGAGTCAATGATGCCATCCGACTATCTCATCCTCTGTTGCTCCCTTCTTCTCTTGCCATTAATCTTTCCCAGCATTGGGCTCTTTTCCAATGAGTTGGCTCTTCACATCAGGTGGCCAAAGTACTGAAGCTTCAACTTCAGCACCAGTCCTTCCAATAAATATTCAGAGTTGATTTCCTTTAGGATTGACTGGTTTGATCTCCTTGCTATCCAAGGGACTCTCAAGAGTCTTCTCCAGCTCTCAGTGTCATATCTTTTTGCCTTTTCATGCTATTCATGGCATTCTCAAGGCAAGAATACTGAAGTGTTTTGCCATTCCTTTCTCCAAGTAAATCACATACATAGGTTTTTTTTTCCTTAATGGGAAAATATTACTTTTGAGTATTCTGTTGTTAACACAAGTCCAAATGCCCAATGCACAGGGAAGCCAAACAAACTGAAATGTCAAGAGTTGGGGGCAGCAAAATGTTTATTGCTGGGCCATGCAAGGAAACAGGGTGGCTCATGACCTAAAAAGCCTGGAGCTCCCAGGAAGAGTTTGGGCAGTACTTTTAAAGAAAGCTGGGTGAGGGAGGAGGGTCATAGAGTCTGGGATCAGCTTGTGCACTGTTCTCTGATGTGACGGGGAACAAAGTGGTGTCACAGGGTTGGTTAACTTTATCAGTCCTTGGACTCCAGGAGGCCTGGGGCTATGTGCTTAGGGTGGTCAAGTAATTAAGATCTTCCATTTGGGGGGAGATGAGGGTTTTGCATGTGCAAAACAACTCAGGAAATTTTGCATTGAATACTATTTTCCAGCTACTTCAGAGAGGAACTAAAGGAGAGGATGTGGGGGGAAGGCCCCTCAGGGTCCTGCTCAGTTACATTATAATCCATCAGTTTCCACAGGCCAATTTCTTTAGACCTATAGAACAAGAGAGGAATTTATATATGTCACAATCGATTGCCTTGTATTTGTTTTGAATGTGATATTGCATTTCATGCCCTATATGCTTTCCCCACCCCCTGTGGTTACGTCATTCGTAGGGACTATTCCATAAAATTAGATCGCGGTCCTTTAACGCTGGCCAAGCCAAGCTGGAAGCAAGGTGTGGGTGTCAGTTTTTATTAGCACCTTTGCTTAGATAACAGGCTTCCAAAAGGAAAAGGTGACAGGGCAGAGTTGAGGAAAGCTCAACTATATGTCAGTAGATCAACATCTTGAGTTTTCAAAGAGGTTGTCTGTCTTTCAGCTGTCTTTAGAGGAGGGAAATGGATCAGGATTTCATAATCTTGAATTCTTGGTCCATGGCCTCTTGCCAGCTTCCTCCCAGGACCCTGCCCAGCTTTTAGTCTTACCAGCAGGCTTGTGATGTGCTCCCTCTGAAGGGGCTTTTTAATCTGGAAGAGGACACTGTCCCCCTTGTTGAGACGGAGTCGGGAAGGATATTCCTGGGCCCCTTGGAATCTCATTCAGCCTAATGTACTTGGAAATGAACTCGCTTGTCAGAGAACAATTGACAAAAGAAAGAAAAATCTCGATTAAATTTTGAGTCTAAAAAAAGCTGCTCTTAATCACTTCTTAAAATAGCAGTACTCTTTCATCACTAAGCCCACAAAAATGTGCAGGCCTGAAATTTGGTCAGCCTTGTTTCAAAGATATGCTTATAATGTCTGTGCAGCCGTTCACCACCTAAAATAAAACAAATCAAACACACACACACACAAACCAATTAACTAGGGAAAAAAAGATGTTTCTTCATAAGCCCGTTCCTACAATTCCTGGTATTGTTCAGGAATAATACTAGCTTTCTTTCCAGTGGAAATATTTTACTAAGAATTTTTAGCATTCAGGCAAATCTCCAGACCAGAGATAGTCTAGGACCGTGGTATCATGTCTGTGCCCTCAAATGAACAGTCTTCTGAGACACCCATTGTAATTTTATTTATTTATTTTTGGCCGTGCTGGGTCTTTGTTGCTGCTGGGGCTACTCTCTAGTTGCAGTGCACAGGCTTCTCATTGTGGTGGTTTCTCTTGTTGGGGAGCATGGGCTGTAGGGTGCAGGCTTAGTAGTCGTGTTGCTTGGTCTTTGTTGCTCTGTGGCATGTGGGATCTTCCCGGATCAGGGATCAAACCTGTGTCCCCTGCATTGGCAGGTAGATTCTTTACCAGTGAGCCACCAGGCAAGCCCTGAGATACCCATTAAATAGTTCTATCAGTGGGGACTGTCAAGGATGACCCAAGCTTGAGATGCTTCTACTGTCATTTCTCTACGGCCAAATTAATCTGCCACCTCAAGGGCATCCAGCCTGTGTAGAAGGGAGAGACCAGAAATCTGCCAAAGTTAAGGTTACTGGAACTTGGAATTACCAAACAAGTACAGATGGATAGATGGATAAACAGATGCATACATAGATGGGGCTTCCCAGGTGGCTCAGTGGTAAAGAATGCTAAGGGAAATGAACTTAAACCATGAACCTAGAGAAACAGCTCTGTTGGGACAGAGGTTTAATTTTAAAGAAATCTTCATGGCTCAAGCAAGGGTAGCAGTGATGGCTGGTGCCCAGTGGAAGTGGTGCTGTTTTCTACAAGTCAGGGACAAGCTCTGTCATAACCACAAGTTTCTACCCACTTAGATGGTGGGATAGCACTGTGATGACTTTGGTAAAGTCTTCCCAATCTCCATAATGCTCTCTCTTCTTATCCCCATGCTTCACTTTCTCCCTTTGCCCCATAGATCGCTTAAGGTAAAATATCTGGAGGGCATATTTAATATTATTTTAAATAATATTTTTGTGTATGACCATTCCTTTGATAATTTATATATCATATTTTACCCTTGGTAATGAAGTTCTGACCACAAAGAATGCTACTGAACAGTTTCATTCGTTTTGGGGAGAGACAGTGTGTGTGGGATTTAAGTGCAAACCCGACAGCCAAGGATTGAAGGTGACCCCACAACTTCCCTTCTGGGTACACTGGAAAGTTGTTAACTCTCTGTGCCTCAATTTCTTCATCTGTAGGAGAGAGAGAATAAGAGCTCTTTTCATAGGTTGTGATGAGAATTAATATTTTTAAAGTGTTTAAGACAGACCCTGGCACATAGTAAACATTGCATAAATATTTTCCTGTTAATTAAGATACTCTGCACATGTTTCTATATTTCTTTATCTGGAAAGGAAGGGTGTTGGGGATTAACATTGTTAAGCACCTACTATGTGTCAGAAACTGAGCTAAAGGCATTTAGATTGCTTTACTTAATCCGCATGATAACCTACAATTCAGATATTACTCTTCCTTTACAGATTAAGAAATTAAGATTTGCAGAGTTTAAATTGGTCACCATCATGTAGCTAGTGAGAGGTGAGCTGGAACTCAAACCCAAGACTACCTGGCATGAATACCTTGTCCCATTTTTATTTGTTCCCGTTCATCTCATTCCCAGTTCTTTTTTATGATACCCCCCTTGAAATGATTTTCCATTTTCCAGTGAAGAAAACCTGATGTACTCAGAATGTCCAAACCAGAATTTCTAACTCCCATGAAAACTGCCTCTAAAACTATTAGCTTCATTTTTTTTCTGCTACAACATAAAACAAAGAGTAATGGCATGAAAAATATGACTTGACAACGTCATTTATATTATAATTTTCCCCATATTATGAAGTTTATCCCTAAAACAATACCCTTTATGGCAAAATTTAGCTTACTTTTGTTCTATTGTCAACTGCAAAAATTACATTTTAGTTTTTTGAGTTTCTTTGTGTTCAGAGAGCTTGTGAGCAAATATTTCTACACAGAAGAAAACCCCAAACTGAGAAGATTAATTCATAGTAAGTCAAATCCGATGCTAAAGTAGTTTGATCTGAGATTACCATTGACTACAAATTGCCATCTGTGCTTATTTGTTAAAGATGTCAAGTGTAATTAATTCAGTGGAGCCAGTATTTGACAACCTCTGTTAACAGGATTTGCAGAATACATACTGGTATGTTAATTTTCAAATTAGAGCTGCTAAGTGTTTGTTAGTTTTGCAAAAATAGCTGCTTCCATCCTCTGACCAAACTTTGAAAGGCCCAAAAGGGGAAAAAAGTGATCATTTATTAAAGATGTTCTATGTGCTAAGCACTGTGCTGAGTACTTTGACCCACGTAACCCTAAGTCATCCTCCATACTTTCCTGTAAGGGGGCAGTTATTAGATTCTTCAGTGAAAAAAGCGTTCCAGAAAGCTTTTGTTTCAGACTCCATGAGATGGTATAACTCTGACTTGAGCCTTTATGTTCAAGACTCATCATCAACATGTAAGGACTTCCTTGCTGGTCCAGTGGTTAAGACTCCACGTTTTCACTGCAGAGGGTACAGGTTTGATCTCCGGTCACACAACAAGGATCCTGTGTGCTGTGCAGGCAGCCAAAAATAAATAAATAAATAAATAGAAGTAAAAGACTCATTATTAACATGTATTTGCAGACCTGATACTCCTTTTCATGTTCTAGGGGGAAATAGAGGACAGAAAGAAGGAATCACCTTGTCACTCATGTGTTTCCCAGTCACCTCCAATGGTCAAAACCCTTAAGTCCTTCTCAGGAGACTCATGTCCTTGGACAAAGGCTAAAGGAAGAAAGCCGGCAGACTGATCTTGTTCGGGTTTCGGTCAGGGAGGAATACTGTCTTGGGTAGAGGCAACAGAAAGTGGAAAGGAAGAGACTGGCACGCCACTCTTTGTGAACAGGATCAGAGACAGAACACTGACAGTAGAAGGCAAAACCTGGGTTCGATCAGAACTGAAAGAAAGCCTTGGCCCTGAACCTGTTCCTCTTCCCCTAAACTTCCACCCAAGGCCTACTTCATTTTGCATATTTCCCAGCACCCCACCATTAGTCCTGTGGCTGGAGCCCCTACACTAGTTTATAGAAGCCCCCCTGAGTGTCTACGTTAGAGAGGGTCTCCCCATTGTCAGGCCTCAGAAGTTAGAAGGGACAGCTGAAGAGGAAATCCAAGTCCCACTGCAGTAGGGAAATAAAGTGCTTTTCTGATATCTCAGCTTTAAAAGGAATTTATTTCCCATGGTATAATTGTTAGAAATGGTGTACAGACTCTGAAGTATTATTGGAGTTAAGCTCCAGCAACAATTTGCAAGAAATGGTTTTGTTTTGTTTTTATGAACTGGCCTGGGAACCTAACAACCGCAAACAACATAATTTTCTAAGAAAGTGTCTTCCCAATTTCCTATTTAAAAAAAATTTAAAATATATCATAAGTTGGGTCTAGCTTAAAGTTGATGAACTATGGGAAGTACAATCAAAAGAATCTTAAAAAATTCCCCAAACAGGGGAAATAGGAATGTAACAATTGAATACAATAAGTGAAATTAGAAATGGTTCACAAAAGGAGATGCTAAAATTGGGGCAAAATGGAGGAAAAAAACTTAGTGTACTTTGAAATGATTAAGTAATTTACAAAACACATTAATCTTCAAATTTCTGACATTATGAAATCAACCCTAAATATTCATCGGAAGGACTGATGCTGAAGCTGAAGCTCCAATACTCTGGCCACCTGATGCGAAGAGCTGACTCATTAGAAAAGACCCTGACACTGGGAAAGATTGAAGGCAGGAGGAGAAGGTGACGACAGAGGATGAGATGATTGGATGGCATCACTGACTCAATGACATGAGTTTGAGCAAACTCTGGGAGCAAACTCTGGGAGACTGTGAAGTACAGGGAAGCTTGGAAGTACAGGGAAGTCCATGGGGTCACAAAAAGTCAGACTCGACTGAGGGACTGACACAACAATTAGCATTTATCTCAGATAACATACATCTACCATGACATAAAATACACATCAAATATATGAATCTCTTTATTCATTTACTCATATTCTTTTATTTAAAATTTTATGGATTTATACTGGACACATGTGCAAATGTGTACTATAGTTTTTTCAGAAACAAATTTGTAGTATTAAATATGCATCAAAGTTCTTAAATCATGCCTCTTACATTTTATAATCTTTCCATATCCCCATTATCCCCATTTTACTTTTGTAATTTTCAGGATTGTCTGAACTTTTGCTAAGTGAAGGTTTTCTTCTATATTTTTATTTCTGGGTTTCTGCATTTTACTGGACTTTAAATTTATTTATGTACAGTCATAAGCTAAAAGAAAAAAAAATCCTTGCTTACTTTCTAGGCAAGGTATGGTAACTGAGGAAATACTTGCTGTTCCTTTAATATTTTTCTACATAACTGGATCTATTTTAGCAGTCTGAGCTATTGCAGCTATTATGAACTGAACAATGGAGGAAGGCCAATTATTCCAAAGCTGAATTTAACTGTGGCTCACCTTATACAGCTATCGCTCTTCAAAATCAACTACAATCCAACATGCATTTTCTGAAGAATTCAAGAGGCAGGCAGATCAACACCATGAAACAGCGTCATTTTAAAGTGTAACATTAGACATTAAGAATCTTGGACCATCTGTGCTGCAATTCTGCTTCTTAGAGTTCCTGGCCAGTGGTACTCTTAAATACATTTTAAAAATGCAGATTGATGGTTAGGAACTATATCAAAGAATTTTTGTTCATAAAAATCTTCTATATGAGAGGCATCTTCTCATATATGCTGTGTATTCAGTATAAATGAGTCCTCCCAAAATTAGCCTCAAAACTGGCTTGAGCAAATAGCTGTAAGAATTAGGGGAAGTGCATATGCTAAGATGAAAATCCAAATGAAAGGTACCAGTTGAAAGAGACTGGAAAATTAGGTAATAAAATTCAGTTTAAAAATAGCAAGTGGGTAACATAGACTGCTGATATGGCCTCTGTGTGTCCGGGGTTGATGCCACTGAGGCAAACCTGATACCCAGGAGCTCCTAAGCTAACTGATTGACTTCTCTTTGCCGTAAGAAAAATGGCAGCTTGAGTGATGTTTGTCTTCAGCACCTCCTTACTTTATGTGACTCCTATCATTGCTCATCTCAACATCTTATTTCAGTTTCCTGAGTGCTTGGGATCCCTCTGCTTCTTCCATCCTCTGGTAAGTATCCCAGGCCCTTGATCTTTCTTACCCATCAAAGCGTATCTGAAATGCACTCAGTTCCCTTAGGGCACGTCTCCCACTGAGGTAGCAGCATAGCATGACTTGGGAATCAGACAAGGCTTCCAAATTCTGCCTTGGATACTTACTAACTGTGAGACCTTGAGTGATATATATAACCCTTTTGAGCATCATGTTCAAAAGTAAAATGAGCGTAATAGTGGGAGGAGCTAACAAGATTGTTGTGAGTATTACAACACACAGTATATTTGAAGTGCTTGGTATTATATCCGAAAAACAGTGAAGGTCTAGTAAATAAAAGATACTATAAATGATTTGATAACATACAGTAAAAAGAACCCAGACTTTTACATTAGGGAAAAATCTAGCAAAAAATGTATCAATTCAGTTTAGTTCAGTCGCTCAGTCCTGTCTGACTCTTTGCGACTCCATGAATCTCAGCACGCCAGGCCTCCCTGTCCATCACCAACTCCTGGAGTTCAACCAAACTCATGTCCATTGAGTTGGTGATGCCATCCAGCCATCTCATTCTCTGTCGTCCCCTTCTCCCCCTGCCCCAAATCCCTCCCAGCATCAGGGTCTTTTCCAATGAGTCAACTCTTTGCATGAGGTTGCCAAAGTATTAGAGTTTCAGCTTTAGCATCAGTCCTTCCAATGAACACCCAGGACTGATCTCCTTTAGAATGGACTGCTTGGATCTCCTTGCAGTCCAAGGGACTCTCAAGAGTCTTCTCCAACACCACAGTTCAAAAGCATCAATTCTTCAGCGCTCAGCTTTGTTCACAGTCCAACTCTCACATCCATACATGACCACTGGAAAAGCCTTGACTAGACGGACCTTTGTTGGCAAAGTAATGTCTCTGCTTTTGAATATGCTATCTAGGTTGGTCATAACTTTCCTTCCAAGGAGTAAGCTTCTTTTAATTTCATGGCTGCAATCACCATGTGCAGTGATTTTGGAGCCCACAAAAATAAAGTCTGACACTGTTTCCACTGTTTCCCTATCTATTTCCCATGAAGTGATGGGACCAGATGCCATGATCTTCGTTTTCTGAATGTTGAGCTTTAGGCCAACTTTTTCACTCTCCTCTTTCACTTTCATCAAGAGGCTTTTGAGTTCCTCTTCACTTTCTGCCATAAGGGTGGTGTCATCTGCATATCTGAGGTTATTGATATTTCTCCCGGCAATCTTGATTCCAGCTTGTGCTTCTTCCAGCCCAGCATTTCTCCATGTCCAGTTCTAACTGTTGCTTCCTGACCTGCATATAGGTTTCTCAAGAGGCAGGTCAGGTGGTCTGGTATTCCCATTTCTTTCAGAATTTTCCACTGTTTATTGTGATCCACACAGTCAAAGGCTTTGGCATAGTCAATAAAGCAGAACTAGATGTTTTTTCTGGAACTCTCTTGCTTTTTCCATGATCCAGCGGATGTTGGCAATTTGATCTCTTGTTCCTCTGCCTTTTCTAAAACCAGCTTGAACATCTGGAAGTTCACAGTTCACATATTGCTGAAGCCTGGCTTGGAGAATTTTGAGCATTACTTTACTACCGTGTGAGATGAGTGCAATTGTGTGGAAGTTTGAGCATTCTTTGGCATTGCCTTTCTTTGGTATAAATACTCTATAAGAAAAATTACAAAACTTTATTGGGAGAAAGGAAGGAAGATCTAAATAAATGGAGTGATATGTCATCTACATGGATTGAAAGAGTTGACATAGTAAGGATTTAAATTTTTCCCAAATCAGTCTCAATATTCAATGGCATCCCAATTAAAACCCCAAGAGACTGATTTTCATATTAGCCAGCTGATATTAAACTTTTAAAGAAATAAAAAATTCCCAAGAATATTCAAGACACACTGGAAGAAGAGTTATGAGGAAAGAGGATTTCTTCTGCCAAATATCAGTCATGACTGTGTGGAATTATTGCAGATAAAGAGACTCCTGAAAAAGAATAAGGATACCCAAAACAGACTCAGGCATAAATTGATATGATTTGTGACTAAGGAGGTAGTCCAGAACAATTGGAGAAATGATGATCTTCTTGATAAATAATGCTGGTATAACAGTATCTAAATGTGAAAATAAGGCTTCTATGATGGCTCAGTGGGTAAAGAATCTGCCTGCAATGCAGGAGACACAGGAGATACGGGTTCAATCCCTGGGTCAGGAAGATCTCCTGGAAGAAGAAATGGCAACCACTCCAGTATTCTTGCCTGGAGAATCTCATGGACAGAAGAGCCTGGCTGGCTACAGTCTATTGGGTCACAAAGAGTCAGACACAGCTGAGCAACTGAGCACAGCACAAATATGAAAAGAATCAAACTGGACCCCTTCCTCACACCACACACAAAAATCAGCTTCATGTGGATTATAAATTTAAATGTGAGAACAAACATTTTAAAATGCTTAATCAAACTCATGAAAAGGCACCACAAATAGTGTGAAATTATAAGCCACAGAAGGAAATGATATCTGCAACATATAATCAACATAGATTTGTATCCACAAATCAATTAGAAAAAGGCAGACAACCCAATGAAAAAAAGGAGCAAACGTCTTGAATAAGCACTTCACAAAAAAGGAAATTTAAACAATGAATGAGAATATTCCAAGATGCTCAAGTTCATTAATAATTGGAAAGTACAAGCCGAGATCCTAGGGCACACACAGGAGTGCCAAAATTAAAACTTTGATAATAACAAATGTTGGCTGGGATGTGGAGAGCTCTCATACACTGTTGGTAGTCGTAGAAATTAGTACAATTACTTTGGAAGACAGTTTACATTTTCCAGTAAAATTGGAGCTACACATACTTCGCAACATAGCAGTCCTACTCCTGGATATATCCCTAGAGAAATCCACACGACTGTGTCTCAGGAGATATATAAGAGTGTTCCAAGCAGAATTCTGATAATGATCTTCAACTGTAAATGAACCAAATGTCCATTAACAGTAAAATGGCCATAAACATTAAGTGAATGACTAAATCGTGGTACATCCATTAGCACATTGCAATTCTACAACAATGTAAAAGGAGAAAATAGAGGGTTTTTGGTGAGGAGGAAGAATCTTATGAACACAATACTGATCAAAAGAGCAAGGCACATAAGAATGCATACAATTTATTTTTAATTGATATAAAATTGAAAAATAAGAGCAAGCACATTTCATAGGGAATAAAGCTATAAGGAAGCTAGGAGGGTTAGGACTACCCTAGGAGAGCTAGGACAAGACCTCCCTCCAGAATAATCAGGGCAGTGGTCACCTCTTTGAATTGGAAGAGTGTCACAGTGGGGACTTCAGAGGAGCAACCAATATTTCATTTTAAATCTTGGACATGGGTTACAAGCATATTTACTACATAATTATACATTCCAATGTATGTTTGTGTCCTTTTTCATTCTTCTTTGTGTGTGTAATATGTCAAAAGAAGAAAGAAGAAAAATATGCCCACCAGAAAGAGAATCATGGCGGTACCATTTTAGAATTAAAATAACGTGCTGTTATTATCCAGCCTCTGTGCTTTGAGCATAAAACCTATGTCATGCTGACATATTGAGCAACTTTACAAGTGTCATTGACAAACAATATTTGATGTTAAATAGCAAGATAACTTACATAAATTAAGCACTTACTAGGTCCCAGGCAATGTGCTAAGGGTCCAACACACATGAGCTTATTTAATCCTCTCCATAATGCTGGGAGGTAAGTGTTACGATTGTTTTACAAATGAAGGTAATGTATGTTTGTCAGAAAAGTGTTTGTGTAAAGTCTCACTCAGATTGAGGAAATGGCAGAGGTGAACTCCAACCCAGGTCAGTGTGACTGTCCAGCTGGCTTGCTGAGCCATTGTCCTGTTTTCCTCCTTTGTGAGCATTTAGACTTGGTCATTAATAACAAAATCTTATGGATTAAAGATCTAAATGTAAGACCAGAAACTATAAAACTCCTAGAGGAGAACATAGGCAAAACATTCTCCGACATACATCACAGCAGGATCCTCTATGACCCACCTCCCAGAATATTGGAAATAAAAGGAAAAATAAACAAATGGGACCTAATTAAACTTAAAAGCTTCTGCACAACAAAGCAAACTATAAGCAAGGTGAAAAGACAGACTTCAGAATGGGAGAAAATAATAGCAAATGAAGCAACAGACAAACAACTAATCTCAAAAATATACAAGCAACTCCTACAGCTCAATTCCAGAAAAATAAATGACCCAATCAAAAAATGGGCCAAAGAACTAAATAGACATTTCTCCAAAGAAGACATACAGATGACTAACAAACACATGAAAAGATGCTCAACATCACTCATTATCAGAGAAATGCAAATCAAAACCACTATGAGGTACCATTTCACACCAGTCAGAATGGCTGCGATCCAAATGTCTACAAGCAATAAATGCTGGAGAGGGTGGAGAAAAGGGAACCCTCTTACACTGTTGGTGGGAATGCAAACTAGTACAGCCACTATGGAGAACAGTGTGGAGATTCCTTAAAAAACTGGAAATAGAACTGCCTTATGATCCAGCAATCCCACTGCTGGGCATACACACTGAGGAAACCAGAATTGAAAGAGACACGTGTACCCCAATGTTCATCGCAGCACTGTTTATAATAGCCAGGACATGGAAGCAACCTAGATGTCCATCAGCAGATGAATGGCTAAGAAAGCTGTGGTACATATACACAATGGAGTATTACTCAGCCATTAAAAAGAATACATTTGAATCAGTTCTAATGAGGTGGATGAAACTGGAGCCTATTATACAGAGTGAAGTAAGCCAGAAAGAAAAATACTAATACAGTATACTAACACATATATATGGAATTTAGAAAGATGGTAACAATAACCCTGTATACGAGACAGCAAAAGAGACACTGATGTATAGAACAGTCTTTTGGACTCTGTGGGAGAGGGAGAGGTGGGATGATTTGGGAGAATGGCATTGAAATATGTATAACATCATATATGAAACGAGTCGCCAGTAAAAAAAAAAAAACAAAACAAAACAAAACAAAATCTTGAGCATAAGAAGATGACTGCTATACAGAGATGGTTCCTACAGCATGGCATTCATTCCCATAGACATCTACACGACAAGCTCCATGTTGGACTTTGTGGCTACAAAGAGGGAAATGACACCAGCCCTGCCCTCGGAGCTCCTGATCTGGGAAGAGTCTAGTAAGTAAACAAATAAACAAAGCAGTAGTCTATGGGTTTCTAAAGTGGAGTGAGGACACTCAAGGCTGGAAGAAGGAAATAGATAAAGGTAAGAGAAGATGCTTTAAATCATATCCTTTTAACCAACCAACCAACCTTCTTTATTACCTATCCTTCTTTATTACCCACTTCTATACTTGTCTCCTGGAGAAGGCAATGTCAACCCACTCCAGTACTCTTGCCTGGAAAATCCCATGGGCAAAGGAGCCTGGTAGGCTGCAGTCCATGGGGTCGCTAAGAGTTGGACACGACTGAGTGACTTCACTTTCACTTTTCACTTTCATGCATTGGAGAAGGAAATGGCAACCCACTCCAGTGTTCATGCCTGGAGAATCCCAGGGACAGGGGAGCCTGGTGGCCTGCTGTCTATGGGGTCGCACAGAGTTGGACACGACTGAAGTGACTTAGCAGCAGCAGCAGCAGCAACATACTTGTCTCCAATTACTTTGGAGCTAACTTTATCCCATAACTTGCTTTTTAACTGGACTCCAAGTTTTTCCATTCTTTGTTTTAGAAGGTGTGATTTTTTTGGTTCCTCTTCTTTCTATCCTCACGCCCCCCACCCCAGCTCCCACACCTCTACTCCCTTCCTGCTCCCTCTCCTCTGCTTCCTCCTCATTCAGCTTAAGTCATACCTTGTCCCTTAATGCCTCGATCAAGTACACCTTTCTCTGTAAATCTCATGACACCCCTCCCCCCTACTCTGGAAGTGAGAATGTCAGAATCTTTCTGACATTCTTCCACTTCTTATGTATGTTATTTTTATAGTATTATCACATATTTACTCTTGTATCATAATTTTTTATGTGCATGTTTTGTCCCCCCTGCTACAGTGCAAGTTCCTTTAGCCCAGAGACCACGATTAATTTCTCTTTGTGTTCATCTGCCTTGCGAGACAGAAATGGACACATAACCATAGCTGAGAGGTATTTTGGCAGCAACATGACTGAACTTTTAGGTAGTTGAATGGGTCTTCTGGAGCAAAGGTATCATAAATACTGTAATAACAGCTTATATTATGTTAATATTTTAAGACATTTTTAGATGGGACCAATGGAATCTACAAAGAGGGATGGTATTCATCAGTGAAAGACTATTGAAATTATTTATGAAAATATTTTCTCCTTTTTCAGGAAACATCATTTATGAAGTAATAGCCAAGTTTTCACAAGTATAGAATACGGAAAGGATGGCTAATCACCATTGATCTATGTTACCCTGCTCATGAATTCGACCATTAGCAGCAATAATTATGGAATTTAGAACATACTATATGTTACATAAGTACCACATTACTTTATATTTGTGATTGTTTTATTTTTGCTTGTAATATGGGATAAAGTCACTAAAATCCTTCCAATATTCTGCATTGGAAATTGCTTCTAATTCTGTTTCTCAAGTGGATTTCTCTTCATTTCTTTATTACAGCTTTTTCTGTGTTTTTCTCTATTGGAAAAGTTTTCCAGCTACTAGACCTACAGGGTAGGTAGAAAATTTGATGAAAATTTATGAAAGCTTGATGACCTTTAGAGATCTTGCCTTGAAATTTCCTTTTGTTTTTTAAATGTTTGGTGTTAAATGGTTCCGAGGGAGCTGCACTGTGTAGCTACCCAAAAGTTCAATGTAACACACTCAAGTTAACTGCTTCAGAGAGGTACATCCAAAAAAAAATGATTGATAGAAAAGATGCAACTTTTAATGAAGGCCAATAGGAAGCTAGCTGCAATTCCAAATTTCTCATTTCCCTGATGGTATCTGGGGCCACCTCACACCTTCTCCCTGGAACCATTTGAATTCCTTCTGTGGTTCCTTCTGGGAGATCATAGCTCTGATCTCCCCTAGCCTCAGCCTCGTACATGGCTGTTGCCCTCATGAAACCATAGACCAAAACTGGATACTGTCTCTTGGTTGGGCTCTTCCAGAGATCCCTTGGGATTATCAGTGGGTCTTTAAGGAAGTACAGGAAGAGAGGTAGGTGCAGACAGCAGTCCTAGGTCTGGGCCTCCTGGCAAATAGGAACATTTTCCATATATAATATCATTCTGGTGGCTGACCCAGAAGAAGAGCATCTGCTTTTTGCAGTGGCCTCCAACCACTTTTGATCCTTCAGTGGTCAAAAAAAATAGAGCATGTCCCCAATAAATGTATTTTCAATGTATGCAAAAATAGAAATGAAGAAGCAATGAGATAAATAAATAAGTGCAAATAAGAGCTCTACTATTTTCTTCTAATGTCACAATGGATCATCTTACAGACCCCACCTTGGGCATCACTGTTTGCATGGTGATCCACTGTTGCATGGTGATCCACTCTTCCATGGTGAAGGGTGTCTCAGCCACCATCTGTCTCTTCTGCTGCTCCTGGGCTAAGAGCTAATATCTCTCCATGTCATGGTTCCTCCTACCATAGCTGTGTGTCTCTCTACTTTGCCTCCTTTAGTGCCGATTCACTCTGGATGCATCATACAAACTCTGTTAAGTAAGACTTCGGCTTTCAATGCAGGGGGCCCAGGTTCGATCTGTGGTTGGGGAGCTAGGATCCCACATGTCTTGCAACCAAAAAAAAAAACACAAACCAAAAAACCATAAAACAGAAGCAGTATTGTAACAAATTCAATAAAAGCTTTAAAAAAAGAAACAGGTTCACTACTCCATGTGGAACTCGTCTCTGGACAGAGCTTTCCTGCCAGGCCCCAAGAGGACCGCTGACCAGCTTAGATAGCTTTGTGGAATTGGGAGTTTGGCCATGGTGAAGCCATCTACAGCCTGGGTTATAGATCTATGATTATAAATCCTGATGCAATTCTTCCTTTCTTGTTTGGTCCGCAGCTTCAAACAACCCCCAACCCATCAACTGCAGAGCCACAATTTGTGTATGATGCCCACTAAGGGGAGGCCCCCCTACTTCTCCCGATGTCCCCAGTAAAGAAACACTCTTTCAATCCACTTTTTGTTAATAGAAGTCCCTTGCCCTGGGAAGGAAATACAAGTTTTCAGGATAATCTGGCACATCTCAGGGTGAGTCCTCTTGGCATACTTAACCCTTCTCCAGCAGGTATTAGGGTGAACCTTTGCCTACCTTTCCCTCCTCATTGAGAATTTTAGATCTAGGACCACCTGGTAGCAAGAATTTTTCTGGGTCTTCTTTTTTCCCAGAGCCTATGGATATTTGTCCAAACTGCATCCATGCCACAGGGCTCAAGGTGTATACATGTGCTGTGTGTCCTGGAGAAGATGAGGCTGCTTCCGGCTCTGCTCCATCTGTGTGATACAGGGAGCATGGGGCTAAGAGCCTGGGCTCTGCAGCCGGCCTGCTGGGGTCCATGGTCCAGGGTCAGCCACACATTTGTGCCGTGATGTTAACACTTATCTCTTTGTGCGTTGGTTTCCTTCTCTGTGAAATGGCAATAATAATAGAACTTGCCTCATAGGATTATTGTGAATTAAGGTACAAATGCTGAGACTTCCCTGGTGGTTCAGCAGTAAAGATTCTGCCCTTCCAATGTAGGGGACGCAAGTTCTGTCTCTGGCTGGGTAACTAACATCCCACATGTCCCATGGCTAAAAAATTTTTTAAAAAGCCCAAATCAAACAAACAAAAACCCTCTATGCCTGTGGTGATAGTTGCACAACTGTGTAAATATACCAAAATTCACTGAATTGTGCAAGTCAAGCAAGTGAATTGTATGGTATTTAAATTATAACTCAATAAAAAATTTAAAACAGATACAAATGCTTATTACAGTTAGCATTCAATAAATTCCTAAGAGGAATAATAGTTTTTGTGTGGTTTTTTTTCCAGACTATGAGGGCTTATTAGACTTCTTGCTGAAACCACCAAAGATGAACAAAGCGGATGCATGGACTTAGTTACTTGTAAAACACAGGAACAGCAAGCTGGGATAGGCCTTGTTCACTGCTCTGTCTTCAGTTCCGAACCCTATCCCTGGTACAATGTAGACACTCAATAAATATTAGTTATTGGTCTAGAAAATGTTAGGAGATACACTTACATAAAAGTAAGTATTCTTTAATGGATTTTAATAAATTTTTCTCTGCTGAAAGAAAATGCAGTGATGCTAATAGACTCTGGGAATGTGCAATAAGGGTCATTTCCATTTGTTGACTGCCTCCCTCTCCCCCAGCCAGATATGTTACATAATACACATAAAATCCTCAGAGGTAGGTATTAGTGATCACATTTCACCAATGGGAAACTGAACTTCACACAGTTTGTGACCTTCATGAGGGTGACAGGGCTCTAGGTGACAGAAAGGGGATATGAACCCAAGCTACACAGATGGCTCTGAAGTCAGAGACTTTTCTGTTGATTTATTTCCCAGTGGTGAGGACAGCTCAGAGGAAGAGCTGCTCTCTAGTGCCTCAAGCATCCAGAACTTTGAGATGAAGAGCCAGTCACTCTGGGATATAGGGTCTTCATGCTTCCTAGATATGTCATGTAATCCACCCACCATCATTGAGTTCCTAAACTGGTCATCAGAAACTGATGTTTATCCAATCAGAATTAAGAGGCAGACAAATTTCTACACTAAATTCAAGTGCTTGATGAACTTTTCACCATAGGCTTGTCTTGTTTGATATTTCTTATCCTAAAAAATGCAGAATTTAGTTGATACATCACACAAGAAGGATCAAAACTCAGAGATGTAAAATATATATGGGGGAGCCAGGAGAAAACTGCAGAGAGTGTAGAATGGGGTGGTTAATTTCAGGCTTTCATTAGCATCTGCAAAAAAAAAAAAGTTAATGCCTACTTACCTTCAAACCAAAGGGGAGTTTGCAGGAAGCATTATTTAATGTTTTTAAAAAATAGGGTTTTAAATAATTAAGATAAATGCTAAAAATAGCTAAGCAATAAAACCCTTTTAAATATTTTACCAAAGTATATTGCTCACATGCCTTATATTCAGACTGTGTCCTGATTTGGATATTTTATGTTTCTACAGTTTACTTTGTATATCACTAATCAAAATTAAATAGTGTCTATGCCTAATTACATTGATCATTTTTTGCATACTGCAAAGAGAATGGAAATCTTGGAAATAAATGCTTTTGCTTGGAATTAATTCTCTCTGAAATAATACACTGATGAGTGATTTGTTGAGATAATATGATATAAGTGGTTGCCACTGGAATTAATTAGGCTTCCCTGATAGCTCAGTTGGTAAAGAATCTGCCTGCAATATGAGAGACCTGGGTTCAATCCCTGGGTTGGGAAGATCCCCTGAAGGGAATGGCTACCCACTACAGTATTCTGGCCTAGAGAATTCCACGGACTGTGTAGCCCATGGGGTCACAAGGAGTCAGACACGACTGAGCAACTTTCACTTCACTTCACTGGAATTAATGGGATGAAATGAAACTGGAAAATTTGGGATGAATATTCAGAAAATAGAAGGTTTTAAACTTTTAGACTGTGTGAACTTCTTCTTGGGGAATAGGTAAAAGTTCTGGGTATTTATATTAAGCCCCAACACCAATATGAGACTATTCAGCAGGAAAGATTTCAGCCTTTCTAAATACCACTCAAGAGTATTATGAAGCATCTAAGTCCCTTAGATCCCAAGCAAGACTTTGATATCTCTGATAAAAAAACATTGAATTTTAATGTACCACAAGTAATTATTATAATTTCCTTTAGAAGTATAAATTGTCTGACTGTATCTACTTCGAGGGAAGTGGAAAGTATTAGTCCCTCAGTCACGTCTGACTCCTTGCAACCCCATGGACTGTAGCCTGCTAGCCTCCTCTGTCCATGGGATTCTTCAGGCAAGAATACTTGAGTGGGTTGCCATTTCCTTCTCCAGAGGATCTTACCAACCCAGGGATCAAACCTGGATCTCCTGCATTGCAGGCAGATTCTTTACCGCCTGAGCCACCAAGGAAGATTTTTTTTTTTCTTGAGAAACTATGATCTGATCTGTGTGGGGCTGTAGAGCTGAAGGCAAGAACTTGACCTCTCTGGGTGAATTTGCTCAAGGATCTCTTGAGAATCCTTAAGTCACAGAAACACAAACACCTCCAACCTGGATTCAGTGCGGTCTTATTCAACTCACAGGGCATCTCTCTGGACTTCTATAAGTTACCAGTGGTCCTAATGAGCAATCAAGACTGAGAACCACTGCCAGAAGAAGAAGTGAAGTCGCTCAGCATGTCGAACTTTTTGTGACCCTATGAACTATAGCCTGCCAGGCTCTTCTGTCCATGGGATTTTCCAGGCAAGAATACTGGAGTGGGTTGCCATTTCCTTCTGTTTCTTGCCTGCAGTACAAACCCGAGTCTACTCTCCTGGTTCTCTCGAGCCTTGGATTACTGCTTCTGTACTTTTGCCTGAACTCAAGGAAAATGATGTCTACGATACCTCTACCAAGGTTCTTAACTGTGATGGTTAATTGTATGTGTCAACATGACTGGACCATGGGTGACCAGGTTAGTCATTGTTTGTGGCTGTGTCTGTGAGGGTATTTCTGGATGAGCTTAACGTTTGAATCAGTGGACTCACTACAGTGGACTGCCCTCCCCAAGTGGTTGGGGATCATCCAATCTGTTGAGAACAAAAGGCAGAGGAAGGAGAAATTTGTTGCTCCCCCATATTTTCCCCCTGCCTCACTGATTGAGCTGGGACATGACATTTCATCTTCTCTTGCCCTCAGACTAGGATTAATAGTGTTGACTCACCTGATTCTCGGGCCTTTTGATTTGGACTGAATTATACCTCTGGCTTTCCTGGATCGCCAGCTTGCAGACATCAGACATGTGGAATTTATTAGCCTAAATAATTGCATGAGCCAATTCCTCTATCTATCTATCTCCTATTGGTTCTGTATCTCTGGACAACCCTCACTAATACACTAAGACTTTTTAATTCATCGACTCCTTGGAGAATTCAGTAAAAGCAATAAACCTTCTCCCAAGAAAACACACTTTATCTTGGAAGCAACTGAAACATGTTTTAGAACCCCATAACCCCACCTCTAAAAACCTAGATTAAAGTCCCTATCTTATCTAGATAACGCCTGAAACCAGATGCCCCTATTCTTATCTATCTGGGGTTGTTGCCTCTGAAGCCTGTGCCTAAGCCAGACAGGGACTAGGAAATTGTCCTGTCCTTTCCCAAAGAAGCAAGAGACACCTCTAGTAAAGCCCAATGCTGAACTCTGCTGGTGGGGCTGTTCAAAAATTATTTAGAACCCTAGAGGTACACACACAAGAATATAATTCAAAACCTGAGCAGAGGTCCAGCAATGCAAACCTCTAAAAGTTACATACAAATGCCCTGGGATGATTTGCTTTGCTTTCATGCATTGGAGAAAGAAATGGCAGCCCACTCCAGTGTTCTTGCCTGGCGAATCCCAGGGACAGGGAAGTCGGACACGACTGAAGCGATTTAGCAGCAGCAGCAGCAGTCCAGTATTAACAGCAGAGCAGATGGGATTGGCTTGAGTGGCCTCGGCCCTGCAGCTGAGAATGGATGAACACTATAGAGACCACTGTATGAACAATCACGACATCAACACTCGTTCTTTCTGGTTGTCCTGCGGCAGCTCTGGGGCATGCCACATCAACTGCAGGACCACCCACCATGTACTCTTGGGGTTCATGACCCCACTGCAATGTCCACATCTCTAAAGCAGTGGTCATCATTTATCAGGAAGCTCAATGTCTGCACCTATTTTCAAGCATTTTTTCATTGTTTCTCCATTATTAAAGGGTTTAATTTTTCATCTAAAATGTAAGAAACTACATAATTCGCATATACAGATTTGTCTCATAAACACAGTTTAGTATTGAGCAAGACACATTTGAAACTGGATTGTTTGCTTTATAAATTGCTTAATACAGAAATGTCGTTTGAATCATAGCTCCTCCAAGTATTATCTAAAAAATTTTTTCCCACTGAAAGGGGAAAAGAGAAAGAAGCAATGTCATCTTTAGTGCAAGTTAAGGAAATGCTCAGCAGTCCATTTATTTGAAGCATTTTGTTTTGGTTGTTTTTTGGTCTACCTTTCTACTTGGCAACACTCAAAGCTAGAAAATCCAGGTGAAATAAATGATAATCTAAAAAAAAAAATACTGTCTCAAAAAGATAAAATTTGTTTAGATCATGAACTATAGTAGATAGTGTAAAGCAGGTAAATATCAATACTTTCCAAAAGACGATAGGTTACTTTATGAGTGATTCTGCAAAACCTGTAAGTTACAGATAATTACTATTTTAAACTGTTGTAAAGTATTAAGAAAGAAAAGCTCTCTCATTTACTCTGTATACCTAGCATAATTCTGCTGTAAAAATTGGACAGGCATAGTGAGTGGAGCAGGACACTATGATCTTTTTGCTTCCCCATGTCCTCAGTCTGCCTTTTGTCTGTGGAAAAACTTTAGCCAAAGAATAAGTTTAATTAGAGCACTGAGAAAATTCAGAAACCAAAGAAACAGTTCAACAAGACTAAATAATATTAGTTTATAGTTATTAAGCATAGTCAAGGACCTTCTGGAGCAGGCAATGGCAACCCACTCCAGTACTCTTGCCTGGAAAATCCCATGGACAGAGGAGCCTGGTGGGTTGCAGTCCATGGGGTCGCTGAGAGTCGGTCGCGACTGAGCGACTTCACTTTCACTTTTCACTTTCATGCCTTGGAGAAGGAAATGGCAACCCACTCCAGTGTTCTTGCCTGGAGAATCCCAGGGACGGGGGAGCCTGGTGGGCTGCCGTCTATGGGGTCGCACAGAGTCGGACATGACTGAAGCAGCTTAGCAGCAGCAGCAAGGACGTTTAGTTCCTCCTCAAGGGTTTAGACAACATTCTGAGCCATATCCTATGAGCTGTCTTGTAGATACTGAAACCCCCACGTGATGACCAGACTGTAGCCATGACATAAGCTGCCCCAATTCTGAGACCTGGCCTCAAAGAAATGGGAACAAACCGACTTTGGAACTGAAGATTAACTGTACCTAATCCAATCAAGATGACACTGACCAGACTCTTGCAGCACCAATTTCAAGATGACTTCCAGAGCCGACTGTGCTATTTCTGCATGAAGCCCCATCCCTCCCTCCCTTCATAAAATCTCTTGCCCACTGATTGTCAGTGTGGAGAAGTTGGCCTTTGTCAGGAGCCCCCTGCCCCCAGGCTGTTGTCCTCTGGAATAAAGCAAACTTTCCTTTCCACCAGCTCGCCTCTTCTTTGCCTTTAGAGTGGCGAGCAGCTGGACCCCACTCTCAGTTTTTGGCTCCTTCCACGGGACTCCTGTGCTCTCGCGATACCTGGCTTCTGGGGTTTTCCTAGAGTGGAGCCACCAGGACGACGCTCCGAGATGGCTGTGAGGAACCGCTGCCGGAGGCTACCTACCTGACCCTGAGAGGAAGATTTTGGAGGGGCGGGTGTTTCTAGCAGCTGCTGAAACCATTTGTTTCGGGGAATCCTCCGTGTTTCTTCCCTGTTCGGCACTGGCTGTCAACGAACGCTTTTCCTCGGTGGAACGGAAACATGCGCCTGGACGAACAGACGAGCTCCAAGACCCGGTAAATCTCACTGGTGTGCACCCAGGCTAACTTCTCCTTTGAGCACAAAGTGCTATTTGGGCATTTTGCCAATTGGTTCTGACGTGCCTGACGTTGAGGACCATTTGTGTTGCGGGCGTCTTCGTTTGGGACTCTCTATCGGTCATTATTTTGTTGTATTTGTAATGATTCTGTCTTCTGGTGTGTGCGTATATATTCCATTTGTGTGATTGGTATTATCTTCTATAAATTAATTTTTATTGGAGTATAGTTGCTTTACAATGTTGTGTAAGTTTCTGCCTTACAGCAAAGTGAGTCAGCTATACATTTACATTTATCCCCTCCCTTTTGGATTTCTTTCCCATTGAGATCACCACAGAGCATTGAGTATCCTGTGCTATAAGGTAAGTTCTCATTAGTTATCTATTTTATACATAGTATCAATAGTGTATATGTGTCAATTCCAGTCTCCCAATTCCCCCCTCCCCCCACCTTGGTGTCCATATATTTGTTCTCTACCTCCCGTGTGTCTATTTCTGCTTCTCTAATAAGATCATCTGTACTGTTTTTCTATGCATTAAAATATGACATTAGTTTTTGTCTCTCCACACAAAACAATGCTTTATTCATTTTCTCTAAAAGTAAGGATTTTTTCCTATAATTTTGGCAACCTACTTCTTGATCACCTCTCCATATGAAAATGATTTTCTAATTACTTTTTTTAAACTGGAGGATTATTGTTTTATAATGTTGTGTTGGTTTCTGCTGTACAACAACATAAATCAGTCATAACTATATACATCTCCTCCCTCTTGAGCCTCCCTTCCATTACCCCCATCCAACACCTCTTGGTTGTCACAGAGTGCCAGGCTGAGCTCTTTGTGTTGTACAGCAGCTTCCCACCAGCTGTCTATTTATACATGGTCATGTGTATATTTTTATTTACATGTGTATATTTTTATTTACAAATTTTATTTACATTACATAATACATGACACTATTTATACAGTGTCATGTGCTACTATTTCTGCTCCCACCTGCTGTGGTCCCAAGTCCCTTCTCTATGTCTGTGTCTCCATTCCTTTCCTGCAAATAGGTTCATCAGTACCATCTTTCTAGATTCCATATATATGCATTAATATACAATATTTTGTTTTTCTCTTTCTGACTTACAATCTCTAGTTCCACGTGATTGGTATCTTTATTGTCTTTTGTAAAATGGGAAATTCAGATTCAATTCATTAGAAAAATTTTAGTTATGCGATTATGACTGAAAAAAAAAGAAAGGTAATTAAAAAAAACTTTTTACTTTGTATTGAGGTTTAGCTGATTAACAATGTTGTAACAGTTTCAGGTGAACAGTGAAGCGACTCAACCATACGTATACATGTATTTATTCTCCCCCAAAGTCTTGTCCCATCCAGGCTGCCGCATAACATTGAGCAGAGTTCCCTGTGCTGTACAGTAGGTCCTTGTTGGTTATCTATTTAAAATATAGCAGTGAAAGAATTTTTTAAAACATAATATGACAATGGTATTCTTTAGACTCCAGAAAAAAAAAATGGTTAAGATGAAACTCTTTTGAAATTCCAAAACTAGTTCTTTTTGCATATGCAGTTAGAGGAAGCTAGTTTGATAAAAGACTGTTTTAAGAATGCTGAGGCTTAGAGAACAAAAGCATGTCTAGCAGATAAGTTAACTCTTATCATGTCCTTGAAATACAAACACAGCCCACTTTGCCTGAGACTTGAGCTTTGGGTTAATTAGTAGAATTTCAAAAGGTGTTTGGGTTTATTGTACCATATTAAAGAGTAAGTATACTATGAGAAAAATGCAAGTTTTTAGAGGTTATGAAATATGTGCTTAAGTTTACCAATCAGTAAATGCTGGTATAACACTCTAGTTACTTGTTTCCTGGTTTTGTTAAGGCTTTTAAGGGTTAAAAATTGTAATCTGTAATTAAAACTACTAAAAATGATAAGGGAAACATTCCAATGTGTAAAGCAAGTAGGGCATGTGTTGTCGGCGAGAGAAGGTATAAAGAATGGAGATATTTTTGTTGAGGAAAAATGATGATAATAATTTTGTCCCGGAGCTGGGTATTTCTAGGTGGGGAAAAATAAAGGACAAATTATATGGATACAAAAAGTAATAAAACATTTGTGGAAAAAGGGAACTTTGAGAAAAGAATTTTGTACTCTGTCAGGAGTGATTAAGATTAGGTTGGATTTAATTTGGTAAATGAGTCGTGTTATTAATAGTAAGCTGATTGAAAACTGGAATTTGGTTTTCTTTCTCTATGTTAAGAGAACAAAACTTTCCTAGAATAAAGAGCAGCTTTTGATAACAGATTGTAAGTTTCTTTCTCTAGCTGACTTTGAATATTCCAAATGGCCCTTAGGTGTCTCAAAAGAAATATTTTTATGGTTCAAAATGTTTATTTATTGTTTTTACTGTGATAATATATACATGCAATTTACTATTTTGACCATTTTCAAACGTACAGTTCCGTGGCTTTAGGCGCACTTACATTGTTGTGCCGCCGTCACCACAAACTATCCACCTCCAAAATACTTTTGTCAGCCCAAAGTGAGACTCTCACCCATTAAACAATAACCTTCCATTCCCTCCCCCTAGCCTGTGACACCACCATTCTATTTTTCATCTCAGAAGAAATATTAAAGTAACTAGAATTATTTGGTATGTTAAACTATATAGAAAATATTTGATAACTTTCAGGTCATACTGCTGAAGTGGGTAAGAAATTTAAAGAATGCTAATGGAAATCTATTGTTTTGCCTCAAGTCATATTTTTTACCCCAGTGTTCAGGATTGATGTGTATCACTGCTGGCTTTACGTTTACTGCTAAAAGTGTATGTACAGTGCTTGTGTGACAATTGGGTATAAGTGATAAAATGTATGGCCTATAAAATGTTTCTCCATAAGCATACCTCTGTATTTGTTTACTGTGTCTTAGTTTTAGTTTTACCCCAGCGTGGATGACTAGGTCTATATATAAGCAAAAAATAAGCCTAGCACTGAGGGACATGAATGGACCTAGAAAAGGCAACTGAACCACTCTAAGAATGCCGGGAAAATATAATGATTATTGATGCTTTCTATGAAAAGATCTGCCATTAAAAGGGGGAAATTATGCAAGAAATTTTCAAATATTGTGTTATGAGGAAGTCATTCTGGCTAATTCATGATATAATTTGAACTTTAGGTTAACCAAAAACATCCTGTTTATGGCCTAATAAACATGCATTGTGCACGTGTGCTCAGTCACTCAGTTGTATCTGACTCTGTGGCTTGCCAGGCTGCCCATGGAATTTCTCAGGTAAGAATACTGGAGTGGGTTGCCATTTCCTACTCCAGGGGATCTTCCTTACTCAGGGATCAAACTTGCATCTCTTGCATCTTGTGCATTGGCAGGCAGATTCTTTACCACTGAGCCACCTGGGAAGCCCTCAACATACATTGTACATCTGCTTTAACCATTAAGGTTAAAAAACCCTAACACGTTTAAAGAATAATATAAAGATGCATTTGATTATTATCTTCATTGTAATATCTCTGTTATCCAATTGCTAAGTCCTGTCTGACTCTTTGCAATGCTATGGACTTCAGTATACCAGGCTCCTTTGTCCTTCCCTGTGTCCTGGAGTTTGCTCAGATTCATGTCCATTGAGTTGGTGATGCCATCCAGCCATCTCATCCTCTGCTGCCCCCTTCTCCAGTTGCCTTCAATCTTTCCCAGCATCAGGGTCTTTTCAAATGAGTCACCTTTGGCATCAGGTGGTTAAAGTTTTGGAGCTTCAGCATCAGTCCTTCCAATGAATATTCAGGGTTGATTACCTTTAGGATTGGCTAGTTTGATCTCTTTGCAGTACAGTATGTCCAGGTACTATGACAAAGTACCTGGTAAAAGAGAGAGGTAATATTTTCAAAATACAAAATATTGATGCTAAGCTTGGAACTTGAGATTATTTCCAATTCTGTATCCATTCCCCAAATTAGGCAGGAATATACCCTTCTTCATCAGGAAGTTGCTAGAGTGATTGTCACCCCATTCCTTCCAAGAGCTGGAGATAATTTGAACAGAAATGGAACTAAAACTGGGTTCCTCTGCCAAGTTTATGACTACCCTCTCTATCCAAAACTTTGTCCCCTTTCTTTTTCTGTACCTGTCCTTCCTCAAGACTGAGAAGTACCAGAGAAAAGGGGGGACTGAAATGGAGCAGAACCCTATAGTCCTCTATGTCCTCAGCCTACCTTTTGTCTGTGGAAAAACTTTAGCCATAGAATAAGTTTAATCAAAGCAGTGAAAATGCAGAAACAGAAGAAAACAGTCCAAAGAGACTAAATAATACTTTAGTCATTAAGCATAATCAAGGACCTTGAGTCCATTTCCAAGGGGTATAGATAATATTCTGTGCCACATCCTTTGAACTGTCTTATAGAGACTAAAACCCCCACCAGGTGGAAGAAGTTAACTACGTGATGACCAGACTGCAGCCATGACATAAGCTGCCACAATTCCCAGAGCTAATTTCAAAGAAAGGGAACAAACTGACCCTGGGACTGCAGATTAACTGTACTTAAAACAATCAAGATGACACTGATCAGAGGGTAGCTCAGCTGGTAAAGAATCCACCTGCAATGCAGGAGACCCCAGTTCAATTTCTGGATCAGGAAGATCCCCTGGAGAAGGAATAGACTACCCACTCCAGTATTCTTGGGTTTCCCTGGTGGCTCAGATGATAAAGAATCTGCCTGCCATGTGGGAGACCTAGGTTTGATCCCTGGGTTGGGAAGATCCCCTGGAGGAGGGCATGGCAACCCACTCCAGTATTCTTGCCTGGAGAATCCCCACAGACAGAGGAGCCTGGCAGGCTATGGTCCATGGGGTTGCAGAGTCAGACACAACTGAGCAACTAAGCATAAAACAAGATTACACTGATCAGATCACTGTAGAACCAATTTCAAGATGACTATCAGAGCTGACTGTGCTGTTTCTGCATGTAGCCCCCTCCCTTCACCTATAAAAGCTCACTGATCTTCAGTGGAAGGAAGTCAGCCTTTGGACAGGTGTCCATGTCCCTCTCCCCTCCCTTGGGCGACAGTCCACCAAACTTTCCTTTCACCAAACTTGCCTTTTTATTGGCTTTCAAGTAACAAGCATCTGGACCCCAATTTACGGTAAAAATAGCACTCTAATAACGGGAAAGTGAAAGTCACTCAGTTGTGTCCGACTGTTTGTGACCCCATGAATTCTCCAGGCCAGAATACTGGAGTGGGTAGCCTTTCCCTTCTCCCGGGGATGTTCCCAACCCAGGGATTGAACCCAAGTCTCCCACACTGCAAGCGGATTCTTTACCAGTTGAGCCATAAGGGAAGTTCAAGAATACTGAAGTGGATAGCCCGTCCCTTCTCCAGTGGATCTTCCCAACCCAGGAATTGAACTGGGGTCTCCTGCATTGCAGGTGGATTCTTTACCAGCTGAGCTATCAGGGAAGCCCCAAATAAAGGGAAATTATAGTCCAATTTGAATATATAGGTGCAAGTACATAAATAAAATATTGAGAAATCAAATCTAATGATATTTGAAAAATACTTGATGCCCAAGTAGATTTCATCTCACGAATAGAGAGGTGGTTAACATCAGGGTACCTATTAGTCTAATTCACAATATTAACAAATGAAAGAGAAACCAAATTCAATCCTCAATCATGATAATGATTATTAAAAACACTTGTTATGAAAAGAATAGAAAGGGACTTTCTTATGTCCCTCAAATAAACCTGATGATGAAACATTAAAAGCTATTTCCACTGTAATTGGCAAAATGACAAGGATAGCTACTGTGACTATTACTATTCAACATTTTATGGAAGTTCTAATTATTGAAATAAATCAAGAAAAAAATCAAGTAATGATCTGGAAAACTATTAGGACTTATATGAGAATTAACGAGTGAAGTTGGAAACAACATGCAAAATTGATAGCATCTACCATTACCACTTAGAAAACGTAGTAACTAATACAGTGCCGTTTATAATTTGCAACTCATTTATAAAATACCTAATATGAAATGTCAGAATTATATAAATAAACAGACAAAAAATTTATAAGATATAAATCAAGACATATACATATCTCCTGGATGGAAATATCCAACATTATAAAGACATCAAATCTACCTACCACAAATTCATTGATTAATTAAATATAACACCAATCAAAATGCCATAAGAATTTCTGTTAGAAATCTGAAGCTTATTCTGAATATCACATGAAATAGAAAAGGCACAAGAACAGCAAAGACATTTATAAAAAAGAGGAACAAGGAAAGGGATGGAAAAAAATACCATAAAGCTATAATAAATTAAACAGTGAGACAGTGGCATGGTTATAGACATAGCAATCAGTGAAACACAGGAGTCCCAAGACAGACTCCTGGAAATATGAGAATTTCATTTTGATACAGGTAGCATTTCAAATATGAGATAAAGGGTGGAAAATTTAATGAACAGTTAGTTACTGGATAATTTCCCACCGTTTTGGAAAAACATAAAGCTAGATTCATTATAAAGCCTATAAATTTACAAGTGATGCATTTAAGGACTTGGAAGGTAAATTGTCATTCTCTATAAAAATGAGAAAACAAAATAATAAATCAAGATTATTAAATTACTAGAAGGAAATACAGAAAAGTATTTGTATAATATTGAGTTGAGGTTGACCTTCCTAAACAAGACAAGAATTTGAGAAACCCAAAGTTAAATCTGCTGGAGATCCCGGTTCAATTCCTGGGTTGGGAAGATCCCCTGCAGAAGGGGTAGGCTACCCACTCCAGTATTCTGGCCTGGAGAATTCCATGAACTGTACAGTTCATGGGGTCACAAAGAGTCGGACATGACTGAGTGACTTTCACTTTCAAAGTTAAATTATACAATCTCCTTTTAAAAAATGAATATAAAAAGACCATATAAGTAAAATTAAAATATGAGCAACAGGGTTGAGGAAATATTTACAATGTTTTATAGACAAAGGTTACTATTCAGAATATGTAAAGAGAAAATAGAAATCAATAAGAAAAAAGTCAAAATATTAATAGTTGAAAGATAAAAATAAACAATTCATGGAAGTGGAGATAAAAAGGGACCAATGAAAAGATTCTCAGTGTTGCAGGTAATCAAATATGGATTAAAATCTTAAAATATATTTTAACCATCTAACTGACAAAATTAGAAAAAATACTTATTTTCACTGTTCGCTGAGAAATGTGTGTGAACACGCATTTCTATTAACTATAGGTGAACGTATCTTGATGCACATTCAAGAAGTCAAGCTTCTACTCTATATAAATGAAAGAAAGTTTCCATCATTTGGTTCAGGCATTCTATTTTGGGGATTCATTTCTTTAGAAGTATTTAGACTTAAAAATAGAAATATATGTAAAATGACATCCCAGTATTGTTTCTTGGCATGAAAAACTGGGAACAATCTAAGTCTCCAGCAAAACATAATATTTCTGCTACTATTGAATGCTATATAGCCTTTAAAAATAACAATAATAGGAAACCATCATCACAAAACAGAGTTAGTATGACCTTATTTATAAATCTTTTACCACCTAAACACATGTGTGGATGTGTGATTGTGTATAAATTCATAAGAAAGGGTGAGGAAGGACCCACCAAATACTGACAACCAAGGTTAAGTCATGAGTAGAAGAGACGGAAGAGGAAAATTTTTATTTTCTCCATTTATTTCTATTTTATTTCAGTTTTTAATAATAATTGAATAATAAAAATATAAAAAGATAATATGATGTGAATAATTTTAATCATATTATATAGCACAATGACTTGAATTTCCACCTCCCACCAATTTCTGTTTGAGCCAGTCGATACTGTTGACTACCTGGCAGGTGAACCAAAGTGTTCACTCCTCCTCTACATGACAGACTCATTCAGGTGAGCATCAAGGCACGAGATTAGATCCACAGATTGAAAAGGCAAGACACCAACTTAGAGAAGATATCCACAGGGCATATACTCGACCAAAGATTTATTGATTTTACCCAGGGATTGAACCACATCTCTTGCATCTCCTGCATTGGCAGGCAAGTTCTTTACCACTAGTGCCACCTGGGAAGATAAAGATTTATATCCAGAATCAATTAAAAAGTTAAATGGAAAACTTCTATAAATCAGTAAGATAAGATACCAAATTAAAAATAAATGGTTCAGGATAGGGAACACATGTATACCTGTGGTGGATTCATTTTGATGTATGGCAAAACCAATACAATATTGTAAAGTTAAAAAATAAAATTAAATTAAAAAAATAAAATAGGAAAAAAATAAAAATAAATGGCAGAAGCATACTGGCTTCTTAAAAAATGATAAAATAAGGATCTCAGAAAAACCACTCCTTCATAAAGGCAATTAGAATACTGACCAAAAAAAATCATCAAAAATAAACTTTTTCGGAACTCTGGAAAATAGCCAAAAGTTTACAACAATCCAAGGAACATCAAATTGAGAAAAACAGGTAAGAGCATTGAGTTTGGTGGCATTGTAACCTGCTCTCTACCCTTCTGCATAGCTCCAAAGAAGTCTTGAAAACTAAAGGCCTTGTAACCATGGTAACTGTGAAAGCCAGCAGTCTAGCAGCCACTGGAGGCCACAGACAAGTTTGGAGCTATCCCAAAAACTCTCTCTCCAGAGAATCGTTTCTATTTGATCTGTCTGGCTGCTCCAGCCCCATTCTCAAAGTTTGTCTCTATTTGACTGGACTCAGAACTTGTTCTACATGGACAGCCTGTCACCAGTGTGTTTTTCAAAAACAATCGGAGGAAATCATTTAACATCAGAGCTGTCTGAAATGGGAATACAAGCTAAATGGGAATACAAGCTAAATGGGAATACAAGGTGGGATATGCAAGAGGCTGACCAAAAGACTCCAAAAAAAAAAAAAAAAAAAACCATGAGAAAGAGATGTCCACAGACCACCAAGAAAAACTTTTACTTATTTCTGGCAATCTAGAAGGCCACACAATGCAGGGCTGTGCTCAGGCGAAAGAGCAGAGAAGGCCCTAATCTCTCATCTCTGCCTACTTTGAGACTGTGCAAGAGGGAGTTAAGATTAAAGCAGAGTATATTATAAACTGCTGGAATATTGAAGATAGGCTACAATGTACTTGGACCCTTTGGCAAAGGTTGAGAGGCTTACTGGGATTTACAAAAATCTCTGTCCAATCATTAGCAAGCTCAGTAGAGACTTCAGTGGAGACTTTACAAATTAGATCATCCTTCACCCCTTATAGGATTGTCATCATTGCTACTGGTTATAGTTGCAGCTCTTGTGTTTTATTTGCTTAGCAGCTTTCCTGGACTAATTCTATAAAGCCTGTATTCCTTGTTGCAGGTACAAAAGAAGAAAAAAAGACTTGAGAAAATAAAAAAGTAAAATGACACACATAAATCCTACTTTATCAATAGTTACAATGAATATATGTAAAACGTTCCAATCAAAAGGCTTGGATTTAAAAAATATGCTTCAAGGAGGTTATATTATATGACAGGTACAAGGCAGACATGAACAAAATGAAAGTACAATTATATGCATAAAATATTGAGAATTATTTTTCAGAGCTTGAAGAGATTTTCAGAATCATCTATCCAAAGCCCTCATTTTCCATATGAAGGAAAGTGCAGGAGAGAAATGGAGCCACTATTGTTTGGTTACTATATAGGATATTTTAATTTGTAAATAGTCTAAGTGTTCATTCTTTTCTTTTCTCCTTTACTATGTCTAGCAAGGTATATCCCAGCCCCATAATATAATGTTATGAATCAATATTGCTTTATGATTTTATTTTTTGCACTTAAACTTTTATGTAAATCCTAATACAGACTGTTAATTAATGCTTTTCTTCATTATCACCATTGTTCAACTAAATTGTTATTTCTATTCTGACTATAAATACGACAATATTCTTCCATCTGTTATCTTTAATCTTTTTTTCCATAAATGTTTATTCCTGATTCAGAATCTAACTATTAAAAATTTTTTTCTTTTATAATATGTTACAATAAATGGTTAAGTAAATCCTTTCAGTCTTTTTTTTCAAACATATCTTGACTCATCTCAAGTTGCTGTTTAAGTAAAATTTTAACATCATTTTTTAAAGTTCTAAATAAATTTCATTTGGAATTATGGTTGGGATTGTATTAAATTTATAGAGTCCTTCCGTGGGGTGTCTGAGTCACAGGAAGGTAAAAAGGATGCTCATATACAGAGAAGGTCTGGAGTGGGATTCAGAGGGCAGGTAGGGTGAAGAGGGAAACATGCAGAGCTGTTGCTTGGTATTGTGTGTCAAAGCCTGAGTAGGACCTGGAGGGCATCCACAAAGCAGAGACAGCCTAGTCGGGATCAGCAGAGCATGGTTTTCATCTGCAGTACCCTTGCCAAGGATGCGTAAGTTGAACTCAATTTTAAGGAAATGTGAGACAAGTCCAAATTGAAGAACATTCTACAAAACAACTGACCTATAGTCTTGTAAAGTATCAAGGTCATGAAAGTCAAAGGAAGAACTATTAAAGACTGAAGGAGGCATAACTAAAGGCCATGCATGATTGAGAACTGGATGTTTTTGCTATGATTACTTAAGGGTTGCTCCTAATGCAGGAGGCCTGGGTTTGATCTCAGGTCAGGGAACTAGATCCCACAAGTGAGTGAAAGTGAAAGTCGCTCTGTCATGTCCAACTCTTTGGGATCCCATGGACTATGCAGTAGTCCATGGAATTCTCCAGGCCAGAATACTGTAGTAGTCTATCCCTTCTCCAGGGGATCTTCCTGACCCAAGAATCGAACTGGGGTCTCCTGCATTGCAGGCAGATTCTTTACCAATTGAGCCATCAGGGAAGCCGGATCCCACATGCCACAACTAAAGATTACTAAGGTAATTGATGAAGCTTGATTATGGGGATTAACAATTAGAAGACAATAATACATCAATAATATATCAATAAACTGATTTTAATGCTGTACCAACATCATGTAGAACATGTTTGTTCATATGAAAAACACTAAAGTTTTAGATGATAGGAAAATGGGAAAGTAATTTACTCTCAAATAAATCAGAAAAAAGTGGGCCTTTGTGTTGCACTCACCTTTTCTGTAACTATGTGATTGCTTCAAAAATAATTTTTTGAACAGGAAACAATTTGTGCTGAAAATAAATGTATAGACTAAACTGAGAGAGAATTGAATGATTCCAAGATTGAATCTTTCCATTCAGGAACATCTAATGTATTTCCATTAATTCAAAAATTTTAAATACACTCCAGAAAAGTGTTGTTACTTTTGTATGTCTTGAATAGTTCATCTTAAGCATTTTATAATTTTTTGCTATTGTGAATGGAATATTTTTCTATTTCAATTCTTCTTCTTCCTCTTCTCCTCCTCCTTTTCTGATTCTATTGAGATTTATGTATTTAATTTATATTTTTGGCATTCTGACCTTTTGGCATAACTGACATTTGGACCTTTTATTAATTTTATTATATTTTTAGTTGTTTCCCTTAATTTTCTTAGAACTAAATTATATATCTGCAAATTATTTTCATTTTATCCCTTCAATTTGTGAATCTGTACCTTATTTCTTTACTGATCTTTTTGTTAATAATTCTAGAATGATGCAAGTAGTCTTAAAAACTGATATTCTTGTTTTAATCCTAACTTCTGTGGGAATGCCACTAATGTCTTATATTAGCTATGATATTTGTTTTTAATAGATACTCTATCACAATAAGAGAATATACTTTTATTCCTTAGTTTGGTAATATTTTCCCCTAAGGATTGGATATTGAATTTTATCAAGTATCTTTATGGCAATTATGAAAATATTCATGATTTTTCTCAATTAACTTGAGTTATGAATTAGGCAAACAAATTTCCTAAAGTTGATCCATTCATAAATTTTCAGAAGTAATTCATTTAGAATTAATATAACATTGGATTTAATATTATAATGTTCCAGAGAGGATTTTTACAATTATATTTATGAATGATATTGGTCTTTATTTGTTCATGTTTATTACGCTATCTTGTTAGCTTTTTTTTTTCCTGCTTTTAACTTTATAGCAATGTAAACCCCTAAAATTGACTGGGAAATATTCCAATTTTTCTATCTTCTGTAATTGCACAAATAATATAGAGACTTGATTAAACCTTCAAGGAATAGAGAGAACTTGTCCTTAAATCATATGGGTCTATTGCCTTTTCTTTTCCTCATTACAGTATTATTATTTTAAACCTTTTAAGTTTCTTTCCTGGATAATACACTGCAGATTTCATATGCTCTTGAGTCAATTTTGGTGTTCTGTGTTTTTGCATAGAATCATCTCCTTACTACATGTTCTAGCTTCTTTTGTTCTATTGATGTCTTTTGTTGTATTGTTTCCCTTGATCCCTTTCTCAGATGATTTGCAAGTTAGATGTCCAATTGTTATTCTATTACGCTTACTCTTACTTTAAAAAATATATTTGAACTTACATTTCCCTGTCATTCTCAAGAACAAAGTAATATCTATGTATTCTCACCCATTCTATGGCCCTCTCTTTCCCAAAAAATGTTAGCTTGTTTTATATCCCTTTTTCTCCAACCCTCTCCTATATTTTGTTCAAGTAGCTCCAGGTAGTTTAAAAATGCTATACGATTTTATATTTAAAATGCTTATATTTGCTTTACTGGTCAGGAAGCAACAGGTAAAACTGGACATGGAACAACAGACTGGTTCCAAATAGGGAAAGGAGTACATTAAAGCTATATATTGTCACCCAGCTTATTTAACTTATAAGCAGGGTACATCATGAGACATGCTGGGCTGGATGAAGCACAAGCTGGAATCAAGATTGCTGGGAGAAATATCAGTAACCTCAGATATGCAGATGACACCACCCTTATGGCAGAAAGTGAAGAAGAACTAAAGAGCCTCTTGATGAAAGTGAAAGAGAGTGAAAAAGTTGGCTTAAAACTCAACATTCAGATAATGAATATCATGGCATCTGGTCCCATCACTTCATGGCAAATTGATGCAGAAACAATGGAAACAGTGACAGACTATTTTGGGGGGCTCCAAAATCACTGCAGATGGTGACTGCAGCCATGAAATTAAAAGATGCTTGCTCCTTGGAAGAAAAGCTATGACCAACCTAGATAGCATATTAAAAAGCAGAGACATTACTTTGCCAACAAAGGTCCATCTAGTCAAAGCTGTGGTTTTTCCAGTAGTCATGTATGGATGTGACAGTTGGACTATTAAGAAAGCTGAGCACTGAAGAATTGATGCTTTTGAACTGTGGTGTTGGAGAAGACTCTTGAGAATCCCTTGGACTGCAAGGAGATCCAACCAGTCCATCCTAAGGAAATCAGTCCTGAATATTCATTGGAAGGACTGATGCTGAGGCTGAAGCTGCAATACTTTGGCCACCTGATAGGAAGAACTGACTCATTGGAAAAGACACTGATGCTGGGAAAGATTGAAGGCAGGAGGAGAAGGGGATGACAGAGGATGAGATGGTTGGATGGCATCACTGACTCAATGGACATGAGTTTGAGTAGGTTCCGGGAGTTGGTAATGGACAGAGAAACCTGGCCTGTTGCAGTCCATGTAGTTGCAAAGAGTTGGCCATGACTGAGCAACTGAACTGAACTGTATCTTTTATTTCTTTTTAATCATCAAGTTATCCAGGGCTATATTCTGATTCTAAAAATTCAATCAATCATTCTATTTATTGGGTTGGCCAAATGGTTTGTTTGGGTTTTTCATCAACAACATACAGAAAAACCTGAGCAAACTTTTTGGCCAACCCAATAAAAATGAACCACTGTCAATGCTTGGAGAAGGCAATGGCACCCCACTCCAGTACTCTTGCCTGGGAAGTCCCATGGACGGAGGAGCCTGGTAGGATGCAGTCCACAGGGTCACAAAGAGTCGGACGTGACTGAGCGACTTCACTTTCTTTCACTTTCATGCATTGGAGAAGGAAATGGCAACCCACTCCAGTGTTCTTGCCTGGAGAATCCCAGGGACGGGGGAGCCTCGTGGGCTGCCGTCTATGGGGTCGCAGAGAGTCGGACACGACTGAAGCAACTTAGCAGCAGCAGCAACTGTCAATGCTAGTACTCTCCAAAGAAGTTATTGCTATTATGAATCTGGTGTATATTTTTTCAAAAAGTATCTGGTAATGCATGGCATATATACTCAAACCATGTATTGTACATGCAATATTTAGAATATATGTTTAATATAGCCCAGCCATCATGTAACTTCCTTATTGTCTTGGAAGTGTTGTTATGTTCAGAGGTAGAGATGCACTTCATTCTTTTAAACTGATGCATCTCATAGGAGATACATGCCCTAACTTATTCACCCATTCCCCTATGATTAGACATGTAGGTCATTGTGTTGGAGTTGTTGAAGTGAACATCCTTTGCTTGCCTCTTTTTGAACAGGTACAAGTGTAACTGTAGGGTTTTCTATCAATTGGGCTTTAATTCAGGAAAGAAAAAGAGAGGTTTTTGAATGTGAAAGGATTTAAATAGAAATAAGTTGTCTATAAAGTAATTGTAAGTGCTGGAGGTATGGAAGTCAGGGTATTTCATTGAAACTTTGAATTGAGTGTTGACCACTGTTGATGCAATCCCAGGATTCAGTGATTGCTGCAGCCACAGCTCCAAGAGCTGCCACCATCACCTCCACCTCCACCCATGGAGCTCGTGACTAAACTATGGGTTATGACATCTGGCCACTCCAAGCCCCCACCCTTCAGAGCTTGCTCGTCTGTCCACATTGTTACAGAAAGATGGTATAGAAAGAAAGTGAAAGAAAGTGAAGTCGCTCAGCCGTGTCTGACTCTGCGAGCCCATGGACTGTAGCCTACCAGGTTCCTCAGTCCACGGAATTTTCCAGGCAAGAGTACTGGAGTGGGTTGCCATTTCCTTCTCCAGGGGGTCTTCCCAACCCAGGGATCGAACCTGGGTTTCCCACACTGCAGGCAGACACTTGACCGTCTGAGCCACCAGGGAAGCCCTGAAAGATGGTATAACTCTTTCCAAAAAAGCTCATACCAATGTGTTTAATTGGCAGAACCAAATTTACATCAAGAATCCTAGCAGCAAAAGTCTGAAGAATGTAGTTTTTAGCGTTCTCAGCTCAGTCAGTCATGTTCGCTCAGTTGTGTCTGACTCTTTGCAGCCCCATGGAAATGGCAACCCACTCCAGTATTCTTGCCTGGAGAATCCCATGGATGGAGGAGCCTGGTATGCTACAGTCCACGGGATTGCAAAGAGTCAGACACCAGTGAGCAATTTCACTTTCTTTCTTTCTTTCTTTGCAGCCCCATGGACTGTAGCCCACCAGGCTCCTCTGTCCATGGGTTTTCCCAGGCAAGGACACTGGAGTGGGTTGCTATGTCCTCCTCCAGGGGATTTTCCTGACACAGGGATCAAAGCTGCATCTCTTGTGCCTCCTGCACGGCAAGTGGATTCCTTACCACTGCACCATATCACCAAATAGAAAAATTGTATGACATCCAAGTTGAGAGTCAAACCATTCTATCACAGTCTACATTTTTGCCTGCTTAATAACCATAAACAAATTTTTATGCACACAGAATCTTCTAAATAGCTGCAAGGGCAACAGCTTACTCCCATTATGCAACCATTCCCCATGCAAATAAAACATACCATTTTCCTAAAGAAAAGACCCAAACTCCCATTAAACACTGCATTGATCCTTGAAGATGTTTGTTCCTTTCTAATTCAGCCACAAACCTATCCTAGTAACCAATAACCTTGAAACTAAATTATAGTTAACCATCACCTCAAAGAAATAAAAGTGAAGAGAAAATAAATAGAAAATTGGTCAATTACATACAAATATATATATAAAACAAAGCAAGGAATGAAAATATGTAGAACTATTATGGTCTTCAGTTCTGCAATAAGTCAGAAGAATACAGTTGGTATTTATAACTTCCTTTGCCCACTGCCAATTTTCTGTATCAATTTGCCCTCAGCCAGCAATTCTGTGGTCAGAGTTCTATATCTGGTGGGGTGATCCAAACCTTCCTTCCCTAAGTGCCTGAGTTCTTCCTGGTTTTACATGTATTGTGTTGCTGTGGTCTTCCATTAATCTTTACTGTTGGATACAGAAATTCTAGGAGACACCCTAGGGGAGTCTCAGGGTTATAAATACTCCTTCATGCCCTTGATATATACCAGTAACTCTATTTCTGCTTGATAATGAAGGTTAATTACTTAAGTTAGAGCAGTGACTCTCTTCTTTGTCTATTATTCAAAGTTCAGTGAAATCACTGGTCATAGGTGGAAAGAGTCCTCCACTGGGAAATAAGACATGTAAGCCAGAAGAGTTCAAAATCATGGTAATGGGAAGCAAAAATTTTACAAGTGAGTAATTAGGCATAATAGTGAAAGGAACCACTGGCATTTTATCTTCTCAATTCCCAGACGCTCTTATTTTATCGGCAGGAGAATCAACACTTGATTAAATGTATAATGTCCATATTATAGGACATTTAATATTTATTCTGATTACAAAAGTAATTTATGGTCATTAAAAATGTTATCATTTGAAAACATATAGAAGGTGAGATTCTTCCTTATTCTGTCTCCTGTCTCCCAGTGATAACCATTGGCATCATTTGTATTATAAACACACACACAAATATACATGTGCTATACTATAATTTATTACTAAATTAGTAAGTATTTTTACTACAGGGATATGAATATACACTTCTACATTTAAAACATTTAAAAATGTTTATTCATTTATCCTTGACAGATCATCTTATTCCTTTGAGCAGTAGGTATAGTATTCCATGGCTGGTTACATTGTAATTTATTTATTCAGTGTAATACAAATAGACATTTAGTAGCTTATGAGTTTTGCTTTTTTTTTAATCTCTGTGCACATATGGAAGATAATTTTAAAAAGTAAAAATTTTACCTTTCTTCTTCATCAAAGTTAGCAAAATATGGAGGCCACCTAACCTTATGATTTCACCAATAAATTTGGAAAGCTTGACTTACTTTTGGGTGTTAATTCAGAATCATTTCAGAGCAAAATGAGCTCTTTTATTTTTGTTTGGAGAGGACAGCACTAGAGGGAGTGTGACAGCTACGTGCAGTTTGTGTGTAATTATTCCTTAAATAATTGTGTGACATAAGATGCTTTGTAAAGAATATATGTACCTATAAGGTAGGTTAAAAATAACCTTTATTGGGACTTCCATGGAAGTCTGGTGGTTAAGGCTTTGCCTTCCAATACAGGGGCTGCGGGTTCAGTTCCTGGTTGGGAAGCTAATATTCCACATGCTTTGTGGTCACAAAATGAAAACAAACAAACAAACAAACCAGAGACAATACTGTAACAAATTTGATAAAATGGTCCACATGAAAAAAATTCTTTAAAAATAAACTTTATTTGTGTCTTCAAAGAAAATAAAAACAATCTATATAATGATATTTTAACCGAATACAAACACAAATACACACACACAAACACACACACACACACACACACACACACACACACACACACACACCCCAGAAGCGGCAACTGCTTAGGTTAGACAGGTTTTCATACTCCATTTGTAATAACTTTAAATTTTTAACTCACTGAACCATTGTATCATCAATTTTCATTTCTTTTTATTTTCCTGTGAGGTGGACTGGTTCCAAGTTGACTAAGTCACACATTTAAAATAATTAAAAGTTTTACATTGCAGAAGAAAAATATACTCTTTCCTCCACCTTGGTGTGTGTCCTTTTCTCCACTCATTTATCACCATAATACAGAAAAATAGTAAACCAGAGCAGCATTTCATGTTAACCTTCTTGCCTCAAATATTTAAGATGAAACATGAGTTTATACAAGCTTCAAGACATTGAAACAACTAAATGTTTTTGAAGTGACATTTACAGATAGTGTTTGTGCATTTGTATAATACTTTTAAAAGAGTATTTCATGCTAGAAACATGCCTATACACAAATGAAAAACCAAGGTGAATAAATATGTACTGCAAAGGCAAATGTATCTCAATTGAAGACAGAAGGCATTGCCCACTGGTCTTTTTCTTTTTTGGCCAAATCACTCAATCTGTAGGATCTTAGTTCCCAGACCAGGGATCCAATCCAGGTCCCCCACAGTGGAAGCTCAAGAGTTCTAACTACTGGACTGCCAGGGAATTCTCCATGCCCGCAGGTCTTTTTTCTATTATTTTATTTTTAATTTTTCTTTTCTGTCTTTATTTTTACTGCACTGGGTCTTCGTTGCTTCTGGTGGGCTTTCTCTTGTTGCGGTGAGCAGGGGCTAGTCTTCATTGAAGCTCACGGGCTTCTCATTGCAGTGGCTTCTCTTGTTGCAAAGCACAGGCTCTAGGAGCACTGGCTTCAGTAATCGTAGCACAGAGGCTCAGTAGTTGCGACGCATCAGCTTTGCTGGTCTGTAGCATGTGGAATCTTCCTGGGCCAGGGATTGAAACTGTGTCCCCTGCATTGGCAGGCATATTCTTGTCCACTGTGCCACCAGGGAAGGCCTACCTACTGGTCTCCATGACATAACACCAGCCTGTGAATTCTCTTCTCTTGCCATCTCCTCCTGCTATACCCTTCCACTTCCTGTCTCCATAAATTGCTCTTGTCGATGCACTGCACTCATATTTATTTCTCTAATTTTAGGTGATGGAGACACCAGATGTCTATGCAAAAGAATTCAGTTCAGTTCCTGAGTTCAGTGGCTCAGTTGTATCTGACTCTTTGCGACCCCGTGACCCGCAGCACGCCAGGTCTCCCTGTCCATCACCAACTGCCGGAGTCTACCCAGACCCATGTGCACTGAGTCAGTGATGCCATCCGAAGAATTAAGTGGTAGCAATTTCGTAGGGAAAGGAACTTGAAGGTAGAATTACATTGCTCTTTACATAAAATTGAGAACATATTGATTCTAGTAAAGAATGTCCTTCCTACCCCACAACCCAGAAATACCATTGCCTTTAGAGTGGAAAAGGAAAAGACTCTACTCTGATTCTGTTACTTTATACATGAGACTGAGGCCCATGAGCCAAAGCTAACCGCCCAGCCAATGGCAGACCTAGTCTCCCTTCTCACTCCAGGCCTGATATCTGGGAAGCATATTCAAAATGATAAGTAATTACAAGCTTGATATTGGGTTTTTAAATTTGTTTTACATTTATACTGAAACATTGCAATTCCTGGTCTTTACTTATCAGTGAATTCAGGAATTCATTTTAAATGAAAAATAATCAAGTCATCCAGCAAAGGCTTAATATAGTGAGAGGTGAGAGAAAGTATAGGAAAGGGACACAAGCAGGGTCTTTTATATTGTAACAAATTTACTAGCATTATATATAGTTGTTTTTGCTGACTTTGGAAATGGTTTAAGGGAAAAAAAATGAATTTGGACCCTATCACCAGTTAGATATGGGTCAAACAGCCTTCATTCACCACAGGTGGTAGATGACTAGGTCTAGAACTTTACCTTTTCACATTCAGATCACAGCTGTGCATTCAGGGAGGGAAGGTAATGGATGAAATTTGTTGATCTGCTTATCTGACCGCCTTTAGAAATAAGATAAATTCTCATTAGCCTGGGGTGACTCAGGTGTGACTGCCTACCTGAAAGAGAAGGATAAATTACACTACCTTACCAGTGCTTTTACGTTCCAGTGATTTTGTAAGTCTAAGCTAAATTAGCTCAGATTTCTGAGTATTATAAATATAGTGGAATATCACTATAACATTTTTTGAGGGTTCGTGTTAACATTATTTTATAAACTTAAAATTGGAACACGTGGTCTAGCAATAGATGTTTTCTAATCTCTAAAATGAGTAATAGGAAACCACACTTAGACACTGAAGGCGTTACCTTGATAGAAAAGAATAAATTTCTACTGGAATTGTCCCAGAAAAGTCTAAGATATATGACCACTATACTTATAAATGAGAATAATTTATCAGGTGGATATTTCAGTAACTATGCCTTTTTGGATATACCTTAACAAATTCTGATCTAGGGCACAGAATGTCCCAGTGAGTTTCCAGTGAAGTTCAAATCCAAGAAATAGAATTCTTACTGAATAATTTAGACTTCCCTTCTTTAAGGCACTCTGGTCTTACTTTTCTCCCATTTTCCTCAATATTCATGCCTTACACAGGCTCCTTGTTTTACTCAGCTACTCAGAAACAGATTATCTCACTTAAAATGAGAAAGCCAATGAGAAGGAGTTAGCGCTCAATGAGGAGTTTTCAGTGTTGTAATTCATGGGAAATTCCTTCTTCTGCAAATGATAAAGAATTCCCAGCATGTTTAGCCACAGTTAATCCTATTCCTTTGGGTGCAGTATGGTGCTATATTTCGGAACGTTTTAAGAGCATTACCTAGCTAGGCAATAAACATGCTTTTAAGGGCTTATTGGTAGCAAGCTGACTCAAAGCAAAAATAATATTTCCAGTCGCCATGTCCTCATTCATTCTTTCTAAAGACGCTCGTAGGCTTTTCAGGCTCTCTTGCCCCCGTGACAGTTTGATTTTGTAAGAGAACAGTCTTAGAATTCAGTTTGTTGTACAATCTTAAAACAGAGCAAAACAGAACAAACGAAAATCTCTGTATTTATTTGAAATTTCATGAGGTGAAGACTTCCCGTCAAGAGACCAAGTCCACCCTCTTCTTACTGTTAGGGGGCATAACTGTAGTCACCTGTGATCTGTGGCTGGAACCCACCCATGCCACAGAAATCACTTTTGGAGAAAACCATTTTAGTTGGGGTTATGGAACTGGAAAAGAGGAAAAGGAAAGGAAAGAAGGGACTGAGAGGAGATAAACCCCTTTAAGCCAAAAGTGGGCAAAGGAAGGCAGGACCAGAGCTGGACAAGGGGGTTCTAAGAATAGGGCTATGGAAACTTCTAGTGATTTCCCATTACATCCAGAATCTGAGAAAGAGGGATGCTTGAAATACTTATTCTTGGAAACTTGGATGCTTTTTTCCTGAAGTTCTTGGTCATTAAAAATAGGAGTTAGGGGGTATAGACCAGAGATCCTGACCATGAAGACACTGTAAGATTCCCTGAACACATACAGCTGCCCAACGTTATAGTTTTGTTTTTGTTTTTTAAATCTCCATTTCCCCACAGAGATACTGGTAAGCCCTCTAAAGTGTGAATGGTCCATTCAAGTTCGGGAAACAGTCTCTTCTGTTGTCACATTTGGAGAATGAGGGAACACGGGATATAAGGAAAGGCAGACAGCTTTAGCTGAATAGACAGCAGGGTTTTTAGGTGACCCTGGAGGGACACGTCACAAGAAATCAACCAAGAACTCCCTCAGGAGTGAGGCTGTGTCTTGAGCAGGGGGTGTCTGGAGGCCCACTGGATCACGGGGATCTTTCAGTTGCTGCAGAACTGGAGCCACAGTCAGCTGTTCTGGGGTTGAAGAGCTTATGGGAAGTGGATGTTTAGACTTCCTCCCTATTATCTTTCACTTCAAATTAGTCGTCTACACTCCTGTCTTTATAACATTGTTGTTATTGCTGTTGAGTTGCTTGGTCATGTTCCACTCTTTGCAACCCCATGGACCATAGCCTGCCAGGCTCTTCTGTCCATAGAATCTTCTAGGCAAGAATATTGAAGTGGAGTGCCATTTCCTACTCCAGAGGATCTTCCTGCCTGAGGGATCAAACCCATGTCTCCTGCACTGGCAGGCGGATTCTTTACAGCTTCGCCATCTGGGAAGCCAAACAGAACGTGTCTTGATGACTTTTCAGATTACCCCTCTCAGTGGCTCTCTGTTACCCACCAAGTTTGGCCCAAATTCCTTGACAGTTTATGTCCAATTTCAACCAACTATGACTTGGAATTCTGTGTCCTCCTCTAAACATCACAAGTAGCCAGGAATTCCTTTTTAGTTCTGCCCCTTCTGGACACTAGCTTCATGGTTTTCCCCTTCATGGTTCTGTTTCCCTGGGTCAACTAGGCCATAAGAGTTCTTACGGTTTTACAGAAAGTCACCAAGTTTAGCTCTTTTTGGCTATCTTTCTTACTTCTTCCATTTCCAATGAAATTTTAAGGAAAATTTTCTGATGCTCTGTGATTGTATGGGGGTGGAAGGAGAGGGAAGTGGAACAGTGTGGGAGGCAGTCAGTAACTCCTTCTACTGCCAGTTGTCATCACGATTCTAATGCATCCTTTTTGCTTTTTATGCTTTGACTAGACAACACATCCCCTCCCTTTTGGGCTCCCACAGTGATCTCTCTGTTCTCCAGTCTTCAAAAATCCTTGTAGCATAGTTTAGTTGCAGTTTTGACTATTTATGTCCATCCCCTCTCCTTATTAGTGAGCTCCATGAAGGCAGGGATTGAATCCTACTTAAATTTGCAGCTCCAGAATCTAGCATTGTACCCAGAACTCAATAAATATTTACCCAGTGAATGAATTGGAATTAGAATCATCTTCCATCCTTGCAACACACAACAATGTGTTGCTTGTGATATTCTCCACTGAGCCTCCATTTGAGGCTTACATGTTGGCAATGACCACCTGTCAAATGCTGAGTCAGAGACAGCTTTGATCTAATCCTGGAGGGTTTTATTTTAGAGGAAAAGGACCTGATGAGACATAAAGAGTACACAGAAGCAGCTACTTGCTTAAAGTGGACCTAGTGCACCCTTCTCTCTGGTCTCCTTGTGCTTTCCATCTACCCAGAGGGTATAAAATCACCATGTGACACAGGTACCAGAGGCTTCTGGATAAAATGGGTGGAATGCTGTAATGCCAGGAAAATTCCTTCTTCTGCAAATGATAAAGAATTCTAGGCATGGGAGAAATATACTTAAAAAGTCATATCCATGGAAAGTCAAGAAAATCACTGAGGTCAGACAAAGAAGATCAGTCTAAGGTGGAAATTATTGAAACTGCTGTCATCTCTGAGACTATCTAGACAGCCTCACACTTAGAGCTTTCCCAAAAAGGGTTTTAAGAAGTGTTAATATAAAAGAAGGCCTCCCAGGTGACTCAGCAGTAAAGAATCCTCCTGCCAAGGTAAGAGACACAGATTCAATCCCTGAATTGGGAAGATCTCCTAGAGAAGGAAATGGCAACCAACTGCAGTATTCTTGCCTGGGAAATCCCATGGACAGAGGAGCCTGGAGGGCTATAGTACATGGGGTTGCAAAGAGTTGTACCTGACTTATTGACTAAACAACAACAGCAATGTAAAAGAAAAATAGCAAAGAAGAAGAAAAGCCCAGACCACTCAGGCAGCAGGGAAAGCTGTCTCATCCTTTCTCCTTTTTGGCCACACTGTGTGGCATGCAGGATCTTAGCTTCCCAACCAGGGATTGAACCCCTGGTAGTGAAAGCACAGGGTCCTAATCATTGGACCACCAGGGAAGTCTTACCAGTCTCAATTTTGAGTGGGAGTTACAAAGAATCTTCTCTGAAGATCTCAAGGTCACCAGCCATGACAAGGATTTTAGCACTATTTGTGTGATGTATAAAATCCTAACATAAAAGGGACCCTGGTTAAACAATGCTTATTGACCTCAGAAGGAAAGTCAGCTTTTCCTAGGGTCTAGGTACCCTCTACCTAGACCTCTGGCAAAAGAGAGCGCCCACAACTACAAAACCCTTAAACACACACATACACACCCACAACAGGCACACACACGCAAACACCAGTATGATGTGAATTAGCAGAAATAACAAAGCTGGATCCATAAGAATTATTGGAGGTGGTAAAATAATGAGGTTTAATATGTTAAATAAATAAAAGTGAATTGTTTTTAAAGAGTAAGGAAAGAGAGAAAAAAAGTGAGAGAAAACAAACAAACAAACAATGATTTAGAAGAACGAAATGGGATGGCTGAAGAGCAAGATAGACAAGCTGAAGAATTATGAGGAATGCTGATTAGAGAAACAAATGAAAGTAGAAAAGGGAGGTCAAATGCCAGAGAATTTTCCAAGATTGTTGAGACACATATCTCTAATCCAGAAGATCAACACATCTCTAATCTAGATAAATAAAAAAAAAATCCACACCTAGACTCATCCAATGGAAATGCAGAACACAGAAAATACAGAGAAATCATTAAGGGCAGCCAGAGAAAAAAAGGCAGTTTACCCAAGATGGAATAATGACTAGATTGAATGCTGAGTCATCAACAGCAATGAAGACTGAAGAAAGAATATTAAAATATTCAAAGTACTTACAGAAAACAACTGTAAAACAAAAATTGTGTTCCTTGCAAAATTGTCTTTCACAAACAAGAGGAAAATATTTTCTGTATAATAAAATTGAAAGAATTTAATAGCAACAAATACTCATTTATGGAATTTCTGAAGGGTGTTTTTCAAGTGGAAGGAAGAAATCTCCAAAAAAGATCTGAGCTTTGGGGGAAAATAGCATATAAATAAAATCATAAATATATCACCAAATCTACTCACTATGAGAGTATAAAACAACAATGTTTAAATTGTGAGGGAGTCATCATAAATAATATAGAGCTAAAAGACTGGACAAATATTGAATGTAAGCAGGTGAATGGGTCAGAAGTGATTGAAAATAAAACAGTAGACTTCTGTCTATTATTTAGAGAGTGGGAAAATATATGGATTAAAGCATCCTAAACTTTTATGTTATACAGTAGGCAGGTGAAGATATTGATTACTGTAAATTTTCAATGTAACCATGTTAAAAATTTCAAGGACAACAGCTTGAAGACTAAAGATAAAATATGTATTTTCTTTACTGTATGTTATCACTTATATGTGAAATCTAAAAAATAATACCAGTGAATGTAACAAAAAAGAAACAGATGCACAGATATAGAGAACACACTAGTGGTTACCAGAAGGGAGAGGGGCAGGGGGAGGGGCATGATAGCAGTAGGGGATTAAGAGGTACAAACTACTAAGTATAAAATAAATAAGATACAAGGATATATTGCACAGTACAGGGAATACAGTGAATTTTTATAATAACTATAAATGAAGTACAATATGTAAACATTTTTGAATCACTACATTGTATGCCTGAAACTAATATAATATTTAAATCAACTATATCTCAACAAAAAAGGGGAAAATTTTGTATTTTCCAAATCAGGATAGGAAAGGAAAAGTGAAATGAAAAAAAAAAAATCATTTCAGAAGACCAGGAAGAAAAAAAGTAAAATTCAGAAAAAAAAAGTTCAGCAATACATAAGATGGAAGAAGTAAGGCCAAATTTGTGATAAAATCACAATGAATGTTAAATGCATAGATTGATAGTCTGGTTTTTTAAAAGTCCACTTCTATACCATTTACAGGTAAATGGAAATTTTCTTCAGCTGGTTTACCTGTCCTAAATTAACCTAATTATGTCCATTGTTTCTGGGGTAGTAAGGTACTTGATACAATAGAAAGTTCACAGACATCTGAGTCAACAAATGTCACACAAGTCAGAATTAATTTGCCTCTAAGTTTCTTGCAGACCTTCACAGACATGTTTTTATTTCATTAGTCACTGTCCTGAGGGTATGAGGTATTTTAGCCAGCCCTGGAGTTTCTTCAGCAGTATCTCTGGTTCCCATAAAATTGACCACTCGACCAAGCATTTATACAAAGCTCTTTCCTACCGAAGCATCATGGGCTTTGGCATAGGACTTCAACCTCAGGATGTCGTTCTAGGACCTTTTCTGAGGGATGCGTTCTTTTCTGGAGAGACTAAGGGCTGACTTTACTAAAATCTGATTCCACATTTTCCTATCTATCATGACATTTAGTTATGCCAATTTCATAGTGTCAGGGCCAATCTTATTATATAGGCTGGTGGTCAGCTGTCTAGGGCAGCAAAATATTACTGGTGACTATGTTGGCAGAAAAAAATTCTATTTTAAGAGACTACAAAAAAAGAAAAGAGTTAAAAAGAAAACTTTAAAATGCAAAGTTTGCATCCTTTAAAGAAACAATGCTGTAAGAAGGAGGTCTGAAACTTAAGATTCATGCTGAGCTTCTTTCCCTCTAGAATAACTAACAGAGCTAGGTCTATGTCTAGGTAGATTTGAAAAATAGAAAACGGCTTTCCCTTTTCTCCAAAAATATTACCCTGCAGCCTTCCACACTGACTGACATTCTCACAACAGCAATTTCAGTTAAAAAATGTTTAAATTCTATTTTTATAAAAGTAAAATACACATAGAACTTAAAAAACTGAACACATATAATAAAAAACAGTACCTCCTTGCTCTAATACCTGAGTTGGGTTTCTCAGAAACACCCTCTTCACTTTTTTTCTTTTTTAGCTATTTCTTCTGACAATTACTTTTATAATTTTAAATGGTGTTCTCACTTTGATTTTTCAGTTTTAGGCATTGATTACTGATATCTTGGTATGAAAGATGAGCATTGGAACTCTTATGAGACCACCCCACCCCTCAGCTTCTTCCATCTTGTATAACTTTTAAATAAAATCAATAATCAGTGTTACATTTTCATCACCATGAAAGTATCATTCACACCTGAGCAAAATCTTATTCTACAACTATATCTTCTTTTTCATGAAACTTTGTATTTCCCTTAGATTTGACATTTGATTCCTTTTTACTTGCTTTTTTTTCATGTTCCCATCACAAATTCTGCCCAAACTCTTCACAAGAACTAGAAAACCCAGGATGCTATTTATTTCTTGGCTGCACTAGAATTCATTGCTGTGCTTGGGCTTTCTCTAGTTGCAGTGTGCTGGGTTTATTGTTGTGGTGGTTTCTATAGTCATGGAGCTCAGGATCCGTAGTTGTGGCAGCAGGCTGAATTACCCCCAAGACATGTGAAATCTTCCTAGAGCAGGAATGGAACCCCTGTCCCTTGCATTGACAGGCAGATTCTTAACCACTTCACCACCCAGAAAGTCCCCATGATGCTATTTTAACTACTTTTCTAGAAGGGAATACATAACAGGTAACCTATCAAGTCTAGTGTGTTTTGCCCTGGGGACATAATTCTTCAATTCTTCTACCCTCTCTCCTATTCTACAGGGTTCCCTGGTAACTCAGCTGGTGAAAATCCACCTGCAATGCAGGAGACCCCAGTTTGATTCCTGGGTTGGAAAGATCTGCTGGAAAAGGGATAGACTACCCACTCCAGGATTCTTGGGCTTCCCTGGTGGCTCAATTGGTAAAGAATCCGCCTGCAATACAAGAGACCTGGGTCGGGAAGATCCCCTGGAGAAGGGAACGGCCAGCCACTCCTGTATTCTGGCCTGGAGAATACCATGGATTGTATAGTCAATGGGGTCTCAAAGAGTTGTACACAATTGAGCAACTTTCACTTTTATTTCACTCCTATTCTGGCTGATGTGACCTGGCCTATTGGAAACAAAGCATCCTGGGACTCCTCTCTGCTTCACTCTTCTCTTAGATCCCCTGTTCCTTACATTTGCTCTCTTTGTTTTCCTTGTTTACTTGCTTATTTTGTTGCATTGTATTATCCAGTAGCTTCCTGAGAAATAGTGACTGTTACTTGATTGGCAAGTAATGAAAGGTTGTGGCTATGAGCCATGTGCTACACCAGGATTCATGACCTATGGAGGAGAGGAATTCGGTCGGAGGCCAGAGATGAGCCTCGACAACTTGAAGCTTTTTGTGTAGCCAAGTTTTATTAAAATATAAAAGAGATAGCAAAAGCTTCTGACATAAGCATCAGAAGAGGACAGAAAAGAGTGCCCTCTTGCTAGTTTTTCAGTTCAGTTCAGTTCAGTTGCCCAGTTGTGTCCAATTCCTTGTGACCCCATGGACTGAAGCATGCCAGGCTTCCCTGTCCATCACCAACTCCCAGAGTTTATCCAAACTCATGTCCATTGAGTCGGTGATGCCATCCAACCATCTCATCCTCTGTCCTCCCCTTCTCTTCCTGCCTTCAATCTTTCCCAGCATCAGGGTCTTTCCCATTGAGTCAGTTCTTCCTATCAGGTGGCCAAAATATTCAAGTTTCAGCTTCAGCATAGTCCTTCCAATGATTATTCAGGACTGATTTCCTTTAGGATGGACTGGTTGGATCTCCTTGCAGTCCAAGGGACTCTCAAGAGTCTTCTCCAACACCACAGTTCAAAAGCATCAATTCTTCAGTGCTCAGCTTTTTTTATAGTCCAATTGTCACATCCATACATGACTACTGGAAAAACTATATTAGATGGATCTTTGTTGCTAAATTAATGCCTCTGCTTTTTAATATGGTGTCTAGGTTGGTAATAGCTTTTCTTCCAAGGAACAAGGATCTTTTAATTTCATGGCTGCAGTCACCATCTGCAGTGATTTTGGAGCCCAGAAAAATAAAGTCACTGTTTCCATTGTTTCTGCATCTATTTGTCATGAAGTGATGGGACCAGATGCCATGATCTTAGTTTTCTGAATGTTGAGCTTTCAGCCAACTTTTTCACTCTCCTCTTTCACTTTCATCAAGAGGCTCTTTAGTTCTTCTTCATTTTATGCCATAAGGGTGGTGTCATCTGCATATCTGAGGTTATTGATATTTCTCCTGGCAATCTTGATTCCAGCTTGTGCTTCTTCCAGCACTGCATTTCTCATGGTGTACTCTGCATAGAAGTTAAACCAGCAGGGTGACAGTATACAGCCTTCATGTACCCCTTTCCTCATTTTGAACCAGTCTGTATTTCATGTCCAGTTCTAATTGTTGCTTCTTGACCTGCATACAGATTTCTCAGGAAGCAGGTCAGGTGGTCTGGTATTCCCATCTCTTGAAGAATTTTCCACAATTTGTTGTGATCCACACACTCAAAGGCTTTGGCGTAGTCAATAAAGCAGAAGTAGATGTTTTTATGGAACTTTCTTGCTTTTTTGATGATCCAGTGGATGTTGGCGATTTGATCTCTGCTTCCTCTGGCTTTTCTAAATCCAGCTTGAACATCTGGAAGTTCACAGTTCACATACTATTGAAGCCTGGCTTTTTTTTTTTTTTTTTTTCTGTTTTCAAAGCAGAATTTTGAGCATTACTTTCCTAGTGTGTGAGTTGAGTGCAATTGTGCAATAGTTTGAACATTCTTTGGCATTGCCTTCCTTTGGGATTGAAATGAAAACTGACCTTTTCCAGTCCTGTGGCCACTGCTAGTTTTTAACAAGGTGTTTTATGGCTGTTAGGGAGCTGCTAATCAGATAAGGGAAACACCAATTGACATGAATACTGGTTTGTTGAGCCATTATTAGCCCAAGGTTTGAGAAAAGAAAAAAGGGTTAGTCTTAGGCTGAAAGGATTTGAAGAAATGCAGATTTCACAGCAAATACGTAGTTTTGTTAACATAGTTTAAGAAAAAGATTTCCATAAGAAAAAGGCAGTAGTCAGCTCAAGGTTTGAGAAAAGTTAAGTTCAGGTGGAACCAGGTATTGTCAACAGAGAAGGGAAAAATAAGCCTGCTATTTGCAGTTTATTTCCTCCTGCTGCTTGGGGACCTCTGATTTTCCTACCTATTAACCTTCTCAATAACATTTCTGTGACCTTGAATGTTTGAAAATGTGTTTTTTTTATTACCGTTATACTTCTGGTAGGTTGTCTGGATATGAATCATAATTTTCCCCCGCACAATTCTGAAGGTATTGCTCCATTGTCTTCCAGCTTCCAATGTCTCTGATACAAAGTCTAATATTGTTCTAATTCTTTATCTTTTGAATTAATAAGTCTTTTTTCCCTAAAAGCTTTCTGGACTAAAAAAAACCTCTGGTGTTTAAACTATTATGACATTCTTTGCTTGAACACTTTCTTGTTCATTTTGCTTGGTTTATCATTTCAATCCTAGGAAATAATTATTTTGTAATTTTTATTGCCCAAATCTCCTCACCTGTGTTTTCTTTGTTCTCCTTTTCCATATTACGTATTATTTGGATTGTGGAGGTTTGAATTAATCATACACTTTTCCAGAATTTTTCTTTACTGTCTCTTTATCTCAAATTCTGCTTTCTGGGAGCTATTCCTCAATTTATCTTCCAGCTCTTCCGATATTTTTTATTTTGTCTACTCTGTTTTTTTAAAAAATATTTATTTATAATTATTTTTTTGGCTGCACCAGGTCTTCATTGCGGCTTGGAGGATCTTTGACCTTTAGTGGGGCTTGTGTGATTGTTAGTGGCGGCATGTGGGATCCAGTTCCCTGACCAGGGATCAAACCTGGGCCTCCCTCATTAGGAGCATGAAATCTCAGCCACGAACCATCAGAGAAGTCTCCACTACCCTGTTTTTAATATCTAACAATTCTTTATTGTTTCAGGGTCTTTTATTATTTTTTACGGAGTCAATATTTTCTCTTATCTCTTTGAGGATATTAAATGCAGGCTTAAATTTTTTTCTTTAACTTTCTACATTGTCTTAGTTCCCCTGATAGCCTGTGGATTCTTTATATTAAGAAGCTGTTTGGAATATGTGTGTGTAAAGTCAAGCCATATTGACTAGGGCTCCATGTGAGTTTCCTAGCAGAGGCCCAGCTGTTTCAGTATTATCAAATGTCAGTATATGCAAATATTCCCTTAGTCCTCCACTCAGTCTTTTTATATCTCAAGAGAAAAGAATTCTCTAGTCTCCAGCCTTGGGAAATAGGCCTACTTGCTTGCATTCTTGGAGTTGAGTCATGGAAAAGTGGTAGGTGTCTCAGTATTCAGTATATAGGTTTTTAAATTTTATTTTTTAATTTACATAAGGTAGTATTCACTCTTTTGGGTTCTGTGAGTTTTGACAAATGCAAAGTTGTGACGAATGCCCCACCACAACTGAGAAACTGAACAGTTCCATCTTCCAAACTACCTTTCTGCTTGTCCTTCACAGTAAATCTCTCTTCCAGGCCCTACCCAACAACCACTGATATCTTTATCATTCCTAAGGTTTTACTTTTCTAGAATAGCATATAAATGGAATCGCTCTTCTTTTTCATGTCCAGTTACTTCATTTGGCACAATGCATTTGAGACTCATCCACACTGTTACATATACCAACAGTTTATTCCTTTATTTGCTGATTAATATTCCATTATATGTATCACAGCTTGTTCATCTCTTCCTCTATTGAAGGACATCCCTATTGGTTCCAATGTTTGGTAATTATGAATAAAGTGGTTACAAACATTTTCATATGGGCCCTTGTATGAAAATAGATTTTCATGTCAATCCTACCTGCTAGGAGTGAGATTGCTATGCCATATGGTAAATATATATTTAACTTTGTAAGAAATCCACAAACTGTTTTCAAAGTTGCATTTTCATTAGCAACATATGAGAGTTCCAGTTGCTCTACGATCTCACCAGGATAATAAGAGGATTTGTTTGCTTGTTTCTTAAGTCATTCTATTAGGTGAATAGTGGCATCCCATGGTGGTTTCAGTTTGCATTTCTCCAGTAGCTAATAATGCTAAGTATCTTTTCACACATTTATTTGCCATCTATATATCTTATTTGGCAGAGTATCTTTTGAAATATTTTGTGCATTTTTATAAAGCTGTTTCTTTTCTTATTGCTGTATTTCAAGAATTCTTTATATATTCTGGATATGTCAGTGCTTTTGTAGATGTCTGATTTGCAAATATTTTCTCCTAGTCTGTGGCTTGGCTTTTGATTTCTTTAATAGTGGCTTTCACAGAGTAGAAGTTCTTAATTTTAGGAGGTGCAATTTATCAATTCATTCTTATAGAGATGTTAGGTATAGATCAATGTTTTTTATCTTTTAATGTATGTATGTCTAATTTTCCCAGCAATATTTGCTGAAAGCCCTAAAAATGATATGCAGTGGCTTTCAAGAGAGTGAATAACAGTTAATGAAGAATGGTTTTCTCTGAGAAATGGGAAACAAATGAGGTAGCCTTATGCATAACATCGGAGAAGGCCATAGCACCCCACTCCAGTACTCTTGCCTGGAAAATCCCATGGACGGAGGAGCCTGGTAGGCTGCAGCCCATGGGGTTGCAAAGAGTCAGACACGACTGAGTGACTTCATTTTCACTTTTCACTTTCATGCATTGGAGAAGGAACTAGCAACCCACTCCAGTATTCTTGCCTGGAGAATCCCGGGGACAGAGGAGCCTAGTGGGCTGCCGTCTATGGGGTCGCACAGAGTTGGACACGACTGAAGTGACTTAGCAGTAGCAGTATGCATGACAGTGTAGGGAATCTGGGGCTGCAAAGTCTGCTCAAGTCTACAGAAAAGAAAACCAAAGAGGAGAAGGCTACACAGAAAGGGAACTCCAGAGATCTCCAAATGGTCCTTTTGAATATTCTGCAGAGTACTGATAAACACATGCATATGAAATACCTCCCAAAGGCAGAGGAAAGAACACTCTTAAAAAGATCAGAGTGACCATACTTGGTGTTCATGTGGGGCCTGAAATAGTTCCTTTGCCATCAGCCAAAATGAAAATGCTCATAATTCTGGGTACACTGGGTAGAACACTTGGGAAGATCTTGCCTAAGAAATAGGGAATGATTAGCCTTGGACTCAGAGAAGGCGATGGCACCCTACTCCAGTACTCTTGCCTGGAAAATCCCATGGACAGAGGAGCCTGGTAGGCTGCAGTCCATGGGGTCGCGGAGAGTTGGACATGACTGAGCGACTTCATTTTCACTTTTCACCTTCATGCATTGGAGAAGGAAATGGCAACCCACTCCAGTGTTCTTGCTTGGAGAATCCCAGGGACGGTGGAGCCTGGTGGGCTGCCGTCTCTGGGGTCGCACAGAGTTGGACACGACTGAAGCGACCAGCAGCCTTGGACTGGACAGGTCTCTGTTTAAAAAATTAGAAAATCCAGATCCAAACAAATCAGTTTTACAATAATTTAACTGCATCCAGTTAGAACTGGACATGGAACAACAGACTGGTTCCAAATAGGAAAAGGAGTACGTCAAGGCTATATATTGTCACCCTGCTTATTTAACTTCTATGCAGAGTACATAATGAGAAACGCTGGGCTGGAAGAAGCACAAGCTGGAATCAAGATTGCTGAGAGAAATATCAATAACCTAAGATATGCAAATGACACCACCCTTATGGCAGAAAGTGAAGAAGAACTAAAGAGCCTCTTGATGAAAGTGAAAGGGGAGAGTGAAAAAGTTGGCTTAAAGCTCAACATTCAGAAAACTAAGATCATGGCATCTGGTCCCATCACTTCATGGCAAATAGATGGGGAAACAGTGGCTGACTTTATTTTTCTGGGCTCCAAAATCACTGCAGATGGTGATTGCAGCCATGAAATCAAAAGATGCTTACTCCTTGGAAGGAAAGTTATGACCAACATAGATAGCATATTGAAAAGCGGAGACATTACTTTGTCAACAAGGTCTGTCTAGTCAAGGCTATGGTTTTTCCAGTAGTCATGTATGGATGTGAGAGTTAGACTATAAAGAAAGCTGAGCGCTGAAGAATTGATGCTTTTGAACTGTGGCGTTGGAGAAGACTCTTGAGAGTCCCTTGGACTGGAAGGAGATCCAGCCCGTCCATCCTAAAGGAGATCAGTCCAGTTCATTGGTAGGACTGATGTTGAAGCTGAAACTCCAATACTTTGGCCACCTGATGTGAAGAGCTAACTCATTTGAAAAGACCCTGATGCTGGGAAAGATTGAAGGCAGGGGGAGAAGGGGACGACAGAGGATGAGATGGCTGGATGGCATCACTGACTCAATGGACATGGGTTTGGGTGGACTTCGGGAGTTGGTGATGGACAGGGAGGCCTGGCGTGCTGCAGATCATGCGGTCACAAAGAGTCAGACACGACTGAGCGACTGAACTGAACTGAAGTGCATCCAAGTATGAAGCTTAAGAAGATTTATAGGAATACAAAAATAACCAGCACACAGCAAGGTAAAATTCTTAATGCCTGCCACTCAATAAAAAATTATTAGGCATGCAAAGAAGCAAGAGAATATGATCCACAATGAGGATAAAAATTAAATCGATCAAAGTGGACCCAGAACTGAAACAGATGCTAGATTTGGCAGACAAGGACATTAAAACAGTTATTATAATTATATTCCAGATGTTCAAAAAGCTGGTGTAAGATTGAACAAGTAGAGTTATGCTATAAATAAAAAAGCTTAAATCATTTTTCTAAAAATCATAAATCACAGAGATGAAAAGTTCACTGATAGGATTATTGGTAGATTAAATATTGCAGAAGAAATGATTATTAAACTTTAAAAAGAAAATCTTTTGGCTGTGCCACATGGCATCTGGGATCTTAGTTCCCTGACCAGGGATGGAACCTGAGCTGTCTCCATTGGCAGCATGGGGTCTTAACCACTGTATCACCAGGGAAGTCTCTTTTTTTTTTAGTTAACATTTTTTTTTAGAAATGATTATTAAACTTGATGACATACCAATAGAAACTATGCAAAATGAAAAACAGGAAAAAGACAAGACAATAACAACAAAAACCAAATAAGAAAGCAAGGAGAATCACCAATATGTAGGACCACTGCAATGGCTTATCACATGTGAACTTGAAATCAACAGAAAAAAGGATAGAGAGGCTGAGATAAAAATATTTAAAGAAATGATTGAAATTTTTTCAAATCTAAAATCTATATATCCAAGATTGTTAATGAAGCAAGCAGAACAAAAAACAAAATGAAACCAAGCCAAAATAAAAAAACTATGAAGAAAACTACATCAAAGCAAATCATAGTCAAATCTCCAAACTGTGATCAGGAGAAAATCTCAAAAGGAGCCAAAGGAGGGGGAAAATGTTAAGTAGAGGGGAACAACAGTAAGAATTACAGCAGAATTTTCAACAGAAGCAATACAAGTTGTAAGGTTCTTTAACCATATGTGACATGATATAACACCACTTGGAATTAAAGATAAGTTAAAGATATTTAGATGGTACTAAAAACCCTGAAACAACTGCTAAAATCAAACAGAGCCATGTCTAATAAGCCAACAAAGGAGATAAAATGGAACTGTTACAATTTTTCATTAATTCAAAAGAAGGGAGGAAATGAAGAAAAGGCAAACAGATTAGACAAATAGCAAGATGGTAAATCCAAGTCTAAATGTATAATTAATCACATAAAATTAAAGGATTTAAATATCCTAATTAAAAGACAGATTTTTAAGATTGGCTTAAAGAGCAAGATCAACTATTGGTTTCCTACAAGAAACCAACACAAATAGGTTAAAAGTAAAAGGCAGCCATTAAAAAGAATGCATTTGAATCAGTTCTAATGAGGTGGATAAAACTGGAGCCTATTATACAGAGTGAAGTAAGTCAGAAAGAAAAACACCAATACAGTATACTAATGCATATATATGGAATTTAAAAAAATGGTAACAGTGACCCTATATACAAGACATCAAAAGAGACACAGATGTAAAAACAGTCTTTTGGACTCTGTGGGAGAAGGCGAGGGTGGGATGATTTGAGAGAATAGGATTGAAACATGTATATTATCATATGTGAAACAGATCACCAGCCCAGGTTCACTGCATGGGAGAGGGCGCTCACGGCTGGTGCACTGGGATGACCCTGAGGGATGGTATGGGGAGGAATGTGGGTTCAGGATGGGGAACTCATGTACACCCATGGCTGATTCATGTCAATGTATGGCAAAAACCACTACAATATTGTAAAGTGCTGCTGCTGCTAAGTTGCTTTAGTCGTGTCTGACTCTGTGCGACCCCATAGATGGCAGCCACCAGGCTCTGCAGTCCCTGGGATTCTCCAGGCAAGAACACTGGAGTGGGTTGCCATTTCCCTCTCCAATGCATGAAAGTGAAAAGTGAAAGTGAAGTCGCTCAGTTGTGTCGGACTCTTCGCAACCCCCTGGACTGCAGCCTACCAGGGTCCTCCGTCCATGGGATTTTCCCGGCAAGAGTACTGGAGTGGGGTGCCATTGCTTTCTCTGATTGTAAAGTAATTAGCCTCCAGTTAAAATAAATTAATTTAAAAAAAAGTAAAAGAGGCAAAAGAATCCAACATGTTAATACTAATCTAAAGAAAGCTGGAGTGGTTATATTAATATCAAAGTAGACTTTGCAACAAAGAATGTTATGTTGTATAAATGGGATTGTTTCATAATGATAGAGACTTCAGCTAACCAAGAACTAGAAAAAAATCCTAAAATGTTTATATAGCTAATAAAAGAGCTTCAAAATACCTGGAGCAAAAACTAATAGAACAGCATGGGAAAATAGACAAATCCACAAATATAATCAGAGAATTAAACTAAATGATAGAATAAATAGAACATCAATAAGGATATAAAAGATTTGAATAACACCTAAATCAATTTGACCTAATTGCTATTTATAAAACATTTTATTCAACAGCAGCAAAATACATATTCCTTTCAAAGGCATATAGAACACTTGCTAAGATAGATTGTGTTTGGGGCCATTAAAAAGTCTCAACAAGTTCTCCTGCTGCAATGGAATTAAATTTGAAATCTTTAATTGAAAGATCTCTGGAAAGTTTCTGAATATTCAGAAGCTAAATAACACATTTCCAAATAACTTATGGTTCAGTTAAGAGGTCAAAAAGAGATTAGAAAGTATTTTATACTGAGTGAAAGTACAAACAGAAAATATCAAAATATGTGAGATGTTGTTAAAGTATTAATTAGAGGGAGAATTATAGCACTAAATGTCTGTATTATTAAGTAATAAAAAAGGTCTCAAATCATTGACCTCAGCTTCCACCTTAAGAAACTAGAAAAAGCAGAGCAAATTAAACTGAAAGTAAATACAAGATTGGACAGACTTGAGAATTAGAGTGGAAAACAGAAAAGCAATAGGAAAAAAAATCAGTGAAACCAAAAGCTGGTTCTTTGAAAAGATACATGACATTGACACCCTCTAGCCATATTTATCAGAAACAAAAAAGAGGAGACACAAATGACCAATATCAGGAATAAAGGATGTCACATAATTACAGATTTTACAGACAATAAGTGAATAATAAGGAAATATTATGAACAACTAAATGACAACAAACATGACAACTTTGAAGAAATGAACAAATCTCTTGAAAGACATGAACCACTAAAGCTTACTCAAGAATATCCCTATATCTATATCTATCAAAGTAATTGCATGTATAGTGAAAATTCTCCCTAAAAAGAAAATTCCATTTTCATTGGTAAATTTTACTTAATAATAAAGGTGGAAATAATACCAATTCTATATGAATTCTTCTAGAATACTGAAACATAGAGCATACTTTTCAGCTCATTCCATGTAAATAACATTATCCGTACACCAAAACCAGACAAATATACCGCAGAAAAGAAAACTACAGAGCATTATATCTGGTAAACATAGATGGAAAATTCTTAACCAAACTAGAAATCAAATTTACCAGTGTATATTAAAAAAGATAATATATTATGACCAAGTGAGACTTATTCTAAGAATGCAGAATTGGTTTAACATTTGAATATATATGAACATAATTAATCATATTAACAAGTGAAAAAGAAATACCACATGAATAGCTCAACACACAGAGAAAAAGCATTTGAAAAAAATTCCATTTCTGATTAAAAATTTCTGATTTCTCAACTTGATAAAGGATGGATATATATAAAGAAACTTTGGCTGACATCACAGCGATGATACAAGACTGAGTACTTCCCCTCTAAGATAAGAAACAAGGCAAGGATGTTTCACCACTTCTATTCATCATCATGTGGACTTTTTAGCCAGTGTAGCCAGGCAAGAAAAAGAAATAAAATGCATCAAGATCAGAAAGGAAGAAATGAAACTGGTTTTATTCACACATGACATAATTACCTATGGGAAAAATATGAAGAAAATGTATACAAAGAAGTTGCTAGAACTAAAAACTGAATTTGGAAAAGTTACTGGATACAACAACAACATACAAAAGTCAGTGTGTTTCTGTATATTAGCAGTGAGCTGTCAGAAATTGAAAACTGAAAAATAGTATCGTTAACAGCAGCACCAAAATGATAAAATATTTGGGATAAATCTGACAAACATTATGTGCAAAATCTATACTGAAAAGTATAATCCATGCAGAGAGAAATTTTAAGAGATCCAAACAGAAGGAGAAATATGTCATATTTCTGGGTTGGAAGACTTAACATTGTTAAAATACCAATTGTTTCCAAATTGATCTATAGATTCAACATAATCCCAATATAGAAAAACAAGCTCAGGGCTAACATTCTACTAAAATTTCTAAACCCCACCACAGAATTGGTTTTAGGAGAGGCAATGGCACCCCACTCCAGTATTCTTGCCTGGAAAATCCCATGGATGGAGGAGCCTGGTAGGCTGCAGTCCAGGGGGTCGCTAAGAGTCGGACACGACTGAGCGACTTCACTTTCAGTTTTCACTTTCACGCATTCGAGAAGGAAATGGCAACCCACTCCAGTGTTCTTGCCTGGAGAATCCCAGGGACGGGGGAGCCTGATGGGCTGCCGTCTATGGGGTCGCACAGAGTCGGACACGACTGACGCAACTTAGCAGCAGCAGCAGCAGCATGGCCACAGTTGCCACTGCATTAGACATACTTGGCTTTGCAAGGCTGCCAGCAATTCAACTTGGCTTCAACTGCTCTCGCTGCCAAAAGGGATTCCACTTAAAAAGACTTTACTTTGCAATCACAGCTTCTGCTAAAAGCTGAAAGTCTTCTCCATCAGTCTCATCAGCGAAATGGGTTCTTCGCCTAGAGGTTATTTCTCTTACAGTTCTCTTCTGAACTGAAGTCTCCTGTGGGGGTAACAGAACACTGGCACCATGTGGTCACCTGCCTGTGCTCTAGCTGCAAAGGAGGTTGAGGAAGAGAGACATGCACTTTTTTAATCTTGAAAAGGTAGAATTTACAAAGTGGAACATTTCCCAAAATTAGAAGGGTTTTCAAAAGTGTTGGGCAGCCAGAAACATATGTCCCATATATAGGCCAAATACTAAAAATATTCAACATAAAATAATTGGACTTCAGCTGTATTTTAAAAGAAACTCCCTAAATTAGATGTATAAGAATCCTTTTGTTAGTCCTCAAGACAAGAAAGGCCTGTGTTTTAAACCAGGATGTACATCCATCTCCATGTCCCTCTGATTCATTTCAGTTTCAAAAACGCATATGTAGGTGGCATTCAGGAAGACAAGATACAAAAACAAAAAATAGCTTAAGGGATGCATAAAGTCCCCATCAAAAGTCTGAGAAGTGACCTATTTCCCTTTGTCCAATTTGCATCGTTTTCCAGGGAGTCATAGAATGGAGAAAGGGGGCCATGTGTGATCAGCATGTGAGCAGGACGTGGACCACCTCCTTGGAAGTGTTTCAGGAGAGTTAGTGCTTGGATTTGGGGACTTGTCCCTCACTTGGTTTCCTGTTGTTGTTTTCAAAATATCCAGAAGTTCCATAAAAAAAAAAAAATCCAGACACCAGAGTCATTGTCAATGTTGCTGTTATAGTTTAAGGTATTCCTGGCATCCTGGAGAACAAATCAGCAAGTAAACGTTGAAAGAATAGTACCTTTCTTGATGGTGCCTTGGATCTTTGTTTTTTGTTTTTATAAATATCTTTTCCCATAGCTTTATGTGGATGTAGTCTGAAAATATGTAATCTATTTCTCCAGGCCACCACAAGTGCAGGGAGTTAATAGACATACACACAAACACATGCATATACGTGTAGTATTTATATAATTCTTCCCTGACCCACACTCTCTTAAAGGGCTTTAATCCTCCACCTACGAGTGTTCCTTACATGCCCTTGAAGACTCCAGCTCTGGACCAAAATCCTACATGGGATTTGTTCAGGGTCAGATAATTACAAAGGCTTTACCTGGCCGGTCCCATGGAGGCAGTCTGCCCTCATCACACCAGCCTTGGTAAACAACCATGACACTAGTTTTCTAGAGGGAGTTACAGTCAAGAACTCAGGCCCCCAAGGCCAGCCACCCTCACCCACATATCTGCTTTCCTATAGTCCAGGAATCTCCATTCAGAGGCCTCTTTCTGAATGTCCAAAAACAGCTTGCAGCAGTACAATAAAAAGGACATATTTTGAACTCATAGCCACAATTGCAGCCTCAGAGGTAGGTCACGGCTCGCTTGAGAATTCAGTTCTATATATTTTTTGCATATCGTTTCTAGAGTCTCAAGTCTGCCATCAGAACTTTTTCCAATGGATCTTGCAATGATTTTGTGGCAACCAAATTCTGGACCTTGAATCACTGCTTCCTTAAAACATCTAGAATAATTTCTGTTTGCTATCTTGAACCCTGACCAATACACTTCTCTTGCCAATACATCTCTAGATGGGGGACGGTGATAGACGCTTACATACAAGCCAGAAATGTCCTTTCTCACCTTAATCTCACCCATCCCCCCTGCTATAAATATTTCTCTTTATATATATACATTCTTTCCTACCGAGCATATATATTTTTTCCTGCTGAGGACTGAGAAGTATGTATCTTCTGATGGTGTTTTAACTAAGATGTACAATTTCAAACTTTAGAAGAGGTTGCTAGAGAACAGGTACCATGCATTTCTCCTTTTATCATTTTAATAGGAATGTCCTGGAGACATTTTGACCTGCATTTCTCATTTGCCATGGTATTTTACACACAAATCTGAAGAGTAGATTAAGTCTTTTTTTTTTAAGCAGTTGTTGAAGACATACAAACCTAATGATTATTATGGTGGATTGGGTAATGTTTTAAATGATAACATCCTCCCAAGTCAGCTCTATGTACTGTACAAATCGATGGGTTTTTGCTCCGTTGGAGAGGATGGAAGGAGCCAGGGTTGTGCAGACTCATTGGCTTTGCCGTGTTTCTACTCTGTGGCCAGCCAGTGAGCGGTTCTTTCTGGGAACTTTGCCTTAGGTATTTCTGCAGTGGTGTCAAAGGGATTTCTTACTATATGGTGCTATATCCAATTAATTCAGAAGACTAAAAATACAGCTGGAGACACTGAAATTTGTGACTGCAGAAGTCTCTGGCTGAGGTTTCCATCCTGACACATTAAAATAACATTACTGCATCAGAAGAAAAGCCCCGGGCAAAAAGCAAGAAAGGCGGGGAGCTCGCTTTTTTAGGCAGTAAAATGATGTGAGATTTTCAATTTTATGTAGTACAGCTCTTTCTACACTGTATATTTTCAAATGTCATAGGTGTTTTGGACATGTGACCTATCTACTTAATGATTTAGGCTGCAGTTCTAGCTTAATTACCTCAACCTGGTAACTCTGTTGCAGGAAAAGATCAGCAGCTCTGCATATTACAAACTGGGAGATAGTTTTGACAATGTTTCCAGCAATTTCTTTGCTCTTTCCTGAGTTTGATGATGAGAGGACGTTCCCTGTTTTTTACAATGAACTCAAGGCTAATGTTCAGATTGCTGTTTAATCAAACAATGAAAGTTCAAGCAGTTTGTAGTGGTGGCCACTGGCAGTTACCAGTGGTTAACTCATAAATCTTGAGTGCTAGGTTTCAGCAGTATGTGAACCAAGAACTTCCAGATGTCCAAGCTGGGTTTAGAAAAGGAAAAGGAACCAGAGATCAAATTGCCAACATTCACTGGATCATAGAGAAAGCTAGGGAATTCCAGAAAAACATCTACCTCTGATTTCATTGACTACGCCAAAGCCTTTGACTGTGTGGATCATAATAAACTGTGGAAAGTTCTTAAAGAGATAGGAATACCAGACCATCTTACCTGTCTCTTGAGAAACCTGTATGCAGGTCAAAAAGTAACAGAACTCTGTATGGAACAACTGATTGGTTCAATATTGAGAAAGGAGTATGACAGGGTTGTCTGCTGTCACCCTGTTTGTTTAATCTGTACACTAAGCACATCATAAGAAATGCCAGGCTGGATGAGTTACAAGCTGGAATCAAGATAGGCTGGAGAAACAACAACCTCAGATATGTGGATGTCACCACTCTAATGGCAGAAGCGAAGAACTAAAGAACCTCTTGATGAGGGTGAAGGAGGAAAGTGAAAGAGCTGGCTTAAAACTAAATATTAAAAAAATTAAGATCATGGCATCTGGCCCCATTACTTCATGGCAAATAGTGGGGAGAAAGGTGGAAGTAGTGACAGATTTCCTCTTCTTTGGCTCTAAAATCACTGCAGATGGTGACTGAAGCCATCAAATCAGAAGATATTTGCTTCTTGGCAGGGAAGCTATGACAAACCTAGACTGTGTGTTGAAAAGCAGACTTTACTCTGTGAACAAAGATCTGTATAGTCAAGGCTATGGTCTTCCTAGTAGTTATGTATGGTTGTGAGAGCTGGACCGTAAAGAAGGAAGAGTGCCGAAGAATTGATGCCTTGGAACTGTGGTGCTAGAGAAGACTCCTGAGAGTCCCTTGGACTGCAAGGAGATAAAACCAGTCAATCTTAAGGGAAATCAACCCTGAATATTTGTTGGAAGGACTGATGCTGAAGCTGAAACTCTAGTATTTTGGTCATTGGGTGCGAACAGCTGACTCATTGGGAAAGACCCTGATGCTGGGAAAGATTGAGGGCAGAAGGAGAAGAGGGCATCAGAGGATGAGATGGCTGGATGGCATCACCGATGCAAAGGACATGACCTTGGGCAAACTTTGGGAGATGGTGAGGGACAGGGAGGCCTGGTGTGCTGTAGGCCATGGGGTCACAAAAAGTTGGACACGGCTAGGTGACTGAACAACAACAACACACATAAATGCCCCCAAGCCCTATGTTTCCTGCAATAAGTGTGTGGCAATCTATAATTCTCATGTCCTTTATGTGGGACAAATTATACACTCCCATCTTCTTGTTTAACTTACTCCTTCTGGACAAATATATCTTAACCATACTTAATGGTTTTTTGGATGGAAAAGGCTTCAAAGGAGATTACTTTGAATACTTTGCAACACGAATACCACTTAAGTATCACCCTGCCATTTCTGTAGCCTAGAGGTGGGTGGAGAAAAACTGCAGGTGCATCTCCCTGCCAGAATATATAGTAACATATTTTTTGGAAGATTGTATAATGTAGTGCCCATTATACCATTGGTTTCATGAGATAATTATGATGCACTAAAGCAAATCAGCATACTAGACTGGATGAATATGCTCACATTCTAATTTTGTATAGAGGGTGATTACTGTTATTATTATTTATAGAGTGCAGTAAGTGTACGTAATGTTTGATAAACACGTAGGCAGACAAGGGCTTGGCCCAGAGGTGCTTCAGTTCTAATTTCCTGACTTAGACAACGTAAATGAAAAAAGGCTACACTATGCAAAAATGGAAGGGGACCAGGCAGAAAATGGGGTTAATGAAGTAAGTGTTCCCCATGGACTACAGGATAAAAGCACGTGTCCTTTTAGACTTGGGCTGAAGTTTCTCTTAACAGTTCAGGAAGGGTCACATATTGTAACCAAATCTGCTTACAAATACTTCCTGAAACCTTTTAATAAATTTTAATTCATTTCAGTAAATTTAGCTCTTCCCTACTCGCCCAGGTATAGCTCTATGGACTCTTAGATCCCAAGGCACCACTCCTAGGGACTTTACAAAGAAGGTAGGGAAATAGAATGATACCAGATTGCAGACTCTATGAAGGCAGGAATGAAGTCTAATAGGTACTTGACCTTCTACATACACTCCCTTGGTTAGGATTTTTCTTGCCTTGACACCTGTAATGGGAAAAAGGAAGACTTTGTAACTAGCAGTGTTGTTTTCACTTACAAGCAAACACACATAAAGGAGTTGCTTTTGTTATTGCTCCATAGATAAGTTGTGTCCTACTCTCTGCAAAGGACATGGACTGCAGCACACCAGGCTTCCCTGTCCTTTACTATCTCCCAGAGTTTGCTCACACTCATGGCCATTGAGTCAGTGATGTTATGTCAGAGAATGTTCAAACTGTCGTGCAATTGCACTTTCACATGCTAGCAAAGTAATATTCAAAATCCTTCAAGCTAGGCTTCAATAGTATATGCATGAACTGAGAACTTCCAGATGTAGTAGATGGATTAGAAAAGGCAGAGGAACCAGAGATCAAATTGCCAACATCCTTTGGATGATAGAAAAAGCAAGAGAATTCCAAAACAAAAATCTACTTCTGCTTCACTGACTATGCTAAAGCCTTTGACTGTGTGGATCACAACAAACTGTGGAAAATTCTGAAAGATATGGGAATACCAGACCACCTTACCTGTCTCCTGAGAAATCTTTATGCAGGTCAAGAAACAACAGTTAGAACTGGTCATGGAACAACAGACTATTTCCAAATTGGGAAAGGAGTACGTCAAGGCTGCATTTTGTCACTCTGCTTATTTAACTGATATGAATGCCCTTATATAAAAACCCACCCTATAAAAAACCTACCAGCCATGAAAGCCTCCCCTCAAATGTTAACTGAAAACAACAACAAATTGTCTTTTTACTATTGCTCTTCAGGGTTTATAATGTGTCCAAAATGTTCTTTGGTGCCAATACAGTCCATTTTGGGTGAGTACTCCATAATTCATGAAAACATATCTCCAGGGAATGCTCTAAGTCCTATTTGGAAATCTACGGAGAAGTATAATTACAGTATATGAACACGTGTGTAAGTAAAATGTTGTCATTTTTTAATATAATAACACCAGCCAAAAATTCAACTTTTGTTACAAACTTATTGCTAACCTGTAATAGTATTTCAGGAGTATTATCTACAAATCAATATAATTACATGTCAACTACTTGTCTCAGTTGTGACAGTTTTAAAATTTGAATTCATCAAATTTATCAAGTTGAATTTAGGATTTCAACATTTTAAAAGAAATCCGCCACTTAGATTTTGTCTTTGGGGTTAACTTTACCAAGAGTAGGGGGTGCAACATAAGTTCAAATACTAAGCTATTAATATATCATGAAGCAGAAATATTAAGAGCAAATCCAAGTCTTGAGAGAAGTTGCAGGAAAACTCTAGTGATTTATTCCAAATTTGTCACTTTCTAAAGACAGTGTTTTAAAATTGTGATGTTTTCTTCATCATGAGCTCTACTAGGCTCTTTTTAAATGCTTCTCTAGAAAATGTATTACATAATTGGGCAGATTTATGAAAATTGTAATCTATAACTGAGATATATAGATAACACACATATATATGAGATATATGTATTAACTGTTTTTTAAGGTAAGTCCTATATGAAATGAATTTTATCCTTATTCTTGCCTCTTTTTTTTTTTGGCAAAAAATGAGAAGCTGTATTAAGGAGCTTGTTTTGCTCAGGAGATAACTTCTGGAAGGACAGGATTATGAGTCTCCATAGTTTTGCCAACAATGTATTGCTAGAGGGTTTGATTTAGAGACTTTAATGTTACAGAGCATATTATGAAAAGCCACTGCTATATTGAAATAGTGTGCCCCTGCCCACAACACTGCCGTCTCTACTCCCAATAGAGCCATTCCTTCTTTGTAAACTTGATGTTTTGGCTCTCCGGTAGCTATGGACTGGTGTGCATGTGTGTGTGTGTAGCTAATTTTCCACTTGGATTCTGAAGTGTGCATGAGCTGAACTTCCTGGTCAACTATCATGCCTTTATTTGGGGGCACCTCACACAAGCTTTGTTCCTCAACCTACTTGGCCATATGGCAGTGTCCGGACCCTTGTGAATGTCCACATGTTGATTAGGGCAAAGTCCAGGGTGAGTTGAGCTAACTGTGTTTTTTACCTTATCATATACGCATGCACCCAACTTAAAGGACATGCTGCCTTCTGACCAATAGGAGAATATTTGTAATGCACTTTGGAATTCTGAGTGATTGTGAGTTCCAAATACTAAACTTTTAAAACATGTACATGTCAATAGACAAACATGAAAGAATTCTTATATAATAAGAGCAGCAGGTGATGTTTCTATGGATAATTTAACATGATCAGCTATGGAGGATTATTCTTTTGAGAACTGATTTTTCTTCTTCTCCTTTCCATTTCATATATAAATATATTTGTTTTATATCAGATATATACTTTTTTCACATAGATGGCATACGAGTCCATTTAAAACAGATTTTAAAATCTAGTTATTTCATACTCTTTAAAAAATTAAATCAATATGTATTTATTAGGTGCCTACCATTTATCAGACACTGCACTGTTTCACGTAGAAAGAAGACAGAATTACTGCCCTGGAGATTATAAATTTAGAAGCAAGACAGATATGCAAACAACCAATCAGTTCAGAATGTGAAAAAAGTTATCCTGCAGCTGTGAACCAAATAACAACAGGAAATCAAGGAAGGATGCTTAGGCTTGCCACATCAAATAGCCATTACTTACTGTGGCTGTGTCAGCTAGGTTGTCATACCTGCTAATACAGCATCACTAATTAGACATGGAACACTTAGAAACAGAATTGTGACCCAACTTAGAAGGCTCATATGTACCAGCATAGCTGCCACTTCACCGTCTTGTTTTCAAACCTTTTTATTTTTTTGGCCAATGACTTGCTTATTCCCACACTATTAATCTGAATTAACATTATTAAGAACAGTGATTCCTGCTGAGGAATTGTTTCTGAAACATGCATCACTAGGACTTCGTTATGTAATTCCTTCATGATGACAGGGTGTTTTTAAATTTATATATTAAAAAATAGGTCGGTTGCAAGAGGGCCTGGAGGCTGGTACCCAGTGTCCTCTGAAATTCCCTTGCTCTCTGTTCTAATTAGGAATATGCTGTATCTTTACTAATTTTAAGTATTCTATTTATTTGTTAACTCCAACCCCTAGTTAAGGATATCCATGACATTGCCTAATTAGCTAGAATTCTCTTTTTCAAATGTGGGGATTCCTAAGATTATTAAACGCAAGACAGTAGACCGAGATTCCACACTTGCTTCTATTTTGTTCAGCTTCCTCGGAGATTGAAGATGGCCGTGAAACTTTCTGCTCCTTCGGGATCATATTTTGAGTAACTTTGAGAAGTTGAAGTTAAAAGCGTGTTTGTGGACAGGGGGTCGTTTTCCTCCCATTCTGTTTCTTTCCTGCTTCCAACCGTCACCTTTTCCATTTTAAGCAAGTATTTTCACGAAAGAGGCATCTCGGCGATCAGTGTTCTGGATTCAGGAAAGATGACACTTGCATTTAAAAAGCACTGCCACTCGACCGGGGCAAAATTGCTGGTTGCTCGCTTGGTCACTGCAGTGCGTGTCTGACGCCTCGCTGCTGACAGCGGATCCAGCCTGGGCAGGAGGCGCTCCTGCACATTTTCCTCAGACCCCGAGGCTGCGGCCGTCCCCGAGCTGGGCACAGCCGCAGGGTACAGAGCGCCGCGGGCGCACGGAGCCGCGCACTCTGCCCCACTGACGGCGGGGTCGCTGCAGAGGGACAAACCTTTAGCCATTCTAGAACCTCTTAAGACCCTTCATTTGACGCCTCCGCAGAAAGTCACTTCCCTGTTGGGTCCCCAACACAACTTAAGAGAACTAGGCAAGTTAGGTCGTGACGACTCAGGCTTCCTACGAGAATAAGTTCCTGGTGGGTGGCGGAGACGCACTACGCTGGTCGACGATCTCCAGGGACTCGGCGCGGAGTTCTAACCACCACGGACTCAGACCCAACGACATGGTATGGTGCATCCGGAGCCCGGCCTTGGCCTCTTTTCTCTGGTTCCGGGAGTGTTTACCCAGCTTCTGTGGAAAACTCCCCCAGGGTCGCGCGGGGCGGGGAATGAGGTGCGGAAGGCCCTGCCCCTTTGATCTCTTTGCATCAACTTCTCAGTGCGCAGCGGCGGCGGGCTGGAGGTGAGCTCGGAGCAGGCCAGAGCCGCCCTTGGCGCACCCAAGAGGGCTCCTTCCTGGGACCTGCGGCGGCCGTGGAGGCCCGGAGGACTCTCAGAGCTCCTCATCCCGCCTCCTTCCTACAGGAGTGTGAAAATCAGCCCTCCCGCTCGGTCCACTCCCCTCTTCCTCCTGTACCTCTAGTGCAGCTTTTTAAAGGCGTCTCGTGCTTCCTCCAACTTTGGGGGAAGATAGTGCCCAACTCCAAGGGCACTCCCAACTCCTGCTTTCCCAACCCTCCTATCGCATTAATCCAGCCTCTTTGGTCGCATCCAAACTCGGTGTGCGTAGTATCGCCGCCCAACTTGGAACCGAGCGCCCCCGGCTGTTCACGGCCACCCCTCGGCTCCTGTTTGCAGGGAGCTCGGTTTCTGGCTCGTCGCAGGATCCAGCTGCGGTTCCGACCGGTCCCCGGGCTGGCGAGGCCCACGCGCGCGTGCACACACACGCGCTCACAGTCCCGCTCACACTCCCGCGTCCTCGCTCCCCGCACCCCACCCTCCGCGCGGCTCCTCCGCCGGGTGGGGGGGTGGGGTGACGTCAGGACTGCAGTCCCGAGGAGAGCGGCTGGAGAGGGCCGCGCGCTCCTCGCCCAGCTGGGAAGCTGGAGGCGCACTGGGGCGGCCGCGGCTGCCGCGCTCCTCCCTCTCCTCTGCACCCGCTGTGGCGCCGCCAGCCCGCGGGGGAGCCTCGCGAGCCGCCAGGTGGATTGAAAGTCGTTTCCTGGGAAGGACGGTGAGGGTGCTGCAGACCTGGCAGGCACTGAAACTGCAACTCGGACAGAAACGACCCAGCGGAGGAGCTGGGCGCGGGGCGCCGTGCGCAGCATCCCTGGGCGGCTGGGGGCGGTCGCCGCTCAGCTCGCCGCCCAGCGCGGCGGCCCGACCTCGGCCCCGGGACTCGGGCCCCGGGCGCGCTCGTCCGGTAGAGACCTCCCAGCCCTACGCATTTCGCGGCGGCTCTGGTGCGGGGAATGCGAGCGCGCCAGCTCCAGGTCACCGCCGTGGAGCAGCCGCCTGTAGGAAAGCGAGGAGAGGCGAGGGGGCGGCAGCCTCTGCCCGAAGTAAGTGCAGCAGAAGTTTGCATCGGCTTCCCCGTCGCTCCCCTGGAGCGAGTGGGAGGCTTATCTCCTGCCCTCGTTCTCTGAGGATAGCAGACTTGCCGGCGACCCTCGCCCGGAGAGAAGGTGAGCGTCACGGGAGGGTCGAGGACGCGGGGGGCCAAGGTAGAGTGGGATCCCGATGGAGCCAGGGGAGGAGATCCTCCACCTGAGGGGAGGAACGCGCAAGGTACAGGCCGTGGGGGTCTCGGAAAGGGAGGGGTTTGGGGAGAGAGAAGGTGGAGGTTGGTTGTCACACCTACTCTGGTGACCTTGGCGCGCCATCCTGGAGTGGCGAGCCAGAAGGGTCTCAGAGGTTGGAAACGGGTTAGTCTAGGAAACGGCGTGGCTTCTCATTCGGGGCTGCCTGGGGTGGAGCATCACTGCTGCTGCCGGACCCTGGAAGACCCGGGCAAGAGGAGACAGAAGAACCCGGCGCCGGGCAGCGACGGTGAAGGGTGGGGATTCAGGGCATTCCAGATCCAGGGGCTCGGAGTGGGAAGTTGGGGGGTCCTCTGAGGTGCTCCAGTCTCGACGGGGGAAACGGCGGTCCAGGAAGAGGGCGGGTGTGATGCTCCGGGACGCTACAGTTGCAGTTGGGTGCCTTTGGAGCTTCAGTGGCTAATTCTTGTAATTGGGCGGCTTCTCCGAGGCCGAGAGCACCCGGTCTGCGCCCGTCCCCCGGACCCTCCGGCTCCCCGTCTCGGCTGCCCTCCCCGCGCAGCCGCGGGTCCCCGCAGTCGTCAGGCTGTTCCCCGCGGCGGGTAGGGGGGGTGGGGGGAGACCCGGTGAACTCAAGAGACCCTCGGCGCTTTGCTCACTTGTTCCCGGGGCCCGTTCAGCTCTTTTTAATTATCATCCTCTCTAACCCGCCTCCGGAAGGAGCTTTTATTCTTTATCAATTGACCAAACTTCGAACCTGGAGAAAAGTTCATAGAAGCTGCGCTCCTACCTGGAGCAGAGCCCCGCAGAGGGCAGGGGAGGGTGGCGCGGGCAGCTTCCTCACCCTTTTCTCAACTGGAGACGGTTCTCAGGGAATTTTATATTAAATGAGATGCGATTATTCTAGGAAGTCAACGAAGCATCACTTTTCCAGAGTAGGACCGTCTGTGCTTAGGAAACCAGTATCCCACTCAGCTTCTGGTACCAAGGGTGCACTTTTCAAACCCAGGTCTCCCGCATTGTAGGCAGACGCTTTACCGTCTGAGCTACCAGGGAAGCCTTGTGGGTAAAGGGAGATTGTTAACTAAATTCCTTTTTTTTTTTTTGGCAAGTTATTCATGATGCATAGTGATTACCTAATTTCATTTACTCAGATCTATTCATTCAAAACAATTTATGAGGCCCAGTATGTGCCAGGCATTGTGTTAGATGCTGGGATGATAGAAATGACTGATATGTGGCCCCAGTGTTCAGGGAGCTTATAGTCTGTAAGATATGTGGTCTGGAAAGAAGGTGGAAAAAATACATGCCCTGCAGCAAAGGGCAGGTAATACCTGTTTTTTAGGAAAATGACTCACTTCCAACTCCTTAACTAAGGGGTCCAGCATCTGCTAGATTTCATCTTCCCTGAAATCAGGGATATTATTATTCATCTTTGATGGCCAGAAGACAATCTTGTGCCAGGCACATAGTAGGTCAATAATAAGTTCAGTTAAATGGATGGATGAATGAGTGAATTATTCTTGGTGAAAATATTAGAGGAAGGTATCATGCTGTATTGGGGAAGCATGTGAAGAAGAAAAAGTGAATTGGAAGGAGAAGGAATAAATGGAGCTCTAGAGGGCAAGAAAGAAAAGAGGCTAGGGTTTGTAAACATTTGAAAATTATGTAACAGCAGAGCTTGTTTCCCATTTTCACACAGTGGAAATCAGTAAAGTTCTTTATCTATGAAATACACACATCTCTTTGCGTATTTACATTTTAACTTTTTTTTTTTTTTTTTTTTTTAACAGCAGGTTCTCTGTTACTTTCCCATGTTGCTGGTGGTGGTGGTTTAGTTAAATGAGTCTGACTCTTATGATGCCATGGACCGTAGTCTGCCAGGCTCCTCTGTCCATGGGATTTCCCAGACAGGAATACTGGAATAGGTTGCCATTTCTTTTTCCTGGGGATCTTCCCCACCCGGGGATCCAACCTGCTTCTCCTGCATTGCAGCCAGATTCTTTACCAGAGAGTCACCAAGGAAGCCCTCATTTACCATGTGGAGGTCATCATGCCATGCTCATGTGAATATGTTGATAATGTGTTGATTCAGATGTGTCTAGGTTAGTGGGACAGGTTGGTGAAAAAATTCTTTAGAATTACCGAAATCATGCATTCAGATATCTCATATTTTGCTACTTCATGTGCACATGTCTACTCCTATGCTTTAACCATATTTAATTTAAACATGATTAAAATATTTATACATAGATTCTGCCAATGAAGATTAAACATATATATATACAAGACTGTTCTTGGTTTAATTATCTGAACCAAGGCTACCGTTGGACTCTGGTAGAAGGTGGTAAGTCACTCAGGTTCCAGAATGAATGATACTTTTTCCCCCATAGTTTAATTTTATTATATTTACTAGGCCCATATATTTTTCTTACTTGTACAACAGAACTACTTTTAAAAAATTAGTATTCATTAATGGTAATAATAATTTAGTGATCTGAGTCATGAGTTTATGAGCAATAATTTTGGATTTAGAACCTTCTTAGTGACATGTGATTTGGAGCCATCCTAGAAATTTTGTAAACCTCATTTTTTTCTACTTACAAAATGAGATAATTTTACTTGAATGATTTAATTAGACATTTAAAACAATATGTCAGTATACATTACTATTTTATTTGGGACATTGTTTTCTCTAATCAATGCCATTAATTTAGTATACAACACTGACAAGTAATTTGTAATTAACAGAAAAAAATCCATATTTTCCATTAATGGGTATTTTGTAGGTGTTTTAGGACATTAATGGAGTTCTAGAAAAAGTACTGTGATTGTGGACAATGCCTGGTGATTAAAACAATGTTTTAGAAGTAAATGTAAATAAATACTTTAAATAGTAGCTAAAATTTGGAATTCTTTAACCAGACCCTGTAGTGTTTCGTTTGTTGTGGTTTTTTCATTTGGATTATTACCATAATCACGCTGTTGGATTGAATGACCATTTGAAGGAATCTTGCAGGTGTACAAGCAGTACATTCTAGAGGGCAGAATCTTTATTTTAGAAATGTAGTTAGAGTGCAGAAATGCTGAGATATTAGGAATGTGGGGTCATAGTTACTGAGCTTGAAAATGATCTAGTGCAGTTTTTGGAGATGAGAAAATGAAGGTCTAAAAAGATGAAGGGTATAAATTTCCCAGGAAGACATTCGGACATACAGAAGATTCCCACATATTGTCCATTCCAGGGGCAACTTAAAAGGTCTGCTATCCTTGGATGTCCTCTTTCCTCATTAGCTATATGTATACATATATACCCTGCCTCGTGGACCTTCCTCCCACCCCACCCCCATCCTGTCCATCTTGGTCACCGCAAATCACCTAGCTGCACTCCCTGTGCTAAACAGCGGGTTGGAGGAAGATAACTTGTGTTTATGTTACAACCCTGTCTCTCCCTAGCTACATGGGCAAGTTGCTTTTTATTTATTAGTAGGTTTTTGTTTTGTTTATAGGTAATTACCATGTATGGGGATAGATGTAGTTGCACAATTATTTATTTCTCCTCTGTATTGTAAGTTTTATAAGGAAAAGAACTGAGTATTTCTTGCTCACTGCATGTCTGAGACTTAGCACCTGTTGGGCACACAATGGATATCCAATAAACATTTGTTGAATAAAAGAATGAATGAGTGAGTGAGTATAAAAAAATGATTGAGTGAGGGACACATCTCTTAGGTAGAACTGGAATCCTTAATATGAGAGCCATAACCTTATAAAGATTCTCTGTCTAAAATACTGTTCCCTTTGCCAACATCCCTTTCTGGATAGATGAGCTCCTGATGCACCCCTTTGCCAGACCTGCTTCTCCCATTTACTCCTCTCAGCAAGGGCTAGCTCCATTTTTCTGGTTACTGGGGTCAGAAACCTTGGGAGTTATCCTTCATGTTTCTTCTTCACAGCCAGCATTGAATTCATTTACAAATCCTGCAGCTGTGCCTTCCTGATGTATTGACATTTCGAATCTGACCAGTTCTCACCATCTCGCTTGCTACCAGCCTGGACTGAGCCTCCAGTATTTCCCAGCTGGTTTACTGCAGTGGCCTTCTAACTTCTCTCTAGGCTTCCATCTTGGGCCCACCCCACAGTCCAGGTTCGGCACCCAGCCTGAGCCATACTATGAGCACATGAGGCTCTTCATATGACTCCTCTGCTTACATTTTCCAGTGTCTTCCCGTCTCTTCTCAGAGAAAAAGAAAAAGGCCTTCCAGTACATCAGATGAATAAGGCCCTACACTGTTTCACCACTTCTAACTCTCTGGCTTCTTATACTTCCCCGACCACCCATAACTGCTTCCACTGCACTGACCCCCTTTCTTTTCCTACAACATATCACATTGGCTCTCTCCTAAGCAGTTTTGAATTAAGCAGTTTGAACCTTTTTCTGGAATGCTCTTTCCCAGACACCTGCTTGACTCACTTCTTCACTCCCTCTTTTCTCAAATTCCCCTTCTCAGTGAAGCCTCTCTTGGCTACCCTGTTGAAGATGACACTCCTCTAGATTTTTATTCCCGCCTTTCCTACACTAATTTCCTTTTAGCCTTTGTGACTATTATGACCATAAATTCTGTCTCTATCTTGTGTTTCTCCCATTCGAAGAAAAGCTCCATGAAGGTAGAGATTTTACCTTCTTTGTTCACGTCTGTATTTCTAGTGCCTAGAACAACATGTGGCACATGGTAGGTATGCAGTAAATACCTGTCAAATAAGTACATGGAGATGAAATAGTGTCTGTAACCTAAATAGGGTCCTATTAAAATTAAATGAAAATGCATGTGGAGTATCAGACACAGTTACTATGCTGTCTTCTCTGGTCTCCTGGACTTTTTGTCCCTCCTTTGACCAGGACTGTGATCAGAGGCCCTGCTCTCCCAGGATTCTTAGCTGTTATTTTTGGAAATGACTTTGAAGAAGCCCCAATGGTTGTTTATATGTGCTGCTGGAAATAATTAGGAAATAAATACAGTTAACTCTCTAAGATACAGTGTATTTCTTTTCATAAAATACCTCTGGCCTGGGGCTTCTGAAAGGTGGCTGCTGTAAGTTTCATCTTCTGGGTGAGAGCATCGAAGACTGTCCTGATCTCTGGGTGGGCCCTCCTGTAGTGAAGCGGGGGTCTTCTTCCCCTCTTGGGTCACACTGCAGTTCTTAGATGGCAGTGGCAGTGGAAGGCTGGGGAGAGTGATACCCTGGGGGCGGGGGTAAAAGTGGAGATCAGAGCTAAGCTGGGCAACAGAACTGTTTCTGGAACGTTATTTCTTAATTGAGTCATCTCATCAAGTCAGGACTGAGAGCAGAAACATGAGAAGGGACAGAGAGAAACCTATATGGGTCACTAGTTGGCCACCCAGGTTGGGTTTTAACTACTTTTCCTGTCTCTTAATGCTGGGTTTACTTCTTGCTTGACTTAACATGTCTATTCTCATTGGTTGCCTCCTGGTCCAATGGTTCTAGCTGAGGAGGAGTTATAAGGCCATATCAATTAACCAATGATGTACTACATTAAGAAAATCATAATTAATTTAAGTGGAGCCTTGTATAGCTATCTCTAGGGCTTAGACTAGCCTATGTGGTAAATACTATTCCTTAATTCTAAAAATCCAGCTCAAGAATAGGCTGTACCTGTTTAAATGCACAGTTGGCTGAGCTGTTAGGATGTTTTTTATGGTTCTACCAGGATGTTGTGAGCAGATATTGTGCTTATGTGTTAAAGTTGGGTACATTGTTGCGTTTCTATAAAATTACATACTAAACCCTGCTGCTGCTGCTGCTAAGTCGCTTCAGTCGTGTCTGACTCTGTGTGACCCCATAGACGGCAGCCCACCAGGCCCCCCCGTCCCTGGGATTCTCCAGGCAACAACACTGGAGTGGGTTGCCATTTCCTTCTCCAATGCATGAAAGTGAACCCTACAGCTCGTAATTCCTGCTAGCTCAGAGCAGTCACACTTTATGAGTTTACTCAACGGATAGTATTTGCAATCCTGAGTGTTCATAATGGTTTTGCCTTAACAGAAAAAATGCTATGTTGTGCCCAGTTTTGCTCTAGAAATAGAAGGGGAGCTTTGGGTTTAGTACTTGTAGGTTACCAGATCTGTTCTTAGCATGTTCTGTGACCTTGTCCGATTTGCATTATTTTAGAGTAGCTTTTCTGGAGCCAGAAAAAGTTACCAAAGCAGCAAAAATGGGGCCAACAACCTTGAAATATAGCCATTAGAAATCTGTTTTCTTATAACTGTAAGAGATGCATCCGGAGCAACTTTTCAACAGAAACTGTGCGTGTGTGTGCGTGTGTGTGTGTATGTGTTGTGTGTAGGGGGAGATAACAGACTCTAGGACAGAGGCCCAAACTATCCCAGCACTGTAAGGGAAGAGGGGGTGACTTAGCTTTCCAAACAACTGTGTACACAGTTTTTTGTGTTCTTTTTTTTTGGTGCCTGGTTTACAAACACACTTTGTTCTAAATGTTTTTAATAAGTAGGTTGTTTGGAAACTTCTTACTCCTAGAAACAATGTTACATGTGGAATTTAGGTTCCCAGCTGCCTTGGGAGAAATCTGTTTAATTCATTGCTGAGCATTAAAAAATGATACTGTAGGTTTCTTCTTCATATGAGAAAATCAGTATTAATTTCTAATTAATAAAATTCTAATTTCCATTTTGTTATAACCAAAAGATCTAGGCTGGCACTTTTGTAAGTAATCTCTCCCTTGACTCTTACTTGTATGTTCAGCAGACCAAGAGATTATATTACATATCATGTATAGTATATATATCTGTAATATAGAAAATAAGTAAGTAGACATATCCTTCTTTTAAATATATAGATAATATTGGATCTCCTGCATTTACAAACTTTTAAAAATCAATTTATAAAATCATGTTACCTTAATAAAACATAAATAAATAAAAAACATAACCAATGTTAACTACATAGATATCCTTGAGAGTTCACGGTTCATGTATTGCTGAAGTCTGGCTTGGAGAATTTTGAGCATTACTTTACCAGCATGTGAGATGAGTGCAGTTGTGCGATAGTTTGAGCATTCTTTGGCATTGCCTTTCTTTGGGATTGGAATGAAAACTGACCTTTTCCAGTCCTGTGATCTCTCACTGCTGAGTTTTCCAAATTTGCAGACACATTGAGTGCAGCACTTTCACAGCATCATCTTTCAGGATTTGGAATAGCTCAACTGGAATTCCATCACCTCCACTAGCTTTGTTCGTAGTGATACTTCCTAAGGCCCACTTGACTTCACATTCCAGGATGTCTGGCTCTAGGTAAGTGATCACACCATCGTGGTTATCTGGGTCGTGAAGATCTTTTTTGTATAGTTCTTCTGTATATTCTGGCCACCTCTTCTTAATATCTTCTGCTTTTGTTAGGTCCATACCATTTCTGTCCTTTATCGAGCCCATCTTTGCATGAAATGTTCCCTTGGTATCTCTAATTTTCTTGAAGAGATCTCTAGTCTTTCCCATTCTGTTGTTTTCCTCTCTTTCTTTGCATTGATCACTGAGGAAGGCTTTTATCTCTCCATGCTATTCTTTGGAACTCTGCATTCAAATGGGTATATCTTTACTTTTCTCCTTTGCTTTTCACTTCTCTTCTTTTCACAGCTATTTGTAAGGCCTCCCCAGGCAGCCATTTTGCTTTTTTGCATTTCTTTTCTATGGGGGTGGTTTTGATCCCTGTCCCCTGTATAATGTCATGAACCTCCATCCATAGTTCACCAGGCACTCTGTCTATCAGATCTAGTCCCTTAAATCTATTTCTCACTTCCACTGTATAATCATAAGGGATTTGATTTAGGTCATACCTGAATGGTCTAGTGGTTTTCCTCACTTTCTTCAATTTAAGTCTGAATTTGGCAATAAGGAGTTCATGATCTGAACCACAGTCATCTCCCGGTCTTGTTTTTGCTGACTGTATAGAGCTTCTCCATCTTTGGCTGCAAAGAATATAATGAATCTGATTTCAGTGTTGACCATCTGGTGATGTCCACGTATAGAGTCTTCTCTTGTGTTTTTGGAAGAGGGTGTTTGCTGTGACCAGTGTGTTCTCTTGGCAACTATTAGCCTTTGCCCTGCTTCATTCCATACTCCAAGGCCAAATTTGCCTGTTACTCCAGGTATTTCTTGACTTCCTACTTTTGCATTCCAGTCCCCTATAATGAAAAGGACATCTTTTTTGGGTGTTAGTTCTAAAAGGTCTTATAGGTCTTCATAGAACCTTTCAACTTCAGCTTCTTCAGCCATGATATTGAATGGTTTACTGTGAACTTCCAGATGTTCAAGATGGTTTGAGAAAAGGCAGAGGAGCCAGAGATCAAATTGCCAACATTCGCTGGATCATCAAAAAAGCAAGAGAGTTCCAGAAAAACATCTATTTCTGCTTTATTGACTATGCCAAAGCCTTTGACTGTGTGGATCACAGCAAACTGTGGAAAATTCTTAAAGAGATGGGAATACCAGACCACCTGACCTGCCTGTTGTGAAACCTGTATGCAGGTCAGGAAGCAAGAGTTAGAACTGGACATGGAACAACAGACTGGTTCCAAATAGGAAAAAGAGTACGTCAAGGCTGTATACTGTTACCCTACTTATTTAACTTATATGCAGAGTACATCATGAGAAACGCTGGGCTGGAAGAAGCACAAGCTGGAATCAAGATTTCTGGGAGAAATATCAATAACCTCAGATATGCAGATGACACCACCCTTATGGCAGAAAGTGAAGAACTAAAGAGCCTCTTGATGAAAGTGAAAGAGGAGAGAGAAAAAGTTGGCTTAAAGCTCAACATTCAGAAAATGAAGATCATGGCATCTGGTCCCATCAGTTCATGGGAAATAGATGGGGAAACAGTGGAAACAGTGGCTGACTTTATTTTTGGCTCCAAAATCACTGCAGATGGTGACTGCAACTATGAAATTAAAAGACGTTTACTCCTTGGAAGGAAAGTTATGACCAACTTAGATAGCATATTAAAAATCAGAGATATTACTTTGTCAACAAAGGTCCGTCTAGTCAAGGCTATGGTTTTTCCAGTAGTCATGTATGGATGTGAGAGTTGGACTATGAAGAAAGCTGAGTGCCAAAGAATTGATGCTTTTGAATTGTGGTGTTGGAGAAGATTCTTGAGAATCCCTTGGACTGCAAGGAGATCCAACCAGTCCATCCTAAAAGAAATAAGACCTGGATGTTCATTGGAAGGACTGATGTTGAAGCTGAAACTTCAGTATTTTGGCCACCTGATGCGAAGAGCTGACTCATTGGAAAAGACCCTGATGTTGGGAAAGAGTGAAGGCATGAGGAGAAGGGGACGACAGAGGATGGGATGGTTAGATGGCATCACCGACTCAATGGACATGAGTTTGGGTGGACTCCGGGAGTTGGTGATGGACAGGGAGGCCTGGCGTGCTGCGGTTCATGGGGTTGCAAGGAGTCAGACACGACTGAGCAGCTGAACTGAACTCACTGATCCTTGAGAGTTAAGTCTCATACAAGGCAAATCTTAGAGTGTTGCTCTGTCCACCCATCAGTGTCATTCATGGCTTTGGGAGGAATAAGAAGCTCTCTAGCCACCTGCCCTGAGGCCTCTGCTGTGGCCACATCTGCACAGAAGGGTGCTCTGATAGCTAGAAATTCACTGAGAGTTCTGATCCCACATTTCTCAAGTGTATCTGTGTCCTTTGCTCATCAGATCCCTGAGATTGGATGCTGGTATCTGATACCCCTTCCGTAGAGGTTACAAAACAATGATCCTTTTCCTTCTGCCTTGTCCTCCTGTCCTTCCTACAGTCTTCACCCTTTCTCCTTCCTTTTGGCCTCATTTCCCGTTAAACCCAGCATTCAGGTCCCTCAAATGCCTTTACACAAAATGTGACCCGCCCTCCCTCTAGTGGTGATCAGGAAATCTCTTCTGTTACCTTTTCCCCCAACATTATTGAGATATAATTGCCATATAAAATTGATTCATTTAAGGTATACAATGTGTTGATTTGATACACTTATATGTTGAAAAATGATTACCACTATGCTGCTACTGCTAAGTCACTTCAGTCGTGTCCAACTCTTTGCGACCCCGTAGACAGCAGCCCACCAGGCTCCGCTGTCCCTGGGATTCTCCAGGCAAGAACACTGGAGTGGATTGCCATTTCCTTCTCCAGTGCATTAAAGTGCAAAGTGAAAGTGAAGTCGGTCAGTCGTGTCTGACTCTTAGCGACCCCATGGACTGCAGCCCACCAGGCTCCTCCGTCCATGGGATTTTCCAGGCAAGAGTACTGGAGTGGGGTGCCATTGCCTTCTCCGGATTACCACTATAGCATTAGTTAATACCTCTATCACATCATATAATAGTCTTTTTTCTTTCCTTTTATTTTTTTAGTGGTGAGAACATTTAAGCTCTACTCTATTGCCAACCCATTGATACACATATATTGAAAAATGGTCACCACCATATGATTAGCTAATGCCTCCATCCTGTGTTGTATTTGCCTTTTGTGTGTGTGTGTGTGTGTGTGTGTGTGTGTGTGTGTGTGTGTGTGTTTGGTGAGAACATTTAAGTTCTACTCTCTTGGCAATCCATGACCTTGGTTAATATCAGGAGCTTGTTTTACCTACAGTCCTGGCAATGGGCTGGCTCTTCCCCTCACAACCATCTCCAGAGACCTGGGAGTGGAGACTGTCCTGGTCACTCGTGCAGAGAATGGGTGTCCCAGCACAGGAGGGAGAGGGAGAAGGGGGATAAGAGACAGTCACTGTGAGAGTCTGTGGTTTCTTTTCTTTGGAGGACCTTGTACATTGCCCTGAGAACTTCCCTATCCAGTTCTAGCTTAGTTCCATGGGGTCCCATCTATGTATTCCCTATAGACACAAAAACAAATTCAAAGCTTCTTTGATACCCTCTGGTTTCTGAAAAGTAGGACTTCCCAGGTGGTTCTAGTGGTAAAGTAGTCACCTGTCAATGTAGGAGACACAAGAAATGGGGGTTTGATCCTGGGGTTGGGAAGATCCCCTAGAGTGGGAAATGGGAACCCGCTCCAGTATTCTTACCTGAAAAAGAGTTGAACATGACTGAGCATAGCATGAAGGAAAGTGAAAGGAAGGAAAGGAAAAAAAAAAAACCACCAACAGAGGTGAGACTTTCAAAAGGTTTCATTTAGAGGTGTGTTGGATCCCTGGTGGAACAAAAAAGCTCTGATTTGTTGCGTTCGTTGATTTCTGTGTTGTAAATATTTCTACCATAACTGATTTCAGCATGATGTGAACTGGCTCCCAAAACTCTTCGAAATTTAACAATTATCTCTCATGAATCTGTACAAAAATGCCTTCCTTATTCTACTCTTCATGTCTCAAGCAATAAGGTAAGAGGAAAGATACAAGTTTTCCTCTTGTTCTTTCTCCTAGCCACTCCCTTGCCTTTTTAACTCTGTGAATAGTAGGGGGGGAAATGTATAGATCCTAGAGTCAGCAAATTTGTTTTATAAAGGCCCAGATACTAAATTAATATATTAGACTTTGCAGTCCACATTTGATTTTTGTCACATATTCTTCTTTTTTTATTTTCAAACAACTGTTCCTAGTTTTTTTCAAAGAATTATTCCTAACTAACGGGCAGTACAAAAAATAAAACATAGGCTGTTGGTTGGATAGGGCCTCTGGGTCTGTTGACACCTGGAATAGATGATCAGATGATTAGAAATTTAAACTTCAGAAATTTGAAATTTGTAATTTAAAATTTCTATATATACATAAATTGTGTGATACAAATTATATATACATATATATGTATGTGTGTGTTCAGTTCAGTTCATTCGCTCAGTCATATCCAACTTTTGCAACCCCATGAATTGCAGCATGCCAGGCCTCCCTGTCCATCACCAACTCCTGGTGTTCACCCAGCTCCTGGAGTTCACCCAAACTCATGTCCATCGAGTCGGTGATGCCATCCAGCCATCTCATCCTCTGTCGTCCCCTTCTCCTGCCCCCAATCCCTCCCAGCATCAGAGTCTTTTCCAATGAGTCAACTCTTCGCATGAGGTGGCCAAAGTATTGGAGTTTCAGCTTCAGCATCAGTCCCTCCAATGAACACCCAGGACTGATCTCCGTTAGGATGGACTGGTTGGATCTCCTTGCAGTCCAAGGGACTCTCAAGAGTCTTCTCCAACACCACAGTTCAAAAGCATCAATTCTTTGGCACTCAGCTTTCTTCACAGTCCAACTCTCACATCCATACCTGACCAATGGAAAAACCATAGCCTTGACTAGACGGGCCTTTGTTGGCAAAGTAATGTCTCTGCTTTTCAATATGCTATCTAGGTTGGTCATAACTTTCCTGTGTATATATATGTATAAATGGGCTTCCCTGGTGGCTCAGATGGTAAAGAAGCCACCTGCAATGTGGGAAACCTGGATTCAACCCTTAGGTTGGGAGGATCCCCTGGAGGAGGTCGTAGAACCCACTCCAGTACTCTTGCCTGGAAAATCCCTATGGACAGAGGAGCCTGGTGGGCTATAGTCCATGGGGCCACAAAGAGTCGGACACGATTGAGTGACTAAACACATTTTATATATATATATATATATATATTTCAAAGGTAAAGCCCAGACTGAGTGAGGTTATCCTGAGCGTCTCACCATAGGACCCAAGCTTTGGTCTCTGTTAGAAGAATAAGGCCTCTCAGGGTTGGGGGTGGAGTAGGTGGGGACACCAAGGATGATCTCAGTGGCGACTAAGGAGAAGCCTGATCTTAGGGCATCCTTTTCTTCCCTTCTTTCTTTTATAAAAAAGTTTTATTGAGATATAATTTATGTATTATAAAATACATCCATTTAAAGTACGCAGTTCAGTTTTTTTTAGTGTATTCATAGGATTGTGCAACAATTGCCACATTCTAATTTTAGAACATTTCAATCTCCTCTAAAATATATTCCCATACCATTACCAGTCAATAACCATTCCCTCTGTACCTTCCAGCCCTTGGAAGCCACCAAGCTACTTTCTGTCTCTATGGATTTGCTTGTTCTGGACATTTCATATAAATGCAATGTTTGTCCTTTGTGAGTGGCTCCTCTCCTTTAGAACAATGTTTTCAAGGTTCATCCACATTACAGCATGTATCAGTACTTCGTTTCTTTTTACTGTCAAGTAATAGTGTCTTGTATGGATATACCACATTTTGTTTACCCATTCATCAGTTGATAGATATCTGGGTTGTTTCTCATTTTTGGCTAATATGAGTAATACTGTTATGGAAAGTCATGTATACCTCTGTATATGAATTTATGTTTTCATTTCTCTTGGGTAGATATCTAGGAGTGGAGTTATCATGTGATATGATAACTCTTATGTTTAGCATTTTGCAGAACTGCCACACTGGTTTTCAGAGGGGCTGCATCATTTTACATTCCCACCAGCATCATTTTACATGCCCACCAGCAGTATACGAGGGCTCTATATTCTCCACATTCTTACCAACACTTGTCTCTTTTTTTGATTATAGTCATTCTAATGATGTGAAGTGGTATCTTCTCATCATCGTTTTGATTTACATTTCCTTATTGACTAATGACGGAGAAGACAATGGCACCCCACTCCAGTACTCTTGCCTGGAAAATCCCATGGATGGAGGAGCCTGGTAGGCTGCAATCCATGGGGTCGCTAAGAGTCGGACACGACTGAGCAACTTCACTTTCACTTTTCACTTTCCTGCATTGGAGAAGGAAATGGCAACCCACTCCAGTGTTCTTGCCTGGAGAATCCCAGGGACGGGGGAGCCTGGTGGGCTGCCGTCTATGGGGTCGCACAGAGTCGGACACGTGACTTAGCATAGCGTAGCATTGACTAATGATGTTGGGCATCTTTTCATGTGCTTATTGGGCACTTATATATCTTCTTTGGAAAAATACACGTCTGCAAATATATTGTCCATTTTTATTTTTATTTTTTTGTTTTCTTACTATATATATTTTATTGAAATATAGTTGAGTTACAGTGTTTCAGGTGCAGAGCAAGGTGACTTAGTTATACATATATGCGTAGATTATTTTTCAGATTATTTTCCATTATAGGTTATTACAAGATATTGTATACTACAGAGAACTATTAAATGGAGTTCTTTGTCTTTTTATTATTGGTTCGTAAGTTGCCTAAATACAAGCCCCTTGTCAGATAAATGACTTGCAAATATTTTCTCCCCTTATTTGGGTTGTCTTTTCACTTTTCTGATGGTTTAGCTTGCAGCACAGAAGTTTTGATATTTCGAAGAAGTACAATTTATCTATTTTTTTCTTTTATCACTTACGTAACAAATTCAAGTACATTAAGATTTATTTGTATGTTTTCTGCTAAGTATTTTGTAATTGTAGCTCGCTTAGTTTAGGTCTAATTCATTATGAGTTAATTTTTGTGTACAGTGTGAGGGAGCTGTCCAGTTTTATTCTTTTGCATGTGATTGTTCAGTTGTTCCAGCATCATTTGTTGGAAAGGGTTGACTTGTTTTGGCATGCTTGCTGACATTAATTGACTATAATGCGGGATTTATTTCTTGACTCTCAATTTTACTCCGTTGATCTATCCTAATGTCTTTTCTCATGCCAGTAGTGCATAGTCTTGATTCTGTGACTTTGCACTAAGTCTTTAAATTAGAAGACTCCAGCTTGCTGAGTCCTCCAGCTTGCTTCTTATTTTTCAAGATTGTTTTGGATATCTGGCCCTCTCAAATTTCCGTATTAACTTTAAGATTTGTTTGTTAAATTCTGCTAAAAAAAAAAAAAGCCATCTGGTATTTTGGTAAGGAATTGTTTTAAGTCTGTGGATCAGTTTGGAGAGTAATGCTATCTTAACAATATTAATGCTTCTGATATTCTTCTGATACATGGAATGGCTTTTTATTTACCGAGGTCTTCCTTTATATTTTCAATAATATTTTATAATTTTAAGAGTGTAAGTATTACATATTTTTTTAAAAAAATTATTCTTTACCATTTCTTCCTTTCCTTCCTCCCTAAATGCTCTGTCTAGAACCTGCAGTACAAGGTCAAATTGAAGGGATGAGAGTGAGCATCCTTGTCTTGTCCTTGATCTTCAGCGGAAAGAATTCAGTCTTTCACCATCAAGTATAATGTTAGCTGTGAGTTTTATCAAAGGTGCCTTTTATCAGGTTGAGGAAGTTCCCGTTTTCTTCTTGGTTGTTGAGTGTTTTTATCACAAAATGGTATTGGATTTTGTGAAACTCTTTTTCTATGTCTATTGTGCTATCACTCATTATTTCTGCTCTTTCCATTTTAGTGTTTTACTTTTATGAAACTCAAAAGTGGAGAAATGGAATAGAGTGTGGGTAGAAAAAAATGATTTTAGGCTGCTCATGGAGAGAAGGAACGGAGGAAGAGGGCAACAAGATGAAGTTTAACAGTAGAAAAAGAAGGATGGCGTTGGAAGGAACATGACCACACTTTTGGTCCCTACCTCTAATTTTCTAGGTGGTCACACAGACTTGGAAACACTGGGTGACTTCCTTCTCACATAGCCTGGAATGGCAGTGCCAGTACACAGGCAGACCTGCCCACTTCCCTTTTAGGGCTCTTTCCACTGGTCAGCACCATTCCTCAAGCTAAACTCTGAAGGATAAGGAGTAGTCAATCAGATTAAAAAAATGAGAGGGAGGAGGTTTCTGGTAGAGGATGCTTGATATATAGAGGCCTTGGGGCAGGAGAGAGCCAGTATGGAGACTTCCAAGATGGTGGCTCTGGTTGGAGCCCTGAGTGAGAAGAAGGTGAAAACTGAGAGGGAACAGTTGGGTGAGGGCTCCATCACAGAGTCCTGTGGGCTGGTACTGAGTGTGGATTTATTCCAAGTACAATGTGGACAGTTTTAAGGCGGGAGAAGCAACTTGAAAAGATTTTATGTATTGTGAAGATGACTTGCTGCATTGTGGAGAGATTAAGTGTGGGCTGTGCTGAGGTGGAGAGTCCAGGTGTGACCCTGCAGAAGGTGAGATGGGTGAGGAGAAGTGGGCAGACTAGAGATTTGGTTTGCAGTTAGAATCCACAGGACTTTAAAGCATTGCTAGGAATTCCAAGAGGAAGATGGGTGTGTTTAGACTCAAGAAAGAGGGCTGTGTGGATCCCCTCCTAGGAAGCTGGGTTACTCTGGAAGCAGATGTATTAAGAAGTGCAAGGTTTTGGTTAAGGTGTTCCTGACTTGCTCTCTAGGTGTTTTGACCAGATGTTGCCTCACCCACCAGTAGCAGGTGAAAATTTGTGGAGAAAAAGAAACTTCCTTCTACCTGAAATGCCCTCTTCTTTCCTGATGGACATTGTTGCTGTTGTTGCTCAGTTGTGTCTGACTCTTTGTGAACTCATGGACTAAAGCACGCCAGGCTTCCCTGTCCATCACCAGCTCCCGGAGCTTGCTCAAACTCATGTCCATCGAGTCAGTGATGCCATCCAACCATCTCATCCTCTGTCGTCCCCTTCTCCTCCTGCTCCCAATCCCTCCCAGCATCAGAGTCTTTTCCAATGAGTCAACTCTTCGCATCAGGTGGCCACAGTACTGGAGTTTCAGCTTCAGCATCAGTCCTTCCAGTGAATATTCAGGACTGATTTCCTTTTAGATTGACTGGTTAGATCTTCTTGCAGTCCAAGGCACTCTCAAGAGTGTTCTTCAACATCACAGTTCAAAAGCATCAATTCTTTGGTGCTCAACTTTCTTTAAAGTCCAGCTCTCACATCCATACATGACTATTGGAAAAACCATAGCTTTGACTAGATGGACCTTTGTTGGCAAAGTAATGTCTCTGCTTTTTAATATACTGTCCAGGTTTGTCATAGTTTTTCTTCCAAGGAGCAAGCGTCTTTTAATTTCATGGCTGCAGTCACCATCTGCAGCGATTTTGGAGCCCAAGAAAATAAAGTCTGTCACTGTTTCCATTGTTTCTCTATCTATTTGCCATAAAGTGATGGTACTGTGCCATGATCTTAGTTTTTTGAATGTTGAGTTTTAAGCCAGCTTTTTCACTCTCCTCTTCACTTTCATCAAGAGGCTCTTCAGTTCCTCTTTGCTTTATATTTACATGTTCTTCAAAGCTGGTCTCAAATGTTACCTCTTTTGTGAAACTTTCAAGTTCTTTATTTCAGACACTGACATAGCATTTATTATGTCTCTCTAGCCTTTATTGCTAGGTAACCCTTATTCTGCCTCAATTCTGTGTTGAGCACATGATGATAGGAAGCACAGAGAAGTTAAGTCACAAAGGGTTCCAGTGTCCCTGCTTGGCCACTATGCTATGCTGCCTTTTGCTGGGAGCTCTCTAAACAGAATGCCTGACCCCTTCTCTTGCTTCCCATGACCTCTGTTGTAGCTCTTTTTATATTGCGCAAAGAGTGAAATGAATGTTTCTCTTCTCTGGCAAAGAGGGAGCATATTGAAGGCAGGGACCATGTGTTGTTCATTTTCATATCTCTGGTGCTGGGTGCATGACAGATGCAGAATAAGTGAGTGAAGGAAAGAATGAACATGAATGAATGAATGAATGACTGGCCGAGGGACTAAGAAAATGAACTGGTAGAAGTGGGATGGAGCTTTCTGTCACATTATGCAGGCGGCACTCTTTCTAGGCCAGAGTCCGTGAACTGCATTATAATTTAGGCCAGTGAAATTTCTAGCTTTGCCATCATATGATTTAAAAATTTACATTCATCTTTCAATGTGTTCTAAGCAAATAATACTTTTCTGAGTTAAACAGATGATGAAGCTCCTGCACCGGCAGGTATTATGTTCTTTAAACACGGTTGCTTGGTTGTCACCAAGGACATTTCTGCATCTGATATTGATTTAAATATTCAATTATGAATGTGATGAAGACAGCTTTATTTATAGCTAATGAGGATTGTATTGGCTGAAGAAACCAGCTCTGAGAACAACATGGTGTATTCTTGTTAATCTGATGTGGGTAGACTAGCTTAATCGGCATTCACAAGGCTTTTCATTCTGCGCTGATACGAAATTGAAAAATACTGGGTGCTATGATTTTACTGTATTTTAGTGTCAAGTAGTGAGGGTATTTGTGAAAAATTCATTATGTTTTGCAGATGATTCAAGTCCTGTTGAACTTTTACTTAAATGTATATTTACACAGCTATGCCTTGACTTTTAAACATTTGATGTATAAGATTCAAATTGCAGAATATATCTAATACGAAGTCCGTTACAGAAGAACCATCAGGTAGTTCATCAGATGTCTGTGGAGTGGGTGTAATGAGTCTAGGGGACTGGGTCACCATCCACCCTTCTCATTCTCAAAGGTTGTGATCAATAAAGCAAACCAACCAAGCAAGATTGCTAGCCAGATGGAGAATACAGTGATTTCGCTTGTCTACAGAATCTTCCGTGCAGAGTTTTGTGAAACCTATATTAAAATATATGCTTTAGGCTTATCCAAAGTGGAACTTTTTACTCCTACTCTTTATCTAGGATTGGGCCCCACAAACTCAGGTATGCTTGCACAGGGAGAGAGGAACCAGACTCCAATACCCCCTGCTTGAATATGGATAAGGCTGGAGGCAGCTTCCAGAAAGTGTCATAAGCAGAATAATGGCCACCCTCCCCCAAACTGTCTGCATCCTAATTCCCCAAAATGGTGACTGTTTTTAATGTTGTGTTGCTTTAAGCCACTCCATCTGTGGTATTTGTTATAGCAGCAGTAGGAAACAAATACAGAAGGTTTGGGGACCTGTTCAGATGTGTTTGCCAATAGGAAACAAGAAACAAAGAGCCCTCTGGGTCCCATCCCAGAAAATGAAAGATGAAGTAGTCCTATCTGCTAGTAAACCATTGTCCAGTTAGTGGCAAACGTCAGCAGACCAACCAACCACCCCTTCTCTTCTAGAAAAGAGTGAGTGAGGGAAAAGAGAAGCTGATTAAGGAGTCTCAGTGGGGAGAAGTTTAATGCCAAGGATCAGAGACCTACATAGCCTTGGGGAGGTAAGAAAGATAAGCACAGAGTGACCAGCCTTAGGAACTCCAGAAGCAGGAGTCTCAGAAAGGCTCTATGTCTATAGGACATTCCTTACTTCTGCTGCCTGCCTGATACCTGTGAGCCTGCCTGCAGCCACCATCAAAACAAAACAAACTTTCTGTACATTTCCTGAGTTATTATATAAAATGTGAAAGCCCCCTACCAAATGGAAGATGTTAACTACTTAATGACCATGAGCACACAGCACCCCAGGGCTCCTGGAGCCTAAGGACTGATAATGTTAACTTCTGTGATAATGCCCTATTCCCTCACCATCAGCCAGTCAGAGAATGGTGCATGAGCTGAGCACATAGCCTTCAATCCCCTCCCATACCTGGCTTTTCAAAGTGCTTTGCTGAAACCCTTTGGGGAGGCTTCTTGCATGGCCCTACAATTCCTTTCTCTGCTCAAAAATAAGCAAACGGAAAACTCACTTCCAAATCTCATAGGAGGCCCTCTCACTGCTGAACTCTCAGAGGAACTCTGCAGGCAAGGGAGAAATGTAGTTTCAGGACCTTGCATGGGGTGAAGTATACAGGGTATTGGCAATGTCTGGCACAGAGGGTGAAGAGGAAACAGTGGCACAAATTTGCTTCTCACTAGTTTGAGGGAAGAACATGGGAAGAGGAGCATACACGTTTTTCCCTATGACCCCCGGTCCCTTTGTTCTCTTGACCTTGGGATTGTAGCCTCCCTTATGGGCCCAGTCAGTGAACACACTGGCAAACTCTTTAAGAGACTGCATAGGTGTGCAGTGAAGTTGGTGCTCAAGAGATCAGAGATGGATGTGGAACTGAATATTAATGGATAAGTTTGAAATGATTGAGTTATTATTTAACTACAATTTACCAGATATCTATTTTGAACCATCATTATTTCAAGGACATTTTTCTTTGAAGCTTTTAACAAATAATTTAAGCCAAATTAATATTCATTGCAAATGTCAGAAACAGTTGAATTTTATTTTCATAGGGCCTTTGAACTTCTGTGTTTACTGAGAGAGATAAAATGTTATCGTGCTGTGATTTCTACTTTTTAAAATTTGATAAAGTGCAGGTAATTGTTATCTAATTATTAATAGTTGTAAATACCATTTAATTAAATAATGCAGGAATAAACTCAGCATGCCTCATTTCTTACTGCTCTCAATCAAGAGTTTGCAGAAGATTTTCATGTTACCTGTTAGTTCAGTCTTTAATTCCCTCTTGCTGCTGCTGCTGCTGCTCAGTTGCTTCAGTCGTGTCCGACTCTGTGCGACCACAGAGACAGCAGCCCACCAGCCTCCCCCATCCCTGGGATTCTCCAGGCAAGAATACTGGAGTGGGTTGCCATTTCCTTCTCCAATGCGTGAAAGTGAAATCTCTCAGTCATGTCCGACTCTTTGCGACCCCATGGACTGCAGCGCACCAGGCTCCTCTGTCCATGGGATTTTCCAGGCAAGAGTACTGGAGTGGGGTGCCATTGCCTTCTCCGTAACTGCCTCTTAGGAGTACAAAATTGCTTCAGTTCTGCCAAAAGCAGCAAAGAGGTTGGAGTGGTTAGGGTGGCATGTGGTAGCCAGGTATTTGGGTCTGTATGTAATCTCAGAGTATGAAGGTGGAGAACAGCCAAAGTTAACAACAGGGGGTCAGTAGGTATCTCTGTAAATTGGGTGAAGAGAGAGTCAGAAAAAGCCAAAGTTTCTAACCATGAGCTAAGAGTTTGAAAAATAGTGAGAGAGGCATGTGTCATGGATTAATTGAGGCAGCATAGAAGTTGGGAGCAAGTTGCTAGAGCATCACTGAATGTTTGAGCAGTTTGAACAGCTTTGGGCTGTTCTAGTACCTGGGGAGACTTTTTTTTTGTTGGCTGCACCATGGGACATGTGGGAGCCTAGTTCCCCAACCAGGGATCAAACCTGCACCCCCTGCATTGGAAGTGCAGAGTCTTAACCACTGGACCACTGAGGAAGTCCCCTGAGGTGGCGTTTGTGAGCCCATCCAGGACACGTTCTGGTTCATAAACCTGTGTTCATTTGGCTCTTTGCCTCTAGGTTATCATGCTGAGTATTTCTCAGTTTCTAAGACCTCAAGGTCAATAACAAGAGCTGTTGGTTTCTGTTTATAGTCACTAATCATTTCAGCATTATTTTATCATTTGCAGTTTTGTTTTTGTACTTTCAACAGATTAGTCTGACTCCTGTCCAGGCAAATTACCATGGAACAGAACGTATGTTTAAATACTTGTTGTTTTTCAGTCGCTAAGTCGTGTCCAACTCTTGGCAACCCCATGAACTGCAGGTCTAAATACTGTTCTTCTGTAAAAATGCATCAGTTAGCAAGCATTTTAAAGTCCTCTGCATGTTTGCCAGCCTCATAGGAATGACAGTTTCAATGGTAGTGACCACTGTGCAGATCATATTTTCAGTTAATATTTTGCACTTATGTGGTCCTCTTGCTTTTTTTTTCTCTTTTTCTTTTTTGGCTGGACTACCCAGCTTGCTGGGATCTTAGTTCCTGGACCAGGAACTAAGCCAGGGATTGACCAGGGATTGAGCCCGGACCCAGCAGTGAAAGCACTGAGTCTTACCCACTGGACCACTGGGGAAGTCCCTATACATTCCCATTTTTAAGGTTCTGTCTGATTTCTCTCTATCTAGTAATCTGTGTTGATTTGCATGGTGATATTATTATCATTCTTATTATTAGTAGTTATTCATTCACAAGACACCTACTAAAACTCTTTAGTATTTCTCATAAGGTTTGGCTTTAATCTCCACTAGACTATGTGATATGTGATGTGATTCTGGAGTTGAAGACGTTCTAAAAACTAGTCAATTTAGTTTACTCTATTCCTCAGCAAAATTAGTGCTTCATGATCTCATATTTCTGGGTACCTCTAGGCAATTTTCTTTGTATCCTTGACTTCAAACCCACTCTCAAATCTATTCAGCTCAGAACTCCCTTCTGGAGTTCAGCTTGGTGCTCTGTGTTGATCTCGAGGGGTGGGATGGGGTATGGGGTGGCAGGGAGGCTCAAGAGGGAGGGGATATATGTATTCTTATAGTTGATTCATGTTGTTCTACAGCAGAAACTAACACAACTTTGTAAAGCAATTATCCTTCAATTTAAAAGCTATCCTATGGAAAATCATTATAGAGAAGAATATTAAGAAAAGAATGTATATATATATATATATGTGTGTGTGTGTGTGTGTAACAAAATCACTTTGCTGTACAACAGGAATTAAGAACACTGTAAATCAACTATACTTCAATAAAAAAAAAAAAGAAGAATTCCTTCTGAATGCAGACTTGCATCTATGCTGATTTTTAGGTACCTGGCCCTGCTGTTTCATGGGCTTCCCATGTGGTGCTAGTGGTAAGGAACCTGCTTACCAATGCAGGAAACCTAAGAGATGGAGGTTCGATTCCTGGGTCAGGGAAAATCCCCTGGAGGACAGTATGGCAACCTATTCCAGTATTCTTGCCTGGAGAATCCCATGGACAGAGGAGCCCGGCGGCTACAGTCCATAGGATTGCAAAGAGTTGGACACAACTGAAATGACTTAGCATAGCACAGCACAGCACCAGTTGTTTCATAGGCATCTCACGCTTAATCCGAACAGTCAGAAATCATCACTTCTCCAGATCTGCTCCCCTTTCTATATTTCCTAACTCAGAGATTGTCCCAAGGTGTCTGAACTTATCTTTGATGTCTTCTTTAACTTCACCTCCATATGCAATTAGTTGCTAAGACCTGTCACTTCAGGATTGGGTGGTCCCTCTTACCCAATAGCTTTTATTGCCTATGCTCCCCAGCACTAGGTACCTACTTTGATTATAACAGTTATTTTTTGTATTACAACTGCTATTTGCATTACTGTCTCTCCCTTTTGATGGTGGAGGAGAGAGACTTCATTTTATCCCTTTGGTTGTTGGTTTTTGTTTAGTCTCTTAAGTCATGTCCGGCTCTTCTGAAACTCCATGGACTGTAGCCTGCCAGGCCTTTTTGTCCATGGGATTTCCCAGGCAAGAATACTGGAGTAGGTGCCATTTCCTTCTCCAGGGGATCTTTCCAATGCAGGGATGGAACCCTCGTCTCCTTCATTGGCAGGTGGATTCTTTACCACTGAGTCACCAGTGAAGCCCCATCCCTTTGGTGGCTAGCCTCATATTTGTTAAGTCAGTGAAGTGAGTGAAAGAGTAACTAAATTGGATGAACGTACTGTGACCAGATTTTGTCCGTATTACTTCCTAAATAAGTTATTTTGTTGAGACTGCCACTCCCATTTTATCTTTTCTTTTTTGGTTGGAGGAGGTGAATGCCATGTCTTCTTACTCTGCCATCTTGATCCCCTTCCTATAGGTCCCCAAATTTCTTGATACAATCACTATTAAAGGATCTGTTTTTATTTTTATTTTTTTTATTTTAATTTAATTTAATTTTATTTTTAAACCTGAAACACTGTATTAGTTTTGCCAAACATCAAAACGACTCTGTTGGAGAGGGAGAGGGTGGGAAGATTTGGGAGAATGGCATTGAAACATGTGTAATATCATGTATGAAACCAGTTGCCAGTCCAGGTTTGATGCATGATACTGGATGCTTGGGGCTGGTGCACTGGGACGACCCAGAGGGATGGAGTGGGGAGGGAGGAGGATTCAGGATGGGGAGCATATGTATAAAGGATCTGTTTTTAAAAAACTGATTATTTTTCCAAAATAATTAAGCATTGTTTCAAAATGTTCATTTGAAAAATAGGAGGCTTAGATTCTTATTTTGTTCATTTTAAATTCTATGACTCAGTAGCTTTTAAATTTTTATTATTTTTATAAAAAGATAGTGATTTCATAACAAGGAGATTCCTATTTTATCTTCTTTAATCTTGAGTGTTATGTGACCGAATGATAAAAGTGGTATCAATTTTAGAGTTTCTTCATTGTAGCTGTAAGAGTTTACATTTATTTTCTGACTAACATGAAATTTCAAATATATACCAGAGAGAAAACATTATTCACTTTGTCTCATCTACAGGTATTATCTTCTTAAAAATAAGGTAGAACTGATTCCAAAGAAGTAGTCACATTACCCAAATTTCAACAATTAAACTTGCCTGTGGAAGAAAAAGGCAAAGCTTATATGACACCTTAACTTTTACAACACTTCATTTAAAGGATTAATGTCATTACTCAGTCTACCGAAATGACCTTTGAAAGTCAGGATCTTTACCAAAGAAAGGGCTTTGTTTTAAAGGGGAGCACTTTGCCCCAATTTGCAAGTTAATGTTTGTATTTTGGCCTTATTAATGGTGATAAGAAAGCAGAAACTGTGACACAAAAGATACAAATGTGTTTCAATTTTGAAAGACATTATTGTTCTTTTTATGCCTTAAATAAGTTTTTATGGAAGCATTCTGACTAATGCTGAATATAGGGAACTTATGCTCATATTTCCATTAGATGAGAATATGTCAGTAAAATATATGAACATAGTAGACTCTGTGAACACAAAATGAAACAGAATATGCTCAGGGCATTTGGAAAGCTTCTCCTTATGAAATGGATGAGCAATGCTAAGTCACTTCAGTAGTGTCCGACTCTGTGCGACCCCATAGACAGCAGCCCACCAGGCTTCCCATCCCTGGGATTCTCCAGGCAAGAACACTGGAGTGGGTTGCCATTTCCTTCTCCAATGCATGAAAGTGAAAAGTGAAAGTGAAGTCGCTAGTGACCCCATGGACTGCAGCCTACCAGGCTCCTCCATCCATGGGATTTTCTAGCAAAAGTACTGGAGTGGGGTGCCATTGCCTTCTCCGATGGATGAGCAATACCTTTCTTTAAATCCATCAGAAATAAAACTCTGATTTACAGTATAGGGCTTAGTTTGGGATCATTGAATCCCCTTGGTCTGGATTCTTATGCATACATTTAGTAGCAGTTCCAAATAGGTAAGGTCATTTTGTGCTAAGTGCTCCTTGTGCTAAATCAGTGCAATATGGAAAAACTTCAGATTATAAATTAAAGATTCATCAATATATACAGTCAGGCTTTTCTTGCCATTACAGGGTGAACCTGCTTTGTCTTTCCCTGAATACAATGAAAGTGGTTGGACCTTCCCAAGTGTTACATGTATAACAACTTCTCCATCTGCAGATGCTCCCCACTCACCCCTCCAGTCTGGTCCAGTATTGAACACACAGAAGACTGTGTGATTTGATGCTATAAGTCAATGCGGAAAGCTGATCTAGTTTACTAGGAGCAGCTTTTTAAGTCTGCATCTATTGTATAAAATTTGTTTGTATGCACGTAACAACAAAGGAACATTTATTTGACTAAACTTATAAAGTGAAGTGAAGTGAAAGTCTCTCAGTCATGTCTGACTCTTTGCGACCCCATGGACTTATCCAGTCCATGGTATTCTCCAGGCCAGTATAATGGAGGGAGTAGCCTTTCCCTTCTCTAGTGGATCTTCCCGACCTGGGGAAGAACAGGGCTCTCCTGCATTGTAGTCAGATTCTTTATCAACTAAGTTACCAAGGAAACCCAAGATTTCTTTATTTTAAAAAAAATTTTGGCCACACCATGTGGCACTTGGGATCTTAGTTTCGTGAGCAGGGGTTGAACCCGAAAACCCTGTCCCCTGCATTGGAAAGCAGAGGCTTAACCACTGGACTGCCAGGGAAGCCCCTAAAAGTCCTTTTTTTAAAGACAAGCAGATTGTGAATGATAAACTTATAAAGTAGATCCCAGTTTACTACAAAATATTTTTATCTTTGACATCATGCATAATTCTTTTAGATCTTAATATTTCATTTTTCTCACATTTTTAGCTTCTTATATATAAGAAGTATGTACACATTTGTATGTATTTATTTGTCATCATGCATGTCTCTGCATAGTGTATGTTCATGTTTTACTAATCTTAAAACAACCATATTCACAAACATACATTGTTTATTGTTCATTAGCTAAGTTGTGTCTGACTCTTTGCTAACCCAGGGACTGCAGCACACCAGTCTTCTCTGTCCTTCACTGTCTCCCAGAGTTTGCTCAAACTCATGCCCATTGAGTCGGTGATGTCATCCAACCATCTCATCCTCCATCACCCCTTCTCCTTCTGCCTTCAGTCTTTCCCAGCATCAGGGTCTTTTCCAGTGAGTCAGCTCTTCACATCAGGTGGTCAAGGTATTGGAGCTTCACCTTCAGCATCAGTCCTTCCAATGAATATTCAGGGTTGATTTCCTTTAGGATTGACTGGTTTGATCTCCTTGCTGTCCAAGGGACTCTCAAGAGCCTTCTCCAGCACCACAGTTCAAAAACATCAATTCTTTGGTGCTCAGCCTTCATGACAAACATACATTAAACAACCAAACAAAACCATACACATAAACTAAATTCTCCTTCGATACTAAACCTCATATCTAGTTTTCCCCTTGTCCTCACAACCTGTCTTTTAGAAGCATTGCCTGCACTGGTTATCTTTACTTTTTCACCTCATCTTCACCGCTAGGTTGGTAAACTTAAAATGCATGTTGCTGCTGCTACTGCTAAGTCACATCAGTTATGTCTGACTCTGTGCGACCCCATAGACGGCAGCCCACCAGGCTCCTCCATCTCTGGGATTCTCCAGGCAAGAACACTGGAGTGGCTTGCCATTTCCTTCTCCAATGCGTGAAAGTGAAAAGTGAAAGTGAAGTCGCTTAGTCGTGTCCGACTCTTAGCGACCCCATGGACTACAGCCTACCAGGCTCCTCCATCCATGGGACTTTCCAGGCAAGAGTACTGGAGTGGGTCGCCAGTGCCTTCTCCAAAAATGCGTGTTAGTGTTAACAAATACTTAGTTACCTCTGCTGGTTCATTATAAAATAAAGTTGCTTGACTTATGCATATGTAAACATTTGTTCTAAATTAAGCTTATGGGAGGACACAGTAGCTAAAAAGAGTTGATTTTAATTGGGCCTTTACTATGGTCCAGGAAGTGTACTAAACTCTTTACATGAATTATGTAAGTTATGTTCCACAACCTCATGAGAAGGTAAGAAGTTTTTCCAGTGATAACTAAGGAAAATGAACTATGTGAGTTGTGCCTATGGTCTTAAGCATGTTAATACAGGTCATCCTCAGATCACCCCAACTTTTTGAATAATTATGGATTTCTGCAAACGTGCCAACTAAGACTAGAGTCCTAGAAAAAGAGGTCCACTTGGGAGTGGGATGGCTAAAGAGGCCGATTTCTTTATTCTTCAGTTCAGTTCAGTTGCTCAGTCCTGTCCGACTCTTTGCGACCCCATGAATAACAGCACGCCAGGCCTCCCTGTCCATCACCAACTCCCGGAGTTCACCCAGACTCACATCCATCGAGTCAGTGATACCATCCAGCCATCTCATCCTCTGTCGTCCCCTTCTCCTCCTGCCCCCAATCCCTCCCAGCAGCAGAGTCTTTTCCAATGAGTCAACTCTTCGCATGAGGTGGCCAAAATACTGGAGTTTCAGCTTTAGCATCATTCCTTCCAAAGAAATCCCAGGGCCGATCTCCTTCAGAATGGACTGGCTGGATCTCCTTGCAGTCCAAGGGACTCTCAAGAGTCTTCTCCAACACCACGGTTCAAAAGCATCAATTCTTTGGCGCTCAGCCTTCTTCACAGTCCAACTCTCACATCCATACATGACCACAGGAAAAACCATAGCCTTGACTAGATGAACTTTTGTTGGCCAAGTAATGTCTCTGCTTTTGAATATGCTATCTAGGTTGGTCATAACTTTCCTTCCAAGGAGTAAGTGTCTTTTAATTTCATGGCTGCAGTGACCATCTGCAGTGATTTTGGAGCCAAAAATAAAGTCAGCCACTGTTTCCACTGTTTCCCCATCTATTTGTCGTGAAGTGATGGGACCAGATGCCATGATCTTTGTTTTCTGAATGTTGAGCTTTAAGCCAACTTTTTCACTCTCCTCTTTCACTTTCATCAAGAGGCTTTTTAGTTCCTCCTCACTTTCTGCCATAAGGATGGTGTCATCTGCATATCTGAGGTTATTGATATTTCTCCCGGCAATCTTGATTCCAGCTTGTGTTTCTTCCAGTCCAGCGTTTCTCATGATGTACTCTGCATATAAGTTAAATAAGCAGGGTGACAATATACAGCCTTGACGTACTTCTTTTCCTATTTGGAACCAGTCTGTTCCATGTCCAGTTCTAATTGTTGCTTCCTGACCTGCATACAAATTTCTCAAGAGGCAGATCAGGTGGTCTGGTATTCCCATCTCTTTCCGAATTTTCCACAGTTGATTGTGATCCACACAGTCAAAGGCTTTGGCATAGTCAATAAAGCAGAAATAGATGTTTTTCTGGAACTCTCTTGCTTTTTCCATGACCCAGCGGATGTTGGCAATTTGATCTCTGGTTCCTCTGCCTTTTCTAAAACCAGCTTGAACATCCGGAAGTTCATGGTTCACATATTGCTGAAGCCTGGCTTGGAGAATTTTGAGCATTACTTTACTAGTGTGTGAGATGAGTACAATTGTGTGGTAGTTTGAGCATTCTTTGGCATTGCCTTTCTTTGGGATTGGAATGAAAACTGACCTTTTTCAGTCCTGTGGCCACTGCTGAGTTTTCCAAAGTTGCTGGCATATTGAGTGCAGCACTTTCACAGCATCATCTTTCAGGATTTGAAATAGCTCAACTGGAATTCCATCACCTCCACTAGCTTTGTTCATGGTGATGCTTTCTAAGGCCCACTTGACTTCACATTCCAGGATGTCTGGCTCTAGGTAAGTGATCACACCATCGTGATTATCTGGGTCAGGAAGATCTTTTTTGTACAGTTCTTCTGTGTATTCTTGCCATCTCTTCTTAATATCTTCTGCTTTTATTAGGTCCATACCATTTCTGTCCTTTATCGAGCCCATCTTTGCATGAAATATTCCCTTGGTATCTCTAATTTTCTTGAAGAGATCTCTAGTCTTTCCCATTCTGTTGTTTTCCTCTGTTTCTTTGCATTGATCGTTGAGGAAGGCTCTCTTATCTATTCTTGCTATTCTTTGGAACTCTGCATTCAGATGTTTATATCTTTCCTTTGCTCCTTTGCTTTTCGCTTCTCTCCTTTTCACAGCTAGTTGTAAGGTCTCCCCAGACAGCCATTTTGCATTTTTGCATTTCTTTTCCACGGGGATGGTCTTGATCCCTGTCTCCTGTACAATGTCACGAACCTCATTCCATAGTTCATCAGGCACTCTATCTATCAGATCTAGGCCCTTAAATCTATTTCTCACTTCCACTGTATAATCATAAGGGACTTGATTTAGGTCATACCTGTATGGTCTAGTGGGTTTCCCTACTTTCTTCAATTTAAGTCTGAATTTGGCAATAAGGAGTTCATGATCTGAGCCACAGTCGGCTCCTGGTCTTGTTTTTGCTGACTGTATAGAGCTTCTCCATCTTTGGCTGCAAAGAATATAATCAGTCTGATTTCGGTGTTGACCATCAGGTGATGTCCACGTATAGAGTCTTCTCTTGTGTTGTTGGAAGAGGGTGTTTGTTATGATCAGTGAGTGCATTTTCTTGGCAAAACTCTATTAGTCTTTGCCCTGCTTCATTCCGTATTCCAAGGCCAAACTTGGCTGTCACTCCAGGTGTTTCTTGACTTCCTACTTTTTAATTCCAGTCCCCTATAATGAAAAGGACATCTTTTTTGGGTGTTAGTTCTAAAAGGTCTTGTAGGTCTTCATAGAACCGTTCAACTTCAGCTTCTTCAGTGTTACTGGTTGGGGCATAGACATGGATTACTGTGATATTGAATGGTTTGCCTTAGAAATGAACAGAGATCATTCTGTCGTTTTTGAGATTGCATCCAAGTACTGCATTTCAGACTCTTTTGTTGACCATGATGGCCACTCCATTTCTTCTGAGGGATTCCTACCTGCAGTAGTAGAAATAATGGTCATCTGAGTTAAATTCACCCATTCCAGTCCATTTCAGTTCGCTGATTCCTAGAATGTTGACATTCACTCTTGCCATGTTTTGTTTGACCACTTCCAATTTGCCTAGATTCATGGACCTGACATTCCAGGTTCCTATGCAATATTGCTTTTTACAGCATTGGACCTTGCTTCTATCACCAGTCACATCCACAGCTGGGTATTGTTTTTGCTTTTGCTCCATCCCTTCATTCTTTCTGGAGTTATTTCTCCACTGATCTCCAGTAGCATATTGGGCACCTACCAACCTGGGGAGTTTCTCTTTCAGTATCCTATCATTTTGCCTTTTCATACTGTTCATGAGGTTCTCAAGGCCAGAATACTGAAGTGGTTTGCCATTCCCTTCTCCAGTGGACCACATTCTGTCAGATCTCTCCACCATGACCCACCCATCTTGGGTTGCCCCACAGGCATGGCTTAGTTTCATTGAGTTAGACAAGGCTGTGGTCCTAGTGTGATTAGATTGACTAGTTTTCTGTGAGTATGGTTTCAGTGTGTCTGCCCTCTGATGCCCTCTTGCAACACCTACCATCTTACTTGGGTTTCTCTTACCTTGGTTGTGACGTATCTCTTCATGGCTACTCCAGCAAAGTGCAGCCGCTGCTCCTTACCTTGGACGAGGGGTATCTCCTCACCGCCACCCTTCCTAACCTTCAACTTGGGATAGCTCCTCTAGGCCCTCTTGCCCCCATGCAGCCACAGCTCCTTGGACATGGGGTTGGTCCTCCCGGCTGCCGCCCCTGGCCTTGGGCGTGGGGTTGCTCCTCCCTTTTTATTTTTACATGGTTGCTAATAGATTTTAAGTCAGAGGAAAGATACAAAGTAGAAATAGGGATAAGAGAAAAAGAAAAAGAACCTATGATAAGATTAGTATATAAAACATTTGCTATGAACTCTTCTACCCTTGGAGATGTGAATCAGAAAATCAGATCGGGTTCTGAGCTCACTTGCAGCCAATGCAGAGATAAATACGTCATCAGTGATGTCATTCACTCTGTTTACAATCTGAAAACAAAACAGCTCTTCAGGAAAAGTGCAGCTTATTCTGATAATGAGATCCAGACCTTCATAGCAATGATCACAGAGAATTACATATAAATCTCCTTAAAATATGTGTTTCTTCTCAGAAAAATTTTCACATAGGTTTTCTGGCTTTCTGGAGCTGTGTTTTAGTGTCTAAAGCCATTATGATCAGGCTTTTTTATTGGTTATCCTAAATCTCCAAGCCAGGCTTCAGCAATGCGTGAACTGTGAACTTCCAGATGTTCAAGCTGGTTTTAGAAAAGGCAGAGGAACCAGAGATCAAATTGCCAACATCTGCTGTATCATCGAAAAAGCAAGAGAGTTCCAGAAAAACATCTGTTTCTGCTTTATTGACTATGCCAAAGCCTTTGACTGTGTGGATTGCAATAAACTGTGGAAAATTCTGAAAGAGATGGGAATACCAGACCACCTGACCTGCCTCTTGAGAAACCTATATGCAGGTCAGAAAGCAACAGTTAGAACTGGACATGGAACCACAGACTGGTTCCAAATCAGAAAAGGAGTACATCGAGGCTGTATATTGTCACCCTGCTTTTTTTTTTTTTTAATTTTATTTTATTTTTAAACTTTACAAAATTGTATTAGTTTTGCCAAATATCAGAATGAATCCGCCACAGGTATACATGTGTTCCCCATCCTGAACCCTCCTCCCTCCTCCCTCCCCATACCATCCCTCTGGGTCGTCCCAGTGCGCTAGCCCCAAGCATCCAGTATCGTGCATTGAACCTGGACTGACAACTCGTTTCATACATGATATTTTACATGTTTCAATGCCATTCTCCCAAATCTTCCCACCCTCTCCCTCTCCCACAGAGTCCATAAGACTGTTCTATACATCAGTGTCTCTTTTGCTGTCTCGTACACGGGGTTATTGTTACCATCTTTATAAATTCCATATATATGCGTTAGTATACTGTATTGGTGTTTTTCTTTCTGGCTTACTTCACTCTGTATAATAGGCTCCAGTTTCATCCACCTCATTAGAACTGATTCAAATGTATTCTTTTTAATGGCTGAGTAATACTCCATTGTGTATATGTACCATAGCTTTCTTATCCATTCATCTGCTGATGGACATCTAGGTTGCTTCCATGTCCTGGCTATTATAAACAGTGCTGTGATGAACATTGGGGTACACATGTCTCTTTCCCTTCTGGTTTCCTCAGTGTGTATGCCCAGCAGTGGGATTGCTGGATCATAAGGCAGTTCTATTTTCAGTTTTTTAAGGAATCTCCACACTGTTCTCCATAGTGGCTGTACTAGTTTGCAGAGTACATCATGAGAAACTCTGGACTGGAAGAAACACAAGCTGGAATCAAGATTACCGGGAGAAATATCAATAACCTCAGATATGCAGATGACACCACCCTTATGGCAGAAAGTGAAGAGGAACTAAAAAGCCTCTTGATGAAAGTGAAAGAGGAGAGTGAAAAAGTTGGCTTAAAGCTCAACATTCAGAAAACGAAGATCATGGCATCCGGCCCCATCACTTCATGGCAAATAGATGGGGAAACAGTGGAAACACTGTTAGACTTTATTTTCTTAGGCTCCAAAATCACTGCAGATGGTGATTGCAGCCATGAAATTAAAAGATGCCTATTCCTTGGAAGGAAAGTTATGACCAACCTAGATAGCATATTCAAAAGCAGAGACATTGCCAACAAAGGTCCGTCTAGTCAAGGCTATGGTTTTTCCATTGGTCAGGTATGGATGTGAGAGTTGGACTGTGAAGAAAGCTGAGCGCCGAAGAATTGATGCCTTTGAACTGTGGTGTTGGAGAATACTCTTGAGAGTCCCTTGGACTGCAAGGAGATCCAACCAGTCCATTCTGAAGGAGATCAGCCCTGGGATTTCTTTGGAGGGAATGATGCTAAAGCTGAAACTCCAGTACTTTGGCCACCTCATGCGAAGAGTTGATTCATTGGAAAAGACTCTGATGCTGGGAGGGATCGGGGGCAGGAGGAGAAGGGGATGACAGAGGATAAGATAGCTGGATGGCATCACGGACTCGATGGATGTAAGTTTGGGTAAACTCCGGGAGTTGGTGATGTACAGGGAGGCCTGGCGTGCTGCGATTCATGGGGTCGCAAAGAGTCGGACTCGACTGAGCGACTGAACTGAACTGAACTGAACTGAAATCCCGTTTCTTTCCATATTAGCCTACCATTGAATGATTCAGTAGGGGCAGAATAAATATGAGTTTCTTCTCTGTTCCCACCTTATATACCTAATACAAAGTGTGGTGCCAGGAGTCAAAATCAGTGACTGCCTCTGGTATGGCCCTTCATCTGTTAAATATCTTAGGCCTCTTAAGAACAGTTTTATTTCTCATTTTTCTTTTTCAAACTATTTAAATGTGGTTTACAAGATAGCAGAAATATTCCCAAGAGTCATTTATTTTTTGTGTCATGGGGAAATGTTTTATGATTCAGGATTTGTCCCAAATCTTTTTTCCATGTTTAAATAATTTTTTACTTGCTTTGTTATTTATCATAAGCTTAAAACAGTTTTTAAATTGCATTATTTTAGTTACTGATAAACCCTTTATCTGGAGAAAAGAGTATGTGGGTGGAAGAGCATCAAGACTGGTCTCATGTGAAATAAATTTATAGAGATGGAAGTTCCTATCTATACTTTTTTTTTAACCAAAATCTGTTTAGTGAAAGAAGATAAGTGATAGGGTTTCTTTTTTTAAAAAGAATTTTATTCTTTACAATATTTTCTTATAGCAATCTCAAGGTCTGCCTAGATGAGGTAATTATTTAATAAATAGTTTTGGAGCATAGAGAAAAACATATCAGTAGCCATATAACTTGGAGAGAGAGATATAGACAGAGAGAGAGGGAAGGAAGGAAAGAAAGACAAGGATCTCCTTCCCTTTCAGAAGCTTATTTAGTTAAATAGAATATGCATGCAAAACGGTGCTGTGTTTGTTGGTTCCTCAAAAACCTGAGCAAAGAATTACCATGTGACCCCACCCCTAGGTATATACCCCAAAGAATTGAAAACAGATATTCCAACAAATACATGTACACACATTCATAGCAGTATTATTCACAGTAGGCAAAAGGTAGAAACAGCCCAAATGTCTATCAGTGGAATCGTGGATACACAATCATGGGGTATATGTACCATAGAATGTTCAGTTCAATCACTCAGTCATGTCTGACTCTTTTCGACCCTATGGACTGCAGCATGCCAGGCCTCCCTGTCCATCGCCAATTCCCAGAGTTTACTCAAACTCCTGTCCATTGAGTCCGTGATACCGTCCAACCATCTCATCCTCCGTCACCCCTTCTCCTCCCTCTTTCAGTCTTTCCCAGCATCAAGGTGTTTTCCAGTGAGTTGGTTCTTCACATCAGGTGGCCAAAGTATTGGAGTTTCAGCTTCAGCATCAGTCCTTCCAATGAATATTCAGGACTGATTTCCTTTAGGATGGACTGGCTGGATCTCCTTGCGCTCCCAGGGACTCTCAAGAGTCTTCTCCAACACCACCGTTCAAAAGCATCAGTTCTTCAGCGCTCAGCTTTCTTTACAGTCCAACTCTCACATCCGTACATGACTACTGGAACAATCATAGCTTTGACTAGACGGACCTTTGTTGGCAATGTCTCTGCTTTTTAATATGCTGCTTAGGTTGGTCATAGCTTTTCTTCCAAGGAGCAACAGTCTTTTAATTTCATGGCTGCAGTCACCATCTGCAGTGATTTTAGAGCCCCCCCCCCCCAAATAAAGTCTGTCACTGTTTCCATTGCTTCCCCATCTATTTGTCATGAAGTAATTGGACCAGATGCCATGATCTTAGTTTTTAGAATGCTGAATTTTAAACCAAATTCTTTACTCTCCTCTTTCACTTTCATCAAGAGGCTCTTTAGTTCTTCTTCACTTTCTGCCATAAGAGAGATGTCATCTGGGTATCTAAGGTTATTGATATTTCTCCCAGCAATCTTGGTTCCAGCTTGTGCTTCATCCAGCCTGGCATTTCATATGATGTACTCTGCATATAAGTTAAATAAGCAGGGTGACAATATACAACTTTGACATACTCCTTTTCCAATTTTGAGCCAGTCTGTTGTTCCATGTCCAGTTCTAACTGTTGCTTCCTGACCTGAATACCGATTTCTGAGGAGGCAGGTCAGGTGGTCTGGTATTTCCAGTTCTTTCAGAATTTTCCACAGCTTGTTGTGATCCACACAGTCAAAGGCTTTGGCACAGTCAATAAAGCAGAAGTAGATGCTTTTCTGGAACTCTCTTGCTTTTTTTGATGATCCAACAGATGTTGGCAATTTGATTTCTGGTTCCTCTGCCTTTTCTAAACCATAGGTCCATACCATTTCTGCCCTTTATTGTGCCCATCTTGGCATGAAATGTTCCCTTGATATCTTTAATTTTCTTGAAGAGATCTCTAGTCTTTCCCATTCTATTGTTTTCCTCTATTTCTTTGCATTGATCTCTGAAGAAGGCTTTCTTATCTCTCCTTGCTATAGAATGTTATTCAGCCATAATAAGGAGTGCAGTGGTGATGTCTGCTACAGCATGGATGAACCTCCAAAATGTAATGGTCAGTGAAAGAAGCCAGACCCCAAAGGTTATGTATTGTATGATTCCATTTAAGTGAAATATTCAGAGTAGGTAAATCCACAGATACCAAATGCTGGCTCATGGTTGCTAGGGACAGGGGGAAGGATAAATGGGGAGCTCTGTGTAATAGGTGGTAGTGATGGGATGATAGAAATGCTTTGCAACTAGATAGAGGTGGTGATGGTACGCCATTGTAAATACACGGATGCCATTAAACTATTCACTTTAAAATGGTTAACCTATGCTATCTAAATTTCACCTCAATAAATTAAGAAATAGCCCTATTTACATATGATGGGGAAATAAATACATACATGCCAGATTAAACATTCAAAAAATTCAAAAGGCTTTGCCTCCGGGGGGCTTGTGGAGAGATGGGACAGTGTCATAGTATTTTTGTTTTAAACTTTGCAATAGTGTTTAACCTGCTAAACTATGTTTTTTTTTGCTTGATGAAATTAATTTAAAAAATTTAAAAAGTATTTGCTTACCAAGATTTTATAATAGTATCAGTAAATAATAATGAAATACCTAAATCCTGGAGAAATAAAAAAATTTTTCTTTGAAGCATAGTTGATTTGCAATGTTGTGTTAGTTTAAACCCTGGAGCAATGTTGAGTAAAAACCTTTAGAATATTGAGGGTTATTTAAAGAAATATCTTTTTGGAAATGAGTTTTGAGCTGGATTTCAAGGCTAAGTTGACTAGATTAATGAAGTGAATGAGGAGGTGGCAAACACAAGCTGAGTAGTGCAGAGGGACTGGACCAAAGCATCATAGAAAGAACATCCCCAAAGATACAGTAGAAGGTATTTGGAATCCAAAAATTGGTTACTTCTCCATTTTGCTTTTCACTTGTGTTGAACACTCCCTTTGCTTTCAGTTTTCTGTTTGATTAAACAAAAAAAAGAATATTAGAGTTTATCTTGAAACTACTCTAAGAATGCTCTGTTCTCGGATAGGAAAATCCCTCCTAAATTTTATAGATAAAAATTCAATGTAAGTATATTAACTGCTTTAAGCCTAGAATTATTCCATGAACATGCACAGGACATCTATATGGAAATGGCTCATGTTCTCTAAGGAATAAAAAAAAAAATCTGTGAATCTAGGTTTTGCCTGGAAAATTAAAATGAAAAGGTAGGAATCCTACTGACACCTTTTTAACTTATTGAAGACCCTACGAATACTTTTGGATTCAGGGCATTAATAATAGCTTCTATGCACCCAATTTTGTATAGGCTTTTGTCTTCTTTAGGCACTATTTTTTCTCGGCCCTTTAAAAAAACCATTTTTAGAATGAAATATGTGAGAACTTCGTAAAACATCTGGGAAATTAGCCAGTTTCCCTGAGAGTACCCTTAAGTCAGATGGAACTTCCAAAGTGTCTTTGGGAATTCCAAATTGCCATCATCCCATTCTGATCACTCTACGCAATAAGTACAACCAGTAGGCACATTGGAAAGTGGGTTAGAGCCTCCTCTTCCCAGGATTATTTTAATTTAATGTCTTAGAGCTGTCACCTTTCACCCGATTGGTTTGACAAACCCCATGCTTTGCACAGTGTGAGGGTAAAATAATAGGTAAAGCATTATCATCTGTGGGAGTCAGGGTTACTGTTATAAATAACATCTTTTATTCCTTTAAAAAATATGGTTAACTGCTGCTATTGCTTTAACTGTTGGTATAGGCTATTCTTTTTCAATGCGTACAAAAGTATAAGTAAATAAATAATCCATGCTCTTGGTTACCTAAACCAATAAAGACTAAAAGGGGTATAAAAATGTTCTATGAGTATGTTTACCTTCAGTATAAATACGTTTTTCAGATTTTCCAGAAAAATCTTCCTCATTTAGGAATCAGACTATTTGCCTTCTGATAGAAGAAATTAGCATTAACCCACCAGTTCAAGAGTTTAAAAGAAATAAGCCCTAACACATGTAGTGGGTACTTTAAATAACATTTTGAAATTTTGCTTTTCCATGAAATCAGGCACAGAGGTTTCCCATATTTTATCTTCTTTTAATATACTTGTTTCTATTCAGATTTACCTTTTATGCTTTAAAAATATTTTTCTGTTACAACCCAAGTATTGATAAACAGATGAATGGATAAATTGAAAGGTGATATATATATATATATATATATATATATATACATACACAATTAAATATTACTCAGTTTTTGAAAAGAAGGAAATTCTGATACATGCTGCAACATGCATGAACCTTGAGGACATTGTTCTAAGTGAAAGATGCCAGCTACAAAGAAGCCCAAATACTGTGTGATTCCACTTATATGAGGTACTTAACAGTAGTCAGATTCATACAGACAGAAGTAGAATGGTGGTTGCTGGGAGCTGGGGAGTAAGGGGAGTATGGAGTTAGTGTTTAGTGGGCACAGAGGAAGATGAAAATATTCTGGCGATGGATGGTGGTGATGGATGCATAACAGTGTGAATGTACTTAATGCCACAGAACTGTACACTTAAAAATGGCTAAACTCATAAATTTTATGTGAACTTTACCATAATTAAAATTGTCTGTATATATATATATATATATATATATATATATGTCACATGTAAATAATGTTAGCACTTCTGTGAAGCCTACCGTTAGCTCTTGGATTAGGACAAATATTGTCATGCTAAAGTAAAACATTTGGCCAGTATTTTTTAATTAATTATTTTTAAACATCAGATAATTCTGGGAAAAATCTTTTCTGAATGTATCTAGGTTCTTAAATATGGTCTATGTATAGTCTTGGTTTTCAGGATGAGCCGTCCTTTGGAGTAACAGACCACAGTGTTGCAGTATGCTTTACCTCTGTTTTCTCGTTAGATCCTTACAGTGAGGAAATGGAGGCTCCAAGAAATGAAGTGCCTCATTCCAAGTTACCCCATACCAAAGCCAGGAGTTGAGCTTAGTCTGTGTAATAAGAAGCTTTGGACTGACTGCCTATAACAGAAATCCCAATGGAAACTGGCATCCACAGGAGATAATATAATTCACATATTCCAGTTCCTGACGGGCAGGTTTGGGGTCATGAATCTTGGGTCTAGCTGTTCCTCCATTCCCCCCTTAATTCTGCCCTACTTGGTGTTGGCCCCATTCTCGGACTGGTGATAAATGGTGAAAATAATTGTTGAGTGTCACCAGACAGCCTTTTCATTGACTTGAGCACACACCTCATTGGCCTGAATTAGTTCATGTGCCCATTCCTAGGCTGGCCAGTAGAAAATGATGAACTTAAATCATAATTTGGGGTCAAGTGGCTATTTTAGTCTGTCTGATTCTCATGTCCCATGCCACTTTCATAGGACTTTTAATGTTTTCAATCTGTTTCTGAATAGCCATATGCGTCTGTGCTTCCTGCATGATTGTATCTGGCTTATTACAGTTTCTAACGTTTGCTGTCCCTGTAAACTGCTATTTCCAGTTTCTATTAGCATGTTTGCTACCAACAGTATGCCCATTCCTCCTCAGATTATTTGATTATCTGCTTCCTAGCTGCTATGACCTGGGAATATGAAAACATATTACTTTATTAGGCTTTTATATAAAAATCTAAAGAGAGACTAATAGTAATGGTATGGTTGTCTCTCCTAAGGGGGGAACAAACAAATGCACAAGTTTTAATGCATGCAACTTGTATCATCCCTTTTCATTGTTCAGATTTATTTTTGTACATTTACTGGTTCTCAAGTTTCTTGATTATTGAGACTGGCTTATGAGTAACTTCTAATTGTGAATATTTGAAGTTATACAGAAGACTGTATAGTACGTCTATGTTTTTCAAAGTTATTATGAAATTAGTAGAATTAGAATTTTAGCATTCTTAAGATGCTATCCAAGCTATTTTTCACTGTGATTTTTTTGACTTATCAGTAGTGGAAGGTAAGGTTGAAAGGTGGACAAGGAGCTTATTGTGTAAGATTTTGATTGCCAGGCTGGATAACATAGCAGATTCTCTCAAGTTTTATCCCTAAATAACCCTAAAGGTGGAAGAGAATGAAGGCATAATCTCATAATTTGGGTATGTTCAGTCACTCAGTTGTGTACGACTCTTTGCAACCCTAAGGACTGCAGCCCATCAGGCTTCTCCTTCCATGGCATTTTCTGAGCAAGAATACTGGAGTCGGTTGCCATTTCCTTCTCCAGGGGATCTTCCCGACCCAGGGATCGAACCGGCATCTCTGGCATCTCTTGCATCTCCTGCATTGCAGGCAGATTCTTTTACCTCTGAGCCACCGGCTTCCCTTCATAACTTGGGTGGTGAGCCCTAAATAGTTTCAAAAAGCCCACCGAAATGTATTTCAGCCTTTGTGTTGCGATTTAAAACTTCATGTAAATTTTGTATTCTCCACCATAATGTAAGTTAATTGATGCACCAGGAGACATGCCATGTTTATCTGATGACTTGTGCCTTCAGTCTGTCCCATGCCCAGGAGGACTTGCATATCTAATCATAACCTTGTGCATGTGAAGCTCTCCAAGTTCATACTTCCAAGTACTTGAAGCCATTGGGTCTGCCTCAGTCCTACACCAGAGAGCCTCCCGATACACAGTATGTTACAAAAATCTTTCTTCCAAAGTGCTGTTGACCTCACAGTTTCCTTTCCCTCATATATCTTCAACTATAAAATGTTTCTGGCATTTTTTCCCCCTTTGAAACCAAATTTGGATCTTGCTACCCATTGTCAGCACCCTGGTTCAGCCCATTCCATGGAGTGAGACTGAAATCTGAAGTTTTTTTTCAATTTCATTTTTAATATTTATTTTATTGAAGTACAGTTGATTTACAATGTTGTGTTAGTTTCTGGTGTATAGCCAAATAATTCAGTTTTTCTGAAATATATATAATAGTTTGCATCTGCTAATCTCAAACTCCCAATCCATCCCTCCTCCACCCACACTCTCCCTTGGCAACCACAAGTCTGTTCTGTATGTCTGTGAGTCTGTTTCTGTTTCATAAATAAGTTCATTTGTGTCATATTTTAGATTACACATAGCGATGATATCATATGCTATTTGTCTTTCTGTTTCTGACTTATGACACTTAGTAGGATAATCTCTAGTTCCATCCATGTTGCTGCAAATGGCATTATTTCACTCTTTTTTATGGCTAAGTAGTATTCCCTTGTAGATATGTACCTACCATCTTTGTTATCCATTCTTCAGTCCATGGACATTTAGGTTGTTTTCATGTCTTGGCTATTATAAATAGTGTGGCTGTGGACAAAGCAGGGGCATGTATGTTTTTCAAATTATAGTTTTGTCTGAATATACACCGAGGAGTGGGATTGTTGGATCATATGGCAATTCTGTTTTTAGTTTTTAGAGGAGCCTCTGCTGTGAAAACTGAAGGTTTTTATACCCTAGTGTGACTGATACACTAGGCTTTGTGGAAACTTGCCCTGAGAGTGGTCTGTGTAAATGGTTTAAATGGAGAACTGCAGTGTTAGGGAACACCCATTAAAGGCGCATAGAAAGCCGTTTTGGCAGGAAGGCTGGCATTATTTGATGTTCAATGTAAAGAGTACAGAAAGGTCTTGAATTCTGTCTTTGTCTCTCTTTAAAGATTGTTGTATGGGTGAAATGTTGATTCATGTGACATGTTTAGGTTTTTCCTAGGTTTAACTTTATGATTGTAATCATGTTTGGGATCTATGAGAATAAGCATAATTAAATATAACACGGCAAATGAGCTAGTTGCCCTGGTCCTCTTTCTTCCAAGTGGGATAAAATCAGAGCACTGTAGTTAATGGAATAATTAATGTCCACCACTGATTAGAGTGAATTCTTTGGTTTGGAACAATAAATGTCATTCTGCTGACATACAGGACTTGTTTATTCTTTGAACTTTTGACTTGTGGAAACTAGCATTTTACTGTAATAAACACTTGGTTACATCTGTTATAAATTGAACACAATTGGTTTTTCCAAGAATAGTGTTCCAACTCTAAACCAAAATTATAAGCAGCTGTCTGCTAATAGATAAGCACACCAACTCCCCACCTTTGTGTCCTGTTGTTTTAAAATGTCTCTGCCCCCAAAATCAAGTTTAAATGGATGTAATTCCTCATTTGAAAAACGTGCTTTAGGGTTTGGTGTTCTTTGCTCATGCAAAAAACAAAAAAACCCAAAAACCCAATCTGGATAAAAAAAGGTTTTTACAATTTTTTTGGTTCACATTATCCTTTTATTTGAATCCAAGCCAATGTTTCTATATTAATTTAATTCAAAGTTTCAGCTAAATTTAGCATTCTCTCTCTTTTTAAAATTCTTATAGGCTTTAAATTCATTTTATGTTTTCAAATTGCTTGCTTTCTTTTGTACCAACCTGGTAATGTTCCTAGGATATGGGGGAAGGGAAAACTAATTCATTTTGAAAAGCTAAGCTTAATATTTGAGCATTAGTTGTTCATTTTCTTGTTGAGTTTCTTAAGTTATAAAAGAAATGTAATTTACATGTGAAAATGTTGGCATAGAGAGAAAAGAGTTACTTGTGGTCTTAGTGTTTGGGCTTCGCTGGTGGCTCAGATGGTAAAGAATCTGCCTGGGTTGGAGACCTGGGTTAATAAGACTTGGAGTGTAGTCTTATCAACACCACAGAACCACTATTATAATTTTGCATTACAGCAATCCCCTGTGAGGTTGGTTCCAAGACAGCTCAGCTCTCCTATGCTCATACCAAACTCTGCAGATGCTCACATCCCTAAAATGGGTAATTCCATTGGTCCTCTGAATTCTCAGTTCCATATCCATGAATTCAGCCAACCAGATCAAAAAAATTTGATCCTCAGTCATGGAGAGCCAGCTGTATTTAATTCGATTCCTTTTTATAGGCATTAAAAAAAAAAAACCTATAGTTGTCATTGTGATGTACATACATCTTTGTATTCTTTTTCATCTAATGTTTATTAACATTTTGTTGTGGTTTTTATATAATCTCTACAACTATCCACTTTAATGCCTATAAATATCCCTTTGAGGTGACATATGATGATTTACAATATTTTTTATACTGTTGAACATTACTTTTCACAGTTATAAATAAAGTACAAAAACAAGGATTTTTCACAATAGGTTATCCAATAGAATTGGAATGACTAGAGATCTCTTCAAGACAATTGGAGATACCAAGGGAACATTTCATGCAAAGTTGGGCACAATAAAGGACAGAAATGGTATGGACCTAACACAAGCAGAAGATATTAAGAAGAGGTGGCAAGAATACACAGAAGAACTGTACAAAAAAGATCTTAATGGTCCAGATAATCACAATGGTGTAATCACTCATCTAGAGCCAGACATCCTGGAGTGTGAAGTCAAGTGGGCCTTAGGAAGCATCACTACGAACAAAGCTGGAGAAGGTGATAGAATTCCAGTTGAGCTATTTCAAAACCTAAAAGATGATGCTGTGAAAGTGCTGCACTCAATATGCCAGCAAATTTGGAAAAATCAGCAGTGGTCACAGGACTGGAAAAGGTCAGTTTTCATTCCAACCCCAAAGAAAGGCAATGCCAAAGAATGCTCAAACTACTGCACAAATAGACTCATCTCACATGCTAGTAAACTAATGCTCAAAATTCACCAAGTCAGGCTTCAACAGTTCGTGAACTGTGAACTTCCAGATGTTCAAGCTGGATTTAGAAAAGGCAGAGGAACCAGAGATCAAATTGCCAACATCCGTTGGATCATTGATAAAGCAAGAGAGTTCCAGAAAAACATCTATTTATGCTTTATTGACTATGCCAAAGCCTTTGACTGTGTGGATCAAACAAACTCTGGAAAATTCTTAAAGAGATGGGAATACCAGACCACCTGACCTGCCTTCTGAGAAATCTGTATTCAGGCCCAGAGGCAACAGTTAGAACTGGACATGAAACAACAGACACTTTCCAAATTGGGAAAAGAGTACGTCAAGGCTGTATATTGTCACCCTGCTTATTTAACTTCTATGCAGAGTACATCATACAAAAATGCTGGGCTGGATGAAGCACAAGCTAGAAACAAGATCACTGGGAGAAATTCAATAACCTTAGATACCCAGATGACACCCCCCTTATGACAGAAAGTAAAGAAGAACTAAAGAGCCTCTTGATGAAAGTGAAAGAGGAGAGTGAAGAAGTTGGTTTAAAATTCAGCATTCAGAAAACTAAGATCATGGCATCTGGTCCCATCACTTCATGACAAATAGATGGGGAAGCAATGGAAACAATCAAACCTTATTTTGGGTGGGGGCGGCTCTAAAATCACTGCAGATGGTGACTGCAGCCATAAAATTAAAAGATGGTTGGAAGAAAAGCTATGACCAACCTAAGCAGCATATTAAAAAGCAAGAAACATTACTTTGCCAATAAAGGTCCAAGCTATGGTTTTTCCAGTAATCATGTATGGACGTGAGAGTTGGACTATAAAGAAAGCTGAGTGCTGAAGAATTGATGCTTTTGAACTGTGGTGTTGGAGAAGACTCTTGAGAGTCCCTTGGAGCACAAGGAGATCCAGTCAGTCCATCCTAAAGGAAATCAGTCCTGAATATTCATTGGAAGGACCGATGCTGAATCTGAAACTCCAATACTTGGCCACCTGATGCAAAGAACTGACTCATTTGAAAAGACCCTGATGCTGGGAAAGATTGAAGGCAGGAGGAGAAGGGGACGGCAGAGGACAAGATGGTTGAGTGGCATCACCGACTCAGTGGACATGAGTTTGAGCAAGCTCTGGTAGTTAGTGATGTACAGGGAACCCTGGCGTGCTGCAGTCCATGGGTTGCAAAGAGTCGGACACAGCTGAGCGACTGAACCAAACTGACTGTGCCTGCATGGGTCTGCATGGAACCCAGGGAACTGCATGGGTCCACTTACATGTGGATTTTTTCCAATGGTAAATACTACTGCTGCTGCTGCTGTTGCTAAGTCGCTTCAGTCGTGTCCGACTCTGCGTGACCCATAGATGGCAGCCCACCAGGCTCCCCCATCCCTAGGATTCTCCAGGCAAGAGTACTGGAGTGGGGTGCCATCACCTTCTCTGGGTAAATACTACAGTGCTACACAGTCCAGGTTGGTTGATTCTGTGGATCTGGAACCACAGACATGGAGGAGCCTCAGATGTGGAGGACCATAAGTTATATGCTGATTTTCAACTGCCTGGTTGGTCAGTCTCCTGCTGCTGCTGCTAAGTTGATTCAGTCGTGTCCGACTCTGTGTGACCCCATAGACGGCAGCCCACCAGGCTCCTCTGTCCCTGGGATTCTCCAGGCAAGAACACTGGAGTGGGTTGCCATTTACTTCTCCAATTCATGAAAGTGAAAAGTGAAAGTGAAGTCGCTTAGCCGTGCCCGATTCTTAGTGACCCCATGGACTGCGGCCTACCAGGCTCCTCCGTCCATGGGATTTTCCAGGCAAGAGTACTGGAGTGGGGTGCCATTGCCTTCTCCGCGTCAGTCTCCTAACCCCTGCATTATTTAAGTCTCAACTATGTGTTTGTAGACTGCTAAACTGTTTTGACAGTTCACTTTCCCAAAGTATCCCAGCATGTGCTACTTCCAGGATTTTAAAGTGATACAAATTTAACTATATAAGAGCTGATCTTTTTAAAGGTGTTAATTGACTTAACACCTTAAATAATTAACTGGCAATTATTTGATTGTTAGTTAAGATCAAGTATTTTTCCATGTTTATTTTCCAGTTGTGTCTTGTCTTTTGTAAATTATCTGACAATTTATCTGCTTCGTTTCAAATATTTTCCTTATATATTTATATATTACTTACTACTCTTTGGGCTTCACTGAGGGCTCAGATGGTAAAGAATCCACCTGCAATATGGGAGACCTGGGTTCGATCCCTGTGTTGGGAAAATCCCCTGGAGAAGGGAAGGGCTTCTCACTTCAGTATTCTTGCCTGGAGAATCCCCACAGACAGAACAGCCTGACGGACTGAGGGACTAAGCACATGTCCTACTAAGAAGTAGCATTTTTGTTTCTATAATACATGGTAAAATGGTTTTTAATCATGTAGCACTTGATGGTGAAGCAGACGTGTAAATTATAACAATAAATCTATATTCTTATATTACCTCCTTAACTAGAACCAGGCAAATTAACTGGAACCCAGCTTAACCAGAGCATCAGCACCTAACTTAATATTAGACTCTAACCCAACCAACCCCTTCTCTTGTGTGTTCTTCCTAGCTCTCCTCTCTTTGGTAAGCACTAGTCTAATTTTGGGATTTACTATTCTCTTTGAAGTTATTTTAAAATTTTTATTACATATGTATATTTGTATTACATATGTATATTTGTATTCCTGAGCAACATTTTGATTAACTTTAGTTTAAAATGGTTTTTAAATATTGTGTCCTACTCTCAGCAAATTGCTACTTCTGTAGCATGATATTTCTATGAATCATCTGTGTTGTTGCATTTAGATATAATCCATATTTACGCAGATAAATATTCAGTTCAGAGAATATACCGCGATATATTCGTCTTGTCCCTCCTTAATGAGCATTTGAAGTTTTTCTAGTTTGTTGTTGTTATAAATAATGCTGCTATGAACGTTGCTGTTGGTGTCTAGTAAGGTACACAGGAATTCTTTAATGTGTGTTCCCGAGAACAGAATTATGGGGTTCAATTTTAATGTATATGGCTGCATTGTGTTTTAAAGTGGCATGGCATACCATTTTAACTTTCTCTAGTGTTATGTATGAGTTCCTACTGACCTACAACATTGCCTATACTTTATACTGTGAGGCTCTAAAATTTTTATAAATCTATGGTGTACTCATGTTTTTTCCATGCTATCTTTGTGTGAAAGGAAGTTCTTAATTTTAAGGAAGTTAAACGTTAATCATTTATTTCATTACCTCTTTTTTTAATGGTATGTCAGTTCTTCCCTACATGATTCCATAATGATGTTCTCCTATATGTTTAAGTATTTTAGGTTTTGACTTTTACTTTCAAATTCTTAATTCTTTGTAGTGGTGAGTGTGGTGTGATGTGGAACCTAATTTTATTTTTTCCATGTGGACAGTTGTCTAAATGCCACATATCAAACATCTGTCCTTTCTCTTCTGATCTTCAATGCCACCCTGCCATCCTTCACGTTTCCATATGTGAAAGGCTTCAGGTGGTACCTCTATTCTGTTTTGTTCATGTATTTTCTGAGTCAGTGCCACACTATGGTAATTAATCACTGCAGTTTTATAGTAAGTCTTAAGATCTGGCTGTGTAAATCTCTTCACTTTTTTCCTGCAAGTTTCTTAGTTATTCTTGCCCTTTGTTCTTTCATATACATTTTAGAATCAATGTGCCAAGTTCCATAAAAAACATTTCTAGGATTTTGATTGAACTGCATTTAATTCAAAGATCATTTTGAGAAGAATTGAAATCTTTACAAAATTGAGTATTCTGATCCATGAACATGGCATTTCTTTCCATTAATTTTTCTTTAATGTTTTTCAAGAGTTCTTATAAATGTTTCCACGAGTGTCTTACATATCACTTGTTAGATTTATTCCAATTTCATATGCTGAAGGGAGACAGTTTCTTAAATTCCACCTCTTGCTTTTCCAATTTTACTTCCATCACCTCTCCCTGCACTGTGCACAGATTTATCACTCTTGCATCAGTTTCACCTGAAATTTAATGAACAAATCTTTTAAGCAAAATGTCCTCTTTTTCAATAAATGTAAGTTTTGTATTCTGTTCTAGGTACTGTAATTGTAATAACTAAAATTATATTTGTTAGAGTACATTATTTTTTAAGTAAAAACCAATATATTTATTGAATTATGATAAGCAGTTAAGCAGTTTCGATGCCTACTGGTGGTTATTTTCTATTACATGTCTCCTATTTTTGGAAATTATAGTTTCATTAACCTGTTGGTGGTCTGGAATCTATTCAGTCAACTTTTATAGAAAACCCATTGGGTGGTAAATTCATCAGACTTTTTCATCTCCGAGCTGATTTTCCTTATAGCATTCTTCATTTGCAGGTGTCGTTATTTAACATATGTTGTTGTGGCATATGAATAGCACATGGATATTTATAAAATCTTTGACTCACAAGCTTTTCTGCTCTGTGTGCTATAAACTGCCTTGTTTTCTGGTGTCTGTTGTTATAGAGGCGATATTGGAAAAGACACTGGTTGATTTTTTTTCCCTCAGTTGATTTTAGGACTCTTGAAAAATTCTTTCAGTTGAAACTTTATGTGAAACTGTCAGAATATTTATTTCTGCCATTAAGTTTCTCTGAAAGATGTTCAAGTATTTATTTCTAATCTCAAATTTGCTTTTTCAGGTCTGGAATGCTTAATTTTTCTCCCACTTCATATTATTGCTTCTCATCTGGATACTTGTTCTTTTACTGGATGGTTTTCTAAGATTTGTTCTTCCAGTTTGCCATTCGCTTTGTGCACATTTTCACAGCTTTATCCATTTGGCCTTTCTTCTCAAGTTTATTCTCTATAATTATGAATGGGTTTTCTCTATTACTTACTGATTTTATTCCAGTCATAATTTCATTTTTCTACACTTGTATCTTATTTCACTGAGTTCTTGTTTAATATATTCTTTTAGCATATTGGGCTGAAAAAGTAGATAACAATGTTCTTCTGTTTCTTAAAATCTGTGGGAGGGGGAGGATGGTGAGAAGGCAGTAAGATTTACCTTTAAGCCATTATACTTTCTTTTCTTGGACTGGAGAAATTTATGAAGAGATAGTTGATTTATTAATTCAACATGTGTTTACTGAAAAACCTACCAGGTGCCAGATACAATTCCAGGCAGTGCGAAGGTAGCCGTAAACAAAACAGCCCTTCCCCCAAATCCCGACTCCAGTGATTATAGTCTGCTGGGGAGACACAGGGGATAAACAAATAAATAAAGAAGGCAGTTGTACATCAGGTGGAGAGATGTGCTCTAGAGAAAAATGAAATCTGGAAAGAAGAGAGGAAACGTTGCATGGGGTTGTGTGGACTGCTTTTAATCTAAGAAGGTAAAGATGCCCGAGGAAGGGGATTCCAGGTGGAAGAAACTGTTAGCCCAGTAACAGTTAATAGGAGCACGCCTTGTGTGCACAAGGAACCACAAGACGGTAGCTTGAGTGGAGCATGCCAAGTAGCAGAAGTGACATCAGAGAGACATGGGTACCACAGGCTCAGTGCTTATCTTCGACTTTTTACTGCCTGAGGTGGGAAGGCAAAAGAGGATTGGGAACATAGGCGTGACTTTTTTTTTTTTTCCTAATAGGATTGCCAGGGCTGCTGTGAGTCCAGAGTAGAGTTGGGAGGCTGCTCCAGTGACCCAGGTGGTCGCAGTGGAGAAATTGCCCACGGGTATATTTTGAAGCAGAGCTACTGTGATTGGCTGAAGCATTGGTTAGCAGGTGAAAGAACAGTTAGGGATCAGTTCAAGGCTGTTTACCTAGAAGTGAAACAGAGTAGACTTCTCCTCTGAGCAGAAGACTGAGAGGGCATCAGATCTGGGGAAGGGTGAGGGTTTCTGCTTTGTACATCCCAGGATTGAGATGTCTCTTGGATATTGAGTGCCAGGCAGACTGGAGAGGAAATGCCAGTCGATGGAGGTGAACTTTGAATGACGCAAGAGCAGAGTAAGTGCCTGAACGTATGAGGGTCTGGCGGAATGAAGTCCAGGCAGAGGAGGCAGTAAAGACCCTGAGGAGGAATGAGCCTGTGTGTTTGAGTAACTGTTGGAAAACTGAGATGGGGAACGAGTGAAGGATGGAAAGAGTAGCAGTCAGGGTTGTACCAGAACCAGGTCCTGTGCAGCCTTGGGGCCTGAGGGCAAAGATTTGGATTGTTCTGTGTGTTGGGCAGGGCTAGGGAGGTGGATATCCTTCTGCTAGGAAGGGGTGGCAGGACCACAAATGACAGCCTGGTCTCTTCCCACCCCCCCACCCCACTTCCCGCCGCCGCCATCCAAGCCTCATTCTGCCACTCTCCAGCCTGGGTGAGTGGACCAGGGTTTGCAGGCCCATCCGGGATTTTGGTGTTTTTTCAAGAGCAGTGAGGAGCCATAGGAGGGTGCCATATGACTGTCATAAGCTGCCATATGACTTAGTTGGATCTTCATTTCAATACAGTACTTGGAACCAGAATAGTGGAGTATTATTATTATTTTTAACCTGACTCAAACCCATTATGCTCAGTCAGTGATTTAAAAAAAAAATGAAGTACAGCTGATTTACAATGTTGTGCTTGTTTCAGGTATATAGCAAAGTGATTTAGTTATACATACATATCTATTATTTTTCAGATTTTTTTTCCCTAATTGGAAAATGTTGAGTATAGTTCCCTGTGCTATCCAGTAGGTCCTTGTTGGTTGTGTATTCTATATATAGTAGCTTGTGTATCATAATCCCAAACACCTAATGTATCCTGCCCTCCACCTTTTCCCGTTGATAACCATGTTGTTTTCTATGTCTTTGGGAAGGCAGGGTAAAATAGTAGAAATCTCTTTGTTATTTTTCCCCCGAAAATACATTTGAGATTGTCAACTGCAAAAATAAAACTCTAACTCGGCGCCCCTCCCCCATCCAAAAGGAAAGATAGCTTCTTAGTTGTAACAAGGGGCTTTTGAGTAGCTTTGAGCAGGGAAGTGATGTGGTTTGATTTATGTTTTAAGACCATGGTAAATGTTCTGTGGATCACTGACTGTAGGGGCACCTTGGAGACCAGCTAGGGGCTGATGTCATGGTCCAGGTGAGAATATAGGGTGACTTGGACCAGAGTGGTGGTAATAGAGTAGACAGAAATTGGAAGATAAAGGTGATGGGATTTGCTGATGGAGTCGTTGTGAGAACATGACACAACGTGTATAGCACAAACAGTAATAAAAGACATCAAGTATTGTGTGTAAGGTTTTGACCTGAATAAATGCATCACCGTGCTGTTCAGTTCAGTTCAGTTGCTCAGTCGTGTCCGACTCTTTGTGACCCCATGAATTGCAGCACGCCAGGCCTCCCTGTCCTTCACCAACTCCCAGAGTTCACTCAGACTCACGTCCATCAAGTCAGTGATACCATCCAGCCATCTCATCCTCTGTTGTCCCCTTCTCCTCCTGCCCCCAGTCCCTCCCAGCATCAGAGTCTTTTCCAATGAGTCAACTCTTTGCATGAGGTGGCAAAAGTACTGGAGTTTCAGCTTTAGCATCATTTCTTCCAAAGAAATCCCAGGGCTGATCTCCTTCAGAATGGACTGGTTGGATCTCCTTGCAGTCCAAGGGACTCTCAAGGGTCTTCTCCGACACCACAGTTCAAAAGCATCAATTCTTCGGGGCTCAGCTTTCTTCACAGTCCAATTCTCACATCCATACATGACCACTGGAAAAACCATTAGCCTTGACTAGACGGACCTTTGTTGGCAAAGTAATGTCTCTACTTTTCAATATGCTATCTAGGTTGGTCATGCTGTTGGTATACTAATATTCATTGGAAGGACTGATGTTTAAGCTGAAACTCCAATACTTTGGCTGTCTGATGTGAATAACTGACTCATTTGAAAAAAACCTGATGCTGGGAAAGATTGCAGGCGGGAGGAGAAGGGGACAACAGAGGATGAGATGGTTGGATGGTATCACCGACTTGATGCACATGACTTTGAGTAAGCTCTGGGAGTTGGTGATGGATAGGGAGGCCTGGCGTGCTGCAGTCCATGGGGTCACAAAGAGTCGGACACGACTGAGCGAATGAATTGAACTGATGGGGAAGTGTGAGGGGTAGATTTTGGAATAGGACTGAAAAAGTTCTATTGGAAAGCTGTTGTGTTTCGATGCCACTGTCCATCCAGGAGGAGATGTCTGCTCTGTGGGTTTGTCTGAGAACAGGCCAGGGATGGAATACACATGAGGACATCAGTGACAAGTAGATGGATTTAAGGCCACCAGATGGGATGAGAGGTCCTGGGGTGTGTGTTTGTGGAGAGCAAAGAAGAGAAGTTAGAGGCCTGAGCTATGAGATCTAGAAGAAGTTCTAGGAGAGTTGGACTTGGGAGTTGTTCAGTCACTCAGTCGTGTCTGACTCTTTGCAACCCCATGGACTATAGCACACCAGGCTTCCTTGTCCTTCACGGTCTCCCACAGCTTGCTCAAACTCATAACCATTGAGTCAGAGATGCCTTCCAACCATCTCATCCTCTGTCGTCCCCTTCTCCTCCTGCCTTCAATCTTTCTCAGAATCAGGGCCTTTACTAATGATGTAGCTTTTTGCATCAGGTGGCCAATGGAGCTTCAGCATCAGTCCTTCCAATGAATATTCAGGACTGATTTCCTTTAGGATTGACTGGTTTGATCTCCTTGCAGTCCAAGGGACTCTCAAGAGTCTTCTTCAGCACCACAGTTCAAAAGCATTAATTCTTTGATGCTCAGCCTTCTTTATGGTCCAAATCTCACATACATATATGACTGCTGGAAAAACCATAGCTTTGACTATACGAACCTTTGTTGGCAAAGCAGTGTCTCTGCTTTTTAATATGCTGTCTAGGTTTGTCATAGTTTTCTTCCAAGGAGCAAGCATCTTTTAATTTCATGGCTGCAGTTACCATCTACAGTGATTCTGGAGCCCAAGAAAATAAAATCTGTTACTGTTTCCATTGTTTCCCCATATATTTGCCATGAAGTGCTGGACTGGAGTGGGGGGCTGCCTCAAAGCAGAAGACTAGAAGAGTGTGGGGACCACAGGAAGAGGGGTGTTGACTGTATAAAACACTGCTGAGCATCCAGGTACAACAGAGAGTGAGAGATGATTGTTGACTTTGCCATCGTCTTTGTAAATCAAGGCCAGGGTTAGGAGAGATGGAGGAAGCTCTAGTTAGGAATTAATTCTTGACCAAGTGTGGGAGGGGCAGTTGTTTTGATGTACTAACCACTAAAAGAAAGCAGAATGCACAAAAGTTGCCCAAATCCAGTCCTGCCTCTGCAGAAATATCAAGTGTTGAGTTGGGTACTTGGAATAAAAGCCAAAATGGCACCATTAATACGTGGTGGAGGAAAACACAGATTGCCAGGAGTTTCAGTAAGTTTAAGATTATTTAATCACCTTTATGATATATTGGAACATGACCTGCACAGGAAACCTGAAAGTTAAAAATATGTGCAAAACTGAAACTGTCCCCTGGGGGTTTCAGGCAACAGATGAGCTTTACAAAAATCAGTGTTTATGGTAGTTCTTACCACAGCCTATTGGTAATCCCATCGGGCATCTCTTTCCAGAATGAGCTCAGTTTTATGATTTCTTGTGCAAATCACCTCTAAGTTGAGCACATTATATGTGCTAAAAGCAGCCTGAGGGAGAACAACTTCTCTGGCATTTAAATGGATCTGACCTGTGTTAGTTTTGAAAATTCCCAGCAAGAGGGGACATTTTATTCAGACGTTCCACTGGAATAAAGTGATAGCTGCTTGAACTGGTTTCAAGACAGTACAATTCCACTCACTTTCAGGGATGAAGGATCTAAAGCAGAGAAGTAATTAAGTTGATAATAATATACTCTATTTAATTATGGAGCGCACACCCTCCTGTCTTGAGAAGAATGACCAGCACCCACAGCACCCACAGCACCCACCTCACCAACACTGCACCAATAAGTTTTTCTAACTGGAAGTTCTTGTATTTGAGGATTATGTCTGATTTATGAGTTAAATAATCTCTAAAAAGCATCCTGTTGTTTGGAGTTATTCAGTGCTGTGAAGCTCTGTTTACAGATTGCATTTGTAAAGCGTGGAAATGCAAGCAGAAGAGAACTAGTAAAACTTGTACCATCTCATATTTAGACTAGTTTTCTAGAACAATTTTCATTGAGCTGGTATTTGAATGTTTGGCTTATATGACCATGTTTCTGTGTGTCCTTTTTAATCTTCAGAAGTCATACAGATGTTTCTGGGAACACTGTTAAAAGAGTAATTAATTTTTCTCTAGCTGGGGTCAGGAAACACCAGAAAAAATGTAACCTTTGAGGCAAGGCTGCAAGGATGAACAGTTTTCTGGTAGAAGAAGGGAAGTAAGCATTCCATGCAGAGGGAAAGCATAAGCAAAGGCAAGACCAAGTGGAACTGCCTGATGTGCTCAAGTCCAGGTTGAATCCAATGGGAAGAGGATGACCTTTGAATTAAGGACTTTAAAAACAAGAGTAGAACTTTTCCATGTATAAAGTTTCCAGTTAGCAAGTGCATGAGCCACTAGGTGGCCTGTTGTCCCTGGGGAAGTTTGCCACTTAAAAAACTTTTTTTTTGAAGTTTAGTTGATTTACAGTGTTGTGTTAATTTCTCTATAAGAAAAGTGATTCAGTTAAATATATATATATATATATATATATATATAAACACACACATTCTTTTCCATTATAGTTCATTACAGGATATTGAATACAGTTCCCTGTGCTATGTAGAACAACCTTGTCATTTATCCATCAGAAATGTTATAGTTTGCGTCTGCTAACCCCAGACTCCCCAACTATTCCTCCCTCCTCCAATCCCTTCCCCCTTAGCAACCTCAAGTCTTTCCCCTATGTTGTGAGTCTGTTTCTATTTATAATAAGTTCATTTGTGCCATATTTTAGATTCCACATATAAGTGATATCATATGGTATTTGTCTTTCTCTTTCTAACTTACTTCACTTAGTGTGGTGGTCTCAGTTGTAACCATGTTGGTGCAAATGGCATTATTTCATTCGTTTTTATGGCTGAGTAGTATTCCATTGTATATATAAACCACATTTTCTTTATCCATGAACATTTAGGTTTTTTCCATGTCTTTGCTATTGTGAATAGTTCTGCTGTGAACACAGGGGTGCATGCATCTTTTTGAATTATAGTTTTTTTTAATTTATTTATTTTAATTGGAGGCTAATTACTTTATAATATTGTAGTGGTTTTTGCCATACATTGACATAAATCATCCATGGGTGTACATGTGTTCCCCATTCTGAACCCCCTTCCCACCTCCCTCCCCATCCCATCCCTCTGGGTCATATGCCCAGGAGTGGGATTGCTTGATCATATGGTAGTTCTGTTTTTCGCTTTTTGAGGAACCTCCATACTGTTTTTCATAGTGGCTACACCTATTTACATTCCCACTGGTTGACTGCCATTTCTTACCTGGTACTTTCTTGCTGCTTTTGACATGGGCATGATGCTAGCAGAAGATCCAAACTGGTGTTGCTACGACCTGAAAATTGACTAAAGCCAGCTGAACTGGGTGATTTCTCAGAGAACATACCAGAACAAGTGAAGTTGGGGGTATGCCAGTGGAAGGTGCCAAAGGGAGGGCTTTCAAGGAGTTGGCTTTCTTTGATACTGTTAACCCAGTTGGGGCCATGCCCAGAGACCATAATGTGACTCACTCCCCCATATGGATAGATAGATAGATAGATACAAATATAGATACACATGCACACACAGGGTGGGATATCAGGCTGGAGACCTAGGGGAGAACCTGTAGTACGTTCAGTTCAAGTCTAAAGGCTAATCACAGGTAGAATTTTTTATTGCCCAGGGGAGATAAGTCTTTGTTCTGTTAAGACTTTCAACTGATTAGATAAGGCCCATCCACATCATGAAGCATAATCTGCTTTCCTCAAAGCCCAGCAATTTAAATGTTAGTAAACACCCTCACAAAAACATCCAGAATAATGTTTCACTAAACATGTATAAGCACTGTTACCCAGCCAGTTTGGCACATAAAATTAACCATCACAACCTCCAAAGACTGAGGTAGAAGAAAGATTCTCTAAGTAGAATTCTATATCTGTTCATTGTCTTTTTGCCAACAAAGCATCAAAGGTTTTTGATTATTTTATCCATGTTGCTGTATCCTCAGCACCAATACTATTAACTGGCATGTAGTAGTTGCTCAAGAAGTGTTATATAAATGAATGAAAAGAGAATAAATATTTGATTTTAATTATTTGGAAACACATCCGACACTCCGGTTATTTCCATCCTGGCCAGAATGCTTGCTAACAGAACATGTTTACATTGAGTCACTCAGTATATCTGGCTGGAGCTTCTGAGCCTTCCCAGACAGAAATTAGGCATCTTTGGAAATTGGTTGTTAAATTTTTCATATTGCCAATTACTGCGGAGATGTTGGAAATAGACTTCAGTGCATCACGGTTCAGCATGCCCTGATGAGCACCTCTTGGCCTATTGAGAACCTCTAATGAATGGTCTGAATAATTTTAGCTGCTTTTGAGATATATAATATTTGTATAATATATATATATAATACATGTAATATATTTACATATATATTACATATATATTTAAGTTAAGTTTAGTCACTTGCTCAGTTGTGTCCAACTCTTTGCGACCCCATGGACTGTAGCCCACCAGGCTCCTCCGTCCATGGGATTCTCCAGGCAAGAATACTGGAGTGGATTGCCATTTCCTCCTCCGGGGGATCTTCCTGACCCAGGGATCGAACCCAGGTATCCCCCATTGCAGGCAGATGCTTTAACCTCTGAGCCACCAGGGAAGCTGTTTTGGAGATATTTAATATATATAAATATATTAAATGGGCTTCCCATGTGACTCAGTGGGTAAAGAAAATGCCTCCAATGCAGGAGATGCAGGAGATGAGGGTTCAATTCCTGAGTTAGGACAATTCCCTGAAGAAGGAAATGGCAACCCACTCCAGTATTCTTGCCTGAGAAATCCCATGGACAGAGGAGCCCGGCAGGCTACAGTCCATGGGGTCGCAAAGAGTCAGACACAACTGAAGCACAAGCATATATATAAATAAACACAAGTGCTTTGAAACACAAAGAGAGATGATCTATTTTCTTTACCAGCAAAACTTGGGAAGGCTATTTGTAACCGTACTTGGTCCACAGATAATTTGTAGCCTTGGAAAACAGGAGAGGCAAGTGTGAGGGAAGCTTGCCCAGAGCCCACAGAAAAATGAGTGATAAGATGCAGCCCAGTGAATGGATGGTTCACCACTGGGAGACGGCACTGGCGTACGGAGGTTCATCAGGCAGTGGGTGCAAATCAGAGCAAGCAAATGAAGCGATGATGAATCCATGCTTCTGTCTCTCTGATGGTTCAGGTTTTTCTGATAATTTTGCACCCTTTGTAAACACTGACTTTTTAAAAATTATTCTGTGGATTGCAATGAACATTCATTCAGCAGCTTCCCTGCCCTCTATTAACCTACATCCCAGATAGATGTTTGGGGCAGAGGCATGTTCATCCTTTCTATCTAGTCTGCAAAATCATTTGCATGAGTTAGAATGTGAGCAAGAACTTACATGAGGAAACAGAGGGGCCATGGTGATGAGTGATAGGAGTCTTTCTTTGCTAGCTGTGGTGAGGAAGGGGATATGGGGATGTGAAGAGAAGGATTAAATAAAGTGCCAAGTGCCAAGGTAGAAACACACAAAACAAGATGGGACTGTATTATAAAGAGGGCATTTCGAATTCATTGCTGAAACAATGTACTCAATAAAAACTGTTGATGTGACTGGGTATATTTGGAGAAAAACAAAACTGGTTTCCTCTCTTACCCTTCCAGATGAATCAAAATTAAGACATTTAAAGACAAGAATTAAGAACATGTATGAGTAAAGAATATTATAACCTTAGGGTGGGAAAGATTTCTAAGGACAGCACAAAAACCATAATCATTAGGGGAAATAATGATAAATGTGAACATATAAAAATTTTAATTAACTCTATAGGAACCCTGTTAGTTGACCAGTCATGTCCAACTCTTTGCAACCCCATGGACTGTAGCCCATCAGGCTCCTCTGTCCCTGGGGATTTCCCAAGCAAGAATACTGGAGCGGGTTGCCACTTCCTCCTCCAGGGGATTTCCCCTCCTCCAAGGGTGGAACCCAGGTCTCCCCCATTGCAGGCAGATTCTTTACCTTCTGAGCCCCCAGGGAAGCCCTGTGGGAACAAATCCACACCAAAAAAAAGTAAATCATGGGCAGGTAGGGGGAAATATTATAAGATGTTTTACAAACTTCTGGTTCCCAAAGTTTTTTTTTAAAAAAAACTTAAAAGACTTACAGGAAAAAAAAAAAAAAAGGGAGGGGTGCAAAAGAATATTTGTTTGGTTGGAGTGAGGGAACATAAAAGATTTCAGGAGGTAAAGACGGAATCAAAAAGGCTGGCAGAAGGCCTTGAAACCACCAGGAAGGAAGCTGAGACTCTGAGACCCAGAGGACCATCCTGACTCATGAGAATGTCTCTTCTGAAAAGCACTTTGTATTGTGTGTAGCACTTTGCTCACAGGAACACAACATGACTCAAATATTTGGCAAGGAAAAAAGACCTCTTTGAGTCTCTGGAGAGGAAATTACTAGAACCAAGAAGGCTGATGAGGAGACGGCAAAGCCAGAGGTCTGTCTTAAGGAATAAGAGGTAAATGAAGGTAATTAAGATGTTGGAGGAAGCATGGCATTTTATTTCTTCTAGAATTTGGATCAAGAAGGTGATGTACCGTTTATTTCTTGGTGTTCTGACCTTGGGTGGCTAACGGGGTTCTCAGAGTCTTTATGAAGATGAGTATGGTGGTAGGTTTCAGAAGATAAAGACTGGTATGTATGTGTATGTCCAGGCAAAACAAAACAAAACAAAACAAGAGTTCAAAAAAATACATTGCCAACATAACTGCAAGTGAACATCTTGGGTTGGGTCAAAACACATCTGGATGGAGTGACTATCAGGACCATGTGTGTGTTAGTCACTCAGTCGTGTCTGACTCTTTGCGACCCCATGGGCTGTTGCCTGCCAGGCTCCTCTGTCCATGGGATTCTTCAGGCAAGAATACTAGAGTGGGTTACCATTTCCTTCTCCAGAAGATCTTGCCAACCCAGGGATCGAACCCAGGTCTCCCGCATTGCAGAGATTCTTTAGCACCTGAGCCACCAGGGAAGCCCATCAGGACTATGGTAATCAAGATAATTAAGGCAGAAATTATCTTATTTCTTACTGGGAAGAAATGGGGACTAGATTTCAGAGGCAGATGCACATGTAGTGAGGGAAATGATGAAGATGAGCATTCAAAGAAGATACAAAGGTTAGAAAGATACAGATGACCTAGATCAGAAGTGAATTCCTCCCAAAGCGTGGTCTAGAACTGACAGGCTCCTTTGCAAAAGGTCCAGCTTTCTCCCTGAGCATCAGGGGCTGCTTCTGTAACTGACATCGGAAAGTACATTCTCAGGCCTCCCATGGTCCTGCTTTTAGATTCCCTGGGTCCACAGTCTAACCAGGCTTAAGCTGGTTTTGTAATGAGAGCTAGGTCCCAGAACCTTCTGCTGTGTCCTACGCTTGGATTCCCTGAGAAGCCCAATTAATGATGACCTGCCTGCTCGGGACTGGTACCCCTGGAAACCTCAAGGCCTGTTAATTAGTTAGCTCCTCCAGGCTTCAGGCCCCTGACATTATCAGTTGCTTCTCACAATGAGGCTTTCAGGGTGAGTTCCCTCTTCTGTGAGCCTGGCCTGCTCTGTACTTCCTCATCTGACCCTGCCTCCACCACGCCCTTTCTCCAAAACCTGTGTTCTGTGCCTTATGGTATACTGGTTCCTTCCTGGACAACAGTCCCTTCCTCTATCCTCGCCTTCAGTGAAAGCTGTCTTCCCCCCTAGATCTCCAGTGACACCTCCTCCATCTCAAGGCTTCCACATTTCCAACAGCCTCCCTACTGTAGGTTCTGTGAGAGCAGGAAGCACACATGAATCTTCCGGGTACCTAGCACAGCCCTCAGGTACTCAAGAAATCCTTGAATCAATGAAGAGATGAGTGAATGAAGGATTTGCTCATTTGCCACAGCCTGTGTTGTCAGTCAGGAGTTGGGGTTGAGACCCTTTTGTTCCCCTGAGTATCTTACAGATAATGATTCTTCCTCCACTTATCAGTGCCTCTCACTTTGAGGCTCATGCTACCTGATTAAAACCCACTACCCCATCACTGCCAGCAGCTGTCCTCACTTCTGTCTCCCTTGTCCTTAAGGCTTTGCTCTCTGACTCCTGCCTCTCTGCCATGCCAAGTCTGGAGTGACTTCAGTGTCCACAAAGATGATGCACCCAGCACTCTAGCTTTTTGGTTCCTTGACCTCTTCAATACCAGTGACCCTCATCTTCACTTTTCTGCAATTGTCTGTGCTTCTGGATTCATCCTGGAACTCATTGCCACTTGGAGTGATGTCATGTCCAACATTTTTTTCCCCATGGATGTAAATTTCCAGAAGCGGACTTTAAGAGTTCATGAAAATGTTCTTTACACTTTTATCTCCAATTCCTCATCTCCTAGGTGCTCCCTAACTCAGTCCAGTCAAGCATTTGTACAACCAGGAATCCCGCTTATCTATTATCCATCTCTCTTTAAAAAAAAAATCCACTGCATTTCCCTGTCTTTGTTTCAGTTAACAGCTTGGCAGCATTTGGGAATTGTGAAGACAACTGCCTTCTTGAAATGTTTGTCCTTGGCTTCCTGTTACTCTCTTAGTTTCTTCCTGCCTCTCCTTGTTCATCTTTCTTTATGCTCCTCCATTGACGCCCATTTCTAAAATGTTGGTGTTCTTAGTGTTTTGTCTTCTGCTCTTTTTCCTCTTAATTCTGTGCATTCTACCTGTGCTGTCTTGGCCACTCCTTTCGCTGGAGATTCTTCCAACTTTAGACCTTCCTCAGACCAGCTTTGGGGTCCAGGTAGATACCTCACTGCTGTGCAGTGATTAATTATACATAAAGAACTAATGTTGACCTCAAATACAGCCTGTTATAAATTGAAAATGTAGTTTCCAAACCATCTCTCCAAATTTGCTTTGTCCCCTGAATTTCTTTTATTTTGTTTTGTAACCTTCCACATGTATCTTGATGCTCTTTCACACTCTCCAACTTCACTCCCACAGCTTTATTCTGGCCATTGTCATTTATTGCCTGGGTTATTGCAGTCCTTTCTTTAAACGGCTTTCCAGCTGTCCACTCCTAACTCCATCCAATGTCAGATTCAAACTGTCATCTTTCTAACATAAAAATCTGCTCATGTCATTTTATCTCCCAAAAGTCTTCAATTTTTCCACACTGCCCTTAAGGAAAGTCTATAAACTTTTTTGGCATGACATCTGCAACCCTTCAAAAGCCCAACCCAGGCTCACCTCTTCTGCTTGGTTTCTAGCCACTCCTTTCTCAACTCAGCCCTAACTTACAGCCCTGCTGGGTGGTTAGCAGCCCTGAGAATGCAAGAATGGGTCTCTGTTTCATTCATGTCTGTTTCAGTTGCCTGATAACAGCCTTCCTTTTGCTTCTCTTCCAACCTCCTCTTGTTTCCACTTACATACTCTCCCCATCTCAGTGGCCCTGGTGCATCTGCTTTCACTGCATTGCCCCTGTGTGTTATATTTGCCGTTTCCTTTTCTTGTCTCCATCACTAGATGGAGTGCTCTTTGACTGCAGCCTCTCAAATCACGTTCATGCTTCACTTCTCCCCTGCCCAGGACAGTGTCTATCTCAGAATATACTGTTGAATTAATAAATGACTAATTTAAGAGTTTGAATGGGAGTCTGCGACTAAGGCTGACATAAATGAAGGAGAATTGCGGTAGCAGCATCTTGGCAGAATGAAGGTGTTGGTCCTGTCTTGCATTGTCATCAGTATATTCAAGTCCTTTCTTAGTTTAGAAAGAGATGAAGTTTTAATAGTCCATTAGCAGGCATGCATCTTGTCATTCCTACTCATAATAGGCTGAATGCTGTCTCTGATATTGTATGAGACATCCTGGACCCAAGAACAGATGTGTTTGGGAGGCTTACTCATTCTCAGATTTTAATAATTGAAGCCAATGAGAGTTATGTGTGCTGAAGCATTTTGAAATCTATGCTGAAAATGGGTCTCCTAGTTTTCACTTCTCCATTATGAGTCATGAAGTCCTTACAGGAGGTAAAATGTCCTTCGGGTATTGTTGGTTAGTTGCTAAATCATGTCTGACTCTTTGTGACCTCATGGACTGTAGCCCACCAGGCTCCTCTGTCTGTGGGATTTTGCAGGCAAGAATACTGGAGTGGGTTGCTTTTTCCTTCTCTGGGGGCATCTTCCTGACCCAGAGATCGAACCTGTGTCTCCTGCTTGGCAGGCAGATTCTTTACCACTGAGCCCCCAGGGAAGCCCCCTTCAGATGCTAGGACCCCATTTCTCCATCTCTTCCTTTGTGCCCTGGAATTTACTCTCAGTATGAAAAAACATTCAATTTTGTCTCATTTTACCATAATGGATGAATTTAATTTGTTTGTGTGGCTAATGGTCTTGCAAATCAAAATAGTTTCTGTGGTTTAGCAAATCTGGTGGAAGAAAAATGTGAAGAGAAAGTTTTAACTTCTTGGCTTCCTTTCCTGTATTCTGAGACATCTTCAGGGGCTCTTTGTCAGATTATGTGTCTTGAAAATATTTGCAACTGTTTATGGGCAATTGAACCTAGAAGAGAGGTGGTTCAAGTATAAGTTTTGAGAAACATTGGAATGAGGGCACATCAGCAGGCATCTTTCATGATGTCTACTTTTAAAATACATTTCTTGGAAAATTGTTTTTAGATGAGTGGGTCTGGTGTGTTGTTATTTGTTTTGCTTCTGACAGCGGATTCCGTATTTCACATCCTTTGAAATTCACCCTTAGGTTGCAGGGAAGACAGGCGGTTTTGGGTAGAGCCAGTTGGACACCAGTGTCTGTCTTTGTTCAATTATCCTGTGTTGCACGTGAAGCCCAAAATAGTTTTCATAAGGAAACAGATTGAATTCCACTGAAACATTTTCATCAATTCCTATAATCTCAGAATGTCATTAATTTGCAGGTGGAGGTGTTGTGTTATGTGTCAGGAGCAAGTTAATGAACTGAAATAGTAGTAACTTTGCCTTTCTTTGGGTTCCTAAGGCATTTACAGTGGGCTTAAGCAAACATTTTTTTAGAGTGGAAGTCAGTGAACAAAACTTTCTTTGATCCTAAGATAGGTTGATTTTATTGCCATGAGTTGCATGGGAAAAAAATTGTACTTTGATCCAAATGTTAATTGAATGCAGAAGAATTGTTTCTGAAAATTTGACTGTTTTTAACAACCTTGATATAGGCTCCCATATCATTAAAACAGCCACCTGTGACATTCACTTTTATTTTCATTAACTCAGAATTAAGAAGCATATTATAAATATAATTTTCCACTATTCACACAATCTAGTACTTTTTCTATTTCCCTTAGGTATTTTATATTTAATTATATTTATTTAGAAATGACTTTTCTCTCTTGTATCAAAAGCATTAGTTCTGATTTGCTGCTAATGAATGTAAGCATAAAGGAAAGACATCTTTATTAAATCCTAGCATTATTTTACTCCATGTCTTTAGATGGTTGGCTTTTTAAAAAGTTCTATCATGAGCCAAAGTAAATAGGCATTTACTGAGTGTCTCCTATGGGTCAGGTTTGCAATAAGCTATGTGTTATATAGCCCACTCCAGTGTTCTTGCCTGGAGAATCCCAGGGACGGGGGAGCCTGGTGGGCTGCCGTCTGTGGGGTCACACAGAGTTGGACATGACTGAAGTGACTTAGCAGCAGCAACAGCAACAGCAGCATGTGTTATATAGAGACTCCCCAGGTGACACAGTGGTAAAGGATCCGCCTGCCAATGCAGGAGATGCAAGAGACGCAAGTTCTATCCCTGTGTCGAGAAGATCCCCTGGAGGAGAGTATGACAACTCACTCCAGCATTCTCACCTGGAGGATCCCATGGACAGAGGAGCCTGATGGCTACAATCCATGGGGTTGCAAAGAGGCGGACTGAGTGACTGAGCACTGCAGCACCATGTGTTATATATGTTCTTGAATTAAACTATATGAGTTCTACAAAGTATTAATGTCTCCAGCTTTTAAAAAAATTATTTTTTCTTTTGGCTGCATTGGGTACTAGTTTCAGCACAGGTGATCTTCACTGCATTATATGGGATCTTTTGATGCATCTCACAGACTCTCTAGTTGCAGCATGTGGGCTTAGTTGCTCTGTGGCATTTGGGATCTTAGTTCCCGGATCAGGGATCGAACTCATGTCCCCTGCATTGCAAGGTAGATTCTTTACCACTGAAAAGTGGAAAAGGGAAGAGAAGACCCCTAATGTCTCCATTTTTACATAGAAGGAAGCTAAGGCACAAATTTGAGTCCTTAACCCAGGTCCATATAAATAACAGTTGGTGGATGTAGGATTGTAGATCTTTGAAATTAGATGCTCTGCACAATGATTCTGCAGTCTAATGCCTCTTATTTTATTTTTTTAATGAGAGCTCCAGTCTTTACATAGAAAATATTCTGTGCTTAGTTGAAAAAAGATTCCAGATTTGATAGACAGTGGAGCCAATGAAGTATTAATAGATGTCTAACAAAGACAGAGGAAAAACTGGCTAACACCAGCAGCTCGGGTTAGAGTTAGAGTGTCCCTGAGGACACTCTGGAAGCCTTATAGAATGAAAAGATAACATTCTCAGTACAAGGATTAGGAGACCATTTGCACCCCAGGAAGCTTGCCTGCTAAGCTCACAATTGTTAATAGAAATAATTTGAGAGTTCTGTACTGTAACATGCTATTTCTGTTATGCCTGCTTCATCTCTATGTTCTGCTTGTGAACATAATCAAAAGTCAGTAGCCACCCACCTTTTTCTTGGTTGAAGTAGCTATAATAATTTTGGAAAATTTAGGATTCAAGCTAGGACTTGGATTTGGAAATTGGCAGCTTGCATGTAACTGGGTTGACCCCGCTCTCTGAGAACATTTGGGAACAGGAACCTTCTGATTGAACCAAACATTATCTGGACTTCCAGATTCTGGAAGAATTTTAGAGAACAGAATGGGAGTATATCCATAATAAGCCAAGTAATCTTTTTTAACAATTGAAAATACCATTTGTTCAAAATCCATACTAATCTCAACAGTTAATCAATTAAAAATCATTAGGGCTTTTGATGTACCAACCCATCTGAGTTTTAAACCATCTACTTTTTTTTTTTTTTACAACAGAAAGGAAATCATAGATCTAAAACTTTCAGACTTTCCATCTCAACTCCACATTTGCAGCTTAATTATTCTAACCCTTCTTGTCTCTCTGACAAACTTGTTTTTACTTGCAAGACCCAGCTCAAAAGTGCCCTAATCTATAAATTCTCTCCTAACTGCTTGCTTACTGTTCCTCTTCCCTGCCCCTATCAGAGTTAAACCCTCCCCTGTGTCTCCTGTACACCATTATAGCTGACCTTACTGACTCTCCTCTCTGTGGCTGTCCTCTGAGCTGCAAGAGCGTAGGGAGGAGTGGACTGATTCATCCTTGTGCGTGCATGCTAAGTCACTTCAGTCATGTCTAACTCTTTGTGACCCTATGGACTGTAGCCCACCAGGCTCCTCTGTCCATAGAATTCTCCAGGCAAGAATACTGGAGTGGGTTGCCATGCCCTTCTCCAAAGGATCTTCTCGGCTGGAAGAACCCTCTTCTCTTATGTCTCCTGCATAGGCAAGTGGGTTCTTTACCACTAGGGCTACCTGGGAAGCAGTGTTTGCTTAAAAACAAAACAAAACAAACAAACAAAAAACACTAACAAAAACTGTCATAGCTGCTGCCTCCATATCATTTTCCACTGCTCTCTACCCCTTTCATCCTTAATGTCCCCTGGTCTCAAGCAGAAAGTGTCCCCCTTCTGGTTCTGCCCTCCAGCTTCTCTTTGGGGCCCTTGAATCTTGACATGCACCTTGTGAAATTCCTAAATGTGCCTCTCTTTTTTTTTTTGCTTTCTCATGTCTCCTTCATCTCTGGGCATCTTCTGAGAGAAGGAGCTCTTACGTCCATTGTACCATTTTCTACAATGTATTTTTTTTTATAAGCATTGCTAATTTTTTCCATTTGTGAGCCTTAATCAGTGGTATTTAATAGCTACATTAAGAGGAAAGATAAAATCAAAAGAAAAGGAATTTTGAAATACCATTGGCAGATGATTTAAAACCACCAAATTATCAAAACAATAATTAAATACAAACTGAATTTTATCCTCATTATACAAATACGTAGGCAAATCACAGACTGTGTAGCCGTCAGGGCTGGCACTCCTGATCCAGAGTTCTGCAGCTGTACCACCCCGGCTCACTCTTCTGGGCTCAGCTGCCTCTGGCTGTGGCCCAGATTCTTTCTTGAGCTGTAGAGAAAACAGAGGAAAAAGTTTGGTAGAGAAGATAGCTCAGACCCTTGGAGCTTACTAGGAGAAGTTAAAATCTTGATAAAATCCTAGGAACCCAAAGGAAAAAAAAAAATTAGTATATACTGTTATTCCAGATCTTTTGCCAAGATCCAGAGAATCTTGGGTTAGTCCCATTTCAGGCTTCCCCTATGACTCAGCAGTAAAGAATCTGCCTGCAATGCAGGAGACTCACGTTCAATCCCTGGGTTGAAAAGATCCCCTGGAGAAGAAAATGACAACCCACTCCAGTATTCTTCCCTGGGAAATCCCATGGACAGAGGAGCATAGGGGGGGCTACAGTCCATGGGGTTGCAAGAGTTGGACACAACTTAGCAACTCAACCACCACCACCACCAGGTACATAAGTGGAATCATGCAACAATGAACATGGATGCAAAAGCCTGCTTTCCATTTTTTTGGTATATATCCAGAAGTGGAATTGCTGGATCATATGGTAATTCAGTTTTAAATAGAATTATTCGATAGTGCATAAGGATTCTAATTTCTTCACATTTGCCAAAACTTGTTTTCTGTTTTTTTTTCACTTGTTTGGTTTTTTTTTTTTTTTTTTTAAATAATATCCATTCTACTAGGTGTAAGGTGGTTTCTCATTGTGGGTTTGTTTGCATTTCCCTAGTCATTAGCAATGTTGAGCATCTTTTTATGTGCTTGTTTCCTATTTGTGTTTTTTGAGAAATGTCTTTTCAAATTCTTTGGTAATTTTTGAATCAGGTTATTTGTTTTGTTGTTGTTGAATTTTAGGAGTTCTCCAAACTAGTTTTGTAGTAACTTATAAAATCAGAAAGTGTGTGAACTCTGGTTTTGTTCTTTCAGAATTGTTTTGACTTTTTTGGGTTCCTCAAGATTCCATATGATGTTTAGAGTGGATTTTCCCATTTCTATAAAAAAGTATCCTTGAGATTTTGATAAGGATTATACCGAATGTATGGATTGCTTTGGATAGTATTGATATCTTAACAGTACTAAGTCTTCTAATCCATGTACATGGGATACTTTTCCATTGATTTATGTTTCCATTACTTTCTTTAACAAATATTTTATAGTTTTTATTGAACCAAGTCTTTCATCTCCTTTGCCAAGTTAATTCCTAAGTGTTTTATTCTTTTTGATGCTATTGTAAATGGAAATTGTTTACTTAATTTTTCTTTTGGATTGTTCATTGTTAGTGATTAGAAATTCAGTTGATTTTTGTGTGTTGACTTTGTATCCTGCTACTTTGCTGAGTTATAAGTTATAACAGATTTTCATATGGAATTTTTAGGTCTTCCCAGGTGGGGCTAGTGGTAAAGAATCCACCTGCCAATGCAGGAGATGTAAGAGATGTGAGTTCAATCCCTTGTTTGGGAAGATCCCCTGGAGGAAGGCATGGCAACCCACTCCAGTATTCTTGCCTGGAGAATCCCACGGACAGAGGAGCTTGGAGGGCTGTAGTCCATAGGGTTGCAAAGAGTCAGACATGACTGAAGTGACTTAGCATGCACATATAACATCACATCATCTGTGAATAGAGGTTTTTTTCACTGCTTCCTTTCTAATTTGGATACCTTTTATTTTCTTTTCTTGCCTAATTTGTCTGATAGGACTTCCAGTACTATGCTTTATTCCTTTTACTCCCAGTTTTATTGAGAAATAATTGATATATCACTAAGCTGTGTCCTACTCTTTGCAACCCCATGAACTACAGACCACCAGGCTCCTCTGCCCATGGGATTTCCCAGGCAAGAATACTGGAGTAGGCTGCCATTTCCTTCTCCAGGGGATCTTCCCCACCCAGGAATCAAACCCATGTCTCCTGCATTAGCAGCCAGATTCTTTACCACTGAGCCACCAGAGAAGCCCCCATGGCACTGTATATTTAAGATGTAAACAGGATGGTTTGCTTTACATATATTGTGAAATGATGACCACAATAGGTTTAGTTAATATTTATCATCTCATACAAATACAATAAAAAGAAAAGAAAAAAAATGTCTTCCTGTGATGAGAATTCTTAGGCTCTCCTCTCTTAACAGCTTTCTTATATATCATACGGTTATTTATAGTCATTGTGTTATACATTATATACCTTGGAGTTATTTATAACTGGAGTTTTGTACCTTTTCCACTCATAGAAATTAACTCAAAATGGATTAAAGACTGAAATTTAAGACCTGAACCCATGAAACTCCTGGAGGAAAACATAGGAAAAAAAGCTCCTTGACATGCGAACTTACACCAAAAGCACAAACAACAAAGTTAAAAATAAACAAGTGGGGCTACAGCAAACAAAGAAAGCTTCTGCACAGCAAAAGAAACAATCAACAGAGTGAAAAGAATACCTAAGGAATGGGAAAAATATTTGCAAACCATATATCTGATAAGGGGTTAATAGTCAAATAAAGAATTTACACAACTCAATAACAAAACATCAATACTATATTGACTAGAAGTGGCAATGGGCATACTTGTCTTACTCTTGATCTTAGAGGAAAGTTTTCTGTCTGTCCCCATTAGTGTGATGCATGCTGTGGGTTTTTCATATATTTCTTTTATTTTGTTGAGGTATATCAGTGTTTAATTTTTAAACTATAGTTTTTCTAAAGGCCTGATTTCAGGATAGGTCGTTTTATTGTGTAAAAGGCAACAACAGGAACAATAGCCATGCTCATAATGATCAGGTGATGGTGTAGAGAGAAAATCATTATATCTAAAAGATCTTGGGCTGATTCACAACTCTTCAGTTTTATGGTTATTGGATTTGAACAAGGTGCTTCACTTGTATGAGTCACCAGTTTCCTGTCTGTGGAATTGCCCTCAGAAAGTTGTATGCATGCTTTAAAAATTTCAAGTGCTTTTGTGTCCACACCTGCATTGTGTGTATGAAGAGTACACTACTTTTCTGTGTTCTTTGCGGTAGAGAGAGAAATGATTTCCTTAATACCGTATCCCCACTTAGCTCACTTCTTCCATTCACCTTGAATTATACATGCACATAGGGTATGGTCATTTATTCTTCAACCCCGGTGTTAACTGGAAGTCCATTCAACCAGCACTTAAGTTCTCAGAGCTGGAGGTGCACCCCACCATTTGGAGGTGAGGGCGATTGGGCTGCGACATCTGTCACCCATTGGTCTCCAGGGTTGATCTGGCTGACCCGGGTGTCCCCTTCTTCCCTTACCACTCCATGTGCGCCCTTCCCATCATGTACTTGCTAAGCCCTGTCAGCTCCCTTTTGCGCCAGCATGGAGTGTGTGAGGACGAGGCACTGGTCACAGTGATGTGCTCACTACACTGCATGACCAGGGCAGATGAAAGTAACTCTTTTCACTGGGCTGCTGATTGGCTAGTCCTTGATGTTACCACTCCGTCTGAATACGACTGAAAGTGAAGTTAGTAAAGTATTTGCATTATAAAGTGGCATCAGGGGACTTCCCTGGTGGCCCAGTGGTTAAGAATCCTTCTAATGCAGGGGACATGGTTTGATCCCTAGTTGGGAACTAAGATCCCACATGTTGCCAGCAGCCTACACACTGCAACTAAGACCCAATGCAGCCAAATAAATAAATATACTTTTTTAAAAAATAAGGTTGCATCAGTACACACTGAAATGGAAACATTTAGGAATAACCAAAGCAGAAGGGTCTGGAATGGACAATGGGACAGAAGTTGAATTCTAGCAGTCACAATGGGGCATCTCTATTAGCACCCTAAACTTTTTTTTAACCTTTTACCAATAACCAGGAGAATAACAGTAAAGGCAAAAGGAGGTAGCAACATGGGAGGATGAAAAAAAGTCAAAAGGTTAATAAGACCAAGGTTCTGCAAATGCTTATGTTGAGACAGTTTCAGCTCAGTTCAGTTCAGTCATGTCTGACTCTTTGCGACCCCATGAATCGCAGCACGCCAGGCCTCCCTGTCCATCACCAACTCCCAGAGTTCACCCAAACTCATGTCCATCGAGTCGGTGATGCCATCCAGCCCTCTCATCCTCTGTTGTCCCCTTCTCCTCCTGCCCCCAATCCCTCCCAGCATCAGAGCCTTTTCCAATGAGTCAACTCTTTGCATGAGGTGGCACAGTTTACCAGCTCTTAAAAAAGAGTTCAGAGAGTTGAACGAGTATCCACTCAAAGGCTTGTCTAGTCCCAAATTCAGTCACTAAATCTTAAATATTGATTAAAAAAAAATTAACTGGGCATTTAAATTAAAAGCAGTGTTAGTTACGATAAACACTGTAGGACAATTGGACAGACAACTCTTTCCTTTGTTTTCCCTTTTCCTTCTTGTCTTTACCACCCTTTTCCTACCCCAGCAACATGTATGAAACATCAGGGAAAAAGTGTTCATTTGCTATCCTACCTAATACTTGCTGCTTTCCAATTTCCAAGTCTTACCAGGTTTACTTGGTAATTTTAATTTTTTTGTATTATCACAGTAAGGAGTAATTTGAAGGTGACTTGCAGAGGAAAATGTGGCTGATAAGAAGGTAGACAGTGGTTAAATTTCTTTAATTAGCAATGATTTCAGTATTCTTCTACTCTGTAGGAGTTTGAGTCAGATGACAAATTGAAAATCATGTATTCTAAAAGAAAACTGGGTCCTTCCTGAAGAGATTTTTCTGGCTTTTAAATCAAGTGTGGTTTCATGCCTGGCAGTTGTAACTAGTGGTGTGAAAGAGTGAATGTAGCAAATATTGATTTTGCTTTTGTGATATTTAAATGGTAACTTTTATTCTTGGGAATGATCTTGACTTATAAATAAGCAGCTAATAGTTTGATCAAGTTTATCACCATATAGTTTCCTCTAGGCACCACTTAACAGCAAAGAACAATCATTTATTCTTCAACCCTAGTGTTAACTGGAAGTTCATTCAACCAACATTTAGATTCATAGAAGCCATTTGACTCCAGAGCTGTGGTTATCACTATATGCTCAAATTGCTTCTTCGGGAACATGGCATTCTTACTCTGGCCTCTGTTTAGTTATTCATTCAGCAAATATTCATCTCTTGCACTAAGCCCAAGAGAAACAGAGATAGGAACACAGAGCCTTCCCTCCTGGGGGCCCCATGGACTAGCTGGGAGACACTGGGGCATTCAGGGTGCTATGGAAACATAGGAACCAGTGAATAATTAGGTAAGTAGTTGGAGAGGGTGGTCAGAAATGGTTTCCTCAAAGATGCACAATGAAGGGAATGAGTATGATGACATAGAGAGATGAACGGTGTGTAGTACACACTGAAAAGTACACTTGAGGGTGGGAGGAGCTGAGACTAGAGGTGTGTGTCGTGGAGAAGCTGGGCTTTGCTCTGGAAGCTTTGGGGAGACAGAATTTCAAGCAGGAGAGTAGTGTAATAAAGTTTTCATTTAGAGATCAGTGTGAACTGAGGCCTGGAGGTGGGCTGGGCTGGAGGAGGACTGCTGCTGGAGCTTCTAACACTGCGGGTGAGAGCTGCTGGAGCCCCCACTGAGGGAACAGACATGAGAAGGACAGTTTTCCTGCTTGACTCTTTTTTTAGAGTAAGAACAGCCAGGAGTAATTAGCAATCATTTGAACCTGGAGATCCTACATTGGTCTGAGCGAGCCTATGATAAATGCCAGCTCTCATGTAGACAAAGATTCTAATGGGATGGAAATAAACCAAAAAAAGAATTGGAAGGTCAAAGTAACTGACCATGGATAAGGGAGAAGGAAGACGCTAGGACCACTCAGCTTGGGCAGTTGCTGTTCAGTTGGGAGATGCCACTCACTAAGAAAACAAAGGGCAGGGATAGAAGATTAAAAAAAAAAAATTTTTTTTTTGGCCACATCCCATGGCATGTGAGAACTTAGTTCCCTGACCAGGGATCAATCAAACTTGCATCTCCTACATTGGAAGGGAGCATCTTAACCCCTGGACCACCAGGGAAGTCCTGGGTAGGCAGAATTTTAATGCACCTTTCCCCTCCATAGTTCCCTAGCGCAGAAGTGTATATGTAAGAAAAACTATTGAGACAGAAAGACTGCTTTAGTGATAATCAGGCAAGCATCCTGCCCCACAAAGCAAGCCCAGAGATGCTTAAATCCAGGAATCCAAGCACACTTTCTCCTTTGCTCCTGGGAGGCAGATGTCAGGATCTCTAACTCAGGAGGCCAGAAGGAGGGGGTTTGTTTCCCCCTTCCCCATCCAAAGCTGGTTCCTGCTCCAGAGTTCTTCCTCTGGAAAAGCAAGACTGTGGAGAAAAGTAACCTTCGAATTAGCAAACGACAACAAAGTGGGTGAAGTCCCATTCTGTCGCCAAAGAACAGTCACCTCATCCGTTCTTAACATGGGGCCCCAAGAATGTTTCAAGAGCTGACCAATAAGATTTGTAGCTTTTCCTTTGGGGAACAAACAGTGAGGCAGTGGAACAGTGGGGGCAGGGACATCATTTCTTTATTACAAGAGATGAGGTGCTCTCAAGTCCCTAGAGATGGTTCTTTACCATTTAGTGCAGCCCAGGAATGGGTTAATTCAAGGATCTTGGACTTAGCTTGCCTCATGAGGGTGCTTGGAGCTAAGCAGCTAAGGGTGGTGTAGGCTTGCCAGGGTCTTGTGGAGCCTCACAGATCTCCAGCAGACATCCTTCCAGAACCACACCAGACACATAAGTCAGCATTGATCCCTATACTGTGCTATTCTCACTGTTGGGGGCTCAGGAGTCCTCATCAGTATGGTGCACAGCCCTCATTCCCACAGAATTTCAGGTCTAGTGAGGACTTTTTGTAATGCAGAAGGAGGTGAGACAGCAAGTGTGCTTTATCAAAGAAGTGGGATTGATTGCTGCTACATCATTCTTTCATCCCCTCAGCTCTCATAGGCTTTGCTGTAATGACCTTAGCGTCTAAGAAGCTCTATTCCAAACACTGGAGCACATTTGGCTTTGACATGTGCAATCAGTGCCTGCCATGGGAACTGGCTCCCTTTAAACTCAAAATTAATTATAGGCATTTATATTTCCAGCAACCAAATGGGTAATCAGACCTAATTAACTGGTAATCAATCAATGCTGCTTTTCTTTCCCTATCCTTCCCCATGTACAGTAGTAAGTAAGATAGTTTTGGATCTTAGAAGATTAGAAGCCCTTGGGAGGCTGGAGTGAACCATTCTGACATCATACCTGGGGATGTGGTTTCTACTCTTGGTAATGATGTATGGTGGGCATGTGAACATATCTCTCACTGTGCTTCCAGCCCTCTCCTGTTTGGCTTAGTGGTTTTCATGTCTTCTGTGCTAGAGGCTGTACTAAAAAATGAAAATCTTATTTCTCAAGTGGCTACACACTGGCTGAATCTTGATTCTTGCTGTGTGTCTTGTTTAGGCTTCAGTAGAGTTGCATTTATGTAGTTTAGTTACACATTATCTATTATCTATTAGTTACACATTATCTATCTATACTTTCAACCTAAGCTCACTTTTCATGAACTCCTCACTGGTAGATAAAGTTCACTGTGTTTAGTGGTGACAGAAAAGTAAAACAGGAATTTGTGCCCTACTACTTCAAAGACAAAAGCAAAATGTTGCTACCTTGGCCCCCAAGGATGGAGAAGACTCTGTGATGCAACTTATTATATTATAGCCAGTAGTAACTATTATATTAGTTCCCATTTTATTTTTGAGGAGTGATGTTAGTTTTGCTCTTATTCACCCCTGAGTCAGTCTGGTCCTCTGGTGTCTTCGTGATGTACCAGATCTTCCCAGTGTCCCCAAAGTAAATAGGACACAGGGGCAGCTCCTGTGTACACGTTGACCACTGTGGATCTCCAGGGGCTCCCAAGAGCTCACCTGTTTTTCCAGTATCAGGGAACTCTGTGAAGTGGGAAGCTTGATGGGGTCAAGTAATATATTGCATACAGGATACAAGTCACCTTTTTATGACGGGTAATAGTAGTGCCGTACATTCAAGGTACATCTGGTCAGGTGTGAGGCACCCCTCAATGTGGCAACATAATGTAGCATGTTTTTAACCTGGCACTCTTTCTGTAATCAACTCTTCTCCCCTTTTGTCATCTTGATAGAAGCCTTCACGTGCTAGGAAATTCTAAAGAAGTGTCCTTTGTAAGATCAGAACTAGCTTTGAAACGATGCCACCAGGTTTGGTTATGGTGTTTCTTGTGTGGGATTGGAGCTACTGCAGAGATGGTTTCCAAAGACATGGCTTTGTTTCCTACGTGGTTCAGGTTGAATAAAGCTCTCTCTCCCAATATAAATTACCCAACTTGGAGTTTCTGCAGTGAATATTAGTTTTTTCCTCCTCATACAGTACACTTTTGAATCACTTCCTTGTGCCATAGGTTTTGATTTAGAAAATGCAGGCAAATTTTTAATATTAACATGAGTAAGATAGAAATGAAAAAATATGTTTTTTGCCACCAAATCCCCACAAACATATTACTCCAATCCAATCAAGATACTGGTGCTTCTTGATTATATTTTATGGAATTTATATTATATATGATAACCCTGGCCTCTGTACAGCAGATACACTTGGAAAATCTCAAGGGCTCAACACAAGAGAAGTTTATTTCTTGGTCACATAATGTGTGTTCCTAATTAGTGAGTGGCATTCTTCCAGGAATGATTTGGAACTGGCTTTCTTTCATTTTGTGGCTTTGGCATTTCTGATACAAAGTTTCCAAGTAACCATGAAAGGAGAAAGGGCATGAAGGACTGATTATGTTTAAGGACCATGGCACACAGTGCTCTGACTCACATCTTCTTAGGCACAATTCAGTCACATGAGAGAAGATTGAGACGGGTTCAGCTTAGTGCCCAGCGGGAAGAGGACACAGCTGTGGTCTGAGGCTAGCCCAGCTCCATTGCAGTTGTGTTCTGTCTTTTCCTTCATGCCCTCTCCATTCTTTTGCCATTTGTCTTTTTTCACTTCTGCAACATAAAGTTTAGAGCTTCCCAGGTGGCTCAGTGGTAAAGAACCTGCTCGCCCATGCAGGAGACCCGGGTTCAATCCCTGGGTTGGGAAGATAGATCCCCTAGAGAAGAAAATGGCAACCCATCCCAGAGTATTCTTGCCTGGAGAATTCCATGGGCAGAGGACCCTGGCAGGCTATAGTCCCTGGGGTCACAAAGAGTCAGACATGACTTAGTGACTAAACAACAACAAACATGAAGTTTGGCGATATGGCCCACATGTTGAAAATTTTTTTGAAAGCATCTAAAAATATACCACACTGTCAAATTTTATGAATGTTAAACTATGTGGATTTAAAATTCATATACTTTTAAAAAGTATGACTCAAATGTTAGTATATATTAGCAGAATCTCACTTTATATGTAAAATTTGAAAAAATCAAATATACCAAATTTTAAAATCATTTGAATTATATAATTTCTAAGCTGGCTGGCCAAGCAGGCTGTAAAGTATTTATGTCATTGACAGTTGGAGGTTCCGCAATACTTGATGCCAGTAGGTATAACATGAACCATAAATTCTTCATATGCCTTAGAATCTCTGAGGATGGTTTTATATGACTGATGTATTGTCATCTTAATGGCCTTGAAGGCATTCTGTGTTGCTGGCATATAAGGTGTGCTGGCCTTAAACTTGGGGTACAGGTGCCTTTTTCTGGCTCGTGAACCTTAGGGAGTATCACTCTGGTAAGAGGTCCCTATGGCCCAGGGGTCCTACCAATCTGGAGTCCATCCCCGTTGTGCTCCAGGTCCCAGGGATTTGGGCATGCCTGCTCAGATGACTCCCAAGTTCACATCCAGCATCAGTGAAGACCTCTTGCGCTGGCAATTCCCTTGGAGGTCAGGAAGCACAGTGGACGTAGGCATCTCTAAGCCTGAGGTTGGCCCACGGGTTGGCTGTTCTCAGAGGGATGTGGTTGAGCTCTTGACGTCAGCCAGGGCTGTCTACAGCCTGCCCCCCATATTGCTCAAGAACAGAACCCATGAATGGAAGAAAAGGAGGGTGGGATGTAGGCTGGGGACCCAGAGTTTTCCTTTGCTGCTCTTTCCCATGTGAGTCTCTGAGGAACCCAAGAATTCTAAATTCACCCCTAGTCTCCAATTCTGTTAAGCAGTTATGTTTGTTAAAATAGGAGGCTTGAGTATATTTAACAGTTTATGAGCTTAATTTATTTATGTTTTTATGTTCATGCCTATGGATATGGGCCTTCATTTGTATTCTTGTCTGGGCCTCATGGATGTAAAGGGTTGATGACTTGCAGAAAGTGAAGCAAATGAGAGAGGTTGCAGTCAATTGCTGAAAATCTTGACACGTTGTGCCAAGTAGCAACAGGGAGCTGACAGACATATTCAAGAGTCACACAATGAGATGAGTTTTTATAAGACAACTGAGGGCAAAGTGAGGCGTGAGCTGGGCCGGCCTTCAGACAATGAGTGGCTTAGAGGCTGTTGTGGATGCGTAACTCATAGAGGACAAGGCAATGAACATGCAGGTGGGTGATGAGGAGGATCTGGATTCAAGAGACATTTATGAGGTAGAATCAATGAACTTTGCTGATTCATAGGCTAATCAGTGGAATGACAGAGTTGAAGATGGAGAGTTAGAACTCAGAGGAGGGATTGAGAAGGACTTCCTCTGTTGTCTGGGAAACTGTAAGGATGGTGATGCCACTGGTGGAGACTGGAAGGCAGACAGAGTTTGTGCGGAGAGACAAGTTCAGTTTCAGGCAACCTATGTTGCAGGGGTGGGTGTGCAGCAGGCAGTGGGTGTCTGGAACCACATTGGGCAGACAAGTCAGAGAGTTGCACCTTGACCTCTGTCCTTTCTAAGCACACCCTGCAAGCCATACACAGGCTGTCTCATGTAAGAGTGACCAACATTAATGACTGTTTTGACTAAACAGACTAGATGTTCAATTTAAAATTTTAAGCTTAGTTTATGACAAGCTCAACATTTTAGGTCATTCATACCATTCCATATCACATGGAACTTCAGGGTGATTAAATTACCTGTCTGGACATATTGTGGGGGCTTCCCAGGTGGTGCAAGTGATAAAGAACCTGCCTTCCAATTCAGGAAACATAAGAGACGTGGGTTTGATTCCTGGATCCAGAAGATCCCCTGGAGGAGGGCATGGAAACCCACTCCAGTATTCTTGCCTGGAGAATCCCATGGACCGAGTCTGGTAGGCAACATTCCATAGGGTCACAAAGAGTTGGACATGACTGAAGTGACTTAGCACACACGCACAGACGTATTACATTAAAATGGGATAAATCTGAATTTTCTTCCTTTGATATGACTTTGTAGACTAAGACTATTTCATCACCAATTTTTCCCCAATGGTCAGTGGCTTCTCTGGGTATTTTATTTATTCTTAATTTAAATCATTTTGTGTTGTAATCCTGTTAGCTTCTATAACCTGTATAACTATAAAATGTAATTGTCCCTCAGACATAACAGATAATGTTATGAAAGTAACATGGAATCAAAATGACTTTCATTGAGTCAGATAAAGAACGCTAATGATTTCCTTTAAAATTATAGGGCAGGTGATGTTCAGAAAGACTCAAGTATTAAGTAGAAGAATGACATTGGATCAGTGCCCAGATTCTTGAGAGACCATCAGTGATAACCTGGTTTCCTCTGGGCTTGAATCCACATCATGTCTTCTCAGTATAGCATCCCTCCCAGTAAGCTTCCCTGGTGACTCAGAGGATAAAGCATCTGCCTGCAATGCAGGGAGACCTGGGTTTGATCCCTGGATTGAAAAGATCCCCTGGCAAAGGAGATGGCAACCCACTCGAGTACTCTTGCCTGGAAAATCCCATAGATGGAGAAACCTGGTAGGCTACAGTCCATGGGGTCACAAAGAGTCGGACACATCTGAGCGACTTCAATTTAGGTTTCTTTCACAGTAAACTTAATTGTTCAGATGCCTCCAGAAAGGACATTGTAGTTTATAACTTGATTCTTTAAGGACTTTAGTCTGCATTAACCATGTAAACTTTGGGAACTATTGGAAATTACATACATATTTAAATTTTTTCATCGGTGAAGATATAGATGATGATACTCTTGTGCCTAACTTATTACTTTATTCACACATTTATTTATAATATTCTCCTACATCAGCCTCTTCTCCCAGGTTACAGCTGTTTACACCATAAGGGGTATTTTTGGCTATAGGCATTACCTGAGTTAGTATCTCAATTAGAAATTAATATTAATAAAAATCTAAATGTCTTTTATTATTTTAAGACACATAGACAAGATTACTGGGAAAAAATACATGGAAATTACTAGTATGTGTACTGAATGTTATGACTTTGGATACTTTTTCTTTCATTATACATATCCTGTAATTTCCAAAATTTCTGCAATGAACACATATTTCTTAAATGTGAAACAAGGAAATATGTCTTTTTTTAAAAAGAAAAACAAGGAACTATGTCAAAGGTCATATGTGTCTGAAGAACAGAGTGATGAGGTGACAAGTGGTCATATGAAAGCTCACGTGCATGAACACTCTTATATTCA